>NC_139415.1:10013744-12829577 GCF_905368555.1 Meleagris gallopavo | reverse complement strand
GTGTCCCTGTTTAGTGCAGGGCAGTTGGACCCTTGAAGGGTCCCTTCCAACTCAAATGATTCTATGATTCAGTAGGCACGTGAATGCAGCAGGTGAACGCATGCAAACAGCTTGAAAGCAGATGGATATACCTTCAGATTCACTAGAGATTTCTAAACAAGTGTGTCTAAGCAGGGCAATTTTTTTTTTCCTCTCTTCTGTCCTACACAAGAAGCACCATCTGTGGGGAAGCAGCTAATTGAGAAGCCCAGCCGGCGCAGGGAGCCACACAGCCACCAGTCCGGCACTTCTTTCTGCTGAGGATGAAGTGGCTGAGGGTTTAGTGGTGATGAGAAACGGGGCTTTTGTGGTGCTGCTCGGAAGCCTGATCGCCTCATTATGGACACCAAAAAAGCAATTGCTAATAACCTGGTAGCACTGTGGTTGATTCAGACAGGCAGAAATCTCTCCTTATCCTATGAAGGATTTCGGGAAGAAGATTTCTAGGATTTCTGCATATGTGTGGCTACTCAAAATAATGAGATTGTTGCACGCTTGTTTGCGTGCAAATCTTTCTCCTACAAACAAAGCTCTCTCCCAAGCTCCTGGTTTCCCCACAGGCTTCTTTGCCTGATTAAAACTGAATCAGTGTTAGGAAGGGCCAGTACAGAGGCAAGCACCACTTCTTGGAAGCAGGAGGGACAGTGCTGTGGGAGCAGTGCTGGAATAGGCTGTGAGATGGGTCTGATGCTTAGCAGGTTTCTGCATGGAGGATGCCAGCCAGATTGCTCTGAGGTCTGCCAGCATTCAGACCTGGATTCGCAGCACTGTGCTCAGAGGTCTGTGGACCTGCTCCTACCTGAGAAATAGCCTCCTGCTGCTAAAGAGAGAAGCAGTTCAAAAGGTCTCAGGAGCATCTTTCATTCCTAAGTGCAGAGACACTCAGAACTGCAATGCATGGAGATAAAACTCCAAGCAGCTCTACACTTCCCATGCAGAGTCGCCGTGGCTGGCGTGGTCAAAGCTTGCTGCTCTGAACTCCCTTAATGGAAGTAGAAGTATTCTTTTCTTTGTTTCTTTGAAACCCTGGTTGCAGTTTTTGCTCTTTCCTTCGTTCCTAGCTTTTACAAGTTGCTTTCCGTTCTAGTGAAGGGCTCCAAGGAAATGTTATCAATAGAACATGACATACATCAAACTTGATTGTTGCAGAAATTGTTTTGAGCTAATGCTTATTTTTTTCCCCTTAAGTAGCCCTAGCTCTCTTATTTTTCCAGCAGTCTCAAGATGATTACTTATTACAAAGTTCTCTACATTTGCAATATCCTGAATCTTGGAGAATCATTGGAGATTCTCAGCTAAAGCAATGCATTGAGCCCATCTCACACTCTTTTGAACTGATCTAGTGGCAATCAGAATCTATGAACCAGATCCTCAGCCTACACAACCAGCTCAAGCAGTACTGCATGCATGGACACCATTTGAGAGTCTGGCCCTGAAAACAGCACAGAAGCCAGTAACCCCATCTTAGCTGTAATAAACTATAATGCAGTCGAGGTCTTTCATCTCCTCCAGACCCATCTGGGTGACAAATTGCCAGTAAAGTGACATGCACAGTCAATAGCTGTCCCAGGGACGTGACAACACAATCTTGGCTAAGTTCACGTGGTAGAGTCCAGCAACTGTCAAATATTCATCTTCACCCTCAGCGTCATGTGAGACTTGTCATGTCTTGAGAGTGTCGTGTCTTACTAAAAATAAATCCAGTAGTAACGAATACATTCATTTTGGGGGAAACATAAAATTAAGCAACGCCCAGCACTGCTTGAATAACAACATGTCGTTCAGCTGTGCTCATCAGTGGGAACCTCAGAAGTATCCTCTGCATCTCCAATAGGGTGTCACATTTTTGAGAGCACATGCTGGGAGATCCCATCCACCACTCAGGTGCACTTCCCAAGGCTGCTACAGATGCAGTGCCCTCAGACAGCAGCACTGACACATCTTTCCCAGAGGCACTACACAGCCTGGAAGAGAGTTTTGCTTTCAAGTAAATACAACAAGTAAATCCTCTGCTGTTCCCCCCCCTTAAATCCTGATGCTGCCAAGCTCACCCTTTTTCCTTGCTATTTTAATGCTTCACAGACCTGCAGACTGGCCTCTTTATCCCATTGCCATGGCTGTCGAGCTTCACTTGACATTTTTAGCTCTCTAACTTTCTCTCCCCAGATCAACTCCCCATGCCCACATTGACATGTTATTCCCACTGCTTTGCTCTTTCACTTTGCAGTACTATCCTAATAATAAATAGAGCAATCAGCGCGCATCCTCACAGCTGCCAAAGTTGCCTTCATCTGTCTCCATCTCCGAATTGCAGTATCATCTCCATTGCTTCCTAACGGATACTCACAAGGCATGACCTGGGCTACAACCACATGTTGGGTATGGCACATGTTTGGGATGCTCCAGGGCACCAGGGCTGTGCTCTGAGGCCTCATTACATGTTTGAGCCCACAGACTGCGAGAAAAGCAGCCACTCCCTCGGAGCAGCTCATTGCTGTATTACACCTGAACCTTGGGGAGCTGGGGGAGGTTGGGGAAAGGGCAGCATTAATGGCCATTAGGGAGAGAGATAATTACTTAATGCTAGTACAGCACTTTGAAGATGTAAAGCTATATAAGTGCTACGTACAAGTAGCATTGTAAGGCTCTAGGTTTGTCTTCTAGGAAGGAAACCTGGTGCCTAGGGAAAGAGTTCTCCTTGTCCCAGCTTTCTGAATGACATCCAGCTGATTAGGAAGGGAAGATGACATGTCTTCCCCGATGAGCCTGGCAGCGCTGCAGCAGGGAGTGGAACAGCAGTGTGCAGCAAAGGCAGTGCAATGTACAGAGAGAACACGGACAATCAAAACCAGAGCAGGGCTGAAAAACCCTCAGGAGAACTTTGGATGCGTGGGAACGCAGCTCCCAAAGCAGTAACAGGTGGGTGTTGGTAGGCACCACATTCTCCTTCCTGAACCCTGCTAGCTCTGGGATCACATCCCAAAGCAGCCCCTATACCATACCCACCGTGAGGACCTTGCTGCTATTTCTCTCCGGGAGAATCCACTCAACACATCACCTCTTTTTAGACCTAGTGATAAGACACACATTCCCTGATTGCTGTAGGTAGCGATGACCTGGGCTCTTCTTTAATTGAAGACCTGGCTGCCATCCCAGGCTGGGCTGCACATGAACATAAGTCCTAAGAGCTGTATGGTCCTGGGAGGTGCTCTGCCCTGATTCCTTCCTTCCATCAGCTCTGGGTCCAGCAGAACTGAGGCAGTTCTGTGTCCTCTCAGACGTGCCAGCAGTTCACGTGCGTGGGTCCTGATAGATTCCGGGGCTCCTTGTGCAAAGCAGAGGTATTAATTCTGACATGCAGACTGATCTGAGCTTTGCTGAACATTAGCTGTCCCACAGTTCATGGCCTAAACTGTCACCTTGCCAAGCTCTTAAGTCCCTAAGTAGTTTACATTAGAGGTAGCTGCATTTAAGTGCACATTGTGACTGGATGTGATTCCCCAGTACTTTATCTGTAATTTCCTTTCTGTTTCATTGGAAAGAAATGCGTTAGCTATATCTTTGACAGCACCATTTCAAGAATTACCCTCCAAAATCCCAAAGCTCTTCTCCTGACTCTGAAAAGCCTTAAGCAGTACCAGCCCTGAGCTGAGGCTGAAGCCTTAGTTCCCCCCTTCTCTTCAAAGCTATTCTGAAGATGTTCCTGCAAACAGTCTCGGCACAGCTCTTGCCTTCAGGTCCTGTGCCTTTGCTGTTCCCATTGTGCTCAATATGAGTTTAAAAACAGTTAACAAGCAGCAAAAAGCTTCTGACAACTATTTCAGCTTAATTGTGTCCACACTCTGCATGTGCCCTGTACACACCATGCATCACTCTGCACGCCTGCTCTGCTGTCCTGGAATGGCAGACCTGCACCCATCGACACCCTGCACTCAACCATTTCCCCCCGGCAGCCTGCTGTCTGCTTCATGCTTCACCAGTGAGCAAAGACACTTTACAGTACGTAGAAGGTTTCAGAAGGTTTACATGGTGCAAAGTGACCTGTCACTGTGTGTCCTGCATGCCTACAGCTGCACTGGGTGTCCCGCACAGCCCAAAGCAGGGGAGATGCGGGTCACCACTGCCTGAGGGTTGGACTTGTGCAGGGAAAGGAATCAGATGTCCCCGCTGGGAGGTGATGGAAAGAGCCAGATGGACTTGTTGAGGAGCAGGGAGAGCTCCGCAGGGTTAACACAACGCTGAGATGGGGGTGAAACCTTCCTGCTGTCAGTAGGACTGTTTGGCAAGGGACTGTTTCTTCCCCCCAGACGCATGTACTGTGTTTAAACACGAGCCTAAGAATAAAGCCTGCCATTGACATTGTTTTTCCTTCCTTCATTTAGCAATCCTGTTGCTTTATGACCTGTAATTCTGAATTGCCTTGAAATCAAGTGGTGTAATTTGCAAGCAGGGACAGCGGCCTTTCTCCCCTTTCCCCTCATTTCTGCTCCACTGAGTGTGTTTTAATCCCACGGTTTCCAGCATTCCTAATGAGCCATTAACAAGCTGCCAATTACTTATGCAAATGACAGGGGGAGGGCAGAATTGGAGGGATGGCTGTAGCTAGAGGTAAATTCTGCTACCTCAGAAAGGCCTGAGATAAATCACTGCTTCTCCAAGAGCTGCCGGTACCCAAGAGTCCTCTCAGTTATATTATCTGCCATCTAAAAATGCCAGAGGTAATGCAGAGGATGGTTAAGAAAAGGGAAACAGAGGAGTAATCGTGCATCTATTTTTAATTATGTTTGCCAATAATCTATTCGGTGCGTTCCTTACCATAGCTCATTCCTCCTCTCTCTCCGCATAACTCAGAGCATCACCACCCGCTGCTAGGAGAGGGGTCTGCCAAAAATCACGATCTCCAACATGAACGTAGAACGTGGACTGTGAGGACCTCTGTGAGGACCCTCATCAGTTGAGAAGGGACAGGGGCAGAGTAACTGTAGCTTGCAAAGCAAATGGTGCCGGGCTGGTTCAGTGGGCTGCTATGCAGATGGTGACCTCAGTGGTCTTCTGCTCCACAGCCCCAATATGGGCACCACAAAACCCTTTTAAACTCCCATCACCATGTAGCCAGTTTGTCAGGCACCACATGGACTGACCAATTTGTTTCCACCAGGTAGGAGACGCCGCACGTTTTTAGGGCAGACATGCTCAAGGATGTGCCAATACCCATGAAACAGCATGGCTATCAGCTGGTTCCAACTTCAAAGGGAATCCATACTCTGCAAAGACTGCGAGTAGCAACAGAAATCATCCATGACTGATCTGCATTATCATTTTGCAGTGAGCTGGTAATACTACAAGAAGTACTTAATAGCCTAAACACTAATCAGATAGAGGCTAAGTTAAACCATCACAATGTAAGAAACACATCCATCAGGATTCTACTCTTTTAGCGACACAGAATGCAAATCAGCTCGGTTTCTGGCTCCAGAAAGTAGGAAGATTTGACCAATAAATCCTAACCTAATATAAAAATGAAGTCTCAAAGCAGCCTGAGAAACATAGCCTAGGAAATAGTACCAATAAAGTGCTTGCATGTACTATCACTCTCTAGTAAAATATTTTCAGATTGGTATCTCATAATCTCCCCTTCCATCGTCCCTCTCTCTGTCCTGACAGTGCTTCCCCTCTGGGTAACCAGTAATGCTCTTTCTCTGTAGCCAGAGCCATTCCTGAATGATGACTCTACATGATTTAGATAAAGCTCCATTACTCCATTACAACTTCTGGATGTTGGATAACCAGTTCAACTGCCTTGGCATCAATCATCATAATATTCAAAATTCATTAGGCTAGATTGTTTGGAAATCTATTTCTTGTTAATGTCAGTTTCAGTGAGCATAGGCCTGGCAGCACAGAAACACAAATTTAATACAACCCAGGGCACGGGATCTCCCAGTAGGAACAGTCCTTTTCTGCATAGGATTTGACAGCCTGCTGTTGTGCGTTGGGTGAGCATGCTGCCTGTTGGCTTATCAGGGTGCCTATACATATATATAATGGCATATAGAGATGTTAAGGGGTCAGATGCTCAGTTCTGCTCATACAAATCTTAATAGCACCTATTATAGCCAAAAATCGGGGAGAACATTTACGTGCAATCATAGTATGCAGGCACAAAAGTTGGAAATCTATTTAAAATAGAAATCTGCTCCTCCTTTTCTGAAAACATACAGTTAGATCAGAGGATGGAACCTTGGTGCTTTGCCATGACAAAAAACTTTCAGCAATGAAGTAGCTGGATCGTTCCTTCTAGCTGATTTCCTATAGGCCAGCCAAGGATGGTTTCCAGTCATGCAATCTCTAATGGCTTTTTTGGCCTGTTTAAGCAGTTGGGGTTATGGTGCTTTTCTTTGGGTACAAGTTCTCACCCTTTCACTGAATGATGGTTTCTCAGCAGGGAAATATGACAGAAATACTGAACAACTCCAGAAGATGCTTACGCTTTTCTCCTAATGAACGCAGTGCAAGCACAGATGGCATCTCACACAAACAAGTTGCAAGCCATGTTGAAATAAAGAGCTCATTATTGGAGGCTGCAGCATCACACCTACTAACAAAGTGATTCAACTTATCAGTGCCAGTGGTAAGCTGTGCTGAATGGAGAGCCACACTGCACCATAAAGACAAAGCCCAGCACCCCTACACGCAAGATTTTGGCCACTGCAGAGACACAGCGATTAGATGATGCTAAGGGCTAAACTTTCTGAGACCTAAAGACTCATTCGTGTTGTCTTGAATGTGTCCTTTCCATCCCTGCCTCAAACATTCCACCCCACTGGGCTCATTTCACAAACCCAGTAGGACACACCTGACTGTTTCTGCCATAAGATAGGACTTCCTTGCTGGTCAGCTCTCAGGCTTCTGCAGGTTTTCCTAGCAGAGTCCTCAGACATCAGCTCTCCATCAGTGTTAGCCACAAGAGGAAGGATGGAAAGGAAAACGAGTCTAAAGAAACCACTAATGTTCTGCAGTGTCTGGTAGGATGAATGACCCCTGCAGACGTATGCTGAGCAGATGGGACAGTCCTCAATTATGTAATTGCTGGAGCATCTACTCCAAGGGAAAACGTGACTACAAATACTGGGCTTAAAGCCTTGGCGGGTTTCATTGCCTCTGGATAAGCTGCTGGAGCACAAGAACATTGGATATGTGTATGCAGCACGCACAGGCAATGACATTCAAGTCTGTGTATGAAACAGCTTTACAGCCCAAAGAGAAGTGCTGGAAAAAAAAAAAAAATCTGTTAAATTTCATTCTGCCATCTCTCCTTTATGAATATTGGTGGACACCAATCCAAATATCCTGGTGGCAACCCACAGCCTCCCTCAGGAAGTCATAAACAAATCTTGCTTACATGATGGAAGTTTCCTGCTTGCCACACAGCCTCATCTTCAACACATTATCTTTGTACTAACTCTTATATATTTCTCTCAATAACATACTCTAATCTTCAGGCTCACAGCTTTGCAAATATTTGCAATCAGGCAGCGTATCCCATCCTTGGAGACACTCAACATCAGGCTGGACGGGGCTCTGAGCACCTGATCAGCTGTAGGTGTCCCTGTTCAGTGCTTGGGGTTGGACCAGAAGGCCTTTTAGGGTCCCTTCCACTCAAACAATTCTTTGATTCTATGATCTCCCCACTCCGGCCATTCTTAGCCAAACTCTTTATGTACAGCTCCTTCTATCTTGCCTCAAAAATCATTTCCTTCACCCCCTCTTTGCTTCTACTTTACCTCTTCAGGGGCTGTTGAGGTTATGGCAGGGTGGTCACAATCTCACCTCAGAGCAGCATGCTGCACATCAATCAGGGCTGTCTGCTGTTTGTCACCCAAGAGGTAAAATGAGCTGCTACTGGAATTTAGGGTTGATAATCAAAATGCTCCAGATGTTTGATTTGGGTGCACGGAAAGACAAAGAATTGCAGTCCAGAGCACGTGGTCTTGCTGCCTGCCTCTTGCCCTGACCCACGGGCATCCCTCAGACACCATCCCACATACAGGACACGTCAGCAGATCCTCCATCACCAGCAGAGCTGTCTCTAATGAAACCTGGAAAGCAGCAGCAGCCATTGCTGCCATTCATCCCCAACCTCCTGCAGACTTCGCTCCTCCAAGCCCTGCTTTGAAACCTACAGTGGCCGGCCCTGCATCAGAAGTCTTAATTACACGGTAACTGGTGACCCCATAAGTACAGGGTAATCTGCTATGTAACACCACAGTAAATTATCCTGGTACTTCTCTTTTCCACCACAGCCTTCAGCAGAGATGGAAATACAGCTGGTCAAAGGGTAATTAATTATTGAGGTTCACCCAGGCCAATGAGAAGCAACCTGCAAGAGGTCATGGGCTCCGTGCAGGGCACGGGACCCGCTCAGTTGCCACCACCACAATATCACCTTACCCTGCCAATGGCACCAACTCTTTCCTCTGAATCCATCAGAAGCAGCTATGCACAGTTCCAGGCATTCACATATCACAGCTCCAGGAGAATCAACACAGAGCCCTGCACTCCTGCTCCCCATCACAGGATGCTTCACTCAACTGCTGCTGGGGGCTGGAAACTGCCTACTGACCTCTGGGATCTTTATGGCAATGGAATATATTTGCATACACTCTAGACCTGCTGACATCTTTCCCACTGAAGAGCTTCAGGCTTTTATAGCAACCACGGCAATGATTTCTAGATTGTAGACTAATAAAATACGTTAATTTGTTAGGAGCATCGAGGTGGGCAGTGCATGTGTCTTATGACATTTAAACATTGATCAGAGGGAAAGAAAAAAAAAAAAAAAAAACTTTCTGAGCAGATTTCTTTACCAAACAGGTGCACTGAAATCGAATGCCAAAATCCCGTGCTGGTACCCAGATCAGCTCTGACACCTCCCACCCATGCCTGTTTCACTTGAATAGCTGCCAAGTTAAATAAGCAAATGTGGTTTTGTCAAGTGAGACCTCCTCCTGAGCAGCTCCAGCAGTTTATGCTCCATCCAAGCTTGGATGGCTCTTCATGTGCCATTGCTCTCTGTTGTCTGGGTCAGAGCTAATGAGTGCTGATGCTTTGGAGTGAACAGGACCGCACCGAATGAAGCGGGGGCATCTGAGAGGACAGACACCTTTACTGCCTTTGCAGCTCCATGGGTGGAATTTTATTCTGGCTTTTGTCACACTTTCTGTGTGCCCCTGGGCAGTGCAGCTGATAGCTCTGTGCTTCCCTTCCTAACCTGTAAAACGGGGCATTGCAGTTTGCTGGCTTCACAGAGGTGCTGTGCAGGTAATGGCTTGTACAATAAAGCAATAAGTGGCATGAAGAAGCCTGCCAAGAAGTAGAAAAATAGACAAATGTTTAGCTCAGGTTTAGTTATGCTTTGCAAAGGAGACAGAGGGTTACACAATGAATATTACAGAGAAGAATAGAAAGAAGTTCTTTCGTTCTACAAGCATTTCTGCCTCGTACCTTCACCAGATCGTACAAGATTAATGGCAGGCGATGATGTAAAGTATGTCCTACACGGCAGAGACACAAAGTGTGAGCTAAGGCCCCGCTGTTGTCATTACCTGACCTTGCATGTTCTCTTTTGCAGCCTCAGCATTTCTTGTGGATAGTATTTCTGGGCAGTTATTTTAAGAAAACTGTGTTAAATTTCTTGCTCCTGTGCCAGGTACCTGCTGTTCAGTGAACAGGCCATGACTAAGCATAGGCTGGAAATTAGAAGGATCTACAAGTTAAAGCAATGAGATTCTGGGGCTGTTTTCCCTGAGGAGCGCATTTAATTGAGGCGCTTGATTATGAAAAAAAGATAAATCTGAAGTGATTGATGCAACGGGGGATTGGATTTGATGATCCAGGGAATCCCTTCCAGGCCTCTCTACTCCTAATGAATTTATTTTCTAAGGGCGGGGGTGGTGGCAGAAAACAGCAGGATGTATAGATGCCTGCTGATGGCAAGTGGGTCTCCAACCCCAAATGCGACCACTTCCCATCATCAAGAGGGGGGAAAAGAGCCCTCTCCAGGTTCTGACTATCCTGAACAAAACAAAGGAGGTGGGTGCCAGGATCCTATCTACTGAGGACTTCTAAGATCAACTTGCTTTGAACCAGCACAGCAAACATCTCAACATTCAGGTTCCCTGTGTATTACCACTGTACTTACCTGTCTCCCAACACCATAACAACTGTGTTCCTTACAACCTTTGCCTTTAATTTATTTATTTATTTTTTTTTAAAAGTACATATCTCTTCAGTGAAGATGAGATTACTTTTTTAAGACTAGGAAACAGACACACTGAATTTTCTATGGTTGCAGGACATTCATACAACCCACAGCCCAGACCAAGGCTGGGATGCCACTTCTTCCTTCCCATGCACCTGAGGCCGCCCTTCTCAAACAGGAATAGAAGAGCAGAAAGTGTTTTTCAGCAGAAGTATTCTGCAGCCTGGAATTTCCACCCTCTATCAAGCCAAAGGACTTGAGCCTGAGGCATCTGAGGCACAGTGCAAGGTTGTTTCAGAAGGGATGCAGAAGAAAAGTGGTTATGTTCCTTTTCCCCCTTGAATAGTTATAATTTTTAATTGCTGTTTGCTAATAAGTTAAAGTGCTGTGATTTCTTCAGGATCAAATGGTGCACAACAAGCTAAGGGAGTTTATTAATTAGCATGCATTCAAGGCTGGGGAAAAAATAATAAAAGCAACACGGCTGTAGATGGTAGCTATAAATATGACATAAGCGTGACCTGCTGTGACATTTTAGCCAAGGGGAAGCTGTCACAGTAACACTGGCCATGCAACTCTGAGAGGGGGGAGAAATCTGCAAAACGTGGCTGTTCACAGGCATGTGCTGCACAGCTCTAGGGCCTGATCCTGTACGTAATAGGAGGTACAGCAATTCTGGGTGCCTTTGCCCCAGGTTTCCCTAGGCATCGCTCACACAATGAGTGCGAAGTCCAGTGGTAAGTGGCTGCAGGATCAGATTTGCAGCGTGCCGAGCATTTTGGATGAAAAGAGCTATAAAGAAGTCACATATTATTATGTCGCATTGCAAAGGTCAACTCTGGTATTTGTTCTGCCATAAGAACATGATTGAAAGGCAAAAAAAAAAAAAAAAAAAAATAGTGTCAGGGCACAGAGGGAAATCGTTTTTTAAGAACTGCCTTCCAGGCTGAGGATACAAAATTACATCAGAGCTTAGAACTAAATTCCCATCCACACCCTGCAATTCAATTTTGCTTTAGAAAGGGATAAATGTAACAAAAATCACCTTTTGGTGGCACATCATCTTACCCACTGACATATCCCCTGTAAAAATCAGCGATAACTAAACTCACACCCTGACACGATTACAGCAGAGCCCTGCTCTGGCACAGGGAAGACATTGAGAAGTAATGTGGGGAACCATCTCATCGCACTCTGCAGTGTCTTTGAGTGGATTAGCTCAATTCCAAACAGATTCAGCCACCACCTCGGCCAACACACGTTCCTTTGTTCAGTGCTCCGGCAGAACCCAACTCAATCTCTGTACACCAGTTGAGGGAGGAGAGCGGTGGGACCGGGATGCTTTCACAGTCCACTCAGTTACAGCTCCAAGCTGCTCAGATACAGATTGCTGTGTCTAGACTAGCAAATAAAAGGCACTAAGGCTGGTAATGCAATGGTCCAGCTGTTTAAATGGACAGGTTTTGGGTCATGCCAATTCAACAGCATCCAAGCTATTGACGAGGGAACACGTGAGCAGGGGTGACAGGTTGATGTTGGACTATGTGATCTTATTGGTCTTTTCCAACCTTATTGATTCTATGAGTCAAGAACCCCTACTGGGTGGAGCAAACACCATCCTGCTCAGAGGCAGGAGAGGTTTAGCTGCATAGAGATAAACAAGAAGACATCCCAAACCGTTCACTAGTGCAGACACAGCCAGAACACCCATGGAGGAGGGTTGCACTGAGTACTTTTGCATTCATCCCACATGCCCTCTCCATACAGCCAAGCTCCGGAGAGCTGCTGCAGGAGAGAAGCGTCAGCAGTTCCCCTTGCAAACGAGAGCCCGTGGGCTGCCAAACACACTGGACCCAACCTAGTCCCAAAGCCCCACGTGTCATTCCATGCCCCAGTGGCACAGTCCCCCACAGGTCAGGATCCACTCACTGTTGCAGCTGCCGGCGGTGCCAGTCTGTGTCGCTGCCACGCTGCGCTGAGCTGGCCCTTCGGACGCGGCCCTTCCTGACAGTGAATGGGTGAAAACAAGGGAAGGAGACAAACAAAAAGAGAAGGGGAGGGTGAGAGAGGGAGGGAGGGATGGGGGTGATGAAGCGAGGGGACAAGAAGGGAAAGGGTATGTCTTTAACTGAACCATATGCCTTTCACTGGCTGCAACACCCCAATGCTCCGCAACCCTATGAGGGTGCGGGATGGGTGAGATCCCGTGGCTGCTGCCAGCCGCACCCCACACTGTCACCTGCATCAGTGCAGAGGGAGGGTAAGGGACGAGTGCTGAAGCTGGGCAAGAGCCAAGGGAGGCTCTGGCTTCCTCAGACATCTCCCTGCCAGCCAAGCTCCATCCCCGGTGGTCCTGAGTATCTTTCTCCACAGCGAGAAGAGCTGGAGAACTTTTAGGATGCATGAGTGGTTCCTGTGGATCTACTACTTCAGCATCTGGTTCCTCATCCATCGCCAGTCATGGCACAAGGACCTGTCCAACTCAGCCTGCAGAAAAATCCCAAGCCCGATGTCTTAAGTAGCCAAGCAAAATGGCATCTCTAGCCCAACATCCCCATGAAGCACCTGGTACGTTATTCTACACTTCTTCGAAGTACTCTGTCCCATTAGTACTGCTGGAGAGAAGAAGAAAGGGCCTTATCCCACATCTTCCAATCACCCACAAAACTGCCAGCTGAACCCTAGGAAGGGATAAGGAAAGCGGAAAACACAGCTCTACATTTTCTGCGTATCAGTGCAGGAAGATCTGGGGAATGGGAAGGAGGAAAAGGGTCAGGGATTTCAGCGCACAAATTAAAAGTGAATGACTAGCAGAAGGTCTGCTGGCTTTTTAGTCAGATCTTTGTGTTCCCACCAGGACAGAAAGGAAACAAAATCCTAAGATGAAAGCACAGTGGTCTGGGGGGAGACTTCTGGCTGCAGTCCTTAGGAGCTCAGGCTGACAGCTGCCCAGGGAAAATCAAAAATACGGGCTTAGGGTGTGCCTGGCTAGTCATCACCCCGGGTGCCTTCCCACCCTTCTCCAGAGGTGAAAATTGAGCTGCTAAATGTAGCTGACAGCTCTTTATGCTTAGGGAATTGCCCCGTGACTGACTGATTCGCCTCCCTCCCCAAGAAGTTGAGGTAGGAAATGGGTGGGGGGAAAGGCCTAGCAAATTGTTTCATGATGGTTGTTTAAATTGCCTCTGCATTATGGCATTACAGTTAGAGGGGGAAAAAAAAAAAAAAGAAAAAAAAGAAAAAGATCTCTCGCATAAATCCACATCCTAAAGCCAGCTGTGGCAGAGGCATGGACACTGGGAGGAAGCAGAGCAGATGAAGTCATCAGCAGTGGGAAAAAAACATCAATATAATATAGTGCAGAACAAAGCAAATTCTACCTCAAACACAGAGCTGAAAGAGAAACATCTTCCCCTGTCAGGTCTATTACCATGCATTTATTCCAATAACAAATAACTAACCCAGAAGTAACCCAAACCTGATTTATTCCTCCGTCTAAATAAATATGAAGAGGCAGCCGAATCTGACTCTAAAAACCACTGATCTCATATGTTTTTCTTCTATGTATTGGAAAAATTAGGAGTGGAGTTTCTGCCTTGCTGCCAGGGGATGCTGGCAAAGCATTTGAGCTATAGATATTGTATCTTGTCACTAATGACTGCAGGGAACTAAAAGGGATTTGGATTTTTTTTTTTTTTTAAAGCTTCACATTAATTGATAATTTGGTCCCAGAATCCACAGTGGAACACAGGATTTACTATATTGGATCAGTCTAGTGGCCCATCAAATCTGGCGTCTTGCCTCAGTGATGCTCAGAAAAATTATCATCCGTTGTCTTTGCTTGTAAGGTTGCTGGCTGTTTCTGTAAGGCCATACAACTGCAACAGAGGAAAGGCCTTCCAGGCCATTTTAAGACCCTGAAACATGGGTTTGTAATAATTCCTCTATTACATCTTTTCTCTTTTAAAGCAAGGAAGAAACTCTGATGGCAAACATTTCCAACAGACACGCTGCTGCTGCTTTTCCTCTTGGTCGCCACAGCTCGGAGAAGGTGAACTTGTGTTATCAGAGGGCAAATAAATGAAAACACAACTGGGGCCAAGAGGAGAGTGAGATGCCTTGTACTGAGCAGAACAATATTGATTAGGCAATATAAAGATTTCACTCACTAATTCCTTTAGCAATCTTATCATGTGTTGCCCACATAATTGAATGGGAAAGAGAGAGGTGGAATCACTTAAGCGTTCAAAGCTCAGCACACACCAAGAAAAGATTCCTGTTTTGTGTGTGCGCGCAATTTTGTGCATCGTTGCCCCTTGATTGTACATTGAACATGCTCTCTTTGACAGCCTAGTCCTAAACAGCTTGTTTATTAAAGACAGCTGCTTGCAAATAGGGGCTTTCTCCATCCAGCTGGCGAGGAGAAGGAGCTCTCTGTGACTGAGAGAGAGGTAGGACTATGGAACAGGGAGGAAACTGGGGTGGAAGCCCATGGGAGTCCTGACCATGCAGGAATCAAGGAGAAAAAGAAACGTTTTTTTTTTTTCTTCCATGTAAATAAATTAATTAAGCAGTCTTCAGTTTGCCTTGAAGTGCAGCCTGCCACATTGGGGAAAACCTTTAAGTCTTCCTTGTTTGAAAAGCCACTACTTCACATGATACATTGAGGAAAATAAATAAATAAAAAGCATGCCAAGACATAATTTATCCATACTCCCACTAAACTAGCCTATAACTTCTCTGCCTCCAGTTCTCTCACTGATTGCACTGAGGGTTGGGGCTGCTCCCCACCTCTCCCAACCAATTTGTGATCTCATGACCGCCCCAATGCAAGGAGAGCTGGGCCATGGTCCTGCAGGTGGGAAGGTAGGAGAAGGCCACTGAACAGCTGGGAAGCAACAGGGAAATGGGTCCAACAACATAAACAGGAGAAGATAAATCTCCCTTAGATGTCAGTGCTTCTTCCAGAGTGCAAAGCATTCTTTTTAGTATATCCAAAAACCATGGTTACTGGTGCACCTGGGGCTAGAATAATGCAGCTGGCTGGCATTTAGTTGTCCACCTTCTGCTCTCACTTACACCTTAGTAAAGCCCAGGAACAGTCACCTCTTCAGGACTGCCCCATACAAAACCTTCCCTTGTTCCTGGTGGCAACCCAGAGGAGCATATTCTGGCTGGATTTCCATCAAGGGAGACTGTCTGACTTTTTTCTGTTTATCACAGTTTTTCAGCTAATTTTCTGAATATGAGCAGGAACAGCAGGAAGAATGGAGCACATTACAAGCAAGCAATAGGTGGATATTTACTCTTGGATGGGTCTATTATATGGATGAGTCTTTTGGATAAGTCTACTGAGTCAGGCTCTGATCTGTCTGGAGACATCCCTGGTCATTGCAGAGGAGTTGGTCTAGGCAGCTTTTAGAAGTCCCTTCCAACTCAAATGATTCTATTACTCAAAAACAAACAAACAAAAAAACTACTCAAGGGTAGGTTAATGTAATGCTATAACATAATGGAAAGTACAGCTACAAAGTCTTCAGCTACAGCAAATGAAGACAAGCCCAAACGCAGCAGCTACAGATACAGAAACAAAGAAAGAAAATTTGCCTACCTTTAGAAGACCTCAGGTACACAAGGGATCTCCACTGCCAACCCTTAAATGAGGTCTGGGAAGGGGTGGATCCTGGTTCCAGCCCTTCTGGTCACTCAGGTGCATTTCGTTATATGCACCTGAGATCCCCTGGGTTGGCCCTGCCTTCCCACCAGGTGCTCAATCACTGGTTCAAGCTGTGACTTAGCATTTCTGCTACAGTTAGGTTGACAAGTGATTTCTTTCACCTGTCTAGATCTGCTTGCTGTGTTTGATAGCACCTAACAGATTATTTTGCTTCCACAACTGTTCAGTCCCTTTTTCGGTCCATCTCAACTGCTGGCACCTACCATGTCCTAGGACAAGGAGTTCCAGCACTTCACTACCCACTGTAGTACCTCCGTTTGACACCATGAACACCAGCAACTGTCTTAGATCAGGACATACGGAACAATGAACCTCAGTCCAAAGCTCTGGAAAATGGACTGGGTTTGGATTGAAAGATCATACATTTGATTAGCTCTTAGTGAGTGTGTGAGGGCTTAGGGGACACATGGAGAGGTTAAACGTTTGGGTGAACATTGAGACTATATTAAATAAAATATCTGAGCCAAATGACTTGCAATGCAGCAGCAACGTATCCCAGCCAGGAGAAATGGTGAGCATGGAGGTCAAGTGCTGTGGCAGGAAGTTTTCCCAAAAACAAACTGCTCTTTTGTTCCTTTGCTTCAAAGAAGATGTCAGTAGATTCCAAGAGCTCTTTACCTGCCATATCCCCTCATTACTGAAATGAGATAAATGGTAACAGCATGAAAACAGCCACTGAAGCAGGAGAAAGACAGGTTGACAGTGAGGAAAAGGGAGGGGAGACAAGGTGCAGGCAGAGGGCTTGGCAGGGTGGAGAATGAGGGCAATTACCATTTCTGAGAAAATGCCAGAAATACAACACAATCTAATTTCCCCAATTAATTCCTCTGCACTTGAGCTGCTTTGTGTGAAGGACTCTTCATGTTTCAAACAGGAGGAAGGGAGGGGTGGGGGAACAGAGACTCTTCAACGTTTGTTTTTCCCTCAGTGTAGGAACAGGCAAGAGTTGAGGAAAAACGTCTGCCTAAAACACAAGATGATGTTACATCTTCCTTCCAGGAGATAAGGAACTGTGCCACAAATTCAATTTGCAGAGGTTTTTATAGGAGCCACGGAGATGCCAGAGACCAGCACATTCAATACCACACTGATTTTCCTGCACGCAGAGCAGACGACGATGAGCACAAAGACACTTATCCCATGCCCCCACAGCAGAGTGGTTCCCCCACCTCCCCTCTTTCTAGTCTCACCGCTACTTAAAGGGAAATTGGCTCTTTTGCCCCCAAAATGTTAACTGGAGCAGCTGTAAGCCTCTGTGCTGCGAGCCACACACCTCGTGGGACATACAGAAGGAATGATCGCCATGAGAACAAGGACAGAAATAATGAATTGGGTTGGGAGGAAGGGGACATAGGAGTAGACAGATGCTATAATATTTCCAATAGTATATGCAGACTCCTGCACATAGTAGGAGTATGGCCCTGCCCAAGTGGCCCATCTGAACCATCACTAGGTGTCTGCAAGGAAGATCTCCAGGTCACTCCAGGATTTCCCTGTTCTTACTTAAGTATGATCTAGAGACAGGGCATGCCCTTCATAATCTTACCTAGTACCTAGGAGAAAATGATGCTCTTTCACCTCTAAGTCTCTCCTTAATGTAACGTATATTTACAGATATGAAACCGTCCCAACACTCTGTGAGATAGGAGGGAGAGAGAGTAGCACACTGTATTTCATAGAGCCATAGAATCATAGAATGGCTTGGGTTGAAAAGGACCACAGTGACCATCTGGTTTCAATCCCTCCCTGCTATGTGCAGGGTTGCCAACCACCAGACCAGGCTGCCCAGAGCCACATCCAGCCTTGCCTTGAACACATCCAAGGATGGGGCATCCACAGCCTCCTTGGGCATTTTCCACGTGAGAAGAGGCAGAAGAGATAAAAGCAATGATTAACCATTTAGTATCTGCATAGCATTTACCTGCTGGAAATTGACCTTTTGCTGGAAGCTGAATGCAGTACATGCATTGTACCTTTTTCACAAGACTCCTCTCCGCTATCTGTGCTGCCAAGGACTGAGTTTGCCTTCTTAGAATCATAGAACCTCTTGGGTTGGAAGGGACCGCAAAGATCATCTAGTTCTTTAACCCACTGACATTGAAGCATTGAGTCTCTAAATCTGCTTTCATTGCAAGCCTCGCCTATTAGTCTTATCAACCATGCTGAATGAGTCTCCAAAGGAACATGAACCGGGCAGCTGTTAAACCTCACTGATCTATTACTTGCATGGAAACTTCACTGGATAAATAGTTGACTGCAGCCCAGGAGAAAGAAAACAGTTTTGATCTCCAGGGGATAAGAAATAGAGAAAGAGTTGGTCTAGATGAGAGAAAGAATCTGACAGTGAGCACTGAAAATTATCAAAAATATGTTTGTTTTTGTTTTTTAAATCTGACCATATTAAGAAAAGAGAAGAAAGAAAATGTTTGCAGAGTAAACCTTCACGCTTCAGAGGAGGAGGCATCTGCCAGAGGAATCTTAGACTTTTTAAAGAACGCTGACCTAAGGCCAAAGTCATAGCAGAAATGTTGTTTTGGCACCAATGGTCTAAGGATGGGAGAGCCAAGGTTCATAGGAAGAGATATTAATCTTTTATTAAATCAACTGATATCACCGCAAAAAAAGGAGGAAAAAAAAAAAAGCTCAGAGAGGAATTGTGTGTCTAAAATGTTCTTTTCTTCCCCCTCCAACAATATCAGATGTTTAATAAAAGATATTGCTTCTTCCTGTAAACCTTGTCTCTCCCAAATCCAATGAGCACTCCATAGTGTTGAAAATGCAGAAGTCTTCAGTGCATTTTTTTATTGTGTTTTTAGCTCTGTGTTGTCAGAAACTTATTTTCAGAGCCATGTGCACTTTTTTGTTGTTTTTTTTTTTTTTACAAGCAGGTGTCCTCCTCATGATGAACAGCAACCTGGAGCACATTCAGGACAGACCTCTGCAAAAGGACGGTGCTCAGCTCCTGAGGGGTGTCAAGCCTGGGCTTTGGGGCAGGATGCTAGAGGGGTAGGACATAGCAGAACTGGACAGAGGGATGTCTTCATGAGATTCAGTGCCTGCATTAATCCTTCCTCTAGTCAACCCATGTCTTTGCTGCTGATGTCCCACCCATGACAGCATGTAACCTTGGAATTTATTAAGGACTGCTGACTAGGATTTAAGGCTGCTCTCTTCTAAAGATAAAGAAATACTGCCCTTTCCTTGAGTGGCTGCCAAATGACTTTGTTTGGCAGCTGGATTACTCATTCCGGAGGAAGAAAGGGAACTGATCTTGGTCCTGCTCCATGGGCAGGCACCAGATGTGCTCAGTGTGACTGGGGCACAACTTCCCTGACCCACAGCATCCCACCACCTGGTGTCACAGTCCTGACCCATCTCTAGAAAGTCACTTGCTCACATGTTTTCTAGAAGGAAAACAAGCGGGAAAAAACTCCTTCCGAACCTTTTATCTCCCTTACAGACCTATCTCACCTTGCATTCCTATACAGACCTAAATGAAAGATCGCATGGCACATTACACAACACATCCCAGAAATGTTCCTTCAGCATCCCTGACTTGTCACACAAGGGTGGGCTACTTCTCCCAGCCTCCCCTATACCTCCACCTTCCTCCGCTTTCTGACCTGATGCCATTTCACTTCTCCCCTGCCTACATCTCCACAACCATCAGGGATCTGATGCACAAGGAAAAAGATGCACCTGTGTTCAGGCAGAGCATGGAGACCCTTGGAGAGAGACGAAACAAACCTCTCTGCTGCTTTTGTTACTCAAATGTTTCCAGTACCCAAATGTGTGACAGGAAATTAAGCAATTCACCTTTGTAAAGCACTTCTGCATCCCACAAATGCAGGAGGCAGATGGTGTTTTTCCTTTGTTTTAAAAGATAAAAAATGGGAAAGAGATTAAATGCCTATGAATTAATCATCGGCCTGGAACACACTCATATACCCACGTGCCAATCTATCCGTGCTCGTAGGGCTTGGGCAGCAGCAAATGCAGGGACCCTATCAGAATGAGATCCTCCAGACATGTCATTTGTGGTCAGATTTGAGTGTAATCCTCCACTGTGTACCCAGAAGATTATATTTAGTGGAATCCTCCCTAGGCTGCAGCTTGGGCACGCTGTATCACCTGAAACAGAACTTTGCTCCAGGTTTCGCCTCTGGGAATGGCAGGTTGTGTCAACAGCAGAGATGTTGTGCACAAACATCGAGAAGCAGTCCTGGGAGTTTTACCACTTTGGCTGTGGATGTGACCAGGGACTGCAGAAAGGAGTTTCAAAGCTTAACTCTACAGCCACATCTCCACCTTCCATGGGGGAGGACCAGGAGAAGTCTGGTTCTAACGCTTGAGGTCATTTGTTTTCACTCTCTATTCAAAAACCCTCACTCAGGGTATCTTGGTGGGTTTTGTGAGGGGCCTGTGTATTTGAAAAGACTGTCTCAGGAGCCTTGAAGAGACAGCTTTCCTTGCCAGAGATGCTGGGAATTAAAATGGTGAGGAATACAGAGCAGAAATGCACTACTGTTAGTGAAACCAAACTGCTTATCTTACCCGTGTTGCAGGAGAAAGTAAATGATTCTTCATAACGAAGTAAATATAAGTAATCAAAACCGTAATTTCCTAGGATCTCTCTCTGGATAGCAACAGAGAAAAGGTCTCCATGTATGCAGAGGACTGAGTTGGTGATCTGGAGTTCTAAAAGTATCACAAGTCTGATAAGCAGGATAAACCAGTTATTGCTTTGGTCACACACAGCAATTTGTGTGAACAGAGAGAAGTCCACTAACAGAGCCTTATGACATGGCATGAGAGAGCACAGAGCAACCACGGCAAAGCACTTTGCACAGACAGGACGAGGTCTACAGGACACCACAGAGAAGACAAATCCCACTATGGTGAGCTGGCCTATGAAGATCTCTGCAGTTTGTACTTCTTGGGGGCCCTCCCATCCAATGCTCATTTGCTGAAGGACCCAAGCAAGTGCATGGGTGATCTCACAAGCTGCTTTTCATCTTCCCCTGGGCACTGCTTTTCCCTACTCACTATCTACTGATGTTTCTGCATTGTTGGGACTGTAGCTACTTCATGACTGCCCAGTCAGTCCACTGAGACCTTTTCCCAACGTGGGCTTTTGTGCTGCACAGGGAAGATTGGTTCCCTCACTAGTAATTAAACTTAGTCATAAGGCAATGCCCTGGCCTTGGAGAGATGACATGCCTCAGCAGAAACCTTATCATCTTTTTTTTTCCTTCCCAGCTCCACTTTGCAACTTCCTATCACATAAAGAAAACCTCTGCCATCAGATCAAGCCCACAGGTCAACCCTTTCTTAGGTAACTGATAAAATTCGGCCTCAGAGCCAAAAATCTGCACTGTAACCAGAAATAAACCAGCCTTACACCAAGCACCAGGCAAAAATCTCTGCTCTTTCTCCTGAAAAGCCCTTCTCTGCTGGTGGGTGGCCCAACCACAAACCCCTACACTGTTGTGCTCCGCACACTTTGTACATTCCACTTTCTCAAGCTGAGGAAGAGTAAGAAACATGCATTCTTCCCAGGGACGCTGCCATCCCGGGCAATAGGGCAGTGCAGCTGGAGACAAAGGCAAGGGGACATAACGAGCATAAATCACAGAAGATAAGGCTGGAAAGACATTTCTGACTCACTGAGTCAGTCCCCAGAGACTAGTGCAGGATTAGCCTCTGCACTAAGCCCAGGCATTTTTATCTAGTTGTTTCCTGGACTTCTTCAATGACAGGCCCTCAGCAACCTACCTCTGGCAAATTATTCCATTGTCTAAATGATGTCCCTGCTGGAAAAAAGTGTTTTTGAGGTTGAGCTGAAATTGCCTATTATTTCCTTTTCCATATTTTATGCACTTATCAGTCAGTCTTTCAGTTGCCTTTTCTCTAGGTCCCTGTATTAAGTTTCTTTAATCTAACACAAGAGGTCACAGCCTGTAGTCTTTTAATCATCTTTGTCACCCTCTTTGGATTACCTCCAATTTATCAAAGTCTTTGTAAAAAGGAGGAAGAAAAATAGGAAGGAAGGAAGATCAGGATGACATCAGAGTCATCCCAAAGTGTGTGACTGTGCTGGGGTATCACGGGGAGTTCTTGTGTGTAGGCATCTGTATGGATGTCTGAACTACAGGCGTGTCCAGGACCAAAAGGAGTGAGGACAATGGTCTGGGGATCAGGCAAACACAAGTGTGCCTGATGGACATCTGTGTGCATGTTTCATTGAGGGAATAAGCAAATGAGTGAGCCCAAGAGCTCCAAAAACTGATTTACTGTCACATTTCCTAGTCTCCCTTCACTCTGAGCATTGGATGGCCACTGGAGCTGCCTTACCCTGTAGTAATCAGTGCTGTAGACATCTCTTGACATCCCAAAGTCTCCAATCTTCACCAGCAGGTTGGCTCCGACCAAGCAGTTCCTGGTGGCCAGGTCTCTATGGACAAAGTGCTGGGAGGCAAGGTACACCATTCCAGAGGCGATCTGGCTAGCGATGTGGAGCATCTGGGATAGCCCTAGCTCCCCTTTGGCTTGTCGAGGCTGCCCATCCACGAGGATCATAGCATCTGGGCCATGTGCCCTATAAGGAGGAAGAAGCAAAAAGCATAGAGTTGGGTCTCAAAAGTGACCAGGAGATAGGAATCCCATATGGTTGCAGCTCCTGCTGGGGTGGGGACTGGCCCCCAGCTCTGTAGTGTGAGCATGTGCACACAGCTCCAGAGGAAAGAAAAAAGAAAATCTTACAGAACAAGAGGTTGGGTGAACATTTGGTGGGGTGAGTAGGTGCCATACATCCTTCTATCCTTACTCTTCTCCAAGAAACCTCTTATGGCCACAGGTGAAAGACAGTCTGCTAGGGCAGAGCGACCAGTGGCTTGATGCACCGTGGCCATTCTACTCTCTGGCAAGACCTGTGTAAAATGAATTGGCTTCCAGATATCTACATGTTTGCTGTAGTTAATTCTTATACCTTGAAAACATTCCCAGGTGTGGAGCTATCATCCTCTTTTCTTCCCCAGCCATCATATTTGTTGCTTACTTTCTCTATTAATCCCATACAGCCTCTTCTGTTCCATCCGCACACCTTATCACCAAACAACCTCCTCTCATTTGATATACCAATACAACCAGAGGTCACAGGCAAGGTTTCAGAAGAACACCAGCATCCCTGGAAAGTATCCTTTATACCCTAAGCTGTCCCAGAGGTAACACAGGTGCTGTAAACTCTGAAGACACAAGCAGAGGTGCAGGGGTAATGTCTGAATGTCAGCAGATGGAGAGAACATCCTGGACAATGAAAGGCAACATTTTGCTGAACAAAGTGCATTGTAAAGGCAGGACTTGAGGTCAGGGTCACTCCTGTCCTGTCCCCCTTTAAATCCTCTCCCTAGCTGTGTACCAGCCTATCCTTGCTATGCTCCCTCTGTGATGTCTCTTTCCCCAATGGAGCTCACACTGCTGTAGCCTCTTTGAAGGTGGAATAACAAAAGCCCTCATATTTAGGGAAAAGCAAGAGATTTTGCTGTGACTTTCCTCCTCGTGACTAAGATGCAGTACAGCATCTCCTCTGAAGCTTTGAAACTGTTCTCACTGAAATAGTTCCTGGCATTTCACCCTGTTGTCAGCCCTGCAGAGAGCCTACAAATTAAAATGCACACACAGAGCTTTCCCTCCTTCTTGATATAGGAGGACACAAGACCCAATTTTTTTCTCTCCTTTGTTTCCTGATTACCCTGTTGGGCATAGGGCAAACCAAGGAATCCAGACATTCAGGGTCCAACCCATAGTTTTTGCTGCTGTGTTCAGTTCTCTCCTGCTGCCCTGCCACCAGGAACACAGCCCCAAGGGTTCTCACCTGCCATCTCCTTCCAGAACAGCTGGAAGGGGAGAGGAAACCCAGAAATGAGGGCTGAGGGGCCAGGAGGGTTTTTGGAAGCAGTGAGTGTGGGATGGGTAGGACAAGGAATGGTTTCTAAAACCATGCTGGACATTTTATACCAGACATGCCTTGCAGTTACACCGTATTTAACTGTGGATGATACCTGGTGTCATCAAGAGTAACTATTCCAAGATGAGAAGTGAAGGACATAATACCATCTCGTTACTGCCACCTTTTTCAAATATAGTAATTACCCCCAAAAAACTGTCTGCATCCGATGGGAACAGGTCATGTTTAAAACATGATCAGCCAACACCCTCCTTTCACTGAGTCCCTCTACATCTTACTATACAGGATTTATCCATGTATGCCCTGCGTAATACATATTCCTTCCTCCCCTCCTCCATCCCACATGGGTATAGTTCTGAAGGAAGGAGCATAAGCCTGCTCCTGAGATTAACTGGGGGGATAGTAGTGCATTTAGTTGCATCAAGAAGATGTAGGGAATACAAAAAGAAGCTGCCCATCTCTTCTTGGAGCAAGGGGTTTGCTTCAGATTTACGCCAAGATCATAAGATTGGCTGGTGCCTGACAAAGAAGCGTGGCTTTTGGTTGTTTTCTTGTTCCTTTTTTGTTCTTTCTTAGGGCGTGGTGGAGGCTTTTGTCAATATGAGGAAGAAAATAACCTATGTGTGTGTACTGAAGGGAGGAAGTGATGGAGATATTTGGTGAGGCGAGAGGGAATGCAGTTGTTCCAGACCTTGAGAATGGGATCTGAATGCTCAGAAGCCCCCACTCCATGAATGTTGGCCCTAGAAATGCTGTGCTTCAGCAGTGCTGTGTCTGTATTTCTCCAGAGCCCCAGTAAAACCTACTATCCACCAAGGGAAACCTGAATCCTGCATCACCCTCTTGACTCCCTTGCAGCTTCCATCCTGAGTCCGACCTGGCCAAAAATGTCATCCATCCAGAGCATGAAACAGAGGATGACCTATAAGTTCATATTCAGTCTGCCTCTACTATGCCAAGTTGAGGGGGGAAATCAGTGCAGGTGTGTTCGCAGCTCTGCCACTGTCCTGTGGATGCTTCATGAGAGCTGCAGACAGCTTGGCCCTGCTTGAAAGAATCACAGAATGACTTGGGTTGGAAGGGACCTTAAAGATTATCTAGTTCCAACCTCATTGTTGTCCACAGGCAGGGTCGCCCATGGGGTCCTTCCCCACAGCCCTTCTGGTGTAGGTGATTGCTTCAAAATGAAAACTTCAGGAAAAGATCTGTTTCCTTGTTTTCCTTGGTCAGAAATGGGTTGTGATGATGGAAATATAAGCACAGCATATATCCCGGCCCCAAACCTAGATGTGATGTGCTCGAGCTTCCTGTTCCCACTGCAATCATGCTCACACTTAGCAGTCAAAGCAGGAAAATATCAAGGGTCCAATTTTGTAAATACTGGGAAATAAACCTACTAATTATTTCAAGAGGTAAGTACCACTCCACTTGCATGCAGGTTCCTCAGCATAATTTCTGTATCGTGGGAGAGCAGCACCACAAACATCCTCCCACCATTGCTCTCTGCCCCTCATCAGTGGCAGATTCAGGGCATGCAAATTATCTGCTAATGAATGGTGACTGGTGGGGGTCCAGCAATTTGCATCTCTCTAGAGGCATAGAAGGCAATTATGGCATTTCATCTGTCATTGCCCATCTTCTGGAGTAGCGAGGTGCCACTGGTTAGGATATTTTGTCTGCTGAGATCCAGGGCACAAGGACCAAGGATGGACTGCACAGACACTGCCTGAGGCCTCTCCTAAATTTTTCCTCTCTTTTCTGAATATAGAAATGCGAACTGCAAATCAGTAAATGCCCAGGATAGCAATTAGATGAAAGACTCCAGAAAGATCCCTTCAGGAGTATTTTAGTTCTGGTGCTATCGAACCAGTATCTGGGTGGCATGGGGAGTCATGGCTGGTGACCTTCCAGCTTCAGACTTGCAGGGGTGCGAGAAGAAACATCACCTGGACAACCCTTGGAACTACCAAAAAGGAAATGTTGGGGTAGGACTTCAAGCATCAAATCTGCTGAGGACCATCCACATGACTATGGCTCTCTGGAGCACCACAGACCTACGACCAGCCACCCAGGGGTACAGCTGTGCTGCATCTGCCATGCCCTCCTTTGCACATACCTCAGGAACTTGTTCAGGTCCCCATGCTTCATGTACTCGAAGACCATGATGAGCGGGTCTCCATCGCCACACACACCGTAGAACTTGACAATGTGCTCATGCTGCAGGTTGGTAAGCAGCTCTGCCTCCCTCTGGAAATCCTTGCGGGCTGCCAAGGTGGGATCTTTCAGCGCCTGAAAGAAGGGACACGTATGTACGGGATGGGCAAAACCAGAGGAGGCCAAAACCAAAGGGGTGGTGGCATTGAGGAAGAGCTGATGAGGACAGAAGAGGATAGGAACCACCCAGATGCATCGGGAGAGCTAGCAGCAGCTACTGGTGGCACCACCTCAACATTTTGTTCGTATGTTTACCAGCCCAGTGGGGTCTCCAACTCATTTCCCAGGAAGCAGCAAACATGCCACAGAGGGTAATAGCTTCCAATTATTCCCAGCTTGGGCAGGATTTGTACTGGTGACCTAGGGGTGAATGGCTTCATATCTCATTATTATTAAATTCCTGAGCCAGCTAGTCCTCGCTATCTGTCTTTTATTTTGAAATAGCTGACTATACTACCTTTATTCAGAAGATGGATTTGCCTGGCTGTGCAGTTATTGTGTGGATTTTTCAAACTGCCTCTGAAGAAGGACACTGTCAAGACTTTTCTCATAATTTTTAAAATCATGTTTTTACTCCCCGCTGTTTGTAACAGTCCCCCTGGCAGACTGATGCTGAAATCAGTATCCTAACTGAGAATATCTTGTCTTTCACATGTGAGTGGACCAAGCTAGGTTGCAGCCCACCATTGCAGGGCTGCTTTGAAGATGCTGCCGTGGGTGCAGCTGCTGATGGAGGTGGGTTACCAGGCTTGAAGGCCAGCCTGTACATGAGTAACTGGGCAGTTTCATAGGAGAGCAGAGTGTTGTCATCGCAGGATATCAAGGGAGGCCACTTAGCAAAAAATTTGGGATGTCCAGAATATTAGGCAAGATGGAAGAGCCATGAGAGCTGATGGCTGTGCTGAGTTCACATACAGAGAAGTACCGAGTCCTCCCCAGAAGCTGCTTTTCCCCATTGAGCAGATCTCCTGCAAGGTTTTACCCAAGCCTTAGGACACTTTCTCATTCCCTTTTTCTGCCCCTCACCCTGCTAGGCACATGGCATAATATTATTGTAATTCTATGTCCTCTGGGATAGCTTGACTAGAGATATTTAGATGGATGATAGTTACGCTGTGCAGATGGCAAAGCATCCATCCTTATCTCAGGCACCCAATTACTTTTAGTCATTTAACATCTTCATAACTTTGATGCTTCCCATTATTTCTTTTCTCCCCAGGAAAACACTTCCCCTCCCCCATGACTCCTTTCTCCCCTTTTTCCTGTAGTTGCACATAATATTTCAGGTTGCAGCGAGTTTGGTTTCATCTCCTTCTCACTCTGTCACTTCCACGAGGTGTGAGGACTGTGACTTTGTAAATATCACACAAAATGGGATATTAAAAAAACATTGCTACGGTTCCACAGCCTTTAGAAGTGAAGGAAACAAGAACTGGAAGCAGTAGAACCAGGAAAGAATTATAGAATCACTAAGGTAGAAAAAGACTGAGATCATCTAGTCCAACTGTCCATCCACCACCAATAAAAGAAGATGAAGGCTCAAGGAAGAGACCAAATCTAGAGTAGAAATGCTTCTCCTAGGAAGGTTTGGGGTGGGTTGCATTTGTGTTTCCATCGTAGGATTGCTATGTGACATCAAGCCTGGTATCTGCAGTCTGGCTGCAAAGGCAGGTCGGTCACTGTCCTCCAGCTAAGTGGATTCTGTCCCCTCAATTTCCTTGAGATTCTATCTGCCATGGTCCCCAAATGGGGACCATGCAACCTCAGCACCCAGCTGGATGGCTATGAAAACAAGCACACTCACTTCTAGAGAGCTCTCAGAAACAAGAGCGGTCATCACAAAGGAGAAGCCCATAGAGAAATGAAAAATATGTGTTCAGAGGACGTGCCCCGAATAGCAGCCCCTCCAGCATTGCTAACACTTGACTTTGTAACCTCAACGCTTTTTGCTGACTATACTTTTTTAGTGCTTCTTAGAATGTTTTCAGAAGCAAGCTGAATAGAAGAGCAAACTTATCCACGCCATCACATCAAAAGCTGATCTGCAGGGTTGCAGTTTTTAGATCCACTGGAAATCTGAGTCCATTTAGCCACAGTCTTTCACGGCCTAGTCCTGGCCCTGGGAAGGAGCCCCCTGGAACGCAGCAGGGACAGACCCCACATCCTAAGCAGCATGCCCTGTTGCTGCTCAGAGCTGCGGTGACCATGGAAGTGGCTTCCACTCTCTGTTGGGAGCATGAGATCTTCAAGAAACGCAGCCAAAGCTCAGCTCAATATGTGAAGCCTTTTTTCCCCCCTTTTCTTTATTCCTTTCCATTTTTTAAAAAACCTACAACATAAAATGTGGCCCAAATTAGAAGAATGCTTCCTCCCCCCCGCCCCCCAGCTGGCAAAAAGCCTGATTTCAAGGCTCCGCTCCAATTCTGGATCTGTATGATCTGTCGGGATGAAAGGCACTCTGGAGATGTAAGCTCATAGCAGCAATTAACAGAAACAAGTTTGGATGCTGTTTCTGCCTACATGCAAATGAAGATCAGTAGAGACCTGAGAGATGGGATCGCATCGGCTGACACCGATGGGCAGGTGCCAGCCACATAACTAGGCAATTAATGATGTGGGTAGCTGTGCTACCTTGGCTTTAACCAGTCCCAGAGGTGAAAAGTGCAATCTTGCAGTTCTTGCTGCCTTACTTCTTTCATCTTACAGCAAAGCTGTCCCAGCAAACTGCTCCCAGCAAACTGGTTGGCCGTGCTTAGCTTTCAAGTGCTTATTTTTGCTGAGGCCTCTTTTTGTTTCATCTTCAGCAAGTTAAATCCCTTAAGAGAAGGTCCCAGTCCCTCACAGAGGGAAGGCAGCCTCCCCACCACAGCTACGGCTGCGCAGATCTGAGCCCTTCCAGCCCCGCTCCTCCTCCACGTCTCCTGTCCGCGTCGGCAGGAAGAGAAGCTTTGGCATTGGCGAGAACAGACGACCTTGAAGCAAAACGCTGGAACTCTGTGTGACTAAGTGGATTTACCACAATCTCCGGCATCAGATAAATCTCATCCCATAGCCCCCAGCCCTCCCCTGCCTCCCTTTCCCACGCAGCCCCTGATGTACTCTCTGCCACTCGCCCTTGGGATTTACCTTCACTGCCACCAGCATTTTGTCATTGGTGGGGCTGAGGTTGTAACACTCGGCCAAGAACACCTTCCCAAAGGCACCTTCTCCCAGCTCCCTCTTCAAAACGATGTCTCTCCTCTTAATATGCTGGACATCTGTTGGAGGGAGGGGAGGGAGAGGGTTGAGGGAAGAATGAATCAGGGTTAATTCAGGGAACGGAAAACAATTAATTCAATTTTCTAGCAAGCTGAAATTGCTTTGCAAAAAAATATCTACAGGGATCTTTTCACCCACCCACGGAATGCAGCCATCTCTGGGACGGAGTTAGGCTTATGCAAAACATCTGTGAGGAAAGTACTTGAGGTTTATCACATTTTCACTACAACTTGAAGCAGGCGAGTCCTCAGGGAGAGGAACCTTTGGGGCAAAATCAGCCACAAAGACCTGAATCTTTCTGGAATGATCCAGGAAATAATTAATCTCCTGTGAGATGAGGCAAAGGTCACATACTTCTGATGCCAGGCTGGGTGAGATTAGAAGGTTGAGTTTCCAGAAGCTGTTGAATTTTGCATTTCAGTGTGGATCAGTTTAAACCTAAACTCAGGCAGATTTCTGAGGCTAAACACTGGCAAGGCAAAGAGTTCCCAAGAGGAAGAGCACCAATAAAGCACCCCAGCACCTTAGGGCACTAGCAGGAAGTGGCTGGGAGCACCAAGCACTGTTCTGCAGCAAGGCTTCAACCCACATCCATCTTCCACACAACCATCCCTTCCAGGTCATCCCAGGACAAATCCCTGGTACAAGGGGTGAACTCAAACCATTAGTTTCAATGATCCTTTTCACTGACATTTAGGATGTCAAGGGCTGACAGAGAATAGCAACTGAGGCTCCAGGAAGACTCAGAAGAGCCACAGCTATTAATTTAATGGAAATACGGAAGCCCATAAAGATTGGTCTGCACCAGCTGTTCACACATCACCTAACAGGGTCATTCATAAGGGCTAGATGTACCCAGGTAGTAGGCATCTAAACAAGGGTAAACAAATGACCAGCAAGATCTCCACAAACGCAGGGTCTTGATTAAATGCCACTGACTGCAAGGAGAGGTTGAAGGTTTCCATGCTTATTTTTGGGGATGACACCAGGGCACAGCTACGTCCTGCCAAAACACTAAGCATCTTTCTAGCGTCACTGCCCATACAGCTGCTTTGGCAATATGAAGACGCATCTTTTTCATGCCTGAAATGGTCTATGAAGGCAGCTAGAGGCAGCTAGCTATCCCTCTGTATTTCCCTTCATTGGAGCTAACTGCCTGCCTTGGAAACTGCTGTGGAACAGATCACCCACAGCTTCAGCTTGATAGTCACAGCAGGGCAGTGAGAGCTGTACACTCTTCCCCGGCACTTGGTGAGCAAAGCTGACGCATCAGAGGTCTGCCCAGGTGGGAGCATTAGATGGGACAGTGCCCTCTCCCACCCTGAGGAATTTGTAACTTTGAATCTTTCCTATCTCTTCCACATGCCACAGGAGCCAGTGTGAGTGGCTCCCATCAGCTCAGATCATTTTCCTTGGGACAATGTGGATGCAAGAGTGACTGAAGCAAGTTTCACACTGGCTGCAGGAAAGCATCACGAACAGCAATCCCAGCCTACCACCAGCTCCTGCCACCCTTGATTCAGTAGGCACCAATACTGGGCCATGAGTTCCGATGCCTTACAGCAACCCAGGTACAACTCAACGCATTCAAAAGCCAGCAGAGTGAAAGAGTAACATCATAATGGCTTTCATACAATTAAGATTTCTCATTAGGAGCTCACAAGCAGGTTTAAGAAACTGCAATCTCTGGCCCTTTTGCTTGTTAAGGAAGATGAATGCAGCAAGATTGCATAGGCAATGGGCCTTGTAATAAATGATGCTTCTAAGAGGAATTTCATTGACCTTTTCATTAATCGTTCAATAGACCGAAAACTGTTAGTAACCAATATTAATAATATTAGCAACACTAAGGAACAGAATGGAAGGCATATCCAAAATGACTTTGGTTTTGACTCTGCAATGACAACGAGTGAGAACACATCACGTGGACTTTGCCTTCTCCATCTGGTTTAGCTGAGTGTTTAAGGAGTACCTTGAGAAATCTGAAATATTACATGTTGAAATGTTAAGCAATGCACTTGGGCGAGGAAAGTCCTAATCTGAGAAAAGTTCAAATGCTACTATTTACTTAATAGAGGAAAAGTATTTTTTCTTCTTCCTCTTGGCAACCATTTCTATAGCACTGATCACAGTAGTATCCAGGATTTGTTGTACTGACAAACCATGTATTTGCATTCTTTGTGTCCTGATCAGCAACAGTCAAATAATCCTGTATTAAGAAGAATCCACGTATACTTAAAAAACTCAGAATCCCAACAGAAATGTAGCACTGCAATACAACTGACCTATTTAATGTGAGATTAAAAAGAAAAAAAAAAAAAAAAAAAAAAAAAGAACTCTCTCAGAATAATCAGTGATGGTATTTGAAATTATTAACACTTCTCATAATTGGTAACATCGTGAGAACTGAAGTAGACCTCTCTTCCCAAACTCCCTGAGGTCTTGCCCCAAATTTTCAGCTCCCAATTTTGCTTCTCAACAACGTCTTAATAAATGATGAGACGTTTCTGAGAGCCAGCGTCCAGACTGTGTAATTATGTCTACATTATTAAAATAATATCCCATCTGTCTTCAAAACCCAGATTTCACAGCAAGTTGTTAGGGTCACCTGTGAAGCTCCAGGGAAAACGCATATGAAGAATGTAAGGAGATATTATGGCAGAAGGAGATGAACCAAGGGAGGAGTAATCCTTTTGAGATAGCAGACCCACGCAGCGCTGCTGGATTAAGAGTAAACTTGGATGGTTATGAAAAACATATATATATATAATAGGCCCATGAAGTTGAGCGGTTAGACAGTAACTGGACAATCTTAATGGACAGTCAGAAAAGCTCTTTTGCTGATCACAATTTCTCTCAACCTTGAAAGGCCATAAATTTTCCTTCATAGTATTGTAGGCACAAACGGAATAATAAGTGAGTTATAATAAATTGCCTTTCCACATGTTATAGGCTTAAAATACTGAAGTTTACATCAAAATCTCCCATTCACAGTGAGATCAGCGCCGTGATTAATCCTGCATTATTATTAAATATGAGCTTTAAACACAAAGCACTGGCAAAGCGTCCCGGCGCCGTACAAATGGCTGTTATTGCTCTAACCTTGCATCTATTTCTGCTTGTCTGTCCTGGCCGTAATTCATAAGGAAGGCCGAATAGCCATGAAAGATGCTGTGCTGCAAGGGCACCTGGGAGGTTCATCTGCATAAATCTGTTTACCTCCTCCTGGAGGAAGCAGAGCCCTGTCTGATAAACAGCTGGTGTTTATTTGTTTTAGGCAGGCACTGGTGTGCTAATCCGTCTCAGCTGCCTCGTGGTCAGCCCTGCTGACAAGGTGTAGGCAAACTGTCTTCCCGTAAGCACCGCTCTCTTATTTTCCTCTCCCCTTGTACCATTAACTTATAAAAACAAGCCGACCAGACAGTTCAAAGGAAGAATCTATGCAGGAACCACTGCAAGACCCGACAGGAAAATAACCAGACTTGACAACATGATGGGAACTCATTCAAGGCTGTGCTGTATCTACAGGAAGGATGGGAACGCACAGCACTGAAGCAATTCTGGCTTAAAATGAAACATACTGCAGCCCTTGTTGAGGATTACTATATCACTCTCTGATAGAGAAGGAGAGCCAGGCAGATCCTTCACCTTTTTTCTTGCCCATCAAGGCAAACACACGGAGACCACGTTTCAACCCTCGCCTCCTCTGTTATTCTGCATAACACATGAAGCACGGCAGACAACAGCTGACCTGCAGCTGGTTGGGAATGCCCCACAGCATCAGTTCAATCGTGTTGCCACGTAGGTCAGTAAGGCTGTTAGCAAGAAGGCAAATCGGAGAGGCTACATTTCCTTTTACAAATTGCTTCCAAAGCAGAAAGCTTTCCTCTTCTCTAGAAGATTCAAGGCAGAAGGGTTGTGGCCTTAGATCTGCAATGGGATCTTACCTAACTTCCACTGAACCTTCTGCAGAATGGATGGCTTGATCTGTGCTTCAAGCGCATTCAGTCAGAAAAGTGGCTGTCTAAAAACGGCAACTTCTTCCTCTCTGTATTTGTTCCCATGTGTCCCTTACTTGCATCTGCTTCTGTTCTTGACACAAACATATTCTAGTTTGCTAACCTTGCAGGCCCAGCGCAACCAGGGATATAAAGGAAGAGAAAGAGGGAACAAGATGAATTCTACATTTCTCATGCATCATGATAGGTTGTTTCTGCACTAGCCCCTGGGAAGGGGCCTGAAAAAGCCAGAACTTTTTTGCTTACGTGACTGATCCAGTGACCCTTCACCCATCTTTTACACTCATATTGCAGATTCTGTCTTATCTGTGGCAAAGTCAATGCAGAAAGACTCCCCTTCAACTCAGAAATCCCAGGCAGAGCTTATAGGGCCAGTAGCAGACAGTGTGCAGTGAAAAAAATGTTTTTCCAATAGCAACTGCATTTCAATCACATGAGAACAAATCAGCAACTTGCATGGGCCTATGTCATGAATCTAATATACCAATTATTGTCTCATTTCCAATTCAGTCCTGGGGGTCAGGAACGGAAGAGAAGGGTTCAACGATGCCGCAAATTCTGCATTTGAGATTCCCATCACAGCCAGCATCCTTAAAACCACAGTTTGATAATATTCCTGAAACCTGGCTGCGCATGATGCAGTGTTTCAACACAGATGACTACAGTGGGAGGTAAATGGACAAATCAAACTCCAAATAGAGTAAACCATGAACAGTGACAGTACCTATGTTGCAGCAAAATGCAAAACAACTTAAGTTGGATGATGTGTTCCAACTGGAACTAGATCTGAAATTAATTCCTCACACCACCTCCTTTCCAACTCCCAAGCAGCAGCCTAGCTAGGTGCTGCATTTCCAGTGGATTTCTTTTCCTTGGATTCTCAACTCACAAACAACATGTAGCTTCCTAGGGAAAGAGAAGAAACCTATGGAAACCTTTCCTTTTATTTCTGCTACCCTCCATCATCAGCAGCTTTCTCTTATAGCCTAGAAATGACCAATATCAATTTTCTGTTGGTTTCATCCCCTTTACATACAGCTGTTTTCTCCAGAGAGAGATATTTTCCTGCTTCTGTCATCATCAGCTCCTCCCTCCCTTAGCTTTGTCACTTCATGTCATTTCTTCTTGCTTGCCTGGCCTCCTATTTCTTACCTTTCTTCCTGCTCAATCCCCCTTTTAAAACAGACTTCTTTCAGGTGTGTTTGCAGGGTATCCTGATTGGAGTGTGATCTACGACTCTTTGTGGTAATGGCCTCAATTTCATGAGCTTCTAAAGCCTCATTTGCATCAACAACACGGTGTAAATGATAACAATGACATTTTTTCAGCAGTGGCTGAGTCATTTGCTGTAACAACTAATTTATGCCAAAGAATTCTCTCTTTTTTTTTGTTCTTTATACATAAGTTGTCCACAAAAAAAGGTAGCAAAGTTCTCAGTTAGTCAATATGATTCATTCACTTCTTCCCTGACTCACTGCTAAAATAATTCTTATGAATAAATCCTGCGTATCTTGCCTGCTCCACGACAATTAAAAACAAATAAACCAGGCTCGCAATTTGCGCTGGAAATTGTCTCGTTAAGACATGGAACTACCAAACAGAGCGCCTTCCTTGCCAGGCAGCCAATTGTGATCTGGACGTCAACAGAGCATCTTGCTGAGTTACCCAATGTACCTGATCAGAGTAAAGAGTGCAGATCAGATAGGGTCAGATCAAAAAGCTTTGCACTGGAGGGCTGATAAGTCATTCTCTTACAGACCTGTCTTGTAGCAAGAGAAGATAATGCATAGGCTAGCTGCACAGAGTCTGAGTCTCCCTCTTGGCCCGCTGCAAATCCATCAAAGTCAATGGAGGATATTGATTTCAATTGCAGACTGCTCTGAAGTAGATGTAAACAAAGAGAGAATCAGTCTTGCAAAATTATAAAAAACAAATGAAGAAATAAGCGGGCCGTTTCTTAACTTCACACAGGCTCTGAGCACGTAGCCTTCTAGCCTTCCACTTCTGGTGGCTTTTCTCCCAGCTGTGATACGAGCAACCTTTGTGAAAAGGCCCAGGTACATGCTTATGGCAGCTCAGCTCTGTGCCCAGACACTGGTTCTTTGCCAAGCTCCTCTGTCAAGGCACACTTTTAAGGACTCGGGTTCAAAATAGTCATGACTATAAGCACCAAACAGTACTGAGAGTCCTTTCAAAATGACCCCAAACCCATGGGGTTCGATGGAAAGCATATCTGAATCTCCAGGACCTCCATCGAGCAGACATAATCCTTGGCTGAGCCATCTGGGTGCCCACCCTTGGGAGCAGCAGGATCCTTTCCTCCCACTGCTTTGCAGACCCTGCAAGACCACCTTGCTCAGACCACTCTCTGCACCGCTGAGGCTGTACTGCAATCTTGCTAATCCTGGATGACAGGACCTGCAGCCTGCATCTCTGATCCTTTCAAAATACCTTCCACCCACCAACCATACTGCTTGCAATCAGGACATCATTTGCTGTTGCAATACCATATGGAGAAGAAGCACTGACCCAAAGGGCTGCCTCATCCTCATCAGCTCACTCCAACCAGCCTTGACATACTGGAGAGCTGCTATTCAGCCAACCGGCCCCCCAGCTGCCGGAGTGCTTTGATTAGCAGCACAGAGTGACTGGATTAGCACCTGCTGAGCTGCAGTAACTGGAGCTGCTGCATCCCTAGCCCTGATATCAGCCACACAGCAGCAGCAACAGCCATGGCATGTGCAACATGCTCTGAGTTAAATGTGAGCATTGAGGGATGTGTGTGCGTAGGAGCTGAGAGGAAGGCAAGACGCAACCACAACTTCAACCAAGAGATCACCAGGTGCACGCCCAGATCCCATACTGCACTAAAAACCATCACCTTGGTTAGGCAGCAGGCAACATGGGCTGTTGTGACACACCTGCCAAATTTAAACCCAAGCCCAAGCAAACTTTCATTTTCTTCATTTAAAAAAAGAATCTGAAAAACATTAGTGATACTTAAATGCATTTGGTAATGCCCCGCATACACTTTTTAAGGGAAAAACTTGTCACAGCTTCAACTATCCAACACTCCTATAAAAACAATACACCATTTCAAGCTTCTGTCATCCATTTCAGTCCAGTAAGTCAGAGTACAAAACAGTTGGTGATTATTTTTACAACGAGAATGAGATACATCGTCCCATGGCTACTGGATGCAGAGCAATCTCAGCTGGGGCACACAACAGTTTGCAGAATCCTGTTGATGCACAGCTAACTTGGGAAGATGGCACATGTTGAGATGTCCTCGGGTGAGACAGACACCTCTTGTGCCTACTCATGTTCCCCCTCAGCTCCCATGGAAGCACATAACACCAGGACTAAAATCTTATTAATGTTCTAGATGAAAAGCTTAAAAACAGAGCAATGCTTCCATTACCTCTTGCCTCCTCTCAAGTAATTTCTGGCTGACACGAGACTGCAAAGCCAATCTGCCTCTCCAGCTTCAGCAGCCCATCTCCTGAGACATCCAGCACCAACTCCACATTCTGAGGGGACACTCGGGCTCTGCCTTTTGAATAAGAGGGTTAAATATACAACTGGGCTCTTCTGAGGAGCAAAAGAAAGGTAGAATGATGAAAGTGGGCTGCTGAGGTCTTTGCATTGGGTAAATGCCCAGGAGCCCCATGACAACCGTAAGTGGAAGTTTGCACAAAGCATCGTCTCATTGACCCAGTGGCTCATTCCAGCAGCTCTCCAAAGCAGGGATGGGGATTCCTGGCAGGGTGGGAGGAAAAGAGGTTGAGAGAAGGGAAGTGAGTCGTTCTGGCAAACGTATTTTCTTTCCACCAGCCAGGCCCCTCGGTCCCCTGCTGCCAGAGCACTCAGAATAAAACATTAATTCAATACCACACATTTAATTACACATTATTTGAAAGTGAATTTATTTAACGGAGGAAAATAGTCTTCAGAGAGCATCTGCCTCCCTCAGACTCGTGTGTCTGCAGGGAGGGGGCTTAGAGAGGAGATAGGAGGAATAATGGTTTGTTTTACATCAGCAGCTATTGCTGTTCAGCTCAGCCCTTCAGAAAGGGAGATTTTAAAGAGATAGAGTTGTGCTTTGCAGAAACTTACCAGATGATTTGATTTTCCAGCTACTTTTCACTTGATTGGAAAGTGCTGCTGCAGACAGATATCACTTGTCTTTTTTTTTTTATTATTATTTTTCCAAGGGAAAGAAGGGATTACTGGTGGAGGGACGGAGGAGGAGTGGCTGCCCCTCAAGAGCCCATGCAGTAGTCAGATTTCAGGCTTAAGGCTTTAACAACACAGTAATCAGACATTTAGCAGCATCCTATTGCTGAGATGGATAATCACAATAAAGCTGGAAGCGACCAGCTCTCAGCAGCCTTAAGACTGTCTCCCACCAGGAATGCAGAGGCTTACCTTCTGCCCCCAAGCTCTCAGAGCCTCTTGGTTATTGGCTTCCCCAGCATGCAGATTCACCACCACAGCTCTGCTCGTGCTGCTCCAGCAAGGACCAAGCGATCACTACTGCCTGGTACCAAGGCTTGCACTGCAGTCAGATCCCCACTGCAGAGGCATGGGGAAGCTCCAGTACCTGGCACAGGCACCCCTTTCATGGCTGCATACAAATCATGCTGAACTGTTTCAAAGCCATAGAAGAGCTGCTGGAGCCTTTCTCCCCAAAGGATATTCCACCCACTCCTTGATTTGAGAGCAGCACCAAAACCTTCCTCCTCTTATTGACAGCTTTGATGAGACAGCAATTCCCAGCTGGTGTGATGGAGAGCCCCACCTCTAGTAAACAGGCAGTGGGACCTTCTGATACTTACTCCTGCAGAGGTGAATTTCTGAGCACTGGATGTCCCAAGGTGAACCCATTGCTCTTTTCACCAGCCAAGTCCTGCCGGTGCCATTCCAGTCCCAGCAGTCACTCAGCCACGCTGCAGTTTGCATGTAGACACAGGTAGATATTGCAGCGCTGGGTTCGGGGCTCAATGTTAAGACTTTCCTTGCAATTTTGAGGATGAAATTAGTTTGGATACTGCTGTTTCAATGCTGTCCACTTCCTGGACTAATCCATGGTTTGAAATTTGCTTCTGCTTCATCTGCTGCCACTATCTTCCATTGTCAGCTTCTAACCTTAACCTGCCCCTACCACAAATGCTAGAAATTTCCTCACACTACAGTTTCAGATGTACTGAATACATCCTGGGGAGGGGGCCCAGTTTTTTGTGTTTTCAAACCAGAGTAGCTCCAGGTAGGCTGGAAATCCTTCTGCTCTCATCACAATCACAACGGAAAAGGATAAATTCGGATAAAACACAGCATTTTCTGCTCTTGTTTTCTCTTTTGCTTTCACTCCTGAGAACTCTGGGTCCCTCCATCTTTGCCTGCCCCATGCCCAGTCCTTCTCCCACCGAAGATTTCCTTTGATGGTCATTAACAAGTGGCTAAAGCAGCCAAACTCATGGAACAAGAAAATTCCAGAAGCGAGGCCATACGGAGTGAAAACATGAAGTGCTGAAAGACGGAGCTCAGGCTCAAGTTATGACTTCATTAAAAGCCTTTCTCCAACTTGCCCAATTTCCATCTCTCTCCTTCCTCTCCCTTCCTTCTCGCCTCCTCCAACTCCCTTTCTCCTAGGACTGACACAGGAGGTGTACTTTTGTCTAAGGCTTGATGAGGTGTTCCCTCAGACTCATGTTTTCCTAACACCTCAAACAGACCTTGCTTTGTCTTTGTTTCTGCCTGAGGTTTCCTTGGTTCTCTCACTACTCGTTCTGTTTGCACAACGCCATCCCTTTTTTCATCTTGCCAACTCCTCCTGCTGAAGAAAACCCCTAAAGGAGGAGTAATGCGAGACAACGCTGCCTGTTGGGCTCCAAAATTACAGTAGAAAAGAATTAGCTAATCTGATAGGGACAGCAGCTGGTCCTCATTGAGACGTCCAAGTCCAGGAGGTACTGGGCTTCTTCTCCTTTTGCTGGTGTTTGAGTTAGTCGCAGGTAGGACTTGATGAATGTTGGACTGGTGCTTCTGTAATGTTTAATGCGAAGAGAAATCTCCCCATCCTTTTCAGGACTACTTAAGAAACCACATGCTCTTATTAGGACACTGCTCTTTGTTCCCTGATTTTATTGTATCTCCCCATGTTCTGCCTTCATTATAATTATAGAAGAGATTCTGTCGTGGTTTACTGTCTCTGACATTCCCAACACAGGGAGAAAACAGGGTAATAAAACATCATATATTTGTCCATTTTCTGTCTGCCATTCTTCAGCAATGTCTCGCACCATTATGAGCCAGACGGTTGGGGTAAATTTTCACAAAAGAACATTAAAAACTGCACTGTGTGCAGAAGGAAAAAGAAATTTGTCGAGTTTTCTCTTGTGCCAAAACACCAGTGTCTGCACCAGGGGAAAAATAACTGGTTAATTCTTCTTACGGACCGTGGTGAGACTCAAGAAAATATTCTGCAGTGCTGGTAGCCTCAGAAGACATGATTAATTGCAGATGGTGAAAAGGTGCATGTTCAGCTTTAACTGAACTGTGTGTGAGGATCGGATGAATGCTAAGTTGGTATTCAAAACATATGGGGAAGGAACCTACAAGGATCTTCAGCTACAAAAGCAAAATTATATATATACGTATATATATAGACATTCATGTATATATCATATATGGATTAACAGTTTAAGTTTAAAACCTGTGTATTGAAGTTTTATAGCAAGAATATACTGCTAGTGGAAGGGAGCAAAATAAGCAAGATTGCTGTGAAAGGAGGGAAAGGGAAATAACATTTTGCAGTTAGCTGAGGAAGCAAAGGCATGAAAGGGATCTTCATTGCACCCTGCAAGGCTGGTAATAGTGATCTGTGGATGGATATATGTGGGTGGTGTTGCAGGGCACAGAGCAGGGAAAAATGGTGGAATGATCTCTATAATCCATCTTTTTTTTTCCTTCTTACTCGCTTTGGACAGGAGTTGTTTAATCGGAAAGTGGCTTGAACAAGAGTATTTATATTGCTTTCCTGAATTGTCTTAATTAGAGGGCCACCAGCAGATACTGGGATGGTAATGTGGAAAAATCAGAGGCCTATTTCCATTCATTTACTCCACCAGGCTGCCTGCAAATCCTGTTTCATTATTGCAATCTGAGCTTGGACAGTGATCCAGCTTGTATTTTACAGGTCTGATGCCTTTTCTTTATCAATCGAGTTTAAATCAACCCCTTAACCTTTTCTCAGGGCAGAGATTGTTCAAGTGATGGGCAAACCCACACACATTAGTATCTGAGAACAGATGAGCACTCAAAGTTCAAAACTTCACTTGCATCTACACAGCCTGCAAACAGGGCTCACGTCTAGTCTCTGTCACAAGGTCTCCAGACTAGAAATTGGAATTGTAGAGAGAGAAGACAAAATTTTAAAATAGCAAAGGTAAAAAGAATTACTGAGCTGTTCAAAATGACATCTTCCTTCTCTTAACTCCTTCCAGAAATGAAAAGATTCTTGTGCAGTCCAGTTTGCTTCATTTACCCTTTCTTCATATGCAAAACAGTTTCTCTGTTGCCTAACTTGCAGTCTCCCCATGTGCCACCTCCTCTGCTGTGGGAGTATTCCCTGTGCTGCTCATAGCACTGCAGGAGGGTCCACTTCTCTCTCTTGGGATTCATTTCTTAAGCACATCCCAAAGAGGAGATCATTGGGCATGTGCAGAACCTTGGCCATGCTTGGTGCTGACGGACTTTGATGGACCCCCATCCATGGTGTTGGGTGTTGCAGTAGAGGTGACTCTGTCTCCTGCTTTCAGTGCTCCCTTGCAGGCCATTAGCAGGCATTACAAATAACACAAATGATTAAGACTGACCTCCAGGATACATCACTCTCAACCTCTTTCCAATTGGAAACGCTTCCAGCAATAACAATAGCTTCTTTCTGTCTTATGCTCTTCAGACAAGATTTCTTCGCAGAGTTATTTTAAATGCCACACCAACCAATGTTTCTGCCCTCAGTCATTAATCTGTGGTGCCAGACCTTGTCAAATACTCGCTGAAAGTCTCAGTGAATTATATCTGCTGAATTTCCCATACAGATGTATATACAGTGGCAGCTGGATCCTTGGGGAACCTCAGCAAATCAGGTCAGTGTGGTCTCCCAATACTTCAAGCCACACAAGTTTGGCCTTCATAGGGTGTTGTTTTCCAAGCTGTTCTCCCACAGCATCCCTTTAGGTTTAAGATTTCCAAGAACTTCCCAGAGCAGACATTAAACTCATTGGACCACATCTTGTCCCCATTATGCCCACCACCTTCCAACTCTCATCAATCAGGTCCATTTTAGACATGCAAATTAAAATGTCAAAGAAGAGCCTGGTGAGTTGTGTGCATGCTCGCATGTGTGGATATTACAGGATGTGCTCTCCATTTGTAGGGGATGCTCACCTTGTCTGGTGCCCTTCAGCAGTTGGCCACTGATTATGAGGAGAGCTTCCTCTTCATCCTCTATATAGTTGGTTGCAATTCCAGCAGATGAAAAACATTTAACAATCCTTTTCTCCTTTTATCACTGACATAAGCTGGCTTTTGTTCTCAGTGGACGGTCTAAATTCTCCATACATCACTCCTGAGATAAGCACTCGCTTCTCTCCTCCATACCCTCTGCATCAGCTCAATGTTCTCCAAGTCAACCCTTGCTGTGATACTAATTTCATTGTCTCTCACAGATATTTCCGTGCAAAAATACCTCACTGTTTGAAATATGCCCTCGGCATCTCATATACCTTTTGCTTTCCATCCCTTTGTTTTCTCCCCACTTTCTTCTTCCTCCCTTCTGTTGTCCCTGTGATATTTCAGCAATGCCCCACCATGATCCATCTCCATCTCTTCCATAACCAGCCCACGAATCTCATTCTTTCCATCCCTTCTTTTACTTCCTTTCTTTTTTACTAGACTGAATGTTTAGAGCAGCCTTCCCAACTGGACCTTAAAGACCCACATTAAAGCTCAGCCAGGTTTCTCAACTCATTTTGCATTCCCTGTGCACCTGCTCGCTGAAAGGCCAGTGGTTTCATACGGCTGCCCTTTCCACAGACCCTCCTCAGCACTTCAGCTCTGCAGGGAATATAATCACTGCATCCTAGATGCTCTTCAATTTCAAGTGTATTTATTACAGCTGCTCAATTTCCTTTAATCTGCTTTTTCTCTTTCTCCTCCCCCTACGATTGCCTTCTTTTCACTGCAGTAGAAGTACACTGCAGGAAGCTTTCCCCTCTGCCCCTCCAGACCTTTCCCTGCACTGATTCACACTCTGCCCTATGCACTGATTATCACTCGTTACCCACGTGGCTTCATGAACACGCTGGGCCCTTTGGAAACAAGTGCAAACACCATACAGAGCTGCTCCCACTGCTCAACCCATAGGACAGGAGGGAGAAAAGAAACACTTCCATGCACAAATCACCTGTGTCATCTGCACCGAGGAACTCTCCTGCAACAGCAAAACCATAACGACAGAGATTGCCTGCGTTTGCCAGAGCCTTGTAAAACAGCATACTGCTGGGGGTTTGAACTGTGTTCTTACATAGGGAATGCGGATCCCGTAGGAAACAAGGTTGAGCATAAAACCACAAACGTCCCCGCAGAGCTGGAGCAGCCAGAAGAGCTCCAGTCGACACGAAAGACAGCTGCATGCCTTCCTATATGTTAAGCTGTGTGAGCACACGTGCACACGGTGGTTTAATTGGTGTATTAATGTATTACAATGCTGACACAAACAAACAGGGACTGCTTTCACAAGCTAGAAAATCCTTGAGTACATTGTCATTAGCTGGGCTTGTTAAAGCACTTAATAAGCAAGAGACGGCATGTGTCTGATGGCCCTGCACCTTGGCTCAGTGGGAAAGCCAGGCAAGAAGTGCTTAAATATGAAATGAGTTCAGTGCTGAGATGAACTCATAAGAAATATTACTCCATCTCTGTCACAGAGAGCTTCTGACCAGAACAGATGCATCAGATACCTGTGCCAGCATCACAGGCTTCCCTGGTTACAGTCCCCATGCCCCCCTGGGTTCCTGCTGGCCATGCATTCCCATGTGCTCCTCCAGGCATCAGCTTGGAGATGGCAACATCCTGTGTCTCAGTTTCCCTTTCTGAGAATGGCCACCATACTACAGCCTCAGCCATAGCAAGTCTTATTGACTATTGATTACAAAGGTTCCTCAACATTCTTTTTCAGGCAGTTCATTGAGGACTGTCAAGTATTTAGCAATATGTTGGCCTCTAGCATGAGGTGAGATATGGGTATACAACACGGCGGTCTTGCCTCAACTGTCACCAGCTCACTAAGAGTCCCAAAGTAGCAAGAGGTGGGAAATCACCCAGAATGCAGCCCAAAAGCTCTTTGTCCAACCAGCATTACCAGGACCCCTGCTGTGAGTACTCTTTTCTCACTCCCTGAGGAGCCTCAGGAGAGGTAAAAACTGAGCACGAAAGAAAGCAGAGCTCCCCAGGGTTACACAGCATCCCTGAATGCAGGACAGGCAGGCCATGCCTTTGTTTTATTCCACGTTTCAGCATGCACACAGCCTAACCCATGCACTCCACAGCCCCACTGGCTCTGGGCAGTGCTGAATTTGCTCCTTCCCTCTACATCCCCAAGCACAGCAGCAGCTTTGAGAGGGAGGGTGGAGGACAACCCTTAAACACACCCTCCATGCAGCCTATCACAGGCCTTAGCATCTCTGTGGCTATTCCTAGATCCCTATTGGATTCTTTTCATCTTTGCTCAGCCTCTTTTTCTACTGCTGAACCCCAGGCCTGCTGCCTCCGAGCTTCCTCCAAACGCTGCATTCATCCATTTTTAAAGGTGACCTTCCAACTTTAAAGGAAGTTTGCAAGCCTCACTGTCTTCATTTGCCCTCTCCTTTTCAACCGGCTCTTTATTATGAATTGAAAGGAGCCCAAAAGGTTTCTCTATTAAAAAATAAAATCTTAAGGAAGAGCACAACTTTCCCCACCACTTCTCTCCCAGTTTTTGCAGCAGCCTACTTGCCTACTTGCACTCTCTGCAAGCTGCCAGCTCTCATGCTGAAACCCCACGGATGCCCGCGTCCGCACTCCCCTGCCTCGTGCTGTCACTGCAGTTTGGCAAAGCTGTGCCCTGAAATCCTCCAGGTAAAAAACAACCTTGGAGGAGGCAGGGGTGGAAGTGGGGTTATTTTTAACTTGGATCACACTAACAACCTAGGTTAGACTGTGGCCTCATAAGCTCTTGGGCTGGCACAAATGAAGGGCAGCAAATAAATGCTCTCTTTCTCTCTCCTTGCTGCCAAAGCTGCATCCTACCAGCCCTGGAGCCATGTAGTGATGGAAAAGGAAGGTGTCTCCAGACCATAGCAATAATAGTATTACTCTTACCAATGAACTGGTTGCAGTAATTAAATAGGCAGTAACAAAGCAATACAACAGCATCCTGTTGTTGTCATGCACCATTCAGCCATTTAATCAAGGCAGACAGGGCCTAAATTCTTACAGAAATATAACCGAGATAGGGAAACCAAAGTTTTATAAAATGAAATCTCAACTTCCAGCCCTTCTCTTAGATTACTATTTCAAACAGAAAACAAATACACAAACCAACCAACCTGTCCCTCTGCCATCCGAGCTTTCACTTTTTTGACTCTGAGTTCTAGTGCTGAGATGATATTGGTTATCTTCAATATTTCTTTTTGCCAAAAGGTCAGGACACCACAAACTAGTGCTATGCAGCAACGCTCTGGATTTAGTCACTGGCATCAGCCTCCATCCAAGAAACAGGAGATGCTTTCTGTGCTACGACCATAGAACCACCAAGCTTCATTCTCCATCCAAGCCCATGTGCCTGGCAGCCCTGCTGTGCTCTCATATACTCACTAATACATACTCTTTACTTCTTCAAAGACCAACCAACAAGCAGTAAAACAAGTGGCACAGCAGATTAGATTTGCCTGCTGAAAATAGGAAAGTACTTTAATTACGCTGTCTTTAAGAGGAGGGAGGGTTTCCTAAAGCAAAGTCAGAATCAGGAGGATAAGGTGCTAGCAGGTCAAAATTTAGTACAATAAATAATGGAAGGTTCCTTGCCTCAGACCCTCAGCCTTTCCTCAGTTCTGATGCTGGATTTCATCCTTGGGATATGAATGATTCGTGGAACCTTAAAATATATATATATATATAATCCTTATTCCTGGAAGAAAAGTCTTTATTCAGGGGTTGCGAGGGAGCAGTGTGTGTGATGCCTGCACTTGGGCTGGGATCTCCCTTGGGAAAGGACCCTCATGGCTTTCTGCTTCTTTCTGGACCCAGAAGCTGCTCCGAGCTTGAAGCTGAACTGTGGAAGAGCCCAGCTCTGTCTCTGTGACACAGGGATGTGCTTGCTGCTGAGGGTCTCAAGAACTGCACACTTGAATAATGACTCTGAGCCAGGATCTCATCCATCCCCAGCAGCAAGTGTACAAATACCACCAGTGCACTACAAGGGATTTAAAGGATTTATGCAAGACTACAGAAGGGGAAGCTGCAGCAGAAACTTACCTTGATGTCACATTAATCCGCTGAGGACTCCACCATCCTGACTTCCAGTTCTCTGCCTTGGGCAGATGTCTCTTCTCTTGGAAACCCCATACAACATTTCTGCCAACAATATTTAATTCCTAATGTGCATGCAGACACAGACATACACACAACCCTGCTCACTCAGATCTCCAGACATGAACATTACATCAGGAAACTCCAAGGATGTAGTGCCAAGGTACCCTCCTTTTCAATCAATGACTCCTCTCAATGCTGATGGATCTGACAGCTGGCAAACCTGAGCTTCAGTGTGCCATAAGCTAATGTGCAGACCATCCCAAAAGGTCATTAGAGGGATTATCCAAATAGTTTTTCAGTGGTTCTTTCAGGATCAAGGAGCAAGGTTTGTGTTGCATCTATAGCTCACCAGTACTGCTCATTCTTGCTGTTTGGACTCTTAGATAATTCCTTCTTTATAAGGGATGTTGTCATTCCTTACTCATTCAGGGATTCCCAACAAATGCTCAGGAGTCTTCTTTACTTCCTAAAAGTCTCTGCTATTTTTGGTGGGAGATATTCTCCTTCCTTTGCAAAACTAAGCATCAATCTGCCTGTGTTCTTTGAGGCTCAGGCCAGCACCTCTGGTTCTGGGGAAGGACATTTGGCACAAGATTAGATACTTCATGCTCTACAGTCACGTAAGAGTGCTTAAGGACATACACAGAACAGAACCCAACTCTCAGGAGTCCCCTCTGTTATTAACAGGATTAAACAGAACCTGATAGTTACAGAGCAATATTTTCATCCAAGATACACTGGCAGGAAGTTTGCTGTCTTCTTCTGAAGGTTAACCCCAGCCTCCAACAGCACTTTGCTCTTCTGGTTTTCAGCCCTCCACCAATGCTGGATCTGCAGCATTTCCAGCTGCAGATATTCTCACTGATACCGTCTCATGCAGGCAGTTATCCTTTATGCATTTAGACCAGATCCATCACAATAATTCCTTCTAGAATTCAGTGTATCACACACAATAGCTCCCTGGGAGGAGAAAAATTGGCACTTACCTGTCTTTAAGTGAGTCCTTTCTCAGTCGCCTGTAACATCTGTGCACTGTGAGATGTGATGGTTTTGGGGGCTGTGTATCTCTGGAGTTGTTCTAGCAGCGCTGAGTACAGGATTGGAGCTTAAACACTCCTAAATTTGCAACCCCTTCTAGCATCAGTCAATGAGCAAATGTGTCTCAGGAAGCACAAATCAAACCTGCAGCCACTCTCACTACACTAAGGGGACTGAACCAAACACTACCATGCTGTGCTGTGCACAGCAGCTCCTATGATTCCCAAACATTGCTGGGAACTGATGCAGCAAAATGAAAAGCCTGATTCCACTTTAAATCCTGCTTATTGGCACCAAGGGCTGAATCCCTGGCGGACCAGATCCTGGACACAAGCAGAGCATCAGCTGGGAAGACCGTGAGCACCTTCTCTGTTGTATCACATGCTGCAATACTCTCAATTGCTTCCTCAAAACAGACTGTGTATATCCCTGCCCCCACCTCAATTATCTTAATAAACAGCCTGGACACACCTCTCACTTACTTAAGATAATGACCTGGCCACCATTAGCTCCTTCAGACTTCCTGGCAGTTCACTGAGCCTAATGTGACTCCAGTCTGGCTGTTTCTGCCTTCTCAGGAAAAGGCTGACCTCTGGCAGCAGCTCTCTGCCATCTGCAGGTGGAGACCCATGCACAGATCAAAGGCTGCTCCCAAAAACCAGGCTGGAGCCATGAAGGCTCCTTGCTCTGAAAACAAACTATTCCAATTGCCACAGGGAGCGATAAGTTTCTCTTCCAGCAAACAGACCTGGTAGGTTGGTACTCGTCCCAAGATACGAAATAGAAACACAGGGATAAGGACAACCCCAAATACAGGATTACAGAAGAGCACCTTTGCATGTTACCTTCCTGGCTGCCTGTCAAACCATTCACTTACTCAACCTGTGGCAAAAGCAGCACCAGTCAGCCTGTCTCACAACATGAATATTTGAAGCAAAACCTTGGAGGAAAAAGGGCAAATAGTCTGAAATCATAGGCAAACCCTTACAAGAAGCCATCTTATCTGTAGAAATCAGGAACAGGTCACAAATGACTCAGTAGCAGCAGTGCAAATCATTTAACCAGTGCTTGGAACAAATCCCTATGCTTTGTAGAGAACAACCCAAATTTATTCCTGCTGATTAGTCAGCAGTTACACTCACAAGTTCAAAATTAATACTACAGTTCACATGCACTTTGCTTCACTGCTGGAGACCATCATCTCTTAGCTAAGAAATCATCTCACATCTATTTACCAGCACAGGAAGTTGGTTTGGGATTTATCCCAATTCTTAACTTAATGAATCAAGGACATTACTCCACCTCGAAACCCTGTTTTGAAAAACCCCAGTTAACAATGCTTTTCGTTTCTTTACTTATTTCAATAGGAGCAGGCACTTACCAATTCTCTGGAAGCCAGTTACCAAATCCCAACAAGGAAGATGGACAAACAACCCCCAAAATTGCTGTGGTCCATCCAAGGAGGTGAAAATCAGAACTGAAGACTGACATGAAGAACTGAAGCAACCAAACTGAGCTCCCAGCAGAAGCAGAGGCAGTGTATTTGCAATCCTGTGCCCAAGATGTGTATTTCCCATTTGTCAGCATACGGGGCTAAGGAGTAAGAGAGCACCAAAGAGGGTAACACACATCACTCACCTTCTTGGTGCTGCTTTGCAGGAATTGCACTTTTAGAAACATAAAAGAATCCACATTGGACAAATGAACTTTTTTTTTAACCACTGGATTTCCTCTGTTGTTTTCTGGGGGTCAAGTTCAAGCTGGTCATGGGTTGAATTTACGTGATTCCCCACTGTATGGACATGGGGCAGGATGTCCTACGGCCTGCCATACATCCCTGCAGTGCAAGAAGCTCAGGCTGCTGGAGACATGAGGCTGGCAGCCAATGCTTTGATGCAGAGTCTGGCCACACCAGGCCAGTGGTTGACACCACCAAGGAGCCTGCCTGTCACGAGGAGAGGGTGAAAGGACATCAGGGAAACCAAAGAAAAAAAAGGCAAAGCAAAATGCACCAAGACAGGAGAGGAAGTTACATTGCTGCACCAGATAAAACACCTTTTCCAGTTGTGTGCATTGTGGTCTTCCATCACATTTTTCCCCCTTCAACGTGGAGGTGTTTATTTTCCCACAGCTTCTTAACTTTTTCTGCCAAAAGATCAGGGCCTGGAGGCACTGGTAAATACACAGTTAATAAGGACTCTTCAGCTTATTGCCTAAACTCCACCAGAAGCACTTCCAAATGTTGAACAAAAATAAAGTCACACAGCATTGATTTCTTGCGTGCTCTCTTCCCACTGCTCATCCAGACCTGTGTTTTTGGGCTTTACTACTGTGTCTAGGCCTCCTTATCCTCTGCTAATGCCCAGGCTTAACCCTGAGGATCTGCAGCTCGCTCCAGGTGCAGATCAGAGCAGGATGGTGATGCACTGCTGAAATGGCAGAAGCACTTTCTTCCAACTGTCCAACTGTCTCCTGGGACCTCTGTCCCACTGTCCTCCCCTTCCACAACCCAGCATGGCACAGACGAATGCTGGGAAAGCTAAAGACCTCGTGGTGGTGAGGTAGATCACCTTCAAAATGAGTTCCAGACTCTTGGGAAGGAAGGGCTGACTCCGTAAACACACATTTAAGTAAACAAAAGAGCAGCAAAGAACATCAAGACTCATCCTGTGCAGCTGGAATGAGCAGCTATGGAGACTCACAACACACAGCAGGACCAAAATACCTTGATAAAAACCTTCATTATGACACATACCAAACACTTGTCTGCAGCAAATCCAAGCCCAAAGCGCACTGCCTCCTTTGTGCAGAGTATTACTGTGCCAGAATTGTCCTGTGCCCACCACACTCAGTTCAGGTATAAAGTCATGACTCCATATTATTAGAGGAACACAAAGAAGCAACACATCGCTTCTCTGCCTGATCACCTGCAGCTTCCACACTGTGCAAGGGCTGGGAAGGCAGGGCTGTCATTTACAGGGGGAGCTGATATACACCACTGCCTGCGCCCTACCAAACCAGCACCCAAACTCATTCAGTAATAAACACTGTAAATAGTTCAGGAGCCACAACGTAGAAAGGGAGAGCAGAACAGCAACATCAACTCATGGTCCCGCTACCTCGAAGAACATGAGTACATCAGGTAACAGAGATGACCAAGAAGCAAAAAATAAAGAGAAAGAAGTGTCCGATCCCTCCATAATACATGTAGAGCCCTGGAGCATAGTTATGCTAGCTCCTTGGGAACTGGTAGCAATAAAAAATCATGGGAACTCATACACAAGGAATCAGTTGCCCTGAAATACAAAGCAAGTTGGACTAAGGCTGACCACATCAGCAGCCCAACTAGTTAGCTAAACAAGCCTTTGTGCACAATGCTGCTGGGCTGTGAAACCTGATAATAGACCCGGGAGTGGTTGGGAGGATAATGCAGAGCTTTCATCACCTCTTTGCTTCCCAGAGCTCAAAAATGAGAGGGAAACAGGGATGACATCCAATGCAGCTCAGCTGGCCAGCCCATGTTATTTGTCAGGAGACAACCATTCATCCCAGGCATTGTAGACATCCTTGAAAAGATAAAGATCTCAGCCACCACCAATCCTATAAACAACAACACCCAGTCACTTCTAGAGACACTCTTATTAGAAGGCGAAGGCAAGCAGAAATTCACTTATAGTGTCATTTTGAAACATTTGCTTGAAATCAACGCCAGGAAGTAACAGCAACAGAAAGGTGCTGGAACACTTTAACTTTCTCATTAAAATTCTCACCAGCTTTTCCATGAGTGTTCCAGCACCATCCAACCAACGTCAGCTCAAACATGCCCCCAGCCTCGTGCCCACAGTTACTTGCAGGCTGGCGCAGAAGCTTTAAATCACATAAATAACTTATCCTGTTAACAATACTAAGACACAGCCACTAAGACGTATCCTTGAGCCAAGCCATGCAAGCTGCAGAACAGCTCCTCTCTATTGGAGCATCCAACCATCCTTATGTGAACTTCCAAGGAGGAACCACTTGTCTGCTCCCCACTGACTCTACATCATAAGCATCCTTCCTAGTGCAAAACAAAAGGGACACCTGCATAGCAAAGCAGCAACAGCACATCCTGAAATGCACACTGCAGTGACCTTTTAATGCCAAGATCCCTGAGAGATAAGGCTCCTAATAAAACATTTTCCACTGAGTGCAGAAATCTGCGTTGGCAAACCCTAACACCATCTCCCAACAGTACCACCTTCACCCTGAGGATTTGATCATTTTGAGCTACAAAAACCGAAGTGTTGTTAACTGAGATCAGCAGCAGAGAGACAGGAGCAAGAGCTACACTTGAGCAATGTCCACATCAGAGCCACAAATCCCACCCCCGCATCCCCACCCTGAAGATGCAAACAAACCAGACTTCCCACGCATGGGACATCTCATGAAGAAGTGGACTATGGGACGTGTCGTTCTGAATATTTATTTATTTTGTCTTCAAAGAAGAGGCCTGATGCAGCTGTTTCGTTAGAAAATAAAGTGTTTATTAAGAAACTAGACATTGAACACCCCTATAGTCTCTGTGAAAAGGGACCGTCCCATTTCCCATTAGCACAGGATGATAGTTATGGCAAGATAAGAATGCTCAAAGATGGAGGAGTCGCATTGACGGAGAATGAGGTAATGATGTACAATAATTAAAAATAAAATAAAATGTAAAAAAAAAAAAGAAAAAAGAAAAGAAAAAAAAACAACAAAAAAAAAAGAAACAACATCCTTAGACTTGCTACTTAAAGCCACCAATCACAAACAGCCATGACTGGCTTCTGTTTTCAGCAGTGAGGAACCAGAGACTGTATAACTGGTGTTAAACAAATTGAGACATTGATCACAGTGGGGAGAACTGCTTTAAATTATGCTGTACGGTCCGGAGGATTTCTTCTAAGCAGAGATGGACCTGAGCTGCAAAATTCAACCCTTCCTCTGCTAGGGTGTTCAGATATAGGCTTCTGGTTCAGGCCCACGGATGCGTCTCTACGGCTGATACACACAGTTGAGAGCAGAGTCCCCTGAACAGTGCTAGGGAGAGGAGACAGCTCAGACGGACGAGGCATCCCCTGGTCAGATGGACGACTCCCAGCAGATGGGGAGTTCAGTTTAGACAAAGCACCCAGAGATCTGCTTCGGGAAGCTCCTCCTCACTCCGTGTGCAGAATCGCAATGTAAATAAACGGCCGCAGGTCCTCTCTCAGTGCACCTCTTGCGTTTCCGGCTTCGGTGCAGGCTGGAAACGTCGCTGGAGTTTGGTCATGGTTTGTGAAGCAGTCCAACCTGAACCAGGCCTCCTCGTCGTAACGCAGATGCCCCCGTAAGGCATGTCCGTTAACTTAAAGCAATCTGCCACCGTTTCTCCTGTACTCTTCTATTGCACTTTACCTTTTTACGTGAGCGAACCAGGAAAAGAAGCAAGAGAATGGAATGTTCCCAGGGACACTCCTACGGGAAAGCTGATAATGGCTGTCCCCAGGGTGGTTCATGCGGGTCACCTGTAAAGGCAGGATGAGGCAAAACATCCCATTCTGAGGCTTCTCCCCAGTTCTGGTGGACAAGGACTGTGATTCTTTCTAGTGGCAGCAACCCTTCTGGGCTGGTGATACGGTGACATCTCTGGTCATATGGTCATCTTGGGCCATCGAGAAGGCAAGCAAAGCAGAGTGGCTGGTGAGCAAGCTCCTGGTTCAATACTTCTCTCAGGAAAAGATCTGGTCAAGCCTGCAGCTTTCAGGAGGTTTTGTTGGTGGTTTTTTTTTTTTTTTTCCTTTTGAGAAAATCTGCTTTGCTTATAGATTTTGCACTGATACTTGTGAGCAAATCTGTATTTCCCCATACACGTGACATCCAGAGAGTTGAAGAAAAGCCCTGCAAGTTGCTACAAGGGCAGCTGGCTTCTCTTGAGAACAGGATCAAAGGGTTTATTTTTCCATCTGAGAGGCTTTGGATGAAGTAAGACAAAAGTGGGAAGGGAGAGGGGGAGAGAATATGAATATTGGCCAGAGAACAGGATTGATATTCCTGTTTATGCCACAGAAGAAGCAACAGAATACTTATTTTTCCTCCCCTTGAGTCAGTCTGTCTCAAGCTGATCGTTCTGGGAATGTGACTGGGTTACAATCAATCTCTACACGGGTAGAAATACAGGATAGAGCTAAATGGGGCTGGAAAAGATCCAGCAACTGCGTGCGTCTGATATGCTTTTCCACTTTGCTTACTGCCCTAGTCCTGGCAAGGACGCGGACCCTCCTGCGCTATGGAATCTCCATCCACGCGGGAAGTCCAGGCACCTCCTCAGATAAAGCTCATCATTCAAGCAGCAGGGAGAGACCAGAGCACGACAACGAAATAGTCAGATCCAACGCGCTGCTCTAACACACACAGACAGACAGACAGACAAAAAAAAGCCTCCTAGAATATGTGCACTTCAAAGATAACCACATTCTCTTCCTGTCAGAGAAGTAAGATTTTTCTTTCCATTTATCATTCCTTCCGACATTAATTTCTGTGCAAGGACTGGGAGCGGGGCTGCCTTTGCTCTTACCAAAAGTCTTCGTTCTGCTTTAGGTTCTTCCAAGCTCCCGCCTCATCGCTCTGGGAGAGCTCCCATCGCGGTGCCACAGCAAGAGGTGATGGCGGCATTCACTGGGTGGTGCGAAGACACAAGCTTACAAGGAAAACTCCAAGCAGGGAGGACATGACTAAAGATGTCAGTTTGGTTGGCTTGGTTGGTTTTGTTTTGTGTTTTATTTTAAAGCAAAAAGTACAATTATTTACTGTGTTATTAGGATGACTCCTCTCAATTGAGTTTAATTTTCTTTATTTGCTCTCATTGCTGCTGTTGTGCCTTGCAGGAATATTTAACGAACACAGCGACCATTGGAGGAAAAGAACAACCCTGTTATCTGGTGACAGAAAACCACAGTTTCAGTTGGCTTTAACGTGTGTACAGGCAGGGCTGTAGAGTCCTATTAGGAGGAGACCTCAATCCATACAGACCACGCTTACTGCTTCCCACCATTTTGAGGGCACAGCCTATAAACTTGACATCAGAACAGGGACTTTTAAGGAGTTTTTAAAAGCCATGACGTCCTTTGCTGAAATAAACACTGACATCCTCAACATAAATGCCTTGGTTAAGAGGTTTGGAATGTCCAGGGAGGCTTATTGGATTCAACATAATTTCTCTGAAACCTAAAGGGGGGAAAAAAACAGAAAAAAGAAAAAAGCAAAATAAAGTAAACGAAAAAATAAAAAAGAGCAAAACTAGAAAAAAAGAGAGAGATATCGACACACATGTAATTATTAAAAAAGAATCAAATGAATAACCAGCAAATGGCTGCAATTAAATTAAAGCCAAAACACCCTCTCTGGGCAGGGCTGTCTCGCTCTCTCCTTCCATCAAGACCAGGCATTCATTCCTCCTGCTGCATGCAGGCACAAGTGCTCTGAGGGTAAGGAACATGCAAGCAGTCTGGATGGAGAATTGGGAACAAATCTCTTCCAGAGGTTTCCACTAATCATGGGTGGAAAAGTCCTGTTTCCTACCTAGTCCATCTTTCTGCTGGGCAGGTATTGAGGAAAATGGAGGGACCTTCCCAGATCTACTCTTCTTTAGTAATCTATTTAGTGTTGCTTAATATTCCTGAGACAAATGTGTCTGAGGAGACCTGGCTCTCATAACCCATAGAATTTCTTAGCCTCTTCTTCCTGGTGTGAAACTCTGCTTACTACCTCCTTTTTGTTTTGTTTTTTTTTTGTACAAAATCCTTGAAGTTTCCTGGAGAAAAGCCTCATATTTGTCTTCAGGTGCCAGCTCAACAGTTTTAACATTACTTTCTCAGACACCTGTTGGTGGTAGAATTTCTACAGCTGAGACCATCCCAGGAGACTGGGATGAGAGTTGGCAGGAATTGGTGTAATGTCACTGAAGGTCATCCTCAATACAGAGCCACTGTGTTGCCAGGACCAAGGCATGCAGGGCAGGAGCCTTGGGACTGCTGTAATCTGTCCTAACTTCTTATGGTCCCAAAGGACTTTTCCAAGAAAATTAATGGGATGTCTTGGTTATATAATTGCTCTAGAGTTTCTAAAACGTTCCTGTTCCATCTTATGGTCACAGGACATTCAGCAAGTCAGGTCAGGTAACTGACTGGCATCACTAGAGCAGCGTGAAGCTGCCTAGATGTGTGCTGTGAAATGATCTCAATAGTGCTTCTGCTAGGCCAGGGACAGAAATCCAAACTAAATCAGCCAGCCTTTTTTTTTTTTTTTTTTTTCCTATTTCTTCTATTATTTCTTTTCCGTACTGTCTTATTTCATCTGCTCATCAGACACATACATCTTGTGATGAACCTGAGGATGCAGACAGACAAGAGCTGTTTGTTTCATTTGGTACTGTTTAAAATTGTTTGGGGGAAACTCTGTTATTCTTAGTGGCCCCGAGGGACTAATCCCTAGGGAAAAATAAGAAAGGCTCAACTTTGGTTCATGTGTCATAAACAAAATTCATAGGCACATTCCAAGTGCTGAAATATCACTAGTGGTGAGAAAGAGCCTAGCTCAACTCTCAGAGCCAAAGCAGAGTTTAAAGTGCTGATGCTTGGAAAAGTGTATGTAAACTAGTCCATTTCTTATCAGACTCATTGGGAGACAAATAAACATGACATCCCTGAAATTCACTATTTATCCTGTTTTGGTTTTTTTCATCATATAAATATACTTTATGGCCACCAAAGGATAGCTGGGAAAGTCTATACTCAACAATACTGAGTATCTCAAAGGAGCACTCCTGTCTGCTTTATTTTCTTTGCATTTCTCAGCTCCGCTAAATTAAGGCAATTCCACTTCTGCTGGACCATGTGCAAAAGACCTAAAAACCCACTGGGGACAGACAGCCTCGGCAAAGGGACATGTGAAAGATCAGCAAGACTTGAGGCTGGGAATGCCGAGGGCTTTCCTCTTTGTCAGCACTGTGCTCCGAATCCCAGCTGCAGGGACCTTCGTTGACAGCAAAGTCTTGTAGAATGGGACCGGAGTGGGGTTTATCCATAAGTGACATGCAGCCGCTAGCGAGGGACAACAAGGGATGTGTCAGGAGGATAGCCTACATTTCTGAAGCTAGGGGGCTGAACCTACATACTGCTGACTTGGGAAAACAACGCAGCATTGGTCATTTGGGTATTTTCTCCTTCTGATTTATTCGAATTCCCAAAGTATCTGAACAAAAACATGCTTCTTGTCTGACTAATTTTTTTCTCATTGCTTTCTCCCATACTGTACTGCTACCTTCAAACCCATTCTCTTGTATGGAGCAGAAACCAACAAGGCTCTTGCTACATTTATGTATTCACTGACAGATGTGAGATGAATGATGTTCACTAAAATGTCCAGGGTGAGAATGGGTGAATCTCAACAGGTTCAGAGTTTGGATTCTGCTATGACAGATGTCATCTTTCTACCATCAAAGCTATTAGTACATGAAATAGTAGCTTGAAAATTTCTTAAATAATATTTTTCTTTTCCTTTTTTTTTTTTTTTAATCTCCCCAAAGTGGAAAAAAAAAAAAAGACTTCACCTTTTTGGAAGGTTGAAAAAATCTTAGAAACTATTTCTATTTTTCTATTTCTTCTGTGAAGTTTCACATTTGTCAGTGCCCAGTTCAAAACTGGGAGAAAAAAAACATTATCTTTAATGTTGGGTGTAGATTTGGAGGGAAGCTCCAATATAAAAGCCTGGAAATAGCGAGGAGGTAAAAATAAACAAACGAACAAAAAACAACACAGTAGATTCAAAGCAAAAGTATCTCCAAAGATCTATAAAACTGGGGAGGGTTTGAGAGATTAAACGTTGTGCTTTTCCCTGTTTTAGTGAGACCACTTTTATATCAAAACTTGATACTGTCTGTCTTTCCTAATAGCTGTGATATGGTAGTGGAGTAAATGTATGGAGAGTGCTGGAGAATGGGGAAGGAGGAATGAGCTCAGTTTTGATGTGCAGCTCTAACAGCTTGAGATGGAAGGGGCAGATGGGGCATTTCTCTAAGCAAGCTGGGAGATGTGGCAATGAAAGGACAAGAAGATTGAAGGCAACCGAACCAAGCAATCCGTTTTTGTCTTCAACCCTGGCCATCCACTTAGTCCTCCAGAGCTGTCTTGAGTTTCCCAACCCTGGATAATGGGTCTCAGCCTCTCTGCCCCATGCACACACCCAATGCAGCCTGTGGACAGTGCCTTGCTAGGAACACTCTGCCTTCACTGCGAGCAAAACTAAGGAAACAAGACAGATAATTTCACCTTGCCATCACTGCTTACTTTCCAGTAACACTGCGACCATTCAAATATACCATGCTTCTATGGCTTCTGAGATGCAAGATTGCTCCAGCCACATGTGAAGAGCACCAGGAATCACGACATGGGAAGGCAAGAGAATGACAAAGAAACGAGGCACAATTCACGGCAGCGCCATCCACCAATGCAGAAGGAGCAGTGCAGCCACGTTTTGAAACCCGTGGATGTAAACTGTTACTAAAACAGCAGCATAAATTGCTGTGGGAACAGATGAGAAAAGCAACGGGATGTCATACAATGCCTGGCAAAAATGGGTTAAGTAAAAATAGCAAAGCAGGGGTAATAAGCTGGCCAAACATAACACTGCTGTCCAGACAGAGCGACAAAGCTTTGATCTCTCTTCTGTGTAACAGCAGAATTTATGATTTAAAGAAAAAGCAATAGGAGAGTCCAGCACCACTGCACATTTTATCTTTCTCTATGCACAGATATGAAGTATGAAAAGCATCAAAGGAGGCATGAAAACCATTAAGCCTGGCCCACATCCCGAGTGAAGGAAACAACTATCCATCCAGCCAAAGCCAGGACTGATACATCTGTACTTAAGGGGAAGGCAACACAACGATCCAGGTTTCCTGTCATGGATGGGTTCATCTGCAGGGCTAGGATACAAAATCCTCTTTCTTTCTCCTGTCCAATAAATAACAGGCCAAAAAGCAACTCAGACTGAGGCTTGCCACAACAAACAGGTCACAGGGGTTCTCCCCAGTACCCTCAGTTGGAGATAAACACATCATCTCTGCAACCCAAGGTGAAGTCAAAGGGTCTGGCCCTCCTCACATTTGCACCAGCCCAGCATTGCTGACGCAGAGAAATGCAAGAAAACGTAGCCCACAGATGAGCTTCACACCGACACACAGATCTCAAGCAGGTCTTCAAGTAGACAACAAATCTCCTAGGATTCACAGAGAAGTGAGAGCTATGGAAATACTTCTGGTTGTTCATTTTCATGGAAACAGGATCCTCATCCTATCCATCGCAGCTCACCTTGTATTGTTTATTTTCTATGGTTTAACCTCAAATGCAAGAGTCTCCCACTTCGATCAATGAGACCTCATAGCATTGGAGACCTCTTGGAATGCGCTCGATGGAGCTCTACCTACAGTTTGTGGTTCTTGTCTTCTTCACAAGCCAAAATCATGAGGATTGAGGCAGGAAAGGGAAGAGATGGGCTAAGAACAAGAGCAAATGGATCCAGAAGATCCCACTCCCACACAAGTTTCTCTCATACTTAACTGAAGCAGAGGAAGGGGTAGAAGAATATTGTGAGATATTCAATGGCTGAACAATGTTTCTTGAGTAAAGTATACATGGATTTTCATGGGATGAATTCTGTAAGGACTATGAAGGACTGATTAAACCTTTGTTTGGAGGAATTCCGGCGTCTGTAGCATTTTTGTTGCTGCCGATAATGTGAGCCATTTCCATATTAGCTGGGATCACAAGTTTGTTTTCTCTGGAACTCCTTCATGAATGGAGTAGTTCCAAGATACTAAATGTTGTAGCCTGATAGCTCAGGAGGCAGAGCTCCAAGATTCCCCACGATTCCCCATAGGAAAAGCCCCAAAGTGGGAAAGTGCTTATCAGGATATTAAAAATATATATATATATATATATACACACACATACATATATATAAAAGGCAAAATATAAAAAAATCTACTTAAGACCAATGGCAAAATAAAAAAGGCTATTTTTATGTCTGCTGTACCATCTGAGATGCCCTGTGATTTGAACTGAAGCTTCCTTCCCTGTCCAGAGGTACAGCCAATGCTTTTTTTCCAGACTGCACAGAGGTGCAGCTATTTAAAGTCACTTGGAGGCCCACTGCATGATGGAAAGCAGCCAGATCAGTTGGGCCTCCTCAGTTTTGTTTTCATTAGATTGAAGCCAAAGTATGTGGGATTACTTGTAAGAGGACCAGGGAAGGGGGAAGGACTGGGCACCCAGCAATTTCACCCATAGCGCACAGAGCTTCGCCCCACCTCATTTAAATTGTAAATGGTCATAGAAAGTTTCTCAGCAAAGAGGATGCCTTGTTCTGTTCGTCATGACAGCCATGCAAATATGAGTGGCAAAACTCTGAGGTTTACAGGTCAGCCATGAGAACAAGCTGCAGGCAAGTTCCCAGATGCCGGAGAGTTTGGTGGCAGCTGATATCCTGCGTGTTGTCAGGTCACCCTCCTGTCTCTATCTGTCTTCCATCTGTGTGCCTGCACTGAGACATCCACAAGCCTTCTCAGCATTTCGAGGAACAGCAATTCTCCTTAGCTCTGCCAGTCCCCATTTCTCACAACTATGCACTGCCTCTGTCTCTGCACTCCACAAAGCCCACAGGACACGGCATCAAAGATCCCAACAATACCTCATTTTCATCACTTTGGTTTTCAAATATACTCTTTTGCCAATTTCTTTTCTTTTCTAAGTCAGCCCTCAGACTGCTGCCAATTTAAGAACTATGCATAGCTTTACAAGAGCTCCTCATTTCCACTTTGCCTGACAGGTATCTGCATTCCTCTGACACCGCCTCTGTTCCTCAGCCACTTTAGATAGCAATAGTTACCTTAAGCACTTTACATGGAGATACTGAAACTACCAACTAATCTGCTCAGAAATGAATATCCACTGAGAAAGAATCTAGTTGGGCTCATGTTCTGTAATAGCTGATTAATTCCAATTACAGTACAGCTGATCCACCAGTACCGCTGATCGCCACATCAAAGAGCCAACAAGCAAAGGAAGCCCTAAGTTAGAACAGCAACAGCCTTGTTACAAACTTCTTTTCTGTCGTTGAGCTCTTCATAAGCATGAATTTGTTATGCCTCGCTTGTTCCCTTGGGAGGCAGGAGCTGTTATATCCGTAATGCAGATGGCAAAACTGTGGCATGGAATGCAAACAAGGTTTGTCTGAGGTCTCCAAAGGATCAGTGGTATGGGGTGAGCACTGGAGCAGGGAACAGCCCAGCTCCAGGTCCTATCCTTTTCAAGAGACCTGAGGACCTGAGGTCTAGAAGGGGACAGGAGAGCTCGGGGGAGCCAGATGTGAGCACAGACACCTAAGGAGCTGCATCACAGTGGATAGGGAAGAGCAGTTGTTGTGATCTGCAGCTGGGACTTTCCCTGCCCAGGCAATTCCAATGATGTTCTCCTGCTCTTCAGAGCACCAAAAGAGGCAGAGGAGCCAATCAAGGCCCAGAACAAATTCTTGCTTGCTCAGGTCTCTTTATTCTGCCATCTGCTCAGCCACACTCCACTTCAGCTGGAAAGGCCAGAGCTGCCCTCCAGGAAGCCCAGGAGTGGTAAAAGCCCAAGAGCCAGAAATTTCAGGAAGAACTTACACTGGGAAACGTCAACTTAAGTTTGCAAACTGAGGATGGAAACTGAGGAGAACTGCAGATCTCAGCAGGCAAGGAGGCATAGAGAACTACAGAGGAGATGTAAATGGGAAGAGGAAGAGATAAGGGAAAAAAAATCAAAAGCAGCACGAAGTTTTAAGGAATCTGCTGAATTTTTGGCTGTTTGAATGCAGCTTTGTCCGACATTGTTGTCCTTCATCTGTGTTTCTCCAATGCTTGTACTCTGATGATTGTTTTGGAAATGAGGTCCACCACCACAGCTCTTCTTCTCTTCATCGCTGCCTCATTAGGTGGCTCTCAAATCAAGCTGCACCAAAATATCGTAGGACAGCATAATTATGCTTTTTAGAACAGAGCTCTGATTCTACACTTTCTTTCAAGACCACATTTGGTACCTGGTAGCATGTGGTAAGCTCTTAAACACATCCCAGGATATACTGAGGACTCTGATTTCACCAGATTAAGAGAGGACGAACAGAGAACTGCAGTTTTACACAAATGAAGGGCAAATCCCCACATACACAGCCGCTGTAAGCTAGGAGATTTCCTTCAGAGGAAGGAAGACCCTTCCTACCACGACAATCTAGTTCTGAAGTTTTGCTCTGGCCATCAGTTCCAAGCTTAATAAACTACATGACTGCCAGATTCATCTTTGACTCGGTTTCATTTTGGGGCTACAAATAAGTCGTTCTCCTGAAGTCATATAAACAAGCAAGGTATTGAAAGCACTTCAGCCCAACCTCACTTCACACCATGTAATTCTGCATAAGCCCTTGTGCTCATCTGCCCCACCTGTGCCATTGGCACATATCAGCACAGATGAAGGACACAGAAGAGTTTGAGCTCTCAGGACAAGGAGGCATTTTAATATGGGAACACTCAAGAATGCAACTGTTCAAAGCTCCGTTCTCCTTCCGCTGAAGGATTTCACACTTGAGACAAAAGGAATCAGCTTTACTTAAAAAAAATATCATATACTACCATATCATAGAACGGCTAAGGTTGGAAGGAACCTCAAAGCCCATCCAGGTACAACCCGTTGCCATGGGCTGGTTGTCTCTCACCAGCTCAGGCTGCCCAGGGCCCCATCCATGGTCTCGTGAACCTCTGGGTATGGGGTATCCACAGCTCTCTGGGCAGCTGTGCCAGGGCCTCACCACTCTCAGTAAAAAAAATTAGTAAAAAATAAGTCATTTTCTCTTCTCCACCACAGAGAAAGCAGAAGCCCTGCCTGTCACCCCAGCAGGACACATCCTCCACTTGCTACACATGGGATGTGGGCATGGAGCACGTGGCAGGAGCAGAGGAGCAGGGCACAAAACGTGTGAGCACACACGTGTGGGGCTGAGAGCACACACTGCTGAGCGATTACTCTCGTTTTACATTATGGGTTTAATGGCTTTTAACAGGAGACTTTGTAAGCGATCAGGAATTGGAACAAAAGGAGCTGGGGGAATAATTATTTTAACCAGGGGAGCTAAAGAACATGGCAAAATCGCGTACTGAGCAATCATGCTAATTAAAGGCACCCAGAAGAATCAGGATAGAAACGCCAAATGGTTTTCACTCTGCTTCCCTAATCTGCTAACTGCCTCCCCGCTCTGACTCCCACCAGCTGCGAGAAGGACAGTTCTGGGTGAGTTGGTTTGCAGCAATTAAGGAATGGAGCTAACTAAATAAGGTACCACTAGTCTAGGGGAGGAGATGTCTCCACAGCCTCTGGCCAAGCACCAAGGTTTCAAACACACTTTGCAGGAGCACAACAGCTGCTTGCAACAACCAGCACAAGGCTAAACTAAACACAAGGCACAGTGGCAGCTCTAGTCCTTTTGTGTCCTGCCTATCTGCAATGGCTGTGGCTTTCCAATGGATAAGGATGTCTTCTAAGCTGTGGATATCATCCTTATCTGCAGGTGCTTAAAATGTCCACCCAAGTCCTGAGGTTCACACCATGCTAATGTCAAAAATGCAAGAACTTATGCCATAACACAGGAAAATTTTCACCCAGAAAATGTGATATATCCAGGTGGCCAAATATCCACATCATAGGGAAAAGAAACGAACATGGAATTGCTCCAGTAGACTGGAGGCTTTACAGAAATAAATATAAACTCTCATGCCTTTGATACGATGAAAAACTAAGCCTGGTCCCTCAAGGAGCTGCTGGGAATGATGGAGAGATCTTCCTCAGACACTGCTAGAGGCCAGGAGGGCATCACATTTAAAGCAAGACATGTGCAGAGAACATGACACAGAGACAAAATCACACACTGAGTCCGAGAAAAGAATCAAGCTTTTCCAGATTCCTTGAAAATTTTCACCTCCAATAACTGTTCCTGTGATATGTGAATGTTTCTATTTCCAGTAGTTCAGATCTGGGCTTTGTTACAGCAGTTCCCAGTGCTGGCACAGTGTAAATTAAGGGTAGGAGAGGTGGGGCAGTAGAATATCCAATGTTAACCTTTGCTATCAAGTAACAGTTTTCTATTTCAAAAGCAATGGTTTGTTTGTTAATCAACAAGTCCATTAACACAGAGCAAATGTCTCTCTAATGGACACCCACAGGACCACAGGCTGAACTATTTGTGTGCAGCATCTTTTGACTGATTCACCCTAAAGATCATCAAGTAAATGAGAGAGGATGTAATATTTCTGCAGGAAGCATTCCACAGCAGATACATTGATTGCAATGCTCATCCAGCTGCTCTGTGCCAGTCTCTTCTTAAAGAGACTTTGTGCTGGATTCGCTGATTAAATATTCCAAAATGGAGATCAAATCAGGGACGTTGACTCGCCCGTGCCAGACACTGGTCTATGGAAACCTGGTATCCTGCCAAGAAGGATCCCAGAAATGGCCAATGCCCAATCCACTCCCCTCTTCCTGCTCCTTAGATTCATGATTATGCCCTTTTGGTCCTGCCCTGGCCACACACATCACTGCTGTGCTTCAACCACTCTGCTCCTTGACCTCTTCTCACCACCACTAAAGTCCTTGGCCCAAGCCAAGGGAGCCTGGTTGGTGGCCGCAGCAGGAGCACAGAACCACTGACTCATGTACTTAACTCCTACCTGCATCTTAAGCTGAAAATCATAGTTCATTTTGCCTGCCAACGCCTCTCTGACTCCTGCTCTTTCACCACAATGAATCTATTTAATTTAATGCTCAACTGGACAGGAGGAGGCAGGGCTGTGTAAAAAGAATACCCTGAGAACCAAGGAAAAAATCCAGGGCCAATGGGAAAAATAGCAACAAAATGACCAGTTGAGTAATTTGCCACACCAGCAATCCCAGCTGCCGCAGATGGCCCACAAGCCCACAGCTAAGTACTCACTGCACTTTTCATTTTGCAAAAGCAGGTTCTTTTTTTCCTACAGACCCAACACTGGGCTGACACATCCTTTATAAGCTGCTACAAAACCAGTTTCTTCTGAAAGAGCTCTGCTAAAACACCACAGCACATCCAGTTTATGAGCAAGCCCTGCCACTGCTCACCAAACCTCAGCCTCCATGGTTCTGTCACAGCTGCCCCAGGAGCCCAGCAGGGCCGGGAGACCACCCCTTCTGAAAGTGCACACTTCTTTTCCATGCAAATGAGCCTCACAAATTGAGACCAGACCCTCCTTTACCATTCTGAGCTATTCATAGATAAGGTTAAGGGGTTTTGAGGCAGGCGCGGCGCATGCAGGTGAAACAAGGAGATACAAAGGACCAAACATCTAATTGGAGACAAAATGAGAAAGCTAAACACTCACCCAGGTCCCACGGGGAGACACAGCTAACCCTCCCCTCCGGAGATAAGCTCCATCAAGAGGGCTCCAGCTTGCTGCAATGACTCCTTGAGGCAAATCAGAGGTGCCAGCAGCTACAAATGAGGGCCTTTCTTTGCTGTAGTTTCCATCCTTTCTCCCCTTCAGTACTGGCAGGAAGGAAAAAAGGAGCCTGCAGGTCCCATTCAGGCTGAACTACATGTGCCATCGCCGTCTTACAGCCAGGCAACAAGGTAAGAGCTGCAGGTACACGCTTGGTCAGGGATGCTCAGCTCCTGCCCCCACTTCCTTTCTTTTCAAAGAAAACAAAATTGAGTTTGTATCGACTACTGAGAAAATGAGACAACATTATACAGGACACGACCCTCCGCAATCAAATTAGGTCATTGAAACACCATAACCAGTGCAGAATATTTAGCCCTGATTGCGTATAGGTTCAAGGAAAATGTTTTATACAGCAAGTATTAAAAGACAAAAGGAAAATGAATTATAGCAGAACACTGAGCAAAAGCAGAAAGCAAGATAAGTTTGGAGAGACAGAAACAGTTTCCAAAAGAGTAAAGCCTCTATTCACACAGCAGCTTTCCAGCTGTGGCCCCACTGTGTCAGCAAAATAGCCAGCAGCAGCATACTCAAGGTGCTGATTTCAGGAGTGCTAAGATCTGTTTTGACAGGGGACTTAGCATCCTACATTGGCTTTAAGTCTCCGGTTCTGTGTTTATATATATATATTGCACATGTCATCAGAAAATAAAAAAGGAATGCATGGTCCAGCTGCGCAGACTTAGCCATCGTGGCTTGGCACCCAGCTCCCCTCCAATCTCCATTGCTCAGCTCACATCTCTCAAACTACCCTGCCCATGCCCTATCCTGAGCACTCACTCTCCCATAGGAAAGTCTTCATCACTCAGTTCCTAAACAAACACCAGCAGAGGCAAATCCACAAAACTGCTTCAATTCAAACACCCACCTAGGAGGTGGAATCTCTGGCTGTTGGTGTTCACCATGCTGGAACTGGGAAGATATAGGTCACAGAATCGTAGAATCATTAGGGTTGGAAAAGACTACTAAGATCGCCCAGTCCAACTGCCAGCCCAGCCCCACCATGCCCACGTCCCTCAGTGCCTCATCCTCTCAGTTCTTAAACATCTCCAAGGATGATGACTCTACCACCTCCCTGTGCAGCCTGTGCCACTGCATCACCACTCTGGGAGATTTCCTAATACCACTCTGGATATTTCCTAATACCCAACCTGAACCTCCCCTGGTGCAGCTTGTAGGCCATTACCTCTCATCCTATGATGTAGAGCCTGAGCTCCACATGATGTGAGAGGTAAGCACTGCTATTCAGGCAGGTCAAAGCCTAGCTCAGCACAACTCTCCCATTGCCTGTTCCACCCCAACAAGCCGAGGAACACGCACTCAGTACAGTCATGCTGTTATGTGAAGGAGAGAGGATGCAGCCCTTCCTAAATCCTGAGTTTTACATATCAATCTGCAGCAGTAGTTTCCCAACTACGTAACGAGTACATTAACTCAGTCAGGTTGATTCTCCAGAGATGACGAAATGGAAAAGAGTAATCGAAGCAAACTGTGATAGAGTTTGTGATTAAGCAGCTGATGATCAATAGAAGTTATCTGCAGGGCACAGAGTGTTAATGAGCTACCATCCCTTTTGCAAAGAAACACCTGAGCTCACGTCCTCTGTTCAACACAGCCCAGAGAGGACAGCAAGACATTCCTGCCCTTATCCTCAATGCAAGAACATGCCCATGGGGTGGGTACAGAGTCTTCACATCTCCCTTGCCCACCTTCCTGCTAAAAGGGTAATGCTGCAAGAAGGAAACTAAACAACTTCAAAGATGAATATGGCTAGAAAGAGAAGGATGAAAAAGGTTAACAGCCTGATTCAAAGTTTGAGATGCTGTGTTTGGGAGGAAAAAAATAAATTGAAAAAGCATTCATAACCTTCCCCGACAGCTCCACTAATTTAGAGGCCTTCCAGCTCTGCAGCTGTAGTGCTGGCACCCAGCATTCCTACAGGGAAAGGCAGCACAGGAAGCAGCCAGGTACTGCTCCTTGCAAACAGCCATGCACAAAATGAACTGCAGTGCATCCTGCAATGGCTGTCGCACTACCCTGCCCCCTGCAGTGATGTAGCTGGAAAGTATTAAGCGTTAATACTTATTAATGTCTTAAATTCGTTCCAAAAGATTCTGAGGCACTAACGAGTGGAGTTTAGAGAGGATTTCTCATAATAATGCAACCACCTGTTTGACAGCACACAGCAGCAAGGCTGCACAAGGGTTTTGGAGAGCAGGTGGAGAGGAGAACTTCAAATTAAAGCTACTGAAAAGAAATCAGCCACGCATCAGCAGAGACACAGAATATCATTATGTCTGCCTGCATTCAGCCATATCGCTGTAACTAATCACTTTTCTCTTCCAGAAATGTCCAGAGAACTGTTAGTGACCACAGGGAGCTGCTAGGATCTTTGTTCTACATTTTCTCCAGAAGTTGTCTCCTCTGATAGCCCAGCGCTGCCTGCCCACGGAAGGGATTTGTTTTCCCAGAACTCACTCAGCCTTCATATCCTTGGAGGGTCTAGGGAAGACTGGGAAAAAACAACAGCAGACAGGATACTCTTTCTGGAGTGTCCCAAAGGAAACAGATGGGATGAACACATTAGGATTTCTCCCCCCAGTTTCTCAAATTCTCATGGAAATGGGGGTTGCAATTGTCCTCTACAGAGACCATGTCAAAACGGATCATTAATACTACTTGATGCCGAGGATCTTTTGTATTAAAAAGAGCACAGCTATTACTTAGTCCAAATCTCTATATTATTCATAAGATCCATATCTATCATGGATATAGTATTTATGCTACCATGGGGAAATATAATAAGCAAGCCAATAAGCGCTTCCTTCCTCCAGGTCAAGATCAAAGTCTCTATCTTGGAAAGCAGTGCTTTCCTTGGGCAGCAAGGCTCCTATCCCAAGCTCCCCACTCAACTCCATCAGCAAGGAAATAAAGCCAAGGTAAAAAATAACTGCTTTCCCTCCCAGCTCTGAATCACTCCAACAAGCAGGGGAGGAGGCAATGCCCAGGCGCAGTGAGGCCAGCAAATATCCTAGGGAAATAATGGTCTCTTAATTGATTAACTAAAGAATTAGTTAACAGAAATATGTTAGTCTGTAGCATAGGCCCCATGAAAGTGAAAAGAAAGAATCTCACCAGAATGTTGGATTATTATATATAGATGACAGCTCCAAGAACTAGATTGACCATCCAACCTCCTGACTTCACTTTGCACAAGACTGGCTGTGAAAGAACTTCAGGTGGCAGCTCATCCATGCAGCATGGTCCAGCAAGCTAAACATGGGCCAGACTGCTCACTGTCAGCAACCTGGTGTGACCTCGAGCAAATCAGTGTCTTCCCTCTCCTCAACCATAAAATGGAGGTGAAGATGCTTGGCAGCATCTTGTTGGGCTGGAAGCATAAACGCATCTTTCTGGGAAATAGTGAAGGAGCATGATGCCAGGTACATTTTCTCCTTTAATAATAGGGGAAAATAAACCCCATCCCTCAAATATTCAGCTGCCTGCTGTGCTCTCACTCTGGTTCCCCTGACATTTGGGCTCTGCTGGGATCTGGCATGAGAACAGTCTCACCCCATCTCTGGAATTTGCCCAGGATTTATTTTTAACACAGCCCTCCCTGTGAACATTTGTGGTGGGATTCGTATGATCTCACACCGATATCTGCCTCTGAGCTGTGCTGGTATCCAGTACCACCGAGCTACCTCCCTCATCCTGAGCGAAGTTCCTCACCTATGGCAGACCAAAGCATCCCATCCTTCCACATGTACAAAAGGAGCCTTGGGCAGCCATCTCAGCTGGAATTTCTCTGGCTCCCCCGGAGTAAATCTGCCCTAAAGCATCTGGTCATAATTGTTGAATGGCCTGGGTTAGAAGAGACCTCAAAGACCATCTAGCTTCAACCCCCTGCCATAGGCAGTGTTGCCAACTTGTAGATCAAGCACCAGATGAGTTTATGTCACACCCGATCCATAACATAAACTAAACACAGCCCTAAGCAAGGCTTAAAGTGGCCATTTCAAAGTCATGGAGATCTCTGCCAAGCTCTTTATGTCTTTTTACCTTTGGATTGTGAGCAATGGGGTGGAGCAGAACCTGTGGTCCAAGAGAAGGCTTGGAGAGTGGGCTGAGACCTCAAGTATGTCTTAAAACATGAGGTCCTTTGCTTTGGCACACACATGGTGCCCATCATCTCCCCTTGCTCAATGCTCCACATCAATTACAGTGCAGAGATGTAAAATGACTGATACTTTTAATACAAAGGGCCTACCATTTATTTATTAGCTGGCAACTGGCCCTGCAGCCCAGGATGGATGCATTATAAATCAACTGCATTTCTAACCATTAAAAATTCATCCAATTCATAATGTAGGACACCAGTAATTTCCTTATTAGTGTTGAGTGTGAAGGATTTTTCATTCCCCTCCCTTGGTTTTACTTTGCTGCTTTGCTTTCCCAAAGATCTTGCTCATCTGAGGATTAGCTCAGCTTAATCCTGCAAGAGAGAGGTAGAGGGCTGGGGGAAGGGAGACAAGGGCTGAAGTCACTTCATTCCAGTGTTTTCTTCTAATTGCAAATTTGCCATAGTACTTAAGAGACTTAGATGCCTTCTCTCCCAGTCACTCTTATAGGAGCCAGAGAGCCTGAATTTGAGAGATATTATTCAGGAGGAAAAAAAAACCTCTCTCGCAATGGGGAAACAGTGTCATGGCAGGGCAGGATAATGTAAAACTTGTTAAAATATATTACCAAGATAAGAGCAGGTGCCCAACTGATAAAAAACAGTACATTTGAAACAGATCAAATATAAATATATACTTAAATACACATATATATATTTACATACAAATGCATATATATATATATTTTTTTTTTTTACGTAGGTATGTTACCCTTCACACTCAGTGCTCCAAATCATTGAGAAAAATAGGTTAGTAGGGCTGAAAGAAAGGTGTGACATTTCCACAGACCCCAGACTGCTTCAGAGAACCAGCATCAGCACAAATATGAACTTGGAACCAATGACAGACAAAGCTGACCCTACACCACGCTGCAGGTCATCCCCAGTTGCAGTACTGCATGCCATATTGACTACATCGGTACACAGAGATATTTTCATGCTCTCATTGAGTCTTGGTTTATTCCTGTCTCTAAAACAGATCTATTCATGTAGAGACAGGGAGAGAGGGCCTGCAAAGCAGATTTAAACAAGGTTCAGCGTTAGGTAACTTGCAGTCTGGTTAGGAACAAGCGTGCAGGAATCTGAAAATGGATTATGCAATAACCCCCCGCCTAATGGGAGACAAGCCCAGGCATCTAGAGCGATCTGTACGTGCCATGAAGTCAATGTACTTTTCACCTCAAGACACTCACACACAAATTTTGCGTCAGCTCCACGTGGAGGTGGGTTTGCTGAGTTCTCGGAGCGCTCAGCTCACTTTGGAACATCACACTGGATTCAACAAGACTGAAGAAGAACGTCTTTTTTGTGGGTCTTTCTGCACTTTTCAGAACCAAACAGGGCATTTTGGTCAGTTTAGCCAAAAATCAGCACTCAAATTAGTTATTTCATAGCCTCTCCTGATGCAGAGCTTCACTGCTGGGTCCTGGGTTGTGCTTCTTGTCCCACAGGGCAGCACCACCAATAACTTTCCTGCTGTGAATGCTGCTATGCAAACCTATCCTGACTTCTAAACAACAACAGATATTTCTAATCAGGAATTGCAATTTAACTGGACAATGAACAGAGAATGAAAGCCTTCAGTCTTCAAACCAGAAGACAGCTCATATCCAACCATGATGAATCCCAACGCACCTCAGAGTTAGATCTTAAACCTGAAAACCATCCTGGCTAGATGGAAAAGTCACAATGAATTCTCCTTGCAAATTCAGAGACCTCCCAGTGCATTTAGGGCTACCCCCCAACAAACCACGGCCCCATCCTTCAGGCCCCAAAAGCATAGAGATGCCCCAGCACCCAGATACTGTCCCAACAGCCAACACTATAAGCTGCAGTAAATTCATTAAAAGCAAGATTAAAAAAAATCAGTACCACAACTCTACCCACACATACAAGCTATTTTAATGCAACCCACAACATAATTCACACAATCAATGAGCCATCAGGAGAATACTCTTGAAACCTCCTTCATTACCACTGGCACCAGCACTGCAATATCTCAGATCACGTACCATGTAGCATCACATGTACCATGCTTTTAGCTCTCATCTTGCTGGGACAAAGCCCTAGGCATGAGGAGCAGTGGCTTATGGACATTGCTCTTTCCTCTGGCCTGGACACCTCTTTTAGGCTTAACAGCACCAAGGAGTCACTAGTACTGTGAGTGCAACTAGGCAGAGAAAAGCAGAGACATCTGGGTACACAGCCACTAACGTAGGAAGTGGAAGGATGTGCTGAACCCTGCATTAGGTAAGGGTGTAGGTAGCAGGGTGTTTGTGCAAGAACAGATGCAACACAGCATCAGTGGTGAAGGTATGCATTCTCCCTGAGATGATGCATCTCCTGGGCAGCTGTGGTCTTTCAATGGACTTCCAGTTGCCAACAGCTGAGCTTTTCCACAGACTCCAGCCAGAAAGCCAGGCTTTGGAAGTCCAAATTTAGTAGAACACACATAGATGAGTATAAAGGTCCTCATCAAATTCCACAAACATATCTCAGATGGGCTGGCGTTGAAGGACAAGACCATAAGGTAGTGGGGAGTCCCAGTGCAGAAGTCTCAGCCTACCTCACTAAAGTAACGGGTGTTGGCTCAGAATGGAGAAGAGCCTGAGGCTTTTCATTTAGAGGACATGGAAGAGAAGTTTAGAGAAAGTGTAGAGATGTGCCAGGAGGGACTGAGGTCTGTAAACACGGCTCCAGGCTGGGCATGGGTGGCAGAGTGCTGCTGTCACTTCACACTTGGCTCCACATTTATATTTCACAAAAATAATATTTGACAATTCCTCTTATTCCTGTGGGGGAGGGAGAAGGGAAGAACATAACAAAATAAAAATAAAAAATTAAAATAAAAATAAATAAAAAAAATACATTCCCATTACCAGTAGTTGGTTTTGTTTTTGTTTTCAGGGGAGAAAAAAAAAGAATGCAGAAAACATTTATGGCTTGGATTTGTTGTTTTTGATGGAAATGGGAACACGAACTGACCAAAAATAGAAATGCTGCAGACTTTTCAGCTTCTCATGCCCAGGATGAATAAAACACGCTAAAGGAAGAAAAAGAATTGACCATGGCAAGATAAACTGGGGTGGTAAGTGTCCTTCCCACTTTGTGTTCAAGTCCTATTAGAAGCAGAGGTAAGGAAATCAATTTGTTTGAAAAATATGACTTTTGAAATGACCACAATGTTCCCTTTAAAGTGCATTGAAAATACAAGATAAAGACAGGGTACTGAGTGAAAGAGTGCTGATGGCACTTTTATTGTGTGATTTGCCTTGTTTTTTTCTGAAGTACTTCTTTTTAGCCGATTACCATGTATTTACAGTTAGTGTAATTATATCTAATTACTTAATTAGCATGAATACATGTAATTACTAACTTCAAATATGTAATTATGTCAGGGCAGCCTGTAATAAATGAGGTTGGGAAAAAAAAAGCCCTCATTAGGACTCGATGGAAGGACGGCTGCTCCACCCGTGTGGGGAACGCATGGCATCCCCGAGCTGAGCCAGTCCTGGAAGAGGAAAGCACAGGCAGTGCTGTTCATCTGGCAACAAAAACCGACCCAAAAAACCCAATTCCAACCCCTTGACCCCAACAGCTGCACTCCACAGCGCTGGTGGGAGCTGAGCATCATCCCTTGGAGGCAGAAAAGGACCTGGAAAGTATCTGCCACCCAGCTTTGTTTACTCCAGTGAAATCTGGATTATTTTCACAGATCTGTGTCATTCTCAAGGAGACTTCGTTTATCTGACAAGAAATACCAGGGAACAGAAACACTGCAAAACTGCATTATGACTTTTGGGTAAACGTCAGAGCTCCGACCCAAGAGTAAATCTGCATGTGATGCACTGTGCTGATAACTGATTATTACTATTGAAGTAAAGCAAGCCTCCCAAGCGTTTCTTCAGAAATATTATCACCAAATACTTTCACCAAAAGTAATCTCCAGTAACTCATAGTTACCCACTTTGCAAATCCAAATCCTGAATGTTGGAGATGGAGCTAAACTACAAAGTTCCTATTTACTGCCAAGAAGCACTTACATGGTGATGCTGTCCTACCAGCAGCATGAAGACCGCCTCATGGACTTAGCTGAAGTCAGTGCTCCTTTCTTTTTTTCCACCAACCAGGTGCTATTTGCTGCAGTGAGCTGACATTGCCTGTCCACAAGGACCAGTGGCCATTTTCTGGGCAAAAACGTGGGTATGTTGGGTCTTTATTTGCATTATCAACCCCCTTGACCTTGGGATAGCACGTAGAAAGGCATGGCTTCATCCTAAGATGTTCTGTCCACAGTGCTTGCTCTACAACAAGCCCTGTTCTTCTCTCCTCTGTTTATTTCCAAATATAGAGAGGTGCAAACTCCTCACAACCTGTTGCTTCTCCTGCTGACATCTGCCAAGATTTGCCACTCTGTTGTTCCTCCACGTGCCAAAGAAGAGGAGGAACGGTCTATTTTAGGTTATGCCTCTGACATTGCTTTGTGGTTATTCTGTTCTCATTGTTAGTCCTCTTCCCTAACCTTCCAGGTGATGCTGAGGGTGGCTGAAATGAGATTGGCTGCAAACTCCAGTGCTGCCTTGGAGTTACGGTGTGAGGATGGGGAGAGCATCTTCCCAAAGACTCAACATTTGAGAAAGCAGGACAGTGCAGTTCCTTCTATGGCTCTTGAAGAAGCCTTTGAATAGGAAGGGGGAAGGATCTTGAGCCCAGCTCATCCCTGCTACTCCTCTAAATGAGGCAGTAGCAAGAGGGTAAGAGAATCATAGAATCATTAGAGTTGGAAAAGACTTCTAAGATTATCTAGTCTAACAGTCCACCTACCACCAATATGCCCCCTGACCATGTCCTTCAGTGCCACATCTCCCTTGAGCACCTCCAGGGACAGTGACTCCACCACCTCCCCCAGCAGCCTGTGCCAGCTGGGAGTTGAATCCTGCACCCTTCATCCCATTGACAGGAGGATGCCAAATCCCCATGTAGGATGACATGTTAGCTGGAGGAGTGTCCACAGGACAGCACTGGGCACAGAATCACAGGCAGGGAGCTGCTCTCCATATTTCAGCTGCAATTCCATTATGCAGAGCTAAGTGGTTGGGAATAAACATCCGTCATCCCTGCGTGATAAGCGATGTTTGCTACTATAGAGGGTGACAGAAATCTATATCACATCAATGTACTATTAATACTGCATTAAGCATATAGAGTTTGCTCTTCTCACTGCAGTGCAGTAATGGCTATCGGCATGTCCTCAACCTAGATGATGTCCAAGAGCACAGAGACAATTGCACGAGGAAGGAAGGAGAAAAGCTGTGTGTTGGGAGGAGAAATTATTTGCTGAGGATGTTGCTTTAGCAACACGTATATACATAGGAGAAACCCAGGATGCCATGAAAAGCTTTTGTTTGGGAGTGTTACAGTCGTGCATATGGGCAGGGCTCTGGGAGGGAATACCTTGCATCAATCTGGGCTCAGCTGAAGCATTTTTGGACCAGAGAAGTTCTTCTCTCTCCAAATGGCAGGCAATGAAGAAATGTTTGTGTCCAGGTTCTGCACAGTGGAAGGAAAAACCCTTCAGCAAGAAAACCATAGGGAGAATAGGAGCAAAAATATTCTCCAGCTCAGGTTTAAGTTGAGCAGAGCACATCAGATCAAACAAAGCCCTTACAGCAAAAGCTCCCCGAAGCATGCTTAATTTAAAAGGTGAATTATGAAACTTTCCAGCCTCAAGCAAAGCCACCAGTGAAGTCAGAAGTTTTGTCCAAGTCTCAGGGACTAAAATACAACACACTCCAAATCCAACTCTGCCCGTGGTCTCCAAGGCCTGGTTGTTGTTGTTGTTGTTTTTGTCCTATGAATGGCAAGAAATTCCAAAGAAACCCACAACTTTTCAGTCTGTCAGCATCCAGCTGCGATCCAGCTCTTGTTAGCACTCAAATGTGGCACCTCACCTTGAGATCTGGTTTCACCACCCTCGGAGCCCCAGGACACCCAGTGCACAGAAGTGAGCAATTGGTTGTGGATTTCCAAGGTGTGCACAGACATTGCTAGCACCGCATTCCCCCTGTGGTTCCTTCCAACTCCAGGTGTCCCCCATGGCATGTTGAGGTCTTCATCAAACAACTCTGTGAAACTCTGAAACTCCAAGGCCATCTTTCCCTGCACCCCATTACAACCAGACCCATGGGGCAATCAGTCTTTTGTGTTTTGAGCTTAGCTGCTGCACCCTTGTGAGAGTACCCACATGCCAAAATGGTCAACGCGTAAAATGAGAGCACAGAAAGAGAAGAAAAATATATACACTCCTCCCCACCTCCACCCCCCCCAAGCCATCAGAATTTGTAAATCATTTTTGAGATGAGGTGTTATAAGCAATGTAAAATATGTAATTAACGGCACAGCAAAACCATGCTGCACTCAGCTTCTCTGCTCCTGCCTAATCACTGCACTCCTCCCCCTCTCTCTGCAAACAGACCAAATTTAGTGCATTAAAATGAAAATCAAAGGGAAAGCCGGGTGCGTTAATTGGATACACCCCATCTCTCCGGCACTTGACGAGCTGTGATAACAACTCAGGAGCTGGGGCCAACTCACAGCACCTGGGGGCTGCCCCAGGGACCCCCCTGATGGAGCAGAAGGTCCTTTTCCTTCAGCAGAAGGTTTAATGCAGGTGGGAGGTTGGCATCCTCCCAGAGCTGTGCTTCCAGGGGCTGAGTTATGTTTCCTGCTCTCATGAGTCAGCAAAGGGGAGAACAGGAGGCGATTTCGATGTGGCACTCCTTGCTTACAGCTGGACCATGGGAGATGTGGATTTATTGGGGTACTTTTGTTTTATTTTCTCTCTCTCTCTCTTTTTTTTTTTTTTTTGTTATTAGATCTGGTTCTGCCTGGAACCAAGAAACGCCAAGTGGATGAGAAATAACAGGGGAGGAATGTTATCTGGACCTCCTGCATTGCATCTCAGAGCTGCTAAGAAGTACAGAAAAACTGAACTACTGACGCGAGCTGCATGTCGAGGCGGCTGCACCCAGCCCACAGTGAGGGACTCCCAGAAAAGCATCCTTTTACCAAGCACTTTCACACTCAGAATTTAGGAGCACAAAACAGAGGACCACTTTACCACCACCTGCTATCCTAATGAGCCGAGCTCACAACCCAGATTTATACAGAGAAACAGAAAAGCTTTACAGAAGCCCGTGAAAACAAGTCCTTCAGCTTCTAAGCCTACCGTTCATCACCACCACGCATCTGCCCCATCTATGGACACGTGTCCTGAGCTTGTCCTTGTCCCAAGGAGGCAGCCCCACAGCTGGGAAACTGCTGGAGGAGAAAGGGGAGGCAGGTCCTTTCCCCGGCCAGGATGGGGTCATGTCTGACCCCACAGCTCCTGCTCACGCCTTGGACACAGCGAGGCAGAGCCCGGCTTCGAATGGCACTTTCAGGCAAAGGGGGAAGGTGACTGGTGGGTGGTGGAGAGAGGGTGAAGGGAGGTGAAGGTGAGGGTGGAAAGTCTCCTTTGAAGCACCTACATGTATGTTGTGATTTCTGAGACCTGAGATTCACTTTGGTTTCTGAGCCATACCAAGACCCATTCTCCTCAATAAAAAAACCTTCTCTCCTTCCTCAGCATCTTAGCCTCTTTCTCCTCACCCTCCTTCCCCCATCCCCCAGCCCATCCCCTGGTGCTCGCGGGGGCTCCAGCCGGCTCGGGCACTCACACGTGTCTGGCTTGTGGCAGTTGTGACCTTGTCGGAAGTACTGGGGGTTCTCGATGACGGGGATGCGGGTCATGCCGATCACCACCGCGTCTGGGCCAGCATCCAGGGACGAAGGCGTCGTGATGCCGTGGTTGATGTGGTGGAGCGGGCTGGCAGAATCCTCCTCTCCGCTGATCACCGCCACGGGACCTGCGAATACCAGGCGCATCCATCAGACGTGACATGGGAATGGTGACACAAAAGCCCCGTTGACCATGAATTGCTGTGAGTCGACCATCCTACTGTCCCACCCCATGGCCATGTAGGGAACACATTTCACGTTTTCTCTCTTGGTGCCATAGTACCAGACTGACAATTCCACAGGGGTTAAGGTAACTACAGGTGGCAACAGAGCAGAGGTGAACCCTGCACAAAGTCATCCCTGCGCTGGTCACGTGGCAGAGCAGTCACTCTGGTGCCTGTACACTCTGTTGTTATGAGCTTGACAAAATACCAAGCTTACACAAGAGAAACATTACTCCCAAAATGATCTTTTCTGCTCCAAACCCACACTCGTATATTTGTTGCCCAGAACATCACCAACCTTGTCTCCACTCTTCCAGTCCCACCCTGCCCTGCACACAGAGTCCTTTGATCAGGATGATACCTACAGGGATCCATGATGTACTGCAGCAGATTCTGCTCACTTCATGCCCTGCACGCACACAGGATACAGAGAAGCCAGAGCCAGAACCCGGCATCACCCACCAGCTGCTCTCCCAGGTTGGTCCACCTGCCTCACAGCACCCCCACAGAGGCTCTACACAAACATCTCCATCACAAGGTAAAACCTTTTAATTCCCGCTGCAGCCTTCGGTGCTGCACAAACATAAGATGCTGAGGAGCTGGGTGATAAGGAGACCACAATGCAACCTGCCTTACACTTTCACAAGGGGTTAAAAACACACTCAGCTAAAGATGTTCCTTATCTCCTGCCTGGAAGCTGCCAGGGACCTCCAGCAGTTCAAGCAATGATGAACAGAGGTGCTGCATTAAGGCTTCAAATCCATTCAGAGAGGCCTGTCTTTTACCTACATCACACTGGAAATACCTCTTTCCCATCAGCAATCTACTTCTAATTACACAATTACTTTATTATGTACCACTAGCAGCAAAGAGGGGAGTCTTCAGGCCATTTTTTTTGCTCTTTGGAGTCTCTGGGAGGACAGGGTGAATACAGGCTGCACACAATAACTCTGCCTGCATTAACCTCATCTAAAGGCTGCTCATTTTTGAGGCATCAAGTATTGTTTGTTCTTCCAAGTGGGATATAATAAAGCTATTGTGTAATAAGCAGAGTCCTGGCAGCCATGGCAGGTGTCTTAGTCACAAGGAAAAGATCGCTCTCTTTATTGTGAATTCTTTCTGGTAGGTTCTTGTTTTTATTTAACTTGGTCCTAGGACCCACATGGCTTACAGCTTCTGAGAAGCAAAGGCAAAACTCAACTCGTGCCACAAGATGCTTCTGTTGGGATTACACACGCCATATTTCTCCAAACACAAAAAGAAAACAGATAATTTGTGCTTTGAAGGACTTCTGTTCACTCGTGTTGGCAACTGTTTGCATGCAAACCCAAAGGACTGGGTTTTGTGTGGTGCATGTCTTCTCTGCTGGCTGGGCTGTGGTGGGAAGGGGCCACCTCTGCACTTCAAGGAACACTTCATAAAAACCAGTCATAAAAATATCATCTGAGTACCGATTTGTGTAAATGATTTGAGTAGAGACCATAAAGACCCACTAAGAACCACAGATGACATCAGTGTCCCTCTGGCACACGCACATTAGAAGGATGTGGCTCTGTTTGAAGGAGTAGGGCATGACCAAGGTAGCTGGGTACTTGTGAAACTGAGCACCACCAGCAACTACTGCCTGCTGTTCAGATGGCAATTTCTATGCCAACAAGCAGGTTCCCAGTCTGATCTTTACATTTTCCAGGTTTCTTTTTTTTTGTTTGTTTGTTTTCTGCAGCTGAGCTTCTATCATGTCTAGTTGCACAGCTCAAACCTGTCCAAGATCTCTAGGGCAAAGGCAACCACGTCCCAGTCGATCCATATTTGCACTCCTAGTCCCCAGCAGATACTGGGTACTGTGATTTGACTCCGTCTTTCCAGCTATAATCAAAGGTGGAAGGCATTTGCAAGATCTACAACAAACAAAAGTCAAACTCTGATGCTCCATGACCATCTCTGCCTCTTCCTCTTTCTGCAAACATGGGAAAATACAAGCAATTGTAGTCAGGACTCCACAAGGCTAACAGTCCACATTACAGAGGTCTTGGGGGAAAAAAATCATCAGAGTCCTGAGGAGCAAACCACGTTGGTTGCAGTGTCTTAGCTTTCAAGATTTCATTAAGTACTTCTCTCCACAGTTAGGAAGGAGCTGACATGCACCACTCAGCAAATTCTTCCCCAATATCCTCAACAGGGTATAACTGGATTAAAGACACAACTTAGACCTGAGGGCAGCTGCAAGCTTCCCCCATTTTTAATGATGTTGGCAGTGGGAAGAGCATGGGAGTAAAAATCTGGGCAGCATTAACTCATACAACGCAGTCATAGCTCTTCATATGTTACATTTCCAACACTTCTTGGCACTCACAGATGAGACCCAGCTCCCCCCCCGAGCACACGACTGCCCTCCTTTCCCTCCGCATCTCAGGCAAGCACCAGGCTTGCTTCACGAGCCTGAGGCAGACTTCAAAAACATCACTGATATAAGCAGCCACTGATCACTTATATAGGTTTGACTACTGCTCTGACACTCAAATATATACCATTATCTGTAACTTCTATCTGTAACCATAAGGCAGCTACTTGCACTTCAACGTGTTTTTTAATCTCTCTTGGAAATATCATATATTTTTGGCTTCTAAGTAGGTAAAGAGGTTGAGTTTTTGATGTATAATGCTGATGAATGGCTTTATTTGGAAGAATTCTCACTGGTTTCAGCAGAGGATTTTCCAAGTAAGGTTAAAGGGAAAAAAAAAATGGAGTAGGAAAAGAGTACAGTTTTTAAGATTTAGGTTTATCTTCCACTTGGCAGAAGAATGGGCGGAGGACACAGGAATCAAGCCAGTTTTGTACTGTAAAAATGTAGAATAATAGTCAAAGGTAGTCTGGGGCAAGTCCTTTTGTACAGACCTGAGATCTAAATGCATTACATGAAATATTTCTGCAGCTGCTCTGAAACTTAACATCTGAAGAGCAGTGCAACAGATTTTTGTGTGAATAAATCAGTCTGCGCTACAAACATACCGCAGATATTCAGAATCTATTTGCTAGCATTTTAAACAGCTTCTGTACGTTCCGAGCATCAAACGTGTCATGTCTCTTATTTCCTACTCACCGCTCTTCCCTGTGGCTAAACTGGAGTTTGGCGTGGTGGTTTTGTTCCTATCTGTCTGGAAGCACTATGAAATAAGTTATTTATTGTTTCAGTCTATGCCTATGAATCTTCTGGTTCATTTACGGTGTTACACGGACAACTTGTTACTTAAGAAAAATAAAGCACGTAATAATAATAAATAGCGTAAGGAGCCCTTGTTTGCATGATCATATCATAATGGTAAATTATTTATCAGGGCTAAGAGCTATACTTTCTGATAAAATACAGGCTCGGGAATATAGCAGATTTTATAAATAACCACAGATTAGAGAAGATAAGATAATGGTCACTTCATACAGATCTGTAACGTAATGAATGCTTCAAGGCAGACAGGTGAAGAACAACAAAAACTCCAGCTTGCTATCACAGTAACCCCTCCAAAGTAGCAAAAATGATGGAAGGTGTAGAAAACATGACCTCCAGGGGAAAACTGAAAGAATTATGCTTTGTGTTGAGAGAAGAAGGCTGCAGGGACACGTGATAACAGCCTTCAAATATGTAAAAGGTTGCAGCAAAGAGAAGTATAATAGCTGTTCTCCATGTCCACTGGGGATAAAACAAGAAATAATAGGTTTAAATTGCACTGAAGGAGATTCGGGTTTGAATGCTTCCCCTACTGCCTAGCAGCATGCATGGCTGAGCACTGGGACAGATAACCCTGGGCTGCTGCAGGGGCTCTGCCAGCCCACGAAGGGAAGGATGGAGCAGCACAGGACCAGGACCACGTTCCCTCCATGTGGTTCCACAAAGGACAAACCCATCGTACACCAGGCCATGCACTCAGCACAGGACCAGAGTTTGCTTAAATAGAAGTGAGCAGGGAAGAGCTCAGGGCTGCAAAGCAATCCCCTTCCCTCCAGCCATGCATCCAGGAGCTATCGGTCAGAACGTCGTTTCTGATCAAAAATGATCACTGTGAGAGATAATTGTGCCGTCTGCATTTGCCCGTGTAATATAAAGGAGCCATATAATTAACTTGCTTAATTAGGAACTGTATATGACCCATAACTAGGGAAAAAAAAAAAAAAAGCTCTCCTAGTAAAGTGGGTCACCATGCGTTGTATAGCAGCATTGAAGCAGACCTCATTAAACTCCAATATATATTATATATAAAATCCCCTCCTCCTCTGACTTCAAGCCTCTGTTTGCCCTTCCATGTTTCCCTGATCTTTATCTTAAATGCTATTCTGTGCTGTAGCACCGCCTGGCCAGCACATAATCCAAAACAGGATTCAGACCTATACATCCACACGCACACGTTTATTTATGACACAGACACAAGACCCAAACTTCAGCTCCTCAGAAGCAAATAAACAAAATGTTTAAAAAATTCCAACCTTTTGCTGGAGCTGAAATCAAACAGTCCCCCAGGGCTGCTCTCTGCACCAGCAAGGAAGAGAACTGAAACTCATAAAACAATAAGTGAAAGCACAACAAATACAATTAAAACTCTGGCCATGCTCAGAGCGAGATCACATTTACTGTCTCATAAAAAGAGCCTTGTCCTGTCAAGGCAAACAAAAGAAAATCAATTTCTTAATTTTTATTGGCAGATACAGGCATGGGGCCAAGGCAGCACTTGCAGGGACCTGCTTGGAGCCAGGCTGCCGTGGGCTCCAGCCTCCCCTGCCCTCCTGTGAGGGGAAAAAGCCACTTCTTCTCATCCCTTGGGATGTCCATTCCAATTGTTGGGTTGTCCATCATGGGATTATTTTTCCTCTGAGTGACAGCAGTCTCTAACTTAGAAAAGGCTCAGCATCCCCTTGCCCATACCAGCTACCAGCATGGAGCATCATACCCAGCCCCACTGGTGGTGGAGATCCCAAGCCTTTCCCCATCTTCCCATGCCTATTTCATTTTTAACCCACCCCCCCTCCTTCCTGGGTTTATTTATGGACCTTAGACACAAATCCTATAACACTCACACACAGGAATGGAAACATTAAGATCAAATCGTACAAAATGTAAAGTCAGTGCACACGACGGCACAAATGCATAAATTCAGCAGATCAGGCAACAGAAAATGCTTACAGTAAAAATGATGAGACAATCTGATAATTAAAAAGCAAGGTATCCGACAAGCCAGGGCCATGTGTGCCAGCAAAGCCAACCAGCACTGGCAGGAAGGCAATGCAGGAATGTTTGATCTAGGTTAAAGCTCCCAGCCCAGGTGTACTGAGCACTTCTCCTCAGAGCTCATCTAACCCGGCAAGAAACTGCAGTTAGGACTCATGGGCCACCAGGAGAGTATTCTGCATTTACAGCAGAAAGATATGCTGAATCTTCATTCTTACGTCTTATGTAACACCTTCTTCCAAGTACCTGGGGAAAGACACTGTCCTGTTGCTTCGTTGGCCCACAAGGAAACACTTTTACTGCTGAGATGGGGTGACACTAATTAGTAGAATCACAGAACCATTTGAGTTGGAAGGGACCCTTAAAGGCCATCTGATCCAACTGCCCTGCACTGAACAGGGACACCTACAGCTGATCAGGTGCTCAGAGCCCCGTCCAGCCTGACCTGCAGTGTCTGCAGGGATGGGGAACCCACCACCTCTCTCAGCAACCCGTGCCAGTGCCTCACCATCTTTATCGTAAAAAACTTTTACCTTATAACCAATCTAAATCTAGAATTGGTTACACAAACAGTATCCAGTCACCTTCTACCATTACCCCATCTGATTTCCCTCATTTACAGCTCAGAAAATGATGTCTGGAGTCCCCTGCATGTTCCCCATGAGATACAAGGACCCAGCCAGGGTCTTGCACATCAACAGCTGCAAAGAAACCCCTGTGAGCTGGCATCTCAGCGTGACAGAAGGAGCAGCACGCAATGGCTTGTGGAGGATTCTGGATGTACCTTGATGATGGCTGAGTTGCTGTTGGGTAGCAGACCTGCAGTGAGACGTCACAAGGAGCCCACCTACAGCCTTACCCTGGATTCTCAGCTTATCACGTTTACATTTCCCCCTCAGCCTTTCCTCCTGACTTTGTCTCTTGGTGTTTTCCTACCAAGCCTCCCAACTTCCACTTCAGGGGCACCTTGAGCTCCAGCATGGGCTTTATGAGGAGCAAGCCAGGCAGCTGCTGGGTAGAGGCCACAGCAGCGCCCGTTAATCTCTTGGTTCACTCATCCCTATCACAGACACGCCGTAAAAATGATATAAGCATTTCATTCAAACACCACTGCAAAGGGAGTGGGGAAGAGCACAGGGCCGATTGATTTCCAGTATGTCTGCTCTTTACCTCCAGGTATAAATACAACAGCAAAATCAATCGGAATAACATCATATCAGCTCTCTAATCTCTTCTGTTTGCAAGATGCACTTTATATACTGCAGCGTTTCCTACAGCTTGTCTACAGGAGGGCTGAGCCCTTTCCCACCCCAAAACCTTGCCTCTCTGGCTTGAAGGGAGATGTTCACTCTCTGGCATCCTTTACTGTTTGCTTGGGTTTGACGGGCATCTAGGAGTGCTCAGATGCACTCAGATGCGGGGACACTGATATGGGGGCACAGGTGAGGAAACAGCAGCATATGTTATCCCTGTACTCTTAGCACCCCATGGCTGTGTTTATAGCCCCATAGCGTTCCTCCTTCTCATGGGCACCCAGCAGCGAAGAGACCCCACAAAAGCACCCAGAGCTGCCTGCTCAGCAGCTCAGCACACACATTTTCTTCTCGCATTTCCAATTTATAATCAGCCCAAGGCTTTTATCCTTCCTCCTGGCCCCCAGCCACTGCAGGGAGAGACTGTGACAAACTGATAAACATATTCCCCAAGCCCTTGCTTGGGTGAATGTGCAAATGCAGCATGAGGCTGGAGAAAGGGCTCCCCGCAAGGCATCAAGGGGTCAGCTTCTGTAAACTGCAGTTCAGCAGAGCTTCAGGACTTAGCACTGAGGTGATGCTCCCTTCCCCTCTCATCTCAAACCAGACACTGGCTGAAAACTGCAAGACGGAGCAGGAAGCAGAGGTGGTTTGAGCTGCTCCTCAGTCTTATTCTGCAATTGGACCAGTCAAAGAACATGCACGAGCTGTTAAGGCTGTGGCAACTGCGTCACCTTCAACATTGTGGCCAACATTGGGTGTAAGTTTTTGGCAAGCACTACCTAACTGCTCTACATGGATCCAGCTCCTTCCTAAGCACAAGGGGCCATCGGCAATGCCCTGAGGATGGGCTCACCACCAGCTACACCACACCTGTTGACCACTGACCAAGTGGTCTATGTGTGCTGGGAAACACTAAAATAACAAGAGCTATTAAAGGCCTCAGAGGCAACAGATGAAACTGTTCCTACCCAAAGGATTTTTCGGACCATTGCCAAGACCAGCTCTAGTTAATAAACACCATGTAAGGAGAGAAGGCCCTATCAGAAGCATGTGGGCATGCTCCTCATCAACCTCCTTGCCTGGGTCCCTCTTCCACTGCTCCCCTTCCTGGTGCCAGATCAGTCTTGGACTGTCTTGATCTACTTGGAAAGCTTAACCGCCATGAAAGCAAACCACTTGTCCCCTGGCTCCGATCTCTTACTGAGATTAGTGCCAATGGAAGTGTCGCTCTCAATTTCATAATGTTATTGGATGGACACAAAACTGGGCCAAGTCCCATATTCCTGACTGGCCATCAAAGTGGCGGGGATTATGGGTAAGGAGACAGGCAGCCCTGACAGGAAAGGCAAAGGCTCAGGATCAATTACCCTGACAAGGCTATCTCAGAGCTACATCACTTTGTGCTGACACCAGGGCCTTATCCCTGGAGCCCTGCAGAGGCTGATTTTCTCCAGCAGTAACCAGAGACCCTGCAAACCCAGGGAGCTGCACATCCCCTCTCCAAATATCCAATTTATGAGATTCCTGAGACATCGAGGGATTGTGCTGTCATTACAGGACATTAATTTTCAGGCCTCCCTTATTTTGGTTTAATATTCTGTCAAGATAAAAAATCACACATTAAAAAATAAATAAACGCCCTGCTCTGCATTGCTCAGAGGTTGCAAATAGACGGAGTGCTCAAAATGTAAAATACCTGGCACAATACACACTTTGTTTTTGCTTTGTGCTATTGTTTCTCTTTTCCTGTTGGACCATGAAACTGGTCAGCACTGCCATCTGGTTCTCATGCAGCAATTAAAAGTGCTCTTAATTTTTTCAGAAGGAAAAAAAAAAAAAGGTTTTGGTTGTTGGCTTTTGGTCAACTTCTGACCTTTTTGTTTTTAAATGAAATTATTATGAAAACATCTAGTGCTTAATCCAGCAGTTGGCAACCATGCCTGAGGCAGGGAGGCTGGGACCGGATGATCTTTGAGGTCCCTTCCAATCCAAGCCATTGTACGATTCCATGATCAAGCAGTTGAGGCTGCACATGGCAATGGAATGGGTTCACTTCCCATGGACACAGTGATGCCTACTCCCTGCCAGCAAGAGAGCGACTGCATCTCCTCAAAGCACAGTTTTGTAGACCCAAACTTAAAGTCAGGCCCATGATATTTACTTTCAGGCCAACACACAGGAATCCTTATATAGCCAATAATAAAACAATAATAAAAGCCAACCCCTGCGACCATGCTTTACCTTCGTTCACGTGTGAGAACAATGAGCATTTAAAAACTCTTCTCCTTTCAGAAAGCTCATCAATTCTTTTTTCCTTTCTTCCCCAGCCCTCCTCATGTAGATCCCCAGCAGTGATATCAGTCTCTCAGATTTATTCTATCCTAAGACAAATAGTGCGTTCCTTATAGAAGCAAAACATGTTTAACTTGTAAAGAAGTTTATATCCTGAATTTGTTCCTGTAATATTATGAGACTCTTCTGGAATATAAAATCCATGTCAGAAATATCCACAAACAAATGCACAAATCCTTTTCCCTTCTGCTGAGCAGTGGGAATGGACATGGGGTTGCAGTTTGGGCAGCCCTGGTGCTCCCCAGATCCAGCAGCAACACCAGTGGCGCCAAGCTTCTTCGTAAGCCCAGGGAACAGCATTTGCGGATGAGAAAAATCACATTAAAAATAAATAAATAAATAAATAAATAAATAAATAAATAAATAAAGAGGTTTTGCAGGTTTTCCAGAGCTTACTATAGACTTATGTTGTACGGGTCAAGCCCTGGCTTGCCTAAAACCAATCTCAACATCCACAAACTGGTGCTTTCCTTCCAGGTGCTACCCCAAAATTTATATTCCTTGGTCACAAAGGTGATGGCTTGCTTGAAAGTCACAGAGGAGGCCCCTAGAGACAGGCTCTGAAACTACAGTTATCCAGGAGCTGGCAGCACATTTACAGAGTATCATCAGCTCAAATTCTCTGCCTGCCTTTCTGGGACCACCATTGGGTTTGAGACAGCTCCTATAGGCAGGAAGTGCGAACCATGGAGTCATAGAATCATTAAGGTTGGAAAACAGCACTAAGATCATCTAGTCCAACCAAACAGGTAGGGGATGAAAGGCTTGGAGACGGGAGAGGGGCACAGGGCAGCTCACCATCTCAACAACTTGCCACATTATTTATACACCAGCCCAAACAATCCCTTTAGTAAATTAGAGAACTATTCACTGAAATGGCTTCCTCCATCCCCACGCTGCCAGTTAATCTGTAATTCAGATAGATCAGTCAGAAGGCAAGAGTCCAGCATATAAAATGATTAATTCCTCCAAGGCCTGAGGAAATTTCCCTTTATAAAAAGTATTGCAAGCTCACCTTCTCAATGCTAAGCTACAGTCACGGACGTGGCTACCATCAGAGGTCAGAAAGGAGCACTGCTAGCATCTAAATACCAGCATCTAAATACTAGCAAATGCAGCACCTGTCAGAGCATCGCTAGGCGCTCTGCCCCAGACACTGCACCTCCCAGCACCTTCCTGCTCTGCCAATTCTCCAGTGCCCAACCAGAAACACTCTGCCTCTTACCACCCTCTTGTCTTTTCAAGACAAGAGGTTTTTTTGACATAGTAAGAATGTAAAACATCAACTCGAACAAGCAGCCTGCTCTGCAGAAATGAAACATTCACTGATTCCAGTAGGTGGCCAAGGAGATCGGGTGCACCTCCCAGATCCCATGCTGGAGTCACCCCAGTTCCACCTCTGTCCTCTACAGCATCAAACCATGGCACTGGCATGAGAGATGCTGCTATATACCAGCCTAGATATTTTGCAGGTACCAGCAGCATCCACCAAAGAAAGGGAGCTTTAAAGGGAGAAGAGCCCTGAAGCTGTCATGAGAATATAGCTCCTTGTGCCAGCAGTGGTCATGGCCTGGGGCACAGCGAGAGAAACACTTGGAAGAGGCCTCTGGCTAGAAGATACCAAGGAAGAAGCCATGCAGATGGAGCAGCTTCAGAAAAGGAACGAAGGTGGGAGTTAACCAGATGGACATGCTGCCGCGGGCAGTGAGAGAACAGGGACAAGTCATACATTGCTCCACGTGAGACCGGAGGCACCCAGACATGCTGCCAGCCCCAGAGGCTGCAGAATTTAAACAAACAGCCAGAAGAGAGGCATGAGGAAGGGGAAGACGCTACTGAAAAGGACTCAGGAAAGGATGCAAGAGATTGGGCATCAAAACAGTTGCCCAGCGTGTGGCTGGCATCAGCAATAGCTTGACAATATGGAGGGATATTAAAGCAGGCTTTTCAGATTGTGGTTTTAACTCTGCTGATTTTTACAATCTCAGTTGCCAGTGTTTAAAGTGTAAGAGGAGAGCCATCACCAGCCAAATCATCAACATAATTCACATCCTACCCCAGCTCCTTCCCCAGCATCCTGCAGGCGAGTGGGAGGGAAACTGCCTCGTGTTAGCCTGCAATCCATGAGGGCAGAGCATGGCATTTACCTACATGTCTAAGTGCTATCCTCCTCCTGCCCCACACCTCGTGTCCCAAAACACATCCCTTGTTTGAAGGGTTTGTAGCTCTGGATGAGAGAAATGACAAAGCATCTACACTGGGAAGTCAGACCTGGAGATGAGTGAAGCTCATGCAGCTCCTCCATCTGCACCGCTGAGGGTGTAGGAAGGAGCAAGTTGGATAAACAGCATCCTCGCCCACCACGTGGTGAGCAGGGGAAAAAATAAAGAAAAAAAGAAAAAAGAACATGAAAAAAGAAAAAAGAGTTTGAACAGTGCTGGCAGCTTTCTAGCAGGGATCAGCTCATGTTCTATCGACATCAGCTCATTGTCCAGAGTAGCTTTGGGTGCCCCATCCCTGGAGGTGCCCAAGGCCAGGTTGGATGGAGCCCCGGGCAGCCTGAGCTGATGGAGACAACCAGCCCAAGGCAGGGGGTTGGAGCTCAATGACCATTAAGGTCTCCTCCAAACCAAGCCATTCTATGATGTCTGTTGAGCTCCAGGCGAGGCACAGCTAGCACACAGCCCATCTCAGCCTGCCAGAGCATCCCAGAGCAGACCCTGCCAAACACACATTCAGCCACCCAGAGACCACCATTGGGTTGGCAGCAGTCTGCAGAGCATGGATGGAGAGTGCAAGCATGCAGCTGGAGGGCAGCATGAGGCATGGACAGCAGGGAAGGGAGGTGGTGGAAGCACCTGGACCTCAATCAAGTGGCTTTCTAGAAGCAACGATCAAGTCTGTGCAAAATTAGTGGAACACAGCCACTTTTCATCCTACCTCTCTCAAAGAAATTGTCGCTACTGCTATGCAGACAAAATTATGTCTCCGAAGCCTTTTAGCTACAGCTCTTTAGGGCTGAGTGGGTTGATAGAAATCTATTCGCAGAGCTGACAGCACGTGGCTGGATAGGGACGCTGCCACTGACTCAGTGGCTGAGGATATCACAGTAAGACTGGCATAGGGGGAAACCACAAGCAATGCCCAAGCAGCATTTTCTGGGAGACCCCTTGACAGCACGCCTACAACTTCCTTTTAAAGAAAAACAAAATAATTATGAACGGGAACACTCTGTTTTCCTTTAATTTCATGCTCCCCACGTAGATGGATGGTTGAAAAAGCATGCAGGCAGCAGCAAGGCATTGCAGAGCAGCATAAGGCTGTCTCGTCCACAACACCCACACCCTCCAGGTAGCCTTAAACAATGCCAAGACCTGCACACCGGGCAAATGAGAGCACAGGAACACAGCTTGGCCATCGCTCCCCCAGACACCTTGCCAAATCCGCGGCTGGAGTAAAGGGATGCAGGAAGCTCTTACTGTGGGGCCCTGGAACTGCATCACAGAACCCTCCCCAAGCTTGGCACAGCCGGCCGGGGGCTGCTGTGTCATATCTGCCATCTGTTTGCTTGCTTTGCCATCCTCTGCTCTTCCTGCCTTTGCTCAGAGACTCCTACCTGCTTTCTGAGAGCTTTGCTGGGTCTCAGTAAACAAACCGCAGGCAGGGATGGGATGGGGAGGGTGAAGGCAGGGGAGGGAGAAAGAGGGGAGAGAATCAAAATTTAATTAAAGACACTTTTGCTCCAGGGCCTCAGAAAATTACAAACTCATAAATCTCTTAGTAAATGCCCTGAGCGGTTGCTATGCCAGGCCGCCTACCGGTCCCACCAGGAGGGCCATAAAGTGCGAGCACGCATCTCACCGGCTCCCTCCGTTTCTGCCCTGCAACATCAGGCAACCTTGAGCAGCCTGTCAAGCCCATAACAAGTGTTTTTGCAACCAGAAGCCATCAATCTGCAGCCCTGTTAGCAGCAGAGTGCAGAGAGAAGTTCCTTTCATTTGCAGCCATAGTGGAGCAAGAGGTGAGAGAAAGGTGGGATGTGGGGCCAGGTTGGCCCAGGCTCTGAGCAACCTTGCAGGGAGGTAATCCAATGACCTTTAAAGGTCACTTCTAACTCAAACAATTCTATGACAACTCATGGCAACATGGACTAGAGGACCCCAAGTCCAAAAGTATGCTTTCTAGTGAGGATGGCCAATGAGAAAGCATAAATCAAGACATGGATTCAGAAGGATTTCTGCTAGCCAGCGCTGCTCTGAGGGCACTATATACAAAATCCCATCTTGCGATAGTAGCCTAAGTAATCAGCCTGGTATTTTCATCTATGGCTGAGTCAGAGCTTCACCAGAAGATACGTGAGTGCTGTCCAGCCCCATGCACTTCTCACAAGGGCGATGCATAAAGATAGCGAGCATCTGCCGCCTCGCAGCAGCCAGAACAAACTGCTTCACCATGTTCCTCGTTGGGCACATAGGGAACAGCCGGAGCGTCCGGCACGCGGGGGTGTTGCACAACTCTGCTATATTTAAACAGAGCTCTCAGTGCAGTCTCTGGTAGTCCTACGAACCAACGTAGCCTGGAAAGGGGTATTTTTTCACCCTTTACTCACAAGTTTAGTCACAACTTTGAAGGTGGGAGTTTTTTCTTCGTTACATGGTCAGGTCATGGCCTTTCTCAGCTAACAAGCATTTGGGTTGTGAAGTAGTAAAGAAGTTTTGCAAGTGAGCATTGGTGGGTGAGGATGGAAAGTTTCCTGCCCATGGAGAGATTGCTATAGAATAAAATAACAGAAGGAATGGTGATGAAGTGGCATGGGCTGCCCAGGGTGGTGGTGGGATTGCTGTCCCTGGAGGTGCCCAAGAACAGTGGAGATGTGGCACTGAGGGACGTGGTCGGTGGACTTGGTGAGGGTGGGTCAACGGTTGGACTAGATGACCTCAGTGATCTTTTCCAACTTCAATCATTCTGTGATTCACCCATCTAGCAACAACTATTTCCTGTAACACTGAGTCAAGTGGGACAGACCAGCGTTGCCTGTATCACAAAGCCAAGGCAGATAAAGTAGAAGTTATCTGTCAGAAAGAAGATAGAACTTCTGAAGAAGCATCGCCCACACCAGCTTTTGCCATTTCTAAAACCAAGCTAAACGCCCGAGTCTTTCTAGGAATTGACAAAAATCCCACAACTCTCAGCCTCTCAGTAGTTTAGATAACTACTGTGAATCTGTTTCAGGTCATGAATAGAAGCATAAGAGCTGAAAACTCAAGCAAGAGTATCTGTAACAGGAAAGCTTTGGGAGCCAGCCAGTTTTCCAGACTATCCCTGCCAAATTCTCCAAAGCATATTTTGAAACATTCAGGATGAATTTAGACTATTTGAATCGACTTCTGAACAACCTAAAGGGAGGGTGTCAACAGTCCACTCTAAGACTTTGTTTTGCATTTCTACACCATCTGCTAAAGCACGAAACCCTGCTAGGCAGAGGCGGTGGCACAGAGGATGCTGCCGTTTCCAATAGGGACAAGGAATGGAGTTGGTAGGAAGCCCCAGCCCGGCTTTCCTCATCCTGCTGGACAAGAAATGCACAGAAGCAGAGCTGGAGAGAGCTCCAATATTGTTTGGGTTTTTTTTTTTAATAAGTGGGTGTGCATGGCTTTACCGAGTCCTCTCTTCCAAACTGGCAACGCAATGCTTGGAAAGCTGCAGAGAATGGAGAGCAGAAATCAGCCTTCCCAAGGAAAAACAGCAACTCACCATGCAAATGAGTGCTCTGTCAGAGGCACCGTGAAGGGGCAAACAGTTCAGAGAGGGAACAGGGCAATATAATGGCTGTATGTCTCTCCTATTCTCCAAGAGCAACTGATGCCACCCACTCCTCTGTACCAGATTTCATCCACCAACCAACATAGGTATCAGTATTTAAGTACTTATCTACAGCATTTATTCACCCAAGCAGCATGTCTTCTTATCCCACATATCTTTATAAAGATGCCAATTTTTTCTCTGCTTTAAGGCAATGGTTCTTCTTTTTTTCCCCCAAATTCTCAAAGTAGAGCAGTTCCCAGGGCAGATGGGTCCTTCCTCTCATGCCCTTGCTGTAATTCAGGGAGGATCTGGTAGAGGTGATGGGGTGGGATGGAGATGGGATGTGTGCCCAGGGTCAGCAGCAGCTGGCAAAGGTGGGCACGAGGATATGTCTGTGTGTGCATGGGGACATTTGTGACAGCAGGCGTGCAGGGAGGGTGCAGGCTCGGAAGAGTAGAATATGCTGCCAGAGGGTATTTCTTTTCTGGTGTAAACCAGGATGGCAGCTGACCCAGCTTTCTCCTTCTACCTGCCTAGTCACATCTCTCTCCTTCCACAGCTCTCTATGCATGCAGAAGTGCACAGACCCAGCACTGCTCTGCTCCCTCCCACACAGATGATTTTGCTGAGGTTGATGTCCCCCAGTACCTCAGGGTTGCACCCCTGATTCCTCCAACAGGGGCATCCACAACTTGTCCCCTCAGTCCCTTATCCAGCTGCAAGGTAAGCAGGAAACCAATCCCCTTACTAATATGGGTGCTGAGACCCTATAGACAAGAGGGGTGGTTCTCAGCTCTACGTCCCATTACTCCTTCACTTCTAGCATCTACCTCCTACCTTATCCTTCTGTTTTCTCCCTGGAGAATGAAAAATGCAAACAACTTATAAATTATCAATCCTTCCTGATTGATTTTTTATTTTTTTTTTTCCTGAGAAAAGCACATAAAACAATCACATGACAGAGAATAAGAATTTAGTGCTTCATACGATGCTGCTGAGACAGCTCTCTGCAGGCAAAGCTCGGAGCTGCCCAGCGAGATCTTTCCACTCAGCCTCATGTTTTTGCCCTTCAGAAGCACAAGGAGGGGTGGACCCAGGGCTGACCCTCAGCCTGGGAGCTTACACTGCAGCAAATTCATACATAAGAGACTACAGTTCCCCTGGGAAGTTGCATCACAAGGTAAGCCACGCTGTTAGCAGCAGGTAGATGAGCATCAGTCTGCCACTACAACTTGCTGATGTGTGTGGTTCATACAGCTGCAGCCCTTCCACTCACGCCCAGCTGCCTACTAGCTGGCAGTTTTGAGCTATTCTCTATCCACAAACTCCTATAAAATAAGTTCTGCCAAGTATTAGCATCTCTACAGACATCAGAGGATGCCACAATGCAAAACTTTCATAGTCAACAGCCTTTCTCCACAAAATTAGTTAGAACATCACACCACTGTATCCTACCAGGCTTCACATTTCACAGCTCAACAGTTTGAGTCTACAGATGATACCACGCAATGCTAAATTGCCACACATGCAGCTTTCAGTTTCTGTTATGGAATTAGCACGACATCGTAGCCACAAAGGTTTTTACCTGAGCAAACATTGCCTCGTTTGGAAGCAATCATTTAGAAGGGATGAAGAAGAGGCAGCCCTAATATACCAACCAAAGTCTTTACATATAAAAAGCATAAATAAAGGAGCCCTAAAGGAGCTCGAGGTCCCCAGCACACATTCTGCTCATAAACCATCCCCTTTCACAAGCCCCTCTCAAGTATCTCACCAATGTCTAGGGTACCACAGTTTTATTATTACTATTTTAGATACATGCACTTTTTCCCATCTTTCCTATTCTGTCGTCTCCGGCAACAAGAGCCCACTGTGCTAAGCAGACATCCGAGGCCAGTAGCTGGGCTCAGGATGAAGGAGGGCATTATTCAGTTTGCAGCAATGAAGCTTGTGCATGCGCCTGTCTCAGCATCGGATTTCAAGTCGCCTGAGGTTTTTGTTTGCTTGGGTTTAATCCTGAAGAAAAGAACATTTTCCACACTCTCTAAACCTGGCTGACTTCTCCTGCTGACTTTTACAGAGTGGTCTGGCTTTTGACCATACAGCAAATCCATATACGTTCCTTAGAAATAAATAGAGACATCGAAAAGGGTTGGTGGCTCGCGCACTGCAAATGATATTGCTTCCACCTCCTTCATGCTCTAAGTCATCTTTACAGAGCTGAAGCAGCCTAAGAGGGAGGGGTGTGGGAGGCTTCAATACAGCACGGTACATAAAGGATCATGTGTTCGCCCCCTGGTCACCTTACAAAATGAGAAATTTCCTTGGGCACTGAAGCATCTTTTCTAGGAGTTTGGCAGCAATACCTCTTTAAAACTACAGCTTCATCCAGCATAATTTATGTGCATATCTGGATCATGTGCAGGAGTTGGAAATCCATCTATCCTTTTCAGTCTATTATTTCCCCTCTCCCCCAGAATTAGCACCTTCCTTGCAAATCTGGCTTTCATCTCTCTCTTGCTCCTATTTCCAGGCTGCGTAGGAAACAAAAAAGCGTGCCAGCGCTGCTCCACCAAAATGTATTCCAACAACTTCTGGCGAGATTTTCAGGATATAATCAGAACATCCAAATTTTTCCTTTTTCCCCTTTGCAAAAGCGGATCACCTGATCCAAATGATGCACTCCAGACAAATCACTGGGGAACTCCCCTCTCCCCCCATTAGGAGTCCTCCTGCAGGCTTCCAGCTTGCTGTGATTGAGGACGGCCTCCCTCCAAAGCGGCCTGAAGCTCAGCTAACAGAGGGAATGGCCTTAAGTTCCACCAGGAGAGGCTCAGTTTGGATATAATGAGAAATTTTTTCTCAGAAAGCGTGGTGATGAAGTGGCACAGCTACCCAGGGAGGTGATGGAGTCACCATCCCTGGAGGTGCTCAAGAACCATGGGGATGTGGCACTGAGGGACATGTGGGCATGGTGGGGGTGGGTAGGGTTTGGACTGGGAAGAGGTGAAGAAATGTGACCCTCTGTTACCCTGCAGGAACGTCAGAGGGATGGTGCATCAGTCCCAAGAGGGTCCCCATCCCTTCCTCACCCAACCCTGCAATCACCTCATGATCTCAGAAATAACCAAAATAGACCATTAATCCTTTCCCGCAATTCAGGAGCTAGGCTATTGGGCCAAAGAGAACTCCGAGCTATTTTTTCAGAATTATTCATGCCCAAGCTAAAGCAGCAGAGCATAGCCCTGATTTGTCACACTCCACCTAGAACGCAGCTCACGCAGCCAGAAGGGAATATTTTTTTACAGGCAGTGACATCAGAGAAAAACAAACACTGGCCCAAATGACTTCACAGCCAGAGCTTACCAGCTGCAGCCTGCCCAAGCCAGTGTGTGTTACACCTCAGTAATCCATCAGGGTTGTGCTGAATGCCATGTATACAAGAATAACATATTGTCTGTGTACAGTTCAATCTCCTTTATCAGCCAGAGCAGCGTGTTTCCAGCAGGGACAATGCAAAGCAGCAGATCTAAGGGCTGATTCGGGTATCATGACCGTAGGCAGGGCACAGGGGTAGAGCTGCACAAGGCTATTGCAGCAAAGCCTGCAGGCTGGGAATGATGCATGACCCAAAAGTTATGTTTGTGCTGTCAATCAACACAGAAACAAAGTATTGCCCACGCCTGTATCTGCATACTTTTTTTTTTTTTTTTTTAAATTTTAGCCAAATCCATTAGTTTAGGTCACGTTTACAGATGAGACACTGTTCAGCCATGAAACAAAAAGTAAGTTTCCAGGAAATCATAGAATACACCCAAGTTGGAAGGAACCCTTCAGGCACATCAAGTTTTGCTTCTGGGTATAAAACACTCTCCTATCCATTTCAGCTGAGGTCACAAAGAAAATAAATTCACAGAATGATAGAATGACTTGAGTTGAAAGGGATCTCAAAGATCATCCAGTTCCAACCCAATCACTAGGTTGGCAACTCGCTAGGTCTTCTCTTGAGCACACCACAGCTTTATATCCAACTACAAAACATTCCTCAAAAATAATGGCCAAAACTTGCTGCTGCTCTTTAAACACCAAGTTTTTCCAGGGGCATGTACTGCTTTATGGCATACAGGAAAGATAGGGGAAAGCCCTATTCCTGCGCAGCAATTCATTTGTCTGCATTTCCCTTCTTACTACATGTTTTTTCACTTACACTTTTACAGAAGTATCCAGAGGCCTTTGGGAACGGATGCTCAGGAATTTAAGAAAAAAAGAAAAATAAAAACCCCATTGGGATCAGGACTGCTACTAGCTGTCCCCACACCTCTGGGACCTGTCCCATAGCACCAGACACTGTGTGTGCCCATGCCTGGCCCAACCCACTGTGCTGCCAGCCAGCAATGGGCTCTTACACGCATCAAAAGCTGTTTTATGAGCTCAGATGGTTGCTTTAATGAAGCCATGAAAAGAAAAGACTCCTCTAATGCCACTGAACACAGCTAAACACAGCTCCCTCCTCCTGCCTGCTTTGCAAAGTGCTGGGATATTGTCACTAATTATCAGGCTCAACAAGTGACATCATGCCATTTGCTACAGATAGGCTGGAAAAGCAGTGTAGGAAGGACGCCTGGGCAAAAGGAGCAGAGGGGAGTGCATACCCCTGTGTGCAGGGTGCTGCAGTACAGCCCCACATGGGTGCTGGTCCTGGTGTGGTGATGATGTGTTTGGGTTTCATCGTGTTTGCTCTTTTTTTTTTTTTCCCCCCTTCCTGATGTTTACTTCAAGCATCACATTCTGAGGGCTTATAAAGAGGATTAAGTGGTGAGGAGGTCTCACAGAGTTAGGAGGAATTAATCAGGCAGTAATCAGAAAGGAAATTAATCTGAAGAGTTAATTAATCAGCCAAGGCGGAGAGACTGCAGCCAGTCCCTACCATGCCTTCCAGGTTGCTATTGCATGGGATAGGGGGAAAACACAGACACCCCTTTACCAAGGAGAGAGCAGCTCCACAGTGAATTAGTTGATTTCCATTCCATCCCATCCCTCCAACAGGGACCTCAGTGAAGACATCTCCATTCACCACCTTAGAATCCTCATCCCACCACAGCACAGTCCAAAACTTCCCAGGCTCCCAAGCACTCAGCTCAGAGCCTTCTCCATGCTCCTTTTAGCTCTTGCCTTTAGAAGATGGATGTCGATATGCAGCCCACAGGTGTTTGCTTGCTTGATTCCACACACCCCACGTTGCCCTTCCATCATCCTTTGCAATGTTTTTGCTTCCCCATTATTTGAGTCCTAAATAAGCAGCAACTGGGATCAATTCCCCTTCACTCTCGTCTAGGTGGATTTTATATATTTAGCTTTTTCTTAATCTTTTCTCACAACGCATTCCCTACAGAACCTTAATCATTTGAGTTGCTTCTTTCTGAATTCCTTCCAAGAGGCGGCAGGCAGAATATTTTGCAGATTTTTTTTTTTGCAGATTTGCTCTTGCCCCTCCTGGGCTGTGTTTTGACTACTGCATATTTCCCTTGGGATGAGACATACTCCACGCAGGCTGCTCGATCAGGGATGCCCAAATCTCATTACAGCCTGAAACACATGGGGGGGGAAAAGTGCTCCACAATTCATGGGGGCTACAACTTTATTCACACAACGCATCTTTGAACTTCAGAAACCTAGGCCACTTTGTGAACATCCAAAATCTCATTAAGTTCACTATTATTATTATTATCAGACTCTTCTTATGCACAGAGCAGACTTTTTAATTGCTTGGATTGCTGAGAGCAGCTTCTATTGTGTGGTGTTTCTTTTTTTTTTTTTCCAGCCACAAGCCTGATGTTGTGCCAGGGGAGGTTCAGGTTGGATATTAGGAAGAATTTCTTCTCAGAAAGAGTGGTGAGGTATTGGAACAGGCTGCCTCTCCCCTGGGTGGGGACAAGCAGCAGCTCACAAGCAATGCTCTCCATCAGCTGAAGGCCCCAGAAAGCACCCAGAAAGGTAACCATACCCAGTCCACCCTTCCAGCTACAGCAGGCACGCAAGATGTTGTATCTATCGTCACACTGTTCCACGCTCACCATTACTACTTCCAAGGGAGGCAGGAAGGGCACCTTTCTCTCTCTGAGCACACAGCATGCTCACATAGAAAGCTCCACCGATGCCCAAGGCTGTCTCTCTCCAAGCTATGAACTTCTGTCTTCTTCCTCTCGGTACAGAAAGGCTATTTTCACACATTCTCTAGAAAAAACAGTTATCTAAAAACATACCAAAAACGAAGGAAAAATATAACTACTGCTCTTTGATGAAACAGAACTGAACTCTGCAGAGCCAAGAGGAAACACTGAACACCACACTTATCTGGATATCCTGACCCAGAGAAGCAGCTCTCCATGCTCTTCTCCCATCATCTATTCCCTGCTTGATAGTAAACTGATAGATTAACTTTACTGTATCTCACTTTTGTGACTGCCCTTTCTAAAAAGAACACGAGTAATTTATAACTTGCCCAGCACTACTGCAGTCTCATCACCAATAGGTACCAAAACACCGGTCCTGATCTGGGAAGCTCTCATCCAGGGCTGCGATGCCTCAGCAGCTGATGCATCTCAGCATGGTACCCAACAGCTGACATAAAAGAGATGCTGCTCTTCTCCACGCTAGTAATGCCACAAAGAGGGCACATTAGCAGGCAGGAGCTCCTTGCTTTGAAATCTACCTCCAACAGAGACTGAGGAGCATGAATTTGGTCCCTGAGGGGCTCACCACTGTGCTCTGCCTTTCAGGGGCGCTGTGCTTCTTATTCAGGTGGCAGTTCAAAGGAAAAGACCTGAACCTCCTGCACTGCAACTCTGCGTGCTGCAGGAGGGTCCCATGGCAACATCTGCCAGGCTGCCCAGTGTCCCCAGTAAGACACACCAGGATAAGCTGAAAGAACTAACACCATGCACATAGATGAGGGGTTGGGACGTAAATACCCACAAACAAATGCACACCTCTCAGCTGATGCTATCAAATGCATTACTCCCCAAGTCCCTGCGGAGCAGCAGCTCATCTCCAAGGTCATATTAGTGTGGAAGAAATGCAATCCCATTACCCAAGCTCCCTTCTCTCTCTCTCTCAGTTTCTCTGTTGATGCTTGCTCTCTTAATTTTCAACGCCAGCCATGTATTTTGTGGCACATCCTGGGACCGCTTTGCTCAAGTGGCAGTAAACACGTAGCTTAATTCACTCATTCTCCAACAAAGGAAAAAAAAAGCTTTTCCCGCATGGAATAGAGCAGCTCAGCCGCATGATAATCGACACTGAGCACTGGAAGCTGCCGGAACTAACTCAAGTTTGGGGAACGAGCAGAGCACACAGGGCTGGGAGTGGAAAATCTGTGCACGGTGCACACGTCAGGACTGAAATATTCCAGTGGCACGGAACAGAGAGAGCTGTGAACAGCACACCTTGCTGTGCCGGGGGCAGCTCAGCGTTTGTGCTAAAGGTGTTTGTTAATTCCCTGGGAGGGTGATGGGGTCGTGGAGAGGAATGCCGGGCTGTGAGCTTAGCACTGAGCGCTTAGGCAAAGGGAGGGCAAAGAGCACAAGGGAGTTCCCAACAGAAGAAGGGTGAGGACCGTATCAGCACAGCCCTCTCCGTGTGTCGGGCCAGAGAAAACTTTGCAGAGCTGCCCCTGAGTCACAGCATGAGGGATTCTTGGAACTGCGGCTCTTCTCCTCTGGTCCAAGCAGAATCACTGCCATACCAGCTCCATCTCCCTCCTCTCTCCAACAACTCTAACTCAAAATCTGCCTGAAGTTCAGGCCATTACTCTTGTCTGTTCAGCTGCTGCAAACATCTCTAATCTCCCTTGTGCTGCCTGCAGAAGGCTGTGATAATGTACCCTCCTTCACAGCTCATCTTTTCTAGCTGACATGATAATAAAAAGTTTAATATTAACAAGCTCTAACAAAGAGCACAGCTACAGAACATGGGAAGCACCTCTCCTCAGCAGATACCAGCGAGATCTGCCAGAAACGTATACCTCAAAAGATACTTAGCATACACTTAAATGTCTCCCAGAAGCTGTGTCTGCTGATTCTTGGCAAGCCAGAGCTGAACAAACAGCTCAAGAATGGCCAGCATGCACTCTTATCCTGAGGAAGGCTCCTGGGAAAGCATTTCAGGATGATTTTACACTGTACACTACACCCTACGTGAGAAGCTTTCACCTCTAAAAATACGGCCTTGGTATTTGAACAGCCTGTAAGGTGTCATGTAAGACTGAATGAACCCTGACCCATCTGCATGGCTTGGATTCTGGTCACACCAGGGAGGCTTTGTCTGTCCTCAATCACAGAATGGTTTAGGTTGGAAGAGACCTTAAGGCCCATCCAGCCCCAGCCCCCTACCATGGGCTGGGTAACCCCACCAGCTCAGGCTGCCCAGAGCCCCATCCAGCCTGGCCTTGAGCACCTCCAGGGATGGGGCACCCACAGCTCTGAGCAGCTGTGCCAGGGCCTCACTGCCCTCTGAGTAAAGAATTTTTTCCTAAAATCTAACCTAAATCTCCCGCTCTTAATTTAAAAGCCATTCCCCCTTTTTCTATCACTATTAATGTAAGAAGTCGCTCCCCTTCCTGTTTATAAGCTCCCTTCAAGTACTGGAAGGAACCTCCAAGCTTTTCTCTGTCCTTTTCTCTTTGCATGGAGATCCTACAAAGTTGCTTACCCCAAGTTATTGTGAGCAGAGCCCTTTTTCTATCGTTAATAAAATGTTAATAAAACTTAGTTAATACCCTCCCTTATTCCCACCATGTATACCCCAGATATTAAACCCAGAATTGTCAAAGGATCTTTCAGGAATTTTAGTAGGATTTGTCTGTTAATTCCCCTCACTACTTTTTTCTAGGCACAGGAGTTTAAAGCTCTGATGTCTTCCTCAACAGGTAACCACTGATGAAATGATCCACCAGCTGCTAACCCAGCAAAGCTCAGCCCATGGGGCAAGAGGAGCCCCACGTGAGCCATTGGAGCTGCTGTTCCACACTGATGAGCTGCATCACTGAAGCCTTGCTCCTCCAGCAGCACTCATGGCATCCACCCACCCCACATTTCTCACATCCATGGCATGAGAAACAGTACAACCACAGCAAAAGCATCATCTGTGTGCATCATCTACCGCGATACGTCCCAAAAACAGGGATAAGCTACCTGAGCCAGATGAGGAAATGCTCATTTTGTTATCCTCTAGGAGCCAATATTTACTAGTGATGTTTCCCCCAGCCCACAGCTTCCAGATTACATCTTCCAGAAGATTACATCTTAATATCCTGAAGACTTTCTGCTGCACTGACCCCCTGTGCCTTAACAACTGCAGCACCAGGCACAAACAGGCAACAGCCTGCAGTGCTGCTTCTCACTCAGAACAACAGAAAGCTGCATACCCGTGTTCCAAACTTCAGTCCTGCAGTGCTTCAGGATACCTCTGCTGAACCTGCTCTGAGCCCACCAGACACAGGAGATTAATAACTCAAATCTGCTGCACGGCTCCCCTGCTACAACAGTATGACCATAGGGTGACCTTTGGCTGGTGAGAGGTTTGTGTGTTTTGCTTTGGTTTCACTGCTACCTGATCGAGTTGGTTGTAGTTTGTCAATAATTTAAGCTGACAGAGCAGAGCTGGACTCTGTGTCAACCAAACATCTTTGTCTAGGCAGCGTCCTTCAGAAGGAAGCATCCTGACCTGCTAAGCTTGAGAGTCATAAGGACTGCAGCATGTGTTGGTGGAGCCACATCTATGGGTCACAGCTGCTGCCCGTATGGGACAAATAAAAGAAATTAAGGTTAAAATGCCAGTTCTCCATTTCCCACCCCACCAACCAAAATGCGAAAACATCACTACTCCTCTTCCATCTGATCTTCCCTACTCACATCCCCAGAACAGACCCAGTGCTGGCCTCCCTCTTTCTTCATCATTTAGGAGATGCCAGCACATTTCAGCAACAATTAGGGAAAATTCCAGCGAAGATTATTTAACCTTAAGGAGCCTTCCCTACAGCAAATCTCACTCTCACAGCATTTTGGTTGGTGGGGTGGAAAATGGAGAACTGGCGTTTTAACCTTAATTTCTTTTATTTGTCCCATACGGGCAGCAGCTGTGACTCATAGATGTGGCTCCACCAACACATGCTGCAGTCCTTATGACTCTCAAGCTTAGCAGGTCAGGATGCTCACTCACCAGTTCAATGCAGACAAATGGGTGCACACCACTGGCTGCTCACAGTTACACAAGCATCGTCCTGCTGTTGTTCCCCAAGCACAAAGAGTTACAATGCATTGATATCTTAAAAAAAAAAAAGTTTGAAAATGGCTCCTGAGTAATGGTCCTAGGTACTCAGCCACAACTAAAGACACTGTTATTGAGAAAGGATGTTAATAGAGCTGTAAATTATTATGAATTTGCACAGAATAGCTTTGAAAAATGGGTTAAAATCTCAAGGTAAAGCTTGATGCAGTGGAAAGGTATAGATTGTGTGACTGGTTGGAAAGCAGGACCGGTCCTCGAGGCAGTGTCAGGCAGCACGTGGCCTCTGCCTCCGTCAGCTAGGGATCAAAGCCCAGTATTAAAGCAGCTGCAGCTCCACAGGTCAGTAGAGAGAGGAGGACTTTGAACTATGGGAGCCTCCTGCAAAACAGAGAGCTTACCCAGCTTTCTGAAAACCATGCAGGAGCAGGTAAATAAACATAAACATAACAGGTAAATAAACATCAGTTCTAGTCTCAACCAAGTACTACAAAGTAATGAACAAGAGCAGCAATAGACGCAATGACACGTGTCAGTAAACACTCAACTGACAAACTCAATTGAGAAAAACATTCCCTTTTCTGCAGCATCTCTACACCAAACGTAGGCTTGAGCCTCCCTTTTGGGATGCACATAAGAGGAAATTACTTTTAAGGCATGATCTGATCGTAGAGACTTCAGCAGAAGTTACATCGATGCCTTTACCTTTACGTATCGAGAGGAAGATGCCCTCCCTTTACCCTTCCAACATCAGTTTAATATGCCAGGGCGGAATACTCTCGTTGCTCAGCTGATGAGGGGTTTTGGCACATGCTGACATCCCATTAACTCCAATATCACGTTAACAGACAGCAGCAGCCAAGAAGCGTTACTTGAAATCTTTAAACAGAGAGAATAAACCCAAATCACTTCTAAACACACCAGTAGCTTAATAAACTTGGTTAGAAAAAGGAAAACATAGCGAAGACCATATGTTTTTCTATTTAAAACTAAATGACAGCATATAAAAAGTGAGGGGGAAATCTAAAATCCAGCTGTCCTGCAGCAGGGAGAAAAGGATTTCTGCAGACATCCACGTCTAATTTCAATTTCTATCGTGACACTTCAGATGAAAGGAGGCTGAGAGCAAACAGGAGATAGAAGAATTAATACTTTGAGAACACTGCGAGGGAAAATGAAATAGTGGTCAAAGCAAAGTCCTGCTGGAATAGTCAGCAACGCTTCCTCTCCCGGTCCCACAGCCAGGGGGACAAACCTGCAGGGTTTGTAGCAGGATACTCAGCTAAAGCACTCAGCAGCCCAAAAGGCATAAAGCATTATTACCAGATGTCGCTACCAATTTAATTCTGAGCAGACAGACTCACGGAGAAGACAAGCGTACTGTAAATCTGTAAGGATGTTTCCCTCTTTATACATGCAGATGCACACAGCTCGCCTTGGTTCTCATGGCTGCTGTGCAGAAGAAATTAATAAGCCCAACTTTGAAATTTATAGTAAAACATCTGAGGAAATATTAGGGAAAAAATTATTTAGGAGCCTGAATGATAGCGGAATTGAGAGGATGAAGCAGTTGGTCTATAAAAACAAATCACGCTGAACTACATCCGATGCCTTATTTTCTCCTGATTGAACTACAAAATTAGTCAATGAAGGCTGCAATATATCCAGGCTTTGTAAAATATTTGATAGCGTCTCAGAAAAAAAAAAAATTACCTGAAAAATTAATTTAAATTGGCTTGGTTATGAGCTCTGTGTACACTGCTGTTAATATTAATGGTAGATTTTATTTATGTAGCTTTCTCTGCTGGTGCCAGTCTGGGGGCTTCCAAAACCTTCCCAAGCAGAGTAGGATGGGTGGGCACAGGTGAGTGCAGAGTAAGGGGCTGCAAAGACAGTGCATGGATGCAACAAAACTTCAGCTGGGGATGTTTACCACCAGGACTGGTGTTACATTAGGTTTCAGATAATATCGTCAGTAAATAGCTGTAAATGAAGGAAACTCCTTGTAAGGATGTTCAGGGGTGACCTTATTGCTCCCTACAGCTCCCTGAAAGGAGGGTGTGGTGAGGTGAAGGTCAGCCTCTGCTCTCAGGTAACAGCAATAGGAGGAGAGGGAATGACCTCAAGTTGTACCAGATCAGAGAGGCGGTGCAGTCACCATCCCTGGAGGTGCTCAAGAACCATGGGGATGTGGCACTGAGGGACGTGGTCAGTGAGCATGGCGAGCTCTAAGATCCCTTCCAGCCTAAGCCATTCTATGACCCCTGCTTTGGTTCTGGGGACCCCACTCTGAGGGCTTCTGTGTGCATCAGCATCATCACCACGAGGGCATCTCACCCCCCACAAAACAGGATGCTCACACCGAGCCCCCGTCCTGGGTCTCGCCCATAGCATCTTTGGTGAGGGGCACAGAGTGACCATACAGCAGCACCCACATCCCAAATGCCCTCCTTAGAGCCCCCACTGCCCTACCCTGCTGCAGCCTTCTTTTCACACAGGAACAAGAATCTACTGAAACTCCAAATGAAAAAAGCCAGAGAAATCGATTACGGAAACTAAATATTGATCCTAGGCTATTGTTGCTTCAAAATGATGGGGTTATTTCTTTCAGTTTTTGTACTATCTGACGTTTCTCCTTCATGAAAAAATCATAGCTTAATAGGTAAGAGCACACTAATTATTACACCCCTCATCAATCAGAAAGACCACATTGCTATTAGGAACACTGGGGAAGAAGAAATGCCTTCCTTATTGGCACGCAGCACGCAACTGATGACTGCAGGAAATTCCTTCTCCGCTTTCCTCCTCCCAAATCAGAACTGCAGCCCCTGGGCCAGATCCAGGAGCATCCATCCAAAAGCAAGGAGTGGGTGCCAAGGGGCTGCCAAGCAGGAGCGCAGTTACAAGGAAAGAGGGCAGAAATCAGCCCGTAGGGACAGATCTCCACAGCGCATCTCAGCCCAAGGACAGCAACAGCTTCACCTGCTTCCCAAGTGCCGGCTCCACTTAGTGTAATGATTATTAAGCTCTGTCAGCAGATATGAAACCAATGGATGCAGCTCCACAGGCGAGCGCTTAGAAAGCCGCCGAGACGTCCCTGCTTACAGGTTTTCGTTATCCATCTGGAAAATTGCGGATGTCACAAGAGCTTTTAGAGCATCAAGATGAAATCGTCTTGTCAGCAGCAAAAAGGGCCAGTTCCCTCACCCCGATCCCAGCAGCTGCCTCAGCGCCGCAGGCTTTTGCTGGTGCTACGGAAGGACGCAGTTCCCACTGAGCTGCTCACCCCACAAGCCAAAGGGAAAAAGGGGTGAAGGAAATCAATATTGCCCCCCTTGCATTAACACAAAGCCTCTTTTCTCCTTGCTGTAAGGCTAGGAAAAACTCGCAGTTTCATAGAACCATGGAATCATTAAGGTTGGAAAGACCGCTAAGATCACCCAAGTCCAGCCATCAACCCCCTCTGACCATGCCCTATGACCATATTAGTGCCATATCCACCTTTCTCCTGAATACCTCCAGGGACAGTGACTTCACCACCTCTCTGGGCAGTCTGTGTCAGTGCCTCACCAGTTTGCTGGGGATGAATCATGCTCTCAGTCAGAAAAAATGGGCACAGAGGTTTCTGGCTCCAACTCCTCTTGTGGGTGGTTCAGGTTAAATGAGAAGCAAGCCAAAAGGCTTTAAGTCCAAAATCCATGTAGATCTGTCCATTATCTCTGCCATAATTATACGGTCTTTTTTCACTCTGTGTTTTTGGAAGCTGCTGCACTGCTTTGGTTCAGGTGACTTCAAAGGCAAGATGTGGCAAAAGCACCTTGCCAAGGGCTGCTCCTCCCTGCAGCACTCTGGTCAAAAGTGGATTTTTCCTTTTCCATAGAAAAAGCTCTCACTGGTATCAAGGTGGGGTCTCTTCCAGCAGGACCAGAGAGCAGAGCACACATCAGATGCTGGGCTGCAGGACAGCAGACCCGATTAATCAGCTCCTTTCCTGAGCCAGAATCCAGGCTTACAGGAAACACAACATCCCATCCTCCACCCAGGGCCATGACATCAACAGATTTCCACTCTCCCACATGGAAATAAGCTTGCCCCCTCCATCCCCAGCAAAATATTTGAATTCAAATATGATTTATTCCTCCTATGCACACAATACTACCAAAGCAGCTTTGTGTACAGGTATTATCTTCTGGTCCATTGACTTTTAATAGCATAGTTGTAGCGTAGATAACAATGAGATGCCTGAGTATCACACAGGGTTCTGCAGCACTTCCACTGCCACCAACAGACAACTGAACGCTGGTGCTGCTGATGGAGTTTCTTGGGATGGTCCAGGACACGGACAGGCTTACTATTGCATCACAAAAAAAACAACACTGAAATTGGAGATGGAAAAATCCCATTAGATCACTGGGTGCATCAGTGCCCTCTGCAATTTACTTCTTCAGTGCTTTCAGCCACCAAAGCTCAGCCATCCCAAATCAACAGCTCCCATCCATTCCCTCGAGAGGTCATTCCACTGCCTCCAAAATTTCTAGGCAGTCCTTAAAGCATGCTCAGCCCTTGTTCAAAACCAAGAAGCACCATTCTCTGTCTTCTTATGAGCTGGATTCAATGATCCTTATGGGTCCCTTCCAACTCATGATATTCTCTGACTTTATGGCCAGTGTCCCATCCCTGGAGGTGTTCAAGGCTGGACATGGTTCTAAGCACCCTGATCTAACCACAAATGTTCCTGTTCATTGCAGAGGAGTTAGATTAGGTGACGTTTAAAGGTTCCTTTCAGTCCAAATGATTCTATTTAATTCTTTGTATTCCTCATCAATAGCTCCCAAATGTTTTTCTTGCCAATCCTGCCATTCCCATCCCAGTTATCTGCCCCTTGACCAGAGTTAAGCTCTTCTTTTCCAGGGTTTAAGGAAAGTGCCCTTAGTTACGCTAAATAAAGCATAAATGACCAAGGATTTTACAATCAGTCACAAGAAGGAATGAACTCATCTGGGGCATCCTCCCAAAGGACTATTTATCAGCATTAACAGTAAGTAAATCTCTTTCAAAAAAATAATTCAGTACAAACAAATCACAATTGAGCTATTAAAGTCCTTTGGCTCTTCCCACGACACCTTCCACCTTATTAAAGCTGCATCAATCGCGACACGAAGTTGTCTGCATGCTGGCTGCCTTCAGAGAAGCACTGGAGAGTACACGGCATCTTCACAGGCCTTGCATCCTCTCTTTTCATCAGATTGGTCATATTGGATCAAAAATAAATATATTACAAATCACAGAATGGCTTAGGTTGGAAGGGACCTCAAAGATCACTAGCCATGGGCTGGCTACCTCCCATCAGACCAGGCTGCCCCAAATCCAACCTGCTCTTGAGCACCTTCAGGGATGCAGCATCAAAGACTTCTCTATGCCTTCCCTTCTAGATAAGTGGTCTATTCTGCTGCTGTGTGCAGTGCCTGTTCTTGAGTTTTTCAGGCTCTCTGCTGTCAGTCCAGTATCTTTTATTACAGAAAAGTTACATGAAGACAAGAACTGAGGGTCAGGATCTTCCACATGGCCCTTAAGGGAGGCTGCTCTTGGCTGGGGATGAGATGGGTGTAACAGGCCAGATGAAAAGTTGGCAAGACTCAGCTGTTCATGTACAGAGAGTGGATGAAGCAGCAAAAAAGAGCACCACAAGCAAGGGGTCATGGGGGAACAGCCTGTGGGAACGCAGCACGAAGGAGGTTCGAGGCTTCCCAGGTCACAGGAAAACTATCAAGCTGACATTTTTTCTAACTGCTTTTAGCAGCTGCCTAAAATAGACATTTTGGTTTTGTAAAAGCAATTGAAATAGGTGCTAGCTGATAGCCGGTCAGTGCACTTTTTATTTCATTTATAAATAGGTTATTAATGCTTCGGGGAAAGAGAAAATGTTTTATTTCTATATTTAAATCAGTGCTGAGCTGCTAATTTCTCCTGCAGCTTTCTGGTGCATTTTCTCAGCACTGTGTCCCTGCTCTTGCACTAGGCCATCTTACAGTCATTAAGGTCGGAAAAGACCACTAAGATCATCTTAGTCTAATCAAACCATCACATGATGCCCACTAACCACATTTCTCAGTGCCACATCTATCCTTCCAGTGCGACATCCACATCTTCCAAAGCCTCCACCAGAATAGCATAACCTGGAAATTGGAACATGAGCAGTAACTACTGTGGTAAGAGCCTTGGAGGAGAGGAGTCACAGGAGGGCATGGTTTTGTCACAACCCCTGGGTGGGCAGCACTGAGCCAAGGCTCATCAAGAAGCACACGGCCACAGAGCTGCAGCCAACCTTGGTATGGCTGGCAGGCCAAGCAGAGGGCAAGGCACCTACCAGCTGCAGAAGCTTCGTGCTGCATCACCTTGAAGCCACCAGATAAATAAATGGCACAGCTTGCACTTCAACAGAAAACAAGCAGGCATTTATAGAAAGAAGCCCCAGTGAAACCACATGCCCTTTCAATCCACTTCCCAAGCAAATAAAACCGAGTAATATTGAACACAAGAAGTACATCGAGGAGCTTTTAAAATAAATAGGAAAGGTACCAACAAGGAAAGACCCCGACCTCAAAAAAAAAAAAAAAGGCCATGCGGTCACTCTGCCTGCACATTTCTGAGCATCTAACCCTCAAAGTCAAGCCTCTCCAAGACACAGAACCATTTTTTCATTCCTATACAGTTGCAAGCAAATAATCAGGGAAAAAAAACAACCGGTGCAGGATTACAACCAGACTCGACCAAGGCAACACAGGTCAGAATTAAGCCTCAACTGAAAGGTAGGTCATGTATTTGTGTATTCCCCCTCCATGCCTCAAAGCTGCAGTGATAACTGTACGATGAAAGAGCAAAGCAAAAATAAATAAATAAATAAGCAGAAACAAAAAAAATCCAGCAAAACGAAGAAGCAAGGCATCCAGTATATCTTTGCAGGAGCTGGTCCTCTTGAATCAGAACCCTGAAATTGTTCTGCAATCGACTCAGCGGACAGTTATCATCTGTTTATGGAAAAAAATGTTAATAACCCCCAATCATAATCAAATAGGCAACCACTTTACTTTAAGTACCTATTAACTAATGCTAAATTACAATGGAACAGCTCTGCAAGTGCTTCTGACATCCACATGCACATCAGCAGCGCCAGCACTTTGATCAGGGCTATTAAAACATACCGAATGAACTGATAGCAACGCCATTTCTAAAACATCACAGGAAGAGTGGGCAGCATTTATTCACCAGTCATTCTTCCCTTTCTCCCACCTCCCTTTTATTTCTTCCCCCCAATCAGAAAGGAGTTGCTGGCACGCATTTGAACAGACGCACGCATCGCCCATGAAAGTCCTTCCCCATGAGTTTGGTTTTCTTGTCTTAAGCTGAACATCCACATGGACAACCTGATGCCAAGAAAGGCTTGAGATATATCCATCAGTAGGGCATCACCCAAGTGGTTATGCCTTATTTAGTCCCTGTTAAAACAACAGGATGTTGTGAAAACGATGCATCTCTAAGCCCTTCCACCCTTTCCTCTAGGTCAGCGGACCCAAAAACCTCAGCAGACAGATAGGAAACACCATGCAAGAGAACTGTGCACACATGCTTGTGCACGCAAACACAGCACTATCACACGCCTTATTTCTTCAGGAAATCAGATTAAAGCGCAGTGGATTTTCTGCTAGCTGCAAACAACTCTGAACCATTAGCTGGCACTGTCTCCACCCAAGGAAGAAACCTCATTTGGAAAACATAAGTAGTTTTTAATCTCAGAGCCTAGAAAATAGTTCACCTCAGCAAAATGACAAGTGCTCTTGTCTCTGGGTTTTCTCTAACATCTTTTTCCTCCATCTCCTTTTTTTTTTTTTTTAATTTTAAAGTTGTGCAGCACAAGGAATACATCACACAAATATGCATGAGTACACACTCTTTATCCCCAGGCACTTGCAAATGTAAAAGAAAATAGGCAAGAGGAGCATATATTTAGTCCATCAACCTAAGCATTTATATAGCCCCCATCACTGTGCCATCCAAACATTTTGTTAGTCCCAGGACTTTTCTGTGTCGTTATTATTGCTTTATGAAATTTCATTTTTGTTAGTCCCAGGACTTGCATGTGGTGTGTTTTTTTTTTTTATTATATTATGAAATTTCATTTCCTGTCATCTGCTGGGATTATATTTTGATGGGAAGACGCAGCTTTACGAGGCTCCCGGTTATGAGGCTGACCCCAAACGGTGAGGTGTAAAACCTTTCTCCTCCAATGGGTGCTCAGGAAGACTGAGACACAGATCCCAGAGCTGGAGCAAGGGACAGCTGAGTGCAGAGCACCAGACTTTTTGCTCTGCCCCCGAAGTCTGTTGGGCCCCCCCTAGCAGGCAACACTTGGCAGCCCACTGTGATCTCCATCATTCCACATACATCCCTCTTTCACCAGGAGATAAACAGTCTGTTTAACTCTAGGAAAAAGATGTGCTCAGAGAGACTCAGGAGGTACTTAGGGTAACGTGTCCAATATGAGTACACAATGTTCTGCATCCGTGACAAAAACAACAGGAAAAACCTGCTCCTACAGGCTTGCCAAGCTGGGATTTCAACAAAAACAGCTCCTGATTCAGGGAGTGATGCACTTTCCTAAAAAGACTCAAGGCTTTGTATTTTTGGATTAGTTTTTTTCTTCTTCTTAATAAATGATAACATGTCAGTTGCCATACATGATGGTTACTGCCTAGGAATTAATAACAAGTGACCCAGCTAAAGGAGACTGGGAGATGGTTGCAGGCTGTGCTATGTTCAGCACAAGGCATTGGAATAGGGAAGAACACCTACATGGGCCTTTAGGAGAAGAGCTCTGCACCACTCAGTAAAGTGATCTGATGGTCTGGACAAAAGCAGCACCCCATGAACTCAGCCTCCAGGAAAAAGAAAAAGGAGCCTCCTTCCCTGGTGTCCCCTTTATGGGCACCCAGCAAATGGAGGACAAACATAGGCTTGAAGGTATTATTGCCAGATTTGGACCATCCAACAACAACAGCTTGGCTGAGACTCTAAAACAATCTAAGGAGACTAGGCTTATGGATCTACTGAGCAGATGGAAAGGAGAGATTAGAAAATGCATTTTGGAAAGAGCAGAGGGGACCATGGCATTTCTTGGGGATAAATAAGTCAGTCAGCTGCCAGGGCATAACCAGGATACTGGTCGAGCATCTCAGCTAATGCAAGCAATTGGAAAAGCAGCTTTTGTTGTGTATGAAGACACCTATAACACCTGCAACTCATTGCAGAGATGTGTCTCTCAAAGTAATGTAATCAATAAAATCTGTAGAAATTCTGCTGTGGTTGGACAAATTATGGCCTAAAGAGGAAGAAAGCAGGCTCTTTTGATCACATGCTTTTCTTCCCCAAAACTGCACGCATAAGGGCCCATCACTGCACACCTCTGGTTTCTGTGAATGCAGGATATCCACTAACACGCTTGCCCAAGCACCTCTGAACATGTGCACACATCTGTTCCAAAACTGGTTACTCACATAATGTTCACTCCTCTTTGATTCTTCCATTAGGGTCAGAAGTTACTTTTCCTTTTTATATGTATATCTCTAAGCCTCATCAGTGGCAAATGCCCAAACACTTCAACAGTGTTCTGACAAATCCCACCAGAAGGCACATAACATCATCCCAATTTTACAGATGGGGAATTCAAGCAGAGGCAGAGGTTAAGACAGCTAATTGACTACGGACATTGAGTCAGTAGAAGAGCTGGGAATTGATCCCAAGAACCATGTCTTCCATTCCTCTACTCCACCCACCAGTCAGTACACCACCCTACCAGATGGTTCCTATCATTGGACATATGGACTAAATATTGCTAAGTTGGTGTAGAAGATTTTCTATTTAATTAAAAGTACTGTCTTCCATCTCCATAGGATGCATAAGGGAAACTCCAGCCAGAATCCCATCTGGATCCACTGAGGAAACATCTCTGTAAAGCAAACAAAGCTCTAGACAAGCAGAAGAAACATTCCCAAACCTATCAGCTGCCCTGCAAAGCAGACACCAGCAGGGCCAGGAGCAGGCTGTGACTCAGGAGCCTTGGCCCAAGCCCTGTTTGCCAAAGCCTGGCTTCAGAACAAGTGAATGCATGAGCCACCAATTGGGCTGGGAATTGCTGTCACATGAAGGCATGAAGCTCTCACAGGGCACCACCAACACTCCCCAGCTGGAGACAACAGTAGAGTCATAATAATCAGATGATACACTGTCATCTGCTTTCTTCTTCCATCAGTTCCATCAACATCACGACAAGCCAACACTGGTTCTGGTAGGAAAGAGACCAGTTCTGCACAGCAAACATTGGAAGCTTTCTCAATATCCAATCACTTCAAGAAACTTTCAAGTCGCTATTCACAAAGCAGAGGAGGAAATTTTCCAACACAGGCAGCAGAAAGACTTCCACATCACCAAAAAGCAGGTCAGCATTTGCTTTCCTGGCACGCACCTTACAGACTTGCAGCACATCATGGTCCCAACTCAAACAGGCAGAGAACTGAAGCACCTGCTTTTCCAACAGAAACCAGAACTATTTCACATCCCAGCAGAGGGATGGATGATGTTCTCTTCAAAAGGCTTTGCATCAGTACTGACAACATATGAACAAATCCACAACACCTTTCCACGTGCTCTATAAGGACCTGGCAATTCTGGAAGGTGCCTCCTGCCAGAGGAAGGAGGCTGCACCTACCTTTCATCCCAAACTTGGACCGTCGGCCGTACTTGTTGATCATAATGAAGAGGACCACCAAGAGGACACAAGCAAAAGCTGCTAGTCCAACCGCTATGGAAACCTGAAAGAAAAAACTTAGAGTCAAGGCAGTGGAATTTGAGAGTTTAGATTGAAAAATAAAGGCATCTCCTTGCCAAATTATCCTTTCTCTAGGTTCACACCTCCTGCTGCAGACCCATGGATATCAGCTATGAAGGAAAATACAAGCAACACCAGACCTCTGGTGCAGACTGGAAGTATCATGGGTTGTTCCCAGTGCTGGAGCTTTGGGATCTCCTTGTCAGCAGTGTTGGCCTGGCACCAGCTCTTCCAGGGCTGTCAAACCACGTATCAGCTGGCAAGGAGGACCTCTGCTCCAATGCATACATCACAAGCCTTCGTTTGCAATATCACTACTGTGCTTTGATGTCGCAACACTAAAGCTCTACTAACCTGAGCTGGGAATACATAGGAGCAGCAGGATATTCTTTAGAAAGAGCAACTCTCTCCATTCAACCATCTCTCAGGACAAAGAACAGAGATAAGAACATAAGAGCAGAAAGAAGACAGAAGGAACCAGGTAGAATCCCTCTTTCCCAAAACACTTGGTTTTCATAATGCCTCCAGCAGTTCCCTATCTATTCTAATTTTAAGTGGCAAATACTTATACCAGAGAAGCATCCAAAGTCCTCCATTGGAAGGTACCAATGTGTCAATGCACAAGCAGAGGAGAGAAAAGCTCCCTGTCCTAAAGGCTTTACCCCACCCCAGCCTTATTTTAACATTTATGAATATTTATTACTACAGGTCTTTACTTGAGATACTTTTATTACATTGATATAAACAGCAATTTCTTTGACATTTGCCCAATTGTTCTCCTGTAGTGGGTCATGTTGCATTTAAACTTCACTTGATTTTTACAAAACTGTAGACCAAAAAAAAAATCATTAACCAAAAACAATTATTTTCTTTTGCAGCATTTCCCCTGTGTTTGACAACTCAGCTACAATATCTAGTTTTTTTTGTTTTTTTTTTTTTTATTTTTTATTTTACCACACACTATTTTCATCCCCCAGCTTTTTTTCTATGCTTCGCATGTAATAATCATCGCACATTATTACCCTTTTCTCACTGTTCAAAGCTTTCACTTCAGCTATAGAAGAGTTTCGGCTGGATGGGAGCTAAAACCAAGGGGAATTATGTTTTCTTCATTCTGTTAATACTTAACAGGTTTCAAGATCTTAAATTTTTTTTCACAGAATTAGAGCACTTGTATAACATGCTAGGTTTTTTCCCAATACTTGTACACATTTATTTTTTTCCCTGCCCGAATTCTGCAAAATAAAGACAATGGTGAGATCCGATAAGTCATAGGTTTTCTTTCATTTTTTATTTTTGGCATGCCCTGCAGGGTAGAAGAGAGGGCAAACTGGCATTGACAAGATTGAACCAAGCTAAATCTGAGTCTCTAACAGGGCTGAACTTAACAGTTCAATAATAGAACGAAACACACAATCGACTGTTTGTTTGTTCTCTGGGTGCTACTTTTTCAGAGTGAGAATTTCTGACCTGCCAGCAACAACTTCACAGGATGTCTTATTTTCAAAGAGCTCCCTGGTTCCATCCAGCAGACCCAAGAGGCTCACACAGTTCACGTCAGTACTTTGCTTCCCCAACACAAGCCATAAAATCCTTCTTATTGTTGGCTGACTTGAACCACAAAGGAAGAGATTTTTCCTTGCAAGCATCTCAAAACAGCGCTGGACTGTAAACTCTGAGCCATTAATAGTAAGAAATACACGCAGAACAGTTCTGCTGAGAAGAGGGTAGGACTCACCCCAAACGTGTCCTCCTCTGGTTTGTGGGTCACAGTGATTGGTGGGGTGGGACTCACTTCATAGTCACCGACTGAAACCAAAACAGTGAAGATTCAGTGTGGCTCTGATGGAGCTCCTAAAGCACCAGCATCCCCCCAGTGCACGTCTGACCCAAGGAGAACCAGTTCATCCCTAACCAAGGCTGCACAGTTCTATTTCAGATGGCACTAAAATCAAAGAGTGATATGCACAGCCATAGAGAAAACACAGCCCAAGACAATGCTAATGCTACTTCAACTTTACAACTGAGAAACATTCAAGTCCCTGCTCTGCCAGGGTGGGTGAGCTCCACCCCTCAGCCATCCATTAGAAATTTCAGACATCTACTGTAGGGATAAGACATGTGATTAATTTAAGCATAATTTATCCAAAGAAGCAGTTACTTGGATGGGCTTTGGAGAGTGGGGAAATACAGTATGGTCTGTTGAGGAAACACCGTGAAAGTTCAGTCCAATTCTCATCCCACTACAAAATACAAAGCACGTTGTACATGGATGATTACACACCAGATCCTTTTTCAGGATCTCACTTAAGGGAGGTATCTCCAGGGCTCTGGAGAAACCCCAGAACTGATCAACACCTCCCCATCCATCTTGGTCGTGCATTGGGAAGCCAGAGACAACTCCCACAACATGCAAAGGAGGCACTTACTTGAGACGAAGTTGTCTGTACTCTCTGTGGAAAGGACAAAGAGAGAAGCAACACAATTAGTAACACAGCAAAAGGGACAGTAGTCTCATTCCCAGCCCACCTCAGGCACACTCTACCACCTCAAGAGCTCAAGAAACAAAAACATTTAATATTTTATCCTTTTGGCATCTCTAAAGTGATGTCAACACACAGCCTGGATACACGTGGCCAGCAAGACACGCCGGAGGTCAGGACTGAGTGCACAGGGGTCTTGATCTGAAGTGAAACTGAAAGGATGCAACTGCAAAATTGAAATGGAAATTATGGACCTTTTGACTAGCTGTTAAATGATTGCTTTTAGCAAAGGAGCAAAGCTCAGCAGACACAGGTGTTCAACAGGACAGAGGCAGAGAGGCAGGTTTTGCCTTGGTTGGTAGCCTTCACCCAGCAACAAAGATCTACAGGGACAAGGATCAGATCAAAAGGAGAAGTGGCCAGAATGGAGCAGAGGGTCAGAGGAGGCCTCTTGGGCTCCTCAAAAGCCTACTAGGTCCACTCATGAATGCTAACAGTGTCAGCACTGGACATGATGCCATGGCTGACCTAGAGCTGCTTCCTCCCCAAAAGAGCTGCATGGCAGCACTTGGCTGCTCCGTCTATTCAGCAAGGCCCCTTCAGCTTTGAAGACTTCCAAGGGCTCTAACAATGAGGTTTAAAGCTCTCCATGACATTCAGTTTACATAGCATAAGAACAACGTCAGCTTTCAATTCACTCGCCCATGTAAGAAACTGAGCCTGATATTAACTGGAGTTTACACAGCTTTGTTGGCAGAGGGCTCCTGGAAGGACGCAGAAATGCTCACACTGAAGTACAGATGAGGTTCAGAAGGGAAGTGTAAAACAATCCCCAAGTGACAAACAAGGCCTTCCAGACCAGGAGAAAAAGACTCTGAAAAAATATTTTTGCTTCAAGTTAAGCAGAACTAACTTCCCTTGACTTTTTCTAGCAAGAGGAGGAAAAAAAAAAAGAGGAAAAAATATTTTCTGTGGAGAGTTCTACTACTTTATCTATTAACACAGACTCTAGTCATAAAAATGTTATCTGCTTTTTCATTTTTCTCTCTTTTCATTTTTCTTTCCTGGAGTAAACAGAAACCCAGAGGTTTTTCCCACTAAACGTTCCTATTTTTTGAAGGGTAGAACATAACCAAGAAATTTTATTCAACTTGATGTCTGTGAGAAGTTTCCAAAGAACTAGTGTTCATCCAGGGGGAATTTGATAGACCAACTTAGCAGATTAGTTAAAGGAAATAGTAGCCTATGGCAGAGGTGCCAATGACAAAATGCAACGACATCTTCACTGGGAGATGAGAAATTTGTCCTGGGAGCCATGCTCCAGGCCCCTGGAGCCACAACATGGCACAAAGAAGTTATGGCATGCATCTCCCAGCTCCCACCCAGCTTCTAGTAGCATATTTCTCCTCCAGGCTGGGCAACACAATCTGGCATCACACTAATGAGTGGTTACACACCATAGGTTCCTAAAAAAAAAAAAAAACAAACAACCCACAGTCACAAGGTCCTTTACCTTGTGCCTTTACCAGGCACAAGGTAAAGGCACTATGCCAAAAGAAATTCTTCCAGGCTAAGACTTATATTAAGACTAATAATCCCATCATAGGTAGTTACAGCAATACCTGTGCACGAGTGAATAGCTATAGGCAATAAGCTTCCCAAACAAACCACCATGGGGAAGCTTCAATTTGCTAGATTTTCCTGGAGGAGTCTACCTTCAAATGGGAAATTATAGACATCAGCTGCATTGAGTGTTAATGTCAACTTTGGCAGTGGACAGAGCAACGAACTTGAGGGAAAATAAATTACAGTTTGGATTGTGCTGACAGGGTCTGCAAGGGTGAGGAACAGCTTGGGACTTTAGATCAAAAGAAATAAGAGAAATGGGTCATTTCTTGCTGGAAGTTGGTTCAGGGTAGGTAAGCACTCCACATCAATAACAAACACAAGGCATTGGTGAAGATGCACAAGCAAGGGCAATATCCTACATATATTTCACACAAACAGGTTCTCCCAGAGCCTCTGACAGAAGGGGTGCTTCAAACATTGATGTACATTCCCACATCGCAGCGTGCCTTAGATACACTTCCAAAATCAGCTCTCCAGAAGAGCAGATCCGCCCATTTTTCTGGAGATCCAGCACCTACTTAGAGGTGTCCTCATTTCACATATAGGGAAACAGGGTCACAAAGGTGGCACCTGACAGAGCTGATGCTGAAAACCTGTGCCTCACCTCACCCACCTACATTTTGTAAGCTGCTCTTTCTCCCCGACAGCAGGAAGCATAAATAGGTAGGATAGCCAAACAGAGCATCATCCTTGAGGCCTGAATATAAATTTTCCATTCCCATCCATATCAGCTCATTTGTTCAATTGTCAGATCTTCAAGGCAGAGATTTGAGTTTGCATTTATGATATTTGACCTGCAGGAAAACTCTGTGTACATATATGGTGCGATATAAATAATAAGTGAGAGTACCATTGGTATTTTTCTATATTTAGCAAATGCCCTATTTTGCTGGTATTTTCTTGGGCTGCAGGGGCCAATTTAGAGCTGCCACTTTCTCACAGCATCATTCCTGAAGGCAGCAGCGTGCACAGACCTTAAGTCCGTGTGGTCAGTGTGAAGTTGCAATACTAGAGAGAAGACTAAAGCCTTCAACATTGCTACATAGTAGGAAGATCACCAAAGGTCTCTGCTGTACTCTCCAGAGCTGGATCTTCATGTCTTCATTTTTTATTTTTTTTTATTTTTTTTTTTTGCAGTTAAGCCATAAAGCACAAGGGAGCACACCAGGGAATTCCAAACAATCAGTAAAGAAATCCTAGCAAACTGATGCAAAGCAACTAATTGAGCTGTCGCCTTTTTTTTTTTTTTTGCAGACCTGTCATCCTCGAATTGCACATGTCATATTTAGAAAGAAAACAATCCTGACATTGCTTCATCCAGTTGCAATCATTTCTCAACTGCAAGTTGGAAGAAAAAAAATAAAAGAAGGAACAAAAGGCAGAGCTGCCTCACTTTAAGAGGATTTCCTTTATTTAGCTTATAAGTAACAACTCCATAGAATAATACTATCTGTGTATTGCAGGATATATTACAAACACAAACATCTAAACCATTTTGTCTCTCTTCTCTCAGTACAACTTAGACTGACTTCCACCAAACTTCAAGATCAAATTCTTCCTCTTGATATGAACAAGAAAAGGGGGATTTCCTGCTGTTAAACTGCTTTGCGCATTTCCTTTCTACACTGATTCACATCAGGCATCGCTGATATGTGGCTGATGAGAACCAGCAGTCCCAACACAACATTACATTAACAGGTGAACCATGTACTTGGGGTCACAATCTTGCAGGGCTGCTTAAAACTTCACATTGCTAGATTTAGCATGGCGGCCCTCTTGCTGCTCTCATGTTCCAGTCAGATACCACCATAGATAACCACGCCTCAGAGATTTCATAAATCATAGGATGGCTTGGGTTGGAAAGGACCTCAAAGATGATCTGATTCGATGGGGTCTGATTCCTCTTCACTACCTTTCTGTGAAATACTGATCACTGAATTAGACAGTCGTGACCACAGGTGTCCTTCGGTGTCCCCTTTTCCAACCCTCTTCTCAAAGGCCAACTTAGAATGAGTTGACAGCACCTTCTCTAGCTGCTAGGATTACTGGTGCTACCATATTAAAACCTTCAGATTGCAGACAACCCTAATGAGATAAACTGAACATCCTACCTGGAAAGGGCTTCTCAAGGAAGTGTCCTTTGATGGTTTGGTTGGCTGACCCCAGCTGGTTGGTGGCCACAATCGTGTAGTTGCCGTTGTTGTAGTGAGTGGGTTTGTTGAAGAGAAGGCAACCCTCAGACACTTCCCCTTGTTGGTAGAACTCCATGTGGATAATCTCTGTCTCCCGGAGGACCTGGCCGTTGTGCAGCCAGTGAAGGGTAGGAGCTGGATTCCCATGCACTGCAAAGGCAATGCAGTGCTCCAGGTGCAACACTGGCTCCTCCAGAGTTAGGATGCGAGGGGGATCTAGCAGAGAGAAACACAGCAGGCTCACAGCAACCCAATAGCTGCATCATGCCTTGTGCACTAGGGAAATTAAGATTATTATAAGCGCAGCCTCCAAAATCCCTTGTTCCTTTTATTGTTCCCATGGATCCCTGCAAAAAAAGGAGCACTGAAGTCATGAGAACCACTCCATACTCCCCAGGAGGATCTGAACCATAATACTGGGCTTGTTAAGGGGGTTATGTATTAACCCCAAGGTTGGTTCCTTCACCAGCCAAGAAATTATTAAGACAGAAGTTACCCAGTCTGCACAAGATGGCTGTGATCCTCCCCTCCAGAGATCACAGGGAGGCAGTCTGTTCACATACAGGACACCAGGACGTAGCACTGTCACAGTACCCACGTCAGGTGCCCATGGGGGATCTCCAGTCACAAGGAGCAGTTTCAGATTTCCTAAGCTGTGGGAGCAAGTATCCTCCTGTGGCTGCAGATCCTTGGGAATTCTGACTGCTTGAATATCCCAAAGGAGTTCCCACTCATTGAGCACCCTCCAGAGGTGTTTTAATTTGAGGGAATAGAGTAGGACAGACAAAAGAAAAGCAGGGACACGACCTGCAGTTTCTTGCGTATGTATCTTCATCCCTTTGGGAAACACCCAACAATTCAGATGTTCTGCTGCCATCACTTCTGAAACCCCAAATATAACATCTATATATGACGTCTTAAACCCTGAGGCTGGCAACATGTGGACCAGAAGAACAATTCTGTGCAAATACAAAGGACACAAAGAGACATAGGTCTTCTCTGAGGATCCCATTTTCCTGAGAGTATCCAGCTCCAAAGACAATCCACAAGGAAAAATAATAAAAATATAATAAAAAAAAATAAATCACTGACTTCAGCCCATCTTTTGGAAAAAAAAAAAAATGTGGTACTCAGCCACCCTGAACCATATAGCTGTGTCCCAGCCACCTCGTTTCACTCACAAGTCTAGATCTACATGTGGCTTATTCACATCTTCTTGGCAAGGATGCTTCAAATCAGGCAGCCACCTACACAGAGAAACCCAGATTTTTTACTTTTTTTTTTTTTTTGGTGTGAAATCACAGCCTGAGTGATGGGTCTGGGCAACGAGAGCAGGGGTAGCAGAAACTGTCAGCAGCTTAGAGGATTACACGGGTGAAAACAGGCATTGGCACAGTGCTTTTTAAGGTGTGGAGGAAAAACATGCTAAAACGCAGTGCAAAAAAAAAAACCACACACCCACCTGCTGACTGATCATCTCTGAGCTGATGTGAACTTTAAATACCTCCATTCTTCAGTCCATCAATAGTACTTACTGGGAGGAAGATGAAAGAAGAAAGCATCTGCTCTCCTCTTTCCAATCCCCTGTGACTGCCTTGTATTTATAGGAGCCCATGGCTCCTATGCTATGTGCTGTGCAGCACATGTGGGCTCACCAAGACTAGCCAGAATCACACATGGTCCCCACTGTGCCTGGAAGGGTGCTGGGGTGGGGGGAGGTCAGATTTCCAAACTACAAATTGCAAATGCTACAGACACAGCAATGTACAGTAAATCTCAGCTGCTCGAGGGTGCAAAGCTATGTAAACTTCCCCTTAAGGTCAGGTTTGTGTTAAGATATATTAGAAAGCACACAAAAAGTTAAGTTCCAAGTAGTTAAAAGTGAACGGTTGAAATGCAACATGCATGTGCTCACATGGTGTGCGCTGTTTAACTTTGTAGGAGCAGATCTGGGAGGAAGCACCCTGAAATCAGAGGCAAAGTTCACACTGGCTTTAGCAAGGGTGACATTCAACCTCTCACGATACCAGGGTGAGCGACTCTTTATGAGCAAAGACAGTTTAGTCCCTCTGTGACTTTTCCCTCACTCTGTTGTACCTTCCAAGAGATGAGCAGAGACACATCCACTAGTGTGTTCCTTGGCTCTTGTCTGCTCTAGGGCTCATCTCTGCAAGAAATTCTGCACAGTACTGACCTTAAGAGTGCTGAACAAGGACCCACAGCTGTGCTCAGCTCCTAATTCGCATCCAAAAAAAAATATCAGTGCATCACAGGCAGCAATCTGCAGTGCATTCATACAAATCACTGCCCTCCCTGCAGTCTCTGCACCACCAAAGTCTCCCCACTGCTACTTACAGTAGACAGTGAGCAGAACGCTGGCATTGCTCATCCCCACCACATTCTCAGCGATACAGGTAAGCAGGAACCCATTGTCCTCACTGGTGACGTTCACCAAGGTCAGGTTGATGGCATGAACATTGGTCCAGTTGAGGTTGGTCTGTACATCACAGAGAAATACAGACAGAAATCAGCATCCACTGGCTTCTCTCCTTCCTGCTACTGCCCCCAGAAGAGTATCACAGTTTCTGCGTAAGAGGCGAGAAAGGCTTTAAAATTCAAAGACAAGTAGGACCAGGAGAGGGTATCTTATGTCCCGTTATTGGAGACATTCAAGGTCAGGCTGGACGGGGCTCTGAGCACCTGACAGCTGTAGGTGTCCCTGTTCAGTGCAGGGGAATTGGACCAGATGGCCGTTAAGAGTCCCAACTCAAACAAATCTATGATTCTATAAGGAACTACTGGGAGGTGGAGAGCTGCAAGTGTTGTGGCATTGGTAAACACAGCTTGTCTCTAGACAAGCTTGCTTAGCTGCCTGTTTCAGCTACAGCTACTGCAGACACCTCTGTAAACAGGTAGTTTCATTAGAGGAGACATGAGTTAAGATTCAATTAGGGAGCACTGAGATATGAAGCTATCTCATCTTCACTTTCCTGTCACACAGAGGGAAGGTTTCGCTGCCTGCAGTGTCCTTCAGGGTTCTCATATGGATAAGATACAACCTCTATTTTCCTTACAGTCATTTCACATTTCTCACTGCACTCCACAACACCTACAGATCCCACCCGTTCATAGATGCGGGGAACCCAAGGTCCCAGCCACGACAGCACCCAGCAGCACTGCACCTCCTGGGCCCTACCTGGTGCGTGTTGATGGAATGCAGATCCGCCACCGTCCAGTCAACGTCAGGCAGTGGTGATCCTGAGCCATTGCAGGTGATGACAGCATTCTCCCCTTCCCGCACCGTCAGGTTCACGTGGCTCACACTGATCTCAGGGAGGTCTGGGAGGGCAGACATAGAAGTTCTTAGGTGCGGGGCAGTATTTGCTACAGGACACATGTGGATACAAATCCCACCAAGCTGTTTGTCAAATCAGCCTCCAGCACTCCACAGTGCATAGCAGGAAGCAATGGCACGGTCCTGTCCCACCCAAGGAAAAGAGGGAGCATGGAGATGTGCTCCACATCCAGTAACATGGATGCTGTAAGTATGCCAGCTGACAAGATCCTCCAGAAGCTGTGTTCAGTTCTGGCTGCTCTTCCCCTCACACAACATCCTCCCAGTCTCTCTTACCCCCACAGATGCTGCTTTTGAGAGCAGTCACCAGTGACAAGAAAGCTGATGCACTGAGAGAGGATCCAAAGTGTCCGCACTTATAGGCATACAGCAGAGAGTGCCCAGCACTCTGAGGAAGAACATTATCCCTCTGATTTATAACAATCAATTGCAATGACCAAGAACGCGTCCTCCTATCAACCACCGCTCTCCTAACAAAAGGTGCCCTGGTTCTGCCTTGGTGGTAGCAGAGCAATTCATTGATTTACAGTGGTTCTGATTCACGCACCTTCCTTTCCTGGTGCCACAGGCACCAAAAATCTTTGCAACATGAAACAAGACCGTCTGGCTGCAATTAGAAGGGGAAAGAACCTTCTGGGCTCTTCTGGGTATGGGAGAACAGCGGTCCCCTTCCATCACAGAAGGGCAGCATCCACCATGCTGACCCAAAGCCAGGACATCCGCGCTCCCAAATCATCACCCTGATGTCCCCTCATATCTAATACCACCACTGATGGAGTCATCTCTCCTCCCACCCCCGATTCCTACAGATCTTTTTCCTCTCTAATCCTTACGGATTATTCTTTCCCTATTTGGGGAGAAAATTACAGTGCTCTTTCAGATCTTTTAAGTTCATCCACACACGGGCACATTCTGGCCAATTTCCAGGGATTAATAAAGGGACATCGTGAACTCGGAAGCAAAAAATTCACACAAATGAAAATGCACGCTGTGTTTTACTGCTACAAGAAATGAACTCAAATTCCTGGAACGGAGGTCGATTATCAAAGAAAGAAAACCTCTGTTTTTCTTTCTTTTTTCATCCTCTGAGTTTGACAGCTGCTCGTGTACAGACAGTTTAATTGTTCCGTTGAAGGTACACGTCCTTCCCTTTATACTACAAGAAATGCTTTCCAGTAATGGCAACAACAGAGCAAAAACTGATACCAGACAGGCAGCTGACACAAGAACAAGGTGAAAGAAAAAGGGTAAGTATTGAACATGCCTCATCTTGCTCCTGGGGCCACTGGACTCTGTTACAAACACAAGCATAAAGCAGAGACAGATAGTCACTCCAGCCTCTTGCTGACAGAGGCAGGCTTTCAACTGAAAAGTTAAAGCAAAGAAAACGGATAGAAACATATTTCTTAAGAGTATTTTCTCTTATCAATATACCAGTTCTAGAATTGGGTTGACAGAGGAAGAGCTATATGAAGCTTCTCAGGCTATCACATGGATTGATCACAGATTTAGGACAAGAGGTAATAGCCTTCAGTTGTGCAAAGCGAGGCTCAGGTCAGATATCAGTGAAAATTTCTTCTCAGAAACAATGATGCATTGGCACAGGCTGCCCAGAGAGGTGGCGGAGTCACCATACCTGGAGATGTTCAAGAAAAGATGCAGCACTGAGGGACGTGGTCAGTGGATGGGCTGACAGTTGGACTAAGTGATCCTAGAGGTCTTTTCCAACCTTAATGATTCCAAGGTTTAGGATTCAAGCAATAGCACTACAACAAAGAAAGCCTCCCAAATCCCACAGCACCTTCGTGCGCACACCAAAACAGCAGTCCAACATTCACTCAGGTTCTGTTTTTAATACACAAGACACCCTAATTATCCTCAATCACATTATCCCTGAACACACGGCAAGGTAGTGCAGCATTAAGTTCCCTACCAAATGGGTTGGCTGGATGTACCAGAGAGAGCAAGACAGGCATCCTGCCAACACCCTCCCAGGAGCCCTGCATGGGCTGCACCTTACCACACTGGGTGATGTTCATGTCCTGCAAAAGGATGACGGCCGTGTCCAAGTTCATGCAGCGCAGTTCCTGGGACTGCAGGTTGGCCTCGCCCTTCTCCTGCCAGAGCTGGATCCAGCGGATGTCACAGCTGCAGTTAAAAGGGTTCCTCTCTAATCTCCTATGGGCAGAGAGAAAGAAACGACAGTGGGGTTGGGGAAGGATAACCGGGGAGAAGCTCCGCTGCAGGATCATCTAGAACACATGGTTCACGTCTCTTCCTACTCCAGAGAGGTGGATTTTCTACATCCGTGTGTTTGTGAAGGAGTGTGCATGAACAAGGTTTGGCATCTTCCAGGTCAGTGCAAGCACACACCTTTCACCATAAGGACTGCACGTAGGAAAGCTTGGGTTGGAAGGAACCCCAAAGCCCCAGTTCCATCTCCCTGCTGCAGGATGGTTGCCCTGCACTGACGTGGGCTGCCCAGGGCCCCATCCAACCTGGCCTGGAGCACTTCCAGGGATGGGAAACAGCAAACATCTACAGCTCAGTCTCACAGTGATGCCATCCCAACAGCTCAAACATTTATCCCTTAGAAAGGAGCAAGCAGCCTCACGCTACCCTAACACACCGACTCACTCCTAGCATCCCACACATAGAGGGGCCCAAGAGCCTGCTGGTGAAAGCACACCTCCAACTCCACCAGTGCTCAGTGAAGCTAGCAGTGATTCTGCTGAGTACCTTACACAAACACAGCCTCCTGGTGCTCCAGGACATGAGCTAATGTGCAGGATATCATGCATTTTAATCAAATCAAACAGCACTGTGCTGAGACCCTGCTGACCTGGCCAGGAGAAATGGAAAGAAGCACTGCCTTTAATGTACTTCATTTAAGACACGGTTACACATTTTATATACAATGGATGTTTATTATTATTGATTTTCCAACCTATTAACCATTTCATTTACATTTTTAAAGCCCTACAGCTATCTATGCAACGAGGGCAGATCTCAGCAGGGAGGAGACCTCAGTGCTCAGCCAGCACAGGAGTTACCACCAACATGAGCTGGACTGGTAACGTGAGCAAAACAGAGGAGAGAGCTTGAACAAACAGAATCGGTCCTCGTGAAACAGTGAAGCAGAAAACAAAGCAGGGAACAGAGCAGCCAGTACAGCAAAAGGTGAGGTTGGTAACCCCAAAGCAAAAGGGCATCTCCATAGGTCAAACTGCTGCTTCTTACAGCATCCAGATCCCTGCCTCACAAAAGGGGAAGCTGCTTCTCTGCTCCATTCCACGCATCACTGCAAAATTCATGCTTCCTTTTACAAAATTAATTCCACTGACTAACAGGATTTGGAAACAAGTTCCAAACATGCAGCTGCCATTTGTCCATAGCAGTGCTGTGAAAGCAGGAGGGGACGGCAGCTCCTGCTAGCACTCAGGGTTGTTAAACCTGAACCCTAATGATGGCATATTGTTCTACAGGGAGATACAAACTGACACCTGCATAACAAACATGGAGTTAAGCTCCACTCAGTAGCTTTTCATTACTGTGTTCCCCCCCCATTCACAAGCACCCAAACCTTTGTTAAGACAGCTACAAGGCTCTGACAAGAGACCTGAAGGCCAAAACGCTGAATTTAACAGGCCAGAGCAGATTAGCTCAGTGATTTGGTGGGATTCAATGATAAGGCATTCTCTGCATGAGCTTCACAATCCTTTCATTGTGGCCACAGATCCAGAATCCAGGTTCTCCTGGAGACCCAACATCAATGCCACCAGCAGGGCTGGGTGCAGGACACAATACTAGTGCTGTACCTTAGGAGCAGCGTGGGGCTAAGAGACAGTGCAGGGAGGGGAAATTCTGCTCTTTTGCAAATATCCTCATGAAACAAAGCTGCTGTCACAGCACTTACAAGGAGCTCTGTAAGTAATAGAAGGCAGCCTTCCCAGCCCATTGCTAATTCATGACCCATCATGAATAATACAGGAGCAGCGAGCATCAGGGCAGAATTTACCCACGACTTGCCCCAACATCAGTGATGTAACACGCCCTAATCGAGACGCCCACAGGGGCTTTTGCACAAATTAACTCCCATCACTGACCAGACATGCTGAGTGCCACCGGCAGCTGGCACAGCACTGTGATGTGAACACACTGTGGGTTTCTGGATGCGTACACAGATGTGTGCATCAATTTTCCTCTTACATGACTGTAAAAGCACACTTGGCAATGGGAAATGCTTCTCCTCTTCGCTTGGAGCCTTCCACACTATAATGGCAAGCTCTCCAGTGAGGTTTGCAGAGATTTCAATGCCTATTTTGCTCTAAACCTGCCCCACAAAAACAAAGCCCTCATCTCTCTTCTCAGATCTCATCATTGTCCTAGTACTGCAGCTAGCATGGATCACTAGGCACTAGATGCACCTTGAGGAGCAAAACCCCACTGGCTGGTAGGAAGTCAGCCCCCTGTGCTGGAGATAGATCTGTAAGGCATGGTGCAGCAGCCAAGAGACCTCCTCTACTGCGTGGTCTGATTTTTGGGTGGTTCCACGTGGAACCAGGAGTCGGACTCAATGATTCTTATGGGTACCTTCCAACAAGGGATATTCTATGATTTTATGTGGTTACTGGATGTATCAGCATCTCAGAGACATCCAAAGCAAGAGACTCCTGTCCACGTGCATTCAGCACAGCCCATTGCTGAGAGGATAAGGATATTTCTATCACGTAGCCATAGCCTGGAAATGCTGCCAAAGCATCTCTTGGTTACAGGCACTCAGGAGCTTTGCACACCCCCACATCTTCCTGATGGTCTCGTTAACACAGAAAATGCCTGTGAGAAGCAGCGAGCATCACAGCTGCAGGCACACTGGTCTCCATGCAGGAGCAGAGCTGCTTTCTGCACCAGAGGAACTGGCCTGAAAAGGGACAAAAGCCATAACACATACCAGTATCAGCCAGCAGGCAAAGCATCAGGGCAAGATCTGGGCACAGAGGGCACCAGCGCTGTGCTCAAGTTTGGGACAGAAGGAAATGCGGACAGTCATGGCCAGCACCAGTATTCCAAGTAGAAGGACTTCATACTCAAAGCAGAGTGATTTTTTTTTTGGACTAGGCAGCTAACCAAGGCACGCACCTTATCCCAGGTCTCATCAGCTAAAACAAAGCTGTCTGCAGCTACAGCCTCTCAGAGGGCAGCAGCTCAGATTGTTGCCACACTTCTGCTGTCTGTTTTCATTCATAGAAAGCTGCTGTTGAGCTTTGGTATGCCTGCAATTAAAACATTCTCATACTTCAAGACACAGCCCGTTTCCCTAAGCTCAAGAACCAAAATGTGCCCGGTGGGCAGAGAACAAAACCTATTTTCATTTTCCATTTCTGTTTCCCAGCACTAGTGCTTCTCTTGGGGGTGCAGGTGTTGTTTTCACCCCCTTCCAGAAAGGGGTGGGACCCAAAGGGAAGAGCTCTGATAGGGAGCAACACATGGTGCCCAACACCCAAATTGGCTGAACATGGAGCAGACAAGTACCATCAACTTACTACAGCTGTATTAGTGCAACTGTTGGTGGCAGTAAGTTTTTAAGCTAAAGCTACAAACATTAAGCTGGGCTCATCATACCAGAAAGGTTGCCATGCTCCATTCCCAAAACTTCTTGTGTAGCACTGTAGAAGTGTCCTGCAGGCTGAGCTGGCAGGGACTACCTGTATTAGAAATGCTGACAGTCCAGGCAGAGAAACAAGATGTTCAGGACTACAGCATTTTATCCAACCAAGGAAGTAATTGGATCCAGAGTCTTAGGCCTTTCCGGGAAGGAATTTCTTGAAATGTCAGCCCTAAGCTCTCTGAGGACGTGACAAAGGAAGCCAAGGACATGACAGAGGAAACCAGCTGTGACTTCTGGATAAGAAAGGCTCTAAGTCCAATGTTTATGAGCTGTTGCGAGTGTCAGATGCTTCCTTGTGCACGCTCAGCTTGCTTCAGGCGTTGGAGAGCTGCGCTCACATTAACTCCAGCCCTGTCGGTCAAGGTCAGGCTCTGCCGTGGGAATTTGGGCTGGAGTTACTGGAAACCATTCCAAGTCTTGTTCTGGCCAGAAGGAGAAAGAGATAATATTCTTTGGAAGCATGCCTCATTTTTGCCATCGTTTCTTCAGTGAGTCATCAGTGGAAAAGCTCCACTCTTTCAATGCTTCTGCTTTAAAGTAATATTCCTAGCTTGAGACAGTTTGAATGCAGACTGGCAGCTCTTTCAAGCCCCAGGTTCCCATTCACCTGCCTGCTCTCATAGTGTAGCATGATCTTCATATTAGCATTCGGCTCACCTCCTCAGTGTTCACCATGGCTTTGTCAGGTTTTACGTTCCCACATGGAGATCTCCATCACACACAGTTGCAGTTCCTCCCATCCCAACACTTTTCCAGAGACAATCCTCCCATCCTCTCCAGCCTTGGGCTTCTGCTTCTGCACAGGCCCCAGCTCCTTGCCACCTCCTTCCTCTCCAGAGGGGTTTTGGTTTCACGTAAATCCTTCATGTAACTCCCTTTCTGGTTTTCACCAGTGCTTCACACTCACTTTATGTAGGCCATATATTCCATCTCCCTTCCAAATCCTGGGAGCCTGCTTGGTATTCAGCATGCCAAAAAACTGTCTTCTACTCACCCATCCTCTGCATTTCTAAAAAAATTACAAATAAGAATTCCACTTTTGCACATCCTTTCCTAATTTCTCTGCAGCCTGGAGACTTTTCTTTAAAAGCTTCAGTGCTCAGAACCATGACCACTCCACAAGAGAAATATTTCTTTACCTTAGTTTCCAACTTCTTTATTTGAATGATTATTCAGAGTCCATATTTTAGGCTACGTTCCCACGTGATCTTTTCTCTCAAACAGATCAAAGTTCAGCAGTTTCCTAGCCATGGGAAGGACACCACAAGCACAGCAACACTGGCTTCCCAGTGGGTATCAGCTGAAACGTTCCTCTTCTTTCATTCTTCGAGAAGCAGTAGCAGCGTGTTATTTTGGTACATCCTACCTGTGCTGACATGGAAGAGGTTCCATAGTGATAAGGAACCCAGAAGGGACATATGACAAGAAATATCAGTGACAAAGCACTTCTCCAGAAGAAAATAAACTTGACCAGGCTCTCATTCCAGCTCCCAGACAAGGTTCTCGTTGATCACTCGAGCCCATGCCACAGGGTGATGCCAAGAAGCCTTTCAGAGCACCTTTCAGTGGCAGAGATGACCAGTCAAGCTGGGCATTGCCAAGAAACTCCAATGAAAATGCTGACAACACAATTTATAACAGAATGGCTGTCCCATCTCCCATCTCTTTCCTATTACCCAGCCCCGTGATTTCCCATGTGCCTACCCACGTTACTTCTTTCATCAATCAGGGCTCGTTATCTCTGAGCGCAGCTCTGAGCACATTTCCAACAGGAGCCAAACCATTCACTTCATTTCCCTTTGCCAGGCTGCAGAGCCCTGGCCTCGAGTGACTCTGCTGACAGACTGCAGCCACCTCCAACACACCAGTTTCCCTGCCAGCATCCGCTGTTCGCTATGGATGTACTCAGCATCTGATGGGACATGCACCATTCAGTGCCCAAAAAGCAGCATCTCAATTCCCTCTTTGTCTGGCATTGGTCTTTTGAGCCTGATTCATTTTAGCAGACCTGGGACACACCCAAAGAAAAAAAAAAAACATATATAAGCAACTGAAATGAAACAACAGAAATGAGCCACTTTGGAAGCGTCGCCATGAATCTGCAGGATCACTGTGATCCCAGGCTCTGCTGCCTCTTGCCCAGGACTGCAGCCCTTTTTGCACCTCCACATTTGGGTCTTTCAGAGGCAGCAACCATCAATCTGAATTTTGCCAAACAGTGCAATGATAATAAGTAAAGGTCTAAGAATACAAATGACTCATGCTATTAAACTTGAAACCTGAGCCAGGCTTTAAAAATATTTAGAGCAATCAGCAAGGGGACAAATTCCAAGTTCAGCATTTTACGTTTGCAAGCCAGATTCCCCATCAGAAGGGCGTTCCTCTATTTCTAATATCACTATTAGTATTTTTCATCTAACAATTTGACAGAAATAAAATACACTGCAGCAACACCAGTGATAACACACTTACTCCCACTTGAAAGACTGTCTTTATTCTTTCATAAGTCACTTCCAGCTTACAGCTCTATTGATCATCGGTGAGGATGAATGGAGCTTCCCAGGATCCTCTGGGAGAAATCCTACATATATATATATTTTTATACCTACCAAACAACTATTTCTAAAATACAACAAAACAGGTCATCGGGTCAACACTCCATTGATTTCATGTCCATTTATTCTTCAAGCACAGCACTGAACGCTCCATCAATAATTCAACAGGCTGAAGGCCACTGGTGCCCCAGGAGGGACACTATCTCATCATGCACACGGGAGCTGGCAGGTACCTCAATTGCTGGAGATCAAGGGAGTCATCCACCCAGAATCAGGATTGTTTCTAAAGCCTGACCAGAAGCGAAAAAAATACAACAGTTGGAGGGTAAGGCCAACCATGAGGACCAAGTCTTCGGGAAGATCCACTCCAAATCTTGCCCAATGAGTATGACTTATGTGTTCCTAGCATTAGTCAACCATTTACTGCCCCAAGAATGACCTGTTCATCATCCTGATGTTAATTAGCCAGCTGCTCCAATGCTAAAAGAGAAGCAGTTCTGCTCTGGTGCTCCCATAGCCAGGAAACCCTCCCAAGGAAGGTGCTGCCCAATGGAGTTTTAGATAATTATTCACAAGCTTCAAAACAGCTCTGTTTAAAGAGCCTCCTCTCAGCCTCCCCTTTTCTTCCAGTTAGAACCTCCAGGATAGAACTTACAGGTCAAAGAGCCGCAGTGTCTGGAAGAGTTGCCATGACAGGGTGGTGAGCCGGTTACCAGAGAGGTCTCTGAAAATTAACAAGAAAAAAGGAGTCACGGTAAATAATTCCTCCTGCATGCAGTCCTACTTCCACCGCAGGGCCCATCATCTGCTACAGCACTGTCAAACAGTTTAGGACCCAGTTTTAGCTTTCCTAATGAGAGATGTTAACGAAGCTGAACCTGGATGGAAGTTCCTCATTTTATTTTTCATGCAGAGGGTGGAGACCAAGGAGGTTGTGGATGCCCCATCCCTGGAGGCATTCAAGGCCAGGCTGGATGTGGCTCTGGACAGCCTGGTCTGGTGGTTGGCGACCTTACACGTAGCAGGGGGGTTGAAACTGGATGATCACTGTGGTCCTTTTCAACCCAGGCCATCCTATCATTTTATTCCACCCTCCCACAGGAGAAAGTAGTTTACATCCAGCTGCAGCGCTAAAAGAAATAATAGTAATAATTCAAACAGTAAGATTTGCCTGATTCTTGCCTGTGAATCTGGAGCTTAACCAACCATAAGCAGAAAGAACAAGTCTAATTTTGTAAGCTGAACAAAAATTAAGTAAAACTGTCACGTTAAAAGTATTAACACCCGAGCTGTAACAACAGAACGATGATTACCCAAGGTATTATCATATGGTACCTAGTAGCCATGCATTACAGTATCCCGTTATGGCTGTTTGCTGCTTGCACCCAGGGGTATCACCACCACAGCAGCTAACAGCTCCCTGTCCCTCTCTCCATCTGTCCAAACTTGCAGAAACATAAATCTCATCTACCTGGGAGAGCCTTGCAACCCAGCAGATATCGCCTCTTCGGCTGGAAGCCAGGGGGGATAAAAGAGTGCAAAAATCAAACTAAGAATTACTAAAGGAGAAACGATGTTCTGGGGGCAAGCTAGGAGGCAGCCACACAAGGAGAAGAGCCTCAGATTTCCGGCAGCACAACATGATAAGGAAACTGCTGTCTGCAGCCTTCCTGGGGATGCCTGGGGTGAGCAGAGGGGTGTTGGCAGAATCCCAGATCTGCCCGTATCCATCCTAGCATTCAGAGCTCCAGGAAACACAGGAGGCGACTCCTTACATCTCTCACAGAGTGCGCTTCCACTGCCATCACTGCTCATCCCGTTGGGAGCTCCGGATCCATCCCACACATTATTGGGCTCCCCCACAAAGCCCTGCTCTGAAATTCTACAGTTAGGAATGGGGAGATCACCGCAGCTCTGACACCAAACCAGCATCCCAATGGCTCTCCGTGAGCATGGCAGGCACAGAATCCTAAACATCCCAACAGCTCAGTGCTGCATTGTTAAATTCTGGTTGTGCCTCTCAGATTGCCCCGTTGTGTAAACCACTGCAAACCACAGGTACTTCATTTTGCATGACTAAGATGCCCTTCCCCCCCCCAATTCTTAATGCTGACAAATTGATTCCAGCCTCCACCAAAGTTTAGGGAGATGGCAAAAATAGCAGGTGATGTTAAACAAGGGAAAAGTTAAAAAAAAAAAATTGCCCAACTCTCTCCTTTATCCACCCTGGAGCACTCAGCACCTGGGAAGTTTGCAAAGACAGATGAAAAGTAGGAGGGGAAGGAGCAGATCACTGCTAGAAAGAAATAAGACAGTACACTCCCTCCCCCTACACAGAGAGGAGAGGGAAGCATAACAGGGGATGCATGAGAGACAGTAAAATGTGGGAGAGAGGCAGAGATGCAGAGGAGGGAAGTGAGTCTTGCTAGAATGTCCTTTCTCAAAGGTCATGTTTTGCTACATTAGGCAGAAATGTCAAGAGAAAATTGGATTCTGAAAGAGAAGAGAAAAAACAACAGGCTTTTCACGCAAATAAGGGAATCAAAAATAGCATGATCATGTTATTACAATTTAGGGCACAGGGAGATGGAGGAAGGAAACGTCCTCACTAATGCAAGAATCTTTGCCATGCAGATGTGCTCAGCTTTTCTCCTTCAGTCCTTGGAAACCAACTCCTACCACCCACATCCCAACCTCAGAAAGCCACAACCCACACTGAACATTGGGCAAGATGAGTCCTCACTTGCATGCATCTGACCTTGCTCCAGTCATATCAGACATCTACCGTGTCAGCAAGGTCCTTGTGCAAGGCCTTGATATCAGCATGGACACAGAAAAGGGCTGCATCCACAAATGCAACAGAAAAGCATATCGTTTAGGTCACAAAGGCAAACACCTGAAACCCAGAACTGCTCTTTTATGCATGCATTGAGTCCATCTGCTGACTTTTGTGGCAGAAGATGCGGAGCTGTTACAGGAAAACCTCTCTGCACAGCTTCAATCTCTCCCCAGAATAGATCCATCCCCTGTGCTGGATGGGGCAGGCTTCCTGGGGAAAATAGCATGTGATTATGTAATTAGAGACAGTATCACAGTACATGCACACGAGGAGATTAAATTATGGCTCTACGGGTGAACGGAGCAATGGCATTTTATAACCAATTCAGCATTTGCAAGGTTCCCTCTCTTCTGTGGCCATGCACAGTGAGTTTCCCAGGCCAAAAGTTCCTTTTTGCTTCCATATCCCCACTGCTTCTATTGCTGGAGCCCACCTTCTACCTATCACTCTTCAAACTACTCCCAAATGCTCCTCATGGGTTGATGGCTGGACTAGATGATCTTAGTGGTCTTCCCAGCCTTAATGATTCTGTGATCTCCTTTATCCACAGCCTATGACCTTCTGAGCCCTAGCATCCTTGCATTCCCAGTGTCCCAACAAGAGTTGCTACCCTTCATCTCCTCCATCTGCTCCCAAATATCCTCTGCAAAACTCCCTCCAACTGGACCAAGATTTGTTCTGCCTCAATAAAGTCCTGGAGAAATAAAACTGGATGCTACCAGATGTGAAAGCTCACATAACTCCTGAAACACCCAGACCATTTACCTGGGAACACCACAGAAGTCACCCACCTAGGAATAGTAGAGGATTTTTTAATTCATTTGAATATTAGCACACTCGCATGGAGAAGGTAAAAAATAAGCCTTTTCTACACGACCTGCTCTTTGACAAGCAGATTTCCTCCCTCCACAAAAGGAGGGTGTGGGTACCTGGGATGGAAGCATCACGCCAGTGTTTTCTGGCTTAAACCCAACAGCCCATTTTCCCCTCTATCCGCTGCCTCAGCCATCCAAGCAGGTTTTGTTTGAAACCAGACAGAAATCATCAGAAAAAAAAAAAATTGATTGAGCCAGGAGCACAGACATCCAACACAGAAAACTTCAGCCTGAGCAATTAAAATCTGGCAGAGTTATAGGAAAGTGGAAACAATCCTGTAGCAGAGTGTGCCAGACAACCTTTATAATAGCCTGTGCATCAGCTCCACCTGTAATAAAGTATGGCACATCACATGCCACAGGGACACCTGGGAGAGAAGCAAAACACCTTATCTGTGTATTTCACACTGGCAGATAGAAGCCTGTTTCGGGACATAACTGTGACAATCTGGCTGAGGAATGAGGGGAGAGAAAAGAGGACCAATCCTTTCAGTCCCTGTGCATGAGGAACACGTGGGGATTAGGAAAGCAACACCTTCTGCACAGAACCCTCACCACTCTTGTGCTTAGAACCCTAGAATTATTTGAGTGGGAAGGGGCCCTGCAAGGCCATCTGGTCCGACTCCCCTGCACTGAACAGGGACACCTACAGCTGATCAGGTGCTCAGAGCCCCATCCAGCCTGACCTGCGGTGTCTGCAGGGATGGGGCACCCAGCACCTCTCTGGGCAACCTGTGCCAGTGCCTCACCACCCTGATCAGGAGAGGAGCCCAGATCCAGGCAGCCCATAGCCAGTGGTCTTTCACAAAAGAGGAAACAGCGTGTTCTTCTTTTCCCTCAATTACCCTGCTGCCAAAAGAGTTCCTACTATTAAAGCCATTCTTATTCAGCTAAATTAAGCTGGATGTCTCATTAATGACAGCAACAAGCTAAAGCCCCTGTAATTAAACTGTAAGCTATATTATGTGGTTCAGTCCAACATGATGTCAGCAGCTCTGCTGGGGAGGGACTCTGCTTGCCTCCTCCACTCACACTCATTTCCACCATGAGGCATCCAATTCTGCATGGGGGAAGTTTTCCATGCATTTTAATAACATGGTGCCACTCTGGATCATGGGAACAGAGCAGCCAGGGTTGGAGGAACTCCAACAAGGGCCAGACACAAATTAGAGATGAGGCATACATCATACATCTCCAGACGCCTTCCCCAAAACTGAATGTCTTTCCTTAATGCATTAGATTTATCCCCAGCCAGTCCCAGGAACTGTAGAAATACAGACAGACCTCACCACAAAGCAGACTCTGCAAGTGTTGGACTCAGTTGAAATCCCCCATAGCTCAGCACAAAGCCCCAGCAGGACACACCTGAACCAGAGCCTACAAAGCATCAGAGAGTGCCCAGCACACACAAGCTTGATACATGGAAAACAGATAAGTCAGTAGTGCCCAAGTCTTTGCTGGTCCTAGACACAGCAGAATAAAATAGCCATCGAGGTTCAAGCTTCCTTTGTGAGTTTGGACACCGTAACTCCCTCCTTGCTCCCAAACGCATCCACAATATTGCACAATCCTTTACAAGACATCCAAACTCGTATCACATTCCATGATATCATTCCCCCAAATTATTTCTTGTGCTAATAGCCAGAACTTGTGATAATCTCCCAAAGTCAAGGCCCCTAGCATTGAAGGACAGCATCAAAAGTGGGAGCCCTGCCACCCACCATGCCCAAAAGATGCAACACCAGAGAGGGGCAGCCCAGCATCCCTTCGTGCCTCCTAGTTCCAATATCATACTTTGTAAAACTCAAATGCCATTGAAACAGGATGGAAAGGGGTGGAGAGGGGTGACTCCTCCACACTGTTCTTTAAATAACAGCATAGTAACACAGAAGCTTCAGAGCACAGCAGGGCAGGGGCGTGTGGCACCATGGCTCCAGCAGCTCCCAGCACATCTGCTCCACACCTCTCCTCCCACCGCCTCTGCCAACAGCCTGCAGCCCAGCCCTGAGCCCTCAAAGGCCATCTCCACGATGCCTTCACACCCTCCAGCTCATATCATTCAAGGAACTTCCCAGCTTCACTAAGCTTTTTTGGAGACATATCATCCCTCAGAGCTCACTGTTGCTCACGGTTCTGGTTCGGCGCGTGGTACAGATGGGAAGTGGACAGCAGACGTGGGTAATATCATCCTCTGTGCTTCAAGATGGATCAAAGGAGGGGATCTGGCCCTCCTGTTGTTGCATGCTGTTTATACTGCTCTTCTCCGAAGACATCTGGGCTCCCAGAGGACTCGAGGAAAGGTTAAAAGCAAGGTCAGCCCTGCAGTTGCTTTCCCTTTGCCTGCCAGCTTCCCTGCAGGGCAGAGTTCAGCAGCATCCACAAAGCATGCCAATCTCCCACTTAAGGAAAAGGAAATTAATCTGCAACAGGCAAGAGCCCTTCCCTACGGCTGTCCTCTCACAGCTGAGATATCCTCAGAGATGCTTTGCATCAGTCTTTCCACTTGTTGCCCAAGCTGGAGTCATTTTAGGTCCATTACATCTGGAATAACCATACACTGGGCTTTTCTCCTGCTTTGATACCCAGCAATGATACTGGAGAGTGGTGCTGATTGAGAACAAGGGTTGCCAGCTGACAGCTCCAGCAAGAGGCTGGCTTTCCCCTGCTTGTTTGCTTCAAATTGCATGTTTCTTCCAGATAGGAACAGAAAACAGCCGGGGAATGCCTCCCACTCGCAGGTTTCCAGCAGGACCGAGCAAACCAGACGGCTGCATAACAAAAATCACCCCTACTGAGCTGAGACACAGCGCAAGGAGACAGCACAGGACGGAAAGTACCTTAAGGGGCATTTCCTAGCATCTCCATACGCACAGGGGCACCAGACTGCAGATACACACCCTCCCACAATTCCACGTGTTTCCCATTGCATCTCTCCTGTTTTCAGTGCTGAGACTCCAGGCACCCCATGGATGCCTGGATCTAGGCAAGGTGCACACAAGAGTCCCGACTTCATCACCTTGAATGCAGAGCCCTGGGATGGGGTCTTGTTCTCCCTCCCCCTCCCCAGTGAGGGCTGTACTCTCAGCTGTTGCAGGGCTCTCGCCTCAAATTTATATTAAAAATAGTTCTCCCACACATGCATTTAATTGAATGTCCAGAAATCAATGAGCCTTGAATAATCTCACACACTGCTCTTGCAGGGGTTAGTAAAGGGAACAGTAACAGCTATGCCTGAGCACTGATTTGTCTGCCTTGGGGAGCTGCCAGAGGCAGAGAGAGTCTGGGACAGTGATGAGGAATTTGCAAGCAGAGGCTCTGAAGAAAAGAAGAGTACGAAAATGTATAGATATTTTATATATACATATACACACACATGCCTATATCTCCCAGCAACAGCAAAACAACAGGGCATTAGGCAGGCTAAGCTCTCAGCAGACACTGCTAAATGGTTTCCAATTAATTAACTGATTACATGATAGAACAGAAGGGGATTCAAGTGAGTGCTGTTGACCTTTAAGAATAATTAATATCATCAGGATCGCAAAACTCGTCCAAGAAAAATAATTAGGAAGACTCTAATATTGGCTCCAAAGCCATGTCGAAGGATGAGAGGAAGGTTCTGGTTAATATAGCAGCACTGTTCCTAAGTTTTTTCTAACAAACCCATTTTTCCTTTCCACTTACTTTCCATACAACTCACACACGCTTCTTCCCTACCCCAATCAATCCTCCTCCTTCTCTTCAGACCCATTTTCCCCATGACATTTTTCACAGCTCACCCCCAGTTCCACATGGAAACCACATGGGAAAAGGCTGGAAAGCCTGTGAGCTTCCTAAGAAAGGTTGCATGAATACACTGCAAGAGAGGCTGCACGAGCAGCCATCATCCCTCGTAGAAGTGTGAAAAAGCCACAGCCCTGGAATGAAACCCACCTTTTCAGCAAATAAATAAGTTTCCTCTACAGCTTATTACTGTTGCAACTTCTGTGGCTTGACACTTCACTAAATTATAGATAAAAGGAAATACAGTCTTCCTAGGCTCAGAAAAGGAGGCTGCTGCCAAAGAGCTGTTTTTACAACAGCTAATGAAAAGAAAGCTTGCCATTAGCCCACAGCACCCAGCCCACATCCCTGCTGAGCACAGCAGAGCTTGGGATCAAGCAGCTGGACAAACGGATGACCTTTAAGGTTCCTTCCAACCCAAGCTATTTTATGATTCTATGACACCCACCCTTAAAGACCAGATCTGTGGGGCACGTGTGGGGAAGAGAAGGCAGAGCTGGGATCATGCCCTTCCAGAGGGACCACACTCCACCAAAGGGAACGCACTGTCAGCCAGTAGAGCTGGCAGCTGACACCTCCCGTGCATCACAGAGGCTCCTGGCCTCAGCAGGAGGTGATGCTGATATGCTCCAGCTACGCCTCATCAAATGGCAAGATAAACACTCAACCTGGGAGACAGACAACATCAAGCAAAGAGCCAGCTCACAGCTCTCTCCAAGGATCCGTGGGGATGGGGAGCAGGGAGGCAGCAGCAGCACCTAGGGGCACACCTGAGCATGGGGTTTGGAGCAGAAATGTGTCTGTTTGCAGCAGTTGAGCACACGCAGGGGAGTACTGTTCCGAGCAGAGAGATGCCTACAGCTACTAGAGGTAGCCAGGGTCCAGCAAATCCTGCTTACTGCAATCATCTCTCATAACCACACCAGAAGCAGAAACATGTTTTGTCCTTAGCAATTAGTTCTGTCAAAAAATTCACAGGAACATCTGAACAAAGGGGCTGTATATTTCTTCTCAAAACATGTTGTACATAAAAAAAAAAAAAAAAAAAAAAAGTAGTTTATTTCCTCTACCCTTTATCTCCAAACCTTGGTCACTGTCAGGAGTATTTTCAAACGAAAAGCATAATCACCATGAAGTGTGGAGTGCTTCAAATTGTAGCAGGCATTCCTTCATTATTTCACGATGCAAATTACTCACAATTACCAACAAGCACAACTGGATTCAACAAACATTTAACCAAGCTCCATAAGCTGTGGTTACAGTGAGGTCAGATGGCAGTTCTCCTATCAAACTCCTCATGTGAGAAACCCACAGACAGCTGCCGGGTAGCAGTGCTGCAGGATGACTCCATTCCTGCTGCAGAACAAAGCCAGTGCCAGGAGCCACTGCAGTTCAGAAAGTTTATATTGCATCTGTCAAACAGACATCTCAGAAGATTTGCTTCATACACAGGAAAAGATGGAAGATTGAAAGCGCTGCTGGCAGTGAAACCAGACAGGTCATTCCTCAGGTGAACTCAAACCTTATGGCCAGACACAGCTTGCACCTGCAGCCAGGTGTGAGCAAGAGGCAGGAAAAACACAAGGCTTCAGCACAAGTAGAGAAGCTTGGCTGCAAGCAGGAAACGCCTGTGCTGCAGTCAGGGTGGCTGGGGCTGCTTGGAAGCTGGAAAGCCCAGCTGCAAGCAGAGAAAACGGGAGGGTTGGAGGCAGGGAGGCCTGAAAACCTGGAGGCTGGGAGACTGAGAAGCTCGGACAGTGGGACGAAGGCTGGGGCTGGGCTGGAGGATGGGAAGCAGAAGCGCGGGCAGGACGGCGGGTGGGGCCCTGTCCGTGGTGCTGAACGGCGGCGCGTCACTCACTGAGCGGCAGGGACACCAGGCACACCGCGATTCAGTCTGATGACCGGACCTGTGCCCTCCCATCACCCACAGCACCTCGAAAACAAAGACCTCGTGCTCCTATTCGCAGCCTTATAAACATCTCAGTGTCTTGCATCTGATCATTCAAAATTCATCCTAATACAAATGAAGGGAGTTTTGGTGAGAAACTTTCCCCTCCTCCCCTACATTTTCCTAATAAAATTTTATAATTCTAATAAAACACACAACTGCTTAACTCATGACATTTAAATTATTGCCTAGTCACACACTATCTTGGATTAATATCTCATCATTCCTGCCCTGACGTATCTTATTACTCAAATAACATATGATTTGAATGTTTCTATTTTTCTGCCCCGGTACCTACTGCCTGTACATTAAAAAAAAAAAAAAAGGGAAAATCATCCCTGGAACTGTATTGTTAGTAATGTAATATCAAAATACGTGTGGTCACTTAACTTTCACTCATCCCACCATGATTGCTCACTCTCCCAGCAGCTTTCCATGAGGCTTCCATGCTCTCAGGTCCCATCTGGGAAGTTCCTTCTCCCTATGCAGTAGCTCTTACACTGGCACAGGTAGACAAGACGCACCTTATACCAAAACTAATCAAGTGAGGTTTTGGGGAGCAATTAAGAGGAACAGCCAGAGGATGTTTCTGGAATATCTTTTCATTATGAAGCGACCCCAAGAGCCTAGAAACAAGATCTGGTCATAGCCAGTCCCCTATCTCCTGGAATCAGCTCATTCTGTGCTGCTGGTGTTCTCTTCTGAGAGGCTGAAAGATACGGTGAGATTTAACCAGCCACACAACATCTTCAGGACAGCACCTGATATTAGGCCTCTCTTTGAAGGGCAGCTCACAAGATATCTATGAGGTCATTGTTGTTGCATCAAGGACTACACATTACAGAGGATGAACATTCCCAAGCAGTTTTTGTTTATTAAGGTAGAAATGAGACAGGAAAGGCAGTCTAGAAAAGAACAGCAGTTGCCTCTTTCACATATATTCCAAGAAACAATTGATCAATCTTCAGAAAGCAAAATAAATCCCCATAGACACACAGTGCAGCTAGAAACATCTCAACATTTCGAAGAAAGGAAGGAGAGAGAAAGCCATGCTAACATCCTGAGAAACCAGGTACATAGGAATAGGCATGACATAAGAATCTAAGCAGGCAACAAATATTTGTGATAGTATTATTACAGCTCATCTTACATTGCAACCACATCCCACAATTCAATGCCAAATATCACTAGAAATCGTACCAGGAGTTATACTGCAAATAAATCAAATAAAAGGAGAGAAAACAAGTGTTGTTGTTCCAGGTTTTCAGGTGGGGAATCAAGGCAGAACAGGTCTTGCTCCAAGGTGCAAAGTGCTCAAGTTAGGAAGTTTCTGTCTTAAGCCCCATTGGAGTACACAGTTCATAAAATCACTGCTCCACCTCTTATTACAATACAAAAAAATCTCCTGAGCTGAGTGAAGCAGCCTGCAGTCAGAAATCCTACACCCAGCCCTCCACATACAAGTCAAACGATTTTGACCCAGCCTGAAGAAAAGCCACAGTCCTGCAGGAAACTGGAATCTCCTTTAGCCTTGCTCACAATGGCTGCTAAAACACAGAACCCACCTTTGCTGCTGCAGAAAAACAAACAACTGCAGTTAGCTGCTTGTCTGTCACCTGAGGTAAGGACTGGGAATAAACATCCCACCAAACCACTGCTGTCAGTTAGCATATCAGCAAGGACCTGCTCTGCACCGGCATCCAGAGAACAGAACAGATAGAAAGTCAGAGCAGGAAAGTTTATGGAGAAGGAGACATTGCTGCTGTTTATTTTGGTGACTGCACTCTAAGTGTGCCCATCATTTTACAGAACAACTAGAGAGACACAGGGGAAAATGCCTCCTAAGTAAATCACAGCACAGAGGCTCACTGTTAGAAGGTGTGGGGTGGTAACTTCTTTAGAGTACAAATATGAATCAAATTGTGTACCCAAACTGCCTGCTTGATTAGAGATAATGAAGGAACATTCACCTAATGGAAGTGAAAGACTATTTAATTTTTCTCATATTATTATTTTTTTTGTCCTATAGTCATGCAAAAATTCAACTCCTATTTAGCCCTTTGCAAATGCAAAATAAAGCACATTAAACTACCAAGGAGATGGTTTAGTTAAGCACATTACTTCATACCCAGTGAGCTAAGAGCTCTCATCTGCTGTGCCCCAGCTTATGCACAGGACTTGTCAGATTGCACTAGCTCAGGAGTACAGAAAGGAAAACATAAGCAATTAACACATGACAGTTTGGATTAGGAGGAGGCTGCCAAGATGGATATGAGAGCAGTGCAGCGATGAAAGGACAAAACGTGGCAAAATCATCAAGAAGAGAGAGAAAGGGTAATAGCACATCCAGGATCGAGCAAAGGACTGCAGGCAGACACAGGGCACGGAGCTGCTTACAGGAAGAGAGCAAAAGAGAACATTTAACTCTGCCATATATACACAAGTGGCTCTTTTAGAGCAAGGCAATAGATCATTAAACACTAAGGACAGGAAAACAACCCTCAAGCCATGACTGAGAGACCGATGCTATACTTGCAGTAATTCAAAGTCTGATACTTTGTTTATTTCTTTATTTATTATGAGATCTTGATTAATCTTTCAGATGCACAGAGCAAAGAAGGTGAACCTTGCCAGCCTTGCAAACCTGTTGCCCTCAGCCCTTGTAATCATGCGAGCCTCAGCTGCTGGAGGGCTTCAAATGCTGTCCCAAAACAGCACTGAAAAGAATCATAGAATCACAAGGCTGGAAATGACCTGCAAGATCATCTATAGTCCAACTGTCCTCCCATTACCACTGCTACCACAAGTTACTAAACCGTATCTCATAGCTCCTCACCCAGACAAAGGCACACCACCTCACCAACTCTGAGCTACTTGGCTACCTCAGTTTTCAGGTGACCCAGCCCAGTTTCCTCCTTGTCAAAGACTAAAGCCACAACGTGCCTCTGGGAACTCCCATGTGAAAGCTGCAGACTACTTCCAACACCAAAGTACCAGTTCACATGACACCACAGAATCACCTGAGTTGGAAGGGACCTTTAAAGGCCACGTAGTCCAAATCCCCTGCAATGAACAGTGATGCCACACAACTGTCAGGAGCCCAACAGGGCACCCAAGCCAACTCCACCCTCCAAGCTATACAACCAACAGCACAGGTCGTAGGGTACTGCAGGTTAACCACTCTGTGGGTTTACCTATAGGAACAGTCCCACTCGTCAGCCAGCTCACACTTCACCAGTCAGAGGAGGTCTGTGCACGTTCCTGCCAGCACCCACCAGTTTATCCTCAAGCCTCAATTTTATAGCAAAAACACTGATAGGATCACACAGATATAAAAATTGTATAGAACAGAAAGTGGCCTGCCCATATAATACTTAAAAACCAGTTGCAGTCAGCACAAAGTACTCCTAAAGCCCACTGTGGCTTTTCCCAAAGACCCCATCCTTAAGATGCTTGGGTGAAAAATAGAGGAAAAAATCTTCATCCTCAACCTCATCCCTGCTCTGGCAGGCAGTGCTGATAGAGCTCTTTGATAGGAGCTGTGTCTCAGCCAGCCCACAAACCCATTTAGAGCACATACAAACATCCAGAAGACACTTTAAGAAGAGCCTTTAAACGCAGGCAGAAATGGCAATTATTAATTTTCTAAATAGAAATCTGACTACTTAAGCCTTATTTAAAAGTGTGCCTGTCTCTATAATTACACAGCCTTAATTTGTTTTCTTTCCTCCACAATAAATAAGGTGCGCACAATTACCCTCTGCAAACACAGTGCCTCCTGACTGGCTGGCCCAGTATGCAGCTGCTCAGGAAAACATTTAGAGGGAATTACAGTCTCTTAAGTACCTGCTTCCCAGTGCAGGGAGACTCAGACACCGCAGAAGTCAATTTGTCTAGCCCTAGGCACAATCTGCTGGAAATCTCCTCTCCCACATGCATAGCTCTACCACCCCAGCTGCGAGCAGCAGGCTGGACACACTGCCTGCAAGCAATCAGGTCTTGTCCTCTCCTGAGCACCGATTCCGGTGCTGGGTTTTCCTGGTGACTTCTCAGTACTTAAATAAGGATTGTGATCGTGTTGCATTCTTTTCTACAGGTCACTACAACCACCTCTCTGCACTGTTTCTCTGACTATTTTCATGACAGCTGTATGAAAAAGATCCTCATGACTTGTAATTTCCTATCAAGTTGAATTAAATTGGCCAGAGCAATTCCAATGTTACCAAGAGAAGAACAGGCATGGTAAGAGCACAAAAGACATTTTCCTCAATAAGCTTTTCTACACACAGAAACATAGTAAATATGTATTCAGATGGTTTATGTATCTCAAGTTTAGGCACCATATCATCCTAAAGCCTTCTTGTGTATGTCAAGCCAAAGACTGAGATTTTGTGTCATCACTAAACATTTCCACAGTCTACTACCCCAATTTACCCAGATTTGAGCAGTCAGGACAAAGATTTTCCACAACTTCTAACTGCAGCTTCTCACATGCCAAGCGTAGTGCTCTCCACAACCATTTCCCTATTAGCCAAGAGACAGCGAAAGCTGCACAGAAATGGCAGCAGGAACCTGCCAGTGCAACTTTGCACAGAAATAAAAAAAGACTTTCAGGGAAAGCATGCAAAATACACTGGATGGCTTTCAGTTTAGATCACTTACATCCATCCTCTTCAACACAGCATCAGTACTACTTTTAGAAGAAATCAATGGCCCAAGACCTACAACAGGGAAGGGGATGGAATTTAAATGAACACACCAAACTCATCCAGAACCATTCTTTTAAACCCCTACAAACCTGAACTCCTGCAATTAGAGCTAAGTGATCTGCTTATGATTGCACAGCTGGGATCTGAAGACAAGCGCATGCAGTAAGGAGTGGCCAGAAATAGCAGCTGATAGGAGAAGGCAGAGCTATCTGGTCCATCCGAGATGAGGAAGCTTTGATGAAAGACACTGGGAAAAAGTCACTTCAGAGGGAGGCTGGGATTCAGCCCAGAACATGGAGAGATGAGGGAAAAAAAGCAATTGAGTCCCTGCCATTTGTATACAAGCTTCATGCTTTTCAGATCCAGCTTGCAGCACCCCACGAGGTCCAGCCAAGGATTATCCTTATTCAGGCTGTGAAGTCTCTATGATGTTTGTTAGAGATGTGCAGTCTGTATCTCAGCTCCACCTGCAATCATCCAAACACCCAGCAAAGGAGGAGCAAAACCACACAGCTCACCCGTGAGCCTTAAGTCCACTGTCCTGCAACACATTCAGCTGCTGCCAGCTCTGCCATGAGGGGATCGAGATGGTATCCCTTGCTCTTGTCAGCTACTATACCCACTTAAAGCAGTCCAAGACTCACAGCAGAGTGATATTTCCATTAATCCTTTTATCCCTGGCACCTATGTGTAGTGGCTTCAGAAAATGTCAGGCTCTCAGCAAGCTGAGCTCTCCAAGAAGCAGCAGCCGAGATGCTCTGATGTGCTGGCATAGCCCTATGGGCACATAGTGGAACCAATTGGCACTGGGTGTCTGTAAGCCTGGGCAGCATCCATGCTCTTATGCCAGAATTGGACAGTCCCAGGAGAAAGAAGCCAGCACCCTGACGTAAGAGTTCAAGGAAGCAGATTTCCCTGCAAGACCCAGCTCTGCATCCCTGGAGATGAGAATCTGCCACCAGGAGCAGCCACACTGAAAGCATTCACATACCAGGGACACATCACTGGGACGCATTGCTGGGTGTGCTCAACAGCATCAAATCCAGCAGCAAACACCAACCACATAATGCACTTCCTTGCCTCGAGCTTCAAACAGCAAGGAAAGAAAGACATTAAGAACATGATCAATCTTACATGGCCCGAGCAGTAAACAAACACATATTTCATCACAACATACCAACCTCAGCTTTTGACACAAGATGGATACGTTGGGGTTTTTTCCCCCCTCCATCTCAAAAGTAATCTCAAAAGACAAAAAAAAACAAATGTTTTCTAAGAGAGCAGTAACAGTTGTATGTGTACACGTTAATGGCACACTCGGATTCAAAACGAGCATATTTCCTTCTACACTCCTATGATAACCAAACTAATTTCATCAGGAATCAAATGCTATGTATGTAACAGATAAAAATGAATAAACTGCAACAGCACAATTGACAAACTACATTGGAAAAAAAATCAGTTGGGAGAGGTACTTCAGAAAGAACATTTCCCAGTAACAAACAGCTACACAAAATACAAAACAAATGCTACAAATCAAAATAATAAAGCACGAAAATCAGGGAAATCCCTGTGGTGAGTGTTAAGGAGGTAATATTATAACACGATATGCACTTTTAAAACTCAGAAAGGCCTCATGTTTGTTCATAATGCCCTTAACTATTCATGCCCTTTGGTACTGCACATCTCCTATTTAGGAAGTACTTTACCGTCACTTAGCAACTGTAACCAGTTTTCCAAAAAGGAAGCTTCTGGGGTTTTCAGTTCAAATAATCTCTGAGCATACATCAAAAGACAAATATATCTGGCTCTGCAGGTTGTATCTATCTCCCTCCACCAGTAGCATTCCATATTAATGGCCACATGCACCCACAGAGTCAAATGGCTGTGCTCTACGGCCATTTTTCCCCACGGAAAAAGGCTGCTGGCATTGGTTTCTAAAACACAGGGATGCTCTCCATCCAGCTCACCAGCTCAAACCCAAAGCTGTGCACTTCTCACCAACTTTTTTTTGTTCTTTTAATCCGTGCCAGAGCCAAGAAGGCTTTATCTTGGACACAGTTGTTTTGTCAAGACATTTCAAACTCATGAACACTTTCCATAACTTGCACAGTACTCCAGCTTTTGTTCAGTGCCTTGGGAAGGTGAGTAGATATCCAGTGAAGAAATCCCTTGGCCTCAAGCATAGGGAAACTCCTTGGGACACTATACCTGATGGCTAAGGATGCCCAGGGAGCTGAGCACTCACAACACCCCTACTCCAGCCCTACCTCACGCCCACCAATAGGCCAGCTCACAAAGCCACTCATTAGGAGATCTGACAGCCACGTGCCTCAGGATTTGCCTAACGAGATGGCCACCTCTCAACCCTTTCCCCTTCAGCATCCCCCCCTCCCTCATGCTATGCTCTGTGACCGAAGCCCTGCTGAGGGAGCAGAGGGGACACGGACAGCAGGTGGCTGCACTCACATGTAGCGCAGGTGAGGGTTCTTGGCAAAGGCGCGAGGTTGGATATTTCGTAGTCCTGAGTTCCTGATTGTCCTGGAAAGAGAATGAGAGGGCAGCAATGAAGTCAACGTTGAAGACCGCTCTAAAGCCCTGTGCTAAGCACCAGAGACAGTGCCCAATACTGGGAGCAGCAGTGCCACAGCAAGTATGCTGGGAGCCCTCCAGTCCCTAAGGAGGGACATCTCACCCCAGTCAACCTCCTCAAGCGCAGAGGAAATCAAGCTTTTCAGCTTCAGCTGACACACAGCAGCACAGGCTCAGCACAGAGCAGCTGCTGGGCTGCAAACAACAGTATGCCCCTTTACTGTTTGCTTTGACAAGATGAGAACTGTATCAGTCTGCATGCAGGATGGGTGTTTAGCATGCAGTTTGTTGGGGTTCAGATACCAGGGTGGTACCCAGCCTTCCCAAGCACCAAGAAAACTACTTTCAGGCAAAGGGCCTCAGCTTCTCTGTGATGCACAAGGTCAAGCTCTTCTGAAACCAGGAGGGCTGCAGAGGGAGATGCCATTTCCTTATTGTGCAGCACTACCACAACAACCAAACTAAATGAGAACCAACAGCCCAGCATTGAAGGATTGGCAGAGACAGCTGGAAATTCACATTGTGAGACTGAAATGAGTCAGAACAATGCACAAGCCCAGCACCAGAACAGCGGGGGAGAGGAGAGGTCAGGGTTGATGTGTGTTGACAGAGCTGTCAGGAGCTAGCAATCTTCCTCCTCCCAGATCCAGTAAAGACCAGAAAGCACTTCATCTCCATTTTGTGAAGTTTCATAACAAAACACTGCAGAGCCAGCAGCTTAAACAGGCTCTGAATGCCACAGCACAGAGACAGAGGGAACCATTTGCTTAGGAAGCAAGGGACTGCCCAGTGCACTCCTCCTCCCGACATGCAAGACATACTCACAGCCTCTGGAGTCCCGTGTACAGCTCCATGTCTACAGCATTCAGCGTCTGCAAGTTCTTCCAGTTCTCTATGTGTCTGTGAAAGAGAAGGAAAGGCTCAGCTATGGCACATCCAGATGGCTCTGCCCATTCAGAGGGCAGCACACAGTATCATGTTCACTTTTGCTATAGCCCAAACCTTCAACGTGCAGAAGGTCTGGAAATTGAATGTACTCTGGCTTCAGCAGACATATCCCCAGATACATGGGGTATGCATCATGCTGCCAAAATAAGCAGCTTCCCGTGCTGCTTTTTATTCTGTGTTCCCTGTACTCTGGGGGGGGGGGGGGGGGAAAAAAAAAAAAAAAAAACACCACCAACATGGTTTTACCCATAATTTTCAGTGTAGGAAATGCAACCGATCCATTGTACACCATTGGTAAAGTCATTGCTTCTCTCCAAGCACATCAGTGCCACTCAAGAGGAGTGAAAGTAAATAAGACTTCTCAACAAAAATATGGGGCCTGAAAGGGGGAGGAAAGGAAAAAAGGCCATATATTTATCCATTCTCTTACTTCAGTGGACAAACGGGGTGCTGGTCCTTGCTAGCTGGAAGCGCTGCTGGCAGCAGAGTGCCAAACTCAGTTTGGAAACCGTGCCTTTATTATAAATTCCTCTGTCGCCTGGGGCACTCGAGCAGGTATGTTATGGAGAATGAAAACAGAAATAGATCTGTCACCATGGGATTGTTACTCAGTAAATATTAGAGCTGGGGGAAGGTGACAGATCGACTGCCCCAGAGGACAGGGTCCCCTATTATCAGCAGCACAGGAGTGATGCTGGCAGCATGGCCACAGGCCCCTAACAAGCTGCAATGCTGTGCAGCTGGGAGGAAGCTTGGTTTTCACCAATCAGGTAGTCCTTGGTGAGTCCAGGCTTTCTCCCAGACCAATATTCCTTCCAACAGAAAGCACGTTTCCAAGAGAACCTTGCTGCAGAGCAGGTAAATGTGGTCCTCTATCAGAGCAATCTCAGAGTACGTAAATTATCTGTCCAGTTCCCTTAGACAAGGCATAAAAGAAGTGCAGCCTCCAAGTTCAGGAGTGCATGCACCCAAACTCACATTTGCCCTGATGCCATCATTGGCTTCATGCTCAGCCTTGGGCAGAGAAACATTTCCGTGTTACGGAGGGTTGGGGTGATGGGCCAGTGCTAAGAACCATTACCTCTGAGTTTAGGACCTCACGTGGTGGAACAGAGGGTGATTAAGGGGAATAGGGACTTCAGTCACTCCTGGAGCAGTCACAGAGGTCATACATTCCTTCTCAAAACACAGTGAGTGCTGGAGAAGCATTTGCACAAGAATAGATGAACAAGCACAACAGAATCTGGACTTGAACTACATCCCAAATACCATCCGTATAAAGAAAAAAATGTAATAATCCGAATTGTGGATTAAACCTAGAACCTGAACACGTTTCTCTGCTATCACCATCCAAATCCAAGAAGAGCAAGGACCCAAAAGAGTCATCGCTGTGGGTGTCCCAACTCTGGAGCTGCTTGAGGCCAGGTTGGATAGGGCCCTGGGTAGCCTGAGCTGGTGGGGAACAACCAGACCGTGACAGGGGGTTGGAGCTTAATGATCTTTAAAGGTTCCTTCCAACTCAAGCTATTCTATTCTAATCTACGAAAAATTCACATCCTAGGGCACAAGACTCCTTGGCTCCTCCAAGAAAAGAAGAGGCAGGAAGGGGATAACTTGGGTTTACCACTAGGGCATGCTGGAGCTACAGCATCTGAGCACTGAGAAAGGGCAGAGATGGAGCAGCCCTGAGCCAGGAGCTACGGAGCAACCGCAGCTGGGAAGGAGGTGGCAGCCAGATTGGCTCTTGTTTTATTGATTGTGGTTGCTAAAATAAAATAGTCAAGGTTATTTTTGACCTGACACTCAAAGCCACATGCAGCATATGAGAGGTAGGAAGAGACCTGGGCTTGTTCCCAATGATACACACAGGCTTGCTGGTGACTGGGGGTCTTGGTGAGAGCTGTAAATCTGACAGAACTACAAACATCTTGGCCTGCTCTGGACTCAAAATGAAAAAAAAAAAAATCTCATATTCTGTCTACAAAATGCTGCACTCTAACTGTGGAAGTGGATGAAGTACATAATGCCAGAACAGACCTGCACTGGACAGAATGGCTATTGTCCTCCAAGCAGTTCAATCCCTCCAGAAGTGACATTGTACCAAGCTGTAAAGAAACCTTCAGAATCCATGCTCCAGCCTCCCAAAGGCAGCCCAGGATTCTCCTGAGCCAATTACGCTTTGGTTTGTTATTTAACATACACACACAACACCCATATAGGGAGTGACAAGGGAGGTGGAAATAAACACACACATATAGAATAATCCCATGACACAGCAGCTCTTTTACATAGAGTGCAACAGAGGGTGATAGCATCATCTTGAATCAGGTGCACAGTTCAGCAAGCAAATTTGAGTCCTCATGGCTACACAGATGCTTCCCTTCACAAGGGGTCCTAGAAAGTTGTTTTCATATACACACACACACACACACACAGATACATATACATACACACACTTTTTTTTTTCAACTTAGGAGTCACTCCCTAGCTCCTCAAAGCAGTAAATCAGACATTGTTGACAGGCACCCCAACGATACACCCAGAAATCCATTTTCTTTTGTTCCCTATGGCTTTTGAAAGAGTAGCGTAACCTTTAAGAAGTAGATTCAGGCAAATCCAGCCAGCACAAAATAAACAGAAATGCATCTTACTCTGAAAGTTCAAGGAGTCAAGCTGTGATTGCAAAATTGGCAGCAGTTGCACAGGAAAGCAAACCAAAGAAACTTCACTCCTAAACTTCAGTCCCTCTTCATGTCCTTCAGCCTCTCAAGTTAGTTCCTCCTCTTTTCCTTCCATGGCTTTGCTTGCCCTTGAAAGACTGACATCTTTCCCATTTCTACCCAAAATGGAACCTTCCCCTTCTCTGTCTCAGATCATTAACCTGGCAGGAACACATCTGCAGGGCTCACTCCAAAAACAGATGTGACAATCCCAGTCCCGCCCCATTCTCTGCAATCAGACTTTTAGGTATGAATTACAGCCCATGGGTTACTGCCTCCTTCCTACAAACTCCTCTAAACATACAATAGCAATAGCTTCAAGAATAACACCATACTCCACAAATCCTGAACTGTGCACCACATACACATCCACCCAGACTCATCTCCAGCTTTAATATCAAGACCACATGAGATGAATCACTAAAAAAAGATGGCAGCGCTCATTTTCTGGAGGGGGAAGCAAAGGAGAAAAGGGTTATTTGTTTTAAATACTGCCTTCTCTACCTCATGCCTATTAGGCAAGTCCTGATCAAGTCCAGGTCTCCCTGCAATGTAAAGCTGCCATTTACAGACCAAACTGTCCTGTTTAGGAGTAGCTGGGGCTTCTTTCTTCCAAATTTGTACTGAAATGCTGCACTGGAACCCTGCTCTTCTCATTTCTTACAACATACACACACACACGCATTTCATATTTGTCTTGCGTCAAAATTATCCTTGCTTAAACAGCTTTTTTCCTTTCCTGCTATTTACTCCTCCTTCCTTTACAAAGAAGTCAGACCCACCCAGCAATCATTCATAATTACACAAGGTCAGTTCTGCCAAGACAGCAAGTCCGTACTGTGCAGTGAAGAGCAAGGCAAATTGAACCAAATGCCTTAAGAGATACAAAACTCAAGACGTAGAAGTGATGCAGATACACTCTCAGACAGGATCTTCGGTGACCTTCACAATAAGTACCACTATGATAGTCACCATAATAGAAAACTGCCCCACTTTCTTCATTGACCTACTTAAGTCCTTCTTATCTTCAAGAAGGGTGACCAGAAGCATGCAGCAGTCTCCAGGAGGACTCAGTTTACAGAAGCAGCACCCCACTGGTACTCACAATGCCTTGGCTTTCAGCCCAAGATCTTAGCATCCTTATCACAGCCTTATCAGCACTTGTCCTCACCTGCAATCCAGCACTTCACTAAGCACTTCTACCCACCAGGTCATTCCCAATTGACATGACTTCCTAGCTGACAGCAAAAACCCACATAACTCCCATACGTGCACTACAGACTTCCTTGGATTTGTTTCTGGCACTTCCCCTCTGTGCCCCACAGCCCCTGCACTGAGCCAGCAGCAAAGCCCATGAGCCAGCTCCTGCCTTTTGAGCCAATGCCTTCATGAAGGCAGGAGCCAACTTCACCTGCAAGCAACCTCTTCCAACATATCTCACCACCTTTTCTCCTTTAGCCAGCTCTTCACCTCCAACACTGCGCTATTCCCAGTGTAACACCATCAAATTAACCTCTCACCATGAAGCAGCCTCTTTGCTTAGGAAATTAGTTACAGATATAAGCTTATCCAGACAAAAGCTATCTTTAGGAGGTCAGTCCTGCATCATATCTCAGCCTCCACTTATGACAGCGCAAAGCCCTCTTTGCCAGCCCCACAGCTCCCAGGCACTATGTGAAACCAGTGGCTTTTTCCCTGCTTTGCTGACAGATCAGAGATCTCGTCGGCTATATGGCCACCCAATGGCAGGCTTTAACTTTTGGCTGGTCTCCAGACATGCCATCAGCTAGCCCCACTTGCTGGAAGCAGAGAAGTGCCCACCATCCCATGGGAATTCCCATCACTCTGCCAGAGATGTTTGACAACACAGGCTGGTGTCACCTCCTGGAGACCACACAGCAAGCCTGCACAGCCCTATGCACTCCTCTTCCAGCCCAGGGCCAACACAGCAAGGGAGATGAAAACATCCACAAATATTTAAACACAACCAGGCTTATTTTATCCCACATGAATGAGGCAGGGGTGAAAAGCAGCAGCTTATGCCAATTTACTGAGTGATTAGCTTGAGGCTACTTAATGTCTCTGACCTTCCTTCACCCTCCTTATATGACAAGGATAATATTTATCTAATCTCCCTCAGCTTTTCAAGTGCTGTGGTAAATAGCTAAAAAAAGGCACTTGATGAGCACCAAGTACTATGTAGCATGTATACACATGTGCTACCCAAATCCACATCCAGCCCAGACTGAAGGAGGATGACTTTCCATCAGGATGCCGTCAGCTCCAATCTGACAGAGCAGATGGCACATCTTCTTCAGAGCCACGCTGCACAAGTGCCACGTCGGGCTCCTAGGGACACAGCTATTGGAGAAGAAAAGGTTTGGACAACACTCTCAGAAATATGGTTTGAATTGTTAGTGGTCCTGTGTGGAGCCTGTAGTTGGGCTCAGTGATCCCTGTGGGCCCCTATCAATTCAGGATATGCACACATTGGAAAGGCAAGCAAAGTACTGGACTCCTTGCTCTTACAGGGCAATGGGAAAATTGATTTGTCATCCAGGCACATTACACCTCACCATGCAGATAGAAACATTAGCTTTCAATTACCTGATATGTTTAGCATTATAAACAAACCACTTGGCACACCAGCACTAGACCATGAAAATATGAACGTGAAGGTAGGAAGAACAGAGAGAAGTCATCTATTGACTACTGAGCTCTGCCTCCTCCAGGCAGAGGTGCAGGAGCAGGCAGCAAACCCTGGAGGCTGGGAAGGCACCGTCCTCAGTGTCACCCCACTGGGGCAAACCCTGCACTCTGGGGCTGACAGCCCCTTTTATTCACAGGGCTGGGGAAGCCATAAAGAAATCAGCCATTCTTCACAGTATTATAAGGCACTTATCACATACATTTAATAACCAGAGGCATGAAGGACTTGATTCCCTCAATATGGAAGTTATAAAATTGAATTGGTAACTGAGCATTAAAGGCAAGTGCAGCTGAATGAAGACTTATGAGGGCAATATTTTCCTTATTTGAAGCGTGGGCTTCCCCTTCCCAAGTGCACATGGAAAAGTCACCCAGCAGCAGATAACTTTACATCGTTAAGAAAATTTGAGGTCAGTGAGAGAAAGGGTGGAGATGCAAGCAAATCCAGCTTTGTAGAATTAATTATTAGCGTAACCCCACAGTGTAATTGCAATTTGTCAAGGTAATGATCATAAAACACACCACTGTGACACAGCTCCCTGTGTGCTAGCAGATCTGCTCCTCTTGCCAGGGCCACATAGGGTACTTGTTGCTGGGGAAGATGCTCCCAGTCACCCTCCTGTGGCTCCAACCATCCTCAGCTTGGGCATCCAACCCAACAAATCAAACTGGGCTCTTCCAGAAGGGCTGGGCAAAAGGAAGAGCCCTCCATTCCTATCCCAAGTTGGGCTCAATGATCTTTATGGGTCCCTTCCAACTTGGGATATTCAGTGATCCCAAGGGGGCCTCCACACCCTTGCCCAGCTCTGGCTGGTGACTTAAGGAGCAGACAAAATCCCTAGCAGGGACAATGTTTCAGCATTACTGAAGGACAGCAGGCTGCCCAGACCCAGAACAGACTGATTGCTGCAGAACGTGGGAAGCAGTACATTCCCATTATCTCACACTACATCCAAGGCCTTTCAGTGCAGGAAGAGTTATGCCCAGTCACCTGCTTTTAGAGTGGAAGAAATAGGTGCAAGTGGGACAGCAGAGCTGAAGGAGCACTGTGGGCAGCAGGGCAACTGCCTTCAACAAACATCCTCCTTAATCTCTCATCACTGTTACATCTCAGCTAGTGCTCAAGAACTGAGATGTCCCAGATCCCCATGGTGCTGAAGAACCTCATTAACCTCCTGTTAATGACTGCAATCACAAACAAGCATGCCCAATTGCAACACAGCCATCCGGGACGAGAGGGCAATCCAGGGAAGAGAGAACGTTCCTCCAGGTATCTTACAGTGAGTAGAAACCTTGAGATGAGAGAGCATCCTCTGCTTTATGGGGTGCAGGAGATCAAGCAGACTCCCCTTTGGGCAGCAGCTGGTTCCCTGTGCACCCTCCAGGAAAAGGAAAGGATGCTTTTACCCATGGGATCTCACATGCAGCGAGAGCTGGAAGCATGCAGTATTTTGTGGCCTTTAAAGATCAAACAGCATTCTATGGAAGAAGTAGCACCCTGGTCAAAATCAGCTCCCGTAATCACATTCTGCCTTATTAAACCCTCTTTGCAGCTTCAAACGAGAGGCGAGATTCCCTCACACTCCCACCTCTGAACAGGTCTGTGGCTGTTCAGAAATTAAAGATATACAAATGAAGTCGTGAAGAGCTGACAAACTCTGCTCCAGCTTCATGCCTCTCTTAGAGAGCATGGTACCCACACACATCAGCAAATGAAGGAAATGGAGCCCAGGTGTGTGATCACATTCAACCTGACAGGAGTAATCCTTCGCACAAGCAGTGCCACTGAGCATCCTCTCCTGCCCAGAGCTCTGTGGTTGTCCCCTTCCATCCAGACCCACTGCCACTCCCAGCTCTGCTCTCTGCTGCACACCCCCACAAACCCACAGGCACGCTTCCCAAAAGCACAAGCTCTACAGGAGTCTAAATTTGGCAGCTTTTACATCCACATCAGCTTCATCCCAAACCCTGTTTAAGTTTAGCCGCACGCTTTGGGGCCATGCAGCGGACACCATAGGCACCCAAAGGTCTCTGTGCTCCTGCCACGGCTGTGGCTGCATCAGAACCCTCCATTCCCATCCCATTCTCCTCCACAACACCCCAGCCTCATTTATCAGGGCTTTCCCACAGCCCCAACACCAGGAAACCTGCCGATCCCATGCAGCAAGGGCAGAGCCAATCTGTCCTGGGCTCACGTCCTGCTCCCACCAAGCGCTCATTTTCCCAAGGAGCCTGAACTCCTCTCCCCCAGCAGTTTGGCTGCCCCGATGTTTACGAAGCAATGCCCAGCTGGGCTGGATGGGGGCCAGGCTCCCAGCCGCTCCGCTCAGGACAGGCACAGCAGCTCCCAAACCCTTCTGGATGCTGAGCCTCCTACCCCACAGGTTGGCAGCAGACTTTCACCAGGAGAACATTTGGATTCCTGCAGTGTGCAATCAGCCCAGGCAGAGAAAATAAAGTATCCCTTTTTGTGCGTTTTTTTCCCCCCCCTCTCTCCTCTGCTTGCATTTTTCTTATCACAGAGGTGGAAGAAAAAAAAAAAAAAGCATCACTCAGGAGGAGGGGGATGCACACATTACAATAGGGTGGAAGGTCATGGAAATAGCAGGTATGTAATGGGGAGACAACTGGCTCTTAGAAGGAGACGTGAGCCAATGCGCCTGTAAACATGACACAGGCAGGAGGAGGCAGGGCAGGAACAGACACTTTAAAAGCTCTTCTCCCAGCGTTCCACTTTGTTCACTGAAACATGAAAAAAAAAAAAAAAAAAGGGCTTTGCAAACATATTACATGAGAAGGCACTGACAGCCACAGATGCTGCTAACAGGGCTGCTGTGTTTGAGCCGACCCAGCCAGGGAAACACAGAATATGGGGATCACTTCCATCTCAGATCTCCAGTTAAAGGCACAGACATTGGTACAACTTCCCCAGGGGGAAGCACATGGGTTCCTGCTACCCAAACATGACCTTTCACCACTGATGCTGATGATTTATTTAGTGGGACGCATTTCTTCTTGGTGCTGCTAAGGGTCACAGAGCAATTTCCCCCATATCCTTGAACCAAGAACTTGAGTAGATTTTACTTTTTGTTGTTGTTTTGCTTGCACACAATCACTCAAACTTCATTTCTGCTCCTCTGCAGGAGCTGGAGGTCCCAGCCCAACCTTGGAGCAAAGCACGCAAGCCCAGAGAGTCAGCAGCAAAGAGAAGATCACCCCGCACAAAGAATGCAGACATTGTGTGCTGCTGGCTCATTCACAGCCTGCAGCAGCTGGGGCCCGAGAGCCTGTGCTGTGTGCCAGGCTGGGGCTCACTGGGGTCAGCAGCTGGTGTGGGACAGCCCTCCTGCACCACTCCTCCCTCTGTGGGCACCGCAGTGGGATGGGGAGAGGCTGATGTGTTTCACTCTGCTCTGCAGGAGGAGGAATAAGGGTGGGTTTCATGGTGCATGATGCCATCAGGGCCACCCCTCAGCACCACGTTTTGGTTGCCTGGTAGCCAGCAAACCTACCCGAAGCCCAACCGCTGGCCATCAACTCCAGGCCACCATCCAGACAGAGCTACTCCCAACTGCAGAGAGGAATCATCACAGAATGGCTTGGGTTGGAAAAGACCTCAAAGATCATCTTGTTTCAGCTCCCACGCTGCAGGCAGGGTTGCAACCCACTAGATCAGGCATTATATAAGGCTGCCCAGTGGAAGAAAGCAGCTGTGCTACATTACAGTAATTCACTCTGCAAGTTTCCTGCAGAGAAACAGATCTGAGTTCAGCCAGGAATTGGAGCTCCCATGAACTGGCTCAGCAGGGTAGTGGGAGGTGAGGGCAGGACCTCTACCAGCATCCCCATCCCAAGAGCACACCACAGCCCTGCCTAGCAATCCTAATACAATCATCACCTCTGGTGTCCATATTCTAGGTTATGAGGGCATCATGGTTTCCTGGCCACAAGGACCCCAACACCAAACCAAGGAAGCCATCCCAGCTGAGGGGCAACCCACAGTCTCCTGAACCTCCACACATCACACCTGCTGACCAACAGCTTCTGCCCAAGGCAGTTTGCAGCTGGGTAGCTTTTGTGGGGTTTTTTCTGGTTTTTGTTTTGGTTTTTTTTTTTTTTTAAACATCTTTTCCCTATCTCCCTTTTGAAAAATTCTGTAGTTGCTATGGAAATGGTCTCATCAGTATGGGTAGAACATAGCAGTGCCAGCCAGAACTCCCTGCAGTTCCCAGTTGACACCAGTGCCCAGGAACTGGCTGTGCTGGAAGTTATCCCAAGCTGCACAAGGAGCGCCCAGACCTTAAAGCCACGATGGGCACTGATGGCGGATTGAGACTCATCTGGGAATCAGGGTAGGGACCTGCAAATCACCCAGGGATAAGACAGGATGACAAAAAAATAATAATAATAAATCAAGACACCCTCACACTGGTTATAAGCAGCAACAAGATGCAGCCTCTCCAGCAGTACCTCGCTGTAGGCAGAGAGATAAGCACAGATGGGGCAGCAGGAGAAGAGGCAAGTTTTGTCACAGGTGCTGTGCATCCCTCTAGGGAGGTTTCTGCTGCTCACCTTGTGCTGCCACATCCCTACCTCAAAAACCACGCATGAAGCTCATTTCACAGCACCTCTGCACACTTGGCAATGAGCAGGCTGCAGATGTTGAGCTGGGTGTTTCCCCAAGCATCCATCTCCTGCTGCAGGGTTTTTCATACATTCACATTGATGCTGCACCCATCTCACATCTCCATCCTCCTGCATCAGCCCTATCAGCAGGATCAGAGTCTGTCATGCAGCATGTCCCCCCCCTCTGCCTTGGTCCTGCAGCACACGGGCAGTGCCATCATGGCACTGAGATGCACTATGGCACATCCATGGGGTGATGAATGCTGGGCTGAGTTTAGCACAGACCTACCAGATCCTGCTTGTCCTTTGGGTGCGAGTCCTGATTAAAGTCCTAAATCAACAATTTGCATCCTCAAACTTCAAGAAGCACATCGACACTGGAAGCTACGTGCATCTTCAACCTTGCCAGACCCTACATGCTCTCCCAGAAGAATGCACTGCACACAGGAGAGAAGGAAGGGCTGAGCTGTTACTGAGCCACTCACCCGTGGTCACAAATGCTGCAAACAGGAGCCAGTGCTCCATTGATGCATGCTGTCATTTCTGGCCCACATTTAATAGGTTCAAGACCTAAAGCACAAAGCAGCAGAAAAAATGTGCTTCCCACCCTGATCATCTTAGCGCATACCAGAACCTCTTTGCTCCCTGCTCCCAGAAACATCATTGCACCAGCCCAGAACATTTTGCTCCACAGTTTTGGCAAGAAGTGCCATGCAAACCTGCTTGCAAAGCAAAGAAGCAATCTGCAAATCATTAAGGTTGGAAAAGACCACTGAGATCACGAGGTCCAACTCCAACCCACCCCTACCACACCCCTCAGTGCCACGTCTCCATGGTTCTTGAATACCTCCATGAACAGTGACCTCACCACTTCCCTGGGCAGCCTCCGCCAATACATCACTGCTTTTTCTGAGAAGATATTTCTCCCGATATCCAACCTGAAGCCTGGCCATGTGTGGACCAGAAACAGCAAACGCAGGGAGCTGCAATCCTCTTATTGCATCAAATCACTGCAACCATGATCTCATTACACTACGTCTCATCACTGTCCTCATCCTGGTGCCCCGTATCCCCATACTAACCCTGCTCCCACAGCCCCTTTCCCACCACACCACCCCAACAGTCCTCAACCCAGAGGTGGAGCATACACTATCCCATCATTCAAAAAAAAAAAAAAAAAACCTGAAGCACAGAAAGCAAACAACTTATCCATCATCCAGCAGTCCATCTTAAGATGCCACTTTTCCAACACTCGCTCTTCCAGCACCCTTATCCTGTCCCACAAAAACCTCAGCGGCATCTCCTCTGGTGAGGCTGGGTCAGCCCCAAAGTTGATTTATCTAGCCATTGGAAGAGCAGTGTATCAGAGTTGGTTCCTTGGGCACCCAGAGTGCCCAACGTGCCCATCCCAGCTGCACCCTGAAACACCAGCAGCACCCAGAACCTGCACACAGCATAGTGCTGCCTCAACCCCAGCTGATATGGCAAATAAGATTACAACAAATACAAACTAATGATACAGCTGTCAAGGCAGATTAGACTGCACAGTGTAAAAAATTGCAGGGCTGTTTAGTCACAACAATATAAGATTAATTTATCAATACAGCTTATGTGGCGCTGGAGAGATAGCAAATTGAGTAAGTGAATCTTTTCTACACCTTATGGGGAGGGGGAGCTCCCAACCAGCTGGGTGCAAGGGTCCAGATGCCCATGAGGACGCAGGGGATGGGAACAGCTTGAGGCAGCCGTGTGACTCTCCCAGCTCAGGTTTGATGATGGGATGCCACACATGTGTTTATTTACCTACATATTTTCAATTCTCAGAATTAACATATGCAAAAATATGCAAAGCCACTTTCACCCTTTGGGGGTTACACCTCTGCCAAGCACAGCTGAGCTCACACAGTTGAGCATCTTTTTCAAGGGTGCCCACAAAGCGAGCACGCAGCCAGCAGCCCCTCAGGAGATGCTTCCAACTCATCCTCAGCCCAAAAGATAGGACCCCAGTAAGGCCGTATCATTCCACATCCCCCCTGCTTTGCCATCCGCGGGTTAAAAATGTGCAAGTAAATAAATAGCTGCAGTGATAATGAGCCAAGGTTTCGATCTGTGAAGGTGAGAGCACAGCAGCAGCCGCCGATACGAAGGAAGCGCCCGTTTCTATAAATATTGAAATCCGGTAATTATCATCATTAGAACTAGTTGTGATTTATCCGTAGCTCAATCCCAACAAGTAAAAATGGCATTTATTTGCCACAATTAGAACAGCTAAAAATACCTCCCGAACCTTGCCTGGCTTTAAAACAACCACATCCCATGAGTGGTCTTAGCTTTGGGTTTGGATGGTGGGGAGCAACACAAGAGGTGAACAAACCTTGTGTTCCCCCCCGGGGGCACTGAATCGAAGTCCCATCATCTTTCAGAAGCTGTTCCCAGCTCCACAACTCCCTGCATAACACAACATCCCCCCCCAGCAAGCAGCAAACATAGAATCATAAGGTTGGAAAAGACCTCTAAGATGATGATCTTAGACCAACCGTCGACCCATCACCCTTCACGCCCACTAAACCATGTCCCAGCATGTCACATCCCTACAGTATCTGTACATTCACAGACAATTACCAAAGAGGCAGCACCTTGATGTCTGTAGTCTGTATCACAACCCCAGGCAGGGGGTTCCCCCATCAGATGGCCCCAATCCCCAAAGGCTTTCTCCGGCTGCTCCAAGACAGAAGGTTTCCCTGAGGAGACATGCCTGACTCCACGGGTCAGAGATGTTCTTTCCAACAGTCACACTGAATATTTTCCCCACTTCTTCAGCAACAGCAGGAAAAACACGCTGTGAAATGGGCAGCCTGACAGTTCCATGCTGCATGGGGGCAAACGCAACAAGGTGCCAGACCCATCCTGCAGCCTGGGGACACCCCCAGCCACCAGCCACTCATCCCCAGCAGATATCCACCCCAGCCTCCTCCCACAGTAACCTGACCACACTAAGGGCTTTTTTTTTCCTCCTTTCCTTTCTCTTTCCACCACTATTTGCTCAGGAACCTATAGCCCATTTTCCCTCCTTTCAGCAGCATCCTATCCAAGGCAAACCAAACTAATTTTAAGAGTAAGATTTGGCAAGACACTATATCAAATGCTTTACTAAATCCAAATATATTAGGATTTCCACGTTCTGCTCAGCCACTAATTTTGCGATTCCATCAAAAAAGAAAAAGCAATCAGGTTTGTCTGGCAAGATTTATTCTTCCTAAATCCCCGCTGTTATTGCTCATGCTTTCCTTATCCTCTAGTGCTTCACTTTCTTAATACTGTGGGACTGGAAGTGTTTGCTGGAAATTTATTTTTTTGCTATTTCTACGGATTTCTAAAAATCTGCCTCTGCTCTCCTCCGCTGCCCCCTGCTTTCCCCACCTCTATCAGCATCCCTGTGCTGCTGCCATGCATCTGCTCCAGCCTTTCACAAGGTACCACGTGCCAGTGTTAACACACAACAACCAGCCTCAGTCATAAGATGCTGGGAGTGGGGAAAAAAAAAATATATAGGAAAAAAAGCACAATTGGCAGCAGGATAAAGGTCTGAAGGATACAGTGAGCTGGGTCAAACCCAGGTTCAGTGCAGAGCGTGGCCAAGGGGCTGAGCAGTTGATTAGTGCCCAAAGTATCACCCTCCTACTTTACTCCATAGCACTGCCCTTTATTGTGAATCAGACCCGACTGAGCCACAAATGACCCTGGTGGATACATCCCCAGAAGGACAAATAAGAAAAGCAGAGGGTAATCAGCTCTCCCTGTCGCTTTGCTCAGTGGGGAGCCAAGGGGAAGCCTCCAAACCCTTATGGAGGCAGTGCTTTGCCAAGAGCATCATCCCCAGATGCATCAGTGGCCTCATCCTGCTGCAGCACCAGCCTCGAGCAGCTGGGAAAGAGCTCAGGTGTATCTGACTGCAAGGTGATTGCTGCTCCTGCTCATTAGGAGAAAGGCAGCTCTGCTTGCATGCACCCAGCTCCTGCTCTCCAAGTCCTTGCACACAGCAACGCTCAGCATTTTCCTAACTAAACAGCAGCCAGCACACCGACCCCATGGCTCAGCATCAGCTGCGTGCACCCAGCAGACCTCCTGTCCATTCCAAAGACCGTGCTCTGCCACCAGCCCCAACCACAGCAAAGACATGAGCAATGGAGTTTGCAGCACTGAGCTGGGAGCACCACACTGGGTTCCTGCTCACCCCCAGGTTCAGGTCTATGCTTCATCCCTTGCCTGAGGTTTTCTCAAGAGAAAAAGCCACAGTACAGCCATCTCTGCAGCTCATTAGGAGCCAGAGCTCACCAATGGGGCAGCAGCAGCACCCCAGCAGATGGCTGTTTCCATAAGGAAACTCCACTGCTTGCAACTCCTTCAATGCTCACAGGAAGGAAAAAAAAAAGAAAAAGAAAACAACATGGGCATGGCAAAGCTGGGTCAGGAGATGACCCTGAGCACTTGAGGGATAATGGAGATTTTCTCTTCACTATGGCTATTTTTACATCTCAAAAACTAAAGCAGTCCTCGAGGAGCAGTGCTCTCCATGAGCCCATCCCTGCAGCCCCCCCCCCGGGGTCACAGAGCTGCACAGGGGCTCAGGATTTACTGCTGATGGGACAGAGGATTTACAGGGAAGGGGCACTTGAAGAGGACTTGAAGCAAAGCACAGCTGATTTATGGGGTCAGCAGCAATTTACACAGGAGGTAACAGCACTGAGGAGGCAAGGATTTACAGGCACAAGGGAGAAGTCCTTTTTATTGGTGCTTATTGGGAAATGAGCACCTCCTTTGCTAATTACCGTGACCCAGAGAGGCACATGGGAGCAGCTGGATTTGCCACCAATCTCCCCCTTGCTCTGGAGGTTACAGACAGGCCAGTACCAGGGATCCTCCCATTCCAGAGCATAACAGCTTGACCACAGCACCCTCAGGGGCTCAGAGCTCAGTCCCCATGCTGCAGAGCTGCTGCTCAGCTCCACCAATGCTAGAAGCAGGATGGGTGCAGAGATGCACGGATTACACCTGAGCAGAGGATCAGATCACAGAATGCATATAGCATTGAAAACACACAAAAGGACATGGGGAAAGTTTTCTCTGCTCCCCATTGTAAAATCCTCCCATCAGCACAAACTGCTGGGGCACCTGGGGACGTGCAATAGGTCAGGAGCCTCCAGGGCCAGATTTCCTACACATATTTGACTTAAAGTTCAGGAACAATCCAAGCCATCCTGCTCTGCTCCCAGCCCTCTCCTGCTCCTCTCCCTGTCACTTGTACACACTGAAGGCAGCCTCTGCAAAAAAATTCATTTGAAACACATTGTGGCATTGGGACACAGAAAAGGGGTTCACTCAGGCGTTGCATCTTAGGCTCTTTCTCCAGCCACCTTCCAGATTCCCTGTTTTGCTCCAGACTCACAGACACACCTGCCTGACTACAAGCCTAACTTTTGCACAGAGCCCACTTCTATTGCTGCACTGACTTGCTCAGCACAAGGGTTGCAGTAGCACAGGTTCCTCTGGCAGAGGGAGGAGAGCTCAGGACACAGGTGAGCACTGAGCCTTGCCCAAAGGATGCCACAGCTGTGTCCCCAGCAGGCACACAACATCCCACACCAACTGCTGCCTCCACCCCTCTGCCCCAAAGTTTGACTAACACTCAGGAGTATCTTTGCTTTTATAAATCTCTGCCTTTTAATGATGGCTTCAAGGCTCAGAGAAAAAAGGCCCATTAAACTCACTGAATAAGTTAATGGGGCAGAGAGAATCCATTTCATAGCCACCCCAGGCTATTTTCCTCTGGAGCTAAAGCCTGAATAAGCAAAAAGGAAAAATTAAAACTGTACAGTGCTTTGCCAATAAATAACCCCCAGTGTAATCTGCTACAGGCAGGCCTCCATTTGCAGAGATAATGGCATGCAGATCAGCTGCAAAACACCTCCCCTTGCAGAGACCACCACCTTTTGGTTGCAATTTGTTGCTCACAAGGAGACCCCACCTCTCGGCACACCTCCTGCATTGCACATCCTGCAGAGAACTTCCAAGCCTTGCACTGCAATGCCCCAATACTCCAAGCACACATCCCAGCACGTTTGCATCCCTGCCTCCCTTTCCCCAGCCCTTCTGACTTGCTCGCTCTCCCCCCCCCCCCCCCCCACGTAGTGCCTTAGGCTCATCCCTCCCCAACCACAGCTCACACACAGCTGCTCCTCCTTACAACACAAGTGCATGTCCCAGAGAGGGATGGAAAAAAAATTAAATAAAATAAAATCCCTGTTTGTAAATGTTGATCCCGCTAGACACAGCTTGTTTACTATTTAATATTTAAAGATGCTAATTAAGTCTCTGAATAAATAAATCTCTGCTCCCGGTGCCTCTTGGAGCCAGGGAGTACTCTCATGGGGCAGGGCAGTACAAAGCATAGCAGGACAAGCACAGCCCACCCAGGGGCTCCACGTAGTTTATGGGGTCTATATACAGCACGAAGCAGCAGCACCAGGCTCAGCTCAGGCTGGGAACATCAGGGAACACAGCTCAGTCATACCTTGAGGGGAGCACAAGAACCAGGGCTTCCAAAGCAGTAAAGCTCAGACACACTGCAGGAGCTAAGAGCTGGAGCTTCAGGGAGTCAGACTGAGCCCATAGAACCCAAGTAATAGGAAAAGACAAAAAAAAAACAAACCACAATAACAAGCAAACACACAGCCTCCACTGGGCACACAGCTCCTAGCACAAGTGCTGCCCAACGCAGAGACCAGACAACCACGTGGCTTCATACCTGAGAGCTCCAGCAACTCCTCCACACACTTCACAGCCTCTTCCCAGAAGCACTGCTACCAACAACACCTGCCCCAGCCTCCCCAGCTGATCCCTTTCTAGCCTCCTTAGGCTCTGTCCCCCTCCAAATCAGCCCCAGCTGTGCCCTGCACAGAGCCATTAACCCCAAATGAGCCAGCCTAATGGAGAACTCTCTTGGACAGGTGCCTCCCTGCCCAACCAGCACACTTGCATCCCGTAAAAGCCCTGCACATGCTTCCCAAGTTCAGGTTTTGCTCCCAAGGACACCCTCCATCACCTACCCCAACTCAAAGCAAGCTGCACAGTCCTTCCTAAGACAGCATCAGGCTGCTGTGTTCACACTGACTTGGCTCCGTGCTGCTCTCTGCAAAGCTCAGCTCGGGACAGCCACTGGAGATACAGAAGTGTCTACAGCCTACGTGAGCCTCAAGCTGGGAACACATCCCCAGTGACACTGAGCCACACTGTGCTGGCACAGAGAATGTCCCAGGGGAGGGATGCTGGGGAGTCAGGAACACACAGCATCCCTGACTCCATATCTTGCTGAAATCTGCTAGTTTGTATATATGGTCTCCAGTAGCACCTGCATCTGCTTGAGAATTCCCACATTAACACTTCGTAGCAGGATCCATGAGGGTTGAGCTCCAGGAAGGCTACTTAAGGAACAGCCCTGAACAGCCCAGGTCAGGGCTCCTGTCCCCTGCCACACTCTTCTCAGCCCCCCAGGGACAGACAGGGCCCTCACAGAGGTCGAGGATGAGGCTGCTGGGAACTATTTCCATGCAGCAATGAAGCACAATAGGCTGGGGTGCGTTGTCCAGTGAAAGGCAGGAGGGTGAGGCAGAATGGCAAGGGAGTTAAGGAGCTGGGATAGGACTGGGAATGGCACATAGGAGGGACTTAAACAGGCTGTGCCAAATCCAAAGTTTTGGTTAAGCAAGCTGTTTCCCTCACCACGGAGGCAGCCTGAAGCTGGGAGAAGAGAGTGGAGGAGATGGCAGGGACAGTCCCTAATACTCCATTGTCTGCTACAGCAGAGCACTGTGCAGCAGCTGGAGGAAAGCCTGCTGCATTTATAGTGCTGGCCTCTGCTTTGGATTCCCAAAGGCTACATTATATGGAAACAAGCTAAAAATGCAGTGTATTTTCCTAGAGCTGCTATTCCATGCAAGTAAGGTCCAGAGGTGCTGGTGGGTGTCACACAGAGGGGACAGGACAGGGTTCCCAGCTTCACAGGAGTGGAACAGGGAATAGGGTGAGAATGGAGAAGCACAAACACATAAATATAACCTGCACCATCCCTGGCCTCCCTTTCTCTCCATCCCCATAGTGACACAAGCTGGTTGCTCAATAGCTATGCATAAGCAGAGCAATGACTGCTGTGTAGATCTTCTGTGGAGTTTAATCCCTCTTCCTTGAAGTGAAGTGAAGCTCTGAGCAAAACCACAGCTCTAAGCAGTGCCCACCACCCTTTTCCTATCACAGCATCCTTCCAGACCCACAAATCATCATCCCTATTCTGATGCTGGGGACCTGTTTGCTGTTGCATTTTGGGACCACTGGGTGTCACAGCCCTTCCACCATGCTGGCAGGATGTGTCCATTGCCAGCAGGGAAGCACCAGGCTCATCTATGTCCAGCATGCCAGAGGGGTGGGTATCGCTCTTGGGAGCCACAAGTGGAGGATGCTGTTGGGTCATGATCAGTTTCCCACCTCTGCGCACTCTTTCTCCATCTCAGACCGGGATATCTTCAGCATATGTCTATGGGGAGGGCCACACAACCTCTCCAGGCTTCCAGCCTCCACCTGGCTCCTGCAGCAAAGAGTTAACTGAAAGAGCAAAGAGCATTGCACTCAGCCCGCGGCCAGCCAGAGACCGCTCTCAGCTGTGCCCTCTTGCCTCCGCATCCAGGCTTTCCCTGAGGACACCTCTCACGGCTCTTTAGTGTCACAGGACTGGCAGCTTTATTCCCTCTGTGCCAAATCCAGAGATCAGCTGAAGGGTCTGTGTCACCAGCATGCTGCTTGGAGCACTGTTCCACGCCTCAGTTTCCCCATCAGCAAAACGGACAGAGACGTGAACAAACGTTTTGTGGCTCACTCCCAGCCAGAAGCTGTCCCTATCAGACATATCTCACCCAGCATTTCAAACAGATCATCTCCACGCGGGTCAACACCTTCCAAAAAGCTGCAAATCGCCTCCATTCCCGGCTCTGCTGCTGCCACAGCTCCATGGGAGGATGCTCTGCTGCATCCTCTCACTGCACCCAAGTTCAGACCAGGAAGGACCACGGCACAGCAGGGTGCAGAGCTGGGACCTGCCCGGAGAGATGCAGGAGTGTAGGGATGCAGGGATGCTGCAGCCTCACCAGAGCCGTCTCACGCAGCCGCTTGCCCTCTAGCGGCTCAGCCGCCCTCGAAAAGTGGGAGGGGAAAAGCTGATAAGAGCAGAGAGAAGGAGCACGGGGCAGAAACTCAGGTTGCAACACACTGCCATTGCGCACGACCCACAGTAAGGTTCACCTCTGCCCTCCTCGGGCGTGCAAAGGAATCGGTTGTGTACCCTTTGATGCAGGAAAGCATTTGTGGAAGCTGCTGTCAAACAGCTGCTTTGAAAGCATCCATGCAACCTACCGAAGCCCCCGCTGCAGGAAGCCCAAAGCTCAAAATTACTGCTATTTCACCATGCCCCATAAATAACATGCTGAACAGGTGAATTGCAAGCATTATTAATGCTCACTGTTGAAAGCCTGGTGGGATCAGGAGTTGGTTCACACCCCACTTGATGGGATGCACCAAATCCAAGCAGAATAAATCAGCAGGCACCCCCTAGCAGCGGGTGCAGAAGGCAGAGTGCTGGGGAGCACTGCGAGCATCGCTGAGTGCAACCTGCAGGGATCCCAAAGGACACCCCAGTGATGGTTTGCTGGGGAGGGGTTCATAGAAAAAGTCAGATTTAAAACATCTCTAAGCCCCAAAGAACAGCAAACAGGTCAGCCCTCAGTCTCTTTCCCCCAGTCTCTGCTTCTCCCCCTGTAAAATGCCTGTCCTAGCCTGGAACATCCTCCCAGTGCAGGGAGAGAAGCCAGCAGGCAGAGCTGGCATAGAGCTCCCCAAACCCCACAGGAGGTGAGGGCTGGGAAGATGTCCCATGCACCCTGAAACCTAGCTGTGTCACCTCAGGCCCAGGCCCCAGGCTGAGCTCAGCAAGAAAATCCCGGGGTGTCCGAGCAGCACAAAGCTGCCTCTACCCTGGAGAAACTCTCAGGTGTGCTGTGCAGGGCAGAGACCTACAGATTGGCAAGAACTGAGCCCAGCAGAAATCCCGTGCCCCAGACAGACCAGGGGTATAACTCTCAGTGCCTGATGTTCTCTATTCTGTCTTGGCTTGGCTGAGAAAGGCGAGCTGAGCACTGGCCCCGATAGCCAACTTCTCCCAACGCCACATCTGTCCCAAATCCTTCTGCTCCGCCCCTGCACAGAGCCTGACAGGCTGCAAAAGTACGGTAGGTCCCAGACGTTGTCTGTGCCAGGGAAACGTATCCATCCAAGACTGTTCCAGCAGAAAGGTCATCGGGGCAGGGCACAGACCCAACAAGCCCAAACACCAACACAAGTTGAAATGCTCCAAAAAAAAAATAGGGCAACACCTGCCACAGACCTGATCCCACAACACCCTGGCAGTCAGGATGAATGCTCCCAGCTTAAGGCACCTCCAGGACACAGGACCATCCCAGCCTTCCTCCTCATCCCAAGCATCTCTGAACCTTCTTCCATCCTCCCAGCCTGGTGCTGTGCCTCCCTCCCCCTCAGGGACTTTGCTTTGGGACAGCCATTCTGCATAAACAAGGGCTGTGCAAAACAAAGCTGCGTTGAATTAGGGCCCTTTTGAATAGATCCTGCAGCAGCCAAAACCTCAGGGACCAGGAGGTGGGAAGAACAATGGGACGGGATGCTTTGGGGACACAGAGCCTTTTGTCTCCAGAGAGCAGCATCACATGGAGCACAGTGGGACTGAAGCAGAGCAATCCCCAACTTGAGCCCTGTTTGGGTCACCAAAGCAAGCTGTGCTGCTCCCAGGGGGATGCGTGAATACATGGGTATCACTGGTGCTGGATCCCAGCTCTCACCCCATAGCCAGCTCTGATGCAGTTCTCCCACTTCCAGCCATGCCCACGGGATGCAGCAGACGCTGCCACGGGCTGCTCTTCTTGTCCTCAGAGGGAGAACCCCAAATGAGGTGCTCTCCTTTGGGTGCACGAGCAAATGGACCCCCAAATCCCACATCCATCGGTGCTCTGTGATGACCCATCTCCCCTTGAAATGCACAGATATCCCAAATGGGTGGATTTGCAGGGTATATTTTACCCTAAGAAACCCCATCCTCCCCAGATAGGTTGCATCAGGGAGCGAGGCAGCCAGACCTGGGGACATCTCCCTGCTTAAGAAAGAGCCAGAGGTGACAAACACAGGCCACCACCGCCACCTTCCTGGCAGCATCTCCACAGTGCCATAGCAACAGCTGAGGAGTAGGGAGGCCCAGATGGCAAACCTCCTCCATCCACCCTTCCCCACGCGCCGTGCCGGAGCGTGCAGGCGCTGCCCACGCTGCCAGCAGGGTAACTCCTGGCACGAGGCAGCACAGGCGAGCCCAGCATCCCCAAATCCTGTTGGGTGGGGAGCCAACGGGGGGAAGCACCCTGGCTGCACACTGCGTGGCATGAGCACAGCTTCACAGGTCATGTTCTGCCTGGATTTGGAAGCAGCAGCGTGAGGCCAGATGGGAGGTCTGCAGCTGGGCTGTATGTCAAGCTCTCGGCTGGGTGGGACCCTCTGCATCCAGAGCCACATCTCTGGGGATGCAGTCTAAAAATCAGACATTCCTGGGCTCGCTGGGAAAGGGCAGGGGACGGCAGCCAACCAGCCTCCTCCATCTTCATCTCATGCTTTGCTGTTAACCTGTCCCTGCCTGGATCTGCTTGAAGGCTGTGTGCCACCTGCTCTGCTCCATGGCCCTATGGATCACAAAGCCATGAGATGTCTGCTAGGCCCCTACATTCTACCCAAAACTAAACCCACCCCCGCCCCAGGACTGTTGCGCTCTCCCCAAATGGAGAATAGGTGGGAAAACAGAAGCAGCAGCCAAGCAAAGGCAATACAGCACCAAGTGTGAGGTACCTTGCTGTGGGAATCCATGGGCTGGGTGCCTCCATCCTCCTTGCTTTGGCGGCACCCTTCTGTAATCCATCACAAACATGCAAAATAATCCAAAGCTCCCCGGGACCTGCCAGGGAAGGGTGGGGTGGCACAGAGGGGTCTCCGCCCTGCACTGATGTGGATATGGAGGCACGTGCCAAGGCAGCTCATGGCGTTTTGTCTCAAGGCTTTCCCCCTCCACACTCTCCCAACAGTTCCTTACCAAGCTGAGCCTGTCACCTGGACATCACTAAGGCCTTACTCAACCCAGGGTGGTTTCTCCACTCCGTGTTCCATCTTCCTGCTTGCCAGAAGAGGGTGGAGCAGAGACCACCACCCCTGAGCACGGAGGGTGCTGGACCCGATGTCACCCACACACACCCCACATGAACCTGGGTTCAACCCTGCTCTAAGGAGCTCTTCCTTTACTGGAAAGCAGTCCCATCACCCAACCCATCCCTCTGCTCCTATAGGCACCAGCCTTAAGCCACCTCCCCTGGAAGCACAGACCTCCTGGGTAAAGTTTGCACTCATGTTCTGTCTCAGCCTCCGGTGGCATTTTGGGGATCATGCCAGTCCTGCACCCACCTGGTCTCAACCCAGGGAGGAGGGTGTGGGGCTGGCAGCAGCTCAGGAATGGCATCCAGCCAAACCCGGCACCTTCTCCTCACCCCCAACACAGAGAGGCTCCACTCCCAGCATCTCTGGTTGTGGAGCTGAGTCTTTTTCTTCTTTCCTCCTTCTCCTTTTTGCAGGCTGCTTATCAGCGTTTTTCAATTTCAAAGCAGCAAAGACATTTTCTGGGCACAAAGGACCCACGCAGCAACACTTCTTGCAGCAGTTCAGATGTCTGCCTACCTCTGACAACCCACACTGACACCTTCCCAGAGCTGTCAGCCCAACAACGGGTTAAAACCAAACCACAACAAACAGGGAGCACAGGGAAAAAAAAAAAAGAAAAACAAGAGTTCCTCCGACTTCCCAATTCAGAGCAAAACACCACAACCCTACGGCGCAGGATGGATTTGGGGCACTGGGAAGGGAGCTCTGCATTACTTTTGCCCCATTGCTGCTTTGCCGGGGAGGCAGCAGCATGGCTGGAAGATATCGGAGCTGGAAATCTGCTTGAACAGGAAAGCTGCTCCAGTCATTTGCACCCAGCAAAGGTGACAAGCAAAAGAAGCACCGCAATTACTCCATGGCTCTGCTGCAATCGCACTGTGACCAAATGCAACAGACCCGGCAAAGCAACCCTCCCTCCACGCAAAAGAATAAATAAATAAGCCTCCATTACTCATGCCAAACCTTGCTGCATTTAACTGCCAGCATAAAGAATTCCACCTCTTCTCCGCTCAACTCCCACTGGCAACTCGCTCTGGGGGCTGCGTTTCCCTAAATGCTCACATTTCAATTAGCATAAGAATAATGAAACGGCTCGGAGTTCATCTCGCCCAAAAAAATGTACTGCAAAATACGGAGCTCAGATTGGAAGCGATGGGGATGGGTTTGTTGGTTTGTTTTTTTTGTTTTTATGGGTTTTTTTTTTTCCACGCACACAGAGAGGCACGGCGTGATGGATTCGGGAGGAGATCCGTTCCTTTCAGACGGGAATAACGTGGGCTTCGCTACTTGGAGTTGATTTTCCAGATAAACAAGCGTGCAAACAAACGCGAAGTGCCCAAGCGCTGCTCCCAGCGCTCCCCCCGCACGAAGCCCCTCGCAGCACCGCAGCTGCAGGGCGACAGCGGCGGAACTTCGGTACCCAGGGATGCGGTTCGGTACCCAGGGATGCTGTGCACCGTTCTGCTTTTCTCCCCCCCCCCTCCCCTCTCCAACCCCAAGCCTTAATAAGGCGAAAGCACAGATTCCACAGCCACGCGCAGCCTGGCCACGAAAGGCAGCGTTGCTGCGGTGGGTGAAGAAATGACACGCTAATTAGATCCAAAGTCTGAGGGGGGAAAAAAAGAGCAGACGGCTCCGAACGCGCTTTCCTTGCCCGATTTGGGTATGTGTGGCGGTGTGTGGCTCTGCCGTGCCGCTCTCCCCCCTCCCTCCGCAGAAGCAAACAGTTAAAGGAAGCAGCAGCTTTAGCATCTTCGCCTGCTGTTCTCTCCCGCTAAGGAATCAAATCCCATTTACTTCATTCCTTTTAAGCCTTGGCCAAACTGTTGCTGGGCTTGGTTTTGGGAATTTTTTTTTTTTTTTGTGGGTTTGTTTTGTTTTTTTTTTTTTCCCCGATGGGATAAGGGGAAAAACCCGATCGTTGTCCTCCGCAGGGAGAGCGGGGCTGGCACGGGGCGAGCGATGGCACAGCGCTGAGGGCAGCGGAGCCCGGCACACGGGAGAGCAGCCCACTTACATGGAAGTGATGTTCCTTGAGATGTCCGTGATATTGATGCTCGTGTTGCCATTGCTGCTGCCTGAATCCTGCCCTTCCAAGAGAGGGAAGAGGTTCCCATCATCCGGTTTCTTGCAATTGATGTCTGTCTTGCTGCAAAGACAATTAGCAGGGCAAGCCAGCACCGAAAGCAGATAGTCTCCCCAAATGCTCCAGAGCAAAAATACCCTCCAGAAAGTGCACTTGGTAGGGCAAAGAGAGACATCCATCTCCGATTGCTGTTCTAAAAAAGAGGAGGAGGAGGAAAGGGGGGACGGAGGGAGGGGAAGGGGGGGAAAGGGGGGAAGGAAACAAAGACAGAGGGAGGAAAAAAAAAAAAAAAAAAGGAGGAAAAAAAAAACAACACACACAACAAAACCTTCAAGCGATCAGATGCAAAAATCCTCCAGCAGATGAAATCATGCTGGCAGCTGGCTCGGTAATCCCGCTAGGGCAGCGGCAGCGGGCGGGGATGCATGCTGGCCCGGCCGCCCGCCGCTCCCCGCAGCCGCTCCGGAGGATCGCGACGGGGAAATAAATAAATAAGGAAAACCGGTGCGAAAGTCACCAAGTCCCACCTACTGGGCAGAATTAAAATTGACACACCTGCAAAAAAAACACAGCGAGGGAAACGGGGAGAGGAGGAGAAGGAGAAGGAGAAGGAGGAGGAGGAGGGGGGATGAGGTCCCCCTTCCCATCTCTTTCCCTCCCCCGGGCTGGGCAGCCCTGCTGCAGGGCACAAAAAGGAGGAGGAGGAGGAGGAGGAGGAGGAAGAGGAGGAGGAAGGCTCGGCAGAGCGAGCCGGGCTCTGTGCTCTCTGCTCTTCGCAATAAAAAGGATTCCCCACCCCCTCCCTCTCCGCCAAAATCAATCCGAGGGAAAGGAGGGGGAAGGGGGGGAAGGGGGAAAAACCCACCCCAGCAACGCTGGAGCCGGCGGAGGAAAAGTTGCAGCGGGGGTTAAATTTGTGTCGGGGGAGACAGCTCCGGCTTTCTCCGGCTCTTTGGAGGAGGACGATGCTGCTTTTTGCTTGGGTGTTTCCCACCTCTCCCCCCCACCCCGCCCCACCACCGCAATCCGGACAGAGAGGGTGGAGAGGAAAGAGAGATCGGATGGGACTGGTGTGGATTACAGCGATTTAAATATATATATATATACACACATTCTATTTTCTTTAGATCAGACGGCTTTTTTTTTTTTTTTTTTTTTTTGCGCCTGGAGAGCACCCAGGAAGGACTTTCTAGAAAAGACACAGATGCACACACACACACACACACAGATACACACACACAGATACACACACACACCCCTGCGAGGCGCAGTGGGGGCACGGTGGGCTGCAGGAGGTGTGGGGTCAGCGCTCCTTCCTCTCCCCTCCCACCCCCCCCCCCCCCCCCCCCCCCCCGCGCTTCCTCCCTCTCTCCTGCAGCAGATTCTGCAATCAGACAGGCAAAAAAAATAAAAAAAAATAATTAAAAAAAAAAAAAATCCCCACCACAACCCGTTCCTGAAAGAGGAAGACTGAAGTGTTGAAAAGGCTGAGCTCAGAGCACCGAAATGGCATCAGGAGAGCAGTGAGCGCGAGCTGAACAGCAGAGCGAATTAAGATGCATGGTGCATTTTTGGCAAGCACAAACCCAAGCAGATCACAGCACTGCTTAATTTGCTCGGCTTTTCTACAGTGCTTTTCTGCATGCCTTTTTTTCTTTTTTTCCTCCCCCCCCCCCCCGTGTAGTTTCACATCTCTGCTCCTCTGCACGGAGGCATCAGTGCTAAGGGGACGATGCACGGGAGAAGGGAGGAATTACAGGTGTTGAGCTCCGAATATTTCAAGGGTCTGCTTCTGCCAGGCTTTACATTGAGGGAAAAGGCAGACAAAAGTCTGCAGGGGCTGAACAGACACCTCCAGGGATCTGCAAGTGCAACATGCCCACCTGTAGCCCTGCTCATGGGACCTGGTCCTAGCAGGGCTCACATACCTGTAACTCCTCATCAGCTGGGTGCTCCCACATCACAGGTCTGGAGATGCCAGAGTGGGGCACAAGAATTCAATCTTGCTCCTATGGGTACTTCTGGAAGGAAGAACAGATCCATAAACATCCCCCAAAGAATTAAAGCACACAGTGAATAAATTCCCAGGTTGGAGGGCAGGCTCCTCCTCCAGCCCCATTTCTGAAGGAGAACACCTGGATCTCTGGTGAGCCCCACACCACAGGTTAATGGGGGTTAACAGAACTAGAGGAGGAACTGCCTGATTGGGTTTTTTGCTCCCTGCCTCAGTTTCCCCACCCATGGCAGAGAGATACCATTCTGTGTCATATCACAGACCGCTACAGAGAAACACCGCCTTTCCATTCCCTCATACATCTCCCTGTCTATGGAACCTCTCTGTCCCCTCTACCCTCCTTCCTTATTACACCCAAAAACCAACATCCCATCTATGTGCTGCACAGCACAGGAGGCCAGGACGCTCCACGACCTGCAGAACCAGCGCTTGCCTGGGAGCAGGGCTCCCTTTATCCTGGAGGTCACAGCCTCATGGCACTTGGCATCACACCTGCACATGTGTGAAACCTGTTTAGGGTCCACTGCATCTGCCAGGCCGAGCATCCATGTCCTCCCCCGGGTGGAAGGGGATGCTCAGTGAGGCCACTGCTGCTTCAAGTTCCAAAGGAGATGGGATCGTTGGCAGTGGGACTGTGCCATCCCTGCCTCCATCCTTCACTCCTGCTCCTGTTGGAAGAGGGAGGCTGGAGCGGGGTGTGAGTGATGGGGCTGTCAGCGCGCAGAGATGGTATCTCGAGCAGAGGCCTCGCAGTTATTGCTCTGAGGGATGCTGGCAAATTGCTCTTTCAAGAAGCATCTCCATGAAGGATGAAATCAGCTCCTCCTGCAAGAGCTCTCTCCAGTGGGGCCAGGCTGCAGCTCCTTCCCCTGAGCTTGGGGGCTTCCAGGAGACCGCTCTGCCCTCCAAACCAGCTCCTTCACCTGCATTTCTGTGCTTCCCAACTTCTTTTAGCACCACGCTTCCAGGCTGCCTTTCCCTTGGGGACAACCTGCCAAGGATCCGTGCAGGTAAATGCCACCACCCCTTGTCACAGCCACAATGAGCCCCTCAGCTCCTGGAGCAAAAGGTCCTTCGGGGCAGGACCATACAGACCCCATAAACCCATATCTGCTCAGTCATCCCCAGCTCTGCTGTCTGATCTCTGTATTGATCCATTCAGTCCCGCACCGCCCCGCTGCCTCTTACCAGCACAGCACTCGCTGGAAATGATGAGCTGATGTTTTTCTGGCCCCCTATTACCCAGGGTGATGTGTAAGGCTGCGTGCAGCAGGACTGCTATGTAAGTCTTGGTTACTGAAGTATGGGAGAACCACCGCTTCCATGGGGCAGCCTGAAGGATAGCATAAGGACAGTCATAGAGTCACAGAATGGCTTAGCTTGGAGGGGACATTAAAGACCATCTAATTCCAACCCTCTGCCATGGACAGGGTTGCCAGCCACTAGATCAGCTGCCCAGGGCCCCATCCAACCTGGCCTTAAATGCTAGTGTCTAACCAAGTGCCTAACCAAGACCTAAAGGTACCTAGCAAAGTTTATTTGAGCAGAATAATCAAACATTTCTAGAGAAGACATTCTCAGGTGACGGCTAAAAAGACAATGCTGTCACAAAGATAATGAATATTGCTGTGCTAGTATTCATGGCTATAACCTGAACCAGTTTCCCACCTGGGCAGCTCCTGAATTAATGGCCAGGGGAAAGGCGTAGTCATGGATGCAATATCCTGGGAGAACGTCTGCAATGGTCAAAGAGGAAAAATAAAGAAGACAGAAATCGAGGTCTTAGAAAGCCCAGGGAATAAGAAGGACAAGCCATCACCACGGCTCGTGTGAGCTCACAAAGCACCGTGGCATCTTTCCAGCACCACCAAAGCTCCCCACCGCAGCCACGTGCTGCCCGCCAGAGGAGTCCCAGGGCAGACAGGAGCTGCGGGTGTGCTGCGAGCAGATAAAGAGAATGACGGCCCGGCATTGTTCCGCTAATGGCCTGCCATCAAAGTGTCTCCTGGGTGCTTTTCTACTCAGAGCCAGGCCAGACTTTGGTGTGGAAAGGATGTACGGCCCCATCCAAGCACCTCGTGCCTCCGGTGTGCTTCCCGGGCCGGTGATGGCCTGCAAATCTGTAGCTGCTGCCCAAAAGAGCATCATTTCAGAAATCTCTGTTACCTCTCTCACCCCAAGCATGGGTTGAGCCATTGGCTGCTTGAAATGGTTTCCTGGTTCACTGGGGGAATAGTGAAAGCCTGAATGTATCTAAGGCACAGAATCACTGAATCATAGCATGGCTTTGGTTGGAGGAGGTCTTAAAGCCCACCCAACTCCACCCCCCTGCCATGGGCTGGGTGCCCCCACCAGCTCAGGCTGCCCAGAGCCCCATCCAACCTGGCCTTGAGCACCTTCAGAGATGGGGAACCCACAGCTCTGAGCAGCCTGCATCTCCTCATCCTGTGATGGGTGCAGATGAGACAGCCTCTCTCCACCCATCACAGCCTCATGAAGGAAGAACTGACCATGCCAAACCCAAAGGGGTCATGACCCTGGCTCACCCAAAATACATGAGTTTAGCAAGCAGCACTCCTAAACACTTTTCCAGAGAAAATCAAGTGAATGCTCTCCCTCAGCGGCTACTGGGGTTGGTGTTTTCTTGTGTTGATGCTCTCCAACATCACACAAAAGCCGGAGCTCTTGGAGCATGAGGTGACAGGCTAATAGCTGGGCTGTCCTCACCGGGTGCTGCCACACTTGTTTCTCAACATCAGTTTTCCAGAGTCATTAATAATCACGCTAATGTGTAGCATCTAATCTCTCCCCACATTGGGATGACAGCAGCTGAGGCTCAATGGCATAATTGTGTTTTGATCCCTCATGCCAGACTTCCTCTGCACATGCTGGGAGCTGACAGTACCTTGCAGGAGGGGGTCTGGCTGCTAGAAACCATCACCCACAGGTTCAGGGTGGGATTTGGGTTGGGTTGGGGTTCTGAGGCATCTTGGCCATTCCCACTGTGCTGAGCTAATGGGATCAACCTGTGAGCCTCCAGGATGCACAGTTGGGCTAGTTGGGATGGAGAGGTGCTGCCTTCAAGGCTGGGCAGATGGTGTTGAGGATTCGGTCCTCGGTCCCTTTGAGCTGTTGGGGAATCAAAGGCTGGAGCCTGGCATGTGAGCTGTGGCCCCTGTCCTGCCAAAGTGTCTGCAATCAACAAATCAATAATTAAGGGAGAATGTACATTATGCCTTGAACAGACTCCAGGTAGAGTTTAATTTAAACCTTTTGGAAAGTGTGTGAGGGGCTGTAAGGGGTCTGGGACTGCAGGAGAATGGGGTGGGGTGGGAGAAGCGTTCATCTCAGCCCCAGCCCCAACACCACCAGTGCAGCATCACCAAAGCGAGGTGGTGCATCGTGAACCCGTCCTGTGTGATGGTGCATCATGGTCTTTGGTCACACTCCCACAGTTGGAAGGCAGAAGACAACAGCAAGCCTTGAAGATGCAGTGCCATTTTGCTCCCCGTGGTGCTGTCTGGATCATCCCTGCCCCGCCATTGTAATACCTACATGGAAAAGCCCAAGATCTCCAAAAGCAAATTAACCTTTGTTTTACAGAAAGGACTAAGTCCCCCACATCTTTTAGCCCACTGCCAAGCAATTCCCAGCACTGAGCACTTCCCACCATCTGGGAGGCTCTTCCCATCCTTACCGAAAAAGATCTGGCTACCCTGATTTATGCCTACTGCATATCCGAGCCGGTTTGCCGCACACCTCTGTGCTGGGGCTGGTGCTGGAAGCCATACAGGAGCATCAGCTAATGTGAAACACAACCCACCTCTCAGCCGGGGCAGTCCCAGGAGCCCATCTTCCCATTCTCCCCTCCACTGGCTCAGCACCCTCTCTCACTGCCAGGCGAGGCTGCGGGCTGCGACAGCCAAACCCATCAGCAGCATCAGGCAGAGCGCTGCCAGCCCTGCTCTTCCCCCAGAGCTGGGGAGATTTGGGAAGCTCTGGGGAGGGATGGAGGCAGCCCTCTGCCATCCACTGCGGCACTTCTCGAGCTCCACTCAGTCCAAGAGCTCAAACAGCTGAATTTTCCTCCAGCAAAGAGTTTCCATTATGAGGAGGTGTCAGTGGAACGCTTGTGATGCAGTTCAGCTGAGTAAAATAAATAAAAGTAACTAATGATTCTAATTAATTATTAAAGGATCGCTTTCTTTTTGCAAATACACAGAAGACTGCACCCAGCTGAAATCTGGAGATGGTCCCTAGAGCTGAAATGGGCATAAAATGGCACCAGGTAACAGTGATAGGATGAGAGATGATGGCTTTAAGTTGCATCAGGGGAGGTTCACGTTGGATATTAGGAAGAATTTCTCCCCAGAGGAGTGGTGAGGCACTGGCATAGGCTGCCCAGGGAGGTGGTGGAGTCCCTGGAGGTGTTCAAGAACTGTGGGAATGTGGTTTTTGGTAACATGGTTCAGTGGGCTGGGGAAGGAACAGCCACAGAGATGGAAGGGAATGAGGCTCAGTGAGAATCCCGGATATTAGGAACTCCAAGGGAAGGGAACGAACAAGTGCCAAATGGTGAAGGATAAAATCAATATGGAGAGAGCTGTTATTTAAGCTTCTGAGCTCCGGGGTATTACAAACGTTGGAGAGCAATGAAATAAAAATGATACATAAAGTGACAACATCATCATGTCTCTATAACTGACGCCCTTAGCAGCTGTTTGGTCGGAACAACAGAAGTAAATCCAAATCTGCGCCTGCTGCCCAGGGCTGTCTGGCACTCCTAAGGGGGCACTTTGTGATCAGAGAGAGAGGAAATTACAGGGTATTTTTGCCAACCAGATCATTTTTAACCTCCTTTGGTCACCGTGCCCTGAAACCTGGAGGACCACCATGGGAGCTGCCCACCCCAAAGGCTTTTGGGAGAGGATGGGTCTTTCTGGAGGTGGAGGAGATCCCATGGGGACACTCTGAACCCCTGGGCACAGGGTGCTGCCATGGACAGCTTTTGCCCCTTGCAAAATGCCATTCCCCGGCTGAGCCACACTGCTCTGTACAGGTGATGCCAGGGACAGATCCAGTAAACTTGAAACCTGAAATGTTAGGCTCGCTTGCAGGGTGTCCTCTTGTTGCCTTCAAGGCTTTCTGACACCCTCTTATCACCCTTCAAAGCTTCCTACACCAATACAAAGCAATAACATTTTCATTTCTCTCCTCAACAGTAGAGAACCTGGATTTTTTACAGCTCATTCTGCCTCTTGATCATCTCCTGTCCTATTGACCAGACCCTGAGCTTCTAACCCCAGCCATTCCCCAAGCAATACCTTCTGCCAGACCAGGTGTGGGCCCATCACACCCCATGATACACACCACTGAAGTATCCCTATTCCCTCAGAAGCTGAGAAGGTGCTGAGGGCTGCAGGATGGCACAGATGGGGTCCCAAAATGAACACCGAGCTCTTTAGGAGATGGAGGGACACTGTGGAACTTAAAACCTGACTGTGAGAGGATGCTGCTGCAAGGGGATTCATACTGCCACCTTAGGGATAGCAAAAGAAATGCTAAACTCAAGAGCAAACGTGCTGGTTGCTCTTGCAAAGCATTTGGTTTTAAAAACCAGATCCTGCAAGGCTGAGGCAGGAGTTTAACCTCCACGCAGTGAGGGATGCTCAGGAGGGCGAGTGTGTTAACCCCACTTATGGCTGCACTCTGCAGCTGCTGCTGCATTAACCCAGCTCTGGGAAAGCTCCCAGCCACACACAGGCAGGCAGAAGCTTTTAGTGCAGCCACCACCACCACATGTTATGGGCTTGCTGGAGCAAAGAGGCAGCCTCCCACTCCCACCGCACCACTGATCCTCCTGAAGATGCTGCAGGCTGCTTTGGCAGGCTCAGCAGGGAAAGAAGTGGTGCTGGGTCCAAACTGGTGGTGCAACCAGGGTGATTGGCTGTGGGGCAATGGGGAAATGCCAGCTGTGGGCTGGGGCAGGACCAACCAAACTGTATGGAGACAAGGAGTGGACGGATGCACTTTTCTCCTTGCTCATGCATGGAGACACCTGGCATGGTCTCCAGCCCCTCTCTGCTCAAACTGCTTTCCCCAGGCTCATTCCTTGGCCTTTCTCCACCCTTTCTCGCCTTCATCCCATCCTGCAGCCCCAGCACAGCTTCTTGGGTCCACCCCATAGAGCTTTGTTTTCTTCCCACACTCCTGCCTGCTCCCAGTTCCCAGCAGCAGTGGAAATGGGGAAGGAAAAGGGGCTGGGTCTTTTTTTGGAAAATTATATTCTTGGATGGCAAAATGGGATCTGTGGTGCTTGGAGAGAATACTGAGACAGCAAGGATGCAAGGATGAGGCATTGACAGACATAGTTTAGTGGGTATGGTGATGACAGTTTTGATGGTTGGACTAGGTAATCTTAGAGGACTTTTACAAACCTTCACAATTCTATGGTTCTGTGATTCTGTGAAGGGAGATACTGGCTGTGCTGGATGGGATGGGATGGGATGGGATGGGATGGGATGGGATGGGATGGGATGGGATGGGATGGGATGGGATGGGACAGACACGATAGATGGATGGATGGGTTGAGATGGGATGGAGTGGATGTGATATATAGACGGATGGGATGGATGCAATGGATGGATGGGATGGAGTGAATGTGACGGATGGATGGATGGGTGGATGGGGTGGATACAACTGATGGATGGAATGAGGCAGATGCACTGGATGGATGGATGGGATGGGGAGCTCAGGTGCTGCAGGGCATGGCGAAGAGCTGGGTCCAGTGTGGATCCAGCATTTGGGAAGGCAGCAAGAGCAGCTTTACTGGACACAGAGCTGCTGAAAGCCCCACCCAGACAGTGAATGTTCACCAGTAGTAGAGAAAGTGCCTTCAAAAAATCTAACAGTGTTTTCCTTCTCTCTGCTTCCCTGATGCTTTTCTGCTTTTGAGGAGAGGTGGAAGGTCTGTGCTGCAGCCACGACCACAGTCCAACACACAGAGATCTCCCCGCCTCTCCAGCATTCCTGAGTTCATATCCTTCCCTATTCCTCTCAGCCCTCATCTCTTGCTGCTGCACAGCTCCTGCACATGACCCCAACCAGAGATGCAGCACGGAACATCTCCAGGGTGGGCGGTTACACTGTGCTTCGCCCACTGGAGATGTTAGGAGTAGGGAAAAAGAAAGAGGAGAAAATAGAAGCAGAAAAATAGCTCCCAGGCTTTGCCTTGCAGAGCAGCACAGGAAAAAGGAAGATTCAGGTGGATGGCAGGAGAGCTTGGGTAGCCCAGGAGGGGCCATCTTCCTGTTGGGTGCACAGGGAACTGCCAAGGAACTTGCCAAATTGAAGGCTCCCCATCAGCAGCAGGTTAAGGCAGGTTTCCTTGGATACAGGGAGCATTCCAGCTGTTCAGCAAATGGCCAACAGAAAACCCAAGCTTTGCTTTACAAAACAGGCAGGGATTTCTGCCACTTTCTCCTGGCTGCTGTGGAGAGAGCAGGGGACCCATGGGCTGGGTACCAATTGCTGACCAAGGGGCTCCCACTGCAGGGAGGATGCTGGGATGTATGTGTATGTGCACAGTTGTCTCCTATTGATTTTAGGGCTGGTCCTCCGCTACGTTCTCATCTCTACTGAGTGGTTGACGGAGCTCTGGCCTGAGCTCAGTGGATAATCCATCTGTGCTGATGACTAACGTTCATTACCACTAATTTAGTGACAAGCAGAGGGGAGAGGGTGCATCTGGCCAAAACAAGGGATGCTCTCACATCTGCATTTGCCCAGCTGTGAGGATGAGCATAGTCCCACAAGCAGGTACACAGCTGGGAGTGATGATGGGCAGGCTGTGTGCTACAGCTGTCCAACCTGCAGCAATGGAAGGATTGCTCCAAATAATTAAGCAACAGGATCTGGGAGAAACCTTGTGATGAGATGCGATGTGCAGATCTGTTCATCACTGAAAATGTGGGTTGCAAACAGCTCCCACAGGAAAAACATGATCAAAGAAAGAAACTCATGCCTAATAGAAGGGAGAGAAGGCTTCTTTCATTGTCATCTGTCCTTCATACCCTCCATACAAGCCTTGTCTCCAAACTCTGCAAGATGCCAAGAAACATCAAGACCCATGGGCAGGTGTGGAACCAGCGATAGCCCTGGGCAAGATCCCCAAAACAAAGCCAATGTCACTAATTTAAATGGTGATGCTTCTATCTAGGTAGAGGGCAAAGGTGTACTACTATATGTTTCCCTGCCAGATGCTCAGTTAACACAGTCAGTGCAGCAATTCCTGGAACAGTGACAGGGATCCCTGCTCTGGTTCTCCCCGACATTTTTCATTTTTGCTACATCTTCCCCTTCACTTCATCAAGTCATCATTAGGCAAAGGCTCAAAGATGACACCAGCAGCAACACAAGGGAAAGCAAAGCTTCCACGTCAATGCACATGACTTGACAATGCAAAGAGCTTGAGACAGACGGTGCAGAAGTATATATTATTAAACAGCAATAAATGAATGAGTTTCCCGTACTAGCCTAGTGGGTGAGGGCTGGAGGATTCAGGAAAGACCCAGGGAACTGACAGCCTGAATTGCTCCCTTCTCAGTCTCTATTGAGTTGCTTGTTTGCCCTGACTGTTTGAAAATGATTCAATTAAGATTCCTAGTGCATTCAGGTATAATAAAATAGCGACAATTAGACCTAATAAAACTCAAGTAGCCGTGTTTGACCCTCCTTGTTCCCTCTTGTTCCTTACGCAAGATCATGAGAGGCCAGGGCATGCCTGAAGGATTCAGTGTGAGGGATCAGCCAAGATTTTCTAATCTGAATAGTCCCAGATGTCCAAAACCTACAAAGGATAAGAACCATAGTATCATAGAATCATAGAATCCCAAGGTTGGAAAGGACCTACAAGATCATCTAGTCCAACCAGACATCAAGCCGCCATTCCTGCAATGATCCAGCAATCAGCCCAGATGCAGAGATGGCCAAAGTTGGGTGGGTTGGGACAGCTGGAGAACCATAATAGGAAACATGCAGACAGTATTAAATAGAGTCTCCATGGTTAAGGACAGATTCCAGCTGAAATACTGAAGTTAGATGTAAAGGAAGTACTTGGCTCCATTGAAAAAAACTGGGAGCTCACCATGCCTCTGGGCACCAAATAACATACAGCAATCCCATAGCGTTCTCCTCCTAAAGACTGGCCCTGGTGAGAGCTGTGACTGACGGTCACTAAAAAAAGAGGGAGATGGAAATATAAGCAACAGGGACTGCCATACAAAGACCCCATAACAGTCTGGGTGCTGTGCCATGTCTGCATGTCCACACTTCCAGCAACTGCATTGATGGAGGAAGGAATAGACCATTGAGTGACCATCTCCCGGACACCACCTGGGACCATCTCTTTCAAACAGGGTCTCTTGTGCACACAGCAAAGGCAGCCAGACTACACACCATGTTTAAGGCAGGGCTTAGGACCTGGGAAGTTGGAAGGAGTGTTCTGCAGTTCCTCCCCAGCACTGCATGAAGAGCGTGTGGTTATGAGCATGGCCATCAATGAACCACAAAGCCTTTTAGCATCCATTATTTGCAACTGCTGCTGAGCAAACAAATGAGACCACATCAGTCACTGGGCCCATCCCCTGATGAAAGCAGTTCATATCAGCCATGCCTCCCCCCTAGGTAAGAAGAATAACTGACCCTGAGAGAGCGTGATATAAACCCATCCCCCTTTCCCTTCTGTAGGTTTGTTAAGAAGGGACAAAACTCCCTCCTGCTCTCATGTCCCCTTCAGGGTGTCACCAGAGACCACATCTTCATGTCAGCAGAGTGGCTTCCACTCACAAGGTGGGTTTGAGAGATGTGCACATCCCCCATCATGCTCCTATCTGAAGCTAAGAACAGCCCATATGGAAGAATTGGAGCTCCCACCATGGGTACCAATGCTTAGAGACCAGATCCATGTGAAAGCATTGGAAATCAGTCCCAAAGAATGAGATGAAAAAAGACCACTCCTTTCCACAAAACTGCAAAAGCTGAACTATGCTGTATCCTGAAAAATATACACCCAAGAGCCACATGAAGCAGATGGGCTGTTCCCCTCCCAGCCTGCTTCTTTTGGATGTACCAACTGGGTGCACGCCCAGGACACCCTGCTCATATCCCAGTGTCACACACGGTGACAGAAGGCCCAGCCACCTGGAACAAGGACTCAGAAACCAGTGCCCTACTGTTCCCTGCCTGATGGGAGTCCTTCCATCAGTTCACATCTGAGCAGCAGTGCCCCATCCGCAGCCCCACACCTCACCGTGACATTCTGCAAACCCTCCTGCAGCCCCACAGAACCTAACTCAGTGGGGAGGAGCTCCAAGACTGGGTGTCAGCAGGGTGGGGATCCCACGGAGGAGCTTCTCCTGGGCATCCAGGGCAATTTGGCTGCGATCCTAAAGGCTGGTTGCACCATGTAGATATCTCTTCCCAACCAAAGCCCTGCCCCAGCTTTAGAGCAAAGATTCATGCTTTGCCAACAGTCTGGGACTTTGTGCCCCTATGCTTGTTTGCCTGTTTAACAGCTTGGTTTACTTATTTTATTGGTCTTTCTCTTCCTCCCTTCCTATTGCTTTCTCTTTTGTCTTTTTTGTCTTCCTTTTTTTTTTATTATTATTACGAGTTGTGCCGCACTTCTTGGTAAAGCACTTTAATCCATTTTAATGCCCCAGTTCTGCTCCTCAGTGACAGCCCGGTGGTTAGTCTAATGCGTCCCGCTCACCTCGGGGTTACTAATGAGGTCACAGAGAAGGCAATCTCCAAACTGAATAATTCACTAATCAGATGCTGCAGACTCCAGTGGTAAAATTTATTTCTGACACCTAAACAGCAAATGGGTTTGTGGACACATAGAGGGGCACGCCTGACTGCACACACACCTCTCCTCTTTTTCATTCTTCGGAGGTATTTTTGTTTCATTGGTGCTGTGCCATACGATTCATGGTAGATCTCATCACAAAGAAGGCTGGCTCATTATGAGTCCAGGGCATGGGAAAGCCACTGTGATGGGCTTCTCCATGGGACAATGATGGAGTGCAATGAGACCAAGATCTGGGGACAAAGGCACACTCATGCCATGGTGCCAGCATTTGACTTTGACGAGTCTTCTGGCCAGTCAGGGAGGTTCAGGTTGGATATCAGGAAAAGGTTCTTTGCCAGAGGGCAATGGGCATGGAACAGGCTTCCCAGGGCAGTGGTCACAGCACTGAGCTGAGAGTTCAAGGAACTCTCAGCCATATGGCCTAATTTTTGAGCGGTCCTGCATGGACAGTGGAGTTGGACTTGATGATCATTACAGGTCCCTTCCAACTTGGGATATTCTATGATTCTATATGGAAACGTTCATCATTGGTTCAGATCCAGGGTGAACAAGCTAAGGTCTCGGAACCAAGGACTGAGGACTACATTTATTGCTGGAAAATAGCAAAAAAGCATTAAATCAAAGCAAGAAGTGTTTGGGGCTGACATTGCTGATCTCATACTTCGTCTCCTCCCATATACATTTCCCAGATCTCTGCCCATCCCTGCTACTTTGTGCTATTCAAATAGCATTGGGTTCCCTTTTGCTCCTTTTCCAAACTGAAAGCAGTGTCTGTTATCTGCACGTGCCACCCCCAAACATCTCCAAGAGATAGTAATAATCCAATTAATTAGTATTGGTAACAGTAAAAGACACAGGGAGCCATTAATAATAATTAACATTCCCTATTCCTGGAGGAGGCAACAGTCTGAGAAATTCTACTTCTCTGCTGCAAAGCCTGGAAACAGGTGGCTGTTGTTATATGCCTGGTGGGACCTCAGCATGGGGTGCAAAATCTCCCCCCTGCCTTGGATGTGAACCAATATTGCTTCAGCAGACAGCCAGGGCTGGAAAGCCCTGAGAGACTTCATCATGACCCACATCTGTCCTTTGTCATAGGAGTGTTGTGTTCCTCCTGGAATTGCTGGGTCTTGGGAGAAAGAGCAAACAAGCACCAATGGCTGGGAGCAGTGATGAAGTCAGATTTCTTATCCCGTGGCCAGCTCCAGCGACTGCACAGTGCAGTGGTTGTGGGGATCCCTGTCTGTACCCCACCAGCCATAGCCTGGACATTGCAGCCACGTGGACATGGAGCTCCCACCCCCTGCTTTGCAGCAAGGGTTGAGCAGGGGAGAATGAGCTCATCCTCACCAGAAATCGCCCTTTGATATCTGCCCGTTCCCCTGGGGCACGGGTCACATATGGCCCAAACACAGAGCAAACTCAAAGATGCAACATGATCAGGGAGCGAAATTCCCTTGCTGCTTCCTTTTGGTAACACTTTAGTGCTGACCCCTTTTTGCAGCGGTGTTTCTGCAGTGCCTCTCTTTATGGCTGGATATGAGGAAGCAGTAAATCCCAGTTCCAGCCTTGTGCTAACACAGAGTGGAGCCAAAATCGCCTGGTGATGAAATGTCTCAGCACAAGAAATGACCTGATGAGATGCCATATTTTCTGAAAAAAACCCAAGCCTGATGTGAATCAGCGCAAGCCCATAGCAGGGATAGGCAAAGTCTGGCTCTGGAGAGGAGGGAAACGTTGCAATGGACAACAGGAAGCAAAAGGAGGAGGGCCTGACAAGCACAACAAGATGCAAAAGGGAAACCTTAAGCCTTGGAGAATCCAGGAGGAGCATCCCTCACCAACTGGAGCTGGGTACCGGGGGCCAAGAGAGCCTTCTTTGAGTGCCAGGCACTGCCAGGCTCCCCGCCCAACTGCTGAGCAAGATTATGTGATAAATGATTACATTAGTCCGGACAGCTTCTCATTTTCCTCCAATCTGGCCTGTCTGCCCTCTTAGCACGGGGCTTCTGATAGCATTTCTCCCTTCACTGACTTCATTTTTCCTGTTAGGTTGTCAAGCTGTCAGCGGGAAGAAAGAAGAAGCATGGACAAGGCTGTTACTGTCAGTGCACCAAGTATGTCCCATGCCTCTCCAATCCCTGCCCAGCAGCAATGAAGAGGACTCCTGGTTTGACGAGGTCTGATTTTGCCAAGAGCAGAAATAGAACAGAATCATAGAATCATTAAGGCTGGAAAAACTACTACGATTATCTAGTCCAACCATCAGCCCATCCCACCATGCCCACTAACCATGCCCCTCAGTACCACATCTATCTTTTCCTTGAATGCCTCCACGGATGCTCACGCCACCTCCCTGGGCAGCCTGTTGCAATGCCTCACCACTGTTCAAAGAAATTTTTCCTTACATGTCTGCTCATCTTCTTCAGAGACTTCCCTGGGCATCACAATAACCTCCATGTCAGCTCAGGTTCCTCTGAGCATGCCAAGGGTTTGATGGAGCTATCCAGAAAGTAAGTTTAGAAGGGTTTTGTTGACACTATCTGGCTAAGATTTATATATTGGTAACAGTTTTGGAGGCAAAATCTGGTGCCTTCTGTGTTGAGGTACAGAGTATGCTGGTGAGCCCTGCTGAGAGATGCAGGTACTCCTGTCCTGGTTGGTTGTTGATGGAGGGAAGCAAACTGATGGTGGGAACCAAGCCAAGCATGTTCTGGTATGGCTTTCTTTTCTTTACTGCCTGGTTTGTGTTTCTGCTGTGAAGACAAAATGGAGAGGTTTGGTGAAAATTAGTTTTCATTACAGCCTGCTGTGTAATGTTCAGCTTAGCTTCCAGGCAGACATTCCTCCTGGCACCAGCAGCTCCATGGAGGGCTGGAGGCTCCGGCAAGGCTGCAGCAGGGTCCTCTGCTCCACACCAGGCTCATGGTCAGCTCCATCACTCAAGACAGCTTCAGTCCCTCCTGAGGCTTAGGGGAGTGGAGGCAGGCTGGTGAGCTTGTGGCTTGGTTTCGTTTTAGGAAGGGAACAGCACTACGGGGTATGACCAGTCCCTATAGACATGTGGCTCTGGATAGAACCTTGTGGATCAAGTAGCCTGGTTCTACTTCTGATAGAAACTTCTCTCTGAATTCTGTTGGTGCAGTTGTTTTCCCCTGTTTTGTCTCTTCCACTGGCTGAAGAGAGGGTTCTCCAACTGCTGGGTTGGAGGGAACAGCAGGCTTAGCAAGGCGGCAACTAGTTATCTGCCGCAGTAACTTCTGACCCTGGGCTTGTCAGCACAGGAGGACATTCTCCTCATCCACATGTGCCCTGAGCTTGCCCCACTGCCCAGCCTGGACTCCAGATCCCACAGGATGAGGCAGCAACTCTGAGCTGATGGCTCAGATCACCTCCCTCCATCCGCCCCTCGGCCCAGCCCTGCACATCCATAGAATTCACAGCACAGGATTCACATTTCCATCTGAGCAACTTTGTGCCTCACGAGCCCACCCCAAAGGCTTCCTAATAGCAGGGAACTTCTCTCAGCCAGGTACATGGGGAATCCATTTTATTTCCCATCACGGAGTCTCTCTTGGACCCCATGGAGTCTGAGCTTAAGGAGATGTTCTCATTAAAGGGAAAAAAAAAAGTTCCCAGCTATTTTCTTTTAGTGCTTCTCTGGAAGGAAGGTTCACCTTTCCCTTGGGAATAGCTGATCTGCATTTTGACAGCAATTCAGGGACACAGGGCCCAGCGGACCATGTAAATATCAATTTTCCAGAGTGGGCAGATCATGTGTAATTATAGAGTATGCCAGGCTTTATGGTCATGGAGGATCTCTCCAACTGACAATAAAATGCTTATGAAGTTGTTTTGAACTTTTTCCAGGGGAGAGGGATGTAGCATGGATCATCCAGCCCTCCTGGAGTCTCTTTCCACCCTTTCCAGAGCACCATATTCTCTGGGCTAAGCTCTGGGGGAAGGATAAGCAAGTAGTAAGGGGCCATAAATTCCAGAAAAGCAGAGCAGGACTTCACCACCCTCTAAAATAATGCGCAAGGAGCAAGAATTTGGGGCTGAGACCCTCAGCAGCTCCTGGTAAGAGAACAGTGTAACTGAGAGTTTGCTTTGGTCTGGGTAATAGCTATCAAGTGTTGAAGGTAAGCAGGGACCTGGAGAGGCTGGAGGTGGACCCTAAGATCATAGAATCATAGAATCATTAATGTTGGTAAAGACCACTGAGATCATCTAGTCCAACCATCAGTGCAACGGCACCATGCCTACTAAACCATATCTGTAAATCAGGTGTCCTCTGTTATTTCTCCATTCTCCTTAGCATCAATATTTTGCCAGACCCAACTCAAAAACAACAAGTGGAAATATATATCTGCCCCAGGAGAAATGGTGGGGAAGATGTTTTTGCACTGGTCATCACTGGGAGACTTGTTCTTGGGACCCCTGGCATAAGCTGAGTCAGCCTCCACCAAACCTGGTGGAAGCAGCAAGAGGTCAGCATCCATCTCCAAGAAACCAAAACTTATCAAGGGCTTCGACACCAAAGCTGGCAACGTGGCTGCATCTTCCTCCTCATCTTTCATAAACAGAACTTCCCTATGAATTACGAGGAACGAGCCATGTGAGACAGCAGGCAGTCTCTTGAGAAACGTTTAGACTAAATCTAGTCTCTCCAGTGAGTCAGTAGCGAAGTAGGTGAGAAAAAAAAAAAATGCTTTTAGAAAAAAAGTGAGACGTTCTGAGAGAAAAATAAGCCCTTAGAGCAGACATTTAATAACACGGCCATAAAGCTGTGGAATGAAAAAAAAAAAAAAAAAAAAAAGGACATGAAACAACAGGTTTGGTGTTATTTTTTTCTAATTTCTGAATCATCTCTTCTGGGATGCATAGGAAAGCACTGGAGGACTCCACAAGCCCACCTCGCCTAGACAACCAGATAGGTACACCACAGTGCTATCTCCTTCCCCCAGCCCTTCTCCAAACATCCCCCAGAGCACCTTACCTGCAGGTGGGATCTCTCCAAGCCCAAGATGTGTCAACAAGGTAATGCTGGTCAACAGAGGAGCAATGGCTCATCTGTGCCATTCCCAAATAGCTACTACCTCTGTGTAGACACTCTTTGTGGGAGAAGAGAGATTTCCCTTCCAAAGTAATTACTCCGCTTGGAAGCACACTAATTAGCCTGGAACAAAGTAGCTCGAGTGTCCGCATGGGGAGCTATTGTGGAATAGCTTATTCTGTCAGAGCTATTCTGGGCAATTTCCTCTCACAAACAGGCCATGAGATTTAATTTTCCTTCTCTCTGCAAACAGATGAAAGGTTTGTGCTAACCAACCCCAAATCATCCCAGCCTTCCTTGCCAGGAGCGAGCAATGGGTGCAAAATGTCCTAAAATCTTCTCTCTTTGGGATTCACTACAATTTTTTTTTTTTATTTTCTTTTTTTAAGTTTCTTCTCTCTCTCTCTCTCTTTTTTTTTTTTTTTTTTTTAAATCAAGAAGATTTACATCACCAGGGCTTTGGATCTATTCCATTGGTGATGCCCAACGCAGCACAAATTAACCCAAACAATGGCCACTGAGGACAATGTTCTGAGCATTCTGTAAATGCACAGAGCACTCACACAATATGCATTTACAAAGACAAAGACAGAGAGAGAAAAAAAAAAAAAATTAAAAAATCACCACAAGAGGTTTAGCAAAAGGCAGTATACCCTCTTAACTCAGACTGCAATTCTTCAAGAAATACATTACGCATTTCATTAGCCTAGAATTAAATTCACCTTTTCCCGGCATATGAGGCAGGAATGATGAAAGGAAGGAAAATAATGGGGAGGAAGAGAAGCAAAGCACACAGTGCACGTGAGTTGGAAGAAGCTGGGAGGATGCAGGGTGGGAGGATGTTAAGGTTGTTTTGTGAAGCCTTTAACATCCGGGTGCCCCAGAGATGGGCAAAGTGTAGGATGTCAAGCTGGAATCATCTCAATAGGATAAGGGGAAATGGTCTCAAATGAAAAGAGGGGAGATTTATATTGGGTGGAAGGAAGAGTGGTGAAGCACTGGCACAGGTTGTCCAGGTTGGTGGGTGCCCCATCCCTGCAGACACTGCAGATCAGGCATAGATGGGGCTCTGAGCACCTGATCAGCTGTAGGTGTTCCTGTTCAGTGCAGGGGAGTTGGACCAGATGGCCTCGAAGGGCCCCTTCCAACTCAAATGATTCTGTGGTTCTATGACTCTAGCAGTACCCCAGGCTCAAATGTCAACTTATCATCCATCTCCTGGCCATCTTCTTGGCATGATGCATTTTCTTCATCTCCTTCTGTACAAAACAGATCTTGTGGATATGTAGAGGGCGAGCAGGCTGGAAGGAATGGTTTTATTCATACCTGATCTTCCCAACAGCTGTCCCACTTTATGACAGCTCCCTTATTTAAAAATAAATCCTCGCCAAAAAAAAACAAACAAAAAAAACAACCAAGTTTGCAATTTGTTCCTCCAAGCTGGACTGCTTTTCTGGCCCTGATTTTATCAGAGTGGAGACAGGCTGTCCTTGCAGAATGATTTTACCATCTTGAAAATGATTACAGAGCTGCACAATGCCTTCAGCTCACCATGTAACGATATTTTTATACACTGCCTCGTTAGATCGTCGCCTGGGTTGAGGATGTTTTCAAACATTGTCTCTTCATGGTCGGCGCACCGCAGCATCGGGAATAGAGTGACAAATTGGAGGGAGTTCAGGGGGCAGCAGCAATAATCAGAAACCTGATTTACAAGGAAATGTTAAGAAAGCTGAGTCTATTTTGTTTGGCTAGAGCGGAGAACGGAGCATCCGCCCATGAGGATCTGGAAGGGCAGGAGGCAGTGCTGAGGGAGGTGGCACTGGGTGTGCAAGGAGAGGAAGAATTAACAAATGAAAAGCCACAGGTGTTGTCTCAGGAATACGTTGTTTTCAGCAGATGTGGTGTAGTTTTGTGGAAGGATCACTGCCAGAAAGCTAGATCACTGGGAGACAGTCCTACAGTGCAGGGATGGAGATAGGAGGCACTGCTCCATCCCCAGCTGCCTACATCCCAACTATCAATGACAGCCAGCCATTCGCCACCCGGATGCACCTAGTCAGCCTTGCAGCCACCCCAGCACTCCACCCCCAGTCATCCCCATTCAGTGCCTGAATGCACTGACATTATCCCTGTAAATAGAGGTCATGGCATGTGGAACATTTCATGTTTTTTTTCCCTTTATAAATACATGTGCTGTAGCGTGGTTGCACTCTGTGAACCGAGGGTGTGAGCAGCCTGTGATTAAAGGAGAACGAAACGCTGATTATGGGTTAATTAGGCAGGCTAATAAACTGCCTATAGCTTCATTTAGGAGAGGAACTGCATTTCATCACCCAGAAAACAGTGCAGAACATGGAGAAGAAGAGTGTTTTTATTAGAAAGACTGAAATTCCGCTTCTGACAAGAAAAGTTGACTCCAGGCATGGTCTTCAATCAGAGTAGGGTTGGGGGTGGAAGGATTAAACAACCTGTAGTGCTTACACATACCAGTGGTTTCCATTGCCCATCTCTGAGATGGAATTTGAGAAGTTTATCAGAAGTGGTTCCTGTCTTGGTCCATAACTCAGCTGGGCCGTGTGTCCTCTTTCAATTCAGGATGAGCATTTGGGCTACATCTGCTTCTCCATACGGGTTTTGATATTCTCAAATGTTCAGCGTCACTTTTTCCAAGTTTAAACCACACTATGTCATTAGTTCCAGCCCAAGAACATCCCAAGCAGGGACCAAATGGGAGGTAGAGGTCAATGAAACCACTCTGCTGAGCTCCAACAGTGGAGAAAAACCGCGCACCCACCACTGCTCTGATGGCCGAGGCACCAGCATAAAAATAAATCCTTCCTTGTCACATTCCAGTATATTAGAAATGACACTTAATAACTTCTACTTAATAGCCTCCATATTTGTGTGGGAATCTATGACATGCTGAGGACTGGACATGCTTTCTGAGCACACGCAGTGTGGTTGCCCCATATGTCGCACAGCTTGGAAAAAAAGGAGAGAGACGAGAGAAACACGTATCTGGGAGACATATAATGTAATTTTTAATTGAACTTCATGTTGTGGGTAAAAATAGGGCTGACAGCTTTGAAGAACAGGGTCTACTCTTTCTATAGCAGATATATGTACCAGATGCTCGTGAGTATGGCCAAATTCAATCCTGGTGGATTTTCTAAGGATCGGAGAGGACTCATCTCAGTGTGCATCACATCTCTACATTTCGTGGTGCCCAAGGAGTGGTGAGAAATGTGTGCAATCCTGTGCAGATGAAGCTGCTGTGCAGAAATATCCCCACGTGCCATAAGCGTGGGCTTTGTCTACCCCGTTTGCAGCCCCGCTCAGACGCATTTCCATTGCTGGTTGTACTTTTGTACTTCTGGCTCTGCTCATCGAGTAATTAAAAACAGTCATTTGGAAAACAACAAAAACAAACAAACTAGGAATCAGTCAAACCTCATCAGTCAAGACTGCTCTGAAGCAACCCGCAGCTACAACCACAGAAAGGCTTTGATTCCCAGCTTGTCACCCTAGGTTCGAGGTGAACAGGAATCATCATCCCCATGTAAAATTTATTTCCATTTTTTTTAGAGCCAGAAACCCCTTTTCCATAAATCTCAGTGCATTTGTCCTTGCTGCAAGGAAGCAGAATCAACCTAATGTGTCTCACATCTCCATGTCCCAGGGACCACCACACAAAAACATATTTGTAGAATCATAAAATCACTGAATCATAAAATAATTAAATTGGAAAAGACCTCTGAAATCATCAAGTCTAAGTGTCCACGTACCAAGTGTCCACCAATATTGTCTGCTAAGCCATTTCACTAAATGTTGCCACTTTCCACCTGAATCTGATTTTCCCAAGGATAATTCTGTCACCTAAGCCCCACACATGCAGCTTCATCCTCTTAAATCTCCTTCTCATATAACAAATAGATGAGGCTAGAAATACTGGAAATGGAAATGGTGTGGGGGGGACATGTTCAAACAAGGCCTTTCTTCAAAATCTTTCTAATTGGACATTTACCTAAGCTGCAAACCCTGCCACAGAAAGCCTTTGCTTAAAGCAGTGCATACAGCGAGACAATTGCCTTTTTTATTTTGCTGGTTATTATTCCTCACTGGAAATAGGAAGGAAAAAAAAAAAGAAAGCTATCACTCTGGATTTTTTTATCAGGTTTCAGCCACTCTGGATGATGTTCAATAAAAGAAAAGCTATCTCTGTTAGAGATGAGTAGCCCTTTACAGAACAGCCATTGCCTACCAAGCAACCTTTAAGCACCTGGCTCTCTCTTAAGTTAATGTAGGTAGAGGATGGAGAGGAAGTTACAGTCACTTCTGTGTGTTTGAAAAACACAGCCGTTTCTCTTAAAACTCAGCAGCCAGCCACACATGCACTGATTGGTTTTGTTGATGGTGTTGTTTTCAATTTTCATGAAATCACTATCCATCACCTTCCTCATGCCCAGCTCAACCATTAGGTCTCCATGCGTGCTGAAGGAGAAGCAGAGTCAGGCGTGCTTCAGAGACCTGGCATAGTGCCCTCTTCCCACCAGGAGAGCTCAGAAGGAGCCAGTAGGTCACAAGTGATGTTCTCAGGAGCAAAATGGGGCTGTCAGTCAGACTGCATGGACCTTCACTGAAGAACCATACTCTGGTGCAACACACATCTCCAGGCAGCCTAACCCTTGTCCTGTGAGGGTGGGAATTGGGGTCTCCCCACCTTGGGATATTCTATGATATTCTGTGTGCCTCTACATTCAGGTACATCACAGACCTCGCCTTGGCTCTCCTACAGCATCTACCCTAGCAATAGAAGTGCACTGCCAGACTGCAGGGACAGAGTTTGCCTGAGCCCTTATGGCAGATCCTTTGGAGACATATTGGAGACATACTGGAGTTACAACCCAAGGTGCCCACAAACTTGCCTGACAAAGCTCATAACTTTGCAAAGGAGACATGCTATTACCAGGCTCAGGGAGGGCAGAACACAGGGTTCAGGGCTCCAGGATAGCCAAGGAGGACATGCTGTCCCCCTCCATGCACCCCAGCTCCCAGAAGATCTAAGCCACATCAACAGGAAAGAAACACCCATGGCTTTGCTGGTATGGCTCTATGGAGAGTGGAGTGCTCTGGAGGAAACCTCAGCACTTTGAATGTGACCTGATCCACGGCTGCATCCCGTGTTGAGAGGCTCAGGATTTAAGGTCCCCCCGGCACCCACAGCACAAGTGACAAGCAGCTGTCAGTGATTCTGTGATTCTGTCAGCAGCTCACTGGGGTCTCCAGCTGCCTGCAAATTTCCACATTAAAGCTGTAAGCTCTCATACTTCACTTGGGACCAATAAAACAGGATAGGGTAGAGGCTGCTTGATAAATGGGGCATAAATCACACCTTCCCCCTCTCCTTCCCCTTCCTTGTGGGGAGGTGGTACTGCCAGAGCCTCCACAGACCCCACTTCAATATGCTCAGACAGGTCCTCTTCTGCCTGTGCAGTCAATTAGAACTTCATCAGAAATCAATTTGCGAGGCCCAGCTGAGATGTACCGATAGATCAGCCAATGCCAAGTGATTATTACACTAATGGAATATTCCATTGATTAATTGAATATTTAAGTCCTGAAATGTAAGCCCCACTGTCTTATCTGCGGCTTGTTACCGAGCTGAGCAGCAGAGATACTGCACTGGTGCATGGAGCTAACCTTGAGTCTGCTGCTTTTGGGGTGAAATGCAGAGATTTTGGTTCTGGTCATACAGGAGACATTTTGGTAGCAAGAATCATGTTCTGCACAGAGGGCTCGCACACTTTATAGAAGCACAGAATCATAGAATATCCTAAATTGGAAGGGACCCATAAGGATCATCAAGTCCCCAAAATCAGACCGTATGGCTGAGAGCACTGCCTGCCCCTCTCTTCCCTTTGGGGAAGCTGTAGGCTGCCATGAGGGGACTGCAGGCCGTGAGGGGGCTGTATGCTGCCACGGAGGGGATGTAGGCCATGAAGAAGCTGTAGGTTGCCATGGAGGGGATGTAGGCCACGAGGAAGGTGTAGGCCATAAGGAAGCTGTAGGTCATGAGGGAACTGTAGGCTGCCCTGCAGCCTCCCCTCAGCCTCCTCTTCTCTGGGCTGAGCAAACCAAAGGACCTCAGCCTTCAGCAGCATTCAGGTTCCCCAAGTCCAGGCAGGAAATCCTTAGTGATTTATTCCCCTTGTCACACACGAACAGATGTCAGGACTGCAGAACACAGCGAGAAGATCAGCCAAGGGTCTTCCATCTGCTCTGCCCTTGGCCCCAGTGCTTTTCTACACCAAAAAACCCCAGGTGTGCAGAGGGCAGAGGTGGCCAGATGCCTCCTGCACGGCCTTCGGGATTCACCGCATGGAGAAGGCTGGGTTACTTGCTCAGGGGAACACCTGTTTAAGTGCTTTGTTGGACAAAGGCCATAACGACCGAGAGAGATGAGATGGGGAAAAAGGAGGGATGGTGTCAGCAGGTGGAGGTGTGCCGCAGCTGGAGGTATCGCTGAGGGCCCAGCGGTGCGGTTAGGAATATTACCCTTGAATTGTACTGCACGATTAACTCAGTGGAGAGTCATTAAGTGCATGAGTGAGAGAGGAGACACATCCTCCCTGCAGAGCTCCTGCTCTCTCGCCAGGAGGTGGGGCCTCCTTCCCCCTTGCCCACGCCCAGACCCTGTGAGCTGGCTGCTGGAAGAAGCCGTCAGTCCAGCTCCCCTGCCATGAACGGGGACACCCACAGCTGATCAGGTGCTCGGAGCCGGCCAGATCCCCTGGCTGAAGGGAACATGTCTGGACAAGACTCTTGCTTTGATTCTGAGTGGAGAATATCAGCTGTCCCCTCTGCATCCAACTTCACAGCTGACTTTGCATTGCCCTGATCATCACTAGGGTCTCCTCACCTCCTCTATTGCTCCTAAAGTGTATTGGGGTCTTTGGACTGAGCTCTTAGTCTAAGACTGAGCTTTGGACTTAGCTGCTGTCATGGGAAGCAGCATTTTTTTTTTTTTTATGTATGTTTTCCTGAACGGGAAGATAAAAATAAATGGAGAAAAAAAAAAAAAAGTATTGATGGAACAGCTAGGAGGGAGAAGAGAGCTTTTTGTCTCACTGAGAGATCTGACCTTTCAGAGGTAGCTTCAAGAAACCTCAAGGAAACGTGCTTTGCTGGCATTTGCTGCAGGTGATTCACTGGGAGTTTTCATTGCTTCTTTCAGAAGATAATGTTTAGACTTTTATTAAGTTGCAAGCTTCGGGTGCCTTGGAGACCCGAGGAGCACGGAAACTCCCAGTTGGTGAGATCAGGCTTTGCCTTTGCACAGAAATCCTGGTTCTCAGGCTTTTCTGAAGCCTACTCAGCAAACCCACCTTCCTTTTCCTTCATGCATGGATCTACTACCAAGGCTGCAGTGCCCGTCATATTTGCATGCCCCGAAGCTCCTTTGACCTCTCCTTAGCCAGAGGGATGTGGGAATCCCACAGCAAAGGCATTGCAGCAGCAGCATCCGGACACATGCTGGGGAAAGCATGAAGTCATCTAGACATGGCCTCCATCTCCTGCACTGCAGGGGAGCAGGAATTCCTTTGGTGAGCCCAAAACATGGCCCCAGGGGCAGGAGGTAGCACAGCACTCAGCAGTGCTGAATACCTGGTGCCCAGGGAACCTGAGCTTCAAAGCAAGCAGACGGGAAGAAAAATGGAGGTAGCAAAACCATGGCATGAATCGCACAGAGAGTTCAGACTGATAAATATTTCAGACTGACAGCTATTCCTGTCCTTGGAAGTTCATTCATCAGAATCTTAGCAAAGCCTCCACTACCCAGGACCATAAATACCAAGGCCTATTTCAACGACAGCTTTTGGCATGGTAATACCAAAAGTATGGCAGCCTGTTACAGTTCAACCTCCATCCTTGGCTGTTTCATTGTAATTTATTGCACCTGTAAAGGGTATTTCAAATACACACCTGTCGTAATTACAGTCCCTGGCTGTGTGGAATCCACCTGTGAGTTGATTGTACCTTGTTTTGATAAGATGCTAAACAATAACAACAGTTTAGAAACAGTGGCAGCCATTAGTATCTCAGTGACACAGTCCTAATCTCACACAAAAAGAGAGTTTTACTGTCTATAGGTGGAGGGAAAATTTGACCCAAATCAGGAAAACTGCTGTCAGGAGGGTAGGAAAATTGGAAACCTGCAGCTCTGCTCCTGTCCCCTCCTCTGTACTGATGGAGTTTCTGACATGATGCTCTGCCATCCCAGCATCACAGATTTCAGCAGGCAGGCAGCACCTATTTCTCTCCAAGCCTCAGATCCTTCTAGGACTTTACGATTGGCTTTTGGAGAATATTTGATGGTCTTCTTAAATTAGCCCCAAATGGTTGGGTTGACCCAAATGTTTCAGTAGGAAGGAACCGGAGCCCTTCCCCACAACACATCCCTCTCTGTCACTGATGGCCCATAATGACAGGGGAGAAATTTGCCCTGCTCCTTTCTGTACCATGAACAAATTCAGCCTTTGAACTCTTAACACCAACCCCAGTGCTAAGCAGCTTCTGCTCCCACCTCCAGGCACCATCTTGACCTCGAGCTCTCCAAGCACAGCCCTCTCCCACCAGGCACTCCCCAGTACGTTTCATTTATGAATTAAGTCCCTGACAGCCCATATCTCTATGATCAATATGTTTGTTTATTAGCAGCAGCTGCTGTGTTTTAGCAAAACGGGAGGGCTCTAGCAGGAGCAGCACGCTCTAACCGCAGAACAGGCTTGGGACGGGGAGAAGGACCTCCTCCTGGCAAATGGGAGCTGGGTGGGATAAGATTTCACGCTAATGACCCTTTAATTGAAATCACTGCTCAGGACAGATTGCTCATCTTGGGGATATCTGTGTTGATGGCTCCCGGTTTGGCTGCTCCTGAGACAAATCCATTAACTCAGTAGCGATGAACAAAAGCAAAGAGGGAGAGCAAGAGTCTGTCCACCACTAGCACAGCTGATCTGCAGCCCAAGGCAGCCCCTGCCAGCAGCTGGTGTAAATGGAGCCCTGCACAAAGGGTATCACAGGGGCTGTGATGGCCCAGTGGCTACCACTGGCATCTGGGCTTCTTAGAATTAGGCAGCTCTGCTGGGCCTGTTTGTGAAGTGGAGATGCTGATGTGTCTCTCTCACAAAGCAAAGAGAAGCCTGAGTGCACAGAAAGGAAGGTTACGAACCTGCTTTGAATGCATTTATTATTCCCATTAATTACGATGCCTGCTAAAGAGGACCAGCTGTTCTAGGAGGCTGTGGTACCAATTTATCAGGAGAAGATTCCAACAGAAGTCGCAGAGTTTTCCTCTGAACTTGGGAGGATGGAAGATGGAGGTTTTTTAATTAGAACTTGTTATTAATGGGAACGTAGCAAATTAAAAATAGTCTCCCTCCCCCCTCCCTATTACATGAAGCTCTGATCTCAATTAGAAAGATCAGAGACTAACCATTGAATGGGAATTACTGAGATGAAAACTGATTGAAAGACAAAAACCAAAGACAGAGGCATCGCAGAGAGAGAATGGAGATAGAAAACAATGAGCAGAGGCTGTCAGAGGCTGTGTGCCTCAGTCAGGTGGCAGAGGCTCAGCCAGGCAGGGTGGCTTTCTGCCTTAGCCCATAGTGAGAACACCTGGTCTCACCAGGCGCTGTTTCAGATGATTCTTTCGGGGCTGGGGTTGTGGACGTGTTGGTGGACATCGATTGTGCCTGAAGTTTGCAGGATCAGAACAGTGGCATCATACAGTCTGGACTGTATGGGTATTTCTATAGGAAGGACATGTCCTTGTTCTCCAGCTCAGCTTCCTGCTCACCCTGCTTCCCAAACCTACAAGCACCAAGGATGCCCTGGCTTCCTTGCCCAGCAAGCAGTGGCCAAGTTGGTGGTCATCCCACTGCGCTCTGTGTAGACTCACAGCTTGGAGCAAGGGCTGGTGGCAGGATGAGTCCCTGCAGGTGGGAAGGGACCAAGCAGCACAGCACATGTTGGGATGGGGCTTTGGGTTTCCTTCAGTTTTGTCAATTTGAGCCAAGTTAGGTTGGGAAGGGTGCAGTGGGGTCTGAGCAGACCCATCTCTTGTGTGACAATCTTGGCTAATGACTTCTTAATGAGAACCTCATCTTCTGCCCTTTGGTCACATGCAGACCAAGGCCCCTGTCTTCCTTTCAGCAGATAATCCATGCCATATTCCAGGGCATGCAGGGACCTTGGGCTGAAATTACAGCCCTGCTTACTAATTGCTGCATGTTCTCTCTCCGTAGGTATATCATTGCCAGCAATTAGCACAAAATCCTTTCCCACTCTTGTTAAGTTCCTGCGCTGCAGTTAAATACTCCCAGATCCCATTTAAATGATTTCAAATGCAATTCATTCTGGCTCGTTAAATAATTCCACAGCAGTGTTTGTCGTCTTCTCTCTCTGTTTTCCAACAGCCACTTTCTTCCGGAAAGAATACGATGACTAAAGAATGGGAAGGGGAAGTGAGATGAAAACTGAGAAATTTGAGGTCCATCCTCTGTGCCTATATTTTCAGTTCTTTCTTCCTCCTCTTTGCCAGCTGTGACTTCTCTCAGTAGATGGGCTCTGTGGGGGTCCATATGACACATTTCTGTTGGTTTCACCAACTCAGTGAGGTGGTGGCTTCAGTGTGCAGTCCCTGAGGTATGGGGTCCACCATCTGTTTGCATGGAATCATCAAAAAGTTGCAAAGAAAAGCAATTTCCTTTCTGCCACTCAGCAGTCTACAACAGCATTCCCATTGGAAGATTTGTAGTTGTCCTTGGGTTGATGAAGCTGAAAGTGCTGTACGTACTAATGCAAAAGGGGCGAGAACAAGTGAGCATCATCAACAGAAGAGCAGCTCCTGCAGGGAGAGAAGATGTGCATGTGGGCAGAGGCATTCGCAGGCTGCAGCCTGGCTGTGTGCTCTATCGGTTTGCTTGAGCATTTCAGAATGGCACAGATGAACTCCAGCCACTTTGCTCCCAGGGTGGAGAGTGTGGCATGGAGTGTGATGCCTCTTGGAAGGCTTTGATGAAAAATGTGAGCTTAGTTGGAAGGGAAGGAGATGAAAGCAAATTTCACAAATGTCACAAGAGTGTTCTCAGCAAAGTTAGCTGCTGAGAATTAACTACCGTCGCCACAAACTGCAGGCTGGGATCCTATTCCCAGGCGCTGGAAGGATGGTCCTGAAAAACACCTCTGAAATAAGTGGGGCAATGGAAAGGAAATCTCTGCCTGAAAAATGTGTGTCCCCATCTGTTAAACAATATTCAGGTGCTCCTGCATTTACGCTTCCTCCATACTTAAGCAGTGATGGCTTTCGAAGGCAGATTGCCTATGTGAAGAACAGATGGAGGGAGCAATCCTCCCATCCAAGCTCTGCACCAGAACTGAAGAAGTTTGTAATCTGCTTCTTGTTCACAGAGCCAAGGCTTCGACGCAGCCGCTCTGCTCCAACACGCTGCGTAGCTCAGGAGCCTGCACAATCTTAGTTTTCCTCATCCTTCTCTGCAGGTTTTTCTGCTGAGTGTATTTTGTGAATGGGGCAATGGTGTCCAGAATGCATTCAGCGTAGGCAAAGGTAACAGGGCATCCAAGCTCAAATTTCCTGCTTCCCCATAGTGATAGGAGAGAAATTTGTCCATGAGGTGGTGAGTGAAGCCTCCCGGCTGCCTGCACACTGGCCCAGCTTCTCATCAGCACTAAATTTGCAGCAAAATAGGAAAAGCCATTTCATGAAAGCAGAATAATACCCAGTCGTACCAACATCTCAGCTCTCAATCTCTGTTTTCTGTATCTCTGTTGATGTTCAAAGGAAAACAATGTGATTGTTAATTACAAACTGTTTTGAATGCATGCAAGGAAGCAGTTCAGTGCAGAGCTGATCAGAAGCAGGAAAGCTGAAGATACAGCATGTGCTGAACTGCTTTAAAGGGCAGCAAGTTCCATTGTAATGAATGCTGATGCAATCGTTGTACCAGACACAAGGTGGAAGTGTTACCTTGTGCAGCTCCCTACTGTTCTCTACCTATTGGGTTTTGCTTTGGACTGGGTGGAAAATGCTGAAATATCAAGGGAGTGCTTTGCATTTCAAAGAAGTTAATGCATAAGTGATGTTGTGATTCATTAACTCTCCACCAGTGCATTGGTGTCCCAGGGTCCACAGGTACATTGGCACCCCATTGGTCTTCACATTCCAGACCACCATGGGGAAAGCAATCAGCAACCTGATGACGCACGTGATGGAAGAGGGTCTGGATACAATGAAAAGTTAACATACATAAAGTATGGAGCATGCACAGCATCCCTGTGTGTACTGGGCAAGTCAAGAACAGGCTTAGATGCAGACACATGGACATGTGTGACATGAAAACACAGAGCAGGTCCTGGCAGCAGCTCGTGGTGCAGGATGCTTCCTGAGTCCCATCCATTTGCATGGCACAGTCCTGACTTACATGCAGTTGGAGGCTACAGCAGAATCTGCAGCTGACAACGATGAATATGAGGAGGAGAGGGCTTTGCACTCCCACCGGCCCTGGAAATAGGGCAGCTGCTGCTTTGTTGCTGGCTGGACTGAGGCTTATTTGCAAGAAAGGAGATGGTGTTCTATGGTTGATCTCTCCTCCAGTCTGGTGCCCACACACTCTGCAGGACTTTGAAGCTGCAAGTAGGGAAGTGGCTGTTAAGCAGAGCTCATCTCAGGGCTGAGCTTCACGTTTCTCATCCAGAAACATGCAGTGGCCCTGGACCAGGCAGAGAATGGCTTTGGGAACATCCCCAGGAGACACCTCTGCAGAGACCTCTCCACAGACCCCCAAGGCATCTCACTGCCCTGTGGGCAGCTCATCTCCTTCAGCCACCCTCTCCCCAACAGGCTCCATCTATCGAGGAAAGGATGCTCAGGAAATCCATCCCAGCTCCATCCCAGGGGAAACATTTCAGCAGCTCTGGTTCCTGTGCTCCCACACCGCTTCCCCCTCTATGGGTCATCCTAGCTGGATTTGCCCACTTGGCCAGCTCCAGGGCACTGCCTGAGCCCAGTGCCATTATTTCAGCCCCAACCACACGTAGAGGGATGGTTGTTGGCTCCGCACTGTGGCTTCACTTCTCCTCCTCCTCTGCTCGCAGCCTTCTTCCTACAGAACAGTGACTAATGCTGCTCCTCCGCGCACTGCATCATCACTGGGGGTGTGCGAGGGTGAGAAGCTGGTGCGGGTGGAGGAAATGGGGAGCACAGGTGCCAAACGTGAGACAGCACCGGGGGACAGCAGCTGAGCTGGTGATGCGACACTTGGCAGCAGGATGTCATCACCAGAGTCTTGCGCATATGATTGACCTGGAGGAGCTGGGTGCATGGGGAGGGCTGCAGTGATGCGCTGCCCTGTTAGCATCACACAATAAGAAGTGATGGGGCAGCGAGAAAAGAGACTTTTTGCCATCGTCCCCGCTTGTCACAGTGCCAAAAGAAAGCTGCAGTGCTTTTAAACAAGCCGGCTTAACACGGCTCTGCTCTCCAGGCACAGGGGGGTGGTTTCCTTTACCAGCCCACTTAAGAGCAGAGGAAGACGTGAGGGCTGGCTGCTGGGCCTGCATCCCTGCGGGGCCCGGCGCCCGCACTGCCAACCACAGCCTTGTGAGCCTGGAATAATGGCCTAAGTGGGGGGAGAAAGCAGAGCGCATCGCTAATGGCAATGGAGCAGGCAGCTGCCCGCCGCCTCGGCCTCTCCTCCTCCTCCTGCCTTCATCAGAGTCCTGCACAAAGGGGATTGAAAGGGATGGGGGTAAGGTGGCGTTATGGATAAGAATGGGAATGAGAACAGAGATGGGGAGATATAGGTAGAAATGGGGTTGGCGATAGGAATGGGGTTATGGGTGAGAACGGGGATGAGGAAGGAGATGAAGTTACGGATAGGGAGGGAGGCAAGGTTATAGATGGTGAAGGAGATGGGGTTATAGATGGTGATGGAGGTAGGAGTAGGATGGGAATGGTAATATGGATGAGGATTGAGATGAAGAAGCACCTCCTCTTAGCTCACATCCTTCCAGGGAGGGTTCTCCAATGTGGTGCTTATGGGCAATCCCTGCCCTCACTCTGTCCAGCCAAGTCAGGATGCAGTGGTATGGAGGAAGCTGGATTTGGCTTCTACAGCCAGCTTTGAGGCTGGGAGCTGTCAGTTTAAACCTTCACGGCTTTGGTACAGCAGCGTGTCACCTTCAAAGAGGACAGGGATGCAGGGAAAGCAGAAAGGACAGAGGTTCTTTGCCCAGATCTTCCCCAAATCTCACCAGAAACATGCTATGGGACAATAAGGATAGATTTAAATATGCTGAAAGTATTCAAGGCTCTATTTGCAAAGGTTCAAGATGCAGCAGTTGGCAAATATTGAAGCAGCAGGTTAGCATCAGCCTTGACTTAGAGGATTTCTCACAACTGAGAATCCCAACCTCCGGCCCTACCATCAACCCAGTGACTGCAGGAGTCATGACCCCACTGTGGTGGGGAGTTGTCTTACAAACCTCCATTACCAGCAAGATGGAGTCTCAGCAGCATAGGTTTCATAGGTGGTCCTGAGCAGTTCTGGGCACCTGGTTGTCTCAGAAGTGCAATTCACAAGGCACCTCCAGCCACAGAAACGTATGGGAGAAGCAACAAATCCTCACTCCTTGGCATAAAAGCTCTATAAAAGAGGAACAGGAGCATTTAACCCAAGTGACAGCAGTCCCCGGGGCCCTGTCCCCATGTCACCCCACTCTCAGCTGGCCCATGCCTTCATCTGTCCCATGAGGATGGGGTTTCTCATTCATCCCTCATTGGGATGTCAGGGCTTTTAGCTGCTGCAGCACCACAAGGTGCTCTCCCACCTCCAGCACGAAGGTCTGTGCTGCACGAGAGCTCATCAGGATCAGACAGAGGTTTGGTGCTGAAACCTGCATCTCCTCAGAGGATTGGGCATCCCTGCTCACAGAGCATGACTGCAGGGCTTTGTCAGCTGATGATACGAGGCTGAAATGAAGACAAATGAGAGCAGAAGGAAAAAAAAAAATAAAAAGAAATCCCTCTCTTCAAAACACATTTGAACTCGGGATTAAAAAGAAAAACAACTCCGCACTGAGGATTTCTTTTCTTCTTTTCCCTAAACTTCAGAAACTCGAATGTGGGTGTGAATATCACTTTAAGGATTTATAAAATGACACATGGCCTCACCTGTCAGCATGCCAAAATCTGAATGTCGGTTTTAATTACACCGAATATTTTACTTTCTTATGCAGAGGCATAATCAATTATCTTATTTAAAGGCATTACGATAATGTGTGTGTAAAATGGAGCCATTCCCTGTATTGCATTAGATTCTCTAATTATAGAAGAATGTTTGGAGCTAAAATGTCAGCCTGTCATCTGGCGGGTGTGTAATTCATGATCTGCATTCGCCAGCGCGGATGGAGCTGACAAAAATTGCATCCATTCCCTTCCACCGCTTTGGTCTCCGATTTGCTGGTCTGGAGGTGACAAATCCCATCTGCCTCAGTCCTGCCCTGTCCCATCCCCAAGGGGAGCAGAGTTTGAGCAAATGCTCTCTGCCTCTTGTTAAATCTGAAGGCACACTCATCTCTAGGCCAGCACAGCGCTTCTAACCACCCTCCTCTGAATTACTAACAACAAACCCCCTCCAACTTCCCAAAGCAGAGGGATTATATAAAAATAAAGCCTGTTCCTTGGGAACCCAGCCCTTTCTGCAAAAGCAGCCTGGAAACTTCCCTCCTGGATCCAGCCAGCTGTGTTTGCCGGGACAGTTCTCAGTTACATCCCCAATGTCACTTATGTCACAGGATCAGAGGAACCCCTTTGGAATGGGGGGGACAGACAGGCTTCACATTTCATCAGTCATACAATCACTGAGGTTAGAAATGATCTCTAAGATTATCTAATCCAGCCGCCCACCTACCACCACCATTACCCACTAAACCACATCCCTACGTATTACAGCTCCCCTTTCCTTGAGCACCTCCAGGAACAGTGACTCCACCACCTCCCTGGGCAGGCTGTTGCAATGCCTCACCACTTGTTCTGAGAAAAATTTCTTCCTAATATCAAATCTGAACCTCCCCTGTACCAACTTGAGGCCATTCCTTCTCATCCTATCACTGCTACCTGGGAGAAGAGGTCCCCAACCTGGCCACAACCTCCTTTCAGGGAGTTGTAGAGAGCAGTAAGGTCTCCCCCCCTGATCCTCATCTCCTCCAGTCTGAACCATCTCAGATGCAGCTTATCATGCACAGCAAAGCAGAAATATTGTGCAGAAATAGCAGCAGTCAGGCGGGCACTTGGACCCATCGCCTGTCCCCCGGGGCTCAGCAGCATCATCCCCAAGGCATCCCCATCCTGCAGCCAGGGACAGGGCTGAGCTCAGTCGGGCACCACTTCAAATCCTGCTCAGTCTCAAGCAGGAGAAAGGCAAAATCTGGAATTGCTCTGACAGCCCAAGAGCAGGGATGGTGATGCACACAGGAGGAACATCGCCATCGCAGAGAGGATGGTCCCAATGATGAGGTTGGTCTGATGGTAGGGGCAGTCCTGACAATGAATTGATGGAGTACACAGGGGAGCACAGGAGCTGGGTGCATCCTTGGCTCTGTGCATCTCCAACCTTCTGGTACCTGGCACCACCTCCACCTTCCATCACTCACCCCAGCATGTGGGTACCGTAATGGAGGCAACCCAGAGCTGCCAAGGAGCTGCATCATGCCATTAGGAGGCTTATTAAAAAGTGATGCTCCAATTTAACGCCTATTAGCAAGCACGGTGCCCTTTAGCTGCACGGGGGAGCCTGCAAATGGAAGCCCCAGTTCCCAGCAGAACCCTAAGTGGCCAGGTTTAACTTTATGGCTCCAATTAGAGGCATGCTAAAACAGCTCTGGCGCTGAGGATTTATTCACACTTGCTCCATCCCCAGGCAGTAGCTGTGCCGTGCAGGGCGATGCTCTGTGCCATGCAATGCTGCAGCCCGGCTGAGGCACGCTGTGGGATTTAGGGGAGCAGCCGCCTTCCCGTGCAATCTGGAGTCACTTAAACAGTCTGCTTGTTCCAGGAGGTTCACAGGCTGTTTTCGCCTAATAAAGTCATTTCTTTTCAGCAGCTCACATCACCCAAACTATTTGTCACAGCAACAGGACTACTACACTAAGAAGGATAGCAATGGGGGGATGCAAACTGATCTGGAGGGTGGGGACTTGGCATCGTGTTGGGAATTCCCCATACATCTGTGCTTTCCTATTTCCCCACCACAGCTCCATAAAGGAGTAAGGAGTCCCACTCACGCTGCAGGGATGGGAGGCAATGGGGATGCCCTCTGCCCCATTCTGAACCCCATAGGGCACTGCATGGGGTCAGAGTTTTCTCCCACCCCCAGCACCACTCATGTCACCTGGAGTGCCCTCACCATCATTACCTCACACTGAACAACATCCAACAGCTCTTCTTCCCTCTTCATTTACCAAACAAACAATTCCAAGCCCTCACAACCAGAGGAAAATTAGTAACAGGTGAAATCAGATTATAACGAGACCAAATTGTTCTTAGCCCAGACCAGGAAAAATGTTTCTTTCCTCTCCCTTTTGCTGTTCTGTGGTTTGTATGGCCAAAAAGCAAGTAAGGGAACGAAGCACACATCTAAAGGAGAGCTGGCCCTGGGCACCCTGTTCCCCTGCTCTCTACATGGACCCAGCACGCACCAAATGCACACCCTACAAAGTTGGAATTTCACAGCTCAGTGATGAACAGAGAAAACAATACAACCTCATTCCAGCTCAACATCAACTATTTTGTTTCATGTATTAGAGCAACATTATAGGGTATTTATAGCTCAGTTGTGCTCACTAAATGCCTTCTTCTAGGAAAGCAGTTAATCAAAGTGCCTACGTACCTTTCCTTTAATCCCTCTCAGCCATCTACAAGCACTGCTGGATACCCAGAAGGGTTCAATATCACTTATGTCAGGACAGGCACATGGTGGGGACATCAGCTCCGTGCCACTGCACAGCAAAACGCCTTTTTGGTACCATTATGCACCTGCAGCTGGGCTGGGAGCAGTGCAGAGCTGAGGTGTTCTTTCCCAGGCCTCTATCCCTCAGCACACCCTGCACAGAGTGCTGCACAAGGCTGTCCCCTGCATGCTCCTGTCCCCCCATATCGGCACCACGGCCAAACGCTGTGCTGCTCCCTCTTAATATAGAGGAGAGAAACATCTGAGATCACTGTGGTTTTTTTTTATTGTCGGATTTGGCAGCCTTTGCTATTTGCTTGGACTGAGACATAAATTACATTTGGTTTTCTCCCGCTGACTCAGTTATTTGTTATAGGAATAAGCAGGCAGTAATGCATTAAATAGGGGAAAGATTTTCAGGCATGGGTGAGGTGGGATTTGCTGTCCCTGCTGCACCCACATTCTCCCAGTGTGGCTTTGCATGGCCAAGGACCTCACAAGCTCCATCTCTTTTCCCTTCAGCTGGCAATGAGATCTTTTGGTGACATCCTCTCGCTGCTCTTTCCCCAACCTCTGCAAAGTCTCAGCACGTAGAACATTTAATCAATGATGAAATCATTTCCTAAATCTGCTCCCCACCCATATCCATCCTCCTCCCTCAATCCGCCCCCATCAGTCACTTCACTGAAAACAGCACAGCAAAGCATTTCTGGGGTTCCCCAGGTGTGCCTGCATCCATCTCTCTGCCCAAGGAGCCTTCAGGCTCCCTTTGCCCTCTCATCTCCTATCTGTGCAGACCAGGACAAATACATGACGCTCTCTACACCCAGGGCTGCACCAGCCGTGCTGTGTTCTCCCAAGAACCCTTCCACCCTTCCACCATGCCACCAGCTAGGGACTTCTCATGGGAAAATCACAAACCCCTCCATCCCAGCTCCCAGCCACACAGCAATCCCTGAAGCCACAGCACACTCTGCAGGCACTCCCACCACAGCACTCACCCCAAACCCTCTGCAAGTGTGGACCATCACAGCTCCGAGCCCCTTCCAGCCCACAGACCCAGGAAGGGTCACACCTGCCCGTGTTCGGGTCTGTGCATGGTGCCGTGCTCAGAAGCAAGAGCGATGATGGAGCTGCAAGGAGGCCAGAAGAGGACATCCCTAGTATAGGGCAGGTTGCTGCTCAGCTCTGATTTTGCTAAAATGACAGAAAACTTCATCAACTTCAAAGCAAACGTGTGCTCGCAGGCTGCACTATTGAGCTCTGTGCCTGCCCCGAGCTACAAGGCCCATTAAAGAATCGTAGAATCAAGGTTAAAAAAGATCTCTAAGATCATCCAGTCCAACTGTCGACCCATCCCCACCATGCCTACTAAGTTCCAGCCCTGATGGGTTTTGTTGTAGAGGTGTCAGGCTGCAGCGGTACAGCTCAGCTGGAGCCGTCCACCACGCATCTCAGACACATGTGTCTCTTGCTGGTATTTAAAAATAGAAAGAATAACAACCTCCTCTCGCCTTCCTGCCTGGTTGGAGAAATAGCTTAATTAGTTAATAAGGGGTTTAATTTGTCGTGTCACTGTGCAAAGAATTTGCAGAGGGCAAGTCAACAAGTCAAAGAAACGAGCATTAACGGGGTAGGTTTTTGCTGGAAAAGATCCCTAAGATTGTCTAGTCCAACTGTTGACTCACCCCTGCCACGTCCACTGACCACATCCCTCAGTGCCACATCCCCACGGTTCTTGAACACCTCTGGGGACAGCGACTCCACCACCTCCCTGGGCAGCTGTGCCAGTGCACTGCCACTCTTTTGGAGCGGAAGAGTGAAATGGAGGAGATGGACTCTAACACTTTTCTGGGCCAGGGTCAGCTGGCAGCCCTGGAGAATCTGAAGGCTTCTCCCCAGCCCGCGGTGAGCCAAGAAGCTGCTGCGACCAACTCATCTGTCGTCCCTTCCATGTACCATCTGGGTGTCACTGGAGGTAATTCCCAGCTTGATGTCTTGCCAGAAGCAGTGAGGGAGGCCCCAGTTCAAGAAAAGACAAAAGGGTTCTTTCTTCATCAGCATTAACCTCAGGCAGCTCTCAAGAAAAATTCTGGGCAATTAGTGGAGCATAAGAAGATTTATAATTGAAATCTAGTTTGTAGCACTACAGGCGGCTCCCTCAAAAGACATTTCTCATCAACAACAAAAAAAAAAAAAAGGGAAGAAAAGAATGGAGGGGGGGGAGAAAACTAGTTAAAGAGTTTCAAAATCTCAACGAAAACTCCATTTAGTTGAACATTGCACGACAGCTTTCATAATTCAGAACAAAGTGCAAAGCTCTTTAATGAGGCCATTAATGACCCTTTAATTTACTCCACCAGGGTTGAATTCATAAAACATTTATGTTCCATTTACACAGGATTTTCCTGCGACTCTTCGGGGCAAGTCAGCACCGCAGCGCAGGTGGGATGAAACGAAGGCTTGGTGCTTCTGTTCCTTCTGCTCTGCTCTCCTCCTCACCCTGCTGCTACAGCTCTGCGTGTGCCTTTTAATTCTGGTAGAGAAACTGCAGGGACCCTGGGGGGGAAGGAGCCTTTTTTGACCCTTATGCATGGTAAACAGATGCAGAGCATTCTCTTACATTTTTGCTTTAGGAACAGTGAAACCCTTTTTAAGATCCAGCTGGGGCATCTAAAGCCAGATTTAATTTTTTTTAGGATCATTACAGCTCAGCTCCAGTTCAATACTCACCTGTCCTCCCTGTAGCTCTATCAGGTTTGCTACCTGGGGGAAGGGTATCCCACCAGACTGGGGCAAGTAATGGAGGATGGAAGGATGCAGGTGTGGGAAGCTCCCTGCAGCAGGAACAGGGGGCTCTTCACCCCGTTCAGCACTCAGCAAAGGTGACATCTGAATCACAGGTCGTGCTCCAGCCCGGCTGCCTTTGGATCCAAACCAAGCCTTTTCTCTCTCACCAGTTTTTCTTCTCCTAAGGGTTTCAAACAGGGATAGATGCACAGGGATATGTTAAATTCTTATATCGGTTGAAACATCTTTAAAAAAAAGAAACACTCTTCCTTGTTTATCCCAAAGATCTCATTCTCATGGCTCCAGAAGATGTCAGTTTTAAGCACCTTCAGATAAAAAGAGCCATTAATTATTGCAAGTGCATTCATATCATCTGAAGTTTGCTCTTAGCAGCCTTCTCGCATTCACCATTTCTGGTCTGCTTCTGGCCTTGACAAAAGGAAGGTTTCTTGCACCAGCAGCCCATGATTCACTGCAAACTGAACTTCTCCAAGCACTTGTGCTCTTCTTAAAGAGAACTTTGCCACACCTGCCAAGGCAGGACCATCCTAACAAATCCCTAAGGAGGGACAGCAGGGGAAAAGGGGTGGCACTGGAGGCTGAATGGGACTCTAGAGAGGGATTTGCAAAGGAGAACAAACTCCCAGGCCAACTCATGAGGACACATGTCCCACAATGCCCGGAAAGCCTCTGCAGAGAGGCAGGGAAGATGCTTTCAGGCTGTTGGCAGAGAAAGAATTTGGAGCCCATTGGAGAATATGTCAAGAGTCAACATTCGTAATGTCTACAAGTGACAGGAACATTCTGTGCCTGAAGGTCTGAGAGCTGGCTCTCCCTGCACTATGGGGCTGGTGAAGAGTGGGGACACAGGCTCAGCAGGAGTTTTATTTTCCATAGCACTTGCCCTCCTCTCCTCAAACTCAGGTCGTGTTGTCACTCTCATTTCCCTCTTCACCTCCGGTTTTGCTGACGCAAGTTGGAAACCTGATGGACCATCAAGGTACTGACACTGTTTGCGTCGGGACGGTTCATGAGTCATCCTCCCTGCTTCACAGCTAAAAGGATTGCTGATGCTGATGTCCTCAGAAGGGACACATCAGCAGGAACATCACTACATTTGAAGCTATGTCAGTGCTCATCAGCACTGGGCTGTGCACACAGGTTTATTATTGTAGGGTCTCCAGCACACACTGGGTCCTGCACACCAGGTTTGTTGTTGTGGGGTCATTCTTTTGTTGTTTTTTTTTTTCAACTTTGGGGAAGGAAGCAGAGAGGAAGATTGCTTGACCTACCTGGTTCATTCATGCAGAACTGCTGTGCAACATAGAGTCAGATTTGTCAGAACACTTACATCACAAAAAGAGACTACGGCCAAAAGAAATTTTAAGCATGGTTAAGGAAAAAACAAACAAACAACAAACTAGCCCACAGATATACAGTCCTAGGGGGAGGAAAATAGGACACCACTTACCCAACCACTTTAAGTGATGTTGGAATCTCACATTCAACACTGATCTAAGCACTGGAAGTGGCAGAAGCCTGGCACAATACACAGGATAAATGGAATTCCAAAGCACTCAAGTCTGATCAGGTGGATCTAAGTTTCCTTGCTGAAATCACGAAGAGGCACGAGAGCAGCAGCACTGAGGAGACTGTAGAGAGGGACAGCTGTCCCCAGCTCTGGGGTCACTCCTGGGACACTGCCCTGTTCGGTGATGGTTGAGTGGCAGAGAGCAGGGAACAGAGCCAGGTCTGAGAGCTCAGAGACCTCCTTCCTGCTGGCAGCTGGGGGGTCGTGCTGCCCTTGGCTCCAGCAACAAGGGGCCCTCACTTTATTGCTGTGTGACTCCCAGAGTCAGCAAAGCAGGAACCTCATTCAAACCAAACACTGGGTTGTCTACCAAGCAAAGGCTGCTATTTACTTAGAAACACACAGCCTCTTATTATTACATTTCCCTGGAAAAAAAATTACGTTTGAATTAGAGAGAAAAATCTTTAGTGAAAAATCAAACATCCATGTGCACGTGGAGTCCTCGACATAACATAAACACTCCATACTCTGTTCAGCACATCTCTGCATACAACAACCATCTCTAGGTAAGCCCAAAGTCAGAGGTTAAGTTGTCCACACTGACACGGCGGGCAGCAGCTACAGGCTGATAAAGCTGCCCAGGTCTGCACTGATTTCTTATCCTTTCCAGATGGCTCCAAGAGCTGAGACACCCCTGAGGGCATGCAGTATTTGAAGCCAACAGACATACCACAGTTATGAGGATCTTTTCATATTTTAGCCATGCCTAGAAACACAGTTTCAGCCACAGCTGAAAGACGTTTGCATATATACCCAAGTGACCTGAGCACCTCTTCACAGCCCAATGTCTCTACCACCGCATCTGAGTGCAGAGATACCTGAGGATCCCCATGCATTCATTTCCCTTCTGCTGCTTTAAACCACCCAGGAGAGGGCACAGCTGGCATATTTCAAGCCTCAATCTGATCACTTCAACAAGTGATCCAAACCCTACAGGAGCAGGGGTGATACTCACAAGGTGCCTGTCCAATGGAAACCGTGGTGGTTTCACAGCTGAATCATGAGCTGGAAGGGACCCTTCGAGGCCATCTGGTCCAACTCCCCTGCACTGAACAGAAACACCTACAGATCAGGTGGTCAGAGCTCTATCCAGCCTGACCTGGAGTGTCTGTAGGGATGGAGCACCCACCACCTCTCCGGGCAACCTGTGCCAGTGCCTCATCATCCTTATTGCAAAAAACTTCTTCCTTATATCCAGCCTAAATCTCCTTTCTTTTAGTTTGAAACCATTTCCCTTGTCCTATCACAATAGATCCTACTAAAGAGTGTCCCCTTCTGTCATACAGCCCCTTATAGATACTGAGAGACTGCTCTAAGGTCTCCCCAGAGCCTTCTCTCCTCCAGGCTGCACAGCCCCAGCTCTCAGCCTGTCCTTGTAGGGGAGGTGTTCCATCCCTCCGGTCATTTCTGTGGCCCTAAGCAAGATACAATCAGTACACTAGTGGGAAAGCCCTGCAGGGCTGTTTTTCTTAGCACAGCTGCTGGATCTTCTAATCAAGGCTATCAGATACACTGATATCATGCTTATAATGGTATAACTCTATATCAGTGTAGTGGCACAATGGATTTACAAAGGAGCAGTATATGCAGAAATAGGCATTCATGCTTGCTAATCCCTCATAAGCCTGTAATCCTGATTCTTTTTTTTCCCCAAATAATAAGTGCAGATCTATTAAGACCCTATCACTCCCTGCATGCTAAATTCTTTTTTTCCTGCCTGGAATCTGCTATGTACCCTACGCATGGCAGGGCACAGGGTAATGTGCCACCAGCAGCAACAACGGATGGTGCACGCTGAAATCTTACCCTACAGCTTCACTTGCACCACCAGCAGGAGCATGTGGAAGCAGTCACAGCTTCACCAGTTCTTGTTTATGGAAAGCTTGAGGATGCTTTCTGGAAGGCATTTCTACATCAGAGTAAAACACATTTAGTTGCAAGCAGTAAGCAAGGGGACACCATTGAGGTTTGACAGCCTCCTCCCCTGCCAGCCCTGGCAGAGGTTTTCCACATTCCTCTCGCTGGCTGTGCTGCCAAATCCATACCTCCAGCAGCAACCCCAGCCACAGACAGTTATTTCCAGGGAGTCTCGGTACCAAACAGCTTTTTACAACCCTTTTGTAGCCACCACACACACGTACAACCTGGAAAGAACCCTTCCAGAAGTGACAAAGTAATAGTCACTAATTACACAATTAATTTATTCTTTGGCCCTAATAATAATAATAATAATAAAAAAAAGGATTTCCATTACAAAGGAGGGTAAAAACAATCTAAGGATTTGTTTAATTAAAACTACAATGTACTAAAAATACAAATAATCCTCATGATACAGACAACATTGTAATTGTGTAATTAGTAATCACCTACAGAAACAATGTTTCTCTGTCTCTAAAACCACTGATTTTTCTTCTTGCTGTTTGTTTTTCCCTTTTTATTGCACGTAACCATCCTCAGGGCACGCAAACCACAACAGCAAATTGCTGCATGCAAGCTGCTGGCTCCACGTGCCATCCCTTACCTGCAGGCAGAGGCACTGCATCCACACTGCTTGCATCCCAATCCCCATTGAGTTGCTCAGCGTCCCTCTGTCCATAACGACCACTCTCCGTATCAGTGCAGAATTGTGACTCCAGCCACAAATTGCTGTTGGGATGGAGCTGACAGGCAGAACAGCCACAGCCTTCTGAAAAGGGAGCCAAGGAGCAAACCGTTAGCCCAGCGCTATATATATATTATGCTTACACGTCCCAGTGTTAACCAATGTTACATATATATTTTAAGTATTCATATATTCATAGCTATAAAGGCCCTTTTTCTACTTGAGCTAAATTGTATAACCGTGACCTATTGTCCCAGAAGGCTTTTTATTTATGTTAAATGGGCACTGAGATTATAACGCTCTTTGGTAGTAGGTGCAGCAGTGTTCTGGAGCAGGCAGGGAAGACGGATGGTCCTACTGAAGCTCAGCAAAGAGGGCAAAGCAACTCATGACACAGACATGAGAGCTGAGCAGTGCTGCAGCGTGCCTGGCTTTGTGTTCCTCATCCCCCCAAAAAAAAGAAAACCAACCAAGATACAACCAAACAGCAGAAGGGGCTGGCTGTGCCCTGAGAGAAGGCAGGGCTGTCACCTAGCCTCACCCCTTTACATGGCTCCTGGGACTTGTCACCTCTATCTGTCAGAAAAACGGGGACAAAGCTGGCACTGGTGCCAGGGCGCACGGATGCCGCGTCCCCTCGCTCTGACACAGGCAGGGTAGAAGTGGCAGCAAGCTGGCTGCTCCACCGGTGCCAGATGGTGGATGAGATTAAAAGAATTTGATTTTCAAATAATCCATAAACCTGGCTGAGCTAATGTCGTTTCATATGCATTATCTTGTAATCCCAGGGAAGAGAACGTTTCAGAGCAAAGAGCCTTATTCTCCCTCCCCGCAAGGACTCTAACAAGCTATAGATAATCCCCTTTTTGTTGGAAGGTGCTTAGGGGAACCGACAACACCCACGTGGGGCTGCGGCTGCACAGCTCCATGCCCGGGGGGACAAGCAGCTGCCTGGCACTGCAGGGGCTGTCTCACCCTTAGCGCTGTAGGGTCAGGGGCAGCAGTTGGCAAAGCCAAAACCCCAGGCGATAAGGGAGAGTAAGGAGGGATTTTTGCCACTCCTGCCCCCTCATGACACGTGGAAGCCCGGCAGCCTCAAGCATTCTCCATCATCAAAGCCAGCTGCCTTGTCCCTGCCTCATTTCCCTGTCCTAAAGATTCCACTGAGCGTCTGGTTACCCACTGAGCCTCCGTGGAGCAAACGCGACCCATTGCTGGTCCTTGAGATCCTTTGGACTTCAAGCCACCAGGTTAAGAACGAGCGATCCCTACCCCAGGTTTAGGTTCCCCACTCTGGGAGCGGGTGATCCTAAGGGGGAAGGGATGGGAAGCTCCACAATGGAATTTCCCAGTCACTGTCTGCCATCTAGCGCCCAGCACGGAGCTGTTCCACAGGCAGCAAGCAGCGTGCAACCCCATCCTTGGAGGAATTTCTCTTACGCTGGAGCCACGATGCCCCAGTGCAGGGAGTTCCCCACCCCGCTCCTCCCTCTGCACCAGGGAAAGGGTTTGGAAATCAAATAGCCCAAGTCCTGGAGGGATTTAATAAGGAAAAAGGCTCAAAGCAAGGGGAGGTGACTCTCAGTGCTGCCCAAAAGCACCCAGCACAAGCCTGAGGCGCAGGGGCTTCAATAGCAGCTTGTAAGTGCAGTGCCCAGCTACAGCAAGTTAACTAAATGCAACACATGCTGCTTTGCAATGTGCTGCTATCCTCAAGGTCATAATGCTGTTGTCAGCAGCTCCAAGCAGAACGGTGCACGCTCGCATCGTGTGAGGAATGCCACAGACAGGCCAGGAATAGGGAGTGTGAGGGAAAGGGGTGAGGTGTGATGCTTGTCAGCAACGTGGAGATTGACAAACTACAGAAAAAAAAGACACGAAACAAAAATTAAAAAACAAAACCAAGAGACACCAACCGTAACTCAGATGCTGTAGGTGTTGAAGACACCATTAAAGCTTCCCGACCAGATCAGTCCATGGGAAACCACTGCAGCAGGAACGTGGCACCAGCAGCCACCCCATCGCACCTCGCTGCTCTCCTCAAGCTCAGCCAACGTTCCCAGCCCGTGCCCTGGGTAATACCACGGCTCAGAGGCAATTGCTGCTCTGTGGAGGCACACATTGGTGTTTGACATAAACAGGCTGCAGCGGTCATTTGGAAAAGCCAGCCAGGGCAGCAGCTCGCAAACATGCAGAGCCAGAGTTACTGATTAGCACAGGGCTCCAATTTCCTTCAATGGTTCCAAAAAAGCACTAGGCAACATTAACGAAAGGATTACTCAGAATTCAAAAGCAAATGGGATTTGTGACCCGTTGTATTAACCAGGGACCGGAGAAAGCTCTACAGAGAGAGAACACTGGTGGCAGGTCACCAAACCAATTATTAAGAGCTCACAGATCACAAAGCTGGATATATACACACATCAAGACAAATTTCTATTTGCCTGCAGAAGCAGAATGCTGGCTGGACCACCCTCTCAGCCCAGCATGTTTTTTCAGCGTGCCTATTAAACCTGGATTATACCTGGTTACTTTCCCCAATAACTCACTTCCCCCACAGGTTTAATGCAGAGGAATAACATTTGGGAGGGTAAAACCTGAAAGGAGAAACATAATGGGCATAATTACTTTGATAGATGAGAGAGCGCAGAAAGCTGGCATGCAGCATGAGGAGGCAGCAGCCTGCCCCTGGGTGCAAGCCTTTACCTGTGAAATCTTGCAAGCTCTGTCTCTTTTAATTATGAGATGGGATGACCACAGTAGCTGTGTAAGTGGCCGGCTCCTTCTAGCACTCTTCTTGCTTCTGGAGGGAGCTTTGATGAGGCCACGAGTCCTGAACCCACTGCAAAAAGGCTTTATTGCCTTGCCTGGATTTTGAAGAAGCTTTACATCAGCGTTGCTCAAAGTCCCTTCATATTTCAATCAAGAAATATGTGTCTCAATCGAGAAATGCTTGTGTCTCCAAGCATTGCCTATGAAGTCCTGCCAAAGGATTGTATAACACCCCACAATCTGCTGTGGAAATGCAGTCTCAACAGAGAAGCTGTATCCAGAACAACCTGAAGGGCTTCCTGCTGCCAGTATTTTGTGCTTACCTCACAAATCCCACAAAAAGCAAACCTGGGCCTTGATGTTGAGGTCTGAGTATTAACAGCAAAGTTTCTGGAGCAATTTTACCAACTTTCAGTTTCCCAGTAGCTCTCCTCCTTTTATACCAGTCTTTACCTTTGCAAAGATTCACGTGAGTGCAGCACTCTGCCTGTGCCACTCGGTGTTCATCCAGAAATGGGAGGGAAAATGCATCATTGAAACAGAAAGATGAGACATAACCCAACCACATCACTGGTGACCTATCTCAACCAGACCTCCCACACCATTTTCTGGTGGACCTCCCGGATGACCTGAGCAGAGCATCCCATGATGTTTTCCATGCAGGCTTATGCACAGCGCACAGAAACCCTGAGAACTGATGAAAAACTCCTTCCCAAGAGACAGACCCATTCCAAGACACATGGAAGCTTAGACAGAACAAGAGCAGGTGGAACCACAGAAGATTTCTCATCCTATGGGACAAAACATGGGGTGAGCCCAGAAGCTGGTACAGCCTCATTCACCTAAGGCAGCCTATCCCTTGCCCCTGCAGGAAGGGCCACACAGGGCAGCTTCCCCTGTTCTAACTAACTCTGAGTTGTGTTTGGGAGCAATAGCATCTCTCCTCATTCAGATTTTCAGAGAGCAGGAAGCAGTGTAGCCTGTGGCTCCGGCAGCCTCTCCTGGCTCTGAATGCATTTATCTTCCAAATATTGAGGTATCTTAGTTGCTTGGAGCCAGAAAGGAGGAGAAAAAAAAAATAAGCTTCCTATTACATGAGAAAGCATGCAGTTCTGAACAGCTTGGTGTTGCTGTATCACAAAACATGCAAAGGTGGTGCTGCTTAGAGGCCACCAATTCCCAAAACTCCTGCTGACAGGGCAGGATATCAGCTAAGGGAGGTATTTTGTAGGGGAAACAGCAGAAATCCGTTCCTGTGAAGTTGAGAAGTGGTTTTATTAGGACTTGTTATCTCTCCATTGCTGGAGGGGACAGCTAGCATCCAATTTGTCACAAAGAAAACCTTCACCTCTCTCTTCTAACACGGTGACTGAAGCAGTAAGTTCGACGGAGGAGTTTCAGACTGCAATTGATACTTACATTTATTTCTGCTTCTGGAGGTTTTTGCAATGGCTGCTACAGTGCACTGCACCAGGGAAAGGTCCTCCAGATAGATATGCATCTTTCTTCTTTGAGGGCAGAATGATCTGACTTTTGTGTACTGCCCTCACGAACAGGAGTGTTCTGTGCAGAAAATGGCTTTGAAGAGCAGAAAGTCTCTGCAGTCTGTCAGCACTCTGCAGCTTTCTCCCCAGGCTCTGCAATGTGGAGAAGATAATGCTCAAATAATGGCCTTGGCGGCTGCAGTACCAATCTCACATTGGACTTCTCAGCTGAGCTCCACACGGCTGCTCTCAAAGTGAGGAGTCGCAGGAGGCCCTTTCCAAAACACAGCTCTCTGACACACACTTCACAGGAGAGCTCTTCAATTGATCTGACAGTGCCTTGCACTAGAGAGCTACAGCAAACCTGGTGCATTTCCAGCTATCTGCTGCTGCTGCTTCACATTCTGATGGAGAGAGCTCATGAGGAGGCAAAGCCAAAGTGAGAAAAACCTTTGAGGCTCTGGGTGCAAACAAGCACCAAACTTCCCAAACAAACAGGCAAATACTTGCACAGTTCTCTCTCACATTTGCAAGGTGAGCTTCATGTGTTTTGCTCAGCATAACTCATATGCCTCCCCTGCTCTTTGTGCTGGGCTGCATTCAAGGCAGCTCTCTCCTAGCCACAACTTGAGAGGTTTCTTCTGCTCCAGCAGAGAGAGTGGCTCTCTCAGGAAAGGTCCCAAGGTGCTGTGCTGGCCTTTCAATTGATAATGGTTAAAATAGATCAGCTACCTGACCAGACTTCTGCAGCTTCACAAGGAGTACGTGTAAGTTTGCACAGAGTGAAAAATTAACTTGTAGCCCCAGATTTCTGAAACTGCCATTGTGATCTGCTACAGGACCTTTGGGAGTAGAAAGAATATGCAAAAAACATCCTCTCCCCTAGGAAATCTCCATGGTATGCTGCCTCCCCCCTCACAGAGGCCAACGGGAAGGGCAACGCACAGAACAAGAAGTGAGCAAAAGCACCCAAACGAGGGGATCTGGGATTGTTTGCAGCAACTAACTGAGGGTTTTAAACAGAATAAACTGCAGGGAGAAAAAATAAAAACAAAAGGCTATGTTCCTATGTAGATTGGGAGCAGGAATTCTTGTTTTAGATGCTGAGGAAGCAACAATTTGAACTTTGAGAGGAGACTTGGTTTCCTGTGTACCTGCTGCCTAGAAAAACAAAGACCTGATTCTGAGGAAAAAAGAAATAAAATTTAAAGAGCTGTTAATTCTGACCTGTCCTTGCTAGAGGGAGCTACACCTCTCAGTACAGACAGTGCTCAGAGACTCATTGCTTGAGCAAGTCAGGAAATAAGAATTGTCCAGGTTCAAGATGAGTAAACTTCCCGTACAGCCTTTTCTCTCTTTTGTGCACCTAGCTTTGAGATAAAAAAAAATGCACTGATTAAATACCATCTTATATACTTTGAAAGTCTTACGCCACACCACAAAACCTGCCTTTGGCATGGGAAGTGAAGAAGAGAACTTGGCAAGGAGCTCAACCGAGCCTGCACCCACAGAGCTCTGCTCAGAAGCTGCATTCTACAGAGCTAGCAATAGCTTAAAATGGGGGCAGAGCCCAGGGCTGCCTGCATCCATTGCCCCAGGCTACTAGAGATTCCAGGGACACAGCCTGAGGGGAAAGACTCTCCTCACCCTTCCACAGGAGCTTTAAGTCTCAGAGAAGGCAGTGCCAACCTCCAGATAGTGGCCAAAAAATCTAGTTTTGTAGGCAAGTATTCTACTCTGCATCTACCTCCTCTTTGTAAACGGTCTCCACTGCAAACAGCCTCCTTTGTCAGGTCTGTAAGGGTGTTTCAAGAAACCAAGTTTTGTTTATAGTTTATGACAAGCTGCAGCTCTCAGCTGCCCAGCATTAGAAAACAAGGCTACTGAGCTACTCCCAACCCCAATGGCTCATGGAGTGATTAAGAACAGCTTTAATTTGAGGTCTGCAGCTCTCAAAGGATTGATGAAATATATATAGCAATCTCCAGCTCCACCTCTGGAAGCCAAACACTTTCCAGATGATTAACGACACCCATTTCCTTCCTCTCCCTGCCACCAAAGAAGGCAGATTCCCTGCAAAGTCTAGCCAGTGGTGGGCTCACATTCTAAGTGTAATGTGAAGGAAAGTGCAGCAATGATAGTGGAGTAGCAAAGTCTTCGGTTGCAGGAAGTGAGGACGTGCTCAAATGCAGCAGCCATGGAGCAAAGGGGAAAAAAAAAATCTGCTTACCCTTGGAAGGCCTCAGGTATGCAGGAGTCTCCAGCAGGATCCCCTTGCCTCCACTGCCAACCCTCAAATGAGATCTGGGAAGGGGTGGATCCTGGTTCTACCTCTTCTGTTTACTCAGATGCATTGCATTGCATACACCTGAATTCCCCTGGGTTGGTCCTGCCTTCCCACCAGGTGCTCAATCATTTTTTCAAGCTCTAACTTAGCATTTCCACTACGCTAACAGTAACACAACCAGAAAAAGCACTTCAAGAAACAGAACCAGACCCAGAGAGATGAGACTGTGCCATATAAGCATAGGATAGCCCTTCTAATAAAGACATTGGAGGAATAGATTCAGGCTACCTGACACAGACTCAGCTGGGCTGGGTTAGCAGTGCTGCCCTAGCACACTGGGAACAGGAGCTGAGAATCAAAGTCACCTTTGAGGCTGCTCACAGGAAGTAGGAACACTAGAGCTGCCTTCCCTCTGCAAGCAAAAGTTAGCCTTTCAGCCCAGAAAGAACTGCTGATCAAATAGTTCTCCCCTTCACTGTTACCAGTTTCAGGCCCAAAGGGACTGTGGCATAGGTAGGAAAGTAGCAGTCATCTAAAGAGCTACTGCCTATTTCTCATGCATCTTTCCACTCAAGGTCCCTCTAGGGCCAGATGGAGCTACAACATGGACTGAATGTAACAAAGCACTGGACAACGCAGCTTCCAGCTCCCCAGAAACATGTGTTGCCCAGCCCTGTGAGCCCTTACTTGCTGCCTGTGATCCAGTACTAGCAGTCTTGTTTCTGGCTAGAGGAACTTAAATCCATGGGTGACACCGTAAGGAAATCTCAGCAAGCAGGGTCAATGAACTGCTTACCTCTGGAGAAGCCAGAGAGTTCCACAGGATCACACAAGGAGCTCAGCCAACGTGTCCAGAGAGATCAAAGCGTTACTGGAAATGCTGGTGGAGCTGCCTCAGGCCTGCAAAGCTAATCCTTGGATAAACAACTGACTGCTGCTCTGCTGCACAGAGCAATGTGCGTATCCTCCCCAGAGCAACATAACAACCCTAAAGAAAACTACAGTTTCAGAGGCTGGAATGATGCCAAAGAACATCACTCCCCTGTCAGGTCCCCCATTATCTAGCTGGCTAATCCCCCTCTTACACCTAAGAACATCATCTGCCAGCTGGAAACAAATGTAACTATGCAGCACTGCTCTTAGTTAAGAGCACTTGCCAGAGATGAGCATTGGTCATTGCTTAGAAGAAACCATTTGAGCTCCAGACCACAACACGAGTCTGGTGAGGAGCCTCCTGGGTACCACAGCCCCAGGGAACCACGTGCTTGGGAGAGGATCAGATCACAACACACATTTCCAGAAAAGGTGGAGGAGGATTCAACAAGAGCAAAGAACTCCCTGAGGAGAGCTTTACTTGGGAGTATAAAGTTTTAATATTTATTTAATACAGGCCTGATGAAGAGAACTGGGAAATAAGGCAAAGGCAATTTATCCTCCAGAGTCCTGCTTAACATCCCATTCACACAGACCACGCAAAGCAGCAGCTGTGCTCCTCCCCAGAGTCACATTCCACATCTTCCCCATCTGCCTGAGCACAGCCTATCACTTATAAGTCCAGAAGGAATCGATTGATTTTTTTCAGGTATTCCGACTTCAAGTAATCTCCCAGCTCATCCTTCGTAACCCACAGATAATCTTTCTTCAGCTCTGCCTGGGACAAATCACTGCTTTGGAGGAAGGCTTTGTAGAAGAATACTTTGGCTCCCACGTTATCCTCAGTCCTGATGGCCCTGGGGAATTTATACTTGTAAATCCCATATGGTGCATTCCCCAGGATTTTGGCTTGAATGTGATCGCCTGCAAGACCCCAGCAAAGAAAACAGAAAGCAAAACATAAGACACAGAGCAATAGTAATTGCACTTTCATAGTAACAGACACACAGCATATGACTTTATATCTGGTTCAGACTGTTCCCTCTTCTTAGCAGAAATACTGCCAACTTTAAGTCTCTTCTCATGAAAAAGCGACTTGTCTGGAGCTCAGCAATTCCTTGCAGAACAAGGGAGAGAGCATCACACTGCCAACGCACATCAAAAAGCAAGGAAATGCAGGTTTGCTATCACCCATCTGCCACAAAAAGTTGATACAGGGCAACAAGACCGAAAGAGAAGCTGCACACTTAGCGCAACCATTCAGGGGACATCTAGTGAAGCTCAAACATCAGACTGCAAGAGCTTCGCACTGCAGCTGCTGGCAGCCAAAAATCCCAGCCCCTTGCCTGCTGGCTCTGACAGCCCCTCACAATGCAGTACAGCTGAACACAGGATCACAGCTCTTGCCAGAAACCCCATCGCATTGGGTATATCTCTATGCCACGAAGTACCTCTTCCCAGCAGATGGGAGGCGATTTTGCTACAGATGGTGAATATCCCTCAGGTAGGGCAAGGGAAAAAAAAAAAAACAACAAGTAGGACAAAGAGGAGCGAGAGACAGGCACACAACAGACTACATACCTAAAAACGTAGTCATGGCTCGCTCAACTGTGCTTCGCAGAGTCTCTCCAGGCTGCCATTCCGCTTGAGGCAGGAGCCACAGCTCTTGGTTACCAATTTTCTGTTTCACCAGCAACATCAGGTTACTGTCCAGCTTTCTGTTCAATGATGTTCGATCGTTTTTTTTATCAGCCTCTGCCAAAAACCAACACATGCTGGAAATAAAGTCTCCTGGCCACAGTGGAATCACTATGATTCATCACCTCTCTTTATCTTATGTCCTTCCAACAACACAGACACACAGATATCTGAAACAAGACAAGAATCTAGCCAGAGTTACTCTCGGACACTCTGAAAACCAATGCAGGATTCAGAAAAACACTACTGCCAAAGCACACTCTACCTAGTCCATTTTCAAGGGAATTTGTGGCAAGAAGCTTGGATCTCCAGCTTCTGAAAAGAAAAAAATAGTAAGAGCAACAAGAAACCATGGGAACCAAGGTTTCTCCTATGTGGAAACAATCACCGTTTTACCTACTTTACTCTCATAAGGTTGTATGAACACATGCATCTTCACAACACTAATTCCACTGTCAGATGATTGATTTCTCATGTGTTGACCACACTGCCACAGCATCAAGAATGAAAAAAAAAAAACCCTCAAAAAATGCCTTCCTCCATCAAACAGCCCTCAGCTGTGCCTGGCAGAGGACTGGGGTGTTCCCCACCAGGGCACAACACTTCCATAGGTACCTGTAACCCGCGGGGCTGGGCTGAACTGCAGCAGCTTCTGTTCCCACTTCTCCTCCAGGTCCTGAGCCATAACAACCGTTCTGCCCAGCTCTTCATCGTCATCATCATGCAAGCCTTCCTTCCTCCTTCTGAGCTGCTCCTCCTCCTCCAGCTTGCGGATTTCGTGGTCAGAGTAGTGGCTTTTCTCCAGCTCTATCTGTAAGGGCATCATAAAGACCACTCGGCCACCAGCACAATCATTGATCATTAAGGTTGGAAAAGAGCTCCAAGATCACCCAGACCAACCCTACCGTGCCCGCTAACTACAGTGCCACATCTCCCATCCTCAAACACCTCCAGGATGGTGTCTGATTGCAGTGAGAGACCCAAAACCGAACGCAAGACTCGAGGTGCCTCCAGCGGACCCCTCAGCCCCAGGGCAGCCATTTTCCTTCGGGCAGCACCCCGCTACCTGCTCCATGAGGGCCGCCATCTCCTCTTCCTCCTTCCGGAGGGGCTGCGTGATGCGAGGCAGCCTCAGCAGGCACAGAGCCCCGAAGAGCTTCCACGGCCGGGGAACAGCAGCGGGAGGAGCGGTACTCAAGCTCCGGCCGCACCCCGCAGCCCACCACACGCGCGCCGCCATCGCGCTCCGGCGGAAGCCGCAGAGCCGCGAACTGGGCGCCGCCATCTTTCCTCCCAGCTCCCGTCGTGCCTCGCGCGGAGGGGGAACGCCGCTGTCGGGACGGGGCCGCCATGCACGCCGTGCTGACGGTCGCCCGGCAACGACTACTTGGCGCGGCCTGCGGGTGAGCGGAGGGGCGGAATGTCGGCGTCCGGGGCTCCTCGGTGCCCGGTGGGCACGGGGTGAGCTCCGAGCGCCGCTCACGCCCTCGCTTCCCGTTCTTCCCGCAGCGCCGGCCTAGGCCGCGGCGTGCACGCAGGCGTGCGGAGGCTGCAGGAGCTGGCGGAGAAAGGGGCCGAGAGCCTGGGCGGCACCGAGCTGAGGTGAGCCGGCCGGCGTCGGCTTCGCACGGGGATACGGGGCTCCTGGCGTCCCTCCGTCCCTTCTTTCCTTCCCCGGGTGGAAAGAGCCGGTGTCTGATAACTGTCGTCTTGCTCCTCAGCCCCTTAATCCTGCAGAGGAACTCCATGAGGTGGGATGGAAAGACGTATGAAGAGATCCCGGTAGCTCACATCAAAGCCACGTACAACAAGTGAGCAGACAGCTTCTCCCGTTCTGTGCAATGAGGGTTTGTAATGCTCTTCAAGCTTTGCATTTCAAATGAAAAAAAAAAAAACAGGGAAGTTCATGATACAGAATGTAGACCTGAGCTGCCCATAGAGCCGTGGGTGCCCCATTCCCTGTGGGTGGGCCCTGGGCAGCCTGAGCTGACGGGGGCACCCACCCCCAGCAGGGGATTGGGGCCGTGTGGGCTTTTAGGTCCTTTCTAACCCAAACCGTTTTGTGATTCTATGAAATAGAAGAGGTACAATGCTTACTGTGAGAAGAGTGTGTGAAAGGGTTAGCTGTATCTTTGGGACAGTCAGTAGGAACAGGCTGTCCACAAAGGTTCTGCCATCTCGGATTCTCCACTGTAACCCCGAAGTTCATTGCTGGGAGGTCCATGTGAGTAGAATTGATGTGCCTTGAAAGAGTTCATATGGCTTTGAGAAGGGAGCAGGTTATGTGGCGGAGCTATGCATTACGAGAGTAAAATCCTCTTCGAGCTTCTTTCTTTCTTTTGTCCCTCTCTTGCTGTAGTACCCACATCCAAGTGGTCAGCTTTGACAACAGGCCGTTTGCCCGTACATCCTGTGGCACTGAAGGCTTTCAGAATGCCAAGAAGGCAACTGCAATTGCGGCACAGACAGCTGGCATAGCGGCAGCAACGGTGAGTCTGCACTGGCCGTTGTCACTTTCCTGCATCCCCCTGCTACCTGGGTCCATAAGGGACAAGTGCAGTAGCTTCATTTATCTTCAGGAGAATAGAGCAGAAGACATTTTGCTTCTTGTTCATGTTGCTATCCCTTGCTCATGAGTAGCACTGCAGACTTCTGCTCATTAACACTCAAGCAGCACACTGGCATTTGCTGACAGCAAGCATCTTCACACTGGCAAAGTGTGTTTGAAACATCAGATAAAAATGCTCAGAAAGTGAGGTTAGCTGTACAAGCGCTGACTGTAACTTGTAGCCTATCATTTCCTAGCTTGTTTCATAGCTCTTTCATTGAAAGGGAACATACCTCAGTCATTTTAGAAATATAAGCTCCTGACTCAGCAGCAGTTTAAATTCGTGCTGTAGGGAATTGAGAAGTGGCTGTAATTACTGGCTGAACTTTTTATATTTGTTCTCTGCCACAGGAGAAATGAGCTTCTGCCAGCAGTTCCAGTCAGAGAAGGTGATGTCCATGTAGATGTAATTTCCAGATGCATACAATTTAATGTAAAAAAACCTATGTAGGTGTCCAGGTGACAGGAAAAAATGAGGCTGGCTGTGTTACAGTTCTCATTACAGCAAAATAAGGCAAGGTTAAACTGAAAATCCTCATCCTAAATTACGTGAAACCTTTCATGTCAGAGGTGTTCTGTGCCACTGCTGGCCAACAGCTTATTATGGTTGATTCAGGGGAATATAAGAACACTTTCACTATTAGTCTTCGCTCATTGGAGCCTCATAAAAGCTGCATAACAGTGGTTGGCCAGATTTGTTCCTATTCCTGTTAAAGTTTGTAGTAGATTAATCGCACCTGAACAGAGAAACTGAGACCCAGAGGAGCTCCACTTGGTGGCAGCACTGCTCTGCTTTACAGCAGGTGTTTTTCATTTTCAATTTGCAAGCCCCTAGAATTTTTACACTGTTGCTGTGGACTCCTGCACAGTGAATATAAAGCTTGACTGCTTTTCTCATTTACTCTCTAGAAGGAATCCACTGATCACAAGATAAAAGTCACTGTATTAGATAAGGGAAAACAGCTTTGAGATGCTCCTTGTTAGTCAGGTATCCATGGATATGTCATTTTCTGTCCTGTCTTTAGGTCATGGATAGTTTGATCTCAGACACTTCCTCTGTATGCAGAGTTGACAGCTTAACACAAGTTTCCTTCAAACTGCCACTGTTTATCCAGGGCTCCTTTTCTGCTGGCGTCTGGTTCTGTGCAGTAATCACCATCTATCTTCTCCATATCCATTCCCACCTACTTTTTATTTTTACTTAAAGAATACTATGATAGTAGGTCAAAAGGGAATGAAGGACTCCAGGGGAGGCAGAACAGTGGCCAATTTGTCTAAGAGAATACTGACCAGCTCTTCCTTTCTCAGAAGGCACGCGGAAAGGGTGTACTGCATGTACGAGTCATGGTGAAAGGACTGGGGCCAGGACGCAAAGTAGGTGTCAGTTTCCTGTCATATTTTTTTCTTTCTCAGACATCATCCACGTTGTCTTTTTTTTTTTTTTTTAATTGAGGCTGGTCTCATGACAGTACCGATTAATTTGGTTTATTTTTCTGAAGGTGACACAAAGAATTCATCACTGAATTGCCTAGTGAAGAAAACGTAGAATAATAAAAATTTCAGAATCTTTTACTTTGGAGACAGAATAAAAGCTGTATTTGTTTTCTTGCCACTTAAGCACCAAAGCTGATGGGAATTCTGATGAAAGGAGTGGAGAGAGAGGTTTAAAATGTTCCCTCTGATATTAATACTTTAAGATAATTCCAAAGTAGAACTAGTGAGCCAAGCTGATTTTCACAGGGGACCAATCTTTTTGCCCCTCAGCTTTTTCCCTTTTCTGCTCTGCAATGTGTTGATAACAGCATATCATCTGCTGTCTCGCTCTGTTCCAGGCTGCCATCAAGGGGCTGACTATGGGAGGTTTGGAGGTCATCTCCATCACCGACAACACCCCGGTTCCACACAACGGCTGCCGCCCACGGAAAGCCAGGCGGATGTGAGAAGGGAATGGAAGAGACACTGCATTCAATATTAGCTCGTATAACAGGGACTAGGTTGTGTCACATTCTGGAAAGCCATCCTCCCTGGAATTTTTTGATGAGAGAGGGTTTAAGAAGACCATCCTGGGCCTTAGAAGCCCAAGGGGTAGAAGAAGCCTAGTAGTAAATGCAGGAGTACATGTAGTTCCTTAGTGGGAAGCCTCTTGTGTGTAAAGTTTGTTGATTAAAATGTTGGTCTTTTGACAGTCATTCCTGCTGTGTCTCTAGAAGTATTTTGGGTTATTATTGCCTCTCAGCTGCTCTTTTCCTCTTTCCACAGTATGTGGCTCTTGTCTAGCCTTCAGTGCTATTACTGTTCTTGTTAGGTAGAAGGGGGAACATCAGGTATGTACTAAATCAGATCTCCTTCCAGTCTTCTGTAGTAAACAACTGCATGGGGTCACTTCATCTTCCTTCTCTCTTTCTCTTACTGCACACATTTGGAAACTAGGCATGGGGTAACGCTTTTCCACCTGGCTTGCAGAGCTTATTGTGGTGTGCATGAAGCGACTCTCACCATTCGCACAGCGTGGAGCAGCACAGTCAGATTCCATTACTGTCAAAGGTCTGCTGTGGTGCTTTGTTGCAGTCACGTTGTAGCCAGCCTGTCAGTGCTGCTGGCAAATGGAAAATGCCAGTCCTTCGAAAGGGCTGGGATTGTGCCAGTTTTGCTGCTTGCAATCCCCTTGGTTCTGCCTTGTGCACCACAAACTGGATCTGCTGGAGCTCCTGGGGTAAGCAAGCAGGGGGTTAGAGGCCTGAGAACAACAAACTGCTGCCAAGAAGATTTAAAGCATTTTCATCTGGAACTGTGCTTCTGTATATCCACAGGCAGCATGGGCTTGTCATGGATTTGTGATGTATTATTGCTGCCCTACCTCCATCCAGAGAGAATTGCAGCCAAACAAATATGTCTGAGACTCTTTGGAACGTTAACCAAAGAGTAACAGCAGTAACTGACTACAGGCTCAATCTCCTGGATGGCAAAAGCACATTGCCTAGCATAGGGCAGCTCCTTGAAATCCATGCTGCCAGAAAATCAATTCTTTGCTATATACAGCATATGCTGGGCAAACATTTCACTTGTAAACAGTGTATTCTGGTGCAGCCAGCAGTCTTATCGCAAACCCAGAATCTTCCTTTCTATTATTTCTCTTTGTCGTTCCTCCTTCGTTTCTTAAATTGCATAATTAACTATTCTCTTCCTCTTTAGAGAAAGGGTACCATGGCAACAAGGCAGTGAACCTCCTTCATGGGGCTGAATGGCATACAGCAGGTTTTGAAAGAAATCAGTCTGCTTAGAAGAGCCTGTTGAGTTGCATTTGACAGAAGAGAATAAAATAAGATCCAGATGAGTCCCTTACCTTACTCCAACTGTCTGAATTTGAATAGAGGAGAAGTTATCTTGAAGGGAAGTTCCTTGAGCTGTCTCAAATTTGACAGCAAGGAAGAGAGATTCTTCACAGATGTCTGACAGACTAGAAGAGCTTCCCCGTTGCTCCAGAAAGATGGCTGAGCTTCTAGTGACTCCATATTACTCTTTTTAAGGAGGAGATCCTATGAACCACAAAGATCAATTGTGACTCTCTGGGCAGCTAGCTGGCAAAAGCAGCCATGAACACTGGAGTGCCTCGCAGCAGACTGCTTTCTGCAGAGCACTGTAGTAGCCCTGACAAAGGAGGAGCACGAGTCAGTGCTGGCAGGCTTGTCAGTGATGCACTGCATAACACACACTGAGAAAACCGAACACTACCATTCTGTACCACAAGCTGCTTGTTGCATCAATGCAGCAGAAATGCCCATGTTAGACAAATACAGTGAAAAAAACAAGATTACAAAAAGATCTGTGGTCTTCTTGAAATTCGGGGAAGAGTAGGTGGATGACTTGAGAATCAAATAGCAACTATAGTAAACCTTTCTCTCATCCAGACTTAGAATCAAGGCTGTGCCCTGTACAGAGGCTGCTCCTTAGTTTCTGAGCATTTCTGAATATTTGATGAAACCTCCTGATACATGGCCACCGTTAGTACAGCGGGGTGTTGTATCTCCCTGTTCACTCTGACTGGTTTGGGCACCTATTTCTACTCCTTCCTCCAACTGATGTTTATTTAGCTCTCTCCATCCTGAACAGAAGGGACTGATGTTAGTCTCACACTTCAGTGGCCAGATCCTTACAATAGTGAGCAATATCTGTCTTATGAACCTCCAGTTCCATGTATCCTCCCTAAGCTTTCCAGCACAGTGCTTCAGTTGTGCACCTTTTAACTGATTACATTTCCAGCCGCTTTCACTCCAGCCCTGACAGAGCACCCCCTAAGCTGTGTCCTAGCTAAATACTTGGTCTGAGCTGTTTATTTCACAGCAAATCCCAGGCTTCAGGGGCAGCTGTCAGTGATATGGGAGAGCCCAACTACACAAAGCAAGATCTCCCTCTTCATGGAAGGGCTCAGTCGCACACACTATTCTGTGAAAGAACTCTTAAAACCCTCTATTGTGGTTCCTCTTGCAGGGAATTAATAGACACCAATAGCACTTAATGATTTCCTTACTCTTCAGATGAAACTATTAATTAAAGGCCTAGTTTTAGTCAACCACTGGTATTTACCAGTCTTAATTGCTTTTCTTGGTGCCTGGGTAGAATACTGTTTTCTATTGGCTCACATTCCTCCTGAGCAGCAATTACTTGAGTAGTATGACCACAGCATTAGCACCATCATTAGGGTCACATCCTCTCCCTTTAGGCTTTCCCGTTGCTTTGGGACATTTTTTCTCTCTACTCCCTCCTCTTCCTGCTCATCTTTGATTCCCTACTCTCAGAAAAAGCTTTCTTTGGTTTTTTTCCCTCCTGAAAACAAGCTCAGAAGGTGCTACTGACTGCAAAGCCTCATCCCAGTTCTACCATGGCCTTTCTTGAGTATTGCCCTTCATTTTAAAATACCATGTGTATCTTCCTCCATTATATGGGAGGTGAAATACAAAACTGTTCTGACTTAGAGATAAAGCGCTACCTCAGGTCTGTTTCCCCATTAATGAGTGCCTTGGGGAGATAGTCTAACCCAGTTACTCTTCCCTTGCCCAGGGATGACACCTGGTGGCTTGAAAAAAATAGCCCCAGACTTATCTTAATAGCATATTACTGTGCAAAGAGGAATTATTTCCCTCACCCCTACAACAGGGACTTTCTACCTAGAGTACAGCTTTATTTGCTGAATTGGTGATTTACTATTTCCTATGCGAGCATCTCAGTGGCAGGAGTCAGGCAGCCAATTTCGATCCCTCTGTGAGATTCAATTAAACCATTAATTAAGTGATGTCAGTGTCCTTTAACAGCTGACTGTATACACAAGCAAGGAGAAGGGGACAGACCCCGCAGTGCTAATAAACTGTCACAGCAGGGGTGGCTTACCGCAGCCCAGCTGCAGCTGTCAGGGACATCTGTGCAGGTTTTGCCTGCTTTCCCTACGGTGCAAGAATACCTGGCTCAAACTCGGCATGAAGCAGGGCTCTGACTAGGTGTTTATAACCCCAACGTGCCCCTCCGGAGCCTTTGAGAAGTTGCAGTTCAAGTCGGGTTATGTTTTGCACTCAGACTTTCAAAATAATCAGGGATGTGCAAAGCTGCTGCTTTCACGCCCTGCGTCCCTGCGCAGCCTCTCCTCCCCACAGCTGCCCCTCAGCCCCAGCCCTGACCTCTCAGCCCAAAAAGAGATCAAGGGCCCTCAGATTTTGTGCTTTCACGTTGTTCTCCTCTCCCCTCAAGAGGCATTAATAGGTACTCAACAGCAGCGGGAACGGCTCAGAGGTTTTACTAATGAACTGCCTAATAGCATCCAAGTCCCTGGGCTCACGATGAAGCTGGGCTGCAGGGTCCTCTTGGGGAGATGCAGCCTCACTGTATTTCCTTTTTTTGAAAAGACTCACGCCTCCTCTGCGATCTCCCCCATTCTGCTGCTGCCACTTTGTGGGGTCCTTTTGTTCCCTAGGAGCTCACAGCTCGCTTCCTATGCCCCACAGCTAGGAGCAGGAATGTGCATGGGTCTGGGACCTCTTCTCAGCTAGGGAGCCCCGAGAGCCACTGCTTGGGGAGCAGTTTACAGTTTGGTAGAGAAACTGGGCAGGAGGAAAAAGTGTTGGGTGTGAGGGGCTGAGAGCTAAGCAAGGGTGGGCAGCAAAAAGGTGGGGCAGGAAAGAAGGAGTGAGGAGACAAAAACGCAGGAAGACAAAACACAACATAAAAAACTTCCCCAAGATCTCCCAGCCCGGAAACCAGCAAAGATGAGGACGACGAGAAGGGCACTCCAAAATCTATTCTCTGTGCTATACCACTTCATGGCTCATTTTGCAAAAGTCAAACAAACATCCACTATGCCTCATAGCCACATCTGGTTCCAGCATTCAGCCCCTGTTCCCTCTGCTTGCTCCTGCGTGCAGGAACAGAGCGGGCTTCCCACTGCACATAGGTAACAAAACGCAGGGCCAGGCAGGAGAAAGACATGTTCACCCCCAGCCTCTCAGCAGCAGCCCCCAAGCTGAGGTGGTGAAATACGGCTCTCATCTCTCCATGCAGCAACCCGCAGGCAAACAACTCACTCTCCTAATTGCCAGCAATGGCCCCCACACCGCCCCTTGCAGATACCTGGCTGCTGCCTTTCATTTTGCTCCTGCCGCATCCACAGCACAAGTAAATTTTCTAATTTCCTGAGCTGTCAGAACTAACACAACAAGAAAACGGGGAGAGCCGGGCAGCCTGCTGGGCTCCTTGTGAAGCAGGCAGCAGGGAAGCAGCCTGCCTCAGTGCTGGGAGATGGTGTGAGACAATCTGCCCATAGACATGTTGGACAAAGCTGCTCCTTTGGTGGAAATCCCTGCAAGAAGGTGGGCTCACACCCAGGGGCTGATGTAAAACTGGGACAAAGCCAGATGGGTGCAAGCAGCCTTGCAGCAGAGCTGCTCTCCCAGTCCTTATCAGAGTTCTCTGGGGATGGAGCTGGCGTGGGCAGGGCCATTGTCTGAGGGATAAGGGGTGAGAGGGAGGAAGGGAGAGATTAGCTCCAACCTTACTGCCCAGAGCCAGTCAGGCTGCTCCGCACAGCCGTGACATTGCTCTGCCCTATGTTACAGGAGACCTTGTTTGGCTGCCAGCTTCCCCTTCTGCTTACAGAGAGGGATTTTGCTGGCATTAAGGACTCTCAGCCAGGGCTGAAACAGTGACTTAACTACATGGCCCGTGGTTATCAGCATAGTTCATCTGGGCCTCACCCTGACCTCAGGACTAGACACAAAAAGAAAATAGGGCAGCAGCAACAAAATCCATCCTTATGGCGAGGGCACGTGCTGGGGCAGTTCCAGAGCTTAAGGAGAGACCTCCATTGCCGCACAGCAGTGCGATTTGGGCCAGGACCACACAGCAGGGCCCCTCTCCCCTCCAAACTTGACACTTGAACCATTTTCCCCCCGACTCGCTGCATGTTGCAGCAAGGCCGTTTCCATGCAGATGGCTGCTTCTCCCCGTTGCCATGGTGACGGCGCTGGTGCCAGAGGGCCAGAGGCGGAGGGCGAGCGCCATATCTCCCGGTGCAGGCTGAGGGCGGAGGGTACATCTAATCCGGCCCCACGCCATTTTGCGCCTTTGAGGAGCTATCAAATGGCCAGCGGGAAGGCTCTGGGTGGACACACGGGCCCACTGCTCTTCTTCATGCCCTAAATCACATCGCAGTGCCTTCGATGGGGCTTCCCATGGAGCGTTCTCCCTTCAAGCTTCACAATTGCTAACACAGCCATAGTGCCATCGTCCCTAAGGCTGGGCTGTCCTACAGGCCCAGTGCTCAGTGCCGTCACCACCAGTGCATCCTCACCGGACCTGTATACAAGAAATGTCCGCTTGGTTGATGGAGGCAGAGTCCTGGGGCATCCAGCGTGTCCTCATAGTGCTCTGCCTCCCTCCTCATGCTGCAACACGCCGGGATGAAGGGAGGTCATGGCAGATAAGAACCGACTCATGAATAGTTTTCAGGGAGAGATGAAGCACTGCCTAGAGCTGGGGCAGGGAGTCCTCTGGACAGAGCCAGGGCTGCTTTGGTCCATGCCTGGCACAGAAAAAAAGAAAGCTAAGGACTAAGGCTAAATTCTGTCATCTACAGAAGGTGAGCTCTTCCAAAGACACCAGTTTGTACTTGAACAAAGTAGAATGCAAAAAATGCAGGAAGCTTTGCATTGTCACCCTGAACTTTCACCACCTCGCTGCAGTTCTTGTAGGATTTTATTCCATGGCACCCAAACGCTGTTCTGCTGCTCCTTTCAGAAAGTTCCCCCAGTAGGCTCCTCTCCCTGCTGAGGGTATCTAGCAAGCATCTCCTTGCTGGTCTGCTATAAAGCAGTCCCATCTCCTCTAAAACTGCCCTCAAACACACAGGTGCCCATGGTATCTTTGCAAAATGCTAACCAGATGTTGCAGCCCAGCCCAGGGACAGTCTGCCCCTGTTCTAACTTCTCACTTTCAGTTCTCTCTTGTAGGAACACAGTAGTCACCCGCAAGTTACTCATTTCCAGAATGCTAGTCTAAAGCCAGTGTGGTATTTTTATGTCATAACATCAGGAAAAGAATGTGCAATTCAGGGTTTTTCCACATCAGTATTTTTCTAAGAATTAATTTCCTTACACAATAAGTACAGATCTTCCTTGGTTGCTACCCTGAAAGAAACACAGGCTAATCAGACCTCAGCCAGAACACAGCTCTAGCAGGGGCTGCTGCTGCCTGATGAGCAGTCAGCCTAGTTGGCAGGCAGTGCCAGGCTGTTACTGCTACAATGACTGACTGCATAGCTCAGCCTCCGCAGCCCAGGGGCTACAAAAAAAAAAAAAAAAAAAAGTATATAAAAGCCCTTTCACCATTCCCTCATCGTAAGGAAGTATTTGGCCAGAAAAGCTTTTACAACCACACTAACAAGACAGGAAAGTACAAGCATTCAGGGACACTAACAGCTATGAAAGCAACACAAAAGCAAACCCACAAAATCCTGTCCCATTGCTTGCCCACAGGACTGACTTTTCTAATAAAGGCTCCCACCAGGAGGAAAGCTGTTGGGAGGGCCACAAGTCCCATTACCTTCCAGACCTCATCTCCATTTCCAAGGTCCTGAGAGATCCTGCAGGAAGAGCTGGCAGAAAAGCAATCAGAGGACAGAAACATGAAAAACAAAAAATATATGAAAGCACCAGAAATCTGAAATAAAGCTTCAGAAATCTGGTTCTTCCAGCTGGGTCAAAAAAGAACAAAGGAAGCATAACAGACATGAGCACGTGAGCAAAAATAAGTACACAGAGAAAATCAGGGAGCTGTATCAGGGAGCCGCTCAGGACTGGAGGGTTAACCAAAAGGAGCGTTTAAGCAGGAACATGCCATTAATGGATACATAGATTTGATTCTATTGGGATTTCTGTGGCTTGCTGACTAATGCAGTTTATATAAGAAATATTACATAGTTTTTTTTTTTAAAGCAAAGGCAGCACAAGAAGTAATAAAGATGGGATTCCACTACCTAACAAACATGGTATTGAACTCAAGCATTTCAGCATCTCCTTGTCACTTAGTACCTTTCCGAAGAGCCGCAGGCTCAAGAGCTTTCTGACATGCTCAAGGTCTCCAAAGGAAAGCAACAGAAAACTGCACACACCAAAATAGAGGAAGGTTCAAAGAAGCTCTCAGGGCCAAGACTGCAGATGCATATAGGAACCAATTCATACAGGCACAATGCTGGGTGGTCATAAAGCAGCAGTGAGCTACAAGGGGGTCACAGTCCAGAACCATTTGCAAATTTTCAATGCCACGATGTTGTGCAAAATATATTTCATGTCTGAAGCAGGACGCAGCTGGAAAAAAAGCCTTAAAAAGCAATGGGTAGGTGATGACTTCTGCCAAGCAACCTGTACTGCTCAACCTTTCTCTCTTGATCACAGAGCATGAGCAGAAAATGGCCACAAGGTTAGGCAAGTGCTATAAAATGGACTAAAGGAAGAGTCTGAGTACAAGACGGACTAGCAATAAAATTAAAAGAGGAAAACATAACCGAAGGCCAATTATTCCCCTCCCCCAGCATTCTCCTGGAGAGAAGAATGAGAAATCTGCAGCAACTACAGAAATGCCCTTGGTAGGAAGCACACTGCTACTCCAGATGTCGGGAAGAGGCAAGAAACTAGCATGTAATAAGCCTGCACAGCCCAACACACATCCCTGCCATCTCTTCCTAACAATGGGACTCCTGGCTGCACCACTAAGGTTCTGGGAAAACAAAAACAATAAATCAGGCTCTTAAAGCAAAATCTGTTTATTCCATTTTTGTGTTGTGCTGCTAACAAATCTTCATCCTAGCCTAGGAAAAATATCAGGTAGAAAATATTTGCCCTTTCCTCCCACCCTCCCCACCACACACTTTTTCTTTTTTTTTTTTTTTTTTGAATAAAGAATCAAAATTTCAAGCATGAGAGACTTTTTTCTTCCAATGCATTTCTGTAATAAAATTAACTCTGTTATAGATATAAAATGCAGCAGCCACAACCAGAGGATCTGCAATGCTACTCAAAGGCAATTAGTATCCAGAATGAATCAATCAGTTTGTCTGCAAACATAATAAGAAAATACTTAGCACTTACCCAGCACTTTTTATCCATGAATCTCAAAGTGTTTTACAAAAGCTGAAAATATGTTTTTGGCCTCATTTACAGAGAAGAAAACACCGGATGGAACAGGAATAGATTTGCCCTCAGTGACAAAACAATTTAATAGCAGAATAAGAGCAGACCTCTGGTCTCCCAGCCCCGGGAGTCCAATAACCCACGCCATGCTCTCTGCTTCACACAGGACAGCCTGAATCTGGCAAAAGCCCCTACTGCAGAAATGCTAAAATAGTTTATATTTTTGCCACCCAAAAAAACCCAAACAACATTTAAATGGAGACCTGGGAGCTATTTTAATAAGCACTGACCTCCCAGGCTGACATCAAGGCATAAAGCCAGTTTTGAATGGAGCTGCTGAGAGCTTTGGAGAAAAGAAAACAGAAATAGTCTCATACTGAAAGTGTGAACAAATGTGAGAGTGGTGCAGGAAGAAGGTAATTCCATGATCTACAATGTGCAAATGATTCTCCACTTGGAGCTTTAATTGAATATTTGAGGAACAGATCACAGGATAAAACCTAAAACCTTGACAAATAGTGTTATTAGATGGAGAGGAACCCAGACCCAAAGCACACATGGCCTGATGCTCCCTCTATTAGCAGTCTTCCAACCTTGAAGTCATTCCTGACAGACCTGAGAAACCCACAGTGCATAAACCAGAAAAAGAGCAGTGAAATACAGTGTCTTGACCTAGAATTAAGTTTAGCAAGGCCAGGAAAGTAAATACCATAGAACAGAGAGTAAAGGCTGACTTGGAGACCCTCAGTCGCCTTCCCCTGCAAGGTCCCACATTCATGCTTTATGCAGGCACCATCAACACACAAAGTTATTTTCTTATGCTTTACTATGCAAAATGAATGTATGACATCAGTACTGTTCTTCACAGGCATGTGGCCACAACACATCACCCACAGCCCATTTTGGTCCAAAGATGACACCAACAGGGTCATTTAAAGTAGGTGTCTCCCATGTACAAGCACCAATTTTCTGATGTCCCCTCCGTACCTCACATGGGATGTCTGCAATGCTTGATAGCACACAGTCATAAGTCTGTGTGCAGCAAAACACAAACGCTGCTCTGCAACCAAAAATTCCATTTTTAAAAGAGGAGAGCAGGCCACACCAACTAACAGGACAAGCAGTATTACACCTAGGAGCTTAATTTCTAGGCAGCATAGACACTGCAGTGGTCCGGTCAGCATCACGCACCAGCCAGTTGTGCTTTGAAGCCTGGGAATATCCAAAAGGGTTCTCACAGAGAACAGTGTATCAAACAGGGAGGTAAGCAACGTAAGTCAACAAACTCATCTCTTAACTGCAAACCTGCAGCAATGCACAGTAATTCAGGTCTCCTCCCTTTTTCCTGGAAAAACCCAAATGCTATTAGTTCTCCACGGTCATTCTCCAGCACACAGAAGGGTGCCATCAGCTGGGACTCCCTTCTGCTCAGCAGCAAGCCTGCAAATGCCCATAAGGATTCATCCACACTGCAGAAAGAAACCCTTCAACAAGAGCAAGGAGCTGCTGTTACTCTCCACACTCCTCCCAGCCACTCTCCTTCCTTCTTGCCCACTTTTTCATGCACCAGAGACACAATCAGCTGCACAGGCTTTCTGGTACTAACTTACCACCTTCCACTTAGGGGCTTTATGGATACTAAGGCACAAAGATTAAATTACTTGCATAAGAGTCAGGAATACACCTCATCTTTCTCAGTTCCAATGATTTCTCACAGCTTTTTCCTAACCTCTTGCATATTAAAATCGTGTGAGTAGATGGTGTGGATGAGAACAGGATTTCATTTCCCTAGTAATACTGGTGATACAAATACAGGTAGCTGTATTTCTAAGCTCTCCCCGTGGCTTCTATCCATTCCCTCTAGGACAGGCTGTTTGTCTTGACAAAGTAGGAAAGCATCAGTGCAGAAGGGAGCGCTCCACAAATATGTTGCAAAGCTCCATGGTTGCCATCCTAAGACATACAACAGGAGAGAAAACAGACATGCCTCTGGGAAATCGAGAAACAAATCTCAGCTACACTTTGTTCATCAACAGGAATAGGGAACAACAGCAGTGCTTAATGCAGTGGGAACTGCTGCGGTACGAAAAGAGTGAGAAGAAATATTTGCAGGTCTGACTTCAACAGATCACCTTTTCACAGCTAAGGGCACTGCGAGATGCCGGCAGGTGGGAGCTCCCAGCTCAGATCTCTTGACGCGATCGATGGTTTGGTTTCCTAGAAGGTGTGAGTGCCTGGCTTTGGTCTGTCTGTGGCAGACCCGAGGAGAAGAGCTGCCCTGCCCACGCGTTGCCCTACGTGCAGCTATGCCTCATGTGGAAGTTTACCACGTACTCCGCGTTCGTGCGCTGCACTGAGATGGCAAAGGGCTCGAAGGGGTGGAAGGTGAACGCAACCAGGCGTCGCACTGTGTGATTGATGGGTCGCCCCAGGAGTCCCGCCTGGATTTCAAACTTCAGGAGGCCAGAATCACGAGCGTAAAATCTGAAAGGAAGAGAAAGTCAATTATGGCTGTTCCTGACTATTGACTTTGCCATCTGGACTCTTCGCAAACAGAGACAAGTGCCTTGTTCAGTTTCTGGTACTCCCTCAGTGGCAGGAGATCCTCAGCTGGGTGTCTGGCTCTTGGCGACAGAGGAGAGTCCCTCCCGGGGCAGCTAGTTTTTCACTGTCTAGAAAAAGACTTTTTTTCTTATCAGTCAGAAAACTCTGTCTTCATTTTGGTGGTCTTAGCTGACTTTACAATAGCAAAGCAAGCTCGGTTCAGACCCCACGTGTGCTGACTCTCTGTACTCTCTTAATGCAAGCTGCTCCGCTTGATGCCTATGGCAGATATACTGTACAGAATGGAGCTCGCCTCCCTTAGCAATGGCCTTCATTCCAGCTACGAGGCCAACGTTTCCCTCTCCAACTGCTGTGCTTGTACTTAGTTACATCCCTGTTCAGCAGAGGAAGGTGAACACCTGGATCCAGTTCTGCTCCAGAGTGCCAGATTCCACCTTACACTTCAAACAAAGCTTTGCAAATCCTGATAGATTTCCAAACACAACAACAAAAATCACCAACAAGACAGTTTGAGCAGGAAGTGTCTGGGGGACAGCATTCAACAGGCAATCACAGCAAGGGCAGAGGTAAAGGCTGTTCTGCTGTTGCCCATAAATCTGGCTGTTGGTCTGAGGAAGCACATTTGTGTCTCCAAATAGGCGAGCTCTGGAACACAGCTTCAGCACTGCCAAGGGGATGAGGCAATGCAGTGAAAAGCCAAAGTCTAGAAAGCCATTTATTTCTTGAACCTTCTCTGCATACTAGAGGACAGGCTCACTTTCCGTAGCAGCCATAAGCCCACCTTACACAGTATTCTGCGCTGCTGTGGGAACAGGGGACTCTCTGCAATGACCCCACTCTTCTCAAGAATACAATGAAGATTTGGGGGATTTGGTACCTTCACAAGGCAGCTGAGCTCTAGCTGACAGGACTCAAGTTCTCACCCAAAGAACTCATCTCCTCAGAGCATTTTCTCTGCCCTTTCAGTTTCGGGAACAGAATTGCCATTTTGTCTTCCAGCTTTTTCCTTTTCCATCATGTGGACATTTTGCATTTTTCCTCTGGTTTTAACACAGAGAATGCTTTTAATACTAGAGCACATTTCCCCCCACTTCTGGCAAGCAATACAATGCACTCAGCTCTCAGCCTGGAAAGAACAGGTGATGACAGATACAGGCAATGCTGTTTCAGGAGCAGACATACTCCACATTTTAACAGCACAGCCTATTGAGATCCTCATGTTCTTCCTGGAGGGCCACTTTCCTCTCTCTTCCTCTGAATCAAAGTGCCAGCCAGCTCTGCCTGAAAATTGCACACAAGAACTCAGCAAGAGAGTCACAATCTTGGTATTTGGCTTTTTAAAAGCCCTCTCCCTCCTACACAAGGCTGGGTATGTGGAGGGTCATTCTTTAAATAAAGCATAGTCCCCGGTCTGCTCCTCTCTCTTCCAATTCACAATAATTTACTACTCAAGATGAAGCTCCCTGTAATCTCAAAGATGTGTTCAGTTTGGTATTTTTAAATCTATTTTTAAAAGTGCTCTGCAATCAGAGGCCATTTCCATGGGCTCTCACTCTGGGGATAAATTAGGCTCTGCAATATAAAATTGTATGTCAACAGAAACAGCAAGACCAGCCTTTTCAAACCATATGAAAATGGAAGATTTATCTGCAGACCAATTTTTTGGTTAAATGGTTCCTTATTAGCCATCTAGATGGATTTTAGAGACCCCCTGCTATAGGTAAAGCTGTGTTAGAGCCTCTTCCTCACAAGTCCCATCATTTCACCCACTGAATTTTAGTTCAAGCCTCCTGAAAAGATATTGGAAAATGGCAGTGATGGGGACCTGAAGTCCTTCCCGCCTGACAGCAAACCACTACTGGCCTCTCAAGTAGCCAGAAATGAGGGGTGAACCTGCTGAACACAGAAAAGCAGCACGGGTCAAAAGAGCACCAGGCACAGAGGCGCTGAAACCGGTGAGTAAAACAGACAGAGGCCTCCATCTCACAGATGTCACGCCAGGAAATACATGCAGTCCATAACACCCGTAGCTGCTGAAGGTCTCTGCACTTCAACCAGTCAGAGGACTTACATCACAAATCCTGTCGCCCCTCATTTCCAAGCTTTCCAACCACACCGGGCAGCAGTATTATTTTATTAATGCCTTTGTTTCGTATGTGAGAAACACAGCAGTGCTACTTCAGCTACTGAATGGTTAAGGTTAGTGCCTGGTCTTCTGCTTACTTCCCAAAAACCAGGAGCCCCACTGCTCCCAGGCCCTATTCAAGTCCTAATTGACTGCACAGCTTTGAGCTTTAAAAGCTCTGCCTCTGAAATGCCGCGTTGCTCAAGGGAGGGAGGAAAGGTGGCACTTTGCTTTGTTTACTACAAAGACGGTAACCACAGCAAATGACTGAGGTTTTGCTCCCTTTTGTCTGCAGGAGCCCTACGCAGGTTGGTGCTGGCAGACAACCACTGCCCTGCAAGTTTTCCCAACGTCAAGCATGACAAGGGGGAAAGGGCAGGCTTTTTTCTGCAGATAGCTTGGGAGCTTGGGATTAAACCAAATCATACGGGCAGGGGAAAAAAAAAATAATCAATTAAATATACATAATTTGGGAATTGAGAGCACAGGAATAATCAGAAGATCCCTAGCACCTGAGTCAGGGCCAGAGGAGACATGAAATCACGTTTTGAGAATGCACTGATGAAAATAAATTTGGGAAACCATCCAGAATGGACTCCTGAGGCTGTCAGAGCCCCCAACGTGCGTCCAGTTGCTAAACAAAGCACTTAGACGCTGAAGGCTCTCTTTGTTTTTCGAGCATAGGTTCATTTCTCTTTTGCAACAGTGTAAGTGGAAAGACTATTCTGCCTGGAGAACTCAGCCCCTTTGATTTGAGCCTTTCAGGCAGGAGATGCTGAATTTTTAACCACTACTGCTTGCCCCCATGGCTGCAGCCAACAAAAAGAAATAAATAGTCACCGTGTTTCTGAAAGAAGCACTGCAAACCTCCTTATTCTCAGGCTTGGAGTTCTTCCTGCTGCCAGCATTGAAGACTCAGACATAAGAGGCACAGAATGGCTTTTACACCTGGCTAAACTTCTACTACAGAAACAAATTTCCTATAGATCATAGATAGAAGAGGGACATGAAGAGGAGTACGGCTCCCGGAGTGAGAAACGTAAATAGGGGAAAAAAAGGAAGTCTGAAAATAGCAAAAATCAATACCAGAAGCTTTATGAATAACACCTAACCCAGACAATATTTTATTCACAGGACAAACCAGGTGATCCTTACCAGCTAACCCTACGTGCTCAGAAAGAATCCTTCCAGCACAGGAAGGATAGCAAGGACCCAGAAACATATCTGCAGCCCACACAGGAGGGCTGAACTGCTCTAGAAGGAGGAACAAGAGCATTCACATGGAAAAGGCTCACTCTTTACTACGCAAATCTTCCATAAGGCAGCTCAGTGACAAAACCTGAAGGGCTCTCCCACGCATATAAGGTGAGACTTATCACAAGAAGATTGGCCAAGCTTTGTGCAACTACGAAATAAACCCTCTGGCCAAAGGATATTGAGAGAGAAAGGCACCATTCATGTCTGTTCTTTCTGCAAATTTCAGGCCACGTGGCAGAGGTGATTTAGAGCTAACCTTTCTCTTCACATACAGCTTCTCGACCTGTTTCATACCTTATAGGGTGATCACCGCAGGTCTTAGGCCGCTCCATGACAGACACCCACTTGTCATCATAGCTGAAAAGGGAGAGGTCGAGGTATGGGCTGCCACTGTACGACTGGGCACTGATTGGGAGCTGGCCCAGCAGCCTCCGCACGGCCTCTGTGTGTCCTCCGTACTTGGCATTCACAATAGTGTCTTTGAACCTGAAGCAAACCAAGAAGCAGGTTTTACTCACAAAGGCCACAGGTGAACGGCACAGATTAAAAAAAAAAAAAGAGGAGGAGGAAAACTGATAGAGAAAGAAAAACAGCAGCAATGTAAGAACTAGAACAGCTCACTTCCAAAGATGTATCATAGTGATTCAACCACCAACCAGCTCTGGTGACCTTTTTATCCTCCCTCATCATTACTGTTTCTGCTCTGAAAGTCCAAACTGATAGAAGGACAAGACCGTGCCTATCCACAAGGTCTGGCCTCAGCTGCACCACAGCACAGGAAATGAACAGGATCAGAAACAGGGAGAGGTGGATTAGCAGCTTATCAGTCAATCCAAGTTTTGCCACAAAGCCTGTAAACAGTATAAGCAAAAGCCAGTGTGTTTCACAGCAACAGTTGAGCCCTTAAGGTTGACTCTAGAATCCCCCCTCCCTCTCTAGCCATTGTGTTTTAAACACATAGAGGGAGAAACCTGAGATGAGGAAGAACCTTGAAGAGAAGCAGAACGCTCTTCAAAATCACAGCGAGCTCAAAGCTCTTCCAAGTAAAGAGACTAATGCAGGTTGGATTTCTCTTTCCAAATAAAATTTGACTTTTCCACAAGCAAGAACAGACAGATCAGCTGCATGAACGTCACACACCACAGTCAGTAAACTGTTTCCCTTTGAACAGAAACACTCAGCCAAAAGCCAGCTTGCTGTGTATACAACATCATTACACATTGCTACTTAAGTTAAACATTCCTGTTACAGGTTCTTACAGTCGAGTGAATGAACAGACTCTCCTCTACGTTTCAGCACAATGCAGAAATTGTTCTTTAGGTGCCTGCAGTGAGCTCCCTCGTTCTTTCTTTCCCCTAAGCAATAGGGATTTTGTGACAGGGAGCTCCACGATGTTACAGTCAACTTCCTCTTACTTATGGGATGTGAAACTAAAATCAGCCGAAGCTTCACTGCCATAAGTGACTGCCAAGTACTTTGGATGATGTCAAACAAGTCACTAGAAGAACAAAACACCCTGAGTCACCTAAAAATACATTCCAAGAGAAATAACACACTCTGTCTCATTAAAACCACATTTGACTGTTAAAGAACATTCTGGAAACCCTGGATATTTTGATATTTTGCTCAGTTTTCACAACAAGTCTAGGCAGATCCATTTCCTTTCTCCAAGCAGAGTTCAATGAGAACCACAAGCTGTTTACTGCTGTTACAGAACACAGCTTGTTGCACACTAAATTTAAAGAAGGCCACTTGGCAAAATACATCCAATTAGATGATGTAGCATCTTGATAAATCTTATCTACGGGGCCCAAAGCTACTACTAGGCAGTACTGTTTTAATGAACTCCAGAAGAGGTACTGCTCAAAGAGAAGCAGCAACATCTTGCCCTTAAAATTCCCTTCTCTTCTAAGCACTGAATTGCACCGCTGCCTTCTTCCTTGCTGTACAAAGACAGAAACTGGAATAAATACAAGACCAGGTGCACGAGGCTGTAAGATGAAGCAGGTCCCAGCCAGCCCCTCGCATCACTCAGCGACTACAGGAGCCGTTTTTCTCAGGGTGCTTATTTGATACTAGCCTTCAGCTGACGGGGCTGAGCGTGTCTACATGGTATAAAGCATGCTCCGAATGGCTCACCGGCGCTGGATCTGCCTGGCAAAGTTGTTGCTGGAAGCCGAGCAGGGGAACTGAACCGCCTCGCTGTGCAAAGTGGCGTTCCTGAAGAGGTCGCAGAAGTTCTCAAACAGCTCCAGCAGCTCATCAGACGTATTCTCAAACACGGCTATGACCTCCGTGCTCACCATGTTGTACACGACGAAGAACGAAGGCTGGGGAGAGAGGCAGAGGTGAGGGTTAGCCAGAGAGCACGCATAGGGAAGCTTGGCCCTTCCTCCTCCCCATGTGATGCCACGGATCCTACCCAAATGTCTTTGCAGAGCAGGAGAATCCCACATCTTCATACTAATCCATTCTGCTATTAAATACCTCAACAGGCACCAAATTATCCACCTGTTTACTGCGATGTCATTATTTACGGGAAAAAAAAACACAACTGAACGGGCTTCCAATTTTTCTTCTCAAACTGGATGTCAATATTTCTGTTTTCTCTTCCTCCACCAAATCCAAAATGCTTTCTGAAGTGCCAAATTTAATTTTCATTCCTGCTGACAAAACGATTTTAAACCCAGTGCTAGCTGGCAACAAATCATCCTTTCCTTTATGCAGAGAAATTATTTGCTTTCCCTTCTTAATATTTCCATCACATGGGGATGAGCCTATTCAGAGTGCTGTGCACTACACCACTGCCTACAAAAAGTTGGACCCTCCTGATACCCTGCTGACACAGAAATGAAAATCTGAAAGACGTTAACAACTTCTTTTTAATGCCATCATTCTCGTGCAAGAAGGCTCAGGCACCGTACTGTACACTGGCAATGTCAGTGCTTCACAGCATCAACAAGCCAGAGAAAAACACTGCATTTGTACCAGCACAACTGCAACAAAGGGAAAGGACATTCCCATCTCACCAGGAAGGGGCAGTTCTTGGTCCCCAAAGGTAGCTTTTATTAAATAGGACAGGGCTAGATTTCCAGCACCACAAAGCCTGTCCCTGCTTCAAATGTAACTAACTCACTGGGCATATGCACATATCTGGGTAAGTCTTCTGCTCATAAACACCATTTCTGAATGCTTCACATCCCGCTCCCAATCAGTACTCAGAGATGACAGCAGGCACTCTGCCCACCTCATCCATCTGTAAATATCACAAGGTTTACTTGTTTTACAGCCCCAAAATAAACTGTGATCGTACAACCCGACCCCCCCACGTTAAAATGAAGCACACTGAATGAGGTTACTCACTGAATGACTGCCTGAGGAAAGGAAAGCCCTTCTGAAATACAGCTATGAAGCAGAGAGGAGACAGCAGAAGTAGAAACTATTTACATCTTTTAAAACTGCAGGGAATCTCCTCCAACCTTAAATAAAGAAGTTCCTTTGCCAGGTTAACACAGGATGCCCTCAACCAGAGAAATCTTTCTTCCTACATTTTAGCAGCACCTGTGATGCAGACAAAGCACAAGCACGCACAGACAGCAGAAGCTTTACAAAAAGCACTCAGCAAAGCTGGAACACAAGCCAAAAACAACAACCCCCAACTATACATACACAGCAATGCACAGGCAACCTACAAGCATAAACAGGAACTTCCTCAGCCTCCTTAGCAGAGGAGCCTAAAGGAAGAGAAGATCCTGAAATCAGACCAAACCCATGTCCTGCACTGATAGATGAAAGAAAAAATGGGAGCTTTAGGTATTCTGTGACCAAAGTGTTCTTCACAAAGCCCTAACACCAAGACTAAACTCATGCAGGTCAGGCTGTTCCACATCTGGAATTATCTTCTGAAAGAAAAAAGAAATAAGATGCTTTCCTTCAGCAGAAAATACATCACCTGAGGAAAAGCACAAGCAAGCCATAATTTGCATCTAAAAGTAACCTTCAGGTGAAGCAAGTCAAGAACAGGTTAGAGCAAAGCAGGCACAAAAACCTTGGTAACCACAGCAGGCAGCAGAGCTGACACTCCCACAAACATTCACATTGGGGTGGCCTGAGGCTGGGATCAGGAACTCTGATTACAAGCAACAAGCTACACACTGCAAGGCACATCCACCACGCTTTCATGTTCCTGAGACGGCCACTCCATTTCACACCAGTGGCTAAAACAGTTTTAGCCTCATTTATTCTCTCCCAAAATGATTACCCCAAAACAAATATAAAAGGGAAATCGTGGTCACAAAGAATTACTGCTCGTTTCATTTAGGGTCTAAGTATTGGAACCAGCAAATTGGGAAGGATGGGATAGGAAGGATAAACAAGCATCTAGGGAACTACCTGACAAACTTCAGCAGTAGAGATTTATTAATTATTTTTGCCACATACTTCCAAAACAAACAAACAAACAAAAAAAGCACAGATTAAAAGACTAAAGTAGATTAATGTGAAAAATATCTTGCTCAGCTTCACATAGCTCAAAAACTGAGTAACAGTAACAGTGGTGAAAAGAGATGATCAACACGTGGGATGGTGGAAAGCCTGGAGGGACCCAGCACTGTCTGAGCTACATTTACTCTAATTTGACTTCTTTAGTACTAAACAGAAAGGAAAAGCAATTGGCACATTAGCTAGATTTAAGAGCTGCTACTTCAATTTGGAGAGATCATAAATACTAGCTCTGACAGAAGCTTGAAAGAGTAAGTACGTAGGCAGAATAGAAAAGGTAATTCTACTGGTGAAAAATGGAGATATTATATTTGAAAAACATGCTTGAAGATGCAGAAGAAAAGGGAGAGACTACCTCTACAATGCAAGTGTATTACACGAAATAGCAGCTAAAAAAATCAGCTGGGGATTTAGGAGGGAAAGAGCACTGCGAAGCACTTGTGAGCACAGGGAACAATCCCTGGAGAAAGGGGACTCAATAATGCCTAAGATCTTTTCTGTCTCATTTTCAGTTGCGAAGAATGTGGTGAAATCATGAGAGCAAAAGATACTGAAGTTATTCAATACCAAGGGTGTCAAATGTTCACACAAGAATGAAGTAATGGGGTCCTAAACAGCACATCCAGTGAACATTCACAGGCTCAGCTAGGAAATGCTGCTCTGAACAGCACTGAACCTGCTTGAGAACACTTGCCCCCAAGCAACAGGGAGCCCCAGGTGGCAGGCAGTACCTGTGAAGGATCTGTCACCCGCAGTGTGACCACATCTTCACTAGTGTATTTGATAAACAGATGGTTCTCATCCAAAAGCTGCATCTTCCACATGCGGAGCTGCCTCAGCTGATCAAAGTACTGGAAGAACCTCCTCTTCGCTATCGCGCTGCCGTCCTGCTCTGCCCTCCTCCACAGGTACACCAGCAGCCTGTGCTTCAAAGAGTTTATGAAGGGCTCTTTGTAGGGGTTTGCCATCCCTGTCTGAGAGTCCCGTTGCACCTCGGGATACACTGCAGACAGCGTCAGGAGATCATCCTCATAGCAGAAGCGACCGATTGTCCGCACATCGATGAATGTCCCCTCGGGTGTCACCTGAAAGACGTGAATCGTCTGCTGCTGCACAGAGAGAATGGCCAAGATGTTCTTATAGAGGTACAGCCCCTGGTTATGAGAGAGGATGACTTTGTCACACTTGAAAGTCCTCGTGTCACAGAGCCTGCCCGTGTGGAGATCGATGATATGCAAGGAATAATCTTCCAGAGGGGAGCGAGGGTTGGGGGTCACCGACTCACTGTTGCGATAAACCTCAAAGAAGGGGGGGTGCGGCTCCTCAGGCAGGTAAGCAGCAGAGCCAACGATGACGTACCTACAATCATCAGTGAACAAGCTGCACTCACGGTTCAGGTGCTCCCCGTTAGAGGCCACATTGGTGATATGGAGCAGGACAAAAAAGCGCTCAAAGAGCCGCCCTCGGATGTTGACAGATCTTTGGTCATTGCCGTTAGCCAGGATCTCCCCCTCGTAGCCTTGCAGGAGATCCTCTGCCGCCTGGCAGCCCTGATACTCGTAGATCTCCAGGGATGTCTGGTCAGAGGAGAAGGCGATGAAGTAGCGCCCATCAGGGGAGAACTTGCGCAAGAAGCAGGGCGGCTTCTCCACGTTGACCACGGTGAAGTTGGGGAAGACGTTCTGGTGGAAGACGCGGACCTGGTGCCAGTGAGTGCCGGCCTTGCCAGAGCTGATCCGACGGCGCTCCAGGCGGTGGATGACATTCTGGTTCTGGATGCGGCGGGGCTTGATTGTGGGGGCATCATGGTCCATGGTCAGAGCACTACTTCATCTTCACCCTGCTGCAGACGGCGCACACCCTCACTGTGGGACCTCACCAAGGCTGCTTACAGAGATGGAGTTCTGGGCAACTCCCTCAGGGTGGGGGCCAGCTAAAAAACCTTTGGGAGAGGGAGAGAGACTGGGAGAGGGTTCAGTGGGGACGTAACAGGGACAGTGGGAGGTACCCAGAGGGTACCCAGCAAGGCGATGGGATCTGCAGAGCTGCCTGCTGCAGAGCAGGGCACAGGAAGGGATCGAGCTGAGGAAGGCAGCACACGTATGTAGGTGCTACAGGAATGGAGGGACACTCAAACACTGGGAAGGGAGAGAGAGGAGCCAGGGGCAGCCTGCAGCTGGGACAGAGGGAGCCCAGAGAGGTGGGCATGAAAGCAGGGGGGACGGGGCAGCCTGTGGGCCACCGAGGGGACAGCAGCCTCAAGGAGAAGCCTGACTGGAGACTGGGGACTGGGGCCCGCTCTCCCCGTGCCCCGCAGGAAACCGCGGCTCAGGGCCATGCCCTCGGGGCAGGGAGGAGCTCGGAGCCCTCCGGGCGTGGAGGCCACGGTGTAGCGGAGCCCACGAAGGGCGCAGGCCGCGCTCACCACCGGGGCCCGGCGCTGGGCCCGCCGCCGCCGCTTACTCTATGGCCGCTGCCATCTTTCCGCCACCACACAACGACGCACCGCGACGGCGGCGGCGAGAAGGCGTCACCCTCACCGTCCGCTTCCGCTTCCGGTCGGCGGAGCAGCGAGGCGGGGCGCACCAGAGTGTACACAGAGCGAGCGAGAGAGCGCCCCCTGGCGGAGGGAGGAGCGCTGCGGGACGCGTCCGCGCACAGCGGGAACCGCCTGAAACGTGCCCTGCACTCCTACAGCCCCGCAACGCCAAAATCCTGAACCCACATAAATCTGTACCCCTATAGTCCTCCACCCATCCTTAACCCCTATAACTTGCTGCTCATAAGCATGCATACCCATAAATCCGCACCCCTATAAATGTGCATCCATCCTGCACCCCATAACCCTGCACTCCTATAGCTCTGTAGCCCCTCACCACTAGAAGCCTGCACACATGCTGCATCCCTATAGCTCTGCACCCCATAAGCATGCATCTCTATAACCCTGCACACCTATAAATAAGCATCACTATAGCCCTGCACCTAAACTGAAACCCATAATCATGCACCCCCATAAACGTGCACTTATCCTCTACCCCTTCAAAACTACATCCCTCTGGCCCTATCAGCCTATATCCATCCTGTGCTCCTATCAGCCTGCACACCCATAAACCTGCACCTGCATAACTCTGCACCTACAAAACTGCACCCATCCTACACCCCCTGAAAGCCTGCACCTATCCTACATACACACCATCACCCTTTGCACCCACCCCAGTACTCTCATCCAGACACCCTCTGCACAGCATCCCCAGGGATGCTCTGTATGTTTTTGGGGCATGCCTCTGTCTCATAAGCTCCCCAGGTGTGTAGGGCAGTCAGGACCATTCCTGCCCTTCCAGAAGCCCTCTGACAGCCCAGGGATGGGAACAGCAGCATCCAGGCGGTGGCATTAGTGCTACGGAGCTGGGGACATGCTCACCCATACTGGCCACTGTGCTGCAGCCAGCCCTGGGTGAAGGATCTCAGCCCCATAAAGCACTCTGTGACATTGCTATCCCCACAAAGCTCTGGGGACATCACCCCAATGGGGGTGGCAGATAGGTGCCAGGACAGTGGGGATCTTTATAGCCCTGGGGACACCTATATAACCCCAGCACCCACCTTGTGCCCCTATACATGTGTGTGGGAAGGAGGCACCTTGCGAAGCAGAGGAACAGCATCCCCTATGGGAACATGAGGAAAGAACCCACTCTATGGGTCTGGGGGTCCGTGCCCATTTTCCAGTGTTTTTCACAGCAGGAGACACGATGACAAGCTGAAAATGAATGGCCTCAGCTCTCCTCTTTGTTTCCCTCCCTTCTATGTAATTAATTGGGATCCACCTTAATAGGATAAAACTAAATACCAAAGAGCATCCAACCACACGGCAGCTGGCAGGAAAATAACCACCCGGCACACACACAGACAGGCAGTTCAACGGACAAAAGAGCCATTAACACAGCAGCAATCGGCGCTCCTGAGCTAATAACTCCATCCCTGTGGCCAGCCCGTGTTGGGGCTCAGGGCAGCAGACCTTTGTGGGAACAGTTCTGTTTTCATTCATCTGCAAGGGTTTGCTGATGGGATTTAAGAAATCTCAGCGAGGGAGGGCTGGGAGTAGGGAGCTTGGAGAGACACTCAGAGGGTTCAAATGGCATGGAATTGGCTGGAATTGGGCTGGTTGCTCTGCTTTTAGGAAGGGTTTTGTCCATTCTTCAGCTGCAGACGGCTTCAAGGTGGGCTGGGGGGAGGCTTTGGTGGAAAGCATCCAGAGAAAACAGGTGAGTGTTGCAGACAGAACTGTCGGTACGCGTGAGGCTTTGCTCTGAGCCATCCCATTTGCTGCTGGGGAAGGTGGCAGTGCCATTCCCAGCACAGCCCAATGGATCTCAGACACAAACAATGCAGTTCTGCTCCCAGCTGCACATCATCTGTCCTTTCTGATGGCTGTCAGCATCAGCTCCCCTATGCAAACGATCCTGTTCCACCCCAAAACCGCAAACGTGCCTATGTCCTCATCACAGCTCCCTTGGGATGAGCCCCAGTGCTGCACAGATATTTCCCGTCCATCCCACAGCTAGCATGGGGGCTTAAAAAAACAACAAGCAGAGCTCATTTGGAATGTTTTGGGTGGTTTACTGAAGCAAGGACCTTTCTGCTGCTGTGTACCAAGTGCTGCGGGATGAGTGAGGCTGGGGACTGAAGAAGGAAAGGAAGGATGCTCTGCTCCCACCCTGTCTCAGCTCACAGCCCCTGCCATCTCCTCACAGGGACACTCGCAGAGAAAGAAAACCCTCTCCAGGTCCTGCACGTTGCTGTCCCCTCTTGTGGCCCCATCCACGCTGTGCTGATGGAGGAGAGAAAAACAACCCTTCCCTAGGCTTTGCAGAGAGCAAAGTTGGTGCAGGTAGCCCTGCTTGAGGCTTTGCCCTCTCATAGGGTTCTCTTTCCAAATGTGCACGGCTGCAGGCACCCACATGCAGTAGGAGAGGTGCTGGCTGCTTTGGGAACCACGGGGAAATCCCTTCTGGAGGTGTTTCTCTGTGGATTGGATATGGGGGGGGTTCTTCCAGGAGAAATCTCCAGTGGTGTTTTCCTCGCCCTCAGAAAGGAGCAGCCTCTGTGGGGCTTCCCTTGGGATAAAGCATCCTGTGTGCCCCAAGGAGCAGCAAGCTTCGGTTAGGGACACAGTTGGGGTGAGGATGCAGCCAAGGGGACAGCCCTGAGATGAGGATTCCGACTCCAATTTCTCTCATTTTTTCCAAGAAAAAAAATAAGATCTAACTCGATATTTAATTCTGCCCCGGGTCGGGGGAGAGAATTCATTCATGTTTACAGATTCGCATGGGCATTCAGGCACCCATTTTTATAAAATGGGACAGAGAAGTCCCCGTCAGAACCCCCCGGCTCCTGTTTCGACCTTTTCCAGAGCCACACGGGGCCAGGCTAGAAGGATGCTGCTGGGACCACCGCCTGCCATCAGTCCCTCCAGCCTGTCCCCAGCGCCTGATCGCCGCCCTCGGCACCTTCCCAAACTCTCCCGATCTCTACAAAACGCAGAGCGCATGCAGGACCCCTGGCGAGTAGCGCCCTGTGCCACCCGTGGGTGACGGCCCCGTCCCTGCTGTGCCACCCGTGGGTCCCGCTGTGCCACCCGTGGGTGACGGCCCCTCCCGCTGATGCGCAGTGACATTTGCAATCTGTTGCCATGGGCGCTCGGGGACTTTTGCTGTGGAGGGGGATCGCGCTTCTCCCCCCCTTCCTCCTCCTCTCCATCCCTCCCTCCCGATGACGTCATGGATGACCACGGTGGTGACAGGGCCACCTGTGGGCTGGTGAGGGGTTTAAAGAGACAGTCTGCAGCTGCAACAGGAGCCCTGGCTATTGTCTGCGCACCTGGGAGTGAGGGAACCTGCAGCCCCCCGACCACCCATCCATCCATCCATCCATCCATCCATCCATCCATCCATCCATCCATCCTCTCACCCACCCATCCATCGATCCCATCCTACCGCATCCCATTCATCCACCCATCCCATCCCACTGTATCCCACCTGTCCCCATATTCCGTACAGCTCCCGCGGTGCCGGGGCTTTCCGATCCGGTTTGTGCCCATTCCAGTGCCGACCTCCCACCACCGCAGTGGATCCCCCAAGGTAAGGCTGCGCTCCGTGGCCCCACAGTCCCTCCTGCCTCCCTGCATCCACTCCCTGCAGCCCCGGCTCTGACAAAGGGATCGCTCCGTGCCACCAAAGGGAGGTGGTGGGGACACCCAGCGCTGGGCACCTGCTGTGATCCAGCCCTGGGGATGCTCCTGCTGCCTCTGGGGAGGGCATGGGGATGATTCCAGAAGACATGGCAACCCCTGGGACAACGGGTTTCCACTGTGAGGACAGACTCTGCTGGCACCAAGCGCTGGGATGCTTCTGCTTTGGGGCAGCACTGGGCTCAACGGGATCCCATCACCTCCACTCTGGCTTTCCCAGAGCACCACTGAATTCATCTCCCATCCCCTTGTCCAGGCTCCCATTTTCCTTGTATGCCACTCTCACGTGGGAACTGGGTGTCTCCAGTGTGTCATCTCCTCGTCCCCAGTACATCCCATTTGATGCCATGTACCCAGAGGGGGTGCTGCCGGGTGGTGGTGGGTGCTGCAGGGGTCACGGTGCGTGGCAAAGGAGCAGGGAGAGAGGAGCTGCCCATCCCCTGGGGGGCAAGGACCAGTCCCCAGTGTCTGTCCCGCAGTCCTCCCAGCCCCAACAGGGTGAGCAGCAGGTAAGTGCCATCGTTCTGGCTGCAGATTTTGGTGTCACTCGGATGTGCAGGCAGCGAATGGGGTAGGAAAAGGGTCTGGGAGCAGCTCAGAATGGAGATGTGTGCGTGGAGATCGGTGTGTCTGCTTCCAGGGAGAGGAAGGGTTCATTCCTTCCCATGGGATGTAACCCGGTGGGGATCATGTCCTGCTCCTCAGCAGCTCCTATCAAGGGCTTGTGCAGGTCCCCACATCCCAAGTCCATGGGGGCTGCATTGGACCCCACCACCAAAGAGCCAGCAGCCTCGTAATGGGAGTGAGGGAACAGGAGAAATTCTTCCGGGCAGCAAGGGATGGGAACTATGCGGGGTAGGAATGGAACCATGTGATTCTACAGCCCAGTCTTGAGAAATGGGGCCAAATCCAAGGATGAGCCCCACAGAGAGAAGTTGGCTCCCCGCATCCTGGGATGCAGAGAAGTGATGGTAGAAGATGGTAAGAGCTTGGGCTGGGCCTGGGTTTGGAGTGGAAGAGACGATACCAATTGTTGGGTAGATAGAAACTGAGTGACAACCTCAAGACATGGCACCATGGTGTCTGCACATCTGTCCATCCCACAGCAGAGTGCACAGTTGCACCGTGCAGAGAAGGGCGAGACCCCTGGGGAACCCCCATGTATAAGAGGAAGGAGGTGGCATGATGGAGCAGAACATGCCTGCCCTCTCAGTGTAGCGAGCAGCACAGGGGGGTCACTGACCTGCCTGGTTGACCACTCTGTGGTGCTGGGGTGCCTGAGGGAGACTTGGGATCATGCATGGGGCATGTACTGTGTGGATATAATCTTAACTGTGCAGGAGGCTGGAGTTGAGCTGAAAAGAACCGTGGTCTGCCTAGATGGATACATGGAGCAAGTAGGGGAAACACAACAGGCAGGGAAAGCGGTGGAGTGCAGGCTGGCCAGAATTGCTGATATCTGCAAGAGCCTATTCCAAGGCTCCAATTCCCAAAGAGAATTTGTGTCTGTGTGTGAGCACACCCAAATACACATCCGTACACACGTGCTATACCCAAATACGTGGCGGCTCTCAGCACATCCGCGCGTCAGCCAGTTCCATCCCACCTCCTCCCGCAGACACCACTCCTGCAGAGGGACCCCAGTGTGTGGGTGGCCGACAGTGATGTCGCTGCATGGTCTCATCTCTTAGCCCACGTTTTTGTGGCACGCATTGGACCAGGTGATGCTAAACCTGCAGAGATGGTGATGGCAGTGATAACTGTCCCTCACATCTCAGCCCCCCACGGCATGTGTGTAGCCTATGAACCCCACTAATTAGATTGTTTTCTCTCGTCAGGCCTCCCCACGGTCCCTTGGGAGAGGGTGGTATGGAGCTCGCTCATTGCCGGGCTGCTCTCCTTCTCCAGGGCTGTTACTCTGTGCCCAAGGCAGGGGTTGGGGCTGCCCGCCCAAAGAGCAGGACATGGTGTGGAACAGCAGCTGTGGCACAGAACATCTCCCATTGCATGGCCAACGCCATCTCCAGACAAAGTATCTCATGTTGGGAGCAGCTCCTGCACCCAAACCACCAGGGATAGGGCTGACCCTGATGTTCAAATCCTTAGGACATCTCCCCAGTGGGATGCTCCAAAGGCAATCCAAATGCACCTAGCACTCTCCCATCCAAAACATGCTTGTCTCTAACAGAGATGCTGATTTGGATGCACCAGATCTTGTCCCCGCTCTCCTCTCCTCCTCACCTAGCACAAGGGACTGGGCTAAACATGGGGACTTTGAGGATGCCACGGAGCATCCCCCACCTCCTCCCCATCCCCAGGCCATCTGCCCACACTCATCCATGTTAAACAAACGCCGGAGTCTATTATCGAGTCCTGCCTTCCCCTTCCCCCCTGGACAGATGGAGGCTGAGTGCACCCGGAGCCCCGGCCCGCAGCATTCATGTGTGTGAATGAGAAAATTGAATTATTTATGGCCATGCGAATAAGGCTGACGGCTGCGGAGGCCGAGCGGAAAGGACTCCATTACACGGCGAGTACCTGTTGCTATGGAGCTGGGGCTTCTTCTCCTCCAGCACTGCCTGTATCCCTGCCTTCTCCCCATCCCTGCCTTCTCCCCATCCCTGCTCCTGTCCCAAGGGTTGTCCCCATGGATGATGGTTGGAGCGTGTGCGACCAGCTGTGTGCACTGTGTCCACGGAGTCATCCCTCATCACCCCACATTTCAGAGCACGATGCCTGGGGTGATGTAGGTGTGATGCTGGGGGATGACATGATGCTGGCAGTGGTCCTCCAGGTGCCATGGGCTGCAGCACACGTTGAAATCACTGGGGAGGGTTGGGATGGGCAAAAACATCTCATGGCTGTGTCTCGGCAGAGGGGTGACTCTCAGTGAGGGCGGTGCAAAACTCCCCTTAAATCTCCCTTCCTGGGGGCAAAGGCAGCTGTGAGCCGAGCTTTTCTGATTCACCCCGTGCCCACTTCAGTGGGAAGAAAAGCAGCTTTGCACCCTCTGAAAGCCACCTGCATTGCAGCCACTCCTTGGGGATGCCGAATCCTGCAGCGATGCTGAGAGTTGTGCTGGGGTATCCCTGCTTCTGCTTTCTTCCCAAATCCTCCTTGGCCAAACATCAACATCCTATGGATCTCAGTGCCTTCCTGGGGCCAGGCAAGGCTCTGGGGATAGGATGGTGTTAAAACAGTGATACCCACTCCATGCAGAGACTCCCTCTCCCTCCCAGCTCTGCGAGGTTCTGCAGGGCTAAGAATAGACTCCAGCTCCACTCCTGGGGCTGAGTGGGCTCTGCCGGGCTCAGAGGAATAAAAAGCAGGGAAACGCTTATTTTAGTTGCTGCAGTCAGCAGCTGTGACTCTGCTACACACAGGGAGCAGCTTTGCACTGTGTTTACCCAACTGCTGCTGGGAGGCACTGAATTGGAGCATGCATCCTACCCTGGGCCAAATGGATGGCCAAAATCCTGGCCAGCTCCCAGCCTTCCCTTGCAACGCTCCTTCCCTTGGAGCCCCCTTCCATCTCCTCCCTCCTTCCTTCTCCTATGCTCGGGAGGTGCTTTTCCCCATCTCCTAGCATTCAGCTCCTGCAGCGGTTGGTGGAACCCCATGGAGATGTTTAGAACTTGTGTAGGATGTGTCCATGGCACCCAAGACAGCTGTGTCCAAGCGAGGGATGCAGCTAGCATGCTCCACTGTGGGGCTGGGGGTAGCTCCCACTGCAGGAGAGCAGCCACGGGTCTGCCTCGCACCCATCACCCGAGGGAAAAGCAAGAGAAAGCTAATTGTTACCATGGCTACACCAAGTGGCCTTTCTGCGGGAGCCGCGTCATAGCTGCTGTCACAAGGTTAAGGCGGTGGGGAGCGGTGGCGGTGGGGAACGGGGAGGGGGATGTGGGGGGAGATGTGTTTTCTTTGGAAAAACCATGGCAACAGCTATTTCTAAGGGAACAGCTGTGCACAGCGGGGCCATGGGGAAGGGGCTGGGGTGTCTCTGTGCCAGCCGTGCTCTGCAGGCAGCGGTGATGGGACCAGCGGTGCTGAGGCTGGAAGGCAGCTAGGGGCCATGGGGAGAGGGAAACCACTGCTTACCCAGAGCAAATACAGCAGGGAACCAGAGCAAATACAGCAGGGAAAAGCCCCGCTGCAGCCCGAGGGCTGTCAATGAATGGCGCGAAGTTTGCACAGCCGCAATGCAAATATTGGTGGAGATTGTAGGCATGAAGTCAACGCCAGAGCCGGTGTGGCTCGGGCTGCTACAATGGTCTTGTGCAGCTGGTGCAGCCTCTTGTGATGGGACCTGGTGATGGGAGGACAAACAGGTTCTTTGGGAGCCCTAATGCAGCTACAAGGGTCATAGGGATGTCCACTGGGTGAGGAAGGAGCTCAAGCTCATGGGATGCATAGGGTGCTGGGCACAAGATGAAGTTGTCAGAGAAACCTGCACCCAGCTTTGCCCTCACTGTGCAACAGCCAGTGAGGAGAAGATGGTATCAGCTGCAACCTTCATCCTGGCTCCTATCGTAACACAGAGCTGGAAATTATCTCTCTTTGCAAGACAGGCTCTTAATTAAGACCATTTCCCTGAAGGAAGCCAAGATGGAGAGCTTCACTTCTCGATATTCCAGTGCTTTCTGGCATTCGTTTCCACACCAATTAGGGCGTAAATTAGTCTTTCGAAGTGCAACTCAGTTGCTGCACTCAAGGGAGGCTCTTCAGCACCCGTGCCATCTTCTTCAGGAAATCAGTTCACAGGCACAGGCACTGTGGACACACTGGGGACAGGGGAGGGGCAGGCGTGGCCCCTAAGGTACCGTGGTCTGCAGCTAGTGAAAACAGCCCTGTGGGATTGGGGTCTCTGTGGGGTCTCCTCGAGCTGCAGGCACCTCTCCTTGGCTGGAGGATTAGTGCAACCCTACAGACTGTGGGATCATGGCAACGAGACCAAGCATTGGGGCCAGTTAAGCAGCTGGAGAATTGGCAACAGGCATCGCAATGGCAACGGAAAGAGAGGAAGAGCAGGGACCATGCCACCTCAACCATTCTGCAGAGCTGTGCTCTCCATTACCACTGTCAGGGAGAGGTGCCTCCAGTTACCTTCTCTTGTGATGAACACACCTAAGCCACGATGCTGTTGGAGAAGCAGGGCTCTTGGTACAACCACAGCTGCTCATTTTTTGAGTTGGTTCGTGAGCATTCAGTACAGTCTCTTCCAGGTTTATGTCTCTGTCCCGGCCATTCAACAAAGCTCTCTTTGTGAGGAGGGCATTGAGGATGAAGTATTTTGCTTTGCACCCTGAGCTTCCTCCTATCCCACATGCATGGTCACCCCTCAGCAGATGGGACTAGAACCCCCCTTGTCACTCCTGCTCTTCCCCTTCCCTCCTGCCCAACCAAGCAGCGTAAGAAACCCTGTGAGGAGCTGCCTGCTCCAGGGGCATGCCCTCCTACCCCCCATTAGTCAGTGGTTGTCTTAAACACTGAAGCATTTGTAGCCTTATTCTTCCTAATCCTGCCTAATGTAGCTGTGGCTGTCCTCATTAGCCACATAATTGTCGAGCAAACACAAAACAGGCCCCGACACAGTCGAAGGAAATTGGTTTAAAAATACAAACCAGCATTCTCAGATGTTTTCATAGGGGGCCCTTTTATTTATTTGCATTCACACAGCGTCGTGTGGAATGATTAAAAAAGAAGGAAAAAAAAAAAAAAAAGACTTTTCCTCCAGATATGTTTTTTTGCTTTTTTTTTTTTTTTAAGATTGTCTTATGACAAGGTGAGTTTGAAATACCAGAGGGGAAATCCTCCTTGGTCACTATGCTGGTGGAGGACAAATGCATCTCCTGCTGCTCTCCCCTGTCACACAAAGGGGTTTCCAAGCACAGAAGATGCCCATCCATGCAAACACATCTCTCACAGGTGTGGTTGCCCAGGGAGAGGTTTTCCCATTCCCATCTCTCAACGATAGAGCCCATGAATTTCAAAGGGTCTCCATCCACTTCTGACAGCAGATGACAGGGCTAAGTTAATTGAGGCAGCAGTAAGAAATCTAATTAACCTGCAGTATGTTGTTTAATTTGTGCAAAGTTGTTGTGGTTACTCAGCTATAAACTCCATTCCTGGTTCTAATGACAGCGACTCACATGGCAGCAGCAGAGCATCCCAGTGGTGGGCAGCCACCTCGCGCTCACCCTTGAAGGTGCCCTCAATTAAGCACGGAGCGTTCCAGTGGTTGCCTCCATCTGCTTCTTCCATGGCATTTGAGACCCTTTCCTAGCTCCAGCCTTTGGAACAGCCACCTGTGCTGCTTCTCCACCTGCTCTGGCATTCAGCACCACTGCACGACTTCCAGAAACCAGCCTTCACGAGCTGGTGGTGTCAATCTGTTGATTGCACTGAAGTCCAGGAGACGGGCTCAGGTCGCTGAGTTCCCATCGCAGCTCTTAGGCTGTAATTACGTTCAAGTCTCTCTGCTTCAGTTATTTCTTCTTGCTAATGCTTGGAGCTGCTGTACCGCTCTTTTCTTCAAGGCTGACCTCCATATAGCTTCCCAGGAGAGAGCAGGCCTGTTATTTCAACCAATTCACAAACCGTCTCACAGAGGTCGGTTGCCCATTATATAACTTTTGGAACAGCAGGAATTCGCAGGGCTGCTGATGCCGGGCTCTTTGTGTTGGCTGGGGGAGAAGCAGAAGGAAAAAGATGGATGCTGCATGTTAGCATTGCTCCTCGGATTCACCTTCCCCAAAGACCCTGGAGCAGCCAAGAGCTGACTGCAGTGCTGAGCCTCAGCACCTCTGTACCCCACAGGACACCTTGCACGTCAAAGGATGGCGAAGCTTTTAGCCAGGTCCCAAAAAGCTATCAGCCAAATAAAGAGACGAGATTTGCCACAAAGGGGGTTTAGAAGAAGGTGATCCACCTCCAGATCCCCCAACGCTGGGGCTCTGCAGTCAAGCGCACCGAAGTCTTCCACAAGGATGGCACTCCAAGCACATTGAGGATGTGAAACACAAGTCAGGATGAAATTCCCAGTAAAAACAGCATTCCAAGCAAGTACACGGGTGTACTAGAGCCCCAACAGCCAGAGCTGCAGCAGTACCCTGAGCAGCCCATTGCACGCGCAAACAGAAGGGATGCTTTTTTTTATTTGAGGAATCCCATTGCCTGGATCCTCCTGAAGTTTTTGCACTGAAAACAACGCTGGTTGGTGACATCCAGCCCACATACGGCCAAACTCTGGCAAAGGAAACTCAGGCACCATCGCTTTGGAGGATGCAGCAAAACCAGGTCAGGGTGTTCCAAAGGGTGAAGAAGAGGCTGCCAGGAGGAAAAGGAGCTCAGTTTGGGTTTTTCTTTCTATTTATTTATTTATTTATTTCTAAAGTATTAAAAAGTGGCAGCGCTAGCGAAGGGTAATTATCCCTCTGTTCCAGCTGAAATACAATTAAGGCAGCTCTCAACGAGCCCCCGGGATATTGTGGTTTACTAATTAACAAGCGGATATGCTGTGGCCCCTGTCATGGCAATTACAGCATGAGACAGGCTTCAGGAGCTCTAATTACACGTCAGCCCACGATACACGCTGCAATACAAATTAACGAGGGCCGGGGCTGATGATGGAGGGAGTTCACCCAGCAAGGGGCTGGGAAGGGATCGGGGACAGGGATGGGGACAGGGAACTTGGTGTGGTCTCTCAACCCCGGGGGGAGCAAATTGGGGTGACACTGCTGCACGGCGGTGGCACGCAGGGATGCGGGAGCCCTGAGAGCGCTTTGCTTTGCTTCTGCAGCCTGATGAGATGAGTGGCATTTTGGATGGCTGCAATGAATAGCAAGTATCGCGTTTTCCGTCGTTAATTCCCAGACCAATAAAGCTGCTGTTAAGAAGAGAAGTCATATGGGAAACACCCAACAGGGCTTTGGCTGCTGACAAATAACTTGCACGACTCCCTGAGCCAAGAGAAATTTTTCTGACTAATTGTTTATCAGGAAAAGTGGAGTGGCCCAGATTGAATTCAATGGGTATCTTTGGCCAGCTATGAAAAAATAACAATAATCAGCATTTTTGTAAACTCAATTTGATACGTTCCGTTTTAAAGAAAAGTTTCCATTCAGAACATATTAAAAAGATGTAATTAAATAGAGATGCACACCTGGAGAGGACATTTTGTTTCTGACAGAGCAAGATGACATTTATCAGGTGCTGCATTTTAGGAAAGGCAGTCCCACAGGAGGGGGATGCAATGGGGATGCTGGGGTACTCTGGTAGGACCAGTGGTGTAGCACAGGGGACATTGGGATTGTGAGTCACATCCCCTCTAGGAGCACCTCCTTGTTCATCCGTGCACAAAGCATAGGATAAAATCATAAAGTATTCCAGATAAGAAGGGAATCGTAAGAATCAGCAAGTCCAATTCCTGACTCTCATTGAGTAGAACAACTCAATGCAAGTGCATAACAGGGGGTTCACTGCAGATGGGTGACTTGCCCAGAGCTGTGGGTGCCCCATCCCTGCAGGTGCTCAAGGCCAGGTTGGATGGGGCTCTGGGCAGCCCTAAGCCATTCTGTGATTCTATAACTTCTAGTCGAGGGTTTGGGGCTGGGTGCGTCTAGATGGTCAGGATCAGGACCAGTATTTTGGGGGAAGGAGGAGGAAGAGAAGGGTGAAAAAGGGGGAAGCCGACCCTGTCCCCACACCCAGAGCACAAAGTCACTGGAGGCACCGCAGCCACAGAGCGATGGCAGGGGAGGGCAGCACCACCTTGTGCCTAAATCCCAAAATAGATCTCATTAACCATAGCAATTAACACTAGACAGGCCCTCTCTCCTCCCCACCACCCCAGCCAGGGCCATATATAAAAATAACAGTTTATTACACAGCAGGCACAGCCTGGCTTATCGCCACAGACAGGAAATTGCTGCGCAGAAACTGCACGTTTCACTTTTAATAAGTTTGGCAATAAAATGTCTCATCAAACGAGGCCATGACAGAGCTATAATGAAGCCTCCGTGCAGCCCCTAATTGCTTACTGCTCTCCTGGGGGCGAGCCAGCAAAGCAGGGTGGGCTGGGTTTGCTTTCCCGCTGCCCCGTGGACCCGTAGCAGCATCACCCCGAGCCCTCCACCCGCTGTCCCCACGGCCATAGGATGTCCCCAACCCTGGGGAGAGGGAAGGGAATGGGGACGGCCAGCAGCACGCAGGTGGTTAATAGGAGAAATGGAGACGCGTTGAGGCTGGAATTGGGAAATGAGACATTTTGGAGTCACAGCAGGGATGTACTGGTGCTGGCAGGGGTCCTGGCTGGGCGAGCAGCTTTGTTCATCTCAGCACGACGCTCAGGGACTTCACCTGGAATTGCTGATTCGCATTCATAAACATGATCACATTAATTGGCCGCCGCTGCCGCCTCCCAGCGCAGGGACTTGGTGTGCGCTCAGCTCCCATCCCAAACATCCCATCCCTATGCCTGCAGCCACCACATGCGAGCAGGGAAACAGCTGGGGACGGGGGAGGACAGAGGACAAATGCATCTGTCAGCCCGCAGCCACCCATGGGCACCCTCTGCAAAGCCCCAAGTTAGATACCAATCACTGAAATCCTCTCAAAGGGATCCCGGCAGAAAACCCTGCAGGCATGAGTAGGGACAGCCAGGGGCAGAACACCTTGCCCAAAGAACAACCCAAAGGCTCTTCTTGCAGGGGCAGGAGGGGGACACAGCCACCCGGTGCTCAATCTGAGCCCAAGCTTGGAGCAGGGCCAGCCTCGTAAATTATTCATCCCGCGCATTCACCCTGTTATTCACTCCATGATCCGTCCCGAGTTTTACTGATTTTGTTATTATTTCCAATAGCATAAATGCTGCAGAAATATCCCTGGGCTCCCGTGTGCTCTGCAGCACTGAAACACCCAGAGCAGTGCCAGCAGCACTGTGCCCCACGCCACAACTCTCCAAGGGGGCTCCCCTCAGCATCTCCTTCCCACCTGGCTTCCCATATTCTCCCTTGTACTGGACAGTCCTTTTTGCTCCTTTGCAACTCTTCCTCCCTCTGTGTTGAGGATAAGCACAGTCCACTGCTAACCCAGGGTCAGTGGGATTGGAGGGACACTCACGTGGATCAATTTAAAGCAATCTTGACTTTTCTGACTTTGATGGAGACAAAGGGTGCTGCTATTCACCTGCAACCTGATCTGTAAAACCAGAAGAAAAATGCTTTTCTTTTCCAATGCCCTTCATGTTCTTACCAAGGTTTCAACACGAGCACAAGGGTTTTAGGGCAAAACACATCCTGCAAAGCTCCTGGGAAGGAAATGGCTGAGCAAAGGCTGCAGCAATAAATGGTGATACTAGAGGAAAACAAGGCTGAGTGGCTCCTGTGTACAACAGAGATGTTCCAAAGGGATGCCATCAGCCACCCCACTGACAGGCACAGGGGGCTCCCGGTGCTCCAGCCTCAAACCAGCATCCAGCAGCAGTGCCTCTGGGGCTGCATGGTGCCATGGGGTGAACACCAAGCTGGGAGACCCTAAAAGCACCAAGGAGCCAACCCCAAGAACTGCACTGCACTTCCACCAAAAATAACTGAGCCGAGCAGAAATCTCTGCAAAAACACCTGCCCAGGCTCCTTAACAAGTTGTGCTGGGACACTCCAGCTGCTCTCATTAGAGGAATTAATTAGCTGAGCAGGTGGAACAGAACAAAGGGAGGCAAAACACAAAAGGGCTGGGTTTGAGGAAGAGGTTTACTAAGCAGAATGAAAGCCACAAAAGTACAAGGAAAAATTAAACGGTGATTCCAACCTTACCTTTCTGACCAGGCAGAATGGAGCAGAAAGGAGGCAGAGGGTGAGGACACTCATCCTGCATCCCTACAACGGTGCTTACGGGACGAGGATGGCCGCGGTGCCCTCTGGAAGACTAGTGATTTTGTTGTTGTATGGCTCATCCCACCACAACAAGTCACAGTCTGCCTTAGGGCGCACGGCCTCTCCGGCGCTGCAGGAGTCTCCCAGCCCCAAGGTGAGCACAGCGGCTGGGCTGCTCCTGGATCCTTCTCCACTTCTGATCACCTCGAACGTTGCTTTGGTGAAAACCCAGAGCAAAGCAACGAGAGGTCGGTCTGAAACACCTCCGCTGCTGCGCTTGGAGCTGCCCCGCTGCTGGGAAGTGCCCCCAAGGACCTGCAGCCCACATCACGGCCCCTCAGCTCTGACACCATCCCAACAGCAGCTCCCTGCATTACAGGGTACATACAGGCTACCCTACAGCCAAACAGAAGCACAGAACAGCTGAGTCGGAAGGGATCCTAAAGTCAAGTTCCAACCCCCAGCCATGCACTGCTCGGCACCCATCAGCCCCACCCAGCACAGCCCTGTGCACCTCCAGGGACGGGGCACCCACAACTCCTACGCGGAGACCTGCTCCACTGCCCACATTACCCTCAGAACCAAGAACGCCTATTTAAGCCGGAGCTGGCACACACCGTAGCCAAAACACCTCGTAGCCGCAGCACCCCATAGCCGGTCCATCCTACACCCAAAGCACCGCACGCACGATGCACAGTAGCGCCATATTACCGTGGAGCGGGAAGCCCCGCCCCTCCGCGGTGACGCACCAATCCCGCCCCTCGTATGCAAATCACCTCTCATACACAGCCAATGGAAAGGCAGAGGGGGCGTGGTCACGTCAGAACTTGCCCGGGCATGTGAACGCGGCAGCTTCCGGGCCGGACACGTGGGAGCTGTGCCGACCTGAGGTGGGTGAGGGGTGTGGGCCGGGTGGTGGGGGGGGGGCAGGGTGGGAGTATGGGCCCTGGGTTGGGAGATGGGGCAGACAGTGGTCTGGGATTGGGTAAAGGGGCGGGTAGGGGTTTGGGGCTGGGGAATGGGGAGAGTAGGGGCCCGGCAATAGGCAGAAAGGAGCTTGGGGGGGGGGGGATGCGCGGTGATAGGGAGGTGGGAGGGACAGTGGGGCTGGAAACGGGATAGGCAGTCAGAGAGTGTATTTAGAGAGGAGGCCCTGTTCCGGGGCTGCGGGGCACTCACAGCCCTGTGCTCCCCGCAGGCCTGTCTCCAGGAAAAGGCCAAATGACCCCGCTGCTGCTCCCCAAAGCCTCTGTGCCTACCCCAAAACGCACCCATGGTCCCGCCGGGTCCCCCAGCCCTAGGATGACGCCGCAGGGTCCCGGCAGCAAGAAGAGGAGCCGCAGGCACCAGCGCTTCATGGAGCGGCGGGCTCTGCTGGAGCAGAGGGGGCTGCTGAGACCCCGCCGTCGGTTGGGCACTCAGGGACCCCCGGGTAGCCTCAGCAATGTGACGCCACGTGGCTGGAAGGTCTCCAAGCTGGGGCTGTCCGTGTCACCATCCACGTCCCCGGATGGCACTGTAGGCCGCTGCTCCGGGACGTCCATGGGTAACACCATCACGGGGCTCCAGCCGTGCCTCCCGCGTCCCAACAAGTACGTGGCCATTGACTGTGAGATGGTAGGCACGGGCCCCCGGGGCAGGCAGAGCGAGCTGGCACGCTGCTCCATCGTTAGCTACGATGGGGACGTCATTTATGACAAATATGTCCTGCCCCTGCTGCCCATCGTGGACTTTCGCACCCGCTGGAGCGGCATCACCAAGCGGCACATGGAGAGCGCCATCCAATTTCGGGCTGCCCAGGAGGAGGTGAGGTCCTGGCACTGCAAGAGTTAAGGGCTGACGTTTGGGTTTGTGGCAGCCTTGCACAGTGAGTCTGGCGTGTGATTTCATGGAATTGTTAAGGTTGGAAGTGATCACCAGGATCACCCAGTCCAACCCCAACCCACCCACCCCCCCCCATGCCCGCTGACTACATCCCTCAGTGCCACAGCTCCACGTGTCTTGAACACCTCCAGGGACGGTGACTCCACCACCTCCCTGAGCAGCCTGTGCCACTGCATCACTGCTCTTTCTGAGAAGAACATGAGCTAAGTAATGGGGCTCACTTGTTGCTTCTCACTCCTTGGAAACTGAAAAAAGTAGACCTGAAGAAACCATATTGAATGCAAAGCGGTTTATTCTGTACTTAAAGTGCTTCATCTAACCCCCTCTGATGCTTCCAGATCCTGAAGATCCTGAAGGATAAGATCGTGGTTGGGCACGCCATCCACAATGACTTCCAGGCCCTGAAGTACTTCCACCCAAAGGAGAGGACGCGGGACACCAGCCGTATCCCACTGCTCAACCAGAGGGCTGGGCTGCCCCCTGGGGCCAATGCATCTCTTAAGAGCCTGGCCAGACACCTGCTGCAGAAGAAGATCCAGGTGAGCCCTACGGTTTGTATGAGCTTATGGGGCCAGCCTAGTCCTGGGTCAGTGTGGGGAGGCAGAGACAGTTGGTAAAGAGATACCCTCACCTCCTAGATCTGTCCGGTGTTGCATCCAAACCCTCAATTCTTGTTCTTAAGTCAAAAGTTAGACTTGATGATCCTTGTGATCCCTTCTAACAAGGGATAGTCTGTGATAATGTTTTATTCTATGATTCTAAGTGCCGTGGGCGATTTTTGCTAAATCTTTTCCCTAACAGTGCTTCTCCCCTTCATTCAGGTGGGCTGCAAAGGGCATTCATCAGTGGAGGATGCACGGACGGCCATGGAGCTCTACAGACTGGTGGAGGTGCCATGGGAGGCAGAGCTGGCTCGCAGCCAGCCCCCTCGGCCCCCCAGCCCCACAGACCCCATCGCTGACAGCCACCAGTACATGGATGACCAGTACTGGCCCCAGGACCTGATGGTGGGCACCCTTTGACCAGGGACAGCACTCTCTGTCCGTGGTGTTGGGGACATCCCTCTGCCTTCACATCTGAGGTGTGGAGGGACACGTGGGGTCCTGGTGCCACCCTGGAGGGAGAACAGTGGTGGAGTGGGGCTCTTGGGGCACCTCCGCTGCTCTCCGAGGGGATGCAGCAAGATGACAGCAGGGAGGGCTAATGGTGGGAGAGCTGAGGCGAGTGGTTTCTCTGAAGGTTCTGTGGTCCATGCTGCACATCGTGGCCCTGTGACAGCAGTTCAGAGCTGTTGTGCTGCTGCCTGATTGCTGCAGAGCGTCCGGGGCTGGTGTTACACCACCATTTTTCTCCCTGTATTCTTTGCACAGTGAAGCCTGGAAAGGAAGTTCAGGTCTAATCAGTTTCTACATCACAACATCACAACGACAGCTTAGAATGCACTTTGTCGTATTTGTCCAATTCTGGATTAAAAATGATTATTGCAAAAGCCTCCTGTGTGTGTTGGTGTGATTTGAGTGTTGTGTTCCAGCACTTCCAACTCACCTGACATCAAAAAATGTCTCTTTGGTGGTCTGATGGTGGCTGGGATAAACAAATCCTGGTGCTGGGAGGCTTCACGGGGCTGTGGGATGGTCCCCTCTGCTCCGAGACTCCTGCTGGGACATCTGCAATGGGTGACAGGGAGGGCAGCAGATTGACTCAGCCTGGGCTGGGGAGTCCAGCACGCCCAGCTGTCTCCAGGTCCTGTCTGGTGGCACCAGGGTGGAGAGCTGGGTGTTTATCAGCTGTGACTCATCCCGCATGGCAGTTGGGCACAGGGAAGAGACAGGAGCAATTAAAAAAAAAAAAGCACAGTCAGAACATTTCTAAAGTCTCAAGCAATATTTGAATGCAGCAGTGCACTACCTGTGCAAGCGTTGCTTCTGTGCTGCAATTCCCAACTCTTGGAGAAGGTGGGATGCAAACTGGGGGTCGGGATGGATTTCCATTGGCTTAGAAGGGCTGAAAATGTCACGCTGTGCTGGGAAGCCCACGAGTCCCCAAGGCACAACTGCAGTGATGTGATGGAGGAGAATCCCTGCAGGTCCTTTGGGAAAGCTCCAGGAGGGAGATCCAGACGAGAAAGCAAGCCCTGGGGTAGATGACAGGATAGAGCTGCTGACATCGGGTTTGCTCGGTGTAACACGAATGGCAATGTTCCCCCTTTTTTTCCGCCCAGTGAACCCATCAGGACTTAATCAGGATTTTCACAGATGTTTGTGAATATTCACCTAAATGTCAGGGAGCTGCTGGTGTGTGCTGTGCTGTACCACCACCGGTGGTGCTGAGCATCTTCGGGCAGGCAGAGCAGAGCAGAGCAAAGCAGGAGCCAACTCTAGGCAGCTCCTGGGTGATGTTACATTTCGTGACTATTCAAGACAGGGCAGAAAAGCCGTCTGTCATCTCGACGACCCTGAATAATGATTAACACGAGCCCACAAATCCAGCAATGGGAACTCGGGGCTTTTTTATCAGAGGAAAAACATTGTCAAATGAGTTCTTTCAGGCAGCTGCAAGAGCAGGTAACTGATAAGCTTGTCATTGGAGTGGGGCTGAGCCAATGGGAGCTGATGGCGACGGCTTTTTCTTCTGTCTAGCAACAGCTTCTCCCCGAGCAGCAGACAACAATTGGAGCTGCTGTTATCGAGCCCTCCCTTCCCCACCATCCGGATGAATGGTGCTCATCATAAGGGACCCTCCGAAATTCAGTCTAGGGTGGGTTGTCCCATTTCCTGCGTGGTTTTGGTGGTTTTGGTTGGGGGCTTTGCAGCCGTCGAAGCTGGGGCAACTCTGCCTTGTGTTGGCTGTGTGGTTGGAGATGCTGGAGGCTGCACTTGGGCTCTGCTCCTCCTGCAGGGCTGTGGGATGCCCATAGGGTGGGTGTTTAGTACACAGCAGCACTTTGAGCAGGAGATCTACAGGGATTCATCTCTCACTCCATACAGCGTGTCATAATCCCCGATGTGGTCATGGTCCCCAAGTGTGGTTGTGCACAGAACGGTACAGATACCAAAGAACAACCCCAGTCCAAGGGCAGTTCGTGCTGGGTCCGCTTTGCTGTGGGGACACAGAGTTGATCTGCTCCATTTGCAGCCATTCATTGGAAACTGGTTTGCAAAAAAGGGGAACCATCCTGCCTGCATCCCGAGCACCAGCATCACCCTTCTCTCCACCCTAAGTGGGAATTACAGGGCAGAAAGCTGGCCGCCTGCTCTAAATTAACATCTCCAGAGCCCTATTAACCTACCTGGCCGGAAGAGGCAAATAGGTGAGATCCAGCAATGAATAGGCACATCTGCGGGTCGCTTAGCACTGAGCTGCGGGAGGGGTGCGCGGGTGCCGATTGGCTGCAAAATCCCTTCCCTGCCAATGCAGGGACAAGTGTGGCCTAGCAACAGCTGTTCCCTGATGAAAAACAAGCCACTTCAGCTCTGCGACTCGCTGCAGAGGAAAGGAGACGGCACTGCTCCCCGTGCCCCATCTCAGCAGGCAGCCAGCGCCCTGATCCTGCAGCCCTGATCCCACACACTGGAGCTGTGGGGTGCATGGGGTGGGCTTGCTGTGGGTACAGCATGCACAGTGCTAGGAAGAAACCCTCCCAGCGTCAGAGCTCCCAGCATTGCAGTGGGCTCCCAGCGAGGCCCCATTGGCAACAGGTACAGCTCTGAATGAGGCGCAGTGATTTCTCCATTGGTAGTAGATGTTGAGAGCTTTAAGCTCTGCACCATCCTTGTGGTGTTTCAACCTGCTGTTCCCCATCCCCACTCACCTTGTGTGCAGATGTTAGAGTGCTGAGGGTGGTTTTTTTCAATTTTCTGAGTCAAAAGTGGGGTTTGGAGCTGCCTGGAGGTCAGGGCCATCCTCATGGGAAGTGCAGAGAGCATCAGGAGCACTCCTCTCTGGGATCTCCTCGCAAAACAACTCATGCATGAGCCACCATATGTTTGTTTCTTTCTCCAAACTAAATAACAGCAATATGTTATCGTTTTCCCAAGGCCATCCAGCACAGGGCAGAGCAGCAAGTGTTACTGTTTGGAAGGCAGCAAGACCCTGTTCTGAGCACGGGTTAACAGTAGTTTGCTGTGTGATGGATGGAGCACAGTGAAGGTTCCTATAAGGTGCGCGATGGGGCCGGGCATCACAGAATCATAAAATCATTAAGGTCGGAAAAAAATTGCTGAGATCACCCAGCCCAGCCATCAACCCATCCCCACCATGCCCTCATCGCACGGAGTAAGCTGGAAAATAACCGGACTGGAGGGCGAGGAAAGCAAAAATATGCTTCTGCCCTCTGGGCTGAGCCCCCCAGGACAGCCCCGGCTTTTCTCCACTCCTGCCCGTCTCGGATGAGCGGCGTTCACTAGGTGGTGCCCTCGGGCAGACGATGCTCCGGAGCTATGGGGATGGGTTTGGGGAAGGTCACAAGCTTAAAAACTCCCAACCTTAAAAACCCCAGGTCCCTCCATTGGGGATGCTGTTTTGTGGTTAAATGATACGCAGCCTCGGAAGGACACGAGTCTGTCACACATCTGGTACAGGTCCTTTCCCATTGCCTCTCGCTCTCAGGAGCACCAACACTCCCTGACTTCAGCCCAGCAAATAAGAACCCATGGTTATCCCTTAAGTACAGTGTCAGGAAGAACCAACCATCCTGTCATCTATCTTTGTGGCACCTCACAGCATCCTCTTCTAAAGGATGATAAAGGGTTGTGTTTGCAGCATCAGTGGCCTTTGGCATGAATGTGCTCTCCGTGTTGGGCTGTAGCTCAGGAGAGAAAACTCAGAGCAGAAAAACAAGCCTCTTAAGCCTCTTCACCTGCCTGCTTGTGAAGGTGAGTTCTCACTGATGGACTACAAAATATTGAAACCCACCTGGATTTGATGTGCTTGGACAGATTTCCCAAGTGCATGAGATGTTTAACGAGGCATGAATTTGGGAATTCATCAGTCAAAGGAACGTGATCACATGAAGGGGTCAATGGGGATTTTATAATCAGATGTAAGTTTGGAAGGAAGCCTCCTCACTGCTGCTTTTCTTTGCCTTTCACCAACACCCCCAGTGTTTCAAAGTGAGGCAGAAGCCTTTCTCAGCAAGAAGCAAGCACTGAGCACCTGATCAGCTGCAGGTATCCCTGTTCAGTGCAAGGGAGTTGGACCAGATGGCCTTTACATGTCCCTTCCAGGAGCTGAGGCCCATGCACTTCCCATTTGATGCAGGGAGAGCCTCGCATGACAGCTTTGAGGTGGCAGATCTGAAGTACCGAAAGCAGCTGTGGGATGAAGGCGCTGAACCGCAGCTTTGAGAGCATCCTCAGCCCCTACAGGATGAACAGCAGCTGTCCCCTTCATGACACCCACATCCCTTTCAGACTGTGGCTCCTATCCCCACTGCTTTAAAGAGAGAGACAGAGGAAGCTTTGCGCAGTGAAGAGCAGGTGAGCATGCACATCCTGCTGCTGTTCATTAAAAATAACTAATAATCTCATTTTTTTTTTCCAGCTCAGAGAAAGCGCTGTGTGTAAGTAGATAAGAGGCTTACATACCCAGGAGGCTCAATTAACGTTCTTAGTTCACGTGGCCCCAGGTAGAGGCATTGCCGACCCTGGGCTGCTGCTGCCAACTGTTTAAGGAATAGTTTTCTTTTAAGTCTTCATAATCAGATGACTTTTTTTTTAAAGGTATTTCTAGCACTCCTCACCTCTGCAGCATTTCAGTCTGATTTTCCCTGACTTTACAGGTACTGCTCGTATACCTGCAGCCTAATAAAAACTACTTCTCTTCCCTCCCCTATTACCCAAATCCTTAAACAAAAAGGATTTTTCCTTCTCGGGGACAGGTGGAAGCTTGAGTTGGGAATGTGTTTGCTAAGGGATGCTGATGCTCTTGAGATATTTGGGCACAGCCATGGCTGTGAGCTGTGCTATGGTGGTGTTGATGGTATGGGTACAGTGCTGGCATGGAGAGCTGTAAGCACTCAGATGTGCACCTGGGGCACAGCAGGATGCTAAGAGGAGCTGACCCTATTCACAGATGTTCTGGAATATATACAGAAGCACACAGTGCTGCTCTGAACACCGTGTGCCATCCCAGGGTGAGGTGCTCGCTGTCCCTGTGTGCAGGACGCGCTGTGCTCCCAGGTTCATCCTGCATGTCTGCTGTGAACCGCTATGAACCCACATCCCTTCCCCTCCTGCCCCATTCCTCTCTGCCAGCTTTCCTCTGGGGCTGCACGGTGTCAGCAAAGGACAATGCGAGCCAAGCTCTGCTGGCTGTTAAGATGGGGAAGACTTCAACAGCATCTGCACTAAATGGATGAGAGAGGATGAAGTGCTCTCTCCGCTCCTGAAAGGGCCATTTAATTCACTTTCGCCCTCTCCCCCCTCCCTGGACCTCCCTGGCATGCAGGACACAGGGACTTTTATTACACCGCTGCAAACCTGGAAGGGGACTGATCTGTTCTTTGCCTGTTCCACCCCTTGCAGAGCGCTGTCTCCTCTGTTGAGCCATCAAGCTTACGTGCCTGCTGCCATGCACACACAGCTGCGGCACCAGGACAGCTCCAGTGGTCCCAAGAGCAAGATGTACAGCTTTGCTATGGGAATGGGTGCTCAGTATGTGTTTCAGAGGGACCTTGCAGAAGCCCTGGACCAGGCTCTGAGCACCTGATCAACTGTAACCGTCCCTGTTAATTGCAGGGGACTTGGACTAGGTGGCCTATAATGGTCCCTTCCAGCATAAATGATTCTCTGGTTGTGTGATTCTAAGCCCTGGCAGGGTGACAAGGTGACCGTTAGATGTGCAGGATGCTATAGAATGGGGCCAGGCTTGGTCTCCCCTCCCTGCTGCTCCCTCTCTGTTTCCACACTGGGCTCTCAGCCTGCCTCCCTCCAGCTCTGTGCTCTGAGTGCCTTGCTGCAGGACACAGCTGCTCATCAAAATAGCAGAAATTCCAGGAATAGCTGAAATTCATTTGGCTTGCTTCTGCTGGAGATGCTGCAATCTGCTTCACAGTGGATTTGTCCCACAAATCTCCTCGCCTTGAGTTTTCCAAGGTAATGCAGCCCAGCTGGGCTGATATATAGAGTGCAGTGGTGGGAGTAAGTTTACCTCAGCTGCAGCTCAATGTGTATTGAGCTGTCTCAATGTCTCCCCGGTGCAACAGCCCCAGAGGGAGCAGCAGCACAAGCAGCACTGCTATGGCCCTCAGAGCACAGCAGCACTCACAGCGCTGCAGCAATGATTTGCCAGCTGCAGATAGCTGTAAATCAGAGGGGCTGAATCTTCCCCCAGAGCAGCCAGCTGTAGAACTTGCTGGTTTACAGGCAAACAGCAAGGGAAATGCTAAGCTGCTAGGGTGGAGCTGTCTCCAATTTGCCAACCTGTTGCCGTGCAAGTGCAACATCTGGATTTTCTTTTGCTGCTCTGACACTGCTTTTCCAGCAGACAGATGCCCAGCATTCTGCCTTCCTCCAAGGCCCCACCTTTCCCAGCACTAATTCCCTGGCAGCTGCACTTCCTTACTGTAAGCAGTGAGATGTCAGCTGTGCTGCCTGACTCTGGCCATTCACCTTCTTAACCCCAAGAAGGTGAATCTGAGCACCGTAACAAGAACAATAGGCATTTTAAAATTGGAAGTAATACCTGCTCTTGCTAGCTGGAGTGTGCTGCTTTGGGTCAGACCAACCCAGTGAGGTCAACTGTATTCCACGAGCTCCATGCCGTGGGCTCACCCGAAGGGTCTGCCATGTGCACTGCAAAGAGGGCTTTTTCCAAACTCAACGAGCTCTTGGAGTAGATTCAGTCAATAAATAAGGGCAGAACTTCAGAGCTGAGCCTGGCTCATCTGCATATGAGGGATGTTGGTGGACATCTTCCCTTCACTCAGTAGCGACAGGGAGAAACCTGTCAGCCAAGAGGTTGCTGAAGACTTTTGCCTCTTCCCCTTGTCCACTGGTTGAAAAGAAAACAGCCTTCTGTGAGGTGTGTTTATTTGAAGCGAGTTACTTGAACTCCTCTGCTCCCTAGGTGTGGGACTGGAGGACGTCTGTGGCGTCGGAGCAGCAGTTTGCTCTGATGGGACACGGGTCAAATTTCTGGTTGAATCTCTCACTCCAAACACTCTCTCCAATATTTGCTTAAAAATCACTCTTTCCGTGTCCATTCTGCCAGTAATTTCTCTTACTGGAATCTCTTCTCGTTCAAGTGCTGTCAAAAGAAGAAAAATTGCCCAAATAATCCTATTCCCTGGTGTTATCACATACTGGCTGCTCCATCCAGGATGCGCCCGCAGTAAGGCAGAGGCAGAGCTGCCAATAATAATCCCCATTATGGCACTGCGAGAAGCCTTAAAAGGCATGGTGGTTATGGGCTGGAAAACCTGTCGCTAGCAACCAGGTCCAGTTTATGCAAACATGACCTGACTCACAAAAGCCGTAGTCAGATGGGGAGAGAGAGCTCCTTCTGTCATCCCTGGGCTCTTTCCGGCTCACTGTGGGCTGGCTGCACCCTGGCACGAGCCATAGCCCATACTTGAGGCAGCCATGTGCCTCCATGCAGCATGAGCCCCTCGCTTTCCATCCCGAAGGTCAACCCGACCTGAGCATGGGGCAGCACACAGGGCTGGAACCTGAGCAACACCGCTCTTCTGGTACATACTTAAGATCTATGGGAGGACTGGGCTAATTCTTCTGCCTGCTTCTCCTCAGCTTTCCATGGCCTCCACCCAATAGCCATAGAGCAGTGACGTTCCTGAAGCTGGCATCCCATTCTCCAAGCTGTGGGCACACAGACCTTGTAGCTACTTATCTCCAGCCCAGGCCCTCCATGGCAGTGCTCACTGGCCAGGGATTGGTCTGATTTAGGGACACATGGCATGGGACACCCTGTGCCCCCTCCCTCCTGCCCCTGGTGTGCCCTGCAGTGAAGGCACCTCCAGCCAGTTGATGATTTTGGCTTTATGCTAATGGAAAGTTTTCCTCCACAAGGCAATTTTTTTCCTCCTCTAAAATCCAGTCCTCAACTTAGCAAGGACAGAGCAAAGATCTCTGTATATGACTTGCGGGTTCTGGCTGGCAAATCCTAACAACATATATGGTTGTTGACTTTTCAAGTTTACAAATGTACAAGTCACACATTTTGTAGACCAGCTGGTGGGAGGTATTTTCTTTAAGCTCTTTGAAAGCTTCAGTGAAGAACAGTGAACGTTTCTTATCCCCAGGCTACATACTTATTTTATCCTTAAATGTTCTTAGTAACTATTCACAGATTAAGTCCCTAATTTTCTTTTGGAATAAAGGCCAAGTTAGATTATAGATAGCAAGGGCTATCGGTAGAGAGGAGAGAACAGCTTAGATCCTTTTTGATCACTGCAGGGTGTTGCAGAGAATTTAACAAGCCACACGTTGCGAGGTGGAAATTACACAGACCAACATTTTGATGAATTATGTAAAGATTTATGTATACATGTTATACATGTATAAAAATATGTATACAAACACAGAGAGAAAATGAGCTCAGCTAATGGCTGTGCCTGGCACTTGCATTGCCTTCGTCACACAAGAAACTCAGCGGGGTTTATCAAGCTGTATGATGCCATGGATAAATGGGGGTGGCTGATTTAATGTTTCATAGCAACAACTTGAAAGGGAAAGTGCCCTGTTCTAGTGAAGCTGCTGGGAAGCAGGTTTACTAGAGGCTGGCTAGCGTGGCAGAGTTGATGCACTCCTTGAACCAGGTGCCAGGGGGACTTTTTGGTGACCATGGACGCCAGAAGCAGCTTCTTCTGGTGTGCTTGTTGGTCTTTCCAGAAGAACTGGTTTGTGCTGACAGCTTCCTATGGAACTTGCAGAGATCTGCAGCTTTTGTCATTGAATCATAGAATGGCTTGTGTTGGAAGGGACTGCAAATATCACACAGTTTCAACCCCTCTGCCATAGTCAGGATTGCCAGCCACTAGATCAGGGCCTGATCCAACCTGGCCCTGTCCATCCTAGCAGATGATTCTCTGTTCCAAACTGCTCTTCCTAATGAAGCATGCTGGTTTGCAGAGTTCTGGGATCTGCCTGGACGTTCAGTCTGTGCTGTTTTCAATTTGGTGTGCCACTATCATCTCCGGAGGTGTTCAAGAGCCATGGAGATACAGCACTGAGGGACATGGACAGTGGGCATGGTGGGGGTGGGTTGATGGTTGGACTAGAGGATCTTAGTGGTCTTCTCACAGTTCTAACAGTTTTTCTTTTTCTCCTGGTTCCCTTTTTCCCTCCCACCCTGTCTCTTCTCCCCGTGCCTGCTCCAAGCCATCTCTTTTTAATTGACTGCATGTATTTTTTTTAATGAAAGGGCTATACAAACAGAGCCCTGAGAGTGCCAGGCTAAATTCCTAAAACAAGCTTTCTCTTCCGGGAGGAGACCCGAACACATTCACTCATTGATTGGGCCGCTAGCTGATACTCAGCTCACCACCCTCCTCCTGTATTTCAGATAGGTTTTCTTTTTTCTTAAACGTCTCTAAAAAGACCAACAGATTGCCCATGAATGACCACACAGTAGAATCCTACAAAGCTCCCATTCATGGCCAAGAAACTCGTACAATCCCAGTGGTGCAACAGAAAGACAGCTCTTTATAAACCAACCTGAGTTAAAAGGTCAATGGCCATAAACTCCCCCTCCCTGCTTTCCTGCAGGGTTTTGGTTTTTAATAGTAATCAGTACTCTTTACTGTCATAAGGAATAGGACTTTTCAAGGGTAGGGGGAAGAGTTTTTTCTTTTGGCTTGAGGACTGCGGGGAAAGGGCAATAGTATGCTGGAGATGTGCCCCAGGGCCTTTTGAAGGGTGCGTTGCAATTCCCCGTACCCAGGCTCTTGGATGGATTAACCCTGATTTGGTTTGGTTTATGCTACTGGCCTTGGAAAGCAGGAGGATGGTTTGGCTTAAGTATGGTCTGAAGCTAAAAGAACCTCCAAGGGAAGATGCCTGTGGATGTGGTCTTTGAGAAAAGGTGGGCAATGAAGCTATGCGGTCAAGAATCCTAAAATCAAATCATCTGATTACGACCAAGGACAGGAATCTTTCCACAATGGCAAAAGTTTCAGGACTTCATACATCAGTCTCTTCATTTGGTCACTGGACCTTTCTACCATGAAAAAGTTGTTCCAGCTGCCTGAGGCATTAAAGTAGCTTGTCAGTAAAGTATGGCCAACACATAGATCTCTTCAAGGATCTTCCACTTGCAATAACAAGAGGCCATATAAGATCACACAGAAAAGGAAAAACAAAAATAGACCAGGTTATCATGGACAAAAGAACCAAGCAGCCTGCTCTTCAGTTAATGTCTATATGTCTGTTCACGATGGTAGAGCTATGGTAGCTCCTAGGTGTTCAGATCTTAGGGACATAAGTGGGTGGAACACAAACACTGCCTCTTCTGAGTAGGCTCCTCTGCCAGATGGTTATGAAGGAGAGCCTAGAGACATCACTGGAGCATGTGGAGGATTCCCAATGAAGGAAGCATATGTGCTAAGTCAGAACCAGTGAGCCCTGTTAGCAGACATCCCTCAATGGCCTGTCTGAGAAGAAACAACTTTTGCACCATCTTTGGCTTTTAGGAATTGACTTGGATACCTTCATATCTGTGAGTGAGAGCTATAAAGTGAAAGTAACCCATTCTGGAAATGTTAAGCAGTGTTCGTAGGACAAGGTCCTCCATTGCAATAAATGACTCATGGGACTGTAAATAGGATGTCTTGCAGCTGAAGTATTTATGAATTGAGAACATATTAACTGTTTCACAGACATCTCATCATTCAGGAATTAGAGGGGAAGGACTTTGGTTCCCCAAGGCAGTGGGGATGGATGGGCGAGAGGATCTGGATAAAGGCAAGTGTGTGCCTGTTCAGGTGTATATTCAGTTTCAAAGGCATAAGCACAGAAAATGACAGGCTCAGTGTAATGGGAATGAGAGTTTATTTAAGTTCTTCCATCAAAAATATCATTGTTCAATAATTTTGGCATATTTAAGCCCTCATTAACATCCTTTAAATCTCCCTTTCACACATGTGGCAAAGCTTTTCAATGAAGGACTCATTTTAATGGACTTAGAGGTGATCTTGTTTTTTAGCAAATAAAATAAAGGTTTCACTAATTAAAAATGTTACAACATTTAGACTGGTCTTTTCTTTCCACAGTTTTAATTAAACAGCATCTTGGGAGAAAGCTTCAAGAGTTAGATCCAAGTTTCATTTAATAATCCTAATATTGAGTCCAAAAAGGAATAAGCTGTTCTCGAAAGATTTTCATCTGGGAGATGGAGAGTGTGGGAAATGCTCAGCTTAGCTACGAGCCACTAGTTCAGGTGGTGGGTTCTGAGAAACCCTTCCTGAGAACAACAAAGGGTTGGTGAAGCAGAGACAGCTAGAATGAATGGCTTGGTGGTAAACAGATATGGACAATGAAGTGCTCAAGGTTCGTAAGAAAACTTTGCTTTATTTGCTGTTTTAAAACTCTGACCCAGTTAGCCTGAGCTGGCACAGTGGAGCAGAGTGGCCTGCTGCCTCGCAGCAGAGAGGAACGAGGAGCTGGACGCTGGCAAGACGTGAACTCCAACTGGCTTGGCCACTAGGAAAACTGCGGTGCAGCTCCACACCCTGCACCTCCTCTCCCTTCTTCCCCTTTGAAAAGAGCTGGGTGATCTTTAAGGTCCCTTCCAACCTAAGCTGTTCCATGATTCTAAGATTCTCTGACTCAATTACTGATTCTGTGATACCTGCAGTTCAGGCTCCCACCTTGCTCCAGTGACCAGGAATAGGAGTAGCCAGGAGGTGAAGATGAAGTTGGCCCCAACCTACATGGATATTCACAGCTCTGACCAGGAGACAGCCTGCTGCCCCACCACTCACTGCAAGCTCCATCCACCCTTTGCTGGAGGAGCTCAGAAGGACTATTTGATGTCGGGAGCATTTATGGCCTTCACCAAAACTGTGAAGTCATAAGGGACAAAGAGGTTGGAGCCTGAACATCACATTCAGCACTAATCAGCACACAGGGTCTCTCAGTTCACTCACATCTTTTCTACATTATAAAAGCTATTTTCAAAGCTTGGCCTTGTGTTTCTTTATTGGTGTTGAGCAATGACACCACTTCCTCGCTCTCAGTCACTTACATCCCTCCCACACGTCTGTTAAAGGACCAACTGTTACAGGGTGCGTGAGCCATCAGCCACTTCTGGAAAATGTTAACGTTTTCCTGCCTGATACGCTCAGTGAGCCTGGAATGATTTAAATAAAAAAAAGAAAGGACTTTTCCACAAGATTTCTGGGAGGAGTCTCCAAAGAGGAACTCGTTGTCAGCCACAGCTCATGACTAATGTAATATAAAAAGCGTCTGTTTGGCAGGGCTTTGGGCAAGTGACTGTTTCAGGAATGAGGGTATTATTTAATGTGCAACGTTATATTTAGGATTTGTAGACTGCAGAGTCGCAAGAAAATAATTGCATCAAGGAAATCTGGTGGAATCATAAACCATGAGAATGCAAAGCCTGAATCATCAGAGCCCGCAGGAGCCTGGGATTTATTCCACCAGCAGTCACCACAGCTCATCCATTTGTTGGTGTTTGGGGTATTGCCTTGGCATTGTAAGAGTTTATACTTTCAGTGCTGGTTTGTTTACTGAGGCAGTAATTGCAGCATGTGAGAATGACTGAAGCTGTGAAATGGTTCTTAGTACCTTAGAAGACAGGTTTCAAACTGTATCATTTTGAACTGCACTTCTCCTTCTGGCACGGGTGCTGTTGAAAGCTCCAAAGATATGAACGCTCGGGAATCTGACTATTGTTCAGATGTGGCTTTCCACACGATGATTCACACCATTCTCATCTTGTGCATCCTGGCATTCAGGAGATTATGCATCCCTTGCTCCTAAGTACCACTCTAGAATACAAAATGCCCCCAGACAAGATGGCGAGGCATTAGGCTGTGACACCCCAAGCCGTGCCCAAAGCGAGTTCATCCAGTGGCAGATGAAAGCCTCCCAAAGGGCTACCAAGGTTTATGGCTCCAAGATATGGTGCTATTTCTGTCTACAAGACCAGCTCTGGCTGGTGTGAAGGGGCAAGGATGAATGATCTCACCTTTTCTAACATTAAGACACGTTTTTATCCTGGGGCAGATAGGACGTGCAATGTCAGAGGTGTCAATGGTGTCAAGGGTTGGCTCACGTAATTCTGCCTTCCAGTGAAACAAAAATGTCGTGTCTTCATTTTGTATTTGAGCTGGAGAGAAACCATAATGGGTTTCAGTTACTTGTGTTTGGGCAGAGAAGACAAGATTCTTGTCATGGCATCTCAAGGGACAGCAGAGCACACACGGTCCATGTCTCCCGGCTCCCTCGAACAGAAGGGCACGTATACTGTTCAAGAAGAGCCACTTTCTTCACAACTCAACACAGTGCCATAGTGTCCTCAGCGAGCAGGAAGAAGGGATGGGGCAAAAGTGTTTCAGAGAAAGAGATGAGAGCAGTGGTGACATTTATTTCAAGACCTACACGATGAAAGGTTCTTCGTGCTCTGAGGACTCATTCATGCCATTTCAGAGCTGGCATTCAACCAGGGTTTAACCCGGTGCAGAATGAAATCAGGCATTATGAAGAGATGGATGGTTGTAATTGAAATAATAACATAAATATAATTGAAATATAAATATATGTGCGCACACACACGCACAGTGTATAAAACCTCCGTGGAAGCAACAATAACCTTTCAGCTCCGCGAGCCAACTGGCCTATTCCTGTAACCGCCTCTAATCTGTCTATTTGCACCTGGGGTTCTTTAAGGAAACGCGGAGTTGTAATTAACTGCGGGTGTGGAGAAGTCATATGAGTGGGATATTCACACTGCAAGACCAGAGCGTGAATTTGCACCGGGTCACGAGCATAGAGAGCAGGCGCGCCAGCTCTGTCCCCAGAGGACGATTTACGTGCTCTCCGTCATCAAATGGCCACACAGCACAACTCACAGATTTCCTCCAGTGACCGTAAAGTTTCTCAGAAAAACTTTCCTTCTGAGTTAGCCATTCAAAAAGTTGCTTTGTGCCATTAAAAAGATCCTTGGATTTCTCTAGGCTCCTGCACAGCTCGAGCAGCCATGCAGTTGGTACCAAACGGCCATGAGACGTTACAGTACCCACATTGTTGGTGAGAACCTTAGGGAAAGAGGTTTCTGGACATGCCCTAGCATCCACTTTCAGGTGATAACTTCTTGGCTAATAAACACATTTAAAACACAAAATATGAATTTCCCTTATTGCTTGTGACGGAGTGGCTGCCAAGCGTTGGCAATTAGGGTTCTGCCTGGAGAGGGAAGGGGTTTAGGCAGTGCCTTGGGATGCAGCAGGAGTTCAGACCAGGAGCCTCCCTCACTGCTGGCACTGCTCCTGTGCCTTGTTGAGATATTTAGGAGAAGCTTTCAGTTGTGCCTGCCCTCATCAAGGCGTGATCTGTCCCATATCTTCTGTTACAGCATTCCCTAGGTAAATGGTATTTTTTGCACGTTTGCCTTCTTGGCTGTTGTGTGATCTACAAAAGGGCAGATTGTGCGAGTCTTCTTAATTCAGGAAATTTTATCATAGAATTGTTTGAGTTGGAAGGGACCCTTCAAGGCCATCTGGTCCAATTCCCTGCATTGAACAGGGACACCTATAGCTGATCAGGTGCTCAGAGCCCCGTCCAGCCTGACCTGGAGTGTTTGCAGGGATGAGGCACCCACCACCTCTCTAGGCAATCTGTGCCAGTGCCTCACCACCCTCATTATAAAAAACCTCTTCTTTATATCCAATCTACATCTCCCCTCTTTTAATTTGAAACCATTTCCCCTTGTGCTATTGCAACAGACCCTGCTAAAGAGTTTGGCTTTATCTTTTGACCCAATAAGTCCATTGCCCTTTTTAAGTAATTTCTTCTCCAGTGCAGCTGGGTCCAGTTCAATTGAGTTCATGGACAGTCTTGGTCAGACTGAAAATAGGATTAGCAGTCCATGCACTGAGAATGGCAAATCTCAATGTATCCTCGATGAATTCACAGCACCACTGCCCTTTGTACAGCTCACCCCAAGTTCCCAGCCCTGTGGCAAATGGTTCTTTCATTTTCGTAGATGGCAATGCTGTTTTTTGCCTGTCTTAACTGTTGGAGCCAAGAGTTTGACTCTGGGTCCCTTAAGGGTCCCTTCCAACTCTGGATATTCTATAATTCTATGATTCTTCTGGAGACTGGATATTATGTTCAAAATCTACACATCCAAACCAGCAGGGTCAACAGTATTTGGGAAATCAAGGGTTTTATAAATCCATATTTCTAATCAGTCTAACATGGCCCACAAATTGGTTCTCACCCATTCCTCTTGTCGATGCTGTAGACAACAAAGTGTTCTTTGAAAGGAGAGGATATTTGTATTGTTTGTTAAACAGGTAAACAATTGGGATGCATCCACTGCTGCCTTAAAATGACATCATGGTGTGGCTGGCGGGGTAACGGCAGAGTTTGACAAGATGAGTGATGGCACTGAGAGCAATGTGGAAGCTTTGCTTTGTCAAGGCGGATATTGGGTGGAGGTGTTTGGTGTGTGTTCTTGTCAGTGACAACTCTGAATATGCCAGAAAATTGTCATCAGTGATTAAGCTCCCTCACACAGGGAGGCTTTGGGAATAGGAGTCAATGGTTTCATAATTAGCAAAACTGACTGAGAAAAGCCTCTTGGATGCTTTTTTTTTTTTTTTCCTCATCAAAGCCCTTCTGTCTCTAGATCCCCTTCTGAGCTGGTCTGTCTCCAGGCTCAGCCTTCTTGTGATGAAAAGAGGTAACAGCCCACCCCAGCTCACACTAGGCAGGATGGATTCACACTTGCCAAAGTGTGAATCATACAGTGACTGAAAAAACTCCGTGGGTGCCTTCTCCTTGGAATGTCATCCAGTGTGTGTGGAGCACCTCATGCTGGCTGGGTGGGGAAGCCCCCACAGTGTTCCCTGCTGGGGCTCACCCAAGCCATCTGATGGAACATCTTCACCAATAGACCTGGATCTGGCCAGCAGACCTGCACACTAGGAATACTCTTTATCCTGTTGGCCTTTGGCCCATAGATCCAATGTCCATCTGAATGCACACAAATGATGAAAACATAGTTTAATGAACCATATTCAGTTCAGCAGAGCCTGCCTGACCATAGAATCATAGAATGAATCTTAGAACCCTAGAATGGCTTGGGTTGCAACCTTAAAGCTCATCCAGTCTGAACCCCCTGCTGCGGGCTGGTTGCCACCCCCAGCTCAGGCTGTCCAGAGGCCCACTCAGCCTGGCCATGAGCACTTTCATGGATGGGGCACTCACAGCTCTGCAGGCAATCTGTGCCAGTGCCTTACCACTCTCTGAGTAAAGAATTTCCTTCTAACATCTAACCTAAATCTTGCATTTTCTGACTAGCTGCCACGAGACTTCCATGTCTGCTATAACTTCATGAAGATCTGTTCTTTACTGGAGGAATTGGGATGTACAGATTTCCTCTGCTTCCCCCCTCCCAAAAGCAAATCACTGTCGAGCTGCCTGTTTGCTTCTTGCAGGTGACACTGGGGAGAAGTTCCCATGGGTGTGAGGATGGCCCTGCTCCCCTGAACATTGCAGCCCCCAACGAGTCCTGAGCAGCATCCTGCAGTCTGGGTTGGTGACAGACAGGAGCTTCTAGAGGCTAAAGAGTGTAAGTGTTGTTCCAGGCATAAGGAAGCAGTGTTTAAAGCAGTCTCCAGGGCTTCCTCCCACAGGCTTGCTGGTTATGTCATGTCTCCAGCGAGGTCAGCACTCTGTTATCAAGATGGGGTTTCAGTCGCTCCCTGGCTGCACAGGCAATCTAGTGGGACATTGCTGCAGGAGGCACAATGCGATGCCTCTCACCCTCCGCCCCTTCTTTGCACCACGTCTGTTGGAGTGCTGGAAAGAAAGGGCTGCTTGTTCCTTGCCTGTCATTAACAGAAAGTGCTGGGAGTGTAACCAGAAATGACAACTTGACTGAAACACGACGCCTCCAGAGGGGCCCAGCCAGCAGCAGAGCGGTGCCGTCCAGCCAGGCACAGACCCCTGGCTCTCCCTCCTTGAAGAAGCAGCTTGAGAAATGCTGTTTTCACAAAGGTATATTTTTCCTTCTGAAAACAATAAATGATGTTATTGAGGGGCAAAGCTGAGGTTCGATGTGGCCACACACTGTGAGGTTTGGCTGCTTTCCTTCACTGTCTCCACACTCTTCAATTCCTAAGGAGAATTTGGATGCTTCCTCCTGCTGCTGGGGCCACACATACCGGCAGAAAAACCCCCAGGAGGAGCCCTGTTACCCCAGCCAGCCCTGACCCTAATCCAGACCTCCATCTCCCTCCATCACTGCTGACCTGCAGGATCGGAGACTGAAACCTCAAATCTCAATGCCAAGAGTCGGTTCACCAAGCTGGAAAATCACGTGCAGACAGAAGTGGCCATCCTCAGCTGGAGAAACCAACCAGAGCAAGGGCTGCTCTTTCAGCCCTACGTCCTCTGTGATTTGTGCTGATTTAGGGCTGTCTTTTATCTCTGAGGTGCAAGTGATATGGGAGCTTTGTTGAGAAAAATTGCTCTGGCATAGATCCAATCTACAGTCACAGGCATGGGTTGATGCTTGGACTAGATGATCTTATTGGTCTTTCCAACCTTAATGATTCGATGATTCAGTGATTCAGTCTCATCTGGACAGGGCTTAAGCAAGAAAGGAAAAGTAGCTTTGTGTCTGGCTTGGACCACACTTCATTCTCAAGAGCTGTCCTATCAATTTTTCCCAACACTGTCTCTAACTAGCAGTTGGAAAGAAAAAAGTTCAGATATTAGAGATGAAAAATTAGAGCAAATAAATCTGGCTTCATATCAGGAATCCAAACTATGAACAAAAACCCCACGGCCGGTCACCATTAAGCAAACACGGGAGAAGAAAGCAAAAGCTGGCCAAGCCCTTGATCTCCCCAGCACACGTGTAGCCCCACCCTGATTTCCATCTCCTCACATCTCCTCCAGCTCTCTCCATATGTGCACAGACCCACTCACACACGCTCACCCTGTATCCCCATACCCCACACAGCTCAGCTCAGCCCGGCCATTCCCATGCCATGGCGTGATGCTGATTCACATCTCGTCACCGGCCCTTGGATCTGCTGCTCTGCACGTCGCTGGCACACAGCAGGGCCAAGAGCCTTTCCTGGCTCGAAGTAGGGCACTGGGGCAAGTGCTGGCTGAATGTCGATGAGCGCCAGGCGGCACAGGAGTGAGCTTCCCTATTCTTTTCCCTTGGCTGCCAGCACATGTGGGGCAGGGGGATGTGGGAGAGGAGCGGCGTGAGCCAGAGCCAGCAGCAGGAGCTCGGTCACACGCGGGGATGAATGCTAAGCAGACCCCACCGGGCGGGAGCGCCCCGATGAATGGGATCCTTTCACTTCAGGCTGACAGAGGAGGGATTTCATAGTTCTCTGAGCAGCACAGAGCTGCCTTAATCCAGCAGATACAATGCCCTGCTCATACGGCTCAGGAAACAAAATAAATATGTTCTTGCAAAGGCACCACAATGAAGCTTTCAAGGACTCAGCACAGGAAGGCTCTACCTGGTTTTCGGGTCCTCTCACGTGTGTGGGAGCTGGGAGCTGGGCTCTTTATTTTCCCCCTCTCTTTGCTTTTTCTCAGTGTTTTCCTCCACTACTGAACCAGGCCCTGGGGGGAGGAGAAGAGCACTTCCATCCATGAGCTAAACACAGCAAGACCCTATATAAAAAGCAGCCACAGAGCTGTAGAAGAGCAATTTGCCCTGTGCCTTGGTTCTTCAGCAGATAAACTAGCCACCAGGACTGCTGCAGTTTGGCAAAATTGAGTATGCAGCAAGCTCTGAATGGCTCCAAGACAGTCTCCACTTGTGTCCAGCCACAGCTGGAGAGCAGTGTTTAGCATTAGCAGCTAATGCAGCTGCTTGCACTAGCCACACACCTGGCTTTTGAAATTCTGCCTTGGTTCTGTAGTGCTACTGCAGCTGCATTAGCAAAAAAAAAATTTTTTTAAGTTTAAATCCACAGTACAGGCACAACACTATGGGAGGTCTATGCCACACTGCATGGGGTTGGTTATGGTACTGCAGTCAGAAGCCTGAGCCCATCCCTTCCTCCCAAAACTGTTTGCTCTTTCCCTGGTTGCATGCAGCCTGGAGAACAGGTTGGGTAATGCCAATCCCCTTAAGGCACATATGGTTCCTATCTTATTACTGCAGTGGATTCCCCACTGGAGGATTCCCTCATTCTGCAGGAAAGGGACGCACCAATATCACTGCTATGAAGGAATGGAGGCCCTTCCATGTGTCACAGCTGAAATCTCCCCGGGAGCATCTCCAGCGAGATGGGCTCATAGTATCCAGAGGCTGTGACAGAATCACAGGATGGGATGCCGTGCTCCGTGGGGTCCCATGCTCGATGCCTGTCTCCATGCAGAGGAAAGCGCCCGTTATCTGCCAGCCCTGAGATGTGGCTCGATTTGGCCTGGATAATGGGAGCTCTGTGTGTGATTCCCGGCCGACGAGCTACCAAAGTGCCAGACTGTGTCAAGCAGGGTGTGAGTCACTGCTCACAGCTTCTGCTCGGCGGTGGAGCAGAAATCTGCAATTCTGGCAAAATTTCGGCCTTTTTATAATCCTCCCTAGCAGCTTTGCCAAGCTGGTATTTTTAGCGTCCCAACCCCAAGCTGAATAGAGCTGCCAAAGGCTGTCATCCCAACTTTCTGCTTCTGATTTCCTTGCAGTGGAGATGCTGAGACGGCTGAGAATATTTCATTTTACCACCTGGCCGCCAAAAAGCTGGGTCTGCATTTTGGGTGATGTCACATTTCCTGAGCTTTGGAGAACGATTGTCTCTTTTTTCTCCTTTGGCACAAAACAAACTCAATCATTCAAAAAAAAAAAAAAAGAAAGAAAGAAAAAGAATCCCCTCATGAGCTGCCAAGGAAATACCAATGAAAGAGACACGAATAAAAGGCCAACTGTAAACTCAGAAGAGACAAAAGGATTCAATAAATCTGATTATTTCTTTTCCCACCCAGACCGTAGCATCTGTGTCAACCGATGACAAGAATAATTCGGTGACGTTGGAAGAAGTTGGAACAAACCTGCTCTTCCTTCAGAGGCCTGTGCCTACGCCATCCATCCCAGGGGTTGTGGTCAGTCTGGCAGAGCTCTCTGCCCTCTTTGACACAAACTGCAGCTCCCATGCAGCCCTTCCTTGCAGGATTCATCACAAAGATGTCAAGAAACCTACTAATAACAGCATGTGCTCTCAAGCTCTGTGACTATATTCATTTGTGTGGCCAAGGACACCATTAATAGTCTGACACGTAGTAAATATAGCTTTTTTTTTTTTAAATATAGAGCCATTGTCCAGAGTTATTTCCATCAGCCCTGTTTGCTCCCAAACCACTTGGGCCCAGACGTCTTGACGTCCTAAACCTAAATGTGGATAGAGAGTGAGGCAGTTCTCCAAAGGGAGAGACAGAAGGGAAATCACTGCACCAAGCAGCCTTAGTGGAAAAAAACATTCCAAGTTGCTCAATATTCCTTCTTTGTTAAAACCCAAGTAATCCAAAAAGTACAATGACTGGGTTCTATCGGAGCTGAGGGCTGGATGCTTGTGGAGAAGGAAAAGACGTCAGTCATGACAGAAACATCAGATTTGCTTAATGGAGCATCTCACTATAGGAAAAACCTGGAGGCTGATAGGCTGGGAGCTCCCACAGGAGCAGCTGTCACCTCCTTGAGCAGCTATTTGTTAGGGCACAGCACTTTCAGCTTGCTACCAGAGTGACCCCAACTTCTTTGAGACTATTTGGTGCTCCAGAGCATCCAGCCATGAGCCTTTCTTCTATGACTTGTTAGAATAAGAGCTATTTGATGGTAATTTTGTTCTCTGCACTGTGCCATTCAGAACTGTGCTCAGTTTTGATTTGGGTTTGGGCTTGGTTTTGTTTGTGGGTTGAATTTTTTCCTTACTGAATGGAGAAGAGGAAATCAGTCTAAAAGAGCAACAACAAAAAATAGCACCTGTACGACACAGATGTGTGAACAGATGATCACTAAGGCTTAAATATGACAGAGTTTTGCAAATATTTTCACCCAGCAGACAACGCTCCACCACCCGTAAATAGTAGCAATTCAAACTGAGGGCTTACAAACACATGCATGAATCACTGTTTTTATTCTTCAGTCACACTAGCTACTAAATACTTGGGAAATCCAGTTCTTCCACTCTCCTAGCTGGGATGGGAAAAGGAAAAGCAAAAAGCCAAATGCTGACTCAGAGCAGCAGAGAAAGGTATCTATCGGATAGGAGGCTTTGAGGGCAGCTCTGCTCTCCATCTGCCTGTTCCAGAGGCGGTGGGATGGTGACCGGTTCCCACTCCTGCACCAAGCAGGATCTGGGCGGCTGCTGGAGCATCTCCCCTCGTGCCAAGGATGGCAGCCACTACACAAGCTTTGCTTCCCACATTCAGCCCTGTTGGTGGTTTTGGCAGCAGTGTAAGCACGTCAAAGAAGAAAGACTTCTGGGGAGAGGAAGTGGGGAGGAATGAAAGGGAAGAGGCTTGAGAACAGATCTTTGTCACTGAATGGACAAAGAGGAATAGGCAGTGCTAATTAATGGGTGTTTTCAACATTATGTAAAGTAATCTAAGCGGTCCCATGAGAAGAAGAGCTGCCCTGATGCACTGGGGATGCTTGAACCCTTTCAGGTCCCAGCTGACCCCATGCTGCTCCCCAGCAGTGGGGTATTCATCCTCCTGGCCCTCAATGAGCTCACCCACTATACACCAGGCACTCCATGGGACTCACGTTGAGATGAAATGGTCTCTTTGACTGCCAGGAGGACCTTCTCTTCCATTCCAGGGATATTCTCCTTGGGAAAGGTCTTCTGGATTGAGGGGATTGAGTGTACCCTCAGTAAGTTTGTTAATGACACCAAGCTGGGAGGAAGCGCTGATCTGCCTGAGGGTAGGAGGACTCTACAGAGGGGTCTGGATAGGCTGGATGGATGGGATGAGGGCCATGCAACTCTATACAGTGCTACAGGCTTGGGGCAGAGTGGCTAGGAGGCTGCATGATGGAAAAGGATCTGGAGGTATTAGTCAACAGCCGGCTCATCACAGAGCTCTCCAGGCCAGGCAAACAGGGTTAATGTGTTTCCAAAGCACTCTGTTGATAAATTTTACAGGAGGCTGGGAAAGTAATGAAAATAGTCTGCCTTGCATGTTTATTTGAAAAATGCTATAAAGCTCCCTGAATAATTTTCACACCGAGGTGATCTGACCAGCCCTACGTGGAGCAATTAAGTGGGTAACAGCCGTGGATCCCAGCGGGGCATGATGCTTGCACTCCAGCCATTAGCTGCCAGCTTCCAGCTGCTCCCACCCACATCCAGCCCTAGGACCCCCATGCAGAAGGAATTCAGGGCTCACAGAAGGAACCTAAGAGAGGGATGCTCACTGGGAGGTTCTCAGGTGGTGGCTGCAGAGGTGTGCAGTTCCTTGGCTGCTGGCATTGCCAGCAGGATACATCAGTCCAGTGCAGGAGAATGGGAAGAGGATATGGTACAAACTTCCCAAGCAGACCTGTCCTTTCTGCACTCCTGTCCATCCTTCCTGCCTGCACAGTGAGGGGAAGCAAACAGCTTCTGTTCATTCCTCCCTTCATCAGCTAGTGCATGATACAAGCCCCCGCTGCAGCTGTTTCATGTCTTTATCCCTAAGTTGAGGGGAAGGGATTTTTTTATCTTTCCCCTCGGTTTTCATCCCAGAAATGGAAGCAGTGAATTGGAGTCAAGTCCCTGACACAACCACACTGCAGATACCCTCCTGCTATGAGGTAGCCCTTTCTCTACGCGACAAAATTCAGAAACAAGCACAATCTTTCCCTTGCTTTCACCAGCTTTAGGAAGGCAAGCCCAAAATAATGACTTTATGTTGAATTCACTGTAACTTTCTGTGGAACACTCTGAGTACAAAAATCGTGCTTAAATATATTAGCTAGAATCTTCTCTAATTAAGCACTCTGGTTTTAATTATTCAGGGGAGAAATGGCTAGAGAGCGGCTGGAGATGCAGTGGAGGCTGAAGGTCCCCTCTCTCTATCCAAGGTGTGTGACACCTGATGAAGCTGTCCCCTCACTGCTCCTGGCAGGACAGCATGGCACCATGGCAGGCTTGTGGCTGGGTGCTCACACTGCCCTGCGCATGGGTCCCGCCCTGGTCTAATAACCAAAATCTAAAATTCACTTTTGGGCACTGGGTGGGGATGGGAAGATTTGTCCCACCCCGAGCACAAGTTATCCAAGGCAAGTCTCAAACACACAGGGCTGACTCCAACTAAAAAACACGGGTGCTTGCACTCTGTATTTATGCATCCCTCTGCCCAGGCCTGGGCTCCATCCTGCTTTTCCTCCCAGGCACAGTGAAAGGGCCATTCAGGCGCTCAGCTCAGTGCGGCTCCAGCCTGCAACCCTCTGCCAGCACAAGAGAGAGCACAACAGGCTGCCAGCAGGAGAAAATCTCTTGGCCTGCGCTAGCCTTTACACTTCTTATGCTTAGAATACATCCCTCAGGCTTTTCTTTTTCTCCTTTTCATGCTAATTGCTGCAATGGAGCCCATAGCAGCACACAGGGCAGCAGCAGTGTGAGCTCAGCACAGCACAGACGTGGTGCTCCATTCCCATGGCCCCACTCCCGACACAACACTGCATGTACACAGGCAGTCTCATTTTCTGCCCTTGAGATGTATTTTGTACCTGGTTTACCATCAAGAAAGACAAAATGGAAAACGATCATGGACATGCTGCAGCCTGCTCCAGCACCACATTGCCTGGAGCCCTGGCAGCTGCCCCACAGCCATCCCGAAGCTGGTTGTTGTGCTTGTCAGACTTTAACCAAAACCAGCATTCTGCCTGCTTCAACTCATCTTCTCTTTTTCTGATTAGATCTATTTCCTCTGCCTATGCAGATAACATAACCAGATAAGCCAGGGGTACTATAAGAAAGAGAGGGTGACACAAGGAAAGGAATAATATCTTCAAGCTTAGCAAAGAGTAACGTATTTACCCTGATTTAGATTTACCCTTTATCTTTGAGCATAAGGATTTCCAACTGCTAAAGGAATTCCCCAGGAGAGCCAGCGTGCTTTCTTTCTCAGAGAGGCGTGAATCCCGTGCTGGTCGTTTATTCTAGTATTTTCATTCCTTCCCAAGTGATGCTAGAGCCCACATTATTTTACCTGATGGACACTTACACAGGAGATGCTAGCTGCTTTTAAGAGCATAATGGAGACATCTTCTTCTTTGGTGGTTCCCTAAAATCCAAGCCAGCTTCTTCAACTCACTGCTACAGAATGGACACAGGTGTAAGCATACAATTTTCCTTTATGTTTTTTTCCTTGGGGGAAGCTCAAAGGTAAGCTGAATAGCTGTGCAGGAAGAGCTCTGGAGCATGCAGGGTGTCCTTGATCCTATTGCCATATCTCTACCAGAGTAGCCAAGCTATGGCAAAACTGGTATTCCCCAACTCACATGACCAAAAGTTTGACCAGATCGTAATGGTTTTTGGACATGGCCAATGTGAAGAGCAGGATCACTGCCGCTTTCCCTCTCCGTAGTTTTGTTGACTGTGTGGTGGACAACTGTTCTCCCAGAAAGGCACTGAGCCCCATTTGCTGTGATTTAGGGTCATATATGTTGTGCACAAACACTCCTCCAGCCACTGGGAGTTTGCAAAAATATTTGCAAGTCTGATAACTGTACACACAGCTCCAAAAAGTCCTATATGTGAAGGAAACGTAAGCAGAAGCACTTTGTTATTGTACTATTTTTTGAAAACATACCTCATGCAACGAGGGGCCAGACACTGACGTTCAATGGCTGAGAGTGTAAAGGGTTGGTAAAGAAAGGTCAGAGCACACAGATAACACCTGTGCTGGTGAGATGACATGGGCTCCCCGTGCAATGACAGCTCCTGAAGAAGCTCAGTTCGGTATGGCTGGGAGAGACATTCACCCTGTTCTCCCATATTGGCCAATCTGTTCATCCCAGATAGGTTTCAGTTGTCCACTCCAAAGAACATCGTGTTTTTTGGAAGCGCAACTGCCAGCCTGAATACACAATGTCATGTTGTTCACACTGGGGTTTTCCATCCAGAGCTGGTTTGATTATTTTTTTTTCCTGCAAGCAAACAAAACTCACTGTTGTTTCTTTCCACTTGCAGCACATGCATAAACTGATGCTGGTGCAGTGGTAAATGGAGCATTGGTGGTTGGGTTTGTTTGTCCTCTCCAGGAAATGCGGCTCGCTGAGGGCAGCCTGGCCCTGGCTCACTCCCTGCCTCAGCATGTAAATGCAGAGGTTGTGATATGTCTGTGCTAAAAGCCCTTACAGAGCTGGGCATAAGGGATTGCCCAAGGACAAAAAATACCTCAGTGCCATGCAAGGCAGCAAGGAAACCTGAAGGAGTTAAGCCCCAAAGCAGTGGCTGTTGTCACAGTGTGCTCTGCATCTCAGTTGGGCTGTGACTCATAGAATTGTTATTACAGAATCATCAAAGTTGGAAAAGACCACTAAGATCATCCAGTTCAACCACAAACCCACTGCCACCATGCCCACTAGACCATGTCACGGCTCAGTCCAGCCCTTTGCAATTAACAAGGATCTGGCAGCAGAGGAGTTAAACTCCAGCAGAAGGCCTGGAATCCACAAAGGTGTGCAAATTGCAGCCAGCCCTTCAGATGTGCTGGGTTTGCCCAGGGGCTGCTAAATTCCTGCCTCTCCCCATGCAGTTGACATCTCCATCCCCACCAGCTTGCTGGCTGCTTGCCCTGCCCTGCCCCGCCGGGTGAGAAAAACGAAAATAAGGATGACTATGAGAGTGGAGAAAATGCTGCTGCAGCAAAGGTGGTTTCTGGCAAAGGAGGGCTGGCCACGTCATGGGCATTTCTTGGCTTCAGCCCTACAAGCAGCTCCCACCTCGGCAGGCAGCAGCCTGCAGGGGAAGATGGAAAAGTACCGGTGAGTGCAGCCAGGAGAGAGGCTCTGCAGGCACTGTGCACTCACATGCACTTGTGCACATATGCACCGTGCACATACATGTGCACACCATGCACACACATATACCATGCACACATACATGTGAACTGCGCTGTTGTCTTTGGCACCAGGCTGCCTTAAGCTGGACATTCCTTCCTGCATGCTCCAACTGGGGGGGTCATTAGACCCTGCCATTCAGCAGGAGCTGCTGCTAATGGCACAGCAGTGTCGGCTGGATCTGATATCACACTAAAGCAGCATCACAAAGCTCCAAGGTGGAAAAGAACTGGAGACAAGACTAAGCAGCCCCGTCCTTTCAAAGATAGTATGAAAAATTGATCTTAGGGTGACGCTATACCCAGCACTGACCCAACACCCCAACACCCAAAGAGGAGGGGTTGCTTAGACGGCACTGAGGTATCCAAGCCTGTTTAGGTGAGAAGTTGAGGCCAGTGGCAGTTTTTACCAAACTGCATGCCCAAGCACCAGCTGATGCCGTGGAGGTGACAGAGCTCTAAGAGCTATTTTTTTGCAGTCATGCCTTCAAAACAGGAGGGGAGCGATTTATAATGGAGCAGTGTCACCAGCTGGCATGTGAAAAGCATTTCCTCCCTGTCAACAGGCAGGAGAGGAACCGGAGGAAGCTATGTAAAACAAGATTTCTTTTGCCTTGATTCATACAGCGCTTCCCTGGATCAGTAGATGAGCAGCTTTGAGCCCTGTTTGCAGCATGGCATGGATCAGTCCCTACATTAAGGCTCAACCTGGTGCCACAGACATGCCAAGCAGCGCATGCCAATGACTATCAGCCCATATTTTCTTAAGCTGATGCTATATAAGGAATGACAAAATTCAGATCCCATGTCTGTGGGCTTCATGCAGCGATGCAGAGGAAGAGGAGAGGCTTCCCCCCACCTCTGGTGTGATTTGCCCATTAGCTCCCAGCTCCTTCCCACCAGCTCAAGAGGACATGGGGACTTGGGGACTACAGATCTCTTTATAATTCTCCTCCACAAGCACATGAATCAGAGCTGCTGCCTTCATTTGCCGGTAATCAGAAAAGTGAATGCATCCGCACTAGCTCCTTGCCTTTTAACACCCTTAGAGGGGCTCCCAGGAGTTTTAATGCTTCAGATCTAGAACAGCTCTTGGCTCATTACACATGGCCATTTGTCCCAGAGTGCAGAGGGGCCCGCTAACTCTTTGATAAGTGGGATGAGAAACCACCTAATTCCAAAGGAGTGTGCAAGTTCCTGTGTTCTCTACCCAAAACAGCATTGCCTGGAACATCTACCTCTGTGATTTTCCTGTGAGTTGCTGCCATTAGCATCCCTTCTGTGCTCTGCATCGCTATCCTCAGACACCTCAGTCTCTCTCTCTCTAGGAAAGAGCAGGGAAAGGCAAAGAGCTGCATTGCTGCATGAGTAATAATTTATTATGCCAGTGAATGTTTTGACTTTGCTAGGTGGTAGGTAGTCAGAACTTCACTCATTCCTTAGTTTTCATGACTCCTGTGACTACCACCATCAGGCAACCTGAGCGCTCCAGTCTGCAAGGGCATGGCCATATGTAGTAGTATGTATAGGTAGTACAGCTCTGCCACTTGATTTTATGGTAGGAAATCCAGTTGCTGAGAGGACATGACTTGCCAAAAAGGTCGTAAAATACCCTCAGCAGCAAGACAGGGAGCTGAAGAAAACAGTCACAGGTTGTCATAATATTAAACAGAGCATACTTCCTCCTGCCAGGATGTAGATAACCCAAGTAAGGTCAGCACTTTAGTAGATATCTTGCACCATATACCATAATACAGCTTGTCCTCTGACCTTAGCATCATTGATGGTTGATTTTCAATTTGCTATCAGTCATGTTCCTGGTCCAGTTCTGCTTCTCCAGCATGGAAATTCTTGCTGAGAGGGTGCAGCCACCGACAGGGAAGGTAATGGCAATGATCAGAAGTCACCCTGGCCCCTCGTGCTTTCTCCAATTAAAGGATTCAGCAACAGATACCTGCTGCGTTCTGCAGGGAAAAACACAACATCAGCTGGCACAGGAGCCTGTTGACTTAGGGAGGTGGCAGGGAGAGAACAGCTGTCCAGCCAAGCTGTGCAGCGAGGTGCGGGGCCGTACCTGAGCCCTGTGAACAAGGACGCTCTGTGCATGGACACAGCAGCACTCCCAGTCCTGCAGAGCCCAGCTCCCTGCCAGACGCCTGCGGTCGTTAGCCCTGGAGCACCAGGACAAGGTGACCAGAGCTGCCTCCTCTCTCCTCAAATCACAGAGCTGCACAAATTGCTCTCTGGTGTAGAGAATGACTTTAAATGAGACACTGCTCTGCTTTTTATGTGAAGGCTGTGATGCGATCTATGCTGCCACTAAGACTGACCTGGTTTTAGATTCTCTTTGGTACCTTCAAATCCTAAGCAGGAGTGCTGCGTTAGGGTCACTTCTGTATCTCTCTATCCCTCCACCATGCAGACACTAAGGAAACTGTCCCAGGAACTCTGGTTAAGAGCACCAGAAGCTCTGGCCAGGTTCATGCAAGTCCCTCAAAGTATACCCTACTGCTTTAATTCTTATCCCTGCTCCTCAGAGCTGTGTGTGAGATCAGCCTACCCCGAGCTGCTGTGTGGAGGACTCAGCTCTAACAAACCAGTTCCTCTTCATTCCTCCTCAGCCCATGAGCATGCCCCAAAGGAAACTTCATTCTTCAGAGGGATCCCAGCAGGTGCTTGCCACAATGCAAACCTCAGGAGAGGTGGGGTCCAAACTAGGGACGCAAATGTGCTGTTGCCTGGGAAGCTAGAAGCAGTCTTCTCCTTCATCTCCTTTCATAAATCCCCCATCCCATCCCTCACGTCATCTCAATATTGCCACGTTGAGAAATGGCCATTTGTTCTCAATCTCACGTCTCTCTCAGAATTCTTAATCCTTGTTGCCCTGTTTTTGGGACACCTCATCTTCCCACCCCTCCCACCACTTGTGCCTCCTGCTCTGCCGTGCACTCCCATTGCTCGTGGTCTGCCACACAGCAGTGGCAAAAGCACTGCATCATTGGCATTTGTAGAGCAACAACATGCCAGCAGTACACTCATCCACCTCAGCAAGGAAAGAACCAATGTCGCAAACCAGCCTCGGCACTAAGGGACGTGGAAAATTTGCTGGGAGGAGAGCAGCATAATTCCAACAGCCAAAGGAGTACACATCAAGGGAACATCCCTGCAGCCCTGGCCGGCTGTCCACAACCCCATTTCCCTCTTCACCTTTTGTCTGCTGCCCTGGGGTGCTGCATGCCTGCCAGCCCTCCACCTCAGCACCCAGACATGGAGGTAAATAGTGTGGGAAGAGTGGCGAGGAAGAGGCGGCCACCCCTAAGTGTCCCAAGGGCTCCTGGGATGCTGCAGTCCTCCCTCCACCACAGCCTCCTCCCCACAGGCCCAGCAGCACTGAATAGAGAAGCTTGTTTAGGTATAACCAGGCTGGCATGCGTCAGGGGACAGAGATGAGAGCCACACACAGGACAAGTGGAAAAATCCAACGAGCTCACCCTGCTGACAGTGTGAGTAGAGGTTATTCTTGGCCACCCTTATCCTATACTGAAAACGAGGGCTGTAAACACTGTCCCAAAACCTTTCTTGCCTCCTGGTACTGCTTTTCAATTAACCTGCATCCTTAGTTTCAATAGCTCTATATCAGGCAGCAATATTCTCCTACCTACCTAATCCCCAGTGCCCCAGTGTCCTTGGCCAGCGGAGGCCAGAGGCATGCCCTCCTCCTCAGTTCCAATTCACACCCGCAGGTACCAGTGTAACCTCTCACTTGTCTCAGTTCAAGCACCTTTCCACTTGCTTTCCTCCTTGTCACAACTGAGATTTTATCAGAGTTTTGCTTCTCTGCTTTCTTTCCTTTCTGTTCTCTTCCTTGTCTCCAGCAACTGGTTGAGACACAGCTTCCCAACAGCTTCCTGGGGTTCCATTGTAGTGCATGGAGGACATCTGGCTGCCCTTGGCCAAGTGGATCTATGGGCTGCGAGGCAGAGGTGAGCAAAGAAATGGCCTTCTGGAGAGGAGGTGGGGCAGAGACCAGGAGGGACATTCCAGCAAGGAGTGTTGGGCAAAGAAAGGGTCAGAGTCCAAGAGGAAAAGAAGAAAGGAGACCAGATCCTGAGAAAAGGGGTGGGCACAGCTTAAACGTGCCAAAAAACTTGTGTGCTTTGCTTCTCTCCACAGTCCCCCATGGGCTGTGAATGCTTAACACTTGTAATTCTAATATCCAGGTTCACGTTGGGTATTAGGATAAATTTCTTCTCCGAAAGAGTGTTGAGGCACTGGCACAGGCTGCCCAGAGAGGTGTTGGGGTCACCATCCGTGGAGGTGTTCAAGAACTGTGGGGATGTGGCACTGACGGATGTGGTGGGGATGAGTTGACGGTTGGACTAGATGCTCCTACTGGTCTTTTCCAACCTTAGTGATTCTGTGATTCTCTGTATGTCCCCTAGGCAAGCACCATATAGCCAGAGCTGCATGCTATGGACGCTGAGCCAGGCAAGGCATAAAAAAAAGCAGCACATACTGATTACTGAATTATCTGCACCACTCATGGAGTAGTTAAATATATTGAATACTAACATGCTAAATATACCGGCGCCTCCTGCATGGGGAGACAAAGTCATGTCACCTTGCCCTCAAAGTCAGTGGCATTGCAGTCAGTATAGCTCAGGACTCCTGCCTGTCGGTCCCTATGCTAACCACCAATGCTCCTCCCTAATGTCTAATAGCAGCTACCACAAATATGCTTCCCTCATCTCCTAAATACAGGAGGAAATAAACGGCCACAGTTTATTCACCGTGTCTGTAGAGCTGCTGTTCAGCCCTCGCACTGCCCTTAGGTAACCTGGGAAAGAGTGGCTCTTGTGAGACACACGGACATTGCTGCCCACAGGATGATGTAAGGTTTGAAAACAAAGTGAGCAGCAACAAAAAAGGCAGCAAACAGCAGGCAGCAAGTGCTTCATTTTCATAGGAGAGAGCAGGATTTGCAAGCGAGTCTAAGGGTTGCTTGCCTTGCCTGGTAACGAGTGCGCAGGGCTACTGTGATGTTATTTGTAGGCAGTTAAATATATTTAAATCAAAGACTTCAGCATGGCCCTTGGCAAGACCATGTGCTCCACTGCTTTACTTTTTAAGCAGAAATGATGGTACTTGTGAATGTCACCAATGTGTGTGGAGAGCTCAGATGGTTCAACAGCAGTTGCCATGCAATGCAGATGCAACACAGGTCTCAAGGACACGTCAGTCTGTTTCCTTGAAACTAGAGTAAAACTGAAACCTGAGATCTTCATTTTCAGGATTCTCACTTGAGCCTAAATAATCCCCAAATCCCAGCAACAGTGAAAAACTCCACCTTAGCAAGGTCACATCCCACACATGCAGCTTTTTCTTTGGAGAGTGTATGAAAGGAAAGAAAACAGAGATGTAGCAAGGCTCACTAGGAAACTCCAAGTTGCAGAGGCTGCAAAGCCTGCTGTGAATGAGTTTCATGGAGATGTCCTGAGAAAGATAGGTCTGTGGTGGGCTTGGGACTGGAACATAGGCAAGGCTGAACAACTTGAGCATTAAAAGATTGGAGAAGCATCACTGGATGGAAGAAGCAGGCAAGAGCTCTTTCAGCATGTCAGAGAAGTCTTCAGGACAGAAGGCCGGGCTGGTAGTAGCCTCTGTCCCAGGGCAGAAGTTGGGTGCAGGCAGCAGTAGAAAACACCAAGGCTCTTGGAGCCCTCCTCCCTCCCAACACAGTGTGGTACCACTCCCACACCTGGCCACCCAGGTTGCCCAGCCACTGGGCTCAGGGGAGGTGAGCAGGGAGCATCGCAGCCCACAGCAGCTTAGTTTAATCCCAGTCCCAATGCACATGCTGCCGTCCTGAACAGTTTCTTTCTTGCAGCTTGAACACTCTGCATTGTCCTTCCCCACCATTTTGCAAGTAAGGTCCTTCTCCTGGTTGCTAGTGTTAACACAGGTTTCCCTTGTTCTGTCCCTTGAAATTTCCAGTAAAGCGCCTTTAATACAATCTCTCTGTGGCTGCTCTAATTATGTGTGAAATATTTTTTCCCCCCATAAACCAAAGAAAACAAATCAACACAGTAAGATCCTTTCTCTCAGGCTGTTTGGCAGGTCTCACGGTCTTCAGAAAAGTTACCAAGGTCCACACAGTCTCTGCTGTCTTTTCACAACAGCACTTTTGGGTTCCTGTAAAAAGACCCAACAAAGGAAAGGGTCAAGCAAATCACAAAGCCCTGAATGCCTATTTTCCCACCTGAATGTTCACAGGCCAAAGGGAAGGCTGTCTGCTGAGTGACAGAACAAAGGCCAAGATACATTTATTGGACCCAAGGTGAGAAAGAGAGTTTAATTTGTTTTCAGAACACATGGAGCTGTTTGATCCCCTCCATATTAATGGCCCTCAGCCCCCGTGGCTCTACTCCTGGAAAGTCCAGGGGTATATATAGCATTGACAGCCTGAGGACACTGGAATCACAGAATCATGCAGTCAAATAATTGTAGAATCATGGACTCATCATGAAATTATGCATCCTAGATGCAATCCTAGAATCATTGAATCAAACAATCACAGAATCATAGAAACATAGAATTACGGTGTCATGAAATCATGCAATCTTGAAATCACGGAATCATGGAAACAGACTCATGGAATCACCTAGGTTGGAAAAGACCTGCAAGACCACCAAGGACAACCATATGCCTCAACTCAGCCTCAAACTCCAGCCTAGAAGCTCAGGCTCTGGACTCAGCAGAAGAGAAGACTCAGCTAAATGGAGCAGAGGAGATCTTCAGATCCTTATTCTAAAGCAGCAGTACACAGAGAAGCAGGGACATGTAGCCAAGGGCTCAGTTGCAAAGAGCTAAAAAGAAGAATGTCCAGAGGTGTGTTTGGCGATGGAGAAACATATCAGTACCTCTGTAACCTTCAATGCCCCTTTGAGATTCACTTGCACTGGGGGAAGAGAGCCCCAACCTGCCCCATAATCAGGGGTTTTAAATGGCAGGTCTGATCTGGTGCTCTGAAATCTGAGAGCTGAAAGGTGAGGCAGGTTAGATCTTCCACTGAGAGAAAAAGATGATGTATGCTATTTGTAGTGACCCTGAGGCTATTTCTGGGCTTCTGAATTAGAACTCCAGCTCCATCCACCCACCCTACAACCAGACAGAGAATGGATCACTCTTCTGCATCAAACAAAAGGGTGCATTTACTGAAGACTGAAAAACAAGGAGTGAAACACGGAAACTGAAGGATGAGGTTTCACAATCAAGATTAATAATAAATAAATAAGGGGGTTAGAAAGAACAATCTACCCACTCACTGTCCAGCCTGTGGATGGAGAAATCTGCATGTGTTAGGTCTGGAGAAACCCCTTGTACATTTCTTCTTCCATCTAAGTCTGAGTTCTGATCACTCCACAAGAAGGTCTGGTGGCAGCCAGCTGCTCTAGCACTGATCCGACGTCCACATTTGCTATATGTGGGTCCATGCTGTTGGACTGTGGGGCTTTCAGTGGGGTTTTGGTTTTCAGACTGATTTTTTTACACCTTTTTCTTACCAGCAAAAAACCTGAGATATAAATGGGGAAGGGGAAATGAGTACTCCAGGACAGGTCTGAGGGGGTTAAAAGGCTCAGGGGGAGTCCAGCTTTAATGGGATGACAAAAGATTGACCTCCAAAGACAAGTATCTGCCTCTACTGCTGAAAGAGCAAAATCGGATGTAACTGTAACAAGAAAAGCCCACTGCCTGCTGTGAGTATTCTTGGGCTTTCTACTGAAAAAATTACCTCTGGGTGTTGCATGCCAACCAGGCCATCCGTCCATGATCCCTTTGTTTATTGGCTGAAACTGCTTAGTTTGGGGGATTCCTGGAAAGTGAAAACAAGTGCCTTGGCCTCATCCTCTGCAGGGGGATGGCAAGCAGGAAACTCTGCCTAAGGCAGTCCTTGGCTTTTTCCTAAGTATCTTCCTTTTTGCGCCTGCTTTTCTTAATTCTTATTTACCAGAGTGGCCACCTGAGGCTTCCCGAGAGATGCTCTGTGGCACCTACCCATCTCAAGTCAATGGGGATAGGGAAGAAAAGGTCAGTCCATGTCCCCTGATTTCTCCGCAGCCCCCTGGTACCTCAAGGGCACAAGAGGAATTGTGACAGTGCTCCTCACCGGGGTGCTGGCTGGCCCTTGAGAAAAGCAGAAACCTCTTATTTCCCTTCCCCTGGGTTTGCATGGGACTGACACCTCCTGGTGGAGGAACCCTGATGGGTCTGCCAGTAATGTCATAATGAAATCAAAGGGAGAAGGCTCGTGCATATAGCCCTGGAAGCCCCCAGCCCCCTTTGTCAGCAGCTGATCCCATGTGCATGGTGTGCATAACCTACACAGGTAAGGCCAAGGGGATGGAGAGCAAAGCATCCAGCCCGGCCAGCCTGCATCGCTTGACGTAATCCCTCCACCAGCTTCCAAGGTCAACAGCAAGCTGTTTGTATGGTGCTGGGTCAGGGGAGGCATTCTGGGAGGAAAGCAAACAGAGGAGATGTCCTCCGCGAGCACAAAAGGTGCTGTATTCCCATGTTGCTCCATCCCAAGCTGGAAGGAACATAAAAATAGCACTGTTTTCATTCATTCATTGTATAAATATTGTGCGTATCGCCCACTCCCACATTTCCTTACAGCTATCCATTAGGGATGGGGTCAAAGCTAGGTTCAGACCAAGCAGCTGTTTAGCAAGGTGAGGTGAGGGCATGCACATATGCCAAAGGGAAAAAAAGCAAAGGTGCTTTTAGGAGAGGAGCTTTCATGGTGGGAAATACACACAGCATCATTCAGCCAAGGGAATGATCCTCTGAGACAAAACCTATGTCACTGTCATCCAGAGATGACCAGAAAGGGCTGCACACAGATGGCACACTTGGAGCATGGATCTGAGTAGATTAAGGAACAACAGGTCCCTTGTGCAAAGAATTATAGAATTAATAAGTTTGGAAAAATTGTTTAGTCCAACCATCAACCCATCACCATCATGCCCTCTAGCCATGTTCCTCATCCCCATGTGGATGCTATGCACGAAGCCAGACCCCACAGCATCCCAGTTAACAGCCCCATATCAGGCTGTGGTCCTGGGATGCTGCTCCTTCCTCTTGCAGGGAAAATGACCATTATCCTGTACCCTAGAAGCCCAACGCATAGGGGGGGTATTCTCAGGGTCACTGTTCTGTGGTGCTGTGCAGTCCTTTGGTGGGTGTGGAGCATACACACTAAAAGCACAGGCATTTTTGGAGCCTATTCCCCCCATTACACCCTCCCTTACACCCCAATTGCATCTATCCAAGCACAGAAGTGAGGAGCTAGGACGCAGACAAGACGCCCCATCCACGTGATCTCAGCACTGAATACATGACCAGAGATATCCTCACCCCTTCACACAACACCATTGAGCAATCGGAAAGACACCGAAAGAGGACAGGAGAAGAGAAAAAGAAAAAAAATATTTCATAAAAAATACTCCCCGCCAAACAGAGCCCCCTCTGTGCTCCCCATCCCACCCACGGGCCGGGGCTGCTATTTTTATCGGGTGAGGAATAAACCACACTATCGGGGTGGGGGTGCAGGGTGAGCCCAGCTGTTTACGTCTGCCAGCATGGGGCAGCAGAAGGCGGTCCATTGAGAGCGTCCCACTCACTGAGGCTGAATGGGTGCCTTGTGCAGCTGGAGGCGCAGGAAGGGCACGATCCCAAGCTGGGATGCAAACAGGACTGGGAGAAGCAGTGTGTGAGTGTGGGGTTTGCTTTTTAAAGATGGGGTGAATTTTCCACCCACGCTGACAAGGGAGGATATTCACTCTGGAGAAGAGGCACAGGTGCTGTGTTTGGGGGAGGCTCTTCTGTGCCCTTTTTACCCCCAGTGTTGACTTTTCAGCCCCCTCCTATGCTCTCTGTGGGCAAAGCGTCTCCTTGGAGCTCTCAGGCTCCTCCTAATTTTTACCTAACAGGATTTTGGCTCTGCCTTTCCATCCCTCTGGCTTCTCATCCTGCCATGCAAACCCAGGTAGGACCATAAGTTCCACCCACGACTCAATGACATGGGCTATGCAGACCCTTGTACATCACACCATGCTCTCCCCAGCCTAAGGCCATGTTCTGGATAAATGCAGGACCCAAACGTGACATTCCAAACTGATGGTGAGGCAGCTGGACAAGAGACATTCAGGTTTTGCCCCATGCAATCATAGAACGACAGAATCATCTGAGTTGGAAGGGATCCTTAAAGGCCATCTGGTCCCAGTCCCTGCACTGAGCAGGGATACCTACAACTGATCGAGTGCTCAGAGCCCCATCCAATCTGATCCCCACCAGGGATAGGGCACCCACCACTTCTCTGGGCAACTTGTGCCAGTGCCTCACCACTCTTACCATAAAAACCCTTTTCCTTATATCCATTTTTAACCCCTCCTCTTTAAGTTTGAAACCATTTCCCCATGTCCTATCACAACAGAGCCCCCTGAAGAGTCTGTTCCCTTCAAAGCAATCCTTGCTGTGCCCCAGCAGCTCCAGAGAGATTTCCTCCTCCTAGTGAAGACATTTTACTGTTGGTAGGCACAAGTCAGTGCTGGGCACTGATTCCTCTGCTCCATGCTTCCCCACTGTGAGGAAAGGAGAGCTCAGAGCTTCTATCCACCTGAATCAAAACACAGCAGAGCATTCAAAGTGACTTCCAGCTTCACCCCAAGCATCACTGCCCACCGTACCTTCAAAAGGACAATTGCAACAAATACTACTACACACAAGGAATTCACAACAGCTGATCTAGGAGCCCTTCAGATGCTCTCTGTAAAAGCATGGACACTACTTTTTAGGCAAAAGCTCAGAGCTCCCAGGTTACCCTGATTTCCAGTGCCTTTTCCTGAGGTCTTGGCACAGATGTTTAAATTGTGCACTGCCCCATTCAGCTGCCTTCTCAAGGATCGTTCGGGATCCTGAACCCTCTTCTCATGCCCCTGCTAGTTCCTAAGTGCCTAGTTAGCATTAAATAGGATTAAATAATTCTAGTAGTAACGTTTCTAGGACACCAAGCCCTCCTTTTCGCTCCGAGAGGCACACGAGGGTTTGAGCTATGGGCTGTGAGATGGTTTGAGCTGGTGGTTGTGAAGAAGGGGCAACTTCATCGCACTGAGTGGGTAGGTCTCACCATTTTTAAATGCAGTTTGAGAGTTTTATTCTTTATCCCTCTGACTGTTCTTTGTTCTCCTGTTTATTCTCCTTATTTTTTGGTTCTTGGGGTTATTTTTTGGCTGGAAAGCCACCAAGCCTGCCTTTCATTGCTCTTGGAAAACTGCAAATAGCAATCAGCCATACCGATTCAATCTTCTTCTGTCTGGTGTTATTTCCTTTCCGCCTGTTTTCATCCAGAACTGCTTCTACCATGCAAATTCTGGATATTCAAGAGGCAAATCTATTATTCACCATTCCTTGGGCACAGGGTTTGTTCTCTGATCAAATATTTGCTCTCCCTGAAGGCTGAGCCTCACTGGGAACAGACACAAGTCTCCTCTGATCTTCATAATGACATGTAACAGCTTTATTTCACTGTAAGCACTTCTCTGGTTTGTCACCTGTATTCCAAAGACCTCTGAATTGTCATTTCTCTGCTTTAAACAAAAACCAAAAGCCACTCATATGACTTTTTGGACCCAGCCTCTGCTCAGTCTAAAAACAAACAAACACCACCCGTTCCAATCGCAGGTTATGAATCACAATTTCTCTGCACGTCTGGAGCTGTTTTTCCAATCGCTCCTGATGCAGACACAGAACAGGGACAGCCAGCAGGTACTGAGCCATGCCTGTCCCTTTCCCGAAGTTGCTAAGGAACCACTTTGTGTGGAGCATCACATTTTCCTAGCTGGTCAGCCCCGAAGGGAATTTTCTCTGTTCCCTGGCTTCAGCTCACTAAAGGTTCACATGGGGTTTTCTTTGCCAAACCACAGTGGAAGCTGAGGGTACACGGGGCTCCCAGTCCATCCCCAGCAAAACAGCTCAATGTATACGTTTCCCAAAAGAACTTTATGTTACTCAGAGAAAGGGCTGCGGTGAGGCGCGAGATATTTCAGAGTCCTTTGCACACATGAGTCAGAACAAAATCACTCCGGGTACATTTTATAGCTCCTGTCTACGTGCCTTTTTTTCACCCCAGCTGGAAATGCCGAGCCCTGCCTAAAGCACAAGCCATCATGCTCTGTCTGAAGCACTCCTCGCCTATCCTTACGCTGCCCAGGCAGGCGATGCTCCAGCACAGCCTGAGATGGCAGCAGCCCCTGAGACAGTCCCAATGCCCTTTAAGTCAGTGGTGAGCCCTCATTTGACCTTACAGGATGGAATATTAAATCTGATGCTGATAGGTAGTGTTCTTCTACACCAGAAGGCATGCAAGGCGGGAGGAAATAAAGTATAGGAATTTGGGACAGGGTTGCAAATGCCCTGCCCTGTCTCGTGGTCACAAAGAACTTACCTTCACTACCCTTCTGCCTTCTACATTGAAGCACCAGGAAAGATTTAATACTGAGTTTTCACATCCGAAGAAAGGAGTAATCCAAAGGGAAGATTCACAACCAAAATTTGGTAGTGAATTCCTAAGGTGGAATAAAGTCAGACTTGGCGATCTCAATGGTCTTTTCCAATCTTAATGATTCTAATGTCCTCCTGGGAAGAAGTGGGTTCCTACACTGCTTTCTGGGAGCACTGCTGTCAGGATGGTGGATGCCCAGCTTTCATGAGAGGGCATAAGTGCAACAAGAGGCTCACGAACCTCAGGTTTAGGAGTGAGACAGCCAAGGAAGCAGTCTATGAAATGGGACTTGGTATCAAAATAATTCATGGATGGTGGGAAATCTGTTATATCATAAACCAGTGTCAGGTGTATACGGGCCTGTTCAGCCCATAGGCATTGGGAAAAGAGATGGAAATGCAGATATTAAAGATCATACTGAAAGAGAGACGAAGGGAAAGAGGCAGAGGACAGGTGTGAGGCTTGGTGCATGGAGAATGGCCAACAGAAGTATGGCTGCTGTTCCAGGCAGAGTGAGGGCCCTGAAAGCACCTCGTGGCTTTGGAGCACAATGCACCCAGAAGAAGCATCCATACCGTGTCAGGGAGAGAAAGGCCAGGACGGGGGTTTTCCCCCACATAGCACCGTGCAAGTTTCACTTTTCCTCACAGGCTCAGTCCCATGTCCTCTGCCCATGCTCAGCTTTCACAGAGGAGACATGCAGTGTTCCTCAATCAGAGTAATCTTTCCCAACTGTACAGTCTCAGCTGTTCCCCACCTCTCCCAGCTTCCCCCAGTTCCTTCACAAGCCAAAGAGCAGGCCTGGAGCACCAGACCCACTGCATTCTCCTCCAACACAGCTTCTTCTACTCAAAGAAGTCAGCAGCACCCCCCCCCACAGAGGGAAAAAAAAAAGTCAGAAGAGTCTCTTTAGCACCTCCCCACACCTCCAGAACTGCTGAGAATTCCACTACAGGATTCTCCTTGAGGTTTTGGGGTGGTTGCTTCAGTCTCCACCAGCTCTTAAGTCCTTCAACAATTCTACCCACACAGCCTACAAACAGCCCTATCTCTTAGGCCCCTTCCTCTGCCTTTCTATCACATATCAGTTATCAATAAGCACCAGGTATTCTACATTTCCTAATGCTGAGCATCCTCTCCCTGTTCCCACATCAGGACCACTTCCACCACCTGTTCCCTCCTCTGCACCCCACAGCCAGCAGAGCCTAGAGGAGAGGTTCTTAAGCTCTCTGCTCTCTTTGTGCTCCCCAGTACGTGTGCTCATTTCTAGTCAGACTGCAGTGATATTGACTGCATTGCAGACATGCATAATTTGCCCAGGTTCCTTAATTAGCTTCATCTTATTTTAGTTTTCATAAACCGTGCTCTCTTTTTATTGCATAAACTATTTCTTCTCTCTCAACCACTTGTGGTGCTCTGTGTAGTTTGCTTCCAAACCAGAGGGCTAAATTTAATCCCCCACTCCCCATTCAGCTTTCTCCATTTACAGTACATTTTTTTTTCTTTTGGCAATGCCTTTTTTTTTCCTCCCTTTCTTTTCTTTTCTGTTTTTTTTTTTTTCTTTTTTTTTTCCCCTCTTTCCAAGAGGCTGGGCTTCCTTTTCTGTCCTTAAGCCCTCCTATTTCCCCCTGCCCCCTGGATGCCTGCCTACCTTTACTCTAAAATCCAGAGGAGGATCCAATACACTTAGTGTGCCAGCTCTTCAAGAGGTATCTAAGGAGGCTGACAGGAGTTTGATGGTCTCTCTTGCAGCCAGTGGCAGTTAATGTGGTCTGAAACCCTCTCTCTCTTTTCTGCCATTCACACACAGCACTTACTCTTCAAGCCTGCTGCTGCTGCCACTGCCTGAAAGGACCTGAAATACCACACAGGGAATTGTGATTTCTTCTGGGGAACTGGAAAAAAAAAAAAAAAAAAAGGCAGGAAAAGTCCTCTGGAGATAGCAAAGAAGACATACAGCAACAGCAAGAAGTGGCAAAGCTCTTTCCATCTTGAGCACCGAAAAACACCTACTTTCTCTGCCAGGTGTATGGGACTTAGATTCTCCAAGCACTGCACTGAACTGTTAAAGGTAAGGTGTGTTTTCCTCTCTCTTCAGTACTTTTTCCTTAACTTTCCCAGTTCTTTCCTCACTGCTTTAGGGATGCAGGCTCTGAGTGCTTTGGTTCTTGCCCTGAGCAGAGAACCGTGCAAAAAGTTGTGCAGTGGCTGATGGCAAGTTTTCTGCACAGCTGCTCTCCTGCAAAGAGAGCTTCTGCCTGAGGAGCCTGCCCGGGTGATGGGACTGTGGTGCCAGCAGCACTGCGGGGTGCTCCCCAACCCTGCTGTGAGGCTGCAGAATGCAAACCCATCACTGAGGACCAGGGCTATGCATTGAGCTTTCACTTTTCTTTGGGAAGGGAGGGAAAGCAAGCCACGCGACTTGAGAGTGTGCATCCCGTGCCACAAATGGGGAGAACAGAGGGGGGACTGCCCCTCTTCTTGTCCTCCAACCCCCTCTCTGAGCTCTCAGTGCATTGGGGTGATGGGTTACTGCTGCCCGTGGCATTTCTCATCTTGCTGCTGAACTGAACCGTTGCAAACATCCTAAAGCATTGTGATGCTTCTCCCGGTTATCGCTCTGATCACTGTAATTGCATCATTATTGAGAACACAGAGAGTGGCTCAGAGGGAGGAGGAGAAGAAGGGATGGGATCTGGCAGATCTGACAGGGCAGCACGTGTGCGTGGATGGCTGTGAGCAGTGCTCGGCGCTGGCAGACCTGCTGGGTGGTATCAGGAGCTCAGCACCGGGTGTTACCTGCCCTCCTCCTCTGTGCTTTTAGCAGTGCTTTGCATGTAGCTGAGCTCTTCTGCAAGAGCAAAAAGTTTTGTCCTTCGGAATCTGCATCAGAAATATCTCCTTTTGGGTCATTCACCATTTCTTAAGACTTTTCACTTGAACCTTGTGCTGAGTAGCAGCTTACCCTCTGCACGTAGCAGAAAGCGTGCATTTTAACCCAAATGTTTGAGCCAAAAAATGCACTTTTGAAAAGTTCTACTTTTCTAAAATAACTTTGCCAGATGTGGAAAGGGAGGGAATATCCCATGACGAAACATATGGGAGAGAGGAATTTCTTAGCATTCCTCACCACTTTGCTTTTTGTCTACAACCTCCAGAAAGAGGACATGGGTTGAGCAGAGGGGGATTGGGAATTGAGGACTGCATTAGGTGGGTTTTCAAACCTCACCGAGAAGAGCTGTTGGAAATTTTGAAAGCTTAATTGTTTGTTTCTTTGCTTTGGTTCTTCAGGGTTTTATTTTCCTGCTCATATGTGTGCTAGAGGGAGATATTTCCACTCCCTGATACGTTTGGAGATGCTGTCAGAGCATGGAGAGGCATCCCCTCCTGCCCTTGCTGGACCAGGGATGTTCCCATGATGTGCTCTCAGCAGCTCCAGTGGTCTCTGGGGAAAAACTCCATCTCTTCTGCTTCAACTCCTGTTTGATGTTTCCTCTAATTGTGGACAAAAGTGGGGTTTGACAGCAGCATGAGGGTTGGAAGGCAGGTGGGCAAAGAGATCCCAGGAGATAGGAAACTGAGGGAGTGAAGGAGGCAGAGGGAAATGAGAAGAGGACGTTAATATAAAGGCTGTAGACCTAGCACCAGTGGAGAAAATGGCAGCTCAGCACTACAAAATATGACCTGCACGGAGAGGAATGTTAAGAGGTTCTAGAGGAGAAGAGGTTGGATGGTATCTCATAAAAGACAAATGAATGATTGTAAATGTTCAACGCTATGGTGTCATCCATCCGTACAGTGACCAGAAGCCCCGGGGACTGCAAAACTCACTCCATTGCAGGTCTTTTCTCTCCTCTGCTCTCTGCATTCACAAATGGCCCAGGTTTGGTGACCTCACTGCCTCCCCACACTGCCTTACACACAGCAAGGACATGGTCTGATGGAGGTCCATCTGCTCCCAGTTCAAAAATCAACAGGACCTTTCTTAGCTGCCTGAGACATCTTTTCCACCACCATTCTCTGCCATCTCCCTGTTTCCCCCTTTTCCTTGCTGGCGGTGGGACGGCTCCACCGCAAGCCCAGCCTTCCCCATACTGCGTCCTCCTCCTCCTCCCACTCCCCCCGGAGCCTCCACGTGTGAACAAGCCGGGCTGTGTGTGCTGCTCTCAGGCAGCTTCCCAGCAGCAGCAACAAAAGCCGTCTTCATCCCAGCTCTGGACCACATACGGAGCCAGAGCGCGACGGCTGTGGAGCGGCCCGCTGCATTCAGGGCTGTTTAAAGAGTGAAAGAGACAGCAAAGAGAGGGAGCTGTTATATATATATATTAAAAAAAAAAAAAAAATACTTGAGCCCAGCGCAACAACGGAAACCTTAGAGTTTACTTTTAAAAACTCAGTGTTTCCTTGTGCGAGGGCTGAACAGCCCAGGCTGTGTGCGCGGCGGGGCTGCGGGCGCTGCTGTGTGCACAAGGCAGGGTGTGTGCCATGCCCCGCGCTGCTCTCAATGGGCTCACAGTGCTGAGCTCAAGAAGCTTTTTGTTGGCCTCATGAATAGGTGGGGGGATTTGTAATGTTCACCGTGCTGATTTTTTTTTTTTTTTTTTTTTTTTTGAGATGCTTCCCGGTGAGATTTTTGCTCTGAGTGCTTTATGATGGGCTTTCCCATTTTTTAATAGAAATTTCCACTTCTCACTTGAATGATATTCTCCCTTCCCAGTGTTTGCTCAGTACAGACCAGGGAGCAGGAAGGTGGGTGGAATGATGAGAAAGGCCAAGATCTGTGTGGGGTACCCCAAAATCATAGACTCGGTTGAGTTGGAATGGACCCTTCAAGGCCATCTGGTCCAACTGCCCTGCACTGAACAGAGACACCTACAACTGATCAGGTGCTCAGAGCCCCGTCCAGCCTGACCTGCAGTGTCTGCAGGGATGGGGCACCCATCATCTTACTGGGCAATCAGTGCCAGTGCCTCACTGAAAAGAACTTCTTCCTTATTTCCAAGCTACAGCTCCCTTTTTTTATTTTAAAACTGTTTCTCTACTGCAACTGAGATCCTGTTAAAGAGTCTGTCCTCCTCTTTCTTACACCACCTTTAGATACTGAGAGGCCACCATAAGGTCTCCCCAGAGCTTTCTTTTCTCCAGGCTTAATATCTCCAGCTCTTTCAGCCTCCATATGGTTTAGCTGCTGAAATACACTCAGCAGCCAAGCAGACTGCTTTTCTCAGCTTCCCTTGCTTTAAAAACTCAATCATCTGGGTGAGCTTAGACACATCATGGTTTCAGATGGAGCCACGTTATGGGGATGTGGTCCCATCACCAGAGGAGGAGAAGGAAGTGCAGGGACTTGGGTCGTGCAGTGAAGTCCTGAAGCCACCAATTCTCTGTTCCCGCCGTGCAAGCTGTGGTGAAGCAGTCCATGAGCCTTACCTCGGTGTGGAGCTCTGTGACAGACTCCAGTTGTGTGGAATTTGGGTTACAGGACATTTTGGGGAAGGAAGATCTGTGCTGCTTGTCCTGTGCCTGTTGTTACAGGGGTCCATGCTGCAGGGAAGCAGTCAGGGCAGGGCAGCGTTCCTGGCCAGGCAGAGCAGGCCGCGCTCACAAGCTGGGCCTGAGTGAAGGCAGACATGTCCAATAAACCCCGCTTACATTAGTGGGAGGGTATGGAATGTAAATACTCATGCTTCAAGGCATAAGGCAACCACTAAATGCTGAGTGTTAAAAAGAAACTTCCTCCTCAGCACTTTCTTCCCTATTTTTCGATGATGAGAACTTTGCTCTGATGTTGGTGATACAGATCTTGTCCAAGACAGGATGCTGGCCTGGACACAATGCTGTTTTCAGCTGGGCTGGCAGTTCCATGGGCTTTTGGCTTCTAAAATGCCCTTGTGCTGGGCAGAGGACTTCGATGTGTAATTAGCAGTTGTGACAATTGGACAAAAGAAATTGTCTGTGATGGACACGGGTCTGACTTGACAGAAATTTAAGTAGGAATAATGTGACCAGAAATTGTAGATATTCTTCAGGGGAAACTAAGAGTAAATAACCAGTGAACATCTCCTGATTCATGGTCTGAAGAGGAAAAGTTGTGCAAAGAAAACAGGCCAGTAGCTGATAAACAGGTATAAATGGTGGTATGTATCCCTTCCAGCTGGAGCTCTCATCCCCCACTCACACCTCTGCTGGGAGAGCAGTGCCTGAACACCTTAATGCACAGCAAAACCTGCTGCTCCTGCTGAGATCCTAGCAGGCCAGAGGTAAACCCTCAGCACAACCCTGGAAATCCCCAGTCACTGCAGCCTTCACATGGGACAGGGCAGATTCAGCCCAGCTGGCACAAACTAATTGGATTCAGAGGACTACTCTGGATTAGCAGCGCTGTGATACAGCAGCCATAGACCCAAGTGTAATTAACATGACATCATCTGTGCCACAGACTCAAGGTTGAAATAATCACGTAGTTCACATATTGGAAATTACAGGATGGCTTTTGTATAAATGATTAACTGTCACTGTTACTTACCCCAGAAAAGTAGTTTCTCTGGTGTTTGGTGTATAAATAATACCCTGTGCCTCTATGGTGCTCAGCTTCAAAGTAATACTTCAGTGCTGCACCATAATGAATAGCCTCCCATTCTGTAATGACTGGTCTGCAAATGATGTCTTTTCCCCTGTTGGAAATTATACCGTGCAGTTACTGCTGCTATTGCATCCCGTCTGGTTAGTAAATAATACTCTCTTCATACTATTGTATCTGGGGTTTAAATAATACCCTGTCCTCCCATAATACTTGGCATCTTAGTGTCACCCTGATTCTGCATGGTACTTTGGAGAACAGAGAACATCCTTTTGCTGCTGAACAAATTGCAGCCTTCCTCTTCATTGTATTTGCCCTCTAAATATTACCCTGCTGTTTTCTATAGCACTTATTGTATAAATAATACCTTGCTGCCTTGTAGTAATTGATACGTAAGTGATACCCTCAGACAGCAGGGTGCTTGGGCTGCTAATGCTGCTGAACACACCAGCAGGAGGGTGCAGTGTCTGAGACTACAGTGCATGTAGCGTGTACCCATTTCTTCTCCATAATTATTCCCATATCAGGCAATGATAGGCATGCTTACATTCCTTCACACTTTTCTGTTTGGGGCAGGTAGGCTTGGGACTTTTAGGTGTGAAGATCTCAGTGGCTGGGAAATAAATCATAGAATCATTCGAGTTGGAAGGAACCCTTATATGACATATAGTCCAATTCCTCTGCACTGAACAGGGGCACCTACAACTCAATCAGGTGCTCGAGCCTGGTCCAGTCTGACCTTGAATGTCTTCGAGGATGGGGGCATCCACCACTCGTATTTCACTTCAATTCATCTTCAGTGCTGTGCTTCTAGTTCCCACTGTCATATCCGAAGTGACTTACAATGCAATTACCACTCCAACCACGACAGCACTTAGTTCAGTGTGGATTGCAAAACCTTCCTGAGAAGCAAGATAGGTTCTTGAGTGAGATGGGCTCTGGCAGACACCACCTTGCCAAGGCAGGTGACAGGCAGCACAGCATTACCTGCGGAAACTTTTTGAAGAAATAAGGGCTGATAACCCTCAGTTGTCACCCACATTCTCTATTGGAGAAGTTATATTTTCCTATAGAGACTCCATTTCAAAGAATCAGTAGTCTTCTGTCCTTCCTTCTGCTAGATCTACCACATGTTCTCCTTTAGCCAACGTAAGGCATATGACTGAGACGGTAAGCAGGGATGCTTCGGCTAATACAAACCCTCCTTCCAGCACTTCCATCTACACAGTAAACCAATGTACTTCATGGATAAAACATTCAGCCCATTCTTTCTTGGGTGCTCAGGCCTGTTTGTGTGTTGTTGTGCAGCGAGTGTTTGATAGCTTCAGAATCACAGTCTAGCATCTAAGACAAAAAGTGTCGGCCTGCTTGTGCTCAAAATGCAGACAGCTTTCTCATGCTTCAGTCTCAGAGTAATGCTGAAGCTCTTCTCATGCCTCCATTCTCTGTATTGAGGAAACAGTAGATAATGAGATACAGTGGTTGGCATCTGTGCTGCAAGTTCACATGCAGCTTTTCTGTTAGATCTGTGGTGCCCCATACTTCAGTGATATCTCTCTTATCTGTGCTGTTAGTGTAATTAAACAATAATATTTTGAAACTGATTGGAAATAGTGTCACTGATTGGATTTATTTCCCTTGTAAAATTATGTCCTTTTCCAGAAGTAGCTTTAGGGACTCAAGGCCAAATTTGCAGAAGCAGCAAAGTGCCCAGAGACAAAGAGAAATTCTTCTGCAAATCCCATTAAGCTCCTCACTCATCCATTTGCATCTTTAAATTCTGAGATACGGTGGATGATTTGGGAGGTAATCAGACTTTTATTCAACAATTTGGACATTCCCAGAAATCTTGTGGCAACTATTGGAGAACACACTGTAAGAATCTCATCCGCTGCTGTTTTGTCAAAACTTATAATCAAGATCTTTCAAAGCTCAGTTCAGAAGCTATTCACTAATTTTGTTAATGGCCTGTAGTGCATATTTCTTTTGCTCTCTGGAATACTTACATTTTTTCACTGCCTTTTGTAACATCCTTATGGTAGGTAATACGTTGATCTGAGAGAGGAAGCATGGAGCATCCAACCCAAGGGGAGCAATCCAACATGGCTTTGAACATCCTCAATGCTGCATAGCACATGGAGCTATGGAGACCCCAGATGTTGGCTGAACAAGGCTGGGGTCTGCATGGACTGATATTCTGGGATCAGAACTTATATCAGCCATTGCCCCTCAGTTTCCCATTACACTTCCTTTTAGTCATAACTTGAAGCAGGATTGTGTTTGCCAGAATGCTCATCTTCAGTGCTAGAGAATATTTTCTCTATGAAACTCAACAGCTAGCCTTACTCAACATTGTTCCCATTGCCTCCTTTATGCAAATGGTATGGATTGATGAGCATTAATGCCACAACGCCTTTTCTGTCACAGCTATGGAACTGCCACAGTCTGCAGACTGTTTGGTGACAGTGCCAAATGTTACGCATGATTAGATCCAGTTCTCATACTGTGTGTGTAAGAGCCAAGCAGGATTTTCCTTGCTGTGTTGTCTTATGGAACTAATTCTTCTGTCTGAAAGCCAAGTGCTCTGTGCAAAGTCGTGGGGATTGGGACTTCCTCTCAAGTGTTCTCCCTGTTGTCCATTTGTTTCAAGCAGTTACATGTCTAGACTAGGTTTTAAAACCAGAACCCCAGTTTGATGTCACAAACCTCAGGATTAAATGGCAACATTTCTCTTGAGTCCAGTGGAAACTGAATCCATCCACCAGATAATTTATCTACCCATCTTACTGGAAAAATTGGAAGATAGCTTGTTTAAAATAGATCATAATAATTACTTGTCTCTGAATGAGTCTTTTACACCAAAAGTATAAAACAAGCTTTACTTTTTTGCCATTTCTCTTGCTAGTGCACTGTGTTTGAGACAAAATACTGTGCAGCATGCTCTTCCATCAATGTCTGACCATGTTTGCTGGTTTGAAACACTTTGCTAGGCAGTTATTTCCCCCACAAGGGGATCTGTGTTGGTGCCTTTCGGTTCCCCCAAAATGTGGGTACTGTTGGTTTCAAACTGTTCCACATACCTCTGGAAAAACAACATTTTCTGTTGCCTTTACAGAATGCTTCACCAAATGGTGGGCAACGTTTTGGCTCTCCTCTCAACCACATCTCATACACAGGAATTTATTTGCCTCTCAGAAAACTTTGTATTCCCATTTAATTACTGTTCTGGTTTCCTCCATTCCTCACTTTCTCTTTTTGAAGGGATGATGTATGGACTTTGCATAGCAAACTAGATTTGGACTTAACAGCATTGTCTCTCCGGATTTCTGTGGCTTGTGTTAAGGTTAAATTTCTTTCTACAGCTTGCACCTCACAGAATGATTCTATATTTCATGTAAGAACCTTGTTTTTATTCAGGATTCTCGTGGTCTTCCCAGATTCACATTTGTGCTCTGTAGATTTGGTCAGCAGCATGTTTTCTAGTTTGCAAAATTATTAGGCAGGATCTGTTGTCTCTCTGTGAAGGGCTAACTCAGTGGAGCCTTGAGGTCTGAGTTGTAATGAAAAGATTATTGATATGCATTCATTGACCCCAGCCTGCAACTAATTTTGGAGAGGCCAGTTGTCTCCATCTTACTCTCAGTGCCATGTCATCATTGTTGCTTCCGAGGTAACACCATTCCACTGCCCATTAAGACATTGTCTGTGTGTTGAGAGAGAGTTTTCTATTTGCACAGCATACATTCAAGTCAAAGAGTCAGGCTGTTATTAAAGGGCAATGTTTCTATTCTTCAGGCTAATTTCACCATGTGTTCAAAGGAATAGGCCATTCGTTGTGGCCAGTTTTTTGAAAGACGCTGAAAATCTCCCTCAGCAAAAAAACAAAACAGTTTGATCTGTTTCTATTTGATTGAACATTAAGTTCCATATGACTAAAAATTAATCTTTTTATATTTGCTGCTAATTTCAGAAACTTCTTTTTGAAGAGCTTTCTTGGAGTGGTTTTGAACTGTCCCAAAATGGGAATCTCAGGCAGGGGACTGAAGCCCACTGCTCGTTATTTCCCCCTTTCACTGAGGGTCCCCTTTTCTGCTGGGTGGATGAATGCATCACCCAGAGATTCGCGTGCACCTTCCTAAAGAGTCAGGACAATTTCACTTTTCTGTCTCCTTGCACCTTCCCTTCCAACCCCCCATCAGCTTCATGAGGAAGGACTGAAGCCTTTTGAGGTCTCTGATGCATGGACCAGGCAACACTGCTCAGCTGGGAACTATTTTCCTGTTATCCTTTTTTCTCTTCTTTTGTTTTCCGCCATGCAGTTTGGCTTGGTTCAAAAGCATCACTGACGTAGAAAAAAACAAAAACCAAGAGAAAGATTTATTTTCTGCCTGGATCCCCAGTTTCTTTCTGTCCCAAAAGCACAGACCAGGCTGAACCAAAGGCAGGAGTTATCATTGGGATTAAGTGACTTGACAAGTAAATGGTGCTCAGCAGTATTGCTCCTAGAAAAGAGAGCTGAGCATCCCTCAGTGTCCCCAATGTGGTGAAATCCCCTTGGAATGATGGGACAGGGCAGATAGCTCCATTCCCCAAAAGGAATAGAGCTATAAACAGAGCCCTTATTGACTGAGCCAGGTGAATTGAGTTAAACACACACTGTATGTCTTGGCTGGGAGAGAAGAGGACACCGCATGCCAGAACAGCCTCCTGGTATGTGAAAGGTTTGAGCATACAGAAAAGGAAGGAACTATACAGGGATGGAGGGCAACTAGGTGCTGTGAGATGGCATCAGCTGGATATTGGGTCAATGTAAAGGAAAAAGAAACTGGATGAACAGACAAGACAGGGAGATTTGAACAGATTTTCAACATACACACAGGAAACTCCATATACTGCTTGGGAGAGATTATCTATATAACATTGCAGGTATTTTGGTTTGGTGATGCAGCTCTTGTCAAAAGACCTCTTGGCTGCTGTGCTACAAGAATAAGACACCTGATATAAAAGGCGACATTTCTGGCATGGAGAGATGTGTGAGTAGTTAGGGGCCAGTGTTAGCAGAAGCACCAAACTCTTCCTGACCTCTCAGCCCATCTTTACAGTCTGAATGTGAGGTCTGTGGTCTCGGTACCATTTGTCAGCTGGAAGGCAAAGCAGGCCCCAGATCTAACACTCATAGCGATAACCTGCTCCAACATTTTGGTAAAGCCTCTTCAGCATAGAGGTGTGTAAAATCCTTCATCATCAGCAGCAAAATCTATGGTTGCACTGTGGTTAGGGGCTCGTGTTGCTGTTGAAAAGGGTATCTGAAGTCTTTGGTGTAAGCTGGTGATTAGATGTTTGTGAATAAAAGAGAGAGGGCTCCTTCTGTCCTGGGAGAATCTCTGCTTACCTGCACAAGGAATCACACTCTAAGGAGTCACAAAGAGTTGGAGCATCGGGAAATAAGAGAAAATAATAATCTTTTCCCCCTCCCTTGGAAATGAGACTGATCTGCTGAGGAGGAAGAGAGTGTTTTGTGTAAAAAAAATAATCTGGAGTTCGGGGGATAAAAAATTGCCAAAAGATTGTTAGATTTCAAATCTTGCAGATTGTTTATGGCAAGTAGTAATGTTTTCTTGCACCACTGGTAGGAGGACTCTCCCCTTCCCAGCCAGTAAGCAGAAGGGCCCTGGCCCTCTACCATGCCATTTGCCCTTTGTCTCCTAGATCACCTCAAAGAGAGGAATAAGTCGACATTCCACCTTCCTAGCAAAACTAAACTGTGCATGTCTTGAATTTATGAGACAGGAAATCTATTTGGGAAGAAAGCTAGATCTGAAACAGCCTCATTTAAGTAAATCTAAGCACAGTGTTTACACAATGTCTGGAATTAATGCAGAGAAAACTTTCAGGTGCCAACTTTGGAAAGAGAAAATGGGGAGCAAAAAGAGGCCAAAACTGAACCCGTCATGAAGCTAGAAGCTCTTCCTCCAGGTTGGGTAGGAGGTTGTTTTTTTTCCACAGTCAAGCACCAAGGGTAGGCAATGCACTGTAAAGCAAAGACCAGATGGGAAGTGATTGCCCACCTATCACCTTTCTGTCCCTGGGATGATGGTGTGAGGGTGATTGGTCTTACCAGCTGTGTGTGTTTACAGCGTGGATGGTTTCAGCAAAAGTCATGATGTTCTGCAGAACAGCAGAAGGAGGTATCTTAGGCACGAGGTAATGGCAGCCTTTGTATCCTACATGTGGTGCACATTCACATGAAGGGATGTTAATGCAAGCCAAGGCTATGCACAATATTACAGTGATACCAACCAGAAATATGATCACACTCCTTGTCGTTAGCATAACTCAAAATGCAGTTATTGCAGAGGCCTTAAAACCATGCATACCACATGAAATCTAGCTCTCCCCTCAAATCTCTTATGTTTGTTGTGTGTTTTTCCATGTGCTAGTTTGATGTTTTCTCTACCTGGAGCAAAAGGAAAAATCTTCATAAGTTGTGAAGTTGATATGACAGGGACCAGCTTCGGGATGTCTCTTCCAGCCCTGCCCAGTGCCTCATTAAGTGAATTTTCACAGCACATTTCCAGGGCAATTTTGGGTAGCAGAGTATTAACAGATATCAGACTTGGACAGTAACTAGTAAAGCCAGCAAAGAGCTCTAGGCTTACATCTCTGTGCCTATGGCTTCTGTACTGAAACATAATCCCACAGGCACAAGCGAGGTTTCAGCCTACTCATAAAACAAGTAAAAAGTCAAATTCTGTACAAGTAAATAGTTCCAGCATAGCATGTGCACCATTCATACTCTCCAGTAAAGCAATGAGCCATCCCCTAGATGGAGCAAATAGCTGCTGTCCACCAGCTGAGCTTTACTTCTTTTCTATCTCACAGCAACTGCAGAGAACAAGTATGCCCGTTTAGCGCTCACGACAAGAAAATGTTGTAACTTGGAGAGCCTATTCTCAGATTCCTTGGGACGTGGCAACTTTCACACGTGACATGCTGGAAGGTTCTGGTGTCCTGGGTGCCTTCTTCTGTGGTTTGGTGGTTTTATTCCATGTGTATAAAAGAGAATTGCTCAAAGCTGATGGCAGGTCCAGAAAGCACCTGCAGATTGTCACTTACGTTCTCTGGGTTATAATGGTTTACATGCCTCCTGCTTCCAAAAAACAAATAAATAAATGATCGGGTGACAGTCATTTCCACAGATGACATATCTAGGAGGAAAGAGATTCCCTAGTTCCATTTCTTCTTTGTGGGTTGCATTCCTCCTTGCATGCTGACGGATATGTACTGATTACCACTGCAGCAAGAACCAGGTCCTAAGGAGGCTTTATGAAGTGCATAATCATCCTCTCTTCTCTAAAAGCTGGACTTCAAGTTGGAATGGTGCTCCAGGCTCTGCTACTTGAAATGACTGAGCCACACTATGAAGGTTCTCAGCCAAGACATCTGTTTCATCTGGACTAGTGAGAGTTTTGAGAAGGAGCTTCAGTGAGCCTCAAAGGCTCATTGTTCCCTTGAATTTAGAGGCTCTATGTGCTGTTTAATGCAGCTCTTGTTCCATATTGAACAGACAGAGCCATGGCAGCTCTACCTTAGTGCTGGTGCTGTACCTTGCATGAGAGACTCCAGCTGTTGTCTCAGCACAACAGACATGTCTGCCCTTTCAGGGTCAGGAAAATTGCAAGTGTGTGTTGCAAGTAACAGCCAGCTCTGTTTTTTCTGTGAGATCTGGTTGTTTTTGGGTGGTCGATGGCATGGGCTTATGCTATTCTGGAGCAGAAGGCCCATATGTTCAGCTTACTTCTGATGGAGAAATGCTGCTGAAATTAATGGTGACGTAGTGTAAAACCAGTATAAATCAGAGGAGAATGACAGCCATTCTGTGGTAGTTACCAGGAGAGAGAGAAATGCTTATAAAGCTTTTTGTGTTCAGCTGAACATTAGTTGCAGACTGTATGTCTGAGCATGGGTAGATAACTAGAGTTGGCATTCAAATGTTTAGGTTTTCCTAAGATTTCCTTTGGATCTTTCTTGCTGAAGGCTTGTCCACATATCCTTGGGTATTTTGGCTCTTGCTGTAGTATAAGTGCAATGCAATTAAATAAACAGCCAAATTATAACAGGCTGGAGATTTTACTGAAGGAAAGGCCATAATGACACTGAGAAGGGATAACACAGAACCCAAATCTGTTTTCTGCCTTGTGCACGAAGCACACATCTCTGCTGTCAGTTAGTCATCTCCTGTAGCAATCCAAGCAGCCAGTGCTGCAGAGCTGTTGGTGTGAAGGATTCCATCCGTTGATGACACAGCATCAGACCAGTTGTGCCATGTGTCTTTCTGACTGGGGGAAAAAGGAGGTTATTGTTCCAGGGACGGTTTCAGAAACAGAGCAGGCAGGAGCAGCATCCAGGCTGCTCTGTGCATAAAGACCTTACTCTCAGAATGGTTTGGAAGCCAGACAAAATGGAATATTTCTCCTATTTTCTTTACAGCTGAAAAAACATGAAAAATCACAGGAGCGCATTTATTACCGTATTTCGGTTCCAAAGTTTGCCTTGTTTAAAAAAAGAAGAAGAAGAAATAAAATGAGTTTTGCCCACCCCCCCCTCACTTTTTTTTTTTTTTTCCCCCTTCCTTCCCTCCCTTTTCCTGGACCAAGCTGAGGTATTTAACAGAAAAGCTCTCAGTGCTGCACAGAGGCTGGGAACACGCAGAAGGGACAATAAGGTGTTTGTTCACAGAGATCATAGAGCAACGGTCTGTAGTTTTACGTGGGAGAGGAGAAACCACTCTTGGGCAGACATTGGGCACGCTGTCCCAACAGAGCTGACAGCCCTCCTGGTGCCTGCTGGGTGATGCTGCCTCCTCAAACCTCACCATCCCCACAGCTGGTGCCTGAAAATAATCATGCTAGATGGAGGTATCCTAGGGAAACTGTTTTTCCCTAATGGGGAACAAACAGGGGATGGAAAACCAGTTGAGAAGAGAGAACACAAGGCTAAATAAGAAGTGCTGGTTTTGAGTCTTGTTCAGGAGCTTCTTTATATCCATGGTTTTGAAGGAAATGTTGTCTTTGGAAACACTCTTATGCCCAGGCATATCTTCTAGTTAATGAGTGGCATTTTATTAGCTGCCAGAAACAATACGTAAGTGTATTAAAGGTCTTCCAAATCTGAGAAACAAGAAAGCTTGAAGTGATCCTTAAAAAAAAAAAAAAAGGACAACAGCAGGATTAAGGGTGATGAAAATAAATTTAATTGCAACAAGAGTGATTAACATGGTATGGAACAAGCAAAGGCCACAGGAGAAACTGCAGATGGGGCTCAATTAAAATAAACTAGAAGAGAAAATGCTTTCCAGCAAGCAAACAAGTTAGACTGCTGCAAATGGGCCATCTGGCTATTTTCCACTGTTCAGTCTTACTGTGTAGGCACTTTGTTGGACTTTGACTGCCGTGACTTCTCTTTTTCTTGCCCTCTTCAGATTCTTCGTTGCTTTGAAAAGCTGGGGACAGGGTTGGAAGAGTGAGGGATTAAACCTGTCTGCACATATGTACACACTTTGCTCCACACACTCTTAGATTCTCAAATAAACATTTATATGCAGCCAATTTAGGATAGTCTGCACACAACCTGATACAGAAGCATGGCCTTAAGGCATAAAATAAAGTGGCAAGAAACGTCAGTAAAAGAGATAGTTGTTCTCTGGGGCAGAGACATACAGAGCCTCCCAGCATTTCCCGGCTCTGTCATTTTTGGAAAGGCAAGAGCTTTTCCCGAATTCCTACTGGCCTGGGCTGAGCTGGTCACTGGTTAGGGCAGGTAGGATAGCTGGGATTTTTGTGGCAGTTTGGTTGGATTATTGCTCTGTGCTTGGTGCCCTGTGCTGGGATGGTTTTCCTGCTGCAAAGGGATACCTGTGAGGTTGTACCACTTGTCCCATCTCCTCCTCCCCTCCTGCCACAAAAGCTGCTTGCTGTAGCTGTTCTCCCAGCAAAAGCAATTAGAGCTTTGCAATAAAGTCATTTGCAGGACCAGAAGGTGCTCTGAAGCACGGACCTTGTAGAAAGCATAACATGATCTCAGTTCCTTATGTGTCAGGTTGTGAGCTGCAAAAATGATTCTCTTAGCCTTAGGGCTGTCCAGTCTTAGTGCTCACCCTAGGGAGAGCTCCATCAAAGTGTCTGCAGAACTTTTCTTCCAAGTGATGTTTTCTACTAGAAGATAAGGAACCTGGAACTGAGTGGGAGTTTGTCAGCAATTACCTGTTAGCTTCTATGGGCTTAGCTGCCCACCTTCCTGTAGAAGACAGGTTAGTTTGTTAAAGCATCCAAATGAAGTTGTTGCCAGAAACCTGTGTTATTTATGACACATATGGGAGAGGCATTGGCTGTATCCCTAATGTGTTGCTCAGGTCCACTTCTCTCCTTATCCCTTCAGCCACAGCTGGGGCCATCAGGAGGATCCTGAGCAGGATCGGAGAGGCAGTGGAGCTCTCAGTCATCAGCTCTGAGGCATATGTTCACGGTCTGGTGTAGATGTTGAGGAGTGTGACCCGGTTTCCTGAGCTGTGCAGGCCACCTCCCCATCATCTGCACTATTGGTGTTGTGTTTACTTGTAGAAATCCAGAACTGCCCCTTGAAGCAGCACTTTGCTCATTATCGTGCACTTGGCCATCCCACTGGAGACATGCAAACGTTACAGCATGGAACCTCTGCCATACAAATGGAACAAGAATCAGAGGCACTCCCAGTGCTGCAAATCCCAACCAGTGCTGTGTGCAGGCTCAGGGCCAGATCTCTTTGGCATGCTTACAGGGAGTGTGAAATGGAGATCAGCATTGGAAACAGCACCCTGATGAGTAGGCTGGATTTCTTACTGGCAGGGAGTCAATCTATTGGAAGAATATACTCAAAATATTATTACTGTGATTTGTTTAACCACTGCTCACAAGGAAAAGCATTGCTTCTGGGCTTCTATTGGATAAAGGGAGGTTGGATTTTTTCCCTGCAGCTAAGCAAACTGTGAAGATACTGTTTGTCTCAGCTGTTAACTTACAAGGCTATTTTTCCATGTGAAAGATCAGCATAGAGTTTGAGTGAGACCAGGAGCTTGTCCCAAAACTTTAAAGGTATGCAAAAATGCTGAAGCTGTTCAAGCTCTTTGCAATGCCTCATGTGTTAGCAGTGACTCATCTGTAACCTGGAGATGTTCTCTAAAATACAGATTAAGCCCTTATCCATCTCCTCCACTGGCAGCTTACCCCTAATTCTCTTTCTCCTTCCTGATACCTCTCCTGGGCAGACCTTAGGGATGGCTGGCTTAGGTTGAACAGGAAAAGCAGTTAACTTTACACTATGAATTTGCCTTCGATTCTGTAAGGCTGTTAAAAAGTTTGCATGATATTCATGGTTCTTTGTACTGCCTAGAGCCAGGCAAGATGAATAATACAAGAGCAGAGATTGGAACACTGATATATTTGTATTCATGAATTTTTATGTCAGAAGGAATCACTCTGGGCTGATCTCCTGGGCATCTAGACCCTTCAAACTTCACCCAGCTATCTCTGTATCAAACCCAGTAACTTACTTTGCCTAAGCCATATCTTGCAAAAAGGTCTCCAAGTGTGGATTTGAAACTACCAAGGGATAGAAACTCCTTTGCTTCCCTTGGCACCAGTTCCAGTGATCCATCACCCCATGTTTAAAATGTGGGCTTTGTTTCCCATTTGAATTTGATTGGCATATGGTTCCCAGCTATTAGTTCTTGTTATGCCTTTCTGTTAGATTAAAGAGCCCTTGCTGGGGTTGATGCTTGAACTAGTTGATCTTCTCCAACTTCATGATTCTATATTATCAATATTATGCATCCTCATAGCACAGAACCTCATGAAAGTCAAACCTTATCAAAATCTAATTACATTATGTTATAACCATGAAGGCAGATTTATCAGACAAACTTAGAATTATACCAACCAACAATATTAAGTATGGAATCTTAATCTGTTTTCTCTGCAAGTTCCTCAGCTAAAATAGATATGATACGTATTCTTCAGTGCTTAGTGAATTGAAGGCAGTATCAGATTTTCCATTATTTTGCCTGCAACTGATGTCAGTCAAACCAAGAGGTTCTTCTTTGCATGTCATTGCTGACTGTTGGCACAGTGCTCTAGTGTTTAGGACCTGCCCAAGTGCTCCAGCACACATTAAAAACGAACATCAGCGGGCCTGCAGTTTATGCAGCCAACTCTTTAAGGACTCCTGAGTATGGCTGATTTCATTCTGTTTATCCATAGCAGATGGTGTTTCCAGTTCTTGCTTCTGAGGAGCAGAAGGCACTTCCAGAGAAGTGGCCATCCCGTGCTCTGTCTCTGCTATTGTCCAGCTTCTGGGTGCCAAACACCTTGGCCTCTTCTGCATCACTACAGCATGACAACTGTCTTTGTTTCCCCCTACTGATGGCCAGTACCATGGCTGTGGTTTATTTTGTTCTAATAAACTGATTATACATGTATAAGTCATTCCTAGCTAAAAGGACACATGAACACGCACACACAACTCCACAGTTTATCCTTGAGGTTGGCACTTACTGACATTTTTATTCCCAGGCTCAACAGAAATTGAGATATGTCTGGTTTGATCTTACACAGCCCTACAAGAGCTTCTCTGCCAATGTGGTCCAGCCCCATTCTGTCCTGTTTTCCTCCGGTATAGCTGTCTCTATTAACTAAATACTTCACAGAGATGCCATTCTGTGATGTATCATGTTGAAATGAATGAGTGCATGGAGGTCAATTTTTCAGCATCAAAAGGCTAATGCTTGACTGTTCAGGAAGAGGTTTTGTTTGTTGTTTTTTTTTTTTTTTTTTTTTTGCCACAAATTATGCCAGTGATGCTATTTAGAGGCCCTTTCTTCTAGACTGATAGTTTATATACTCCGGATGTTCCCTGCCAGCTGGGATCTTTCTGGATCACGGAAGAGAAATGGCCAATATTTGGACAGGTGACCTCAAAGGAAACTCCGGTGATTCAGTAGGTGTGGTCCATCCTCCTGAGTCACAGTCGAAATGTGGTGCCAAACAATGTCATGTTGCTGGAGGACACAGTTTTTACTGGAAATATTAAAACCGACTTGAGCACTTGCAGCTATTTTATATCTAATGATACAGTACAGAAGAACTATTATGAATGATAAATTAATTTAGTTGGTCCAGCCTATATTGCTTCTGTCATTCAGTGTCTGTAGGATGCTCTTTTCTTTTCATAAGCTTTCTGAAGTATCAGGTTGCTCTGACTAGCTGATGGATCCTGACAAGATATTTATTGTATGGGGCTGCAAGGCCTAGAATTACATCCTATGGATTCCCTGTATCAATTCAGGATCCATTTGCATTTAAGTCTATGTACGCTGTCATTGCAATGAGTGGAACTAAAGCATTACAACCTTTGGTTTTTCCATTTTATGGGGACAGTTTTCCCTTTAAGGTGTACAAAATGTATCCAGACATCTGGCCCCAGAGCCATGTTGGCTTGAATGGAAGATGCTGGTCAGGGGCAGCTCCTGCTGTGAGCTGGTGCTGAAAGCATTGCCCTGCCCCACTGTGTCACCCACAGCTCCTCTCTACACAAACATACAGCTGTTATAAATCCTTTTTCCCTGTGTTGTTCCCAGCAGGTAAACTATGACCACTCTACTACTAGTGTTTGTGTGTTTGCAAGCCATCACCACAGCTGCCTCCGCAGAGTTCTCAGGTACGTGCTGCAGCGTGCTAGGAGCCAGCACTGAGCAAGGTGCTGCACAGTGGTCCCATCTCCAAATGGGGACATCTCTAGGTGTGCCCAAGACTTGCTCTGTGCATGCATGGGGCCCTTCTTTGGATGGGTGCGATGCCACCATCTGTCATTGCTATTGCGCTTGAGAGGATGGGAAGACAGTTCAGTCAAACACGGGTTTATGGGAAAGTCAAGGGAGTTTCAGCATTCCCCCTTTCTTCTGCCCTATCAGTTGTGATCTCATGTTGTGGACAGAACCACACTGCAGGAGGCCCCTTCACTCCATTCATCCCCACGTTTGGTGCTGCTCCCAACTCCCAGGAGCAACGATGGAGCAAGGGTAATTGTTGTAGCCTCCATTTCTGCAAGGCTTTTTCAACAAACTAGACAAAAAGGGTACACTTGAACGTGTGGGTGTAGGAGGCTTTCAAAGCAGACAGAGGCACTGCAGCATATGGAAGCACTGGATATTTAGGATGAAGTGCATTATTGATGTAACCCTTGCTTTGTTTGGGAACTAGCAGACAGTAGCGATGGCCTGGAAGTGAAGATACCTGAGCAGTCTCCCCTGCGTGTTGTCCTGGGAAGCTCCCTGAACATCCCCTGCTATTTCAACATCCCAGAGGAAGAGGACACCAGTGCTCTGCTAACCCCACGGATCAAATGGAGCAAGCTTTCCAATGAAACAGAGATCGTCTTACTAGTGGCCACCGGCGGGAAGATCCGGCTCAATGCAGAGTACAAAGAGGTGATCTCCTTGCCCAATTACCCCGCCATCCCTACTGATGCCACCTTGGAAATCAAGGCGCTGAGATCCAACCACACTGGGATTTATCGCTGTGAAGTGATGTATGGGATTGAGGACAGACAAGACACAATAGAAGTCCTGGTGAAAGGTGAGACCCTGCCTTTGCTGCTTCCTCCCAGGATCTGGCCTGGGCAGAAAGGAGAGAAGGTGCTGCTCTCTTCATAAGCACCAGCCCTTCTGGTCAGGTCACACGGGGCCATGTGCAGGTGAGCACAAGCCGTGGGCCAAGCATTTATTCCAGCAGAGCAAACAAAACAGTAGAATGACTCATGGCAGAATATGATGCCAATAAACTGACTCTTCTGACAAGGTGAGTTACAGAGACGGCAAGATGATGTCTTGGCAGGAGGTGGAGCTGGATATTCTGGGCCATTGCTCAGAGGAGTGAATCAGGAGCAGGGCTAGTGCAAAGCCTTTGAATTCTTCCAAATATTACAGGAGAAGGGATGCCCTCAGCTGGACAATTAGTCTGTTCTGGAATTTTTTTTCCCCAAAGCTCATTCTATTAATAAGGACAAAATAAGTAAAGTTGGGGTTCCTACAATCCTTACCTTTATCAAGGGTTTTGCTTTCAGTGAAGGCCAGGAGGACAGCTTCCACCACAACAGGAAAAACCAGGAGGCTTCTGCGGGTTTCATGCACTGGAGTATCCACATCACAGTCCCCTCATTGCCTCCTGGTGCATTTTCCACTGAACTGATGCCAGACCAGAGCATACAGATAGCCATCCTTTATATAGAGTCCTGTTTATTAAAACAAACAAACAAACAAACAAACAAACAAACAAACACTTAGATACCTTCAGAAAATCTACAGACTTTAAGTGGTATGCCTTAGTATAAAATATCATGTGCTCTGCAAGGTCCACCAAGCCACCCTTTAGTTTAAGATGCTCAAACTTACATCACAGTACAAATAATTCATTGTTTTTCTCCCCTTTCTTTGAATCCCTAACTCCTTTGGAGGTAAAGGGGCTGGTTGCTTTCCAGCAGACGTGTCCATGCTGGCCATTGTGTTTTCCAGGCGTCGTGTTCCACTACAGAGCAATATCCACAAGGTACACCTTGAACTTTGAGAAGGCAAAGCAGGCCTGTATCCAGAACAGTGCTGTCATTGCCACCCCTGAGCAGCTGCAGGCTGCCTATGAGGATGGGTACGAGCAGTGTGATGCCGGCTGGCTGGCTGACCAGACTGTCAGGTAAGGGGAGATAAAAGCCACTCGAGGGAAGGTCTATTGTAACAAAGCCTCTGAAGGAGTATGGTTGAGAAGCAGTTGGGAAATGCCAAGAAAATCCACAAGTGTGGCTCAACCATGCTGAGTCCTGTGTCCCCATTAGTGGGCACCTTGGTCTCTGATGTCTTTGGCTGGTTCTCAGGACTGTCACGGGGAAAGCAGGATGCTAGCTCCTCCAGCCCTGTGCTGCTGCCCCATCCTGCTTCTATGCACCTTGTCCCCCAGGTACCCCATCCATCTGCCCCGGGAGCGCTGCTACGGTGACAAGGATGAGTTTCCAGGAGTGAGGACCTACGGTGTCCGTGAGACAGATGAAACCTATGATGTTTACTGCTATGCAGAGCAAATGCAAGGTGACTGGGGGGTTCTCACTAGAAGCAGAAGCAGCCAGTGCTCTGCTTGTGCCTAGTCCAGACAACAGGGCACAAAGGTCCTAGAAGATGACAATTTAAAGGTGGAAATCACATCTGCCAGCAAAGCCAAATGTTCTCTACATTCTATTTGTAAGACCTTGAATATTTTAGTGTTAAAAGATTAATGCAGCATAGAGGGTGCAGTTGCTCTACCCTCCAACAGAGCCATGCTGTCCCGCATGTCTCTGACCACCCATTCCAGGATGTGATTTCCAGAAGTGCCCACTATGCATATAACTGGGATCCACTGAATTGTTCAGCACATCAGAATTGAAATTGGCCTTTATCTTCCACTTGCCATTTGACTCCAGATAGTTAAGTAAGTCTTCCTCCAACTAACTTACTCCCTAAGAACCCCTTTATTCCGGTCTTCAGAGATAATCACCAACATGAGGCTGCAGTTAAACTGTAGGACACAGGACTTTCATTTTATTCAGACTCAGGTCTGATGGAATGGGAATTGGGATTGGGAATTGGGATTAAACTCAACAGCTAACCCCCTGTGCTAATGGATCTTGTGATTGCAGGCAAAGTCTTCTACGCCACCTCACCCGAGAAGTTCACCTTCCAGGAAGCTTTTGACAAATGCCACAGCTTGGGAGCCCGCCTGGCCACCACGGGCGAGCTGTACTTGGCCTGGAAGGATGGCATGGACATGTGCAGTGCAGGCTGGCTGGCTGACCGCAGCGTTCGCTACCCCATTTCCAGAGCACGGCCCAATTGTGGAGGGAACCTGGTGGGCGTGCGGACCGTTTACCTGAACCCTGTCAACCAGACGGGGTACCCTCACCCCAGCTCCCGCTACGATGCCATCTGCTACAGTGGTGAGTGCTCTGAGTGATGTCTCCTTACCTACGTAAGCGAGAAGGAGCTCCTTGTTTGCAGCTAACTTAACCTGAAAACATCCCCGGTGCATTTTCCTCACAGTCTTCACCAGTGTTTGTCTGCTGTTTTGAATGGGGACAAGATGGGACTATTCCAATTTTTCTTTCAAAACCATTCACTAATGCAGCCTAGGAGCATGAATTAAATTAATTATAGTAATTCACACAGGCAGATGGGGGAGGAAAGTATTCCACTGCTGGTCATTTTTCATCTCAGGCACTCCCAGGTAGTGGTGTAGTGGTTCTGTGATTCTGGTCACTGCAGAGCAGCACAGAAGGCACGCCAATAAAAAAGACAGATTGCAGCTCACTGTTTCACCTGTCCTCGTTAGCCAGTGCCTCCAAACACTTGCATTGCTAGTCTCTCTGTACGATACTTACCTTTATGATAGACCCTCTCTGAACTAAGGCAGAGAAGCTTCTTGCTTCTTTGATTTTTGTTTATTTCTTTCTTTATTTTTGCAAAGGTACCTGATCTTAGCCTCTCTTCATGTATTCATGTTCAGGTAGGAAATAAAGAGTCCCAGAAGCGCATGGATGTCTGTCCAAGTAGCAGTTCAGGAGATGTGGAACAGACCTCAGGTAGTCCATGTAGAGGACTTTGAGTGCTGGAGATGGAAGCAAAGGAAAAAGGGAACAGACCTGACCCTGCGTAGTGCTGTGATGCAGTGCAGACACACATCTGAGTGTCCATGCTGGGATAAATCAGAGTGCAGCAGCCTCTGGCAAAATCGTGCCTGGGAAGTGCAGAGTGTCCCCACTACGCCCTCTTTCTCCTGCCTGCTCTCTTCTCCCTGCAGCAAGGAGAGGACAAACACAGCTGCGCACGATCAGCTTAGGGCAGGCAGAGGGGACAGCATTCACGTAGAAATCCATCTTTACAAAAATAGTATGTTCTGAAAACCTTTTCATTTAAACCAATTGTGCCCAGATATATGTATGATTTGTGCATCAGGAGGCCCAAGCATTTGTCCCTGTAAAAGCTCTCAGGCTTCTTGGTATCTATCTATGTGACCTATGTTCCTATAACACAGCCTTCCGGTTATCTCAGGACATTCATTCAGAATTGCTGAGTACAGCCAGTCCTTGCTTGAGCATCTCTGGCTAATTTATTGAATCCTTTAAGATCTGAGAGGTACTGGCTTAAATGAAATAGCAGGAAAATGGAATTGGAAATAAATAGAGCGGGGACAGCAGTATTATGGGCAAAGCCTGATGGTATCTTGTTAGTTCTCCTTCCCCAGCTGAGACCCGCCTCGCTGCATTGCCATCCCTCCCTGGCTTGCTCGGTTCAGTGCTGCTCTTTCAGTCCCCATCTGCAGGCTGACCTGTTCAGTGGGATGTCAACAAAACATATTGTCCTAAGGGACGTGACTCATGCAGAAAAGTGATTTGGGAGGGGGAAGGTGGGAGTAAAGCACTTGTTTAAGTTTGCTACATTGAGTGACCTCAGCTTTCTCGGTGATGGAGGTAGCATGCTTGTATGTGATGAGTTCCTCGGTCCCCAGCTGAGCAGAGCAGGAGGGCAGTGATCCAGGTGTGACTTCATGCAGTTAGTTTAAGGATCTCTGTGCCTTCCTCAGGCTCAGAGTTGCTGTAGAGGTTTTCCTTGCTCCCATGCCACCTTGAGATCCTTGCGGCAGGCACTAGAGGTCAGTGCAGACTCGGATTTGTGCAGGGTGCTCCCGGGAACGGGAGCTGGGAGAACGGGGAAAGCCGTCTGCTTTTCCAGCTGGGGAGCCTGGGGCGAATCATTGCCTCCAACTCATGGATATCCAAGACCAGGCTGGATGGGGCTTTGCACTTCATCTAGTGGAAGATGCCCACGGCAGAGGGTCGGAACTAAATGGTATTTTAAGGTCCCTTCCAACCCGAACCGTGCCATGATTCTGTGATTCCGTGCCCTGCTGCCATTGGAGCCAGCAAACTCTCATCTCCCCCTCCACGACAGCACCAGCACTGTACACCTTGCTGGACTGACCACGTCCTGCAATCCTTGCTTTGTCTCTCAATGTAGGTGATGACTTCGAGGCTCTGATCCCAGGACAGTTCACCGATGAGGTTGGGACCGAGCTGGGCAGTGCTTTCACCATACAGACCGTCACTCAGACTGAGGTGGAGCTGCCCCTGCCACGCAATGCCACGGAGGAGGAGGCCCGTGGCAGCATCGCTACCCTGGAGCCCATGGAGATCACAGCCACCGCCACTGAGCTGTACGAAGCCTTCACCGTCCTGCCCGACCTCTTCACCACCAGTGTCACAGTAGAGACAGCTTCCCCAGGGGAAGAGAACGTGACCAGAGAGGAGGTCACAGGGATATGGGCTGTGCCTGAAGAGGTCACCACATCAGTCTCAGACACTGCTTTCACCACCGAAATGGCAGAGGTGAGCTCGGTGGAAGTGGCCATAGGAGTGACTGCCACGCCAGAACTGGAGTCTGCCTCACCATTCACTGTAGAAGATCATCTCGTGCAAGTGACAGCAGCCCCTGATGTTGCCCTCCTCCCCAGGCAGCCCATTTCCCCCACTGGTAAGTCACAAGCACTCCAAGAAGAGTGAAGATGGTCTGAAAATAGTCTGATCTTCTGCCAGTGCAAAGGACATCCAGATCTCTAGAGGTCTACAGGCCTGTTTGGGTACTTGGAGTTGCAGGCTGAATGCTTCCACCATGGGTGGGGTGGAAGGGCCTTGGAGGGGGGCTGCAGTGCTTCTTCATCATAAGCAGGATGGGGATCAAATGTCTGATACCTGGGGCTGCAGTGGTTGTACTTTGCATTCCCTTGTGCATCTGGGGAGGGGAAGGTCAAGGGAATTAGATCCCCCAGGAAGGCTATAGAGATGCCCAGAACATCACCCTATAATGCAGCAGAGCTCAATGAATGAGGGATCTCCATCCAAGTGAGTTTGCAGGAGTGTTCCTTGCATTGCTGTTGGGAAGATCCTATCTGGTGACATATCTCAGTTTGGGGGTTCCTAATGCCCTGTATCACCATGGTTCCTCTTTCCTCAGGCGTGGTGTTTCACTACCGTGCTGCCACCAGCAGATATGCCCTCTCCTTCGTCCAAGCCCAATGGGCCTGCCTGGAGAACAACGCTGTTATTGCCACTCCTGAGCAGCTCCAGGCTGCCTACGAGGCTGGCTTTGATCAGTGTGATGCTGGCTGGCTGCGGGACCAGACGGTCAGGTAAAGCCATATTGATGAAGGGAATACATCTCTGTGAAACGATTATTCAGCCATGAATGATGGATGCCCCGCCCTTGGAGACATCCAAGGTCAGGCTGGACGTGAGCACCTGATCAGCTGTAGGTGTTCCTGTTCAGTGCAGGGGAGTTGGACTAAATGACCTTTAAGGGTCCCTTCCAGCTCAAACCATTCTATGAACTTGAGGCTTCCCTCTGGTCTGCACTGCTGCTGTATTTATCTGCAGATAAAACTGTCCCAGCCTAAAGTTGTCTCATCATATAGTGCCCAATAGACTCGTTCTTCTCAGTCTGTTCCTAATCTGTGTGATTAGTGATGAATTTCACAGTGAGCTGACATGTATGAAAAAATGGAGGAAAGTTTGTATTCACCGCCCCAAGCTGTAAGTGCAGATTAAATATGTTTCCAAGTCATGCTGGGGTTACCGAGCACCTCTAAATGTGAAGATATGATGTCCTGTTCCCAAGTATGCTGAGATCCTTCAGCCCAGAGTACATAAAGCTGACTGCGGGTCACCTCCTCTCTTCTTTTGTCAGGTATCCCATTGTGAATCCTCGCAGCAACTGTGTAGGAGACAAAGAGAGCTCCCCAGGCGTGCGCTCATACGGCATGCGCCCGGCCTCAGAGACCTACGATGTGTACTGTTACATCGACAGGCTGAAGGGTATGTTCTCCCCGTTCCTCCGTGTGCGGGTAACAGCAGGCACACCGCAGGATGCCAGAGGTGCTGAGGTTCAGACTCACGCTTGTCTTCTCTATCGGCCCACAGGTGAGGTGTTTTTTGCAACCCAGCCAGAGCGGTTCACCTTCCAAGAAGCCCAGCTGTACTGTGCAAGCCAAAATGCAACGCTGGCCTCTGCTGGACAACTCCACGCTGCCTGGAAGCAAGGCCTGGATAGGTGCTACCCTGGGTGGTTGGCTGACGGCAGCCTGCGGTACCCCATCGTGAGCCCCCGTCCTGGCTGCGGGGGGGATGCACCTGGTGTGAGGACCATCTACCAGCACTACAACCAGACGGGCTTTCCTGACCCTCTGTCACGGCATCACGCTTTCTGCTTCAGAGGTACTGTCCCATCCCTCCTAGGTCCTTCCTCTTTGGGGAATGGGTTTTGCAATGGGAGCAAGGGTGCATCGGGGTCCTACCTAGGGCTAAGTGGGATTCACCAAAGCCTTGCTTCTTCTTGGACCTCGGGAGCACACTCTCATAACTGTGTACTTACTTTCTTAACTTGGTCATAGTACAGCTTGGGTTGGAAGGGACCTCAGCAATCATCCACTTCCAACCGCCCTGCCACAGGCCGGATTGCCACCCACTAACTCAAGCACTAGATCAGGTTGCCTGGGGTCCTATCCTGGCCTTCATAATGCCTCAGAGGGAAAATCTCACCTGGTTCCCTCTGCCTTCACTTCTCTGCTCAGCTTGACTCCCAGTATCAGGAGCTCAGCATACTTTTTCACCACGGCTTATTATTTTGGTATCTGGATCACTTACGGAGCTGCTTCATCTGGGACTATGAACTCTTGGACACTCTATCCTGTGTCTTTCTATTCCAGCTCTGCCATCCGTGGAGGAGGAGGGGGTGACCTCACACTTTGAGGAAGAGGTGATGGTAACCCAAGTGATCCCTGGAGTGGAGGGAATACCTTCTGGGGAGGAGACAACTGTGGAGACAGAGCTATCTGCTGAGCCTGAGAATCAGACAGCCTGGGGAACAGAGGTCATCCCAACCGACGTATCGCTGCTCTCAGGTGGGTCAGGCACCATTCTTGAGTTGTGATTGGTAGTCTTGAACCAGAGCACTTCTAAAATAAACTGACTATGTCCTTGCTGAAGGAAGGGCCTTCCAAATGCAGCTGAGGAGGAGGGTGGAATCTGAGAGAGTTCTCTTCATTGGAATTAGCTTTTCATGTAACAGCTTCAGGTGCGTTTCAGAGGAGTGTGCTGGCAAGTGTGGAGGCACTTGAGACACACAGTGCTCCTGAGGGACACGCCACCCTCCACTGGCTACCTTAAAGTGGAGGCAATGGGACAGGGAGGGCATGCTGAGTCTCAAAGAAAGTGTGGGACCAAGGAACTTCAGTTATTTAAACTGAAAGAAGGACTTCTTGCTCTGCTGGTTTTGCGTATTACTGTGGAACAGGCTGTGAACTGATATGCAGTCCCATATTCTTTTGTGTTTGTTTTGTGTTTTTCACCTTATTAGCAACTTAGTTGTGCACACAGGTACAACAGGAGGAGCTACACAGGTATATAGAATTTTTTGCTGCATGACCAGCTGTGCTACCAGAATGGCACTGGCCAGCATAGCTGCTGCAGACCAACATTTACATTGCCAGGGCATCTCACAAAATATGTTGTTGTGTGTCCAGGAGGCAGCCTAGAAACTGACCCCACGCCCAGATGACAGAGCCAAGATGTGCTCAGGGCAGCACCAAACTTTTCTTCCACATGCCATGTCCAAGGAAACTGTAGCTTTATTTTGGCTCCTGGGAATTAGTGTCACTGCTGCCATTGTCCCATGCCAGAAGTTTATGTATTCTGTCAGTTTCCCAGCAATTTGTATGTAGCATTATTTAAGACATTATCCTCATTAACAGATTTGAGGGCATCAAAGGATTTCTGCCAGAGCTCTTTATCCCAAATGTGATGTTATTAGATGTCAGTTTGGAGTTAAATTAGGAAATTGTTAATATTAACTAGTTGTCCTATTTCCCTCTCTTTCTTCCCTCCTTTTCCAGCGAGACCATCTGCTTTTCCTCCAGCTACTGTAATACCAGAGGAAACAAGTACCAGTGCTTCCATCCCTGAAGTGTCCGGAGAGTTCCCCGAGTCTGGAGAGCACCCAGCCAGTGGCGAACCTTCAGCATCTGGAGCCCCAGACACGAGTGGAGAACCAACTTCTGGAGGTTTTGAACTGAGTGGAGAGCACTCCGGGATTGGAGAAAGTGGATTACCATCTGTAGACCTGCAGAGCAGTGGCTTTGTACCTGGAGAAAGTGGCCTTCCCTCAGGGGACGTGAGCGGGTTGCCTTCTGGCACTGTTGATACCAGCGGCTTACCTTCTGCAGAGGAAGAGATATCGGTGTCTATTTCGAGGATACCAGAAGTTAGTGGGATGCCATCTGGAGCTGAAAGCAGTGGTCTGCATTCTGGATTTAGTGGAGAAATCTCTGGCACTGAGCTCATCAGCGGCCTGCCATCTGGAGAGGAAAGTGGGCTCACTTCTGGTTTTCCCACCGTCTCCCTCGTGGATTCCACTTTGGTGGAAGTTGTAACGGCAGCACCGGGACGGCAAGAGGAGGGAAAAGGATCAATTGGAGTCAGTGGTGAAGGAGAGCTGTCAGGGTTTCCATCTGCAGAGTGGGACAGCAGTGGGGCCAGAGGGCTGCCCTCAGGTGCTGAAGCCAGTGGGGAGCATTCCGGGGTGCCTGAGCTCAGTGGGGAGCATTCCGGGGTGCCTGGGCTCAGTGGAGAGCCTTTTGAGGTGCCTGAGCTCAGTGGGGAGCATTCCGGGGTGCCTGAGCTCAGTGGGGAACATTCTGGGCTGCCTGAGCTCAGTGGAGAGCCTCTTGGGGTGCCTGAACTCAGTGGGTTTCCCTCAGGACTGGACATCAGTGGGGAACCATCTGGAATACCCGAGGTGAGCGGCCTGGTGGACGTGAGTGGCCTTACCTCTGGTGTTGATGGAAGTGGTGAGATCTCAGGCATTACCTTTATAAGCACCAGCCTGCAAGAAGTGACAACCCCGTCAACTGCAGAAGCAGAAGCAAAAGAGATCTTGGAGATCAGCGGACTGCCTTCAGGAGAGACTTCTGGCATGGTGTCTGGGAGCTTAGAGGTCAGCGGTCAGCCTTCGGGACACATAGACTTCGGTGGGAGTGCTTCTGGAGTGCTTGAGATGAGTGGATTTCCAAGCGGAGCAGTTGAGAGCAGTGGAGAAACCTCTGGGGTTGAAGTCACCAGTGGCCTTGCGTCTGGAGAGGAAAGTGGGCTCCCCTCAGGCTTTCCCACCGTGTCTCTCGTGGATACCACGTTGGTAGAAGTTGTAACGCAGACATCAGTTGCGCAGGAGGTGGGAGAAGGACCTTCTGGGATGATAGAAATCAGTGGATTTCTTTCTGGAGACAGAGGACTATCTGGAGAAGGGTCTGGAGCTGTGCAGTCTAGTGGGCTTCCTTCAGGAACAGGAGACTTCAGTGGAGAGCCATCCGGGATCCCGTATTTCAGTGGAGACATTTCTGGAGCCACAGATCTAAGTGGACAACCTTCAGCAGTGACTGATATTAGTGGGGAGGACTCGGGGCTTCCAGAAGTCACTTTAGTCACATCCGATTTAGTAGAAGTTGTGACAAGGCCAACGGTTTCACAGGAGCTGGGTGGGGAAACAGCTGTCACATTTCCTTATATCTTTGGGCCAAGTGGTGAGGGCTCTGCGTCTGGAGACCTGAGTGGAGGAACATCTGCAGAAGGTGGTATAGAAACATCAACAGCTTATGAAATCAGTGGTGAGACATCTGCCTTCCCTGAAACGAGTATAGAAACATCCACAGGTCAAGAAATCAGTGGGGAAGCGTCTGCATACCCTGAGATTAGTGTAGAAACATCCACGAATCTAGAAACCAGCGGGGAAACATCTGCATACCCTGAGATTAGCACAGAGACATCCACAATTCAGGAAGTTAGTGGGGAAACGTCTGCCTTTCCTGAAATTAGCACAGAAACATCCACAATACAAGAGATCAGTGGGGAAACATCCGCATTTCCTGAAATTAGAATAGAAACATCCACCTTTCAAGAAATTAGTGGGGAAACGTCTGCATTTCCTGAAATTAGAATAGAAACATCCACCAGTCAAGAGGCCAGGAGTGAAACGTCTGCATTTCCTGAGATTACCATAGAAGCCTCCACCGTCCATGAAACCAGTGGAGAAACGTCTGCCTTTCCCGAAATTAGCATAGAAACATCCACAGTCCATGAAATTAGTGGGGAAAGTTCTGCGTTTCCTGAAATTAGAATAGAAACATCCACAAGTCAAGAAGCCCGAGGTGAAACATCTGCATTTCCTGAGATTACCATAGAAGCCTCCACAATTCAAGAGATCAGTGGAGAAACATCTGCATTTCCTGAAATTAGCATAGAAACTTCAACTGTCCGTGAAATCAGCGGTGAAACGTCGGCCTTTCCTGAAATTAGAATAGAAACATCCACCAGTCAAGAAGCCCGGGGTGAAACATCTGCATTTCCTGAGATTACCATAGAGACATCTACTGTCCATGAAACCAGTGGGGAAACATCTGCATTTCCTGAAATTAGCATAGAAACTTCCACGCAAGAAGCCAGGGGTGAAGGATCTGCCTATCCTGAGGTTAGCATAGAGGCATCCACAATTCAAGAAGTAAGTGGGGAAAGTTCTGCCTTCCCTGAAATCAGTGTGGAAACATCCACAAGTCAGGAAGCCCGTGGTGAAACGTCTGCGTTTCCTGAGATTGGCATAGAGACATCCACAGCCCACGAAAGCAGTGGGGAAACTCCCGGGCTGCCTGCTGTTAGCACTGACACTGCTGCCACGTCTCTGGCCAGTGGTGAGCCCTCCAGTGCTCCTGAGAAGGAAATTCCTGATGCAACATCACACTTGATCGCAGGCGTTTCAGGGGAAAGCTCTGTCCCAGACGTCGTAATCAGTACCAGCGCTCCAGATGTTGAACTCACACAGGAACCCAGAAACACTGAAGAGACTCGGCTTGAAATAGAGCCCTCCACTCCCGCGGCGTCAGGACAAGAGACAGAAACAGCTGCTGTCCTCGACAGTCCCCATCTGCCGGCCACTGCTACTGCTGCCCTGCATCCAGCCTCCCAAGAAGCAATAGATGCACTGGGACCCACGACAGAAGGTACTGTGCCTTCTCCCAGCCCTAACATACCAAGGAAGGGAAAGGAGGGAGGGGGCACATCTCCTGCCTGCTCATTGCAGAGCTGAGGGCCAGCCCAGGGGAAGCACCAAGTGGTGCACGGGGACCTTCCCCTGCTGCAGCATGGGAGCAGGCATTGACTGCTCCTTCCAGCTGCTGCTCCTGATGGAGCTGGCACCAGCTAGGAGCATGACTGGGCATCACCTACCTGTGCCCCTGGGTTGCATGGGTGATGGTTGGGATGTAGGTGACCTGGAACAGGGGCTGGAAAAAGTGCGCTCTGTGAATGACCAGTGAGAGCCACTGGGTGTGACACATCAGTGGAAGGCACCAGGGCATTCACACCCTGTCTGAAATTGCTCTTAGCCATTGCTCTAATCTCAAGAAAACAACATTTTTTTTCTCATCATGTGAAAAGCAGAGCAAAGACGGCTCCACCCGCCTGAGACTTCCACCCTGGCTGGGAGATGTGGCTGGGAAGTTGGATCAGGCAGGCTGCAAGCCTCTGCCCTGCTTTGTTTCTCTCTCCATGATGTGCTGACTCGCTGCCCTGGGTGTTTCCAAGCTCTTGCTCCACAGCAGCCATTCCATCAGCTGCTTTGCTGTGCCAAGGGGCTGAGAGGCACAAGCCAGCTAGGAACAAAGATCTCTGCTCTCAGCCTTGTCACTGCTGAGTGCAGCATTTGCATTGAGCACGCTGCTCCCTGTAGCACAAACGGGCAAAATGTGTGAGAAGATGCTCACAGCTTCTGGCAGCTGCACAGATACATGTGCTCCCTTCACCCTGCCCCTTTTTGGTGCTTTAGCAGGACTGGTAGTTGCCAAGTATAAACAGATACAATATTGTAAATCTGAATAACCTTGTATGGTGAAAATGCTTCACCAGCTTTCTGACAGCACTCCACCAAGTAGTGCTTACGTGCCATGCAGACACTAGGATGCTACAATGAGAAGACAAGCAGGGACATTTTCATGCTTGCCAGCCACTTCTTGGCCACGAAGGAGCCCTGTAATGTCCCACAGCATCCCTGGCAATGGCTTGGTTTCACTTTGCTACAGCCAGGAGCAGGCTCTGGGGCACAGGCCCCACTGCAAAAATCATTCCTCTTGTCACATAAACACACTGGTGCTTTTAGATACCTTGTGGTTCTGTTCACATTGGCCATGTTGCAGACATATAGCAAAAAATGCGTTTGCAAAGAGATCTGCTTCTAGCAAAAGCAGTATTCACTCCACTCTCTTCCCATGCTGCCTCCTGGTCAGCTGCTTCCTGGTGAACCCACACCACTAAGCACAGACAGATCTGGATTTGGTATGGGTCAGTAATGCAGGGCTCTGTGCTGCTCAGCCTGGTTTCAAGCTTCGTTCCCGTCCTCAAAATGCTTTGGACAAGTCACTGCATTTCACTCTGCATCATTTCCCTCTGGGAAAGCAGGTGACCACAGCACAGCCCTGCTCCCCACACATCCCATCTGTCTTTGTAGAAAGCCCCCAGAACTCTCCTTGCATCCCGCATGGGCTTTGCCCTTGGGCCATGCTTGCTGCCACGTCCTAGCCTGGAGACAAAAACAAGTCAGAAGGACAATGAGAAGGAAGAGAACCAGCCAACAAGGCTCAGCAAAAAGAGAAAAAATTGGCCCCAAAGTGTTGTTTTATTTCACTGCTTATTCTTTTTATAAATTACCCACAAGGCTATTGCCAGATTCTTCAGAGCTGTTGTTAGCCAACATTCTTGTGAAGCATTTTGAAAGAAAACCATGTGTTAGACAGCTCATGTGTGAAGAAGTTTGAAAAATGTTCCAAAATTGGAATATGTTGTGTATTTGTGAGTCACGGGGATGGCAATATAGCAGCTGGGGTTTCTTAACAGGTGACAGAGGTAAGTGATAACTGCACAAAGCTTAACTGTGGATTCCTTGTACACTAGAGATGGGCTTCAGAACACGTGCTTGGTTTTTGCTTCTCTAGAAGATAATCCAGGGTATACGAATTATTTTGTTGATAAGCTTCTTTGCTGTAGTATTTCTTCAGGGTGAAATGCAGTCCAGGTCAGGGTCTGAACAAGGCTCATCCAGGCAGCAAGAAAGTGTTGCTGACCATGAATGTGCAGCACCTCTGCACAGGGGTGAAATTCCTCTAGAAAAGTAGGGCACAGTGCTGATGAAGAAGAACAAAGAAGGAAAAATATTCTTAGGTATCCTCTTCTGAAATCATCACTCTTCAGAATGACTGTGAATGCAAAAAGCCTACAAGGAAGAGCTACGGGTTGGAACCATGGTTTGCAACCTCGTGCTGTGCTGAGAGTTGTAGGGTGTTGTGGATGCTCATTAAGTGCAGTGTGTTTCGGCTACAGTTGAGGCATGACCAAAGCTGGTTCAGCTCACAGAAGGAGCTCAGGGCAGCGCATGAAGCTGCTGGGCTCCTGTCCTGCCATTTAAGCGTTCCAACTAGATTCAGCAGTCTTTTTAGTGGGATGACTCCAGAAGAATTACATTTTTTCTGTAGGCTCTACTTCTCTCTCAAAGACAAAGCCACAAGGACAAGAAGACTGGAGGTTAACACTTGGGATGCCAATATTTTTTAGTTTTTAACAAAATTGAAGGCTTTGCCTGCACGTGTCTTTGTCAGCAGTTGGATTCATCCTTGACGACGGGAAGCCTACAAGCCTACAGCATGAAGAAATGGCCATAGACTTGGCTTCTCCACCCAGAGCTTTGCCAGCTCAGTGGGTCTTTTTGCTTCGGGTAACATTTGAAGACAAATAATTATTAACTGAGAAGAGCACGCTGGCGCTTCAGTGAAAGGCTGTGGTTTGGAGCATTCTGACCAGCCAATGTTTTAAAAACTTCACTCGAGTCAAGGGAAAAATAGAAATGTGCTGAAATGGCAGCAATTTGTGTTAAGTTTTGCTTGCCTCTGGTGAAAAGAACGCATGGAGTCTTCCACCAGTGGCCCCAAAGCAGCTAAGGTTAGAATCCAAGTGAGAAAAGGTATTGATGGTGTTTCCTCCTTCACACCACAGAAATCCAAGGGATAGCTTTTTTTTTTCTTTTTTTCTTTTTTTCCTTCAAAAAGATCATTCTAGAAACAGCTTTGGTTTAATTAAATAGTTAATTCTTTTAGTAACTTAATTGCTCATCACTAGCTGGCTACATGAGCTACATTGCTCTCCTCAGCTCCTCCTCTTCTCTCCTTGGTAGGAGTCAGTCAGTCAGATGTTTTTCTTCTCTATTTGAGTGATCAATTCAAACTTCCCTGGAGACTCAGAAAGGCAAATTTAACTTGTACCTGGAATTTTATCTCAGTCTCTAGAAGATAATGATGCAGCTGGTCTCTGAATGCCTGTTTGGATAATCACACTTACAGGAAGGTCTATAAAGAAGGGGTGAGGAGCACATCAGGGACTGTTGGACATTCAGAAAATGCCTCGTGTTTCCGCTTTACATTTTCTTCTATGCAGAACAAAAGCAAGAGTACAAATCATAGAGTATTTTTCTGAGCTAGTTCCTCGCAACATAAGACTAGAATTTGTTCAGGAGATAGGTGGTAGCACCCAGCCTGTCTGCAGTCTGCTTCTCCTCCATAAGTGTTCTAAGCACAAAGCTAACTTCATTTCATGAGTACTTTTGCTATCTGGATGCAGGCTGTCACTGAGAGAAGTGCACAGATTGTATTGTTTTAAGGAACATTAGCACTGTTTCTAGTATTTGTCTGCTTAGCTTGGGATGAAGGATCTTGAAAGTCTTTCCTTCTCTCTCACTGTGTGCTCACTTTGCATGCCGTTTGCCTTCTGAGCAAAACCAGGACTGATCTATTTCATTTCTAAAGGATTTCTCTTTCCAATTTCCATGATCTAGTACAGCACATTGTCTTCAAAGGCACTGGGAGAATACTTGTGCTGTGTTTAGCTGCATCAAAAGAAAATAGTACTGACTAAATATAGTAAGTATCTGGCAGTGTAAGAGAAAGCTGAGGAAGTGAATGGTGTGAAGCAAATTCAAAGATTGTACTGTAACTCTGTAGCTCCCCTTGCTTTTGCCAGCCAACAGTTTACAAGTTCCAGATGCAAGACCCTATTTACATTAGAGGTTTTTCTGTTTTGATTTTTGGTTTCATTAATAAGAAATAATCCAAAAGTTATCCCTCAGGTCCTGTTAGTAGTATAAAATAGGACCAGTTGTCACAATAGATTTGAATAATCCTTTGTAATTTCTGGGTGATATTAAGTACGGTGCAAAGCATCTCCCAAAGAGCTCTTAATTTTGCATTATCCTTGAGAAGTGAGTTAATAATAAGTTCTAAGTGGGCTTCCTATTTTCGGCACTGCAAAGCATTTTCTTCCCTGTTTCTGTTTCAGAGCTGAAGCTCTTGAAAGCCAGGGCTGCCTCTGTTCTGCATCCCATGCCACATCAGTTGTTCTTTGTTAGCACTGGGTAATAATAGCAGTAGTCTCTTCTCCTTGTTCGCTGATAAGCTCTTGAGCTGCACCTTAAAGCAAAGCTGACTTTTGAATGGCTGCTCACCCAAGCAAACAAATAGCTCACTTACATCTAAGAATGTCAAATCCCCCCTGCTGCAGGCTTTCCTGCTGCTGGGGATGGGCACAGTGATTTACTGACCTCACCCAGCCATAAACCCTGTGGAAGGGGATACGCTTATGGTATGTAAAAGGTTAAGAAGGAGGAACCAAGCATTGAGTGATAGATGGGGTTTTTTTACTGGAGTTCTCACCTCCTGTAAATCCAGTGGCTTTGATGTGATATCCTAGAAGTACCCACAAACCAGCTTGCCACGGTTTCCAGAGGCAACGTGGCTGCCAGTTTAAAGCTTACATTTCTAAAAGACCAGATTTTCTGGGGGGACCAAAATCAGCAACTTTTCCTCCAGGCTGGCTAACATGTTTGAGTTTCCTGATATCAGCCTGGTGACTTGATCAAGCTGGAAGTGTCCCTGTTCATTGCGGGGAGCTGGACCAGATGGCCTTCCAACTGAAACTGTTCTATGATTGAGCATCCAGACGGAGATTCAGTCGCTGTCCCAACAGCAACTAGGCTGAAGGGGGGATTTGGTATTTATGATCATCATGTGCTTAGAATGTCTTCTTTCCAGCCACTTGCACCGTGCTTATGGAAAAAATAACTGTCTCATTTGTATTTGTTGTCTGTTCTCCTAACACTACTGATGAGTATACACTTTTTGTGTGATATATACAAGTGTATGTGTCTATGTATCTAACATACATACTGTATGCAGAGCTTTGTTTTTACAGCATATATAATATGAGCAGTCATATTATATACATTATCTGTAAAAGGAAATTCTTTTCCAGTGTTATTTCCCATCTGGAGACTTGTGGCAATGAATTTGCATGTGTCTGCTCCTTCTTCCTTCAGCATCAGGGATGGCAGCTCCCAGCGAGTCCCATGCATCTCAGAAGAGACCTCGGATGTACCAAAACTCTACTCCACATTGCTGAGGATGACCAAAGTCTCATTCTTCCCCACTAAATGTTCTGCTTTGTACGTGCTTTGTTTCCACTTCCGCAGTGTGCTTTCCTCTTGATGGAGCTTGATGGACAAAGAAGAGCCTTTCCTTCCTTGTTCAGCTGGAGGCCACTGGGATCAATGAAACATCTGCTGCCACTGCTGTTGGGAAGACCAGGGATCCTCTGGAGCTGTCATCATCCCTGAGGATATTTCATTTTCCTCTATGTTTTCTGTCTCCTAAGAACTCCAAGTGTCACTACAGACAAGAGCCAACCAACTGCAGCTCCTCTCTCTCACCAGGCACACAACCCCTCATACATTCTGGAAACTCTCAAAGTATTTCATAATGTCATGGAAACGAGATCTCAGATTTTCTTTGCACTGTATTGAATATAGAAATCCAGAATTTTTTCATGAGTATTTAGAAGAGCAACACAGAGGAAGAAATTCCTTCTCTCAGTGAAGAGCTAACTGCAAAACTGGCATTAAGTGGTTCATCAACCATCTGAGGAACAAATATGTTGCTTATATTGATATGATCTAGAATAAAGAAGACAATTCTCATGCTCCAAAGCACAAACCAATTTGCCACCCAAGGTCAGGAAGAGTTTTTCGCATCATTCAGGCACACTACAGAGCATGTCAGCCTTTAGTTGACATATCAGATATTGGCTGCTGGGCAACTAGATATTCACATCACTACTCTGCTCTGGTATTCCCATAGCCAGCATGTTCATCATCTTTGAATGTTTCCTCACTAACCCCTCTCATCCAGGAGAGCATAGAATGTGTTAGTCAGCACTTTCACAGCATTCTATTTCTTCAGAGTGTAATAGAATGAAATGTTGTCTTGCATGAAGATCTAATCAATCTTTTAACATAATCTGCATGGGTGTCCACCCACTTTTTTATTAGTCTTGTTTCTTGAGTTGAACATCTCCGAGATCTTTTCATTCTGAATGGTTTTCCTTCTGATTCTTAAGTTCAGTGAGTAGGATTAAGGCTCAATCTGGAGATATACTAGAAGAAGACCTTTAATTCCAGCACAAAATAGATTTTCTAGTATATAGATCAAGCTGCCTACCTGTGACCTGCTTCCGTGCTTCCTTCATTCTTTCCCAAGATGACAGAGGATGGAAGTGCTACCAGATGATGGCATTTAGTACCCAGGCTTGTGCTAATTAGCAAGTTGAGAAACACTGAAAAGTTGGAAGTCCAATTCCTCCCATTACCAACTTCTCTTTTCACCTCTGAGAAAGCAGAAAGCATCTTAAGGGATGCTCTAGATGGGAAAGTAGGAATAGTTTCCACCACCATGAGAGACTCAGCAGCTGAGAAAGATGCACAGCTTCTTCCAGTCCCATCACAAGCAAAAAAAACAAGTAGTGTGAAGAGGTCCACTGCACTCCGGAGTTCTTCACCAAGGAAGAGGCTACCATAGTCTTTGATCCTGAAAAGGAAAAGGCTGAACCACCTTTGAACCCACTTCTTTTCTCTCCCGCACTTAGCTTCACTGAGATGAGATTTCTTACCCCAGGACTTCATCTGAATTAGAATTAAGAAAAAATGATCTCCAGCAATGCTAGTTGTGTGTCAGGGATCTATTTGACAATATTCTTCTGACCCAGCAGAAGTTGGTGTGTTCTGCCCATCAGGTAGACGGTGGGCAAAGAAGTTTCCACAGCTGTCAGAGTCACTGAGTGCTGTATCGGAAATGTCTTGCTGAGGTTGCCCTGATATCTCCAGAATGGCGTTCAACCATCAGGTGACATCAAAAGAATGTCTTCCTCATAGGGTGGGTTGGGTCTCTTGACTTCATTCCTCCAGCAGCAGCAGTGGCAGTATGTTATCAAGTAAGACCTGAACAAGTTCTCCCAAAACAAGCGATACTCCCTCCTAACAAGCAAGGAAACAAGTTCTCCTCTTGGTGGAATTCTCTGCCCAGAGCCCTAATGGAAGCCCTTGATTTCTTGCAGACACTGATGAGTGCCACTCAAGCCCCTGTCTGAATGGAGCTACCTGCGTTGATGGCATCGACTCTTTCAAATGCTTATGCCTTCCCAGCTACGGAGGGGACCTGTGTGAGATCGGTACGGCCTACTCGGCTTCAGCTAATCTTACTAACAGCCTCATTACCTCCTTCCAGCCCTATCCCCAGAAAGCTGAGCCCAGGTGCTCCCATCAGCCCTGCCCTCATCTCATTAGCTAACCTCTAACAGCCAGCTTGGAACACAGTAGGGAAAAGCTTTGAGCCTTCTGCTTCCATATTCTGATTCATTTCTTCATCACAGCATTGTGTTCTCTGAGATTCCCAAGCAGGGACCTCTGGCGTCCTCTTCAGCTTTCTTGTTTGTGTTCAGCTTCTCTGGTGAAGCTGCATGCAGACTGTGATGGTGTTGATCGCTGCATCTTTGGGTCAAGAGTCTTCCTGTTCATCTGTGACAGTAGGGAAACATCTGAGTACATCTCCACCCCAGGCAAACTTTCTCTGCTAGACTGGAATTTCATGGAAGGATGCTTCAACTGAGCCATGTAAAAATGATTGTGTTTCACTCTGTGAAGAAGCCTCCTTCACTCCGGGAGTCTCCACCGATGTGACACAGCATGACATTTCTGTCATCTCTTCAACGTGGCTTCCTGTGGTAAAGCCAGCAGGGAATGTATATCTGAGAAAACATGAAGTGACCTATTTTTACTTCAAAATGAGGCGCACTCTGACCTGCACTAATACTTCTTTTTGTTTCTGCAAGAAGGAAAAAAAAGCATTTTTTTGTTCTTAAAACTGATGAAAGGCCGAACTTCTGTCAGCTGAACTGAGAGGAAGGTCCCCTGCCTTGCTCAAGCAAGAGGAATAAGTTGCATTTCTTACTCACCTTGACATGAGTCACGCTAATATGCATTGGGTTTTTCTTCATCTTTCTCTGCATCTCTCTTTCTGCTTTCAGTATGAGCGTACAGAGTAGACCATAAAAAAACCTCAGGATTTTTGGACCATTTGGGCAGGAATGGTGCTGTCTTTATGTCTCTTTGTCAATGCAACTTAATCAGCCTCTGATTTACCCACCCCTGCTGCCTTCTGTTCTGCCAGAAGACTCCTACCCTGCAGCTGCTCATGACCTTGTTTGGTCCAAGCAAGACTTAATTTTCTCTTTTCTCTTTGCTATGATTTATGGGTTCATAATGCCTGCATCCCATTTTCTAGGTGATACAAGAAGAAAGGAAGGACTCAAATTCAGTGGTAAATATAATTCTTTATTATTGCCATGAGGCAGATCTTCCTTTCCCTAAAATCTGTCAGTCTCCAGGACACTGCAGGAGTCAGTCCTTCCTGTCACGATGTCAGTGTCCCTTCTACGAGTTTTTGCTGGTATTTTCCAGTGTGATTGCCTAGAGCTTCAACTACTTCCAGATATTCCATCTGATCTGTTAGAAAGCACAGAAAACATCGAAATGCTTCACCTTGCTACCAGCCCTCCCAACATCTGTGGAGCAGGTCTGCAGTCTTCAGTTGGAAGAAGACCAGAAGGGCGGATCAGCAGGAATTTGTGTTACTGAAGGCAATAGTGCTTCGACCTACCAAGATTAACACCAGAAGAAAGAAACTGAGCACAGAAAACCTTACTGTAAAGGGAGGGAGGCATGAGGACTGATGGAATCCCACCCCAAGAGCAGCAAGTTCCTGCTCGCACCTCTTTATTCCCATCTTGGGTTGCTTTTCGTCCAAAACCCAGAACCACAGCAAGTAATGTGACTGCCTCATCCTGGGCTCTCACCACTCAATTCCTTTTTGATGTATGAATGTCAGTTCTGGCATGGAGATTCAGGTTTCAAAGACGCTTTCCAAAGCAACAAAAATCTGCAGGAGGAAAAAAGAGGGTTGTTGCTTTGATCAGATCCTCAAAAATAGTCAAGGAAAACAAATGGGGATGGAATTGCTCCAAAATAACTCTGTGTCACTTGAGTTTTCCAATAGCACTTGTAACTTTGTGACAAATATGGAGTCTTCTGCATAGGCTTCCCTCTCTTCTGCATTTGTCTTAGGTACCTTCTGATCATTTTCCCTGGGATGCCATGCAGACAACACTGTAAGGTTTTGCTTTTTAGAGGAGGTGACCATGTGTTGTCCTGTGCCACAAGTGTGTGAGCTGCCAAGAGGTGAGTTGGAAAGCTGTCAGACGGTGCACCAACTCCTTTTCAACCCTCCTTTGTGTGTTTCAGACCTGGCAAACTGTGAGGAAGGCTGGATCAAGTTCCAGGGCCACTGCTACAGGCACTTTGAAGAGAGGGAGACATGGATGGATGCAGAGTCCAGGTGCCGAGAACATCAAGCCCACCTGAGCAGCATCATTACTCCAGAGGAACAAGAATTTGTGAACAGTGAGTGTTGGGGGCTGCCTGGGGGACATGAGAACAGGGAAGGGTCCATCCATTGGACTCCACACTTATGGTGCAGAGGTTTGTGCAAAATAATGTAAAAAGCAAATGCTAGATGACCCCAGAGCCCCTGGTCGAGAAGAGGTGAGCTGGAAAAGGGCTGCCTGCACACAGCATGGTGAGCCAGCACCTACCTTTCTATCCCTGTTCTGCTTTCCCAGGCCATGCACAGGACTATCAGTGGATCGGCCTCAGTGACAGAGCTGTGGAAAACGATTTCCGCTGGTCTGATGGGCACTCACTGGTGAGTAACTGGGACGGACCCAGTCCTCAGCCTGGGGCAGGGGAATTGGTGGGAGGAATGGTGCTGGGAACAGAGCCCTCGAGTGACACGTTGAGTGCTTGGATACGGTGTGAGGGCAGCCCTCAGATAAATGGTTTTCCTGGTTTTAACCAGCTCTGGTGAAACCGCACCTGAGCAGAGGCTGAGCTCCATGGCACCATGGCCATAGGCGTATCGCTGCAGTAGCAGTGCAGGTAGCTGTGGTCTCTAGCAGGTGGAGGCAGGAGGAGACACAAAGGAGGGAAGGAGAGAGGGGACTCAGGCTCAAGTGTTTTCCTCTCCCCCCAGCAATTTGAGAACTGGCGGCCCAACCAACCCGACAACTTCTTCTCCGCGGGCGAGGACTGCGTTGTGATGATCTGGCACGAGCAAGGCGAATGGAACGACGTCCCCTGCAACTATCACCTGCCTTTCACGTGCAAGAAGGGAACAGGTGAACTCCTGCTGTGCACCAGCAAGATGGGGGTGATTCAACCAATGGCTGTGGGATTGGGGCATAGGGGGAACGAGCCCTTGTTCTTCCACTGAGCTCTTTGAGAGTAACAACCCTATGTTCAGCCAGGAAAGCTCATGCTGTAAGCCTGCCTCCCACTGAAGTTTGTATGAATTTAGGTTTCTTTGAACTTCTGTAGCAATAGTGCCTTTTTTGTAGTATCTCCATCGATTCCCCTCCTAAGGAAACAATCTCCCCATTCTCAGCTTATTCTCTAGCCCTGGGTCTGACTGATGGATGTTGTAAAAGCTTGAGGGGTAGCACCTGCCCATGTGAGTAACAGAAACTATCTGGATCAGAAGTGCCATTCCAGCAGGGGAATAATGAGGGAGGGCATCACTCCCACCACATCTCAGGGATGGGCAAGGTGGTTGCATCTTTCTACCCCATCAGTGGCCTCACTTAAAGGTCAGAAGAAGCGACCATCACCCACTTACAGACACCACAGAATCATTATGTTTGGGAAAGACCACTAATATCACCCAATCCAGCCGTCAGTCCATCCCCACTGTGCCCTCAGTGCCACATCCCCACAGTTCTTGAGCACCTCCACGGATGGTGACCCCACAACCTCCCTGGGCAGCTGTGCCACTGCATCACCACTCTTTCTGAGAAGTTTTTCCTAATATCCAACCTGAACCACCCCTGGTGCAACTTGAGGCCATTCCCTCTTGTCTGCATGGGACAGCACAGGAGAAGCAGCAACGGGGCTGACGGGTTGAAAGCTGTCTGCCAGGGTTTCTCCATCTCTTATTGTCTTTGCCCATCTCCTGCAGTTGCCTGTGGGGACCCACCTGTAGTGGAGAACGCCCGGACCTTTGGCCGGAAGAAGGACCGCTATGAGATCAACTCCCTGGTGCGGTACCAGTGTGACCATGGCTACATCCAGCGCCACGTGCCCACCATCCGCTGCCAGCCCAACGGGCACTGGGAGGAGCCGCGGATATCCTGCATCAACCGTACGTCTCAGCCATCCCGGTCCCAATCATCCACACCTGTGGGATGGTGGAGAGGGATGCCCTTGGCCAATTTTTTTCTCCCCCGGGGATGTGGATATTCAAGGTGCTGGATGCACGCAGCTGGGAGGAATGGGAATCGAATTAATCATAGAATCACAGAATGGCTTGAGTTGGAAGGGACCTTAAAGATCACCCAGCTCCAACCTCCTGCTGTGAGCTGGTTGCCCCCCACCGCATCAGGCTGCCCAGGGCCTATCCAACCTGGCCTTGAGCACCTCCAGGTGCATTGGGTGGCACTGGGTGTAGGGCAGTGCTGAGCCATGAGGAGATGCCGTGCTGGAAGCTTTCCAGAAGGTAGGGCTGAGGGATGGAGCAAAAAGCTTAATAAGAGCCTTGGCTACTTAAAGAAAAGAAGAAAAAAAGGAGCAGCTCCTGCAGCTGGTGAGTAGCAGAGGACGGGAGTGGGGAGCCCTGCCGAGGAGACAGAGATGGCCCCAGGGATGGGGCTGGGTTTCTGGCCCTCCTCGAGGCGTCCCGGCCCATCCCCAGGCTGCTACACCCCGCTCCCATCCCTGCTCGGAGCTTCTCAACAATGACATCGAGCTCAGCCAAATCACATCCATCAAATGCCGGCCGGCTCCTGGCCAGCTCCGCTCCAGCCCAGTCCCAGAGCTGGGGAAGGCAGGCGGGAGGGACGGAGGGAAGCACAGTGCTGCACTCCTGGTGCTGCGTTTTCCCTGCTTTCCTTCCTCCCCTGTTTCTCCTTATCCCACTAACGATGCCATTTCTCCCCGCAGCCTCCAGCTACCAGCGCCGGCTATACAAGAGGAGCCCCTGGAGCCGGTCGAGACCCGGTGTCATGCACAGACCCACCCATTAGAGCGGGGCGAGGGGTGAGCAGAGAGAGAAAAGAGAGATTTTTACGGAACACTTATATTAACAGAGGCGATTTCTTCTTCTTGTTGTTGCTTTTTTGTCATATAAGGAAAAAAAAAAATTATATTACAGACAAACCCACCTTTGTGTATATATATATAAAAAAAGAAAAAAAAAAAATTAATGTTTTCCAAGCACCAAAGCAAAGCAAATTAGAAGTCAGCATTCTTACTAACAGTCCGGTTCCAATTATCGTCGTGCCTTCGGGGACAGGGAGGGGGGTGGGATCGCAGAGGGCAGGGGGTTAAGTTAAATAATAAAGATGATTATTTTTTTCCTGATTTTATCCACGAACAATGTAATTATTTCTGTTATTTAATCTCCGGGGTGAACAGCACCTTTTGGGGTTAATTTTATTTTATTTTTTTTTCCAGAATCCTACTGCTGCGGCGCGTCGGGGCGGGTGGGGAGAGGGGCAGTGAATGTACCGGGAGGGCCGGGGGCTGCGGTGGGGGGAATCGGGGGGAGGTTGAGAGCCCCCCACCACCGCCCCACAGCGCTGCGCCCATCCCGGGACGACGTGCTCTTTCCAGGGGACCGTGCGGGGCACCAGCGTTCCCTGCACCTATTTATATTTTTTGAACATATCCTATTTTGAAAGAGTGATAAATAATAAAGAGAGCGAAATTGGAAAGGGTCGTTGTGGTTTTTTTTTTTTGGGGGGGGGAGGAGGGCAGCAGGAGGTGGCTGTGTGGGGTAGGGTAGCAGGGAAGGAAGGGATCTCAAAGGGGCTGTGTGGACAGAAGGGCGGGGGGACACTTGGCACTGAATGCAGATGGGAACAGGATGGGGCAGGAGGTGCTCAGGAGGGGTTAACCCCAGGAACACACTCCAGCTAAAACCCAACAGCAGGAAAACCCACTACCAGCAGACATCTGCCTTTGATTCATCCTCTGCCTTCCAGAACAGGGTTTAATTTGCACTCATTATGAGGCGGCTCAGCCAAGGTATGAGGCATGCATGGCACATCCCTCACTGCTCCATGCACATCCTTGGGTGTCTTGCTGGGGGATCCCAACTTCCCTCCATTTCTCGCACTGAGACAGAAGTGGGGACACTGCCACATTGCTCCAGGGCTTACTCCGCTGATTTATTTAGAAGAGGTCCAGGAAAATACATCATCTTTTTCATAACAAAACACTTGAAAGAAGAAGGCACCAGAGTTCAAATGGGGTCCGGGCGTGGGGTGCATGGATATAAGGCACGAGCACCACCACGGGGACAGGCACAGCAGCATCCTTCAGTGGGATGGGACGAGACTGCAGCAGGGATGGGATGCAGAGGGGCTGGGATGTAGGGGAGATGCCTACTCCATGCCCTGGTCCCATGCAGTCAGGGACACGGAACTAGGATGGAGGGAGAGGGGCTATCGTCCTTGCATGTAGCCCATATGGAGCCAGTCCCCTGCTCTAGAGCAGGATGCTCCAGCCCAGCCTCCTGCTGCATTCAGAAAGTGTAAAACATAAAGGAAGAAAAATTCAAACCAAAGAAGTTTCCCCCTACCCAGTCACTCCCAAAACAGCCCTGGGTACACCCAAGGCCAGGCACCGTTGGAATGGGAACATCCTCAGGCCGGGTAGGAACCCTCCTCATTCTTTATCTCTCCTTGTAGCAGAAGACTCCAAACCTGCCCTTGCTGGGGAAGCCAAAGCTGCGCACGCCGGGCTCTGCAGGGCCGCAGTTGGCACGGGGCTTGGCGATGGGGTAGCGGACGCTGCCATCTGCCAGCCAGCCAGCATCGCAGCGGTCCAAGCCGTGGAACTTCCACGCAGAGTAGAGGTGTCCCACTTTGGCAATCTCAGCGCCAGCGTCCTGGCACGCCTGCTTGGCTTCCTCCAGCGTCATTCTGATTGGGTGTTCCAGGTAGAAAACCTCCCCTATAAAGGAGAGCGGGATCAGGAGCGGAGTGCATGGGGCTGAGCATCACCCGCAGCATCGCCGCGCGCCGTATCCTTAGGGACAACAAGGACATGGGATGCCACCACGTGGCGCAACCCCTTGGGTACCCACCTCGGAGTGTGGAGGAGAAGCAGAAGACATCAAAGCGGTGCAGGTGCCGGTGGCGGGGGCCGTAGCTGCGGATGCCCGGGGCGAGGTGCACCCCACCGCAGGGTTTGCGGGGCAGGCGGATGGGGTAATGCACGGTGCCGTCAGCCAGCCAGCCCGCGTTGCACCAGTCCAGCCCCTCGCTCCAGGCCTGGAAGAGCTGGTGGAAGGTGGCGATGAGGGCACCCTGCTCCTGGCACACTCTCTCGGCTTCGTGGAAGTTGAGGCTGTACTGCCCGCGGGGTGGTTGGTAGGGGAACACGATGCCTGGGGGCACACGGGGTGCTCAGAGGGCAGCAAGCCCACCCACCCCAAAGTCAAATTCTATCACCCCAGGGTGCAGGGCCACCAGCAGCACAGAGACGCTCTGGGCACGCAGCCACCAGCAACAAGATGCCAGCGACATCTGGTGGCACAGAGACAGAGGGGCTCAGTGCTGGGGACACGTGCAACCACGCATGGGGACAGCACTGGTGCGCACAGGGATGGGGATGCTCAGTCTAGGGTAACAGGGACATATGGAGCACGGCCCTAGCACACACACAATGTCTCAGGGGGGTGGAACATCGCCATGGGAATACAGTCTGCAGGTACAGGGACACAGAGGACAGTGGGGCACAGGCTGCTCAGAGCTGTGGGTGCCCCATCCCTGCAGGTGCTCAAGGCCAGGCTGGAAGAGGCCCTGGGCAACCTGAACTGGTGGGGATAACCAGCCCATGGCAGGGGGTTGGAGGGAGATCTTAGATGTCCCTTCCAACCCAAGCCTTTCAGTTACGAATACCATACAGGACGCCAACAGGGAGATGGCCAGACCTTTGTCATAGGGATGGCTGACCCATAGGAAAACACAAGCCTACAGCTCCCCACTAAGCCCCAAGGCTGAGTATCTGAGTATCCCAACCTCTTTCTGCCTATCCTTCTGCTTTCTCCCAATCCACCCGCCCTGCTGCCACCCAAGGGCCATGCTGGCCAGTCCCCACCTCGCAGCCGAAGCTCCACCACATCACTCGCATCCTCCAGCCCATCGATGACCTCACAGCGGTATTTGCCATCATCCTGCAGGCGCACATTGCTGATGAGCAGCGAGGCTTCGCGCTGTCCGGTCCGGTGGAGGTGAGCGCGGCCTCGGAAGTCCCCAAAAGCCATGTAGGTTTTGCCAATGGCCACCAGCACGTCCTGCTCCTTGGTGTAGTCATCTCGCAGCTTGGACCACTTGATGCGGATCTTGCGCTTGGCCTCAGATTCGGGTTCGTGGTGGTAGTGGCAGGGCAGGGTGACGTTAGCACCACTGAAGCTATAGATGGGGTCTTTGGAGGTCTCCACCACCAGCCTGACCCCATTGAAATCAATCACTGGGGACAAGGAGGGAAGATGTGAGGGAATGGTCCTCACCTCTCCCTGCAGCTGTTCCACTCCCTCCCTCCAGCCACCTCCTCAGCTGCCTGAGCATCCCCTGAGCACTCCATATGCTCCTCTAGGCTCCCAATATGTGTGTCCCATCCCCTTCCTAGAGGTGAAGGGAGCATCTCAGCCTCTTGCCATGACTCTCTAGTTCCCTCAGCCCGTGGTACCTTTCTCGTGCCCGTTATCATCGTCATTCATGACGTGGTTGTAATAGAAGCCGTTGTAGAAGGGGTGGTAGGAGTTGACCAACTGCAGCAGGGCAGCCTTGAGGAGCAGTGAGAGCAGCAGCATGTCTGGGGAATGAAGCCGGACCCTGGGCCTTCACAGAATCATAGGATCGTTAAGGTTGGATAAGACCACCTAGTATGACCATCAACCCATCCCCACCACGTCCCTCCGTGCCACATCCCTGCAGTTTTTGAACACCTCCAGGGACGGTGACTCCACCACCTTCCTGGGCAGCTGTGCCACTGCATCACTACAGTTTCAGATGATTTTCCCTAGTATGTGACCTGACACTCCCCTGACACAGTGGCAACTTGAAGCCATTACCTCTCATCCTACCAATGTCTAGAAAAGTACCAGTGTTCCCTCTGCAGCTGGTTAACCACCCACAATTATTTCAAGACAGCCCCACACCAGCCACTCTTCATGCTGTAGGGTGACCCCAAAATGGCCAATGTTCCCTGGCACACAAGGACACAAGCAGAGGGGTGTCCCCATGCAACACACCAACCACATCCCATAGGAGAATCCCGGTGCCCCACATCCCCGCAGCCCTTCTCCTGCTGGCACCCAAGGGTGACACTCAGAGCGGGCAGCGGGGCTTGCAGGCTTCCCCGGAGCCGGCAGAGGGGGCCCGGCACCCACGGAGCCTCCCTCAGCCCCTGCAAGGAGGGGTTTGACATCCGCACCCCACGTTGAGATGAGGTTCAGGAGTGCTGCAAGAGGGTGCCGGAGTCCGCAGCGGGGACACTGCTGGGGACAGAGGTGACCTCCGGCCACGCCACCAGGGCAGGGGAGCGCAGCTGGATGCTCCCAGCACGGGATGGGATGGTACCCCATCAACCCGGTGCCACTTCTCTGTGCTACATGCACACGCACAGCCACGTGCTGCGGGCACAGGGCGGTGGGACGGGCACGAAGCACCCGCAGCCTCACACGTTGGGTTGGGGACACTGAACCTCACCCCGCTGCATCCCCAACCTCACGGCGTGGTGATGTGCCAGCGTGCCAGCATCCTCCACCGCTACGCCGGGCAGCGTGGTGCTCACCGTGCTCACGGCGCTCGTGGCGTGGAGCACGGCGATGTCCAGCAGCGATGCCCAGCACCCATGCGGTGATGCTGTCCCTGCCGTCCCTCCTCATCCCACACAGTGCCTCACCCCATGTGCCACCCGTCCCCGTCCCCAGCCCCAGCCCCTGCCCCACTCACGGCGGGCAGCAGCAGCAGGCAGCGGGCAGGCTGCAGGCAGATGCAGTGTGTTTAGGACTCTCAGAGTTGAGAGGAAGCAGCTCCAGGGCCTGCCTCTTAAAGGGAAACACACGCTATTCCCAACCCCCTGCTCTCAGGATGGAGTAGGGGTGGGTGCCCCGAGCCCCCTGCCGGCCTGTCACACCCAACCAGAGCCGTGTGCCCACACTGCATGCCTCTGCATGATGCGTTGCTCACCAGCATTGCCCAGTTCTAGGGAGAAGATGAGGGGAAAGGCGTGCTCCATTGGGGATGCTGAAATCTTGGGGTGAGCCCCACGATGCCGTACTCACAGCCGCACGCCCCGCCACAGAGCACCTTGCATCCCACCACAGAACCAACTTTTGGCAATGGCAGTGCCATGCAAGCACACTGTGAGAGTGCCACGAGCACGAGCAGCTCTAGGATGGTGGGTTTGGGAGGTCTGTGCCAAAACCTTTAGACTCTCCAGCTGCACCCCTCTACCAGGGCGTCACCCACGTAACTCCAGAGCCACCCCCAGGCTGGGCACTGCCAGGCCTCGGGGCCACGCGTGTGCCCTGACCCTGCTCTGCTTTGTTGTTTTACGGCGAGGAAACGAGGCGCGGGGCCCTGCTCCCTGCTCCCTGCCCCCTGCACCCTGCCCCACCGTGCAGGATGGCGTCAAACCGGAAAGAAAACACCGTGTGTGAAAATAAAGCATCCGCCGACCCCATCCTGCAGGCACTGAGCCCGTCTGGCACCAGAGCGGGCTGATAGGGGCTGGGACACGGCGGTATCAGTTATGTCCCACGCGGCTCTGTCCCCGTGGGAAGCATGGCTGGGATCATTGGGACGCACAGGGTCTCACAGCTCTGCTCAGCCGTCCTAATTGAGGGACAGAGATACAGAGCGTGGGTGCTGCGCTCACAACTGAGCTTCGGATGCTGAGGGGCACAGTTAGTGGGCACTGTTGGCGGTAGGTAGATAACAGGACTGGATGATCTTAGAGGTCTTTTCCAGCCTTAATGGTTCTATGATTCTCTGACGCCGAACCGCGTGGCACTGCCACAGGGTCCCCATGGAGGGGCATCCCCAGTGCGTGACGGCCGGCACGACGCCGCGCTGCTCCGTGGCCCACAATGGGGTGATTACCTCTCCCAGCACCGTGTCCTCGTGCTGCAGCCACACCACAGTCTCCTCCCGCCGGGGCACGCTGCTCCTTGGCGCTGCCACCCCATTGTTTGCCAGAGGAGAAAAAAGCTGCAGTGTGCCCATAGCACCCCGCAAAGAGCCCGCCCTGGGAGAAGGGTGCTTTGTGACCCCCATCCTCGGTGCTTGGAGGATGCTCCTGGAGCTGGGCTTGGAGCTGAGCTCCCCAGGGATAGATCCGGGTGGGTCTGTGGGGCAAGCAGCGCTGTGGGGTCAGCGCAGATCCACCCCAGCAGTGTGCGAGATGGGCACGTGTTTGGGGACGGATCAAACAGAGCCATAAAGGTGTCAGCTTGGCTGCTCAACCTCAGAGCCGGTGAATGGCAGCTTCGACCTGGTCCTGGAAGGGGATTTCTCGGCAAAACGCTGCTTGCACAGGACGCTGCTCAGTCTCTGCCAGCAGATCCAGAGGGAACCCACGCTTGAGGCTGGAAGTGGGGAGGGAAACACAGATCTGCTGCAGGATGGAAGGGGCTGTGAGCAGTGCTGGGTTTCCGGGTGCTGGTGAGAGGATGCTGTCCTGCGGCTGCTTCCTGCAGGCGGGCAGTGGGGTGCCGCAGCGTGCCAGCCTTCCTGCCTCCAGGAACACCATCCCAGGGCAGGGATGGGGGTCTGCGTAGGGTGAGGGAGCCCTCACTGCCCTCAAGGGCAGCCCCGGTGCTGGGCAGGAGGAAGGAAATGTTGTGGGGCAGGGAAGGGCTCAGAGCCCCTCAGTGGGGCAGTGGTGACAGATGCAGTGATATGTGGATTTGGCTCCTTTTGGCCTCCCTGCAGAGCCTTCCCTACCTCAGAGCTGTCTCGCCAGACTCAGAGCAGGCTGCCTTTATCTCTGCTGCTGCTTCCCGGTGATAAGAGGGCACGTCTGGGTGGGAGTGTTGTCCCCCCTGCTCTCTATCTGGGTGCTATTTGTCTCCGAGCAGCCATAGCTGTGGTGAATGCAGGAGGTGATGGAGGGATGCAGGGGGCTCTGGGCCATTCATGTCAGCTTCAGGGATCCTACTCAGTGGTAGAGCTCCTCCACCACACCCCGGTGCCCCTTGTCTCCCAGGTGTGGGATCCCAACCAGCAGCCCCCATCCTGCACCATGCCCAGGAGGTTTGGCCACAGCCTCCTCAAAGCTGCAGCTCTGAGAGCGGTTTTACTCCAAGTTGGGGATCTGCTCCAGGATCAAAGCCAAAGGAGGATGCGCAGGGCGTGGGTGCTGATAGTAGTTTCCCATCCCCACGTCCCATTGCGTTGTGTTCAGCCAGCTGCAGGCACAGGTTCCAGCAGCTGGGGTGGGGTGGAGGCCGGGGGGAGGATGTATATAGCCTTGGTACTGTTTTTTGGAGAAAGGAAGGGAACCAGGAGGGTGTGAGGGCAGGAGGGATGCCTCTGAGAGACAGCAAGCACAGAGCAGTGAGCCAACAACCCAAAGTCTCAGTTTTAATACTGTCAACAACACCCTGGAGCAAGGCTGTGCCACCTGGGTCCCCTCGGTCCTTCCCAAAGCCAGCCCAGCACTGTGGCCACATCCCAGACCAGTCCACGGGGACAACGGTGCCACCAACACTTTCCTAGCAGCCATCCCACTCGCTGGCTCAATGCTCTCCCACTGCCCATCCCAACAGCTCCAGCATCGCCACCCCAAAAAGGGAAAAATCAGGTTACAAAAAGGATCAGGGGTCTGTTTTGCGGCTGTTCCACCACCTCCTCCAGCTGCTCCATGGCAATAGTGTTGGTACCCTGGGAATGTGATCAAAAGGGAAAAAAAAAAAACATTTTTGAGATCCCCCTGGCTTGGGCTGCAGGGTGCCCAGGGTAGGCGTCCCTCACCATTCGACCCCACAGACCTATGGGTTTGCTCTCTTGGGGGCTGGGAAGGGCTCTCAGCTGCCAAAAGATCAGTGCAGCAGGAAGAACTACTGATAGGAGCAGCCTCTCCCCCTCTCAGCACTCCCCTCACACTATGCAGCGCTGATATACAGCCCGCAGAGAGCCCCAGGGCCTGGCAGAAGGGATAGGGCTGAGGTTTGCAGCTCCTTCACATGGCCATGCAGGGAGGAGGGATAGTAGAGGTTAGGTTTGGTCCCCCACAATGGCTGAACCCCAAACTACGGTGCAGTGCATGCAGGGCGCTGCTGCTGACTGCTGGAAGCAGAGGGAAAAGGGAGAAAAGTCATCTCCAGGCTTAGGGGAGGCTGCAACCAAGACCTGCGTGCAGGATACGGTCCCACAGCCAAGATCCATTTGCAGAGGAGGAGGTCTCACTCACAGCTTGTAGGGCAGAAGGGCAGGAGCCATCCCGCATGCTACCCAGAGCAGCCCCATAAAGTGCAGTGCTGCAGCCCCAGCGCGGGGCAGGGGACCCCCTGAGGCAAGGCAGCGCCCGGAGCCTCCCTCCAAAATTCGGGGAGGAGGAGAGGGAGGTGTGAGCGGGAGGTGAGTGGGGTGGGCAGAGTGTGGGCCGGGTGATGGGAATGGGGCTGTCCCTCCTTCATGCCCCTACTCGTCACAGCCCAGCAGCTCGACACGCAGCGTGATGCGGTTGTGCCAGGCCACAGGCAGGATGCGCACAAAGCGGGCATGGAAGGGCACATCAAAGACATTCTTCTTGTGCGAGTAGTTGTCACTGTTGCCGTGGAAGATCTGGGGGGAGAGAGAAGCAGTCAGCATCACAGGGACCCCGACACCATTTACGCACGGCCCTCAAGCCGGCAGGTGTCCCCAAACCCCCGCAGCTCACTGTCCCCATACCTTGGTGCTGTTGGTCTGGCTGTCCCTGTACACAGTCCAGGAGGTGCCATTGTCACTGTATGCCACTTTGTAGGCTGCCACGTACTGGATGTGGCCAAAGTCACGAGCTCCCTGCGTAACGATGCCCGTCACCTTCTTCTGGTCCCGAAGGTCGATCTGGAATAGAGATGGGGCTGAGTCCCTGGGTACTGCTCAACCAACCCCTGCCCCAGCAGGGCATTAGTCCCAGCAGGAGTAACAAAATGCTGTGGGGAAATATTTGACCCCTGAGCACCCTCAGGGCAGGGAACTGCTCCCCACGCATCACTGTGGCTGCTTTGGCACCTCGTGCTGGAGAGGTCAGTGTGGGAATGATGGCAAAAATCCAATTAAAAAAAAAAATAATTAAAAAGGACTCTCAGAGGAAATGCATTCCCAATGGGAAGTGATTCTGGATGAGAAAATACGCAGCTGAATGCAGGCTGACATTTGGGCTGCAAGGGAGATGGTTTCTGTTCTGTTTGCTTTGCTTCCTGCCCTGCCACACTGCGTTACTTGTGCTGGCAGGGTAATGCAGCTAAAGAGCCAAAGGTCTCCTTAATTTTGTTCCTTTTTTATGTTCACTGAGGGCCATACTAACTACACATATATGTATACATTTATATATATATATGGGTGTACATGTGAATCTACCTACACATCCACAAGCACACAGCCTTCAGTGTCAGAGCGCAGCGCAGTGTCACCGCAACCCCGCTGGGAGATGTCCCGATAAGCTGGTTCACTCCGGGCTGAGGAGCAGCTGCTTTTAATCATTCCCCAAATAAAATTAAAAGCGGGACAAATATCTAAACAGCTTTGTCCCATTATGTCATGAAATCATGTGAAAAGTATAAAAACAGCGGAGCAAAGGAAACCAAGAAGGAAATTTCAGAACTATTTGTTCCCATTCCAGACCAGGAATAGAAGCACAAACCTGATCCTTGCTGCAAAACAGAGGGGAGGAGTTGGGCTGGGGTGCACAGAGGTGTGCCATGAGCCCTCCCAGCCCTTACCCACCTGCAGCCACTCGGACTGGTCATTGTGCAGTGCTGTCCAGGCATTCGTCTTGCCCATCTTGTCCAGGCGGGCATAATGGGGATACCAGGTAAAGGCATCAATGCCCCACGTCTTGAAGACACTGGAGGCTGTGATCTGCTGGTCAGAGATCAGGCGGGATTTCATGCCCAGAGGCTCCGAGCAACCTGCCGTGTTGAAATACACTGTAACACAACGGTTTATACAGACAGTGAAAGGGAAAGAGTCCAAAGCACCATCACCCGACCGCAGCCAGCAGAGCCCCACACGCCCAGTGACACATCCCCGTGGCCATAGCAGGACCTGGGAGCACAGGAAAGCACCGCAGAGGTGCAGGGATGCAGCTCACCAGCTCTCCTGGTTACAGCCAGGATGGTGTTTTCAGAGCAGAGCTATTCCCTGCAGCACAGTGCCTCCTGCTGCAGCCACGCAGCACAGCCCGGCACAAGGACACACCTCGGTCCTGGGCAGCAGCAGGATGTGGCCCAGAGCCCAGCGCCAGGCACTGCCTAGGACGTGTGCTTAGCAGGAATGCGGGGAGGCGAGGGGCAAGCCGAGGGCTCTGGCTAATCATCAGTCACGTTTCCCACGGGACTTTGATCTTCTGCTGCTCGTTAAGCCCTCCCGCAGGAAAACCAGCCGGGTCGGGGCTCAGATAGGGAACAATGAGAAACCACAGACTGAAGTGAGACGGCTTGGGAAGGGTAAGCAGTGTGAGAGTGCAGCTCGGCCCAGCTGAGCTGTGGGATTAACGGCCCCTAAAGCTCCCAGCACCATGAGAAGAATGAACACCCGCTGGCCAAACGGGGACCAGCAGTGGCCCAGGGGGGCATTTACCATTCATCTCGCAGCCGATGAGCTCGAGGCGCAGCGTGCAGGCGCGGCGGCACACCACGGGGTAGATGCGGATGAACTGGGCTGTGATGGGAGGGTCAAACATGTTGGTCTGCATGGTGCCGTAGTCCACGTTCCCCTGGAAAATCTGACACAGCACACAGGGCTGAGCCCCCAGCATCCTGCAGCTCCCTGCCCACTGCACGGGGTTTGGTGTCCAAAATGGGCAGAGCAGGGAAGCTGGGCTACCCGAGGACTGCACGAGCTGGCAGCATCCCTAACTCTTTTAACACAGCAGCTGTGGGCTGCAGTCCCCAAAATGTGACGCCTGCTTGAAAAGAGTGCTGTAAGGTCATGTTTACATGTGTTTTTTTTCCAGCATTGTGGAGATGAGTGAGACTTTTTGTTAGTTAAAGCAAGGCAGGTATTCCCAGCCCTTCCTTGGATGCAGAGAAAGCTGTCAGGATGCATTTGCCATTAAAAAAAATGGAGAGTGCTGCACTCTGTGACTTGAGGCTGTGAGATACACAGTGGGCTTGTGCTCAACACAGAGCATTGCAAGCTGTTCACCAGCATCTGCAGACCATGCCCACATCCCACCATGTGTCAGCTACAAAATCATTATCCAAATGACCCCAGTAAATCAGTGCTGCTCCCTTGTCTGCACTATGAGTTGTGGGTGCCCCATCCCTGGAGGTGCCCAAGGTCAGTTTGGGTGGGGTCCTGAGCAGCCTGAGCTGGTGGGAGACAACCAGACCACAACAGGGGGTCGGAACAGAATGGCCTTCCAACCTAATCCGTTCTATGATTCTATGATATGATTCTGGTCAAGCAAATGCTGCTGAGATGCCTCTCTGCGTGGTCCTGACCCAAGCCCAGCACCCAGCCCCATATCCCAGCCCACCTTGTCTGTGTTGAGCTTCTCATCCTTGCAGAAGGTGAACTCACGCCCATCTAGGCTGTAGGCCACCTTATAGGCACGCACGTACTCCGCCTTGCCCACACGGCGAGCACCTTGTGTGACAATGCCAGTCAGCCTCATCTTCCTCAGCAGGTTGGCCTGGAGAGGACAAGAAGGTGAGCACAGTCTGCATCCAGACGTAGACAGACCTACACTTTACCCTTCCCATCAGTACTTGGATCCATGGGCTCTTGTCATAGTTGCTGGAGGTCCATGCGTTGACAATGCCGTGGTTGTTGAGGCGAGCGAGCTCCGGTCCCCAGCGCTGGAGGCCAAGGAAACCGTAGTAGACGGAGGAGGCTGAAAGCTGTGCATCAGAGATGGCCCCTCCTTCCATGCCCAGGGGAATGGCACAGCCTGAGGATGGCAGCAAAGGGAGGAGGTGATGAGGGAACAATGCCAGGAGCTCATTTGCCACTATCAGAGTGCTGGACAGGAGGTGGCACCTCCACCTCCGTCAGGACCAGGCTCAGTGCAGCACACTGGCATTGCACTGCTGATGATAGCTCTTCTATAGAACAGGAATGGAAAGGGATCTCTAAGCATCAGCACCGGGGACTTACGGGCATGGCAAGTCTTCCCAAAGAAGGGAGAGGGACACTTGCAAGCGTAGTCACCATCCATGTCCACGCAGGTGCCCCCATTTTTGCAGGGCTCTGAGGAGCACTCATTCTTGTCTAGGAGACAGAGGAGTGGGGGGCTTAGGAGGTGATCTCAGAGCCAGGGCATCCCCCAGAGCAGAGCCCTGTGGTCCCCGACCTGTCACCTTGGTGTCCCCTTAGTTCCCTGCTGTACTTACTGTTCTGGCAGTGCACCCCATCATACCCTGTGGGGCACTTGCAGATGTAGTCAGTGAAGACGTCCCCTCGATTCGGGACCAACTGGCATTCACCATTGTTGTGGCAAGGATTGGGATGGCAGGGGCCTGGGGAAAGAGAACGGAGGAAAATGGGTTCTCAGCTGGGCACAGGTGGGAAAATAAGAGCACCCAGGGTGTTTTGAGGATACAGTACGGTTCATTTCTGAAGCAGTCAGCACATCCTCATTGTGTGCCAATCACCTGTGATGGAAACACAGGTTCCTCCCCAAGCCTCACCTTTTTCTGTTTCATTGCAGTCGATCCCAACAAAGCCTTCAGGGCAGATGCAGAAGAAGGGGGTTTCGTTGATGCCAGTCAGGCAGGTACCCCCATTCTGACAGTAGTTCACACTGCAGAAGTCACCTGCCAGCAAAGCCACATGTCGGTGTTAGCCCTCCCAGTGCTGGGCAGCAGCAACAGCCCGGCTTCACGTGGAGGTGGCCCCATCCCAGGCTGGCAGGAGAAGCCCAGCCTGGTGGGACCCATGTGCTGGGTATCTCAGGAAGGGCAGCGACCAACAGAGGTAGCCGGGACAGGCACGCAGGGCTCCTTGGGCACAGAAAAATGCGTTAGGCAGAGTCTGAATGTCAAATCAGAGCCCAGGGAACGCTGCTGCGCCAGGGAGCAGGGCTAGCCAGCTGGGGCACCGTGCCATGAGCAGGACAGGATTATTGCAGGGAATCAGGCAGCTCACATTGCTGGGTTTTCCTAACAAAAGTTAGCATTTGCAAGACAAAACATTCCTTGTGGGGGGGCCCCACGTGCCTCAGCTCAGATGCTGGAGGCACAGGAGGAAGAATTGTCCTACTCTGTGTGATGCTGCATGGCATCAGGGAACTCCCCCCACCTCCAATGTATTTTGCCCTAGCAGCTGCAGAATAGTAGCACTCTCCATAAACACGGAGCAGATTTCCACCAGCGTGGCTGAAAGTTGTACTAATTGCATGCCAGGTGCTAGAACAGTGCATCGCTTGGTGCCAGCTCTTTGCTGAGCTCAGAGCAAGGCTTGAACTCGGGTGGAGACCAAGAGACCACCCCCACTACCTGCAAGCCCTGCAAGCAGCAAACAGCATAGCTCTCATTAGCCTAAGCTATCACTTAGCAAGCTCCTATCATCAGTCTTTTAATAGCAGGGCTCCTCCAAGGTAATCCCACTCTTCCCAACGCTCCACAACTGCAGGGTGCGCACTGGGAGCAGGCAGGCCGGGCAGAACCCGAAGTTACACGCCGATTGCAGTGTCTCCCTCAGCCCAGCCTCGGGAGGCAGAAAAATTTGGGCAGCGGTTCAAGTCGCTGCTGCACTGCCCAGCGCGTTCCGCATGACCTCATGCTCCATCAATGTGCTGCCATGAGCTACGGCGCGGGAGGAGAGGGCTCAGGCCGATACACCGGGACACCTTTGCCCCACGCAGGTCTGGGATGCATCCCTGTGCTGAGGGTCCCATGGACAGCACTGCCAGCGGCCTGCAGCTCCCTGTGATGCGTGCTCCTCGGCAGCACAGAGTTCCTGGGGTGGGACGCAGCAAGCAAAAGAGAAGCGGTGTAAAATTCCCCACATTTCTTCCCAGGGTTGGGACGGGAGGGGTCCCGCTGCTAGATTTATGCTTTGCTTTTTGCGAGTAAGCAAACTCTTATCCTCTCCCAGAATTATCCCGTACGCTCTGCGTCTCCTCGCCAGCCCCTGCCCAGCAGCACAGCACACAGGTCACGGTTTCTGCTGGAGATTGAGATGCTCCTATTTCTCGGCCTTCTCAGAACGGTTCAGCACCTCCATCCTTCCCACGTGCATTTCTCTGGTCAAGGCCAGCGCTGCCACAGACTGGACAGCCAGCAGCCGAAACAACAGAGCAGCCACAGCTTTGGGAAATGTTTGCTTCTATGAACCCATGGGCTGGCAGGAAGGCAAAAACAACATCCTCTGAAACCCAGCGGGGCTTGGGGAGGCAGGGTCAGGGCTGCCTGCACGGGCACCCAGAACGGCCCCAGGAGAGCCTCCAGCAGCACCCCTCGACCCATCCCACAGCCCGCACGTGGCTCTGCACCCCTTCCCCCGTTCACCCAATCCCTTTGGGGTCACGCACCCCATCGGGACGCACGGGAGGTGCCGCATTAACCGCTCCCAGGAGCTGTTTACACTGCTGGCACGTTTATCCTCGCCTGCAAGCACGGGACATAGCGCGGCTCGGTTATGCACGGCTTCCAGGTTCCGTTCTACCCGTCCCCCTGCGCTCTCAGGGCTGCGCACCCCGGTCCCGTCCCGGGATCACAGCACCCAACTCACCGGCCACCACCACGAGCAGCGTGAGCCCCAGCACCAGCAGGAGCAGCGCTTGCCTCTGCCTCACTGTCTTCATGCTGAGTGCAGTGCCGAGCCGAGCCGAGCCGAGCCGAGCCCAGCCGAGCCGTGCAGCTCCACTCCACCGCGGTGCTCGGGGCGGGGAGTGACTCAGCCCAGCCCGGCCCGGCCCGGCCCGGCCCCACGTGCTCCGCTGCCCGCCCCCGGGGCGGTCCCGGCCCGGCCCCTCGGAGCCCCGCAGCGGCTGCCCCGCGGGTCGCGGCTACGGGCGGAGAGGATCGAAGCAAAATGGGCATCGTAGGGCGAGGTGCTGGGTTAGCAGCCTGGAAGCGAGGCGCTGGGTGTGCAGCACGGCACGCTGCAGGGAAGGCTGTCACGGTGCGAACAAGCTGATCTTTGAGTGGTGTCCGCTCAGACCCTGTGCTGGAAAAGCCCCGCTGTGTTTTCCAGGGTTGGTGCCAAGTGAGGAGCTCGGCCCCACAAGGCAGGAACAGTGGGGCTAAACAGTCTCAGGTTGAATTCGTATTCAGCAGCAACCGCTTCTGAGGAGGGTACAGGAAACCACACGGTAAATGAATGCAGGACGATTTGCTTCTGCGCTGGAAATCCGCTCCTCTCCCTCCTCCCGAACACAAAGCTGATCTTATCTCCTCTTGCAACATGCCCCGTTTTAGAATTAACTGATCAACTGCAGATAGTTCCATGCTGCTCAGTGTTGACTCTTCCCCAGAACTGCAGCTCTCCTGGCTCTGGCACCTCAGCAGCTCAGCCGTGTTGCTCTGCGCTGTAACCCACCTCATTTTCCATCCCCGTTCCAGCACCCAGCCACTCAGACACAGTGCCTTTGAGGTGCAACCAGGTGCCCACGTCCCACTAACAAAGTCCTGCACATATCCCCAGAGCAGTGGGGCGTGAGGAATGCGGGGAGCACTCATGCACACAGTGCCCGCACGGATTTCCATTTGTTAGTGATGGAGAGATCAGCAAGCCTTTAGCTCCTGCACGGTGAGAAGCAGTGGCTGGAAAGGAGAGGATGGGATGCAGTGCTTGCTTTCTAACAACCCCTCAAGCTCAAGGTAATTGCTGCTGTTGTGTTGAGTGGAAAACAAGGTCAGGAGGAGGAGAGCACAGGGCAAGATTCCCAGGGCTGTACACAAGCAACTAGGACAAGGGTGTTTATTTTGCTGTTCAAGGGGCAACTGCCTGGACGTGTCTAAGAGAGGATGCGGGACCCAGAGGGAGCTACAGAGAAATCAGCAGCCTCTCTAAAAACAACAAGCAGAATGTTTTCCTTCTGTCCCCTGGGGCACGAATGTTGATGTCCCTGCTAACATGCATGGGAAAGGATATGAAAAGCAGAGATGGGGAGGGCTGGCAGAGCCTTGCTCCCTGTAGGATCCCTGTCCCGGCTGCACGAGGCTCCACAAATGGGGACCTGTAAAGAAATGGTGACCCCTGAGCTGCTGGGCTGGGAGGACCCTGTGCTGGGGGATCCCAGCTGGAAGAGGAAAGAAGCACATGAAGGGAGAGCAGTAACCTGTAAAGCACAGGGAAGTGGTGATGCATGAAGACAGCCCTGCACCACACCCGGCTTCATGCAGCCAAGTTTTCGCAAGGGATGGCTCTACTTGAAAGAGTTGGGCAGGTCAAAGGTCAGGCGTAATTTCACTCCCTTCTGCAGGGACTATTTAGGCCGTGTTATAGCAGGATTTACCACTGGGTTTGGTTTCTCCTTTGGGAATATCTTCCAAGCCCAGCAGTGCTGTAACCCTTTGTCGCACAGATAGCCCTCTCCTGGGCCACAGAGCTGGGGTGATAAGGAAGGACATAGTGATGGGGCTGCATGTTTCTGAAGCACAGTCCTTTTTGTTTCCAATCTCATACAGAGATGTTCCCCTTGACTGAGGCAAACAGCCCCCAGCTTCCAGTTGCTCAAGAGCAAAATCTGTGCCAGCAGCTGCCAGCCATAGAGGCCCATGGGTTTCGTCTCATGGCCCGTGTGTTTGCAGCGATTATTGCTGCAGTTTCGGCTATTATTTCTGCTATCCTTCTGTTACGAAGTTCAGTGGCTCAGGTTTATCTGGCAATCAGAGCAATGTTACACCCAGGAGGATTCCTGACCCACTGCAGCCACCCCAGTGCTGAACCCATCCCATTCCTCCAGCAGCTCCATACAAAGACCTGGGAAGGTTTGTTGCCCCGTGGAATAAAGCCTCTGTCCTGCCACACATCTGCTCTTCCGAGCAGGAGAAGCCACTCACAGCACCATCTCAGACACTTAAGCCCCAGCCTGCCCCTAATCCCCCTAACTGGATAACCCTGTGTTCAGTGCCAGCATCCCGAGCCTCCCACAGCCCAGTCTGCCCCACGTCACCATCCACCGCTGCCAGCTCATGGTTTCCGATGGCTGCAGGAGACATCTGTGGCCAGGCTAATCCTTGCATCTGGCTCAGCTATTCTGTTTATTTTCTAGAGGGAAAAAAAAAAAAAAAAAGAAAGCTTTCCAAATCCTCTGCCCTTTCCATGAAAAGGGCAATGGTTTCTTTAAACATTAAACTTGCAGGGATGCTAATGCTCAGGTAGCAGGAAATTCAGGGCTGTCTGAAGGAACCTAGACACTGAATATCCTTAGGGCATGGAAAGCTCCTTATGAGTTCCCTTCGGGGTGTGAATCAAAAGGAAGGCAGCAAAGGGCAGCACGCTTCCCCGGTTTGCTCAGCTCCTGCTGCTGATGGTGTCAGGGCTCAGATGAGATCCTCACCAGTTCAGCTTCAAGTCCTTTGCTCTAACCTCGGTAAACAAGATTAGATCCAGATTAGAGCTGGTGTGTCTGTGTAAGGTGCTTAATGTAAGCACCTTTATATAACCCCTTCTTGAATTCAAGTGCTGTGCAGTCTTTAAGGTTTTATGCATGCTGTTTCTCTAACAGAAAAGGTGTTGCTTTGTTTTCACGCTACGGATGGGAAACCAAGGGCTGGAGGGGCTTTAGGAGAGCACAGGACTCCCTTCTTTTGGTCTATCTGACAGGCATGGATGTGGGCTCGGCCCCTTAGAGATGTGTTCTCAAAGCTCAACCCAACCCAATCTGGGAGGAACTCCTGAGGTCAGCTTGGCTGCTGGTGGTGGCAGTTCACCATAGTGCCTCCCAGGATGGGAAGGACAGAGCAGACCCGACACTCAGCCCCCACTCCTCAGCAAGAACTGGCACTGTGTTGCAGTGCATGACCGAAACTGCTCATCGATCAGCATGAGTGACCCTGGCATGCCCCACTGTGAGCAGATGCCACGGGCAGATAAGCCATGTCTCTTTTGTTCTGTTTTCAAGAAGCTCTTGGCAAGCTCCCCCCCTTGACAGAAAAAAAAAAAAAAAAAAAAAGAAAAAAAAAACCCACTAAATTGCACACTTGATAACTTTATCACCTAGGTTCCTCTGATAAGTGAGGTTTTATGGCAAGGGACAGCTCTCCTGCTATCAGGACAGCTCCTTGCTCAAGCTATCCGTGTGGTGCACGTGTTCTCAGCATATGCTTCCCCTGCAGGACCGTAGGGTCAGAATGAGCTCCTGATCTGATCAAACACCTGGGGCCCCACAGCACTAATGCTTTATGAATATGTACCAGCAATAATGAACTTTGGGTGCTGGGCCAAGAGCTGTGGGGAGCCCAGAACCTGTCCTACCGGCTGGTTGAGGGTGGTTTGCTCATTAGGGCACGCTCCCTCCTCCATCCCACCGCCTATCCGTGCAGGAGAGGCTCTGCCCAACCCTGGGCCTCCTTCATTTGCCAAACTGCCTTTGATCTCTGTATCTCACAGGGTAATTAGAAGGCTGAGCCCTGCCTCGCCCCCTACCCATGCCTCCCCCTTGCTCTGATCCCCCCAGAGCCAGGTAAGGTGACTTGCCACAGCTCTGGGATGTGTTTCATCCTGAAGAGAGGCAAGCTTGGTGCCTTTTGAGGTGCATTCCAGCAGCCACATCTATGGCTGCAGTGGCAGAACACAGAGTCCCGTCTCTATTTCTATGGGGTCGTACCTCCAACACAGGCCCTGCAGCCCACAGCAGCTCTTGGAGGCCACCAAGAGCCCCAAGAGCCCCCCACGCAGTAGGAGCTGCTCTCCCAACCCAAACAGATCCTGGTAGGGTTGAAGCTCTTTCCCAGGTGCCTCCGGCCCCGTGGGCTGCATCCTGTAGAGCCACAGCGGAAACCACAGCAGCAGCATGCTTGGCACCAAGCTCCACGCCCAGGAGAGCCGGCTCTGCTGCCTGCTCCTCCTCTGCCCAGCTCCTCCTCTCCTCATAAGGAAATGAAAACAAACTCCAGGCCAGACATGTGTCCCCAATGAAACCCACATGTCAGCACCAGGCAGAGCTGCTGCTTGCTCCAGGTGCCCAGACCCAACAGGGAGGATGCATACACCCAAGGCACGGCACACCTGGGGAACCTCCATAGGGTTTTTAGCAGCAGACACGTGGCAGAACACTTCTTAGTGCTCTGTTTTGCACCAGACCCTCATAAAGCCTCCCAAGCAGGAAGGCGTTTCTGTCTCCCCGCCCAGAGGTTTACACTAACACATGTTTAAGCCATCTACTCTGCTAGTCAGACCCCAGTCCTCCTCCTCCATGGGAACTTCCACTTGTTGGTGACCTTGCCGAGGGCTCTGGGAGCAGTGTCACCCACGGCAGCAGCTGTCACACCAGCAGCACTCCAGCACCTGCACTTCTGCTGCAGCTTTGCCCACGCCACCCCCTCTGCAGGCATCAGAGCTGCCCAGACCTCAGCTGAACTGGAAGGACAGAAGAGGTGGGAAACAACTGGAAAAAGAAGCCAAGAGAACAGGAAGCCTGCTCCCACTGAAACTGCTCTCTTACTCTCTGTGTCACAGTGACAAGGGTTGTTACAATCTCCAGAGAGAAACATTTCAGCAATTTTTCTGGCCAAGGAGAGGATCAGTTTGCATTCTGCCAACAAATCCCCTCTTGGCATATCCACTTTACAGCTCCCTTCTGCTGCCTTGCCACCCTGCCCCACAATGCAAATTCCTCTTTGCAAACCCCATGCATCCCAGAGGCTGCTGGAGGACTTACATGGGCTCAGCTCCAGGGCTGAATCCCCAGCTGCAAAAGGGCTGCTGCCCTGGCAGCCCCAGAAGGTAAACTGTGACCCTGAGGTAGGTGCAATCCCTTCAGGGCTGATGTGAAATGGGGTTCCTTTGCACTCTTCTTTTGTCATATCCGTGTCCTCTGTTTTTTGGGAAGTTATCTTCTGCAAGACCTAGAAATGTAAGCCACATCTGCGCATTGCCTCGCATGCTGCAGGCAGACGGACAGACAGACAGATCTGCCAGCAACAAGGAAAGATAGGGAGGTGGCAAGGCTGCGTTTTGCACAGCACGTGCAGCCCCACGCAGGAGGCACATTCACTGGGGCTGCCTGTGGTTAGCTGGCATGCTTTGCAGGAGCAGCCAGCGACGCAGAGAGCAGCGTGTTTGGGAGCATGCCGTGGCTTTGCCTAGTCTTGCAGCTGCCTGCCAGCTGCTGCACAAATACAGCCCTGTCTGCCGTGCCCCCCCTGCCTCCCACCCGCTCTGCTCCTTGCAGGGCTCTGGGATCAGCCTGGCATTGGTGTGCATCTATTTTATATTTTTTCCTCCCTACTCTCAGCTTCATCTTCTGATTTGTCCCCCATTGTCTCACTCCTCTCCCCCACCACTACCTCTGTCCCCTCCCTTTTGCTTTCTCATGCATCCTTCTAACTACCCATTTCTCCTACATTCTTCCTCTTTTCTTCCCATGTCCCAGCCTAACCCTGGGACACCTCTTGCTCTGCTCCATCTGTGCAGTGCACAAATGAGACCAGCATTCATCCAACCCCAAAATGCAAACAGAAGCTGTCTGCAGGCTTTCCATACTGTATTCCACAGCCCCAAAACAACAAAGCCCTGTCCAGAGGAAAGCCAGCCTTTCTGCATGTCGTCTTCTGGGGGTTAAAATGAGCTAGACAAGGCTGATATTTTAGTGCGAAAGAACCTTAGGGGTGTTAGTAATCACAGCCAGCACCTTGTTCTCCATCTCACCACAAAGACAGCACTTTCTGCACCCTTTTACCTGTCTTTGAAGGGGTGCTGGTTGTGAGGGAGGAGGCTCCCATTCCCTGCAGCACAGCACCCTCTAGCCTCCACTAGGGCCACAGCTCTGTGATGGTTTGGAAGGAGGACCTCCAGCACCACCACAACCATTCCAGCACGATCCATTCCTGCCCATGCACGCCCAGCCCTGTGCAATGCCACCACGGTGTGATTACTGTGTAGCTCAGAAGTTATGCAAAGGGTGGATTCCAAGGCAAATTCATGGATCAGGACCAGGGTGGTCACCCCAGCTCAGGATGCAGCAGCAGAAGTTCCTCACTTGGCTGGGACTGGCACATGGGGATTCCTTCACACCCCAACCCTCAGCTTTCCCCTGCCTCCTAACACTCCAAGGCATTCCCTGCATCTTCCCACCCCCTCACACAGCACTCACCTCCCCAGCCCAGCAACAAGCCAGTTTCCTCCCCCACAACCCATCCCACCTCTGTCCCAACATCCCTCCCAGCTTTCTTTCTACACCTCCATGAAACAAAGCTCTGGCTCTTTGCTCCCCATCACCATCCCCCAAACCATAGCCTCATTTTTTGTTCCCACCATCATCCAAACGCAGTTTGTGCTTCCCACCTCTCAGCCTATCCCAATTCCCACTATTTTGGCACGAGGCAGTGGTTCTGCCTCTGCTCACTTCATTTCCATAAACACTAGGAAGTGGCTCTTCCCCTTTCCCAAAGCAGGAAAAAATCAGGGGACCAATAATCCTACAATTCACTTCACTGAGCTTTTCTGTTTGCAGAAGTCCCCAGCTTATCCTTTTCATTCATCACCACTTCTATGGCAACTTTTCCACAGTATTTCACAAGCAGTCCCTGAAAAAGTGTGGCTTTAGCAGCCTCCCTTGCTGTCTTTCTGAGGCTGGATAATCATAGCCTTTCCAAACTCCAACCTCAAGAACATAGTACAACGGCAAATGTCAGACAGACCACTTGGAATTAAACGGAAGGCAAACAGTTTCCTTTATTCAGTATGACATCTTGGAAGTACTCCAGGAGAAGCTCATACATCTCTCTGGCTTTGCTACATTCATTTGTTCCATCTTGCTTTCTACCAACAGCTCCCCTCCCTGCTCGCTGCCTGCTAGCTGCCTGCTGCTTGCACTCCACCTCCCCAGAACACCAAAATACCTCCTGGCACCTGCAGCTGTGTCTTAATTTATCAAAATTTGGGACAAAATGGCTCTGAATGAACAAGAGGCGGTATCACAGGTGGCTGCTGTTGGGAGCAGGTCTGCTCAGCCCGGCAGCTTTTGGTGCAGAGGTCTGGGATCTCACCTCCCCGGACTCATGGGAAATCTTAGGAGTATTTTGGCATGGATTCATCTCAGAGATATAGAGAGGGACCCCTCCCCTGCAAGGCTGGGACTGCCTGGGGAGGCAGCAGTGTCCAAGTGCCATGGGGCACCCGGCAGCAGGAACCAGGGTCACTGCTGGTGCGGGAGAATGGTTTCGAAAGCCTCTTCCTCCAGCCAGCAGCTGTGGCTGGACATGGGGTAAGAGGAGTGAGCTGGTAGTCAGGAATTTGTGGACAGAACCAGCTGAACGCAGCCTGGTAAAACACTCAGCTGGGTGGTATTTCTCTTTTGGCCTAAAGAATGCAACAGCCAATCTGCTTTGAAACGATTAGTGAAGGTCTCTGTGCCGGCAAGCAGAGCCCTCTTGGTTTGGCAGGAAAAAAAAAAAAAAAAAAAGAGTCAGAATGTTTCTAGCATTGGGGTAGAAGACATTCAAGAAGAGATCAGGAAACTCTGGTTTATAAGGGGATAAAGGGGTGCACAGCAGTAACCCGGTGAGGCTGAAGTTAGTCAGTGAGTTCTATAATTAGGAAATAAATAGCATGCTAAATAAACCCAGAGCTGAAGCTTCTGAAGAGAGCGACAGAGCTGAAAGTTGGCAATGAGCAACCGAATGAGAATGTGATGGAAAAATACTGAGCAGGTGGGCCACGTGCCACCTCCACGGATGGTTTGTATGATGCAGCCATTCCCCCATCCCTGGCATTTGACTCCTTACGTTGTCAGCTCCCCAGGACAGAAGGCTGGTCTATTTAGAGATCTGCAAAGTGCTCATTATGCTTTTAGGCACCATTTTCAGAAAACACGTAAGAGTCCAAAGAGCGCTGTGCATCCAGATCCAACGGGCTCTCAAACAGCAGAGTGCTGCAGCCGGCAAGTCAGTATTTCATAGGAATGGCAGAGAATGCAGAAAGGAAAAATCATTGCCTTTGTTTCCATCTATAAAGCTTTTCTGTGCTCACATGTCCCTGACAGGCACTTCACTTCCTTTCAGCTAGCAATCAAACCCTGTATTCCCTCTTTGCTGCTGCTGCATTGGCAGAGATCAACACCCCAAACTTTTCTCCAGCAAAAACGTTTCATGAGAGGTTCAAACTCCCTGGGTGTCCTTAAGTGCATCAGTGCATTACGAGTTGCTGACCAGGAGAAAAGGTGGGCCAGTGAAATGAAGTAGAAAGGTCTGAAATCCTTGTGGCAGCAGCGGCCAAAAGAGAGAGATGTGAAGAATAAAAGGTCACAGGTGAGTGTCAGCCTGGCCCAGCACTGCACCAAGTTCTCTCTGCCTGGTATCTCCCCAGTTTCTGGGTTTTTAAAGGCAAAATTACAGTCAACCTTTTCTTGACCTCACTCTATAGAGGGTAAGTGCACAATGCCACTTGGCAAAGCAATATATTGGGCCTCTTTTGCAGTACCCAGGCTAATCAGAGAGAGATTCTCCTGTACCTTAAGCATCACAGTGCTGCGGACATCCCCACCCCACTTTGGTGCAGGAACATCAGACAAGGACCTCCTGGCCTGGACCTGTCAAATCACTCCCTATGAGGTAGGCGGGCTGGAAATGGGGCTGGCTCTTCCCAGCACCCCCTATTTCCAGGATGGTTTATGCAACTGCTTGGATGGCTTTTCCCAAGCATGAGCTGTGTGCTATGAGTGGCACAGCTCCTTCCTGGCTGTGAGCCACCTCCTGTGCACAGCACTGCTCCCACACCAGCAAGCCATGCCATGCCGTGCTAATCATCACATGGGTTTGGCTGCAGCAACATCAGCTCCCCACGCACTCAGAGGGAGGGCAGCTTCCTCTGCAAGACACGACTCGGAGGCTGTTTTAACAGCCCACAGCAGGGTGTGCATTCACTAACACGTTTGCTTCCTTCCATCTATCTCAGCTCCCACACTAGAAAGCGCAGCTGAAACAGCCTGATTTTCTCCTGGGTTCCTCCTCCCCCATCTGGAGATTCAACAGCTTTTCACCACATCCCTTCTTCTTGCAATAACCAGACAGCTCAGCAGTTGGGCCCACCGTCACATCCATGTGAGAATTTCTGCTGCCACCTATTCAGTGTTTTTCTCCCCTGGTTCTCGGATCTCACTCCTCACCATGCCTGAGCACCTCTGCCTTATGTTTTACTTCTCTCCCTCAGCATGAAGCGGGCAGATAAGAGTTTGTTTTGTTTTGCTTTGCAGCAGTTTGCTGAAAGCTCTCTTCTAACAGGCAAACTTTTCTTGGGTCTGAGAAATGCCCAACAGCCTCAGTTCAAAGTAAAAGCCCTGCCTGGAGGCTCAGCACTGCTTCGCTCTGTGTTTTCCTGCAGTCCTATGGTGAGCAGCAAGGTGCAACTGGAATCAGCTGGTCTGCAATTGGGTGTAATCAAACTCAAACATGCCTCACATACTTGGGTAGCAGGCTGATACCGGAAGTTTATCTAATAAGCCTATCTTGCAGCTTAATCATAAGCATAACTCAGCTGTATTCAGTCACAGCAAACGTCAGCCTAGCTGGGTCACCATCAGGTCTAACAGCCACTGTACACACCAGACATTGCCGTAAGGTTAATTAAAAGCTGTCAGTGAGGAGCTGAGCTTAACTGCAAGGTGCAGATGGCATCTGGAGCTGGGGATGAGCACGGCATCACCCAGCAGTGCCCTGGCTGCCTTTCCCACCGCTCCCTCCCTCACCGTGACTCAGTGCACAGCAGTTACTCATCTCTCCAGATACACAACTCTGGAAAATGTGACTGAGAGCTTTCAGGGAGCTCCAATTCCCGGTAAACAGAGGTAATGAAATGACTGACATCAGGGAAAGGATTTTTCCATCTGCTTATATAAAGCGACTGAAAACACGTCTAGGATGTTGATGTTACTGGGATCAGAACACACAGCTCTTCTGGGACACTACCAAGAGAACTAAGCGTGTAAACATCGCACTGCAGACATTCCTTCTATTATTATTGCTTTCCCTCTGTGACCTGAGGTGTGCCCACAGCCCGGTGAGGACACGGTAGCCATTTTGGAAGTCCTAAATGGGCCACGTCGTTGTTAAACGATCACTTTTGGTCGGTCACACTGTAGACCGCTACTACCGCTGTGTCGCACCTGAACGCGTTTTGACGCGATGCCGGTGGCCAGCACCCCGTTTTGCTCCCTCAGGAGAGCCCAGCCTCGTAATACTGACAGCCGCGGCGGTCCCTAGGACCGCCCTCCCTGCGGCGGGGGTGCAGCCCCAATGGCAGGAAGCGGCTGGAGACGAGACTCACGCCTCACCCGCCCCGCCCGACCCCACCCTGCCTCAGCCCCGCCCCGCTCCGTAATGGCGCCCGCAGCCGCGGCTCCCCATAGCCACAGACATCCCCGCCCCACCCCTCCGCACACGCCAATCACCGCTCGTCTCCCGACTGACAGGCTATTCAGCCAATGAAACCGCACATCCCCACACAGCCGCGCCGCCACCACCCAATGGCACAGGAGCAGCCGTGCCCTCAACCCTCCCCTCAAGCCAATCGCCGCGCGGGGTGGAGCGCGAGCGGCGTGACGGCGGGGCCAATCGGAGGGCGAGGGAGGTTGCTAAGGGGCCGCGGGTAGCGGGCCGCCGCAGACGGGCGGGAGCGGCGGTGGAGGCCGGGCCTGCAGGTGAGGGGCGGCGGCGGGGTCCCGTCCTTGGGCGAAGGCGGCCGGGCCGGCTCGGCTCCCGGCGGTGCTTTGTTCGCCCTGCGGCGCGCTCACCCGTTCGCGTTCGGAGAGGCTGTGGGGGATGGGTTTCGTTCTGTATTCGAGTTCCCCTCCTCGAACAGCTTCCTCTTACTGTCGCTGCGCGGTCGCTCAGGCGGTAAGTTCCAGCGATTCCCGTCTGCTCCCTACAGATCGCTGCCGCGCTCCCACATCATCGCCGCCTCCTGCGGTCGTGGGCACGTGTGCCTGAGTAGTCAGCGGAGCGCTGCGGTGCCGTTTATCGGTGGTTATCACGCTGCTGGCGCTGCTCGCGTTGGCGTGCGGTGATCGCTGCTGATGTGCTGCCCATCAATCGCAGCCTCGGGCCATTTACGTTCCTCTCGTCTGACTTTGGGAGCTATCATTTCCTCCTGCGGTGTTTGTTTGTTTATTATTGCTTCCTGTGCCCGGTGAGCCGTTCTGTGCTTGACGTCGTGTTGGTTGGCTGTTGGTCCCTCTTCTCGGCTCATCTCCTTCAGCCTCTTTCTTAGGTGCTCGTTCAGCTCTCATGAGAGCACCCTGAATAAGTGATCTGCGCCCTCCTTGTAGCAGTGAACGCAGCCTTTCCTCATCCATCCACCCTTTATTTTAGTCCCAGAGACAGCAGCAAGAACAGGAGGGATTGCGAGGAGCTAAAAGGTGATGTTTGGTCCTTCTGCTCTCCTGTCTCATCCTTAAGAACAGTCATTTTTCAGCTTTTTCTCTGGCAGGTCCTCAGCATTCCTCAGCGAATTACCTAGGTAGGGGATGAGACTGATGGAGGATTGCCACATTCTGCCTTTTTTAGGGGGTGAAATCTCTTCCCTTTCTGACTTCTAGAACACCACAGAGGTTGAGTGTAACACTTTCCATCCTGCAGAACTCTTTTTGAAGAAGTTAAACTAAAAATGGATTATTTCTACTCGTCTTGCAAAAGCTGTATTTTCACTGCACAGCAGGTTAAGTTTTTAGTGTTTCATAAAGCTGCATTATTAAATGTCACGTGGAAACACGCTGAAGTGGACTCTGTTCTGTGATGTAGACAGCGAAAGGTGGCAAAATGACATCATTTGTCTGTGACAGGCAAATGGAGAGTTTGTCCAAATCTTCCAAGTTACAACTCTACTTACAGATATGATTTTATGTTCAGTAGAAAATGGTGGCTTTACAGCAGTGATTCTGCCCCTCTGTAGCTTAACCTCACTGGATAATGAACATATTCTGGGTGCTGCTGTTATGCTGTTACTCACCTTTCTTGCTCTTCTCCTCCTATCCCTTCATCCTTCATGCTGCTAGCTCTGACAGTGCCAAAACTTGGATTAAGTTAACAAACAACAGGATTTAGTGAAGTCTATAGTAGGGGTATGTAAGACTGGGGTTGTTAGTGCTTGTAGTTCCAATTGAATGATTCAGACATCAGCTTCAGCTGATATTACGTGTAGGGCCTGCAGATCATATTGGTTCAGGCTTTGGAAACACATCAAGCATCAGAGAAATACTGGCATGTGGTTAGCTGAGTGTACAGGAGAGCTGCGTGAAAGCTTGATAAAATTAGCAGGTACAAAACAGACTCATAGCTTAGCTGGCATTATTGAAAGTTCAGACTATTTCTGCCTTCTTATGGTTGTGTCGCAAGTTAGAAGTTTAGCATTTAATGATATGCTTCACCTTCCTGATGCACTTGTTTGCAACAAATCTAGGCTGATGTTGTCATTAGAATATTAGAAATGGCCAGGTAGCCTAATACCATGGGAAAGGCTTTTCTCACTGGTGTTGGAAATGGCTGTGGCTCATGGTGCTCTGCAACTGATTTTGTGAACTTTCCAGCAAAAGCTGAAATCTTTAAAGTTCTGCTGAAGCGTTGGAGTCATTCACTTTTGTTGAGCTTCTCTGGAAGGTCTTGTTTATGATGCATTAGAGTACAGCTCCGAACAGCTATTAGTAGCGCGTGCTGTAGATCAGCTGTTTCTATATATGGAAAATGAACTTCTGAACAAATATTTGCACTTCTTCAGCCTAACTGATTCTTGAAGATTATGCTTATAAGCAGTTTAAATAACAAACCAATCAAACTCAGCTGATTGACTTGAGTACCAAACAGTTCATTTCAATGTGCAAGGACAGTCTGTCCTTCTAGAGAAGACAAAGTCTCACTTGTCCAAAATGTGTGGGTGGCAGTGACGCTAACCTAGTCAGGCAGTGATCATAGGCCCTTTCATCTCTAGGAAGGCTTGTTTGCCCCAAGGCTTGTCTTTTCTCCATCTGTATCAACTGACTTGATAATTTAAAAAAAAAAAAGAAAGAAAATATCTCTGTAGCAGCCTTGCTCAGCCAGCATTGGGCAGCAAAATGCTTGACAAAGCAGTTTTGTACGACCCAAGTGCTTGAAGCATCTTTGTGCCTGTGCTCTGTTAGCAGTAACAGCAGTGGAAGAAGTGTCATACTTTGCAGCATAGAGCAGATTTTTCATCTGCGTTTCCAGATTCACCAGGAAGCACCTAGTGCTGGAAATTTGCTTTTCTGCTGACAAATACTTGAGTTTCTCATTCTCATAGCTTCATTCTGTTTAGGATAAGTAGTAATGACAGCTTCCTCTGTCAGTACAGACTGAGCTCTCTGCTAACAACCAAACCCTTCTGAAACTTCTACTGTATGGATATTTGGTATTAAAATTGAGTGCTGAGTGCGTATGTAATCTGGGCTCCCTGCAGAAAGGGTCAGCAGTAACGAGTGACTGGATGCTAGTGCGGGCTTCACTGTTCACAGCTTATCCTACTTCTATCCTAGCTTCTAAACTTATTTACATCTTCTAGATATGCCTTTTCAGCACAATGCAGTTTGCAGAAAAATTGCACCAAGAGCATTCAAGTCTGATTGTTCCTAAACTGGAACACCCCGTTCTGTGATGTGTTGGTTGGACATATGGGAATGTGAAAAGCTTGTATCAGGGAAAGCAGATGCACAAAGCGAACAGCCTTGTAAGTGGTGAAGAGAAATTCCAGAGACCTGTGGTTGTAATATCCCTAACTCCCATTCACACTCAGCAGGACAGAGGGCAGTTAAGCTCTCCCAGCTTTAAGTTGTCGGTGACTGCTCTAACAGTTCAAAACCTCTGCTTGCTGTATTCAGCATTCATATAAAACCTGAGTGGGGGTAGGTATGTGTTGGTCAGGTCCTGTCTCCCTGTGTTCTGTGCTATCCTGACCCATTGTTTTGTTTTTGAATGCAATTATGTGAGTCAAACTTTCTGAGCATCAGCCTTCCTTCTGCCATGGGCAGTTTCAGGGCGAATGGCTCTGCACATCTTCTGGACGGCAGTGGAGCAGAGCTGCTCAACTGGGGGAAAATAAGCAAGTTTTTGAAGACTTCAGAGTGAAGTGGCACCGCTGCTTCTGTTAATGTTCAGGTATTGGTGTTTTCTAGCCATTTAATTCAGGATTGCTCTGGTTCCTGTTCGCTCAATGGATGGTGCTTCCCTGCTGTGCATCCAGACCGCTGTGCATGCAGCAGCTGAGATCTGCTTGGATTTCAGGCTGCTCTTCTGAGCTCTGACAGCATGGGGGTGGAGGGATCAAGCCTGAGGACAAATGAGGCTTTGACAGTATGATGCTGTCTTTCAAAATGCAGGGAAGGAATAGAGCAGATTCTTCTGGTGCTTTTCAATCTGTAATGCAGTTCATATTAGCTCACTTTACTGTTTGTGGCTTGGTACTCATAGTATTCCACTCTGAGTGGGGACTTTGAGGTTCTCTGCAACTTGGCCTTCACCCCAGCTTAATGCTGCCCACTGACACAAGGCTTACTTACTCATGCTCTAAGACTGCAGGAAGATGTTAACCAGTATTTTTTCCCCTCTCAAAGCTTCTACAAAGAGCTCTGCTTTGTAGTTCCATGATGCAGCAGTTAGGGTGTGTCAGAGTCCTAAGTCTCTTCAGTAACTGATGAATTATGTTTGCTTAAAAAACATAAGCCTTTTTGATAAGATAAGATGCAATTAATTGATTTCTATGGAGTCATCAGAGCTTTAATGGTCTTGTCTTAGTGTAACCTTGTATGCCAGGTGTGTGTAATAAAAGCTAATATGGTGTTTCTCAATGCATGACAAACAAGATCCAGCTAGTTTGCTATGTAGACTGCAGTATATGCCATCTTTCTCCTTACATAAGATGCAAAAGCTGCCTGTTATACAGCAGAACCATTCTGATGTGTTGAAGTGATGTTGTGAAGAAACAAAAGCAGTTCTGTCATTTGGTAGGAAGTGAAATTTGAGGCTCATTTGACTGTAAATTAACCTTTGTGGGGAAGTGAAAGACATGAGGAGTCTTTAGTCCTGTAGGCTATGGAATTGTTTTCAGGTATTTTCTCAAGCCAGCTGCCTTGGCATGTATGCCCTGCCTTCTGAGGTGCTTGGTTTCTGCTTTGAATGGGTTTGACTTCTCCAAGTCAAAGGGGAAAAAAAAAAGCTCCAGTTAGACACCTGTCTTTCTGGCTGCACCGATGCTGCCTCGTGTAATGAACTTTGGCCCTGTAGCCTCACAGTACCTCCAGATACTGTGCGTGAGCCAAGAATTGTATCTAGTGAAAAGGTCAATTTCCAGTGAAGACGCCAGCCAACAAATTCTTGTCAGATGGTGGTGTAAACACTACCTGCTGCTTTGTATGCTCACCAGCCAGCCAAATCCTGGCCTGGGTGCTGGCTTTGGCACAAGGCAGAGGGATTTGCACTGAGAGCTTGTGTGTGCTGTCCAGATACTGTTCCAGTAAGCATCCTTGCAAAAGTACGTGTCAGAATGCCCTGTTTGCTTGGAGATAACAAATCTGTCATGTGTCTGATGACAAAACTGCATTGGGCTTTGATAGGTGCATGATGTCTCTGGTGAGGGCTGCACTTTGCCTTTCTTGGTCACATCTCCTGAAAGTCTAAGTGCTCAAAGTGCTCAGCTGACTCTTAATGAATCCCTCTGTGCATGGAGGTCTGAAATTCAATTGCCTCTTTTAAATGGCCAGAAATGCTGAGGAGCACATCCAGATGATCTCAGCGTGTTCCTGATATGTTCTCATTAAAGCTACCACTGAAGATAATAGGTTCTGTGGTGTACCTGAAGTGATGAGGTTGGTACTGGTGTGGCCCTAATGTATTTGTACCCATGTATTCTTTGGTGATCTGAAAGTAGTAGAAGGCTTAACACTTTTTACTGAAAAAAAAATATATATTATATCAAAAGTGTTTGGTAGGAGACAGGATACTGGGTTGTCAATAAAGCTTGAAGCTTTTTCACAGTTCCTCTTAAATTCCTGTGTACTCAGGTAGCTGCTTTGCTCTCCAGCTGTTGTCCAGCATTTTACCAAACCTTACTCTGGCACCCTTTCCTGTCAAGAAACACTGCTTTAGGGTCTTTCCCAGATGTATAAGGACATATATTCCTTACATACATTTTCATCGGGTTGGTTTCTAACCACCTTTCTCTGCTTTAAACCGTTGGCTGAAAGGAAGGCACGCTGTGACACACTCCTCTATGCTTTTTGGAATGAGTTTTAAATAAAACGCTGACATAAAGCTTAGCATTGTTCCAGAACACTGTAGTGCCTCAAGTTCCCACCCTTTCTTAGTAATATTCCCCGTATTACAGGTCTAAGTACCCTGTGTGGTAGCACCGGCCCATAACTTCTGGTTTTATGGTGAATCTTTTGGGGGAGGCATTGGCTTTGACTGTTATTAAAGAATTTCCTGGGAATGTTCCCTAAGGAACTCACTTCAGCAACAGCCTTCCCCTTCTCTCTTCAAAAAAGGAAAAAAAAAAAAAAAAAAAAAAGCCAACCCTTACTTCTGATCTGACCTAGGCACAACTGGGTTTCATTTCTCTTGTCTCGTAGACTTGCTTTCAGAATCTTCTAAAGTGTGCAAGTGCTGAAACCAAACGAAACTAGTCTGAGATGTCTGAATTGTAGTGAAAAAAGAGGGCATTGCAATTCTTTGTAGAAATTTTGAAGGGGTAGGAAAGGGAGTTTTTCAATGCTTTTAATCTTTTCTGGGTATTCTTCAGTATTTGCTGTCAGCTGAGCTCTGAAAGCACTAGCGAGCTTGAGCACAAATGGTTAAGAGGGTATTTGGGAAGATTTTGTATCAAACTTCCTTCCTGGAAACTGAATTCCTTCAAGATTTTTCAGTAAATGTATCTGAGCATAACATAACTTCATACATAGTCCTTTTGCAGAGGTTGCCCATTCTTTGTTCTGCAGAGGCTTCCTTACAGCTGTGCCTTCACTTTAGCCCCAAGTGTTACCAATGCTTCGTTGAAATGAGTCCTCCAGGTTTTCAGTTCCTCGTAAGAAGACGTGAGGGAAGGTCCCTATGGAAGTGGCTTCCATCAGTGCCCTTGTTGGCTGTGCAGAATGCAGGGCTGAGTGCAGCTTTGGCGTGGGTGGAGGAGCTATAATGTAATGTAATGTAGCGCCCAAATCCTGCCTGTGCCTCCTTGAGTCATGGGGAGGAAGCGACCTCTGTGCCTGAAGTCTGCTCACGCCAGGAACACAAAGGTGTGCAAGTCTGGTTTGTTGTCAGTCATCACCTACTGTACGATGAAATATGCTGGTGATGGCTTTCCCAATACCCGGCACCATTCATACGTGAGGAATTTGCCTCAGCTCTACTGCCTTTTGGGGTGCTTTCATCCCTACCTGGGAAGAAATACATGGCTATTTTTTTCCTCATTATATATGCACAGGAGATGCATTCTGTTAACAGAAGTGCTGAAATAATTATTTCCTGATGGATTTCCAGCTTTTCATTCTATGCTGAAAGGGCAAATGACAAGGCTTCACCAATCCAGTGCTTGCTTTGCAGTGATTGATTTTTAAAGTTAGTCTTCAGTCACAAACAGGACTTCAGAATATTGATTGGAGAAACTGTAGCTCATTAGGGCTGTCAGGCCTGTAAGTGATTTATAAAAAAAAGGAGTTGTGCACTTCAGTTTCTTCAAAAATGACATCCTTGGCCCCAAGAGCTTCAGCTTCCTGGTACTTCTCCTGTTGATCTCAAGCCCCGTGATGGATGAAGAGGCAGGCTTGATTGCTTCCAGAGATGCACTCATTATGCTTTCATAATTTTGACTAGCTTGCTGAAAGTCAGTCCCGTGTTCTGTATATAGAAAGGCCAAATGTCTGTTTGTTCATATTAGTGCTGGCCCATTTTGAAGAGATTCAGGATCAAAATTTGCCTGGCTCAACGCTGTGCTTATCCATAGTTGTTCATAAACTGACAAGTTCATTGGGTCAACGCAAAAAGGGTTTAACGAAAGAGAAGCAAGGTGACCTCATCTCTGCTCATAAGTAGAGACATTTGATGTGTGTGATTAGAGGCGGAGAGCTCTCAAATCCATTTTGGTAAGCTAAACCCTTGCGATTTTAGAGCTGAGTGCTTTGGCTCAGCTCCTGCACATCTGCCCTGGCAGTGATGGGTCTGCCCAGGGCTTCAGACCCAGAGAGATGCTGGAAGTGCTGCAGCCTGGCCCAGGGCACTGAGCTTAACGATGTTGCCTCCTTAGAGTAGATTTGTTGTGTAAGTTGATTGCTGCAGACTGCTGTGCAGCTGCAGCAGCAATGCCATCTCAGTTGCTTGCACAAATACTCAGGTCTGAGCCTGCAGGTAAAGGTCCTGAACACATGAACCCTTAGCCTGTATTTCAGGTGTCTGCATCTACCTAAGAAATAATCAGTGATTTTGATTATAGACTCTTACAGGAAAAAATACTTGGTAGGCAGCACTATCCTCTTACAACTTGCTTATTTTCCTCTAGGCAACTCCAAGCCAGTACACTTTTTTAAGGTAGCAACAGCCAAAAACTGGTTATAGCAGTACTACACAAGACGTGTTTGTAATCCAAAGGCTGTGGGAGAGAGGGCTCTCAGAAGGGTGCAGGCTAGTTGGGTGAGTTACATTGAATCACTGGTACAAAATGCTGATGACTAATCATGCCCAGTTTTATTTTTAACAAATTCACTGGTGATGTAAGAGCTGTAAACAGCAAACTGGCTTAAGGTCCAGGTGGCAGGAAGGTCATAGGTAATATTCCTCTATTACTTCTCTAAATGAAGCAGTGAAGAGAAGATGCCAGCAGAATTTCCCTCAGTCGTAGCTGAGGAAGATGTGCTCATCACCTGGCAGGCACTGCTCAGGAGCACAGTTCTCTCCTGCTGTTGGCCATGAAGCCATCGCTGCGGTTTGCTGTAGTTTCCTGCTCACTTGGCTGTAGTTTGGTGAAGGCCTGAGCGTGGAAGCCAGGTAACGTGCTGCAGCTGAGCACTGCACTTGAACTCCTCATTGCAATGAATGATATCAATGTAATATTCCAATTACCAGGAGTGTGGTGCTTAATAGCCTACTCTTCTCTCTCCTCTCCTACAAAGCTTGGGACTGGGAAACCAAAGCTTTAGAGTTGTCCAATATTAAATATCTTCATTTTCTTCACCTTCTGTCCTCTCGCAGCACAGATACCAGACACTTGTGGCTCTCCAATCTGCTGATGATCAATAGCTGATATCAGACTTGTTTTCCTCCAAGGGATTCTGGTGTAGCTGCACTGAGTACAGAAAGTACTTTTGAGGCTTTGTCCTCCTGAGAGGAAGACGAGCAAGGCTTCGGTACGGCCTGTCTTGTTGGCATACCTTCCAAGTCAGAAGGAGCAGACAGTGCTGGAGCTGTTTTCTGGAAGCTCCACTTCCATATCAGCTCATTGTGCCTGTAAGGAATCCAGCTCTAATCGTACATATTGCTTGTGCTCTGCAGTTACAGGCTGAAAGCTCTCTCTTTTATTAGTACTATCACATTGCTGTAACAAGCCTCGGTGTGTGTGCTGCAGTGTTAATTGGGTGGCTGTATCTCAGCCTGCTGGTGCTTCTCACCTTCTTGTTGAAGTGTTGTATGTAGAACTTCTCAGAATGCGAGGGTGTGAACAGGCAGAAGCTGTTTACAAACTTCAGTCTGTAAGAGGTTGTGTAAAAGAAGCAGGGAACTTTTCAGTCTGCCTTTGCACTTTGGTAACAGTACCTTGTTAGCTCTAGTCTTGTCAGTGTGGAGAGGTTTGGGTAGCTGCTGTAACTGGGAGGAATGTCACCTCTGTCTGGAAGGTCACAGTCCAGCTTTCTTCTGAAGCTGCATTAGTTTTCATTACTGTTTTGTCTGTCCTTCTCATGAAGACATTCCTGTGCTGCAGATGGATTGGTGTGCTATAGGCAGCTGATCTAGACTGGCAGCTCCAAACGTAAGAGAGGTTTGCAGTGTGAGTGGGTCAGGGTTGAAGCGAATGCAGAAATCGGTTGATATGTCTGTGAAGGGACTGCTTGAAACTTTTGTGGTTTTCCCTTGTAACAGAGAGATGAAGCCTTTCTGCTCCTGATCAGCTTCTTTTCCTCCCTTTTGTAGGGTTGCTTGGCACGTGGATCCAGACAGTGAAGATTCTGCTGAGGACTGGCTATTGCTCCTGGTTTGAAGAAAAGTGACATTAGTAAGCCTTCACTTATCAGTATCTTTCTGGGGTTACCTGTGTGGCTGAGGGAAGACCAATGGAAGAGTGTGGATGAAATCTCTCTGTAATAACTTCATCCAGTTATTTGAACCAGGTGTTCAAAAGCAGCTAAATCAGTTCAAGTACTTGTTTTCAAACTGGAGGGATATTGTTATATTGCTTTTTTTTTAATTCTCCCTCTCATCCTTTCCTCCACTTCCTTTACTCTGAAGCCTTCAAAGGGATAGATTTTAACCTAGTCCTCCTTTAGCTGTGAAACAACAGCGAATTAAAAGAAACTCTGAACTCAGTGGCACATGAAGCAATCACTCCAAGACTCTAAACACACACAGGAGTTAGTAGCAATATTTGCATAGGGCTGCAGAGTTCAGGCTGAGGAACTAACCACAGTAGTTTTCTCAAGTTCTCCTTATTGAGACTTGAACGTCTTAGAAGAAATATCCACACTGTTAATATTCCTTTATAACCTGACTTTTCACTCAGCTTCTGTTTGAGTTAGGTAGTCTTGGCTAAGATCCCAAAAGCATGGACTGGCTGCAGTTTGACACCTGAGATGCTGTTACAATTCTAGTGCAGCCCTGATAGGAATAAATCTCCTTCCCAACTCATCATCCAATTTCTGTTCCTTGTGGTCAGGGTGTTTTGAGCAGAATAAAACAATCTTCCTTAGAAGTTGCTAGTCTGAGCTGATAAACTAGGATTTCAGTAGTTAAGTGATTAATGAAGATATCTAGTATAGTTTTGTATGCAGTGTGACAATTGATATTCATTTCCATTGTAGGAGGCTTTAATATGGCACTTTATCTCCAGGTTCAACATGAGTGTGATGTTGGAAACCCCCGAGCTGCCGGCAGTGTTCGATGGGGTGAAGCTTGCTGCAGTCGCTGCTGTTCTCTATGTTATTGTTCGCTGCTTGAATTTAAAAAGCCCAACTGCCCCTCCTGAACTCATCTACCAGGACTCTGCTTTGTCCCGCTTTCTGCTCAAATCCTGCCCACTGTTGACCAAAGAGTAAGTAGGATCTTTTATCCACATTGACTTGCGTTGTGAAGAGCTGCACTTAACCATCCTTTTGCCTACTGTATTTCATAAAGCTGGGTGCTAATGAGTGGCTAATAACCTGGCTGATGAATTCTCTTGAGGAAATGTATGTTGTAAGTTGAACACGTCATTGTTGTTAGCGTAGCACGTAGCTGGGGTAAGACCAAGTCTTGCTGGACAAAGGCTTTCTGTGGATGTGTGGAAAAGCATCTGTGCCTTCTGTATAGGGTCTGCATGCTGGTACTGCACTGTACAGCATGCTGCCTGTGGAAGCAGGTGAGGGATGGTTGCAATCATCTCTTGTTCCTGTTCACACACTCTCCATTCTAGTAGGAAGGATATCTGGCAGAGCTCATGGGAAGGAAACATTTTCATTGTGTGTCCATGCACTTATAATGAACGCAGGGATGGCTCTTAGTTTTAAAGTGCCTACTTTTATGTGAAGTGTATTAAGTTGATTGAAGACTATTGAAATCTATTACTGAGTAAAGCTCATCATCATAACCAGTTTGATAAAGTAATGACATAATGGACTGCTCTAAGAAAATCACTGTTAATGAGAGCTTGTATCAACTGCGTATTTGAGCAGACTGATCCTTGACCTCCCATTCTAGGACCTTCAGAATCACTGCAGCTGCCCCTACTTCACCAAAAATATCAAGCATTTGCTACAACTTGGTGAAGCTCTGGAGGGGAGGGTTAAGGACTTTGGTTACAGTATCTTTTCTACAGTCACTCTTTCCAGTCCTATTTAAAAGCCCTGAATGCACAACAAGCACTGAGTGCTGCCTGATGGACCTTCCTTTTAGATCTCCAAAGTCAAGCTGATTTAATGATAGTCATTGTAGAGGAGCTGAGAGGCTTTTAGCAGTGCTGTTAGGTGCCTTGATAGCATAAGGCATAAGATCTTAGGCCATAGGGTTTGTAAACTCTTAGAGAGAACAAAGCATTATCTCTTAAATATGAGCCCAAGGGGGGTTCCCTAATGCACTCTGAATTTGGAAGTAACATATGTCTGTTGAAGCCGAGCCCTGAAATTGAATATTGATTATTTCTAGTGCCCTAACTGTAAAGTAGTTACTTCCCTAGAAAATATCAAGTTACCAGAACCTTCTTACGTATCTAGATGACACTTGTCATCTAAATGTTGACACTCCAAGCTAGCATGTCTTTAGTCACTGAAAGAACAGGCATGAAGCTGTGCTGATTACCAATCTTGAAGGTATATTAATATCAGGGTAATCTTGGAAGCTTAGGTGAATGTGCTTGTTTTAAAGTAATTCAGAGTCTTTGTCACTTCAGTTTCAGCACTGTTCTCATTGCACAAGCTCCTAAGCAATATCCTATTGGAAACATGCTTTGGATTTCCACACAGTTGGAGAACAAAGCGCTCCTGAGGGAGTGAAAATGCAGAACATGTCTAAAACTTGTGGTACATCTGGTGTGTATTAGTTACGGGCAAGAAAAGCTTCTTGCAGAACCCCAGCGTGTTAATAGTGTGCAATCTCAGGCTGTTTGTTTTCAGTGGATAAACTCAGAGCTCACACTTGCTGACTTCTCTGAAAACTGCAGCCGTGATTTCCAGTACCTCATTCTTGGGCAGAATATTGCCAGAGAGATTTGTCCCACAGAAAAACTCTTTGGGGGGAAAAAAAAAGTCAATAAAGTAGTTGTTCAGTCTTATCTGCATAGCTGTGTTGAGAAAGGGGAATATAATGCTGTTGGTGTTTGAAAGGGCTTTCTGGAGGGACAACTCAGCTGTAAGATTGTTTGTGATTATGCTGTTCTGTTGAAGTTATCACCTTTTTTTTTTTATGCAAAGATTAAAAATATCAAAGAATGCCTGCTTATATGCATGAAAGTCACCTGGAAACTAATGGGGAACAAATGTATTTAAATTCCTGCAATTATGCATGAAATAGTTTGTAGGACTAATTAGGAAAACTATGTGGAAACAGCTTGTGCTGTACTCCACTGAAAAATCTTGTAAGACTTTGATTACTTGCTAATTATTCAGAGTGTTAGGAAAGCTGATTAAGCAGCTCTTTTCAAATTCTACCATGAAAGCAAAATAAGTAGCCCAGCAATCCCTCCTGTTATATCAGTGCTCGGTTTGTTGTAAGATCCCCCACTGATTCTTCTGTACAGCTGGAAACTGGCTTTTAGACGTGGTCTGTTCGGTGCCCTTATGCTCAAAGGAGGAAGGGTATTAAAAACTGGGTGGCAGGGAGAAAGCAGAAACAGGCAAGGCTGTTCTATATGTGCAGCTATTGAAAAATAATTGAAAAACACTTTTCTGTTGGATTTTATTTTCCCCTTATGGCACTATCCTTACCTCTGGACTTGCTGAATAAATTGTAAACAGCATCATTTAGTAAGCCAAGTGGTGGTGGGTGAATAATTCAAGAGCTTTGGATAGTAAAACTGCCTGGGATGGCTGTGAGCCAGGTACCTTGTATTTGCAGATGCTAAACTGCTTCTTACAATTCTCTAAACTGCTAAAAGCTTTCTACATATCTCATAAACAAAAGACTGTTTCTTCCCAAATCGGAAGGAAGTTTCGTCTCTTTATTTTGCTTTCTCAACCCCTGCCCAGCTTTCTACTTTGACCAAGTGAAGTAGCATAATCAGACTTCTTTGTTCTGCTTCTTGCTTGAAACCTCTTTGATATTGGTTCAGTTATTTGTACCCTCAAACCTTCAAATGTCCACTGGCTGTCTCCTGTTCCTGCCTTTCAGATCACTACAAAAGTCTGCCATCTCTCAGTCCTGTAGAAAACGTAGCATGGGCTCCTTTGACTTGTGAAGACAAATGTGGCCTGTATCTTCCGTGCTGTGATAGAGGTTTTTTTTGCTGCACCCAGTTCTTCTGTCAGGTGTATTTGTGTACACTATTCCTGTAGAGTTATGGCACAGGTATCATCCTTATGGAAGAGAATTGCTTCCTGCACACATCCTTAATGCAGGCAAGCTCCTCAGAGACTGCAGCAAAGGACTGTCAGGCCTGTTAGTAAATGCTGTTTAAGATCCATGGCAGACTTTTCTTGTCCATTATTTGCACAGTGATCTGTACTAGATAAGCAGGCAACTTGATACCAGAATATTCTTTTGGACTGTCCTTGCTCTTCTGTAGGTGCAAGGAGAGAAGCAGTTAGAAAAGCTGGCTTTGGGCTTTGTTCTGTTCCTCCATCCCTATAGCCTGATTCCTGTCAGCTCCTTAGTGCTCTACCCTGGGTGAAGCACTTCCAGGAGAATAATAAACTGAGAACAGTGTTCCTACTGGAGCTCTCACAGGTGAACATGCTGAGAGGCAGAGAAGGGCAGCAGCTCCCAACAGGTTAATTGAAGCATTCTCCTTAGGGAGAAAAGTAGCCTTGTGGGGACTGAGTCCATGCTGAGTGTTCTGCTGTGAAGCAATCTGGCATTCTGCAGCTCTCGTCAGCAAGGATGATGTGCTGTAACACCCATTCACTGTTTTGACTAAAGTACATCTTGCAGTCACCAAAGGCCGAGGAGGAGCATGTTGTGCTCTTTCCTAAATAAAAGCAGTCTAAGCTGGGGAGGAGATAACTTAACTGAGGACAGCTGTACCTTTAGGTAGGCTTTATACAGTTATTGTACAATGCAAACAGTTCTACTCCACTTATGTTAGTTTCTTTTTTAGAGACTATGGTGACGTGGAAGTCCCAAAACCATTTTAAAATCAGGCTTGTAGGTATTTGCTGTGTATTCCATCACACTGAACAGCCTAGATGAGCTGGTGCAGAAAAAGCTGCTTTCTACATATTGAGGGAGAAGACTGAACCCTCCGGACTCTTCAATTAGATTTCTTGATTGTAAATTAATTGCTTTCCCTAGCATTGGAGACAAGGTTCAAGCAAGGCTTGGTTTGTAAAGCATCCTTTAAATTCTTCCAGACAGGTCTGCCAAGGGGAAAAAAACAGCCAAACCCCTGTTGTAATGCAGGAGGCAGTTCTCCTGATGTGCACAAATTGCAGACTTTCTTGCCCTTGGTATCCAGCGTACATCAAAGCTGATGGAAGAGTTCATGTTTAAAGTGTTAATCTCCTCAATTGAAATGAAGTAACACTCCAGAAATAAGCTTGTTGCTGAACTTCTGCTTCAGTTCTTTGAGGATCTGAATGCTGATGCTTGCTAATAAAAATAGCTCCGTTTTTGTGTTTTGTTTGAGCTGCTTATGCAGCTGCTGCTTTCCTAAATTCTGTATACTGGGAAACATACGTGCTCTAAAATCATAATCTGCTCTGACCTTCACTAAAACTTAATCTACATGCACGTATTGGAATTGTTTTTAATCTTAAAATGCTAGGTGGAGATTTTTTAAACACCTAGGTTCTTCTCTTGCTCTCTGCTGTGGGCTATCACCTATCAAGATGTGGGGATGGGTTTTACAGCGAAAATGAAGCACTTGGAGCTAAAAAAGCTTGCATTTGTTGATGCATGTTTATGTAACTGGGTCTGAATTCATTTGGCTAGCTAAGGCATGTGACATGATGAATACAGAGTTTGCTAAGATCAGTTTCCATAACAAGCAACTGGCCACCCCAGACCTGTTCTCCCATCTACCTTCTGCTACAGATTCCAGTTACTGAAATCCCTTTCCTAAAATTCATAGCTATTGAGAACCTTAATGAATTGCCTTAAATGCTTGTCTTTTCTTAGAGTACTTGATACCTGTTGCAGCTCACCAAATCAGAATAGGAAGAGCACTGAGATCAGCTGCCTGTGGACACGCAGCCTGAGCCTGGATCCTCACATCTGTGAACAGCTTTGCTGGATCACAGCACACTGGGGAATGCATAGTGAATCACGCAGTGAAACTCGCTGTCCTGGGATAATCCCTACAGGAATGGTGTTTTACCAAAGCCACTTTGGTTTGTAGCAGGCATTAGAGAGAAGCTGAGGAAGTCTGTCATGTCCTTGAACACTTTTCCTGCTAATTACCAGTGATTGAGGGGAGCCACCTGCTTTTGAGTGAGAGGCCCTTGTTTGAAATACATGGTTAAATTTAGCAGTCATGATAGCATTTGCATTAAAATCTAAAGGCCGAGGCTTGGATGCTCCTTGAGTCACTTGCCTTTAAGAGTTCAGTCAGCATGGTATCTAGCTCAAGTTTCCATGTGTCACATGCTGTTGAGCTTGTTTGCTTAAGGTAAGCCATAGGCAAAAGCCTGAGCACATGCTCTTCTGCCTGCAGGGTGATTGTTTCATAGGAGCACCTTTTTTTCAACTGTTTGCCATGAGGAATATTGGCCTCGTTACAAAACAATCTGTGCTAGCTGTAGCTATCAGCATTAGATAGTTAAGTGGTTTCAGCTGGACTGAATATGGAACTGGTTTTTGTATAATATGGCTGAAATAAACATTAGCTTATCTAACCTGTACTTTCCAAGGGTAGAGTTGCTTGAATAATTTCTAACTAGTGTTTTCTTTCCTACCAGTGTGGTATCCTGAGCTACTGGGATTGACTGAGATTTTTCTGTTCTCTTCTGTGTATGGATTTAGAAAAGCAAGCTAAGAGTCTGCGTAGACTGTGGGTAAAAGATGCATCTTGTCCTTTGGTCCCATGCAGTCTTGCACTGCAGGGCTCGGTACTTGGTTTTAGAAGTTTTTGTAGGCTTGCTTTCATTGAAAACTGCAGACAGAAAGCCACTCACACAGACTTGAAAAAGCAGACTTATCTACTGCCAAAATAGATGGTCAACAAAAATAGTCTCAGACAGATCGTATGCCTGATGCTGCTAGAGATTTTAAGAGTGCCTTGCCAACTTGTCCATCAGCTGAGAACAGCTTTTACTGGAACACACTGATACAGACATCCCTCTGCCACTATCTAGACTTCACAGGTTCTGTACTAGGTTCGATTAGCAGCTTGTCTTGGTAATAAGTCTAATATTTTTAGTCATGGTATTAGCTGTCAGCTTTTGCAGCAGTCTGTTAAGGTGAGCTTTAACCTGGGTTAGTTTCCACTAGCTACGCAGGATTTATCAGCATTTATGCAATCTGGGCAAATTCTTCCCTCCTTCCTCTTTCCCCCCCACACTGAAGTCTTGTGGTCTTCAGTCTCCTGGAGCCCTCCCGAAGGGACTTTTAGATTATTTATCTTGCTGCAAGTCTATAGCCTAAAGGTCAGTGGGAAAGAGTAAAAGACAAGTGAAACAACAGGCTGTTGCCCTACCACTTGCACATATTTTTGTTTTAACTGCTTTTTCTAAAGTGCAATCAGCATAAACATACTTAACGTTCTTAAGTAAGACTAAGTGGGAGTAACAAATCTCTGCATCAGAGCACTGTCTGTGCACATTACTCGTGCTGGGTTTTGCCTTTGAATATTCATCTAGAAGAGTGTAGTTACATGTGCAGTGACTAATATTCACACATCTTTGCTGCAGGCAGTGTGGCACTGAAACAACTGACAGGAGTTAACTTAAAAACATAAGCTGAGTGTTTTTCTTCCTTGTCCATAGGATGCTTAGATACACTAACGTGTGCTCCGAAGGCACCGAGCAGTGAATGCACTCTTTCCATAGGGCTGCATGCTGTTTTAGCATGCAGATGGAAATGTGCAACCCGTAGGCAGCCTCTGTTCATCATCATAGGTGGAGCCAGTGGTATTCCTGCCTTGTTTTCAGACCTTCCCTGAAGGGTAGACAAGGCTGAAACTGCCTGTGCTGTTTGCTTGTGTAAAAAGGGCACAAAGGATTGACTTATTGAAGATCAGTGCTTCAGAAATCTTACAGTCAGGTTATAAGAAGGCAGCCTTGTTGTTTTTTTCCCCCTAAGAAACAAGCTGTGACCTGAGGAAGCAGGCTGTGGTAGGTAGCACGCTGCTGAAAAACAATTCTTTTGAAGTCATTTGTCTAGATTTAAATTCCAGTAGTCGAGTTGATGTCTTGAACACTTCTAATTTCCTTCCTAGCAGCTTTGCAGAAAGTCACCAAAGCTTTCCAGTGCTAGGATATGAGCCATGAAACTACGTTGATGTCCGAGTCTCTTCTGGAAGAGCTGCAGTATCTTATTATGGGCTGTATTTGACAACTCTCCTCTCTCATCCACAAAAAAAAAAAAAAAAAGTGCTGCCAACCAACAAAATCTGTCCACAAAGAACTTCTTAAAGAAGTCAGTCAAGCACCACCTTGATATTGGTGGTGGATTGGATATGATTCTGAACTGCTTGTGAGTGAATGACTGAGGGTAGCTGATTTCTGTTGCACCGGAGGAGCTGTTCTCCTCCACCTTTCATAGTGGCTGCAGAATCTGTTCCAAACCTCTGCAGTGAGCACTGTGTGCCTTGGGCAGAGCCATCTGTAGTCTTTCTTGTTCAGCCTTGTTTACACTGACTGTCCCATCACACCAACCCTATGCATGTCTATCATAACCCTGTGCGTCCTGAGACAATCCGCTGATTTCTCTCCATCTCTAGCAGCAGTTAAGGAGAATGAGCTTCTACAGTCCCCTTTGTTGCTGGGAATCTGCACTACAGGCTGTTCCTGGCAAGCACCCAGCTGCAGTGTGTACTCCCAGTATGGATGAGCTTGGCTGATAAAGATGGATAATGGTGCTGCTCTTATGTAGATTATTTGCAAAGCTTTATAGGTGAGCGATGGAATGCAGTGGAGGGAGGAGCAATTTACAAGGCTATAGGCTCTTGTAGCTTTTTTTTTTTTTTTTTTTTTTTTTTTTTTTACTTTTTGAAGTTATATCTACTTCTATGGAAATCTGTTTTGGGTCTGTTTGGGAATTGCACTTGCAAAAGTGAAACTGCAATGATCCATACTGTGTTACTTTGGCTATAAAAATTTCCTTCATGGATGATGGGATAGAATGAGTATCCTTCTGCTAGAACTCAACTCTTGTCTTTCTAAACAAGCTGTGAGAGCTTTTATAGCAAGTGTTGTTTTCTTATTTAAAGGGTTTGTAAGAGGGACAGAGGATTGCAGATATGACACGTGAGAGCTGCCGTGAGAAAGCAGGTCCAGCAGTGAGCAGTGTCAGAGCATAAAGCAGAGCTCTGTCCAGTCACACTCTAATGGGTTATGGGCTTAAGCAGTAAATCGGATGAGCCTAAAAGCTGCCTAGTTTTATGAGAGCAGGGAAAAGCACGAAAGAACAGGATCTGTGCTTCATATGATCTCAAGCAGTAGGAGGGAGTACGTGCAGGAAGCCTTCACTTAAAAGGGAAAGGGAGTTACTGATCTCTTGGTATCCACAGTGGTGTAGGCAGCTCTCAAGCTTGTTCTGGATCCTCTGCTCTGTGCAGCAGAGACCACAGCTCCTTAATTGGGAGCATGCTCCCTGGGGCTGCTGTTCTCCTAAATAATGAATCATTCATGCTTTCCTCTCAAGAGCTATGTAAATCCCTTTTTCAAGGTGTTTGCTTTGTTTGCAAAGCAGAGAGGCCAGGTGACTGCATCACCACCACTTGGTTAGCAGTACCTCTGGTTAAACCACTGGCAGCTCTGCTTGTGGTTAAACAGATTTTGCCCCTTTAACCCCTTTCAGCTAATAGCAGTTTATACCCATGTCTTTTTGAAGGCCACTAAGCCAGAAGGAAGAAGGCACTTCTTTATCAACCAGGGGAGCTGGGTTAGCAAATTCTCTTAGAGGTCCTTTTGAAAATGTTCCTGCTTTATTACCAAACCCTACTTGAGGCAAAATTTTCTTGTACCTTGCTCCTTATCTAACTGAGAAAAGCATTTCAGTGCAAAATTGTTGCAACTGGAGCAAGTCTTGTGGTTTTAGTCTTCTAGACCTTGCAGTGAATCCTGTGTTTCTGCCACCAGCTTTGTGTGTTGAAGTGCTTACACAAGCCAGCGTGGCTCAACCCAGCAGGCCTCAGTGTTTCAACTAAAGCAGATTTATGACACTTGACAAGTTTTGAAGGTCAGTTTGGTTGGCTGGCAACATGCTGTTCCAGCCTCGCAAGGCCGCTGTGTAGTCTGCAAGGAGCATTCGTGCATGCAATGTTTCCTTGTGGAGGAATGTCTGGGTTTTTGGCCTCTTCTTCTAGTGCTGATAGCTCAGCATTAGAAGCCTATCGGTCTCGTCACTGGTAAGGCTGCAAAGATCAGTGCTGCCAGTTCAGCCATAGCAAAACCACAATTTGTTGCTATATTTGGTACTGAGGGGGAGTTTTGTTATGGGATTGTTTATCTGTTCTGAAAGGCTCGTTAGCACAGCAGGACGTGCAATTAAATTACTGCTTCTTTCAGGTACATTCCACCCTTGATCTGGGGGAAGAGTGGGCATATCCAGACAGCCCTTTATGGAAAAATGGGGAGAGTGAGATCACCACATCCGTACGGACATCGCAAGTACCTCACGATGCCAGATGGAGCAACAGCAACCTTTGATCTCTTTGAGCCACAGTCTGAGCACTGCATTGGAGGTCAGTCACGCAGCTGCTGGCTGCATTTAGCTGCTAACCTCAATTCTGTGCTCCGGGAGTGGGGAGGAAGCAGATGGGAGCACTGCTACGTGAATCTCAGAAGGTTGGGTGTTCATCTTGGTGATGGGAAGGGGCTACTGCACAGTACTAGCCAGTGTGTGGAGACTGAGACTGTCTTGCCGTGTGTCTGTATCTCACACAGCAGGGGAGAACCCACTTACTAAATTGACTTTGTGTGACAAGGGCTGGGGGTTAAGGGGCAGAATAAATGCTTCACAACCTCTCTCTCAAGCGTGATGCTGGCAGTAACTTCTGTGTTCGGAGTGCCCTTTGCCTGCCAAGTCTGTAGGATCATAGAACAGAGAATAGCAGCATAGCATTCTTCATAGCTTGGTGTGTATGGAAAAGAAATTAGGCTTTTATCTCCCCCTTACAAACAGATTCTGGGTAGTTTTTGTTGACAGTAGGGTGTTTCAGGATCTGTGTGAAAACAAACCACATATGGTATGGAGGAGACTTAAGAGAATTATGGAAAAAGAAGAGAATCCTGGTGTTTCTCCTCTGCATTATGCATGTATATTCAGAGTGAATGTCAGAATTGAAACTCAGTAGTGGTAAGAGCGACACTTAAAATTGAATTGCTGTGACTTGACTTCAGTAGTACAAGCTAAATTTCTGCAGTAGCTGATTTTATGGTAAGCCCACGATTCCCAGTTTGCCTTCAGGTCAAGTTCTTAACATGGTCAGAGTTGAGGTCTTTGTGGTATAATATTACACTGTAACAGTTTCTGTTATCCTTATCACTAAAGAGAATCCGAACAGTACATTCCTAATGAGGCAAAAATTCACAGTGGGTAGAACTACAAGTTAGAGCTTTGTACAGCAGTGCAGAGTGTGATAGCTAATTGGAAGTGCATATGCTAATCCTGCAATTTACTGTGCTCACTTGAGTTACAGTAGTGACTTTCTTAGCTGATAAAATGATCTCTTGTTAAACTGATGAACGGTGTTGGCAGATCTGTGATCGTGTAGCAGTGAAGCAGAGGATGGCTGATGTCGGTCAGTCAGAATTTTTGTGCCTAGCAGAGCTTCCTTCTGAGTGTTGGAGTTGCACTGAACTCTGGAAGCGTGGACAAGCAGCAGGCTCTAGAGCTTCCATGCACTTAACATTGCAGCGGGCTGCCAGAAGGCAGAACATGTGTGATGTCAAAAAACACCTTTCTTCAAAGGGAAGGATTTTCACTCAGTCTCCAGGAAGTTTCTTTAGAACTGTTTGTGCAGCCTTCCCCAGAGTTAGAAAAATGTTCATCTCTTATAACATGAATTACTCTTTCCACATCTTTAGCATTAGGGCTGCTCTTGTTCTTTCCCATACTGGGCTTTTTGGCAGAATAATAGGATTTTTGGCTTTCTTCTGGTACATGGTTTCCCATGGCTGTGAAATGGAAAGCTTCTGAAGCTCTTCATTTGCATGCAGTGACATTTACTTAACTTTTCTCTTTTTCTCTCTTTCTCTGCACAGAGGATGTCACGATGGTAATCTGCCCTGGGATTGCTAACCACAGTGAGAAGCAGTATATCCGCACTTTTGTTGACTATGCACAAAAAAATGGGTACAGATGTGCTGTCCTGAATCACTTGGGGGCCTTACCAAATATTGAGCTCACTTCTCCACGAATGTTCACATATGGTAAGTACTTCGTGACAGCTGGTGACTTTCAACCTTGTGGAGTTTCTAGGTCTTAATCAGGCTCCTTTAGCATAACACGGCTACCGTAGCTGAATTAGGCTATGGTACAATCATTTTGTACTGTTTCTTAGGAAATAAATTTAACTTATGAGGAAGAAGGGAGACTAGTACTGGGATTCACTTTTCCTTCTTTCTCATCCTAGGTCTTAAGCATGTACTCCTAATCAAGGAGGCAGTTTTCTGAAAGAAAAGCTTTCTTAAGAAGCTCTCGTGGCTACTGAGAGCCTACTCAAATGATTTGAGGGATGTTTAAATGTCAGTTTAGTGGAATATGAACAACTTGGCTTGAAGGACCAAAGTTATTTCTGAGGCTTTGAAAACTAATGAGGACTGTGTACCAGCCTATCCAGAAAGTACATTTCTATCCTAGGAAGGCCATGGTCATATTATTCCCTGAATGTAACACAGATATCAAGGAATGCAACAGTTCTGCAGCTTGACAGTAAAGCTACAGAACTGGTAGTGCTTAGCTACCATGATTTTGGAATTCAATTTGCATATAAGGAAATCTTTCTTAGCCAGTAAATTTTAAGGAATGAAATATTTTGAGATGGCCTACGAGTGACTCCAGCTATTCTTAACTGCCCTGCAGCATGCAACATGATCTTGGTAAAATGTGGTCTTCTTGCCAGAGACCTGATCTGCTTGTTCCTGAGCTCTTTTGATGAGCCCTCATGCCTTCTGTACTGCAGACATCTATAGGTACCTTATGGCAGGACTCAGTTGTGAGAATAATAGACTGGCATTAGGTTCCTTTATTTAATTGTTAAAGATATCTTGTGTTTTGGAACTCTGAATGTAGCAGGTAGATAGGCATTAATGCCTTGTTGCTTGTTTTATAGCTATTTAATCCACTCCTGAGTGAGAAAACATTTCAGAAGTACCAATAACCTTGATTTGTTATGAGGTGCTAGGCTAGCAGTTGCTTTGAGTCTACCATGTTGTGGGAATCAAGCCTGATCTCATTCAACTGTTTGGTTTTTGATAAAAGTTGAGAGCTTCCTTCCAAAAATATGATCTTCCTAGGACAGAGTACATTTCCAAAATCTACTGACTGTTCTCTGAAACCTTCAGCAGTATCATGCTAGCTGATACCTAATTATAATGCTATAGCCCGAATTCTTGAATAATTAACTAAAATGGTTAATAAGGGTCAGGGGAGGAGGGGGGATTAACACCACCACCAGGGTACAGATCTGCTACAGCTCTGCCTGGAGTAAGATGGTGATGTGACTTTTCTCTGTCTAATGTCAAATACTGGTCTGGAATTCTGAGCCCTAGTCTCAGTTTCTCAGAGTTTGCTGGAGATGGTAGACTTTCTTCACTTTGTGTAGTTTTCCTTTAGACCTTAAGGAGCTGTTCTGAAATGTAGCTCTGGAGACATGCCTTTCTAAATCTTCTAAAGCCTTGGGGAGGGCAAGGAATGCCTAGCACTTCCTTTGAGCAAGTCAGTAAATCACTAAGAAGTGACTCTGCCTAGAATAGTGCCAGCAAGACCCTGAGCAAACTTTACTCTGTCTCTAATCCAAATACCCTTTGTCCTTTCAGCTTTTGCTGGATTCCTGATGTGTTTTGGGGGAATAAGTATCATAAACTTGATTTGCTTGAGCCTTTACTTCAGGCTTGACCTGTTGCTGTTTTAGCTTCAAGTTTCTGAAATGCTTTCGAATTGTGACAGTCAAATGCTGTGGTGTTTTGACTGCTGGCTTCTTCCAGAGGAAGCTAGAGCAATGCAGCATTTGTCATGTTGTGGAAAATTGCTAAGTGAAAATGCTCACAAGGAAGTGCCCGAGCCCTGATGAGATGCTCATCCAGAAGCTTTTTCTTTCACTGAAGTAAACACAAACTTTGCTCAGCATCTGCTCCAGAGCTAGCTAAAATCTGAGGCTGATGTCTAGCAAGGGTGTTGTATTTGGGGTGAAGACAGACTGGAGCAGTGTTTGGATGGCACAGTGTAGAATCCAAACTCTTAGGATTTACCCCACTGGACAGATCTGAGATACACATGAATTAAAAGGTGGAATTTTATTTTGTTTGTGTGATTTGCTCAGTCTGCAGTCTTGAATCCACTTGGAAGATTAACAGAGTGCATAGTCAGTTGATACCACTGTCTTCATTTTCTCAGACAGTCTGAGGACCACAGTGCTGCCAGAAGTTTGATCCCTCAGTATTGCAGCCTGAGAGCAGCACGCATGTGTGTAGAGGTACCTACCTCTTCCCTTATGTGGGGAGGCCCATTTATCTTGTAAGAAACTGCAGTATTTTTACCTCAAGTGGCTGAAAAAAGTCCTAGCTGCTTTTGCTTAAACCATTCCCTCTAGTTCCAGAGAGCACCTGCTTAGGCTCTTCAGTCCATTGAGCCCTCTGTCCTGACAAGCCAGCTCTATGTTTTCAGCATGGATTTAAGAATCTATGGCTGCCTTGCTGAAAGCAATGAGCAGGCTGCTTTCCAGATACCTCACTTCTGTTCAAAAGTGGCAAACTGCCTCAGGAAGAAAATGAAATGCTTTGGAAAGGAAGAGTGAATTGTCAGATCTGCTGTTCTCATGATTTTTTTTAGTTCATCTTAATTTGGCAGTTGGTCCAAAATGAGGCATGAGCTAAGGTCCACAGGACTCATAAAGCAGATGCCTGAGCATGTGAATCAGAGATCTTAAACCTTGAGGTTATTGAAAAATCAGAAGGAGTAAGAAGCTGAACTTAAAACATACAACTGGAGTTTGAAGTGGAAGGCTGAGACCGTTGGAAGATGCCTCTTGACACTGCCCTTATTTTCAGGTTGCACCTGGGAATTTGGAGCCATGGTGAATTACATCAAGAAGACCTACCCTCAGACCCAGTTGGTTGTGGTAGGCTTCAGCCTGGGTGGAAACATCGTGTGCAAGTACCTGGGAGAGAACCAGGCCAACCAGGAGAGGGTTCTGTGCTGTGTCAGCGTGTGCCAGGGGTACAGTGCACTCAGGTGAGTCTGGAATTCTGTCCTGGTTTCTTCTGCAGGATGAGGGGGAAGAGGGCACTATTTCTCTTGCACTTACTTAGTCTTTATGAATGCAAAGTGCAGGAGCCAAAGGAGCAGACACAACTTTGTTGATTTGGCAGCATAAACAAATAGATTTCGTCAACAGTGCAAACAAGCTTTCTGTACCTCACCAGGTACAAATACTGGCAGCTTCCATTCTACACGTGTGAGTTGCCTAACTTTGTCATGGCAGAAATGCTGCAGTGTGGTAAGAGCAGGCATTCTTCATCCAGTTCTGGCTGGGCAGCATGACAAACTTCTGAGCTGATGCCAGGATTAAAGCAATAGTTTATGCTTTCTCATCACTCTGGAAAGTATCACTTGGTTCATAATAGCTCTTCTGGCTTCACTGTGGAGTTCCATAAGAGCTGTCTCTTATCTGCAGAGACTGAAAAAACCACAAAACTCAAACTGTCTGTTCATGCTCCTTCCTTTTTGTGTGTCACCAAAATAGTGCAGTAGGGTGCTGAGGGCATGGAGAGGCACTTGCAATCACACTACTGGCCTGATGTTTGGAAGGTGGAGAGGCTAAGGCTTTTAGATGGCCTGCCTACACATTAACCTGTCGTTCCCTGCTTGGAAGCCAAGACTGTAGCCTTCACAAGAGCTGTAAGGGCTCCATCTAGTGTTAACAGTGTGTTCACTGATGGAGGACAAGTGTACAGCACTGCTGCTTGGAAGCTGGTAGCTCACCTGATGTGAAGTAACTTTCCATGTATGCACAGCTAATGAAGATTAAAACAGTGCAACTGGCTAAACTAATGCTTCCACTTTTTTCTATCTGCACATATAAATAATGTACAGTGACTTAACTGCATCACTGAGCCGTGAGAATATTTGAAAAGCAAAGGAAGCTATTGATATCCCCAGGCTATTTGTGTCAAAGTCCTTTGGACAGATAAAGATGAAACTGTGACAGCACTGTGAGGGACTTGCTGGGGAATCTGGCCTCCCAGAATGGTGAATGTAGCAAGAATCCTCTTGATGCATTCTTTTGAAGGCAGCTCCTGGAACTGTTTTTTCAGCCATCAAGCAGGGTTTGCAAGGATCACATCTGGCCTTGGCCTGTTTGATTTATCTTCTGCAGTTATGCAACATTGTATTTCTGGTTTCCAAAATGCTGTGAGTAATGCTATTCTCTGAGCTGGTTTCTTAGTACTATGTCACAATGTGCTTGTGGAACAGCAGTGCAGAGGTAACCTTTTTAACACTGCTGCACTTGGATATCCATATGGAAAAATAACAGCTGCTTGCCTGAGTTTAATGCAAGTCCTCTGTGGGTTCTTGTGGATTATTGAGCTCTTGACTCCACCTGCTGGGTAAACATCTACTAGCAAATCTCCAGTCACAGAACATCTGCTGTGTGTTACAGTGTGCTCAGCAGGAAGGCTGTTCAGGTCTCCTGTCTGCCTACCTAATATCTAGTGCTGCTTTTAAATGCTAATTAGAGAGAGCTAGGGGAAAGCAAAGTCAGTAAATATCCACAAAGAAAAAGACAGGATAATGTGGGCCTTCTATCCCTCCTGTAGAAGGAGGAGGAGATACAAAGCATCTCCAGGTGGAATGGGTAAGCCTTGGCCTTCCTGGTCATATTCTGATAGGTGAAAATAACTGGCCTCTCTTTCCTCTGGGCTACATGAAGGTGGATTACTCTGGTAGATTAGTTTACAGGGTGGTTGTTTTTTTTCTTAGCTTGTACAGCCTTTGTCCCAGATATCTTTAGGAAGTAAAGGGAGAAAAATTGGGAAGAAGTGATGATGAACAAGACGAAGTAGATATCTGAAATACAAAAACCTTTCCAGGGCATTAAGCAAGTGTTCCATAGGCAGGCCTGATAAAGTAGCAACAACAAAATGCTTTGCCAGCAGAAAATGGGTCTCTTAGTTTAATGAATTAACACAAAGTTTGGGGAATTTGTTCCCTGAGGCCAAGCAGGGACGTGTCTTCTTATTCCTTAATCTCTGCCTGCACAGACTTGATTCTTCTGCTTGATCTTGTGGAATGCACTTTCACCATAGCTATGGGCTGTGGGGAGAGTCCCCGCCTTTCAGACCTGTGCAGTCCTCAGAATGTTGGAAACTGCATTTCTATCAGTGCTTGCAGCATATTAACACTCATGCTGTCTGCCACAGTAACTGTGGGGAAACATAGTTTTAACTCTAGCTATCTTGAAATGGCTTTGAAGGTTTGTTTGGAAAATCTTTTCCTGTCCTTATTCCTGTGGCTGGACATAAACACGATAGGTAAAGGCTGGCTGTAGCCAGAAGGTCTGTGCTCCAGCATGGCTTACTGCAGGCTGACATGGCTTGCTTAAGCTCTGCTGGGGAACTTGTGGGTTGGGAATTCATGACAAATCTACGCAGTTTCTCATGGTATGTTAATGTTTAAATGGGAGTATTTCAGTAGCTGAAACCACTTGCTCCCAGCATTCTTAGGTTGCTCAGTAAATGACAGTGTGTTTCCTCAGTAACAGCAAACCCTTTTAAGAGTAATGCTATAACCTGCCCATGACCCTGCAGAGCAAAGGAGTGCCCCGTATCTGGCAGAGCTCGCTGAAGTCTGGACAACTTTAGTTCTGTTTTAACAACAGATAAGCTGCAAAGTGCTATTCTGCTCTGAGCATAGGTAGAGACCTCAACTGTGCTTCTTGCAGCTGCAACTAGTGTTTATTCCTACAGTTCTTGCCAATGAAGCTGAAACAGTGACAGTGTATGTGAATATTGGAAACATCTGCACATGATTTTCTCTGCAAAGCTGTTACACACAATAAATTTTTTTTTTTCAGCAGAAGATTTGAGTTTTTTCCTTGTTAGTTCCATTGGGAACTAGTACCACTCAACTTATGATAAGGGATACCAAAATCCTCCTGTCAGTGTTGCTGATCTTGACTGATGGCTCTTAAATGCTCTCTGATCAGAGCAGCTAATTGCATTGTGCAAAATGAGTCTGCAGATCTGTTTTCTGATACCATCAAACTTCATCAAAGTGAAAGTCATTTCCTGAGAAAGGTTAAGCTGTGGCAGGTAAAGCCCAGAGATGTGTTTACATAGCCTGTAGGCTGCCATCTTATGTTACGGCGTATTACTGTGATCTTTAAAGATCTCCTTAAACAGGATTGATTGTAATCTTGATTGTTATGCACTATGTTTATTTCTAGGGCGCAGGAAACCTTCATGCAATGGGATCAATGTAGAAGATTTTATAACTTCCTCATGGCAGATAACATGAAGAAGATCATCCTTTCTCACAGGTAGTGTAGCACATCACTTACACTGATGGTGCTGATTGGATCAGTTGCTATATTGGATTTGTCTTCTCAGCCCTTTAAATTCAGACTCCTGAAAGATTACAAGTTCCTTGCTCAGTGGTTTGTAAATAAAGGAAGGAAAAGAAGGGGAACCTGTGTCAATCTCATACACTATAAAATATAGAAACCCTGATGATCCTGATAGAAGAAAGCAAGCTTTGTCATGGGACGCTTGGGGATTTCTTTTTTTCCTTCTGAGGAGACTTGCTTAACGAATAAACAAGATGAGCACAGGAAAACATTGTCATTAAACTTCAAAGTGGAGTATTCAGCATCTGTTTCACTTCTAGCCAAAGAATCCCCTATTCAAGGAGCCTCTTGTTCTTTCTGCCACCTACCAGAGGTAGGATTAATCTGCAAGATCTGCTGCATGGGACTGCTGCTTATTTGATAAGCAAACAGTCAGTCTGTAGATCTGGCTTCTAGCTGTTCTTCAGCAAAGAGCATGTAGCCAGCAGAATACTTAGTGTTGCTGTTCCTGGAGTGCAGATGTAGTTGTAGTATCCCTGTGCTACTGCTGTGATCTGTGGCTCTCACGTATGAAAGGATTGTGTTTGTTAAACAGGTGACATGCTCATTATTTGTGTTGCCTCTATGAAAAATTATCTGAGTGCTTCTAAGGCAATGAATGTGTAAGTACCTCATCTGTTACGTTTGAAGATCCCCGAGTTGAGGGAAAAAGAGGAGAATAGCTGTTAAGAGTCATTCCAGTTAGGAGCGTGTGTCACTTGCAAACTTTTGGTTCATTACACTCCTATGCAGTATGAAATACTTGCAGAAGGAGTTGGGTCAACTGATGTGTGGGATAACCCATGTAATTCACTCCAGATTAACAAATATTTATACAACTTGATCAAGTTTAATATGTCATGGTATATAATAAACGCCCATTAAATGTGCATAGGCTCATAAGCCAGATGAAGGCACAGCTGGCTTGGAGGAGAATCAGTTTAAGTAATCTTTTTTCCACAACTGTTTGTGCTCTCATGCAGCTCTCCCAAGACAAACCTAGTCTCCCTCCTGCTCTGTCCTGCAGCTGCCTTTAAAAGGGGGAAAAAAAACCCAAAAACCAACAAAAACCTTTCCAACTTGAGGCCTTTGTTCTGTTTGCTAAGGGAGCGGTTTGTTCTGGTGAAGAAACACATCCTCTCCTGAGGGCAATAACTAATTATGACAAGTGTCCATAGTAAATAGCTTTCTGCTAAGGTAATGCCCCCAAGTAATTTCTGCTGGATGAGCTAACCTGATGTCTGTGCTGGGGGAGACTTCAGGACCAGATGGAGAAGGAGGTGCTATGCCCAGGACTGCTATGCTCCTGCATGAGTCGCCTGTGGGTTTGGGCTGAAACCAGAGGACCCTACCTGTAACAACATATGAAGCCTCTGCTCTAAATGCCCTTAGTGCTGTCTGTTCTGGGAACATTCTTTACAGAGGCTCCTTAGTGCAGTTTTTCAGTATGAAAGGAGAGCATTTTTCTCTGAAGTGGCTGTTAGTTTGTTATGCCTTATTGTGATGGGAGGTGGATGGATAAGCTGTGCTTATTCTCAAGAAAGCCTCATGCTTATGTAGCTCACTTCTATTCTTGTCAGATTGGTCCTTGAGCGGGTCATGGCTTTGCTGCCATTGTTGTGATGTTTGAATGATTTTTCTTGCTATTCTTCTTTCAGGCAAGTTCTTTTTGGAGATAACGTGAAAAAGCCACAAAGCCTGTCAGATGCTGATCTGAGCAAACTCTATACAGCAACATCCCTTATGCAGATTGATGACAATGTTATGAGGTATGAAAGGGGACTCTGTTTCTCCTGTTTCAAGTGTTGCTCTTGCACACCTCCTGGTGTGCTTGTAGGAATCTGCTGAAACGCAGTGCTGACACTCTCAGAAATCCTTCCTTGCCATTACATTGAATAAAACATACCACAAAAACACCCCACAATCTTTATTCTTGACAGTCAGGGCTTCTGTAAAGTCATCCAGGAGGCATTTATTTATAAGTAATGTCTGAACCTGCAGCCTAGGAAGAAGCCTGTCCTGCCAAGAGGTCTAGAAAAAAGTAGTGCAGAATGCAGAAAGCATCTCAGAACTGCTCATAAGTGTTCTTAGTCCAGCTTGCATTTTATAACAAACCCTCCTTCTGCAAAATACTACCACCATCTCCATAAACATTAGGCTTGGCTGAGATAACATGAACTTTTTAATTTGTCATGCTAACAGCTAAATTAAGCTCTCTGCTTTATTAATCTGTAGGAGGTTGCTGTTTGTATCCTTGAAAACAACACGACACTTTGTTCAGTGTCTGAATTCATGCCATGACATGTTCTGTATCAAGCACTGACACCTTTACAAAATGCTGAAGCTGTACACTGTCAGCTATAGAGCTTTAAGGGCTTTTGGAGGACTAGGAGCATTGTTGTCTGTTGTCTTTCTAAAAGTGATTTCTAGGGGAAATCTTCCTACTTGTCCCTCATCCCTGAGACCTGTCTAGTTTTTGCCTAGAGCTGCATCATTGTCTCCTACTCTCCAAGAGAAAAAAAAAAAGGGCACTTGAATAGAGACTCACTGAATCATGGGTTTAGGATGAAGAGCTAAGGATACAGCAAAGAACTGCATCTACAGTGAATTCTGTGAATCTTGTTGGCAGATCCTTTTGGGTCCAGTGAGTTTGAGGTTTGTAAGCTGTAATGGTTTTACATTTGAAAAGGCTTTCATGTGAAGAAGCAGGTCATTAAGTAATTCATACATGTGGAAAAAAGCAAGTTAAGTTTAAAAACAAAATGCCTCGTAGGCTGCTGTATTTCAACTTGTGTGATTACCTTGCTATGCATTAAAAAAAAAAGCATTCTGCTAGCAGTGTTTGAGTAAGCACAGAAAGCATAAAAGTAGGTGCTGCTGAAGGTGAATTTTGCAGAAGCAGTGGGTAGAAAAAAGGCATTGTCCATAAAAATCCAGGCATCGTTTCTGTCTCTGTGTCTATGTCCTTATTTGCAAATGGGAGTCACATGTACTAGAAACATATGATGGCAATGACACTGTCCTTTTCAGGAAATTTCATGGCTACAGTTCCCTGAAGGAGTACTATGAAGAAGAAAGCTGCCTGCATTACTTGCACAGGGTAAGCTCTTGCAATTGAGGCTGCTTTTGTACCTTCTTTTTTTCTACCATTGGTGAAAATGTTTGCTGGTGTCTGTTGCTGATACCTGGACACAGTTGTCTTAGCAGTGATTTTTAGAAGTAATCAGATACAGCATTCTGGAGTAAGATTTCAGTTCTTACCTGTAATGCTGATGCTAAATGCTCTAAGCTCTTAAGTGCATATAACTGCAGGTAGTAGCATCCAAGTGATCAAGATAAAGCCACACAATCAGCTGAACCCCTCTGTGTGTAGGTACATAAGGTGGGAAACAGGTGGTGGCACACAGCACGCAGCTGTAAGGAAAAAGGTACTAGATAACCTGGAAGAGGCATAGGACACTATCTGGAAGGGAGATGCTTAGCAAGTACTGCAGAAATGAAACTGGGATATTAATCCCTTAATCTGCTGAAGCAGTGGATGGAAACACTCCAAGGGAGTTTCCTGGACTTTAACCAAAGTGTCCATAACAAAGCTGGCATTAGTTGACTGGTGTGCAAAACAGTGCAGAGCAGAAAGGGTGTGACTGAATTCTGAGAATGGGGAAAATCTGTGACTCAATCTGCATCTGCTCTGTTACACTCCTTTCTCTTTTTTCATACAATTGAATTGGAAAAAAAATTTTCAAGGGCTACTGAGTACTCCACAAGTAAAAAGCCACCACTCTTTAAATTTGCTTTCCTGGTGTTTTTTCAGGTACAGGATAACTCTGAAATAAGATGTCTGAATTGAGCCAAGATAAAATGCCTTAACAATTAATAGAAATTCAAGTACCACCCCCTTACTGTTTTTTCTCTTCTACTGTGTTTCTGGATATAGATCTATGTTCCTCTTCTGCTGGTTAATGCTGCTGATGATCCTCTTGTGCATGAGAGCCTTCTGTCAATTCCAAGAGCTCTTTCAGGTATGTTGAAGCAGTCTGCTCTGGGAGTGCATATTTGTGTACCTGCATCTCCCTTAGCTCTTCATGATCCATGATTACAAAGCAGCTCCACTTGCCTTCTTACTCTTTCAATCCTGTGGGAGGTATACTAAGCCTCTTTAAAACACCAGTTGCTGGAACTAATGAGGCCAACCATGAGCAGGAAGAACTTGAGTCCTTCTTTCTGGCATCTTCTGCTGTTTCAGTTTATGTCGATTGCCAGCAGTTTATATTCAGGTTACATTCCTGGAGTGGAAAAAAATGCTTCCTCGTGTCTTCATTACTCACTGAGATTTAGTAGAAGGGGGGTTGCTGCTGATGAAGGGAGCGCATTCATAGTTGCGTTATTTGATAATCAACTAAGATATCTCCTTTGAAAAGAAGTTTTGTCGGCTAACTTCAGCCAAGAAAAAGGCAAATAACCTTTAGAAGCTCAAGAGAAGGAGCTGGTTGTTGGGTTTTTTTGCACAAGTAGTGGGTGCATGGGGAGGAAAGCAGGATTCATTCTTTCTTTTTGAAAGCTGTGGCGGGTGAGTTAATCTTCAGCTGCTTCCCATTGGATTCAAGCACAGGGATTTTCTCCCTGTACGTGGACCAAGGTGGCTAATATGCCAGAGCTTTAGAGTAGCTTGACATGATGCTGATGGTCCTAGTTCCAGTGTATGAATGAAAGGTGGAAGGATGTGACCTGTATTGCCATAAGGACCTAGCCAGCAGCGTTTCTTGGGCAGCTGAAATTGGTTCCTGTGGACTGTCTTGCACTGTGAAATTGTAAGCTTACATGCTTTTGATATCAGATTAGCCATGGCCTTGGTCATTGTTTCTGCTTCATAATATTGCTCCTGTTGTTTCAGATCCTATACCAAGAATTGAGTTCATTATCACGGCTTAAAATGGTTTAGTGCTCAGCTCAAAAATGCTAACATTCAGGACCTATGTGCTTTTTTTTGTTGTTTTTACAGAGAAAAGAGAAAATGTCATGCATGTGTTGCCCCTTCACGGAGGCCATCTGGGCTTTTTCGAGGGGTCTGTGCTATTCCCAGAGCCTCTTACCTGGATGGATAAGCTTGTGGTGCAGTATGCCAATGCCATCTGCCAGTGGGAGAAGACAAAGTCTCACTGCTCAGACACAGAGCAGGCGGTATCTGGCCAGGAGTAATTGACCCAAAGACTCTGGATCACTTCAGTATATCTCCCCCTTCGGGAACTCTCTGTTCCCTCACCTGCTGCTTCAGGTTTCCATTCCTTTTGATATCCTATGGCTGGGGTTTGATCACAAAGTTTCCTTATGAATTGGAGTTAAAACAGAGGTTAATATCTGGTCAGAGAATCTTCGCTTATATTGTCACTTGGGTTTGTAATTTACTGCTCTGCTTGAAGAATTAGATTGCTTACTGTGACTTGTTACGGGGTTATTGAGTTGGAGACAACTTGCTTTGATATAACAGAAGTTTCAGATGTCAAAATCACTTCACCAGCTGATCAAGAACTTGAGCTGCAGCATTTAGTTAGATGTAGATGGCAGGGAACCTACGATTCTTCTCTGTCCCAGTACTAGAAAAACCCTCTACTAAGCCACAGGCCAGTCAGTGGTCCAGACTGTGTGCCACTAAATTGTGGCTTGAAAAAGCAGATGCTTGACTGCAAGTGGAGTACCAGCCTTGCACCATCTCAAGGGAATGTTTTACTTCCTAAGAGTGCAGATACACAAGTCTGTTAGGTGAGAAATGTTTAACTTCTCCATGCTTCAGATATCTGTGGGTTGGGGGTATCTTTATACTGGGATTCCAGGAAGAGGAAAGCTGCAGACTGGTAATGCCAGTTAATGTTTCAGTGTAAACATATATTCACACCAAGACCAGACCAATCATCTTGTCACATTTGCTTCTTTTGAAATGTAGTCATATTTTTAGTAATGGATTTCTTGTTTGATACGGGGCTTTTTAAAGCTGGCTCTGGCTTCCTAATGGAAGATTCTGATTAAGAATCTACAGGACCTTTTTGTGAGCTCAGTGTTTTAAGAATATTTTGTAGTAGGTACTCTGTTAGGGATTGAACTGTGGGGGGAGAACATATCTATTTAGATTTATTCCCCTTGTATCAGGGTAGATCATACCAAAATTCTTGCCCTTAACATTCAAAGCATTTAATGGTTTTCAGACACATGACTTGCCTTACAGTTGATGGGAACCTGATGGGTCTAGCCCTGTGTAAATAAAATGATATCTTTGCCTAACTACTTCCATATCTATGTAAATGCTGCAGGATTTTACTGGCTCCTCACTTGAATTCCTTTCACACACCCAGACATTCTCTTCTAGTTTCCACATGCAAAGTGAAGTGTGGTAGCTGTTTACAGGAAAGATGCATACTCACTTGTGCTTTTCCCTCAAGTGGCTGTTATGGTCTGTGCCAGGACCAATACTGAGGACTCTCATTTATCCCTTGGTAGGAAAGTTACCCTGTGACAATCTGGAGACTGAAAATTTGTGGTGGAAATCTTTTTCTTTTTTTTTTTTTTTTTACTGTTTGTTCTGTCAGTATTCTTGTCTCATTAATCCATGCTCGGGACATCTTTACCACAGTGTCAGTGAAGCTCTTTTCCTGTCACGCTTCCTGCATCAACGAGCACTTTATTGCTTTAGCCTTGGTTTGTGTTTCAGGCACTTTAGTGTATAGTTTGAGTGAAACAAGCTGCAAGACTTCAGTGTGGTGATATGGGGGAACAAGCCTTCTGGACTGCCTTGTCCCTGAACTTCATTCAGTAGGTTGCAGAGGTAGGTTTTTATTTTAATAAAGCAATAACTAACTATTGTAGCAAAGGTGCGTTATCAAATCAGGAAATTCCTTTCAGTTTGCCTTAGGCCAGACACCTTGGCCTGCTACAATGAACTGTGGCTATCTCCTTGTTAGTAAATCCAGGTTTCCTTTTTTTTTTTCCTTAAAGGAAAGATGCGACCAAGTAAAGCTACTGCAATACTTGATCATGCTTGTGGCTGTTCCTTCAGAGCTATTTTAGGGCATGAGTTAGAAAGGATATTCTTAGCTGATGGATATCTTGTGTGTGGTGTTATCCTCATATTCATACTGCATCTGTGTGTATCAGTAAAATCTGTCACACAGGAAATTCAGATTTTTGCTCAAGCAACTGTTTGTTCCTGTCATTCTCCTGGGATGTGACGTAAATATATTCTCACTTCAGCAGAAGTAGAGTATAAATAACATTTGTAGACATCAAATAGATACAGCATAAATTTAGGTGTGTAGGGTATAAATATTTTTTTCTGTCCAGTGGGTTACAACTTTAGAAATGTTTCAGCTTTCATAACATACTACATCTGTAGCTTACACAGGTCATAGCAGTCTGCCCTGAGGAGGCAAAGCTGCTCTTCCCATGGCAAGAGGTACCATCTCTGAAATGCTTCACGTCCTGCCTCAGTCCAGCTTTACTGTGCTGTGAGATGAATATCAACTCCAGACAGCTTTAGAGGAGCAGTGGCTGAAATTCTGCCTTCCTTCACAGGACCCAGACTTGAAGGAACGGTTCAGCTGTTGGCTGATCCAGAACATGAAAGGTGCCAGTGAGACAGAATTGTTCGCTTGCTTCTGAGTTGAGATAACAGAGTGCTTTTCCACCAAGTCATGCCAGTTCATCTGAAAGCAGAGATTTGTTGTGGAAAGGTTTTCCTGAAGAGCTTTTCCACCTTCCTTTTTGTAATGGAGATCATCCTTGACAAACCAGGTTTTGAAACAGGGTTTTCTTGTTTCTGAGACAGGAAGAAATTACTTCCTCAAATGCACCTTTATTTTGATCTGGCTGCTATTGCAGATGGCCAGTCAATCATTTTTAAGCACATATTTCCAAAAATGAGGTTTTCCAAAAACATCTGGGCAGTTTTAATGCAGCAAGAGCTGCAGCTTTGTTGAATCAAGATTTTGCTTTAGGACTCTTTTCAAGAAATACTCTTTCTTTCTGCCCTGCAACTTATACCTTTGTATTTCAGAAGTGCTGTGAAATTTTTGAAACTTTCAACTAGAGAAGTGATATAAGTCTGTCCTGCTCAACTGATGTTTTTTGCACTTTCCACTTGCATCCACAGCTAGTCACACCACTTGTGGTTGGACCAACTAATGTTTGAGAAGGAAGAGCTTTAGCATAGCTTGCAAAGGTTTCTGAAACTCACTAACTTGATGTGAGTGGAAACGGTAAAAATCTGTTCTTCCCATTCCACCCAATTTGATGGTACTTCTTCAAAGCAATACTCATGTTGTCAAACTTTCAGCAGTAATTTGGAGATCTCAAGAAAGCAGTAGGAGAAGAGAAAGGTAAGCTGCAGTGCGTGTTATCTAAAGACCTTCAAAAAAAGAAATCCAGTGCTAAATTTTGCTACTGGCAATGTTATCTAGTGCTAGTAGGTCAGATAGGATGGGATTTTGTCCAATGCTAACCTGAATCGCTTTTCTCTCCTGAAATAAGGCAGTACTACTTTTGTGATTGCAAATGGTCTTTACTTGCCCAGGGAACTCTAAATGCAATATGAATTTTTCATCTTCGAGGTGAAATTGTCTTTTTCATCTCATGTAAAACCAATGAGGTTGTACTTCTAGATAGTTACAGTGTAGTCTTGCAGTGCAGTTGAAGCCTCCAGCATGATGAATCTGTCCTGAGCTCTGTTTAGTTCCAGAGTGAGATTAGAAAACACATTAACAGTTCTCTCTCTTCCCATCTCTGTAAGTAGCACTTGAATAAGGACTCTCTCGATCTGATAGCAAGTTGCAGAGCTGTTATTTTGTTGGTGGTTAGGCTGGTCCAACCATCATCTTAGTGTGTGGAGAGATCTGAAGCTTCTTGGTGAGCAGCTGGGACCTGCTCATACTGAATACAAGGAACTTGCAGCTTCTGTTACATGAGAACTGCCAGCACGATTAATGATCCTTTTGTTGGAGTCTAAATGGAAGATGTTTTCAGATAGGTCAGCAGTGCTGTGGTTGTACTGTAAAGACACGCTTGAACCTCCCTGCAGTCTTTTCCTGATCGCTTTTCTGCAGGTCTTTGTTTATGAAGATACAGGTTACAAAGACAGGGCATTAAGCAGGGACGTTAAGAACTATCATCTCCAGTATTGAATTTAGCCAAGCTACTTGTGTGTCATCTGTCCTGGATCTGTCACAAGTTCCTAGACTGCAGCCCTTTGACACATGGTGCCTTGCCCTCTTTCTTCTCCCTTGACATCAGCATATCTGGAGACTTCACTAACAGCTCTGTTCAGAGCTCTGAGGCTTTGCTTTCTAGTAAGGATTTCTCAGACACCAGGCAGTGAGACACCTCTGGCGATGCACACTGTACCAGTGTGTGCTGGCTTAAAGGACTTTTGTGAACAGCCTACAACTCACTGCAGTCTATTCTAATGCTTAAAATAGCAGTGTATATAAGCAGTGGATCATCTTTCAGCTCTGCTCCTCAAATTTGCCTCTGGCCGTAGAGATGAAGTCATAGAGGGAGGGTTAGCTTAATATGTGACTTTCTACCATACAGCTCCGAAATTCTAGTGTCTATCAACTCTTCAGCAGCGTAGCTGAAGATGGCTACAGCTTGAAAGAGCAGAGCAGTAACTTCAGGAATTAATTGCCAAACAGTTCAGTCACCTGGATTGCTTCCAAGTTGTTTTTTCTTAAGTAATATAATATCTGTCTGGAGCTCATTGAAATTCTTCACAGCCCTTTCCAAGGAGATCAGAAAAGGCCCCAGTCTTGTGCTGCATGTGTAAGTCATTTGTTGTGAAGGGTGTCTTGTCAAGTCCTGCTCCACGTCCTTATTCTGGCAGGTCCCAGAGCCGCAGTGACTCAAGCAGTGTTTCCTTCAGGATTTCTAATCCCAGGCAAAAAGCAAACAGCTTGTCTTGCTGTGAGGGCTTCCTGAGCTTCATCCAAGCTTAGAGTGGTTCAGAGCAACACAGACCCAAGGAAGGGCTGCCTTGCATCTGTGCCCCTTTTATTACTGGGAGCGTCTCTTACAGTGGCCTGGACTTCTCTCCGCTCTTAGGGAAGCTCAGACACAAGTGCTGTCAATGAGTCCAAGCAGTTGCCAGCTTTCCACACTACAGCAAAAGCGTTTCTGGGATTATCCTGAACGATTCCATTTTGAACACCTTGTTTTGAACACTCTTGATTTTGCTGGTTAATCAATGGACAAAAACACTGCAATCCAGGGCAGCATTTATCAGGATGCATCTGTTGGTGTCAAACAACCTTTTCCATGTCTGTCTGATAACACTCTCAAAAAACTCTGGCCCTGTGTGCCCTGTGGATAGAGACCATGAGTCTCCTCACCCTATGGCCCTGCCTAACCCAGGTGATGTAATGCCATTGAGGAGCAGTCCCACTAGGTGGCTCTACACAAAGCCTTTCTGCTGCTGTCTGAATGACGAGCTTGCATCATCTGTCACCAGACATGCAAGAGCTTTGATTAGATGCAGAATTTCCTTCTAGGATCTCCATTACACCTTTGCTGAGATGCTGACCCTTCTGATGGCAAGTCTTTTAAAACAAAAAACGCAACAATAGCAACAATACAACCTGTATTTGATAGAACCAAACCTTACTGCTCAGCCCAAGTCAGCAGCTTTCCAGAGGAGCGTGTTTTCTGACAGCTCGTCCTATTTCCCAATGGCAGATTGCTAGAAATTCTTGAAAAAATTCTTTGCAAGAGGAGCCCTTTCTCTGAAATGCCAAACAGGAGGGTGCATGGGGCCCAGAGGATGGCAGACCTGTGCTCTTCTCGTGTTGCCCATGCAGCCATGTTAGAACAGACTGAGTGACTTCCAATGTTCTCGGTGAGCAGTGCAGTTTACTGTGAAAATGTTCTCAATTTGGCAAAATTATATTCTGGAACAATCTCTAAATGCTGCCCTGAAAAAGCTTGTATACCGAGATACTCTCCTGCTGCCATGTTCTGAGTCAGATTCTCTGAAGCTGACAGCTGCAGGGGAGATGATTTGCAACTAGCAATGCAATTTTTCTATATCTGCTGATGTTTACCTTTAAAATTATATATATAAATATATATAAAACAGTGTCTTTGATTTTTTTTCTTTAATTTTTGTTCTTCTGTGTGATGTAAAAATGGAAGTTGTTGCAAAACAAAATGTAATTTTGTTATCTTTGATTCAGTGGGATTTCTTTATTTAAAAATAAAGGACTTATTGAAGCCAGTGCTCCGCGGAGTGGCTGTGTACAGTGTTTTTGATGGTGGGAAAGTCTCAACAGATAAAGCAGCCATTTCTTCCTCTGGGAAAAGATTTCCTCTGGAAAAGATTGTCTGACATGGGAATATATTGAGCCAAGATGATAATCTTGCTCTTCTCCCTGCCTGTAGGGGGGAATCGCCGCCCTCAGGGAAAGCCAAGGTGTGCAGTAGGAAGGTGGGATTAGTGCCCCGCGTTACAGCACAAGGCAGGTGTGCCAGCCCTCACTACCCCTGCTGGATCCACCTGGAGCTTTCCTCTGCTTTCTGTGTCCTAGGAAGCAGAACAAGGACTGCAGCATGAAGAGCAGTGCTGCTGTGGCGTTGTCTTTGGTTGTTTGTCTTGCAAAGGAGGCGTGATTGCTTTGCCTCCCAAGCAAGCTGTTGTGTTTGCGCTGGCTGGATGGTTGTCGCACCTTGTTTCCCTGGGACTGCTGGCCCTGTGGAGAGCCCAGCCAGAGGTGCCTTTCAATCCTTTTCTGAGACCTCGCAGCACAAACCTGGCACAGCCCCTGGGCTGGGAACTGGGACTGGAGAAAATGGATTTAACCCCAGTCTGCTGCCCAGACAGGCCCCATCCTCCCGGCAGCTTCAGAGCAGACATCCTGTTTGGTTTGAGCCTGAGCCAGTGCCCTGATGAATGCAGCTCTTGTCAGCACCCTGCACCTCCGCTGGCCGCGGATGGGCTCTGGTCCTTGCTCTGCTAATGAAAAGCCTTCGTGTGCAACTGCAGAGCTGGGGGAGGGAAAAAGGGGGCATGCTGTGCTGATGGGGTGACACCACCAAGTCCTGGGCAGGCAGCAGCCCCTTGCTCTTCTCCAAGCCCTGCTGCTCTCATGGCTGATGGCCAAATGAGAAGTCCAGCATCTGATCAGCTCCTTCACGAGCCGCTTTTTACTTCACCACCTCGGAGCTTCTGGTTTATAACCCAGAACACCGCTTTCCCTGGCACCTCCTCTTTATACCATTATCTGCCTCCTGCTGACTCCAAGCTACAGGTGCTGCCACCCCTCGCTGATCCCTTGTGCCCTTCCCCGCCCTCCTTGGATACTTTTCACGGAGCTTTTCTGACCTGAACTACTCAGATCTGAGCTCACTGCCAGGTGCAGTGCTAGGAGAGGCAGCTTAGTTAAGGCTTTTAGAGGATTTAGGAGGGTACATTCTGTGTGTCTTCCACTGTTCTGTGGTTAGCGTTCACCTCCTGCCCTCAGTGGCTGCTGTTCTTCCTCCCTGGCTGCCCTGCATAGCAAGAATTGGGCGCTCACCTCTGCCTGTGCCACTGCTTGGTTTTGATAGCGCTGTAACAGAACCACTGACCCAGGTCTGAGACACACTCTTGTTAAATTCTTCTTTATTTCTCTGCATACACGTTTCAGCCAGCCCCTGGCAGGGGCTTCTGCAGTGGCATCCTCTGGCTGTGTTGCTCCCCAGTGACCAACTGTGGGCGCATAGAGCTGGCTGTGGAGACAGTGTTCTCTGGCTGTATTGCCCCACAGAAGTAAAGGCTAAGGCTGGAGCAGAGCAAGGCACGTGCTCGCTGCATCCCAGCCGCTGCCAGGCAGCCTGCTGCCAGGTTTGGGGACAGAAACAGACACGGAGCAACACACCCAGAGCAGTCACTCATCCATTGCTACGGTATGGAGATGGTTGGGGTTAGGGGACCACCTCTGATCTTATTTTACAGGGGAAGGGGAGCAGCCCCTGACTTAAAGTGCCGTATCTTCAGCTTCAATGCGGGGCCCAAAGAGCTGCTCTGCAGTTGCTTTGCCGTCGTACTTGGGCAGATTGCCACCGAAGTCTGCTGGCAGTATGTCAGCATCGATCTCCTGGTAGAAGGACTCCAGCTCCTCGCCGTGCACGAACACCTGGCACAAGAGGAACCCTCAGCAGAGATGGGTGACTTTGTCCTCAACAAAGAAATGGCCGAGGGATCCTAGCACTGATCTGATGAGCTGCCTGCCTTTCTCATTGCCTAGCAGCAGGCTCCCCTTCCCAGGGGACGTGCCCAGCTCATCCACCAGCTGCTCTCAGCCCAAGTTTGTCCCCATGTCTCCAAAAGCTGTGAGATCTCCCCCAGCCACACTGCTTTACCCAGCTTCTGCCACTAGGCCCCTTCCCAAGCTCACCCTCTCCAGCAGTTTGCTCTTCAGGAACGGTTTGACCACGTTGTAGGTAGTGGTGAAGTACCAGGGCTGGTGGATGAAGTGGACAGCCTTGAACCGCGCTGGGAAGGAGTCCTAGGATGCCAAACCCAGACATGGCTGGTTACAGACTGTGCTGGCCACAAGAAAACAGGAGAGGAGCACAACTGCAAAAGACACCCTGGCACTGCCTCCGCTCCCCTTCCCCAGCCTCCCATTTTCCCTTCCATCATCCCTTTCTTATTCTGATGAACAACAGGAACCCAGAGGAGCAGCTGTCCCAGTCCTCAGAGCACCAGGGAAGCTGCAGAGCCTCCCAGATGACTCATTGCTCCTTTTTCACAAGATCACATGGAAAATGGCCTCTCCATGATGTTTTCTCATGGTGACAGTGCAGTGGCAATACAAAACCCCTGCTAGCCCCGGGCAGTCTTCTCCACCTCACCTGTAGCATATCCACCATCTTCTTGAGCTCAGAGGGTTTGATTCCTGATGCCTGCTGCATGGTGAAGCCTTTGAAGTTCTCAATGATGCAGAACCCATTGATCTGGGTCTCTTCATTTTCCAGCAGTTTCTCCAGGATAACGCAGTAGGCACGAAGGATCTGGTTGAGAGGAGAGACAGCAGGGTCTGCTATTAGTGTGACTGCAAGGTCTCACCTCCCTTAGAGTTCAGGAGGTTCCCTGGACCAATCCTGTGGAACATTAGTCTGGGTCTGTTCAACTTCAGCTGGTTGTCCCAGGCAGCCCCAGAGCTTCAGAGCAGGGGGGCACTGCAGAGGATGCTCAACAACCCTCTCAAGGTATCTCGCATCTGGGTCAGTGCTCTGATATAGTGCCAGCAAATTCAGGGCTGAGCAGAAAACAGAGCTGGAAGAACTTGTGATCTCATGCTTGAAGGTCTCTTTGCCCAGAAGCCTTTTTCATGCTGTGTGCCAGTTTCCTCCTCTGCCCTGCAGGTCTTTCCTTTTTACATCACCCTGATCTAATGGTGTGATGCCTCTCTTCACTCTGTGTCATCTAGGATGGGAGATGCACACCCCAACTGTGCCCTGCATCTTGCGCATCAGAAAGAAAGAAGGGGAAATCTTTGAGGTGGACCAGATTCCCCTGGAAGGATAAATTCAAAGTTTTGCATAAACCTGGATGGATGGGAGTTACGTGTGCCCATACAAATGTGTGTAAGGGATGCACTGCTCAGCAGGACAGCCCCAGGAGCAGAACTGTTCAGGGAGAAATGGCTGGGCTGACCTCATCGAAGGTGATCTCCTCATAGTCCCAGTTCTCGATGTTGAAGAGCATCACCACCCGCCCATATTTGTCCCTGCTGGCCAGGATGCCGGGGTAGCCCGCCTCAATGGTGCTGCGCACGGCCTCGGGGGTCAGGTTGTCAAAGAGTTCGGGGTATTGCTGGCGGAAGTTCACATAGCCTGGGGAGAGATAGAAGCTGGGCAGTACAGCAGCTGCTTGCCCATCAGGAAGCCAGGGGAGTGCTGGGGGAGCTCCCTGCCCCTGCTCTCCCCCACTTGGCACCGCGTGGGCACGAAATATGGAAACGTCCTGGGAAAATCTGGGTGAACAAAACAGCTCATCTGGGAGCCAGCACTGATAATTGCAACTCATTATCCGCCTGGCAGAAGCAAACAGGAGTAGAGTGGGTCCCAGCCAATGGTCTCCTTGCTCCCTGTCCCTGCCAGCCCGGCTCAGGGACTGAGGGTGCTGGGAGTACTGGAAAGAGGCAAGGGGCTGCCTGAGGACCCCCACCTTTCAGCAGGTCGTAGGCCCTGTGCACATCAAACTTGCGGGCACGGATGAAGCGGAGGAAGAAGGAATCATCCTTCCCCTGCACCTTCTCAGCCACTGCCTTGCAGACATCCTCGCTGCCGGCCCGCTCCTGCACCAGCTCCCGCAGCGCTCTGACTGCTGCCTCTCTCTGCTCCTCCGTCTCATTCAGCTCATCTTTTGCCTGGGGGAGAGTCAAGATGGGGTCCTTAGCACCCACACAATGCCCTGGGGACCCGGGCACCCCACAGGGCCACCGGACCCAACAGCCCAGGGTGCATTTTGGCACCAAAAAGCAGTGTGGTCGGAGCACACCCCCCCCATCATGCCCCACTCACAGTAGGGCCACGCCTCACCTTCTGCAGGGTGTGAGGGGGGATCTGCTGGCACCTCCCAAAAACGGGACCGTGGTCCTTGGTGGTGAGGCGCTCCAGTTTGGTGCGCAGTGCCTGCTCCTCTTCTGAGACAATGCGGAAGGTCCCCGTCTGAGGTGAGAGGATGAGGGGCATCAGGCATCCTCTCCTGACAGATCCCAATCTCCCTGCCCCCTGCCCCACAAGGCTGAGGACAGCCCCAGTGCCTTGCAGGTCACTCTAGGGAAGGACAGAGTTGCACCCAAGTGGTGCAGTGGGATAGGGATGGGGCACTACTCACAACAGCAGACATGTCTTCTTTTAGCCTTGATCAGCTGCAGTATGCTGGAAGAGAGAAGGAGATACCTGTGGGTATCTGAAGACTTAGCAATCTTGGTGCCCTATCCCTCTTGCCCAGTCCCCACAGAGGATGTGCTAGAATCCTAATGAACAGTGAAAGTGCTTGAGAAACGCCAGGACTCTTTGCAGCATAAATAAGTGAGTATTGATCGTCTGATGTCTTCAGCATTTTTTGTTTTGATGGGAAGCTGTGGGCAGAGGCATCCCTGGGTTTCCTCATGAACTCACTTCTGCCTGCATCCAGAGCAGCACAGGACAAGATAGCAAAGACCTGGCTTGTTGGGCTGTCCCATGGTTGCCAGTGGACCTCATGCCAGCCCAGGGAACCCTGGCACTGCCACAGTCCTACTGAGCAAATGCTTCCCTTGGCCCTTGGGCTCTTCCCTCACCACTCCAAGGCTTGCTGTCTGCACCTTTGCTTGAGAGCAATGCAGAAAACCTTCAGGCAATTCCTTTGTCTTCTTCCTCTTAATGCAGACAAATGAGGAGGAAGGCCGCCCTCCTCATCACCAGCTCAGCACCCTTCCTGCTGCTCAGCCCGTGTCAGAGATGTCTCCGCCATGTGTCCCAGTGCCTCCCAGGGTTCCCCCCATAAGCACCCCATTATTTGAGACCCCAAAATCAAACCCATCTCTGGAGGTCAGGGAAGTCCAGGTTATGGCATCCAATGCCAATGTTTGAGGTGTGCATTGTCCCCATACTCACCAGGGTCAGGGAATGCCAAACCGTCCGTGGAGGTTGAGGGCCTGGGGGCTGCTGGAGCGGGGCTGGGCAGCAGGAGCGGAGTGGAGCAGCACGAAATCCCAGCGAAAGCTTTGTAGAGTCACCGGGTTGGGATTAGGCCGTCACAAGGCATCAACTCACCGCAGCTTTATCATTAAGTCCGCATAAAGCAGGCAGGAAACCCCACTAAAGCCTTCCAAAAGGCTGATGGGGAGAGGGAAGGAGGGAGCAGGAGGGCCGGAGGGCGCGCGGAGGGGCGGGATGCTGGGGCCGATTAAGGGTGTATAAAAGCTTCCCATTGTGTAACTGTGCTCATTAGTGCGGGGCCGGGGGTGGGCAGCGTGCCACCCCCTGCAGCGGCCCCAGGAGCCGGGTGAGGGTGCAGGGATGGTGGTGGTGGGACGCGGACCACAGGTGGAGCTTCCAGTGATCCCCGTGCTGGAGAGCAGACAGCCCTTGGCATGTGGGCACAACATGGGGGAGAGTCGTGGGGATGGTGGCCAAGTGGGGCCTTTGGGGTGTCTTTGTGGGCTTGGTGCTCCCCAGACCTGTGGGTGAAGCTGCGATGGGAAGTGAGAACAGGAGCCCATTGAGGCCAGGCCTTGGCCGCTCTCCCGCCGCTCTGGGGATTTGGGGAGTGGAGGAAGGGGCTTACACAAGGCATGTTTTGTAACACGCGGATTTAGAGATTGCTAACGCTGCACAGGGCCCCTCGTGCCCCGTGCCCGGCCTGGCGCCAGCGGATCGTGCCCACGTGAAACCCTTCGCAGTGGCAGGGACGGCTCTGCGAGTGAGACCTCAATGGGCGCTTTGTGCCCGGGGATCGCCCCCACCAGCTCGCATCCCGCACCGCACGCGGGATTCGAACTCACTGATACACTAGGGACGGGGTTACGCAACTCTCGCGGAGAACGGAAGTGACGTAGGGGAGGGGGGGGGCGGGACTTGTTGCCATGGCGATGAGAGGCGCTTCCGGGCGGGAATTTCGGCGTTGCGGCGGATGACAGCGGCCGCGCCATGGCGCAGCGCATCCTGCAGCTGGCGGCCGAGGAGAGCCCCGAGCGGCTCCAGGAGGCTCTTCAGGGCCTGGCGGAGGGCGAGGTGCCTGGGGGAGGGGGGGGTCTCCGCCGGCTCTGTCGGGAGGGCGGGGAGTTGCTTCTCCTGCTCTCAAGTCGGGGCGACTCACGGCGCGGCCTTCTCTTCCAGCTGGGTGACATGGTAACGAGGCAGGCCCTGAGGGGCAGGGAGACGGCAGCGCTGCTCAGGGGGATCTTCAGAGGTAGGTGACGCGTCTGGGGGCTGGTGGGGACAGGGCCTGATGGGGAAGAGGGGAGGTGAGAGGGAGTGGCTTTAAACTAAAAGAGGGGAGGTCTGGGTTAGATGTTAGGGATTTTTTTTTCATTAAGAGGGCGGTGAGACCCTGGCACAGCTGCCCAGAGAGCTACCCCATCCCTGGAGGTGCTCAAGGCCAGGTTGAATGGGGCCCTCAGCAGCCTGAGCTGCCCCCAGCCCATGGCAGGGGGTTGGAGCTGGGTGGGTTTTAATGTCCCTTCCAACCCGAGCCATTCTGTGATTCCATATGGGATTTTCTTCTGGGAGCCTTTAGGTGTCTTTTAGTAGAACTGGACAGCTGAAACTGAATTACCAAGCAAATTCTTCTCAAAACGTTGATGCTTCCTGACTGGACAGCAAGTTGAGAGAACCAAAGAGTGCGATAACAGTGCTGAGTGTTTCAGCTGTTTTATCCTGGAGATTCTCATTTCCTCTACTCTGCTTTTTTATCTGTTCTGTCAAGTATATAAAAAAGGGAGCTGCAGTTGGGTGACAGTTTAGCCCTGCAAATTTCCTGTTTAGTGACATGTTGTTGCTTGTATAACTCTTTTCCTGTTCTTTATTTTCTTGTGATAAGGCTCCCCATGTTCCCAGCAAAGCGGTGTTCTCAGGAGGCTACAGGTTTACAAGCACTGTGTCCCACTTGTGGAATCAGGAGATCTGCATGTGGGCAAAGTGTCTGAAATCATAGGGCTGCTGATGCTGGAGGTAGGAGCTTATTTGGGCTGGCTTTCCTGTGGTCCTTTAGTGAGCAAACTGAGGCACTTCACCAGACCTCCGTCCTGTCCACGGATCTGTTCTGGTCTTGAAATTTGCCTTGCATGTAATATGATCTCTGGATATTTAGATCTGAACTCCAAAATCATAATTGTATTTATTTGATTAACTGCTCTGTTCTATGAAGGACAGCATAAAAGAGAGGTCTTGGGGATTAACTCATTTTTTAGAAACGTTGCACTGTGGGAAATGTCCTTTTCTGGTATTTGGTGAGCATTTGGACGTGTGCAAGGAATTCTCCTGTGCTCATCTTCAATGTTATTCCACCTCCTCCCAGGCTCGCCAGCTGCCAGGCCATGCGTTGGCTGAACTTGCCACCTTGTTTGTTGAAGTTATTAAGGGAGGCAGCCTGTCTAATGGGAAATCCCTGGAGTTGTTTTCCACTGTTCTTACTGCATTGTCCAACTCTAAGGAGAGCCTGGCTTATGGGAAAGGTAACCCTTCTCATCTCCTTCTCCCCTGTCTGTCCTCACTCGCTCTGGAGTGGGCTCCTAAAAGCCTCATGTTTTTTCAGGTGAACTGAATGGGGAAGAATTTAAGAAACAGCTGATAAATACCCTCTGCTCCAGCAAGTATGTGCATCTCTGCCAGCTCCACTATGCTTTAGTTTGTTTGAATATCAGTCAGTGCCTTTTTCTACCTCTTTTTACATAATTTCCTTTGACACCCTACAGTTATGGAGCAAGTTAAATCTGCGGTCACTAGATGTGTCCACATTCCTATTGTCTCCTCTTAGTTGTGTGGCATGTTATGTTATGTGTTTCATGTTATGCTTTGAGAAGGAGTTCAGTGGTACTGCCTGTTTCCTGTTCTAACATCACTGAATCTGTGCCACCATGACAGTGTCTTTTCTAGCTGGCAGGGTGAGGGAATGCCCTGTTTCCAGATTTTGTAATAGTGTCTCATGAGCAGATTGCAGGAGGTGCTAGGTTTTATTCCTTTCTTGACACTTGTTATTGTGGGGACCAGGACAGTTTGGAACCATTCTAAATCTGGATAATTAGGGTGGCAGTGGTGATTCTGGTTGGAAATTTGGCTTCTAATCTTGATATGGGAGACAGGAAAAGTGGATAAAGGAGTAAAAAAGAATTCTACTTCTTCTCAGTTTTCTGACAAATGCTTATTTTACCAGGTGGGATCCTCAGTGTGTAATACATCTTGCCAACATGTTCAGGTAATTGTTTCCCTTTAGCAAGCAGTGCTGCAGTTATGTCTGTGTCCCATTTCACGTGTAGTTTGGGGAAAGCACAGTTTGGACATACCAGACACAGCTCCATGCATGCTTTGGTCAGTGAACATCCACATCAGATCCGTGTGGATACAAAACACATCTGGACAAGCATGCTCCAAAGACTGCTGTGAGCCTCACGTGCTTCCCAGCTTCTCACAGCCCCATATTTAGTGGCTATTGGCAGCTTAAGAGCAGAGACTTCTGTTGTATTTTCCTTTGTACGCCCAGTGCTATAGGGAATGTTGTTAGTGCTCTGAGTTACAGATCAACCAGTGGCTGTGTGGGTGTGTGGTTGTATGGTTTTGCTCCTTGCTTGTAAATGCCTTTTGAGTGGGATTGTGACTTTTTTTCCATGTGTGATTTTCCGTTTGTGAGCCTTGACAAATTAACAGTATGTTCTGACGAGGACTTTGGGAGCTCTTATGGATTGAATCTGCTGCAGGATTCTGAAAGAAATGAATAAAAATAATTAGGCTGCATCTTTGATTCAACAGGGATATTCCACTCTCAGGAGAGGAGCTGCAGTTTGTGGTGGAAAAGGTCCTTAGGATGTTCTCCAAATTGGACCTGCAGGAAATACCCCCCCTGGTCTATCAGCTGCTGCTGCTTTCTGCAAAGGTAAGAGCCTGTGGGAGCTGGTCTCCTCCTGAGCATGTATCATGAGGAAAAGTGCACGCAGGCTGAGACAGGGGCTGAATTTCAGGAGATTCTAATTACTCCCACATTGAGCTGTGGAGAGCAGGACATCATCGGGTTTTTTGCTTTTGTTGGTTTTTGTCCTCTATCTTTAGCCTGGAGGAGATCAGAGGAAGAGACGGTTTTGTTCTTGTGGGAATCTGTAAGAGCAAACCTTTGGGAAACAAGGGATGACCTCAGAGGCAGGAGGTAGCAGAGTGGATTGTCTTCAGTATTTTTAAGCATGGCTTTGCTCACTGTTTGTGATCCGCTTGCTTCCATTAAAACAACGGCTTGTGCAGTGTGACTCTCTTCTGGATTGTAGTTTGACTTGTACTAGAAATGTCTCACCTCCTGTGCTTGTCCAGCAGGCAGTGGCTGCCAGGTACCTACCTGCCCTTCATTGGTGTTCTGGCTCTTTTGCTTTATTTGTGACCAAGTACATGCCAAAGTACGTGATCGAAACAATGACAAATTATCTGTCTGTTACAGGATGTCTTTTGTATCCATTAGCCAAAATGTAATGACAGAAATAAGGTTAGGAGTTTGAAAGCCTTCCTAATTTATCAATTGGAAAGCATCTTTCACCAAGCAACAAACAAAAACACCTGAGATATTCAATTTCTTGCAACTCTTCAATAATTGAAATCAAAAGAAGTAGACAGACTGAACCAAGCAACTTCACCTAGAAGTGAGGTATACCAGAGCATTCCCCTGCCTCAGCGATTTATGAAGGGTGACAGAGAATGCCAGGACGTTTGTAATTGATGTAAGAATAGAGTGTACCTCTCTGGGATCCTGCAGACCATGCAGTTGCTTAATATAATGTTCTATCTTACAGGGCAGTAAGAAAACTGTTTTAGAAGGAATCATCAGTTTTTTCAATCAACTGGACAAGAGACAAAAGGAAGAACAGAGGGTTCCACAGTAAGTTCTTTGTCATTCCCTTTCTTGACTGCAAATACTCAAGTGGTAACCTCTGTCCTCTCAGTATTCCTTGTACATGGAGCTGTCAAATCTTAAGTACATACTTCTTGACACCGAAGAAATAATTTATGGCATTGGATGGCTTGGTGGTTTTCTTAAGTTTTTTTGTTTGTTTGTTTGTTTTCTGATAAACCTTACAGATCAGCAGACCTTGAGGTAGCCACGCTGCCCCTAGACCAGCTCCGCCACGTGGAAGGTACTGTTATCCTCCACATTGTTTCTGCTATCAACCTGGATCAGGACATTGGTGAGGAGCTAATCAAACATCTAAAGGTATGGCAAAGATTGAACAGGCACTGTTTTTGAAGGTGTTGAAGCAAGGCTTTTTTAATCAGTGCTGGTTGTCTTTAGAAGGGATTGAATCATGTTAGGATCATTTTATGATATTATGAAGTTAAGTGTAAAGATCTGTGTTCCTTTCTGTACCACAACAGCAGTGTGATATGAGCCTGGTAGCTTTCTTCAGCTTGTGAGGTCTTGCAGTTGAAGTAGCTTACTGTTTTCTAGACAGAGCAACAGAAGGACCCTGGTAAAGCCCTGTGTCCCTTCAGCGTGGCCCTTTTGCTTTCGATTGCGGTGAAACACAGACTGCAAGAGCAGGTATGTATGAGATAAATACTCAGGGAACTTCAGTGCCCTTTCTTGTAACAGAAAGGAAGAATGATTAAGTTATAGTCATGTCAGAATCGGGCTAAAAGTGGCTTCAGGATGCTCATGGGGAGGCAATTAGATTAGAGGTACATTATGGTTTACTTAGCACTATAAAAGACCCTGGAGCAATATCAGAATTTTCCAGAATCATGATTCCTGTGGGCTAGTGCTGTACTGTGGGAAGGGAAGCAATGCCTTCCTTTTCTAATGTTTTGGCTCTGTGGTAGCTACCCCAAAGTACATCTGGCAGCAACTTACTGTGGAACCCTCTGTTCTTCCTTTTGTCTCTTGTCCAGCTGATTGAAAAAACTGATGATTCCTTCTAAAACAGTTTTCTTACTGCCCTGTAAGATAGAACATTGGCCCTTACTGAAGTTGGTGTATTTGTTCTGTGAAAGAAGTAGAGCTAAGACTTCTGGCAGATTAGTTTTACTGGAACATACCCAAGACTTTACAGATCCCATTTCAAAGATCATTTCCTCGCACTCTGTGATTTTATGTTCCAGATATTTGATTTCTTGAAAACATCAATCACAAGAAGCTGCAAGGACCTGCAGTTCCTACAGGCCTCCAAATTTCTGCAGGATTTGTGTCCTCAGCAATATGATGTAACAGCTGTAATTCTGGAGGTGGTGAAAAATAGGTGAGTTGTTGCCACGTGCTGCAGAGTGTTCAGTGAACTTTGGAAGGGGGAGTGTTTCAGCCTTGCTGGAGTTCTCTGGGATCACAAAATCACTGCTGACCTGTTGCCAGCAGTGAACAGTGTTAAAATCCAAAGTTTCTATTACAGTTTTATACTGGTGAATTTAAACAAGCAAAAAGATAAATATCTAAATCTGCCCCTCCACCCCAAATCTTGGCATATGATGTTACAGAGGACTGAACTGATCAGAACCACGTCTGTTTCCTAGCAGGAAAGAAGATGAAGGTATGAGTCATACTGCTTGCTGTAGTTTGTGTTCTGATCAAGGCATGAGTGATGGTTTCACTCACTGTTTGCTTTCCCCATGTGGTTAGTCCTTTAAACATCCTGCAGGATAGCTCTGTGATCTGTCATCAATTGTCCTTTAGTTTGATGTAAGGTATTCCTGTTCTGACTTGATGGCCAGGCTCTGTAGAATCTATACCTTCAGACTGCAGCTCAGGGTCACTTTTGGGTGAGATCTGAGTGCAAACCATTCCCCATAAGAAGCAAACGTGTGGACTGGATCAGAAGTCTGATGGTTGGAGAACCAGGAATGCAAAACACGAGGGCTGAGCACCTGCCCCTCAGCTTGAAGACAACCATGAGTTTGAGAGGGTTGACATTTTCCCTGGTGCAAACAAGCATCTCTCAGAGCTGTTCTGGATCTGGATGACTGTGGAAGATTTTACTACAGACTGGTCTAATCTAAACGTTTCCTGTGACTAAGCTGCTTCTTTCCTGGTCTGTTTAATGTTTTCCTCAGTGCATTTGGCTGGGACCATGTTACTCAGGGACTGGTAGATCTCGGCTTCAGCCTAATGGAATCGTATGAACCAAAAAAGTCCTTTGGAGGGAAAGCTGCTGAGACCAATTTGGGCCTTTCAAAAATGCCAGCGCAGCAGGCTTGCAAACTGGGAGCAAGTATCCTGCTGGAAACATTTAAGGTAGTGTATGGTTTGGAAAGCTGCTTTTCTGGGCAAGACTATTCTTATTTTCTCTTTGTAAATGGTATCAAACCCTTGCTTGAGGTATCCGTATGAGTTCTGTACAAACAATACAAGATTTAGTCTCTGTTTTGCCTTTGTCCAGCAGAAAGAGATCATCTTCATAATGACCCAGCCCTAATCTATTCCATCTGCTATGATACTTGTGTAATCCAAATTATACAAGGGAAACTGCATAGGAAGTAGAGAAATTTAGAGGCACAAAGAAAATGTGGTAGATGTGGGATTGAAACTAGAATCTTCACTGAAGGAGTACATTTGGATTTGGCTTTGCATTGCACTGGACAGCACCTGTGCTCTGATATACAGGAATACCTTAAGGTTACGTAGGTCTTGATTTTATTGTTCTTTCTCATTTCAGGTCCATGAGCCCATCAGAAGTGATATTCTTGAGCAAGTCCTGAACAGAGTCCTCACAAAAGCAGCATCTCCTGTCAGCCACTTCATAGGTAAAAGTAAAGGGAGAAATGTGTACAGCTCTGTTGACACTTCTGTATGTGACTTCTCGGAACCTCAGCTCCTACAGAAGTGACTTGAAGCCAAGACAATCAGTTGTTCCTTCTTTTTATTGAGATGTCAGCTGCCTCAAATCACCTTGCATTTGTCACAAGTGAAAAATAGGCTTCCAGGCAGTTGCCATGGAATAACTGACGCACAGAAATCGGTAGCCATCAGTTTCTAGCCTTACCTTCCTCGTCATCCTTGGGTAGGTGCTTGGGAGTCCCTGGGGCTGCAGGGAAGCCTATGCTGAATCCTCTTCTCTTATACCTCAGTGCCCTCTGGTGGGGCGAGGCCCTGCAGCTGAGTTGTGAGTATGCTGTGCTTCATGCCTGCAGTAGAACTCAGCTTGTCGATGCTCATCCTGTTATACCCTATAGAAACATCTTGCTCTCTTCCCTAATAAAGACTTTTCTAGCAGCTTGACAGAAGCTGCTCCATTTATTTATTTATTTATTTATTTCAGACTTGCTGTCCAATATTGTCGTGTCTGCTCCTCTTGTGCTTCAGAACTCATCCTCCAGAGTCACAGAGACCTTTGACAATTTGTCCTTTCTGCCCATTGACACAGTGCAAGGGCTCCTCCGGGCAGTACAGGTAAGGCTTTGCATTTCTTCATAAGCATCCTTGTTAGCTTAGTTCCAGTGATAGCTCTAGGCCACAATTATATGCATGATCTAATAATCCTTCTTGTAAAATAAGCCTTAATGCTCTGCTGTATGTTGTTCAGTGTGGCATAGAACTGTTCTTCAAGCTTGGGTTTGCATATGCCCTCTAGCAAAAAAAAAAAAAAAAAAAAATGTAAACCATATGGTGTGGTCTGGAATGGTGCTGGATCTGCTCTGTGCTGACCTTTCATCTGGAAGATGCCCAGATGCTACACTGTGGAAAACTCAGTATATAGTGTTCAGCTGAACAGCTTTAGCTGTCAGTGTTGATTTTTCTCTGTCGAGGCTCCATGTCGGTATTTCTCTTTACCTGAGCTGAGGTGTTGCCCTGGAGTTCAGCTTAGTCTGCTCTGGGGATGACAGTTCTTTCCCAAACCCTTGCCCTTTGTTCTCACTAGCCTGCCAAGGTATCCTGCTGCTACATCTCTCCAGGTTTAATTTTATGTTATTTTAAAATATTTTGGTTTCCCTGCTGTACTGACGACAGTATTAAAAATGAAGGGCCAGATGGACCTGAGGAAGATGAGCTCATAGGCCCCAAGGGTTTGGCACACCATAGTGTTTTTCTCTCCAAAGCATGTGTTCCTTTCCAGCCCCTGCTCAAAGTCAGCATGTCAGTGAGGGACTCCCTGATACTTGTTCTCCAGAAGGCTATCTTTTCCAGGTAAGCTGGAGAGGGGATTCTTTGAAGAGATTTCTGCAACTCACTTGCATTTTTTGGAGCAGAAATACTTTGTGTGCTTTGGCTAAGTGTCTTCTTACTATATTCTTCCCATAACTTGATAGTGACATCTATCCCTTCAGCCTGGGACTGTAATACAGTCACAGCTGCACCCACTGAAACACCAATCCCAACCCCCGGATGAGTAGCGTTTGGAAATTCAGAAAGCTGTTGGGAACTCCAAATAGGAACGCAGAATTAAAACCAATTCTAATACTCTGCACAACTGAGTGCCTCCAGATGCCGCAGAGAGTTTAGACGGAGCCGCTGACTCAGAGGGAAGGTGGCATCTCAGCATTCTGATCTCTTACAAAACGGCAGAGAAACAGGCTTGTTGTCTTGGTAATGCTTTGAGCAATACGTCCTGCTGTCTTCATAATGCTGTGATCACAGACTGAGTTTTGTGGGGCGATGACTGTCTGATTATGAAAACAGAATTCATAATTGAGCGCTGTTATTTAAGGCAAGGAACTTGGTCTTTGGGAAAGATCTGGGATTTCAGTGAGCAAAGCGAAACACCAGCTTTTTGTAAGGAACCTTGCAGCTCTGGGAGATGCTCCCGTTTAGGTTTTCAAGGGGCGTTTAATGCTTGAGTCTCGATCTGGGGCTCTCCTTCAGTTTGAGCACTGTGAGGGTAGAAAAAGAAATGGAATGTTGTGATTGTAGAGCAAAGGAGTTCCCAGCAAACCAAACTCTTAACTGCTTGGGGCTGAGTTGCTCTCTTGGGGAGTGCCACTGGGCCCAATCACACTGTTTTTGTGAACGGTTTTTCATTACTGAGTTGTTCTTGTATTTCCTTTTGAACTTCTTGCTTCCTTTTTTCCTCATGTTTCTCTTTTCTCACTGACTCACAGGCAGCTTGATGCTCGTAAAGCTGCAGTTGCTGGTTTTTTGCTTCTGTTAAGAAATTTTAAGATTCTGGGCAGCTTGACTTCTTCCCAGTGCAGCCAGGCCATTGGTGCCACTCAGGTAAGTGCTGTTCTACAGCCACCAGTGCAGACATGTGAAACAGTCTCCTTTCAGTACACAGTTTGAAACAACTCAGAGTGGTGTGTTTCCCCAGAATGGAGAGAGATCTTGGGAAAGGGTTAATCCTGAAAGCAGAGCTTTTGGAAATGCAATATGCAAATCGAAAGTAGTCATTATATCTTATAGTACCAGCGTTCTGTGGAGCATTCACACTGCTCTGTGGTGGTGATACAGAGCCTGGCAGCATGCTGAGGACTTTTTCAGTGATTGTTTAGAGGTCAGGCCCCTTATCACCTTGCTTCTGTTCTGTGATACTTGAGAACTGCAACCAGTATAATGTGGCTAATATTCCCTCTCAGGTCCAGGCAGATGTTCATGCCTGCTATAATTCTGCAGCTAATGAGGCCTTCTGCCTTGAAATCCTGGGCAGCCTGAGGCGATGTCTGAGCCAGCAAGCGGATGTCCGACTCATGTTATACGAGGTAAACATGGTTGTTCAGCCTCCTTTTAAACAGCTAGCAGCAGTTTTGTAGTCTGGTTCTACTGTAGTCCCAGGTAAATAACGATCACGTGGTTGTGGAAAGCCATGCATTATCTCAGTTATGTTCTTTGTGGGATACATGCTTATCCCAGGAACTATAACATTTCTTGCAGCCCTTCTGCTTCGTTTTATTTTGGACTGTTATAGGCCCTAAGACGTGCCAGTATGTCTTCCTTGTCTGGTACATTGCTTAAGAGATAAATGTGTCACTGTCTCTCTTCCTGTGGTGTGGCCTAGGAAACTGGAAACGTGTTTGATGCTCAGTGGGGAGCAGTGTTATAGGTGCTGGCTAGAAACAGCGTTGCTGAATGTGAATGGACTCCAAATAAAGTCCTGACTGGAGAGTATGGGAAAACTTGCTTGAACTTTGATCAGGGATCTATCCTTTCTCCCCTCCTTTCATAGCTTTCTACTAATGCCCCTTAGATTCTAGATTCTTAGAAGGGCCTAATATAAAGAGTGATTTGTGGGTGCATGTCTTAGCTCCAGAGCTAACTGTGGGATACTAGTCTGAGGAAAGAAACACTGTTTAGACCAGAGAAATTTTGTTTCCTTCTTGGCTTGGTTGGACTGACTTTTTGTAAGCTGCAAGTTTTGAGTATGGCACAGGACTTGAATTTGCCTTATCCATCCACTGAGATTTTTCATTCGGAAGGATTTTTGCCTCCTGCAGTTTCCCCACTGACTTGTTTGGCCTTTGAAGCAGGATTTCACAGTTTGAAGTTGGATCTAGTGCTGGTGTTAAATAGCAGTGAAAGTCACTCTGGGCTCAATGCCACTGCTGCTAGGGAGATACAGCTTGTGAGAGAGCTCCTGCAAGGAAATTCACGCTCATTCTGATTCATACCTTCTTTCTGTGAAGCCTATGCTTTGCCAGGTATGGGGTTTTACACTGAGCACATTGTTTCTTGCTCATAGCTACTTGCAGTGCCAAAGGGTCGTTACTGTCTTGTGATGCAAACTTGTTATGCATATGGTTCATTTTCTTTCTCATGTAAGCCAAGTTGTCCTTCCTTCCTGTCTTCAGGGCTTTTATGATGTCCTACGCAGGAACTCCCAGCTGACCAGCTCTATTATGGAAACTCTTTTGTCCCAGGTAAGGTACTACCCTGTGACATGGCTGCAGAAACACTAAGAATTTCACAGAGACCACTATAGCAAGCATTTAGGTTAAATATTAGGAAAATAGTTCTGCCACACACTTGAAAGATGAGTAAATGCTGTGGTACTTATACAGGGAGCTGTTTGATTCCCTGCTGTTGGGAGTGCTGACTAGGTACGTGTCTAGAAACTGATGGAAGAGAAAAGATCTCTTGGAATCTTTTTCAAGCCTCGACACTTCTTGCTGCATCTCAGAACCAGTACCTAGAGAAGTGCTTTATGTGCTCTTTGTTCCTTAGCAGTCCACAACAGTTAGACTCCCATACCTCCCCAGTTATTATTGTAATTATTGTCGCTGTCTTCCCATAGGGACAGAACCCAAATCCTTGTAGGATCTGGAAGGATTAACTCATCTACCAACAGCGTTGCTCATGGCAACGACACAATCACATTTTCTCAATCCATTGGACAGGCTGTGCTTTCTTTGCAACAAGTGATTTTCTTCACTTTAATCATCCAAAGTTCATGCTGACTAATTCTAACTTTCCCATGTCAGTATAGGGTCTGGGAAGGGAACAAGAACAGAGCCTAGGCAGCTTTGGGGTAGCAGAGGGCAGTTAATGGGAATTTGGTGCAAACATATTATATCATCATTATGTAAAACTTCCTCTATTTGATTCGAATCCTACATCAGTATACTTGGAGCATATCTCCTTCATGTGCTGAGCCAGATGGCCAGCATGATCCTTCACGGATTTGTTTTAGCTCCGAATGTAGCCTCCATCACTGCCTGCGTCCTTAGGCCAGGAGGCTGCATCATACCAGGGCCAAGCATTCAGTATGGGGGCTGGGCAGCAGGAACTGTTAATTTTCTTCACCGTATAAAGGATGGATAACACTGCAGGTGAAACAAGTGATGTTGCACGTTGAAACAGCACAAGTGATCAGATAGGTTTATTTCAGTGCAGTGACCTGGCCTTCTGGCTGAGAGGTACATGAGCACCTAAAGAAAGAATTTTAATTACTGATAGAGCAGATGATGTGGCCGAGTTACATATATGGTCCCATTATTGTGGTGCTAGTTTTCCCTTTGTAGGATTGAGCACAAAGATGATTGTGTTCTGTATTCAAACAACTCAAGAGGCTCAGTTACTAAGGAACTGGTTATTTTTATTCCTTGTTTTTTGTGTCAGATAAAGCAATACTACTTGCCCCAGCCAGACCTCCTGCCTCCACTGAAACTTGAGGGATGTATAATGGCTCAAGGAGATCAAATCTTTTTGCAAGAACCACTGGTAAGAGCTATATTGGGTGGCCACAATTGCAAGATCTTCTGTTTCATAGGAATTTAGTTGTGCTGCTACATGAGCTGAATATCTTGTGCTTCTTCATCCTCTTCTAGCTTGGAGCAATTCTTTTAATGACATAAAGCTGGGCATGTTACTCGTCTGAGGCTATATATTAGAGCTCCACTATCAAAGTGGCTTGGGGTACCTATGTGAAAAATGCACTGATGCCATAGTTTTGTTATCCTCTGTTGAGCTCACCCTGTTACTTCTCCTCTTTGAACATAATTCCACATGAAATAATTGTGCACTGTATGTAGTGGAGGGAAGAGTCTGACCTCGATCTTGCTCTTTTGATAATGTTGCAATGAGATCTCAATTCACAGGATTTCCAAGGAAACAAAATTCAATTCACTCTTTTGTTTTTCCTTAAGGAGGCTTCCATGCAGTGCTCCAGTAGCACGTGCAGAGAAGGGAGCATGCACTTCATCTAGAGTGAGGGCCCTTCTGGAAATTCCCTTTCCGTCTCCTTCAGCAGTTAGGCTGGCTGGGTTGCAGGGGCAGTGGAATATAAACCTGTGCATCCTGTTTAGGCCAGCTCCTGCAGACAGCATTGTCTGAAGCTAGAAACAGGTAGCTGTGTGTAGGATTACAGAAAGCTTCTTTTGGGAATGAAGCATATTCTCAAAACTGACGTGAACCTTTGAAGGCACCTATGGCTCTTTACATCCCTGTGGCAGTCTGGCCCGTGAGTCGAACAGCCTGTCCTCATCTGCCAGTGACCTCTGTTTAGAAGGCTGAATGTGACTTGGCTGCTTCCTCCAGGCCCATCTGCTCTGCTGCATCCAGCACTGTTTAGCCTGGTATAAGAGCACTGTACATCTATGCAAAGGAGTTGAAGACGAGGAGGAGGAGGATGTGGGATTTGAGCAACGCTTTGAAGAGATGCTAGAATCTGTCACACGACGGATGATCAAGAGTGAGCTGGAAGACTTTGAACTGGTAAATCAGATTTTCAGTTTGACTCAGTGGAAGAAGACACTGAGTTCTCATCAGGTTTTGAAAAGATTTTGTTCACTTATTTCCTTCGCCTCTTAGGATAAATCAGCAGATTTTTCTCCGTCTTCTGGTGTTGGTGTAAAGAATAACATCTATGCCATCCAGGTGATGGGAATTTGCGAGGTCTTGATTGAGTACAATTTCAACACGGGGAATTTCAGGTAAAACATCTAATCTTACCCTCTAGCACTAGAAGTGCTTCTGTGCTGTGCTGTGACTTGCTTTTCAGAGTGCAAGACACAGGTTCCTAGCAAGCTATAACAGTCCCAAAACAGAGTTAGAAAGATGCTTTCTGAATGTACATGCCTTGTGACACAGACACGGACAAAACCTTGGCAGCGTCTTTCCTTTGAATGCCATGTGCTGTGGGAGATGTGAGAGATCATTTTCTAGAAGGGCAGGTCAAGGAGGAATGGATGGGGGAGGTCGGGAGGTGTCGTGTCATGGTTTTATCATTTAAAAAGTGTCAGTGTGTAGTTTAGCAACTGCAACTTCAAATTAGAAACTCAAAGACTGGAGTTTCTCTACTAATGCTTTTTACTACTTTACTGCAGTAAGAACAGATTTGAGGATGTCCTAGGCCTGTTTACATGCTACAGCAAACTCTCAGAAATCTTGAAGGAGAAAACTGGAAAGAACAAATCTGCCGTGGGCAACAAAATTGCACGGAGCTTCCTCTCTATGGGTTTTGTGTCTACGCTGCTCACAGCTCTGTTCAGGTGAGAGGAACTGTCACAGCTGCAGTAGCTTTAAGGCCTACTCATGAGCTGCTTTCGTGGTGTCTGCATGCTGACTGGTCTTCTGCACTGTATACGCAGTACAGACGTTTTAATTTCTGTACAATGCATGCCTGATAACATCATGTACTGTGTGAGCAACATCATAGTCCAGGCTGTGAAACTCATGGTCCTGACAAAGCTTTCCCAGACCTTGCTTATGACTTGTAATAGTTTGGAGAGTTTCTGTTCTTCCAGTGGTGGGGCATTTTTACCAGTGTTTGAGCTCCAGTCTTCTACAAAACAGGGCCAGATATCAATTTGAACCAAGCCTGTTAGTGTATCTGGAAGTGCTGGTGAGCTCTGTCCTCAAAGGGTTGTTCTTGTAGTGCGTTGCAGTGATTTGAACTCTGGCGTGAAGAGATGAAGTGCTGATAAGCCATCGATCGGTGTGCTTTTTCAGTGCATCCTCAATTCCCTCACAGTGCTCTTGATTGTTCAGGGACAATGCCCAAAGCCACGAGGAGAGCCTGGCAGTTCTGCGCTGCAGCACGGAGTTCTTGCGCTATGCTGTCAGCGTGGCACTACAGAAGGTGCAGCAGCTGGAGGAGACGGGACAGACTGACGGCCCGGATGGACAAAACCCTGAGAAGGTGTTTCAGAACCTCTGCAAAATCACACGGTGAGTCACTGTGGAACATGAAGATATCAGCCCTAAAAAGTAGCAGTGCATTCGGGGGATCAGAAACGATTTTTGTTGCAGTCATTAGGACCATATGCAAGGTGCATGTTTGCATGATTGGACATGGAAATAGAACACGATCACCTACGCAGTGGAGAGCTAACGAGAAGAAAGGAGAAGGAACAAAAAAGGGAAGAAGCATACATAGTGGAGCAGGAAAAAGATGTTTACCTGCAAATAAGTGTCTACTTTGAACCAACCAATTTTACTTTCTTCAAAGCTGTTCACTTTGCTTTGCCTGACTTTACCTTTCTGATTTTATTTATATAGAGCTGTATAGAAACTGCTGACATTTCACAAATTCAAACTGCCAAGAGATGAGCTCTTTTTGTCACTGACAGATTTGATGCCAGTGGTCAGTGTCTGGGTAGTCTCTGAGATAGAAAGAAAGCTGTGAAAGAAATGAGTCCATAAAGATGGAGTTGAAATGGAATTGGAAGTTCCCTTTGGCATGTGGGAAGGATTAAATTATTTAGCTGTGCAGGAAGAAAGCAATAGATATTTTGCTCACATCAAACCCCATTCTTCTTACAAGCAAATCTCTTTTCCCTCTTCTTTCTTAAAGGAAAAAGAACTTCCAATTAGTTATATTAAAAATATGAACCTAAGAGTAGTGTGTGTGATTAGCCCTCTTTCTTGCTCTTGTACTGTGCATCGTGACTTTGACTCCTCCCATCCTGCAGGGTTCTTCTTTGGAGGTACACTTCAATTCCCACTGCTGTTGAAGAGTCAGGGAAGAAGAAAGGCAAAAGCATCTCCCTGCTGTGCTTGGAAGGCTTGCTGCGGATCTTCAACACCATGCAGCAGCTGTACACTGCTAGGATCCCCCAGTTTCTACAGGCCCTGGGTAGGCATGTGGTATCATTCTGTTCTGGTCCCTAGCCTTTGTGTTCTAGCCCATGCGTGTTCTTTATCCATAAATAGCTAGAGGGGTCCAGTCTTTGTCCCTCAGTAGCAAGAAAGGCTTAGCAACCATGCATTTTCATCCCAGAAGCTAGTTCCAGAAATATGTTTACCTGTTCTTTGTCAACAGAGAGGATAGTTGGACTCAGATGTAGGCCAACTGTAGCCCTCTTCTATTCAAGATTTGCCTCTAACATGTTTTTGTGCTCACTAAGGTTTTGCAGTGTGTATTCCTTCCCTAGCTGTGAGCAGTTGCAGTTCTTCCCAGTTTTGGAAATCAATCCTGTGTTCTGCTCTTGGCATTTAGCTCTTTTCTGCACCTCTCTGTCTCTGCCAGATATTACTGATGGTGACGCAGAAGAAGCGGATATTAATGTCACAGAGAAAGCTGCCTTCCAGATCCGACAGTTTCAGGTAAGTACCACTGTGTGTTGCAAATGTTCCAAAGCACTGGTAATTCTGGCAGCAAATGCTGTTAGTTCTCTATTTCTTGACCACAGAATAAAGTGTGCAGAGGCAGCTCTGATGCTCTGACTCACTGGCTGTTCAGAAAAGTTTTTGATCCTTAGGGAAAGCTTATTTGGGGCAGTGTGCAGAGCAGGATTGAAATGTACGTGTAGCTAGAGAGCTGTAGGGTCCCGTAGTGCTGCATAAAACATACTTGACTGAATTGCACGTGGTCCTCTGTGTAAGCACTCATAACAAAGAACAGCACGTGCTCTTTAGAACAGTCCTCTTTTTTTAATATTCTGTCATTCTTGAATGTTTCCAATTCCTTTATTTGCTGAAGCTTCTGGCTGTTTGCATCTTAATATGGCTCTGCAAGAAGCATATTTAAGGACTCTGTCCCTCCTTTCCATGATCAGAGGTCTCTGGTGAACCAGCTCAGTAGCTCTGAAGACGACTTCAACTCCAAGGAAACACAGTTACTCATCACAATTCTCTCCACTTTGTCCAAACTCCTGGATCCAGGCTCTCAGCAGGTAATTCACAGCCTTCTCAGGGTGTGGGGATGTGTGTAGTAACCAGAAGTGTGGAAAGGGCATTAGCAGATGGGATTGATATCTGAGAGCTTTGACGTGTGTGTGTGTATGTGTGTGTTCTGCCTTCTCTTGCAGACTAGACCATGTTAAAATTGCAGTTTTGATAAGTTGTCAAGCATTATCTTGTCAAATGCCTGCAAGAACAGTGAAGAACAAGTTGCCTTCCCACACCCCCCCCTGCATATTCTGATGTTACTTTTGGGCATCTGGAGTCTGAACCATTTGTTCTCCTGAGCAGGGACTCCTAGTAGAGCCTGGATGTGGTGTTGTTTCCATATGGGAATAAAGCCAAAATAGGCCAGCAGATCTGTGACCAGTCCAAATACAGCTCTTCAGAAAGGACTGGCTCAGTGCCTAGCTCATTCCATGCAGGAGGAATTTGCGAAAGTAAAGACTAAAGGTGCCCCAGTTTTACAGACTAGAGACTGCACTAAAAGTGTGCCAGAAGTCTGGTGTCATCACTTAACTTAGATTAAATGGAGCTGTTACTCCGTCCAAGGGAACATGTAGCATTGCTGTGTACTGGATCTCAGCTTTTCAATTGTTTGTAGGTTAAGTGTTCTTTGCAAACCTAACAGAGTATGGCTGAACGCTTGTCTGCCTGAAGGGGACTCTGCAGGTCTGTCTTTGCTGTGTGTGATTCATTATTATGAATGATTGGGTTTGTTCTATTTTGTTTTTGATTAATTCTGTGCTTTGAATTCAGTTTCAAAGCCATATCTTTTTCTCCCCTTATACAGTTCCTTCAATTCCTTACTTGGACAGTCAAAATTTGCAAAGAAAATGCTTTAGGTATGTAAGCTCTGAGGGGTATGTTCAGATGTGATGTGTCACAACTGATAGTGAACTCTTGAATGCTCTGCTGTTACGTCTGTCCTGTTCTCACCTGTTTGTTGCAGATACATTCAGGTACATTCAGATCCCATTTGGTGGCAGATTGCCATGACTGCAGTTATTAGCATAGCTATTAGGAAAGAAACTCCATCTCTATAAATATTAACAAAAGAGAGGCCACTTGGCTTTTTACTCTTGTTATTCAGATCTCTTGCTCAATTTTGTATTTATACACTGCAAAAACATTACTCTTGATGTATCTTTTTCATACTATTATTGCCTCTGGTCACCATTTTGCTATGAGCTGGGGGCTCTAGTGTGCTGTATTCCCCCTTGTAATATTATATGCAATGCCCATTGTTGTAACTAAAGGATTTTGATTAGAATTTTCATCTACCATGTATCACTTCTGGGAGCGTAGACTGTTAAACCCATACTGAATCTGAAGCTTTACCTCACTGGGTGTCTGATGTTCCTGAATAGCTAAGGAATTCATCTAGTAACACCCTGTTTTGTTTTCTCTTCCCCACAGAGGATCTCTCTTGCTGTAAGGGTTTGCTGACTTTGCTTTTCAGTCTCCATGTTCTGTACAAGAGTCCTGTCAGTCTGCTGCGTGAACTTGCACAAGATATCCATGCTTGCCTGGGAGACATAGATCAGGTAAGATGCAGAGTCCACAGCAGCTTAACTTGCATCACTTAGTGCTGTCACAGCAGAATTGATTTCATCTCTGGAGCAAAACGTGTGACAGCAGCTGACGTTTTGCTCACCAGAATTTTTCTCTCCCTCCATCAGGATGTAGAAATAGAGAGTCGGTCCCATTTTGCCATAGTGAACGTGAAGACTGCAGCCCCTACTGTCTGTGTGAGTCAAAACTGTGTATGAAACAAGCAGCTACTCCTGTACAAGTGGCTTATAGATTCCTGTTGTGCCAAACTCCTCCAACAACTTGTTTTCTTACTGCTGTTTCTGTTTCAGCTACTGGTTCTGGGGCAGGCAGATAAGGTCCTTGAAGAGGTGGATTGGCTTATCAAGAGGCTTACCATTCTGGGATCAGACACATCAGGTAACAGAAGCAGCCCACTCTTATTGTTACACCTTTGTCAAAGGCAGGTAAAGATAACGAGCAAAACGATATTTTGGGATTTTAAGGTGGTGTCATTTGAGGGTAGGTTAAGCTCTCCCTTGAACTAGTTCCACGTCAACAGTGTAAGGCAGTGAGTTGTCACAGAACTCCTCCAGTGACTATTTTCCCTGTGCCATGCTGTTGCTATGCACACCTGACAAAAGATGGTCTTTTGTGTCTCCCACCTGCGTAACTGAGCTCATTAGACGTACATTCATGTGGTATTCATCTCTTTCTTCTAGAAGACTCGACTCAGGCATCAAACCAAACCCAGGCTCTGGAGAAAGGTGTGATTCTGCAGCTGGGAACTCTGCTGACAGTTTTTCATGAGCTGGTGCAGACAGCACTTCCTGCAGGGAGCTGTGTAGACTCACTGCTGAGAAGCCTCAGCAAGACATACACAATCCTCACCTCCCTCATCAAACATGTGAGTGAAGCTCTGCTGGCAGTGCAATGGCTGGGATCTAATAACTTTTTCCACATCTGCTACAGCAAGCTCACAGTGACCCCTGGCAGCAGCTACACTTAGGACTGGGCTGCTGATCTCTTGTATAAGATGAGTCTTTTTTCTGCTGCCTTTCATGTGCTCATTTTCGTGACCTTTCTACAGTAGCAGCAGCTATACCAGAGGAGATAAAGAAAAGCTTTTCTCAAGCTGACTTTGGCTGTGCTTGGCTTTGAGTGGTTCCAGTACCTCTTTTAGATTCTTCAGTGTGCAACTATGTGCCACAATGAACAGTGTCAGCAGTGTTCTCATGGCACTCAGCAGTCCTGCCCTTTCCACTCATTCCCAACCAAGGCTTGAAGCATTGGTCGTGGGGCAGTGGGACAGGAGATCAGGACACGGGAGCCAATCCCTCTGAACATGGGGGTCTCCTCATGCTTTCTTAGCACTCTTAATTGGTCGGTGGTCACTGTGTGAGCTGCTTTGAGCCCTTGCCTGGAAACACAGGTTACAGGATGGGAACAGTGCATCTAGAAGAGACTCACTCCTGTTTTCTTTGCAGTACATCCAAGCTTGCCGCAGCACCTCAAACACGGTTCCGGGGAGGCTAGAAAAGCTGGTGAGTGTGAGCAAATCACTGCAGGAATGGCTCATTGCCTTGAGCCGGGAGTAATCCCAGCCTCTCTGCTTCTTTGCAGGTGAAGCTCTCAGGTTCCCATTTGACCCCACAGTGTTACTCATTCATTACTTATGTACAGGTAAGACATAAATTAACCGTGGCAAAATCATACTTAAGTCTATCTGATGCTGAGTGGTGAATCAGGTGCAGTGCATGGGCACCTTTTAAGATTACTAATCTTCTTGACATGACTATAGCTTAAGATATCTCAGTACCATTGGGACCAAGCATGTTGATTTCTGTTAGACCAGGGGAACTCTTTTTTTTTTTTTTTCTCCCTTCTTTTTTTCTTGCTTTTTTTTTAATCCCACTCCCTTTTGTTCATGTGGGTTTTCTGGATGAAGTTCATGTATTAGCTGGCCAGAGCAAAGACTTCTGTGGCTTTACTTAGCTGGTCTTTCTTTTCTGCTTACCCTATCTTTTGGTTTCCTTCTTCAGAACATCCATAGTGAGAGCTTAAGCTTTGCAGAAGAGAAGAAAAAGAAGAAGAAAGAAGATGAAACTGCTGCAGTCTCCACAGTCATGGTGAGATTGACTAAAGTCTATTAGGACATGGGCTAGGCTTGAAATCTTGAGATCCATACCTCAAGGCTCATTTTATCTGGTGGCTTCTTAGACATCACCAGTGACAGATTGGCATTTGGGCCTCTAAGTAAAAATCTCATTTTTTCAACCTGAACTTCAGGGAAAAGTTTCAGAACAATGGAACAAATAAAAAGCTTTACTAAACTCAAGTAAAAGCTCACAGGGATGAAACAAAGGTGTAAAGTCTGATTTGTTTGTATCACCTGGTTGTTTTATATTTGGAGTAAGCTATGAAATGACAGCTCATCACCTGTCAAACATAGGCTTGGAGGGCCTTTGCAGAGGCAGGTTTTTCTCGGGCTGTCAGACATATCAGGGCTGTGGAATGTATAACTACAATACTTGGAAGAGCCTTGCTGCAGAACCATTCTGGGAGGCCTTTTAAACCCAGTAACAAACTAGGCTGGCAAGGCTCAGTGGGGCAGGCTAGGAATGACTGGGGTTTCTGTGTCATGCTACACCATCATTGGATTGTGGGGAAATGTAAGCTGCTGATACAAATATAGGTGCTGCATTATGCCATAGCTGATACTTGTTGCTGATGACTGTACAAGGGAATTTTAAGGCTGTTCACTTCAAATCTGGCTCTTGCCCTCTTTTCCACGTTTCAGGCTAAGGTGCTTCGGGAGACCAAGCCAATCCCAAACCTGATTTTTGCTATAGAGCAATATGAGAAGTTCCTTATCCATCTTTCTAAGAAATCAAAGGTAATATAAAGCAGAGGTCTTCTGTGATCTGAACTCGGTGGAATGGTATTGTCATGGCATGGTGGAGAGCTACTGCCATTTCACCTTGAAAAAACAAGATCAGATTGCTGCTCAGATTAGGAAAATGTAGGGGCCTTACCTCTCTTTCAGCCTTTGCCTCTCACCCACCACTACCAGATTGCTGCTATCAGGGTGACAGCAGGTGGCATTGGTAGTACTGAGTGAGCATAAATTTAAGCTCCTAATTCCAGCTTTGCTCTCTCCAGCACAGCTCTTAAATGGGAGAGAGATGTACATTCATAGCTGTACCATGAGGTATTATATGAGTCAGAATCTAGCTGGCAAGCATTTGGCTCTTGTAAAGAGAATGGGCTACTGCATTTCATAGGGATAGGTGCTTTTTTCACCTACTTCTTGCTTCATTCTTACATCATTATTGTGATGACTTTGTCCTAGTGCAGTGCAGAGGACCAGACAGAATAGGAAATTAAGGTTATAAAATGGCTTAGGTTGTAGGGGACTTTGAAGATCATGTAGTTCCAATCCCCTGCCAGGGGCAGGATTGCCACCACCCAATCAGGCTGACCAGGGCCCCAACCTGGCTTTGAATGTCTCTAAAGATGGGGTCTCCACAGCTGGTTTCTCTCTGAGAAACCCAGTTCCAGTGCCTCACCACCCTGAGTAAAAATTCTTCCTAACATCTAACCTCAGTCTCCCCGCTTTTAGCTTAAAGCTACTTCCCCTTGTTCTATCACTACTGGACTGTGTAAAAAAAGTCATTCCTCCCACTGCCCGTAAGCTCCCTTTCAAGCACTGAAAGGCTGCAATAAGGTCTCTTCTCCAAGCTCTTTTCTTATGCCATGATGCTCTGCCCCCGGTTTCCCTTTGGTTGCTGCAGGTGAACTTGATGCAATACATGAAGCTCAGCACCTCCCGGGACTTCCGCATCAACGCGTCCCTGCTAGACAGCGTGCTGCAAGAGCACAACACAGAGGATGCTGAAAATGAACCAGACAACAACCAGGTGAGAACTTATTTACATACTGTTACTGACGGGTTTCCCCTCTTGTGCTGCCAGGTATGTGTGTCTGCTATTTAGCTAAATGTAATTTTAAGAAATTATTAATCCTTTAATGCTAAGCTGACAGGAGTGAGTGAACAGGACTGAAGTCCCCTATGGTCCAGCCCTTCACCTTTAATGATCTTTATGTCTATGTACCAGTTGCCTCTGTCTCTGGTCTTAGAGGACTGAGACTGTTTAAGGCCCTGCTGTTTGTGTCAGCAAGCAGAGGTCTGTCACCATTACCTCTGAGGACCAACTGGCTGGTTCCTTTAGCAGCCAGTGCTGGAGAAGGCAGCACAACCTGTGCTGGACAAAAAACAAATAGCTTTTCTTTGCTGATTGTCCAAGTGTTTATTGGTGCTTCTGTCCGTATTTCCCTGAGTGTAATCACCAAGCTGAAATCCAGCACTGCACAAACACTCCCTGTCTTGTGTCATTCGTAACCTGGGCTCTGAGTTGCAGCATGAATGAATGGGGTGCCTGGGGAAAGTTTCAGGGGGTCAGAGGAGTCCCAGATTTCAGGTCATTTTTGCTCAGGAGAAGACAGTGCTAAATCCTGTTCTGTACATCTAGTTTCTTGAAGTAAGTGTTCACTGGACTACTCACACCCACACACACATTCACACTCAGTACTCTTAACTCTCTATTTCTCTCCAGTCCAGCACAGCAGAGCAGCCAGATGAAAACCAGGAACCCCAAAAGAAAAGAAGGCGAAAAAAATAAAAAGTGGTTGCAGCTGCTGCCACCTCCTACAGTGTCTGTGCTGTGGCAGCTTCACCTTGGTCTTGGTCTGCATGTACAGAGATAACTGATGGTCTTTCCTGCCAAATACTCAAGACTTCTTTCTTCATCCCCACGGATGTGCAAGCAGTCACTCTGTCAGGTATCTCAGGTTTTAAAGCTGGCTGCTGCCCGTTCAAAGATGCGTGTTCTGCCATTCAAATGTGCTGCTATGAAAATCTTCCCCAGGAACATCCTTTTCTTACCCAGAGAAGGAAGTGGCGCAACCAGGATCAGTCCCTGCCATGTATGTGCTTCTGAAAGGACAGCCAGGCTCCTGGGTGCTCTCTGGACAACTTGCACATTCTGACACTCTCACGTTATCACTTCTTCTCCAGTGACCCTTTGGTTATTTCAATTATCTGATATATATCCAGTGCTTCTCCTGGAAGACAATGGGACAATCAGTTCCTTGTGTTCTACAGTATACTTAGACTGTACAGCTTCAGAGTAGGAGAGTAACAGCCACTCTTTGCTTTTGGTACAGAGCATGTAGCAACTATGGGGCAAGAAGCCTTAAATTTATTCAAACTTCTGTTTTGTGCAGTGCTGGGAGTGCAAAAAACAGCACCAGGAGGAAGCTGGAAACGAGGACTGTTCTCCCTTGAAGCTTGCTGCTGTGCATAGCTCCTGAGGAGACAGGTGACAGCTTCCTCTGGAGAGCCAGCAGCATGGGCTGCGTTACGCTTCTGCTGACCCTGATGCATTGCACTTGTTTAATTTGCTTTGTTATTGACCCAACAGGTATTTTTTCCACAGGCACGCTTTGCCTGTAAAACTCTTAATAAAGGCTGCCTAAGGGTGAAGTGTCTGATGTTGTTCAGCGAGGTTCTTAACCGCCAAAACATTGCTGTGTATTGACAAGGTGCTATTTAAAGCAGCTCCCAGCCAACAATTAAACGTTCGTTTGCAGCAGTTAGAAGGTTATGCTGAGTGCAGATAGGAACAAATGTAAGCCTTGGGAGTGAGGGGAGAACACAGCAGTGCTAAGGCTGAAACCTGCAGCGGGGGCAGCTCCCTGAACACAGCTGTGCAGAGCTGAGGGGGGAGGAGGAAAAGCACCGAAGGCTGGGAATGGCTGGGCCTGGAGGGCAAGACATACAAGCCTATAGAGGCACCTCATTTCAGAGAAAACAAACAATTCAATCTTGGGCTGTATTTAAAAGACTACAGGAAGGCTCATCTCTAGTCTGAGCGACACAAAGCCAACTTGTGTGGGGTGACAGAGCCAGGCCCTGATTTCTTTAGCAGAAATACTTGGCAGCAGCACAATCTGTTCAAGCAGGGAGAAAGGAGAGAACAGAGAAGTGGTGCCCTGCAGTGCTGTGAGGCTGCTGAGGCAGGGCAGGCTATGGGGGTTGCGAGGTACCTCCAGTGGTGGATGAGCCCTTGGGGAACAGCTCCACTCCCATCAGAGGAGGGGCTCGCTGTTACAGGGGATGCAAACGGCCACTGCTCACCTCGAGGAATGCCGTATTTCTTCTCCATGCCAGTTGGATTTGATGGAGTCACACAGTTCATGGTCACCTCCTTCCTTAAGCACCGGTCAATGTCCACAGCGCTGAAGAAAGCCACGGACTGCGGCAGATCCTGGAGCCCCAGCTTGTAGGCAAACATGCACCTGGAAGCACAAGAGACCAAGCGGGGCAGTGCCACACATCACACTCAGCTCTGTCACACCTGACCTGCAGCACGCGAGATGTCACATGCCTGCAGGGAACAACCAAAACGTCACATCACAGCCCGAGGGAGCAGGACCCCAAAGGCAGCACCCCATTGGAAAGCAAACCAGACGGAGTGCCTTAGACTGAAGACTCCTTGCCACGACCTTTCTTTCACTGCAACCACCGATCGTTTTCTGCCAGGAGAGAACCGTGCGCCCTTTTTTTTGGAAGGAAGAAACCAGCTACTGCTTAAAAGTTACAGCAAACTTCTCTCACGCTCAGCCAGTCCTCCCATTCCTGCACGCAGGGGCTTTGATCAGCCGCAGGTTGGGCTGGAACAAAGGCAGCTTCACAAAACATTGGGCAGCCGCTGGTGCAGATTACTTTGCACCCATGTCAATCAACGGCTGGAAGACAAAGTGCTTTGTAACTACTGGGTAGCGGGAAGGTCAAGGATTGCCAAAGTGGATGTGGGAGGAACAGAGTAACAGTACGTTCAGCCTCCTGGAAAGAAAGGACCAACCCAGCCCTTCACTTCTGGCTAATCCTCCCACGCAGAGCAGATGTTGGATTTTCCCAGCAGGAAGCCCTGTGCCTGCAATAGCTGGTATAAAGACACAAACATCAGGGCGTCTTCTCCTGCTGCGCACGCTGCCTGGGCACAGAAAGGCTGTTTGCTGTATCCTTACCTCAGCCCGCAAAAAAATAGCTCTGCTTTGGCCAACTTCTGTATAAACCAAATACCATAAAGCACAGGGAAGGGGATTTCACAAAGCTGCCTGAGCTGGAGCCAGAGCAAAAGGATCCCCGGGGGTGTGAGGGCAGGAGGGCTCCAGGCTGAGCTTAACCCAGCATGCATGGGCCAGGAAGGCAGCAGGACTGCTGCTACAGGGGCACAGAGCTGTGCCTCTCACTGCCGGCCCCAAAAGCAGGGAGAGAAGAGGGGAAGCCAGCCTGATTCCCAACAGCCCATTAAAACATGTGGCAGCTGCTGCCACATGATGGCCATGTACGCAGGAGGAGATGCGCTCACAGCCCCTCCGCAGCAAGGATGGAGCTGCTGACGTGCACCTCTTGCCAACAGATTATCCCTGGAAGCCAAAGCTCCACGCACAGCCAGAGCCACAAATGAAGGAGCTGCACTCCAGAGCTGCCACGCCTCCTCCAAGCAGAGAAAACCTGCCCTGTGTCACCCTGCCCACCCTCCCTTTGCCATCACACCGTCTCACCCAGGATTCGCCCATCCCCACTTCTCACCGTGTGAGCAGGTTGGTGATCTGCAGGGCCAGTGCTGCCCGGTAGCGGTCCTGCTCCTGCACCAGGTAGCGCACCTCGTCGTGGATGCTGATGCAGAAGCGCCCGTTTATGTCGTACTCCTCAAAGAGCCACTTCATGGAGACCAGCATGAGATGCAGGTAGTCAACAGCTGAGCTCTGCACCACCCAATTCACCCTGCTGGTTAGAAACTGGGGAAGGAAAACACAGAGAAATGCTAGGAGAGTGTCCAAGGAGTATTCCTGTTACAAGGGAGGGGGCTGGTGAAGCAGTGTTGCTGGGTTTTCTTGGTGGTACACAAAGAAAATGAGCACAGGACCCAACACCAATGGGTTCCGTCTGCAGCTCCATGTGCCTGCATGGTTCCTCGCCCCGAGAAAGGCAGGATTTGAGGTTGCTATTTCAGACAAGCAGTGCGAGGAGTTCAGCACCACAGAACCACATTCTCACCTCCCCTTTGGCCACTGAAGGCTCCAGAGCCCTGCTAATATGGCAGCCCAGCACCGGGGTCTGAGGCGAGGCAGACAGGGCGATGCTCTCCAGCTTGTTGAACATTTCGGACTCGGTGCCTCCAGCCCACATTCGGTGAGCCACCACGTCCCACTTCTTCTTCCTTCGGGACCTATGAGAGCAGAGGGAAGGTTTGCTGAAAGTGTGGGACAAGTCCTAAACACCCCCTTTGGGGCTGGGGCAGTCAGACGATCCCTGCAGCATTCTGCTGGGAGAGACTGGAGGAGCCCCCAGACCAAACTGGGGTGCATCTAGGAGTGGGGCTGCAGGGGAAGCCGTGCCACAAGCACCCATTGGGGTCAGAACATCTCACTTTCTCGTGGCTTCTCTTTGGATCTTCTGCACATCCTGGGCCGACACCGTACCATCTTCTGCTCTATCCACAGCCAGCTCCAGCTCCTTCACCAGCCACTCGCCCTCCTCGCTGAGATGAAACCTGGAGGAGAACGGCACCCGGCTCAGGGTAACACGTGCCCAGAGGCAGCCAGGACTCACCCCAGAGGCAGCACCCACCTCCGGATGCCCTTCGTGACAGCATACATCTGCTGTGCCTTCTCACGTGCCTGCTGCTGTGTCAGCCGGTGGTTGAACTGCATCAGCAGCCGCTCAGCGAAGGGCTGCCCGGCCCCGTAGATGCGCCCATAGTTGAAGACCTTGGCGTGCTCCCGGCTGATGCCCACCGTGGCGGCCGTCTTGCTATGCAGGTCGGTCCCGTCGCTCTTCTTCCCTTGCAGGGTCATCCAGCCGAAGGCCGTGCACCCTGCGGCGGGGAGGAAGGGGTCAAACACCGCACAGGGATGAGGCTGCGGTGCTCAAAGACACAGCCTTGCTCACCATGCATGCCGGCAAAGTGAGCCTCGCCCAGGACCGCCGCTATCCACAGCTCCTGGGAGTCCACATCTGCGCCCACCAGAGAGTAGCCAGGAGGCACCTGGACCATGGCCTTCAGCTCGCTGCCCACACGGTCAGCCTGCAGGACACGGTGCCCGGCTCAGCACACCCCACGTGCCACACCACATCCCACGGCCCAAGCCCCGCTGCCCGGCCCCCGACGGCCTGCACGTAGCCCTACCCGGGCGTTGCTGGCTGTCAGCCACGTGGGCTCCACGGCCCGACGGGTGATGGTGCCCGCGGTCACCACCTGCGGCAGGATGGCCCCGTAGTCCTCCTCCTCGCTGTAGGCCGGGTGCCTGTTGCATGGGCACAGGGTGAGCACGGGCCCTAAGGGCTCCCCCAGCCCGGCCGTCTCGCTCTGTACCTGGTCACCACGCGGGGCAGCTCCCCCTTCTTCAGCCACACGACCACCTGGGAACTGAGGGACGTTGTGTGAGGGATACACAACACCAGAGCACGCTGTCTGCGCAGCCCCCAGGGGACAACGCAGCCCCAACCACAGGGATTCAAGGCACCGGGCTGACCTGACCCGTTTGTGAGCGTTCCTCCAGAAGGACACCATCTTGTTGATCTCCAGGGCTCTGGTCCCATGGGTGCGGCCCACAGCAGCCCGCAGCGTGCCGTCCTCCATGCGGGGCAGGAAGTCCTTGGCGAAGGGGCTCCCCACGTTGTTCTCATTGCCGTCCTTCAGCAGCAAGGAGATGCCAGGGCTCAACACAACGCAGCCCCACACAGCCTCCGACCTCAACTGGGAACACTTCTGCCACCCACCCCGTGGGACGAGGGAGCAGGGATAGCTCCAACTTGCCTTGTGGGGCAGCTTGAAGAACCAGCATCCAGGGACATTGACATCATTGTAGGGACCGTTGCCGTGGTGGAACGTGGGCTGGCTGCTCTCCTCCATCAGCTCTGGCAGCCCTTCCTCATCCTGCAAGTGGCAGCGTGAGGCGATGCCGGGCACGGTGTCCCTGTGCTCTGCTGGGAACCCCCAGCACAGAGGGATCACGGAAACGGGATCAGATTCACCACCGCTTGGTGGTGCTTACCTGCATCTGGCTCTGCTCTGCCCTGCCCGGCCGCTCCACGTCCAGCTCCAGCTGGCTCAGCTCCTCCACCTGCGGCACAGAGCGGGGCAGCTCAAATAACCATCCCCAGCCTTGATTATGGGGTATTTCCTCATCCCAGACTCCGCACCTTCTGCCACATGCTGCTGCCCTCCAGCACCATCAGCTCATCCTCCACGCCGACCTCTTCTGGGGGCTGCTCCTGGCCCCTCTGCAGGCAGTGCTGCCGATACAGTTGCTCGATCGCCCTGCCAGGGCACAGAGCACGACCAAATGCTGCAGCTGAGCCCATTACAGAGCTCTGCGTCCCAGCCATGGAATCTCCATGCCCCGCGCTCCCTCACCTGTGCGGGCAGACAGGCCCCTCCGGCTCTGCGGAGGCTGCAGGCAGGTTGTCCTGCCGCCCTGGCACCAGGTAGCCCCAGCCGTGCTTCTCCGAGTAGTGCAGGGGGAAGCCATCCCAGGCCAGGCGCATCAGCTTTGGGGTCACTCGCATCTGCAGGCTGATGAGGCTGGGCCCCGGCACCCAGCCCTCCTCCTCCAGGCGCAGGCACAACTTGCGGTACCAGCTGTGGGGCACAGCCGTGGGTCAGGGAGCAAGGAGCAGGCACTGAGTGCCCTGCTGTCCTCAACTCACCCCGGGTGGCCTGGAAGGTGCTGCAGCCTCTTGGGCTGCAGTGTGACCGTCTCCTTCAGGCGCTCCAGGCAGGTGTGGCTCTCAGAGGCTTTCAGTTCCTCCTCCTCGCTGGGGGGACCGGGGTCTGACAGCACAGGGGGCTGAGCATCCCTCCAGCCCATCGCCCTGCAAACTGCAGCATCCCTCCATGCTCACCTTCCTGCCACTCCTGAGCAGAGCCCGTCTCTGAGGTTTCGCTGTTTATTTTCTGATCCTTCTTCCTCTTTGGGGGTTTCTTCTGTTTAAACTCCTGCGTGTCCCATTCCAGATCCCAGAGCCAGGGGTCTTCCTTGTACCTGTGGGCATACCGTTGCTCTCCTCCTGCAACCAGTGTTCAGCCTGGTCCCATGCCTCCCCCCGTACCTGTCCTCGTGCAGCAGCTGGCAGGCATCGTTGGCCAGGTTCATCAAGGACTTTTTCATCTCCTTCTGGAGCTCCTCGTAGGTGCCCTGAGCATCATCCAGGTACCTCCTCCAGTTGCTGTTGACCGGCAGGTAGGACACCCCCATCTCCAGCATCCCAGCAAACGTCACGGGGTGAGGGCACCTGAAGCCCAAAGCCAGGGGTTGGGAATTGGGCACCTCCTGAAGGGGAGCTGCCCTCCAAGCACCAGCCTACACTCAATGTGAGTGTGCCTTGCGTTCATGACTTCACCCAGCCCCCTCCAGTCCCTCTCACCTCTCCATGAAGAGTGGCAGCTGCTCCTGGAACACCTCATGGGTGGCCCGGACATCACTGGCACAGTACGACATCAGCTCCTGGGAACACAGCGTGATGTCACCAGCACTGGGAGAAGCCACAGAGCCCAGCACAGCTCCCCCCATATACATAAATCCTTTGCAATAAGTACCAGCCATGCACCAAAGGGAAAAAAAAAAACACCAACAAAAGCTCTTTCCTGCCCCATTGCCATCCAAAGCACCACTGCCCATACCTGGAAGTTATTCCTGACATCAGCCATGGTCCCCTTAACAAACAGCTCTCGTGCCTCCTTCTGCAGCGGTTCCCCTCCCACATACAGCGCATGTACATCTGCCAGGTTGTTGATGCTACTGACGTGCACCCAGTCCCACGAAGAGACCTGCAGCAGGCAGACAGTGGAGGCAGAGCCCAGCCCCACAGCCAAGGGAGCAGCGCGTAAAGGATTAAAGGATGATAATTCCACGCCATCCTATTCCATCCTACTCTGTCCCACTTTGTTCTATCATATTCCATTCCACCTCATCCCATTCCACTGCATCCCATCCAATTCCACCCCATTCCAACGTGCTCCTTTCTATTCCATCTATTCCATCCCATTCTCTTCCATTCCATCGCATCCTATCCTACTCCTTTCCATTCTATCCTTTTCCATCCCACTCCACTCCATTCCATTCTATCTTATTCCATTTCTTCTCACTCTATTTCACCTCATTCTGACCCATCCCATTCCATTCTATCCTATTCCATTTAGATCCCTTTCATCCCATCCCCTTCCATTCCATCCTATTCTATCTTATCCCATCCCCTGCCCACTTTCTCTGGAAGCCACTGGGAGCGATTCATGCAGCAGAGCCACTCCTGAGCTGCAGGGAGCAGCTGGGGCTCAGCTTCATACTCACCGCCGGGCCCTCAGCTTTGCTGCGTGTTTTCTTCATGTGCTGCCTGACCTGCTGCAGCCCCTTCCTCTTGCCATGCTTGGCAGCCATCCAGAGGCTGCGCTGGAAGCCCGTCAGCCCCGAGATGGCCATGTGCATGCTCATGGTGTCCAGGAAACGCACCCGGGAGCCCTGCAGGGAGACAGCAGTCGTAACACAGGATGTGCTGAGGGAGAAATGCGCTGGACACAGGCTGCCCTGAGCTGCGGGTGCCCCAGGCCAGGTCGGATGGGACCCTGAGCAGCCTGAGCTGGTAGGAACACCCAGCCCACGGCAGGAGAGTGGGCTTGAAGGTCCCTTCCAACCCACCCCATTTTATTACTCCGTGACGCAGGCAGTGAGCCTCAGCACGAAGCATCGCCGTGCATCTCACCCGGCGCCTGCTTCTGCACAGCCCCGAGCAACGCACACCAGCAAAGCAGCCGAAGCGGCACGGCCTCGTGCACTCACCTGGACGAGGTACTGCTCCCTGATGAAGGCGCGGTCGAAAGCCACGTTGTGCCCCACCACCACCCTCTCGCCGCCCTCCTGCTGCCTGCCGGTCCCTTCCAGGGGCACGAGGTCGTGCAGCGCCAGGCGGGGGCCCCACGAGTAGCGCTGCTCCAGCAGGCGCCGGCTGCACCACGAGTACCTGTGGCACGGGCACGCGGTCAGCGCCCCGCACCGCACCGGGGGCGGCGGGAGGGAGGGGGGAAAGCGCGGCTCGCTCACCACGCGTGCGGGGACACCGCCACGGCCATGGTGGGGCACTGCCCGGCGGCCACGCACACCTCCACGTCCAGCACCAACGCGCGTTCCCGCGGGCACTCCACCGCCTGGGGCCGCCCGTCGGGGCCGTAACGCGTCCAGCCCTGCTGCGCGGCCCAGCTTTGGGGAAGGGGGGGCAGGCGGCAGCGCAGCAGCTCCTCGGCCGCCTCCAGGTAGGGCAGGCTCTGCTTCTGCGCCAGGCGGCGGAAATGCTCGTCGATGTCGGCGCCGTACATGCGGGGCAAACGCAAACTCACGTCGGGCAGCGACGGGCCGTGCCGGCCCCACAAACCGTGCCGCCGCAGGTGTTCGATGCTGCGCCGCACGGCCGCCTCCGAGTGCCGCACGCTCGCCCCGCGGAAGATCTGCTCGTGGAGGTTACGGGACAGCATCTGGATGTGCAGCGGGTTCACGCGGCGCTCGCCGCGCTCCGACGGCTCGGCCTCGTCGCCGCGTGGCTGCGGGCGCTGGGCGGAGGGGCCGGAGCACGGCCGGGAGGAGGCGCGGCGCGGCGCTGAGCCTCGGCGGAGAGCGCGGAGCATCGCGGTGCTGCTGGATGGGGGGGTCCTCCTGTAAAGGCAGAAGCGACAGTGAGAGGAGGGGTTTGCGGAGCGAGCTTCAACCGGCGCTGCTAAAAGCAACACCTTGCAGGTGTGCGGCATGCCGGGATGCGCAGCTGAGCTGCACCGCACTCTCGAAGTATGCAACACCCCTGCAAAGCACGCACCACAACTGTATGTATGCAACACCCCTGCAAAACATGCAATACCCCTGAACGACGCGCAAAGCACTCTACACGACTGCAGGCATGCAACACTCCTGCAAGGCACCCCACAAGCGCGCTCTACGGCTCTGCACGCGCCCCCCCACTTCCCCGAGCCGTGCAGCCCCACACTCCCCCCACGCGCCCACCTGCCCCCAGCCCGGCCCGCAGCGCGGTGCAACGCGGAGCTCCGGGCCAACTTCCGGCCGCGCGGACGCCCCGCCCCGCGCGCAGCCGCACTGCCGGCCGGCAGCTGAGCCAGTAGGACGCGTGAAAAACCCTTTCTGCAGGCGGCCGCGTGGCCTAATGGATAAGGCGTCTGACTTCGGATCAGAAGATTGCAGGTTCGAGTCCTGCCGCGGTCGATTGTGAAAGCGTGGGAGTTAAGCGCTTGCTTTTGTTTGTTCTACCTTTGCTTTTGGCCGTCAGCGGGTGACAGCGGCTACAACTGCGGAGTTTGGGCAGGAGCGGCGGCGGCGGGCCGTGGTGCTGTCACGGGCGCTGCCTTGAACGCACGGGGGCTCAGCCGGACGCGAGAGGGTTCGCAGGGCGCCGCGCTGTGCCACGTGCCGCAGTACCGCGCCGCGCCGCCAGGTGTCGCTGCCGGCCGCTCAGCCGGGGCAGGGCCGGGCCGGGCCGGGCTGCGGCCGTCGGGGCAGGGGTTCCTCCGTTCCCGACCCGCTCCGCGCTCCTACAGGGTGCGGGGGGGGCACCGTGCGGCCGCTCCCACCCTCCAGAGCCCGCGGAGCGTTCCGTGAGCCGGGGCGAAGCGGAGACGAAGCCCCGAGCACCAACCCGACGGCAGCGCGGGGGCACGGTGCCGCCCGTCCCGGGGGGGCCCTCGGCTCGTGGGGGTGCGCGGGGACGCGGGGCCACGGGAGCGGGGCGAGGCCGTACTTTGTGCCCCTCATTGTGTGCCGAACGGGGCCGCTGCCGCACCGCCGTGTGCCTGGAATCCGTCCCTTAGCGGCTTCGTGGCTGGAGAGAAAAGGGATGGGCCTGGGGGGGGCCGGGGTGGGTCGGGGGTCTCCACCGCGAGCGGCTCCGGGGAAGGGCTCCGGGTCGGGGCTGCCCTCCGCCGCTCCGTGCTGTTAGCGCCGATTTCCTCTTTCCTCTGCGATCTTTGATTTGTTGTTTGTTTTTTTTTTACTATTTTATTATTATTTCTTAAAGCGCTCCTCTCACATATCCCCACTGAAGGGAAAGAATAAAAATAAATCACGATGAAGCGTTGTCACCGCCGCTCGGGCCGATGGCAGCCACCCGCTGTCCCCAAGCAGCGGGAAAAGAAGAAACCCAACACCAACCAAAGCAAACAGCCCGCTGGAATTGTAGCAGGGCTGGGACCGGGATCAGGGTATTAATGCGCGACTCGGGGCAGGGCCGGGGGGGGCATTTCCCCGTTCCCCCTCCATACACACACCTCGGGCCCTTTGTCCGTGTGCCGCAGCCCGGCGCACCCCGTCGGGGCCGGGCACGGAGCGGCCGAAGGAGACCCCGGGGCCCAGCGCTGCGGGCGGACAATGGGGCGGCGGCGGGACTTTGCTTAACCCCGGTGCCCCGCAGCCGGCCGGGGGCAGGGGTCAAGGGCTTCGCCGTCCGCCGGGACACGGGGAGCGTCACGTCGCGGAGCCCTTCGGAGCCGCGGAATCGAGGAGCCGGGGAAGGCCGGGGTTGGTTTTTGGAGGCGGCTGCGGGGGTATGGAGGAGGACAAGCGGTACCCTGTGGCTCTGCCTTCGCCTCTCGGCTCGGGGAGGGCTGCGGGAGGAGGGAGCTGCGAAGCGGGGCAGAGGCATTCCTGCCGCCGCCCCGGGAGCCGAGGCATCGGAGAAATGGGCATTTTATAGGTGACGTACGGGCTTACGTGGGAGCTCGTGCCCAGCACCGCTCTCCCAGCGCCGTTTCTACTAACACGACACCTTCCGCAGCGCGCAACCCCCTTTTCCAGGCTGGGGGGGGAGAAGGGGGAGAGCGGGAGGGGACAGTAAAAGGGAAAAGAAAAGAGGCCCTTTCTTATCCCGCACGGGAGACGAGCCCCGGAGCTCCGAAAGTGAGCGGAGGGCGAGGGCGGGCGGCCGGGAGCGGGCTGGGACCCGTCCCGGTGCTCTGAGAGCGGGGCGAAGCGGCGGGGGAGGCGGGCAGCGCAGGTAAGGGAGCGGCGGGCACGGGCGGTGCCGGCGCAGCGGGGCTTTGCGGGGCCATCCTGGGGAGCACTGCCCCATTTCCATCCACGTTTTCATCCTCGTCTCCGGGCCGAGCCCTGCGCCGCTCCGCGCTCCGTCTCCCGGGGCCGATGAGGGTTCGGCGGGTGCCGGAGGAACGCGGCGGTCCCGGCAGTGCGGGCAGCCTCTGCTCCGCGCCCATCGCCGTCCCTCGGACGTGGGCCAGGGTCCCCCGGGCAGAGCAGCCCTCTCCCGGCCCCGGGCTCCTCCCGTGCGTGTCTCAATTCACTCAGGCTTGACTTGGCAATAAGCTCTCTCAATAAGGTGACAATAGAGCCCCAGTGGGACCCGAACAAAGAATTTGAAAGTAGTTAAATTGCAGGACACGTCCATCGCCTGGGTGCTTGAATTAAAGAAAAAGGGAGGAAAAAAAAATCGGAGAAAAGAAAAAGGAGAGAGACTTTTCTTTGGGCTGGTGAGAAAATGCTCGGGGTAAAAGTTGGTTTGGCGTCTTCATTTCAGCGACAATGGAGCAGAGCTAATTCAATAGGAAACGCGGGGATTTTTTAATGAAAAGACCGCCAGGGTTACACCGAAGTTAAGCTCTTGTGAATTAATTATTAGGGCAAATAAACTGGGGGGGGGGAAGGGAGGGGGAGAGCGCTCGGGAGGGAGTGTTGCAATTTCTTCATATTCTCCTTTTCGTGTTTAACGACAATGCCATTGGGTTTCGACTCTGGGAGAGAGAAAGGATTTCTTACACTCCCCGGGAAGAGGAGCAGACGCTTTCTGTGGCGTTCCTTAATTGCTTTTAAAATAAAATACTGCCGAATTTGGCACCGGACTCCTCTTTTCTTCTGCCAGCGGCGTTTGGGGCCGTAGTTCCTTTCGTGGTAACTCGAAGATCCAAGAGGAAAACAACGGGGAAATTTAAAATCGCGGATGTTGAGGCGATGCGGTGCGCTCGGTTTGCAGAGCTCCCGGCCGCGATCGGTGCGTTTCTCCTCCATAGGAACGCGCCCGGGAACCGCAGCGCCTTCAGCTCCCGGAGCCGCGGGCACCGCTCGGGTGAATCGGAAATAAAACGTGGGAGAAATGCGAGAGGGGAGGCGAGAAAAGGTCGGGAGCGAAGTGAGCTTGTGACAGCAAAGGGGGATTTGTGAAAAAGATATATATGTATATAATCATTTTTTTCTTTCCTCGCTCTGCAAAAGCTGCAGGCGAAACGCTAAATGTATAATTGTGTAAAGGGGAATATAAGGATGAGAAAAATGGAGGGGGAGCGGAGGAAGGAAGAGAGGGAAGGAGAGAAAGGCACGCGGCACCGCCGTGCCTGTCTCCTGCGTTCGGCCGGAGCTCACCGGCGGGCACAGCACGGCACGGCACGGCACGGCCTGACCGTCGGGGCGGCACGGACGGAACGGCATGGCCCGGTATAGCACGGCACGGCCCGGCACGGCCGGCTGGAGGGACCCTCTGCCTCTTTCTTCCTTTCTGCTGTCGCCCCACAAGGAAAGCTCGTGTCCTGCTCCGCCCGACGGCTGCGATGTCAAACCGCGCCGTGCTGGGCTGTGCCGTGTTGGGATGTGCTGGGCTGTGCCGTGTTGGGCTGTGCCATGCCGTGCCGTGCCGCACCGTGTTGGGCTGTGCTATGCTGTGCCGTGTTGGGCTGTGCCATGCCGTGCCGTGCCGTGCCGTGTTGGGCTGTACTGTGCTGTGCTATGCCGTGTTGGGCTGTGCCATGCCGTGCCGCCGTGCCGTGTTGGGCTGTGCTATGCTGTGCCGTGCTGTGCCGTGCCGTGCCGCTCCGGGGAGCCTCGCGGACTTTCAGCACTTGGACAGCGGTGCTGGAGCCGTGCCGTGCCGGGGCTCGGGGGCAGCCCACCCGGCGATGCTCCGTGCGGCGGAGGCGATGGGGAGGCGGCAACCCTTCCTGAACTCCGGAGATGGGGATACGGCCGAGGGGGCTCCGAGGAGCCCCCCTGGCGAGAAACCTCGCCCCGAGCCCCCCCGGCCGACTAGAAGAGAGCTCCGGGTGGCACGGCCGTGCCCCGGCTGTGCGGTGCAGCCCCGCGGAGGGCACGGGATCCCGAGGGAGCGGCAGCGGGCGGCTCAATGGGGTGTGGGGGGAGAGACCCCTTTCCCCCATCCTCGGGAGGTAATTAGGGGTGACACGAAGGGGCTGCGGTTTCTGCTCGGTGGAGCTGCTGGCGACCAACCCCCGCCGCCGCCGCCGCCGCCTTCCTCCCGTCCTCCTCCTCTCCCCCTCCCTCCTTCCCTCCCCCCGCCTTCTCCCCTCCCCCTCTCCCTCCTCCTCCTCTCCGCCATGGTTGGAGTGAATCGGAGGCTGCCGGGCTGACGTCAGTGCGGGCAGAGCCTGCCGCCGGCGGCAGCTCCTGGACACCGACCAGAACCGGCACCGGCAGCAGCCGGCAGGATGCGAAGAGCCCGGGCACCGCCGCCCCCCGCACCGGGGGTACCGGAGGCGCCGGGAGCAGAGCCCTGCCCGCCCCGCCGCTCTCCCTCCGGGAAGGGCGGCCCCCGCCGCCCGCTTCGCCCACGGACGGCCCCGTCGCTGCCCTCGCCTCGGCTGCAAGCGTGAGTGTGGCGGCACCGGGGGTCCCCGGGGAGGCTGCCGGGCGCGGGGGCTCTGCCTCGGAGGGGGAGGAGGAGCAGTGAAGGGAGAGGAGAGTGAAGGGGAGGAGAAGTCGAGCATCTCCCCGCCGGGAAGTTGTGTCCCTCCGGCTGCGGGACCCCGCTGACCCGCGCCGCTCTTGGCTCCACTGCTCGTCGGGGCGGGCAGCCCGCGGCCACGGCGGCTCCGGAGGACAACACAGCGGCGGGTGGGAGGGCAGCGGGTGCCCCAGGGCTCCTTTGGCTGCCGGGGCCGCTCTGCTCTAGGCAGCGCTCCCCGCGTGTCCGGGACGGGGCAGCCCGAAGGGGAGAGCGGTGCCCCGACGGGGCGTTGGGGAGCCGGGGCTGCGCGGAGCCGCACGCTGCTGCCGGTTGGCTCCCGAATGTCCCCGCTGGCCGGACGAAGCGGCGGGCGGAACGCCTGACCGAGGCCGAGCCTCGCAGAGCATCCCGGCGTTAGGCCCCGAGTGAGACCCGGAGCTCCGGGATTTTTCCTTCGGATCCAGCGAGGGCTGCTGCGGGGCATCGTTCCGTGGGAGGGGGACACCGCGACCCCCCTCGGGTTCAGCTCCGAGCTCGGCGCCAGGGCCGCCGCTGCCCATACTGCGATCTACCGGCAGCCTCTGCTGAGGGAGGATTTTTTATTTCACGTTTGCTTCTTTCTGTACCTTTGCTTCATTCCTCCATTCCTCCCCCCCCTCCTTTTCTTCGTTTTTTTTTTTTTTATCTTTATTTATAATTTATTTTATTTCTTTTTTTATTCACTTCGATATTTTTCTTCCATTCATTCTCTGCTCTCTCCTTCCTGCGAACGTTTATTTCCTTGCTGCTTTTTTTTTTCTTTCTTTCTTTTTCCCCTTCTCCTTTTCCTCCTCCCCTCCCCCCCCCCCCCCCCCGTGTCTCCCTGGAAGTAAAACGCATTTTAGGCCTCAGCCTCACGGAAACCCGATCCGTAGCAGTGCAGGTGCATTGGCAGCACGCACCGCCCGGACCTCCCCCGCAGCCCCTCGACGTGAGTCCGCCCCACAGATCGAGGAGGGTCCGGGGCCGTCCCACCCTCAGTCCCGGCCCCCGACGGCCGCAGTAAGGAGCAGCAGGGCTGTGGGACATTTCGGCTGAGCCTTTCCAGCGCCGTGGCACTCTGAGACGAGGCTTTAAATTGCAAAACAAAGCAACGCGTTTCCTGAACGCCCGTCGGGAGCCTCCGCTCCCGTGAGTTGGCGAAGCCCCGATTGTGGGAGGAAAAGCGAAAAACAATTAAGACACGATGCAGCTCGGGGCGGCGAGGCGCGGGGGTTACTCTAGGTTGGCTAAAAATAACTTCTCCTAATTAAAGAAAAGTGACGTCAGACGTGCAGGACGTAGAAGAGGGGAAGGCAGCGGACTCAACGCGGGGCGATCACGTTCAGTAATTCAGGGGAACGGGCACCGGGGCCGCTCCGACGTGCGGGCAGCGAGCGGCTTCCCGTGCCCGGTTCCGGCTGCGGGACGGCTGAGGAGGGAGGCATCGCTTCCCCGGGGAAGGGAGCGGAGCAAAGCCGAGCCACGGTGCGGATCTCCGTGCTGCAGACAGGGCCCAGGGCGCGGAGGACCCGCGGGCGCGGAGCGGAGGCAGTGCAGCACCATGGCCAGAGCCGCGCCCGCCCCGTCGGGGCTGAGGTCGGGCCGGAGAGGGGCGTAAAGGTCGCGCAGCGCCGGGGGATGGCTGGGAGCGAGCCCTCTGAACCTCCGCCTGGCGATGCGGAGACGTCCCCGCTTTTTCTCGGAGATATCGGGATGGAGCCGAGGAAGTGTGATGGCTTTTTTTTTTTTTTCGTGTGCATGCAGGGGAAGCGCAGTTGTCCCCATGTCCCCATGTCCCCATGCCCCCATGTCTCCGGGTCCCGCCGTGCCTGCAGGTGCGGGGGCTGCGGGCCGTCTCTGGGCGCTGCCCGCTGTGCCTTTCTCGGTGCCAAGGAGCCATTTTGTGCGCTTAAATCGCGCCCGAAATAAATAAATAAAAACAATAAGAAAATAATAATAACAACAATAATAATAAAAAATACCAACCCGACGTTTAAGCAACGCCGAAAACCTCTCAAACGCAGACAGAGATTTTTCTCCTGGGCCTCTGCCTGCACGGAGCGGGCCGAGGCGGGCGCTCGCAGCCGAGCGAGGCGTTGCCGAATGAAGCGGGAATAAATATATGGAGATATTCGTGCTTCTGCGAGGATAAATCGCGTCCTTCACCCGGCGGAGAGGGGGCCGCGCTGCACTCCCCGGCCTCGGTGTGATGCCTTCAGCCGAGCGCTGCCGCGGCCTCAGAGCGGGGACGAACGGGGCCGGGGAGCGGAGCGGAACCGCGGGGACGACGGGGCCGGCAGAGGGGGGAAGCGACCGGAGGGGACCCGCGGGGAGGACGGGGCCGCCCGGGGAGGGAAACTGAGGCCGGGCCGCGGCCCACGGATTGCGGCAGCGTTCGGCCCCTCCGCCCCGGGGGGTTCGCCTTCCCCCGCCCCACGCGGAGAACGCACCGGCGGCGATCGCCGTCACGGCGGCCGCAAGAAATGAGGGAAAAATCCGGAGCCGGAAAATTAAGCAGATCCGATTTGTAGCAATTTTTTTTTTTTTTTCTTCCCCTCTTTCTCCAGGGCTTTTTAAAATATCCACAGCCAAACCCTTTCCGAGCGGCTCGGGGCCGCGGGGATGGCTCCGAGGGGCTCAGGACGGAGCGGAGATTTACCCCCGGCCGCCGCGGGGCCGTCGGGGCAGCGGGGCACCTCCGGGTCCGGTTCTCGTTAGGGAGAGGCGGCCGGGAGCCGGGAGCTCTGTGCCGTGAGCCGAGCTGGCAGCGCCTCTCCTACGGCTTTTAGCTTAATTGAGCTCGTCTATTTTATGCCTTTTCTTTTGATTTTATTTTATGATTTTATTTTGAAGGAGGAGAAGGGAAGCGGGGAGAGGAAGGAATAAAGAATCTGAGCGGAGCCGCCGGGAACGCGGGCGGCGCTGGGAGCCGCGGCCGCTCCCGCAGCGTTTGGTCCGTCCCCATCTCCCCCGTTTTGTGGAAGGTCACGTTTTAGTTGAGCCCCGGATTGAAGGGAAAGGGAGGTTTAGGAGCGGCGACGGATTATTCTATGAATTTTTATTTCTTTCTTTTGATTGCATTATTTATTTATTTCGCGGTGTGTAGGTCAGATCAGCGTCTCAGATAAGCGTATTTCCCTCCTGGCATTTGGTTATTATTCTCACCGTTGTTATTATTTGTATGTGCCGGATTTGTCACTACACGAGTACGGCGCTGACAACCCGCGAGGGAAACAGCGAAACGCGGAGGGGAAAAAATTAAAATGGGGTAGAAAGGGATGTCGAGGGGATCCGTGCGGGATCGCAACGCTTCCCTGGCCCGGAGCTCATCGGGACGGGGCCCTCGGGGGCAGAGCACGGACGGGGCGGGCACCGCGAGGCTGAGAGGGCAGCGGCGTTGTGGGACAGAAGGAAAAGGGATGGGAAAAGGGAAGGAAAATATAGGGAAAGGGGAAAGGTAGAGGAAAAGGTCGGGAAAAGGGAGAAGGGAGGGAGAAGGGCGAGGAGAAAGGAGCAGTCGGGCACAGGGCCGTGCGGGGGGTGCCGCCCGCCTCTGCCGAGGGGACACTGCGGGGAGGGGGGAGCGCGGCGCAGCCCCCAGAACAAGAGCGGAGGGGCGGCACGGCGGGCGGAGGAAGGCCGGACCAGGGGAAAGCGAGGGGGGGGAAAGGGGCGTCCCGAGCCGAGCTGAGTCGTGCGGGTCCGCGAGAGCCCGCCCCGTCCTGCCCGCCCCGTCCAGCGGGGATCGGCCGGGCCGGGGTACGAAAGCGCGGGAAAGGGGGCGCTGATTTAAATGCGGGCCGAGGATTGGCTGAGCGCGCCGTGACGTCACTTCCCAAAGGGGGCGATTACCATGCGAGGGGAGTAGAAGTTGGGCAGCGGGGCGGGAGCGCGAGTGCTGCTGCCGGGTCGGTACCGCGCCGGGCTCGGCTCGGCTCGGCTCGGCTCGGCTCGGCTCGGCTCAACGCGTTCTGCCGCCTCCTTGCAGCGCTGCTCCCTCCGTCTCTGCTCCGCATATTCATCTTTTTTTTCTCTTTTTTTTTTTTTTGTCTCCGTGGTTCCCCGGTGGCAGATCCCGGCCGCTCTGCCCCGGCCGTGCGCCTTCGCCCCGCGCCCGACGGACAGCAGCCCCCGACGGAGGGATGTTTCTGTCTTTGGTTATCTAGCTGTATGAGTGTTGTGGAGCCATCATAAAGCTAGATAACCGAAAGTAGAAATGACTTCCAGACCTGCACGCCCGGGGGAAGCGGCTGCAGCAGCACCGGCGGCCCCGCAGCCCGCAGCAGCCCCGCCCGCCGTCCTCCGCCCGCCACCTCGGGGCTCCAGGTAAGCGCCCGCCCCGTCGGGCCGCTCCGCCGCGCTCCGGGCAGCGGTACCCGCGGCTTCGCGGCACCGGGCGGGAGGGACGGGGAGCCCCGTGCACACGCGCTCAGCTCCAGGTAGATGGAAGCGGGCTGGAAGAGACGAGCCCCCCGGGCTGCTCTGCTAACAAAGCACCCCCCGGCGCAGGCTGCGGTCAGACCTCGATAAAAACCTGCTTAGTGATATTTTATCCTCTCCTCCTCCCTATTTCTTCTCTTTCTCTCTCTTTTTTCTTTTCTTTTTTTTTCGGCTTTGGGCTTGACCCCGGCCTCCCCTTGAAGGCCAGCTTGGCGATCATGCCTGCACTTTCCTTGTGACTTCGCTGTTGCTGGGGAGGTCTGCAGGGAGGGGATCCCGAGGACGGGTCCCGCAGCCCGGTGCTCCCCTCCGGCAGTGCAGGCACAGAGCCTCCCGCACCTCCGCCGCGAGCCCCAGAAGTTGGAACATAATATGTATTACAATGTCTGGCAAATAATAGAGAGGGGAAAAAAAAAAAAAAAAAGGAACGAAAGAAAGGGAAAAAAAAAAAAAGCAATTGGCAAATCTGCATTCCGTTCCCATGGCGACACAAAGCACCGCGCTCTCCGCCGAGCCGCCCCGGCACGTTTTTGCAGCCGGTGTGGGGTGAACACCCCCGGTTGGGGTTGGGGTCCCTGGGTGTCCCATGGGTCACTTTTAGGGTACGGCCGCAGCCCCTCGCCCGGTGCCCGCGGGGACGATCCCTGCGCCCTCGGGGGCCGTGAGAGCACCGGGGCGGGGTGGATGCAGAAGGAGCCGTTCCCACCGCCTTCCCGGGGCTGTTCGCTGCCCCCGCGGTGCGGGAGAGGAGCGAGATGGGCAGGATGCTGCCGCGCTCCTTCTGCTTGCACGTATGGGTGCGGGTGCCCGGCCATGTCCTTTTGGCAGAGAGGAGTGGGCAGCATCGGGGCCTGAGCCCGCACCCATCTGGGTGCAAGAGTGTGAAAAGTGGAAGCTCCGTGCACCCCGGGGGCTCTGCACCATCCCCAGCGCAGGGCCGGCACCAGCTGCCGCAGAGACCCTTTCCAGGGCCAAAGCACCGCCGTAACCCCATCAGGAGAAAGGATCTCAGCCTGAATTCGGCTGTACCGTGGGAAAGCAAAGTTCCGAGGAGCACTGTTAATAGAGATTCTAATGAGGAGTCATTGGAGAAATTAAAAAGGGGCAGAGAGAGACGGCGGCGGCAGCGCTAATTCCGCAGGAAACCTCCCAGGGAAAGGCAGCGCAGGCGGGAGCGCTGGGAAGCATGAAGGCCTGGAATTAGACTATCATTTAGAAAGCGTTACTAATCTGAAGTTACAGCGGTAATTCCGTGATTTGCTGGGTCCCACACGCAGCGCCAGAATTAAAGATACGGATTTTGGAGAAATGTAACTCAACGGCGGCTCCGCGGCTCGGCGAGCGCCGAATGAATCATTCATTCCAAAGGCAGCGAAAGACGTGTCATTAGGAGCCGACCTCCTTCTCTCCATCTGGAATATACGTGCTCCGTGCAACCCCAGAAATTGTGGAAGGGATCGGAGGTGGGAGGAAGGAACGCAACCCTTTCGCTCCTCCATTACGTTGGTTATTTATAAGAAATAATTTTCCAATTATTTTGCGCAATGTTGTGTTTGGTGCTCTGTTCCTCTATTTATTTATTTTCCCTCCTGTGTGATAGCACCGAGTCAGGTGCGGTGGAGATGCTTTAAAACTGGAGCGAACAAAGCGAGCAAGGTGCTTGATGAATGCATTTATTCCGGAGTAATGATTTGATGGGGGATGGAAGAAAGAAACATTCAAATTCCTAATGAATGTAATTCAGGGGGAAGCGTTGGAGCGGTGGTGGAGGAGAGCTGCGTGCTGGAGTGCTGCTGCATGGCACAGCCCAGGAGGGAGTTCTGTCCTCGGCTTTTGTAGTGGCAAAAGGTGAACATTTAAAAAGAAAATCCAAGGAAAAAAAAGTATATATATATATATATACACACATATAATAAATGTGTTTGTGTGTGTGTATATAAATACAGAGATATAATTTATGAAATAAAATGGAAGTGTGGTGATCAGGGTGTGCACATGAACTCCTACAAAGGACGAGGCGAGCTCTGTCGCCTTGCTGTTGGACCAGGTGCTCAGACAGCACCTTCAGCTCCCCAACTTTCCCTCTCCAAAGCCGTCTGCTCTCAGCTGACTGTTTGGGTGTTTTGCAGGTTGTAGGGCTGGTCCACGTATCCCAGACCCGTTCCCCCAAAGCAGGCTTCAGGCAGGGATGGAGCACTTTGCCCTTTATGTTCTGGGCAAGAGGAGCTGTGGTCACATTTTTGCTGCGGTTTCATTCTTCATTTTCACCCTGGGAGCTGGCAGTGAGGGTGCACCCATCTTCACTACAGTGCCCGCCTTGCAGCCCTGTGCCAATTCTCCGCTTTCTGCCTTCTGATGGGCCTCTGACCCACCTCCTTTGGGCATGGAACAGGTTTTGGTGAGTGGGTCCACACCTGAAGCATCTCAGCAGCATGCTGCTGCTTGGCCCTGCGCCCTGGTGGTGTCGGTGTCCTTCCTTCCTTCCTCCCAAATCCAGAAGGACGGTGCCTGCTGGTGTCCCCATCACTTGTGGGGCGGTGTGACGCTGCAGGCAGGGAGCAGAGCTTGGCTCCCAGGTCCCTCCTGCTGCTGGTGGCAGCCCCTTTGCAGAGGCACAGGGTGTGGTGAGGGTGGGGTGATGTCTCCGAGGCCGGGTGTGATGTCTTTGTTCTTCAGCAGTGCTGGTGGTGGGCAGATGGAGACAGGGATGTAAGGATCCTCGGGGGTAAGTGGAAAATGCCATTAGGGGATCAGTGCCATAGGGCATCGCGTGTTCAAACTCTTTTATTTATTTCTCTTCTCCAAAACTTCTCCCCAAGCAGCGAGATAGGCTCATGGATTTGTACCCAGTGCCCAACCCGTGTGGCTCTGAGTGGGTGGGGATGGGGCTGCCCGGTGCCTGCTGCTCCAACAAGCTGCGCTGAATGGAGGCAGGGCCGCTTGGTTATGGATGAGATCCCATCAATGGGCATTTTTGTGGAATTGCCTGGCGATGGTTGGTGTGGAGCTGGAGGCCTGGCTCCATCGGTCCTTTTGTCTCCGTGATTCATCGCGTGCTGCCTTCACTCACCTGCTCCTGTGTCCTGGCTCTGTCCGTGCCATGGGGCTGCACTCAAGGCCCTACCCAGGTCCGCAGCGTACAGCTCCCATCCCCTCAGGGCAGGGCGCTCCGTGAATACCAGGTGCAAATTTGACACTGAGAGCTTTTCAGAGCTGTGAGCACAAAGGTGTTTGCATCTCACATGTGGTGCAGGTGCCACGTATCATTTGGGTGCTTTGTCACCCCAAATTCTCACGAGTTGTTGAGGTTGGTGGTGTGAGATGGGGACATCGCCGCCAGTGTCAGCTTCCCTCTGCCACCCACTCCAGGGTGGTTTGCTGCTTTTTGGCGTTTCTTGCCTCAAAAAACGTTGGCAGAAGCAAGGTGTGCAGGGTGGGGACAGAGCTCTAGGCACCACATCTGTGTTTGTTCATCAGCTCAAGTTGGGTTTAGGGGCGTTTGCCTGCACAGCTCAGAAATCGAGGTAAAAAAAGAAAACGAACTGGGGAGGAAAGCACACAATCTCCGTCAGTTAGCTGTCTCTTGGAAACTCGGTTTGCTGTTCCTATAGAGGCATTCTCTTTTCCTTCACCCTGGTCTGGCCTTAAGTACCACTTTAAGTGGGCTTTGCTCATTCACATCCAGGCTCCTTAGAGCAATTGAGCCCGCGGGGGTTTGAAAAGAAGGGACAGTCCCTCAATGGCAGGACCTTGGGCCAGGCTAATTGGTTTTGGTTCAAGGGGATACTGGATTTGTGAAAAGCCCAAAGCCATCTTTCCCACGCCAAATCCTGGCCCTACAGAGGGGGAAGTGCGGGGTGCCAGGTGGGGAAGGAGCTGGAAGAAGGGTGATGTGCTCGGAGCTCCGTCGCTGCCCCGACACCCACCAGCCCCTGCAGGGATGGGCACCCCGTGGTAGCACAGGAATGGGTCCCTGCTCTATGGGGACGGATCCCTGCTCCGTAGCACCATCCTGCTTTCATTTAACCTTGGCTTCAAGGCTGCCACGGAGATGCTGGGAGGAGCAGAAAGATGGGACCAGGGGAAAGCTAGCAGCACCAAATCGCATGCGTGCCTGTCTTTTATGTCTCATTTTGGTTTGGGATTTTATTTTTTTCCCCTTACGCTGAATCTCTCTGGCACCATTCCAGCAGTCCCATGACCTTTACTCTCCTAGATCCATAAAAATCACTTAATTATTGGGCCGAAAATCAAGGCTTGGAAACAAAGCCAGCTTATGGGACCATCATTTCTTGATGTATTTCCTGCGAGGACATATTTCTGGGCACCTTCAGAGCCGTGCACGCAGCGTGTTGGATATGAGATATCAAGGCATTATTTATTGAGGAAGTCTTCACACTCCCTCATCTGTTATAATTAACTGATGACATTTTTTCTAAGGTTCAAAATATGGTGAAAAAGTATAATTAGCGTGAAGCTGAGGCACTGCATTAAAATGTCTCCTATAGTTAATGTAAGATCGTGCTGCTATTTATTATAGGAGGGGTCGGCTCTGACCTCTGTGTTGCCTAACACTTTTTATTGTAAAGATTCTTGAACTTTTTTTTCTCTATTTGAGACCCTCTGACACTCCCATTGTTTGCTGCGGGCCCTTGAAATTCGGTGGGGGGAAGCTGTTCGGCGAGAGCGATGCCTATTCTTTGTCCCCTAAATTCCTTTCAGGTTTAGCTGAATTATGAATCATTCAGAATCGCAATTTCCCTTTGGTTGCCTCTTTGAGGCGGGGGGAAGAAAAATAAATGTGCTGTTTCTCCGGAATAATAATCACAACAAACCAGAAGCGCGGTGTCCTGGCACGGCTGGGTTGGATGGAAGAACCATCACGACTGCCTCTATGAGCCCCCTCCACATCCAACCGATCAGTGCCCCGATCTCCCGGCACCGAACTCGGTGCTGGGAGGAAAAAATTGCATTTGTGTGCATGGGTCCTGCCAGCCCCAGCGGTTCGCCTTCCTGCACCGCCGACCCCGGGAGAACAGCCTTCTGCCGCTGCCAGATAACATTAGCTCTGTATTTCATAGTGGCAGAAATCTGTGCCGAGGCTCCGGGCTCGAAATCCCTCTCCCCAGAATGAGCATGGTGCGAAGGGAGGGGAATTTGCTACACTTGCGTACAATTGGTTTTTTTTTTTCTTTTTTTTTTTTTTCTTTTTGCTTATATAAACAATGTATTATTTATTAGGCATAAATAATACATTTTCTGTATGTTTAGAATGCACGTGATTTCTGCGGATTAAAAATGTACAGGGTGTAAGGCACCGAACCAAGCGCTTGCAGGTCGGGGTGCGTGATTGCACTTTGGCCGTGGGATGTAATTCAGCCTCTGCTGGCCGTGCCCATCTTGGGCTGCAATGACTCGGTCACAGCCTATTTATAGCTTGCTCCCTCTTTCCCTGGTTGGAGTAGACGCACGGCGAGGTGGAATTGAGGTTGCATCGACAGCCGTAAATTGAGCCTTTCCTAACTTGTGAAGTGCTTGACCACGGAGTTCAAACAAGGCCTTTTCAGGGCTGGGTTTCTGCATGTGGCATTAACGGCGTTGGTAGGGGATGAAAAATGCAGGCGTAGAGAAGCCATAGAACAGCAAAGCCCAATCGGACTATTGAAAGTGCTCTTTGAATAGGTGGGGGAGTCAACAGAGCCTACACTTGATCTGAGCTCAATGGCCAAGAAGATGTCTCCAAGCTGAAAGGAGGAAGTCTTTGTTCAGCCAGCACCAGCCACGATGTTTTCTTTGCCTTTGGTTTTGTCTCGTTCACTCCTAGGGAGGTTTGGGCTCCTCTTGAGGAATCTTCATTGTATTCACTGAAATTGCACTTGGGAAAGCTGGTGTGGCCTTAGGAGGGTGCACACGCGCGTGCTCTCGGCGTCGCACCTCCCGACGTGTGCTGCCTGGGTCCTCGCCTCGCGTGCTCCTTCTTCCCATGGAGCACATGTTGGAGGGAAAAGGGAGGCCTTTGTGCATTATATGGGAGATCTAATCTCTTTTTTTTAACTGCTGGAAGAATTTCTTTCACTTTCCTTGGGAGCTGATGGCATGCAGTGCAGATTCATCTTTGCTGGAGATGGCTTTCTTTTTCCTTTTCTTTGTTTCCTGGGAATTCTCTCCATTCTGCCTTGCAATATCTGTGAGGACACGTTTGGTTCTCTCTGTTTTACAGTAGAGAACTCCAGCCATTTTTGCCTCATGGGTTCCTGCAGCCTGGTACCCTACAGGGACTCTCCTGTGTTGGCACAGTGTCTATCTACTGCTCCACGTTGGGGTTTCCATTGTGTGGGTACTGCCCGGCCTTCCAGAAGCATCTTCTTCATAACTTTCCCCCTCTCTCCCACATCTCAGTTCAGCAAAGGGCCTGTCTATCTGGATGCAGGCAATAAACGTCTGTTCTCACCCTGACTTCTGTTAATGAGATAGAGACAGGTAAGCATCACACATACCAACTTTCCTGCTCTCAGCAACATCAAGGAAACGGTGACAAGCTATTAATGGAAAGTGATGGTCTGGGTGCTAATTAGTGCTTCCTTTTCAACTTTTACCTCCATGTCTCTGCGATGCCCATCCCAGCCTCTCCTTTCTCCTTGCATCTCTTTGTTTCCAGCACGTTCCTCGTTCACTGCATACATCCCATCTCGAAGGGGCTTCTCTGTTTTTTCCTACAAATTGCTTGCTGCATCTCTTCATTCTCATTTTGTAGCTTTTTTTTTTCCCTTGGTAATTGTTGCCTGTACCTCCTTTCTCCAAAAGAATGAGCATGATATTATGGTGGGGTCTGAGACCTTGGGGATTGGGCCATACAAAGTTGGTCGTGAGTTTCTCATCTTCATCACCAGGCTGTGATACCTGCTTGTGGCACCAGTGCATGGGGTCACAGCACCCTGGGGACATGAGGTCAGAGATCTGTCCCCTCTTCCCACAGGTAACGCTATTGGGAGTCTCCCAGCAGCTCCCAGGTCCTGGTCACAGAGCAATTAGTATTAAAGCAGATCCAGTGGTGATGCCCAGAGACAGATCAGGATGGCTCTCTGCTGCGTGAACCTGTAGGAAATGACAGGTTCTGCAAAACCTTAAGTGCTCTCACTTGCCACCAGGCCCAGAAGGGGCTCTTTTTTCCATCTCCACCCCAATCCCTGCTGCTGCAGCAGTGTGATGTCTGGCCTCAGCTTGGTGCCCACTCTCTTCCACACCTCTCTCCTGTCTCTTAGGCTCTCTGGCTTCCTCGAGGACCTGACTACTCTCTCCTCACTGTTTTCACATGGGCTGTGCTTTTCCTGCTGCCAGGCGCATCCCACAGAGCCGCCTAATCTGCCCCTGTCATTCCCAGTCACAGGCTCAGCACACACCGTAGCTATGTGGGGAATGCTTGCAGGGCAGCAATGGTTTGCATATTAGCTAATTAATTTTCATGACCAAACGATGCTGCCTGGTCTCCTGTTTATGCTCTTTGCCGCTTCCCTCTCCCTCTCCTTGCTGACACACACACGAGACGACAGATCTCCTCCGAACGTCAGCATCCTCCCACAGCCTTGAGATGTGAGTGGTTATTCTGTTGGCTTGTCAAACGCGGGTTTCCCAGCTTCATGGTACACAGGGGCCCCCTGTTTCACATTTGCTGATTCTTATTAGACCCAGTGCGCGAGGGCCCCGTCTCTCCCAGCAAAGCACCGCACTGCATCCCATCCATAAATCCAAGCCTGGAACAAAGCCTCCTCTACCCTGCCCCATATTTCTACCCAGCCTGCCCGCTTTCCCCTCTCTCTCCCTTTCTCTTTCTCTCCCCCTCTCCCATGCTGAAGGTTTCCTAGTGCCAGGGAGATATGATAATTCTTGTGAAGAGAGCATGAAATGCCTCTGCTCTTTGTGTCTGTTTAATTCAATGAGAATCCCAGCCCCAGATGTCATGAATGGTGGGCTTTGTGCTGGCCCTTCCTAAGCCCTAACCGCCAGCCCTGCTCTCTGTCTTTCTTGTTTCCCACCACTGGATACTGATTAACAAACTAAATTATTTTTCCTCCCTAATGATGTTTTCCCACTTTGCCCACCAGGCTGGAAGAAGCCACGGGGAGGAAAGAGTTTGTGCAAAGGATGAGATAGCCAGGGAGAAAATTAAAGAGACAGTGTTGCTCTCTGGGCTCTGGCAGCGCAGGTCCGCTCGGCTTTATTTCCTTATTAGAGGACATGGTCGTGTCTGGCTGTATTTTATGTGGCTGTGTGTATTTCAGCTGAGGGGATGGGCTCAAAAGCATCTGCACAAGGTATGCTCTGAAGCACGCCAAGGTCCATAACTCACTCGCAATTGTGTGCACAAGTCTGCAGGTTCCCAAATTTAAGGTCTCCTTTCCAGCCCTTTCTTCATGAGCGATGTTTGGTAATTACTTGACATCCGTCCGTACATGTAGGAGCCGCTTTCTAATTGAGACAAATTCTCTTTTCCTTAATCAGAGCTGACTGCGAGTTCATGGAGCGGGATGCCTTGGGAAGGGATGGGATGTCTCCACCTGAGCGAGGAGAGGTGAGTCCCTGGGAGTCGTACCGAAGGACTGAGTCCCTCTGTGCAATGAGAGAGCAGCTCTTTTACCTGATCCCTCCCACAGCCAAATTTCCCAGAGAGGCTATTGAACCAGGGCCAGTTGTTAACTGCTGTTAGAGAAGGCCAGCAGTGATAACCCAGTGAGCCCATGTGGAGCTGGAGGCGAGCAGCCAAGGTGGACTGTGCAAAGCCTACCTGCTTTCCAGAGCCTCGCAGTGCTCTTTGCTACACACCAACAAGGCTGTGGCCAGCAAACCTATGCGAGCAGGAAAATCAGTAGGGAGGAAGAAAGCCTTACAGCAAAAAACAAGGTTTGAATGGTGTAGCTGTGAGGTGGTATGAGAAGTGTAGCTGGGAGTCATTGAGGTGGGCAGGTGGTTTGGCATTTTGCTTTTGTTTGTTGTTCCTCGGTTTAGATGCAGGCAGGAAGAATAAGCAGAGAAAAGGGTGTTGCTTTCCTGCACCCACGAAGCACAGCCACTGCATACAGCACAGTACTGCCTTGTGTACGGCCTTTGCTTCCCACCGCAGTCACATCTGACCCTTATTACTTCTGCAAGGTAGAACAAGGCAGGAAAAATGGCTGTGCAGTGAGCTTCTTCATGCGCCAGGATTTATTAAGAACAATAGGGGAAATCAATCCATCTATGTAGAATACATCGCAGGCTGCAATGGGATAAAGCATTTATTCCGCTCTTGAAGGGTAGAGCTATAACTCATGGGAGGCAAAACCCTTAGTGCTCCGGAGTCCCTTCCCTTCATGTGTGCAAAGAAATGCTTTAGCCCATGGCAACCTACCCGCTATTGAATTTGTGTGGAGGATCTGCTGCCCTTCCCCTCCGCCGGCCCCTTTTTGGAAGGCGAGTCACTCATTAAAACACACCTCTGGAAAATGAAGGGGCTGTCTGTTCGAAGGCATCTCTTCATCTCGGCTTTATTTAAAACAGAAGAGGAGAGAATAGAAATGTCTTGGTGACGTAAAAGCAACCCCCCACCAATTTGGAACAGAGAGATTAAACCAGTGCAGATTTTGCTGCAACTTTCTGCTGATGCCCAAGGACCAGGCACAGCAATTACAGCGGAGAGGGACAGGTTGGGCTTTGTAGTAAAGCAAGCTGATGCCAGGGAGAGCTGTGCACTGTGGCTGAGTGTGTCCAATGCTGGCTAGCTGCATGTGTGTCTCTATATGTAAGCACTACCCTGTGCCTGACTCTCCAGCTTGCAGTAGACAGCATGCAGAGCAAAGACTGGGGCAGTAGTTAGCAGGGGCAAAAGGTGACTGGGATTTGTTATAATCTTTCTGGGTGTGTGAGAGTGTGAAGACGGGGGGGGGGCATTAATAGTGAAATGGTATTTTCACTAAGCCTATTTTCACTGGGTCTAATCTATCTTGTGGGAAGAGGATCTCTTCAATAGGGCAGACCCAGTGAGGCTCATGAGCTGTTTGGAGGGGGTCTGGAGAGCTGAGGAGCACGGGCAGGGGGAGGCGTAGCAATTGAGCGGACACATGTCAGACGGTCTTCCTCAGCAGAGATGACTTGGTAGGTAGCGTGCTGTTGGGCAGATGGGGTTAATTCTTACACCCAAATCAAAAGGCGACCGAGGGGGGAATGTTTTATTAATGAAAGCAGCCCTTTGTGAGTATTCCTCCTGAGGCACGTTCCCTCCACCCGCTGCCTTCCCCCCTGGCTGCTGTCTGGCCCCGCGTCTTGCTCAGTACCTGCTCAGCTGCCACTCACCCACTGATGGGTTTCATCAAGAAGTGTTGCATGTCTGAGTCCTGGGCCTGGGTGAGCAAGGCCATGCAGGAGGAGGGACAGGTCTTTGGCTTAGCCGGCCTGAAGAAAGGGATGTGCCACAGACAGCAAAGCTTAAGCTCTCACAGGTTGTATGCCAGCCTATCACTTGCTGCACAGTCACCTTTCAGTGACATCCAAGATAGAGAGACACCATGGTTTGCAGAGCACAAGGGAAAATGCAGGTCAAAAGTGGGTGTCTCAGTGGGTAGGGATGAAGGGGACAACTAGAGTTGGGATTGGGGATGTTTGGAATGCCCCCTTCCCATTTAACTGCCTTGCTCTCCTGCCAAGGAATGGTCTCTAGAGGAAGGGCAGAGAAGCTGTTTCCATGCTCCAGAAAGCATTGCTGCCTGCTTCCTTGGGGGCACTGGGCAGCTTGTTGTGCCAAAGGATGGGGTTGTGCAAGGGGGAAGGGCTGCGAGCAGAGGTTATTTCTGTCGCTTTGTTAAAAATAAAACAAAAGCTGTTTTATGACAATTGATTCGAAAGAAGGAGGAAGCGCAGCTCAATTCCCAGAGCTCCTTTTAGAAAGGCTCTGCATGCGCACGCGTGCGTTGTACGTGTGTCAGAACAGAGCACCCAAGGAAGGCCAGGTCGGGAAACCTCGCACAGAAGCGGGGAAGAGACCCCGATGCATGGCTGCTTCCCTGAGGGAACCCCCGCAGGGCTAATGTTTGATCTGAGGCTCGGCTGTACTCCTCTGAAACCTTGGGATGTCAGGAGCTCAAAGGGAGCCTGGGACAGAAGAGTATGCTATTTGCATTTTCCTATGAATGCATCTATTTGTATAAATATGGTGTCTCTGTGCATGCGCACACCCCCCTGTGCATGCATTTGTTTGAAGAGCAACACGCTGTCCCCGTAGTGTTCTCCGCTTAGGGCCAGATTTGGTTAGTCTGAAATTCAGGCTCTTCCTGGAGGAGCTGTAACTCCCCTCCCTGCTCCAAATCCAGTGCTGCCTACGGACACAGGAGTCCCAAGAAGTTTTGCCATGCGATAGCGGAGTTTCATTGTAGAGGATTGCGACTCCCCCTTTCAAATTTGCACAGACATCAAAAGAGTCTGGAAGGTTCAAACAGATCACAATGTAATCAAAATGCCAAGCCACCGTCTGTTTCTGCCTTTGGGTTGACAAGCAGGATTAGCACCCAAGGGAAGCAGGGTGTAATAGTGTTTCACGGGCACTGTGAACGGCCCAGAAGTGCACAGAGTACAGAAAGGTTAGCCGAAGGGCAGGTCTAGCTACAGATGCATGGTTAGGGGGTGGATTTTAAAGCAAGGAGCTGTATGTGTACAACCTCCATGGATATTTCCTTTAGCAGAAGCAGGACTGTCCTGTGTATGGCTACATCATGTTAGAAGCAGTTTAAGCTCAACTGGAGAAAGCCAGTCTTGGCCTGGAATACAAAAGGAGCAATGAGCAGCAGGAGCGGTTGACCTATAGTGCTGTCATGATAATGGTGGGGCTTTCCATGTAGACAACGCCAGAGTGGAGCAGCCAGCCTGCCATCCCTTATGTTTCGCTGTCTAACCGAGATGTACAACACAGCTTGTCTGTGTGCGGCTGTAATCACCCTCTTGCCCGGGTAACGCGTGCACTGGTTCTAAGCAGAGTCGTGGAGCAGATGCCAAATTTTCAGTGTGTGTCATGTGCCTATTTTGCCATGCAAATAGCCCCATCTTGGCTAAAGACACATGAAATGCTTCCCAAACACTGCTTTTATGTCAGTAATTGCTATAGCCATCCTGAGGACAGCCCATGACCATGGATGAGAGTTCCTCACTCGGTGTCTGATATTGCTCGCTTGAACAACTGAACAACAGCAATGTTTCCATTGTGAAGTTCCCATTAAATGGGAAACACCAGGTGTAGCTTTGTGCTGTCTATATTACTTTACCTTTTCCTTTCATAATTGATTTTGTTTTAAGTTTGTCTTAAATTGAGATTTAGAAAGTTTTGTGCGTGTGTGCATTAGTTGTGCCTCTGCAGTTTCAGTTCGGGGTTTATTCCCTTTCAGAGAGGAGAAAGGCAGGATCCTTTCATTATCTCTAAAGGGGCTGTGAGAAAGAAGGAGGCAGACTCTTTAACAGGATCTCTTGTGACAGGACAAGGGGAAATGGTTTCAAACTAAAAGAGAGAAGATTTATGGATATAAAAAGGAGGTTTTTCACAATAAGGGCAGTGAGGCACTGGCATAGCTTGCCCAGAGAGGTGCTGGGTTCCCCATCCCTGAAGACACTGCAGGTTAGGCTGGACGGGGCTCTGAGCACCTGACCAGCTGTAGGTGTCCCTGTTCAGTTCAGGGGAGTCAGACCAGACGGCCTTGAAGGGTCCCTTCCAACTACGGCTCCCTCTCTGGTGTCTGGGCAGGCCTTGGCTGCCCTAATGGCTCAAGATATTGGACCTGCCTGGTGGGACAGGCATGGCAAGAGCACAGCCACTGCAGCGGTCATGCACACACACCAATGTGCGCTGCCTTGTGCAGGAGAGCTGCGCTGCAGTGATTCTCCCTGCAAGCTCTGCACTTGGCGCTGCAGATGAATGGCCTGACTAAGATGGCCGCTCGCCCTGCCCGCGGGCATGCTCAGGCCTGTGATGGCGTCTCCTTGTCTCCCTTTGTTTTCAGGGCGGCAGCATGGCTACCCATGCTTCCAAGTCCCAGGTGCCAGCTGCCGGCTGGAGGGCAGCCCGCTGGGACAGGCCCTGAGGTAGCGTGGGGGCCCTGGCGGCCATTTTGAGGGAGGCGAGCGCTGCTTGTAAGATGGCCGCATGGGCATGAGGTGGGGTGCAGCGCTGCCTCGTCTTCACCACGCTGCCTCCCTCACGCCGTCCCCTCCTTATCTTGCTAATTACCAATGAAGGCAGAACAATAACGGGAGCTGGCATGCCCCAGTTCTTTCTCTGCCACCTCCTTCCTCGGGCGGAAAATCTGCACACACACACACACACATGCACACCCCCGCCCGCCAGCCCCTCTGTGATATTAATTGAATTAACATACTTCCTAATTTGCCCTGTGTTTTCCGCGCTCCGTCTCCCAGCCGCCTCGTCATGGCTTATCCAACTGGTGGGGAAGGAGCGGACGCATTCTTCCCCCTCCGCTCGTTTGGTTGTATGCGAAAAATCCTTAATGACATATAAAAGGGGTGGCGTGGGGGTGGGGATGGCGGGACAATAGCCCATGAGGGATTTGGCAGGAGACGTGCAATATTTACCGAGATAGACCATCCTTGCTGTCGTTTTGTTGGTGGATTACGATGGCCATTTTCCCCGCGTTCCTCCATTTATTTATTTTTCCGATGGCGGGGGGGACACGTTGGCACGCCGCTGCTTTGTGTGCCTTGCTTCACCTATGAAAAGGACACATTAAGGTGTTTCCACAAACCCCTGGATGACAAAGAAAGCGCCTTTCTGCTCGGCTTGTAGGCAACAATGACAGAAGCCTTTAAAACCATGATTTTCACTCCCCCCCCCAACGATTGCAGAAGGCTTCCCCTAAAAGGAACTTAAATACATATCATTAAATCTAAAGCACTAAGCTCTGCTCCTGCTAACTATGCCACGCTTTTTGTTTCTGATAGTATTTGTCCATTGCGGAGCGCGAGCGAAGGATGCGGAGCCTCCCCCGCCTTCCTCCCTTTGTTTAAATGACAAAATGTTTCAATGTTTTTGTTTAGAAAATAAACCTTAGTGGGTTGATTTCCACCCCCCCCCCCCAGCTTTTATTTTTATTTTGCATTTATCTTGGCGTGAAATCCAGGCTCCTCCTCTTCCCAGATCTTGGGAATCCATGTTCCTCGTGATCGCTTTTCCCTCCTTTATCTAAAAACACAATGTGATTTTATAGTATTACTCCGAAAACATACCAATAATATTTTGAATTTGAGTATTTGGGGCTTCAGGATATTGCAATATTTTTTTTTATAAGCGACGAATGAAAAGCGATGATTTAAGTGTGTAATGCACAATACAGATGCCATGCATTGTAAATACATTTCAGGGGCATAAAATCCAACACAGAGAGCCGGTGTTCCACGAAAGCCGGGAGTCCAAAAATAACTGTAAAAATGAATTGTCTGTCAGGATGAATCTCTCAGATCCCAGCCAGTATTTGTGGGGTTACAGTATACAACTGGGTTACTTATTGGCATAAATATCTCATTTTTAAATGCTGATGACAAACTAAAAAAAAAGAGGTGAAGGAGATATTTGACTGATTATTGGATACCGTGGATTCCCCACATTTAATTTCATACTTACATGCTATTTGCTTATCCCATGTTTATGGGTATGCACTTTAGCTTCATATAAATCTCTCCTGTCTGTCTGTCTCGCCGTGTTCTTTTCTCTTCTGCTATCCCATCTGCTTCTCGTGGTCCTTCTCCTGAAACCACATCACAGGATCCGATGGGGATAATGGGAATCTGCCTCTGGTCTCTATCATAAACATGCCAACATGGGCTATTGTGTCGGGAGCCGGCGGTCACCAGATGGTGCTTGGTTGCCCAGGGTCTGTGTCACTGGGTTTGGGCTCTCTGTAAGCCAACAAGCCCCATAGTGTTGTATCCCCCCAAGATCTACCCACTCTAGTCAGAGATGGTATAGGGACATTGGGTGATGTACCCCAGAGAGGAGATGCTTCTGGGAGCGTTCGGTTCTTTGCAGATACAAGCTGCCCTTGCAAAGCTGAGATTTGTTAATTCCCGTGCTCAGCTGTGCTCACCCTGTCTGCATTCATGGGAAGGAAAATTAGTGTTTTTACTTTTGTAGGACTAAATGCTGTCCTCATGCAAAAAAAGAAAAAAAAAAAAAAAGAAAGAAAAAAAAGGGTTCATGCCCGCTTGAGCAGACGTCTCCCCTTGCTAGCTATATGCACCAGGCTTGGGAAGACAGCACAGATATACCTCTGTATCAATGGGATGCAGACAAAATCAAGATATCTCCTCTTTCTTGGGCTGCCAGACAGCTCTTGATCTCGCAAAAGGACCCGCTTGGGTGGGTATTGTGGAGAGCAGCTGAGGTATGGGGCTTACTCCATGAAAAAATGTTCAGGGGTCCAGCCAGGAGAAACTCGGGGTCAAATCCAGCTCTTCATTTGGTGCCAGCATGTCCTCGTGAGGTCCTGGACGTTGTTGTGCATGTGAGCTGCAGAGTGGGAATTAATGCAGAAATAAAGATTGAAAATAAAAACACTGAACACAGACAGATGGAGAGAGCCTGGCATAATTACATTTAGTGGAGGGCCGCCATGAATGAAACCAATTAAAGGAGAAGCGATGCTTGTATGAGGGAGAGGGGGGGAAGACCTCTCTGTATCTTCTCAGGCATCCACCGTCCGGTGGGGGTGAGTCCCTGGGTCATGAGCGAGCTTCTGCATGCTTAGAGGGACTTTGCTTATCTGCTAGGGTAAAAAAGAAGGAAATGGGAAATGTAGGATGCTGGCAGAGCAGGAGCTGGCTTGCAGCCAGCCCCAGCCTCATGGTCCCCATTGTCTCATGGCTTTAATGCGTGCCTAGAAATCCAGTATTTAGGATTCAGGTTGCCATTGTAAAGAAGAAAGGTCGTGCTCAGCGCCGCTTGGCGTGGATTCCTCAGGCAGCTCTTTTGCCTGCATGCCCTGCGCTGGGGCTGGCTTGGCAGAAAGACCTGGGTTAGGAGCGTGCGAGTGCTGCCACGTGGCCACGGTGGCTTTGTGCTTTGGAGAGGGTAGAGGAGAATGTCCAGGAAGCCACATGAGGGGCAAGGCATCAGGACAGGTTTGCACAGGCTGAGTGTGCCTTATGAATGAGCTTGACTGAACACCCAGCAAGCCACACTCGCTTCAGGGCCCAAGAAATTGCTGTTTTCTATCCTTCCTCCTCTCTTCTGCCATCCTGTCCTCTCGGGTGGATGCCTTCTGGGTAGAACAGCAGCTGGCAAGGCTTGGCCAGAATGGCTCTCAGGGGCATTATCACAAGGCTTGGGATTTTGGGTGTTTGTTGCAAAACCGCAGCACCTGGAATCAAGGGCTGCTTGGAAGCTTCAATCTCGCTTAAAAATAATCAAATGGTGCTAATGAGAAATGGATTTATGGGCATCATTATTACAGGGAAAACCCTAGAAACAAGACAAAGACATATTTGGGCCTGGAATTACCAATCTGAAGAAAGATTCTCCAAATCTTTGGTTGTTTTTTTTTCTTCAGAGTCAGCCTTAGCAATTTTGGGCGATCATATTCCTCGTATTCAAGGCTGGAGGATGGAAGTGTAGGATACTTCATAATATCAAACAGGGTGTGAAGGAGAGGCTGACAAATCCAAGCACTGTGATTTACAATGGGTTGGAAAGGGGCTGGCTTGGTTCCTGCTGCATGTACCCATGACTCTTAGGAGTGGTCCAAGCCACTGGTTGTAGGGAAACTTGGAAGCAAAGGTCTGTAGCATGTGCTTCAGTCTCTGAAATGTTGTAATTGGTAATGGTGGTCCCAGCTGCCCTGTTCTGTAAGGGATGCTCACGTGTGTACGTGTCTGTGGAGGTGGTAGAGGCAAGGCTGCACAGGCACACTGCCTTTTTAAAAACTTTCTTTGGATTCGATATGCTCAGCACCGTGGAAGACTCTGCTTAGGATCCAAAAGAGGTGCTGTCCCTATGCTGTCCTCCTGGGGCTGTGCAGGAGCTCCCTGGGTTGCTGCAGACACGTTCCATCCAGGTTTCCACTCAGAGCAGACTCGCAGGGTAACATGCTCCTTCAGCCCATTTGTGATGTGTTGCATAGTGTATGGGAACTGCTGAATCATGGCCTGAACCTCTGATTGATCACCTGAGGCGAGCAATGAGTCAGCCACGGGAGCACAGGTAAAGGCAATTCACTTGTGCTGCTGAAGGGTGAGAGCCTGGCTGCACTTCTCCTAGACCCATTTAAGAGCTGACTACCAGTGGGGAAGAATCTCTTTCTGGAGATCCCTCTTTTGGAGTTCTATAGTGAGCCTAGGACAAGGGTAAGCACCCTATCTATTCTCTTTTTGGTATAATAACCTGCTTAGCCAAGCTCTCTGGTATTTTTCATAATTATAAAATCTGTATATTCATTGATTATACATATAGGCATTCATCCTCATCCCGGTGGTCACATGTCTGAATGTGCTGTAACCAGTGTGGTTTTAAATATATTTTAATGCGGAAATGTACTGGAGCTAACCAAAATGAAGGAAAACTGCAGGAGCAAGTTGGGACTTGTATGGGCTGGTCCTGTGGCTTCGGAGGTTCTTTCAGGTCTGGCTTTCAGCTAACAGCCCTCACTGTTCATCTGCAGCATTTACAGCAGTTCTGGTCCTGCACTGTCTCTAGGCTGAGCGTTTCCTGATGGGGTGGAACTGAGGAGTGGAGTGGAGATGCAGAGCGCTAATGAGCGGGTGCTAGGCTGGGACCCATCGTGTTGCTTGTGATCAGGCTCATGGGTGATGTGACTGGGAGCTTGGGGAGGAAGCAAATGGTTCACGTATATAAGTGCTGGCTGGGGAGCCCATTAGGGCTTCCCCTGCAGAGGGAAGATGTTACCTGCAGCTCTCTGTGTTGCTGTATGCTCTGTCTGGTGGGCTCTCTTCTGCTTCCTGCCATCCCAAATGCCAGAGGTTAAACGAGTGCCTGTGATTGCCGCAAGAGCTTAAGGATGTGGTGACTCCACTCCCTAATCCACAGCTTGCAACATGACTTAGGGAAACAAAGGCTCAGGCTACTTATCTTCATTTGTGCAAGGGCTAATTCTCCTGCCCCATTTGAGCACGGGCCATTCGGAGCTGGCCACAGATGCCTGCTGCATGTGGGATTCACGTGCTGCTCCACCCCAAAGGCAGAGCCCAGCTGTTGGGATTGCTGGCACCTCTGCTCATCCTGAATCACAGAATGGTGAATTTTCAGACCTGCATCCTCTAATCAGACCCAGTAAGTGTCACACTGGCAGGCAGAGGGACACTGGGCTGTTCAAACTGCACACTGTACCCCTGAGGAATCAGCTTTATGGCTATGCGGAATTATTCTGCATTTTCTAGGCCACTTTTGAAAATGGTTGAAAATTTGCTTTCCTTAGCCTAAAAACTGAACGCTCTCGTTGGTTCTGCATGCGATGGGCAGGGACTTGAGATCTCCTGTGATCTGAGAGCCTGATGAAGTTGGGAACAGCTCAGCAAGGATGGAAATGGGTTTTGCGGGTCGTTTTGAATGCAGTCACATTCACTGCTGTTGTTCCCCTGTTTTGGGCATGGTGGTACCATCCTCCCCGAGCTCCCCTCTGCTGCCTGATGTGGGTCTCACAGAGATATACCAGGGAGAGAGGTTTGGTAGCAGAGGGGATCTCAAGCTCCAAGGAGAGGGGGTATCTCTGCTGACCACTGCTTGCTTTGCCATACAGCCCCGGGGAGGAGGGAGGCTGCGTGACAGCGCAGTGGATGCTCTCGGCAGGTCTCCTGTCTGCGGAGCCAGCGGTGACACATTGCTGACATGAACAGAGAGGAGATGCTGGCGTGAGATCCTGGTCATGTCAGCTGGGATCAGGTACCAGGCCTGGCCGTGGCTGCCAGCAGCTGCCCTGAGTGCTGGTGAACATGATCTGAAGCCAATCTCGGGGTGTTTGCTGCGTGCCTGCAGCAAGGTACTGTCCTAGAGCTCTCTGCAGCTCTCTGCAAATGCTGCTGGAGGGATACCGGCGTGGATGTGCTGGGCTTGCACTCAGATGACGGGTGCCATCTTTGCAGGCTCAAACGTTTCAGGGGGATTTGCTTCCCTACGGATCCTATTGCTCTTTGGGGAAGATAGGAGAACTCTGGTCCTGAAGGGATGAGCACTGCCTGCACTTTGATGGCAGACGTCCCGGGAACTGTAGGGGAAAAAAAGACACCCACTGATTTTTTTCATTTCTCCCCATTTCTGTCTGCCTATCAGCCTGTCAGCTCGCTAGATGCTAATCCGCAGCAGCAGTGGCACAAATAAAGCTAGACTGGAGGGATGCTAATTTATGCCTGGATTTCATGCTTTGTTTTATTTCCACACTTTATTGGACGGAGTAGGCTTTGTGAGTGACGTAAAATGTCGTGTGTGCTCTCCCCGTGGCAGGTTCCTGCACATGCAGCAGGAGAAGTTCATCTCTCTGTATTGGTGCAGCTTTGCACGTGGCCTTCACTGTCTCCCCAGTTATTTTGGGGGGTGGGGGGTTGCTTCTGCTGAGCTCCCATCTGATGAGGACTCACTCTAAATTTTGTCGTGCTACACTGAAAGCCAGGGATGTATTTCCAGTCTCATCTCGCCTTCTCTGATGGTGCCAGCATTTATGCATCTAAACTGTAATTTTTTACGCTCTAAGTGGGGAACCAGACTACAGCCTCTGCAATTTGCATGAATAAATGTCATGTAAAACCATCTGCTCATGGACAGTGACCAGCTGAAAAGTTATGTTGGGAGGCAATCCGTTCAGAGCGATTGGCGGATCTATTTAATGAGATGTTGAGATTTACACGTCTCCATGTCTGAGAGAAGGAGCATGGGTAGATAGATTTAAAGGCAGAGATAGATAGATTTAAGGTCACAGAAGCACTTGGAGCTTGCCAAGTCCGGCCTGCAGTGGAGGTGACCCTACCTGGGTGGTGCAGGCAGGGGAGGAGGTCCACCAGCACTTTGAAAGGCACTGCCTTAGAAAAAGGTAGAACGTAGAGTATGTTCAATTAAGTGTTAATAATGAAGGGTCTTGTGTAGCCTCTTGCAAGATTATTGCAGGGGATCCACTCTGTGACCCTTGGGGTCTTTGAAAGGAAGGATCAGCCCTCAGAGCCGTGTGCTGAAGGATCCTGGGGTCTTCAGCCCCCATTAGAGGTAAAGGGAAGGAGATGCCCACATCTCACTGTGTCGCTGTGCCTTAAGAGGCGGATGCCCTGCAGCCAGAGCTTTGTGAACCAAGTGGCAAATCTGTGGGTAAGGAAGGAACAGCCAGGAGAGAGCTGGAGGAGTCTTTGAAATGGCCATGTTGGCTGGGATCTACCAACCCATTTTGTGCTGAACTCCTTCCCAACTCAGTAGGAGCGAGGCAGGGAGGAGGGCCCAGAGGTGTCTCTTGTACCAAGCTCTGCTCTCAGCCACGATGGGCTCAATCCTAAGTGAGGATTTAATTGCATTCAGTAAAATCTGCCCAAATTTACAGCACAGAAATGAGAGCAGAATTGCAAGTGTCCTTGTTTCTCTGTGCCGTCAAATAGCTTTTCTCAGCCTTGAGTCCTGGCAAGCTAATCTCTGTAGAGTTTTATTTCATATGGTGTCTGCATTGCCCTATTAAAACCACAGCTCTGTTCCCGATTCTGTTCGTGTCAAGTGCATATCCATGTGTATTGGAGCAGAGGGATGTGGCAATAAAACTGTTCATGACTACTTGTTTGGATAAAAAGCACAGATTTGCTTACTTGGCAGTAGCTTCCCCTTTTTAGCAGAAATATTTGCACAGCGACTTTCATTTTGTCACAGTGGTCATGGGAAGGATGCTGCACTGCCACTCAGGCTCTTGGGTTTCTGTGTGCAGTTTTGCCATGGCTCGTTGGTAGCGATGTCCAGAAATCTCCTGCAGCAAACAAAAGAGCTCCAGGCGGTGGTTTGGCTGCAGGAGCCGCATGATGGGAGCTGGGCTTCCTCCAGCCCCCAGACCTCTGCCGCAGCGAGGCAGGGCTCTGTTGGGTTTGCATCACAGCTTGTCTCCTTTCTGACTAAGCTGACGGACAGGAATAGCTTCTTACTCCTAAGGTGCATCTGTTTCTGGAGGCGGACGTGGGCTGTGGCATTTGTGTTGGCAGCTTGTGCTTGCTGCTCGGCGAGGCTCTCTTTGGGCTGCTGTCTGCTGGGATGGGGGGGGGACCTGTGAGCAGCACCACACGAGAGCATCGTAGGTGTACGGAGGTGTTCGCCTTTGTGCGGGTCTCGGAGGTCTCTTTGTTTTGTCTCCCTCCGAGTACCTTGTGCAGATGCATTTGCATATATGGAAAACGTTGTCATCATCTCCTCCCCCTTCCCCAGCTCACGCCGCTCTGCCGACTCGTGGGCATTTCCAGCTGAACGCTGCTGCCGAGCCCAGCCAAGCATGTGGGGCTGGGGGCTAAGCCCTGTCTGCTGCTTCCTTCCCCAGAGGACAGTGGGGCGGTTGGGGGGCGGTCAGGACATCAGGGGCATCTTTTCTTAATTTTCTCTGACTCGCCGTAGGAAGATGGTCAGGTCCTGAAGGGTCGTTCCCTCAGCCCCCAGCCCTGACCCGCTCTGCTCCCTCCCTCCATTCTCATGCTGAGAGCACTGCGGAAAGCATCCAAACCGCGCTGCCAGTCTAATCCAAGTTCAAACCATTTTTGTCCCTATCCAGAAAGCCTGGGAGCGGTCCCACCGACAAATCCCTCGCTCCACCAGCCACCATTCACCCCCACAAAGACGTCCTGTACAGGACACATTCAGTCCCTAATCCTCTCTAAGGTGCTGCAGGCTCTTCTCTTCCCAAACTCACACCTGCTCCGGGAACTCAAACACTCCGAGGTTCGTCTCCGTGCTCTGCAGCCTCCATGGGGACAGGCTGGGCCATCGGAAGAAGGGGGTGGAGGAGAGCCGGGGCAGCTGCGGGGCTTGTGTTAGTAAACACTTCCTTGGGTTCACATTTTAATTCCTTGCCCCCCTCCCCATCTTCTCCCCCATCCTTTCCCTTTTCTGTACGCTCACACAATGAGACCATTGTCAAGGGGTGATTTGAATGAGGGGTCTCCGGGCATGTTCCCAGCATTGTCAAACAGAGTGGGAAAAAAACCACAACTCCAGCCCAGCCAGGAGGACCGGACCAGACTGAGACAGATGCCTAAATTAGTGACAAAGCCTTTTGAATGTCCCCCCTAGACAAGGGTTGCCTTGTGTGTGTGTGCGTGTGTGTGTGCATGCTCGTGGGTGTGTATTTGTGGCTGGGTGGCAGCTTGCATGTCTCCCCATGTTAATTAGTTTTGCATGCATGTCTGATAAGGTGCCAATGAATATATTTGTCCTTCCATTGGCGAAAGCTGTCTCGGCAGCAGGGGAGATGCGGGGCTCTGGGGGTGTGCTCAGAGCAGCCTGGGGTAATTGAGCTGTGCGGGGCTGGAGAAGGGCTGAGAGCGCGGTGCATCAGCAGGGCTGGGCTTCCCAGCCATGGGTCGGCTGCCTTCTTTGCAAATTGCAGAGAGTTTAAAAGAGAACTGAAGCTTTTTTTTGGTTCACTGGGTCTTTCTGTTCGCCTTTACTGATTGTCTGGCTGAGGGTCTGTGGGCTCTTTCTTCTGCTGTGCCCTGTGTCTCTCTCTCAAGTCCCTTAAAAGGTGTTTATTTCCAATGGGTTTGTATCCATCTTTGTATGTACACATACACATGCAATCACTCACACAAAGCCCCAACAACAAAACCTCAGCCTGCTTCTCCAGCGAGGCAGCCGGATCTGCTGCCAGCTACAAAGCATGGGAAGGAGTGGAGCTGGGGTGTGCAGGGCATGGAGCAATGGGAACAGGAGCTGGAGAGACAAAGGGAGCAGTGCTACCAAGGATTTATCAACATTTGTTCAGAACAGAGTTATTAATTACAAAGATAAAAGTCTTTCCACTTCCCCAGCATATGGACCGGCACATAGTGTCATTCCTAGAGTGCATCCATCCATCTATCCGTCCATCTGTCCATCCACCCACCTGCATTCTTCAGATTCACGCAAGAATCCATAGGATGTAGGGATGTTAACACCAGTTCATGTCTAATTAATTATTTTTTTTTCATCTTTCCACTTAAACCAACAAGACTCAAGAGCCGATATACGTTTATTGAGCAAGAAGCTCTAGAATGGCCAGAGATGCCTTCCCTCCCCATGCCCCCCTCTGCTGCTGAGCAGCTGCTGTGCTGAAAGAGCAGGGAATTACATGGCTGAGCAGCGACTGCCACAGGGCTGCTCTGAAGCGAAGGTCATTTGGGGAAGTCTTGCTGCATGCAGGGTTTGGTGGCTTTGCTTTCTCTTCTATTCTGGGCTCCCTGCATGGGCACTGAGGGTGTGGAGAGCAGTGGGGCTGGTTCTGGTTGTGAGATGGCTTGGTTGGAACAGCAGAGCATAGGGCGAGCGCCTCAAATCAAAGAATCATAGAATAGCCCAAGTAGGAAGGGGCCCATAGGGATCATCGAGTCCTCTATGCTGTTGGAGCGATAGGCACGGTGGGCAACTCAAAGCACTCATGGGGAGCGTGCAGGAAAAAAGGACCCCCAAGAAATGCAGGTTAGAGAACAAAGGCAATTTCGTGTGGCTTATCAGCAGTGCCTAATTGCGCAGGGTGAATAATGAGCGGTGGGGGAGGCAGCTCTGCTGTCCTCTTGACAGGCTGCAGCCTGTGTCTGGAGAGCCCAGTGCCAGCACATGGTGGGGGTCCTCAGAGAGGGCCAGCCCCATCCTCTGCATCTGTGCCCCTTTCAGAGCTGCTGGGCTCCTCTGCTGCAAAGCCTTTGTGTTAACCCCACATCATAGAATCGTAGGATTGCGGAATCGCGGAATCATAGAATGGCTTGTGTTGGAGGAGACTTTAAAGATCATCCAGTTCCAAGCCCTGTCGTGGGCAGGTTTGTCAGTCACTAGTATGTACCCTATAAACCAAAGGGGAATGTGCCATTGGAAGAGGTCACCATGCAAATGCTCGGACCCGTTGTTGGCTTGTAGGGTGCACGCGTTATCCATAGCTGACCCTGGTGCAACGTGGCCTTTAATCATGAGGAAGAACTGAGTGGGAAATGGCCCACAGGCCCACTGCAGACCCCTCCTATCCATCTCCCACCCCTCCACCCCACTCCATGCATCCCACCTCTCCCTCATTCTGCTCCCAACTCCATACAGGGCCATGGAAACCGCTTTGTCAGAGCTCTGTGCCAGCCCAATCTGCAGAAGGGCTTTTTTTTTTTTTTTTTTTTCCCTGTTGGGATGACTATTCCCACACAAGCAAAGCCTCTTAATGAATCTGTGGCAGCAAAGTAGGTGAGGCGCTCGTCCTGCCAAGGCTGCTTGGCACGGCTGGAGTCACGTAATCGTGCTCAGCTGCCAGCAGGGACAGAGCAGGAAGAGTTAATGTGGGGACAGTGTGGGGACAACTAATCCCAGCAGGAGGGGTGGCACAGACTTGTCCTTCCACACCTCCCCCTCACCACAGCCCACCTCTTCCTCTCCCACCTCCACCCTTCACTCATTTCTCCCATCTCCATCACATTGTCACTCCTCCCCCGGCCCCTCCCGTGCCCTGCTCTCTCCATCCAGCATGTTCCCCTCCCTCACGCTCCGAGTGGGAGTGAGGGGCCGTGCGTTTGGGCTGCGGTGGAGGTCACAGCTATATGGGGATTGTTTAAAAGAGATTTGCCCACATCCCAGCCCATGTGACCAGCCTCAGCTGCAGGTCTCTCTTTCTTAATCTGGAGATAAGCGTGATTATCCGAAGAAGGGCTGTTCGGAGCTTTGTAACTGTGACAGGGGAGCTTTCAAGTCGCACTTTGCTGGCAGAGCAGCGTTTAAAGCCGGGGAATCAGATTCCAAGCGTGGCTTTGCATCTCTTTGCTGCTGGGAGCATGGCGCGGGGCTGGCAGCAGGGATGGGAGCTTTATTAGGACTTTGCTTATGATGCGGAAAAGGAACCGGGGGAGGGAAATGAGGGGAAAAAAAATCCCAATTCACCATTTTTCCAATCGGTGGTGGAATTACAGCGATGCTCTGCTTCCAGAGGGCAGTGGAGTCCCATTGGCCTCACTTTTGGGGAGCAGTTTGATGGCCAGGAGGTTCTGCTGCTTTCGGTGCCATGCAGTGCGGGCGCGTTGTGTCTCTTTGCTCTGAGTCCCCATCCCTGTTGCACAAGAGGTCCCCAGGGCCCTGTTTGGAAATGAAATGCTTGTGGCAGCTGGGGATGTTGTGCCTGGCTGTCCCCAGGACCCCATTCATATCAAAGCTTGCTGGAGGTGTGTCTTGGTGGGATGCGGGGATATGGCAATCGTGTGGTTTAATGCTGTGTCTTGCCATCTCATACCAAGGGCACAGTCCCCAAAGGCTTCTTGCACCAGGGCAAGCATCAGAATAAGGTTTAGTGGAAAGAAGCAGGCGCTTCTCTGCTTCTATTTGTAGAATGAAAACTCCGAGCAGAGACTCATCACTGCGTCTCTTTTGATGGAGATGGGTCAAGGAGAAAGAAACCTGGATCTAAGCCAGGGGCTGGAATCTGGGTCAAGGCTGAATGAGGACTGAGTGCCAGCAGCGCTCCGGCCCGTTGCTCGGGCAGCACTCGCTGTTCTTGCTGTATCCTCCTTGGAAGGGGTTCAGCTTCAGGCCAGCCTGATCCAAAGGACATCTGAACATCCCTCCTGCTTGCAGCCACTCATTGCTGGAGCTGGTGTGAATCTGCAGCCCCTTCTGCTGGGTTTATTTGAGGGGAGCAGTTTCTTGCTTGTGTTTCAAGACACAAAAAGATATCACATGTCCTTCTCTCTCTTCCATGAAGGCACATCTTCTCTTTGCATAATTTGGCCATGGTGGGTGGTCAGCCCAGGTGAGAAGTGGGGCAGGACGCATACAGGGGCAGAGATGTGTGTCTGTGGGGCTGGTGGCTCAATGTACCTCCAGCAGTTGCAGGAGGGAAGTGGTTACAAATACATCATCTTGAGCGTGAGCTCTGCTCTGTGTCCTACGTGGTCTGCAGTCCCTGGAGCCCCACACAGCTGGTCTGTGGGTGGGAGTTCTGTTTTCCTTGTACCCCTGTGAACCTGATTTTTTTTGTTATTTTTCTCTGCGTGCTGCTTACATGAATCCTCTTCAGTGCCTACAGCTTATTCCGTGGCTTTACCAAGGATCTGGCCAACATATGTAGCCTTCCTCCAGGGCACGGCTCTTTGAGAAGCTCCAAGCTGGACACAGCATGTTTTCCCAGTGGCTGCAGGGCTGAGCAGTCCAAATCCCGCATTGCACAGATCCCACACGTGCCCTGGGTGGGGGAGAAGCAGAGCTCCCCCCACTCCTGGCAGCCTGGGAGCAGCAGAGGGAACGTGGGCAGGAGCACGGAGGTGTTGGCGGGTGTGGGAAGGAACACACGTGTGCTGGGACAGCCGTGCCTGTCTGCACCAACGTGGTCACACATGTGCCTGTGTGGCAGACCATCCCCGTGCCCCTCACCTGCCTGAATCTGTGGGGTACAGGGGAAGAATGGAGGCATCCCTTTTAAGAACCTTTTAAATGGAACTGGATCTCTAAGAGAAAGGGTTGAATTGATTGCAAGGGTTGATTTATCTCCTGGATGTTTCTGCCAGCTTTCTGGGCATGCACAGGCTCAGAATTGCCAAAGTGGGAAGGAATTGACAAGTACTTGTGTGTCAAAGCAAGACATAAAGAACTAGAGCTACGTCCCCAGCTCACCCCAGCCTGGCACTCAGGAACATCTCAGTTCTGCAACCCACCGGGGCCAGCTCTTTACCAGAAGAGCTTCCTCTTATTTGCACATCTGCAGCACAGACGTTTCTGTCTTGGCCTGACAGTGGGATGGGATGGCCAGGGACAGACAGCGGAGCCCAGGCACACGAGGACCTTAACAGCCCTGTATGGAGAGCTTCTTATGGGTTGAGGGTAGATGGAGGGATGTGAGGTAGGGCGATGCTGCATGGAGCAAAAGGGCAGGGGGGTCTCAGTGGAAGCAACTGAGAGATTTGGGAGGTGGGAGCAGGATGGAGGGAACCAAGCTGGGGCTGCAGAGGGTGGTTTCCAAAGGTGAGCTGAGCCCAGCAGCCAGGGCAGGGTTTGGCAGAGAGCAAGGGGAGCTGTGGAGGAGTATGGTCATGCTGTGAGGAATGGAAGAGCTGCTGCAGGGCTGGAGGAGGGACTGGCACAGGAGTGACACACAGCTGTGTCACCTGAGTGTCCCTTGTCACGGTGTAGGGCAGTTCCAGGTTTTGCTTTGTTGCTGTTACTCAGGGCCACTTGCTACAAAGTCCCCAGCACATCGGTGCATGACTCCACTTTTAGTGACACATAAAAACCAAGAGATTTGACAAAAAAAAAAAAATTTTTTTTTTTTTTCCTTGCCACCTCATTGCCATAGTAACAGAGGTCCTGAGGACACCTCCATGAAGTAGGTCACAGCAGACCCCGGTTTGCTGCTGCTCATGGCCAGCGCCAGGCATCCCCAGTGGTGTGAGCATGGCTGGGCTGGAGAGGTACCCTGCAGTGGGGTATGCCATGGCCATGCCCTGGTGTGGACACCGTGACATCACCCAGGTGCCATGGAGGGCTGTCCCACGCCCGGACACCGATCGTGGGAAACTGCCATTCCTCCTGTTGGTGTCCCCAAGTCAGGGCTCCCTCCCATCCCCCTTCGCCTCCCTCCCTCCTTTCACTGGAGCCTCTCTCCTTCTGATTTGCATAATTTTCCATTTTCAGTGTCCCCTTTTCTTTTTCTCCTCTCCATATGGTGCGTCCCCCTCTCTGCCTGGTGCAGGAGCCTTCCTTAACAAGCTCGGCAAAGCCCTCTCTCTCAGGGGCTGCACATGAAAGATGCTCTGTAAAAACAGAGGCCGGCAAGGAGCCCTCCCCCTCTCCCCCTTGATTTATAAGGGGCCGGGATGTGGGAACGTTCCTGGGTCGTGCTTTGGAGCCGTCGGGTGTTTGCAGCCGTCTGCAGTGCCTGTTTGCTCCATCCATTCAGCACAGACCCCTACGGCTGGCGCTCCCCGCGTCTTTCATCTGCAATGCAAAAAGAGTGGCGGGGAAAGTTGGTGCCTCTCCTGCGTGTCCCAGGCTTTGCTTTCAGCTGTTGAGGGATGCTCTGTGCCTGCTTCTTCGGGGTTGGGCTGTACCCCTGCTGCTGCCTCACCTGGGACACAGGTGACAAAAGTGGCATAAGTGAAACAAGTGACACCCGTGGCACAGGTGACACAGCTGGCACAAGCTCCGTGACCAAGCAACACTCACCATTCGTTCACCATTCATCATCTTCTCCATCCCAGCCTGGGCTTTCCCACCACCCCCATCCCCAGCAGCCCCATGGCAGTGTCTACGTACAGACCCCACTGCCACCCGCGGGGATCCCACCAGTGCCGTGCTGCCGGGCAGAGGGTGCCAGCCCAGCATTTGACGGGTTAAGCCGGTCTCCAGCTAATTTCTCCCAGCGCTCCCCTCCTCCTCGCGCTTCTGTATGCAGCAGGCAGGGCCTCCGCGCAGGTTCCTGCACTGAGCTGTTGCCAGGGGAGTAGTTAGGCGAGTCTGAGCTATGCGGGGAAAAGGCCCGGGCTGTCAAAGTGTCTGAGATGAACCATAGCCCGGTCCCCCTGCAGCTGGGCCCAAGCATGCATCAGCCCTTGTTTGGAGCCTGGGAATGGCAAAGCCCAGGGAGGTTCAAGGGCAAACTTGCTATTCATTAGTCAGGGGTCCTTGACGTTCCCACTCTCTGTCTCCCTTCTTCTTCTTCTTCTCTTTTCTGTCCCTCTTTTGACAGATTCCTGGGTGCTTTGGGGGAAAGCTCCCCTCCTCCTCCTCCTCGCCCCGCCAAAAGCCCTCCCCATAAAATTCCCTGCAGACAGGCAGGGGGACAACAATGACAGCACCGAGAGCTGCATCCCGCGGGCATCCTCTGCCCCCCGGTGCCATGCACGATGCACTCGCTTCAAGTGAGCTGCACATCACCCATGTTTTATCACTGTGATGCTCACAGGAAATTGTAACTTGAGATAAGAAAATGTCAGCAGCATTCTCCTCTCACTGAGCCCAAAGCGCCATGAAGTTCCTCCGTAGGAAATGCAACCACGTGCCCAGGTGCACGGGGCGGGTGTGGGATGGAGGGAGTGGCGTTGGAGATCGTAAAGGTTGGAAAGACCATTAAGATCATCCAGTCCTACCACCAACCCGTCACCACCATGCCCAGATAGAACCCACTCCCATTGCACACAACGTTTCATTGCTTGAAGAAACCGAAGCTCACTTGTAGTTACCCAAAGCAAACAGCACATCTTAGTTTCAAATGATTTTTCCTTCCCCAGGCCCCTGGAGCAGAATGGAGGTGTAATGCTGAGGAGCTGCAGGGGAGAGCAAGGCTTTGGTCACTTTGGAGTTGAAGATCTTGTGCTGGGGAAGAGGTATGAAGGCTCTATTTGCATGAAAGTGTACGTGTGTGCAAAACAAAAAATTTTGGGGGCTTGAAAAATGCAATCAGGGATGAAAGAGAGGAAAAAAAGGGGGGAAGGAAGGGAGGGATAAAAAACCGACAGTGAATAAGGGTTTTCAAAGTAACACCTCGGCACGATTAAATTGTCCAGAAAGTTTCTCTGCACGGATGGAGCGGGGCTGAGCTGGGGGAGGAGCAGAGCCCCTCCTTCCTGCCTGGCCCCAACAACGGGGCTTTGGCACACGGCGGTGGTCCCGTCAGGCAGAGCTGCCTGCGTTGGTGGGCTGGCACTGGGGGTTCCGCTATGAGGGTGCTGTTCTTGGGGGTGCCATCACTGGGCGTGCTGCTGTTGGGGATGTCACTATTAGGGGTGTCTTTGTTGGTGCTGGGTTCCTCCTGCCCCTCCTGCCCCAGTTACCCAGTGCTGAGAGGTGCAGACCTGCAGGCAAGTGGATGGTGTCCCATTGCAGTGAGCATCCTCTTCATTGGCGTGATAGTTGAGTTTCTCAGTATGAAGCAAGCTCATGTGGCACTGTCCAGGACACCAGCATGGGTTTTCCCTGGTGAGCACGATGGCTCAGCACCCCCGTCCCCTCCTGAGCTTGGGGATGTGCTCACCACCCTGTGTGTCCCATCATGTGAGGACATTCGGGGTGACTTTGTGTAATATAGGACAACACAGCATCGGTCTGCTTCCCAGCCTGGCTCTGTGCTCCCTGCACACACACACACACATCAGTGTGGAGTCTGCCTTCAGTGAGTCATCCCAAAACCAATGCACATGGGCTGCATTTTTCTTCTGCCTCTCTAACATGTAGGCTCACTTCGAAGTTGTGCAAGAGAAAAGGGATTTTCCTTGGATTCCTACCAAGCGCTCTATGAATATTGCAATAAAAGGGTTACAGGAGATAACTATTTTTAAGAGAAAAAGAAAGGAAAAAAAAAAAAACAACCACCCATGGAAATGGCAGCCCGGACCCCAGAGTGAGGAGTATTTGCACAGTTCAAAGAGTGGCGGCGGTTCACGCAGCCGCAGCCCGGGAGCGCAGCGCTGCGACCTACAGCGGAACGCATGGCGTTGCTCCCAGGGCGCCTCATTAGAGCCACGCCGAAGATTTATCTCTTAAAATGGGCTCGCAAATATTTTATAAAATTTGCAATATTTTATAAAATTACGATTTGGTGCACTAAAAAGAATAAACGAGCTGGCTGACGGTGCTTTTTGCGCCCTAGATCCAAGCGCGGGGAAGAATTAGAGGTGTGTTTGTCTTTGCTCTTCCCAGCACAGCAGTTTATAAGCAAAGCAAAGGGAGGATGGCGAAGGATGGGGCTGGGCTCCATGCTAGGGGCCTGTGCTTGTGGATAACGCAGAGAAAATGGAGGCAAACTCAGGGAAAAGAGGGAAGTACCTGCTATAGGGCGTGGGGTGAAATCTGCAGGGAGAGCCATGGAGGGGACGAGGGCACTTTGGCTCAGCGTCACAGCTTCGGCCGCAGCTCCATGCCTCATAGGTATCACTTTCTGCAGGCAGCCAAGGGCGCTGAGGGCAGGGAAAGTTAACGTGAAGATTAAAACATCAGAGGGCTGCTCCTTTAGTGGCTCTGACATGCAGAGTAATCCCATGCCCCAAAGCCTACGGGAAAGGACAGGCGGCAGCCCCTCGGTTGGGCAGGGGGAGTGCGGGGCCACGGCTCTGTGGGTCAGGAAGGGGTGAGGTGACGTGGGGTGGGACGGCAGCGGGTGGTGGGGTGTAAATGGGGATGGGGTCGGGACCTCGATCCATCCGTGCTCCCAGTTCTGTTCTCAGCTTCTGTGATTCTGTGTGCTGATGAAGAGATAGCATCCTGTGTGCTTTTCCTTTCCTTCCCAGATCCCAGAGAGAGGAGAAGGGATGTCCCCAGCCTGACAGCTCCTTCCTGACTGCGCTCTGCCCGTGCCTGATGTCTCCGGGATTCTCCAGGAGGGACCCAACCTGCCATGGCCCCAGCAAGAGGCAGCATTGGCTGCTGGACGTGGAGGGATTCTGCATTGCTTCGCACCTGTGGGGAGGGAGCCAGGGGACGGGAAGCCTGGCAAAATCCCATGTAATTCCTGTACATCACCTCCAGGACCCAAATACCCCTGGGCAGAGAGGTGTGAGCACTGTCCCAGCTGGGTGCAGGGATGTTGGTGGGAGCAGGAGGGAGGTCTGAGCGGGACGGATGCCGTGTTTAGGGGCTCTGCTCATGGAGCAGAGCTTGGCCTACGCTGTCCATGTGTGTGTGATGGACTGACCGTGGGCTGATCATGCCTGGTCCAGGCAGTGTTCCATTGCACTGTAAGAAAAAATCACTGTAATTCTCCCCTATTAAAATCGACCCCACCCCATGCACTGTTGCAAATAAACACTCTGCAAAAGCGAGCTGTGTGATGTGGTACAGTACTGAAACAGGAGGCGATGGGCACGGAGCTGCCTGCAGACACATCATGGGGAGCACGGGAGCAGCCCAGAGCCGAGCGCTGCGCCGCGCCCCAGCCAACGATCTCTATTTGGTCTGAGCCCTGTCTGGGAAGTCGCCGTTAAACCCAATGCAAACAGCCCCTGTGAAAGGGCGTAATGAATATGTCTCCGGAATGATTTGGAGCTCCTTCTGCTTGCAGAGCGGGGTTCCCCATTGTGCCCGGCTCCCGGCGTGCTCTCGGCAGAACGCGCGAGGTGGCTGCTTTCCCAGCTGAAACCCAAAAAAAGCAAACAATGGGTCAAGGCCCGCATTGTGTGCGCCCAGGCAGGCAGAAGGAGCGCAGCCCGGCATGGCCAAGTTCAAGGCTGGGCAGGGGGCCGGGCGTGCGGGGATGCTAATGGGGCTGTGCTGAGCGGGGGGAGTGGGGGCTCTGCGTGCCGTTATCCTAAAAGCACCTTGCAGGGCAGCAGCGGGGCTGATTGCCCGCTGTAGTGAGGGTTGCTGATGCTGCTGGGAGGGATTTGGGGTGCTGGGATGAGTTGGGGTGGTGTTGCTTGCTCGGGTGGGTGAGCACCACTGAGAGTAGTGGCGTTGGCAGGTGGATATCGGTGGGGATACCGGTGCTGGAGGGTTGCGAATGGATATCGTGGGGAGAAAACGGTGCTATAGGGACAGGGAAGAGATGGCACGGTGCACCACCGCCCAGGCTGTGCCTGCAGGATGGGGTTGCTTTTGGCATCTCTGCCTGCAGAGGATGCAGGCACGGCTCAGCCCCTCCCGGCAGCCGCCTCACCCCCCCCCGTATCCCCCTTTTCCCCGCCGGTTCCCCCGTTGCGGCGCGGCTCCCCCCGGCCCGGATGAAGTGTGTGGAGACAGGCGGAGCGGCCCGTGGAAAAACACCATGGAGGGCCCGCACAAAGGGGGTTTTATTCAAATTTGTTTAGAGTTTAGCGGATTTGCATGAAAAATGTGTGAGAAAAGCCGGCTCCAATGACCTCATCCCCAGCTGCCATTAATGTTCAATTAAGTGCTGAATAGCGGCAAAGGGGGGACCGGCCGGGACGTGCAGAGAATCCAGGCTCGGGAGCAGACTGTGAGAACCGGGCGGCCCCCCCCGGCCGTCTGGCAGCCCCTCCCCGGGCGCGGCGCCCCGACGGGATCCCCCCGCCGCCCCCCTCGCACCGTGAGCAGCGTTCAGCCCCCCGAGTGCCCCCGGCTCGGCCTGAATCGAGGGGGACCCCTCCGGGGGGTGTTTGGGAGGGGGCGATGCCCGCCCGAAGCTGTCGGCCGGGGCCCGGCCGGGGCAGAGCCGCTCTCCGCTTCGCAGACGGTGTCAAAGCCCAAGTTCAAGTCCACGCCGAGGGGCTCTGCCCCGGGATTCCCGGCTCCTTCCCATCCTCCGCCTTTTGTTCGCCTCTGACAATTGCTCTTTATTTCTTACACACCCCCAGCCTCCCCCTACAACCCCCCCCCCCTTCCCGCACTTGGCACCGTTTAGCTGTCTGCCTGCAAACTTAACAACCCCGGTTCTTGGTATAAGCACTCCAATTCCCCTTCTTTCCCTGTATAAACGCAGCTCTCCCCGGGTGCGGCCCCCCCCCCCCGGCTCCACGCAACGGCCCCGGCCCATCGGGTACAGCCGCGGTCGGAGCGAACTTCCTGCTCTGAGACACACGGGAGCGAACCGGATCCGCACAGCCCTCCCGGAACCGCCCCCAGGCTGTGCTGCCCCGGGACAGCGCTCAGGTAAGGGACCCCCACCCTACTGGTGTGATGGGGCGCTGGCACGGGCACGTTTATGGGTTATCTTTCTGCACCCCCCCCCCCACCCGACCCCGAGAATAAAACATCGCACGGAGGTTGTGCCCCCACCCAGGCCCGGGGCGCGGGGCTGCCTGGCGCTGCCTGGCGGGGAAGGTCGGGAGGCCACGGAGACTTCCCCAAACTTCCCGTACTCGGCCTCTCTCCGCCCCCTCGGGAGGGGAACACCCACCTCGGAGCGGGCCGCTGGGTTCAGGGGGGACCCCGGCGAGAAGGCACCCCCGGCGGCCTCGCACCTGCAAGCCGGAGCCGTCGGGGCACCGGGCCCGCTGCCGTCGGAGAGGGAGGGAACCGAGCTCCCGGAGGGGCTGAGGGGATAAACCCCGGCTCTGGGTTCCTGCAGCCCGAGGGACGGGGTGGCACAGCCCTTCGGGCCGTCCGATGCTGTCAGGGTGCCCATGGGGAGCACGGCACTGAGCGTGGTGCGCCGTCGGGGGCCACGGGGCCGCGGTTGTGCCTTCCTCCGGATTTGGTTGTCGGCTGAATTTAATTTTTTTGAAGGCAAAATTGGGTGAAGGGGATGAAATGAACCTTTCCTCCCGCGATTAATACAGAGAAAAGAGAAGGAAAGAACGAAAATACCTTCCTTAGGGAAAGGGGACGGGATTTGGGAGAAGGAAAAAAATTGAAAAGTTGAAAGGCTGCGGGATATGGCGTGGGGAAGGCGGGGGGCCCCCGGGTGCCCGGACACTGCCCCACTTCAAGCACAGCACCGCGGTGCCCTTCTGCGGAGCCTCGGGGCGGGGCGGCCCTGCGCGCATTCGTAGAATGTCACATAGCGCAGCATCACGGCGCGTAGCAATCCGGTGTCATAAAATACAGCATAACATGTAAATAGCGCTGTGCCGTGTTATAGGGATGTAGCGCTCGGCTCACGGCTCTGTGCTGCGCTCTCACCGATGCGGTCCCCTCCTAGGGGCTGCCCCCACCCCCGTGACGGGGTGCCCCGTTCCCATCCCCGCTGACGCCCGGACCGGGATCGCACCGTTTCCGCGCAGGCAGCGGGGACCCCGCGCACCTTTCCCCACGGCCGCGGTACCGCGGTGGGCTGCTGGGGGAGGTTGGAGGGGTCTCTGGGGGGCCGCGGGGTGCAGCCACCCTCATCGCTTCCCGTTGGGCGCTCCCCAAATCACAGCGCAGCAATCCGAACGGGCGCACGTTTGAAAATCGCAGCATTGTGGCACATCGGGGTGCGGACACGCCTGCTTTGGGAGGGGGGGGGTTGAGGGAAGGTGGGGCGAGGCTTTATTAGTTTTTTTTTTTTTTTCCTGTAGCTAGAAAGAAAGAAAGAAAGAAAGAAAAAAAGAAAGAAAGAAAGAAAGAAAGAGCGAGAAAAGGTGACTCCAAATTTCGTCCCATCCATGCGTTCCCCCCTCTGCTGCTGGATAGGAATAGGTTCCCACCCCCGTGTCCGCACACACGGCTATTTTTCCCTCTCCGATCCTCAGCGGACGAAGCGGGGGGGACAAACCACCTCCGGGGCCCCACCCGCGCCCTCGGGGCACCCGCAGCTGTCCCGCAGCGCCCGGGTAGCAGCGGCCGGCCGGCGTCGGCGCCCCTCGGGGGGATGGAAAGGGGCTTCCCTCCCCCCTCCCCCAGGATCGGTCGGAAATCAGAAATCCCCCGCGCATGGAAACGGCCCTTCCCCGGCGGGGGGGAGGAGGAGAAGGACGGATGGAGGGATGGAGGGGGAAGGAGGGATGAAGGAGGGCGGGAGGGGGGAAGGGTGCCGCGCCCCTGATTGGCTGCTTCAGCACAAAATCCGGCGCTGGGTTTGAGGGGAGGGGGCCCGGGGGATGTCGGGGGGCAGAGGTGGGCGCCCCCCGGCCCCCCCTCCCGGCAGCCATTTTGTGGCATTGCTCTGCCGTCGTGCCAGGGCCGGGGGGGGACCCGGCGCCGCGCTCTGCCCTCGGTTGGGCTCGGGGTTGGGGGTAGCTCGGTGCCACGGTGGGAAATGTATTCCCTCGGCCGCCACGCTCGCCCATTGACAGAGATAAACATGCAAATGAAGCGATTTGCATGTCATTAGCATACAGGCAGATTGGGGGGGGAGGGGCTGCCTGTATGTGCGCACTGCAGCGTGTGGCAATGCAACACCCAAACAGCCATCGCCGAAGGCTCCTGGCAGCGGCACCTGCGGGCCCCGATTCGTCCCCTGATCACCCCTCATCTCCCGATGCTGGCACAGCTGGGCCCCCCGGGCCCCTCCACACCCCGCGCTCCGTGTCCCTTTCCCGGCCGGGTGCGGCCCTGCGTGACACAGGGACGGGCAACAGATCGATGTGGCGGAGCTGAGGCAGCGCCATTCTGGGGCTATTTCCCTATTTCCCCACCACGAGGACAGAGGGGCTGGGGAGCTCGGTTCGGCCGCCGCCCCACTGCAGCCCCGAATCGAGCTGGGAAAGGAAATAAGAACCCGCAGAGATGCGGACAGAGCGCGGCCCGGGCTGTGTGCAGGGCAAGGCAGAAGGTTCTGGGATCCCCCGGGGCTGGGGATCATCGGGGTGCAGCTCTCCGGGTGCACCCACCTCGAGGTACACCCACCTCGGGGTACAAACACCGCGGTGCATCCCTCGGGTGCCCCATCTGCAGAGCATCCATCCTTTTGGGCACCGAGAGCACCGCACACGCGGCCGTTCCCGCACACCCCGCGGGTATCGCTCTCCATACACTCGGGGGGCCCCCCCGGCCCCGCACCCCATTCTCGGCCGGCTGCGGTGCGGGAGCGAGCAGCTGCGCGATGCCCTGCGCACAACCCCGCGGGTTTTCGTTGAAGTGGAATCGGCTCGCAGCTTCCTGCCCGCAGAGGGCCGCGGGGCGAGAAAAAAGCATCGGGGGGCGAATCCAGTTCGAGAAAGGTGGATGCCAAAGGTGCCCTCCGCGCTTCTCCCCCAGATCCCGCGCCTCTATGGGGAACACAGCGGGCAGCGAGCAGTACCCGTTCCTCGCCCGACTCGGGGCAGCGCTCCGCAGCCCGGGTCCGTCCCCATTCGGGACTCACTTCTATCGGGATGATCCCTTTTCCCTCAATCTCCTCGCACGTCCCACCGCAGCCGCTCCCCGTGGGCTCAAAGCGGCTGCGGCCGTTCCGAGGGAACGAACCCCGCGGTTCCGCTGCGGCTCCGGGCTGAAACCGCTTCGCGTGGAGCGACTGTACCGCTCCTCCGTCCCCGTACGGCAGGGGAAAGCGCCGAGCAATTGGTTTTCCAAAACAATTTGTAACGTCTCACGTGTATCCATCTCCCGTCTCCCCCTGTGTTTCCTCGGGAGAGCGCGGAGCAGCACCGGAGCGAATTCTTCCTGCTGAAAATTCCTCCCAAACAGAGTTAATAGATTATTGTCACAAATAATGCCGCCTCTTTCCTCAGCGACTCGATACACAATCCGAACTTAGAAACACCGTTTTGTTTGTGGGTTTATTATTATAATAATATATTTTTTTATGTACCCGAAATCTAATTTTCTTAAGCTTAGGCAACCCTGTGGAATAACCCCCAGATAACAGCCAGAATTTCTCTTTTAAAGCGACAAATATACGTGTATATATTTCTGGCTAGCAATACATGAGGCGAAGCTTGCGGGAGAAGCTCTGTGGAAGGACAATGCCGAGCGGGGCTGGACGTGTCCGGCGGACACCACTTAACGGGATTCATCTTTTTTAATTTCGCTTCCGAGCGAGAAAATTCGGTAACCAACGCGGGGTCGAAAAGGGCGATTCCCGGAGACGTGCGGGGCGGCTCCGCTCCGGTCACCCCTTCTCCGTCCCTTCGATTTTGTTTTTTTTTACGCTGATGATTACGCCCCGTGCCCGATTTTTCCGGGAGAAAGGCGGGAGCGGCGCCGCACGGACAGAGCCGGGCTCGGGGGAGGCAGAACAAAGTTTATTAGTGCCGTGGGTGGAGGTGCGGGATGTGACCCGGCTCTACGGAACCGTTCCCGTGTGTGGGTCCGGCTCTGGTTCTGGGCGCGCACACAGCGGTGCTGGGCACAGAACGCACCCAGCGCATCCCCCGCCCCGCCTTTGGGGCCAGCGCCGGTTAACGAACGGGGGCCGTATCCGTGTCGGTTCTCTGCGGCTGGGGCCGGGCAGGGCGAGCCCGACGCTTTGCCGTCCCGTTCCGCCGTCGGGGCCCGGCGGGGCGTTGGCAGGGGGCAGGGCCGGGGTTGCTCTTCTCTCCCCGGCGGCCGCGCATCCCGGCACCGGATAGGGCGGGGGGGATCCCAGCTGCCTTTCCGTCCCCTATAAACCATTCCCTCTCCCAGGCAAATTCACCCTGCTCTGAGCTCGGCTCCGGCGCCCGCAGCGCGTCCCGCAGCTCGGCGTGGGCATCCCGCTGGGGAAGGGGAAAGGAGCGGAGCGCGGCAGCACCGCGAGCACCCGGCGGGACGCGCTCGGGATCGCACGGAGCCCCGCGGAGCCGCGCCCCGACGGACGGCCCCGCCCGCCCCCTCCTGTCCAGGGTCCTGAAAGCGGCCGCTCGGCCGGGCCCGGAGCTCCGACGGGGCGGACTCGGGCGGTACCCGTCGGGACGGAGCCGGGCACCTCTCCTCCGCGTTCACCGGGGGAACCGCCGGCTCTACCGGCGGGGAGACGGGGAGGCAGCTGTAGCGCTGCCCCGACGGCGCGTTTCCATGCGCTATTCTTCCCCGATTTACTGCTTGTCACCGGCGACTCAATGCGTTCCCCTCTCTTTGGGATCTTCCCCGCCGCCCCCCGCCCCGGGGCCGCGCAGAGCCGGCCCGACCGCCCCTCCACTCCCCCCCCGCCACACGGCGCTGCCCCGCGGTTCGCTCCATGCGCATCACCGCAGCCCCGCCGGCTCCGGGGAAGTTCAAGAAGTTGGTTGGCCCCACTCCCTGCGAGTGCGCCAGCCCAAACACCGGTGTCTGCCCCGGAATATTTCACCGTCGGGGAGCGAGAGGGGGGGGGGAGAGACAGCTTAAAAAAAAAAAAAAAAAAAAAAAAAAGCCCCCTCGGGCTCTAATCTCCCATGCATCGTTACAACTGTCCGCAGCGAGGCGGGGGAGGCCGGGCTGCAATTAGCTATAGAGCCGCTCGCCTTGCAAACAGAGGGGCTCGGATTATTGCAAATTCATTTCTATTTTCCAGGCCAGCGCTTGTATTCTCTGTTAGCATAAGAATAGAGCCAGGCCCTGTGAACTCCTCCGACCTACTGACCCCTCTCCCCAGAAATGAATAGCAGCACTTTCCGTCCCCCCCCCTCGTCAGCCTCTCCAGCAGACTCGAGCCACGGCCTAAATTCCTAATCAGGGTAATTTAATATATCTTAAGCCCCTGGCTGCTTTATTTTCGCTCCTTTTTTTAGTTTGTTTTAGGCATTCACCGGCTCTCACCCCGTCATTAGAGATCCTTATTTGACGGATATAAGAAGCTGTTATGAGACTACAAGTCTCTTTTTATCTTCTAAATAAGCTGTGCTTCCCTGTAATTAGAATGGTATTCCCAGCCTTTGAGGCCTTTCAGGACCGCCTAACAAAAAACTTGCAGGAGATGAATAATCCCGAAGGACAAACTCCCGTCCCAAGCGAAGAGCTGGGAAAGCAGCAGCGCCCGGTGCGTCCTGCTCCGTGCTGTCCCCGTGTGCCATTGTCCACTCATCGGGGGCTCCCATGGAACCCTCGGTGCGGTCACAGAGCCCCCTCCCCACAGCACCTCGCGGCCATCACAGCCCAAACGCACCGGGCACACCCACCCCTCCCCTCCCCTCCCCTCCCCCCCCCGGCTCCGTGCTGCCGCTCCGTCCCCATCCCACGGATCCCCGGCCGCCCCGTCGTGCCGTCGAGGGGATCGCACCAGCGCTGCTCCGATTTTATTGGCCACTTTGGGCTGACGACGTGCTCCCACGCCCTCCCGATTGGCTCTGCTCTGTGGCATCACGATTGTTCGACGGGGCTCCCCGCCGCGGGGGGGCCGGTCCCAAAGCGATTTACCCCGGCCCGGATCGAATAGGTCGGGGGAGGGAGGGAATATCTGCCCCGACGGGGCGCACAGCTCTGCCTGCACTGACGGGGAGGATGTGGGATGACGGGTGCAGCCCTCCCTTCCCCACCTGCTTTGTGTCCCCATGCAGCTCTGGAGGTTTCGGGGGGAAAAAATATCACATATATATACATATATAAAATAGATGTGAAAATGCGGGGAAAGTGGCTTTGGGATAATTAGCCTTCTTGATGTGGTTGGAGAGTTATCTAATCCAGAGGAGCCTAAAGGCATCATTACGGAGACAATATTTCAGGAAATCCAATTCATTGGAGCAAAAATATGACATTCATTTTGCTGGTTATGTTATTACAAATATCCTTCAAAGCCGACATTTCACGCCCCCCCACACTCTCCCAAAAAAAGGAGAAAAAAAAAAAAAAAGGAAAAAAAAATAAGGAAGGAAAATGACCAGATGAAGAGCCCTCGAGGTACGGACTGTACACGGAGGAGGAGAGAAGGAGGATGCTGAGCACAAGAGCTGAGCAAAATCGGGGGACTGGAGGCTGGAGGGAACCCCTGAGAGAGGAGAGGCTTGGAGGCGGTGGAGACAGAAGCGGCAAGGAGAAGGGAAACCTCCCGGCCCCAAAAACGGGACAACTGCGCTGCAGCCGCCCGGCTGTGCGGAGCTGCCTCCGCCTCGCCTTGCGCCCGCGGTGCGCGCTATTTCCAGCCCAGCTTCGCTTTCCTTCGCAGGGTTTCGGAGCCGAGCGCTTCCCTTGCGGTGCAGCTGGGCTGGTCTTTCCCCGCTGCCCGCTTCCCCGGCTCCGAGGCAGGAGAAGCGCAAGCACCAGTAGTGATACTGGTATCACTTGTGCGCGGCTGTGAGGCTCTGCGGGAAATGCTCTGCCTCTTCCCCTCCGGCTGCTGCTCTTCTCGGGCTCTCTCTACCCAGCCCCGGCCCTTTCTCGTGTTCCTTTCGGGGCTGCCCGTGGCCGTCGGTTTCTCCCAGCGTTGAGGTTCGCTGCGTCTTTTCGAACCCTTCAACGAAATCTGCCCCCCGCAGCACCCCTCGTCTCCCCCCCGCATCCCGCCCCGCCGCGCAGCCCTATGTGGGGGCACGGACACGCGCGGCCTGCCGATATTTAGCTCGCTTCATGTGTTTTTGTGAGAAATACGTGCAAAACGGAGGAAAGAACGCCGTTTACCCGTCCCTAAACGGCGGCGTCCGCGTGGTCCCGGCAGACCGAGGCCGGGCCCGTCCCGATGTGGTTACGGCGGGGGTCGCTCCCGAACCGCGCCCATCCCGGCTCCCCCAGCTGCTGCCAATTCTCTTCCAACTCGCAGCCCGGTTGTTTTGTTTAATTAAACTCAATGTCAGTGTTAATTTTCCGCCTGGCCGGGCAGCCCTGCCTTTGCCGAAGCCGGCGTGTTGGTTACAGATGTCAGTACGCCCCGTCGGGGCCGCGCCGTGCCTGCCACGCGTGTCCGCGGCCGCGGGGCCATCGCCGGGGCCGGGAGCTGCGAGGCCGGGCAGGGCAGGGCTTCCCTCGTTAAGCCCACGCACGAGGGTCGGTCCTGAGTGAGCGAGCAAGGTGGACGAGCTGCGTTTCACAGGTTTGTAACAGAGGTGTGAGTGTTCCCCTGCAAAGCACCCGTCTGGGAAACGTATTTTGGGAGGGGAGAGTCGGTCTCGCCTGGTGCTTAGGAATTAGGTCCCTTCCCGAGGTGCAGCCGCGGCTTGGGGCTGAGCAAAGGACCTCAACCCCGTGACAGCTCAAGGATGAGCCACTTTCTCCCCAGATGCGTCTCAGGGCACAGGATGGTGGCAGAGAGCAATGTCCCCTCCTGCTGCCATTACAGAGCAGAACCTCCAACCAGCTCCCTTCCAGCAGCCAGACATCTCTCTGCTCTTCATTTCTCAAATATTTTCCCAACCTCCCTGAACGTTCTGTCCTCACATCCCTAGCTGAATGCTTCTCCCCGTGCTGGGCATGCAGCGGTGCATCCATGCCCTCTGCCGCTGAGCCAAGCAGTGAATAAGAAGTGCCCATTCACTTTCTCCCTCCACTCATGCTTGCACCGTCCACTCTCTTACCCCCTTCAGTCACTCTTTTTTTGCAGGCTGAGGAGTCCCAGTTTATGGCATCGCTGTGGCTGTTCCATTGCCGGGCAGGCAATAGGATTGTTTTTTCTGCCCATGCTCAACATTGAATCCCCCTCTCATTTTAAGGCTGATTTCATTGGCACAGGGAGATCTTTTTTCTGGCACAGAAAGAGCTTCCTGTGCCACTCTGCACAGTGCCACATTGTACCAGTACTGGACGCTGTCACTGGGCTGCTCGTCCCTTTCCCAGTCCCTCCCAAGCCCCCCAAGCACCGCGGAGCTCCGCCACAGGAGCCCCAGGTTTTGTTATGCCACTTTGTCTTCTAACTTTTACCCGGTTATTCATTCCTGAGCTGCTTTTCAAACCTCAGTTTGCAGCGACAGGACTGGTCTTATTTACCAAACAATCAGGTTTATTGCTGTTTCTACTCATTCTTTGTTACAATTTCTATCTGTTTTCGCCATTAAACTCAGGACGTTGTGATTTTCCGGACCCCCCATAGAGCCCTTTTTCGGCAGTTGGCGATCCTCCATTCCCATTTACAAAGACCGATTCACGCGGGAGGTAAACTCCAGCTCCTGAAATACCCATTTCATATTTAAGCCCTCCCAAAACTCTGGTGTAAATCTCATCTTTTGTCACTATTTATTTCGACATGAGCAGTTTTACAACCTTTCCGACCACTATCCAGCCCGTCAGCACACCCAGCTCCTGTTAGAAAGCTCCTTGGTGGAGTATTTCAGTAGGATCCTGTTGACGATTGCCAGCATAGGGAATCCATCTGATTTCCTCCATCCGCCCGTCATCAGCCCTGCCTGCTTGTCCACCATTGGAGCTTCATTTGCCATTGGCAAAGTGCTCTTGAAAATCCCTTTGTTTACACCTGTGTTGGGGGTGCTCTGTTCATGCTCCTTTGGATTTTCATCTACATCCCCCGATGGGTGCTGAGTGGTTTGGGAGTCAATGGGGTATGTGAGAGCTGTGCCCCACACATTTCGGGCAACTACTGGAGTTACCACTGCTTTCCTTGCTGCCACTGCCCCCATTCCAATGTCACATCCAAGGATGCATCTTGGGGACCACAGTATGAAATGCCCTATGGGGGGGATTTACTTTCTCTATGTCTCTCCCAGATCTGGGTCCCAATAGGGTACAAGCCATGAGCTCGCAGACCTCATTTCAAGGCAGCATCGCAGTCCAGGGGGAGATGCTGAGCTCTGAGCACAGAGCCCTTGGCCAGCATCCACCCCCTCACCGCCCCCCCCCCGGATGGAGGTGCAGGTGTAAAGGCGTCAGAAGAGAAAATAGCACCCACAGCAATAGGCCCAGTGGTATTGAAACCGCTCGTAAACAAAGCCACTTGAGTGGAGAGTATTCAGAGAGACCAACAGCCGCAGGAAACTATAATTACGTTTAAATATTGTTAGCATCATTATCTTTTATCCGCGATCAGATTAAAACAATTATGGCATTTTCAGGAATTGTCCTGGCATTCTCTTGACCGGCGTTATCTGTCAGGCAGGAAATGTGATTTTCTCCCCGCTTGCTGGGAGAGGTGCCAGCACACCGGGAGGAGCAAGAACCAGTGCGAGTTCCCATCTGATGGAGAAAACCTCCTCCATCCCATTCCCTGCCATAGGACCCGACGCTCCTTCCCCATCGCTTAGAGTTTCCATTGCTCTGGGTTTCCCAATGTGGGGCCGGGTGGTAGGGAGCGGCCAGGGGACGTTGTCCCGTGCTGTCAGGGACGTTGGGTGTACTGGCGTGGTGGGTTCGGCAAGCACGGCTCCGTGCCTGAAAGCTGTGGTGAGCAATTTACCCGAGGAACTCATTTCAGGAGATCTAGTCTAAGTTAATTAAAGATGGCTGGCTGGGGTCATCGCCTTGGCAACAATTAAGGGCAGGAAAGACGCCTCATTAGTAATAGTTTTTAACAAAAACCATAATTTTTCATATCGAGACAATCCCTGGCACATGAAGCGATGGGGACAGGGGCACGTGCTTTCTGTCTGTCTGTCTTTCCTCACCCATGGGACAGCCATCACCACCACCTCGCAGAGCTTTCCTCGCCCCGTGGGCACGGATAGCACCAGGGACAGCTCCTGATGGCAGTGCCACCCCCAGCCACTGCCATGGCTCTGCTCTCCCAGCTGGGTTCTTTTTTCTATACCACCTCCCCTCCCCCCCAACTTGTAATCCAGAAATCTTAATGCCAGGCTGGGCAGAGCAGCTTTATTTTCTACTTAATTAACTGTCATCCCGTGATTGATCAATTAATGATGGAGCCATGGCGGCAGTGCTCCGGGAGCTGGTGCGCAAGGGCCAGGCTGAGGCTCCCACTGCCCTGGTGCACCAGTGCAGGTCCGTGCCAGCTCCTCTCCTGACAGCAGAGGATGAGGTGATGGATGGGGGATCCCTTCCTCTCTACAAATTCAGCCCTTAGCGGAGCAGCAGTGGGAGAGGGAGTGGTGCCTGGGGTGATGCTCTGTCCACACCTGGCAGTGGGGGGCCATTGCTGCCTCCTCCCTGCCTCCTCCGCCTCCTCCCCTCCTCCTCCTCCTCCAAAGTTGCACAAATGGCTCAAATAGGAGGGATAAATATAAACTCCCTTCAGATATCCATAGAAACAGAGCTGGAGATGGAAGACCCCATGCAGCTAGAACCTTCCTCCTCCTTCCCACACACTGCTATTCCCAGCGTTATTCCAGAGCCTTTTATAAAACCAGGAGAGCTGGGCAGAGACCATCAGCAATCACCAACAGAGTGCTACCAGAGAGACCCCAGATTTATCCATCATCCTCACACACCTACACATACAGCCACACACCGCACCTACAGCACTGCTGCAGTTGACGTGTACACAGTTTTAGGAAGTGGGATGCACTGGTTCAGACCATGCACCCATAACACAAAACCAAACTACCCAAAGCGAGCAGCTTGTTCTCCCCAGGGGCTTCAGATTTGGGTGTTCATCTCATTGCATCACTGTGCACACACACCAGGCCCACACATGCACACGTACAACCACGCACAGACAGCCAGGGATAAGACCTTATATAGTAGTACAAACACTATGCTATTTTTTTATTTTTATTTTTTAATTAAAGCTCCAAATTGTTCATTGGTGGTGACACACACAGTGCATCTGAGCCCAGGAATACTCCCAGGTTGGGAAGTAACTCTGGAAAATATCAATAATCATTGGCATTTCTTCATCTCCCAAACCCAACCTGATATAATAATGCACATTTATGGAGGGAAGACAATGGAAGAGGCAAACCTAAGAGAAAATGTGTTTCTCCATATAGCTTACTGCTGAGATCCCATTTTGATCTGTGATGTTTCCAGGGAAAGGTCCCCATGCTCAACCTGTTTCCCAACTCAACCCCTGGCTGTTTTGGGACTGTTTTTGCAGTGTGCCATAGAGAGGAGAGAGGGTGGCAAAGCAAATCTCTCTATCAGGGAGCCCTTGGCGATACAAGGAGAAAAAGTAGCTGGAGAAATGAGGAATGTTTTTGCAAAAGCAGTGGCTGAGGATCCTCAGTGCTTCCACAGCTCCTCTGCCCCAGTTACCTCCGTTCCTCTGAGGGAACACTTATGTGCCACGGGTACTTATGGGATGCTTATATACCACATGTAGAAGTGCACGGTCATGTACTTGGGGATTTTTAGCTTAGAGAAGTCGGCGTAAGGTACCTGTCTGCCATGCTCCTGCTCACTGATATTTGCAGCAGGCACTGCTGGGTTAAAAACACCAGAATTACAGGTAATGGGGAAACACAGGAACAGAACATTTAAAACGCTTTATCAAATTTTTGGACCAACTAAAACACTTCGAACACACACCGAGCAGATCCATGTCTTGAACTTCCATGTGCTGGAAGTGGGCTTTGTCCGTGCTGGCCTGTCCCTGTGCCACGGCCCTGCAGGAGCAGCACGGTGCCCATGTGCACAGTGTGACTGGATCCTAAAGATGCTCTCAGCCGGAGCCATTTAAACCAAATTAACAATCTGTAAACCGCCCCAGCCCTCGCTATTCATTAGTCAACCACAAAGAAACTTTATTTTAGAGTTGCAGCCCTTTTTTTTTCCAGAGGAAACTTTTTAAATATGTAATTGGCTCTGGGAACCGGGACCCAAAGGGGTTGCAAAAGCAAGGGAAGCAATTGCCTTAATCAGTCCAAGATCCCTGATTTATTTATGTATTTATTTCTATTTCAAAGCGGTGCTGCTCATCATATCAGGGCCTTTAGAAGCACAATTATTCTCCCGACACAAGCCCTAACCTAGGCTGTGATTATTTGCCTTGCTGAAAGGCGGTGTTCCCCCCCGGCCGCCCTCCCCATGCTCTCGGGGCGGTTTCGGAACCCCCCCACCAAAAACCCTGCATTTCGGCAGCTTCAAAGAACGGTGCAAACGTGGATGCCAGAACGCTCCTTTCTTCCTTCCCTTTGGCTGCTTTTCAAGTTGCCTTACAGATAAACGGGGCTCCCGGCCTCGCCGCTCGCTGAAGGCACCCGAGGTCACACGTGCAATGAGCTGAGTGGCTTCAGCCCAGGTTAGATGGAATCTGGCATCCGGGTACAGTGAGAAATGTTTGTGATGCATGGGATGCAGAGGGGACGTGCTGCCAGGCAGGGCCTGAACATGTCGAAGTGATGGAAGAGAATGAAGGGGAACGGAACAAAGCAATGATTGGGGTGCACGCAGCAGGGCGATGCCCGTCCGATCCCAGACAGAAGGTGTGGAGCTTTGGGTGCGGCACCCACTGCAAACGTCACCCCATCCCACCCCAGTGCCATCCCCGTGCCATGTGCTGCAGCCATCCCACCCCCGTGGTGTCACCGCAGCAGGCATGGGCTGGCAAGAAATTCTCCTCGTGCCCCCCACCCCCCTCGCTCCCGCAATGCATATTTTGCGAACGTTTAATTGGCTGCAATTATTAACTAGCACGGACGCTGGAAACCTGCCAGTCAGGGAAATAATGAACCGTTTTAATACAAATTCAGCCCGTAAACAAACGCGGCTGCGGCCGCCCGATGCTCGGCGGTGATGCTCGAGGAGGGGACTGAGGCGGGAAGCACCGTTTCCATTGTCCCACTCGGGTCCACATCCCTGGGAACGGCCGTGCCCCAAATCCCCGGCATGGGCACCTCCTGGGCAGCCCCTGTCCGTGGTCCAGGGCGGGCGGGGGTTAGGATGGGGCTCCCCATCTCAGATGGGGGTAAATCTATGGAGGCAATCCAACAAAAGGAGCCTGTGCGCCCCAAAGCTCTGCTGCAGTATTTCTGCTGGGGAAAATATTCCCACAAAGGTGCAGAGCGCGGCTCTGCTGCTTTTGGTTTATTCTAAAAAGGGCACAATTCTCGATGCTTAAAAAAAAATCTCTCTTTTTTCCTTTTAATTTTTTTTTTTTTTTTTTTTTTTTCCCCCCAGTAAAATGGGCTGATGCTTCTTTTAACTTTCGGTAATTTATAGAAATTAATAATAAAAAAAAATAATTTGCTACGCGACCCAGATTTTAATAGCACTCAAAATGAATGTCTCGGGGCTTTGTTTTATTTTATTTATTTCTTTCTTTTTGGGATGAACTCACTCCCGGATCTGGATCTGGATCATATATAAGCGGTTCTGAATTGTTTCCCTGATTTAAAATAGATGCTTCCGACCACGGAATTGTGCTGCATCTGAATGGAGATTAAAACCTTCTCCCTTTTGCATGCAGAAGCATATTTTGCCATTATAAAATCAAGCTAAATTTGGTAGAACGGGGGTATTTAAAAATATGTATGAATTAGTGGCAAGGTGGAGTTGTGTTTCTCTGCTCTCGGGGCCATCGTGTATAAAGGCGTTTGTGCAGTTGTCTGGGCTCGGCGTATTGATGCCTTCAGCACTGACTCCTTCCTGTGGATCAAGCAACAAGGTAGCAAAGATACAGCATTTAGAAGGCAAAAAAAAAAAAAAAAAAGAAAAAAAGAAAAAAAGAAAAAAATCAGGCACAATTTATTAAACAGCCACAACGTGACAATAAATAATTTTTACGTCAATCAAAACCTGATTATTGTCACTGAAATTTGGATTGAAAAGATAAAAGCCTGAAAGGGAGAACTGAAATCAAACCGCAGAGAAGATCCCGATCCCTTTGTTCTGTGCGATAAATATTTTGGGTGATGGCTTAAAACAGATAATTCTTAATTTTGGGGGAAAAAGGTTGAACGCGGTAAGCTTGGAGGAAATTTACTAAGAATCATTTACTAAGAATATATAGGCAGCATGCACACAGGTTTGGGAAGCAGTGAGAAAAGCTTTTGCTTTTGTAGCAGCGAGGAAAAGGATATATATTTTTTAATTAAAACAAATGAATATTTTAAAATAATTTCTGCTCATCGCAGTGCAGCGGTGGGAGAGAGAAAGATCTCAACTCACAACACTCCCCTGCGTCCTTCCGCGCCGGCCGAACAGGGAAACAGAATCACAAGGGACGCGGTGGCTGAACGCGGGCACGGTGGGGCAGAACGCCCCGGGATTCACCACGTCTATCAGCGCTGCAAACTTCAAAGCTGCCGTGCAGCTGCTGCAGCGCAGCGTGGGGACGGGGATGTGGCTGCCAGGGACACGGCTGGGGACACAGTGTGATGGTGACGGGTGCGGGCCGGTTCTGCCCTGAAATTATTTCTAAAGGAAAGCGAGGTGGCTTTTAAATAGTGGTAGAAATAATGTGTTTTCCTGTAACCCCTTTTGGGTGCTGGAGGAGTGAGAAGATCTTTTACCCGAGAGCGGAGGCCAAGGATGCAAGATGCATCTGTGTCTCCTTTTTTTTACCCCAAAATGAGGATTATGGAGGGGATCCCGGGTAGCCCTGGGCTGGGAGGGTGTCCTTCTGCACTGTGCTGCCCTGACCCACCTGCATTGTGCTGTGGCTTGGCACCGTGTCCAGATGGTGCCTAATTTGGGGATGTAATGCTCATATTAAAGCAGAGTGGCAAAGGCAGCAACGCTCACACAATGTTGCAGGCATTCATCTCAACAATGCCTGGTTCCTCCTCACCTCCCTGCTACTGGTATGGTAGTATAAGCAGGTTGCAATTGAACTTGATGATCTTTAAGGTCTTTTCCAACCTGAGCAATTCCATGATTCTATTATTATTGTTATTATTATTTTGAAAGGATTTGGGGACACCACATCAACAAATACACCTATAAACATCCACCTCCATAGAGGTGCTCAGTATTGGCTCTGGGGATGCGTGGTGATGTCCACGTTTGCTCCTGATGCTTGGTGGGCGGATGGGGCCGCATGCCTCCCATCAGCTACAATAGTTGGGGGAGGAAGGGACCTGACATCCTGTATTTGTATAAATCACACCCATAAAAAACAGGGGGGAAAAAAAAAATAAATGAAGGGGAGATGGCAGTGCTTTTAGTGCCAACTCAGTCCTGGGGTTGGAACAAAGCTTTGCCAGCCAGAAATAAACGACGCTGCGTCTAACGGCTCTCAGCCCTTCCCCGGTGCCTGGGTGAGATGCAGAGGTGATGGGAAGCAATGCCTGGGCCTGGTGCTGGTCTGACTGGTGCTGGCAGTGGGGCTGGCAGCAGGGCTCGGCCCCGTGGCCCCGCTCTTGGGGCCGTGCTGCCGGCGGGCTCCTCTCTCTGCTCAATTGCACAGCGCGCAAATGGAATCGCTCCGCTCGCTGTGTTTGTGGCCACGGGAGTGGAAGAATTACATCGGGCTGAAAATAGTATTTACTTTTACTGATTGAAAAATAGATGTTTGAAAAAAAAAAATGCAAAAGCAGGAATTGAAACTATAATTACAACAAACCGTATGTAAACTCCCAGGTAAACACTGATTATACTGTGTCATTTCAGCCAGACTTTATTAGCAAGGGAAGAAGAGAATCTTCTCTCTCTGCCTGCGGCGGATGCAGCGCAGGATCCCACCTCCTGCCATTTGCAGAGAGCACTTTTCACTCTCAAAAATCCCATATTTGCGGCCTCTCACCATCCCAGCCATGCACATACATGGGTGAGGTGTTGGGCTCTGCAGGGCCGTGGCTTGGGTGATGTACGGGATGAAGCACTCTGGGTATGGTGCAGTGCCATTGTTTTGGGATGAGAAGGGATGGGATGGGATGGGGTGGAATGGGATGGAGTGAGATGGAATGGGGAGGGATGGGATAGGATGGGAGTCCTGTTTGCAGTATCCCCTTTCCAGCAGGAAGGCTCTCAGCTCAGGGAAGGGCTGGTGCCAGCCCAAGGCTCCATGCACAACCCCGCCAGGCCCTCGCTCGCACCCCATCCCTCAGCTGAGCTCCTTTGTCGGGGTGATGGGAGCTGAGTGGGCACACTGTACCCATGCAGATGGGCACCTGGGTGGGTGAGGCAGCAGCTCCCCTCACTCACAGCCCAGAGCCGCTGGGATTTCTGCCCCCGCTGGGACTGGATGAAATGGAGTCTCACTGTCCCAACGTCAGGACGCCATGGAGGGACTGCATCACCCTCCCTATGCCATTCCCTCGGGCCGAGCCCCGGGGTGTCCTGCGTGCCCTCTGGCTGCGGGATTCGGGGGGAGCAGCACGAAGCCCAGCGCCAGGTAACGCTTACACAACGGGGCCACCTCCAGCTTTGCCATAGTGGCACCCTGTGGCAAAAAGCATTACTGCAGGCACCGGGGCCCTGGCAAGGGGACGAGGGCCGGAGCCGGGAGTGGGGGACGCTCCGAGTGAGGCTCCATTCGGGGAGCGCTCCGTCGGGGAGCGGCTGCGGAGACGGGTACGGAGCTGAGCCCAGCGCGGTGCCACCCGGCGTCGGGGCAGCGGGACGGGAGCGAAGAGACAGGGAGCCGGGGGGGGACGGCGCTGCCTCTCGGAGCCGGGGGGGCGGCCACGGGAGGCTCTTTGTCTGCCTGTCACGGCTCCCGACGCTTCCCAGCCACCTCGAGCAGGGCAGGAGCTGTTGCGGAATCTAAATGGGGCTGCCCCGGCCTCCGGCATCCCCGCCGGGAGAGATCCATCACCAGGCAGCCCCGTGACAAAGAGGAGATCGGGGAAGGGTCGCCTCCAGGGGAAGGGCCGCCTCTGCGAAGGGGAGAGCGTGGTAAAGTCCCCACAGAGAAGAAGTAGGGAGGGAGGTGGGCAAGGAGGTGACTGTGCTGCTGAGCAGGGATGGGGAGGGTTATTGACACAGAGGGCACACTGCTAAAAATGAAATTCTCCCTTCCTCAGGCGGTGTTGACAGAAGAGGATGGGTAGGAGATATCGGCAGCAGGCATGTGTGTCCCAGGAGAGGATCTGCAGGACTTTGGGCATCGTGCTGGAGAGAGAAATAGCACGACTATGGGGCATCCACAGGGAAAAACCTCAAACCCTGTGTGAGAGCTGGAGGCCCCCAAACCACCATCTCACAGCTTCCCCAGTGCTGGGGAAGGTGATGTAGTGAGAAGATCCCTGCACTGGCTGAGCGCGAGGCTCCTGGTCCACACACCCAAAGACGAGATGTGGAAGATGAGATCCTGGGATTTTCTGCTATGGGATAAGGCTTGGAGCAGAATGCTCCATCTCCATGGGCCCCCTGTGCTGTACTAGGTATCACCATGCAGGATCGTTCCGGCACCCAGAATGTTGGCCTGAAGTTTATATTGAAGCAGAAGCCAATATAGGAAAGAAAACCCATTTCTGGAGCAGCTTCAGGTTCAACCCAGGGCACCAGGCAGGTGTTTATTGCAAATATTGGGCATTGTGCAGATTCCACGAATAAGTGTGATTTAAATGGTGCTGAAGACGTTTTGCGAGGGATGAAACCAAGATTTAGCTCCTCTCAAGCTGCCTCACGAGGGCCAGGGCTGCCGTCCACCACATCCAGCCATCCCAGAGGCCCCTCTGAGAGAAACGGCACAGACCAGCAGCTTTTGCATGCTGAAAGGATGCTCAGATTCCTCCCCCCATATGGGGAGCACCCCCATCTCCAGTGGGGGGCTGCCGGTAGTGATGCCTGCGCCCATCCACGGGGTTCCCCACAAGCTGCATGCCTTTCCCCATGTATGCATTTATAGACCTCAGCAGATATAAGGAGGGGAAATAAGGAACGGGTCCTCACTGGGCACTAACCACGGCTCTGTGCCCCTCTCTGCCCCTGTGCTCAGCACCTCTGTTTGCTCTGCCCTCCCTCTGGCTGTCCTCACACCTGCAGACAATTGGGTCCCCAACCACCCCCACTTCCCTCCTCCTTCCAAGCTCCCCTCAGCTGTCTTGAAGCCATATCTGAAATATGCAGTATGTAGGAGGAGAAATTCAGTCTGACAGCAGTTTAAAACACTGCACTACTTGGCAGATTTAAATGCTATTTTAAATATAAGCTATGACACAACGGACAAAAATAGCATTGAAAATACCCTGTCATGTTCCATATTGCGAGGAGTAGAGAAGCAGACCAGGCTAGAAAGGAGCTCAGAAAGAGGCCAGATGGAGAAGAGAGGTTATTTTGTTTGTTTTAAGGAAATGGGATGAATGTATTTTGCATGTGACCAAGTGAAAGTGTTTTATGGAACAGGGAGCCAAAACCAAACAAATAAACAAACAAACAAATAAAACGTTCTCATGAAAATCTAAGTGTTGTGTTCCATGTGGGATCTGCGAAGCAGGTTTTCTGGCAAATATTGGGGTGAGAATACATTTATCGGTGAGTGGTAACACCCAATGCCAGCACCACTAGGCTGCTATCGGACTGCATTCAGTCACCTCTGAGCCTTTTCTTATTTATTTTTTTTATTCTACAATTTAAAGGGAATTTGATCTGCTCAAGACAAAAGAAAAAGATCCCCTAAAATAGCTGGAAGTGACAACCTCAGGCACTGTGGGATGCAGGGCAGCTCTCCTCCCAGCTCCTTATCTCCACACATGCAGATGTGCAGGGGCAGGACACGCAACACCCCCCTTCTTTGGTCTTGTGCCAGAGGAGCAGATTTCTGCTGTAGCAGAGCCAGGTGCCCACGATGTGGGTGCTTCATCCTTCCATCCCAAAGCAGAGCAGGGCCAGCACACCTCAGCACACTGCAGAACACGGGCTTTTGGGACAGCGTCAGGCAGGCAGCGAGAAGGGAGAAAGCTTGCAAAGCTCCCAAATGGCACGGTGACCTCCTCAGGCTCAGAGTTAAGATGTCTGTCAGAGAAAGTCACCCACATCACTGCATCTCTGTGAAGATTTCAGAAGCCTCCAGGGGCTAGGATCTGGGTCCTCGTGCCCCACATGTCAGCAGGTTTTCCTGGGCTCTGCAGCCACAAGCAGCAGCAGAGATGCTGAGTGGGCATGAGACGTTTCCCCAGCTTGGCCGCTCCATACCCAGAGATGTCCCCCCCGTCACAGCACATCGTGATGCCCAAGTACGGTGCACGGAGCAAGGGACTCGGTGCTGCACGGCCCAGCGGCATCGCCGTCCTGCATCCCCCTGCCCTGCCCAGCTGCAGCGGCAGCTCCGCTCCTTCCTCGCTCTTTGTTAAGCGCTGAATTCATCTGACAACTCAAAGGGAGCGAGCGAGGGAAGAGACCTCGTGGCCGCAGCGGCCGCAGCGGTTCTCCGGCTCCCCCTCTGCCCTCATTTGCAATGCTTGAGTGGGGATTTCTCTATTTACTAAGCTAACAATGTGGGTTCCCAGGGCCGGGGCTGATGATGACATCCCGGCGCTGGTGGGTGGTGGGGCCGGGGGGGGACTGCATAATGCCGAGGCGGGCGTGGGAAACCCAAGCATCTGCGAGCAAAGTCCCTGCCAGCCGCTTTGAGCGAGGCTCAAAGGGCTCCCGGGGACCCGGTGCCGAGCGCCTGGCGTGGGAGAGGCTGAAGGCCGGGCGATGCTGCGTCCCCGCGGGCACACTGTGGCCCCGCCGTCGGCTCTGTGCCCGGAAGGGTTAACGCGGGTCTCCTCATTACGGGGTTAAGGGGGAGATGGCACTTGCAAATCCCTCAATTACCCGGGCCAGAAGGCTGCTCAGGAAGAGCTTTATTAACGGTCGCCGTCTTCATTAACCGCTTCTCAACAGCTGCCTAATTACGGCCGCCATTAGACTTGGCGGGGTCTCCCCACCACCGCCCTGACCCCCGGCCCTCTGATTAACCTTAATTACCCCTCCTCGGCCGGGCGCTCACCTGAGCAGGGCCGGGGCCGGGGCTTGGGGCCGCCTAATTGCGGGGGCACAGGGAGGGGGCCGGCGGCCGCCCGCTCGCTGCACGCCAGATGTTCGGCGCTGAAAAGCAGAGGGCTGCCCTCGCACTGAGCTAAGCGGCGGCAATGAGATCGCTAGCAGGGCATTGAGGGAGGCGGTGAAAGGCGCTCCCACCTGAGCCGATGGGGCCGGGCGGGCTTTGTCGACGAGGAAGGCCGCGACAAGGGACGGGCAATGGGGGCCTTGGGTTGCACTACATCGCAGGGCCTCCTTGTGCCGTGAGGGGACGGGATGACCCTCGAGGGACAGGGGATGCTGCACGTGAGGTCTGCACACACTCCACACTTTGGGCTGTCCCTCACGGCAAGGCCATGATGGAGGTCACAGACGGGTGACGCCCTGCTGCCTACCGTTCCTACCCAAGGGCACAGCCACCGGCACCTCAAAGCAGCCCTGAGAATCCCAGCTGAGCCCAGGGACATCCCCAGCCTTCTCTTCTCGTGCCCTGTGCTGCGACACCGCTCACAGCCATGACAGAAGTGGGTTGGGATGGTGCAGCCTTTTCCCGCCTGCCGGGCCTCCTCCCCAGGAGCTGCCACAAAGGGACGGCCACTGCTTTTCTTCTCTCCGTTACTGAACGAGGTGAAGCGCAACTCTTCGTTTGCAGGGAAAATGGAGACTATTTCTCCGTCTCCTGCTCGGCGAGATGCCCCCACCACCTTCTTCTGCCACCCCTCCTCCCCAGCGCGCACCTCCCTTTTGGGATCGAAAAAAAAAATAGATAATAAAGTTCTTATTTCCACCACATTTGCCATTTCCTGGTCTAAGTAAAGAGTGTCATAAGAGTGACAAGCTAAAAGCCACTGATTACTGTGGATTCATGGCATTTATTCTCCTCGTGAAAAGAGCAAACATCAGAAATAATGTGGTCCGGCCTGCCTCAGAGCCTAACCCTGCAATTAATCAGCATTCATGTGCAGAAGGTGCACGAGCATCTGATATGCAGAGAGGGAGTAATTAAAGGCAGATGCAATCCCCGCTTCCCGCAGGCCTGGGGAGGGCGAGCAGCCCCCGCCGGCTCTGTGTCCCCACCCCATTCCCTGTCCCCAGAACCGCTGCTCCCGGTCACCCCTCTGCACCTTGGCTGGAGGCTTTGGGGCTGAGCGCTGCTCTGGATTTGCAGCAGGAATAGGGATGTGCAGTCCACGCCTTGCCCCCAGCAGCACTGGATATGGCTTTCCATCCAAGCGTTGAATCCAAGGGGCACGAAATGCAGAGGGAGGATTTGGGGAAGGCGGTATTTAGCCGAGCTTCCGATGCCTTGAACCCTGACACGGCTCGGTGACACCGCGAGGAGGGGCGAGGTCCCCGCGGGCTGCTCGGGGCTGAGGCCTGCCCGGCACTATCGCTGTCCTCCTCCCGTCGGGGTCTGCACCGCTGCTCCCGCTGATCCTGTCGAGACCTTTAATCCGTGGGGGATCAGCAAATTAATCCACTAAAGCATGAAGGGCCTGAGCTGTGTTTAATCGCTCCCTTTTGTGTCGGGGGACGGCTAAATGACCATACAAGAGAAAAACCCACAGAGGGGTCAGAGGGGAGGCGGTGGGCGATTAACCCCCGTCACCTCCCTGCCGGCTGCGGCGCGGGGGGAGACGGAGCCGATCCCACTCCCTGCATCCCCGCGATGTTGGTGGTGAGCGTGCTGTGCTCGGCAGCCCCCGGCCACTTCCCATCCACGGGCAAGAGGTCTCGGCCCGGCTCCCAGCGGACGCGCTGTTATCACAGCAATTACACCCCGATGCGCCCTTTGGGAGCTATTTGGGCCTAGGGGTCAGCGGGGCTGACGGTGGCCGCTTCCTCCCCCTGCTCCTGGGGAGGAGGCTGTGCAGAGCTGCCTGCCCGCTGCAGCGCCACGGTGGATGCTCACACTTGGCACCCTGCAAAAATATCCATGGGGAAACCGGTGCCACCGCCTCCCCCTCACCATCCTCATGCTGTAAAGCCCTCGGCCCCTCAGGGGCAGCCATGACAGCATGGGTGCTGCGGCCCCCTCGGCCCTCCCCCCCAATTTGCTTCAAAAGGAGAATAACCTGCAATATCTATATATTTTTTTTTTCCCTCCTTTCTGGAAACTAATGGACTCCTTAAATAGCAAAAATTGCACCCTGTAATTAAGATCTTGCTTTTTAAATGATTAATCATTCTAACCCCTTCCAGCGGCATCCCACTTACTGCTGCTCTCATATTGAAATGCAGATCTGAGAGGGAGGGAGCCGAGCAGGTCTGCGGAGAGGAGCAATTAAATCTTCCAGCTGTCGCTGGTCCACCGTCCTCCTGCGTTTTGGGAGCCCTGGGTGTTGTCCATTGGGGTTTGCTCTACATCCCACACCGCATCTCCAATTTTGACCCTCCGATCACCCTAAATCCAATCCATCTTCCGTTGTCTCTTGTTTTCTGGGCTCAGTGGTACCTCCTCACTGCAAGGTTTGACCTTTCTTTCCCTGGGAAAAAAAAAAAAAAAAAAAAAGTGACCTGTCTTTTTTTTTCCAGGTGAAGGGAGAAAGATATCATCAACCTGGTGCAATGGAGAGCTCATGACCTCTGTGCCTGCACCAGGTCTCACCTCCCATCCTCCTCTTAGTCTTCCCTTGAACAGCATCAAAAATAAAATCCCATTAAATACACTCATTAACACAGGTCTCCTGCAAAGGCTTCCCCACAACCCTAACATATCACCTCCCTCATTCATACTGCCCTGGGACAAGCCATGGGTTTCTTAGGAGACTTCAGCAAGGAAACAGCACAGCTGTGTAGAAAGCACAGCCAAAAGAATCTCATCCAGCTTCAATCCCACCCTCTCTGCCCAGGCTGGACATGATCCTTCAGATGTTGTTTGTGATGTTTTCAACCCATGAGGTGGACGTATGGGTGTGTGAACGTCAGCAAGGGGAAATATTCCTGGCTTCGTTCTGCTGGCTTGGGAAAGACACGGACTCTCTTGAGCAGCCACAAGGAAGGACCTGGGATGTGTTTTTCTGTTTTAACCTTCTCCAACAAAATTCATCCATGTCCTCCCCCTAAGCTGTTCTCTCTCACTAGGTATCCCAAGGTGGAGAAGGGTGTTCCCCATAGGGTGGCAACGACATAAGGCAATGACACTGCTCTCCATCCTTATCCACCTGCCATGAAGGTATCTGAGAGGGAAGATGGTCCCTAGATTCTCCCCATGGAAAGGTGCTTTGGTCTTTGTGGTCATCAGGATGGCTTGTAATGGTGCGTACAACGTGCCCTAGAACTTTATTTCCTGCTCAGCTCGAGTCCTTTTTCCTACAACAAAATGGAGACAACATCAACAGGCTTTGCAATAAAAGATGGGAATATGCAATCTGCCCTTTTGTAGCAGTGTCTCTTAGCAGCATTGAATTCCCCATTGCTTGGACACCCTTTCTCATACAGGTTGGTCTCTTCCAAGCACCCGATGGTCCTCTGGGATATGAAAGCTTTAAATGCCCGCTTTGTTCATGTTTTGGCCTTGGTGTGGAAAGATCCCAGGGCCAGCTGGCTCTAGGCTGGTGCAGGTGGAAGCACTGGGAGGGTATGGAAAGACCTGATGGGTCCAGATTTCCGAGCACCAGCAGGAAAGTGGTAAAAACCCACCAAGCTAACTATTTACGGGTCCCCGCATCTCCACACGGCCCCTTTCTTCCTTGCCTTTGCTTTCCTCTTTTTACTCTTTGCCCAGGCTCCAAGACACAGGACCCCAACCCATCTCCAAGCCCCCTGCACACCGTCATTTGCATTTCCACCAGCCCTGATTAATGCCAGAGCCTGTTTATAGAGTTACAATCTCCAAATTAGGTTGCCGAAGGCATCCCGGGCCAGCCCTGGAAAAATCTCAGTGGCTGAAAGGAGCCATAACTAAGCCTTAAGCAGACGTCTTTATTCAGCTGTAATTGACGTTTAACAGACGTCTGTAACTTCGTCTGGACTTATAAAAAAAAAAAAAAGAAAAAAGTTCTCCCCTCTCTTTATGTTCCCCCCTTTTATCCAGCAGTCAAAAGTGTAAGAAACCACCACACAGCCCCACTCGGTCAGCCTGCAGCAGGGGCCGTGACAATAGTGGCGCTGAGACAAAGCCGCAGCCCACGCTGCACACACTGGCGCCTTGTATGTCTATTTACCTCCTAGAGTGGTTTATGCTAATTTATTGGCGAGCGGAGACCACTTCTGCATACTGATTTGCCTCCCTGTCTTCTTGAACGGGGGCCCTTTTCTGTAGGGTGGGGGCAGTGGGGTGATCCCCTCCCAGTGGCACCCCAAATAACGATGACCGGCACCCATCGGTCCCCATCATTTGTCCTCCATATCCTCCTGCTCCACCAAACCGCTGCTTCATGGCACGATGGCTTTTTGGTTTGGTCCTTTTTGATGATGGTGAAGGTGAGGTGCATGGGGGCAGTCCGGGTGCTTGAGCTACTCCAAGGGAACCAAAGCACGGGATGGAACCATGGGCGCAGATAGAGCTGCTATAGATAGCTGTGGAGATAGCAGGATTTTCATATAAATATCTCTGCTGTGTGCTTGTTCTGCTGACATGTGTGAGGATGGGAGGGTGCGCACAAGTCAGGAAGACACTAGAAATCAGGATAAAATTATTTGCTTCTTTCCTGAGTGCTTATATTGTGTACTATTCTTTGCTGCACAATGGTTTATTTCAGCACCGGGACATGAATTCTCAGGTCAGGTTTTGCTGACTGTTCCATGAAGGCAAATTTGCCTTCTTCCTTCCAGAAGATGCGGTGCTGGGGAAAAGCCCCTGTGCCCCCATGGGTTTGGCATGGAAAGTGGACAGCTGGGTCCCTCCCAGGCCTGCCAGCGGAGCTTTCTGGGGCCATTTCAGTGCAGAGCAGAAGAATAAATGGGTCCTGGTGCTTTAAGAGTTCCAGCAGAAATGCAAAGCTCTCACCACTAAGTCCCTTTCAAGCAATGGTCCCAGCAAAGCCAAGGCCTGGGAGTAAGGCCAGGAGGAATGACCGAGGCAAAAATAATGAAGTCAGGAGTACTCCATGAGGTGCTGGGGGCCTGCCACCCACAGCACATATAGGTCCTAGATACCTGGTCACTGCCATCAAGATGGGAAGGTTGGGGCCAGTCAGATGCATGTTCTTCTGTCCTTGAAGTATTGGGTGAGGTGATTGCAGACTGCACCGGGAAGGAAAGGGCAGCCTGTTCTGGCTGCACAGCAAGGCAGAGATCTGCCATCATCCCATGCTGGAGGAGAGCTCATCTTGCCAGAAAAGCCATTTTTTTTTTCAGCTGCTTTGTGCTGCTTGAGCTCCGGAAGGGAGCTGTGTCTCAGGCACAGATCCGGCCTTTTGTGTTTCAAACCCAAAGGCTGGGGGGTTTCTTTCCTTTCGGTGCTGCTCAAAGCGGCAATAACTCTCACAGCCCTTCTGGCATCTGGTTCAGTGAAGGAGAGTCCCCTGCTTCCCCCATCCCCCCGACCGGGGCACTGGGATGGTGCCAGCCCCTATCCTGGCAGCGGGCAGCCCTGCCTGCATCACTGCCTTGCAGGAGAGGAGGGATGTGAGCACTATGGCTGAGGCGAGGGCACCTCATGCTGGCAGCTCCAGAAATTGCCTGGGAGACCTTTGTTTTAGTGATTTCTCTTCTTTCTCACAGGGTTGGCTGGGGCTGGAAGGGGGTGAGGGTGCTCTGGAGCAGCATGGGGCTGCAGGGACCACAAAGCTAGCTCAGGGCTGAAGATTGTCCCCTTCTCCTCTGCCTTGTGTTCCCTTCTCAAACTATAACCAGAGGCATCAAAGCATGAAGACAAATTACTCTTGGTGGCCCTTGATGGTGGCTTTTGCTTGGCCACCACTGGAGCATCCTTTAAGGCCACTTCCCAAAGGTCCCTATGCACCTTGATCCAATGACATACAGGGGCTGTGATGACCTCCTTCAGCCATGCCGGTGAAACTCACGTGTGTTCCAGCACACCCCAGACATTTAGGGCTGTTACCAGCCCCAACACCACTCTGCAGAGCCTCCTGCGTCTTCCCTTCCCCAGAACCAGCAGTGCAGCGAGGGCATCCCTGGGCCTCGCCTGCGAGCTGTTATCTGCCAGTCAAAGGTGGGGGAAAAGAGAACTCCCCCCCAAAACAAGATGTCTGGTGTGAATCTCCTGATCCCGCTAACCCAAGGGCTCCATGCAAGCATGCAAGAAACAGCCCTGGGTCTCACTTAGCAACAGGGCACAGAGCAGCCTGTTGCTCGCAGGAGAAAAAAGGGCCTTTTCTTGTCGGTGAAAGATTCATCGTTGGGCTGAAAGTGGCCCCTCCCCTCTTTCAAATACTTGTCAGCGGGGAGAATACAGCTTAGATACTGGGCTGATCAGATCATGGCTAATCTGTTATTCCTGCCCGCTAAAACTGCCGGAAGACTTTCAAACAACTTCACTGGGAGCGTGTGCGGTGAGGGAGCAGGCGGAGGCGTGGAGCCACGGGGAGCCCCAGGGCATCTCCTGCACACTGGGTGCGTGGGGTGGGCAACTCCAGTCCTCTGTGGCCAGAAGTGACGGGTTGGCCAAAGTGTGCCCTGTGGTGAGAGCTGGGTCCTCGCAGTCCTGCTCCTCCCAGCCTGGTTTTGGAGATGCTTGTTGGTGTGGAAGGATGTGCCTCGGCGGCTCAGCAGTGCAGAGTAACAAAAGAAGGTGGCCGGCTCTGAGGAAGATGCCTTCCTGGTTGTTCCCTCCCTCCAGGCTGATGAATTTTCAAAGGGAAAAAAAATAGACCAGACGAATCAAGCAACTTATATTCAATAGCTTACAAGAATTTCATACGGTGGCCCAGACTTTGCTCTCCCATATGTAGGGGTTAATCCCAGAAGTGCTGTTAGTGGGAGAGGTAGGAGCACACTCACAAATCCTTCCTACTACACCCCGGGGACAATGCAGCCTGTGCCCCCCCGGCTCTGCTAGGCTGTACTCTCACTTCTCCTCTTCTCAGCACTCATTGGATCCAAACACTGCTATGCTGATTCCTGAAAGCCCAGACAGGAGTCTGGTGGGAGTGAAGAGGGGCAGTGCGAAGGTGGTGCTTTTGGCTGGGAATTGAATACACTTTGGCCCAAACCACAGAACTTACAATCTTTGATCAAAAATGCAGAATTTTAAAATTCAAAATACAAACACATGCTGTTCTGCCTCTCCCTAAATGCTATGTGTGCCTGAGCATCTTACCCACATGCCCTGCTCTGCTCTCTAGTTGTCTCACTACCTTGCCCTGCTGCAAGGACTGCCAGCCCAGAACTAAGCCTGGATTTAGCCAAAATCTTCCCGTTTGGCTCAGCATTAACCATGGTTATTTTGCAGACCATCAGAGGGACAGCTTTGCCTGTGACAGAAAGGAAAACTCCCCTGAAGTGACCTGAGCTAACGGAATCTGTTGGCTAGGACACAGGGTACCCAGTGAGCCTAGGGACAGGCTCACGCCCCAGCAAGCTCCTCTTGGTCAGGAATAATTAATTACCTTCTTGAGGATCTTAGCTTCAGCCCTTCCCTGCTCATACACAAGCCCTGGAGAGGAGGGAGGGAGGAGACGGCAGTGAAGAGGGTAGAGAATTAATTGGACATTGTGTTGGGAATCGCCTCCTGGTTGCTGTCAATCTTGGGAGTGAACAGCCTCTTGTCTCACTCAATAGGAACTTTATATGCTCCTTTAATCCTTCAGTCCGTATTGTCAGGGCTTCCCCCCTCCTCCTGTCTCTCCTTCCCACCGCAGGACTTTTGATGACCCCAGCTGTCTGAGGCAATACAAAGAAGCCCCTTAACAAACACCCTGTGATCTATACAGGCAATAAAGAGGCTCCCCTTGACAAGGATTTGCGGGCAGAATATATGCAAATGCTGGGAGTGGGTGGGGAGGTGTGTCGGAGGAGCTTCTGTGCAGCTTGGCACAGCTCCCGGCCCTGCCACGGGGTGAGGAGGGGACGTGGTGCAGGTGAGGGAGGTGACACAAGCAGGAGCCAGCAGGAGAGGGCCCCGGTCTTCTGGGCTGCATGAGAAGGCATCCAGGGACATGCAGAGGGGACTCCCTGTGACACACATGTACTTTGCTCCCTGCTGTCCCAAGGCAGGGTGGGGAAAGGTGGCCTTGGGTGGCAGTGGGGTGACTGAGAGCCTTGTGTATGTCTGTCACAGCAGCATCTCCACAGCTCATGGATGCCTGCAGCATAGGTTCCTCTCACTGTCACCCTTTCCTCCATGTCCCCATAGGCTCAGGTCAACTGGCAGTGCCAGCAGGCAGCTCAGGGTGTGCTTGCCCTTGCCTGCTCACAAGGTAATGAGAGATGTAGGCAGCATCTCTCCTTGCCCAATGGTGATACCATCTCTCCCTGCCATCATTCACCACCTCTCTGTCCATGCTGGTCTTGAGGTTTTGTTCCCTCTCCAGAGTCAGAGGGGTGAATCCCTTGGCATGGTAGAGCCCTGCAATGAGATGAGAAGCTCAAGAAGCAGCACCACTATGTCTTCATGTCCATCAGCATGTGGAGGCCAGAAGTTCTCGCTGAGGCATGGGGAGGCAGCAGCCTGTGGACACGGGGCTGGGTGCGGGCACCGCGTGCTGCTCCTCGAGAGGCCACGGCCACCTCCTGAAGTCAGGAGGCCATGCTCCTTCCCACATTAGCACATGAATGGGGCCGGGGTGGGGGGGAGGCGGGAAGGGGGGCAAGCCCCCACTGTCCACTCAAGCAAACAATTTGGCTAGCAAATTGACATAATTACAAGGGACAGAGAGAAAAGAAAGGCAAGCCCCCTCCCCTGCGCTCCAGAGGGCCCGACCCCTGCCGAGTTACTTAGACCCTTTGTGAGACTCAATGCTAGGTACTGATTAGGGAACGTATGCCCTTTTCAAGGGCCCTAAGTGATTGGCTGCCTTAATCTGATTACAATTTACAGCACTCCTGAAGAAGGGGCTGGAGAGTCTTTCACACAGGCGTGGACGCACCAGGTCCGACACGCACGCACTCACACCAGCACAAAGGTACACGGATGGGCACGGCCACGATGCGGCCGGACAGCTGGCACGTGTCCCTGCGGGTGTGCTGAAGGGCACACGCACGTGCAATGCCAGCACGCACCCGCAGATGTGCCAACATCACTTGGCACAGGGTGCTCATTGTGCCGGGGAGTGTGTGCGTGTGCTCAGAAAGTGTGCTGGGTGCATGTGCATGTGAGATTGCACCCACACAGCTGCAGCGTGGGCACGGGGACAAGGGGCTCTGCACGCACCTGGGGCATGCGGTGAGCCCACAGCAGCTCCAACCTGGGGTTACATCGTATACCCACACCTACACAGGCACACGCACGCAAGCACAGATATAAGCACGTGTCCTCTTGCCACAGATGGGGATCCTTTGCAAGGATGTGGAGGTCCCTGCCAGTCCGCACGGCCGTTCTCCAAAATCTCTGCAGCAGCTTGCAGGAGCGGGAGTGTGATCTAAGCCCACCACCTGCCTATTAAAAGCAGGATTAAATGGTGCTGTTCCCCCCCTTCCCGCCCCCTTCCCTCTCTCTCTATCATCCCCTTGGGGAAACCACCATCTTTACACGAGATTTTCTCTCTCTCTTTTTTTTTTACCTCTTTTCTGCTTCGTGCTCCATAGCTCCCAGGGGATTAGCAGCCAGGCTGGCCCTTCCAGCCTCCTTGAAGGAGGGTTGTTTCAGGCAGCCCCCCCATGGGAACCTGCCCCAGGACAGCTCTGGTCAATGCCTCCGGTGCTTCCCAGCCAATTTGTACCACCTAATCCCCATGGGTATCAACAGCTCCTTTCTCACACCTCCTCTGCCTGCCTGCCAAAGCAGGCCAATCCTCCGCTCCCCGTTGAGAAACCCTCTGTCCACCGCTGGGGCCGTGACCACACTTCAAACGCGCTGGCCCGACCCCGGCATTGTTCATTAGGGAATTAAAACTGCAAGGCCGGCCCCAGAGAGTGATTTAGGTACTGAGACCAGACTGAGCCCCGCGAGAGCACGGGCAATAAAACGCTTCACTGCCCAAGAGTCTGGGCAATTCAGGTGTCTTCCCACGAGGAGGAGGCAGAGCCCAGAGGACAAGGAATGGGGCTGGGGCTCCCCTCCACATCAGCACATGGGGCAGGACTATGTTCTGGTGCTCAGAGATGAATGAGATGGGGGCTAACAGCCTTGCTAAAGCAATGAAGGCTGCTCGGTTTTTTGGTTACTAAATCCTGAGATTGTTTTCAAGCCGTTGGGAAGGCAGTCCAGAGGCTCTGGAGCCAGGTCTGGCAGCCTCCCCATAGTGGGACACCGCCTCCCCAATATGTGTGGGCTGACCTGTCCAGAAACTGAAAGCTCCTCATTTTCTTGTCCCTGCACAAGGTTCAAAGTGGAAAGAGTGATTCAGCTGGACAGTCCAGGGCAGGAGCAAAACTATCCCGGCCAAAGCCTTCTGAGTTACAGACAACAACATCAGTGCGTGGCATGAGATGGGGAGATTCATAGCTCACGTCTATTACTTAGGGATGCTGAACTGCTATATTGAGAGACACCCCAAGCTCATCCCACAGGTGGCATAGCCAAGGAACCAGGAATGCCCCGTTAAATCAGCAATTTAGCTGAACATCCTCTTATACTACAAAGCTGTCTCCCTGCATCCTACGCTGCTGCTGTGCTGATGATGATTCCTGTGGAGAATTTTAGGCCTCTTCCTTTTTTGCTACTCCTTTTTTTCACCAGTGAGGTTGTCTCAGGCTAAGCAAAGACAACCTCGGTTCAGAACAGTGCATTTCCTATGCCTTGCTGTCCCCGTCCCTTCGACATGGCGGGGGAACACAGTGTTTCGGCACCTCCTCCTCTGTCACAATGTTTTTCAGCTCCACCAAGCAAAGTGTCCAATTAGAGCAGAGCCTCTTGCTTCCATCTTTGCCGACATTTAATTAACATGCTGCTGCTGGCAGCCGCTGACAAATTCCAGAAACATGTTGTAAAGGGTTTTTGTCTTTACCCAGCATGGAAAATGAGGGTGTCATATCCCAAGGGGATGTGAATAGCTACTTTTGACTCCCCCCCTCAGGTGTGAGAATTACAGCTAGACACGGTGAAGAGACCTATCAGCCCTCCCACCTCCTTTTTTTTTTTCCTTTTTTTTTTTTTTTTTCCTATCTTTTCCTCTCCTGCTCCTCACATATCATGCTGGCAAACACACAGGTTTTAGGCCTGATTTTTACTCCTGTCTTCTTCGACTCTGGTTGAAACCTGATGTTTTTCCTGGCTGGAAGATGGTCCAGTTAACAGATGGAGGCAGTGATCTGTTGTTGGGCCCTTGCCACCAGAATAGCACCATAAAGTGGAAAGAATGGTCTGATCATAGAATCATAGAACAGCTTGGGTTGGAAGGGACCTTAGAGATCACTCAGCTCCAACCCCCTGCCATGGCTGGTGTCCCCCACCAGACTAGGCTGCCCAGATCACCATCCAGCCCGGCCTTGAGCACCTTCAAGGATGGGGAATCCACAGCTTCTCTGACAGCCTGTGCCAGGGCCGCACCACCACCTGTATGGAGTTTTTTTCTAATATCTAACCTAAATTTCCCCTTTTAGTTTAAAGCTATTTCCCCTTGTCCTATCACTACCAGACCATGTAAAAAGTCAGTCGCCCTCTTGCTTATAAACACTCTTCAAGTACTGGGAGGCCACAGTGAGGTCTTCCCAGTTTTCTCCAAGCTGAACAAACCCAACTCCCTCAGCCTTTCTTCATAGGAGAGGTGCGTCTGCCCTCTGAGCATTGTTGCGGCCCTCCTCTGGACCTGCTCCAAACAGCTCCGCATCCTTTTTGTTCTGGAGGGCCCAGACTTGGATGCAGTACTCCAGATGGGGCCTCACAAGGGCAGAACAGAGGGAGAAAATCCCTCTCTCTAGCTACCTCTCTGTTGATGTAACCCAGGATACTATCAGCCTTTCAGGCTGCAGGCACACACTGTGGGCTCATGTCCAGCTTTTCATCCACCAGGACCCCCAGGTCCCTTTCCACAGGGTTGCTCTGAGTGGGTTCTTCTCCCTTTCTGTAGGCATACCTGGAATGTCTGGAGCCAAGTGCAGCACCCTGCTCATGGCCTTGCAAGTTCTCATCAGGTTCTGGTGGGCCCACTGACGATACTGGAACAAACGGATGACACTGAAGAAGAGGAAAGGGCCTTGCTGGCCTGCATGCCACACACAAACAAGGCTCACAAAGAGCTGGCAAAGGTCTCAGTAAAGAAGCCAAGGCAAAATGATGGTGGGCAGCACAAGAATATGGTCTGATTTTTAGGTGATACTTTGTGGAGCCAGGAGTTGGCCTTGATGATCCATATGGTTCCCCCCCCATCTCGGGACATTCTGTGACTCTACAAGCAGGCCTAGGGCAGCACTGTGAGCTCCCACACCCCACGCCATCAGCCCCGCATCACAGCACAGGGGCTCAGCACTATCCTGGATGCCGTGTCCCGCTGCCCTCCGCTTTCATCAGAGGCCTATACTATGAAAAAGAGCCATGCTTTTATTTTGTTCACAGGAACTAATTACAAAAGTGAGCCAGTGGGGAAGCGGGTGTTCCGTTCCCCCCCCCCCACGCTTTCCTCACGAGGCTTTCTCCTCATAGGCAGGGCGGTGCGCCTGACATGGCGGCCGCCATCTTCCCGCCCCCGAGGGCAGCCCCACCGTCCCGCTGAGGCGGCGGCAGCCCGGCAGCATGGCGGCTCAGGGCGAGGCGGCCTTGTCGGGGTTGTGCATGTGGTACACGTCGCTCTCCTCGTCCTCGGGCACCTGCAGCACGGCGCGGCCCGCTCAGCTCCGCCACTGGCCCTCATGCGGAGGGCGGCAGCGCCATCTTGTGCCGCCCGCCACCCCCGGTCTCACCTCCCAGTAGATGTCATCCTCGAAGCAGTTCTCGTCGGCCGCGTCGCCCCAGATGGGCAGCTTCAGGATGGCTCCTAGAGCGGGGCCGATTGGGGCTGGTGTTTGGGGCTTGTCTCCCACAAACTCCCACCCCATCTCCCTGCGAGCAGAAGTGGAGACTGTGGTCTGACCCACGCTTGCAACACAAGCGGCAAGGACCCATCCAGCCAAGGCAGAAAAGCATGTGGATGTCTCCATTTCGGCTGCAGGCTCTTGCCTCTCTATGCTTCCCCCTTGCTTACCCACAAGGGTTCCCCCAGCAAAAGCCATCAGCAGAGAAACGACAATGCCGGCTGCCTGGAACCCTCCTTGAATGCTGGGTGTCCGTGTCTTGTAGCTGCCAGTGAAGTCAAATGCCTTGATAAACCTGCATAGGGTAGAAGTTGTGAGGACTGACTCTGGCAGAAGATCTTTACCAGTCAGAAAAAGGTTGTACTGAGCCAGGGTAGAGGAGCTCTGTTGCCGTGAGCCCTTGAGATCTCCTCCCTAACCCTATCCACCTTCTGCAATGGACTAGGAGAGTGTTGTAAGACATAAAACACTGTTCTCTTCCTTCTTTTATGGTTCCTGGCAAGGTTTTACCTAGGAAGAGTTCAAAATACAAACATTCATTTTGTATTTCAGAACTTCAGGCTTACCTGAGCCCCAAAGCAAGACAGAGCTAAAAGGAGCATTTTCACATCCTCTGTGCCCCAGATACGATTCACTTTTTGAAGACACCAGAAATCATTAAGCCCAACATAGTGCACCCCATGTGAAAGAGATAATAGTGAACATAGATCAAATGCTATTAATTGCTTCTCTCTTCCGCCCCTAAGAGCTCCAGAAGTCCCAGAAAACATCAGTGGAAGTTTCAAGCTGTCTTACCCTTCCTTTCCATATACTTCCTCTGTGGCTGCGGCTGCAGTGATGGCTCCCACAATGCCCCCTATAAGGCCTGGCATGCCATGGAGGTTGTGGATGCCACATGTGTCCTGGATGTGCAACTTGGACTCCAAAATAGGCTGAAGGAAAGGGGGGAAGAGAAAAATCAGAAGAATGAGAGTAGACCTGGGAAGGATTAGTTCCTTTCATGGAGGACTGGGATAAGTAGAGAAAGAAGAGTGGTATTATGTATCCCATTCTAGAGCTAAGGACTTGTAGAAAAATATGTGAAATGAGCTCAGGACAAAACAAGAGCTCTCTTCCACTCTCCTGTTAGGAGACTGAGCCTTACTTAGCATTTTGAGGCAGAAAATGGAGTCAGAAGTGCATCTCTGTAAGGGACAATGGAAAGCAGGAACCCTCAAAGGGAGGTGAATCCATTCCTGGTCTCCTCAACAGAACCAGGGCTGCAGACCTCCAGAGCAGCACTCACCGTTAGGTAGACATACCCCACTGTGGACACAATGCCACAGATGAACCCAACAATGAGGGAGCCGTATGGGGTCAACATCATCTCCGCGCTGGTGCCCACAGCCACTCCACCAGCCAGCGTTGCATTCTGGATGTGGACCTGCAGGAATAACCACTCTGTCTTGGCATCTCAGAGAAATCACAGTTGTTCAAACTGTGTGCAAATGGTAAAACAGGAGAATCAGCTCTGAAAATACTTTCAGAGGAAATATCAGGGCCCACTTTCCTGCTCGCTGGTGAAAAACAAGAGGAGAAGAACAGGCAGCCTCTGTCTGTAGCACAGGCACACATAGACTCCCACTCTCCATACCACACACATTCTTTGCTTCCCAAAGAATCTGGGTGGGGAGTTGTGATGAGATGGAAATTGTTTCACCCATGTGTCACGCCAGCTCTGCTGTCACACACTGTGCACCCACACACATAACACGTACAAGTCAGCCCCCCGATTGCTCACAAGTTGCTGCACAGACCCTGCTCAGCTTGCTGGAGAGTGCTGCCAAACATGGCTCTGAATTATGCCCATCAGTAGCTCTCCTGGGAGAGTAAATGCAGCCCTTGCTGTGCCATCAGCACATCACATGCAGGGACAGCACCAGCTTGCACTGCGAAAACATCGAGATTCACTTCCCACCTGCTTTTTCAGTGCAGCCTGAGTTTCTGGCTCGAGGCCAGTTGTACCAACACACTGTGAAACCCAGTGCAGCAAAGGACAAGTGTCACCCAATTCCTGGGCCCTTGGTCAACTTCACTGCGAGTTCCCTGGCTAGTTTAGGGCTCTCTGCTCCCAGCTTACCATGTCAAGCTTGCCTTTCTTCTGCAGCATGCTGGAGAAAGCCATTGTGGTGAGAACACAAGCAGCCAGGGAACAGTATGTGTTAATGGCAGCCCGATGCTGGGCATCCCCATGTTCAGAAATGGCTGAGTTGAAACTGGGCCAGTACATCCACAGGTATAGGGTACCTGGTGGGATGAGGAGGAGGGAGCAAAAAAGAAGAAGGGAAAAGAAAGAATATAGAGGTTGAAAAAAGAACTCTACAGGAGGTTTCTGTGGAGCGAAGTTAAATTCCCTAGTCATGATGCTCCAGAGCTGTGCCCTCCATGATGGGATCAGCACCAGAAGGGGCTTGCAGTGAAGAGGAACCAAAATGCTGCCTTGTCTTCCCAGGCACCACCTCAGCCCAACCATTAGTGAGGGGAGATGAGTAGTTCCAAGGTGTTGAAAACTGGGATGCAGATCTTGGTCCCAAATCTGGGTTTTGGTCTGGTTTTCCCAGAGACATGGGAGGGAACAGCTCTCTGCAAGTGAGTGGTACACATATACCAATGCTGCAGAGGTTATGGCTGACTCACCAATCATAGCAAAGAGGTCAGAGTGGTACACAGAGCCTTCCTTGTCTTTACTCTGCTCCAGGTTGGGTCTGTATAGGAAACGTGTCACAGTGAGGCCAAAGTAGGCTCCAAAGGTGTGAATGGTCATGGAGCCACCCGCGTCCTTAACCTGCAGCCGTGGAAAAGCAGAAGTTCATTTCTGGAGTCACTGCTTATTCTGGAGATGAAGGATGGTCTACATCCTGCCCAGCTTGTTTACCCATCTGTTTTTCCAATCTGCACTCAATCTTGGGAACAAGGGATCTGTCTAACGCTTACGTGAAGCAGGTTGAGGAGGATGTACTCATTCACTGCAAAGAGTGTGACTTGAAACAAAGTCATGATGAGAAGCTGTACTGGGCTGGTTTTGCCCAGGATGGCTCCAAAGGCAATGCACACAGAACCCACGCAGAAATCAGCATTGATCAGGCTGGAAGAGGGGAAGGAAAATTGTGATTTTATAAGGAAGTACTATTCCGTAATTACTCACCCTCACCCACACTGAACTCTAGAGATCCCACTGTAAGGCATATAGTCGATTAGGTTTCCTACTGACTTTCCTCTCAATGTGACATGTTGCCAGGTATGGAGCTTTCTTCCAAATTGTTTAAATAACGAGTATGAAGGATCTTATGTGCTCTTAACCTTGGGGTCTGTGGTGCTCTGCTTGGGTACTAAGAGATGGCACTCATCTCACATTTCTCATGTAACAGTACCACCATCATACAGGTACCTGTGGACTAAAAGGCAGAAAGCAAGTGGGGTTATGCAGAAGGAAGACAACATTTTGGAGGCTGCAGTTTGCACATAACACAGGGACAGGCACTGGCTCTCATCCCAGCTCTTCCACTGTACAGTCAAGAGGTGGCATCCCAGACCCCATATCTCTCCTTACTTTTCCACTCCAATAAGGATCTTCCCATTCTGGAAAGAGTGGAACCAGCCTTGCATCAGGAGAGCCCACTGGATCCCAAAAGCAGCAAGGAGGAAATTGAATCCCACAGCTCCGAATCCATAACGCTTGAGAAATGTCATGAGGAAGCCGAAGCCCACAAAGATCATCACGTGAACGTCCTGGAAAGCTGTGCACAGGGAGGAAATTGTCAGTTCTGAGAAGGTAGAGCTGTGTGTCATTTGAATTTAGCAGTGAAAGGAAACAACATCAGTGGCAGTAAGGAAAAAATTCAAGGAAAAATGCATGCATTTGCCTCGTGTCCTCCCATTTCAAAGTCTGAAAATGGCTGACTTTTGGAAGCTGGCTTTTTGGTGAAAAGGTTCAGTTTTGAAACCCAAATATCTTTGTTGCAAGCTTTGTGCAAGAGAAAACTGGACACTAGTGGAGTATATGAAGGAAAACTTTTCTATTCAGATTGTCTTTTTTTCCCATTTAAAAAAAAAAAAAACAAAAAAACAACAAAAAACTCCAAAAATGTCATGTACAAGGAACAGTACCAGTGAATGATCCACATTAATTTTTGTTTTAACCACAATGGGTTAAAACATTCTGGGTAAGCCTATGCAATATAGGGTCCTGGTGATGGCTTGGTGCAAGCACTTAGGGAAAAGACAAGAACAAGGGAAGTTTACAAGTATGTTTTTATTTGCCACTGAAATCGGTGGCAAGATACTTTTGCCAGGAGGATCCCACCTTATGGGATTTTGAGTGCTTAAACCAGAGAGACACAGTTCTTCCAACAAGTGCTCATATCTGCTAACTGGAGCCCCTCAGATGCCCTTCCCTGGGGGAAAGTATACCTGCATGAGCCTCTTGAGGGAAATTCTTGGTGCGATAAACCTGCTGTACTTCTTAATGCTAAACGTTTATTTCAGATAAGCATCACTTTGCAATTAAGTGAGCTGAAATGCTGCATAATTACAATCTGAACCATGCAGACCCTCACACTGGAGGCCACTCCAGTGAAAAGAGCAGGAGATGTAATAAGCTCAGGGCAGATGAAATTCAGTGATTAAGGATCTGCTGTGCCCCTCACCCTGTGCTGGCCCTATGGCATGCTGGCCATGCAGGAACCTTGGACCCCTCCTGCAGGGATGGTGGGGCTGTACTCCCTGCCTCTGCTATGCGCTGGGTGAGGATTTGGGTGTGTGCAATTGCAGAAGTCTCAGCTACTGTCCTCTGGTGTTTTATAAGATCTTGCAACTTGTGTAAGGACAAGCATTTGGACAGGCTCCAGTGATGTAGTGTCAGGTGGAGGAGACAGGTTAATTTGTTTGCTTTCAAAAATGCCCCCACGCCTATGAAATTACTCATGAGAGATGAAGGAGACTAGACTAGCAGGTGACCCTGCTCAGCTGAAGTCTCTTCATGTGGACTTCTCTGCATGCTCTAAGAAATGGTCTTGTTAACTCTAGTTTTAACCATGCAGTCACACACACTTTCCCTCTGCAGCTATATTTTTTTCTCATCACCTTTCTCCTCAAGCCTAAGTGACACAATACGCAGCTAGAATTATCTGCAGCCATTTGCATTATATATATTCTTAATTTCACCCTGAAAGCAGAAACACACAGGTTGGACTTAGGGCTGCAGACTGTGTGCCCTCTGAAAATACCGAGAATTTCCACCATGTCTTATGCCCTGTAAATGCCCAGGAGGAAAAGCAGGCTTTTCTTCAAACTGCGCCCAGCCTAAAGCATTTTTCTAAATCTTGCCTTTGTTTTTCCTTTAGAAGAATAATACTTGTGTTGCAGGCAGCCCAGGTGCTGCCATGCTCAAGAAGTATTGTGACCTTGCTTTTGTGGGAAGGCAATTGCAGTCATATCCAGAGGAGGTGTTTGGGCTTTGAGAATACTACCTGTGCTGAAGGATCTCATTTCTTTTCCCTAGAGAGCAGATGATTCACTCACTATGGAGTATCAATGTGTGATTATAAATTAGAAGAATGTGTCACGTTGCACTGGTAGCCCTGGCAATGGGCACCACTGACACAAACAACATCCTACAGTAACTAATCGTCTCAGGCTGTCACTGTTCACCCACTGCAACATCTCTGGACAGGTCCTATAGGCAGTAGCAGTCACAGATGTGATAACACAAATGATCTTCGGGTGTTTAGCCATTGCATTCTCTTCTAAACAGAGCTGGATGGATATGGATCAAAATGCTCAGCTTCTACCATCTTACTATTTTCATCTATTTTTGCAGAGAGATTTTTCTGATTAGGTAATGGAGGAAAAACAAAACAAAACAAAACTGATCTTTGCACATGTGAGCCCTTCCTCAGGTTTGAAACAGATAAAACTCAGCTAAACTGAAGCTGATTTAGCTGCGTTAATCCGCTCAGCCATTTAAGAGGGGAATATTTGGTATTTCAAAGTGGAGATGGGAGATGAGGACAGTATAGGCGCAGGGTCCTGAGCTCCTACAGCCTCGCTGCTGCTCTCCCGTCCTGTCAGAGATTACAGCAGCACTGCTGCTGCTTCACAGCAACCTGTGTGGATACATCCACAGGCAGTTTGGAAGGAGAGCTCAGGGCAGCCACGGCTCACACTAACCACGCCAGCTGAGCAGCAAGTTTCTGCAGGCAAATCCTTCTCTGAACCAGTTAATCCTCAGCAGCTACAGGTTTCTATAGCTCCTTTGATTTAGCAGGTGTTTTTTAATGGAAATATTCTAAATAGATGCATGACTCAAGCCCGTTGCTTCCTTGGAAACAATTGCCTACAGAAGCAGCCTGTTCCCATCAGCTCACAAAGAAGATGACCAGCCACAGAGATCAAAGCCAGCCAAGTGTACCACTTGGCCTGAAAAGCTTTGACCACCTGAGCGATCCCCATGGCAATAAGGCATAGTGACCGAAGGACCATGGGAAGCTGGCAGGTCAGGAGGACTCATCAAAATGGCAGCAGCTGAAGAGCTAGTGAGGGGGAGGGTATAGGAAAAGGGGGAAGGTGTCATAGGATCTCGACAGCCGTTCCTCCGTATGTACAAGGAAACCGAGCGAGGGGGCAGCAAGCTGAAACTTGCAGGATGCTGGGAATGCGTCAGCCCTATTCCTGGAGAAAAGGCATCACATACTGGTAGCACCCTGTCGACAGATCCCCAGAACACTGGAGGGCCACAAGGCTCTTCTCTCATTCTTTGGGGCACCCCAAAGCAGTGTCAAGGTGAAGCCCAACTCCCCAGCAGTCACTAGAGACTTCATCTCTGATGGATTCTGTCCCAAGCCAGATTTAACTGGGAAAGACAAAAGAAGCACTTAGGAACTCAGGACTACTATCCTGAAACCTCCCTATCACTTTTTCCCAAAACCCTTGGGGCAACAACAAATAGGAAAAGATGGGGTGGGGTGGGATGGGATGGGATGGAGTGGGATGGGATGGGATGGGGTGGGATGGGATGGGATGGGATGGGATGGGATGGGATGGGATGGGGGTGGATGGGGTGGGATGGGATGGGATAGAACGGTGGCCAGCCAGCACCGGGACTGGGCTTCCTGAATACTCACAGGGGTATCGGAAGTAGAAATCATTCTCAATGTCACTGGTAAGGTTCATCTGATGCTTCTCTTCCTCCCAGTGTGCATCAGCTTCAGGGCCGAAGTGCACAAAGACCCCAAAGAGGATGATCATCGCCACTTCCCAGAGGAGGCAGATGAGTGGGAGCCTCCAGCGCATGTAGGTGTTCTTTGCCATCCCCTGGTGCCTCGGCCGCTCCATCTGCAGGGATGCCTGACACTGACAGTGTGTCAGTCCGTGTCCCCTGTGCCCTTGGCGGGTGACATATATATGTTGGGGAGCGCAAGGTGGGGCCCAGGGAGGTGCCTCCAGCAGGATCACATTTCAGACGCGGGAGGCTCCAGGCTTGCTCTCTGCTCTAACCCTCCTTCCTCTCTGGGAGGAAAGACAGGTCTTCAGCACCTCTTCTCCCAGCGGCTTGCTGCAGTAATGAGCCCTGCCTCCCCGGGACTCCTAGCTATGGAGCCTGGGTGTCCAGCCCCCTGCTCAGTCCTGCCCCACACTTCTTCCTGTCCCCTTCCTGGACCTGGGCCAGACATCCTGACCATGTCACCCAGGCAGCCACCCTGCCTGCATCACATCCTTCTCTCCTCACCACTGGTCCTGCTCTGCACATGCCCTTCCCCAACACCAGTACTGAGGATACCAAGTCAGCCTGAGTCACTGGGCGCAGGCCCTGCTCTTTGTTGATGGGAAGAAAGTCTGTGGGACAGTCCCAAGAGGAAGAGGAAGATAGGCGCTTCCAACCAAAAGTCAAGATCATGCACAGGCATGCAGTGGCCTTGCCAAAGCTGCCGTATATCTACAGGGATATAGAACTGACACGTCTCATCATTTCCTGGTGGTTTAACTACCTTGTCTTCTTGACAAGCTAAGCTGGTGCTGCATGGACCAGGGCAGTGCCCTGAGATGGTGACAGAGAGGGGGCTGGAGAGCATGGCACTACAACCCTCAGCTGCAGGGTTAATGTCCCCTCCTCCAGCACAGGGCTTCCTTTAGTGTTATATTAAACATAACTTTCCTTTTTCTGTGGTTTTGAACCATGTGTTCCTTCCCCACGAGCCAAGTCCTTCAAACGCATCCCAGCTCCTTCCTCTGCCTGCAGATCCGAGAGAGGCCTGTCAGTCTTCCAGAGATGAAAGACTGCAGCCCAGGCAAGCTGCCCGAATTTGCTGATGGCATCTAATTGTGGCCTGCAGGCTGAGCAAGCAGCACTGATTTCTGTGTTGATTAGGCAATAATTTGAGTTGATTATTATTTCTTGTTTCCTTTCTTCTCAAACTGACAAATGGCAGAAAAATGCTGGGGATGATCCTGAAGAGACTGATGGCTACATAAAATCACTGTCAGATCACATTTGGGCCCCATACAGAGCTTTGGAAAAAGCCTTGGAAATGCAGATCAGGTGCAAGAAACACTTCTCTATGGCAGAACAAGAAGCCAGCAACAAGCGTACCATGTAGGGTCATCTGGGAGTAGAGCAGCAGGCAAGCTGTGCTGCTGCTCAGCTGAGCTATCTATGTGACGTTCACTGGGCATCCCATTACCTGTGATTTCTGCGAGGCAGCTGCAGCTGTACACACTGAGACCTTCAGCCAGAAAGAAGCTGAACCCTAAGCAATACTGGAGCGCTGACTGCCAGAAGCACTGTTGATAGTTGTGTGTTCTCCTAACAGCCTCATGGCAGGACCAGACTTCAACCCTGCCCTGCAGCAGCTCTTAGAAATCTTGAGAAAGGAGACATAGAGGCACAAAGGAGCATTTTACAACATAAAGGAACTTGCTACATCCTGATAGCATAGTCACTAGCAATTACACAGTATAGTTACATTTCAGCAGAAGAAACCACACTGCAAAACTTTCCAATCTGGGTTCTCACTGAATTGGTGATGTCTCCCAAATGTGCAAAGCCCTGTTCCTGAAGAGCCCAGGAGGACCTGCATGCGCCATTCTGTGGCAGTAGCTCTGTCCCTGCCTCCCTCCCCAACCTCTGCAGGCAGAGCACAAAAGATAATAGCTTTTCCGCTGGTCTGATAGTCTCACCTTGCTGCACTGCCTTGCATGGCCCCTTCTTATCAATCTGCAGATCATCACCATGCTTCTACTGGCCTGTTGGAGCTGGTATGCTCCACTGGCTGCTTGCACTCAAGACTCACCCCTCACCTGCTTATACCCCCATAATTTGGGAATCTCTTTCAGTAGCAGTTGCTCTCAGGCTGCTTGAACGGGCAATACTGGAAACTCCACATCGGGGTTGTTCCATCACATCCAGTATCCATAAAACCAGATTCATTGCAAGCTGCCCTTCCCGTCCCTCACAGCAATTAGCACCCTTGAGATTCAGCCACCACCACTTCCCCATGAGTGTGACTGTAAATGAATCTGAGAGGCAACTCTGCCTCTCCCTCCCCTCCCCCAAGATTTCCTAAAGAAATCAGCTGGGTTGTGCAGGGACTTGGAAAAGGTCTATTTGTCCTTCTGATCTGGGACATAGGACTGGGCAGGTCCCGGTTGCCTTGGGAAGGCTCTGGGTGAGGGTTGTACGATACTGGTCCCAGCTGGGTCTCTCCCAGTTTCTCAACTTTATGAGCACTAAAAATATTTGAGAGGCATAAACACAAAATCCAAAGTGTGCAGAAATCCCTCCCTCTTGCCCGGAGCACACTGGGCAGTTTTGCCCAGGAGAGGAGGGCATGGGGACTCCTTGGTTCACTGCGAACTGTCCCAGCAGATCTTATCTGCCAGTTCTGGTCCCAGAGGTGACCTCAGAAGGTATGTGCCAGAGATCACCCTCGTCCGGAGGGAGAGTGGTGGGACAATATCCTGCTCCTTCCTGGATTTATGCTGGAGCTCATGTTGGCAAACAGATGGCAATGGATCTCATCCATTAAGACAGAGAAACAAGGAATTTGCCTCAATTGCAGGCAATCACAACACCAAAGCCATCTCTGCAGTCTTTAATGTCCAACAAGCACATCCAATCCTCTCAATTTGCTCCTCCATAATTAGGAGCAAAAGAACAGCAGCCACTACCAGCAATGCTGGGCACAAAGTATGGGGAAAGTGAGGGGATGTGGGGAGGATCCAAAGCTTTCATGCAGCACAGGGCAGTCCCCAGGCATCGTGCAGTGTCTCAGGTGACTTCTTTCTCATGCAGGTCCTTGAGAAATGTCCTGTAAGCAAAGCATTTGAGGTAATCCAAAACAAAACTTTCTGCCTGGCTCGGCAGAACAGAAAACAAACTTTCCTCTGGGGCTGAAGAGAGTGTTCGTACAGCAGGAGATCAGATCTTTCATTTAGGTGTGGGGTTTTGTATGCAGCAAGGCTTGCCAATAAATATCACTCAGAAACATGGGAAAAAGGTCAAAATGGATCAAGAATTTTCTAAGTAAAAACAAAAATAAAACCAAACAGCAAACAAACAAGCCAACAAACAAACAAAAACCCCAAACCAAAACTTTTCAAGTCGAAGTGCCAACCAAACGAGAGCCCAATCTACAAATGATTTTTCTGGCATCCTTCCCTTCTTCCCATGAAACTGCATTTATCAGCAAGTAAATGATTGCCCTGTGACAGCCCAGTGGCTCTGGTGGAAAGAGAAGTCAGTGGTGTCCTTGGGGAGTGGGCGGAGAGGGCGAACGATCCAGTGAGCAGCAGGACAGTGTGACAAGGAGTTGTGTGAACAGCTCCAGCTGCCAAACAAGCAGGTTTCCTGGGGCTCAGCTATCTCCTGTGGCTTTCCTGAGAGCTGGATCAGCTGCAGGAGCAAACACCTGGAGCGGGAAGGGAGGGAGCAGCAAGGGGAGAAGGGAGGTGGCTGTCACCAGAGCAGGGCTGTAGGGTGCCACAGTGGGAACTGCCACGCTGTCCCCATGCCCTGACTGTGTGTCTGGTCCCAGGCAGCCCATGGTAAGGTGGTTTCAGTCACACTGTGCTGAGTGTCCTGATCAGGCTGCTGGGACGGATGCCAGCTGCCAATAGTGGCAGTGACGGCTTAAAGGCTTTTTGTCAGGGCTGGCATATGCTAGTGATGTATGGGGCTGAGAGCACCCCCAACAGCTCCTGGGGCCTGGCCACGGCTCCTGGCCCACAGGACAGGCCTTGGGCAAGCAAGGGAGCCATGGGGCCAGCAAGGGAGCGATGGTGCAAGAGCCAGGCTGGGTACCTTGGGCTGCCCGCTTAGCCAGGGTCCTTCCTTGCTCTCAGTGGGACAGCCCCAGCCCTGTTCCAGCTCATTAACACTGCTCACAGATTTGGAACCCACACAAAGGCCTGTTTTAATTCGGCAGCATTCCATGCTTAGGATCGATCACAAAGCAGCACCCCCAAACAGAAGCGCATTATTTATGCATGGCTGTTCACAAATCGGTCCTTGCAGTTTCTAACCGGTCCCACTTTGCTGGGCACGTGTGTTATGGACAGAAGAGTCCAGATTTGACAGTGACAGCTGCTGTCTCGTTACCACCATACCCACAGGCATGTTTTTGGTGTGTGACCAGCCCTGAATGAGTCTAGAGGTCACTTACAGGACGCTTCCTAGGCCACTTATGGGGTACATTATCTCATGTGCAGCAAACTTGTGCCTAAATTGCCATTTTTTTCACTCATATTTGTGATCAGTTGTCTATATTTCCCTGTCCTTGGCAGACTTTGAGCTCCCCTCTCTCAGGCTGTGAACCCGAGGTTTCTATTTTTTCCCCCCAGCCAACCACTTCCGTTGCTTTATAACAGGCGCTGGTTCTGGGCGGGCTGCTCGAGCCGGGACTGCAGGCGGGCACCGCGAAGCTCCCATCGCCCCCCGAGGGCTCCTGCACCCAAATCTGCCCGAGAGGAGGTGACAACAGTGACGTCACGGTCACGCGCTCCCTCCCGCCTTTAAATTTTAAATTTGCAGCAGCGACCAATCAGCTCGCTCGCACCACTGGCCCCACCCCTCCTCAATGCGTCACGGACACTGGCCAATGGAACGCCACTCTTCACCCCTCTGCGAACGGCCGCTGGCTAATGGGCGGAGAACTCATCTCCAATGGCCGCCCTCGCTCCGCTCTTCCGCTCCGCCCTCACCTGGTGGCGCACAGCGCGGGCGCCTCACCGCGCAAGCGCGCTCTCCCCACGCTGCGTCAGCGGTCCAATGAGAAACGAGAAGCGGAGGGGGCTGGCTCGTGGCGGCGGCCAATGAGAGCGCACAGTGAGAGCGCGCGAGCGGTTGGAGAGGATGATGGCGGTGGTGGGCGCGTAGGGATGGCCGCTCCGTGAGGGGCTGCGGGCGAGGCCCGCTATGGCGTGCTCACCTAGCGCCGTCTTCTTGTTGGACACCGCCAGCCCGGGGCGGCGGGAGCGGCTGCAGCTGTGCGCCCTGCGCCTCCTCAACCATCTGTGCTGCCGCTTCAGCCTGCCCCGCCTGCGCTGGGCCTACCGCTTCTTCGACTCCCTTGGGGGTCGCGGCGGGGCCTCTCGGGGCGGCGGCTTTCGTCCTCCGGCACCCCGGGCCTGGGCGCGCTTCGAGGAGGAGCTGGCGGAACGGCTGGGAGCTCGGGGCTCCTCCGCCGCGCTGCCCGGCCCGGCGACCCGCCTCGCCCTCACGCACAGCGGCCTGAAGGAAACACTCCTCGACTTCCAATGGGACCGCCCCGAAATCGCGTCCCCCGCCAAAGCGCCCCGCGGGAGCGGCGGGGCTGGCGGAGAGCTTTCCCCGAGCGACGGCTTCGTGAACGCCGTCTTCCTCTTCTCGCCGTGTCCCCGCTCCAGCCGGGAGCTGCGGCGGTTCGTGTCCGGAGGCGGCGCGGCCCCCGCGGAGCCCCCCGCGCTGCAGGAGGTGGCCGAGAAGCTGCTGCCCCGCAGCGTCCGCGAGCTGCTGGCCGAGCAGAGGATCACGCTGTACTGGGTGGACACCGCCGAGAGCTCGCAGGTGAGGAGCGAAGGGAGCGCGGCTCTGTGTTGCGGGGCCGATAGGCGTTTGTGTGCCGGCTTCCCGTTGTTCTCAGTTGTAATCTTTGAGTGGGGGAGGTGTGAAGGGTCTTCGCTTACTGCTGAGTAATTCTGTTCTGCGCGATGCTGAAAACGAGGAGCGATGATCCCTGTGGAGGCTGAGCTGTGTCAGCAGTTTATTGATGGGCTGTCTCCTGATTGGAAGTTACAGATATCCAGAATGGCAGCCCAACAGTTCCAGTACCTTAATGCTACATTAAAAAGCCCACACTTAAAAATAATGGTTACACCTTAATTCAGTGGCAGTTTTATCTTTGTTGTATGCCCGGGTAAGTTACAGTCCCTGAAAGTACTTGGAGGATGCTGCATTGAGATACTCTGTATAGATTTCTTGTGCTGGTTCGTCTAAAATGATGCAGTGCAGTCCTTGTTGGTTGTTTGGATGGATGTAATCTTACTGCTAGCATTAGAATCATAGATTCAGAAGGGTCGTTTAAAGATCTAGTCCAATTCTCCTGTAATAAACAGCTCAGTCAGGTGCTCAGAGCCCAGTCTGGCGTGACCTTGAATGTTTCCAGGGGTGGAACATCCACTGCCTCTTTGGGCAGCATTAACTCGAGGTCTTTCTGTGTCTTCATTTCAGCTGATTAAATCCCCAGATCACGATGGATACTGGATAATGCTCCAATTGCTCCAGCAAATAGGAGGCACCATTTTGCCATCTGAAACCTTAGTGCAATGTCCGAGACAGCGCAGGGCAGACCTTGCTGATGTCTTTCTCAGAGACCCAGGTTTCCCAGTGCCACAGACTGTGCCATGGACAACACTTCTGCCATCGGATTCAGCCTTGAACAGTTTGTTTTCAAAGCCCTCTGTACTTCGTGCAGTGTTCCCCCAACAAGAAGGGACGTTATTTCTCAGCATGCCTGGTAATCTTTCTTCTTTTTTTAAGACATAATAATAATTGGTCTGTGATGTAGAGTTCTTGATGAGCTTCCCTTATGAAGAGTATATGTGTGGCAGAAACTTCAGGTATTTAAAGACCTGTTTTTTTATTATTATTAACAAAGTTATCAAGGTGCTCTAGTAGCTTTGATACGAGAACTATTAGTCTGCATTCCTAGTCTGCTCTCTATGTACCCAAACTTTGGGAAAGCTTAGGAGTCTGATGAGCTCTTTGCTGAACCCACACTATAGAGGTGTGTGCACTCCTTTACATGCTTAGTTCAGTTTCTTCAATATGGTTGAACTAAAGGAACTAATTGAAAGGCCTGACAAAAGAAAGAGATTAGCTTTAAAGCAACACGTTGTGTGCATCTGCTCTTTCTGCACTCTTCACTCTGCAGGCCCCTTCTGCACTCTTCTCTTTTGTGAGAGAAGCTGGAGGGAACTCACTGTAGAGCTGTCTGATGTTGCAATTTGTTTTCCTTGCATTGAAGTTCTCTTCGTGTAGATGAGAAATACGTTTTGTACTGCTCTAGACTTACACTTTCTTTTACCCTTACACAGAAGGAAAGAAGGAAAGCTGTGCTGTGATTCTGGAACCTCTAGCCATGAGTCAAAGACAACTTCATTGTCCACTCAACATCATTCTGAAAGGCATCGTGATGAGCTGGAACTGGATGCAGGCTGTCAGCTTTCTCACAGAGAACTGGATACTGAGAAGCTCTGAGACTGAATGCACAGAGCAGAACTGGTTCTATCAGCTGTTACGGAATCTAGTGATGAAAGAACTGCATGTGGTAAATCTTTCTCTTTGCCATAAGCTAGTAGCTAGTTTTAAATGAACTGTGGCAGGAAAGGTGACAGTCTCACATGTGATATCATAAAGACAATAGCAGTGGTATTTGTTATGCAGCAAATTGGTCATTTGGAGCTAAATTCAGAACATCCATCTAATTAAGTCTCTGTATATTTCTAGAAAATGTAAATACATTTTCTTTTTTAATGTAGATTGCTGAAGTGTCTCAAACTACATCTTCGTGCCCCTGCACTGCTGTTTTGTCACCGCTTTCTGAGAGTACTGCTGTCCTCACTCTGTTCTGCACTGAAAAGACAGCTGAAGTTCAGCGATGCAACCTTGAGGGTGCTGTAGTGCAGACCTCTTCCCAGGATGATGCTCTGCACCTCCCAGATGTTGTACATAGTGTGTTGAGTGAAATTGACATGGCAGCGGAAGACTCTCTGGCTAGTACAGGTAGGTGTTAGGAAACACAAAGCAAGTCTTTTGTTCATCTCTAGATCTGATTTGGGCTGGAAGACTCTGCTGCTTATGAGTTCCTTAATGAGGAGTCTCATTTCTTGGGGCTTGTTTTTTGTGGCTCAGGTTTTATTATACAGAAATCTGCTCTGATGTACTTTACAGTTTTATTGACAGTGTTAGTTTTTATCGGCTTATAGATAAAGCACAGCTGCACATGCTTGGGTGCAGGTTTTTATAATGAGGGTTCCTGAAAACTGTCACACGGAGCATCCCTGGCCAGTCAAATCTTTACAAGTGCTTTCAAGATAACTGCATTTGGCTCACCTGTTTTGTGTTGTTGTGAATCTTATGAGTCTCTAGGCCTGGCAAGTAAACTGCCCCTCCATGATCAGAGTTTTGGGAACTGCTGCCTTAGAGCCTTTGTGAAGGCCAAGCTTTCTACCATTTCATTTAAAGCTTTGTTCTGATATTTTAATTTCTCTATTCAGAAGAAACTCCTATGCCAGAGTGGGTCCAACGAGAGCTGTCCAGTACAGGGGGCTGGCATCCTTCAGTGCTCGAAGCGTGGTATTCTTCTTCAAATGCTTGTGGAGCAAGCTCAGATCTGATGGATTCATTCAGGTACTTTTCTGAAACAATGCTATGCTTCTTTTCCACTTTGGTGCAGTTCTTTTAGAATTGCTTTTTGTTTTTCCTCAGTGTTCCTTAAGTAAGGCTTTTGGGAACAGGCTTTGGAAGAATACTGACGTGTTACTTGTGGTATAGAATTGTGTTTTCCTACCACTTGGATGTAGGAAAAACAGGTCCTGCGGAGTAAGAACAAGTAGTATGCTTTCTTCTCCACTGCTTTTCATACCTGTATTGACTTATCCTTGTCTGCAGACTCCTGCAGGTTCCATATACTAATGTGAAGGATGATGCAGACCAATCTGAAGTGGAACTCTCAGAAAGTCTGTCTGAGCTGTACCAAAGAAAATCAAGCGAAGTATCTGCTGGAGCAGGAAATAACAAAAAAAGACGTATGTATAGTGTGGGATTGTGTGTATTTTATCAATGAAAGATGATAGAGAAACCTTATTGCATAAACCCTAATGATCCATACTCAGGATCATGAGTAGTGGCATGCTTTAGATTTTTTTCTCCATTTTAAGGACAGCGTAAGTTACGTATCAGTATTATTGTTTAGAACAATCCAAATGACTCTTAAATGCAGGGTACTCAGTGACTGACAAATCTGTTAAGAGAGCAGAGTGCAGAGCTCTGCAGTTTCACTGATTCTTGGAACAGGGACCACTACAACTTCTGAATATTGGAACACCTCTACTTTATTTGAAATTGGAGAAACTTCAAATAAGAGTTTCATTGCTTTTTAATGTACAAACCAAAGGTGCATATATACTCATCTGATGTATGCTTAAGTCAGCTCAAGATTTCTTTCCTATATATACAGATTCTGATTCTACTTCATAAGCAAAGTCTTCATCTACTTTTGACTCCAAGAACTTGCTGCCTCCTGTGCTGCTTGTACATCTATTTTATGGAGGAAATAAATACCTTCTAGAGAGTGTTCTTAACTAATGATTACTTATCTTGCTTGACTGCAGTGCAGAATTCTATGTTGTGTTCTAACTTGATGTTCCTACCTCACCCAGTGTATCTGAAATTCCCTTCTTGTGGTGTTACAGGGGGGGTTCCTCGAACTCCAGTCAGGCAGAAGATGAAGACCATGTCCAGATCCTTGCAGATGCTCAATGTAGCAAGGTTGAATGTAAAAGCACAGAAGTTTCAACCTGATGGTATGCCAGTGGTGAGTGAGAAGGTTCCACAGAAGCTTTCAGCAAAAAGATTGGATGAGAAGTTGGAAGGGAAAGAAAAGGCACTTAAAACATCAGTAGGTGCGTACTGACTTACTATTTATTCTAATGTGGGGTAAGGCTTTTCCTTGTAGCTGCCTGTGGCTGGTGTGGTGAGCAGTGAGACATTACAGTAGCTTAGAAGCTTGGTGAAATGCATATATCTGAACTTTCTATTTGTTCTGGACCTAAGGCACCTCTGTTAATGTTCTGAGGTCTTGCATGCATATTTGCATAATAACTTGAATTCCGTTTTTCAGCTGGAATGAGTTGGTTTATTTTTTTTTTTCTGCCAGTAATGTGTGGTAAGCTGATATTTGGTTGATGTGGACCATTTCCCTTTCAGACTTGAAAACTGAAGAGGAGCTGCAGTCTCATTTAATTACGAGCTATCAGAAGGTGGTTGCTGAGGAAGTTCTTTCATCTGTGTGTGCACAGAATATGATCATGGCCATTAAAAGGTTCTTGAAAATACAGGATACCAAAGAGAAAGAGGTAGGTAAGAACATGTGAGCAGAGCTGTCACTAGTTTAAGTATGAAACAGCAAGATCTTTAAAACTACTTTTCCTTCAACTCAAGTTATTTATATGCACATTTGGAAAACTACTAACAAGTTGTTCTATCTTGGCTGAATCGGTACTAAAAACTAAGAATAAAGAACATAGGATAATCCATTTCAGGTGTTAGTTTACACCTCTGTGTAACACACTGAAACAGATTTTTTTTCCTTTACATTGACCTCCATCTGAGTTTTAATTTCATTTAAAGACAATGTTTTCAAAAAAAGAAAATTCTTAGAAGACGACTTTTAAAATATGGTGTCTGTTTTTGCTTTCGTGGTTAATCTAGGCAGATTAATTCTCCAAGGGAGAGAAATAGTCAAAAGTATTTGAGTTTGAGTAGTGTTATGGATTGTACAAAGATGATCAGGGGACTGGAGCACCTCCCCTATGAAGACAAACTGAGGGAGCTGGGCTTGTTCAGCCTGGAGAAAAGAAGGCTGCGGGGTGACCTCATTGCAGCATTTCAATACCTAAAGGGAGCCTACAGAGGGGAGGGGAATCAACTCTTTGAAAGGGTTGATAACTGCAGGACGAGGGGAATGGTTTTAAGTTGAGGGAGGGAAGATTTAGGTTGGATGTCAGGGGGAAATTCTTTACAGAAGGAGTAGTGAGGTGTTGGAACAGGCTGCCCAGAGAGGCTGTGGATGCCCTGTCCCTGGAGGTGTTCAAGGCCAGGTTGGATGGGGCCCTGGGCAGCCTGGTCTAGCATTAAATGTGGAGGTTGGTGGCCCTGCGTGTGGCAGGGGGGTTGGAGATGCATGATCCTTGAGGTCTCTTCCAACCCTGCCCATTCTGTGATTCTGTAGCTGGATTAAGCTACAATTGGTAAGTTGTCACTAGTCAAAGCAAGTACTTTGAGAGACAGATCCATAGGTAGGTACTGAAGACTTGAAGCTGCAAGCAGTCCTGTGCCTTTTGTCGTTAGGCTGTATGTTTTTGTGCATCTTGCATTGTGACTTTACTACTAGAAGCAAGAGAGAATTCCTTCCTTGAAGGAAGAAAACAAAATTAAGCTGTTCTAAAAAGACTGGGAGAAGAGAGGCGTGGGAAGAACCTGTCCTGCATACAAGGAACACACCTGAAGTTTTTGCTCTAATTATGTGTATCTGCAGGTCGCCTGTGTGGAAAAAGTCAGAAACCATCTCCTGAAGACAAGCAAGTTGCTCAGACAACAGCATGGCTCAGAGAAGGAAACCAAAGTCAGAGAGTATGAGACACCCTACCTACTTTAACTCCTGAGATGCAGTGGAGTTGGTTAGCACTTCTCAGTGGTAGCTTTTTTGTGCAAGTGAAAATACTTATGTTGGTGAAATAGAAGCATGAAATGCAAATATACGTACGTTCTGTGATAAACATTGCAGCCTAAGTGTAAGATGTGGCATCCTTCCTGCTGCCAAAAGAAGTGCTAACCAAATTATGCTGTCCAGACCTTACTGCTTTATGAGCAATTGTTTTAGAGTAAATACCCTGTTCCCACCAGTAAATGACTGCTTCTTTTCTAAGGTGTCGACTTCAGGTTTTTTTGCGGCTTGAGTTGTGTCTTCAGTGTCCTTCACTACAAAACAACGCTGATGAAATGGAGCAACTGTTAGAAGAGGCAAGTGTACTATAGAGACCAGAAATATAGACCCAGAACTTGTAATTTTCCCCTCAATCTATTGTGGCATTCTGTGTTCTTTGCTAAAAATGCAGTGTTGACAGCTGTTATATCTTAATTCTTTTTCCCACCTGATGTTCTCTTGCAGATGACAGATATGCTGCGCATTTTATGTCTGACTGAAGACCCAGGGTACCTTACGAAGTTCTTAGAGGAAATACTAGAATTGTAAGTTCTTTGGGATGCCTTGAGTGTTACTGGGGACTGTGGGTTTTGTTGCATCTTTTTAGAGAAAACAGATTTGATTTGCTGCATTATTGTAATGTGAGAAGCTTACACTGTTGTTTGCTGCTAAATCTAGCTAATGAGCAAGTAAACTGATAATGTTTTATTTTTTTAACTGATGCTTAAAAACAAAGGTTTGGGACTGTAGTGTTGACTGTCTTGTTGGTGATTGTATTTGATGTGGGTTCTCTAATGTTCTAGGTATATGAATTCTATACCAAAGACCCTCGGAGATCTTTACTACAGTCTGGGTACACAAATACCCCCAAAGCTGGCTTCTGTCCTGCCTTCAGACTTCTTCAGTGATGATTCAATGACTGTGGATAGCAAATCTCCAGGCCTTCCACCATCTTTATCGTCTGTCCTAACTCCCACTGCTGTTTGCCTACTTAGTGAGAGTGATCAGCTGGAGGAACTGCGCACTCGATCTGCCCAAAAGAGAAAGTAATAATCCCAAATGAGGGAGCCAGCTGGTTGTGATCTGACCTGTGTTGGTGGAGCTATCTAAACTATAGCTCAATCATTTGGATTTCTGTTGCTGAATAGCTAGTTAGGGTGAGCTCATGCTTGTTGAGAACTCTGAGCCTGAGGAACATATGAAGGACTCCTATTTTTCATGTTAATTGCTTATTGTTACTGCTAAGAGTGAATTTGGTGGGTTCTGTATGTCTGTTCTATGCATTAGTAGAGTTTGTGAGTCTCCTGTAAGAGGAAGAGGATGTTCCAGTATGCACGAAGTGACCCTGTATCACTGAAGTTAAGACTGAGGTTTGCTGTGGACCTCTGTGGTGGGGATCCTGTGTTCATTTCTGCAAAGTATGAGATGAGTTCTAATACCAACCTTAAAGTTAGTTACAGCTGTTTATATTGCAGATGACCTCTGTGTTGTAATGTGAGGGACCACCACAAAGAATTTACAGTCTGAGTTTAGGTTAAGATTTTCTATCTCTAGAGTCAAACCGGTGTTGAATTGTCAATTAGATTGATAACTCCATTTCTGATCTTATTTTAACTGAATCTTTGTGTAACTTCTAAAGGAATAATGTATTAGCCAGACACAGGAGCATGACAGAAGCATCACAGAACTTGCGTCAGATTGAGATTCCCAAGATAGACAAGAATCTCATCAGAAAGGTAAAACTCTCCCAGAAGCACTGTGGGTGGGTTGCTCATGCAGGGGTGTAGCAGTGCTGTCAAGTGACACGAGTGCAAAAAAAATAAATAAATCATGCTCTGTAACTCAGTAGGCATATAAGAACTACTGGTATAAGAGCTACTGCTGAGTCTAATTATAATTATTACTTTTTTATTTCTAGGAGAGCTCACGTTCTTACCTTGCTATTGAGAAATCCCAACCAATGCCTTTGCTGCAGAAAGAAGCAGTGCAAGGTATATTGACTTCTAGCTTTTCCGTGGAAAGGTGCGTCTTCAGCACATCATCCCTGCATCCCTGTGAATTTCAGTGAGCTGTGGTGCAATCATGCTGAAGCTGGAATTCTGAAGGAAGTTTTACTGAATTTTGGAAAAAAAAAAAATAATAATAATTGAGAAAAGTAGTTGTTTTGTGTGCTTACACACAGCAAACTTGTATCAGGTCCTGAAAAGAAAATGTCTCAGTTCTTTCTTGATTCTTGCAATTATTTCCATCTATTGAAAAAAAAAAAAAAAAAAAAAAAAAGAAAAAGAAAAAGAATTGAAATTGAGGACAGGAGTAAGCATTTACATCTGGAAACACATCTCTCCTCAGAATGTCCAAGAGAATTAAATCCTGTATGTGTTCCGTGAGCCCACATGTACTTCATCTGGTTAGCATACTTTCTGCTGGGGTGCCTGCTAATAGCATATTCCTGTAAAGAATGAATAATATAAACTTGTAGGAAGTCCAAGATAGATTTAGGGAAGGACACATTCTGGTAATAACTATTCCACCTCAAGGAAAAACAAACAAACAAACAGCTGCTCCCAGTGTGCCTAATTCTTGTGTGTTTTTTTTTTTTTCCTACACTGGTCTCTGATCCCATTTCCAGTGCCCTGATTGAAACATGTCTTTTTTTTCCCCTTTTAATTTCTTGCTTTCTCTCCTCACACAGAGGTTACAAAGGTAAGGAGGAACCTTTTCAATGAAGGGATACGTTCACCATCAAAAAGAACTACAAAGAAAATGCCCAGAAGTCAGTCAGTATCTGCTGTGGAAGGCTTAAGATACAAATGCCCTGATGAAGGGGCTAAAGGTAGGATGTGGCTTGCAGGTGTAGAACAGCTATAAGAGCTGCACTGATAACTAATTTGTGCATTGTTTTCAGTAAAGGAGAAAACTTTGGATCACAGTTGTTACTGTATAGTGAATAGGATGGTTTTGAAACAGAAACCTACTTTAGTTAAAAGTTGATAGACCTCTCAAATCAAATGTTAAAAATAGTTACAGAAATGATGTGTGAATGAAGGATGAGGAATGAAAGTTACCTCAGTAGGCTTATTACATCTGTCACATCAAAGTCAGTGCTATTAATAAATAATACTGAAGGAGTAGGAGATACATTTCAGAGTCCAGTATCTATATCTATGATTATAGCTTGTGAGTGTTGGGAGGCTGATACACAATGATTCTGCATTGGCAGTCATTCTTAAGCTGAAGCCCATGTGAAACTATTTGTTCTAACTGCTTTATAATTATGTGCTGTTATATCCATTGGTTCAATTTATTTACTTCTGTTTTCAAGATCATCACAAGCTACTGACCAAGAGAGTTGCAGAAACACCACTACACAAACAGGTCTCTAGGAGACTACTCCATAAGCAGATTAAAGGCCGGTGAGTAAGCTCTTAATTTCTTCAGTAAGTGCTGGATGTTTAATTAATGGCTATGAGCACAAGAACCAGCTCTCCTTTCTGTGGTCAGAATGTTGTTTTCACCTAAGGTAGGAAAGAGAATCAGTGGAGGCATGTCCTATGTATGGCTGTGGGGAAAAATTGCTTGCTTCATTGTGTGTGTCCAAGTATTTGAATTCCTGCAGCAAGGTGCTGTTCAGGTTTAGCTTCTGCTTTAAGGACTTCCAAACGAAGCCCTGTGCTGGAATCTGTGCAGTTCAGGTTAAAACTTTTGTTTACTTACATTTAAAACTGTTACTTCTAATACAGCTAGAAAGACCATAGCTTAATAGAAGGTAAAGTTGATACTAATTGCTCAGAGTACCCCACAGAGCAGTATATTGCTGTAGAGTATGGTACTGCTTTTCAGTTTTCATGGTAAGTTCTGTTTTTGTAAATGTGAATGGTGTGATGAGTCCAACGTTGTGTTGTTTTTCAAGGTTGTCTGATCCAGGCTGTGAGACTGGTGTTGTAGAAGAGTCTCCAGAAAAAGCCATAAGAGGTAAGCACTATTTTTTTTTTTATTATTATTATTAAAGGTGTTTTTGCTGTGTTGAAGCACTCAAAGCACATTCATCCCATGAGCTACAATTTAGATAATACACAAATAGTATACTAATGTTGTATTGACTATTGGTGGAGCACAACATCCCCAGTTATCTAAAGGATGGGTATCAAGTGGATAGGGCCAGGCTGGGCCCTAGTAATGCTCTGATTTCTGTTGTAACAAGCGAGTGCTCTGCGAAAAAGTTGGCTGTTGCTGTTTCTTATGTGCAAGAAGGAAAAAGAAAAAGAGTATGGTTGGGTAAATAGGAAAGTAAATCTCTAGTAAAAAAAGAGACAGGAGAACTAATTTTGTAACCTGGATGCTACTTGAATCAAATATGGATTTTCTGGTATTCCTTCTCATGTAATTGCTGGAGGGGAAGGAAAGTAATCATGACTTAGAGCACAGAGTGCTGTGATTTGGAAGGAGGCTTGCGTGCATTAGCATTCCAAAGCCCCTGAAAGCTGAATTTTTTCACACAAATGTCTCAGTTTGTGAGATGGTAAGCGTACAAAAGCTGCTTCTTAGAGTGTGGTTTTTTCCGCTGTGATCTGTTCCTAAAGATGTCCCCATCGTTGAAGGAGAAAGAAGGCTCAGTCTGTGATATCATTACATTTCAGAAGCAGGTTTAAGAAGAAGTCCTCGCATCAGACAGCTGACTTTGAATAGGACCCACTCTGGTGTTTTCTATTCTGCTACGCAGTCCAGCTCACAGAATTCACAGCAAGTCCACTGGGGACAAGAAGAAGAGAGCTGTACTCAGCAGGATGTAGCAGGTACCAAATGGAATTTGAGTAGGCTTTTATTGCTGCTCTGAAAAGCTGACCTGGATACCTCTAAGTTTGATTTGATTTGGCTCTACAACAGACTGCGAGGAGCTAAGAGCTATTATGTAATGTCTTCTTTAGGCAGGATTAATCCCTAGTAATATTTGAATTGAGAATCTGAATCTGGAGGATGGAATGGCAGCTTTTTCTGTAGTGAATAATATACTGCCAACTTAAACTAGTCAGGCCTGTCTAACAGAATATCACTGATTGTCAGTCTGCATTCCTTAAATGCAGTGAAATCCCTGTAAAATACGAGACAGAAATCCTAAAGTTACCTTCAGTCTCTTCTGGCAGCATAAAGCAACGACTGATGGCATCTTTGCAGGCTTTCTCTGTAGGATTATCAGCTATAAATGGTGACACTTAATTCTTTATATTATACCTACTAGGATCCTTAGTCATGAACCAAATTTTTCTGATGCTATCAGCTCTAAGCAATAGGAAGCTGAGCTATCTAGGTTTTTTTTCCTCTAGAGCACTCTTTCTATGGATGATTATTAGATTGGGAAATAATTCTATTGAATCTTAAACATCAAGCAAAAAAAAAACTGCTAGGGCTGTGAGATGCATACACTACCTCTCCATACACTTTGAAGTGATTGAGACAATTGTGGCATTTTAGTTGATTTGTACCATTCCACTTTCTAGATGTTGGGCTGCATTCTGGGTGTCCAACTCCCAAGAGATTTTTTTTTGGTGCAGTCATTGATGCGTGTAGTCCTGCAGTGAAGCATTCACCTGGAAGGAGGAGAACAAGAAAAGATTCCTTGAACTTAGAAGAGCTGACTACCTGTCAGGTAGAGACAAACACTTCTTTCTTTCTTTCTTCAATCTGTTCATTCTGTTAATGTTTAGTGAGACTTACATGTCTTAAACTTAGTGCTTCTGCAAGTCTAACAAAACAGTTTACTTTTTATTTACTTCTCAAGATTTGGAGGGATAAATAACAGTACTGGAGCAGAACAAGCTTGATTTTTTTTTTTTTTTTTTTTTTTCCTCCTCTCTGTAGACTCCTAGAAAAACACCTCGTAAGTCTGCACAGAAACTACTGAATTCTGCCAGCAAACCGCCGAGGAGATCACCTCGCATTCTTCACAGGACACCACAAAAGGTGGAGAAGATTCCCAGCACAAGTCCAGCTGCTAAGCAGACTGCAGCTAAGTGTTTGGGAAAGTACTTTTCTCATCCTGTACAAAGGATCAGGTCACCATCTGCGTTAACAGAAGGCAAAAGGGCTTGCTTACTGCAAGTAACTAAGGACTGCTCTCCATCAGAAAAACTTTTCTCTCCCTACAAAGATACTGGTTTACAGATGCCAGAACACAATGAAATATTGAGCACTGTGAATCCTCTTTTACCTCTGCCAGACTCAACTCCAGCTGCTGCTTCCTTACCTGACACCCAGAAAAGCGTTTTTGCAGAACTACGAACTCCAAGACGTTCCTGGAGATCCATCTCAAAATCAGTGTCTCCAGTTGGTGCTCGGAGGCAAATCCTTTCAAGTGAAATTGAGATGCAGCTGGAACCAGCATCTCAAGCAATGGGAAGTACTCCCAGGAAAGCTGAAGATTCAGGTTCAAAACTCTTAACCAGCCCACTGAGCGATGTAGAAATGTCTCAGCTCACCATGAAACTGGAATCTCCCATCAGTTCTTCTCTCTCTGAAAAAGCTACAAATGCTTTAGCAATCAGCTTTCCTTCCCCCACAGAAGCTAAGGAATCTAACAGGGAATTTAACATGCCTGAAAAATCTCTTCTAAAATCTCTGGGTGTCAGTGGCACTTTGCTGGAGTCCCCACTTAACACTTCTAAGCAGGCCAAAGGTGAACCGAATTCTGGAGGGGAGAGCCACACACGTGTGTGTGAAACGCCTTCCAAAAGTAAGGACAGTCATCACAATAACGGTGATGATTCTTGTTTAGGAAGCCTCCGGTTCAGTAAATCCCAAATTCCTGAAAATACCCATGTAGTGGAGAATAAACAAATGGATGCGATGGCTCAAAACTCTTCTCTGAGGAAGGACTCAGAAAACTTGAAAAAGCATTCCTCTCCAGAGCTGTCTGCTGGAGAACATATGCTGAGTGCTGAGATGGAATGTGAGCAATCGAGTAAGGAGGGCAACCCCAGTGTAAGCACCTGTGAATCCTTCCTAAGCAGTTCTCAAACAAGCGTTGATGAACTGGAACCAAAAACTCTGCAGAAAGAAGAATGTACAGGGCGAAAGGCACCAAGTCTTAAGAGACACTCCAGATCTGCCCGGAATACCTCACCTCCCCTGCCCAAGTCAGCTCCTGCCTATTCGTTACGCTGTACTGCAGACAGGAGGCAACGGGAGGCTGCAGCACGGATGGGAAATCCAGAGCTTCCAGCCAAGTTCTCAACTCCTAAAATTCACTGCCAGCGGCCTTCTGAGAGCTCAACAACTTACGAAGTTGAGCTTGAAATGCAAGCTTCAGGCCTGCCCAAACTTCGCTTTAAGAAAATTGGGTCTTGTTCAACGTTAGATGTTCAATCTGAAGCAAATGTTAGCAAACCCAAGGGAGGGGAAAGCCCTTTTGGTGATCTTGCTATGACCTGGTGTAGCAAACACCCAGGAAAACTAGCAGCTGCCTGTGTTTCACCCTCCTGCTTTCGCTCTTTCCACGGTACGCCTGGGAAGGGTGGAGGACAGACCTACATATGTCAGTCGTACACCTCGACAAGCTGTGCTTCTAACACCACTTCCCCATCCCCCTTGGAAGCAGAAGTACCCTTGACTCCTCCAAAGCTGAAGGGGAAGACAACTCCTGATGCTATTAAGGACTGGCCTCGGAGAAAGAGAGCAGCAAGCAGCACTGCTAATAGTAGCTGTGGTCAAAGTGAGAAAAATGCAGATGAAGCAGTGGCAACAAGCAGAGAAGGCAAACTGAAGGACTTGGAGAACTGCAGTAGCAAAGTAACATGTGGCTTTGGAGAGTTTGAACTGGAGGGGATTTACAGGCTCCAGGATCAAGTGTCTCCTAATGACACGGAACCCAGAGATGAAGAGAGATCTGCCATGGGGGCTTCTGCCTCGACATCTCGTAAGCGGGTCTTTACGTATCTATCACCAGAGAAGGAGAATCACGAGACCAAAAGAGCTTGCACTGATAAGTGCAACATGGTTCTCAGTGCCTTTTCCCCAGAAGAGGGCAACAGAAACAAAGCAAGGACAGACTTGGTTCTTCCTGAGAAGCCCAGAGCCTGTTTGCTTCTAACTCCTGGGCGGCACATTTGCATAGGGGATGATGATGTCTTCCCTTTGTCAGGTAATTAAGTGGAACAAGTGACACTACTGAAATTCAGAGTGGGGAAAAAAAAAAGACAACTGTTTTGTCTGACTGTCTGAGGGATCCTAAGATGGAAGGGGAGAGTGGGCTGCAAATGGAATGTAAGCTAATTATGTGGAGAGGCAGATCAGGTGTGAGGAGTTCTGCTATTGTCATTACATGTGAGCATTTAATCAGTGGAGTAATAATTAAGAGACTACAAATAGGGAAGAGCAGGAGGCTGGAAGAATTGAAATATTAAGAACTTGGCTTTGTTTAAGGGAGGATCTCTGTTACAACCAAATGCTATCTGTAGGAGCAAATAATGAAAACTTGAACAGGGGAAAAAAAGATGCTGTAAGGTAACTGCAGTGCTCAGGATGCAATACAAACAATGACTTGGCAGGGACTGGCAGCACTAGTGCAGTATGTTTTGAAAATTAGACTGGGCAGCAGATTTGAGTTTGTGGATATTCTTGGCTGTTTCTGCCCTGTTTCTATCCAGCACTGAATATAGCTGTCTCAAGTCTAAAGCCTTGGCTTCTTCAGTGTAGATCAGCACCCTGGGGGTTGATGTTACATGATGTTGGTATTTATTGGTGCTCCAGTTCTCCCGTGGGCCTGTGGCAGTGTAGCTGTTGAAAGCATGTATCAGAAACCTTTGCTCTGTAGCAGTGATATTGTATCAGGTGTTGAAGTTTAAGCAAGGTTTCTGCTTTTATTTTGTGTCTGACCTTGATAAAGCTATCTCTGAGCAAGGCCCTGTGAATTTCAAATTCTTCTAAAACAGTTTTTATTTTCTAGAACAACCTTCAGCTTTACAGAGGACTATGGCAGATGGTGTTTTATAGTCATTGCGTGCCCTGAAGTGCCAGTGTCTTATCTCTTAGAAGAAAAGTTTTGTTCACAGAGGGCGGTGCCTTAGGTGTTACAGCAGGTATCACCAAGAAAAAAATGAGTGAACTTCCAGGCAACATTAGATCACATTCAGGATGTGAAATAACAGCAGTGCTCAACCTTGAGTTGGTTCTGTAAGAGAACCATCTGTACCTACAAATCTTATTTTTGCATTTACAGGGTGGCTGTAATGGTGATTTTTTTCATTCAGGACACTTGAACTGTGAGCAATGATACGTTTAGATGAAGTGGAGTGCTTGCCTGCTAAGCTAAATCCTTCAAGAGCTATTGCAGACTCTTTTGGTGGCAGAAATGCACTGTGCTAGCCTGGACTATGCTGGGAATAAATACCAAGTATTGTGCCGATGGAAGCTTCAAGGCAGAATAAGGGCTGTGTTTGAGACTTAACTGAAAGCACTCTTGAGCTGTCAGTTTGCTGCAGTCTGTCACTGTGCTTCTCCAGGTGCCACCCCTCCAGTGAAGAGCTCTCTCTGTGCCAGCAGCCTCCTGGCACTGACGCAGTCTCCACTGCTGTGTAAGGGACAGACGCCGCCATCTCGGAGAAAGTGTGTCCAAGGTAACCTCTTGTGCTGGAAGGAAGGGCTGGGTGTGTGCTCTGCGTGCCTACAACCAAGTGAGAACTAAAGCAGGCTGTGCTATGGATTGTTCTTCGGGTTGTTCTTTGTGCAGAAAGTGTGTGGGTGTGTTTGCCATTGCTGTGTACCATGTCTGTCTTGCATGCTTCCAATAAACTTTGCGTGAGGTGGGAAGTTGAGGAGGGTGAGGTAGAAGCAACGAATAAAAGAGTAGCTTAACAAGAAGTGCAGCGTGCTGATCCTGCTACTGTTGGTTTTCTTGGAGTCACTGGGAAGTGAGTTTTAATAAATTGTGGCTTTAATTTCATCTTTGTATTCTGTAGATGAGGAATCTGATGACCTTGAAGTTATTACCAATCAGGAGCTGTCTCCATTCCACAGCATGGCTTCCAGGAAGCGCTCCCTCAGCAGGACTTACTCAAGGAAAAGGTTGCTGAGCTGAAGTCTGGAGCCAGAACACTATGGGAAGTACTGTGTTATGTGAGCTGTACACTATGGATTTTTACGAGGAACTCTTCTATTTGGTTCTGGCCTGGAGCTGTCTACAGTAATGTGAGATGGGATGGCAGTGGAAATAAGGAACTACTCCAAATGTTTTAACTTGAATCGCAGCATCTCTCCATCCTTTCTGGCTCTTCTCCTGTATATAGTTAGTAGCTGAGTTCTGAGTGAAGGGTTCAATCCTGCTAGGTAAAGAGGGGGGATTGTCACTTTTCTAATTTACTTATAAAATAAACTGATGTGGATTCTCATTGTGTCACTTCATCAGAAATCTGGCCTGTCTCATCCTGATCCAGGCATGGCAATTCAGAAGCTTGTTGATTGGTTTTTCAGGCTTTGAGGGGCTAATAGTGTCAAATGAAACTTGCTTTTCATGCAAAGGTATTTGCTTCATGGAAACCCTATTTGTTGAGAAGGAAAGCTGACTTTCCTTCTTCAAGCAGAGGAATGGTGTGCTTAAGTGATATAGGTGCACTTCTCTTATAAGCTTTGGGAAGTATTGAGCTCTAAGACTACTAATTCTTTTTAAGAAAGTAGGATGAGTTTTCCTTTTCTCTGCTGAATAGCTCTGTAGAGAATAAAGGCTCTGAACTTAAATGTACACCTCAGCCAAACCTAGAGTCCTCAATAACGCTAAGTTCCTGTTTCAAGCATCAAAACCAGCCCTGCAGCCAAGATTAAGTGTGTAGGAAGGTGACTTTGTGCTTCAGATGCTGGCTCTTGGTGCGCTATGCCTAGAAGAGTAGTTGTGGTAGTGCTCATGATTTCAGCTGAAACAGAAAGGCTTGTTTTTACTCAGGCAGAGGAACGAGCGCCTGTTTCCCTCCCTCTTGCCCTCCTCAAATCAGCTACCTGGGTTTTTATTTCTTGTCCTGCTGGAGCAGAAAATGGTGCTGAATCAGGTCTGCTTTTATCCTGGATTTTTCAGGCATCTGTGTTGCTGTCTGGAAATGCTTTTCCTACTTAATGTAGGAAAAATGTAGGAAGCCTACCACATCTGCTACGTGAGTGGAAGAAATGCTGAACTAGTAAATGAAAAGCCTTTTCATGAGAAGGTATTTGTCCAGATCATTCTGAGCATTTACAGAACCAGATACTCAAACATTAAGGCACCACTGTGGCACTGCATGGCTGTGTTCCCATGCAGCGAGCTTTAAACAAAACATCTTTCCTACATGCCATGTCCACAGAGGTCTCTGACAAATGACTGTTTCACTGCTTCATAGAACTCACTCTGCTTTATTAGAAAAGTTACAGTAGGAATGTATTTCTTTAAAAAAAAAAAAAATGTTACTACAAAAAAATCTATGTACAAATTCTTGAGAACTGCTGAGCATCTCCTTCTCAGGCTGTCGAAGCTGAGAAGGCCCTCCAGCAGAGGTTTCCAAACTGTAAAAATGTTCTTAGTGTTAGAGGACAGGGTGGGAGGTGTCTCCTGCTTTCCAGCATTCAAGCTGCTGAGGGCGCAGGAGGAAAAGTGTTGGATCAGTGCTGCCTAGACTGGCAGCAACGCTGTAAACTGTCTGTCCCACACCTTGCACACTTGTTGCAAGTGAAAAGTTGCATTTCTTTCTTCCTTGGGCCTCATCAGGCTAGCTTAGGGGGGCAGAAAGGCTTCTAATCTCACGCCAGCAATATCCTTCCTGCCCTGTGCTAGCTAAGCATTAAGCCTGTGCCTAGAGGGGATTTTTCCTAACATCGATCATTGTTGGGTGGTAAGGCAGGGGGGTGACATTCAGGCTGGCTCTGCGGGGCTCCCGGCGTGCCTTGGTGGGCCCCAGGCTGCGGGGCAAGTGCACCTCATGCCTTGGGTCTCCGGTGCTGTCGGTGGGCAGGGAGGAACGTCTCCATGTTGCAGGCAGAGGAGCGTGTACCAGCTCCCTGCTCTCATCCCTGCCCCTATGGTTCTCTTCTGCAGGAGGCAGGGGCAGCTCCCCATGGCTGAATTCCTCACAGGTCCCTGTGTGCACATTTCTCTCCATCCCTGCTGGGAAAGAGCGAGATGAGTTTTAGGATCTCTACTGCTACATCAGAAGTTGTTCCATGCCAGCACTATTCCTTGGGGGCTCAGCTGTCTTCCCTCTGGGGAAAAGAATTTAGAATCCTGTCTTGAATGGGTAGGAAAAGCACATGGCCTGTTCTCACCTTTGGCTGCTCCTGGGTGAGGATTAATGCTATTAAGCCTCTGGCTCAGCTCCTGGTTTGCCCGCATGTAACGGCTCAGCTCCTTTTCCAGCACCTGGATCCTCCCCTCGTACTGCAGCTTGCTGCTGGCCAGCCCCTCCTCCATGTGCTCTGCAAGGGAAAACCAGGTTATTGCAATCAACGTTGCAAGTTGCAAGACCTAGGAAAAGCAACAACAGTGCTGTTCTGGGAACTGGGCCTTTACCACGGCTCTGCTGAAGCAGCAGCTGCATGCTCTGCTCGTGCTCCTTCTGCTGCAGGGTGAGCTGCCGGTCCATCTCCAGGCGCTGCCGCTCCACGGCCGCCTCCAGCCAGTGCACCAGCTGCTGCTGCTCCTCCAGCTGCATCTCCAGCTCTGAGAAGGCAATGTGCTGCCGGTGCTGGTCTTCTCGCAGCGTCACCACCTGGCCAGGGCACAAAAGCAAGCTCCTTCAGAGCCTGGGCAGCTTTCCTCACCCCGCTGTGCTTCACCAAGTTAGGTTTTTAGTGTATCATATGAAGGAAGAGCAACGTGTGGCTACACTGGTGTGGCAGAGCCCTACAGGGATGTATGCATCCTATCCCCGGTACTTAAACCCTGTTCCCAGGTGCTGGGAGAAGCAAGGACTTAAAGGGTCGTGTAGCTCTGCAGGGTGGAAAAAAAGGCAGCAGAGGAAAACAAGAGGTTGTTCACACACTACAGCTCCCTCCAGCACAGCCAGCTTTCTCTCCCACCTTGTCAAAGTACTTGCAGAGCAGAGCTCTTGTCTCAGAAGAGGAGAGGTAGCTGAGCTTGGCCATGAGGTTCATCTCACACTGGGACAGCAGGCTGGCTGAGGCCCGCAGCACGCGCTGCCGGCATGTGATGGATTCATTCTTGTACTCAATAGCTGCATCCAGAGCCTCGATTGCCTCATCCAGCTGGAACAGGATCCGCTCCTCCTGGAAGTGCAGAGCAGCAGTCAGTAGAGAGCAAAGGATTTCCTGTGTGACCCCCATCCCTACCTCCTTTATCATCTCACAGCCAAGACAACGCTGGCAGGAAGGTGGGACATGCCCCGTTCGGGGACGCGGAGGAGCATCTGCCCAGCCAAAGAGCAGGTACCTCTGGGGACAGCAACGTGCCCTGGCGCAGCTTGTTGTCAAGCTCTAGCCTCTGCTTGAGCAGCTGGTCCTTCTCCTGGCGCAGGTTGCTGATCTCTTGACGGATCTGCTGCTGGTCATGGGCGCTGCCGTGGCGCAGCTGCCCGTTCTTTTCTGTCAGCTCCTTCTCCAGGTGCTCCAGGCGGCTCGACACACGGACTATGTCATCTGTCAGGGCCTGCAACAGATGTTTCAGGTTGGATATTATGAAAAAAAATATTATCAGGGAGTGGTGAGGCACTGGCATAGGCTACCAAGGGAGATGGTGGAGTCACCATCCCTGGAGGTGTTCAAGAACCATGGGGATGTGGCACTGAGGGACGTGGGCATGGTGGGGTGGGTTGAGCATTGGACTTGGTGATCTTAGTGGTCTTTTCCAACCTTAATGATTCTATGCTTGACTGCTCTAATGGGAAGTCAAGTCCCCAGCCCCTATCTACTGCACCACTTAAGCCAAGCACTACTGGAATAACTCGGTGAGGTGCAGCACAAGCACATTTCCTTCCCCCTTCCCAACACCCTCACCTTATCCTGACATGCAGCCTTCTGCCTGCCCCAGGTGGCACCGCTGTCTTTCAGCCTCCCACCTCTGCTGACAACGAAGCAGGGACACAGGTGTCACACTCTTGTCCTACCTGGCTGGAGCGCAGCCTCTTGCTTTCCAGGCCATTCTTCTCCTGCAGCAGAGCTTCCTTTTTGGCCACTATAGCTTCACGCTTCCTCAGCTCATCCTCCAGCTCATCTAGGGCCTGGCGCTGCTCCAGCACTTTATCCATCTCCATGTCCAGCCACTTCTTCTGTTCCTCAATTTTCTGAAGGGAGAAGGCATAAGTCATATACATGCGTGCATACAGCAACAATTCCGGGGACTCAAGGGCAGTAGAGTTGATTCCATCTCTGTTAACCCTATGCAGCCCTGGCATCACTACTTCTATCATTCTCCATCTCCCACTACTCTTCTGCAAATATTTTGCAGCTTTTTTATTGATGCTATGATTTATAAGAAATCCTGGTCCTGGAAGCAAGATATGATTTGAGTTTTTTGCTGTTTGAATGACACTGTGAGCTGTTCTTAAAGGGAAGATGGACTGCTGCAGGAGCCCCTTTTGGCCAGGATGGTGCCTGTACCTGCTGCTGCTCCAGGCTGATGACGGAGCCATTGCTTCCACTCCGCCGCTTCCTCTGGAAAGCTGCAATTTCCTCTGTTTTGATGCGCAGGATTTTCTGGTGCTGCTCGTGCTTCAGTTCCAGTTCCTACAGGGGAAGGAGAAACCTTCAGCCATCTCAAAGGGATGTGAGCTGTTTCTCCAGAACCGAGGGCTGCGGGTTGATGGGCAGCTAATGTTCTCACAGCAGCGCATCTTTGCTACTTTTAAAAAGCACAGTACCCCCCAAGCCTAATGCTGTGCTGACCACAGTCACCATTGGAGCTGCTCCTGCTGGTTCCTACCTTGACACGGTGCTGCCGCTTGTTCATCTCCGCTTCCAGCCGCCTCTTCTGCTCACTCTCCTCCCGCAGTCGTCTCTGCAGCTGGCCCTGCTGCCGCCGCATCAGCTGGATGTTCCTCTCCAACTCCTGCACTCGCTTCTCACTCTGGGCCGAAAGCGACACCAGCCTCTCAGTTGCCTGCTTCTTTTTGCTCAGAACCTGCCGGAGGACCAAAGCTGCCCCTGTGCTCTGGGCAAGAGTGTTGCCAGCTCCCATCAGGGCAGAGCCATGTGCTCTCTGTCCACACTCACCCGTGCCTTGCTCTGGGCAGCTGCCACGCGTGTGCGGTACTCCTGCAGCTTGTGCTTTTCTCCAGGGTCCCAGGGCTCTTTACCCTCCAGCTCCTGCAGCTGCTTCTGGCTGTCACTCAGCTCAGTCCGCACCTGCTCTGCTTCCTGCTCCAGCTCACCGATCTTCTGGCAGTACTGCTTGTTCAGAGCCTGTGCGTCCCTGCCTGTAACACAATCCCTCATGCTCACTTCTGGGTCCCTGCTGTTCTAGCCCTGCAGGATGGCAGGTTTCCCCACCCCCCCATGCCTTTGGTAGGTAGCTACAGAAAGTGCAGGGGTGGAGCACACCAGGAGGTGAGGATGGAAGCAGGGACTGAATATCCCACCTAGCAGCTCCCTAGCTGCCTGATGCACACTGCCCACCAGTAGCTTTGCACCTGTCTTGATGAGCTCTGTGATCAGTTCCTCCTTCATGCGGATGTTGATGGCCAGCTCCCGGATCTTCTGCTGGGCTTGCACCAGCCTCCACTCTGAGTCCTTCCCTGCAGGGCGCTCCTGCCTCCTGGGTACCTCTGCAACACAAACTGCTGGGTAAGGACGCCCAGGGGACAGCAAGACAATCACACATAAGATCTGCAGCAAAGGACCAGTGCAGCACCAGGATAACTGCCCCTCAGCCTACAGCTGCCACCTACCTTTGGGCAGCTCCAGCTGCTCCTCCTGAATGAAGAAGGGATGGCCTCCGCTTGGCTCCTCACTCAGCTTGCTGCTCACCTCTCTCCTACTCCAGCTGGGAATCCCATTTCTACAAAGATGAGCAAATTGGTCACTTGGGTCTAGGCACCTCTTGCTGCAGCACTGTCATTTCTAACTTGCACAACTGTCATGGCAACGTGTGGTGTTGCCTCAGCCTCAGCTCACCGGCGCTGATACAGGGACCGCCTCAGCTCCCATTCTTCATCCTCTTCTGAGGACATCTCGGCTGCCTTCTCCAAGCCCTGGCTGTGTTCTCTCTGCAGGGCTGTGTCCCTGAGCTCTGCACTGCTGGGTAGGTTTGGGTGACAGCCGGCCGAGTCTTCCTTTAAGGAGGAACTGCTGTTGAGCTGTAGGGGTAGGGAATTGCAAAGAGATGAAATATGCTGCAGGACAGCCAGCATTAAGGAAGGCAGCTGACTTCCAGCTGGGCACTGCTGCTAGGTGCAGCAAAAAGGCAGAGCTCCAACTCACCTTCTGACAATGGCTCCTTCTGCTCTGCTCGGTGGGAACGCTGCTGAGGCCATGGGGCTTTGTGGCTGCCAGTGGGGCTGTGTGTGGTCTCTGGGTGGCAGTCACCAGGTGCAGGTTCTCCAGCAGCTCTGGCACACATAGGTTTGGCATCGCCATCTCCAGGCGCACGTGCAGCTCTGAGATCTTATCCTGCTGCTCTTGCAGTTTGTCACTCTAGGGAGGCAGTGAGAAAAATGTCACAAAGTAACACAGATCCCAGAGGTGCTGCAGAGGAACTCCAAGGCTGGATTGCACCTTGAAGCAGGGGAGGTTCCATTTAAGAAAGCACATCCTATCAATACCTGCAGCTTATACTGCTCCATGGCATCCTCCAAGGCAGCCAGAAAATCCCTGTTCTCCTCCTCCAGGCGCTCCACTTGTCTCTGCAGGTTGGCCACGTGCTTGTCCTTGATGGCCTCAAAGCTCTTCTCAGTGCTCACCTGCCCCTGGGACACATAAGAGACATCAGTCTGCAGACACAGGACAGGTAGGCAGTACGGCTGAGCTGAAACCCCCCAGCCGTTTGCTACCTGGGCTTTGGGCAGCTTGCACCCCTGTGCCTCCAGGCTCTGATCCTCTGCAGAAGTGCTCTCGATGCCGCTATCCAGCCCGGCCGAGGTCAGCTCGCTCCTCTCGCTCTCCACCGCACACAGCCACTCCTTCACCCGCAGGATCTGCTCCACGGTCAGGTTGCTGTCCTCCTGCAGCTCCATCAGCAGCCGGTAAGCGGCATCTGTGCAGGTGCGGTAGTGCGCGCACTCAGCCAGCAGCCGAGCACTGGGCTCCTGGGGACAGCGCTTGGTGGTGTCTGAGCGGTTGATGATGCGAGTCTCGGAGCGGTGCCGCTGCTCCAGCGCCTTCTGCAGATTCTTTATCTGCAGGTGGAGCTCCTCCACCTGCTCTGTCTCCTTGCGGCAGTTCACCACCGCTTTGTTCTGGATATTCTGAGCTCGGCTGGCGTAGTTCAGTGTGTTGAGGCTCTCGTCGAAGTCAGAGGAGGAAGGGCTGACACATGCTATCATCACAGTCTGGGCATTGCCCCCCAGGGAGTCCTTCAGGATCCTGCACAAAGCAGACAGCGGTGACTGAGATGGCTGGAATGCGTGGTAACGCAGCAACCAGAATGTTTCCAGTCCTTTTCAGAGGCAAAACCCAAAGAGAATGATACACGTGCTCTGCACTATTGGAGAGAGCAGAATGATGAAATAGAATCATAGAATTGTTTCAGTTGCAAGGGTTCCCTAAAAGTCTTCTGGTCCGACTCCCCCATACTGAACAGGCACACTGACAGCTGATGAGGTGCTCAGAGCCCTGTCCAGCCTGACTCCGGGTGTCTCCAGGGACAGGGCATCCAGCACCCTTCTGGGCAACCTGTGCCATTGCCTCACCATTCTTATTGCTAAAAAAAAAAAAAAAAATGTCTTCCTTATATCCAAGCTACATATCCTCTCTTATTGTTTGAAATAATTTCCACTTGTCCTATTAGACCCCACTAAAGAGTCTGCCGCCTCATTCTTCCAGCTCCTTTTGGTACTGTGAGGCCACTTTCTCTCCTTCCAGACTGCGCTGTCCCCAGCTCTAAGTCCTTTTAGAAGTGTTCCATCCCTTGGGTCATTTTTGTGGCCCTCCCTGGATGTGCTCTAACAGGTCTGTGTCTCTCCTGTACTGAGGACTCCACCTCTGGATGCAGTACTCCAGGTAAGGTCTCACAGAGAAGAGGCAGGATCTCCTCCCTTGCCCTGCTGACCACTCTGCTTTGGATGCAGCCCAGAATACAGCTGGCTTTTTCAGATTTACGTCCCCAGCTTGTACTGACAGTGGGGTTTGCTGTGACCCAAATGCAGTACCTTGCACTTGGCTTTGCTGAACCTCATGTGGTTCTCCTTGGATGTAGTGCTTGAGCCTGTATGGATCTCTCTGAATGGCAGAGGACAGAGGAGTAACAACTTGCATCATGACCGAGTTTCTACCTGAATAACTCCTGGAGCCAGGTACCACCCAATTGTGTGCTCACTGGCATGAAAGCAGAAGGGATGACTTGCCCTGTGAGCTTCTGTTCAGCCTGGGGTCTCTGCCAGCAAACCAGGTAGGCTGGGCATGAGAAGGACCACCAAAAAGCATCATGTCCCTGCTGCTGGGCCACCAGCCCATGGGATGTGTGGGGCCCCACTCCCCATCTGTACCTGGTGATTTTGGAATCCCTATAAGGAATGTGGCTGCCCTTCCTCCGAGGGTCCCCCAAGGCGCTGATGACGTTGCCCAAGGCCAGCAGCCCGCTGTTGATCTGGATGCTCTCCTTCAGCCTCTCCCCGGTGTTTCCCGTTTTGACGATCCGTTCTGAGCCCGCCAGGTCCACAAAATGGAACTTGGAAACCAGGACCTGCCCTGAAGCGGGGATGGTGGGCTGGTTGGACAGGGCAAGGCGAGTGACACGGCCAGCGCCGCGCCGCTGCTCCATCGTCACCGTGAAGATGGTGTGTGAGCGGCTCGACTGTGCATTGATGTGCGTGGCACCCGTGTGCTTGGCCGTGTTGCCCATCTCCAGCAGGCTCAGCACCTCATCCAGCCCTTCCACCTCAGACTCCTTCACACCGCAGAGCACTGCAACAGCAAATGGATAAGGGACCCAACAAAATGACAAAACCAAGCAACGGCCTTTGAGATGGGAGAAAAGGAAGCCCAAGGGCAGCTGCACATACCGATGTTGCCCTTGTCATCCTCTCGGATCTGGATGTCTTTGCTGGCTGTATCCACCTGCAGAAGGTCCCGGAACTCCTCCTTGTACACCTCCAAGTAGGACACGCGCACTGTGTAGTCAATGAGGTCATTCTCGTCAATGAGCTGGAAGGTCTCTGCCATGGCTCGTGGGATGATGCCCTGCTCATCCTCGTTGATGGAAGCTGGCGAAGAGACATGGACATGATCATGGGTTATGGCGTGTGCCTGGAGCCACGCTGGCTGGGGATGGGCTGGAGCCAGGGCTGCAGTGTAGGTTTCATCAGTGGGGAGCAGCCCCCCGGCCTAACTACAGCCTGCACTGCCTAAATTCAAACTCCCTGCAAGAGGTTTAGGACTTGGGGAAAACCTCACCCCACTGCTTCCTGGCACAGCATTGGTAGACTCATGCAACAGTTCTTCCTCGAGAAGAAAAAAGGATGTCAGTGTTCCCACTGATAACAAACATCCAGTGCAAAGCAAAAGAGTGCTGCCCTTTGGAGCCAGCGTTTCCCCATCAGCTCACCCAGCTCGTTATCTGCTTGCTCTGCCATTGTGATCTTAAGCTGTTCTGCTTTTGTCTCCAGCAGCCATGCAGAACTGCAACTCCACAGCTGGAGCTACAGCCTGACCTGAGAGCAGAGCAGAGATGGATCTCAAAGTACGGACATAACTCAGCATCCCAAACAGCGATGGGGTCCACACTCACTGAGGTAACTATAGATCCGATAATACCACTGAAACAACTTTGGAAAGAGGGATGGGTGGGATGGGAGCTACGGGATTGGGATTGAGGATTGGCGATGGAGATGAGATGGGCGGGAAGTCGCTGCCCGCCACTCACCGACGCTGGCTTCCCCGATGGTGTAGGTCTTGCCGGATCCCGTCTGCCCGTAGGCGAAGACGGTGGCGTTGAAGCCCTGGAAGAAGGCCCGCAGCAGCGGCCGGACGCAGGCGCCGTACACGGCCTCCTGCCCCGCCGCCTCGGGCAGCACGGCGGCGAAGCGGAATCGGCGGCGGTGGCCCAGCGCCACCTCCCCGGTGGCCGCATCCCCGCGCAGACAGGAGCGGTGCCCGCGCAGCACCTCCTTGGGCAGCAGCGGCCGCACCCGCACCGCCACCCGCACAGCCGCCCCCTCCGGGCCCATCGCAGGGCGGAGCGCTGCTCGGCGCGGTGCGATGGCGTCAGGCGGCCCCGCCCGGCCCGGCGCCGCGGCGGCCGTCGGTGCTGGGAGCGCGGCGGGCGGTGGGTGGGGTCGGGGCGCGATGTGCTCCGTCGCTTCTGAGATGCTCGTGGAGTCGTAGGATGGCGTGGGTCGGAAGGGATCTTAGGACCGTCCGGTTCCGTCCGCTGCCGTAGGCTGGTTGCCGCCCACCGGATCGGGTTTGTTTAAAACCCCATCCAACCCGATTGGAGCATCCACAGGTTTTTGGGCAGGCAGGGCCGGGGCCTCGCTGCTTTGTGAAGAGTTCCTTGTCTGCTCGTATCCACAAGTCCATCACTTTTGAGGTTCTCCATCACTTATGCTGTGCTCCATCACGATACGCCCCATCCCTGGCGGTGCTCAAGGACAGGCTGGATGGGGCCCTGGGCAGCCTGAGCTGGTGGGTGGCATCCAGCCCACAGCAGCAGGATGGAGCTGGGTGATCTTTAAGGTCCTTTTCAATCTTAGCCATTCTGTGATTGATCATAGCACGCTCCGTCAGTCGCGAGATGCTCTATCATCTGTAAGATGGTCCATCGGTTGTGATGCACTCCATCACTTCTGAGATGCTTAATCTGCTTTGAGACACATCTTCCATTATGAGATGCTCTGTGGGTGATCCTCCAGCCTCCGTGAGGAGAGACAAAAGGACCACATGTCCCAGCTGAGGAGCAGCAGCGTGGGCAGCCTCCTGGGATACTCTGCAGCCAGCCCTGTGTGCTGGGAGGTGACAAGGCCAGCCCCAGCGCTGACGTACCGTGGGGATGATCCAACCCATAGCAACGTTTTGAATCCCGCTGCCTGCAGCTGCAGGCAGTACCCCATAGCCCTGGAAGGTCCCTCGGGTGCACGTGGAGGAGCTGGGGGTGCTGCCATGGGGCTTCGGCTGCGCAGGAGTGCCAGCTTCACCCCCGAGCACCCGGCCCTCCTGGAGCTGCCCAGCCCTGTCGCCCTGAGAGCAGAAGCCAATGTGCTGGTGATGGGAGCAGACAGCGTGGGGAAATCAGGTGAGGAATGAGCGCGAGCTGAGAACTTACAGGCAGGGAAACCCATTTCTATTGCAAAAATAGGCTGCAGACTGCAGTGGGGTTTGGGGAATGAGCTGCAGAGAGCAGTCCTGCCTTTCTGCTGGTGTCCAGAAAGGGGAAAATCAGAGGTTGGTACCAGCAGTGGGAGTCTGTGGGGGAATGCGTCCTGAGTGTGTTCAGGTCTAAGCTGTGCGTGGGCTGGGTTTAAGATGAAAGTCTCAGAGGTTTGGGATTATTTTGTGATCCTTGTTCTCCCCTTTGCAGCCCTGACTGTACGTTTCCTTACTAGGCGCTTTATCGGGGAGTACGGAGACATGGGTGAGTGCTGACCACACCAGCCCCGTTCCATTCCCGTTAGGGACAGGGAGGTTGCAGGGCAAACCTGATCCTCCTGCAGGGTTTGGTTCCTTCCTGTCCTCTTCCATACTTTTCTATAGCTCCCCAGAGGCTTGATACTCATGTTTGATCAGGAGCTGTGCTGTCATTGTACTGGGGTGCAGAAGGTGCAGCTGTACATGGGCCGAGTGCAGGGACAGCGCGGCTCCGTGCCCCCAGCCCTGGGTCCCTATAGATTCTGGAGGAGATCAGCTGTGAGGGATCTCTCTGTAGAGACAAACAGCCTCAGACTCATTTTTTTGGCAGAATTCATCTACAGCCACACATTGACCGTGGATGGCCGAGAGGTTCTCTTCCACATCTGGGATGTCCCCAGCTCACAGGTGAGAGGGTTCCGGTCCCATTGTGTGCCCTCCTCCTAAGGAGGAAACCCAATCCGTTCCTTCTCCCCATTCCCCAGGATCAAGCTGACGATGGCTCCTCGGAAGAGAAACGAATCCAGTGGGCAGACTGCTTCATCCTGGTCTACAGCATCTGCGACCGTGCCAGCTTCAACCTCCTGCCCCTCAAAGTGCAGTTCATTAGGGCGGCCAAGGAGGGGCAGGGCCAGGTGCCCATCATCATCGTGGGCAACAAGCGGGACCTGCAGCACCGACGGGCTGTCTCCAGTGAGGAGGGACGGCTCCTGGCCCTGTCTCTGGACTGTGGTTTCTATGAGGTCTCTGCAGCTGAGGCCTACCACGGGGCTCTTATGGTGTTCCACGGACTGGCTGAGCGCATCCCCGATACCAGGCTGAAAAGAGGTGCTGGCATCCGGGGCATCGTCAAGACTGTGTCAGCAGTGTTTGCCCGTAAGCGGACGGACTCGCTCTGAGCAGAGTCTTTGTTTCTGTGTTGTGTAGCTGGATGAGGCCTCCTGTGTTCTCTGCAGATTGGGTGTGTTCCAGGAGCATGGCAGGTTCTCCAAACCCCAGGATCTGGGTCTCTGGCTGTACGTGACCAGCAAGGCAAGGGCCTTCCTCTGCTCAGCCCTCAGCTGTTGTTTGCAGCATCCCCAGCTCCTTCTGTGGGCTAGCAGGGAGAACATGCAGCTATGTCCTGCTCCATGTCCCTTTTGTCACCCTGGCATCCTGGCCGTGCCAGTACTGAGCCTGGAGGACAACAGGCAGAGTCCTTCACCCTCATCCTCTCCCACCCCATCTCATCCTATGTGACTTCAAGCAGTGCTGTGCTGCTGACCTCCCTCCTGCAGCCTTTTGGTGTCAGCCCAGGCTCAGCATGGGAAAGTCAGGCACTGGCCTTTTTCCCAGGATGTGGGACTGTACCGTGTGTCTCATAAATGCAGACCTCTGAGCCTGTCTGTCCCTGGGGAGAGGGGGAGGAAGGCAGGGAGGCCTTTCCCCTTCCCTGCTGTGCCTGGGAATGCAGTGTGTAGGAGGTTGTGTATGTGCAGTGCAGACAGTGATTGCTTTGCACTGTTCTGCAAATGGAATAAATCTTTGGCAGGAAGCCCCTGGTGGCTCTGAGTTTGTACTCCAGGCATAGAAAGGGGCACGTACAGTGTTGGGCATTGCCCCAGCACTGCAAAAAGCCTTCTGCACCCTGAGTGCTCTCCCTCCCTCAGTGTTCCCAGCCCTTTAAGGCTCAGTAGCCAGTAGGCAGCTCTTGTAAAGCAGACTATGCAAAGGGTGATGGAGGGGGAGAAGGTTTATTACTGCAGCAGGTACAATCACGAGTTGTGGGAAATGGGGCCTTCCTGCAGGAGGCTGGGGTACCGGTGCTCTGGTCTTTTCTCTGACCCCAAAACCGTGGAAAGAAGGATGAGGACCCAGGGTGCCCAGAGCTGTGGGTGCCCCATCCCTGGAGGTTCTCAAGGCCAGGTTGGATGGGGCCCTGGGCAGCCTGAGCTGGTGGGGACAACCAGCCCATGGTAGGGGGGTGAGACTGGATGGGCTTTAAGTCACTTCCAACTCAAGCCATTCTGAGATGATTCTATGTTGTTCTGTGATGTTTGATGGTTGTGTTGCCCTCTGATCCATCTCAGTGCTCTGTACCTCACCTGTCTGGCACTGCTTCTTTAACGAGCAGCAAGTGGCCCAGTGTCAGAGCTGGCTGGTCCCTTTTTCTCCTTCGCTGCTTCTCATCCCCTCTTCTCTGTCTACTTCTCCAATAGCAGCCCTTTGGGCTGCCTTTATTCTCCTTTTGGCCCCAAGGAGGGGATATCCCCTGGCACAGCTGTCACCAAGCCTGGAGCAGAGCAGGGACCCTCAACCACGGATGGACAGATGGACAACCGTATCTGTGCCAAGCTGGGGATGTGGGTAAGCAGGCAGTGTGGGATGTGGATACGTGAAGGCAAAGCGTGCTGGGGGCTGTTTGGGGCCGAGGCTCTCCTGCTCAGGGTCAGTCCTTCTTGAAGGCTGGGCTATAGAGGTTGGCGTAGTAGGCCCGGCTGTACATGGCCTCGGGGCTGAAGCGGTAGGAGCCCTCGCTCACACGCCGGCTGTAAGGCGCGAAGGCTGATTTCCGCGGCACAGCCTCAGGCTCCAGGGCTGAGCTGCGGTACAGATTGCTGCGTATGAAGAGAGGGTCCTCCAGGCCCAGGAAGGACAGCGGGTGGTGGCCGCGATATAGCCGCCAGTCACCCCTCAGCTGGGCCTTCTCCTCGGCGCTGGTGCCCACTGACTTGCTCTCTTCCTCCTCCTTCTGCTCAGCCTCAGGACCCGGCTTGCTGCCCCGTGCCGCCGCCTCGTCCTTGGACTGCCTGCGGAGCTGAGGGCTGGGCTGAGCAGTAGGGCTCTCCCTGGGGAGACTTTGGGACGGGTGGTTTGTCCCCATGGAAGCCCTCAGAGTAGGGAGTAGGTGGCAACAGGACAGCTCTGAGGGAGAGCAGGTAGGAAGAGGACGGGTGGAGGAAGGGGATGTGATCCCAGTATTAACTTTTGCCTCGCCTTTATGCAGGGAGTGGACCAAAAGGGGTTTTGCTGGAGGTGGGTGGGACCCGATCCCCGTGTGTCCCCAAGGTGCTGGGATGCACTCACCGGCACGTAGCTGTACAGGCTGCCCAGCAGGTGCTTAGGGGCACTGATGAGCGTCCCTCCCAGAGCATCCACTGTCTCCATGGCCCTGGACAGCCTGCGGGGTGTGAACAGGATCAACCCCTCTGCCGCATCCCAGGCCACAGCAGGGACCTTCTTCATGCCGGAGATGCCAGAGGCACAAGCACTCTGCAGGTTGTGAGCCACGCTGCCCACCAGCCCGAGGCCATCCCCTGCCTGCAGACAGAAAACAGCATCACTTATGGCAGCCCCCCCAGCCCTCTGGGACCTCACGTTTCTGCTGCAAGTGAAGGTGAAGAACACCGACTCTGACCTGCAGCTTCCTGTCCCCATGTCCCAGCAGAGCTGCTCCACCAGGGAAAGCCCTCCAGCCCATGTGCTGTCAGCAGGGCACCCCCAGACCCAGGGTCCTCCTGTTCACTGCTGAGACTACAGTGGGAGTACGTTTTGTGCTGGGACCCCAAACAAACAACTGGGAGCTAGGTGCTGATTTGGAAATTGGAGCACTGCCTGGCCCAGAGGCTGTTGCAGCCCTCTTTGGGAGTTCAGAGCTTTTTTTCCTAAGGAGGACTGAGCCAGAGATGCTGGTTGCTGGGTCCTTTGGATCGCACCCAGCCCCTGGGAGAATGCCAGAAGGGAAGTGCCTTGATTTGGCTTGTTGGAGAAGAGACTGAGAACATGGTGGGATCGAGATGATGCTCTGGGATGACCCCATCTCACCACTACCTCCATTTTTCCCTACCTCACCAGCATGGCTGTCCTCCTTCTTCTCTGCCTTCTCCTGCTTCTGCTCCGGCACCCTGCTCTGCCTCCAGCTGCCCGCAGTGCTCTGCCTCTCACCATGGCTCTGCGGCACCACAGGTGGGCTTGGCTTGGCCAGACTGCCCTGCAGGGGGGGACAGAAACCAGTGCTCAGGTGAGTTCCAGGCCCCGAGGCTTTGAGACAAGCTGGGACTCACCAAGATGGGGATCCAGACGACCAGTTCCTGTCCTTTGGCTTTGGCACGCTGGAGGTTCTGGGCAGTGTGCTGGTAAGCACGGTGAGAGGCGGTGCTGATCAGGGCTCCAATCCGGCCCAGAGTGCTGGGAGCACTGCTGGGAGCACTGGGAACACTGTGAGCCCTGTAAGTCCTGGATTGCTGCTGGGAGACCTTTGCTGCTGGTCTGCAGGTCTGCTTGGGCTTCAGATCTAAAGGTAGAACTGTACAGGGAGAGTGTGGGATGTTACAGCCTGGTGGGACAGCCCTGCACCAAGATCTTTCTCTTTCCACCTATACCCCATCAGTGAGTCCCCATCTCCATGGGGACCGTGTTGGGTGCTTCTTCCACCCCAGCAGACCCCTGCCTTACCAGGACACCCCTCTGCAGACACCCTGAGGTGATCTTGGCACCAGTACTACCTGCTTCCTCCTCCTCTTCTGGCAACAGGTACTCCATCAGCTTTTCCAGCCCACCCAGAGCGGTGTCCATCCCAGCGGCTGCCATCTGACTCACTGAGTTGCTCCTCGTGTACCTTGCTGTTGTCTCCACTGTGGTCTTGGTTGTCTCATAGCCCCCCACCGCCAGACCCAGGATCTTGTCCATGGAGTACCCAATGGTGCTCTTGGCACTTTGGATGGGGGTGGAGATGGTGTCCTTCAGTTTGGAGGCAAGCTGCAGGCAGAGAGTTGGAGAAGAGCCCTTCTGATGTGCTCTGGATGGTACAGAGTAGCTGGAGAGACCGTGGGCTATGCAAGAAGACATTCCCTAGAGCAGCAGGACAATTTCCTATGGCCTGGGCTGGAGGTAGCCAGCCATGCAGTACACTGCTGGCCTATATTTAGGAGCAATCCAACCACACCTGTGGCCCAGTCCTTGCTTTGAGGTGCCCTGTGGAAGCCCCTTGCTGTCACTGGTTGCCAGGTGGGAACCAGGGTCTTGGCCCAGAGGAGAAATCCTGTGGGCTCTGCAGGGGGGCTGGAGTGTCCAGAGGGTCCCAGAGGCTTTCTCACCCATGACTTACCTTCTCAACAGGATACTGAAGGGCTGGGATCTTCTCCTCCAGGTGGTCCAAGCCCCGACATGCCAAATTGTTGGCCATGGAGACTGCCTTGGGCAAAAGCATGCGGGGTGGAGATTAAGGCTAGGGGCTGTGCCAGGGGTGAGCGCGAGTGGTGTCCCACTGTTGGCTGCCCCGTCACACCCCTTCTGATGGACTCACACTGAGGCTCCAGCCTGCGTACCACAGGCTCCACGCTCCACATGGCCAAGGCGCTGGCACCCTTCACTCCCTGCTCATAGACCTCACACACTGAGGCCACAACTGGGTGGATCTCTTTGGTGCTGCTATAGGTCCGCTGCAAGCTTTCACAGGTTGAGCTCACCACCGGCAGCTGCAGGACACGCTGCAGCACGTTCTCCTGTGCATCAGATGGGGACCAGTTAGGGGCCAGCCAGCAGCCACTCCTCAAGAAAAGCTGAGTCTGGCTTCATGGCCCGATTCGTCTGTGAATCTGCATGTTCAACAAGGAAAATACACCTCCTGCTAATTTTATCTTGACATGGAGCCAGCTGACCCAGAAATCCCATGGCTAAATACTGATACAGTGCTGACGGGTCCTATTAGATCAAGGTTACCTTTGTTGACTCTCATTTATTTTATTTCAGGCATGTGAATGATGATATTTTGATGGCTGCTCTGTATTATTACAAGCAAAGATAAGACACAAGACAGCACGGTATGAGCTATTCTCCTCCCCCTAATTCCTCTCCCTCTCCCCACACTCACCTTGGCTCTTCCGTTCTGCAAGGGCTGATTCTTCTTTGCCGTCATTGTGCCACGTCCTCCTGCAAAGCAAAGTGCAGAGCCGCAGAGCGTGCAGTGAGGTCTGAGCCAGGCTGGGGCTCAGAGCATGATGTGCAGGGGTTGGGCTGAGCCGCACAGCTCCCCTGGGAGCTGTGATTGTGGTGTTGTCCAAGCTTTGACTTTTTACCAGTTAAACCCTAGAGCCAATGCTCCACACACTCCTCCTCTGCTGGAGCACTTCAGCAGCCTGTCCTCGCTTCGGTCCTGTGCCTGGGGTGTGTGGTGTTGGGGCACTACTACCCCCAGGCTCCACCTCCAACCTGGGCTGGGCTGGGGGGGCACGGGTTGCTGGGGAAACAGCTTCCCCAAAGGCTCTCATCTTGTGGGATGGATGGCTGCAAAATCATCCCCGTACGTCAAATGAGGAGATGATGAATGCAGAAGAGATTAAGACCTGCCTGTGTTTGTGCAGCACTGTGGCAGTGCACCAAGGCCAGGGAGAAGAGGAGGATAGGGTATAGACTGTGTGTGTGTGTGCAGCTTGGGTTTGGAGCAGCACAGGCAATGGAGTTGAGGGAGTGATGGAAAGGTGGCTGTGGTGTAGCCAAACAGCAGGACAGGAGACTCAAAGGACTTTGAGTGGGGATGAGCAGGAGCACTTTCCCTTACTACTAACAAAGGAAGGGATTGTCAGCATAAGGGAAGTAGACCTGCCTGGATCCCTACTCACCTGGACCAGCAGGACAGGCATACAGGCAGTGTCCTGTGGGAGGAACAGGCTGCCCAGGGAGGTGGTGGAGTCACCATCCCTGGAGGTGCTCAAGAGCTTTGGAGATGTGGCACTGAGGAACGTGGTCAGTGGGCATGGTGGGGGTGTGCTGATGGTTGGACTGGATGACTCCTGGAAGAGCCTGGGCTTGTCCCTGCAATAACTCACCGTGGGCAGAGGCACATGGATGTCAGTCAAGGTTTGGCACAGTGCTGCGGTGATTCAGGGTTCTCCAGACAGTGGGACAAAGGGCAGCAGCCTGCTCACAGGTCTGCTCTCTTGGCCATGGTGAACGGGCATGATACCAGGGGCAGCGTCAGCCTTCCTTCTGCCCAGTGAGAGCAGGGATCAGCAGACAGCACAGCCTCTGCCCTACTTGTGCCCACCCCCTCCCCTTCCTATGGGGCATTGTCTTCCTGGGCAATCTTTCAGTGTTTTATTTTACATGAGTTTCAAACAACATTGCCCACACGATTTAATTCTCCTTTGTGTCAACATGTATGTATTACTCCTTGGGTGGATTGGAGACTAATTTATTGCCTTCCACTTGGCAGAAAACCTTCCACCTACCCTCCCTCCCTCCCTGTCACCTTTCCTCTACAAAACGGCTCACTTGATCCCTCCCTGGAGATGTTGGTTTTTAGACCTTTGATTGCTCCTGCTGCTCACCTGGGAATGCTGAGCAGCTCACTCTTCCTGAAATATCATGCCAAGCACAGTGTTAACATTAGGAAAGCCTTGTCTGTGAGTAGATTACTTATCTCACTTACCATTCTGCTGTTAATTGCTGCTATTATGAACTGCATGTAAGAGCAGTCATTCAGAAGGAAACTCTTGCTAAATCGTTGCTGAATGCAATGCTTTGTGTATTGTTCAGGGAACAACATTTTGGAGCCTTTACGTTTGTAAAGTTCTTGCTGCAGGGGATAGGAATAAGCAGTAAGAGCAGTATGCTACCAGCAAGAGCTCGGTTTTACTGGTTTATCCCTTCTCCGTCTCTCCCCATCTCAGTTGGAGATGCTATCCTTCACTCTCTGCCCTTAATTCATCATTAAACATCTGCAACGGCTTCAGAAATCTCAGTGATATGAGAGAAGCCTCCTTCAGAATCTCTTTTCCCCATCCTCAAAGTCACACACAGATGCAGTGTTATATGCATCAAAGTTTATTGCTTGTGTTCAAACAGCTCTCCTTATTCCAATTATTGTATTAGAAACATACACAGAAAAGGCACCAAAAGGATTTTTTCCATTTGATTGCAATTCTATGGCTTCAGTCACGTTACATTAAGGTACATTAAACTGCTAGCCCCCAGCAGGGGAGCAGAAAGGCAGTATTAGTGCTTAACATCCACTGAAGTTACTCCTGTGTGCTCTGACCCGTGTTATGCCAAATAGAGGTAAGGCTGAGAAATGCTGAAAATTCACTGCCCCATCTCCCAGGTTACGTCTGTACTTGCTGAGCCACCCCAGCCCCTCCAGGAGGAACACCAAGGACTGCTCTCCATTCCCCCTTACTTATGAACTACACAGGAAAAAGAGGAATCAGTCTGCAAACCAGCATAGGATCTGTTTTGTACCCAAGAGGTCTCCTGAGAGCAATTCATAATGCAGCTCTTGCAAGAAGACAGATTCTGTAGGCCAAGAGTGGCCAGGGCTCTGCTGATAAATCACCAAGACTCTTCTCCTTTCCTTACCGGGTTGCTGACACTGGAATAATGGTCAAATCTGATCAAGGGAGGAATTGGCCACACAGTGCCAGCAACTCAAAGGCACACTGTATAAAGAAACTAAGAAACAACAACAAAAAACCCAACTGTTAAACAAGTAGCAAGAAGAAACCCTTGAAGACAACACATTCATTATGCCCTGACCTGCAGAGTGCTCTACTTTTAGTGGTACTCATTTCCATATTAAAAACAAGAGTTGCTACGGGCCATATTTGGTCTTCAGACACACTTAATTACCCTGCTCAGCAACCTCTATTTTCAAACACTTCATTGGCAGCCTAACACTTCAGATTCAAAGTGGAAGTAATTCCAAGCACGACCATACTGACTTAAGGTAAACTGGGGCACTGCATTACCATGCCTGCTCAGTTCCACAGCCTCCTCCTTTAATAAAGGTGACCGGCACTTTTTAATTTCTGTTTACATAGAGAATCAGAAATAATAATCGAGTACGTTGGTCCTGGTTAGGATAATCTCTATTCACATCTCCTGACAGATTAAACAAGCAGCCCTTACAGCCAGAAAGCAACAGAACACACAGGCCTGGCAATGATGAAGAAAAGCAATAATTTTGTGTCCTATGCCACGTGCAAATCTTTCTCAGATGGTGTTAGAACTGATACTCTGCAAAGTCAGGAGCAACAAAGACAGCACATCATGTAAGCTGTTAGATTGCTGGACACAGCATTTCTCCTCTAACCTAGCTCACAAGCCAGGCAATCATTCCAGCCAGAAAACTGAAGAGCAGTTATGCAGTCGCAGGGCAAACATGAGGCATTTTCAAACGGTAGAACCAATGAGGGAACACACAAGAAATCTTGCTGTCATGATGGAAGGATAGAGAGGATCAGGAAAGAAAATCTGAAACGTGAATGCCCAAGTCCAGGTAATAAGCTTCTCTTCTTGAGGACATTCTGATATATGATCAAGTCTGACTCCATTCCCTTCCCACTGGGAGCTTGCACAACTAGAAACACCCTTGCAGCCTTTCTTACTTGACAAGCTCCAAGACGACCTTTTCTCCTTAACTGCAGGTTCCAAAGCTTCTTATTACACTGGACTTTTTCAAGTAAAATTAAAACAGCAGAACAAGCTGCTTATCACACTGTCATTAATGTAAAATGGCTCACTTGGAATCACAGGAATTAAGGTGTGGATGTAATGGGAAACGTAGTGCTTATGACAGGTTCCAGATTCACAGCTTCACTGCACTCAGATCCCTACGAATCACAGCATTAGCAGCAATGAGACCAGCATTTCCCACATGCATTTCTTCACCAAAATCCTCAGCCATGGTCTGCTGGAAGAGTTAGTTGGTGGCCAACCCATCTTGGCTTATATTATCAAAGGAAAAGAAGTTTTTGATCTCTTGAGACGTAAGTTGGCGCTCACCAAACTGGAGGTCCAGAGTAAGCACTGCATGTTCATGTTACACAGGGATCACTGAAAGCTCAGATGACACCACTTTCCAGTTATCATCAAACCATTGCCTACAGAAATCAGGATCCAGCAATCCAGTCCTGTCAGAACACTCAGGCTTTACTTTAGGCTATCTAACCACAGTTTCTAACTTGTCTGAACATATTACAGAAAATTTGGCTATAAGAACATTTGATTGCTGAATTTTAGCTTTCCTGTGTAAACATGATTAGTTATCAGTCATACACATACTACAATAGTCTAGGCAGCTATTTCATAAAGCTGTATTAAAATATAGGATCATCAATATTTCCTTATCTAGCAGCCATGTTCCAAGTCCTCCTTCTGTTTGTGCAATATTACTCTGCCTTCTTCCACCTTCGCTCTGTTGGGCACCAAACTCATCTGCAAAGGCACAGGGAAGGACAAAGGGCAGAAGTGGCTTATTCAGAGCGAAAAGAACTCATCTTGAGGTTAAAGTGAGACATCTTCATTTTTAAAGTGCCATGTGGAGAATAAGAACCTGTCAGAGGATCAAAGCTGCTGGCTCACTGCGCACTGAGCAGTTCCTCTTACATCACTCTTTCAGCTTCAGATGCGGGCTCGCTAGAGTGAGGATCCCCACCAGAGAGGAGAGGAGCCCACAGAAACCAATCACGCCTGGATTGGTTTTGTAGATGCCCAGTGTGTCCAAAGGACCAGAGAGATCACAGAGGTTCTTCACCATGTCTAGCAGCAGAGGAGGATGACTTCTGAGTATTTGAAACAGCAGGAAGAGAAAACCATGCAAGCCATTACATTTGGAAGAGTTTAGTTGCTGATGTTGTTCATCCCAGAAACAGTTCTCCTTCATCTTTTCTTCCTGTACAGCTTGTTCCAGCCTCCAAGAGACTTCATACCAATCCCTGGCCAGGTTCATCAGCAGAGAGAAGTAGTAGCACTTGGTAGCCCAGTTCTGCCATTTTGCTTTATTGATGTCAGACTGGAGCCCAACGTTCTTCAACCACAGCACCGTGTCGCAGAAGAAGTACAGAGCACGGGTCAGGTTGGAGGCTGTCAGGCAGATGCGAGGAAGCACTTCGGGAAGCTCTGTAGTTTTCCTGGCTGCTACCAAGGCGTGCACCACATTGCCCAGCCGGAACACTGCAAGAAATGCCACAAAGGTCAGAATGGCTACTGCAGGGGCACAGCTCTGTGCACAACTCAGGATGTCACTGCTCCATGTGTACATTTCAAAAACTTAACAGGCTTTGGGCATTTGTATGTTTAAACAACTCCTGTCTTCAGGAAAATTGTGAAATGGTGCCTCCCCAGCCATGAATTTGTTTGTAGTTCCCTGCAAACAAGAGCAGTATATTTATATTCCATTTCAAGCCTTACCACAGGGCAAGATGGATTTCATCCCTCGTGCAGGTTGGGTTTCACCCCACAAATGTTAATACAATAGTATGCAAAATACTTTTTATAACCTGCAGCTTTACAACAGTGGCAGATGTTGGCAGCACCCGAGGGTTAGTGGAACTGCAAGGCTCTGAATTTAGGCCTGAAGTCTGTTAGAGATTTGTTTTGCAAGCGAATTGATTAAGCAAGAGAATTACAGTTATGCTGATACTCTCTCCTAGAAATGATGATCCTCCAGATGTAATTGCAGTAATAAAATTAATCTATGGTAACGTACTAAGTTTGTGTATTTCCCTCTGGAAGTTCCTCTGGAATTGAGCAATTGACAAGTAGGTGTAAGGTCAGCCTGAAAGCAAACTACAATTGCAGCAACAGCACAAGGAGAGCAAGTGTGACACGGGATGGAGGGATGCATTCAAGTTAGAGTGTGAGGAAAGTACAGAACGGTGCATGACTGAGCTCCCAGAAGCGATAAATGTCATTCTGGCCCTATTGATTCTGGCTGGTTGCTGCAGGACTGCGGGCAGTTCTGGGAATACACTAAAGGGGGTTTTGCAGCCCAAAGAAAGCCCCCAAGGCCAGGAGCTGTTTGGATGGAAGGAGCACGTGGGGAAGGACCCCTCTGCACACCGGTACTTACTTTTACGGCCAGAGCTCATGCTAGATTCCAGCTGCTTGAGTTTCAGCACCAGCTTCTCGTTATCAGCATTACGCTCTATGACATAGCTAAGCAACATGCATGTGTACTGAGTGGCTCTGGAATGGAAAAACGAGGAAAATGGCACGCGGGTGAAACGTGGACAATTCGCAGGGGTGGTAGAAGGAAGACAGGGCGGCTGTGGGAGCCGGGGGGAGGGGGGGCAGCTACTGGGGACGGGATGGACGACGGGGACGGGGGGGAAACCTGGGAGCTGCGGGGGCAGAAAGCGGCTGGGAGCCCCGAGGAACCCAGGATGGTGTTGAACACTCACCGGAAGATCCTCTCCCTCCCCTGGCTGCGGTTGGTGAACTCCACGAAGCCCTGCATGGCGGTGGCAGCTGGGCGCCCCGGGAGGTGCGCGGCCGCTCCGCTCCGCCCCGTCTCACGGCGGAACCCTCCGCTCCGGAGCGCGTTTCCGGCCGGGCGGCGCTGTTGCCATGGCAACCCGTACACAGCGGGGTCGGAATGGGGGGGGCGGCGGTGTCACCTCTAAAAGGGTCCGCCCAGGAGCGCCGCGCTGGGATAGCGGCTTTCGGGGCAGGCGGCTGCGTTCATTTGTTGTCTTTTGCCTCTCGGTTGGGTTTATTCACTGCGAAGGCTTTTTCTTTTTTTTTTTCTTTTTTTTTTCTTTTTTTTCTTTTCTTTTTTTTTTCTTTTTCCTTTTTTTCCTCCTTCCCCCCACCCCCCCCTTTTCTCTCTTTTCTATTTCTTTTCTCTTTTCTTTTCTTTCTTTTCTCTCCTTTCTTTTTTTCTTTTTCTGACGTGTAGCCCCAAGTATCTGTGTGGCAGATGTTCCCAGGCCATGAGTAATGCATGCAACAAAGCAGAAATGTGCTGTATCTAACAGGCTTGCTTTCACTGCAAGGAACCCCATTCCCACTTGGAGCTCATTGACCAGCTTTCTCTTTTCCCCCATTACCTCATGAATGCTGATACTGTACGGTTCCTTGTTCTGCATCTCCTCTGGGGGCCGCATCTGCGCTGTGTTTTGCATCTGGAAAGGCAGAAGGATGTTTGTGCGTGTCGGGCAGCATCCCCCGGTGACTCTTCTGCCATCTGAGCAGGTCTGGAAGAGGACAAGGAGGATTTCTTCCTGCAGGATCCCAACTGGCTGTGTGATGCCACACCTCTGCCCCTCAGGGTGGTCAGCAAAGTGGTGGTGTTGGTCTCTGACAGTCCCTGAGAGAAGGGAGGCACTCCAAGAAGCACAAAAATGGAAGGCCTGTTCCACCGAATGCTTTCCTACGGCTGAATTCCCGATACAGAGCGCCTCAGAGCGAGGAGAACACTGATTACCTTAGCAGTGTTTCTAGAGAATATCTACTGAATTAATTTTGCATCCCTCCATCCATCACCTTCCTCAGAACGCACCACCACCCCACTAATTCACTGCAGTTTCTCAGCTTGCCTGACAGGTTCTGCTTCTCACTCATCTATCACGCCTCTCTGAAAAGAGAGAAGCAGATGCTAAACAGCACTAAATTCACCTTCTGCTTTTCTGCCTGGCTCCACCCTTGCTTGCTCAGGAGAAGGTAATTAGTAGCATACAAATGAGTGAGCTCAGGGTTGTGTTATGGTGAACATTAGAGAAAAGGGCTGCTCCTGGGGCCACAGGGGTGTTTGGAGCAGAAGTCCTGCCTGTCTCATCTGTCCCCTGCCCAGGGAGGTGCTGAGGTCACTGTCCCTAGAGGTGTTCAAGAGCCATGGGTTTGTGGCACTGAGGGATGTGGTCAGAGGCGTGATAGTGGTGGGCTGACATTTGGGCTTACAAGTCTTTTCCAACCTAAGAAGCTATGTCTGCTGCTAGTTGGGTGCACTTATCTTTTCCCTTTCTTGGGGCAGCCAATTGCCTGGCAGTATCTGGAAAATACATCTTTGTTGGTCTGTGTGTGGGTACGGCTGCCTTCAGGATGTTTGACTGTACGCAGGTCAGTGCTTGGGATGCAGTCAAGACAGAGGTTTGTGCCATCAGCTCCACAAATTTAGGGAATGAGAACCACACTGCACAGGCTGTGGATGAAATTGGTGAGCGGGACATGGGTTTCCCCATCTTGACTGGTGGGTTGCTGTGCTGAAGAGTTGGCAGTGACTTTATGGAAGAGTGCTAAATCAGGAGGAGTGTGAATATGACTGACAGGTTTCCTAGAAAGTCCTGCAGAGAAAGGTGTTAGATAACAGATTGTAGGGTGATAGAGTGGCCCTAAGGCCTTGGGATTAGAAAAGGGTGTGGGTTCGGTGTCCTGACTGGAACAGCAAAGGTAGATGTGGAGCTGAGGCTGAAGAGCAATATATTTTAGGAATACATTGGACCAGACAGAAAAAAGCATTGCTAGGTGTCACCTCTTGCCTCTGCTTTGTTTCAGTATCTGGAATTGCACAGTCCTGTGGTAAATAGCTTTGTTTCTTGATTCATCTGAAACCTGTCATTTCTGGCAGAGATAGCTTTCAAAATCCATTATGCATCGCTGAGTACAATCGAGTGCTTGCTGGTGTTGACATAAGGAAGCCAATGAAAGTTTATTGCTGGAAGCAGTGGGATATTCTTCCACCTGCCCAGGAAAAAAATATAGCCCTGTTCACACACCAGCACGTTATAACAGCCCACTCTCAAGAGCATGGCTGCCATCTGTTCACTTTCCTTCTGCTACTTCTGTATTTCCATTGCAGGGCTTGTTTGGCTCTTCTGCTTTCACAACGAAACTTCCTGCTCATTAAAATCCTAAACGAGGTGGTAAGTACCGAGTCAGTTACCATCATCATAGTATGGCTTGGGTTGGAAGGGACCTCAAAAGCACCCAGTTTCAACCCCTCTGCTGCAGGCAGAGTTGCCAACCATGAGAGACTGGTCAAGGGCAGGCATATAATGTCATGAAGAGAACTAATTGCCCATGACAGAATTTCCTGAGGTCAGCAGAGAGCCTATTCACTAAGCCAGGAGCATGCAGGTAGTTTTGTGATGTGATGTACACTTTCTGAGTGCCAAACTCATTTCTGAATGCCATCATCTCAGGTGTGTATCTGCAGCAAAAGCAGCTGCTGGAGGTCTCTGATACCTTCCATATAGGAGCAGAGGAATGAACCTGCCTTTAGACTAGTCTCGGGGAAGTAATTTCCACTGCTTTTCAAATATTCCAAGCATTCTAGGTGCCTAGGAATTCTGTTTCTAACCTTCCCCATTCCTCTTCCAGCTTAAAGAATTTCTTCTGCCACTACTTGTCCTCTCCAAAAGGCCTGGTGTGAATCAGTGCTGATCCCAAAAGTTGGCTGACTGAAACTGGTCAGTGCAGTTCCCAGAGCCAGAAGGCTCTGTAAAGCAGCTTTCCTTCTTGTGGTGCTCACTGGACATTGGGAGGCTGAGCTGGAGGCTGTGGTGTCCGTCTCAGTCATGCACATGAATCCTTAAGTGAGAGGAGAGGTGGACTGCAGGGATCTCACAGGGATTTTGTATTTTAAAAAATAGCTATATGTTTTAAGGATGTAAGACAATGGAGGCTGCTTGCTTGAGAGACCTTTCCTCCTTGCTTCCAGTTGCTCAACAAGGTTTCCCAATGCAAGCAGCTCAAAAGTTTGGCTGGAGGTTTATGGATTGCCTAAGGATTTCTGGCTGAAGGAGACAGGAAGGAGTTCAGGGGCCACAGCAAGGCTGACTTTTAGGGAAAGGAGGTTGAACTGCACATCTGCAGTACAGAATGGCTCCCCACTCTCTGTGTAACTTCTTCTTAGGCCCTCTTGCCTACAGGTCTTTAACCAGGTCTTGCTCTTGCAAGCAGTGACAGCAAGATACAGGCTGAACGAGTCTGGCAGCCCAGAGGGATGCGTCTCTGCAGCTGCTCCAGCCACCCAGCCCACATTGCACAAGGCCTTTGTACTATTGGGACATATGTACTCTCCCAGGACATGCTTTCCAGCAGGATTCCTTTGGTCCCAGGGCCAGCATTCCTGCTGCCCCTCCCTGAAACTGCCAGCTCCTTTCCCAGCAGCGTTGCTCCATCCTCCCTTGCCCTGTGCAAGGGTATTCCCAGAGCTTCTCCCTTGTGTCATGCAGGGAAAGTGAAGGAGCAAGCAGGGAATCAGACCTTGTACCTCCACTGGAGAGTCTGGTCCTGGTAAGGACAGTGACTTGAGTTCATGTTTTAGATTGCCTCTGAGAGGAGCTTGGTGGGTCCATAGCTGAATCCTTCCTGGCACAGAGAGCTTGTTGGGACTGACCACTGCTGCTTCTGTTCTTTGGCAGAGAAGTCTGGAGCAGCACAGAGATGATTCTGCAGAGGTGGTAGCTGACCTCAGTGAATATACTGAGCTGTTCTGGGGGATTTTAAACACTGAGTCAGTGCTAAGCCTTCTCCTGTGTCACTTTCACCCTCTTAGGTTTCACCTCTATCCATCTGAGTTCTCACCTCTTCCTTCTCAGACATCGTAGATTATTTAGCCAGAACTTCTCTGTTCAGCTGAATCCTTGATGTGTGTTAGTGTGTGGGTGGTGGTGAGGACAGAGCAATGAGGGTCCCTTTGGGATTTTCCATTCCCAGCAAAGCACGTCTATGAGCTAAAGTCCTAGGCTCTCTGAAGTCGAATCTTTCCTTGCACTCATCAGTGCTCTCCAACCTTTAGTCCTGCTTCTGAAGCTTTATTTTTTGTTGAGTCTTCATTATTCTGTTGCAGGAGTCTCCTGTGTCTGCAGACAAAGTTGATATAAAGCTGAGTCTCCAAATGCTGCTGCTGAAAGTGAAGCCACCCAAACCCATTACAGGTCAGAGGCTGTTTCTGTACTTGGAACATGCAGGTGGCAAAGGAATTATGGCCCTTAAGTCTACAGAACAGCCAGAAAGTTTCAGAAATGTCCTCCCTCCTTCCTTTCTGTGCTGTTCTTTGTAGTTATCTGTAATCCTGTAGTGGGAGCTACTTGTTGCCCAACCATCTCACGTGTCACGTTTGTTAGCACAAAATACTTCAGTGTGTCTGGAATCAGATGTCACGCGTCCTTGGCTTCATTGCCACCAGAGAGAGAGGAGGCTGCTTCCTAGGTTTTGGCAACCTGACAGCACCCTTATCTTATCTCTTTGATCCTGGATTCATAAGAATGTTCTCTTTTGCAGATGGGATGGAGAGGGAGCTAACCTTGTACTGAGATGATGTCAAAATGCCTCATAAAGACAAGGTGAGCTGGATCCTCAGATGACTTCTCCTAGTTTCTCCCTTCAAATACTGGAAAATGAGCTAGTGATATGTAAAGTCCCTAGTGTATATTCTTAATGTTGAACTACTTCTACCAGGAAAATGCACTGTGATCCTTTTCAGGACAATGTCTCCCTCAAGATGGTTTAGTGAATGTGCATCTGGGTTCTTCTCCATCTTCATAGTGTCTGTTTCTCCCAGGGCTGTGACTCTTTCCTTTATGTTTCTGATCTAGGAGCAAATTTCCAAAGAAAGCGGATGATGGCAGCATGCTGGGTTTGGGGCACAGTCACCTGATTGAGGACTCCCAGTGGAGAAGCAGGAGGCAATTTTTGCACCACTTATCAAGGGTATCTGGAGATTGAGGGTGAGAATGAGAGCAAGGATGAGGTCCTCAGGTGAGTGGGAGTCCTAGTCAGCATTCTGTTCCATGAAACTTCAGTGTGGGATACATGAAGTGCAGATGGAAGCGTCTGACTTGGTTCTACTGCTTTCATCCTAAGGTTTCAGGACAGGGGATTAGCATCACTCCAGATCCTGTTGCAGCGCTACCTACTTTTACATGCCTTTCTTTTACATGTATTTATTTCCTTCCTTACTCAGACATGCTACTTTACATTTTCTCCTGCCCATCTGGATCCTGTAGATGGGACTAGTGAGGTAAACAAACAGGGCTAAAAGTTGTTGACACGTGAAGTATGTCGCTGCATGACACTGAGCTCCAGTTAGAGATCAGTGACTCTAGGTTGGGTTGACTCTGTAAATTCCATCTTCCAGAACAAATGTCTGGCTTAAACTGTCAACCCTATGCCAGCATGGAGTCAAACAAGCTTTGCTCCTTGGTTTAAAATAAATGAGAGAGCATATAGGCAAAGTTAAAAATAATAATAATAAAAAAAAATCACAGGGAAGGGAGAGTTTGTTGTGTTCTTGTTTGTGGGAGCAGTTCCACAGCAGTTGTGAGAGCTCTAAAAAAAGTTTTCTGATGGGGTTTTAGTGTCCTGAATTGTTCCTTTCTTCATTCCCTGATCTCCTTCCCACATTTATTGTCCCTTCTGCACGCTAGATGTTCCAGCTGGCACCAGTGTGCACTGGGATGGGAAGCACAATTTCTGCTTCAATCATTTATGGAGAAAGTAAGAACTTCTTGCTTTCCCTCACAGAGCACTCTGTGGGGGGTGGGAGTGTTGTGGCCAGTAGCTGTCACTCAGGCAGTTCTTCATGATTTGGGGAAATGAGGAACGAGGAGGAGAGCAAATCTGATAATAGACTTTTTAATGCCTCCCCAGGTTACCCACTATTTGACTGCCGTTCTAGAGGATTGTCTCATCCGCTGCATCCATTTTCTGCAGAGTGCTGCAGCTGCCAGCAATGGGACATCTTGCCCTGGTATAGATTCTGCCTCTCCCATTGTGGAACTTCTAGTGCTGTGTACAGTGGAGTCTTTGTGTTTGGTGAGAGCATGCGGGGCCAGGAAGTCCAGCATCACCATGCATCTGTCAGACAGGCGAGGCAGCTCTGGTAGATCTCACTCTGAAGAGATAAGGTGTTACACTGACTGGGTCCAGCTGGGAGGCTCAGATTTCTTTGGCAAGAGGATTTTCTACTAGCTTCACCCAGATAGCTGTGCCATGCCACACAACTTGGTTTTGCTAGGAGTCAGTCCCAACCCTGAAATCCAGTGGTTATGCCAGAACTACAGGTATTTCTGCTCCAGGGCTGATGTTCAGCTGGTCAGCTCTCTGACAGGTACCCAGGGCACTTTTTTCTTGTTCCTTCTGTTCTTGACAGGTAACTTCTACCTGGAAGACAGAATAAGTGTCTCCTGCCATCTTTCTATCAACTCTGCTGCTCTGGGGATTGTGGTTTCCTGCTTGCATGGCGGATGGGACTTGCAACTACAGCATCATTCTGAGACAGGTTTTGGGGGCTCTTCTTCAGAAGGAAGCAGGCTTTATTTCCATAGGGAAGGGGATTGGCTGGAACCTCACGCCAGCCCCTTTGCTGTCATTACTCCAACCTGCTGGTACACAAGACAAGTCAAGCAGTGGCATAATCCTGAGTCAGGCGAATGTCTGAGAGGAGGGTGGGAGCACAAATTCTCACAACACGACCTCGTGGGTTAATCTACAAGAATTGCTCAGAACTGACTAGCTGTTATATACTGGTACATATTGGTACATCTCTACTAACAATCCTTCACTGTTGTTGTCTCTGACCGAGGGATGAGCAGCAGCAGCAGGCAGATGCATTGGCACAGAGCAGAGCCAGTCACAGCACCGTTTTCCTTTCTCACATCAACTCCTACCCACTGAAGGAGGCTTTCCCAGAGAAGCCAGATTTGCCTTTCATGTCCTCAGAGAACCTGCCATTGAGAGATGTAACATTTTCTTAAGTGATTTAAAAGTGCAGAGATAAGTAAGGTAAGTGCATTGTTGCAAGCTGTGGTGTCACATCCATGCAAGTTCTCATCTTGGAGCTTCTGGGCTCTTCCGTGCACTGTGACACAGACATCTGTCTGCATAAGGTTGATGTTCAACTAACTGCACCCCTGCCAGCGGCCCAGAACATGTGTCCCTTCCTCCTCTTCTTTCTGTCCTCCCTAGGATAGCTCACAGCTGTAAATCTGGGTGCCTGGGACAGGCCTCTCATTCCAGGTAAAGAGAGTGTGCTGGTTCTAGGTGAATTTGTGCAATGTAAATCATAATGCAAGACTGTCAGATAACAATACTTGCTTAACTGCCTGCCTCTTCGTTTGGTCCCCGCAGCCAGGCAGAGCTGGGATCTCTTTGTACCACGCTGCTCCCCACCATTCCTGGGTCAATTCGATACTTAAGTAGGTTTGTGTTGTGGGTGTTTTGGGTCGAGGGGCACCCTCACACCGGGTGCAGAGCTCAGCAGGTGCACTGAGTTCATGCTGTCACTAGATGGCAATGTGATATCTCTTATTGGGTCACTTCTTCCTTGAATTCTTAACCTGGAGCCAGATCCACGTCAGTAACATTCTGTTCATTCTTATCACTAAGTTTTAATTTTCCTATCTGAATTGGAACAGCTGGGCACAGGTATGACCTTACAGCACTTACTACCTGAAAGGCTTCCCTAAATTCCTTGTATCCAGAGTGAATCCAGTGGTGTTATCTGGTCAGTTAGGGACAGAAAACTTTCATATCATGCCAGTAGCTCTTTTCCTTAATCTTAAAAAGTCTGCATTATGTCAGCTGGGAGAATGGCAGGGGCTGTGCTGACTCTCTCCTTCCCTTGTGAGGCAGCAGTGACTGCTAGGATTCAGGGAGCATTATCTGAGTACTGAGGTTGATGCAGGTATGAGCAGCTGCCACGGGCAGGGAAAGTCAGAACATAAAGGGACAGAAGAAGCCGCAGTCAGCCCTGCATCCTGAGGCCAGGCTCTGCTCTATCACAGCTCTGCAGACCTATGCTCCAGCACAGATATTTTATCAGCAGCTCTGTTCAAATCCATCCTGCTCCTATCCAGCTTGGGGCAATTTGTCAGGTGAACTATCAGCTTGCTTGCCACAGTGCAGCCACCAGGACGTGTACCCCGCCTCTCTTCTTACCTAATCTTCAGCTCCTTCCAGCAGGGCTCAGCTCCTCCTCATCAGGGACAAACACAGCTGATGGAAGAGTCTCCAGGTAGGAAAGAACTATTACTGAGGTGATAGGTCCAAAACCTGCATGCTTCAGCGAAGGATTTGTGCTGAGTGTTTGAGTCTTCTCAAGGCCCTGGAACATCAGAGCAATATGGTGTGTTATAGTTCCCTCCTGAATAAAGCCTTTCCTCCAAGAAGTGGTGTTTTACCAGACTCCAGTCTCCTGTCCTTCTTGTTGCTGAGTCTCATCTCTATGTCTTGTCTACTGCTCTGAGCCAGGTGGGCAGGCAGCAACATCCTTGTGCTCAGACTTGGTCTTTTTAATCCAGGCAGCAGATCAGCCATGAAGATGGGCATCTCCTGAGTACAGCAGGGCAGTGACACTGCGGAGTGACTCAGGCCTTATCTGGGCCAAACACAGGTCAGAGGCCGTGGAAAGGTGAACCATCCCTTTGTATTTTCAGGTCTGTAGTTGCGTGGCAGCACCCTTGGTGTTAGCTGCAGAATACGACTGCTCAGCTGGGGGCTGACAGGCTGACAGCTGAACTGCATTTTTGCACTGGACATCTTTGTTTCTTATGGCAGCCAAAGGAACTTGAGGGGATTTAGGAAAGGAGACTGAAAATATGCATTTCAAGCATCTAGAAAGCATATTTGCCTGGCTCCTGGCACTGCAGAGCTGTGACACTGCACCCACCACCTCAGGAGGGGCTGTGTCAGTGCATGTAATGAAGATTTATATAAATACCATCAGAAAGCTCCAGTCTCTTTACAACTGATCGTGCTTCCAGGGTGACTGTCTAATCCACAAAGAATGTACCAAAGCTGCCAACAACCATTCCTGTGTGCATGACTGAGCTGTATTTTTTCCACATCTCCTGCTGGTGACTCCCCCAAAGGTTCAGCAAAGCATCAATACATGGAATTCAGCACAGAGCTAAGCAGGCACTCCCACACCAAAGTCCCATTTTGGGTTCTCATAGCAAATCGTCTTGTTTTGCACTGAGTTTTGGTGAGAAATCTCAGCTCTTCTGGTTGTAAAAGCAACCAGTCTGGTGCGGAGGTAGGAAACAGAAGAAGCGTCCCAATTGTTCTGCAGTTTCCGATACAAGTATCTGAATGTAAGCCTTCCTATTTGCTGCCTTGGTGAAGGGTTTTGAGAACCCCAGTAAGGCCCTTTGTGCTGCCATTTTCCGTCTGCCACAGCTTACAGCTCACAGCTCATCTGATTGTTATGGATATCGATACTGGGCTGTGTGAGCACTTGCCATCTGCTTCAGTGCAATGCCAAGCTGGTAAGCTCCAACCGCCTCCAGTGCCTGTTTAAGCCGAACCACCTGGTTTAGCAATGAAGTGAACAAGAAGCAGTCCTCCATCCTTTGCTCTGCTCTTGCTGTGGTGGCAGTAATGGCTGAATTATTTTGTTTCTGTGGCAGTTTAAGAAACAATGGACCTTCTGCCATATCTGGGCATGGGGGATTGCTCCGGGCAGGATTTCCCATTCTGCAGACAGCCAGCACAATGAATATGTGGCTGCTCCAACAGCTAATTCTTGCTGTTTGCACACATATAAAGGGCCTGGGGACCTGAGTCCTCTAATCACATCCCATCTGCTGCCTGCCCAGAGTCAGGACAGGGCTTTCCCTGCATCTATAGGAGAGGTAGGGCAGGATCTGCTAAGCAGCGAGATGTGCTGTGCATCCACCAGTTTGTGTGTGTTCATCTCAAGATGCGCTTGTTTGTTTGCAGTTGGAAGTTGCTCTAAAACCCTAATCATGTGCTTGGCCAAGATAACCAGAAGCTGGCAGGCTGCACAGAGAAAGGAAAACAACAAGCAGCTGCAGGAGGCTGATGAAGAGCCTTTGTTTTTCCTCATGACTTCAGCGGGGGACCGTTTGTTTCTGCTTCTTTGGAGGGATACAAGAGAATTGGTATGATCAGGGTGTTGACACGTGTGTTGGTGATGGAGCTGTGCACTGAGCTGATGGCAAGTTCTGCAGAGGATCAGGGGCACCTGCTGGCCTCTTCCAACAAGGATGCCCCTGCCAGCTCTTTTGTCATTCCCTTCGCTCCGTGAGCCCAGGCAACTGTAGATCTGAGCCAATTTGGGCTGTTCCGCTGCTGGAAACTATAGAAAAGCTTCCAGAGGTATCGTAAAGATGACTGTCAAAAGATGAAACATAGTTTTCCCCGGGCCAAGTGACAAGCTGAGAGGTACTACAGTCAGGCTCCGTGTTTAAGAAGGGAAAAACATCCCAGCTGGTGGGTTGTGTGCAGGACGAAGAGGGCTGGGATCCACAGAGAGGCGCTGGAGCAGCACTGCTCAGCACAGCCTGCCTGCTGCCCAGCTGGGCGGAGATGGTGTCTGGGGGAGAGGAGCTGCTCTTAATCTCTCTAAATGATCTGCTGTTCTCTGCAAGAAGCCAAATGTCAGCTTACTTCTTTGCATGTGCTGTGGAAGTGAAGGAAATTGGGCTGATCTGATAAGATTCTGCCACTCCTGAGGGCCAGCAAAGGGCTGTTGGGGTGAGCCCTGTTGGTGGGGTTGGAAGGAGTATGGTCCTGGGTATGTTTGTTCCTTGCACCTTTGTTGGCAGTCCTTATATCCCCCAGCACCTTGCTAACACGTAACTTGAAGCCATCCTGAGGAGGAATGTGCAAAGAGTTCTGTGTCCTGTCTGGGGCAAGCTGTGTCACTGCAGCACACTGGGATGTACAGTGGGAACTGGAGCAGAGCAGGCCCAGCAATGCTTGTTCTGTTCTCTCTGGATGTAGGGGCAAGACAGGTGTAGGGGCAGCTCTTGCTCCTAGATATAGGGGAGCCAGGTACTGCATCCCTATCACTTCTGTTATTTGAGACCAGGCTATAGCTGGAGCTGTGCTGTTGGGCCAAACTACACACATGTACTCTTTAATCTCCCCTAGTGCTTTGTGCTCAGGCATTTCAGTCTAGTTTAATTTGGGTTTTCTGCAAACCTCTTCCAGTTGTCCCAGTTTGTGGTTGCACAGTAGTTCTTGTACTGCTCTGTCTGGGACCCAGTATAGTATTTCACATGCTGTCAGTCTCTCCTGGGGCATGGAGAGCCTGACTTCACTGCCCTTTATGCTTGATACTGGCTAGGATGGGAAGTCAGCTGTGTTTCTGAGGCCAAAATGAGAAGGAAGTTGGCTGAGAGCGTCAGATAGAGGAGATGTGCATGATTACTGGGTGATGCTGCTTTCTGGCCATAGCCCTGCAAGTTTCCAGGCACCTTATGGGGTGGGGACAGTCAGAGCTGTGCCCTCTGAGGCCGGGTGCAGGGCTGTGCTGTGCACATGAGGCAGCACAGCAGTAGCAGAGGGTTTGTCATCACCAGAGCCAGGCCCTCCTGTGACACACATCTCTGTAGTGACATGTGCTGGCTCAGCCCCAGGGAAGTCCATGCTCTAAGAGGAGAGGAAGGCCAATGACTCACATCACCATGCAGCATCTGCAAGGCAAATTGGCCTGAGTTGCAAAGAGTGAGATGCTTCTCCTGCCCCCAGCTCCTCAGTGGGGTTAGGGGCTGGGGGTCAGCCCAGTTGAGCAACCAGCAGTTCCTGTGTGTGCAGGGCCAGGTTGTTGTTCCAGAGCCAAGGGAGAGGGAATAAGTGGGCGATGTGAGGGGGTGTGGGCAGGAAATGGAGCTCTGCAGGGGAAGAAAAACAAGTCCCGTGCTGAGCTATGAGGAAAAAACATTAATTAGGTGAAGAGGATGAACCTGCCAGTCCGCAATCCTCACCTAACAACCAATTATAGTGTAATATGGCTCTGTCACGCAGGGTAAACACAACATAAAGGATGCTTCTGAATTAACCCCAGTTTGAAACACATCGATCACTTGAAAATCTGGTACCCCAATTTTAGGCTGTCTGTCTGATGGACTCCATCACAGCCTGTGGTAAGTTGTCCCGGTTGCTGATCTACCTCTGTTGCCCAAAGCTGCACCCCATTCTAACCTGAGCGGGTAACATTTCAGTTTCCAAGGGGTAAAGCAGGTGTGGGGGAGAAAAGGAGGAAGCCCAGAGTCACTTTGCTTTGCTTTAATCACTTTAATCAGTGGTTTTCAGGAGCAAGTTGTATTTTTCTTCAGTGCACATTACCACTGTCGTAAATCATCGTTCCTCAGGGATCAGAGGGGCTGAGGTTATTTACTTGTGTGAACCAGAGTGTGTAGATAGAGACTTACACAGTTCCTTTACAAAATGAATCGAATCTAAAGCTTTCCTCTGTAAATTCTCCACCTCCTAAGGGAAAGGCTGAAATCCAGATCTGAACTTCACGTTGCTTCCCTCTCTGACCACTCTGAACCTTCCAGATCTGCTAAGAAGACATGGAGCTCACTTAGAACACCTGCTCTGCATGTGGATTTCCATTCAAGTTGGCCTTCACAACTCTTTCTCTTACCACATCCTGCAGTTAGGAGGTATTAGCAAGGCACGGGGCTAACAGAACAGATGCACAATTAAATATAACCAATTGTTGGTGGAAAAATCAGCCAAGCAATGCCTTCAGCTGCTGCAGCTCCAAAGAGACGTTCCCTCCTCCACAAGGTAGATCAGGCTCTGCTTTGAATTCCTAAAGCCTCTTTAGAGGATTTAAATTCACCGTCCAGGTGGAAGCTGCGGACTCACGTAGCATTCTGGCAGTAATATTTTCCCAAGGATGAACTGATCCTGAACAGAACGGCCACTGAAGTGCGTTTTGTATCGGAGGGATTTCAAGTCAGCAGGAGCTTATGGTTATATAAGGAAGGTGAGTTTAATCTGTCAGAAAGTTGTAAGCATTTCCCCAGGAAGTTTGAAAAAACCTTGTGAAGATGTTTTCAACTTTTGAGTACAAATCCAGTGTTTTTTGCTTGTCTTCATTATCTAATTAGAGGAGCAGGGTGAAGAAAAAGGACCTGAAGGAAGCACTCATTTCAGCCCTCCTCTCGGTTTCAGTGCCCCCTCATTGCAGTCAGGTTGATTATTTGCGCTAATGTCCTCATCTCTGGTGAACAATATTGCTGCTGTGTTTAATATGAGAGAGGGTTATTACAGTATTATGCAGAATGAGCCGTCACCATTATATATCGCTCTGCATCTCAAAGCTGGTTTTAATTAAATCTGCCAATAACTTTGGAGATCTTTGCCTTCTGGAGTTGGAGCAGAGGAACAAGGTGCTCAGGTGGTTGCACCTAATGGCACAACTTGTGCTCAGAAGGGAGGAGCTGGCCTTGCTGGCAGCCCAGCCCTGCAGCCAGATTCCAGCCAGGCTCCCAAGCACACGGTGCATTAGGGCAGTGGTGGGTGCTCCATCCATAGGGACACCTCGGGTCAGGCTGGACGCTGCTCTGAGCACCTGATCAGCTGTAGGTATCCCTGTTCAGTGCAGGGGTGTTGGACCAGATGATCTTTAAGAGCCCCTTCCAACTGAAATAATTCTATAATTCTATGAATATCACCTGGTGAATGTATGCAGCACAAATCCTGCACTGATGTCAGCCAATGGGCCATTTCCCCACCTCAGGTATTGATGGGTTTCCTCTGTTCACCATCACTGCCCATGCACTTGGGGGTGTAATTGCTACCTGCAGGAGCAAAGCACCCCAGATTTACCCTCATAGGAGATTTAGGCTCAGGTTTGCAGCATGTCCTGGAACACCACCAAGCCATCCATCCCTTGGCTGGAATGATAAGGTTAGAGGCCTTTGTAAGCAGCCCTGTGTATTTTGGCTTTATTTTGGTACCTAACCTTGTCATACTGAATCAGAATTAGCACCATAATACACAAATAAACCCAGCTTATTTGTTTGAGAAAATACAGGCAGGCACTGATGGGATGCATGCATGATATTCGTTCTTAGCGGTGCCTTGAAACCATTTTTTCTCAGTCTGGATCTCCAGTCTTGTTTTCCTTAATAGCTTTCATTCTGTTCTCCTTCCTTGGCCTTAAAAGTTATTTACAAGGTACTTCTGAGAGGGGTGATTTTGGCTGCTCTAATTCTTGGTTTGTTTTTGTCTCATCACATTGCCTGCTGACCTGCAAGCAGTGGCCAAATCAGCCTGAAATTAAAAAGGTGGTGGAATATGCCCCAGTCTCTCCTCAATCAATACCAGCCTAAATTACTGCAAACCTGGAGCCATGGTGCACGTAATACATCATTTTGTAACCCCATAAATTGCTTTTAGCCAGTCTCTTCTGATTCCTTTTTAATGGCCTTTCAGCTAAGATCAAGTGTAGCATCAGTTTCACATCAGTGTGTGCCCTGCCTGGGGACCGTCATGTTGGAACTGGGATGATCTCAGCCAAATTGCTGTAATTTCTCAGTGCTGGTCATTTCTGAGCTGCCTTTCTGCAATGAATGGCATTCACAGAGACTGTAGTTGCCTGCCACAGACCTTCACATCCTGCACAGGGCTGGGTTCTTGCTCATCTCTTTCTTGTTTTAATGAAGTAAGCAAGAGAATATGTTGGATTTGGGATTTAACCACTGGGTTACATGGCTCCAAGGCACTTCCTATGGCTTTTTTTTTTGCCGATGGTGCAGTTCCCCAGTAGGAACCAACCTACCCTGCAGTCACGGTCCCACAGGTCTCTGCCCCAAAGATCTTTCTGCACATGTCTGGCTGGGAAGAAAAGTCAGCTGGAAGCTGGCTATACCATCTGCTCCAAACACGAGTTAAAAAACATCATACAAAAGCATTTTCCTCTATTTTAAGTGACATTTGTTTTGGGCTTAACCTGAGGGACAGGTGCAAGGGAACAGGTAAATGTTTGGCTATGAGTTTTTGGAAGCCCAGGAAGAGCTCATCTCCAACCCCATCTCTTTGTTTTGTGCCACTCGCTTCCCCTCTTTCACCTTTCCTGATCTGCAACATCCTGAAACGATAACATGGGCCAAGCTGCAGATGTTTCAGGTGCTCAGAGACAGCCAGAGATCAAGTTTTCCCACCAGAAGTGTCAAATACGCCCTCCTTCCACCTTCATAGGAAAAAACATCCAAGGTGACATGCAGAGGCTGCTGCCTCCCCTCAATGAGCTTTGAGTGAATTGGCACACAACTCCTTGTGATGCTTAAGTGGTGCTGTCCTGGCTGCACCCAGGATAAGTACCACTTCTCCCTGTTATTCCCCACTGGGAGCCTTATAGCTGCTCAGATCTGTAAGGAGAGAAGGCACACATCCACCTGCAGAACCTGTAGGTAGGCAGGTAGGCAGCCCCCAATGCCTTTCTACACCTCTGTGGAAGATCGCGGTATTTAAAACTTTCTGTTAATAATAATAATAAAGATACCCTCTTAATTAATAGAGCCTGTAATAGCCACTCTGGCATAACAGAGCAAAACGTGACAGGAGGATTTACTTCTGCAGAAACATAATAGTGAACGTGTGTGCAGATCACAATGCTGATAGGCGTAATGTACTGCATCTGGTTTCAATTTGCATTTCTGACCTTTTGTTGGAAATGAATTTTAATAGGCAATTGACTTAAATAATTGGTATGTGTTCAAATCAATACCAGAACGCGATGGCTAAGTGGTTAAAATAATTGAGGTGTGTGAAAGGGTCGTAAAAAGATTTTTAGATTCTGATCAGAATGAGAGCTTTGTAGAGATCCAAGCTCAGCTCCACGGCTGTGTTATCTGTATCTATAGACACTTTTTTTTTTTTTTTTTTTTAAGTTGAATATATGTCCTTTGCTGGCCTTTATGTCTTCATATTTTTTTTACTACATAGAAATGTTTGTTACTTTCTATGGGAAAAAAGAAAAAAAGAACTGAAAAGGCCACCATTGGTGTTTTTCATTTGGGCAACCTCCTCTTCCTCTGGGCTGGCCTCCTTTCTCTCTCTCAGGAAGCAACACTGATTTGCCATGAAAGTCACGCATTTCTTCCCTGGGAAATGCATATAGGAGGTGAAATCCATCAAGGGATGAAATCCATCGTTGCTTTGCAGGGCACAATGCAGTGTGGATGAAAACACACTTGAAACCTCCATGGAGCTCAGTGACAGCTTTTCTGTAGCAAAGAAATTGAGGTTTTCAGCCTTTTTTTTTTCTTCTACAAGAGAAGAAAAGTGTATGTAAAAAAACAGGTGTCTTGTAAAACCACTCAACTTGCTTTGTCAAAAACTCAAGTTTTCTTTAGAGAAAATGATTTGGTGGGACCCAGATCTTCTATTGCCTGGGAACAACTGGCTAACACAAGTCCCAGCATTTTACTTCAACACATCATTATTTTCCAGCTCTAGGAGCCTGGAGTAAAGATCTTCAACTCATTGGATATTTCAGCATCTTCTTGCACACATCAGTTTTACCAAAACATCCTTTCCATCAGGCAGACCCAACCTGCAAAGCACAGAAATCAAGGCCTCCTAACAGGAGGCTTGGGGGGAGGGGGTTAGAACCTCCAGGTGAAGAAAATGAGCTCTTTTGGTGCCTTGAATCCACCTGAAAATCATTAAGGGCCATGAGGTTATAAAGGCTCAGGTGGATGGTGGTAGGTTTTTGGGTTGGTGCCTGTGAGATGAGGATGCTCTGTGGAAGAAAAACTGGCTGCAGGAAGAGGAGCAGGAGCAGCTTAAGGGCCTGGCTGGAGTTTGATGTGGTGAGTGCTCTGGTTTTGTTGTGCTTGAAGCAGTAGCTTTGCTTTGGGGCTCAGCAGGATTGCTCCACCTGGTGCTGGAGAGATCCTCCATTGGCCTGAATTTGCTCCAATCCTGCAGGAGGTGCTTAGAGATGCAAGATGTGCTGTTAAGTCAGTAGGAAACAATGTGGTCTGTGCTATGGTGCAATTTCTCTTCTGATAGATATTTGTCCTGGGTACCAGGGTGTTCCTTGGTGCCACAGGTTCTCTTATGTGTGGTGCTGGTGTGCACAAGAGTAGCATGGAGAAAACTTGTGTTCCACCTGTGTGTTTGCTTAGAGGAGCAAAGCCTACCTGGTGAGGAAACATCTTGTAGTGCCTTACTCCCTGCAGACCAATGTTGTTCAGTGATTGTTTTGCAGCGTGGTCTTAAGTTAAACTTAGGCTCTGCTTAGGAAGAGTTTCCCATGTTTTTAACTCAGCTTATCAATCTGCTTTACTGTGCAGCTGTCATGGAGGTAGTAGCGTGGGGCTGAGGAACTGGGGCAGGAGGGTGTCCTAGTGGCTATGCCCAATTCACCCCTGGAGTGGGGCTCTGAGCTCCCCAGAAGGGTCAAAGTGAGAACAAAAGATAAAGAACCTGTCTGCAGGGTTGGGTAGCAGTAGTGGTTGTGTCTCTGCCATGCCTGGCACCAGCATTTTGGCTCAGACCAAGCTGAACTAGACTCAGCCCCATCTGGCAGTGCAGTTGATGTTGTGCTCTGCCCAGAGAGGAATACAGCCCCAAGGCAGGTGAGTTTGAAGCAAGCTGAGGCTGGGCAGCCTCTGGCTCCAAACGAGATCTCCCTCTTTTCCTTTGCTCTCAGAACTGGATTCCTGTAAGGAGATTGAGCAATGGTAGTGACATCCTTGCCTGTATTTTAGCAAATGCTTCATGCTCTTAAGGCTTTTTTTCCTTATTATACCAACCAGGCAGAAGTGGAAGGACTGTAAGGAGAAATTTGTTTTCCACACTTCTTATAAGTTGTAAATTTTATAGGATAGAAAACTCTTTTAGCTGTATTTGCTGTCAGAACAGAGTGCTGCCAGCTCTAATATTTTTGTGTTGCTTCTGTAAATAAGGCTCACAGGTATGACTGATACAGCCATCTCTCACTGTGCCAAGTGGCTGCTCTGCTCCATGGCTGCAATTTGATCCCAGTGCTGAGTTTTTCACTTAATGTATAGGGGCAATAGGCACAGCTTGTTTTCCCAGGGTGTTGCTTCTCTAGGAAGATAAAGAACACAAGTCCCTCAGTCAAAACATGTTAATTAAATGCGTGACTATCAAAAGTCTTGTGGCACACTTCTGGGATATGTCAGTGATGATTTTGGCATTGGGCAGTACGTGGATCTGACACCGATAGAGACACTTAAGTGGAACAATTTTACCCTTTTCTCTTTCAGTAAGTGGACATTCTCAGCAGTGTATCTGTCATAGGGCTGTTGAGATAATTCATCTTCCAGAGCCTGAAATCTGGTAGGATTTGAGAGTGACAGAGTGGGAAATGGAAAATGCTTTGGCTCTGGGCATAGAAATCTCTTCCTGGGGTGAGATTGATGGCACAGGGAAGCCAACTCCTTTGGACCTCAGGTTACAGGCATTGCACTTCTACAGAGAATGTCGGTGTTGTAGGAACCGGCCTTCTGGGAGCTGCAGCTTATGGGTTTCCTGCACTTGTCTTGGTTGAAGTGCTGCGTGGAAGCTGTTGTTATAGAATGCTTTCTGCAGCTGTACATCATGTACTTGAGCAGTTTCCCAGCACCGAGGCAATGTCTGTAGGATCAGTGCCTTCTGGAGATATTTCATCCCAATGTCTTCTGGAAAGTTCATTGCTGCCTTGACAAAATTCAGTTTTTATTAAAAATGATTAATGCCTAGAAATTTAATCAATGTGTATTCACACGGAGGCGGCTTTACTATAATAGTCTGATTTTAAGCAGCTTGTGTCCTGATGCGTGAGGTATGTTATGCTATCTGACAGCAGTGACATTTATATTTGTAATTACTAAATGGCGACAGCCCACTGGTAAGCCTGCCCCACTGGAAGGAGCAGAATGGATGTAAATGCACGGCACTGAGAAGCACAAAACTCACAATATATCAGTGGATCCTGAGATTAAAAAGCAGGGGATGACATTCTCCTTCCAACGGAAGCACGTGTGTGTTCTGAGATCAATTGCTGAGTTCTAATTATTTCTTTTGCATTTATGAAATAGTCTCTTCCTGCTTATTGCCTGACCCTGTTGCTTCTATTTCATCGTGTGGGAACATCTTGAAAACAAAAAATGGCACGCAGGAATATGAGCCTCTTAGAGTTTGATTATAGAATGCTGAAAAATTGGGTGAGTCTAGCTGGGATAGAGATCCCTAATTTGATATAAATCTTGATAAATTGGTCAGGGAGAATATTTGGAGCTGCTGTTTTAAAGTGCTGAGATGTAGGATAAAGTTATCAGCTGGTGGAAGCTATTTTGGAAGTGGCTTTAGACTATTAATGCTGTGCAGATACAATCCTTTCCCTGCAGGAAGAAGCCCAGTATTTATCCATGTGCCTGAAAAACTGGGGCAGTAGGGAATGCAGATATCCCCTGGCTTGTTGGTAATTAACAGGATTATCTCCTAGTTAGGAAAGAGTTGTGGGATGTGATTTGCTGCTGAGATTGGGCAGACACAGAAAGCACGCAGAGCTTTAGATGTGATCTGTAACTTACCTAGCTTATGTCGTTACACTCCGATGTCTCGTGATGCTGGGCTTAGTCTGTCCTTGAGTCCCATCTCCTTTGCCCATCTGTGAGGTATCCTAGAGCACTTTCCATTGCCAAGCTGGATATCTGTCCTGTCTACAGAGCAACCAATGGGAGAGAGAGACCTCATTGAATGTGCACAACAACTAGAAAACCCATTCAGGACTGGTCCTATAGTAGATCCAAGTTCTTTCTAGCTGATGCTATGACCCCTCTGAGGTGGTGCCCAGCCACGGGATTGAGCACCCGGCTTTGGTGCATAACAGATCTGGCTCTGCTTAGCTGCAGCAATCTACACCCATCTTCACGCTGTGCAAATTGCTGCTCACAGCATTTGTGCTTTTTGCTCAGCTCCAGTTGCTGAACAGGTCTCACTGAGAGCCCTCTGCCATGAGCTGTAAATAGCAACCTTGTGACTTCCTCCGGTGGGTGTTGCACCTGGGTATGTCTGATAGTCATAATAAACATTTTCTCTTCTTGTGTATTGGATTTATCCTTTGCAGACAGTAATTTACCCTGATTGCAGCTCATCTCGTCTTGCCTGCCACAGCGTTCCTTATGCTTTCTAATTTTCTCAAGTGCATTGACAGCCCAATGCGTGAGGAGCACAGTACTGAATCCTTGCGGAGAGGTGGGGGTGGGATAACCACTGCCAATTGTTTTGTTCTCTAATGTTTTGTTATGATAATCCAATGATGGCAAAGGTAGCAAAAGGTTTATGATAGCCAGCTTAGTTAAAATCAGAACACTGTCATAAGTGACTAATTTGTCATCCTGCATAGGGTCCTTCAGTCACAACTAAGTGATTTTTTTTTCCTTATTATATACTGAAGCCTTCCTCCCCAAATGGTTTGCTAGGTTTTTAATCACATCTTGCTTTCAGGAGTGATCTATGATCTCCAGCAGTATTTATGTAAAAAAGAGTTCATAATTCAGCATGGAAAAATGAAATATTTAGGTAAGATTAATCCTGAAGACATCACTGCTTCAGATGTGCAATCATTCATACAAAGTCATGGGCGTATTTGTTTGGCTACTAACTTTTTCTTTGAAAAAATCCAGTTCCAGCACAGTTTATAATTTGAAGTAAGGTTTGGATAGAAAGGGAACACAGTGTGGAAATGGAAGCTGCAGGCCTTTAATCCTAAGGTAAACTACTGTAATCTGTCACAGGAACAAATGTAATTAAAATTGCTGCATTCTGAAAGCAGTCTCTGACCATATGTGGCCACTTAGTGCAGTTTACAGGTTCCTGTCCACAGTGTCCATTACAGGCTGTGTTGTGCTGTTGTCACACTGTCTGACTGGTGGAGAAGCTCTGGTGGCTCTTCCCATCATAGAATTGTTTGAATTGGAAGGGATCCTTCAAGGCCATCTGGTCCAACTGCCCTGCACTGAACAGGGACGCCTACAGCTGATCAGGTGCTCAGAGCTCCATCCAGCCTGACCTGCAGTGTCCCCAGGGATGGGGCACCCACCACCTCTCTATGCAACCTGTGTCAATTTCTACCATCTTGATTGCTATTTAGAAGCTGCAGTAGGTAAAACTCATCTTGGCTTACCATTAAGGAAAACAGTGTGGCTTTCTGTCTGTGGTCCTCCCCATAGATGAAATCTTCTGACTTCCACTACAGCTACTTCTGTGTGAGCTGGGCAAACATACATTTGTGCTCTTGTTCTTCTGGATTGGCCACCATGGAGTTGTCCTTCTGGGTGACTGCTCTCTCCAGCAAAGCATTGCTGTGTGCTGCTGTGTTCCACAGTGCACTGCAGCCGGCTTCATTAAATGAAATTGAATTTCAGATGTCCTGAGGCTGAGAGAGATTTTGCTTACCTGTCTACAGTATTTCCAGACCTAAAGCCTGATTGCTGTTGTGGCAACCTTGAACTTTTGTCGTTTCTCATCTTGCAGCTAAAATATTCAGCCTGGCAGGAGGCTGGTGAGGCACTGAGCTGCTTATGAATGCATAGCTTATATCAATAAGGAAAATGAAATAATTCCTCAAAACCATGCCACAAGTCAGTTCAGTCACAATGTAGTCAATTGCTGGCTTTCCATAGCTGATTTTTTGTTTTTTGCTAAAACATTGTGGGATTGATCTCCTGCTCTTTTGGAGGGTAATTAATGACATATGATTAGAATAAAATTAGAATAAAATCCCAACTTAGCCAGGTTTCAGGCAGCTGGAGACCCTGGGTCTTCCAGCAGGTGCTGGGTCCCCACCTGGCGCCCAGCCCTGCCATTTTCCAGGCACTTTGGGACTGGGATGAGGAATCTGGATATTTCCTGAAAATGCAGTTCCTCAGAGCGTGGAAGCAAGTGAGCTCTCAGGTCTTGTAGTTTTTTTTCTTTCCATTAGAAAAGGGCATCCTGGTGCCATCCCACAGGGGAAGGAGTCACTGCATTTACAGCAGGTGCTGCTCTGCGGTCAGGCTGACCTCTGCTCCGTACCAAAACATTCTTGTGATGCAGGATTGTACTGGAGTGGAGACAAATCAAAGGCCTGAGGGTTTTATTGGATGAAGTATGAATGATAAAACGGTGCTGATATTCCTGCAGTTGTATAATTGAACATAAGTTACAATTAGTTTGATTCTGCCCCTAAATTATTAATTTTCCAATATTGTACTTCTCTCTCCTTCCTTTTCAGAAAAACTGCATCTGCTTCCTGGAAATATCCAGTGAGGAGAGCATCTAGAAAGGCTGATATAGAAAATGAACCCTTTTCTTGCCTTCATCCAAGGCTTTATCACATAACTGACCAATGAGTTCACTCTGGAAATCAAAAGCAAAATTCCTCTTCAGCCTGAATGATTTTTGTCTTATGTTGCCAGTGGAGACCAAAATCTCTTCAAATCTTGGGACTTGGTGCATAAACAGACAGGGTCTGATAGTGGTAGTCTCCCTGATCTGGTCATAGGCTATAAATGAACCCCCAGTCTTTAATTTTCAAACCAAAATGAGTTATTTCAATCCTCTTTTTCAGAGATCAGCTAAACACCTATGATTTTTTTTTTTGCATCTTTTCTGGTCTGAGTTGAGTCTGTTGAATTGGGATGCCTGGTCCTGCCCTGATTTTCATATTCTGCTGCTGCTGAGCAATGACAGTAATCTCCAGCTTCTCCTGAGCAGAGTTTCTGAAATAATTACAGAAATGCATTAGCCTCTCTTGTGGCCCAGTTGTATCATTGGCTTGTTCTACCAACACATACACAAAGGTTGTTGTCTTCCTGGGGGCATGTGTTACACTCATCAAATATAATACACAGAAAAAATTACTTGCTAACTCTTATTGTCTGTGATGCAGTAGTTTCCTGTTATGGATGTAAGGTAATTTCAGGATCTTTACCTATGCATGGGAACTTAAAGCCAGCAGCCTCATGTCTCTGAGGGAGTGAAGGATATCAAGCAACTTTGTTGAACTTGCCCAACAGTTTTTTTGGCTCAACCACAAGTTTAAGCAGCTGTAGTAGAGTTGATCCTGTCTGCTTTGCATAATAAGAGAGGTATTTGTCTCTTGTGGTTGTGGCACAGATGTGATTGTAGGCATCTGCACAGAGCTGCGTGGTTTTGCAACCCGTTTTGCCCTGTGCACTTCAAGCGGTCAGAGTCTAAAGCTGTTGAATCATTATTTGTTCTCCAGTGAAGTCAAATGAAAAGCAAATATGTTGTACTGTTGCTGCTGGTTAATGGTATTATCTAGTGATTTCTAATGGTCAGATTTCTTGAGCACTCAAAACTGGCCTCTTGCAGAAAGCTGCAGTTGAGGTTTTTCCTGCACTGGGTGGAATAATGCATGAGGCATCATCACTGACCATCGGGTCAATTCCTGTGAAAGAAAATCTGACCAAAACCTTAATTTATCTTCAAGCGAAGATAGCAACTGCACATTGAGAAGACTCTTATAAAAACCACTTCAACCTTAATAAATCCCAGAGAAAAAGACAGCTCTTAACTTTCCAGTTGGCTACATAGAATTTGTTAAAGCTGTATTTGGTGAGAATTGGCTCATCCCAGCCAGTGTACAGTCAGTCACATCAGGCCTTAACAAAGGGCCTCTGTGAAGCAACAGATGAGCATTGAGACCTGAATGGCAGTGTGTGGTACGTGGCTTAAAAATTATTTATCGGAGGAATTATTAGTGCCTGTAGGAGTTACACAGCTGCTTTAGAGCACTCAGTGCTATCCAGAAAGAACAACTTGCAACCAGTAGCAGGAAATATTAATTGGTTCAGCCAAGATGAGTGCGTTTTGAATCTGCAAATCACTCTAAATTTCCAGGTTTATTTGGGGTCTTAAAGTTTATCACATGTTTTTTTTTTTTCTTTTTTGCCCTACCAGCATTTATGATTGGAATAGATCTTAACAGTTTTTTTCCTACCTTGATGATTCTTTTTTGTCAATCTAAAATGAAATGGGGCTGTGTAAATTGTCTGGTTCTCTTTCTTCACGTAAAGATCTGCCAATTCCTAAGTTTGCTCTCGACTTCCCAAGTCAGCCCACATGAGATGGAATGCCCAGGAAACAAAGCAAAGCATCAAGGAGTTGGACTTTGATGATCTCCAGAGGTCACTTCAACCCCTATGATCCTACTTCCATTGGCTCTCACTTACAAATGAAGCCTACTGTCATACGTCAGTGGCTGATCCCATTCCTTAACAGAGACTTTACCTTATGGGGCTATGAACATATGATTTCCTTGTGACTTTTTTGTAGTGGATATTTTTCTGTGAGTTTACCTTCTTCTGTTGTCAACTGAGTTGAGACCCATACTGTAGGGAATACCACTGTGAGGGCATGTGCCCTCCTTGCTGAAGGGGAGAGGTGTGATTGTGCACAGATATAATACATCCACCTGCCAGCTCTGTTCTTGATTCCATGCCATGCAGGACTCAAGTATTTGCGGAGCAATCCTTCCAATATTTGTCAAAGCTATCTATAATATTGGGTAGGGTTTTCTCTGGTGTTGAAACAGTGCTACTGAATGTATGCACAGAGCTGTTTCCAATAGGATTATTTTATAAAGCAGAAAACTATCTGAAGAGCAGCCCAGCTTGCCGAACATGTTGGATTTTTCTTTAATTCCTACTGCACACAGAAATTAAGGCTATTCTTTTAAGAATTTTCCCTTGCAGGGGTGAATTCTGATCTGAACACTTGCATGCTACTGAGTGGTTGGCAGCTGCTGCCTGCAGCAGCTGGAGTGAGGTGGGGGTTGGCCTCTTCTCCCAAGTAACTACTGATAGGATGAATGGGAATGGCCTCAAGTTGTGGTGGGAAGGTTCAGGATGGTTGTTAGAAGAGAAAGCATTCTCTGAAAGACTGGTAATGAATTGAAACAGGCTGCCTAGGGAGGTGGTGGAGCCAGTGCCCCTGGAGGTGCTCAAGAACTTGTGAAGATGTGGCACTGAGGGACATGGGTGATGGGCATGGTCAGGATGAGTTGACAGTGATCTTAGCTATCTTTTTCCAGCTTTCCAATCTTAATGATTCTGTGGATGGAACTTCTAAAATAATGACTCTTAGGGCTTAATTCATGACTTTAAAGCTCTTGGGGCTGTAGGTCTGATGACTCCAGGAGTCTAAGGTATATTGATAACAATAATAGCCTTTTTGTTGATCAAGCTCAAATGAGATGTAGGACACCAGCTGTGCTTGCTAACGATGGTAGATAAGAACAAATTCTGGGCATTCTCCTGTCTGAATGTACCTGGGGTATCTTCACTTGGCAGACATGAGCCTGGACAGTTTAACTGGATATCCTGACTTGGTGCAGATAGGCTGAAGACCCTCTCAGTGAACACTTGTCCTTCAGGAAGGCAGGTCCCAGTGATGGTGCCCTGGCCCTTTGTAGTGCCTCCAATTTCAGCGTAGTAGAAATACATGGTCTTGGCTTGTTTTTGAACCTGGTGTTAGAGCCATCACTTGGGGGTTAAGCTGTCTGTTGAATATCAAAGGGCTCTGTTGGAGATGCATGAAAGTCAAGTCTAGATGATTAATGATTAGGTGCTGCGGCTGCAAATCCATGAGTTCTGCTCTGAAAGGAGGAGTTAAGCAATATATCCTGGCTGTCAGGACAGTGGTAATTCAGGCAGGCTGTATCGCTGGGCTGGAAATCTGTTCCTTTCCAGCAAACAGCCATATGAGTCCCTACTCCCTCCTCATCTGAATGGGGGGGGTGGGGGGGGGGAGCAGAAGCCAACCACCCTGTTTAGCAGGCAAGTCAGCTTCCCTGCAGCCTGATAAATGCTCCAGGCTTGATAGTCTAGCTTCCTCCACAGCAATGCTAGTAGCCATTTGCCAGCTGTTTGCTCTGACCTGCAGTCATCAGTGTCTATCAATGCACTTTTTCAGAGGTGACAACATGAGATCCAGCAGACATCAAGTAATCTGCAGCATTGCCCAAAGATCTATTAGCCAAACTGAGTGAGGCAGGAACCAGAGCTGGAAATTGCCTTATGCTCCCAGTCTTAACTGCAAGAGGTATTTTAAAAACAAGGCTTAAGCTGGATAAAACAACAGGTATAAGGTAGGCTGCCTGGAAACAGGTTATAGTGAAGTATCTGCTTAGACTAACGCTGCTTGGGTTTAAATGGAAATGTAGGTGGGAAGCAGCTGTATGTGAGTTTATGTGCCTTGCACGTGGGAGTAGGACGGTTCTGCAGTGGATGTGTTGGTTTATGCAATCCAGACAAAGCCACTTTTTCTGGCCAGAAAAAGTACCATCCAGGGGAAAGGATTCTAAACTGTGCTGAATGCATAGAATTTTTCTGCATATGCCATAAATATTCTGCGGCGAATAGCAATGGCTATAAAACAAATGTATATGATTTTGTTATCAGCAAAACACTCGTGCTGTCATTTGAATTCTCCTCAATCAGAAACTTTGCCAGCACAGCAATTTTTTTTATTGTTGCAGCCGACAAAGTTTCTTGGAAACAAAATCACACTTCAGAATTAATAAACGCTGATCTGAAAGTTCCCGTTCGGGGGGGATGATTTGCTGGGCAGGAATTCAAATGTTCTGGTTTGCTTGCAGCAGCTTGTTCTCTTCTGAAGCACCAAGTGCATCCCCTGTGCCACTTAGCAGGAGCTGCCACCAGGGCAGGGTGAGAAGTGCCCATCTCAAAGCTGCCTGTGCTGTCTCCATCAACACGGATGACACAAGGCAATGGCCCTGGAATTTAAGGCTGAAATAGCAGTTTTCTGTCTGATTGTGGAGCTGGTGCTCAAGGCACTGTGCCATGGCTGAGGAATGAGGTTAATGGGCATGGTGGGAGAGGCTGACAGCTGGACAGAATGAGCTCAGTGGTCTTTTCCAGTCCTCGTGATTCTATGGCAGAAAGCAGAGTCTCCCCTTTCTGTAGTGCAAAGAAGTCTCCAAGGGTCACATCTGCTCTTGAAAGTTTCAGTGACTAGAAACAGAACAAGAATATTCAAAAGCTATTGTCCTAAAGGAAGAAAGTAGAGGTGTGTGTTTTGAGATCATTGGTCTTCCTGTGTTAGATCCTAAGACCCTAATGAGCTCAAATTCAATTGCCTCTGTATTTAAGCCAGCTAGATATCTCCACCTGTAATTACATGCCCTGAAAAACACTTCTCAATCTTCTTCAGTTCTTTGCTCTGTGTTCCCAACTGTCCATCAGCACAGTTTCACTTGGTGCCTGCTGTTTTGGGTCTCGGCTTAGCTCTCTCTTCTGTCCCTTCCTTTCTCTCCCTATTAGAAGTTTCCTACAACAATGCCAGACGTGTCTGTCTGCCTCAGAGTGGTCCTTTAACCCTTCCTGCTCCCCCTCTCCCAGCTCACTTTAATAGCTCACCAGAGGGTCTTGCAGCAGGTATTCCTCCTGGACAGTGTGGATGGGGCAGCTGAGAATCTTATGGTTGATTCATGCAGCTAATCCCCGAATACCCACATCCATTTCATGTTTTCCCATGTCTGGAGGTAGAGTAGGGGAATTATGTGGTTGGCAGCCCTACTCACAGTGGGGATTGGAAGTAGATGATCTTTAAGATCCCTTTCAATCTAAGCCATTCTATGACAATTTAAGCCATGTTAAGCTTTGCCATGTTAAGTTTTGGCCTAAACATGGGTAATAACTCATTTTCCCAAGTATCATTTGGAGTATCGCTGCAGAAGCACTCAACGATTCTCAATATCTTCCATCCAATCCTGTATCAAACAACCCTCAGTAGCACGTACAATTAATGAATCCTGGCTAAATTCCCACATTTATTGGGGTGGTACAGCAACAGCCACCAAATTGAACAACCATTCCTGCTTAGTTCTTGGCTGATAGATGAGCCGTCTGTTTTCTTGAGAGCAGGAGCAGATGTTTTTTCTTTAGGTTATCCTAATTTTTCTCCTTTTCATTGTATTTCTAGGCCTGTAGCCTATAGTAATAGATTAAGGAAAAGCATCTCCTTGGTGATATGCAGTAGAACCTCTGGAGAGCACAGTATGTGAAAATGGTAAGCTGATGTCTGTGTTTTGCAAAGTAATCTGTGCCTAGTGCTTTGGGGGAGAGCTCTTGGCACTGGTTGTTTGTGTTAATTGGGCATCACTGCTGGAGCCCTAGAAATTCCTCAAAGATGCAATTCAGCCTCACAGCTTTCCTCTGTTCTTGTCTCATCTCCCTGACTTAAACAGCAGAAGCCTGTGATGGTGCAGTGTTTAACGTGGGATGTTTTCCCAAGCTGCAAAGCCTTTAGCAATGCTTGCCAAGTCATTGGCACTGAAATAGGACCTGTCTTCAGGGGATGAAGTAGGGATATTCCCTATCCTCACCCAGCAAACCCACTGCTGATACATAGGAGGCAAATCAGAGATGTGGGGATTAGAGGCTTTCTAAGGCTTCTGCTGCTGCTTCAGACCACGTCTCCTGCTGTTGCAGATTTTTCCTTCCCTCAGGCAAGAGGAAAGGACAGATGAGCGACTATTCATTTGAGCCTTGTTAGCTCTTCTCTACCTTTTGCTGGATCTCTTCAGCAGCCCTTTCCAGGACAATATTGCTATATCTAAAGACCCAATATGCTTGGGGACAGGAAGGGTGACCTCTTTGAGTACCCTGTGAGGGAAGATGAACCCTGGAGCTCTGTGAAAATGCCTTATTACTGAATATGCCTTATTATCAATCTCTTATTTTAAGAGCTCTTTGGAACAGCAGTGTTCTTCAAGATTGCTTTCATTAACTTTGGCATTAGTTTGAAGGAAGTGCTAGATTACATCTTCCAGCAGCAGTTTTTTAATTTTAAGAAACACTGTACTTGAACCTATCAGAAATGCTGTTTGCATGCAAAACAAAAATTAAGTCCAGTGAAACTTACTGAATAAGCACTAATTGCTTCAAGTTCATTAAATATGATATAGGTTGTTTTCAAGAGAGCCTTAACTGAAAAAGGAGCTGGAGACATTTAACTGTTTGTCAGCCAGTCTAGGCCAAATACTGACTGTATCCGGAGCAGAAAATGTAGAAAAGCTAAAACTCTTTCCACTAAAACAGAATGAGCATTTAGAAAATAAAGAGCATTGTAATATCCTTGCTTTGGGTTTCAAAGGAACTTCTCACCTGGTAAGAGTTGGAAATACTCCTGCAGTGTGATAGTCTTATCAAAGCCTTTGAAACTACTGAATCATTAGGGTTGGAAAAGACCTCTAATATCATCTAGTCCCATCATCAACCCATCATTTCCAAACCCACTAAGGCATGTCCTACTGCTGTATGGGGGGGTGGTGGTTTTGAGAGCACTTGTAAAGCCTTGCCATGGTGCATCACACTTGATGGATTTGCCTGAGCACTGAAACCAGTACTTTATAAAGGGGAAGTTTTGTTTTCTTGTATAGGACCTCTTCACTTACACTGACAATTTTGCACCTTCCTGTTAGGAATGCTGCTCCTGGGCTGGAGAGCTGTTGGACTTGATGGCATCCAGTGAGAATGCTTTCCTCCAACTTAATCTCCAAATCTTCTGGGAAGAACTCCAAATGGACTTCTGCTCCTCAAACCCATTAAATGCTTTCTGAAAAATATTTTCCCACTTTATGAACTTGCTGGTTTCTGTGGCTCAGTCTTGCTTTAAGTATATCTGTGGGAACCCAGCCCTCATGAATGCCATGGGCTTCTGCCAAAGCTTAGTACAGCTCCCATGGTGCTCCTGTGGGCAGCAGAAATTGCTCCTGTGCAGGAGTTTTTGCAGCTCCTGCTCTCCAAGATGACTCCATCAGAGTTGCTCTGCCTGTCATCGCTGGGCTTCTAATCAGTGCTATGAGCTGAGTGGGAGAAGTGTAATTCACCATATATCGGGAAGAATAAGCAATTATTGCTTGTCAATTAAGCCTTCAGTCAGTGCATATAAACATCTGGTGATGCAGAGCTGTCTTCATTTAAAATTAGCAAACCTTTTTGGAGAGCCTGTTAATTTCCATATGCTTACCAAATTCCTTTCCTATAAAAAGCCATATCTTGAAAAATCTGTGACTTAATCCTCTTGGTCTCTGGGGCAAGCAATATATTTTTAGTGTCTAGCTAAGTGAGCCTGTGGAAGCAGAGGGAGACTTGAAAGCTGCTCTGTGAAGAGCTCTGTCACTTGATCGTTTGGGCAATGGTTGCTGGCTATGATCCATTGCCAGCTGTTCCTGGCTTGGATGGATGGGGTTGGACTCCCCCAGGGAGTGTGTTCCAACCCCATGTGCTGGGACAGGGCATGGGAGAGCGTGGGGTTGGTGTTGAGGTGATGCTTTTTGATGAGCATTGCTAATAAGCTATTATAAGGCTAAGTGTAACATGCATGGCAGTTAATTTTGGCTTTAATTTTATTTAATAGTTCATAGCATTTAATCTCTGTATTTAACTAGCTTAAATAGAATGAACATCTTGTGTGCTTTTTACGTTAATTGGCAATATTTTGCTGCTGACTACTCCCGTGCTCTTGGTCCTTCTAAATCTTTCCCTTGACCTGAATTGATGCTCTCTGGGCCTTTTGCTGTGTTACAGTAGAGGCTGTTTTTCTGCTATTTTTTTTTTACCATTTTTATGCAGAGCATTCATAAAAGAGCAGGGAAACTTGAAAGAGACCTTGTGGATGCCTTGGTTCTACAGTCTGTCTAGGGCAATTTTGTCTCCTGGGCACACCTGCAACCACCATTCCCAAACACAACTGCTTTGAGCAATGTGAGGCCACATACAAGATGTGATTCCAAGAGAAAACTGGAGATGTTGTCTATGACCAATATGCTCCATTGACCAAAAGAAGTCAAATTTATTTTGCTTTGTGGAATTGCCACTGTTTTAGGCCACAATGGAGTTTACCAAGGAGTGGAACGAATTTATACCACTTTGAAAGTATGTGCAATGGGTGGCTTGGGAAATGGTTGGCTTTGGGGAAGATGCAGAACTGAAAGAACTCAGCCAGAGATCAGAGCCTATTTTGGGAAGAAAATACTCTCACCCCAGCACAGCAATAATAATTCTCCATCAGCACAGCTGAGCAAGGATCATTTTTCTCCTCTCAAGTGATGATGGGTGGAACAGCAGTGGAAAACCTGTGTGCTACCTGCTGTCTGATTGAATTTGAGTCAGAGAACTTCTTACTGTCCACTAACCTCTTGTCTGGTGCTTGTAAAATGAATGGCGTACAGTAATTCATCCTGTGTTCCCCTTAATAGACTACATCATATTAGAGGTCTAATAGGCGCTGCGAGCTCTTCTATATAACTCATCAGCAGTGTGTTTCTCCCCACCTTTCTCCAGGGTACCTGTAAATGTGCAATATGCAGTCTGCACTCATCGTTAAACTGGAGGTAGTTGGTATTATTTCTTCTCGTGAGATGACAGAAGTTGGGGCTGTGTAAGCTCGTTTGCACCAGGCAGGGTTTAGAGGCCTATATCTGAACTTTGCCCCTTCACCAGAGTTAATACACAGTGATAGATGCTGATAGCAGAATGATGGATTGGATTGGCTGAGGTTAATTTCTGCGGCGGTTGAAGGATACATGTAGAGAAGGAGTGCGTCCATCTCACAAATCAGTGTTCTATATTTAGATATAGGGAGCAATTGCTGCTGCTCAGCTTATCAGGAGAAATAGAAATGTGACTTTGTCACACAAAACCAGGGTTCTCTGTGTCTCTGTCGCTTTTCCTTGCCCACTCTTTATTCTCCTTGAGAGGCTGTGCTCATAGTAATAAGAATTTATGAAACTCCACGATGTGTTTCTTTAAGTGTGTATTACTATCCCCATTTCTGCCTCTCCCATGGGTCAGTGAGGTCCCTGCTACTTGCACTCCAGGGCAACCACAGCCATCTGGGAGCAATAATGAGAGCAACCTCAGCTTTGCAAGAGTTAACAGTGCCTTTTATTGAGTTCTGTTGTAGCTGCATAATTAAGCTTGGAATAGTAAGTTATGGCTAATGTGTTTATTAGGAAATCTAGTGAACCAAAGCAAACATATCCATACCTGATCTGACAAAGTTATTTTCCACTGAAGTTAATTAAAGAAGAGAACTCCTCCTGACTTAATATTTTTTGCCTTGCATCTTAAGAGCAGGTCATTTGAAACTAATTGGGTTGTTAAGTATTCTCAACCAATTGTAATTGTGGCTGCAGGGATTTCCTGGGACTTAGTTGGGCTTTGTATCTATTGGGCGCCCAGCTGGGCAGGGTTGCTGGGCTGCAGAAGGGCAGTGTTCTGGTGTTTGGCAGTGAGGAAGGGGCTGGCTTTGAAGCCAGGAGCTGGGGTATCCAAAGAAGTCCTGGAGCGGCTGGCCTTGGCCTGGGTGATCTTGGAACCCCCAAAAAATGCAAGAGGACAAACATCCCCAGGCAAGTGGTTGTGGTGCTGCTCCTGTGGTGGCTGATTAGGGCTTGGAGTGAAATAGTGAAAGATGAGTGTCAGTTTTCTTGTCTCTTGCAATATATGACTTCCTGCAAGTAACACTTAATCATCTGTACATTTCTGAGGCTCTCTACACATAGATGGCTCCCAGTGAGCTCCTGAGATGCTGTGAGACTGGAACTTTGCAATCGAATTTTCTTCTCTGAAGACCAATGTAGAGCTACTGTCAGCTCTGTCATAGTGTCCAGCTTAATATTGCAATCTCTTCAAAAGCTGTCATTGCCTCTGCCACCTGTTAAGCTGGAGTGATATTTTTTTAATAGTGAGAAAGCACTTTTACTTATTGATAAGATAAAAACTTTATTCAGTTACCTTCTGAATGGTATCTTGGTATGATCTGATACACGTATGGTAACATGAGCTGATTTGATTTTTCTCTCACTGAAATATTCATCATGGGATGAAAAAACCAAAATATTCTCCAGTAGTAAATTTATATTCTCCCCCTTCTCATAAAAGATCAAATGCTTGCGATATTCATAGGATTCCAATTGTAGGTGTTACCCTTTGTAAGGAATGGCTGTTTATTCATTATTCCTGCAATAAAAAGTGAGCTCTGGCTCACTGTCATTGATTTTTGTTCCACAGTGGCTGAACCTGTAGTTTCAGGGAAAGCAGAGCTGTGAATTGGTGCGTGCCTGAGCCGCTTTAAAGCAGCTAAATGATTACCAATTACATCATGACAGGTCCTACTTCTGTTGCCTGTTGGCAAACCAATGTCCAACTGTTGATGTGGCTGCTCTTATAGGTGCCTTCCCAATGGGTTGAGCACCTTCCCATCCCACCCCCAGCCTCCTCTCAGCATTCTTCACCACACCATGATCCAAGAAGGGCTTGGATTGGGAGGATCTTAAAACTCATCCAGTTCCAGCCCCTGCTGTGGTCTGGCTGCCACCCACCAGCGTGGGCTGCCCAGTGCCCCATCCAACCCAGCCTTCAACCCTTGACCAGGGATGGGACAACTTTAGCAATCTGTTCCAGTGCCATACCACCCTCTGAGTAATGACTTTCTTCTCCTCTTTTGATTTAAATCTGTTCTCCTTCATCCTACCATTATCAGTGTGTGAAAAGTCAGTCCCCCTCCTGCTTTTATAAGCTTCCTTCAAGTAGTGGAAAGATGCTGCTGCCAGACACCACGGAATGTAGAAATAATCCAAGTTATCATTCACATCCTTGAGTAGGTGATGTCCTAGCAAGCCTGCTTGGTGCAGAACTGTGCTTTTCAGCAATCTACCTGATAGCTTGCGTGCTGTTGGCTGTTCTTGCAAATAGCTCCTGAACCTGAGATCAGGATGCTTTTGATTAGAACATGCTGGGATGGAGGCAGAAAGTGCCTGTGTGATATTTCCAAAATAGGCATCTTTGCAGCACTGCTACGTTATGGCCTGGGGACAGGAAAATTACGTGCCAGCTTTTTATATTGTTTTTGCTCTACAGCATTCAAATCACTTCCTTTTAATACTCTGGTTTGCTGTGGTTGGGGTGGAGAGCTGTACGAGGTCATGCAGTCTGATTTGAATTTTATAACAGTCTCACACCACTCGGTGTGAGCAGCCTTCCCTGATTTTATTTCTTTAATTGCCATACATATGCATTCGTGCTGGTGAACTGCCACTGCTAGTAATGGGAAAATCATGCTTTGTGGGGCAAATAGCTGGGGCAGCAAGGAGAGCTCAGGTGGATATGTGTTTCTGAAAGCCAAGAGGAGGATCGCTTTGAGAGATCTCCTGAGCATTATATGGTTGGCTGCAGTCTGGACCAATGTCTGTAGGGTATCAGATCTGTAGGGAATTTGTGCACCGGGCATTTCTGCAGTGGTTGGTGTTGGGTTTGCAGCATAGTATTGGTTAAATAGTCATTAAAAAATGCAGTAAACTCCTCCATTTGGTGGCAGGAGGATGGTCAAATCTCTTTTCCTTGCTGGTAGCTATGTTTTCCCAAACTGCTGTTCTGCACTGTGGAAAGAACTGCATGGCTGGGGAGATTAGAAGCATGATGTTTTATGATGTGAAATTCCTACAAAACATTTTAAAAACAAAGGAGATTTACAGCACTGTCACGTTCTGCTTCTAAGCACGGGAAACTGTAGCGCTCCTTGAAACAAGCTCATTCTGCATGTAGATTTATAAAGCATCAGAAATGTGAAAATTGAATTTACTATTAAAAAAAAAAAAGTAACAGCAGTGACCTTAATCCTTTAATGTTTATCTAAGGTAAGAGACGAGAAGGCAAGAACAAAACATGAAGAAAACTTTGTGCTGGCAACTGGTTAGTGCCTAGTGGGATGCGACTATCAGCTGGGCAGGGACTCGTGTGTGTCACCAGTAAGGATCTGTTTGCAGCCATCTAAAAACTGAGTTGTCATTTTTATAAGAACAGTATTACTATTCCCAAGGTGGTGATTTCATAACCACGTGTGGGAAGATCCTAAATGGATCTCCTTATGGCCTCAAGTTGCCCCAGGGGAGATTCAGGTTGGGTGTTTAGAAATAATTCTCTGAGAGAGTGATCAGATGCTGGAAGGGGCTGCCCAGGGAGGTGGTGGAGTCACCAGCCCTGGAGGTGCTCAAGAAGTTTTTAGGTATTGTACTGAAGGACACAGTTTAGTGGGAAATATTGGTGATATGCTAGCAATTTATTGCCAAGTTTTTCACAGTTTTCACAGATATCCAAACAGATTAGATCTACCATATTTTCCCTGTTGAAAACCAGTTATCTTTCTAAAGAAAGATACTGGATTTGTTGGCTTCCCTTTGTAAATCGTGCTACTTTTTATACCACTTTCCATTAACCACCATATCTTTTAATTACTGTTCCCTTCATAACTTGTTCAGGAAATCTTGCACACATTTGCAATTGAATTAATGGGCTTTTCTTTAACATTGTTTTACATTTGCTGTTCCCTAGCACCCGCTGCCATCTTTGCCTTGATAGATTTACTTTTTTTAATTATCGCTATCCTCAAAAATTACCCGGTTCCCCAGACTTGACTGTGCTAAGCTCTGAGTTTTACTTCCACTTCAGATAGGGGTGATTTCCATTTCTATGAACTCATTTGTATTAGTCATCCAGTTTGAATCCCAGAGCTCAAAATCCACCTCTCTGAGTACATATAGAAGCTTCAAGTGTTCATTTAGTTTTAGGACAATTCCAAATGATATTTTGTCCATAAAGTTGTAGGTGCACCATCCCTGGAGCTATTCAAGGCAGGATTGGATGGGCACTAGGCAGTTTGGTCTGGTAGCTGGCAACCTTGTTCACGGCAAAGGGATGGAGCTCAATGATCTTTAAGGCCCTTTCCAACCTAAGCCATTCTATGATATTTATTATTGACTCCATCCTGCTGTGCGGGGGGCCCCTGGGGTGGATGCTGCACTGAAGAGACGATGGAAGCTGATGGAGTTGTGCAGGCAGAGCAAAGGGGAGCAAAGAGTTCAATGACTCTTCCCTGTTGAGATTTGTCTTTATTTCCCACTCACCAATCCCAGGAACCCAGAGACCTACATGGTGGGGGGGGGGGGAACAAGACTGTGGGAATCCATCTACCCCTTGAAAGGCAGTGACTAAGATGCAGGAAATTCCCAGGACTACTCTGAGATTGCTGTCGCTCCCTGTAGAACCATAGGACCATTTGAGTTGGAAGGGACCCTTAAAGGCCACTTGGTCCAACTCCCCTGCAGTGAACTGGGGCACCTACAGCTGGTCGGGTGCTCAGGGCAGGAGACCTGTGTGTGTCCTGTGACTCTTCCAGTGGTTTTAGTGGATGCTTCTCAGGCTCAGTCTAGACATAGGGTTCTGTTTACTCAAAAAGCCCTGCTTTTCTTAACAGCAATTTAAAAAATGGCCCCTGCTAATGCAGTTTGCTGCTCTCTTTATCCCACAGCACAGTGTAAGATTCAATTTAGTATAAGGTCGAAATCTGCCCTGAAAGAAATGCTTGCAGTTTCTTTTTGTATTTTCCTTTCATATGAGAAAACAGGAGTATGCAGCCTGAAAGTCATTGTGCTAACAGACTTTTATTGTGATCAAAAGAAGTCCTTTCAGCTCCCTATCAGCTCTATATCTACACCCAATTTGCACTGATGTGGCTGTGCAGGGCCCCCAGATTTGTCTTTATTGGTATTTGCAAATATTTAATTGAAGGGTTTGATGTGACTATGCGTGCTAGGACCTTATAGATTAAGGGAGAGCATCAAGTCTTGTAGTGTTAATTAGAAGAGGTAAGCAAACTATGAAGGGAAACACATACTAGCAGCCTGCTTGGGATGGGTCTGCTGGAGGGGAACTGGAGGTCCATAGGGCAGAAATAACCAGGACCACAAGTATCTCTGCACTCCAAAGAATGGTAGCAAGTGGTCTGATGAAAAGTGTCAGCTTGAAGTTGCTTGTAGTTATTTGTTAATGACAACTTGCCTGCATGGGAAGGGTTTTCCTGTTCCAGCTGGGGGGTGTGATGGAAGGGGTCTATTAAGAATGAATAGAATATGGAAGAAAGGAGAAAGATGGGGAAGGGGGAGGATAAGGAAAAAAGTGCTTTTTTAATTCAGCATAAAGGAATTTAACATTAAAACCTTTACTTGCTGAATCTGGAATGCTAGGGAAGTGGTACACAAGGAGGTTGAGCAAACCACCGGCCTTGAAGAGATTGTTTGGACAGAGTAGCATTGAAACTGATCCCTGAGCAAAACATTGCTTAAAATCTTGTAAACAAAGGCTGCTGGAAACACAGACTGGGGCAGCTGGGTGGGCTGCAGTCCTACAGCACTGTGCTCTGGACATGGCTGCTTGGAAACACTGCTTTCTTTTTATTGCTGTAAGCATGGGGGTAATTCATCAGTGTGTTTTTCTTTTCTTTTTTTTTTTTTTAAACATCGCTAACCCTGCAAATTAAAAAGGGACCCATGAATAATTAGGCTTTTCTTTTTCCTTTGTTAAGTGAATAAGTGATGGTGACAGCTGAAAAATGCACGTGTTTTTCTCTTTCCAATTCCGCAGACCTTGGAGGTCCCCGAGTGCAGGAGAAAATGTTCCGAGATTCACATTTTCTTGGGTTCCCCACGGAATATTTTTCTCTGGCTTTTCAGTGCTGTCTACACAGGTTATAAATCTAGCTCAGTAGAAGCAAGGCAATTTTTAATGGAATTTTTTGTTAAAACTAATTAAACATCTGTCTCCCTCATCACCACAAATGGACAGAAGATTAACTACAAAATAATGGCCAGCTTGGAATTTGAGCAAGGAGTTTGGAAGACTTAATAACTTGCATCCACCTCCTGCTTTATAGGTTACTGTGTTTTCTGGGTGTTACAGGAAATTGCTGGCTGCTCAGGATTGTGCCCACTTGAGATGGCTGTAGAGCAGAGTTAATACAGGCAAACATTCAAAGGGTGGGAGCTAATTAAGACCACCATCTCCAGCAGTGATTTTTATTCCCTTAATCATGTCTTCATCATCTGCAGTTTGCAGGCGAGCCTTGACTTCACGCATCACGGTTCTGTCAAAAATCAAACTGTCTGTTATGGAAATGCTGGAAGGCTCTTGACAAAATTGGAGCAGACGCCTTTACTTTGCTCTGACATTTAGTTGTAGGCAAGGCTTAATTAGGTTTTGAGAGTGATCACCCTTCCTGCAAATGGCGTTTTTGCCAATATCATGCTTTATAATTGTGGGAGATGCTCACAAAGTAGCCCTGCCAGCACCACACTCATCCCTTCCCCTGAAGTTAAGCAGCTGCAGATGCTGTGTTAAGGTTTGTGGCTTGATGAAGGCAAGCAACAGAAAGCCTCTCTCCATCTGCTGAACTTCAGATGAGCGCTGTGGGCATAATTGTCATAGTGGTCTTTTCCAATCTGAATGGCTCCAAGATCACCCAGTCCAACTTCAATTCACCCCACCATGTACCCTGACCACATCCCTCAGTGCCACAACCCCATGGTTCTTGAGCACCTCTAGGGATGGTGACTCCATCATCTCCCTGGGCAGCTGTACCACTGCATCACTGCTCTTTTGGAGAAGAAATTTCTCCTTAAAAGGGCTCTTCTGGTTAGCAGGTGCTCCTTGGGACTGCAGAGAAATCTCTTCAGTCAGAGCTTCTTTTCATCTTTTATTTAGTTTTTAATTGTTAAGCACTTTGATTTAACACTTCTGCTCCTATTATTCTGTCCTAGTTTCAGATATAGGAGTCTTTCAAATATTTTGGCAAGAAATCTGTGAGTGCATTGGCTTGATATTCTCCCACATTTAATATTTTGATGTAGCTCTTTTATTTCCTTCTCCTTTCTTTCTCTCTTTCGGCACCTCCAGCTTCATTTGTTAAGGAAACAAATCTTCAAAACAAAAGAACTTCTTTGTGTTTATAATGCTGTGAATAAATGAATGTAGGCTCTGTGATTAATGTGACTTTACGCGGTGTATCATCATGAGGGGACAGCAAATGCTTCGTACTCGTGTTCTGGAGAGTGTGCAGGGAGCTGGAGGCAGCATCCAGCATACTGGGAGAAGGAAACAAATGAAAGCATGATGACGATGCTCTGAATGTAGAAGTAGTTTATTACAAGAAGTCAGAGATAAGCTTTAAATCTAATGATCCTGTGGTTTGTGCAGGGCAAGGTTAGGGAGAACTGTCTTCACAGTGACCCTGTGGTTCCAAGTCAGGAGGGTGCAGCTGCAGCTCCTGCTGCTTCCCCATCACTGCCAGCATTGGGTGGTCACGCTTTGCCAGTGGGCAGAACCCCATGGCAGAGTCCATAGTGACTTCAGAACAGAAATGAGGTGGTGAATTCACATGGAAATCGTTTTCCCCCTCCAAGTGGTAGCATGGAAGTACTGGGAAGAGAAGGATGCTGTAGGGCAGGAGGAGCACCTCTTCCCATGACAGTTTAGCTTCCCCATGTACTGGGCTGGTGTTTGCCCTCTGAAAGACTTGTGAGCAAGCACAAACAAAACAGAAAGTGGCACTTCGACACTAATAGAAACCAATAGCACGGTGCCAAAACAGGGTAGATGCAAACCCTATAAAAACAAAGGTTGGAGCCAAGATCAATGTCTTTAACATTCAGCTGCTTTTAGCACAGAAATCACATAGGATATTCACTTAGCAGGAGAAAATGAGGTTAACACTGTTAGTTGAGAGAATAATTAGGCAATCTCCAATTTCATTTATTTTTTTTTCTGTGAAAGTTGCATTGTTTTTGTCTGACCCAGGTTGTGAAATCAAATATTTCTGCTATGGAGCATCTTCAGGAGGGAATGGGGGACAGGCATTGGTATACTACATACCATATCCCCTGCTTATTATCCTGAGGGATGATGTGGCTTTGTGCTCACTTCCTTGGTGTTGTCTGTGCTGGAGATAACTGCCTTCGTCTCACTGAGGTCTTTGAATCTAGCAAGGCTAGACATCTAATGCAATTTGAATAATCAACAGAAGCAGATAATGAAATGTTGGTGTCAAGAGGAAAATTCTTACAGCTTAATGTCCTAGTGCAGAGCGTGGCGAGATGTACTAAGAGTTTTGTAGCCTACTAAAATAATAATGAGGCTGGCTGAGCCGTAAGCGTACATATGTGCCTAGAAATTAACCTTTAAAGCTGGTGGGTTCTGTCTCGAGGTCTGGGAATCTAGGCTGAGGGATTTTCTCTATAAAATGAGGGTTGTGGCTTCCTCACCTGATGTAGGCCAAGTGAAACTTTGGGTTGGTTGCAGAGGAAGGTTGAATTTGTATGTTTTCATCTGTCACTGTCTGCACCTGTGAGCATCCAGGAGAGTATATAGGAATGCATGGCAAGAGGTGCATCTCTGCCCTGATAAAATCCCTTTGTATCTAACAGCACTTTACAGCTTCAGAAAGATTATTCAGATCTTCAGTTTTTGGATGATAACAGGAAACAAACTTGAGCTATTTAATAGTTCCAGTCCATTTGGGATAGATGGCATTAAAACCTAGCAATTTCTGTAATAGTGGTGTCAATAGGAAGGCTTGGAGAAAGTGAGAAGAAGGAAACACATCTTCCAAATGACACAAATGAGGTGCATGTGGACAATGGACACTGTTTGGAAGAGGATGGAGGAGACTGTCTCTCTTACCTTCATGTAAATCACTGAGAACAACTGTTTTGAAAAAATAAACATGGGGAAAACACACTGCTGAGCAAGAACAGTCTGTCTTTTGAGCTTGGAGAAAGCACGTGTGTGTGATATAAATCCAGGCTACATTATGTGCTGGAGGCTTCACTGAAGGTCCTGGCCCATGCATTGCTCTGCCCATATCCTGCTGTGGGTGTGCAATACAGAACAGGGTTTGCATTCATTTCTTGCAGTCAGGGAGCCAAATCCAGCTTGACCTGAGAGTTTTCTGGGTTTTGCAGATGTTTGCTGTCCTGATGCAAGCTCCCACATCAGTTTTACAGATGGCTTCACATGCAGGGCAAGAGGAGAGAAAACCCCTCTGAGTGGAGTGGAGGTGGGAATGAACCCATTTAATTATGCTCGTGTGCGTTTCATTAGTCCATTTGTGTTCTCAATATGTTTAAGTTGAAATGCAGCTGTGTTAATGAGGCCAATGTTGTGTGCTGATTGGTGTGATAATAGTACAATCTCCAATTGTTTTTCAGTATTTTCTTTTGCTGTGCTCTTTCACTAGCAACTGATCCTTGTATGCTGGCTATAAAAACATCCTTCTCCAAAATAACATGTTTCATTCTGGAGGGATTTCAGACATTTTTAAGAACAGAATTCCTCCAGTGACTTCTTGCAAGCCCACAGGATTTCTCCCTGCCACTTTCATCTTGAACTTTCCCTGTCCTCTGCAGCTGTTTTCTCATGATTATAAAATTCTTTCTTGTGAAAGGCTCTGTAACTCTCCTGCCCTGGCCAGGACAAGTTGTGCTTGAGTTGTGTGAGTGAGATGCTCCATGACATAGAACTACTGATGTTGGAAAAGCCCATTAAGGTCACCCAGTCCAAACATCAGCCCACCCATGCTCAGTGCCGTATCTACCTTTTCCTTGAACACCTCCAGGGACTCCACCACCCCACTGGGCAGCCTGTGCCACTGCATCAGCACTCTTCTAATAAACATTTTTTCCTAGTATCCTTTCCAGAGGAGGACGGCAGGGGGGCTTCAGGAGCCTGCAACCCAGTAAGAACCACTGTGTGCCAGTGTTGTGTTTGGAATTGGGGCCCTGGGCTCCTAACTAATATTGTCTCACCCTATTTGTATAGGAGTCTGGAGTTCAGTGAGAAATAACTCTTCTGGAAATGGGTGAGACTGCAGTAAAATCCAACATACTCGCATTGATAAAAGCAGTAATATGTAACCCAGTTCTGGGCAGGCTCTGGGATGCTGTTCAGTCTTCTCTGGAGTCACCAGAAATGAAAGGAAGGATGGGGGAGAGAAAAACAGATGTCCCAGATACAGCATTTCTGATAAGCTGACTCCCAAAATAATCTTGCTTTGTAAAAATTGATTTTGCTCTTCTTTCTACAAAGAACAATAGTGCGAGTTCCTGCTTCCACAAATCCTCTCTGAAGGCACAGCACTACATAAATCAAACTCTGTTTCGGAGACTTTATTTATTTAATCTTTAATATTTAATTTAAACCATCAGTTTGGAATGACGTGTATTCACTTTCAAAGGGCGTCACTCTTTTATTTTTCTTCCTGTGAAGAACAGATATTGCCCGTTAGTAGAAATTTTACATCACGTGAGAGGAATGGGGAAGGCTGCAGTCTTCCTTCCCTCATCAGTTTTTCCTTACGAGTTCCCTTGATCCAGGAAAAAAAATCTTTAAGTTCCAGCAGTAAGTATTAAAATGAATGTGTTACTCTTCCAAGAGTTTGTTCAGTGTGGAAATGAAGTCTGCCTTCACACACAATCTACGGGGTTTCAATTTGCAATTCATTGGGCTTCATAGAACAGCATGCAACTTTTTTCTTGTGCGTGTAGAAGTGTATTGAGGAGCATCTTCATCTGCATAAACCAAGGAGTAAATGCTGGTTGAGGATTCATAGGCCTACAAAAATGTACGTTACTCTTGATTTATCCTCCTGATAAGATTTATAAAGAACAGCAATGGTCTCTGTTATGGGGAATAACTCCAGCTGGTATAAATATAGATAAAATTGATGACAAAAGTGGTGTTGTCACACAGAATAAGAATCAACACGAGCTAAGAGATGATGTCCAGAGTAGAGGAATGCATTTCCTATTTGCACAGAAGGGGAATGTGAGCTCATTTGGGTGTGCAGGAGAGTTCTCATGCACGGCATGAAGCAAGAGCAATGAAAATGATGTTGCTATTGCCCCACTCATTGAAATAACAGTATATGCTTAAGTCTCTGCTGCTGGATTCTACTCGTTTATTGCTAGATCATTTGACACTTTCTAGTGTGATACAGAGACTTAGAATGCATACATCTCAGGAGCCCTCTATCTAATTTCCTTGCAGATTGCAACAAAATGTAAAAGCAAAGCCTTGCATTAGTTGTATGCCATCAAATCAGCTCTGCTGCTGTAATGTAAAAATACTTGAGAAAATGTTGTATTTGCCCTGAGAAAGAAATGACTTAGGGAAGATGCTGGAATATATTATCTGATGGGGAGGCAGTGTGCAAACAGCGAGCCTGAGTGTGCCGTGTTGAGATCCGACACAACAGAATGACGTCCTGGGCTGCTGTGCTCTGGGGCTGGGAATGACTCCTGGTCTTGGTGCTGGTTTGCTGGGTGATAGGTAGAGTGCAGTGAGGAAGGGGTGCAGGATGCTCTATGGTCCCTCCTGGCTGCTGGTGTAGAAAACAACAGCCTTGTTAAGAAGAAAACACAAATCTCTTGGAGGTTCTGTGAGTGGTGTGAGTTGAGTGGAGGCTCAGAGAGCTCTGAGTTCAGAGGTGTCACAGGGTTTGTGTGCTCAGTGACTTTTCACCTGGCTGGGTGTTGCTGAACACAGCAGCCCAAGTGTGGCAGTGCCTCCCCTGTTTCTGCACCTTCCCAGCAATGCTCACCCTATTCAGTGCCCTACAAAGGTGGCAACGCCTTTCTGTGGTGCCTAATGCCACTGAGTGAATTAGCGTCTTCCTGCTGTCTAGGAGTAATTAATGAAAGCATTAATGAGACAGGTTCATTCTGTGATGAAGTCTGTTGGAAAAAGGCCAACAAATGAATCTCAGTTGCCACACCTGCAATAACAAACTCAGACAAACAAAACATTCTTGTGCACCTCCATTTTTCAGGCTGCATGCAGTTAGCTTAACTTCAGGTTGCAGCCTCAATATATTTAACCACTGTGACTCCTGCAGGAAGAAGTTGTTCAGATATGATAGAAAGCATTTAGCAAAGAGTGGCTGCAGAGAGGTTTGTCATGAAGGTAGAATATCCTGTTTGTACTCTCCAAATTCTATCATTCTCCAAAAACTGCAAGCTAATGTGGTCTTAGCTGAGCTGGTGTGATAGATGGCTGCATTATAATTGAATTAGTTGGGAAGCATTGACCTTTTTGATATATAATGTCTCTGAACGTGAACAACAAATACAAACTAATGCTTTTATGAGTTTTCTGGGTGAGTTTGGTCATCAATTGACTAGTGATAAATAAGATGTTGTATACTCCAGTCAATGGAAAACATGTTTGCAGGTCCTGTGCTTATAACTCTGTACTCTGTGAAAGCACCTCTGCAGGCACATATTACTCAGGTGCAGCTTTTATATTCTGAACTGTACTCAAATTTGAAGTCAAGTCCTCAGAGGACCTTATACTTTTGGGTAATGATGAGCCCAGCAGTCAGTGCTTGGTGTTAATTATTTGTGCCCGTGCTGTGTGGTCAGATTAGCTGACAGCGACCTGATGAGATTTCTCCTTTTTCTGCAGCACCACTCCTGGTCAAAATAGTTGTAAATCGATAGCTGTTACTCCGCAAGCCATACTGAAAGGGAAGCTAGAGGGGGAGTGCCATTAGAGGAGAGGAAGCTATTTGCAAATTGTTCATGTTGTTTGTTTGTGCTGTGTTGTTGCACCCTGGGTCCTCCTGACTTCAGAGCAGGAAAGGATCTGTGCTATTTATCTATTATTTAGTTTGGTTTTGACAGGAAAATCACTATTGCTCTAACCTGGGACATTTTATTAGTGACTACTTGGCCATGATAAATTCACATAGTGCTACCTGCTACTGGAGCTAAAATAATGTGGAACAAATACCCACCACCCCAAAGGCCCCTACTTGGAGCAGGAAGATTGCTGCTGCCCCTCGTGCCTATCTGCAGATGCAGTCAATTCAAGGCGTCTTCTCTGAGTTTTCTGCACTTTCCAAGCACAGTTTTGTAGGCGCCTTCTTACTCACAGGAGCTGCCAAACTCCTTTCCAGATTTGAGCCTTGCCTGACGTCAAGCAAATAGCTCCACAGCAAAAGCCACTTCTTCTGGGTACTATTGATTTAGGTAAAAGCATAAACGTTGCCTTCCTCCAGTCTGTGTCTCTGGCCTCAGGCTCTTCCTTTTCCTCTGTGGGATCAATTACCTTCTTATCCTCTGATGCAGAATCTGGCATGCCCTGCTGGAGTGCAGAAACAAGGGCACCTCTGCGACAGATCAGATCAGATGGATCCCACTGATGCAAGGTCTAGTCACTTGGAGAGGCAGCAGCAGACATCTTAGGGAACATTGTAGAAATGCATTCCCAGGGCACAGTTTTCACCTAAGGGGGGACAAAACAAACAAACAAACCCAAAGCATTGTAGAGTGCCAAAAGTGAAGCTGGTATAAGACACAAAAGAACAAATCCAGAACAGTCAGCTATGGGAAGAAATTAAACTATTCTCATTGTTTCTCTCTTTAAGTATTTAAATTTCCCCATATTCTAAATAAATTCTGTAAAAACTGCCGAATCAGATGTGGTTCTACATGGTCCCCTCTGATAAAGCAGTTATAGAAGACCTAGGCTTGAGCATGTATGTAATCTGTCAGATACTGCAAGAGAATGTATTTGTATGGACTTGGAATAACTAATTAAATTCAGTAGAGATGTAGAAGGAAGAGATTATTTTTCTCTCTGACCTGTTCGTAGTCAATGGGAGAAAAGATTAAATGCTAGGAAGGTTTCAATCTATTTATTGTGGTTAAAGAGGCTCATGCAGGATGTGTCACCAGCAGTTTACTGTCTCCATAATGTAATTTAAGTTACTGTGATCCATGTGGGTCATTCGTCTTTCATCTGCCATTTTTCCCAGCATGAGGAAGCATGATTTCCTGGCTAATGGAAGCGAGTTGTTGCGATGCATCTTATTTATGCCGTACATTATTTGATGTGAATGATCCAGTGACCCACAGCAGGGCCGTTATGAGGAAAAAGAATACAAGAGGATGAGAATTCTTGAAGATGTAGCTCAAAGGAACGGATACTAGGAGCAGTGAAAGGCACAGAGATTTGGGCCGAAACCTGTGGGATGGCTCTCCTGGTTCTTCCATGAAAGATCCCCTCCCAAGGAACCTGATCTTGCACCCTGTACAGAGGTTGCCTTCTGCCTTCCTTTTGGCTCTACCCTCTATACTGCTTAATTTGTGAGAACCTTGGAGCATCTGGTTGATACGTGAACTTTATTCCCACAGAAAAGATGGAGAAAGGAGATAAATATTAAAGCAGATCTGAAGAAGCCTGAGGTTATGTGGAGGTGCATCCTGCCCACTGTCAGATGTGAACATGGTGATTCCAGGGCTGCTCCCAAAATAATTGCTTCCCAGAGCAAAACTCGCGGGGAGATGGGAAACCAGAGCTTAAAACAGCAGGGTGACAATTGTGAGAACTAAAGGCAAACAAATGCTACTTCTGATCTGCTGGAAGGAGTCAGAATTAATCCTCTCCATTACAGTGACTGGTGTTTCCCTGAGCCCTTGGGTCCACCTTGAAAATAGGATTTTCTGTCCTTTACTTGCCAATGAATAACAAAGGCTCTTCCTTCATTTTTGAAACTTCAAAGATGAAATAGAGGGCAAGTAGGGCAGTACTCAATGTTTCTGTGAGGCACCTGGGGTTACTGTGGACACGAAGTTGAGAAGATGCCGAGAGTGGATGAGGCTTTGGATGTTGATACTGAGCTTCTGAAGGTGCTCAAATCCAAGGGGAAACTGTGATAAAAATTTCATTTTTAAATCCAAGGAGGATCAAGTACCAGACAAATCCCTGAGGTCAATGATAGCTTCTTCATTTCTTGATGCATTTGGTGGAGGCTGAGGTCTTTGTGGAAGATATTTTTAATCAAATATTAACTGCTAAGCATGGTGATTATTGGGTGAAATGCTATCGACTGTTATTCTGCAGGCTGATGAGATAATAGTCTCTGGCTGTCCTAAAATCAGGATGGCCATTTTAAGAGGCTTCCATAAAAAGGCCATCCTAGTAAATAATTACTAAGGCTGGTAAAAGCAAAGCGCCTGTGAATTCCTTGGTGTCCATGAGAGGTTTAAGGACTGTTGCATGTTACCTTGCTGCCAGCAGGGGCAAGCTGATGCCTGATGATACATCTAGAAGACCTCCAGGTTTCAGTGGGCACTCACTGCTCTTTTCCAACCTTAATGATTCTGAGATCACCTAGTTCAGTCATCAGCCCATGCTTGCTAACCATGTCCCTCAGTGCTACACCTCCCTGTTTCTTGAACACCTATGGAACGGTGAACCTGCCACCTCCCTGGGCAGAGTGTGCCAATGAGTTAGGAGTGCCAGGGCTTGAGGCAGGGCTGCCTCCATCCCAGAGCATTGCTGGAGGTGAAAGATATTCCTTCAGCATTTCCCTCTTGCGGGAGGGTAATTTTTATTTTTCCTCTATAAAACCATGACCAGTAAGACTTGGGGGTGGGCCAGTAACAAACAGAGAGACAGATTGTGTAGAGGATTCACCTGAACTTGCAAGAAATCAGCAAGCACTTTGCACAGCTTGGTCTGTGGTATGGAAGGAAAAGCTTCCCAGAGCTTGTGTGATACAAACATGTCCTCAGCTCCAACCGATGGCCGTGCACAGCCTGCTGCTAAGCTGTGGCCATGGCCATCTTGCAGAGCAGACAGGTGGTCACCTGTCACAGCGGGAGGGAGCAGTGCTGAAGCAGAGTGAAACCTGAGCACAGATGAGCATGAGCCACACTGACTCCATCTGCGCAGCCTTCCAGAACTGCAAGATGCTCCTTTCCTCCTAGGAGCTTCGTTTGAAAAGTAGCCTTTAATTATCTCTTCCTTTTTCCTCCCTAAAACAAGTTGTATCTGTGTTTTTGTGTGCGTTCACTCAAGGAAGGGAGTCTGAATGCGCTGCTCCTAAGAAGTGCCTGAATCTGTTGCTTGTGGTTAACGATGCATTCAGAAAATCTGAACTAAAGAGTTAAGGTGAAGGCTCATTTATAACATAGCAGTTACGAATACAAAGACTTGAGTTGTTGTGGGTATGCTTCACTTGGTCACACAAGCTTAAATGTGAAGTTTCTGGTCTCAGGTGTATCAGCCTGTGACCATGTCAGTCATCTGTGTTTTTGTACATGGTCTTAAAGGTGAATGCTTGAACATACTATATTGGGCTGCTCTGGGGGCTTGTTTCTGATGGGTGCTTACACCAGCAACAGGTAGATGTTCCCATCCCACTGGAAAGGAATTCAGCAAAACAGAGGGAACCATAGAGTCATTAGGGTTGGAAAAGACTACTAAAATCACATAGTCCAACCAGCAGCTCACTCCCATCGTGCCCACAAACCACGAACCTCGGTGCCACAACTCCACAGTTTTCTTCAGAGCCATCAGGAATGGTGACTCCACCACCTCATTGGGCAGCTCATTCCAGTGCAATTTCATTCTTTGTGAGAAGAGATTTTTCCTGATATCTAACCTGAAATTTGTTTTAAAGTTTAAGTCAGTGCTCACAGAATTGTTTTGTTTTCAATTGTGCATCAGATTTTTCCATTCTCTTTGTTTGTAAGATTTTTAGGGGAAAAACTCACTTCTGTCTAGGATTGGTGTCAAGTGTTCTGCTTTGAACACTTGGCACAATCTCCAGTCAGTACATCTGGTATGGGTGGACGCTGCTCAACAGACTGTTTTTTGTTGTTGCTATATTTAAAGTATCCTGTGCCAAAACCTGTTTAGCTGAATACGATGTTTGCCTGTTATCAATCACACACTGCACGCTGGCCACAGAAGCCAACTTAAGCAATATTGGTACCCTACTGAGATATCTGAGGGAGTGCAAACGTGGAGTGCTCGATTAAAAATAGCAAACTGCAGGCTGCTTATTGCTAAGTGCTATTTAACGGAGCAGAAAGTTTTGGGAATTTGTCTTAACCTCTGAGAGAAACAAATGTTCCGCCCAGACTGTGATGAGGACGACAGCAGCCAGGTCAGGGCCAAGGCAAAATGAAGTTATGTCCAAATCACAGAATTATCTTTTGACTCTCAAAAGGAGATTTAATAGGAAATGATTTAGGTGTTCCTGAGATCTCCTGAAACATGAGGAGGGCAGATGTGTGCAGACTTGGCTTGAGGGACATCACCATCCCTAAACCTGGGAGGAGAAGCTGAACAGGGAGGATGAGAGTCTGGGGGGGAAGGTGGAGGCTATAAAGCAGTTAGACAAGAAAAATGTGCCAGCAACTGAAGGAAGGAGATGAAAGGGAAAAGGAATGTGGAAAACAAAGTGCCGACGTCAAGGAAAGGTGGGGAGGGGAAAGGATGATGGTGCTAAAATTGGAATGGGGGCAGGGAGAGCTGCTATGATGCTCACCCCAGGGATGAGATTCCCACTGAAGCTGCTGCCCATCCTGGCTGGGGATAGAGGGGTGAGGACTGGGGTCTTTGTTGTCCAGATGGGAAAGTGGGGGATGCGATTCCCTGCAGCATTCTGGGCTGTTTGGGAGTTTCCTGTTTGGGGCCATCTCTGCACATTTCAACCCTCTTCTCTCCAGAGCTGCCTTCAGTTCAGGACACACCACTGTGTCTGTGTGAAACCAGCTGCAGTATTTCACTGTTTCAAATCAGTTTTTGCGGGTAACTCCTAATATCTGCTACTGGTCACAAACAGCTAGTGGAAGCCTTGCCATCAATTATACGTAACTTCTGCGTGCTGAGGGGGAAGTGAGGGAACAACAGGAAGAGCTTAAACTGTGCTCTGGCTGCAGCCTGGGTTTGTTTCTGTCTTCTCAGTATTTGCAGTTCTGAAGGACATGGAGAGCTTTGTGGTGAATTCTGGTAACCTGAAGGCATGCTGTACAAGATGTGGTATAGGGCTGAAGTCATCCAAGCATGCAATTTATAACTAAGTGCCTACTTAGAGTACAGAATTCTCAGAGAGAAGCATGGAAAAGGGGGCTCAAGGACACTGCCTCTTTCATTTCTGTGAAGTGGTGGGTGAGAATAAATTCAATACAAACTCTTTCTATTTGCCAATATCCATGTTTACTTCTTCTTTTATTAGTCGTTGCATGCGTGTGTCTTTATATCAGAGAGAGGGAGAGAGAATAACAAAAATGGGAAAGACCCCTAAAAGGTCATAATCCCACCACCACCATACTGCTGAGCCGTGTCTCTCAGTGTGACATTTACCCTTTTCTTCAATGTATTATATTCGCGCGTGTGTGTATATGTATATATATGTACACTGAATCATGTGCAATTTTTTTCAAAGTCAGTGGAAGGACTTTATGTATCAGTGGGTTTTGGACAAAAACCCTCTCCTGACCCCCTGCTTTTTCTAGAAAAGCAGAGTTATCTATACCCAAGTTTGTCACACTAAGTAAGAGGCAGATGTACACGGCATGGAGTCCTTTGGATGGATTCATTTAGGAGAGAAAACATGATGTTTCATCTCCTGAAGATTACTATGAGATGAAATATGAGGCTTTATCCACCTAGCAACACCTTTATTAAAAACTCTGCAGTATTTCCTGGGTGGCATAGTAAGTTGACCATCAGCAATGAAATGATGCCCTGATGCTGGATGAGCTCTGGCAAGTGAGAGTGCCTCGGTGCCTCATGTGTATCACGCAACAACCGAGGTGCAGATTACCCTGTGCAGCCATTCCCTGTGCCAATGACCCCATCCCAACCAGGGCCACCGCCCCTCTGTGAGACGAGGTTGGTACCAGGGCCCCCGACCCCCCGTGCGATGTGGTTCGGTACCACGGACAGCAGCACGAGGCGGTGGTGTCCTCAGCCCGGCGGGCCCAAAGGAGTGGATGCTCGGGGGAGCGAGGTACCCCGCATCGAGCCACAAGTGGGAAGATACCCCTCCACACCTGCACCCCTTTGTACCAAAAGACCCAGTGCATGGATTTGGGGTGCCGGAAGGACATAACGGGGTTGAAAGCTGGACGCTGGGAGGCTGCAAAATCTGAGAAGGATTTTATAAAGCCCGAAAGATGCAGCATCCCTGGTCGGGCGCCGAGCCCCGGTGCCGCAGCGCTGGCTCCCGCCGGGCCGAACCCCCTCCTGCAGTTGCGGGCTCGGGAGGCGGCGCGGGGAGGCTCGGCTTGTGCAGCCCCCTCCCTCCTCCCGTCCCTCCTCTTTCTCCTGTGCCAACCTGCTACCGCCTTTGTCAGCGCAGCCCGGCGCTATGGCATCCTGCTGGGGCTTCGGGCTCTTCCTCCTCCTCCTCTTCCTCCTCCTCCTTCTCCTCCCGGCTGGGAAGCGGCTGCTGCAGAGGAAGGGGCAGCCCTGACGGCCGCGCTTCCCTGGCAAGAGGCAGGCGGAGCCCCAGGTGAGCATCGGGGGGGACATGCGAGATGGGGTGTAGGGGACAAGTGGTCCCTATCTGCCAGGAGAATGCAAGGATTGGAGGGGAGGGGGGAGGTGACCTCAGCACCGGTACCCCCACAAGTTGGAGATATGGGGTGCAGAATGGAAGCCCCCAGTGCTTTGCTGACACCTGGGGTATCACCTCCTTGTTGGGCTTCCCTAGGAAGGGGAGACTCAAAAATCTTGAAACTCCATGACTTTGGTGTGGAGCATAGTTCCACACAGATTGTTTTGTCTCTAGAGGTGACTACGACTGTGAGCCCCAACCTGGGCCCCCAAATGCCTGTTGGAAATTCTGCACCCCCTGGGTTGAGGAGCCCATTTGAGTGAAGTCAGGTCTAGTGTGTTTGTAGGTTTGCCATGCAGAAATGCATGTAGAGCACAGATGGAATGAATCGCTCATGTTTGACTTGATCTGTATTTGTCTGGCAGTGTTTGCAGTGGTGTTTGTTTCACTGTGCAGAAATTTTTGAGAAAAAATTTAATTTTGGTTTGCTCTGATATAATGCATTGGCAGGACAGTGTTTCTGTGTGCTTGTTGGCAAGTAGTTGGCAAAGAATAACTAGGAGCATATGATGCAGTAATAATTCAAGTAATTTATTGCACAGTTTTAGACTGATTGTTTGCACTTTGCCAGACCATACAGAAATCTTAACCCGTGTTACATAACCAAACAGTACAAATAATAAGCCTGATGTTATTGTGTGAGAAAAACCTATGGCAAACCCTGTTTGGCACTGATATGGGGACACGCTGTCTTTACCCACAAGTTCCCTATCAGCTGATGCCCTGGAAGTCTTTGGAGGCTGCTGGATTTTATCGGGGAGCTGAAGTGCAGAGTCTCTTTACAGCATGGTCTCTGCTGGGAGCTGGGTTAGCACAATGTGCTTTCACAGGGCTTGCTCAAACAGTGCCAGAAAACAGCAACTTCTCCATTGTCAGCCCACCCCAGGTGAACCTGAATGGGGTCAGCGGTGGCGATGCCCATGAGAATGCTAAGTGTGCATTGTTCCTGTGTAGAACAGTGCCAGTGAATGAGCCCCTCCGGGATGCCTGTCTGCAGCCATTCCTCCCCTCTGGCTCCAGAGGAGTGAATTAAAACCCAGGCAGGGCAGCATGGTGCAGAGCCAACACAGCTCTCTCCACCCTGGTGGTATGGTCTCTCCAACGCTGCGTGAGCCAGAGCTGCTTGAGAGGGCTTTTCCATTCCTATTGCACGGACAGGGCTCTGAAGTGCACTTTTGAGTTTTCTTTTTAAGGACCAGAAGGCAGGGGCAGGAATAAGGCATGTGAGAAGGGACTTTGCTTCCATCGGGTGGAAAGAAAACAGAGCTTGGGGTGCACATCCATCAGCATTTCTTAATGTATGGGCAGCGAGATGTATTTCTGAGTGTGAGAGAAAACAAAAAGGAGCCCCATCTCCATGCATTCCGTGTTTCATGCAGTGCGCCCTGCCTGCCTTGTTTTATTGTATCTGGCGCAGGGAAGACAGCCTGCAAGATTTATGAGCTGAAGCTAATAGTAAAACAGCATATTACAGCCTCTGTATTAATGTTCTCCCACACTGAAGTAGCTCTCTCTTCCTGGGGGAATTGATGTGAGGATTTCATCTATTTGTGGTTGAGGTGATAGTGCTATAGGGTGGCCCGGTAATCAACAACAGCAATAGAACAAAAGCAAACCAAAGGGAGTGGGAAATGATGACTCTGGTAACCACATCCATGTGTGAGCGCTGGGAAATGGGGAGAGCAAATGTCAGAGGCACTGAGAGCAGGGAAGGAAATGAGGGAGGGCATCACGGAGGAGGATAACACAAACTGACTGCCAGCAGTTCCCATCTGGGCTTGTGCAAGGCACCTTTCCACTGCCAGAGGTGGGACTTGGAGATCCATGTTGGGATTGGTGTGCCCCAAAGCAGTGGGGCAGAGTTTGGGCTGAAGCTGTCATGCCTCAGCACTGGGTTGAGCCACCAGAAAAGAGAACAGCACGTTCTCCTTGTGATGGAGGCTGCCATCCTCTTGGTATGTACCCCCAGAGGCTGCGAGCAGCTTTGTGGTAAGATGAGAGCTCCTCTCGCTGCTCTTGGTGCAGGGCAAGAAGGCATTGATTTGCGGTGAGCCTGGAGCTCATCTGTGCACAGTCAGAGCCAGAGTCCATCGACTGCCCGTGCAATATGATGCTGCACGGTCCACACTGCGATATAATTGTGCGATTAGGGCTGCAGATGTTGGGGCTGAGGAAGCTAAGTCCAAGTAACTCTCCTGGAGTTAATAGAAGAAAATCATTAAGGATGAAGTGTTAAGTGGCTCGTTTGATCAGAGGCTGTCTTGCTGAGGATAAATAAGCTGGATCTTGTCCCTGTGCCCGGTTAGCTTCGTGTCTCTGGAGGATAAAGTTGGTCTGGGGGGGCTGAGTGTGAAGATAGGGCAGGAGGACTTGGGTGGAATTGAGGCCATGTGAGCACCCCCCCTGTGCTGATGCGCTTGCTGTGGGTGCTTTCATTCTCTTTGCTGCCTTTGACTGGTTCATGACTCTTTGCCCTCTCTGAAAGTTCTTCCTGTTCTTATTTTGGAGCTTTGCATTTACCTGCCACGTCCAGGTCTATTCTGGTCCTGCTTTGAGACGTGATGAATGAACATGGCCCCAGTGCTGGGGATGTGGCAGCTCCTACAATGACTTGTCAGGAGGCTCCTGCCTCTGTCACAGGCATAACAAGAGACAGGAGACCATAACGTACCACTAAAAACCTGGGCACCAGGTTTGCCTGGAAACAAGATTTGGAGGCTGTCATATATAGTCCTTCTGGGGTATTGCATTTTATTTTATTCTCGCAGCATGAATCTGTTATGTGTTCCACTGGCAGAGTTTCTGATGCTCTGACACAGAAGTGCTCCCACTTCCATGTCCAATCTGAAGCCCAATGAACCTTTTACACCTGAGCATGTCCCCACTGGAGAGCTGCTTGTGAACGGTCAAGGAGTGAAAGGGTAATGATTCCAGCTCCCATCTAGCTTGCTTCTCCTCAAGGTCTAATTTTGCAACCTGCCTTTTCTCAGCCTCAGTTGTGCAAATTGGCCAAATTCCCACCTCAACAGGATCAACAACCCTTGTTTCAAAACCTCTGTCACCTCTTTGTTCCCATCCTGCCCTATTAGCTGACTTACCAGCACCTTGCTGGTGCTGGTCCAGCTAAGCAATATGAGACCTGGGATTATGTAGAGCTTCCTCTGAACCCTACTGAAGATGTCAACACTCAGCACTTTGAAAAGCAGGCTGCACCTAAGTTGTAGGACAAGAGGTAATGGCTTTAAGTTGCCATTAAGTTGCCAGGGGAGGTTCAGGTTGGGTGTTAGGAGAAGTTTCTTCTCAGAAAGGGTGGTGAGGCACTGGCACAGGCTACACAGGGAGGTGGTGGAGTCACTGCCTATGGAGGTGTTCAAGAACCTTGGGGATGTGGCACTGAGGGCGTGGTGGGAGTGGACTGATGGTTGGACTGGGTGATCTTAGTGGTATTTTTCAACCTTAATGATTCTATGATTCTATATACTGGATTCATGAAGTTTAGTTACCTTGCAGGAAGTTGAAACCTCTGATGGGAGGGGTAGTGTAAGAATGTTTTTTTGTGCAAAATAAAACATTTTGGGAAACTCTACTTGGGTTCTTTTCATTGGCATGAGAGAGCAAAAATGGTGCACTGGGTAACATAGGGGAAAAATGGGTTAATGACTTTAAGAAGTATTTTATTCCAAAGTGACTACTTGTATATTTTAGCAGAAGGGTGAATGGGGAGAAAGCAGGACTCTGGCAGATTGGTGCAGGCAGAGCAAAGTGTACATCAGGCTGTGAAAATGCATGTCCAGTTGTGGATTTGGTGAGAAGCTGTGAAGCTCCAGAAGGGAGGAGATGTTTGCTTTTGCTTGTATTCAGCTCTGAGGTGGCAAAACAGCAGATTGCCACCATTTCCACAAATAGCAGATTTATAGCATGCTGAAAATTGAGTTGCTGCGCTGGTCCCCTAGTTGCTGGCCCCACATGTCAAGTTAATTCTGGGAGCACTTGGTGGCTTTGGTGGCAGATTAGAGCAGCTTGGACTTGGCTAGGATGCTTCATTTCCTAATGGTGACATGTCAGAGAGATGCAAAGGCAGGGTGATAAAAAGGCTATGCACAAGCACATTCAGTTGATAAAGAGGAAAAGGGTACAACCATCCTCCTGCAGCTTTCAGCATTACTTTCTGCAGCTGAGCACTGAGCAATATAACATTTTTTGCTCTCCTGTCAGTTAGCAGAAGAGCTGTGCTGCTGTGCATAATACGGGAGCTTTAAAAGCAAACATGCTTGCAGTGGAGGTGCCTGAAAATCCCTGTAGCCACTGGTTTCTGAGTGTGGTGTTTACTATCACAGGGACACATTCATGCCGTTGCTACTCTGCTCCTGATTGTAGGCAGCAGGAAGGTGCTTCTGAAATAAAAAGGCAAATCTGCATGGAGATTTCCTTACAGGCAACTGCTTTTCTTTTTTTCCCTGTGGAAGGTGCTGCTGTGGTGTTGGCTGTGAAAGCTGCTGAGCGCTGGCTTCTGACACTGATAGTGATCAGCAGCGTAACATCAGGTCAAGACCAAAGGCCACAGCAGAGGGAGGAGTTCAGTGTTTCTGCTCAGTGCTCAGGAATTCTGATGTTTTTGGATGGGGGTGACTTTTTAAAGGACTAGTAAGGAACCTTGCAAGCCTATCCTGTGCTTTGCCATTCAGATAGATATTCTGCACTTGGTGTGGATGGAGATACTCATTTTCAGGGACATCTAAGGGTGGGAATGAATGAGGGGAGATACCACAGCTTTTGGGGAAGGAGAAATATTTGTGTCACTCCTATGAGTAAGAATAATAAGTGACCAGGCATAGGAATTCATAGGAATTGGCAGATTGCAGCACACTGCGACCTGCCTAGTCCTGTGAATTGCTAGCATCCTTTCCAGATCCATAACAGCCAGAGGTTGGTTCCCACTCTGAAAGCACGGTTTTACAACCTTCCCAACGCATTGCTCACAATAGCTGTGCTTGCTTGAGTTATTCCTGTTATTCACAGAAATGTGCAGCCTTTTCTCCCCACCTCTGCCCTGTCTCTTCAGGCTGGTGAATGGAGCTGCATTGCCCAGCTTTCTCTGGGAGCACATCACTGAAGAGGATGTGCTCCGTCCTTGATATTTCTCAGCCTTCAGATGCTCCCTGATTGGCAGGCAGCCCTCTAGCATCTGCTGGATTGGTTTCAAGATTGTGAGATTTTTTTTTTCCTTAACTCTTTCTATTCTTCTCTCAATTTGTGAAAGCCCAATAGCAAGCAGGTTGTCACAGTACATCTGCCACGAGTTCAGCCCCTACAAAGCTTCTACTGTTTATTCACTTGCTCATTTTGGCAGATACTGACACAAATGAGCTTCCTTGGATGAAATCCTGCTTCCATTTAAGCGTTATTGACTTCATTGATGCTAGGATTACAGCCTTGGAGGTTGGAAACTTGAGGCTGGGTTATAAAACCGATCCCTTGATTGCATGACTAGAGAGTCAGGTCCCATCTGTGGCTGAATTACAAGGTCCTGGGCATTATCTATGGGTGACTTACAATCTTTTCTGTTTGCTGTTGTGTGTTGCTGTAGAAGTGGAACACAGTTTCCAGATAAACGGCAAAATACGCTTAAGCTATGGAGTCTAACCAGGAAACCTCGCTCTTCCTGGTGAAGATCTTGGAGGAGCTGGACACAAAGCAGAATACTGTTTCTTACCAGGATCTCTGCAAGTCACTCTGTGCAAGGTTTGATCTGTCCCAGCTGGCCAAACTCCGTAGTGTGCTGTTTTACACTGCTTGCCTGGATCCTAATTTCCCAGCAACTTTATTCAAAGACAAAATGCGATGCACTGTAAACAATCAGCAATCAAAGAAAATCATGGTGGCAGCAGATATAGTAACGATATTCAATCTCATACAAATGAATGGGGGAGTGGCCAAGGAGAAACTTCCAGTTGCAAGGCAGAAAGTGAAGAAGAAGGAGTCCTTTGAGTCATGTAGGTCTGACACGGAGATCTGCAACATGGCAGAGTGTGTGCCGAACTGTGAGCTGAGTGAGCAGGATTTCAGCCAGGGCTTTGCAGTCAGAAGGTCTTCAAAATGCAGGAAGATGGACTGCAAAGACTGCCAGCAGTTTGTTCCCTCATCAGAGCCCAACTTCTTGCTTGGAGTTAACAAGGAGATGAAGGGCCGGGCTGCCTCTCTGGACAGGCTGCAAGCTCTGGCATCCTATTCCATTGCCACGTCTCCACCGTGTGAGATGCAGAGCACGTACTTCCCCATGAACATTGAAAATGAATCTATTTCAGACCAAGACTCTTTGCCTATAAGCACAGGCCTGAAAGAAACTTTCATTTCAAACGACGAGCCATTTGTGATGCAGTCGTGTGTCCAGAAAAGAAATATATTCAAAGAAGATTTTCATAATCTGATTACAATATCTCCCAACTTAATACCATCCAACAAAAAGCCAGAAGATGGACACAGAGAGCCTCAGAACAGAAAAGAAAGCTCTAAGCAGACTTTTTTCAACCATAGCTTTGAAATGCCATACAGCAGCCAGTACTTGAATCCAGTTTATTCTCCTATACCAGATAGAAGACGAGTGAAGCACGAGAGCTTAGATGATCTTCAAGCTTCAACATATTTTGGCCCAACAACTATTCTTGGGCCCCAGGACACCAAAAAGTGGATTGGAAAGCCGACCAAACAAACTGCCTGGCCAGCTAAAAGCTGGAGTTTAAATACTGAGGAGGTACCTGACTTTGAACGATCATTTTTTAATAGAAAGCAGTCAGAAGAGAAGCCACGGTATCAGAGCTCAAACAACCCATCTCCGAACTTCCCTTCAGCTGACAGACATCAGTCCTACCTAAATCCGAAGGATCAGCAACCCATTATGCAGACAAACTACGCTGTGAAACAAAATGGACACAAACCCAAGGAAATTCCTTCCATTCTAGATGTGGAAAAGCACGAGCCAGTCAAAAAGTTTAAGGACAAAAGCATTAATTGTACTTCTGTTCAAATCTTAAGTATTGACAGAACCATGAGTGTTGGGACACAAACGGAGCAGCAAGTCCTGGACCATAAGAAATGTAAGGATTTGTGTGCACCTGGCCAAGCCAAGTATGCAGAGCGGCACTCTCTTAAGCACTCGGATGATGACTCTGAAATAGTGAGTGATGATATCAGTGACATTTTCCGGTTTTTGGATGACATGAGTATCAGTGGGTCCACAGGAGTGATGCAGTCTTCATGCTACAATAGCACTGGTTCCTTGTCTCAGGTGCATAAATCAGACTGTGACAGCTCACCTGAGCACAATTTGACTAAAATCTCCAACGGGAGTGCCTGCAACAAATTAGATAAAGTGGTCCGGGCAGATATCAGTAACGTGGATGATGAACTGAAAACGAGTGTCTGCAAATTAGTTTTGAGGATTGGTGAAATAGAGAAGAAACTTGAATCGCTCTCAGGTGTCCGAGAAGAAATCTCCCAAGTCCTGGGGAAATTAAGCAAGTTGGATCAAAAAATTCAGCAGCCAGAGAAGGTCAGCGTACAAATAGATCTCAACTCATTGACAAGCGATGCCGCGTCAGATGAAAGTAATTCCCCACAGATATTTCAGTGCCACAACACTCCTCATGGGAGCAAACTAGAGAACAATCCTGAATGGTGCTGTTCAGATGCCAGTGGAAGTAACAGTGAGAGTCTTCGAGTAAAAGCCTTAAAAAAAAGCTTATTTACTAGGAGGTCATCAAGATCATTAACAGAGGAAAATAGTGCAACTGAATCCAAAATAGCAAGCATTTCAAACTCTCCTCGAGACTGGAGAGCCATTACTTATACCAACAAAGTTGGCATCACAGAAGAGGAAATGAAAGATAGAGATGGAGGAGAAAACAAGGACTGGCACAGGAAATCTAAAGAGGTAATTTCAACCTTAACTCCCATAATAAACACTTAAAAATAATCTAGTTATGAATGTTTTCCGTAGTCACCATGAGCCTCAGGGTATGACAATTCTTTGCCCTGCCATGTTATTCCTATCCTTATTGTTATCGTAATTGAGTGATTTTGTACCTACATATTTTGTGCTGAGCGGCTGCAATATGGTCAAGTTGTTCCTAAAAGCACTTTGCTCTTTTGAAAAGAGAGAGGAGTAATTTGGGTGAAGTCTTTGAAAGAAGATGATGTTCATCATCATCATGTAAGGAGGCCAGGTAATTAACTTGGTGAAAAAAGCATGAGGAAAATTGTTACAGTCTGAAATTCTCCAGAGGTTGGTTTAAAAGATGGTTTGAAATTGCATGGTGATGGCTGTTATAAGAGAAGTGTATTTAAAAGGCAACAAAATATATTCATGGTTTCAAATCATTCAGGAAAAGAATCTTTGAATGTGCACCATGAGATGCAAACTGTAGTTACGTATCTGACCGTCACAGTCATTTACAAATGTCTTAAACCCTCCACTGTCTTGTTTTGGTCAGTCAGAGGACCTCTGACCATCTGTCCCAACCACTAGCCACTGCTGCCTTCACAGACAACATGCCTACTATGGCTGTCCTTGCACAGGGCTAGGGTTGCTGCTCAGCTACAACTGCATACTCCATGGGCAGTTGTTTCAGTTTCAAGGAAGTGAAGGCTGGTAGAGGGCACTGGGAATCCTACAGCTCCATTGTCTACCAAGAACATAAGATGGCTTTGCTGTGACTCCTTAAGATGGGGATCGAGGGCAAAGAATGATTGAGGAAAGAGAGGGTGACGTTTGGGGACAAGTCCAAAGGGATGAACAAGAAGCCATAAACCATGGGTTATTAGTGGATTGCAGAAGGGGAAAAGGGTTGCCTTTAGTAAGCCCAACTCACAGCATTTCTGTACATTCACCTGCCCAGGTTGAAATGCTGACTTTGAAAGTCCCTTCCTCACTTCTGCGGTAGAGCATGGATCATGTTGAATTGGTTCAACGGGTGGTTGAACCAATTCAACAACGGGGGGAGTACTCCAGGACATCTTCCTGACAAGATTTGATCTGGAAACACAAGTCTGGAAGCTTGCATGGGGCTCCTTAGCTTTACCAGGTCAGCTAGGATTTCCTGTGTGTCAGGGCTATTTTCAGAATAGTTTTATAACCTGCAAACGGTACAAAACCTAAATTTCCTCTTTGCATCTTCTTTGTGCTCATGCTGTGGAAAGCCAAGTCTGTAAAATACCTCTTTGATCTGGTTGTGAGAAGAGGGTGGGCAAACAGATTAAGGACAAACAAAGCCTTTGTTCTAGCTGGTACTTCTTTTATTGTGACCTATGCAATATCATATGGTGAGTCTGAAAGGGATATCTCTGTCCTCTGTGTTTAACTCCCTCATAGTCCTGTTTCTTTTCTTTTCTCAAATTCTTTTGAACCCTATTGCAGGCAGACAGGCAATATGAAATCCCACAGCCACATAGACTCCCCAAACAGCCAAAAGACGCTTTCTTGATTGAACAAGTCTTTAGTCCTCATCCTTATCCTGCATCACTCAAGTCACACATGAAAAGCAATCCGCTCTACACAGACATGAGGTTGACAGAACTGGCTGAAGTGAAACGTGCCCAGCCGTCGTGGACCATAGAAGAATACACGAGGAATTCAGGGGATAAAGGCAAGATTGCAGCACTGGATCTACAAGTGAGTCCCGTTTTTTTTTTTAATGTGAATGGCTTGTTTGTGACTGGATATTACTAGAATATGCATTTAAGAAGGGATTTGGATAGCTCAGAAAGGAGCTATTTAGTGTTGAGCCACTAGTCTGGCTGATCCCTATCCATTCTGGCTAAGAACAAAGAAAAATGTGGATGTTTGATTGCTGAATGATGATCCTTGCCGGGTTGGTGCTCCCTCTTATTCTGTAATGGAGAAATGTCTGGTAAGTCAGCAGAATATTTGTAGCTCTAACAAAGACGACGGGGATAACGGGGTGCGGAGATGAAGTGCTCCCTTCTCCTAGCAAGGCAGTGGGCAGAATCTGGCATTGTTGCTTTTTCTTTCATCCTCATTCTGTCTGAATTGTTCACAGAGAATTTGTGTTAATGCTTTTTCCACTTTGGAAACATGAAACAAGATATTTGTAGGAGACATTCAATACTGTAACTCCTTCTGAAACACATCCCTGTTATGGCATTGAAGAGGCTGTTGGAACAACAAGCTCACATGAAGAGCAGATCAGTTAATGTGTCTTGTTCTCATTTTAGTTCAGCTTGCAAGCGTGTGTGCCTTTGTGGTAATTCTTCCAATAGTCCCTGTTTGCCTGATTTTGGTTCATACTGCAGAGTGCCAACTGAGTTTGTTCCTTTTAAACTATATTGCATATTGTGTTCCCTGAGCAAATGATGCACTCCCAACCACTAATGGGCCAAACCAGGGGCAGTCCCAAGCCACTTCCCTCCTTCAAAGTCAAAAGGGGAGGTCCAGTGTCTTTCCTGCTTTTCTGCTGATCTGCTCCTACCAGGTTGTACAACTTGTTAATGCAGGCATAGCTATATAGCTTAAAAAGAATACCAAAAAACAGCAGAGTTGGTTAGTGGAAAGCAAACTCAATTTTGGGTTTAAATTTTCCCTAATCACAGTATATTTGAAACTGCCGTAAGAAGGGTCAGGCTGGATGGGGCTCTGAGCATCTGATCAGCCTAGGTGTCCCTGTTTATTGCAGGGGATTTGGACCAGATGACCTTTAAAGGTCCCCTCCAGTTCACACTATTCTATGATTCTATATAGCAGCATGCAGAGCCAGCAGGGGACTGGTGCTGACCTCAGGCATTCTGGGCTGCCTGCAGACGTGTGCATGCCCCAGAGCCGAGCAAGCTGCCTTGGTTAGCTGCCGGGCTGGCAGTGTTTGGAGCACACTGACCTACAGCCCAGGGCTGATCAGCAGTGCATGCAATCCCCCCCATAGTGCTATAGTGCAACTTGCGTGAATGCTCATGAAGGAATTTGGGCACAGCATATTTACTTCCAGGCTCAGCTCTCGTGAACACCCTTATCCTCACTAAGCTTTGCTCCTTGCAGTGACTGAAATGCGCTCAGAGAAAAACCGAGCAGCACAGGGACCTCAGCTGTGTGCTGCTCTCTGGGATTTAAAAGCATCAAGGAGGTTACCAAATTCCTTCCCTTGTCATTGCAGCCCATGTGCTGTAGTAGGAAGAGGCTGCAAGCAGTTTATCTGCAGCAAAGCAGCCTTTATCTGCTGAGCAGAGGCAACTGGGGAGGTGATATTTGGAAGCACAACTCCCCTGGGAGAGGTGTTCTCCATCTGGTCCTTGTAGGACTGCTTTCTTCCATGTAAGCAGCTCTGCACGACTGTGAGCAAACCAGAGAAAGCAGCTTAGTGCCATCATTTATCTTTAGGATAAAGGTGATAAAACTTTACAAGTTTGATTCTCTCCCCCCAAAAGGACTGTAGGAATTGCATCTACTCCACAAACCTCGCGTCTAGACTTCATAATAGAGCTTACTGACAGACTTAAAGAACAGACACAGGCTGAGTGGGTTTTCCTCAGTGATTAATTTTATTAGAACTGAAAGTAAATACATTATGCTTTAATGAACATTCCTACATCTGGCAATGAAATGGGAAAGGAAGCTGATTAACAGTAATGGGCCTTTTTAATAATGCATCCTCCTTCTGAAGTAGTTAAAAGGTCAATATCAATGCAGAGGGGTCCAAAAGTATAATTCCCTTGAAGCATAGTATGGCTGTCCTTGGTTTTGTTTATACAGTTGTTTGCTCATTTAAAATTTCTCCTGATCTTCCTTTAAAGCAGAAATCGCAGAATTGCATTTGTGTCAAAGGCAGGGAGTCTGGGTGAGATCCCAGTGCTTTGTCCTGTGTATCACGAGGCACCGTCAGGATGAATGGTGCAGCATGAAGGCTCAGCTGATGGTCTCTGCTTCAGCTGTCATAGAGATCTCCTTTAAACGATCATGAAACTGCTGCTTAATTGTTTATTTCTGAGGTGGCTATACAATCCTGCCTTGGAATGCTTCTTTGCATAAAGCAAATAGTGCTTTCAGGCAAAGGAAGGTTTCAGCCAGTAGCTTGTGGACACAAATCTCAATGAGCCAATTAAAGGCTTACCCAAATCCCTCTCAAGTCTGATGGAGTTTCTTTGTGCTGGGTCCAGTGAGCTTTGCATTGGGCCCATTATGGCACAGAAATGTGTGTTAGAGTATTCTCACTGGGAGATTTCTATGGGGAATATTCTCATTTTTTAAAGAGATGGCCTTTTGGATACTCAGACACAGGAGACAGTTTTTAGGAAAAGTGGTCATTTTTCAAAATGTTTCTTTTCTCTCCTTTTTCACATTTTTATTTTCTTCTACTAAATACAGTACAATGCCTGCTGTTTGGGTTTTCCATTTTTCCCCATTTTCCCTTGGAGACAGGATGGAAGGAAAAAAAAAAAACAACACAAGGTGGAAATGTAAAGCTCAAAGAGCTCAAAAATTATAATGAAGAAAAAAAAAACAGGAAGAAAAAACCATAAGAAATAAAACACTCAGAAAACCCCAATGTCTTGAGCAGGCCTGTGTGGAGTCAGAAGTTGGACACAGTGATCCTTATGGGTCCCATATGGTTCCATGGTTCAAAGTTAGGGTTAGTTTCATAAAATGTCAGTTGTAAGGAGGGTGTGTGAGGAACCCTTTCTACCTACTGGGCTTTAATAATTTAGAAAGCAATGACAGCCCAGTTGCTGATGTCTCTGCTGCCAAAGAGATTAAAGAGATCTTGTTTAAATGCCACCCAAGATGACGATGTTTCCAGCATATTGGAAGTACGTTGGGTATTTTGCAGCAGAGTAATGCCATTGAGGGAGTTTATTTCTTGCAGTATTTTGTTGCCACTTCCATCAGTCGTATGGAAGTGGGATTGGGAGAAATGGAGTTGGAGGGATGTATGGAGCAGCTCACTTTATCCTGACAGCAGCTGGGAGGCGTTCTGGCTTTGCTTACTTTATTGATGACAGATCCCAGGCACTTAAAACTGTTTCCTTTTAATTTTTAGACTCAAGAATCTTTAAACCCGAACAACTTAGAATACTGGATGGAAGACATTTATACTCCTGGCTACGATTCCTTATTAAAGCGGAAAGAAGCTGAGTTCAGAAGAGCAAAGGTGTGCAAGATAGCTGCCCTGATAGCAGCGGCCGCTTGCACGGTGATCCTGGTCATTGTAGTTCCCATCTGTACAATGAAATCCTGAACCCACGGACAGAGCTGTGACTGCAGCTGGGCGCATCTCAGATAGCTCACTCCCTGTTTCAAACACCCGGTGGCAAAACTGTAGAGGAATTTGCTAAGGAGGAAAGTTCTAAGGATATCCTGATGGAGAATGCTGTAAATGCAGACAAAACATGAAATGATGAGAGAAAACGTTTTTTTGAGAAGTGTTATTTTAAGTAATGGTCCGTGAGTGTGGCAGAGCTGTTGGAAACTCGGTTAGATTTTTATGCATTTTTAGAAGTGCAATATTTTTTTTCCTAAAGAGACAATATAATGTTTTCCAGAGACTGATGAGAATCCAGAAAAAGGGTGAGGTTGTCTGAGCTATGTTGCATTCAGTGGAGGTGTGAGTACCTGCAGGAAGAACTGTATAGAAGGGAATGTTCTATATGCATTACATCGGGAGCTGCAAATGTGTTAAAGCTCTCTACAATGTAGAAAACTCTGAATGTATTGTATTTATTTTATAGTATTTATGCATATCATGATCATTTGATTGAAAGCAGACTGTGTAGCCATGAACAGAGTTCATTCCTATGTTCAGATTAAAAAGGGCTCTTTATATTTGGTCTTGCCCTAAGACCCACTATCATCACTGAGTACTTAGATAAGTGCAATGTGCTGCAGACCAAAAAGATTATGTTCTAAAGCAATCAAAAGAAGTTTCAGTTGCTTCTGTTGAATAACATTTGCATAGAGCTGGCAAACATGGCTTGCCGAAAGGGTATTCTTTACCTCCGCAGACAGTGGAATTGTCTCAATTTCACTCCTGCCAGCAAGCAAAGCTGGCAAATCCAAGCAACGCTCTGCTAAAGTTCTTGCAAATGTAATCTGAACAGTTATAATTTTGTCACAAAGTCTTTGTGCCTTTTTTTAGACTGTAGATTAAAATAGAACGGTTTAATTTTGCTATTTTAAGCCCATAACATAAATCATGGCATAATGGGTACTAATGGAGCTTCTTTTCCCGCAAGCCTTCTATACAGTTCAGCTTGCTCTTCAAATTGCAGGGCTGATGGTTACTGAGCACTTATATTAAGGGCACAGTTTTTCAGCACTGGTTGAAACTTGCTGTTAATGCAATGCATTCAGCGCAGGGAGCCCTTCTGCTTCCCTAGTGCTAATGTACTTAAGAATGATGGTTGACTCTACTGGGCAGCAAGAAGTCTGTAACCCCATGAGAAACATCCATTTAATGCTTTATCCCAAATGCACATAGCAGGTTAAAAGGAATTCTCAAGCTACGACAGAAACTCCCTGTCATGGTGTGTGTAAGTAAATACCCGGACAGTATTTCTCTTCTGTCACAGATAGATGGGAAAAAATATCTAAAAAAGTATTTTCAAGAATTAATGTGATCTTGCTGGTTTTCTAAGAGAAACGAGATCGTCTTAGTGAATGCTTTTTACGGAAGGTGATTTGGCTCCTTCACAGCCATGTAGTAGCTGTGAGAGCATCCCCTGCCATCCCTCTCTGGGTTGATGGGATGCACTGCCTACACCAAAACCTGCACCTTCTGGTGCAATCCTGACCCAAATCCTGTGTTTTTTTTTTTTTGGTTTTTTTTTTTTCCTTCCTATTTCTATACTAAGATTTCTCTTTCCTTCCAGGTGCTGCAGGATGGAGTCACAGTAGACAGGGAATAATTCACACCATCTATTTTGGGCTCCCCTAAGGCCTTCTATCACCATGTGATTCAGAGCACCTATGTTTAGGAACTCAGCTTCCATATGTAGTAAATATAGACAGGTAGAGTAACCCCCAGGGATGTTTCAGAACTGCCAGCAAGATGTCTAATTTTAGACGTGAATACTCTCTGCAGGGCCATTGCTCTGCATTTTACCTTATGCACAATTTATGTTGATTGTAGATGTAGAAATCTCACTGGTTCCAGGTAGAGACAGGAAGTCCTAATGTTATGTTGGCATCAAGGAATTTTTGCATTAGGGACATCAAAGATCCCGAGGATTTGGGAGGAGATTGAGTCATGAACCTAAGAGCTCAGCATCCCAAGTACCCCTTATTTACTGAAGCGCTTTTGCCCATCCTCCCATTGCACAGAGGCAACCTATCCCACTGAAGCAGCATGCCAGCACATGGTTTGGCACAAATCCCTAATTTGAGCTCCATTTGGCTCTCGCAGTGTGGGAGCATCTCAGCAGTGCTGGGAGCCCACGGGCAGTGGGGAAGGCAGAGCCCGGCTCCACCTCCATGCTCCACAAATACCTCCGGGAGCCACTACTTTGCCTTCCCTTATAGAAAATGGGCATCTCTAGGCTTCCCCTATGGAAAATAGGCATTCCATATCTTCTCATTGAGTTCCTCATCGTTGCTTAAAATAGATAAGGGTGGTGCAGTGGTGGCTGCTGCTGCCAGAGGAGAGCAGCCCAGGAAGGAGGGGCCCTTCAGCCCTGTGCAGAATGTAAAAACAAGGGGAGGTCCTGCAATAGAAACCTGTGAGAATATTGTGGTTGACCTTGTGAACCAGTTATCAGCTCGTATATGCTGTATACTACATGATAGACTTTTGTATTTAAAAAGAAAAATAAATTAAAGCTATAGGTACATTGTAATCCTTGGTGTGATTGAAAAAAAAAAAGTGTCTTAGATTGTATTATTTAATTAAAATTATGATGAACACATTGAACTGTTTTTCGTATTTATGCCTTATAAACTTGATATACTATACATGATAAAATGCAACTGCAAGAGTTACAAAAATAAATAAATAGTATTCTGGGGGCAAATCCTGTTTACTTTTCCTAAAACAGGAGAGCTGCAGAAATCAGCTCCATAAATCATATGTGTAGAAGAGCAAGAACAGAATCTGTCCCCAGATGACTTTTTAGGATTTTTTTTTTTAATGGGGCTTTGGTTAATGTACTATGTAATAATTTTATTTTATAAAGTAACTGTACAATGTTGCCTTTCGGTTCATTTAAATATAATACCAAATAAACTTGAAAATTACAGTGTCCCAAGTTTTAATGAAGCAGTTACAGTAATTTATTACCCCATTGCTTTTCCTCTTTTTCTTTTCCAGGAACATCAAGATAGCCATGGGATGTGAGCATCACAGTGTTAGATAACTAAGCACTCCATCTAGTTCTTGGCGGAATTGCTAATGGATTTCTCACTTGTGAAATAATAAGATGGCAGAAGATAATGAAAAATGAGTTTGTTGGGTTTCTTTAAAAATCTCCTTTGCATTACATTGTCTGAGCTTTTGGGAGATTAGCTCTTGACACTAATCATAATATTTCATTTTATAGGTTATTTCATGACTGAATTATGCCATATCAATTCTTCTAACAAGGTCATGCCTAATATTTTGGAATCTATTTCCTTTACATGTTTGTGCAACTGCTGTTCCTTTTATCTCAGTACAACAGATAACTGTGTATAGTCACTTACCTATCAGCAGGAGATTCATTTGCTTAGGATCTCCATCTGAATTTAATTTGTTGCTTTTGACTTGTTAATTGCAAAATGACATTGTTGAAAATTCCAGGTGTTGTAACTACAAGTAATGTGGCATCAGAGACCGCAAAGAGGAGCTGCAGAAAAGACAATGTGTGTAAATGGTGAACAATGACAGGAAACATAGTAGGATAAGACCCCGATTTCTTCATCTCTGCTGCATAAACCCCATTTATGCATTGCTTTAGCAGTCCTGTTGAGGATGGGGCTGTTGAGTTCTCTGTGTGGTGTTCTCCTTGGCTGTGGGTTGGGCTGCAAACCAGCACAAGTTACCTTGAGAGAGACTATCCTGATTCTGGGGGATTGTAGCATGGACTCATATCAGTTTCAGACTTCTCTCTTGTACCCATCAAGTCCAGAAGATTACAGGTGAAAGCGCCCTCTGAATTTTTATTTTATAGTGCAAATCCAGGAATAGGAACTGTCATAATGATGCTAAATGTGGCCAGCTTCATGCCAAAAAAGGTCTCTGGCTCTAGTTCCTTAGCCAAGAAACTGAATGTATAGGATATATAGACCTTATCTGTGTCATCATTGTGCTGGAAGGCCAGGAGGCTGCCAACTTTCTGCAGCCATTGCTGGAAAGAGTCTGTGAGTCTCAAGGTTGAAGGAAGCTCTCACGTGCAATGCTGTATCTTCCACAAGGACACAGCCCCATGCAACCTCTGATGCTGTGAGTGTATTGCTCACACCAATCAATTGTCCTGGTTGAATAAATTCTTCATTTCAAAGAGAGCTTTGGTGAATGGTTCTGCCTGACACACAAAAGAGTCACAAATGAAATATCGGATCTCTGGGCCATATTGAATCACAGTGCTCCTGTGACTCCGTCACACCGAATCCACAGACCGAAGAAGAGAAAGCAGCCCAGATTGTCTGCAATGTGGTCCTATTTAAAGGAAAGGTCAGTTGTGTTGGTGTGCGCTTTGGGAAAAGGCAAGTGTCTGTGGGAGTAATTATAAAGATGAGATACTTCCTTTAATCTGATATTTTCTTAGTTACGTTTTCAGGAAACAGCGTTATGCCTTAAAAAGCTCTGTTCTGCCAGTAATCGTCCAGGCAACTTCACTTCTGATGACTGCATGGACTGTTCAATCTCTCATTGTTACACAAATCCTCACAGACCTCTTAGAAACTGGAGCAACTCTACAAAAAAAAGGAAGAATCAAGCTATCAGCAGCCCAGCTCCTCCTTTTTAAGTAAGTTCCTTTTGATTTTGTTTCTCTCCTGCAATATGGTCAAACTGTCTGTGAGAGTCACAAATCCCTTCCAAAAGCAACGGTGCACTCATCCTTCCTAAAGCTGATAGATGGAGATTTTCAAGGAGGTCTCGTAAATAGTCCTGTATGAGCCCAGCTCAAGAAGGCAGGTGAGGAGGCTTGCGTTCCCTGCTGGACCAGAGAGGTTGTACATGAAATGTAATGCATTATGTGGTTGAGGAAATGGCTGGGAGTATATGTCTGGAGATACAATTGCTGCTGAGAATGGAGGCTTTTAGAAACTAAATGTTCTGCAGCAGTTTCTTCCCAATTATCCATCCCTAGTCATGCTTTCCCTGCCCTCCTTGATCTTCGGAGCTCTCCTTGTCCCATTGATGGGGCTGGCAGCCAAAAGAAAATACAGAATTGGAATCTGGAATCTCCTCTCACTGACTCCCAAAACATTGTGGAAGCCTGGAAATCACAGAGTTATGAAGATGCCCCCTGTTATCTTTAACACTGGGCTTTATGGAGGTTGCACTTCTACACCACTCTACAAACAGAAGACTGAAACCTGATTTAGTTTATTGAAGACAAAAAATAAATGGGTGAAACCTTTTAGGTAAGAGTGTGTAGTTCTGGTAGTGTGTAGATTTCTGGTGCTTAAAAAAAGACGCCCAACTCTGCTATTCACAGAGTGAATGTTCTCTGCTCTGTTCTCTGGTACAAGCTGTGCTATCTACACAGTTTCCATCACACCCTGGGACTCCAACTCATGCCCTCCTCGGCCACATGCAGGTGTTCCCTGTGCCAGAGGAAAGGGAAAAGGGAATTACCTGTCCTGAAAAAGCCCTTCCTGGGAGAAGGATAAGAGAAATGCCAATTATTCTGCCCGCCCTGGAAACGATGGGCAGTCTGCTCACTGCTGAAAAGCTTTGCTGTGAGTTCTGCTTTAGTGACAGACAAATCTCTGTCTGCACTGAAAATTCTCCATCCTGCCAGGCTGATGTGCTACTTGCAGTAGAACAAATCTTTATTGTTCTGAGTGTTTTTCCCCACATAAAGGTGAGAGGAGAGGGGGGAGGGCCAAGGAGGCTGAGTCATTTGTATTCTTGCCTTGTCTTGCTAATGAAATATTGCTGCTGAACTTTACCCTGTCTTTCCTGTTCCTTTTTTTTTTTAAATTTTTTTTTTTGCAATGGTTACCTTTTAAGAGGCTCATAAAATTGCATTATGAAAATTTATGACTGTGCAGTGAGTGTGTGCAAGTGTATTAATTCTCTTCAAGGCCGATGTCTTGTAGCTGTAAAATTAATGTTATGGTGTGATTTCTAGTATGGCTAATTGCTATTCAGTAAAGCAGAACTCCGTGTTTTCTCACCTTATGGCACTTAATTCCTTCAAACAGCCTTTCCTTGGGGAATTTCCCAGGTAACTGTCAACAAAGGATATATGCACAATATCTATATATTGGATATTAGGAGAAATTTCTCAGAAAGAGTGGTGATGCATTGGCACAGGCTGCCCAGGGAGGTGGTGGTCACCATCCCTGGAGGTGTTCAAAAACTGTGGGGATGTGGCACTGAGGAACGTGGTTAGTAGGCATGAGTTAATGGTTGGACTAGAAGATCTTAGTGTTCTTTTCCAACCTTGATGATTCTATGATTCTAAATATGTATTTTTCTCCATTTATTTAATGTGGTTGAAGCATTGAAAAATCTTGTGAGCTTGTTCAGCTGGATTTGAGCTCCTTTGGATGGGGTTAGTTGAAAGGTTCAAAAGCAGACATCTTTGGATGCAGTGGGTTAAAAACCTGCCTCTTAACCACAGTTAAATCCTGCACTGTTTGAAAGCAGCTGAACCTAATGATAGGTCAATAAAAGCTCTGATCAGTTGAAATTACCTACATTTATCCTTACGTTTTCTTACTAAGTAGGAAAAAATCCTTTCTTGCTAGAAGGGTGGACTGGTATTTGTATCCTTACTAAGGGAGAAAGATGTGTTAATCTCTTATTCCAACATCCAGTGATGAGGGGTTGTTGTGTACTGGATGAACAGAGCTGCTTGGGGAACAATTTCAGTATAATGGGATAAGAATTCAAAGGGGATCCAGTGCCACTTGCCGTCATCTTCAAGGCTTTGTTTGACAGCCAGCAGAAAAACTATGCTCATTGTTGTGGCCCAATGGTCATACTGGTTATGGAATGAGCAATGTCCTTGTTGTCTGTCACAAATGCAACCCTGACCACTTGGGACTCAAAGAGAAAGTGTGAAGTGTTAAGGTACCAGATTTACTGGAGCTCAATGGATGGGCAGTGAAATCCAAATTATCATACAATCATGGACTATCTCAAATAGGAAGGAGCACATAAAGACCATTGATTCCAGCTCCTGGGTCCAAAACGCAGAATCACACAAAAAATCAGGCCCTATGTCTGAGAGCTTTGTCCAGGTGCTTCTTAAACTCTGACAGCAAAGTGCCATCACCACTGCCCTAGGGAGCCTGTTCCACGCCCACCACTGGGTTCTGCACCACTCTGGTGCAGAAACTTTTCCTGATAACAAACCTGAACCTCCCCTGATGTATGTGAGCCTCTTGGTCCCACAAAATGAGCTCCAACTGTGGTAGGACCTGGGCTCGTGTTAAGTGATTGCTAGGCAAAGGAATGAATGATGGCAGCCAGCAAAGATCTCTTGGTGGCAAAAGATATCTGTTTGGGTGCTGGAGCATCTGTGCTCTCCCAGTCTGTAGGAGTAGCAGCCTTGTTTGGGGGCAGTGGCACTGGTGAAAGATATGAGCTGACAAAAACAAGGCATCCCTGGGATAGAGGGACCACTGAAAGGCAATCATGTGCAAGCTCCCAAGGCAGAACTGTATGCCTTGTACGTTTTGTTGAGATGCTTGATCTCCATGGGCTTTCATTTTGTGCCAGTTATTCCGTGTGTGACTCCTCAGGCTCTTTCTTGGAGAATTTCCCTCAATTTCTGTTTCTGAAGTGCTCAGGAAAATGGGGGCCGGATATGGGCTGAGATATCTTATCGGCATTAATGCGTACAATGGCATTATTGTTATCATAGCCACAGCCAAATCTGAAGCTCTGGAGGCAAGGAGTGATACAGCACCTGGGAGGTGCTCAGCTCTGCTTGTCGAAATGTGCCATGAAAGTGATGAATGGCACCAGGAAAGCATTTAAGGCATTTAAGGAAGGAGAGTAGAGGAAGCACGATGCTCTGCTGGGTGGTGGTGCAGGAAGGGCAGGATTAGCACCGCAGGAGCGAGGCAGGAAGCAAGCATCTGCTCAGGGCTGCCCAGATCAGAGCACAGTGGGAACATGAAATCCTTGAACTGGTTATCAAGGAGCTGGGAACTCCAGGATACTGTACTCGGGGGGGATTTTTACTACTCAGACATCTGCCGGGTAACAAATGCAGCTAATCATGGAGATAATGTACAGCCCTAATTCACTACAAATTCTCTCCCATATGTTTGGAATTGTATTTACAGTAGGGAGGGAGCAATGGTTATTCATGAATCAAGGTGAACTGAAGAGCCAGTGCAGAGATGGCCGTATATTACGGGAAATACTGTGTGACAGGCTGGAGCAGAATCCCGCTGAAAGCAGGGATGTGTTTCTGGTATTCTAAGAAACAAACATTTCTGTAATTACTGATTGCTGTTACGTGTGCTGACGGAACTCTTCATTTCTCAGAAACCTCTGCTGACCTTGAGGCACAAGCTCACAAAATCTACCTCCTCCAGTTCAGTTCTGCTGATCAGGAGGGTGAAAATGATTAAGAAAAAGGTAACAAAGGAATGGTATCATAGGAGAGGACACTGTTCTGTTGACACTTCTTCATCTGCAGGCAAAATTTTTGCGGTCTAACTCAGTTTGGCCCCAAAAGAGCAATGTGAGCTCAAACGTTAGTGATATTGGGGTGGGATGGAGGTGTTCCAGCTAGTTCGTGGTGGGTTTCAGTGCTTTTTGCTCCCATTGAGTGATTCCCATTGTCCTTACCCTTGGAGGCTGTTTTGGTAAGGAGGCTGTATGTGGATCACAATGACATTACTGCTTATTCCTCATTTATAGTTGTGAATATGCCACTCTGTGGACACTGGTCGCTGTAATACCCCTGGCCAGGTGTGTCCCCCACTGGTTGAGCTTTTGCGCCATTCACTGGCAACAAGAATTTGTGGGTGAGAAGGAAATCCCTCAAACAGCTGCCTGAAATAGAGAAAGAATAAAAAGCAATGAGAGGGGGCTGCAAAGCTCTAAAAATAGGAGCATCTTTTAAAAGAGAGCTTGAAATACCTTTTCCCTTGTTATTTTCCTTGCAGGAGCCCATGTTCGTGCCGCTGGTGAGAGATGGATGGGCCAGATTACACCATCCCACCCACTGCATCAGCGTATGTCCTTGCCATCGCTGTCCCCCATTTCCACATGCCCTGTCTGCTTCCTGCTGGAAATCTGTCTGCAGAGCAGAAGGACTGAGATAACAACCAGCTGTGAATGAGGCTGTCTGTCCTCAGCTCTTGGTGGTCCGGTGCGTCAGGAGAGGACTGGCTTTGCTGGGAAGATGGGGAAAACATTTTGGTGGGGGGGGGGAACCACCTGCCCAGGTTGGATCTTACTTTGGACTGAGGAAGGATTGGTGAATTGCAGCTTTTTAACATGTGCTGAGCTGTACATAAATGCCTAGGGCAGGTGCTTTTTTCCCCCCTAAAACATTAATTGATTAACTTTCCCCTGTTCTTCCACCAATGTTTTTCTAAGAGTATTTTTAGTGTTATTGATTTTTTTTTCCCCTGTATATTTCCGAAGAAGTAGAGAGAAAATGAGAGCAATTGCTCTGTTTTTTGAAAGAAATAGGCAAAACAGGAAAATCAATGCCTTCTAAACTTTCCTGGACAAGGGTGAAATTCTGGTGCTATTGAAGTCCAAGTTCCCAGCACTTCTGCAGAGTCAGTATGTCACTCCAAGCACCCTGCAGTGCACCTGCATTCTGTGCTGTGGGAAACAGCATTCAGTAGGAAGAGACAGTCCTCAGATCCAGCTGCCTTTAAGGCGTCACACACCCCTGGGTTCCAATAGGACCAGACCATGTAGATTTGATCTTGGAGATCTTTCTGGTCAAGTTTTCCCCTTAGACACAGAGCTCACAGTGTGGAAACTTCTCCTATGTAACTAGTGAGGATGAGAATTAACTCCTGTAAGTTGCAACAGGGGAGCTTCAGGTTAAATATTAGGAAAAATTTAATATTCTTAGAAATAGCAGTGTGCATTGGCACCGGCTGCCCAGGGTGGTGGTGGGGTCACCAACCCTGGAGCTGTGCAGGAGCCATGGGGATGTGGCACTGAGGGATGTGGTCAGTGGGCATGGTGCAGGTGGGTTGATGGTTGGACTGGGTGATGGTCTTTTCCAATCTTAATGATTCTGTTCTGAAGTTTGTTTGTTTGTAATCAAATGTATTCCTTAAAAGCTCTGTCAGGTCATTATTGATTTCCTTACAGCTCCAGTACTGATGCTGTGAGCTCTCGCAGTGCCCAGGGTCGCCCCTACTCTTCTTCTCTTCATCACAGACCTGCTGGCTCTGTCTATAGAGACAACATTTGTTGAAACATTTTACATCGAAGTGAATACCGATGCTGAGAGGATGTCACAGCAGTGCAAGTCAAAATGTGCAGGGAATGGAGTATCTTGACAGATTTGAAAGGAACACTTTAGCCTGTGCATGGGAACATGTCCGATGCCATTATGCGTTAATGGATATGATTTATTTCAGGAAAAAGAGGAGAAGAGAACGCAGACAAATGTAGAACCGATGATGTATAGGTAACAACACTGTTTGGAATATAAATACAGACAAACAGCATATTTGTTGCCGATGGTGCAATGTTCTTTCAGATAATAAAGCCATTTTGTAACTATTTGTCTGTGTCATGAGCTTGCACACTTTGTGTCTCAGTTTTTCATTTCTAATGAGGCTTTCAATCCTGAATATTTTTTCTTAGATCAACAAAAATGATTTGACGTCCTTTTTGCAAAAGGCTTCTGTTTGAAGTATTAGAACGTCCTGTTCCCACATCGCTTCCTTCTCTTCCCCAGATCTCCCCTAGTTCTCCTTTATCAGCCAGACAGAGAGGAAAATACCTGCAAATAGAGATGTATGCTTCTATATTTTCTGTTGTTGCTACAGAAAATGCTCCTCTTGTTTCTGTGGCTCTGCTTTTATGCTGCATTTGGCAAGAGCGTGTTGCGCTGCTTTTCTGGAATCTCAACATGAACTTGAACCTGGGGAAAGCATTGTTTTGCACGTGTTTTTTGACTTTTTGGATGACTTAGTATGGTAAGAGTGGTTCATCTTACTTTTACTACAAGCTACTGTAGCATAAATGTAATGGGAAATAACAAGAGAACTCTATTTTCATTTTATTTTATGAATATAATTGTATATGGGGATTCTTTTTCATCATGTACAAATGAGCTGTGTCTTTTTTAGGTGAATTACAATCATGGAAGGGAAAAAACCTCCTGGGAAGTGAAGAGCTGCATTCAGGGCAGGTAAAGGACAGTTTTTCCCCCAATAATACTGAATTATCTGCTCTTCTCTTAACAGGTTGCTATAGGTAGTAACTGATCAGAACAGAATAAAATTCATCAGGAGTAAGTTTTACAGCAATTCTCTGTTCCACTTAAATATGTGATCAAAAGATGATGCCACTTCAGAGGAGCATTTTAAAACAAGAGCAAAATCTGGCAACTTGTTACATGCCCTCAGTGACTGTAGTCCTAACCAGACACCTTGATCATGGCTTCCTTCGCCTCGTTTCATGTTGCTTACAAAGTTACTCTATGCAAAAATGTCGTGACTGATTTACTTTAAGAAAGAAAAGAAAATTCATTCTGAAGGTGGGAGACAGTTGATCTTTGGGCTCGAGTTGAGCACAGATTGTTAACAATCTCTGTGCAGACTTAGTGCAGGGGATGTGCCAAGTGACTGACAGCGGGGGCAGACCAGAGAACACCAACGTGCAGGGCACCACTGTAATGAGGTGGAAAGGTGACCTGCTGTCAGATTTCGTTATTTCAGACTTGGAGATGAACTTCCCTCAAAACTGCTTGCCATCCTATGCATCTCTGCACTAACCCTCCCATCAGCTCTATCTGCTCTGCTACTTTTTGAGGCATTCTGGAAGCTCCAAGTGAAGCCATACACTGAAGTGATACAGGCTTCTCCCTGCAATGCCCTGAAAGGAGGTTGTAGCAAGTTGGAGGTCGGCATCTTTTCCTACCTAACAGTGATAGGACGAGAGGTGATGGCCTTAAATTATGTCAGGGGAGTTTTATATTGGACATTTGGACAAAATGCTTCTCAGAAAGAGTAGTGATGCAGTGGCACAGGCTGCCCAGGGAGGTGGTGTGTCACTGTCCCTGGAGATGCTCAAGAACCGTGGGAATGTGGCACTGAGGGACGTGGTCAGCGGGCATGGTGGGCTGGGGTTGGACTCTGTGAACTTAGTGATGTTTTCCAGCCTTAATGTCTCTATGATTCTCCATGGAATTTACTGGAGCAGTTCAGCCTTTTTTGAGAATTAGTGCTAAAGGGAATGATTCAGGTAGTGCCAGGTTGTTGTTCTGCAATCGCAGCATTGCACTGCTGTGTTTCAAGAAGAAAAGGGGAGAATGATTTTTGCATTTGAAGCCGTATAAAGGGATTGAGGCAGACAGCGTATAATTACCCTTGCTGGAGCAGGGCCAGGGAAAAGGATCTGTAGCTCCCCATCTGCACCCTTATTTTCAGCACCTCAAATGAGAGATTGCACAGGATGCATCAAACTGAATGAAACAAAGTTTGTTTCTATCTGGACATCTCCTTCATCATGCCCTCATCAGGCACGGACAGCTGGTCAATATGGCTTGCACAGTGCTGCTCTTCCAAGGCTCATCTTGCAAATTCCAGTGAGGACAAGGAACCTTTCCCATTCATTCAGGTGAGTTGTGAAGCAGGCCACGAATGTGCTCGTTTTCCAACAAAGGCAAAATACATTATTGAGGCAGATAATTTCTACCTGTGACTTTCCTTCTTACATTAGAAACCGTGGCCTTAATCCAGAAAAGCTTTAGTGGGTGCTTAACTGGAAATTTGTAGTGGCGCTGCTGATTTCAGGGGATCAGCTCTCCTGCTTGCGGTTAAACATGAGGAGTGGGAGATGGCAGCTGGGTGGATGAACATGATTGCCCAGGGCCCCTGCCTTATTATGTGTGATTATACGGGCTTAGCGTTTGGCTGGATCCGGGCCCGTTTGAACAAAGCAGCAGGATTAGCAGGCGTGCAAATAGAGAGCAAAGCCAGAGGGTTCCGGCAGTATCGAACACAACTTTGTTACTCTGACAGAATGTATAAAAGTGAATGAAAAGGCTGTATGATTGCTGTTGCCATCCCATTAATTAGGCTGAACTCATGCTTCATTAGTGCTACAATATGCTTCCATCTTAACAAAGCCCTGTTGGGCGTATGAAGCCACTTTACTATTAGTAAAGTGAACCCTTATCAGAAAGCCCTGTAATTCACTTCATAAGACATGTCATGACATATATTGTATTGAAATTTCACTGGAGAGACAGATTACTTGCTTAACACTCGCTTTCCTAATGAACAGGAAAAGATATTTTCCAAACCAAGTTGTTTATTGTGTTGGGAGCTCCTCTGACCTCATGCCTAATTATGTCTCACAGTCCTGCAGCAGGGTTTCAAGTACTTAATAAATAACGCAAATTGAACTGAGCTGCTTTTCCTCTTGCACATTCTCTCAGTGGCATTGTGGAAACACAGCCAAGCATTTAAATCCCTGTTTGTTGCTGTCATTGTGGGGAAGAGAGTTTTTTGTGTTTAACAAGTGCAATATCCCTGCAATAGGAATGCAGCAGAGACATTAGCACAACCCACATTCCCACACTGCCTGCTTGCAGCAGCACTGACTAAGCAGCATAGTGACAACTTGGCACAGAAGCCAAGGAGGTTGTGGATGCCCCATCCCTGGAGGCATTCAAAGGAAGGCTGGATGTGTCTCTGGACAGCCTGATCTAGTGGTTGGCAGCCCTGCACACAGCAAGGGGCTTGAAACTAGATGATCATTATGGTCCTCAACCCAGGCAATTCTATATGATTCACTGCCTCCAAGAAGACCCTGCACTCCTGTGACACAACCCTATTGTGGGCAGAGGGTGTTGTAGTGGTGCTGGGATGGATACTGAACTGGTAGTGGCTTTCCTATGGGCTCCCTATGCAGGGAAAGCATCCTGGGTTGAACCAGAGCATGGGTCAGCATTGACCTCAACTGAGGAGCTGACTTGAGTCAGCCCTGCTCTATCAACCACCATTTCTCAGCAATTCTGGTGAGTTTCTGTGGCTGCCTTTGACACCAGATTTGTGCTGACTAGAGTATGTAAGGGCTAACGCCCTCAAAAAATCTCACTGAGTTTTTGCTGACCTTGTTTATTCTACCTATTCTCACAGTGTTGTACATGGAAGCTCTCAACAGTGTGGTCAGTACCACTGGGTCACAATTGGTCATGCATGGGGAGAGAAAGAGCAAATGGGGAAGAAAGTGGGTGTAAGGAGGAGTGACATTTACCACTGAGCACATAACAGTGGAATAACTTAGTCAACTGGGAACTAAAAGTGGATTCTCAGAAGGAATACTGCTTAGTGGCTAAGTAGAAATCTTTCATGGAAAATGCTGAACTACAGTAAATTCAGACGATGCTGAAATATTTTATCCCAAGAGGGAATAATGTCTTTTTTGATGCCTTAGGGCCATCATCACTGTAAGCCACAGTTTTTGAATGTTGCCAGGTTGGTTTAAATTCTTCTGGTGGAAGAAACTGCTTTCATTGGCTTCAAGCAATCAGGGAATTGTGGAATGAGACAAGTAGTTGATAATGCTGCTTATGTTGAAGGACGGATCTACAGCTATTTGGTGACTTCATCATGTGGTTTCCTAAGCTCATTTTCAAGGTTACTCATATAAGTGAAAGGGAATAAAGAAAACAGCAACAAACTGGCAACTGCCAACTGATACTTGTGGTTTTTACTATTTGTAAGCCATAAGACCATCTAATTCTCCATTCTTCTCTGGTTTTGTAAATGAATATAAAATAAATGATCCATTATCAATGCATTCCCATAGAAACTACTTAAGAGTAGTACAAGCCATGCAGTTCATTTGCAAATACTTAATCCACTGTTGCTGTGTTTTTTGAAAAATCATTAAGTTAGCAGCTGTAAGGTGAAATAGACGTAACTTCAAAGGTGGTGATCAAAATGTAATGTATTGATAAGCACAGAATCCTCTGCCTCCATCCCTAAGCTTGTAATTTCAGTTTGTAAGGATGGTGGTTGCTATGTATGCATATTTGGCTTCAGCTGCCCTATGCCTTAATTTACCACAGTGTTTTGCATCTGGGTCAGTATTTGTATCAAGCATTAACATGCAGGAGGGATCTCCAGCACTTTATACAAATGCTCCTGAAAGCTGTGTTCTTCCATCTCTTTACTGAAGCGGATTATATTGTGTTTGAACTGAAGGTACACTCGTGTGAAAACTGTTTTATTCATAATCCACACCCAAGCAATAACAAAGAGCTCAGTTAATGAAAATCAGTCATAGGGAATCACTGCTCACCCCTTCCAAGATCTATTAGGAAGATAATTCCAGCTTCCCCAGAGCTGCCACACTGCTGCTGTTCTGTGCAACTCCTCTTTGGAAGGCTGAGGTAGGAATCTTGACAATATTGTGTGATGAACAGTGCTGAAAAAAGGAAAAAAAAAAAAAAGGTAAGGATTTATTATGCTATTATCACTGTGAATTCCCATTATAAGAAATAATGCTTGGATGGTTTAAATAGATAACTCCCCTGGGAAGCACGCATTGAACCGAACACAAGGCTGGATATGTTGGGGCTAAAAGCTGCTGCCCAAAGGTGGGTAGGAGCATTGGGATGGCTTTTTCAGGCAAAGGCCAGCAGAATTCTTTCCCATGGGATACCTTGAAGCATACCTTGGTGTGGCATCCTAATCCTCAGTCAATCAGGGGTAAGATGGAACAGAGAAGTTCCTTTCTGGCAACACATCAGAAAATTTGGATGCACAGTAAGACCATAAAAAGTGGAGTAACCACTGGATATCAGGAAAAATTTCTTGTCATAAAGAGTGTTGATGCACTGGCATAGCTGCACAGGGAGGTGGTGGAGTCACCATCCCTGGAGGCGCTCAAGAACTGTGGAGATGTGGCACTGAGGGATGTGGTCAGTGGGCCATGGTGAGGGTGGGCTGGTGGTTGGTCTGGGTGATCTTAGAGCTCTTTCCAAACGTTATGATTCTATGATTTTAAGAAATACTTTGTGTAGAGAGAGGAATCTGTGCCTATAAGCACGGTAGCACAGGCAGGCCCATGGCTGCTGTGACATGGTGATACTTCAGTGGATTCCAGAGACATATGGCAAATTGCACCAGCTGAGAGCCTGGCTTTGTTGTTGCCATCCTCGTTTTTAAGTGCGTTTGTCCTCCTTTCCTCTTTCCTCACTTCTTATGTCTTGAAAGCAACAGATTTTTCTCAGGGATTTATTTTCCCCCACCGCATTGGAAAGCGACCTGAGCTTGAACAATGCAGAGCTGAACAGTAGGGCTTCTTAGTCATTGGCAAAGGTCTGCAAATGTGAGACTCTCACATTTATTGATAATGAGGAACTGCCAGAACAGTTCTGAATATTTGTCTGATACTAATTGGTCTGCCAATTTTTTAACAATGTGAAAAATTAGCATGGCCAAAACACTATTTTTGTTGCAAAAATGCACTAGCCCTCGAAACAGCATTAAAGAATTTAATTAATTGACTTACACAAATGAAAAATGTTCATAATCATTTTGGTAAATATTTCATTTAGTGTAAGCACAGATCCATTTTATACTGCAAACGTATGTAAAGGTTGTAAGATTTATTTCAAAGAGTACACGGAACAAAGAGCCTCTGCATTTTTTGAGTGAGCCTAACTTCTGCCTCATCTGGAAGCTAGAAAGGAGGAGGGAGAAGAAAACTGACTTTTTTCTAATGGTCATGACTAATTTGCTGAATAACTACTCTTTGCTCATTACAGCCTTGTTTTAGCATGCAACGCAATTCACAAACCACACTTCCAAGGGAAAAATGCCCCAACCCAAATAGCTAGGAACAGAGAATGGAAATGCTAATCTAAGTACTCCTGTGTTTAAATAAGAGGATTTGTGAAGCACAGCAGGAAAAAGTGAGGCCTCGGTGTCCTTTGAGCTAAGCCCTCCCTCCTTGCTCTCTCGGCCCAACACATTAAGATGCATTAGTTTGGCCATGCTAATTCCTTTGAAATATGTTTCAGCCCATTGTATTCCCAAAATCACAAAACGGTTGATTTAGCTTTACGTGCTTATGCGGTGTTGGAAAGATACAGCATTTCCTATTTGCCTTTGTAACGTTTGCTAATCACATACTTCAATTTTCTTGTCTGAGCTGTTAATAAAAGCTTATGAACTTCTGGCTTGTGATTACAATCAGGAAATGTCTTTTTTAAACACAGAAGGTGCTTGGTTTTGTCACGCCAGAAAGGGAAACTTCCAATAATTCCCTCCAATGATAATTTTTATCTTTGCTTTGCTTGCTGCTTACGGCCACCTCCATCAAAGAGTAAGCAGACCACTTCTGCCTGCAGAATGCTAATGAGCGCTCCGTGCTCTCACTGGCTGGAAATGGATTTACTCCCTCGTTGCTGTCCATGGCTGCTGATTCCACCTCAACCAGACAGGAGTCATAACCGAGTGGGATGTGGCAGTTGTGGGCAGTGGGGCTGCCCTGTGCCAGCGCCTTGAGCTGCCCCATTGCCATGCTGCGCTGCAGGGCGCTTTGGGGAGTTTGTGGCCCTCTTCACCATGCTACATCCATTTGCCCACGCTCTCTTGTTCTTCTCATACTCCAGCATTTCATTTCCCATGTGCTTGTCGTAAGAACCTCATCTCCTGGAGGGATACAAACAGGATCCATCGTCCCCAACACAGCCCCCTTGGGGTTCTACTCTCCCATCTAGGAAAAGCATGGTGGTCTAGTCCTTTACTGTTGTGGTTAAAAGCTCACTGAAATCTATGGCAACATCAAGATTTTCAACAAAATGTATGTTTTTCCCAAAGGAAACTTGTCAAAGTTCTCAATGAACTGTATTCTTGGTCACTCTTCTGGTTGTACCATCAGCCAGCTACAGAAATAACCAAAAAAGTTTCAATCCTCAGATGATGAGTAGTGGTGATACATCCTGGAGAGGGGGTAGATGTGAAGATGTGTGGGGAAGGTGACACAGGCTTGCTGCCTATAGAAGTCAAATGCGCTGGTAGGCTGTCCATGGATTTCAGAAATAAAAAGCAGAGAAAAAGCTCAGCCTACACCCAGAATTGTTAAAACTCATGTTAATAGCGTGTTAACTCATTTTGCCTTGGAAAATCATTTGTGGGGGTTTCAGATCTTGCTGGAGTCCCCTTGGTCTTTCAGAAAAACAAGTGTACAGAAAAGTGCATTCTGGGAATGGATAACTCACTGCACTTTGATTAATCTTGGGCATTGAAATGGCATGATCAATACATGGTTAATTCTCAATAACCACACACAGTGAAAGTCTAATGTTCCACCTGGGTCTGAAGCAGCAGACGATGACAGCAGTGCTTGTACCAGCCACTGAGCCAGCAGCCCTCACCCTGTGCCTTGCCACAATAAACCCAACTACACACAGAACTTCCTGCAAAACCTGATGGCTGACACGAACTGCCCAGGAGATGTCAAAGCTCTTGGGGATTTTAAGGAATTTTTACAGTTGTGCTTTCATAAGAATAGATCAAGATTTATCTCTGCAGTGTCAGAAATACTGGGAAACCTGAAACTGCAGGAAACTCCCTTGGGTTTGCTCTCTCTCATATGAAATCTAACCTTTGACTCAGCTGCCCAGACACTGTTTGGATTTTACAGTAGTTTACCTTGTAATTGGATGAAGCTCGGCAGTTTTGGCTGAGTTTCTGGGTTCAATCAAATCTTCACGGATATGAACTCAGAAACCTAATGTGAAGCATCTACTGGGAATTCACACTGCAGCCTCAAATGCAGTAAAGCATTCTCAGGAGGGGTGTTGAATTGGCACCTTGCACAACTGCCTGGAGGAAGCTCTTAAATCTCTTCTGCTACTTCTGATGTGGTGCAGCTCTTTCATCCTTGTCCCTCTGTCTAGATCTCAGATCTGGATAGGAGCATCTCAGGAAAAGCATGCGTTTGCAGGAAAAGCTTGTTACTCAGTTATAGGACTCAGCTGGGAAAGGACCTCAGGAAGCCCCAGCCCAATCTCCTGATCAAAGTGGGATCAGCTGCAAGCTGAGGGTTCGGTCCACTTTCCTTAAGCAGAGCAGTAATTTGCTTTCCTCATCAAAAGCTACGTGAGTATCCTTGTATATTCAAGTATAATTGTACTTGAATTACCTCTCCTTGTTTATTATTCTGCCTAATGAGTGTAAGAAGAACAGCAGGATGCGTATCCCCAAAAACCTCCAGTTTTCTATAGCATCCTTCCCAAGCAAACTTGCCTCAGGACTGCCCTGCATTTAATTTCTGCATGGTTTCCTTATGGCTGTGGGTCATGTGAGGAGCTCTGGTGAAGGAAAATACGTTAAATTTTTCAAACTTGCAATTGAGTTTTTGAGAATCACACTGACAGACTGTAGTCTGTCAGGAAGCAGTTGCTATTTATGTTGCACTGTTTGTTATTCAGATGTTCCTACAGAAGCTTTTAGTCATCTCTTTTTTTTTTTTCTACTCAGTTTTTAAAAAAAAGGAATTGAAAAATATCTCTGGTCAAATATTGCTTTCACACTTGGACTCTGTTATGGTGATAAAGCATTTCAGTATTTGCATTGCTTGCTTGCAGCTAATGCTGTGCCCCTGGATCTTCTCTGAGTGGAAAGAACATTTTCTGTGCAGGAGCTGTATGTGTGGAGAAGATAAGATTTGCAATTGCATATGTATTTTTTTAAACAAACTAACAAAAAGAGAAAACAAGCAAGCAGAAACCCAACCCAACAACAAATGGGTTGGTCTAACTCCTGTGTTAGTGAGCTTCCTTGTGACCAGACTCAGCTCTCTGTGTTTATGGAAGCATGGCAGCACTGGTGATTGAACTGCTATTGAGTGATCGCCAGGAAATATCTCAGGTGAGAGGCAGGAGGCACAGGAAAACCTTGGAAGTTTATTGAGTGCAGTGAGATTTTTCTGATTATTTTTGCCCCAAAGAAAAAATTTTGCAGGCAGTGGTTGTTTTTTTTTTCTGAAAGTTTTAGATGAGTCACTGTTTTTTATTTTGGTAAAGGACATTAGAAAGCTGCTCTGGCTCTGTTCTCACCCTTCTTTTCCATGCTCGGAGCCATGAGTGCAGTGACCCAGGAGCCTGCAGCACCTCCCACGTGAGCACAAGAGATGTTGCAGGCTGTGACCTTGGGATGGTCAAGGTGAGATCTGCTTGCTGCGTCTGCTATAGCAGTGCCTGCCATTAAGGGTGACCCCATCCTGAAATTACTATTTCATGTGTCACCAGTCAGGTTGCAAAGGCAAAACGGTTCATGGACCGAGTGAGGTTTTCTGCACAGCAGCTTCTCCTGAATCACTGGAGTTGAGCCATGGCAGACGAGGAGGCTGAGCTGCCTGGGGGTGCACCATTTGGCACTGCTGTTTGCAGTGCAAAAGCACAGTGAGTGCTTGAGACTGTATGTGGTGATATGAGCTGGGCTGAAGTTTCCAACTCGTGAGTTTGAATTACCCAAGCAAAAGAAGTGGTAACCAGAGGTTCAGCTCTCTGAGAGGGTGTCTGAAAATCGTGACGTGCAAGGTTACTGGGGGACAGATTTATGTGTTTTCATCTCATGCCCCATTCCTCTTCCGCTGTCCTTTGGCCAGCTCATTTTCTGAGATCGCTCTGATTTAGGATACAGATTGTGTGCTCCCCTCCCAGTCACTCCCCCACTGACAGTGACATGTTTCTTGAAAGAATACCTGGGAACACAAATCCATCAGAAATTTCAGTGAGAGTGGCTTGTTTGGAAGCAGCAGCTCTGAGTTTTGTACATCTGCCTCTCCATTGGTTGCACACTTCCATGGGTACAAAAGGCAATGCTTCGTTGGGGAGGAGTCCTTGCAGGTAGCTTGCTCCTCTGAGCTCCATGCTCTACAACAAGCAGTGCGAAATTCCCAGATCTTACAAGTCAATGAGTATCTATGTTAACACTTCATTTCTGCTTAATTTCTACTTTATTTCCACTTTCCTTTATTCGGGTCAGTATGATGGTTATGTTTTTGTGGTGTCTTGTCTGAGATCAGTTTTCCTGCTTTTCCATCTCAGGGCCTCAATGCTGTGAGGTTGCTTCTCATTTTCACAGATGAGAATAGCTAGATGTACATTGAATTATTATTATTTTTTTTAATAAACTCAGAAAATCAGTGTTACAAATGAATCAATCCACGCAGTGGTCAAGGACTGTTAGATACCCCAGGCTCTGCATGCAAGCAGTGAATGCATCTTTGCATCCTCAGTGTTGTGCATAGCATCTCCTCAGCCATAGCAATGGGCAGGGAATGGATAAGGAAGGGTTCCCTTGGGTATCCCATGCACCTAGAGGAACCCATAGAAAATGATGGAGAGAGATATTTCTGGTCTCTTCTTATGCCTCAAGCCTCTAATCTGGGGTGCTTATCTGGTTCTCTCTGTGAACTCCTCCCAGTCTCAGAGTGATGGTTCATTGCCATTTCCCAGATAACTTGTGCTATAAAATTGTTAAGACTGAAAAAGACCTCTAAGATCACCCAGACCAACCATCAACCCACTCCACCATGCCCACTGACCACGTCCCTCACTGCCACGTCCCCACAGTTCTTGAGCACCTCCAGGGACAGTGACCCCACCACCTCCCTGAGCAGCTGTGCCACAGCATCACTGCTCATCACCACTTTGCTAACAAAAAGTTGTTTGTTGAGGCTAGTTTTGAGGGCAGTCACTCTGAACTCAGGAGACAAAGCCTTGAGCTCTCAATCCCTTTAATTGATGTATCCTTCAGGATGGCGAGGGAAGAGGTGTGCTGCTAAACACCGTGCTCATCCTCCACAAGGAAATGAGAAATGAAGTATGGTTTGGAGAATTTCTCCCTTAATTTTAGTTAATAGGGAAAAAGAGCTGGCGCAGCTTGAAAAGTGCAACGTGTGAAATTTGGGAAAGACTGAAGTTGCTGTGGGAAGAGTTAAACTGCACTAAGTTGGTCTTGTTAATGTGATTTATTGTGAGCAAAGGCTCTCCAAGTAAAACAGCAATCTCGTAGATTTTTGTAAGAGATCTGACAACTATTTTGCAGGCATCTGATAACATTTAAGAGTATTAAAAAAGCATATATAATTGACTCCTTAGAGATGCATTTGTGCTGTAGAAGTCTAGACAGTAAAAAGTGGCAGATTTGATGAATAACAGTAGAGAAAAGCTGAACTCTCAGAAATGATATTATGAAAGTGATGCCTGAAGAATATTTCCACACTGGCAAAACTTTACACAAGTATTTAGGGAGTAAATCATTTGTTTTCAAACTCAGAGACAACATTTCTCCAGCAAATAGATGCGCAAATCTCTCTGTTGAGTAGAAGTCCTGGACCTTGCTCCCTTATTAGGACTCAGTGGGCAGGGAACAATCAGATCTTAATATCAGAGATAAGGGAACAGAGTTGGACACTGGATTTATTTATCTAAGTCTACTTTATCCTGAAATTTCACAGAAGCTTAATTTGACATTAAATGTTATGATCAGGGTGCACCTGTTTTATATTCCATTCCTTGTGTTCCGTGTGGAGTCGGGGCAGAGGTGTGGGTAGCACTTGCACATAGCACAGCCCGCTTTGTGTGCTGCATCCCAGCCCTCCTCCACTCAGCTCTGGCACCAGCTTTAGGAAAAAGGAGAAGGAAGACAAGGAGAGCATGACTGAGTGCCTGCCAGAAAGATATCAAGTGAGAGAGGGCCATTTTTTATGTCACCACTTTGCAGAGGAAAGTCACCTTTTCCAACAGCTTTGGAGGCAGGCAGGAGAATTCTTTATGGAGGTTTGGGATATGTGTGCTGCACTAGCACCTGCTAAAGGCCACCAGAGGGGAGGACAGACCTTCCTTCCCCATTTCCTTGTTTTTGGAGACGTGCAAAAGGTTCAGCTGGGAGGTGAAGCCACGGGTGGCTGTCACACAATGTCTGCTGCACTGACCCATTGGGAACTCTTGCCAAAAACTGGGATTGCACCTGTAAGGCAGCCCCAGCCTCAGATGGCACTTCCCAAAGTGAGACAAAGACGAGTGCAGACTGGAAGGTGCTATGTTGGGCTTTGCTTTAGGTCTGATGGCAGCAGGGCGTCCTTGGGACGCAGCTTGGGGTGAACTTAGAACCATAGAATCGTTAAGGTTGGAAAGACCACTAAGATCATGTAGTCCAACCTTGAACCAGCTATTGTAGAGTTTGAGCAGATTCACCACACCTGAAATGGGAGATTCCTGAGGCCCTTCCTTGGAGCAGTTAGCCCCAAAGAGGGTCTGCACAACAACCTGACATCAGCTCATTTTTTTTCCCCTAACAGTTAATATATGCAGTTTCTCACCCATTAAATTTTAGAATCTACTTACTGCCAAGGTTCTGGTGTGTGCTAATTTTTCTTGAGCCTTGAGGCTAAATAGGCCACTCTGTCAGTTCAGTGCCACATGGATCTGCTGGATGAACGCTTGAATCCTATAGCAGTTGTATACTGAGCAGCTGAGGCTGTTGAGTAGTTTTTTTTTTTTTTTTTTTTTTTTTAAGAATGTTTTCCTGCAAAGTATGTCTTTTCCTGTTGAGATTTTGGAATTCTGTACTTTTCCATATAGAAGGAAGCATGAGTACTTGTTTCATCATCACCTTGGTCCTTTCAGAGTATCATAGAATCTTGAAGATTGGAAAAGGCCTCTAACGTTGTCTACTCCAATCGTCAACCCATTCCCACCATGTCCTCTGACCACATCCCTCAGTGCCATATCTACCCTTTTCCTGAAAAATCTGAAAGGCTTTTCAGATCCAGGTTCTTCAGGTGCAGAACTCAGCTGCAGGAGGCTTAGTTCATCTTCTGCTTTATTTTCTTACATGAGATAACTCTAAGAGCCATCACACCAGACTCACTGCATCAGTGCTGCAGAGCAGTGCCACCTCCCAGCACTCATTGCCCAATAACATGCTTGGAGTACTATGGAAATTATCTTTCCCTCTAAAGCTGGGAGAATTAAGAAATAGAAATAACTATTTTAAAGAAATAGTTATTCCTATGCACTGAAGCTCCAGTTCCCACAGGGCAGCGACTAGTGTAGGGCACAGGGATGCTCAGCAGTGGGGGCTACCAGTGCTGCAAGACCCACGGGTAAGCAAGGCAAGCTCTGCTGAGCCAGGGACAATACCCCAAATTGGACTTTCGCTCATAAATTTATGATGTATCATTAGGGAAGCAGAAATAGAAATATTTAAAGGTTACACAGAAGCTGAAACTCCACTCTGGGATATTACTTTTTTTCTTTCTTCTTTTTAATTTCTTTCTTTCTCTCTTTTTCTTTCTACTTTTTTTTACCTCATTTGGGAGCAGACTCCTCACTGGTGTGACTTTGTGAAGCTGCACTGATTGAGAGAGCAGCAGAGAATTCATCTCTCATGTTATGTTTAAAATATTCACACAATTAAACAGTTCTTTGAAGTGCTCTGAAGCCGGATACACTCTGCTTTACTTTGGGTGGTCAGGAGATGAAAATGGAAATGTTTTAATTGGATTTGGTCCTACAAAACTGTGCCACGTCCTTGTTGGGATTTCCTTTCTGCACGGTGCTGCAGCCGCTCCGCGCAGCTCGGCCCAATGCGGTGGGACTGTGATAAATGGCTGGATTTAATCAGCTCCACTTTGGAGTGGATTAGGAAGGAGGGGCACGTTTGTGTTCACTGAGCTATATTTAACTCTCAGAGAAGGGTCTGAACCAAGGAGAGAACTCAAATGCACGCTTACTGTTTTGAGCTTGTCTGCTTCCTTGCTTCATTGGTATTTTTTTTCCCAATGAAATCCATTTGGTCCGACATTGTACAGATGCACAACGAGGTGTTGCTTTCTGATGGACAACACAAAGGTCACACAAAGCCTTGCTGCAATAATTCGTGTCTTATGCACTTGAAGCATGCACAAGAATTTCCTTTCCCCATCCCACACCAAAGCAGCCCAGCCCAGGTGGGAGCTGCATGCAGAGGATGGGGCTGTGGCATGCTCCTTATGGGGAAGCACCTTCCAAGCATGTCATTACTTGTGACATAGCAATGAATTTTCAGGTCTGTTGTACAGTTGGTGGATGTTTTTTTGACACAGAATGGCCTGGGTTGAAAAGGACCTCAAAGATCATGTAGTTTCAATTCTTCTGCCACGGGCAGGATTGACAACCACCAGACCAGGCTGCCCAGAGCCACATCCAGCCTGGCTGTGAATGCCTCCAGGGATGGAGCATCCACAACCTCTCTGGACAATGTGTGCCTGTCTCACTTTGTGTTCATTTACAAATCTGTCAGCCTCTGTTTTTGTAAAACTTTCGCTCAGTTGTGTTTTCCTCATGTTTTGGTGGGGAACATTTTTTGGTGACGTGCCTCTGGCACAAATAGGAAGGAACAGATGAAATGAACATAGCTTTTGATTACTGACAACAGCAAACACTGATATCTTCACAAAACCTTTTTTTTCCCCCTTCTTGAAGCTGTGAAAAGAACTGTATAAATATGTATTCATAAACATGCATATGTTTACATACATTTATATTTTTATGTACGCATATATAGTATAGTTTACATATATATTTAAGTAAAATTACATACATACACTGAAATCAACATGAGTGTATATGTATATATGTACGTGGCCATATTTCTGGCAGGTTAGATGCCAGTGTAATCATTCAGAAGTTTACTTCTGTAAAAGTTTATGTTGAAAATCTGCAGGCAGTGTTACATCCACTTATTTTAGTCCCCAAAAGGACTTGCCCCTCCAATGTGTATTTCTGTGGATCTCCTTTCACGACAGATCTGTTTTCTAATTTTATTTTCCTCTTTCATCTTCCAGCTGCTTATCTGTCCTTCCAGATTCCATACCTCTCTGTTCCTTTATCCTTACTTCCTTTCTTCTCTTGCTGTGTTTCCATTTTTTAATGACTTATGTTTTATTTTATAATGTTTTTATCTGCAGAACAAACCAGTTTTATAACCCCCCAAAATGAGTTGTGTAATTAATTTTCCTCCCCACGTTGTTACTCAGTGCTGTTGAACCACCTCGTGCTGGCAGTGAAACACTCTGGTATCAATGCTGGCTGATTTCACTGCAGCTCAGTCACCTGTTCTGGCTGAGTCAGGCTTGTATGGTGATGGGGAGGAGATGACTGGGTTGGGGCAGGATTTTAAGTGCAGCTCTTCTGAGTCAGGCCAGTCGCTCTTCTGTTCCCAGTCCTTCCCTTGGCAGCAGCATGCAGCAGATCTTCTAGCAAGAATATGAACAGGATTGTAATGCATACTTTGTCCTTAAGCATCCACCTCCTCCTTCATGTCCTCGTTCATAGCAATCAGAATCGGGTAACTTCCTAAGCAGAGGCTGCACTTGAGTCATCATCCCATTCACCTCTGCTTTGTTTTCCAGACGTTTGCCATCTATGAATATACTTATCCTTTCAGTCTCCACAACCCTGTGGCAGAGAGTTGCTCAACTTAATTATGCATTGAGGGAAGTTATTTCCTCCTGCATGTAGGTGTGTGGTGGTTTATTTCTTGGTGTTGTGTTGTTTTTTTTCTCTCTTTTTTTTAATATATTTTTTTTTATCCTTTAGACCTGTGGCTGCTGGGTCGCTCTTAGTTCTTAAAGTGTAGGAAAAGGCCAGGAACCCATAGTGCGGAGTTTATGGTGGGTTATGAGCCTCAGATCAGTACTGAGACTCTTCATCTCCTCTGCAAAGCAAAGTCATCTTGCTGTCAGCTGAAAACTGAAGTCCATAAATACATGAGCATTAGCGAAAGGTTGCATAAATGCTACTGGAGATGCATAAATCAAGCAAGGTATTTTAAATAATGTCTCACTGCATCCATCTCCCCTGAGTTTGTTCCTCAGCCTTTCCATGCACTCTGACATTCAGACTTAATCATAGCTCCCAGTAAAAGCACATGGCACAAAGCCATCCTGGAGGAAGGGTGCAGCTCCCCTGGGTGCAGGCTGCAGGCTGATGCTGGGCATGGCTAAAGTAGACCATAAAACATATACCAATCATTTCCCATCTGCCTGCTCCCTGTTGGCACTGTCAGGAATGTTTTTGTCCATCCAGTCACACGTGTTTTCAGTATAAAATGTAGGTGATTCTATCAAGCACTTCAGTGATTCAGGGACAGTCTGGAGAAATTACTGCATGGTGGTGGATCCTGCCGAGGTCAGGGAGGAAGCAGCATCTTCTCAACATGCATTTCTGACTCCTAATCTGAGCTTTTGGGGATTGTTTCCTCAAGTGTCTGAGAATGGTTTGATTCTGAAGCTGGATACAACTGCTGCCGTTAGAGCACAGTGGATCAAATCACACAGAATCACAGAATCACAGAATCACAGAATTGTAGGGGTTGGAAGGGACCTCTAGAGATCATCGAGACCAACCCCCCTGCCAAAGCAGGTTCCCTACACCAGGTCGCACAGGTAGGCGTCCAGGCGAGACTTGAATATCTCCAGAGAAGGAGACTCCACAACCTCCCTGGGCAGCCTGTTCCAGTGCTCCGTCACCTCACCGTGAAGAAGTTCTTATGCACATTCGTGCGAAACTTCCTGTGCTGCAGCTTATGTCCGTTTCCCCTCGTCCTGTCTCCACGTACCACTGAAAAGAGACTGGCCTCACCACTATGGCCGCCACATCTCAGATATTTATAAACCTGGATCAGGTCTCCTCTCAGTCTTCTTTTCTCAAGGCTAAACAGACCCAGTTCACTCAGCCTTTCTTCATAGGGGAGATGCTCCAGGCCCTTCACCATCTTTGTGGCCCTCCGCTGGACTCTTTCCAAGAGATCCCTGTCTTTTTTGTACCGGGGAGCCCAGAACTGGACACAGTACTCCAGATGAGGCCTTACCAGGGCAGAGTAGAGGGGGAGGATCACCTCCCTCGACCTGCTGGACACGCTCTTCTTAATGCACCCCAGAATGCCATTGGCCTTTTTGGCCACGAGGGCACACTGCTGGCTCATGGCCAACCTGTCGTCCACCAGGACGCCCAGGTCCCTCTCTGCAGAGCTCCTCTCCAGCAGCTCATCCCCCAGCCTGTAAAATCTTGTCCCTGTGTCTGGGTTCCACCTGAGGGTCGGTCTGCCTGCCTGCCTCCCAGCCGCTGTGACGCTGCCGGATAGCGGGAGCACAATGTGCATCTCCCATTTGATTATCCATCAACATTCAGCTCTGCTGCCAGGAGCGTGAAAGAGAGACAGTGGAAAGAGCAGCGGGAGGCAGGCAGTGCGCTCGCTTTCAATTTACCCATAAAAGAGGAACAGAAAGAGAAGGATGATGAGGTGGCCCGCAGTGCTTTGTGGAAAAGAACATCTTTTTCAATTACCCACATCTTCATTGTGCAAGGTATCAGGAGTCCTAGTGTGTTCTCCCCAATATCCCACTTCTGTCAACACAGATCAGCTTAATGCACAGAAATGATACGTGATATGAACAGCTTATTTGACACTGGAGGTAATTGCTGGGTGCCTCATGCAACCATATATTGGGAGGCCTTAATACTTCAGCTGTGACCCTCGGGAGTGGTTGTTTTTTTGTGTGTTTTTTTTTTTTTTTTTTTAACTTGTAAACTCCTTTATCTCCTCCTGCACTTCAGCGATAATAATTATTCTCAGGAGTGACTCAGGCTAAAGATCCACCTTGTCAATCTGTGATGAGGAAAGCACCAAGGCTGGGTGACCATCTCGGATAGCTGGGATGATACAGAGAAATGCTGTGCATGACACCGTGTAAAACCTTTTCCTTCAGAGTCGCTCTCCACCCTCTGTAGTCCTGGTCTGACCCAAACCTGCAGCTCTCTGCGTAGGAGTCCTGCAATTTCCTTCTCGCAAAGTCCTTGTGGAGATGAGCATCCTCAAAGGGGTCTTTGGCAGGGACAAATTACTCATGATTCTTCCCTCCCCTTCCCATGGCTCTTGATTATACGGGTGTACACTGCAAAATAAGACAGAAAGTCCTCTTAGCATCAAGGACACCATCTCCCTAGCAATCCAGTACTTGCCAGTCTGAGAAGCTATACCAGATGTGCTCTGTTGCTCTTGAAGTACCAAAAAAAGCACTGACTACAGGGTTATTCAGTGATGAAAGTTGTCCATCCACTAAGAACCATAAATAATCCTCGACAGCCTCTCTGCCTGACTCTGCATCCCATCTCCCCTGCTTATGCTGATACACAGCCAGATGAGATTCCTCTCCTCGCAGCTGGCCAGCACGTTATTGTGGGTGAAGATGTGATGGGCTTGGCTGGAACCACCTGCTGCCTCTTTGGTTCTCGCTAGCCCTATGCTGCTCTTGGCATTGGACTTGACAATCCTTCCTGGGAGAAAAAGAGGACAGAGAGCCCTGGCTGCAGTGTGAGAGCATTGCCATATTCCTCAGGACAGCAGCCAGAGGCATGTTGGCACTGATGGCAGAGCTCAATGTTGCACCAGTACGGGTTATGGGCTGGCTGTGGTTTGTGAGCTTACAGCGAATGGGCATGTGTGCCTTAATGTTCTGGATGAAGTTCCTGCCACCTGGTGATTTAGGTGCTGTGAAGTTTTGCTGCAGTCCCTCTGCTGGGGCAGGAATGCCTGTGCCACCCCCATCCCACAGCTCTGGCTCTGGTTTCTGAGGGCTGATAATGGCTTACAATCATTCAGCTTGAGAGGGATGAAGGGAGAAGAGGGGAAAATAAAAACAGGGCTATAATGGCTTGGAAAGATGTTGTATCCACACTTAATTTCTTTTTGTCCCTGGTAAAACAGTTATGTTAGAAATAGTCTGACTGGTTCTGACTCAGTTGCAACTCCGTTTTCACGCCTGATGCTCAAACAAAGTCTTTGCTTGCCTACATGCATATGCATCTGTTCAGATGGCACGAAGCCTACTTACATGTCAGCAACATGCCTGTTGCACCATGGGGAAGTGTCTCTTTACACTTAATTAATCTCAATGAGGAAAAATGCCAAAATGGGCAGAAACAGAGCCAGGGTCTCATTTTTTTCCTGTGTTTCTCTGATCTCCTGCTTAAATGGAAAGACTTGTAAAGATTGGTGCAAAACGGAATAGAATAATCTTTTCTTTAGGATGAAGAAATGGCTTAAACTACTGCAAGGAGAAATCAGACTAAAAGGGAGCTAAAACCTTGTAATGGTAAGGATGAAGGATTCCTGAGGAGGCCATAGGGATTCTACAGCTGGAGATCTTCAGGAAGAGGCTGGATAAATATTTATCAGGAACGTTAAAGCCCTGCTTGAGTTGTCATAGGGGAAGGGAGCAGAGAAAATAAACTTCCTTTCCAGTCTTTTGATTCCATAAAATAGGCAAGAAAATTTAATTTAGAAAAGAATAAAATTCTTCCACTCCTGCTGCTCTTCTAGGGTGCAGAATCAGGATATGAATTACCTATGCCAGGAAATGGAAGCTGGAGAGAACTAAGAGGGGTGCTTGTACTCCACCCGCCAGTAGCTGCAGCATTTCAAACTGGATCAGTTGCAGCTTCTGAGTTCCTTTACCAAACCAAGCAACAGGGGACTCAGTGAGAGCAGAAATCCAGATCTTTGCTTTCATGCATATCTTCATCTGCCATTGCCTTAGCTTTCTGGGACAGTTGGTTATTTGCTGATTTGGTTACATTCTGCATTTGCCTTTTGCATCTCCATACTTTTGCAAACTCTTCATTTGGTTGTTACAAGCCCTACGTGCATCCTCTTGAACTGTTTGCATCTTATTTCCTGCCACATTTTGTATTCTGCATGGGCAACTGCTGTGTTTGACTGAGCTGAAATAAGGGCATTCACACCATGTTTCTGTGCTTTGCCTGGCCAAGAAGTCTGAGACTTGTGATGGCATTGATGCTATAATACAACTTTCCCATTACTGTGCAGAACTGGCGTTGGCTGGCTGGCAGGAGAGGGCAGCCTTTTGGGTATAAACATGCACCCCACTGCACAGACAGCCCAAAATCACTCCTTGCTGAGCACTCCTCCCCATGAATGCATCAGATGTTTTATTTGCAGGGAGTCAGCACAAAAGGAGCCTGTGGAAATTCACTTGGCAATCGGTGCTTGTTTCTGGCTATGGCTGTTACTGTAGCAGATGAGGTTTATATGACCCCAAGACCATCCATCTTTTTGAATAGAGGAATTGCTGTGAGCACAGGATGAGGTAGGTTTTTTTTTTTCCTTTACTTTCCACAGTCCCAGCTGCTTGCCAATGGCTGTCTCTTCTGTCTCAGTTGTGGAGCCAACTGCTTCACATCCAGCTCTCGTTTCCCCTGGAGGATGGCACTTTCTAGGTAAATCTGTGCTACTGAGGAGAAGAGATGTGCTCCCTGAGGCCAGAAAAGCACTGGCAACTATAGTGTATTACAGATTTTCCTTTAAACTGACAAACCACTCATGCAGGTGTTGTCACTGCTGTAGGTCATGAATGTATCATGTATCTGGTTAAGTAACAGCCAGCCAGGGATATTGATTTGGGAACAAAATAACCTTAGTTTTCTGGCTATTTCTTGGACATGATTGTACACCTGTGTCCAAAGAGTCCATTAGCAGGGAGAAGTGCATTCTAAAATGTCTGGAGGGAATGAAACCACAGCTTTAGCAGAAAATATCAGGACTCCTCTTCTGGAGAGCAGAGGATACGGGGGAGTGGAGCAGAGTCTGATAAATCCAAAGATCCTGTGGCTAAAGTGAATTTGGGATAGTTTTTCACCAAACCCCTACCACACAGGATCTGGGCAGCAGCTGACAAGGAGTTGGACTCAATGATCCTTAAGATCCAACTTATTATTATTATATTCTGTGATTCTATGATAAAAGCAGTACAGTTCGTACTGTGTGGACACGGAAATCCAGAACCCAAATCTCAAAGAGGGGAGCCTCCAGGTTGTGCTGTGCTCATGTGGTCTTGGAAGTCAAGTGTTTATAAACAAAACTGCTTCACTGTGTGTGGGTCCTGTATTTGATGGGATAGGTGAGGGCAGAGATGATGTGGATGGGTATGGCCAGTCTGTGCCAACATGTCTGTAAAACCAATCTTGAGCCTGTTCTTAATTCTGCAGCAGGGAGACCACTGGTTTTAGTCAAACATTCATCAGATTAATGTGCCAGCAGCACCACGGTACAGCTAATGGGTGAATTCCATGCAATCAACAGCACTATCACTTCAATGGGAAAAAAATACAGTTTTAGGGTTATGATGTGTCACAGAGCTCTCCTGCTTTAATATTCACTCCCTGAACTGCTCTGTTGGATGTGTTAATTCCACATGCCTTTATCTGCTGCTCTGCTTTCCTCTCACAAAGCCAGGAAAGAATAAATAGCAGTGTAATGCAATGTGTGACAGTATAAATGCCCTCCGAAGAACGACTGCTGAGACTGTTGACACGAGCGTTTGTAAGAGAAACAAAAGGAAATATGCTGATTCTGCTGGTTTGCAACCTAGCACATGCTGTGCCTGACTAAATGTTATGTCAGAGCTCTGAAGCTCATGGTTTTTTGGTGCTTTGCTGGGAAATAAGTGTCATTGTTTAAGCTATACTGTTAAATCTCAAGTGCAGGGTAGGAGGACTCGCCTCTCTCCTATCTATCAGCTGCTGGTCTAAACACCCTTTTATGAAATGCAGACATTAGATAAGAAATCTGATTTGTTTCTCAATATTCTCTAATTATTAAGAGGAAGAGAGTGAAACACAAACCACCCCTGCCTGCAGCACAGAGTAACACCTCCCACCTACCTGCTGTGCTGCTCAGCATCACCCTGTGGGTGCAAAACCACTGCTGGAGGCAGACACTGAGCTGTACTCTTGCCTGATGGGAGCTGTGCTGGGACCAATGGAGGTTGATTGGAGACACAGGGGAGGGTTTAATCCATGCTCATACAGAGGGGGTTGAATTGGTATTAGGTGTAGAGTCCAGTTTAAGCAAGTTTTGTTACAATAAAGCAAAGATACTCCCAAGTTTTCCATAAAGCAAGGAGCCAGCAGTCTTACACCTCTTCTTGCACACCCTGTTCTAGAAGACTTATTTATTCATGTAGCATTGCAGAGGAAAATGGTCAGTGCCCTGAGGAGATAAGTCCTAGGGGACCCCTGTTTGAAAGACAGAGCAGGTATATGGTATGGGCTGCGGCAAGGATAATGTGTTAATCCACTTTAGAAATGCTCTCTCATGCTGGCCATGAGATCCGTCTTTTCTGGGCTCTGGAAACTCTTCAGATCTGGAATGCTGAAGGTAGTGGATAACAATGATAGTAAAGCAGAAATAATTCCCTCACAATTAATGTCAGTGGATGAATAAAATTTGGCTGAAGCAAGGAGTTCAAGGTGCGTAAAAGTGGAGAGGAGAAGGTATTCCATGAGGCCCCATACCTTGTTCCTTTTCCCAGGTATTCTCTGCTGATCCATGGGTGTCTGCAGTATGTCCCTGGGCAGGAATTTGCAGCCCCCAAGCAGTGAGCTTTGCCATGAGGGGGATGAACCATATCTGCTCTGGTGGTTGCAAGCTCCATCTCAGCCATCACTCCTCCACAAGGGGCTGCAGGAGGCGGTGCCAATTTGCCCCTTTCGCCTGAGTGCTTGCTGGGGCCCATGGTCTTTATTTTCTTTTACATATTTTTGTCTTCCCAGCTAATTATCTAACATGTGAAGCAAGGCTTAACTCCAGAGATAGTGATAATAATAACTTAGCATTTATCCAGCAGTGTCCCATGGTGGGAAATGCTGTGCTGATCTTCAGTGCTTATTGATAGTTTTCCCTCATGTATCAGTCTGGGGACTTATCAGGGAGAAAAAGCATTCAGTCAGTAATCCCCACTTAAACCTCTGTTGAGGAGTAGCATGTTAATTGGATGCAGGCAGCCAGACCAAGGGGCATGGCAGAACTTAGCAGAGGGCCTGGGCTTGCAATTTGTTCCCAAGGCAAAATATTTATGAAGATGTGTTGTCCCATCCCTTGTGGTGCTCAAGGCCAAGCTGAATGGGGCCCTAAGCAACCAGATCTAGTGCCTGATATCATGGCTGGCTGACCTGGTAGGCTGGAATTAGGGACCATCTTTGGATGGTGGGGGTTCCTGATTAGCCCCAAAGTAGACTGATAACATCTGACCCTGCAACAGGCTTCCAGAGTCCCTGTGGCAGCTGAATTAATTGCACAGAGCTACTGACAACAGCAGCATCTGCACACATGAAACTGACTGGCAATTCTAGTTAACAGCATCTGGCAATTTCAATAGAAGTGTCAACAGCCCATGCAAAGGTTATTGGAATTAATGTGAATTACAGAATTGGTTTTAAAAACTTAATAATCTTGTGAGCGCTGAAGGCTGCTTACAGGCTCTGGTTTTAAAGCTGCTCTAGCACATCCTTCTGGCAAAGGTTATCTCTTTGATCTGTGAATATTGAACTATGGACATAAGGCTGTTGGCAACCTGTCATTCCACTATTTCTTTCCTAAAGCAATGCTGTGCACAAGCTCTGTACGAAGAGAAGCACATCACCAGTGTGAAAAAGGGTAGGGATGAATATATGATATATCAAATGCAACAGCTCAGATCACTTTGAGTCGTGGGAATTTTGCCACGGATTTCAGGAACTAGATGAAACTTTTCCTTAAGAATTCCACCTATAAAAAGTGTAGTGTAACATCTAAAACAGTGGCAGTTTTTCAGTGGGTTTCACTTTTGGATCAGGCCCAGGACAAGAAGCCTAACACTGCTGGACTTGCGGAGGCTTTTGCTTACGATATGCACAGGATTTCATCTGCTTGTTTTCAGGCTGGCTCCGAACCAGATTCTGCAAACTTTCCATCAGCCAAGATGGTCTTAGTCACCAAATTATCCCATTTCATTCAGAAGGACACAAAAATGACTAAGGACTACTCGGGGATGGAGAAACACTCTGATTCATCCCATGTGCTTCCAAGCCAGGCTTCATCACTCATAGTTCTGTCCATTAAATACTCATCACATCATTGCAATACCTGCAGAGGAAGTGCTGATGATTCTGGGTCAATGAAGCCACTGGAGGTCCGCCAGCAGGGTGAAAGTAAAATGCCTTCTTTCTAACATGACGGTGATGATGTATCCTCGTATCTGAGCATCTCACCTCTAAGCCAGCTTCTCTGTTTCCTACCAGCAGCCCTTCCGACTGCTGCAAACAGACTGAAATGCATATGTGATATTTGTAAGCTCAAAGCGTGTGCAAACAAGGCACAGTGTTGTACTTGAAATCTTCAACACAAAACGCAAACCCTTCTTGATTTCAAGAGAGGTGTGTTCCTTAGTGAATTACTCCCTGATAATGAAGGGGTGTGCATTCTCCAAATCAGCATATCACTCTGTTGTATCTTAGGATTCCATTGCAAGACTGTCTTTGTCAAATGAAGAATAAATTTAGGGGTAAATAGGCAAAAATAAAGTAATGGAAATTATTTCTTCATTAGGCCACTCCCCTGGTCCTTCATGCAGACATGAAATGTGCCAGCATATAATCTTTGTTGCTTTATGTGCTTGCTTGAGGACATCATCTGCAAGCATCCCCTTCAGTGTTTCCCTCTTTAAGCTGAATTGCTGAAACTTAAATTAGCATTTCTGACAGATGCTGCATGCAATGAAATGCCAGACTGCCTGGTGAGGGAAGAAATGCTGCCTTTCACCTGGGCAGCAGTGCATTGGTTGTTGGAAGGCAGATGAACACGGACTGCTGGCTTCTGCCTGTGCTTCGACCCTTGCCTGCTGTGTATCCCCAGTCACAGCACTGAACCTCCACGTGCATTTATTTACAGAACATCTCTGCCATGTCTGGTGTTGGTAAAGTAATTCCCAGGACACAAAGGAATACGGGTTTTCTCCGAATCTTTATTCTGTGACAGTTCTTCTGGGCATTGTTGCATTTGGTCACTCTGAGGGTCAGCAGGTAAAGGGCTCCAGAGGGATGTCTGTGGAGGAAATCATGCCACCTTAGGAGTAAAAGCTTCAGAATTTGGTCCAAAGCACTTTTGTATCACACATCAGTTCTAATAATTTCTGCACAAGATTTGAAATAATCCCTGTAAGGATTACTTGGATTAATAAGGTTTATGATAGTAGTAATTACAGGTTTGTATTTCTCCCAGAGATATATTTTACCTACTTAAATAAGAACATCTCAAGTGTCTGCTTGGAAATAGGCAGCACAAATAGTAAGAATACCCCAGCTGAATGTGTATTTTCCCCAGTATTGCCAGAAATAGGGCCCCCATGACATTCAGCATGCTGGAAGCAGGGAGTTACTGCAACGAGGTGAGGGTGGTCACTTTGGGTTTAACCACATACTTCTGAGAACAAAACTGATTGGCTTGGACACCTGATAACTGTACAGTTTGTAAAGTTTCTCAGTATCAGCAGAGCCAGAGGAGGAAGGGCAAAATGTTTGGCATATCTGGGACCTTTACACTGCTGCTTTCATAGCAAACTCTTCCTAAAGAAACTGAAGAGCTAGCTAGCCTTGTTTAATAGGGAAAAAGAGAAAACTCTTATTTCCCTTCAAAAAATTCTGATTCTCTCTAAAAAATGCATGGAAAAAACAAACATTGCAAAAATTCCTGTAATCTGTGCCCTTCCTCTCACCAATTGCTTATTGATAGGAACAGCAGTATGCAGAGAGTAAGCTATCTCCATCCCTGGCAACATTTTCAATGACTTTTTGAATGCTCAGAGTTGGAATAATGTCATCACCATGTAATGTTGCCAGATTCTCTGATCTCCACAAAAATACAAACTGTATCCATAACACAAGAGAACGTTTTCCATTTGCAGAACATTTGCATTCCTAAGATGTTCCTTAGAAAGGCAGAATGCTGACGTTCAAAGCCAACTGAAGGGAGCGAGCAGGGCTGCGGGACACAAGCACACACTCACAAATGCTGCATCCCTAAAGAACCTAAAAACAAGTAAGTAGAGGGGAAAAAAAAAAAAGGTAGAGAAAAAGCCCCTTTGGGAAAGTTTCAAGGACACTGCAAAACTAATGCAGTAAGAGCATCTTTGGGCCACTGGAGATGTTAGTGCTGGAGCCATGGTCAGCTATGTTGATCTGCTGCCCAGCAGTGGTGTGGCAAGCATGAGGCATCATTGCTGTCTTCTGCCCAGGAACCTCAGAAATGCTCTGACTCTTCTGTCCTTAGACTAGAGGGAGGAGATCGTCGGGATCTTGGCCGGATGATGAATTCAGTCTGTGGGAGCTGCAGGGTTGAGGAATGTCGTGGAGAGCTTCTATTGGCTTGGATCAGTGCATTCATTCTGTGCTTGTGTTTTGAGTCTGCTATGATATTGGGGCACTTATCTAGATTACTGTAGGCTGCTTAGTAAGCCTTCTGGCAAATAATAAGTTTTCAGCTGTGTTGCTGCAAAACATATGTTTGTTTTTCTAAGTCAAGGCTAATAAATGCAAAACAGATGGGTTGGTGTCCTTCTAGCCTAGGAGAGGCAATTCCACCACTGCTGGTGGGCACAGCAGGGAGCAGCTTGTGTGTTGGGCAGGAGTGTCAATGTAATCCCACACCTTCTGGACCTGGGGGACGAGAAGGGCAAACACTTACTCTATGAATAGAAATCTAGGGACCAAGAAAGTGGAAGGAAGTATCTGAGGTGAACTTTGGCTGTTTCGTTCCCAAGGACAAACAAAACTAGTTTTTCTTTCAGGCTCAGACTGCCTTTTTTACCCTCTTTTTCCAGCACAGACAACATTTAAAAAAAAAAGGTTGCTTGAAGCAGAAGTTTTAATGAGTCCTCGCCACCATACCACATCCTTGGATTTGCATCATTTGAACCATATTTTTGAGGCAATTTTTCAAAGTGGCTCTCAGCACTTTATCTGCATGAATGCCTTTGCATGAGTGATTCATGCTTCTAAACTTTGGATGTATGAAAGGGGTCCAGGCGTTTGAACAAAAAAGCACCACATTTTTCTTCTGTTTCCCATGGTTTCTTTGGGAAAGGTCAGCGTCAGTCCATTAGAAGAAAATTACACTACTTTCATCTTCTCGTGGCGTAAGAATCCCTTAAAGCATTCCCATCTTTAAGCTTCCATCTGTGCAGCACAAGGGATGCTCTGGCACATGCAGGATGCAGGCAGCGCCTGAGGGATGTGTGGATTGAAACATAGAATCATTAAAGTCGGAAAAAGCCTCTCAGATCGTCTAGACCAATCGTCCAACTAACACCAGTATTGCCACTGCTGCAAGGTCCTCAGTGCACACTCTGTCCAGGTGGTTTCATTATGTTACGAGTCTACAGCAGATCCAGTGGATGGAGGGTATTGGACAGAGATCTGTTCTTCCCTCTATTCCTCTTCTGGGCTATGCCCACAAACTCGAGTTTGTTCCAAACAAAAGGGAAATCGAGGATAGCAGAGGGAGATTTCATTCGCCATGTAATCATGTCCTAAAAGAAAATAGCCCTCTTGTCCTGGAATTGGATGCATCAAATAACTCTGCAATGTTCTCAGTTTGGTGTTCAGCTGGAGCATTTAACACAACCTTTAACACAACCGGGGAAGCCATCTGATTTTACTGTGTCAGTAATGATGCCGCAGCTTTGAGAAATTAATTTCTCCCCCACTGCATGCTCCGTTTGAGAAACGATATCACATTGTGAGAGATGCACCAAGCTTCACAGATCACATTGCATAACAGGATGCTGGCTAATGATCCAGGATAACAGAAGGCAAAAGCTGAATACATTTTTAAAAATCACGAAATAATGTCACAACTGTGCAGAAGAAGAGATACTCTTCTAAATGTGCTGCCGAGATACTCTGCTGGGGAGAATAAGCTAAATCAGAATGATCTATTTCAGTTTTTCAGTGAGGGAATCAATGGAACACTTCGGGCTGGATGCTCAGCAGGTGTAGATCAGCAGAACTCCATTGGACTCAATGGATCATTATTTCCTACTGCTGGAGCAGGAAGCTCCAAACAGACCCAATCAGCAGTTAGTAAGTTCTGTAGTCTCAAGTAAGCAGGACTTGCAATACTGGCATCATTAACATCAAGCAGAAACCTGCCCTCATTGTAGATTAATAGCAATATTCCCATCAAAGCTCCCAAATACTGACTGCAATGACATCCAGCCGGCATCAGTTAGCATTAGTTAAATCAAACAGCCAGGGCTGATTAAGAAGGTGAAGCTCTGCAACAAGGACGCTGCGGCTGTGTAAGCGCTGACGCACAGCCCCGACCTTGCTTTGAAGCTGATGTTGCCAGCTGACAACGCCAGCAAACTTCAGTGCAGATCCAAAATTAAGTGGGAACCCTGTGACCGCTTGCATTCCAATATCTGGTGATGATCTGTCTTTCGCAGGACTGAATGTGTGAAAATCACAGAATCATAGAATTGTTTGAGTTGGAAGGGACTCTTCAAGGCCATCTGGTCCAACTGCCCTGCACTGAACAGGGACACCTATAGCTGATCAGGTGCTCAGATCCAGCCTGACCTGCAGTGTCTGCAGGGATGGGGCACCCACCACCTCTCTGGGCAACCTGTGACAGCGCCTCACCAAACTGTAGTGAGATGACAAGGAGTGGAATTGCACTGCCCAATAAAGCAGCCCAGTCTATTTTTTGCCCCCATGCAGTTTGTAACTCACAGCTCCTTATCTGAATTTTTTTTTTCCCCATTCAGAATAAGCTTGTTCAGCTTTCCCCTGGAAAAAATATCAGAGCTATTAGGAAGCGGAAAGAATACATATGGCCAGACATATAGCAGGCATAATAATCAGGAACAGCAGGGGAAGAAAGTCAGGCTCTGCAATGTGAGACTTTCAGGCTTGTTTGGAAACCCTATGTCCAAACAGCATCTGGTCAATTATAAGAAATGCATTAAATGAAATTCAAACTCATTCAGGAGTGAATTGAGACCAGAGGAAATGGGAAATATTTGCAAAGAATATCATTGCAGTGGATAATTCAGATGACCCTACTCTATATCTTCAAAATGCTGAGCCAATATTTTCTTTGATTTCAAGTGCGCAGTGCTGCCATGGTAGCCATCCTCTGTGGATCCTCACATGGCTCAGTGGTGACTTAATCCAGATAGGAAACACAGCCCAGGCTGAGGGTGTCATTGTGTCACCTTGAGGTGTCTGAGCATATTCATGTGTGCAGGAGCTGCTGGGCAGCGTGCAGATATAAAATGGGGTACCTGAAGGCAGCAAAAAGCCTGATGAAGATAGTTCTTAATGAGGGTCTGAGTCAAAAACACAGCTGCTCCTGCCATTCACCTACCCCACCTGCACTTCTGCAGGTCTTTGAACTCCTGCTAAAACCAGAAGCCCGTGCTTAAAATTGAACATGCAGCTGAGCAACATTCTGCATCCATTCTGTTCTTCCTCAGCATGGAATAACGAGACATCCATCACCGATGAGGAGAGAGAGACACTCAGCAAATCAGCACTCGGTTATAATATTTCCTCCAGTACCTCTTTCTCTGTCTCTCTGGGGTCAAGTGCAGAACCATGTCCCCTGCTCTGCCAGCTCATTAGCTTTATTTCATCTCTTCAAGGGGTGGGCATGGATCCTGACATTTTGCAAGGAGGAGCAGAACTCCAGCACCAACCTTGAGATTAATTGTTGACATTTCTCTCCCCTTACCCTTTTGATGTGCATGAAAAAAAATATATATATATACTTGCATCCATTAAGGAGAGGTGAGCAGGAGAAGAGCAGCCCAGCTGGAGGACAGCCTGGAGATGCAGAGCACCACTCCAGAGCATCAGCAGCCTGCTGATTGCTCCTAATGAGAGAGTGAAAAGCAAGGTGAGATTCACAAAGCCCTTTGGAGTGCAGGAGGCATCAAAAAAGTCCTTCATCTTGCATTTCCCTCTCCTTCTCTCTGACATGTGAGGTCTATCTCACCGGTGTGCACATGCATGGAGCCAACACAAGTAAGCAGCAACATACAGCCTTCCTTATTTCAATTTCTACATTGCCTCCTGCTAATTTGAGTGATGCAAAAGGGACTACTGGGGGTGCTGAGGCTATTTTTGATGTTTACAGCAGTGTAAATGAGTATTTGCATGGTTTTGTAACGGTAGGCAAGAGCCAATTGCAGCTCAGAGACCAAAGAACAACTACAATGTTTTCATCACTTCAGTCACTGCACCATACTTAAGCAAATTAATGAGCCAGCATAGCCTGAAAGCCTCGCCCTGCTGAAGTCAAGATCAAGGCAGCTCACCTCCAACAGGTTCAAGGTTTCTCTAGCAATAAGGCCCATCTGCCTGCTTAATAGCAGCTCCAGTTCACAGTCCTGTGCTCAAACCCAGTAAACATTAAGTAGACCAGTGTGCAGCCCACATCAAGCAGCCTACCTGGCAGGACCCTCAGCCCTGGCCATCTCCTGGTGAGCAGCATTCAAAGCCTCTTGGCTGTAAACAGACTGAGCCTGTAAATCCTTTATCCCCAGAGATGGAGGAAACTCCATCTCCTGGGGCATGAGCACATTTCTAAGCAGTGTTCTGCCAGAAGGACTTGGCAGGGATGCCCAGGACTGGCTGAGGAGCAAGCCAGGTAGGAGACAGCACTCTGATTTTTAAAGGGGAGCTTGAAATAGTACAGCATTCCCCCAAGGAGACAGAAAGAGCAGGACATATTACTTTATGGCAAGTCTGTAATTAAGATTTTCCCTCGCTACACATCCTGCTGGGTCCCATCCTGCCCACTGTGTCCTCCCAGCACATCCCCAAGCTGCCCATGGGTTGCTGCCACGTGGCATTGACAGCTTGAAAGTCAAATGGTGCCTTTGACACAGCATTACTCCCAGGAAAAATTTGCCATGTGCAGACAGCAGAGCCAGGTGTGATCTTTCCCTGATAAAACATTATTTATAAGGATTTGATATTCCCTAGAATGGAAAAATTCAAAACGTTGCTAGAGGAACTGAGTACCTAAATCTTCTAATGAGCAAAAAATTTATCAGTGCTGCCACTACGGCAGGCAGGAAGACATCGTCAGACAGTAAATCTGTCATGGTGGTTATTGCCATTTAATATTGAGTCAATATAAGTAATGTCTTGGAGTCTTTACACATAAACTGATAAAGCAGCCAGGACTTGGGCTGCTCTCCAACAGTGAGTAGTTTGAACTTGAGATTTCTGCAATAATTTTTCTCACTCAGTGCTGAGGAGGAAAGGGGATATTCAGGGCTAAGAAATTAGCTGGAGGATTGGGTTGGAGTCTTGGCTATGGCTTTGGCTTTCTGTATGACCTTGGGCAAGACTTTTAATGGAACTGGATTGCTGCACAAGGTAGATGGCATTTCTGCCACCCTCAGTGAACTTGTTTTGGTTATCTGGGGTAGAAGTCTCTTACTATGGTTTGTATGATTCCAGCCTGGTCTGCAATTGTATGCGTGGAATGGAGCATAGGAGACCTTTTGGGTTTCCTATGGAGGATTCCACAGAATTCCATTCACAAGAATTGTTCAACAGAGACCTAAGTCTTGAGCTAATTCAGAAAAATCTGGCAGGAGACTTGATCATGGAGGAATCTTATGTAGTTGTGCGCACAATTCTAAGGAATCCATTTAAATATTCTGGCATGCTGTGATGCATATCCCAGGCTCACTCCTCAGTCCGGAATACTCATCCCAGATCAAATCACGTTCCTCTTGTGAGAGGTGATAACCTAAAGTTACACCAGGAGAGATTCGGGTTGGCTACTGGGAATAATTTCTTCTCACATAGAGAGGTGATGCAGGGCACAGCTGCACAGGGAGGTGGTGGAGTCACTATCCCTGGAGGTGCTCAAGAACTGTGGGGACGTGGCACTGAGGGATGTGGGCAGTGGGCATGGTTGGGTGGGTTGAGGTGATCTTAGTGGATTTTTCCAACCTTAATTGTTCTGTGATTCTACAGGTGTGGGCTGTAACCACCCACATCCCTCTTCTCTCAGAATTTGTGCTTGTATGATTTTTACTTCTATTTTCCAGCTGTTCTCCCCTGCAGAAGAGGAGGGAGGGCAGTCAAATCCCCTCCTGTTCCCTCCCCAGGCCTGTAGGTGATATCAGGATGCTACCTACATTCCTGGAGCTCGCCATGAATAGTGAAGGGGGCAGGCTGAGATATTTCTTTCATAAATTCACAGATTCATAGAACTGTTTGAGTTGACAGGAACCCTTAAAGGCCATCTGGTCCAATCTCTTGCAGTAAACAGGGACATCCACAGCTGATCAGGCACACGTAGCCCCATCCAGCCTGACCTGATAGGGCATCCACTGCATCTCTGGGCAACATGTTTCACAGTAGACTCTGCTAAAAGAGTCTCTTTCTTACAGCCCCTTTAGATATTGAGAGGCCTCTCTCAGGTCCCCCTGGAGCCTTCTCTCCTCCCAGGCTGCATAGCCCCATCTATCAGCCTGTCCTCATAGGGGGTTTGTTGCCTTCAAAGTATTTGCACTTTTCTTTGCTCTAAATGTATTCTGACTTAATACAACAAAGAGCACTAATAGGGTAAACATGGCAAAGCACCCAGATAAAACTATCCCAAAGGGAAATCAGTCTGAATCTGGCTGGTTTGAAAAAAAACTCAGTCAAAGCTTTTTGCTGAGATATTGAATTGATGTAGCAGTTTAGAAGTTATTTAATATTTATATATTCATGCCTTGCATTCAAATAGGTCAGAGCCCTATTGTGCAATGGGATAAATCCACATGCACTATGTCTCCAGCGTACTCTGAAACCATCCGTGTTACCTCTTTAGCTGCAAACACAGGTGCTCAGGTTGTGTTCATGCTTCTGTACACAGCATGCATCAGGAGCTACACAGACTCTTGTGTTTGTGCACAGACCTGAATAATGCTGGGCTCTGAATATCTGGATGCCGATATGTCTGGACATTAGAAGGTCCACTTCTTGGCTTTTAGGTCTCTGGAGACAGATTCTGCCCAAAGGGCGCTGGAAGCATGCAAAAAAAATCCTGGCTGAGGGGAAAGGGAGAAAAATGAAGAGAAAATGCCTCTGGTGGCAGCCCCTCTGCTTGCAGTACAGCAGATGGTGGAAAGTTATGAGACAGCAGCTCCTTGAGGCATAGCATAAGCCCAGAAACAATAAAGGAAGAGAGGAGGGAAAGAAAAGGGAATTTAAACATATTGTTGTGCCACTTTTCTATTCCTGCCACCTCAGCAGTAAGTTAACCACGTAATGTCATATGAAGCAAAGCTGACCAATCTCATCCAAAAATGGCTCTGCCTTGAGGGCATGTGTGAACCAAACCTCGGAGGAGTGATGGGGCAGCAGGAGAGCAGCTCACACAGGCAGAAATCAGGCTTGGGTCCATACCATCAATGCATCTGAGAAGTGAAGAAAAAAAAAAAAAGTGCTGCAAAGCCAATATAAGAAGATGCAGCTCCCCTAAGGTTTGTTGGCTCTTGCTGGGGCAGGCTGTAAGGGAAAGGGACCAGTCCAACAGAGCTGTGAGTCAGTGGCACTTCAGTTTCACAGGGGATCAAATGGACCGTTCTCTTAATTGCAGATTTACAGCCAAGACGGGTACAGGGAAGTCCATATTTCTTCATAGGAGTTGGATGACCGTGGAGAGAAGGCTCCCCAGAGAGACATCTAGGATGTGGATGGACGTTACACATAAATACAGTGAAATAAGTTTCCCATTAGACTTAAACCCAGCAAGGCGGCATGAATCACCTTTAACATGCATAACTCTCCCTTATGTATCACTGCCACTGAAACATTAATTAGCCAATAACAACCATTCCCAGACACTCAGAAATTTCATTCTTCAGTCTATGCCTGGAGGAACAAAGTAAAGGTTTCTGGGTCAGACCACAGCCTTTGTGCTCGGCTCTGAGAAAAGCTGCAGTGAGAGTGCTCTGCTCTTCACTGGGGAAACAACCAAGGACTCGCGAGGCTACGTGGCCCAGGTGATGGGATGGCTTTGGCATTGTTTGGCTCCTTGTACTTTTCATATGTGCCTTGCCTTGATGATGCTACATCTGATGGCAGAATCTGGTAAGATAAGGAGACGTGCTCAGAGTATGGACCTCTTCCTTTTTTATTTACTGGCGTTATACAACTCTACCAAAGGGAAAAAAGAGGAAAAGAAAAATCACATTAGCTTGCACAGATTGGTTTGAACTGGGCTTGCAATCAGAGAAAGGCAGCAGAAGGAGCCAAGCAAAGCAAATAAAGAAAAGGTACAAAGCAAATAAAAGGGCTATTTAAGATGGCTGCATCCCCAACTGGAGCTCCTGGTATTTGTGCCTGTGCCAGTAGAAATGGAAGCCAAAAAACAGAGAAAGAAAGAGAGCTAAGTGGAAAAGAGATATTAATCCTGAAGTAACTGGGAACAGGTGCTTCATTTGGGCACTTGGATGTGAATGTGCTGCAGTTGGTTGCTCTATTGACTGGGGAATTCAATAACTGAGGCTGGTGCTCTGGTGACAGAGCTCAAAGAATGAAAACCCATGTAAATTAACTGCCATCCACCAGCCCACGCTTTATTAAAAAGCACAACTTGTCAAGGCACTGCCTTGAAGGTCGCTGCTCCAGGAGCTTGGGCAAAAGAATTAAAACCTGAACCTCCTAAATGCCTTGTGCAGCTCGAGGGGTCTGAGTTGCAAACCTGTACTTTCCTTCTGCTGGCAGGAGGCTGATACCTGACTGACTCACTTCTGCGATGGAAATGTGTTTGCAGGGCTGTGGCAAGGAATGGAGGCAATGTCCATTCCACTTTCTGCATCAAAAGGAATGGCCTTGCCCAGGTGGGCTCTTTCACCCTCTGTCCACAGGGAGATATGTCATTGCATGGTTGATGTCTGCTGCTGCACAGCACAATGTCTTGGCATCCTGACTCCATCTGATGTTTCAGAGAAGAGCTGAGAGCATCATGTCAGATATAATTATGAGACAATAACAGCCTGTTAGTTCCAGTGCCTAATTTTAAACCTCAGACTGTCTAAAAACCCTCAGTCTGCTTTTAGAAGGGCTGTCAGCTCCCCAGGGTATAAATAAGAAGCATAGAGAATGGGTAATCTCTGCCTGTCTTAGGGCTGAATGCCATCTTCCAGAAAAGGTAAAATTCCCATTTCATCACTTACTCATTGAGACTTTTCTTTCTTGTTAAATGTGTGCAGTTCCTTTTGGAATGAGCAGACTAACAAAAGGGATTTATCTGCTTTGCCTCTGATCCGTTGTAGTTCCTGGGAGAGAAGGCAGCATCGTGGAGGTGGAGCATCCTCCCAGCACTGCAACGTACTCCTCAGTTATTCCCAATCCAACCTGTTCCTCTCTCCTTAGAATCACCTCATCTCACTGCTTGTTCCCCTCCATTCTCCTGCCCTCACCCCAACTCTGGTTATCTGCATTCAGGCTCAAATCAGAGCATTTGTACTGAGACATCCTGGGGTAATTTGCAGGTCAAATTATCTGCAGAGGAAAAGCTATCATGTGGCCGTGAGCTGATACAAAGCTTTTATTGCTTGAAGATCTTAAATGTTATACGTATGTAAATAATCTTTAAGTTTTAGGGCACTGTTTGGGTTACAGTTATAAATTGCTACACAAAGCATCCCCTACTCCCACTCTGTGATGTAGAGTTGATTATCTTCTGTATGAATGATGCATCAAAAGTACCTTGTATACTGAGTCAGGGTAACTTCCACTAATGAAGTCCCTAAAGAAATGCAGCATAGACCTGAGCTGCAATATTCTGATGGCTTGGATATATCAGAGATAGCTAAAATAGCATTAGATATAAGATCTTCCTAGCAAAATTTGCCAAAGAAGCACATAAACATCAAAGAGTCTTAACTCCTACAAAATATTCTTCTATTTGGATTGATAAGAAAGTAGGGTAATGCCCTAGATGCATAGCTATGAGGATGAGTGTGGCTCTAGCACTGTTGTGGCAACTTCTTTTAAAAAATTATAAGCATTATAAACACTCATAATGCTCAAAGTTTGTGTATTAAATTGGACTGAAAAGTGACTGCTTTTAACTCCCTCAATATATCCCTGGCTGCCTGGTGTAGTTAACTGTTGGTTCCGTTTGCATGAGTGAAACAAGATAATTCTTTATCTTTATCAGATCAGATCTTATCTGTTGCAAATAGACATTGTCACAGTCCATTCCATATGATAAAATCATAAACTCTTAACTTCATTTCCTATCATGAAATAATTAGAATATTTTAGTTCTGCACCCTGAGTCATAAACAATGATAAAAAGCTAGTAATTTAATTAGAAAACTGATTCTTTTTCTAATGAGACACTATATATTGCAATATCCACACTTACTGCTAAAAAGGAAATATTTACTTGCCAGCAACTCTATTGAGATCTCTTGAAAATACTGACTGCCTGATGGTTTGATACCTCAAGTGTTGCTACTGGATGGGCTACTGCTTTTCAGGAGGCTGAAGGTTACGTATGCAAGTTAAATCTGGGAACTGGGAATTGGGTATGTGTGAAAAGATGTTTCAGTAGCAACCTCCTCTTTGTGAGTACTCTGCAAAACAGTCCTTCATGTCAAAACTGATGAAAGCTTTGGATGTCTTCCATGTCATCTCATGGGGCACATGCTACCACGTGCCAAGAAGACCTCTGTCTGCCCCATGCCTTTCTCCCAAGAAGCAATGTGATCTCTGCCCAAGTATGGCTGCTCTGGGTATCTCCCCTCTCCCCAGATCTGCCATGCAGCAAGGAGCCATGGATACGCCATTCAAGAAATGTGTAGATGAGGCACTGACAGACACAGTTTAGTGGGCATAGTGGTGACAGGTCAACAGTTGGACTAGATGACCTCAGTAGTCTTTCCAACCTTAATGATTCTACAATTCTATGAAATGCCACAGGGACTGTTCTGCTGTCTCACTGCTGCAGTCCTCATCACTGTGCTTTAGCACATGGATGGCACTTGAAAACGGTTATCAGAATAAGCCTTTTAGCTATAAATTGCACATATTAAAGATCTATGTGATAATTGTCTTATCTGGCTCCAAATGTGCTTATGATGCTGAGAGAGAGCGGATTGGATTACGCCTGAAACAGACTCTTCTGTTTTCATAAATCACACAGGAACGCAGCGAGGGCTCGGAAATGCAGATGCCTTGTTTTCAACTGACTGTGATTTTGCTGAAAGATCTTGTGGAAGGGAACAAGCAAACAAACAAACAGAGAAAGGTTTTTTTAAGAGGAAGGGATAGAGAGCTAAAAAACAAAAACATGAACCAACCCTTCCAAAAAGCAGCAGTGCTACAACAGAGGAGCGTGGGGGATATTAAGTGACACTTACACACAGCTCCAACCCAGGACAAACGTTGGGATCTTTTCTCTGCCAAGCCCCACAGTGTCACTCTGTCCACATTCAAGTTTTCTGGCACCTCCTTTCTTTGCCCTCTGCAATGGGGAAGCCTCTGTGTGCCCCAGGTACAGCATCACACTTTGATGGCAAATCTCTTGAACGCTGATGTTCACACACTGGTCTTTGGCTGCCTGGGACCAGCAGGGACTATTGCTCTCACTTCCATCCTCTGAAAGTCACTGGGAGCGAAAGTCTTGGTGGCACAGAGCATACACTATTTTATACGCTTAATTCTAGCTGGTTAGAGGCAAATGGGAACAAAAGCATGAGAAGATCTGAATGGTGTTTTAATCTAGGGAAGCTCTTCCAAAATACAGCAAAGTACAACATAGCTGTAATAAACATGAAAGCTTTCTGGGCTCCGGTGTACATTAAATCTTGAGTGTTTGCTTAGTGCTGTCTGTCATATTCCCAACACAGATGATTTTTTCATTTCCACATCTTTCTTTCAGACTCACTCCTCTGTTCGGAGGAAGAAAAGCTGAAATATTTATTTCAGAGCAAGTTGTTGAATTTGTAAAATATGTTTTAAGATTTCTCTGCTCTTGTCAGCTCTTTGTAAAAACCACTTGGTAAGTTCTTTGGAGTTCCTAAGTGGATTTTCCTGCCATTGGGTTGCTCCCAGTGCTCACTGCTGAAAATTACTGGCATTGAGCAGTATACAGAAAAAGGTAACAATGCTCCAGCAGCAGCCAATCTGGATCTGTAGTTGGAAAAGCAGCTCTGGGGAACCGCAGGTGTGGCCCTGGAGCTGGACTTTACAAACCAGGATCCTTTTGCAGTGGACTTGGGAAGACTAGGGCTATGGTTGCACATTTCTGAGGAACAAGTATTGCAGAAACAACTCTTGCTTGTCCAGTATTTACAGGTATCCCTTCCCTGGAGAGACTTATGAGGTCAGGCTGGTACCAAGCCACCAGCAGCGAAGAAGGTGTGGGGTAAGGCAGAAATGCACTGATGCCTCTTCTGCTCACACTCCTGCTTGTGAGAAGGGAAGCCAAGCTAATGTGCAGAATTGAAATTTTACTGTCTTCAAGGCTGATCCTCCTAAAGCCAACTGCCTTCATTTTAGGGCAGTAAATTGCTGGCAGTGTAGAATAAAGAGACGGAACTTTCTTTAATAATCTGAATTTTCTTTATGGCTCTGCCAAAGAGCTGTTTTTTTCCATTTGGTTCTGTCTCTCTCAGTTCAATATTAGGCAAAACCTCTTTTCCCACATCATTCAGAATTATCAGTGTCTTGGCATATGCCCTTCTTGTAACAGTGGTGTCTGCCCACATTTTGTAGAGAACTCTGGAGCGACCAGTGGCTCCCAGTCCAACCCAGTCCAATCCAACCCAATCCAGTGGGAGAACAAGACCAAAGGGAAGGGGCCACGGAACTGCTGGAGGACACAAAACCAGCAGTAAGAGTGTGCAATGGTTAAATCTTTGCACGTTTCCCTCATTCATTCCTCCTAGGGCAACATCTTTATTGTGGTCTTTGCTCCTACACAACCCACACATCATTATAGTTGTTTACATACCATCACTAGCAATAATGATAGCTAAGTAATAATTCTTCATTGAACGTGATGAATGGCTGCATCTCTCAGTAAAAATAAATACGTGGGGAAAGGGAAAATACATCATTGTTACTAGCAAATGAGGCATAGTGTAAGAAATTAAAATATTTGGCTTATGAAAAAGCATGAGAAAACAACTTTGTAAGGAAGTCTTAAACCAATAGGGGTAAGGATCATTTATCGAATGTAAGAGAAATTAGTAAGGAAAAGAGATAATTAAGAGAGATATAAATGTTTGCTGAAGTTCTGTATAACTGAATACCAGCAGGCATAAAATTAGAGCTCAAATAAGAACATAGATTAGAGCTGCACACTTCAGCTGACACAAACAATTTGTACAGTTTATAATTTTATTTTTTTATTTTGACATTTTAAAGGCTAAAACACATCCAGGCAAGGCAAACCCCACAAGTTCCCCCACACTTAAGTGCCTAGCTCAGTAATGGAGCAGATGAAGCTAAATTTCTCTTTCATGCAGCAAGAGCAAGACACCCTGCAGCAGCATCCAACCCTTGCAGCACCCTATCTGCCAGTCAGGCTCCCCCATACCACACACAGTGCTTTTAGACAACGTGCTGAGCAGGCAAAGCCTGGGAATTCAGGGATTAGTTTCTTGCTGAAGTTCAAGGGCAGCTCAGGGAAATACTCCCAGGTGAGATCTGATATGGCAAAGCTGTGCCTGCTTAAACATGAGGCTTTAAAAGGAAAGAAAAGCTAGGGGAGTGGTGTGAGAAGAGAAGATACGAAGCTTAAGGTTGGTTATGTTGGGCAGGGCTGACTCTTATGTCTTTTAGCAGTTTGATTCTGTATTTCCAGGTATGTCATGATCATACAGTGACCAAAGTAGCACCTTTCTGCTTAGGCTGTGAGTCTGGGGCTCTTCAGTGCTCTCGGTGAAGTGGTGAAGGTGGGTTGGTGGTTGGACTGGTGAATCTTTGTGGACTTTTGCAACCTGAAAGATTCTATAACTCTAGGAATGTAGGAATTTAAATGCTCTCCTTGGCTCTTGTTTTCAGCCCTCAAAGATTTGGATTTTATTTGGTAATGTGTTGGAGTTTGGCTTGCTCTCTGAAGCTAGCGCAATTGGATTCATGACTTTGATAGAGCTTTCTGCACCAGCAAGGGGGGAAAGCAAATAGATTGGAAATATTCATTTAATAGCACTTTAAAGCAGCTTGTCCACAGACTGCTGCACATCCAGAACATGCAGCAGTGAGGAGGCATAATGTTTCAATCTCTCTTAAAAATGACTTACAAGCTCATGCTGAAGAACTCTCACACTTGTGCTCTTCAGTATAAATATGCCAATATTAAAATCATGTTGCTGCTATACTTTTAAGTGTTTTTCTATATAGAGGCAGCAGAATGACTCCACCAGCATCTGTCTTTGATTGCTGCAATTTAGTGTGATGTGAAGCAGAGCCCCAAGACTGGTCTCATCAAGGGCAGCCTGCTGCTCTGCTTCATGCTTTTCTTCTTCTCCTGACGTGTTTACAGATGGCTCTTCAGTCCCTGGTCTCTGTCAAAGTGTTCCAAACACAAAGCCTTCAGTGATACTTGCTTTTTTGCCCTAAGTCCTTTTGCCAGTATGATAGAGATGAGCTGCACTACTTTAAAATGAAAGACTAGGAATGGAACTGGCATGAAAGCAGGTGACACCAATTAGGAGCTTCTGCTCATCTTTGAGGTGTAGAGGGTTATCTGGCATCTGGTCAGCTGTTCCAAGCCCTGCTCATCCACAGGAGGGCTGGTGGCAAGGCAGAGCACCATGTTCTGTCCATTCACAGGAAACTGGGAATTGCAGAGGCTAATGAGGTGAATTCCACATAAGCTTTCCAAGAAGCTCACCTCTACAAAGCTGGAGTGTTAAGTGCTTCTCCAGAGCTTGTATGATGAATTGCATTATCATTAACAGTTATCACATATGTACGTATACCCATGCTGGAACAAGGCTCAGGTTTGTGTTGTGGCCAAGTAAAGGAATCAACATCTATATTTAATGAAGTTGTGTGATATTCTTACTGCTCTCTTTCTGGGATATTTTAGCATTAGTTTCCTTTTATATCAGAAGGTGAGAAGTCTCCAAGTATGCCCATAATTAATCATGAGCCCAGAGTGTGTTATTTCAGTTTTGCAGAGATTCAGGCTGCGCTTGTTCATTAAAGCTTAATTCACCCTCTTATTTCCTAATGATTAATGTCACTACTGTCACAGAAGACTTTACCCCCATAGTGGTGGAAAGACTGGGAGTTGGCTACCATTGTAATTCTACTCTCGTGGCATCCTCTATCATCATATGCTGATTTCTGGCTAGAGCACTTTCATTAGGACAATACAGGAGAAGTTGGCCATTGTGGTTTCCTAAAGGCAAAGGCATCAGAGCAGAAAAATGAAGCCTTTTTAATATTATAGTGAGAGCAAATATGAGGTACAAGGAGGTCAAGATGTGCAATGAAAACAATGCAAAAAGTTCAGTGTTTTTTTTAAAAAAAAAAAAGTAGAACAAAACGCAGTCTTTCTCTTTCAGAGACTAGAATGGATTCATGTTATGGGCAAATGTGCCACAAATGTTATAAAAGGCAATGGGGATGCTTCCAGGTGGGAAAGCAGCATGTTGGCTCCAGTCTCTCACATACTGAGATACCAGCTGTCCCACATAGCATGGGATTTCCTGCAGTACATTCACAAATCCCATGCCCCTCATTAGGTGGCATTACCTGGACTCCAGCAAGAGTGATGTACACAAACTGATCCAGTCTGCTACGTACAGTTGACAAAAGGCATTGTTACTCTGTAGGCCTTACTGGTTGTAGTGTGTGTAGGATTCCCCATTGTGATTTCTGCCCCTTTGAAGCTTCTGTGCTCCTGTCTGTGGTCTCTCCCTCTCCTTCCTGGCTCTCACAGCCCTCTTGTCACTTGGTCAGTGGAGGTAAAAGTCTGGTGGTGGTTGTCAGAGCTGGCTGAGGCATGTGTTGTGCTCACCAATGGTCTAAATGACATAGCACATGCTTTAAATCAGACAACCCTATTCTGGCTGCAGTCAGAAAACATAAAGGAACCCATTTTTTTTTTTTCTTCTGCATCTTCCTTTGCTCACTGGATCTGCAAAATGTTGCCATCTTGCTCCTTTTCTCTCCAGTTCTACGAGGCACAACTTTCAGTGAAGTTGATGAAGATGTGGAGATTCAGCTTTAAGAAATAAGAAGGTTGGACCATCTTAATTTTCTCCAAGGGCTCTATAACCTCAAATTGAAGTGTGGCTTATTAGCAAAGGTCACGGAAGAGAGAAAGCCTAGGAGAAAAAAGGGTTTGCAATTAGGAGCAAGTAACTGGAATAATACTTCAATTTCCATGGATGATGAGATGAATCTGTCCTGGCAGAGCTAGCGTGAAGAGAGGATGTGTTGTAGTATGAGTTTGTGAAATGTTCCTATTATCCACGAGGAGAGAAAAAGCTATTTGTGTAGCAGCATGTAAGGCAGTGCTTCCATGCTTGATCTGTTTTCTAAAAGTGGCTGGGTATGGCTGTGTTGAGATCCAGATGGGGGATCCACGTCAGGTTTAGACTTCAATGATGTTAATAAATGAACAAGCTCAGAACTGCTCAAAGCTGAGGCTCTTGCAGTAATTTAAGGTGGAGTGAAAATGTATGGAAACTCTTGTATATTAAAAAACAAACAAACAAAACTACACCATGATTGAGAGTGGTGATTCAACAGAAGAAATGCAGCATGTGTCTCTTGGCTGGGATGCTACTGAAGTGACACAAAGGAAAACAGTCCAGAATGCACAGAACAAAGGTCTTCAGCTTGAGGAATGGTGTTGAATTCTCCCATCTTGAAGATGGGTGAGCATCTCGGGGATATTTCCACTCTCCTCTGTGCTTAGCAGTATCAGGACAATCATTTTGGAGTTTCTCCTTGTTCCAAGAGGATAGCACACGGTCGATCTCATTTTGTTTTGAATTTGAACACTTTTTGAATTTAACATCTGAAGTATGAACCCTTTCTGTTCACAGAGTCCAAGCTGTGCTTGCTTTTATCACTTCTGAGAGCTCATTTGTACTCTTGTAAGGTGTAGCATCCCAATCCTTTAGGTTGAAAGATATCTCTGGGATCAGTTTACTCTTTGCCAGTGGGTCCTAAGGTATAGGATCAGCCATGAGCATTGCACTAAACAGGGCACTTCTCCCACTGACCACTCCATTTTGTTGGTGTAGCACTAGCAGATTTGCCAAGGAGCTCAGAAATCAGTGAAGACAGAATGAAAAGCAGTGCAGGGCCTCTGGCTGAACCATTCATTTTGACGTAAAGACTTTGCAGTGACAGTAGTTAGGGTGACAAGCAGGGATTTAGGAAAGCTGTGCTCAATTCCCTGCCTCGCCATGTGTGATGCTGCACCTCTGTGCCACAACTCCAAATCTATGTAATGGGACAACTATATTTTCCTCTTTCATGGGGCTCCTGGGAAAATAAATGCCTTTAAAACTATGAAGTGTTCTGTTAACCCGACAATGAGATCGTATAAGAGTATTACACAGATATGGCAAAATCCAATGAAGATGGTTTTAAAATAATATTAGAATCTATTATCTTGAGTTCAATTCTCTAAGAAGAGACCATTCTGTATCTGTGTTTCAGGCTATTAATTATATTGCTGATCATTCAGGATATTCCCTGGCCCTGAAAACCTAAAAGATCTTTGACATGAAGTGTTTATCAGAATAAATATTTCTTCTATTGGACAGAAACATGACACTTTCATAAGTATCTCTTATTAACTACTGCTAGTTCATAAGAAAATAAGATACAGTGGCGGTTTTTCCAGGGCATCCTGTAACTCAGAGGAATAGCTTGCAGATTTTAACTTTGCTCAGCTTTCTAGATATCTTGCCTGGGCTCTAGAGATACTCCAGTTCAATGATTAAGGAGTTCTGTTAGTATCAGCACTGTTCAGAGTTCAGGCTGCTTTATCTCTGTCTTGCTTCTAGTCCCAGCTGAAATCAAGAGGTAGAAAGGCAAATTGAGTGAGAGTGATTATTATTAATTACCAGACAAAGTTAAAAAGTTATCTAAACTTTTTGGGTGTCTCAAAAAAAAAAAAACAAAAAAAAAAACAAAACCAAAAACCAATAACAAAAAAAAAACAACCAGGTATGTGGAGTCAAGATTCTCATACAAGTTTGTGTTTTTTTTTTTTTTATCTGAGTCCATTCAAGCATACCACATATTTGATATGGGCGTCGTGTAGCTTTATCTGAATCAGTTCTCCCAAAGTCTTAAACTATATAATTAAGCTCTTTTTAGTGACTGGAAAACTGCCACTAAATTTGAAATCTGTCATGGTAATTTCAAGGCTAAAGGAATTAAATTTAACAAGAGATATTATTCCTAATTATTACCCTATCTCCAGCCTTTCGTTCTTGCCTAAACTCTCTTAAAGTTTCGTCCGTTCCATAGCCACCTGATCACCAGAATTCTAATTAATGCTAATCAGGATGTCTGAGCCATGACTGCCCATAGATTATTCTCTTTGACTTAATAGTAGGTATTCATCTCAAAGCCTCATTTTATTTGCTGCTTGGGGTGACATAGCTTTCATCATTTCCTGTTCTGATACAGCTTTACCTGAAATTGTTTGAATTGAATGAGCCAAATTTAATTTGTAATTTCAGAGTAAATTACCACTTCTGTGCATTATGGCTGTCTTGCAACAGGTAAATCCTTTTCGGAACTGTGCTGTTGTCACTGATTCCATATTTAGATGCACGGTCTGATTTTCTTATCCCAAAGTGGTATGGATGAACTGCTTATACTGGCAATGTTTTTGTTGGTAATTTAGATTATTGATTTCAGCAAATGTCTTTATGGATTCCCTGTAATTACTGGCATAACGTTTTCCAGTGGTATTTAATAAACCCTTCTAGAATTCTTAATTGGATGAGTATTACTAAAAAAAGCCAAAAACTTTATATATGTGAAGGAGAGGAGGATCAATCCTTCCAGGAGTAAATGCCTATTGAAGACCAGTGTTTGCACATATATCCTATAAAAGAAGAGGAAAGGAAAGGTTTGCTGGAAGAAGTTGTTCAGCTTGTTGCCATGCATGAAATTGTTGCTTGTCCTTAGTTTTCCTGTGGCCAATTTTTGACTTCAGAGTCATTGATTTCTCTTGATTTTCCTTTTCAGTAAACGATGTCTCTTACAGAACATGGCAATAGCTGTACTGGATGAAACAGCTGACTGCCTCTGGAAACAGCTGAGAAAAGACTGGCAGCCCAAGGCAAGGGCAGCAGCAAATTCTGGTATTTTCCCAACGTGTTCTCCCACCTCTCAGTAATGAGAAGACCTGGAACTTTCTGAGCTTTCCCAGGAGTGGTGTGGTGAGTTTACAGGCTGCTGGAGTTGTTGCAAAAGCCCCGATTTAGCAAAGTGGTGATCCCCAGAGTTTTGAAGGCAGTATAGGGAGCGATGGGTCCTCATGAAGGAGGGCTATGATTGCACACGTCAGTGCAGCGGGATGCAGTGGCTGGGGCCCTGTGCCACGTTCACTGAGGATGCTGTGAGCACCTCAGTACTGTGGCTGCTCTTTGTGAAACTCAGGCAAATGCATGACCCATTGCCAACACAGCAGGGGAGTTGAGGCTAAACAAGAAAGCAATGATGCTACCAGATTTCCATTAACAAGCAGGAAAAATGCAAGTCCAAAATTTCTTCTGCATCTCAACTTGTGACCATCACATATAAACACAACATTCAGTGATTTACTGCGAAGCACTGGAAGTAAAGCAGTTGCATTTGCTCTCAGACAGGCTTAAATACTTTCATCTGGATACTTCTTTTTAAATAGTGTGTCCTTCTGTGACGACGCGGAGCACTTTTTTATGTGGAGACTTAATTGAATCAATGTTATTTATAGCGGCGAATATTCATTCTTGTTAAAGGTGGTTCTGAGGGAGGCTAATAAATGTTCTTGTTTTCCTTTGCATCAGCTAACGATCTGGAAAACAAATACACTGACATTCCTGGGGAAACATATCATGCAGTGCTGGATCATACTGGTTAAATGTTGTATTTTACCTTCAATTTATTTACCCTTCACCTCCCTTCGGTGCTTAAAGCTCCTACTTCCATGCATCAAGCAGAGCTGGTGGGCAGTGCTCATCCCAGAGCTGGCCACGTAAGTCTGAGAAGTGAGACAATAGATGGAGCCAGAGAGACAAAGAAATAACAGGAGATAATTAGACCAGATCCATCAATGTACCTGGGCCTGGTCTGGGTACATTAACATCGTGGCAGTAGTGTTGTAAGGAGTGTCCTGTGATGTGTATGTGATACAGTGCTGAAATATTGATCCTGGCGAGACTAAGATCATTTATTCAAAGAACTTGATTTGCAGAGGGAACCATTCCAACTTTTGCAGGTTACGTTGAGCTCAGAGAGAAACAGCTTTGGCACGTCATGAACAGACCCACAGTGAGATGAAAACGCTCTGAACTGCAAAAGCAGCCTCACTCACATCTTCACCAGTTCTCATTTTGTAAAAGTTAATCCCTCTGTGAGCTTTTGCAATGGCATCTCACTATCCATTGACTATCAAGGAAGAGAAGGCATAAATTAGAAGCATGAATGATATCCCAATTTAGCCTGTCTCTTCTCCTAATAAAAAGCATAGGCCTCCCAGATACTCCTCTGCTATCAGGCGAGGGAGGACGGTGGCAGGAGGAACAAGAGAAAGATGATGGCTTTTACAGTGGACTTCCTTTAAATAACTGAATTATCGATTAGAGAATTTCATTCTGTCTTTGTTTTGTACCAAGACTATACTTAAACTGGTTCTCTATTTCTAAGTGGGAGGAAAGCTTGCTGGTGAAGTATCCATGTTGTCTCAGTGAACACTGTGGCTCTGATGCAGATTGTGATAGAGAAAATTTTATGTAACAAACAGCATTTAACAGATGAGGAAATAGAGATAGAGTTCGTGGAATGGGCTGTACATAACCATTGCATCATCAGGGGAATAGCCTGTAGGCCCTGCTAGTTCCTCCTAGCCCTGAACTTCGCATCTCATGAGCTTGTCAAGTGTGTTAATATTTGTGAGGGTTTCAGACACCATAATGACAAGTAATCAGAACAGAAGACGCTGTTAGACATCCAGTAAGAATCTAGGAGTTGAAACATCAGCAGTTCCATGTTTCTTTTCTTACAGCAGAATGAATGTGGATTAGGGTTAGGTTGTGGTGTTCAGTCGACAATAGGAAGCCAATGCTTGTGAGAAGGCACAGCTGTCTTTTAAGTAAATCACATTTTTTAAAAAAGTGATGGCATCTTAAGTAGAAATGAAATAACCCAGGTAGGATGTGGGCACAGAACACAAATCATTTCTTCTGGAAAAACTAAACTTTTACTTTATTGCAGTGGTTCCTATAAGCTTTCTGTAGTGTTGTAATATGTTTATGGTGATAGTCAAATGCTTTTTTTTTTCTTTTTTTTAACTTATAGAAAGCCGCCGAATTTAAACAGGCCAAACTTGTTTCACAGGGGAAAAAAGCAACCACTGTAAAAACCCTCCCACAGACTAGTGAAAACAAATGTGTGCTCACACCACAATAAATATTGATGACTTCCAAAATTCCACATGGTAGTGGAACAACTGTTGGTACTCAGACAAAATAACAAGGCTACTTGTTTTGCAACTTTGCAAAAAAACTCAATGAAGATCTACTGCAAAAAAACTTCAAATTGTCAGCTAACTGTTGTGCTGCTATGTTATTGTTTATTTTCATGGGAGAAAGAAAGGCAGTACAGTCTGTGCTTGTTGAACTGCTCTGCTGGGGATGGTGAGGCACTGGCACAGGCTGCATAGAGAGGTGGTGGATGCCCCATCCCTGCACACACTCCAGGTCAGGCTGGATGGGGCTCTGAGCACCTGATCAGCTGTAGGTGTCCCTTTTCACTGTGGGGGAGTTGGACCAGATTACCTTCAAAGGTCCCTTCCAGCTCAAATGATTCTATGGCTCTTTTAAGGTGCTGCTAGCATATTAGCAGAAGAAACTCTCATCTGAGTTTGTATTAAAAATAAGCCTCTGGAAAAATGTATCTCGGTTCAACTCATTGCATTACAGAATCCAGTGACCCCAGATTCTGCCTGGGATGTGGTCAGTGGTGTGCGGCGAGCTGGCTGGGAGTACAGCAGGAAGAAAAGTAATGGAAGTGGAATTGTTTTCTCCTGCCTTTCCAGCAAATTTAGCTGAAGATCCAGCAGCGTCCTGCCTGACAGGACTGTGACAAAGCAGCAGTATTTGCCAGGAATAAGAAATGAAACTTGAGCAAGAGTCCTGAGTTATAAGTAGCAGTGTTTTGTGAAAGTGTCTGCACACTTCCCTAAAGGCCAAAGCAGTTCTGCTGTTCCAAGACAGGCAAAAATTAGCAAACCAAGAAAAGTGGCATCTCAAACAGTATAATTTTGTCCACTAATGCTTCTTCTGCACAGGAAAAATAGGAAGTAACAAAGAAAGGATAGCTTCTGGCTAGCAAAAGGGCACCCTGCCCTGGTATTTCCATCTGTGTAAACAGCAGCAGCAGCCTCAGCTGCTGCTGTGAGGAAAGGACACAGAGCTGTGGGAGCTGGGGGATCCTTCAGCATCTTTCCTTGTCCTGTGTTTTCTGGAAGCATTCCCTTTGACTCCATCTGTCCTTGGATTCTGCCTCCCGCATGTCCCAGTGACTCCCAGAGCCTCAGCAGAGCATTAGCACTGGGGAATGAGCCTTTCTCACCACACCACAGGCAGATGAGGAGCTTAATATCTGCAGGGTAGTAACAAGCAGAACCATTTAGTTTGTGTTCACAGATCCACGTGATGAACGTAGCTCATGCCAGCAGCACAAGATAATGAGGGCTGTTATATAAAATACAGCCCTTATTTTGGAAGTTAATTTTCATCTTAATCTTTAAGTTCTTTCTGTGAAAACAGTAAATGCTCTGTCCTTCCCAGTGCCATTTCAGGTCTGCTGCACAGAGCATATCATGCACTGATATTTAAGATTTTGGTCAATTTTATACTCAAGTGGCTCAAGAGTCCTCACTTCTAATTTGCTAAAGCCTGCCCGCTGCTGGGGGTGAGATGCCAGCAAAAGCTTTCTGGACATTTGTGTAACAAAATGCTGGCACTGATTGTGCAAGGAGATTTTTAGGAAAGAGCTAGAGAAGTGTGCCAGAGTAGTTTTGGTAATACTGCCATGAGGTAGCTGCTCTCTGAAGAGTCTTGTGCTCTTTTCTTTGTTCTCCTTTCAGTTCTTGTCTTGGTCTTGGAGGCTCAGTGTATTCTTTCTCTTTGTGCCACTTATTAGAAGCAAGCACTTGACCCTCGTTGTCCTTGGGACCCTGCATTGCTGCATGAGCAGCTCTGCAACCCTGGGGTTTGTCCTGCTGTGGAAAATCATGGCTGAGGTTGGAGAGCGCCTTAAAGAACACCCAGATCCTACCCCCTGCTGTGGGCTGGTTGCTTCTCACTAGATGAGGCTGCCCCATCCAACCTGGCCTGGAGCACCTCCAGGAATGGGGAGAACTCCTGTGGACTGCTGACATCTGAAAAGATTTCCTTTTCTACCTATGTTCAAGAGAAAGGAGGGCACAAAACTCAAATGTTCACATCAAAATAAGAAAGGAGAAGTTTGTTATAAAATTAAGAGGAAAAAAAATGGCAATAATGATTTGGCTACTGGTGCTGGGGACCAAGAACAAATACTGAGAGACGGATGTTCTGTCTGTGCATGCCCTGGGGGTTGTTCATCTGCTAAGAAATATTTTCTCCTGCATGATGGAAATGGTTTGAAATACCTCCAGGAATGCAGCCAGCTCCCATCTCGTATTGTTTCTCTATAGGAGAGATGTGAAAGGAGTGAAAGCTGCTTCTGAGGACCCAGACACAGTGTTAGTGCTGGCTCCATGGAATATGCTCTGGTTTCTACCAGCAAAACCTCTTGCTTGCTGCATCTGTTGGCAAGATGTTCATATTGCTGTTAGTGCTCCTGAAGGAAAATCTGAATATTTGCACTCTGTACCAGACTGATCAAGTGTCCAACACTCAGCAGGTGGGAAAAGAAAGGAGAGAAGACACAAAAGATTGATATGGATGTCCTCTAAGCTAGAGTTTCTTTGTGGCTAGACTGGCACAGAAACTTGAAATCAGACAGAGATCTTAACCATCTCTCCATTGAGGTGGGGTTGGCCTCATCTCCCAGGTAACAGCAACAGAATAGGAGGGAATGGCCTCAGGTTGTGCCAGGGGAGGTGCAGGTTGGGTATTAGGAAAAACTTATTCTCCAAAAGAATGGTGATGCAGCACAAGCTGCCCAGGGAGGTGGTCCTGGGAGGTGTTCTATAACCATGGGCTGTGGTACAGAGGAACGTGGTTATTGGGCACTATCTGTGGTAGGTAGAAGGTTGGACTAGATGATCTTAGAGATCTTTTTCAGTCTTAATCATTCTGTGATTTCATGCATTGTTGAGGTGGCAGCTCTACTTGTGCTTTAAAGGGAATGCGGACAGTGATGCAGAAACTAAGGGTCCAGTGAGTCTCTTTAGCAGGCTTCACAGACCAAAAGGCATTTAAAGCAAACTGAGGGTTGCTCTGTTTTCTACCAAAGGCAGACTTGGCTTTTGGCCTGTGTCGGGATCAGGAAAAGAGGGAAAACATCTCTGACTGGTCTTTGCCTTCCTACAATATCCACGCTGAACAGCTCTTTACTCTGTTAAATCCAATTTCCTCAGTACTATTTCTGGTATAAAAGTAAAGGGTCATTGAAGTTACCCTGATTACAAAACCAGAGTAAAAGAGAGGAAAATTAAGCCTCCTCGTCTCTTAGCCAGCGTGTAATTTTTAGCTGGAGTGAACATATTGCCACAAACTTGTCAGCAAACAAAATGAATGGTGATCAGAACTACCTGGGGAGAATGCGCTTACTGGGGTGTGAAATGCCTCGGCTGTCACTCCAGCAATCCTTGCAGCTCCAAGGACGAATGAACAGCATCTGTGCTCAGGCTTTTGTGTCTCAGGGCTCCAGTTGTGGGGTGGGCCTTCAGCACTCTTCCCTTTCCATCTCACTGATGGCACGTGTGAGAGATCTGCACCTTCCCGAAGGTGCCAGGATGGGTGTTTTTCCCCCTTCACCCTACACAGCCTCAGGCCAAGTAAATCTCAAGCCAAGAGTAACGTAATTTCAATTGCTGTAAACCAAGGTTAGATGCTTCATGCTGTAATCAGAACTGGCAGCTTCCAGTGAGTGTTTTTTATTACTTAAAAGCAGAATTGATCGTATGGTAGCAAAGCTGAAATCACGAAAGAGCAATTTGTCTTGTAATGACCCATCTGGAGTACTTAGCTGACCTGCTCCCTAAGCTCTAATTTTGAAACGGTAGGACAGGCATTTAAGCCTATGACTAAACCTTGAAGGAATTTCTAGGATCCTCCTGACCCCCCCTCCGGCACAGATTAAAGAGCCCCATCACTCTGAGCTTCTGGATGTGCAATTCTGGCACTCAGATCTTTGCCTGTTCTGTTAGCAGATGTTTTGCGTTGTTTGCAGTCTGCATTCATCTGTCTCTACTACTTTCTCTCATCTATAATCAAGTTCTTGAGCTACAAATGAGCTACTCAACAATGCACAACCTTATGTTCATAACATAACTCGCTAAAGCTGGCACATTTTGTAGAAAGTTTCTATTTCTAGAAGAGTGGATAGGGGGTTAATAGATGTTGCCCAGGCACAAGCACCTTGTGTTAAAGCTGGTAGCAATCATTGAAGGTGTTATGAGTAGCAATCAGCCAAAGTCATGAGCAGCATATTGACCTGTCAGACTGTATATCAATCCATAACATTTGATTATCCATTTCTTGAATTAACTATTAATTGTTCATTAGTTCTTTATGAAGTATTTATATATTCATCTTTCATCTGAAGTACGACTGTAATGTTAAAGTCTACTACTTCACCATTGTGTTCAAATGACCACACAATCAGTAAGAAACAGGTTTTGGGAGCATTCCCATCTCTTTGGCTGAAAAACTGCACATTAGTATCTGGTCCCAGATTTAGCTGGATGTGGGGGATTCATTTTCCCTGTCTATATACTGCACATCTTGCTGAAGCTGTTTTCCCTCTCTTGTTAGAGGAGAGACCATGGCACTATTAGAGCAAAATAGATTGAATCCATCCATTTCAGGCCTCACAGAGTGGCTGAGGGTATTTAGATGTCCACATGTGGCATGAATAGCTTAGATGCCAGCATAGGGCACTCATCTTTATCATTATAGGAGGTCAAAGGAGGGTTAAAATTTCAGCAGGACGTTCAATTCATGGCACACAGTCTTTTATCTTTGGCTGTAGCAACTTTTACACTCTTTCTGGCTCTTAACTAATAATAGCAAAGCTAACTGATACTCATGAAAGTATTTTGTACAGCTTCCAAGCTGGGCACTGCACTCTTTTTGGTGTATTTACACTCCAGTTATCCTCCTTCATTATCTCCATGTCCTACATCATCAGGCAGCAATGTGTCAAAAGATCACGCATCACAAACAGTGCTGAGCTGGGAATGTACAAGAAGAATATTTTGGCAAACTCTATGGGGAACAGAAAAGAACAGCAGATGTTTCCAGTAGGCAAAAGCTTCCAGTTTGGCCTTGAGTCTGTACTCTGGACCAATCTCTAGATAACATCCTCCATCACTATGCCAAAGGGAACAATGAAATCATTCTGGTTCATCTTTTGATCCCAGTGTTGTTCTGGTATCTGTAAACTCTGGTAGAGCTGACCCAAATCCCTTCGAACCTCATCCAAAGATACCCAAAGATTTCATTATTCTCTGTCCCTGACACTCCATGGCAATCATCCAACACCTACATTTGGGCCACTGGAAGCAAAGATCCAAAATATTCTCAAGGGGATTGGAGTGGCGAGAAGGTGAGAAATGATCTGCTGTGATATAGGGAGGGCAATTCCCTATGAATGTCTGAGCAAACACGCACAGGTAGCAAGTTGGATGATGCTTATAGTGGATTGATAGGCTTGTAGTTGCTGAGGCACGGCCGCCTTCATTCTTTATTTAAAACAAAGGTTTTCAGCCTGGATTATAGTTCTCTGCTTGTTTGCTCAGTCGGGACCAAGCTGATGGGATGGTTGTTCACTGAGGGTGTACCGAAACCAGGCAGAGGCCTCACTGGCTCCTCCTTTACATCCCAAACTGCCAGCCCGTCTTCATCCTGCTCATCTGCAGCCTACCGGCCTGTTCCGTGCTGGCACCTTGAGCCAGGTGCTCAGGCCAAGTCTGCTCTAGTGCCAAGGCCTCAGCTACTGCTCTCAGCATGGTACTGCTGCAAGGCTACAGTTTGCCACATGCAACAGGGATCCCGTTTCTCCTTTGGGGATGCTTTTGACGTGGCCTCTAAGGAGAGGACAGACAACTCCAGGGATGGGGGAAGAGGGCTGAACTTCTGCCCTTTGCTGGGTGCCATGGGCAGGCTCACGCCAGCAGTGCTGCCACAAGGAGGGATAATGCTCTAACTGCTGCTTTTAATTTGTACGCTTCTTTGTTTCATCCAACAGCCTGCCTGTGTGTTGCCTTTCAAGTGATTTCCCTTGCTGCTTTCGCTAACACGACTTTATCCCTGCCGGAGAGGTGAACCGGGGATATGTTGAATACGAAAAGAGAGAGGCAGGGTAATCAAACACCTGCTCCCACTAAAACAAAGCCTTTCCTCTTCACAGGCTGTTGAGCACTGATGGGGAGAGGTGAAGGCCTGCACCAGCCCTCATCCAGTGCTGGGCCCAGCCATTGGAGCAGGGTTGTAAAAGCAGAAAAATGAGCATGCATTGTGCTTAGGCTGCAGTCATTCTGACTAAATTGGGGAACATTCTGCAAATATTTCAAGTCAAATACTGCTGGTGTTGTCATTGCTGCCTCACAGTCACTGGGCTACAGCAGCCATAGGTTGGTCTCGGTGACTCCAGCTGGGCAGCCTCCCGTTTGGACAAGCAAGACTACCAAAAGACTGAAAATTGGCCCTGTGAATATGCTCATGGCCACGTACAGGAGTGGGGAGCTCTGCCTGTCTGCCTCCTGGCTGCAGAAGCATTGCAAATCTGCTCGCAATACAACCATCTTCTGATCAAGTACACAGCAGATGTGCCACAATCTACAAGGGCATGGATGACTGGATGGATGGATGGGCAGTGGCTGTACTGCCAGCCTTCTCCCAGAACATTCTGTTTTTCTCTTGGTTCTCACATGGCACTGTGGCAGTCACAGCTTCCAAGCAAGACCACGGGCATTTCTTGCTCTCCTGAAGGACTCATCTCATGCAGGTATTCAGAACTTCACTGGTAGTCACTCTGACTTAACCTTAGTAATTTCAGATAGACCTGCACATGGTGTCCATCAGCAGGTAATAAAGTGCCCTATGTTTCTCCCTAACACAGAATTCTCCATGTGGGAGAGTCATTTCTCTGGCTATGAACAGGAGCATCTGGCCCTCTGGTCATTGCCTTCATCAGGCCCACAGCTTGGAAGAAGAATTTTCTCCATATCAGTTACTAGGACCAGCTGCTCCAGAAATAAGATTATAGATCCTATGGAGCACAGTGGCATCAGCTCTCTCCTATATCAGAAACCTAAAAATCCCATCTGATCTTGACTGCTCTGAATCAATAGGGGCAAAGAGGTGTATATTTCAGACAGGAAAGCTCCAAAGCAAATCTATGCAAGTCTCTAAAGACTACTATTACTTGAATGGTAACCAAAAGGAAATGGGCAAAGGAAAAGGAAATGCAACAGGGCTCAGGGAGGGTTTGCATATATATTTGTTTCATAGACTCACCTGCATGGGAAGTGCTTTGCAGCGCCTATTGCGCTGCTCTCCTATATGCCCATGTTTCATTATAGAGTTGCCATTTCTAAATATGTAAAAATAGGATGTGCTGGCATGGTTTAAATGGTGCTATGAGCTCTGCAGAGAGGCACAGTGATAGCTGTATGGGAAATGAGAGAAGAGAGGAATTCTCCTGAGCAAAGAGCAATATCAAACAAATGCTGAACTGACAACCTCTGCTGCTGAGACCGAAATGCTCTGGCAAGAAGCCACCAGCACGTATATCCATACAGCAGTGAACAGCCCCACAGCGGAGAGCGTGTTGGGAATGCATTCAGCACGTAAAGCATCAGCTGTATGAAAAACTGCAGATAAGATAATCCTGCTGTTTTATCTATCTGTGGAAAGTTAGGTTTGGATTTGAAGGTCAACTTTCCACGGCTTCCCAACTTGTAAATTCAAAGGCAAATGGGTGTACACTGGTGCTGGTCTCACACCTCCCTCAGGTCAAGGATTCAAGACAACAGGGAAATCTCCAGGGCTGGGTTTCTGAATATGCTGTTTTCTCTCCACTGCAGTGTGGCACGATGTTCAATGCTATCAAGACACCAACATTTCAATGCAGCTATGCCCCATGCCTGGTATGCCCTGGTGAGCTTCCATTTGGTCTTGGCGTTAATTGTATGGCCCTTGTGGTGGTGGTTTTGGGAAAATCTCTTTATCAGTGCCCTGATGGAATAAAGATCGTGTGTAGCCTGAAGAAAAGAAAGTAAGGAAAAAAATGGGTTAGAGGTGACATTAGAGACTTGTTTGCCAGGATTTAATACATATTGGATAATTGGCAGCTGGCTTTCCATTGCCAGATTTTCCATCTCAAATCTTTTTATTTCCTTAGGCAACACTTACTTAGGCTTTTTAAACAAAGCACTCTCAAAGCCAGAAAATCACAGTGCAGACTGACTGACTGCTTTCAGACAGCTCTCCAAACCTCCTAAATGCATTAAGCCACCCTTTTAAGTAGCTCTTTGTGATTTCAGTGGGTATAAGGATGCTGCTCTACCAGGAAGCTTTAGTGAAAACATGATCATTCACAAGAGCTGCTCAGTATTTCTGGGCTGAAATTATCCACAACAGTATTTTTGTAATTCCATTTTTAATCTCTCATAGCAGAAGGAGGAGATGTTGTTCCAGCTCACCATCTAACATGGTAATATATATTTCCAATGTTGAGAAACAGTTAATGAAACACAAGAGGCTGAGGCAACTCAGCATCACAGAAGGATGCTACTGGTGTGGGACTGGGACATGGTCAAACCATTACTGTCTGTATAGACCCAGAGCCTATTTTTAACACTGCCAGACTCCTCGGCAGTAGCACATGTTGGATTTATCAGCCCTTATGAGATATGGCACTGCAGAAATTGGTCTGAGACTGCCGGACTATTTACTACCGCTATACCAGAATAATTCTTATGCTTATTCCCTGTTCTGAATACATCCAAAACTGAACCTCCCAGGTGAAGTTGCACTGATTTAAATCCAGCCATAAATCTGTTGCCCCTTACTGAGCCACTCATTTCTTTTTTACTATTTTTGAAGGGCAGGGAACAAGAATCTATTTGGTGCAGAGAAAATGAAAGCAATTTTCCAAACTCCTCAGCAAGAGAGAAAAATATTTTCACACATTTGTCCTTTGTCCATATGCACTGAGCAAATCTCCAGACATTTTACACTGTGCCATCCCCTCATCTGGCTCTGTTTTCTGTTTGATTTTATCTCTCAAAAGTTTCCAATTTTTCCCCTGTCCTCTCTTAAATTTTCTCCCCACTCTCTTGCATAAGGATGAGAAGGAGCCTGGTTTACTTATTCCCTCCTAAGTGGGGAAAGCAAACAAAACAAAGCCAAGTCCCCATGCATCCCAGTTATCAGAATGTTCCATCAGTGCACCTGGCTCTGATGTCTGCCTCACACTCTATCCTTGTTCTGCTTCTTTCAGAGCTGATTTTTTTCTCCTTTGGGAAGTAGGGAGGGGAAATAATTCCCCAGCACGGTGATGGCCAGATTTTGGAAAGCCTTCCTGAGTCATTTTAAACTTGTTTTAGGCTCCCACTGTTTTCACATTAAGGTTTTTTTTTTTTCGGTTATTCCTTTCCACGAATAGGAGTCTGTGTCATCCAGTGCTCCACTTCTTCACAGCTTCCATTCTCACAACCTTTGGACAATGAAAATAATAGGCTTTTGGTAACCAGCGTGTAGAAATTTCTACATTCATTTTGCTGGTTTATGGCAATAGAAAAGAGGTTTTCATACTGTAAGCGTGCTAATATATTCTGATTAGCCTTAAACAGTGGTAGGAGGAGATAAGATAAGCTCTCAATGTATTTCAGAAGTAAACAGCAACGTGTTAAATTGGTTTAACAACTTTTGGATGAGTTCAAATGAGGTGTCTTTTTTTTTTTTTTAAATGACATACCAAGAAAAAAATAGTCCTTTGGTTCTTTAATGACACATCCACTTATATCACTTAATGTTCCATGCTACTTCATCTACAGGCATTGCTGTGCAAAATGTTGGCATTATTGCAATCTAAATTAAATAACTACTTCGTTAGCCATTCTGCTGATTAGCTGATTTTAAGAATGCAGATTTTACTGATGAAATTCTCGGCTGGACACCATAACACCAAAATCTTTTGCGTAGCTCAAAGCGTGGTGGCCCATGACTGCAATATTAGTGAAAATAATCAAATCCCCAAATCAGAATAGTTTTTCTCGAGGTAGATCATCTGGGGATGTTTGGATCTTCAAATCCCCGAACCATTTACTCCAGGGCTTTGGACACTGAAAACAGCAGATGGAATTATTTTGCCTATTTTGTCCGCTTCTTCCAGTCTTTCTTTAGATTAATCATCTCATTCCAGAGCTTGGCAAGCATTTCTGCAAAGCTACTGAGAAGTTTGGCTCAGTGGGCCAAAGGGATGGGCTGGGACTTGGGTTTCACTGTGGGTATTGCAGAACTACAGCGGGTTGAACCCCGCGTCCAGGCACACACTGCCCACATCTTCTGGTTTCCATGGTGTGTAATGAACAAAACAAACCTCCAAAACATAACACACCGGGTTAGAGATGCCCCTGTGTGAGGGAGTGTGAGGGAACTGTGTGTGGGTTCTGAGAACTGCCAAGATCTCTCCTAAGGAGATACATAGTCTGAATATTTTCCTCCACCATCGTTTTACAGAGAAAGCCAGAATTTTTAAGGAATATTGAAGTCAGGAGAAAGTAATCTTGTTATTTATTTATTTATTTACTTTATTCTTGGGGTATAGGCTGATAAGAAAGCAATTGGATGAGTAACTGTATTTTCCCCTGTTTTCCCTTAAACGTCTGTTAGAAGATAGGAGTTTTTTTCCATGCCTTTTAGGAGACTATTTCACAGAGATTTTGTCCTGTTTATGAGCTCAGACTTTCGCTTCTGTCATTTCTATCATGCTTCTCTTAGCATCACATTTTGTTACACACAAAATAATTCTTTTCTCTCTGCCCGAACATAGTAACCATAGCTCTAATCATTACTCCGTGAAGCTATATATACTTAGTTCATCATCTTTCCTCATAAATCAATCTTTTCAACCCCAAAATCATTTTAGCTGCTCTTTGAATTATCTCCAGCTTGTCTGTTTTTGCCTGGTAATGATGTGGCCCAGAACTGAATGCTGCATTCAGGGTAAGCTGCCACCGAAATAATGGGAACCAGGATGATTTCCACTATCTGCCGTTTGACACAAAACTTATTGCAAATATATTGCAAGAAAAGGTTTGTTCTTACAAATGTAGCCGAGCTGGAAACAAACCAGAGGCTGATTCACCTCAGTTCCCTCCAGCTGTCCTGAGCTGTGCAGATCCCAGCAGGGCAGATGGATGGGGCATCTCCCTACAGCAGAGCACACATTTTTCTGCAGGGATAGGGAGGCCACAGGCTCCCTGCCCAGTTGCAGACTCTGCTTGCAACAGGACAGTGCATGTGCAAATATGTTGGCTGCTCCAAAAATAATGCTTCCTAATTATTTCCATGGAAACTACAGCAGTTGCAAAGAGCACAATAACACTATTTGACAGAGCAAACTCTCAGCTTCAAAAATAAAAAAGAATAAAAAAAAATTTTCAACATAGTCACCTATGAACCTATCCCTGTTTTGCTGTCTGCATTAACAGGGTGTTATATCACTGTTTGCAGAGCACGAGTGTTTGTTACCAGTGAAGGGCCTGGACTCGGGATTGCAACACTTTCCTGGAAGTCTGGCTTTTCATTCCTCGCCTGGCTTTCTCCTAGTGATATGTACTGGAGTGCAAGGTGAATTGTCCTCCCTCTAGCACTGCCTCACAGGAGGCTGCAATCCCAGCTTCTGCAACAGCAGCTCTGGTTGAGAGTGCCAGAATACAATGATTTGTGCCCTCTGTTCTCCCATATTCAGCTGCTTGGCTGCAGTGGGACATCCAGACCAGGAATGAACTGCTCCAGCTCAGCAGCCAGGCTCAGAGCAGCTTTGCTGCTGAAAAGCTCTATGTGTAAAGCCACACCTTAAGGATGATCTTTTAGGACTAACGCATCCTAGAATATGTAGGATGAAGCCATGACTTATTTCCTGCAGCATGTTATCAGTAAGACTGAGAAAAGAAGTTGCAAAGTGCAGATGAAAACCACTGTGACATTTCAAACTCACCTCAGACCCTTTGCAGAATAAAGAATCACAGAATCATAGAAGGGCTTGGGTTGGAAGGGACCTCAAAGATCACCCAGCTCCAACCCCCTGCCACAGGCTGGTTGCCCCCACCAACCCAGGCTGCCCAGGGTCTCATCCAACCTGACCTTGAGCACCTCCGGGGATGGGGCACCAACTTTTTCTCTAGGCAGCCTGAAAGGCAGAACTGAGTCCTGTTCCTGACACCTTGCAGGTCTCAGGTTTTCTTTTGCATTACCCAGCAGTCCTCTTCCTCCTTGAAATGCATCTCTCAGGTTCTGAAATACCTCCTCAGCTCCAGCTCAGGTCAGGATGTGGGGCTGAACTCAAACCAAGCTTTCTGTTCAAAGCTCTTATTGATCCATTTTTATGGTGCGGCCATCACTTAAATACAGCACCAACTTCTCCTTATGGCCACGTGGGGACTTCGTAGCCAGTCTAACAGCCCTCTTATTTTGATGTTAAATAGAGCAGCAAGAGTAGAACAAAAACAACATCAAAACTTGAGCAAGGCAAGGTTCCCCCCACCACTCACTAACAGGATTTCTGGAAGCTATTTCCTTCCATCAAGTTGGCTTGCAATATGCTGGCATGGCGCGTCGCATCACTAATGGGAAAGCGAAAATTGATAGCAGGGAAAGAGGATCAATGTGAAAAGAGATGGCAAGTTTTGTTTTAAAAGATTTTGGCAGAGGGGTTTTTAAAAAAATGATGTCATCTGTGGTATTTCTCTACATCAACAGCATGGGCTGTGGATAACACCAATCCCACATCAATAACATCTGCAAATGGCGCTTTCTGAGAGGTACAATCAATCCTGCCTGGTGAGCCTGAAGGTACAAAAGTGAGCTCACAAACTATGCCTGCCATCTGCAGTTCACCCTCCGCACCTGAAGCCTGGCATCCTCACCCAGTGTGCTGATGAGGCCATAGCTCACAGTACGAGGTACTTGACAGACTGAGTCCAAGAATTCCCTGCAGTGATACCAAAACCCATTAGTTGCTTTGTTTTGCAGATTTCTGGTCTTGAATAAAGCCACCAGCTCCCCGCGAGCAGCTCTGCATGGCTGTGCCCAGTTGGGATAACGTCGTTACATGGTTGCATGCCCCATGTGCCCCCATGAGGACTGTCCCCTGGGATTCTGTCAGGTCCTGGGTGCAGGGTTGAGATAGAATCATGGAATCATTAATGTTAGAAAAGATCTCTAAGATCACCAAATCCAGACATCGACCCACCCCCACCATGCCCACTGACCACGACCCTCAGTGCCATATCCCAAAAGTTTTGGACAGGAATGGTGACTCTACCACTTTCCTGGGCAGCCTGTGCCACTGCATCACCTCTCTTTCAGAAAATAAATGTTTCCTAATATCCAATCTGAATGTTGGCATGTTGGTGTTGGAATTAGCAGCCCTGCAGCCAGCAGCACAAAACACTGAGAACATCCATGAGTGCAAAAGCAAAAAAAAAGGTGAAAACATACATTTGACACAGAATCACAATATATGGAGGAACTACCTTCCCTGCTGGTCTCATTCAACATCCTTTTCTACAGAACCACCATGCTTAGGTGCTAGGGCAAAACCATAAAGCACTCATGTGGAAGAAGATATTTCACCCTGATTGAAGAGAATGGCTTCTCCCCAGAGGCTGAAACGTGTTTGACAAAAAGTATTATGTTTTTAAAAAATATTTTGCTTTTTGAAGATGGTGCAAAATAGGAATTTCACTTCTACATCCATTTATAGTCAGACTGTGATCTTTTATTGCTTTTCCTCTACACATTGATAAAGCAAATGCTCCCTTCAGAGTTGTTTACCCTCAATAGTGCAGAGCCAAGCAGTTGTTTTAATTACAAGGTTTTCTGTAGAAAAGGGCATTTCCCTAATACTGTTCTTGCTTCAAGACCAAACAGATTGGGAACTTTAGTGCAGAAATGACTGTGAGTCATCAGTGAAAACAAAACCAGCCCAAAATAAATAGAAATGTGGCTGATACTCGACCCAGATCACAAGTACCCTATCGCTGTTGCTGATCAACAGAGTCATAAATGGAAACCTATCCATCCACCTCACCGAATCACTCTGTATATCTCCAGTCGTAGCATCGCAACAGCATTGACAATGCAGGGTTGGAAAATTGGAATCATGTCCAAGTTAAAAAGATATGCATGACCTTAACAATCATGCTACTGCGAATCACCCTTTGGGCTCTTGTAGAACTTTGGGGAAATGGAGGAAAGGGAAAAGGAAAATTATATGGTAAACTCAGTTAGATAAAGTTTCATTTGTCAAAGAACTGTTGAGGAAAACGGCTGATCCATTCCAGGCTGTTGTATAGTGTATTACAGAAGCAATCTATTTTTGTTCTGCTATTATGCCATAGAGAATTCATCTCTCTGCAACAGTAGAAGCGATAAAGGAAAAATTGGTCCTTCTCCTGTAAATCAACTCCAGTGGTATGGGGGAGGTTGCTCTTGCTTTCTTTGCAGCTGAGCGTGAGCCTGCACATTCCCAAAGGAGCTCAGCAGTGGAAGCCAAGGTGCTCTTGAAGATCAAGGGCAAAACTCAATGACCTGGGACAAGAGAACGAGTCTCAAAAATAATCTGCCTGAGCTGGCATCAGAACCACAAAGTGAATCAAGCACTTGGAGACCTCAGAAGTTCGAAAGTCTTTAGGAAAGATCAAGTCACTTGCCATTGAGCTGCTTCTTCCGAATCTTGATTTTTTTTTCTTTAATTTTGATGCAAGTCAGTATTTCCTGGGAGCTTTTGCTCTCAGTTAACTGCACTGCAAATTCAGTGTCGTTGTTTGGAACAAGAGAGACCAAAATGCTTTATGTGAGAGGAGTACTGATCCACTAGATACGGATACGAGGCCTCTGAGCACAGCCCAGACAAGGACACCTCAGACTCTGAGACTGCTGCCTATGCATATGAGTCTTGGCCATGGGTATGGCCCTGACGCTGAACACAATGACTTGTGGTGGCCAAAAGGCTTTAGTCACCTTCTGTTGGCCAACAGCTTCAAGAGTTTCAATACACACGCTGTGGGATTCAGGGAACCTCAGGTACTGGCCCTTTTGGGTGAGTAATGCAAAGACAGAGTAGGACTATGGCAGCTTTGCAGATGTCACTGGCTCTCACTGCTGGGAGTGACTCCTGGGAGACACGACAGACTGAGGCCTTTCTCTCTCCTATGTTCTGCTAGAAAACAACTCTCCCCCAGGATAACACAGTAATAGCAGGTTAGTGTGGACAGACAGGCAGGGGAACAGAGAGAAATAATAAGGCTTGGGTAAGGGTGCAAAACAGTGATATCAACACCCCAGCTCTCCAACCATTGCAGGCTGTAGGTGTGCAAGGCAGTATCTGAACAAAGAGCCTGCAGCCTCCAGAAGGTCAGCCAGAAACCACACTTGGTTGCCAACAGCAAGGAAGTATTTGGGGCCAACCAGGTAGCAAATACCATCCAAACAGGCTCTTACTAACTGGGAGGCAGAGAGGAGCACACAAGCCCCACTATGGTCTGGTGATGGTGGTGATGATAGGCAAGGCTAAGGTGGAAGTCCCACACCATGAGTCAGAGGAATGGGGAGAATCCGCCCCAAGCAGCTGCAGCCCTCAGACACATGTGGGCTGAGTGTTTCTTGATTACAGATAATTCAATTAATGTGGGGATGAAGAGGGAAGAACAATAAAATGAGGGTTTCAGAAAGGGCTAGGTTTCTATGTTCTGGTCTTGTAGCTGGTGGCCTAGGAGATGTTTTGGGTGCTGGAAGCTAAGGCTGCTCCTGGAATCTCTGTAGGTATATGAAAATATTTTTCCTAGTTTGTTGGGTTTTAGAATCCCAATTTGCATTGCAAGCACTTATACTTTGTGGGGGTTTTTTGTTTTTTTTTTTTGCCTCTAAGCATCCAGAAGAATGAAAATGGGTGTTTTTGAGCTGCACTAATTTTAATCTCAGACAGATTGGTAAAGTAAGGTCAGTTGTGTCTATGACAATTCTAATGAAAATAAAGGTACAGACAATGAAATGTTATGGAACTGGATAAGGCTTTTTGACCGCTGCCATTACAGTTGATAGTTATATTCAGTCACTTTAAATTTTATTGATTTATTTTTTCCCAAGCACTCCACCCTAAACTTATTTCTCATTTCAAGAAATCAATACTATGGATCCTTTGACACAAGGCATGCGGCATTCTGCCACTGTATGTATTACATGATGGAAGGAGCTGCACGTTTTTCTTTTTCTCAGTTCTTTCATCTTGAAAATAAACCAAAAAATATCTGTTCCTTACAAAAATACAAATCTGGGAAAAACTTTCTGCCCTTGATTTTCTGCATTGTATCATCTGTGCTGATGCCTGCTTTGCTCTGGAGAATTTTTTCCCCAAAATGCTTCTGTTGGTGAACAGCAGTTATGAATGTGTTTTCAGGCTCACCTAACAAATGGAATTTTTTTCTTCTGTTTGTTTTTTTTTTCCTCATTCTGCCTTTCTGATGCAGGTGGAAAATTGTATTTTGCCGTTTTGTCTGGGGAATGAAAAGCACAGGTTTAGCACAGGCAAAGGCTCTGCTCTGTGTCACTGGTACCACAGCTGAGGTGGGGACAGATGTGCTGAGGTAGCTCTACATCAATAAAGTCTGCTTTGGGGCCATATGCGAGTGGGTGTAGAATGTGCTACCCTTTGCAGCCCTGTTGTGCCTCTGATGGGCACTTTTGCTCTTTCTGTGTGATTGGTGGGGGGTCAGATATCCAGCTTCTCAGTTTCAATACCTCCGTACTTTCTTAGTGTGTAATTTTCAAAGCCTCATCTGTGCTTGAATAATGTCACCGCATTCCTCTGTCAAGAAAACTCAAGGGAGAAGAAAGAGCAGGGCCAAATCCTTTCTCAACTCAACGGAGATAACCCTTCTGAGAAGCTGAGGTGGTTGGGAAGACCCTGGCATTGTGGATCCTGCAGTCTTTCTGGCTGATAAATAATTTAGGATTAGGTATTATGAATCCCTGGCTTTTTATGAGTAGAGAAATTTATTACAAGTACAAAAAGTCTCACCTTTATAAATAATTAAACTTGGATACACACAACGACTGTAGTGAATGATCTGGAACTGAAGTCGAAGAATGGAGCATTTGTCCCTCTTTTTCGAAAGTCAGAAGAAGGGAGACAAGGGAGCAATAACAGTGTGAGTGTATACAGAGGGGTGAGTGGACTACATCATTGCTCTACATATCTCCCTGACCCAATGGATTTGTGACTACAGGTCTGTAACTGTGAGGTAAATTAATAATTCAGCTCAGGAGCAGGAGGGGAGGAGCGAAGCCTGCAGACAGCATCTATATGGGTGCAACAGGTGCAAAAAGACTATTCACATCCTTATCTCATTACAACCGCCACTAAAACAGGATGCCATTAGCAGTCGTGGCACAACAGAGAACGGGAGGGCAGATAAAGAAAGGGAAGAAACAAAATCAGGATTTATGTTCTCCTCCTGTGTTTGTTATCTTACAGAAAACAGCGGCAGAATACAAATCAACCCACCCCATGCACAGACGGCTGGGATCCTTTGAGGATCTTGTTTTATGGATGAAATAAATTCAGCCAATGAAGAATGGAAGGCACTGTGTGTTTAAAAAAAAAAAAAAAAAACACAAAAAAAAAACAAAAAACAAAAAAAAAAAAACCAAAAAACAAAACAAACCCTTTTGCATATTATTTTCTCCAGTCAAGAGCTTACAAAACAGAGTCGTATGAAGGGAGGTACTAAATGGCTCAGTGATGGCTCACTGATAACAGCTTTCCTGTTATCAGAAGAAACGTACAGATAAGTTCTCTCCAAGGCAAGGCCTTCCTGGAGAGGTCAGTAAAATAACATGTAAGGAACTTATGTGGAATTTAGGAGACCAGGTTAAAATTTTTGTTTAAATTAGCCCAAGATACAAGATCACTGAAATGCAATAGTTTCTATTGATTTCCCAGCTCTCTCTCACATATTCTTGCCCAAGGAGGTTGTGGATGCCCCATCTCAGGAGGCATTCAAGGTTAGGCTGGATGTGGCTCTGGACAGCCTGGTCTGGTGGGTGGCGACCCTGCACATAGCAGGGGGGTTGAAACTAGATGATCACTGTGGTCTTTTCAACCCAGGCCATTCTATGATTTTTCTATGAACTGTAACTCATTTAGGGGAGAAATGAACTGGCTAGGAAAAAGTACGTGAGCAAAAGATATGTTCTGCAAGTTTCAGCAGTGGCTGCTGATCCTCTGCTTCCCAGCCTGCAGTTCTCTTCCTGAAGACAGGTTTGTATGTGCTACAGGCAAAACTGACGTCTATTCCTCTCCTGAAGGATTTGGTGTCTCCATGAGAATGTAAAAACATGGGGAGCACCAGACTGGACAGATGAACCCCTGTTCCCACTGCCATCTCCTGATCTGTGAGAGCGGCATTGCAAAGCTAATCTCCACACTGTGCTTTACCATGCAAGAAAGAGACAGCTATCAGCTGGACACAGCAGCAAGAGCTGAAATTTGGTGGGAAGGATACCCCAAATATTCCCTTCTTTGTATCCCTTTTAGTTGGATATTAGTTGGACAACTTTTCATGCCTTTCGCTAGAGTACACTGGTCTGCAAGGTGCTGTCAAGAAATTGGCTGCTATGATGATATCGCTCATGAGCTCCCAGCCCCAGGGCAGCAGTGATTCTTAAGGTTCCAAAACACATCGTGTCCAGAGTGTGATTTCTCCATGTAGCTGAGCCCCAGTGGGGCACCGAAGGGCACTTTTCAGACTGGTGATGAAATTCATAATTATGCAGCATCAAATGCAGCAGTTCTAAGGAGAAGCAAATTCTCTTGCAAATTATGCACATACATCAAAACCACCCTCTGTTTCAGAGACAAATGCCCAATCAATCCGATCTATTTTGCCATCTACAGCAGACGCTACATCAGGCTGTTTTATCAGTTTTAATTCGTCTTTCCTCACTATGCTCAGTCAACTTGTGGTTATCCAGACCATGCGGAGGGAGCAGGACAACCCCAAATGAAGTGGAGCACAGTTGAACAAAGCCACTGTTAAATCAGATAGTTAAAATAAATATTTTTCTGCATTAGTCTTAGTAAAAACTGGAGCTGCGATGTAGAAAAAGGTCAAAGACAGGAATGAAAACATTTTATTTATGGTGTAGCACAGATCATTTGCATCTGGATAGTCTGCCCACGCATAACGAAATGCAGATGGTGTCTATATTGCAAGGTAGGTGAGATTCAGGGGAAAAGCAAAGCTGATTTTGTCTCAATGTTTGCGAGGACTCTCCTGCATTTGCAGCTGATGGATTCAGAGGGAGCTGTAATTTACAACCCTGTCTTCTAGACAGCACTTCAGGAGGAAGGAGAACAAGCATCAAGCCTAGGCTCATGGCAAAACATTACTTGCTTCCAAAATACGAGAGGCAGAGCCACAGAGGGGGATCTCAGTGGAACCAGTTGTGAGAGGAGGATCAGTTGCAAAGCTTAAGGCAAAGCCACAGCCATCTGAGTTCAGATGGTGCCTGGCTTATGGGACACAGCAAAGGCATCACAACTTTGGGGCTTCTCCAGTGCTCTATGCACACAGAGAAGAGAGATAATGGCTGAAAGAAAGTCTATGTCTTCAATAATCTTTACAGAGATCTGATTCTCTATTACATTGCTCTGAGTTATGTGATGCACAGAAGAAAGATTGGGTTCCCTCACTCTTCTATTCCTCCAAATCCAGCTGAAATCTTTTTTTTTTTCCATCTTCTTTGCTTAATGGAAAAGGTGCTTAACAGTAGTTTCAAGATTAGGAAGGAAATAAGTATTTAAAAAAGAAACGTATTCCTCTTGGGTCACTACTAAAAGCTGTTTCATTATTGCCTAAAACCAATGGAAACAAAGCCAGCATGTCCTCAGACTCTTAATACAGCATCAGATCTAATTGAATCTTTTGCATCTATTTTTAATGAGCAGGTCGTTTGTTTAATGTGATGGCTACATGGTTATGAGTTTGTTCTCTACTTGGGACATATTGCTTCTAATGCAGTGATATTTAATTATTATCTCTCAAGGAATTATGAGAAACAAGCTGCCAAGATTGAAAAAACAATGATTTATTTCCTGGTCAAACAGATTGCAGAGCAGCACAGGCCCTGTCTACCTTGGTGATGTTCCCATTGCTGCAGTGTGAAGCCCTCAGGAGCTCACTGATTGCTTCAGCACTGCGTCCTGCCTGCTCCGTTCCTGGGCTGTGGCAGTGCACGAGCAGAGTGACTGGGGAACAGCATCACGCTGTTGATGTGAATTACTGGAGAATTACCATTATTTCCAGCACAGCTATAGTGTAATCCCCACAAATAACTGTACAGCTGATTCACATAAACCCTGTTATTCTCCTTCAGATGTTTTCTGGCTGTGGTTGTGAGAAATTCTGTAGGTGTGCGTTAACAAAATTAAAGCTTTATAGTTTAGCCAAAGTCAGAAATCCCACTGATACCACTGATTCAATCCTTGCTGGTTTATTCACACAAGACAGATTCCATTTAAGTGAAAGTACAAATGGGTAAGAAGCCTTTGGCCAGTGAAATTCCAGGGGATGCACAGGGCGTCAGCCTTCCCATGGGCAGAGGGGGGCAGGATCCTGAGGGACATCCAGAGTGCTCATATAGGAGAACAGAGACCACACCAAGCTAGATGGAGTCTCTGTGTAACTGTCTAGTGGGAAATAGGAACAACAAAAGCCACTTCTATTATCCTCATGATTTGCTCCTGTGAATGACGCTGAAAAGGAGTTATCTGGTTTTCAAGATGCATATTCTGTCCTTCCACCTACCTACCAGTAAGGCACAGTACAGGGTAGCTCAGCCCAAAACTCTGGCTTGGACTGGAGGTAAAACATCACACTCTGTTGCTTGAATAACCCACAGTGAAGATTAGAGAAATTAATGGTAAAACTGTTCCAGCTTGTCCTCAATGGATAGGAAAGTAATGAAAATATCATGAAAGACAAATGGTAAAGTTAGTTTAAAACTGATTTAATGAAAGTAAAGAGGACGAGTGCTCGTTGCACACTACTGATTTATATTTTCTATATTTCAGCCTTCATAACCAAATTCTGTCTCGTTAGCCATTAGAAGTTTAATACAGGGTTATGCATTCTATCACAATCCAAGCAGCTTTCAGTACTTTGAAGGAGCACAATGCTGCATTCTGAAAGATTAGCAAGGGCGTCCTTGGCTGGATTCTTGCATATTAAAACGTGATCTTCAAACCCAAGTTTTTCTTGTGGGATGAGGGGATGGGGAATAATTCAAACCCTCTCTCCCTTTTTTTCTTTCATTGAACTTGGCTTGACGTAAAACTATACCAAACTTGGAACAAAAGGAATAACGGTTTACAAAGAATTAGCTATGAGATGAGTGGATCTTGTGAAGATGAAACTTTCCAAAATTAGCTGAGGTTGGTTTTTTTTTTTTTTTTTTTGGTTAATTCTACATTCTTTGTCTTTCAGCTGCTTGTGGATTCTAGAAAGAATGAGCTAATTTTTCCCACTTCTTCTCAATGTTTTCCATAGCATAAATAATACATAACAATAGCAATATTGGTTTTATTTGAAGGGGAAAAAAAAAAAAAAGAAATTGAGTCTGCCTTGGAGTCAGAGCCAGGCTGGAGGCAGCCACAATGAGGATGAGGGTGATGCACCACAACGAAGCCCTCATGTTACGTAGTGAGGACCACAAAGCGGCCACACCATCCTCGGCCAGATGTGCTGGAGGAACACCAGTAAAGAAATATGCGTGGATGCACGACCTTTTAGATGAGCAAAAATAAGCAAAAGTCCTTTGTAAAACAGGAGGCATAACACAAACATACCCCTGAGCTGCCCAGAATGTCTTTGCAGTGACTCAGCGCTGAAACTGAGCCTTTCGGACCAGATAGCTCAGTCTCCTGTGACTCATTCCCAAAACAACAGTGAGACTGCCAGATGCAGTGGGGCATTGCGACAAAGGTTCTAGGCAGCCGTGAGAAGTCTGAGACCAATCCTCCCTCTCTTTATTGGGAAAGGCAGCAATTTTAGGTCCCCAAAACTAGTGTGGGCTGCATACGCACCTGGAAAAGTGCGTGTCTGTTTCTGCTAGGTTGCTGCAATGGTCAACCAGGGCTAAGTGCAGCTAGCTAGTAATTTAGAGCACTAGAGCACCTGATTACAGTGACAAAGTATGGGTTCAGAGCCCTGGCGGTTGACAGCAACGTCCTCAATCTTTTTAGCTGCATAAATAAATAAACAGACAATGCTTTCCTCCAGAACTGAATGGGCATTTTCAACACATGGTCAAGGAACAGACCCCCTCTCAAGGTTACTTCCCACCCACATGTTCAGGACTCCCAAGTACCACAGGATCCTGCTCCTCATGTCTCTGCATCTTCTCTTCCACTTCTGTTGCCATAAAGCAGCTGCAAGCACTAAGTGATGTTCTGCACCACTGGTCTTCTCATGAGCAATGTGGATTTGCCTGTCCTCAGCAACTGGAGATGTGGTCTGACTTCAGTGAATTGATTTTTGATGAGGATCGCAGCCACTTACCCTGGCTGGAATTGGATGCGCTGGGAGTGTCTTGGTCCGTGAATGAACAATTGGACTAACAGTAAGGACACAAAGGCAGCAGATTCTGGGCTGTTGCAGGTAACAGTAGCAGTCAATCACCTGCATGAAGGGCCTGTGTTAAGTAAATCCTCCTGCGCTGTGGAGTGAAACCATCCTGCTCCCAGCCCCAGCAGTAACTTGTTTCTTGATGAAACTCCACTGGCCTCTGGTCTCCCATGGGAAACCATTGCACTGTAGCTCTGTTATCTGTGATCAAAATGAAGGAATGCAACCTTGGCAAAGGGAGTGCTTTGGGATGTAAACTCCCCCAGTGCCCACTTGCTCTGTTCTGCACTCTTACTCTGATGTATGAGCATTTAAAAAACGCAGACTCTTTTTGCTGGTCAGTAGCAGCTCAAAGTCTCATAGAATCACAGGATCATAGAATGGCTTAGATTGGAAGGGATCTTAGAGATCACCTAGTTCCAACACCCCTGTCCTGGACAGAGTTGCCAACCACTAGATCAGGCTACCCAGGGCCCCATCCAGAGATGGGATATCCACAACTTCCCTGGGCAGCTTTTTCCAGTGTTTCACCACCTTTATTGCCAAAAACTTTTCCTTACACCCAATCTAAATCTCCCCTCTTTTAGTTTGAAACCATTTCCCTTGTCCTATCACAACAGAGCCCGCTAAAGACTCTGGCCTTCTCTTTCTTACAGTCCCTTTAGGTACTGAAAGGCCACTCTCAGAGGCCTGTCTAGGTCTCTGGGTGGCATTCTGTCCCTTGACCACAACACACAGCTTGGTGTCATCCACAAACTTGCTGTGAGTGTGCTCAATCCCATTGTTGACGTCACTGATGAAGATATTGAAGAGTATTGGCCCCAGTAATGACTCCCAGAGGACTCCACTCATCGCAGATCTCCACCTGAACATTGAGCCATTGACCACTACTCTCTGGGTACTATCTTGCCACCAGTTCTTCAACCATAGAATGGTCCATCCATGACCATTATCCAAGACCTTGGTTTCCATTGCAAATCCACTAGCAGAGGAGCCCCTAGAACAAAGCACCGCCCATGCCATAAGGGTGATTCCTTTCCTATGATATTTGTGCCATGCTAAGAGAAGTGTCTGGGCACAGCACACTCCAGATGATCATAGACATGAAGAAATTGGCTGCATCTGTCCTGCTGCCCTGTGATGGGGTTTTGGCCCCTTTTAACCCCAAAGCCAATAAGTGCAGCCAGCATGATCTCACAAATAACAAGCAGGACAGGACAGATGGGTGCCTTTTCATAGCCTCCACTAGCACTGTGGGTAGTCCACCCTGGTGCAGGAGGGGCAAACATATTGCCTACCATGGCAAATAGCAGACAAATAAACACAGGCACTTTTCAGGCTCTGATGAGTAGGGCTCATCCTCCCCAGAGAATAATCTCACAGGAATCGACACATAACATCAAAAGACAAATGAGAATGAAAAGGCCTCTCAAATTTAATAGCCTCCATGAATTACACTGCCTTTTGTCTATATGAGCTGTCACTCTTTCCATTAAAGAGTCACTGTAATCAGTAATCCATTTTAAGATTTATAGATGTGGAGATTTATAGACTTACTGTTCTTATCTGCTTTTTTTTTCTTTTTTTTTTTTCCCCCATGCATCTCCATGGACTCCCAAAGGATGAGATTCTGTCCTAAAACCCCACTCTGCATCTGGAAAAATAAAATGGTGCTGGGGTGGAGGCCTCTGAACTGGAGGCCAACAAAAGCAGTAATGATGATAAAGACAGCAGGAATGATAATATGGAGTTGAGGAAGAACAAGAAAGAAAGGATAAAAGATGAGCAGGAGAAAATTAGAGAAGTAGAATCCAGGTTTCCATTTATTTTTCACAGATTATCATTGTATGAGTTCCATGAGTCCTTGAAAGAAAGGAAATAATTAGGTTATTTTACCTATTCATTCATTTTTATCTTGAAACAAGAACCCTGTATCCTTGAAGTGAACATATTCAGATCCAGCATTCACGTACAAGAAGGCCACTTTACTCTGCTCACAATAAAGAATGTACTCAGGTGGGAGTATGCTGACATTACAAAGTCTCTTCAAACAGCCGAAGGAATTTCAGTATAAATGAGCCTCAAGCCACCTGCTTTGCATATTTTTATCTGATTCTGGTGCAGTTGAACAGTTTGCTCTGATAGTAATTGAATATCCATATGTGGATTAATACCTCCAGCACAGAAGAATTTGAATATGTTCGTGCTGCTTGAAACTAGTCTGCATGTGCAACCTCATTCTGGGTAAAATTGCAAATGCTTACGTGACTTAGGAATCAGAGTACTATTCAAAAGCTTCTAACTCATTCTGAGTCCAGTTTTGGGAAGTTGGTGTGAGAAACGGATTTACTTACCCTCTAGATATTACACTGACAGCAGGTAATATTTGAGACATCTCTGTCAGAGTAGCATTGTACGAAATTCCTTAGGTAACCTCTAACACTCCTGCTACGTATTGCTTGGTATTTTTGTACCTGCTTGTCTCTAAGGAGAACTAGGACAAAGTCTCTTCTGAGCCTTGTTCCAGTGCTGAAGAAAGCTGCAATATATGGTGAGCGATGGAAGAAAATGCTTTGGTACAAATAGGTATGGTGTAGCACAATGGAAATCTGTAGGCAACATTGTCCCTGTATATCAAATATAAGGCTCTCTTCAGAAATGCAGATTTTCTTACGGAACAGAGAACTGCAGGGACTGACTGTGTAATGCATTCTAATTAGCCATTCACATCATATTGGAAACAGTCTGTGCCGATCCTTCACAACAGGCGCACGTGATGGCTGTCAAAATAATTATTGGCACAAACTCGTATTTTCCAGTTTGAGACAGTGAGAAATTTCAGTGCTGGACTAATTTTTCTGTGCTCTTGGGAAAAGCAGAAGAGCATTGAGACTCATTTTAAATTGATCCTACTCAAGCTGTTCAGTAGATAGGGTTATGACTTGTGAATTCAAGGGCTGTTTTCCTGTGCTCTCACGTATTACGCAAGAAGGAAACCATGACTTCAAATGTTAGTCTCCTCCTTGAACAGTTTCCTAAATAAGTGGGTTCGTTGCCTTTGATAATCCTTTGACTGAATGTCATTAATGCGTCTGTATTTTTCTCCCAACAGCATTGCTCTCCTGCAAAATAATTTCCATACTCTCAGAATCTTAGAATCATAGAATCATTAAGGTTAGAAAAGACCTCTAACATCCAACCTCCCTCCTACCACCAATACTGCCCACTAGGCCAAGACCCTCGGTGCCACATCTACTCTTTCCTTTAACACATCCCACCACCGCCCTGGGCAGCCTGTGCTAATGCATCACCGCTCTTTCTGAGAAGAAATTCTTCCTAATATCCAACCATTACCACATTTTGAGCATCCAGGGGATGTTTGCGTTGTTTTGTGGCGTAAGGACTAATAGGCAAACAGCATACAGTTTGCACATTGGTCCAATGCCCCTTTTGTGTCAGGAGGGCTGTATGTAGCAGATGCATAGCTCTGCAGTAGAATTGCCAGGTCAGGGCCCAAACCAATGGCTGAGCACCAACTATGGCTAACCCAGGGAGCTCAGGTGCGAGCAATGCACCTGAGTAATTGATATGGCTGGAACTTAGATCCACCCCTCCTCTCACTCATTTAAGGACTAGAAGCTGAGGGAGTGGCATTTCTTTGAGGCTGTGTTCCTTTTGAGCTGTTGCTGGTCATTGGAAGGGGTGAGTCAGTTCTTATTTTGTTGTTCTGTTCTATAGCACTTGCATCCCAGGAAAAGGCTCTGTTATTGTCTTTGCCCCACAGGCTTCCACTCAGATCCACAGCAGATGAGGGCAGATCTTGGCAAGTGATCTCTCTGCTTTCTTATTTGTTGTAGAATTGTTAGAGTTGGAAGGGCCTCTGAAAGGTCATCTAGTTATGTTGCTTTGGATGCTTGAAGTCTGTGAGCAGGCCCAGTTGCTTTGGAGGCCTGCATAAGAGCAGTGACCAGGTATTAAGTACATCTGCAAAGCAGATCCCAGAAAATGCCATTTCACAGCCTTCTGGCAGCAGTCACCACACTGACAGGGACCAGGGTGTGTCAGGCAGCGGCAGAGCCCCAAATTCATCTTTTACACACGCATCCCTCCTATTTTAGGCAGTGATCTAGAGATCAGAGGAAGGAGTTGGCAGTTTAATATTCAAACAATTTGTTTCATGTTTAGACCATCATGTTAATGATCTGTGTGTCACCACAATAATCAAGAAGGGTGGAAACTCACTTGCAATTAGCTGTGCCTCCTGTCACAGCCCACACAACACTAATGGTGCTATGGGTGCTAATTTTAGCTAAATGCTTTCTTTAAAATGTAATTTGCATTTGGTTCCCCCCCAAGGAACCCACAAATGCTCATGTTCTCCAAGGCTCTGCCTATAGGTTTCCCTCCTCATGACTCACAGGGGATGATCGGTGTTAGTCCCAGTTGCAGAGCTTGGCCCTTTCCTGCTCTGCTGGCATTGCGCTTTGCAGTTCCTTGTTCCCCATCCTTGATGCCCAGATGGATGCAGTCCTCTATCACATTTAAGCTTTTTGCACTCAAATACCCTCTCTTGCCTCTTTATCCACCTCCTTCAATAATCTGCATTGTGCTGGTATTAATCCCAGCCAGAGCACTGTTGTGCTGGAGACTGAGCACAAAGCCAAGGCTGGTGCCCTAAACAGCTTAAAACCTCACTCTATTTTGGGGGCAAATTATGCAAAACAAAGCATTCACAGCATTGTTCAACGAGCTGGGGAATTTCTTGGGAAATTTTTATTACGTTGAAAAATTGAGCTGGACTCTTAAATAAAAGCAGAAACGATAATCTCGCTGCTAACAGCAGCGTTTACCAAGAGTAACTTGGATTTGACTGATTGCCTTGCTGTGTACCGAAGCCCAGCTCTGTTGTGCTTGAGACCCGAGGAGTGATATCCACAGCAATGTGCTGCTGTGCCTCTGGAACATCTTTATTAATGGCATACAGCAGAGCCCCTGCTGCTCCTGACTCTTACCTCCAGATTTATGGCTCACTTCCACAGCCTTTCCCACTACTCTTAATATATTATAACAGCACTGTTCATACATGAGCTTTTCCTGTTAGGGAGACAGCAGCATGCTGGTAGAATTGCAGCAGATGAAGTCCCAGGGGAAGGCATTGGTGGCAGGCACAGTTTATCTGCAATCTGCAATTTTTCCAGTATCCAGGATGAAGAAGTCATGCATAATTTAATATCATCTGATAGCAATCTTTTCATGAATCTACACTATTTAATAGCAAGTGATCCCTTCCAGTATATGTTTTCTTTTAGCCAATCTGATGGAATTTCTTTATTAGTAAGTTTTTTATTAAATTTGACAAGGTGATAACAAAAGGCTACAGAAAAGTATTATGTTTTATTATAGTCTATAGTACTCTTCCACAAAGGTTAATATGGACTCACCATTCCCAATAACTAAATGGCAATACTTCTGCTGTGAATGGCCAAACCTCACAGTTCTGCCCTTTCAAGAACAATCCTTCACTTTATGTTTATACCCCACTTTTATTCTATAGTTTTCCTTACACTTGCCGAAATTTAGCTGTTTCGTTTTTTCTCTCCAAGTACCACTGGATATGTTATAGTAAAATACAAAATAAAATCGACTGATAGGGACAATTCTAAAGCTGTCAACATATTTTGTTCCCTAACTATACATCCAAATCATCTCCAAGGTATTGTAGTCGTCTCTTGGAGTTGATAAGCCATTTAATGTATTATTCTGGTGACAGAAAAGATGGCATTTGCTACAAGCGTTTTTATGATTCAGTAGTTTTTATAGAGACTAGAAAACTAAGCAGCAGATTTACACTATAACAAAATAAAAGCTGAGATCTCATCTGCCTGATGAATGACTAAAGCAGCTTTCATCCACAGATTTTCAGCTGGTTCGCCTGAAGGTGGAGAACTTATTGTTCAGGACATTAAAGCAGTACCTTGAGGCTAGAATCAAATGGCGTGTGTTGAAGAGTGCGTGCATACAGGGGTAGAAATACTGCTAACTGTGGGGCAGTTTCCATCTAAGCCAGATGTGCTAAGTGCAATACATTTGAAAGAAAAAGGAGGCACGAGGTAAAGAGAAGTTCTATATGCTTGAACACGGAGTGATGCACCAGAACTGCTGCTCTGCTCAGCCAGTTGGCTGCTTGCTCAGGGTGTCACAGCAGAGGCTTTTTTCATTTTTCAAAAGGAAGTAAATGCAAGGACAAAGGCAGTTTAGAAGGGCCATTACATATGAAAGATTTGGCATCAACAGACAGGCAGATAGAGTATTACTGGCTGCCTCACTCCTTAGCAGGCATATTAGATAATTCCCTCCTCTGCCAAGCATTGAGTCAGTGGTTGAAATGAGAGGAGGGCTCTGGCCTCTTGACTTCCCTTCTCCACATCTGATCTGGGATTGCTCCAGCTGTCTTCCAGCAAAGGTCAGCTTCAGAGACCAACTTCAGTAGCAAATGCTTAAAGCATATTTGACATGGGAGGACAAGCAAGTCAGGCTTCAACCGTGCTTCTGAAAAGGAGGGAAGCGTTTATGGTACCTTCCACCAAGGGTTAACCAGGCTGTTTGGAGCCCACAAATGTCAGCTCCTCAAATAGCTGTGAGGATGTGAAGCACTATCAGATCTGATAGTACACAGAAAGTCCTCTGAGGCCAGTGGAAATCCTGGACAATCCCAGTGACTGCATTTCTATGCATGGGCATTTTGGTGCTTTCCGTATGACTTTTAAGCCATATGCAATGCCAGTTTCCAATGATTTGCCCTATATTTGAACTTTACTTGCAGCCTCCCGCTTGCTTAGCTGCAAACATGATTGTAGCAAATCCATTTCAACCCCTTAGTTAATTTGTTTCTGAAGCCTTTCTCTTTCAGAGTGTGTAATTAAACTAAAAGAACCTGGAAAAGCCCCTTACAGTAAATAATTTACAAGTTCCTCCCTGGGGACATTTTTTAATTGTGACTCCTCTGGTCAGATCTTACTGAACACTCTGAGATAGCATTCCCTGCTGAGATCCTGAATATAATTAACTTCTTCCTTTGCTCACAGTACTTTTCCTTAAACTAGCTGTATCTTAAGGAGGGCAGGCAGATTTGTTTATAAACAAAGTAGAGCCTGATAGACACTTTGTCATGAGAACAGCAATAATGACATTTGCTGCAACTGACAGGGGCACATCCATTTGGGGGAAGATGATACTGTTTGGAAGCAATTTTTATAAATCCTACCCTGACAATCCAGCCCTGATACAAGAGTGCAACCAGGCAGCCTAGACTCCTCTCCTTCCTGGCAGCCTGCCTTGTTCCCCAAGTATCATTTTATGCATAGCAAACGTAAATAATTCTGACGCACCTACCAACCCCCTAACCTTTGTGCTTCAGAAACACTGTTATATACTATCAAACTGACAGTGATTTCATGTTATGTGGCAAAAAGAAAAACCCAGAGCGACAGCAGCAAGCTTCGGGTGCCAAATGAAAGCTGTCACATTTATTTAGCTCTATGATTCTCAGGATAATATACATAAATATTGTTTTACTGTCCCTACCAGCCAAATGTTAAGGGCTATCTCCATCAGCCAGGGTCCTCTGGCCAGCGAGGCTGTGATGATCTCCTTCTGATCCAGGAGTGGCTGGCAAGAAACACTGTGCCAGCATCTCTTGCTCCCGATGATGCGGTGTATTAAATAGCTCCCTATTTATTTCTCATTGCATTCTAATCAAACATAGTAAAAAAAAATTATATATGCAGCTTCAGAACCAACCATCACAGCTTATGGAATCACAGAATCATTTGAGTTGGAAAGGACCCTTAAAGGCCATCTGGTCCAACTCCCCTGCACTGAGCAGGGACACCTACAGCTGATCAGGTGCTCAGAGCCCCATCCAGCCTGAACTGCGGTTTCGGCAGGCTTGGGGCACCCAGTACATCTCTGGCAACCTGTGCCAGTGTCTCACCACCCCTATTGTAAAATTTTCTTTCTTATGTCTAATCTAAATCTCCCCTCTTTTAGTTTGAAACCATTTCCCCTTGATTCAAGCTTCTCCTCAGCTTGAATGTAACAGCAGGAGGTCATTAGCATCTCGTTATGTTCTTTTACGCTGCTGTGGTCTCCTGATTTGTGCCGGAGTTGGTGTAGCATTCATGCAGCCGTGCTTAGAGTCATACTACCAAAACCATGGAACCATGTCTCAGGATCAGTGCTAAGCCTCCAGGGTTAGACCTTGAGGGAGGGCACCAGTAAAAACACACTGATTTTGGTGGGCTAAATGGATGTAGCTGCTTGAATAGAGCTGGACTTAATACACGCATTTAAAACATTTATCAGAATTGGGATCCTGGTTTCTGCAGTGAAAAATGCTGGCATCAGCATAGCTTTGTTGATGTCCAAGGCAGGTAGTGCCATATGGCACAGGGCTCATCCTAATGTGATCAGTGAACTCTAACAGCCCTGCGGACAGACCTGTTATGCATGAAACCTGCCCCGTCTTTTCTCTCTTGCTCTCCATATGCCAAGAGAAGTTCAGAAATAAAGAAAGGATTAAAGTACTGCCAGGACAGAAACTGTGAAAAAAAAACAACAAAACCAGTCCAATTCTCTCATCACATTTATTCCCCAAAGGTCTTGAACTGTAAGAGCCTGCCTGCCTCCTGTAAGGCAGTGCAGCTGACAGCACTGAAGAGCTGAGAGAAGCTGGAGGCTGCTTTGCTGCATGCACCAACACTGTCATCCCAACCCATGAACACCTCTCACCCTGCATAGTTCGCAGCACACCAAGCGAGAAAATGCTTCTTTCATTTGGTGGGATGAGCTACTCTGATACAGAACCGACAGACGCCCAAGTCTGATCACCATCATTGTACTACACAGCCCACAGTGCAAACTGCTGTCAGCTCCATGTTCAGGTTGCAGCTTTTCTGTACACACTGGTAGGAAGCCCAGCAGGTCAATATTAAAGGTGGGCCAGGCTCTTTCATCCCATCATCACTCTCAAGGTATTGCACTCACAGCCCCTTTTGTCTGCACAGGGACAAGTTAAAACCTCCATTCAACCCAATGGGATATTCTGAATGGCTTGTACAAAATTACATAGGTTGAAGTAACGTTGAATATTATTTTGCCAAAATAATTGAGAATGCACTGATTGCATCTGAGACAATGTGACAATCTTACATTGAGACAAAAGAAGCAAACATATGCAAAAGTCATAAACATGAAATTTTGTTATTAGCAGATACTCCTTTTATTGTGAGACCACTTTAAAGAGCCAAGCAAACAATCAGTGTTATTTGAATACAGCAAAATCAGCTCAGACTTTTTCGGAATCACCTTTTTCAGCCCAGCTTGCTGTAGGCCTTCTCTGTAGCAGTAGGCAGTTCACTTGGAAACTGGAAAAATAAAACTGTGCAGTATCACGTAGCTCGTTCCTCACAAGTATGATGAGAAGAAATGACTCTTAGTTAATAGTCATATACTCTTCTTCCTATTGCTTCTAGAATAAGAATTCACTACAGATATTTGTTAATTAGAAACAAATCAATGCAATTTGCAATACCATTACCACATTTACATTGTTGTATTTTGTTGTTGTTGTTCTTGCTGCTCAAAGACAAAGTATTTTATTGCCTCCAGCATCATATATGACTATTAGCAAAGTTCTGACTGATGGACATGAAATCTTTGGTTGGTCACTCTGAAGGCAGGATGGTATCAGGGCACTTCTAGCAGTCATCATAAAGGATTTCATCTACTTGGACATCATTTTCTGTCACAGGTACAGATTCACAAATCTGTTCCCTAAATGCCAAGGCAATTGTGTAAGGCTTTCCACTGGGATGTTTCATACATCTTCCAAGATAGGTATCATAATATCCTTTCCCTCTTCCCAATCTGTTGCCTTTTTTGTCAAACCCTAGGCCTGGCATGAAGATAAGGTCAAGACCACCTGTAGAAAAATAAAATACACATTAATGGATGCAATGTGGATTTCCTGATGGCTGGACTACATCCAGATAATTTTATGCATAGCAAAAATGCTAGCTTTGTGTTTTGCAGAATGCTCCCCTTTCTTTGATCAGATGAAAAATACCTTGAATGCTAAGCCTGTAAATTTACATTTTCATCTTATCAATTGAATACTAGCTCAGCTGTAAAATAATCAGACCTTGAAAAGCTAGAAAGAAAAAAATCTACCTTATAACAAATTTATTTTATCACTTCAACCTCACTCTTGCAAATACAAACAATTATGACTATAAATCTAGACAGAGATCGGACTCAGAGAAATTAAATTCGGGAAGAATCAGAAAATCAAATGAACTTCAACATTTGCCACAAACATAGAAAAAGAATAAAGAAGGAGAGAAGAAAGATTATGCTCTCTCTCGCATAAGTGAGAAAGAGCACGAACCTTTGAACACTCATCTTCCCAAAACCAAAGAGGTTTGAAGACAATATATTCTGAAAGTTCTTTGCCAGGTATGTAAAGGGATTGAGTTGACACACTGAGCATCCATCCACCAGGCACAGTCGCAGCCACTCTGATGCTTCCCATCCCTTACACAAAGCTTGTTCTTTTGGTGTTAGAAATCTTGCAAGGACATTCTCTGAACAAATGAATTTGGCTGGCCTGGTACTGACTGCTGAACTCAGAACAGATCACTTACTGGTTTCACAGTGCAAATAAAATCCTGCATGACTTGCTGCTGCAGCAGACGGACACTGAAGGAAAGAAGGTCAGGAATGGAAGAGGAAAGCTAGCATGGACGAAAACACAGCTAATATGAGCCTGGAAAGAAAGCAAATGCTGCATCTGCATTCTCTGCTTCTTCCTTATAGGAACAGTAATACCTTAAGAAGCATGTTCCTAATTACCTTCTGCTTCATTACCAGAGCTGGGATGCATCAGGTATTTTTCTGCTTTTCCTACATCCAAACCAAGTTTCTACTGCCATTTTGGACTGCACAGCTCTCACCACTTTCAGTTGAAGAACATGACTCAGCATTCAAGGAGATACATGGGAGCATGTACTGAAAGAACCAGAGCTAAGCAGAGCTTTTCAGTTTCCAGGGAACCCCAAGTGAGACCAAGTATCAACTCTGAACTCAACTTGGAAGAGTAAGACTAAAAGTGCACGGAAGACCAACTCATTTGCACACGCTTCTCAAGCTCCTGGAGATTGCCTTCCACTGCTCATCATTCAGAGAGGAGTCACTGATGTGAACAACTATCCATCATGATCTGACCAAATTAGAACACGGATATAAAATATGCAAGGCAATGCAGTAAGAGACCCTTAGAGAAGATTAATCTTATAAAGCTGGCATGATACAGTTAGCAAGAGTGTGTTTTTTTTAAAAAAAGGTCAAGGAAATACAAAGAGGGAATTAGCCAAAGGAGAGGCTACATAATAATACTGGTTGATGTAAAAGGGAGCCCGGGTGATTCACCACATTGCAGTCAACTTTTGTTTCATAAGAAAGACAAATGGTGAATAACAAACAAAGAAGAAAAGAGGCAACAGAGAGGAAATACAGTCTCCCCTGAAGACAGATGCCATTTTTATGGTATTACCACGTAGACCATGATGTACCATGACAGATCTCAGTTTGTGAGTAAAAACTGACATTTGCCAATTGTCAGCTCTATGGACTAAAATGTAGGAACCGACTGGTCTTTCCTGATTAGCATGATCAGTAACGGAGATTATGCATGTCAAGCTCTCCTGTAATTAATACTGTGCTTATTCCTTGTTCTATCCATGACTTGCCTCACACTGGCAATCCAGAGGCATTCAGGTGGCCCAGGGACCAGTATGTACCAAGCATCAACCATACTCAGAAAGAAACACATTCTGGCATACAATTGTTTCGAGCTTTTTTCACTCCATGTGACTCTCATGGCAAAAAGAAGAAAACATTTGCAGTTGCTACTGCTGGTAGGTAGGATTGTACACAAGGGGCAAATTTGCTAGGCAAAAAGGTGCCATTTCTCTTTACATCTATATCACAGACAGAAGAAAAGCAAGCCAAGGGAAGCACTAAGGGAAGGAGGAATTGGCAGGAACAGTGCTGGGAAGAAATATATTTTCTGTGTCGTTTAACTGATAGCACAGGGCACACTTGAGTGAATGTAGATGCATTAAAGCACTGTTTTCTTCTGGGTTCTCTGGAGAAATGGAGTCTGTTTTAATGACTCAGCTTCCTCTACAATCATGGAATTTTTATGCCAAATAACTCAAACAAGCTTGTGCAAATCTCACTATGAAAAACAATGCTGTAAATGCTGTAACAGTTACCCTCATATTTTTTTTTTCCATTGGAGCACTGTGATACTGAATGCCTTTACTCTGACTCACAACACACTGATTGATATCCACACAACTCACACTGCACAAGACTTAAGTAAAATACCAAGCAAGACTTTCAGTAGGAAATTGACACAGCTGCCCTGCACGGAGCCTGAAGGCACTTCAAGAAGAATTTGCCCCAAAATCCAGCTCTGGGATCTAGACTGAATGGCAGAAAGCTGCATGCAGAAAACACTTCCCCTCCACATAACCTGGGGAGCAACAAAACCTCTTGTGGTGCCTGCGGCGACATGGAGGAAGAGCCGTCACAGGATGAGAGGTGACACACAGATGAGACCAAGATTGCAGACGTGTAAGATTACTATCAGTGGCAAGCAGACATCAACAGGATGGCAAGGGAGGCTAAGGACATCTCACTCCTAAAGGCACGTGCCCTCCTCACACTGACCAGCCTTCCAGCCCTGCAGGATCACAAGTTGCCACTCAGGATACCCTGCAGGCTTGCTCCTTTCCCACATCCTACTTCTCTCACTTTCACTCTGTGGAATGGCATCATTGTTCCTGACACCCCATCAGTTTTTATAGCCACTGTAAATGAGGCCTTGTGATCTTCACCTATTTCTGCCCCTCTACTTGTAATGTTTCTCTCCCCCATGTGCCTTCAGTCCTTAACTAAAGGCTTGTGGATCCCTGTGACCGTACACCAGGAGCCCAGGGGAGAACACCAACACTCACAGTACACTCACTGTCAAGAGGTCTTTTGCTGCAGGTAATCTGCACTCCTCCTGCAATACTTACAGAATGTCTGCAGAATGTTAAGGGCTGAACACAGTCTCAGGCAGCAATACACTGCATTAGCCCAGGTCTCCTATGAAGAGAATACTAATGCTTCTTATAAACTTTAATTAAGCTTACAGGGTATCCAAGTAAGGTTGGCAATTACAATGACAATCACCTAATACTCGCTGTATCTGTGACATGAGCTCTTGTGGCCACAGCTCCTTCTACTGTGTAGCACTGTGTGTGAAATAATATACACTGACTTATCAAAGTGGGCACGCAGCCATGCTGACATGGCCACACAGCTTTCATTTATACAGCTAAATAAAGCAGGGCCAGAAAGCAAATTCATTTGCAGGATCACAGCTCGGCCATACTGTTCAAGTACCAGCACAGCCTGGTACTATGAGAGACCAAAAGAGACGAGACAGGCCAAGTTCTGTGTAGTAGGGACAGAGCTGCTCTGTGCCACTTGGTCTTGATTTATTTAGCAGTATTCAGTCACAGCTTCAGAACCTGCCATATAGCTGTGCAGGCACACTTTGTACACACATTCTATGTAGACAAACCTTACGTCACAGAAAAGTGAAATGACTGGGCCAAGGACTCAGGAAATGCGTGGCAAAACTACACGCAACAGGCAGGTGTGCACACTGCGTGTCCCCCACTTAACCAGCAGACCAAAATTTTAGTATTCTCTCTCAGCTGTTTTAAATAGGAATACAAAGTTTCAATTCCTCTAGGCAGCTGGTGAATTTCCTCCCTTCAGCAATGCATTTCTCATTACCCTTTATGATGATATCAGGTTTGATTTGTTCCCCAGGGAAAGATTTTCTCCTTGCACCTGATTACTTCTCTCCTTACTCTGATGTTCCTATTTGAAATGCCAAGAGGCATTTTCTGAAGTATTCTTGACAATGGTTAATTACAGAAGGGTCCATCAGAGTGCACAGGTATGGGTCACGGAAGGGCTGCCGGGGCCTTGTCCCAGGAAGGCAGCCAGCACGACCTCCTGGATCTGAGTCAGCCTCACCTGCCTGCTGCCACCCACGGTGTGGGTCGTGTATATCCCCCTGCACAGCCAGACAGTCCTAGCGGAGATGGAACAGCAGTACTGCCATCCCAGGGACACAGTAACCACAGGCTGCATCTTTGAAGTGAACATTAACTTGAGCACTGAATCTTAATATTGAAAGTACCAGCCTTGGCGACACGCAGGGTATGGGCCAGTGAGTTGTAATAGCTGAGAAAGTTCTAATTAATGGCAGAATCATTACGGTAACTTTAATTACCATCAGCATCAGCACAGTTATGCCTTGCCTCTTCGGTAGGTGCTAGCTTCTCAACGGACAGGGCACAGATCATCATCTGGTTCTGTATTTGCAGAGCACCTAACACACTGTGGTCTAGGTTAATCACTAGATCTCATGGGAAACAATTCCACAGAAGTAAATATTTCAATTTTGCTACAGAAAAACAAATTCCTTTCTTTTTGTGACTGGCATTAAGCCTTCCTCTACAGAATGCCCAGAGTGTCGCTTGCACTACTGCTGAGATTGTTAACCTCCCAGTCCTTCCTTCCAGATGGAAGTGTCCTGTCCTTTGGAAAAATACTGCCTTTTGTTTCAAACACATCATCTCTCTGCTACACGCCTCCCTTACTCAACATTTTATCTAAATCCATGCACAACTATGACGCACCCACCAATATCTTTTGCACACCTACACACACCCTATCTGCTCTGCCATCCATGTGCCACAGGTAATTGGTCTACTAGCTCGACTTGGGCAATGAATCTTAATATTGAAAGTAACAATTTGTTATTTTGTTATTACTTCGATAAAATATTTTGCAGAAAATAGAGCCATCAGCAGAATCTACAAACAAGCACAGAGCAACTCAGCACTTACTTGTCTACTCATCCATTCTGTGTTTTGTGTCAGCATGAAACATTGGTCTCACGGTTCACACTTGCCCTCCTGAACTACAGCGTGATAAAATATTTATACTTCTCCCTGAGAAGCCACATTCTAGCCATCACTCATACAGGTTTAAAACAATGGAGCGGCAGTTACTCTCTTGTTATTGAACCTGCAAAACACACTAATAATTCCTTCTGATCAGCTTCTGTGCTATGAAGCTGCAGTCAAGTAAACACCTTCCTTCTATTCTGAACTCATTTAAAACAAAATTTAGTGCCAATGCATTTGAGAGGTTAAGGGCCCTGCACAGCATCAGTTGTGGTACATCAGTGCTGCACAAACAAACCTGCTCTGCTCCGAAGTATCTCTTCATGTGTCATCAGTGAGGCTACTGTATAAGGCTAAGACTTGCAAATTCTAGCTGGGCTCCCAATGTGGGAAGGCTATGTAAGACTATAACCATCATACTCATTTCCCCTGAGGTTTAAGTCGCAGTCAGCTGAGGTCTATGTCTCATTTTCAACATTTGCCAAATGTCTACCCAAAAGAAAATTTGAACAAGTACTTTTCTATTTCACTATTATTCATCAGGCTGGCGTAAGCACAGTAAATTAACCATAATTACCCAATGCCTCCTACAAAAATGCCTGGTCTTGCAAATTCAGAGTAAAGAAAATCATTGCCTAAGAATGTTTGAGTTACCAGCCTGTGAAAAATTACTTATCTATTCCTGACATTCAGATACTTGAGCACAGTTGGAATGATTTGATTGGGAAAGCATTGGAAACAAAAGATTTTTGGTCCTAAGGATTGGTGGCACCTGGGTTCTCCTTTGTTTGTAAAGCACCACAATGCTCTGAAGCAAGACGTACAAAGGAACAACTCAAAGAGAAGACAAACTGCCTTACAGCTTTTTTAGAGCACATCAACACATCTTGTTAAACCAGTAAATGCCAACTGCAGTGCTACTCCTTCAGAGAAACTCGCAAGGCATTGGTGCATGAACTGTTTATGCTGGGATTGCTGGAACTCTGCTAAAACATGAGAATCTTTGTGTATCTCAATGTGTACTTATGTGAGATTCTTCAAGATTTTATCAGCTACTTTTAACATAATGATTAACTAAGGACTTATTTAAATATTTTAAACACTTACATTTGACACATGTACATGTGCACTTCATTTCTTCACTCTTGTTCTTCTTTTGCTTTCTGCTGTCTGGCTATTTTTAAATTAAAATATGTCAGAAGTGAATCATTTGGGGATTTTTTTTCAACACATCATGTATCACTATCAATATTTCCAACCTCTTTGACTCAGTCAGCAGATAGTCTTTCAAAACATACTCCAAATTGCTTGTTAAATACAAACAGCTAAGACATCAGCTGTGTAGAAACCTGCAAGGAGCTACATCACTTGACAGAAACATTAGGCATGCTTACTGGCAGAGTTTGCTGAGCAGGTAGAGTCAGCTGGTTTGTAGGTAATGGCATCTTCACTGTTAGTGTCAAACATGTTAACATCACAGCAGCTGAGAAATCCAGCTTCTTCCATCACAAGATTTTGGGTCTTTTAAGCTTGCACAGCTTAAAAGATACCACAAACATCCTTGGAATTCTCTACCTCCCTCACTCCAGTTGCGCTGATTATCCAGAGATGCTGGTTTGGAGCACTTGCTCTCTCCTATGTGTGTGACAATGCGGGGATGAGACTTCAATTATAGGAAAACAGCCTAAATGTCATCAGTGCTCCACAGTAAACCTATGGAATACTGACACCTGCCGGCAAAGGACTTCACATTACTCCTGGACAGCAATTTGCCCTCCATCTACACCCAAAAGCTGATTCCCATCCCATAAGCACTAAAGCCATCACAAGCAGGAAATAAGCACAGTTAGGATGCCAAAATGAAGACCAAGAGTTATCCTCATACCGTGAAACAGCTGCAAGGAATTCCTGCTCCCCAGAAGCCAATGGCTCCCTGCCAGGTCCGTGGGATTTCCCACTGCACTGGGAGTTGACAGTGTATTTTGAATCTCAGCAAAGAGAGCAGGAATTACCTGTGCCAGGAAGACAATTTTTCTGTAACAGAAAAAGTGCTGACCTGGCTTCAGAGCCCAACAAGCTGGCAGAAAACCAATGCTAGGGAAAAAAGAGGAAATAGTAATCCTGTGCCGCATTCATGAGCTGAATCTGCTCAGCAGTGAGTACCAGAGATGAGACCAGAGCTGGGAGGATGAGAGGAGAACAGAGCTGGAAGCAAGACTAAGGCAGCAGGACTGCCCTCCTGGCACCAGCCAGCAGGCTCAGCTCTCTCACCAAACTGCATCTACAATCCACATGGCCAAACACACAGGTGACCAGCAGGAAAAGGTGTCCTCCAAATTATTCAGATGAAAGCACAGAGGTAAGTTTGGTGTCCCCTCCTCCTTTCCAAAAAGGAAAATAAAAGGAGACAAAAATCAGTCTGGGTTAGTTCATGCAGCTAAAGATACCTCCATGTTTGAGTTTCCCCTGTACTAATTTGTTACACAGACTCATGCCACACTCCACAAAACAACCCAACCTCTTATTTGCTTTTGAAAGACTCTTGTATCCAGGAAACAGGATAAAGAAAATGACAGTGCTACTATTCACTCTGTAGCGAAATTAGCACTCTGAAACAAAACACTTTAGAGTCACATGCAGTGAATTTAAAGCCTGTGCCTATGTTGACTTTAGTTCCGTATCGACTTTAATTGATTACAGGAGTAATCTTTTTAGTTGTTTTCCTGAGTGCAAGGAGAATGTTTTTTGCAAGAAGGCAAATGTGGATGTGACAATTAAAATTACAAAGAAAAGCACTTTTAAAGCCTTAATGAACTTTACATAAGCAAAAAGCCATAGCATAATAGAACTCTCAGACCTCCAGGTTCACTGCAGGATACCCTGCACAGACATAGTGTTAAAATTAAATCACAGTGTTCATGGTTTAGTTTACACCAGGGAAATTCAGGATGAAAGGATATCAAAGGACATTACAAAGTGATGACACAGAGACGCATCAACTTTCCCATCTCAGAGTTGTTTTCCCCAAAATCTTTCAAAGACAGAGACTCTTTGTAATCATACCATGCAGAGAATCACAGAATCATTAAGGTTGAAAAAGACCACTGAGATCATTAAGTCCAACCCCACTCACCCCACCATGCCCACATGTCCCTCAGTGCAACATCCCCACAGAACACCTCCAGCTGCCAGCTTCTGCAGGAGAATTCTGCAGGTGGCACATTTCAAATAGAAGAAATGGGAGAAGTTCAACTAAAAGTATGGGTGTTCAAGTAGCAAATCGGGTGTGGGGTGTTACAGGGCTGTCTCAAGAGAGCTGTGGCAGCTGTGCAGCACCAGAGGAAGGGAAGGCATCACCACAGGGGAGAGGGGTCCAGTCCTGGAGATGGTATCGCACATCTTGCAGCTGAAGGTTGAAATGCACAGAAACCTTGGGGGGAGCAGTTGCTACCACAGCTGGCTCCAAACCCTGAAACACTTATTTTTCCAAGCACGTCTTTTCCTAGTGTTTCTTGTTAGGGGGCACACTATGCAGAATAATTTAAGATTACCTCTGGTCTATTTTACAGAGCTGGAATAACGTAACAGGCATTTGTGTAACAACTTGTACTTGTGGGTTACCTGTGTGGAAACCACCAAAAAAGACCTACCCAGCTAGCTGATTTGAAAGCAGTGATATGGTACGTACAGAAGGAATTAACTAATACACTGTCATTACACATATTTCACAATGTTTATTCATCTAGGCATAAAATGGTATCTCAGGCATCTTTTCTCCAAAATAACACAGAGAAATCGCAAAGGTTGACAGACCAGTGGGTGGAAGTGCTACAGATGTAGGAAAGCTTTCATATGAGAATAAGAAAACAGAAAATACTTGGCAAAGAAAAAAATGCTATTGTTATAATACAGGCTTAACTAAGCAATGAATAATAAAGAGAAAGTAAATCAAACATCCTTATTTACTTCTCATCACAGAAGAATGAGGTATCGCTTGAAATGAAAGCAGCAAATTTAAATTGAACACAAGGAACATAGTATTTCACATAACATAGGAACATAATACAATATTAATGTAACAGGGAACATAATGTTTCATATTATGACTGAGTACAACTCGCTGCTGTCAGAAGGCTGCAGAGCCAAGGGCTTAATACAAATAACATTAGATGCTTATAGGCACGACCAGAGTGCATACAGATAAAGCAGAAAAGAGAACTTGTTTGTAAGGGAATAAGTCAGGACCTGCATGTACAGAGGTAGGAAGAAATCTCAGTTGTTGCTACAGAGGTAGAAGTTGTGAGATTTCCTGCACCTTGTAAAACTCCTGATGCTGGACTGAATGCCCAGAGCTGTGACCCAGCACTGTGCGTGGGGAGTGTTCTCTCTCTACAAGCAGACTCATCACCAGAATGTTAATGCCTCACTTGCTCTGAATTTGTTCTCCTTATGCGTATCAAAATACTATGGCTCATTGTCTCCACGCAGAAGTTCATCCAAACTTTGGATCATTTCATTAAAAAATAGATTACATTAAGAACTAAGCCTTGATTTTCAATTTTGTTTCGTCCTATGGTTTCAGATTTTCTTTTTTATGACCAGCACAAAGAGACTTTAAATTATAATCTAACTCTTGACATATATTGTAGTGTAAGTTTTAATCAAGACTCCCAGAGGAAAGGAAAATCTAACACTATCCTCAATCGCTTTACAATTTTGTTTAGTGTTTTTATTTTTTCTTACTAAACAGCAATATTTATCGCGTCTGCTTTCCACAAACCCGTATTTCATTTATTCCAGATATGCAGATTGAAACATATATCACTTAAGTATGTCACAGTTACCCCTGAGTATTATTTACTACACGCCTTTTTTCAGAATGATTAACAGCATTTTGCATACTTCAATTAAACCTCCATGTACAAACCACTACCTCTAATGGATCTGAAGTAGCTTATTAGACCTCTGTGCTTCAAGGCAAGGCATTTTCTCTTCATACTGCCTTTTGATTCTCATCTCCCATAGGCCTCATCTTTCAAAATCCTCTCACTTCTGGTGCTTTCTGTTTTGGGCAGGAGAGGGCTCCTAACCCATTATCTATCTTTTAACATCCCATTTTACCTTGTAGCTGTATGTAAAACCTCTTCTTCTTAAGATTGTATTGTCACTGCTTCTAAAGAACTTTGCTAAAATTTGGAACGATTGAGAATACCGACAGCATCACAAGGCAGACCATCAGTCCTGTCAACACATGCAGCTCTGTGAATGTATGACTCAATAGTGGCATTCAGTGACAAGTCAAACCGAGCTTTTGAGGGCTAACACATTTCTGCAGGGCAGATCCTAATGGAAAAGTTTAAAATAGAGTTAATCAACATTCTGGAATCATTTCAAACCACATGAGGTTGCTTGGAATGGCAGTCTAGATGAAGCCAGTGTTTCCTTGTGAGGGTAAGTAGCTCTTGTACACCACACTTCCCTGCTACCAGCATGTTGGTGGCATTTATGTTGCAGCAAGGCTCAAAGTATTCTGCAGTTTGTAAGGACAGCAAAATATAACTAACCTCAGAAGCTAGCATGCAAGGCTTATGTGAAAACAAAGCAGCTGTAAATCATTGCTAGACGTATGTTAGCATTTCCTCACTTCGTTTGAACTTTGGATTTTTCTTTATTATTAATAAATAACATACATTCCAAATCGTGGATTGTCTAGTTAGCATCTCACTAATTATTTTGAAGGTACAACACAAATACTGCAATCAGGAGGTCACCCAATTTCCAGTACTGAAAATTCTGGAAGTCTCTAAAGTAAATTACAAGTCTAGTTCTTTATACATTCATTTCTGGGAGCAAAAATACTTATGTTTCAGGAGAGTAGTTGCAGCTTATTCAGCATGGCCCATTATTACAAGATGCTATATTTTCAAATGACATTTTCCAGCCTGGGTATTTCTGCCAAAGCGAGGTTGTTTTGTTCTTTTTTTTTTTTTAATTTCAGACAAAATGGTTCATCGGTTTCCGAGAACAAAGCTAGCAAAAAATGCCCAGGAAAGCTCTGCAGCTCCATGTTTTCAGGCAAGAAATCTTGATCAGAGTAGCCTTTGTGTCAATGACATGGCTATAACCCTTCCAAAGTCCATTTGAGTCAGTCTGGTAAAATGCTGTTAAAACCTGCTGTTTGCACGGGCTCAGGAAAGATTTGTCAGGGCTAATGCTGGGTCCCTCCACTTGTCACCCTCTCCATACCACACATGGACAGCCCCACAACTTTCCAGGAACCACTGCGAGTTTACATGGGACATTCCCTCCATTCTGCCTGCCCCACAGCCACATGGCAAACTCAATCCAGTCACTTATCTGAGTTAAAAGATCCCAACCCAAACAGGCAGACAGGAGGAAAATATTCTTCATCCAGTTTATGATGGGGAGGCCGGGGTAGGAGCATGCTGCAATTACAGGGAAGGAACACTCCTAAAGCCAGCAGAGAGAGCTGGAGCTGCAAGCTCAGGCCTTCCAGCCTGCAGACTCCAAGCCATGGGCAGCCAGGAGGGCCCCCATCACAAAGTCTGTCGAACTGGGGCAAGACTGGGAACTGAAACAAGGAAGGAAATGACTGAAGTTTCACTAGCGTTTCTTCTGGCGAGCCACCAGTTTACACAACCCCTCATCACCAGCTCCCTACCAAGCCTGTAGTTGCAGCAGTCCAAATATCACAAGGCCCTGTCTAAGAGGAGAGCCTTTTACTGGTGGTGGGCTGGTTCTAGACCAGGTTCCCAGTACAGATACATGTACTGCTCCACAGAGGAGGGATGGGGACAGTGAGAAAGAAAGCAAGGAGGAGAGGGCAGCAGCTTATTTAACACTGCAGTGATCAACAAAAACAATCACCAAACTATGCCTGAGAAGCAATTCTGCACTGCTTAGCGGAAGAAAATGAAAATTTAACAGAAAGTGAACTCTTCCAAGCCAATGAAGAAACAGCCAGCCCAGTGGGGAAGGAAATGAGTAAATTGGGACTAGGAATCTTGTATGTCTGGGCTCAGACAAGTGAAAGAAGAAAAAGCACATGATGTCCTCCTTTCTGGTGGAGGGAAGCTATTTATGTTGGCCCAGCTGCCCACGAAATGACAGCCTATGGCTGGGAGGAAGAGGAAAGAGGGAGTTGGGTCAGAAAGGATGCTTGGAGATGGAGACTTGGACTTTTGGGCACAGAGTTGGAGGCTGGAGGCAGACATTACGTTCACAAAGAAACCATAGGTTTGAAAAGGGGCTGTATGGGAATGAACCAGTGATTGAGCACCTGGTGAAGGTACACGGCCTGCCCAGGGAGCACAGGTGAAAGCAATTCACCTGTGTAACTGGAACCAGGTTCCACCTCTCCCTAAGCCTCATTTAAGGGGTGGCTGCCCCAAGGGAAGGATCTGTACCTGGAGATCCTTCCTTTTGGTGTATTTGGTAAGATGTGATCCTGGGGATGGGTTAGTAATTCATTCTTTCTTTAACTGGGTTGTGACCATCAACTTTTTGGGGGGTTATCTGCCATTGCTTTTCCTTATAGGGGCATTTTATCATATGGACATGTTGAATGCAGTTAGTGTTTTCAAGACCTAGGAAGAATAATCTATTCTTACAAGGACCAATTTATCTGTTTGTTTGTTTTTTTTTTTCCTATAGTTCTCAAGGCAGATTAAAATAATACTTGATAATACAAGTAAGGAAACCCCTGTCCAGCCTGCTGAACCACACTATGATGAGAGCTGCTGGTGAAGTACCCTTCAAATCTCTGTTAGAATCATAAAACCGTGCTCCCTGTTTGCTTTTTGTTATCTGACTTACTCCTTCCAAAGTTGTGCAAGGTGTCTATACTCCCACAAGCAGTTACTGTGGTGAGATCTTTCATCAAAAGTACTATTTTAGCAAATGCTATACTAGTATGTGTTTATAGTTTAGGTGGGCAAGGATATAAACAAATGAAAGGGCATGTATTGAGAAATTGAGAGGTTGTTGAGAATTTTTCAGCAGATACAACTAGAAATCAACGGAGTAATGCACATATATACATCCCTACCCCATACAAAATATCTGGACTTCTTCCACATTTGTTACTTGTTACCATGTCCCTTTAGCCTGAAGGAAAGAACTCTTCATACGAATACTAGTTATCAATGCAAGGTAGAGAAGACAACAGACTATCCACTACAAAAACTGCAGCGACTTTTGCTGTGCCAACAATATATAACACCATGTGCTGCCAAGATGAAAACAGGTAAATCCCGATCCAACAAAAAAGGACTTTCTTCAAAGGGTAGGGTTGGTGCCTTGTACTCACAGAGTGTGAGTACTACTGAAGACTAGGAAACTTGATGTGAAATTTACTTAGCCTTACATTTGAGCTATTCTTCACAATAACCATACCTGCAAAAAGGAAAGAAGTTTTAAGGATTATCTGAATTCAAGCTTTTTGTCATGCAAAATGAATACACTCAGTAGTGACATGACTTATTTATGTACCTGCAGGGTATTCCTTGGAAATTACACAGCAACTTATGAAAGCAACGGGAACATTACTAATATAACACCATGTCATCTCCTGATATCAGTGTAAATGCCTTGGATCACCACAGTATTTGATAACATCACAAAGATAAATGTTTCATCCATGCATAATTCCAACAATGGAGGATGAATGTGGCAGCAAGACGATTTGCATTCCTGCAAATGTACCAAAGCTCAATGGGTATAACTGACATAAAAATGTAGCAGAAGTATTTTAAAGAGGCACTGAAAGACACTGTCTGTCTCTGTGGAGAAAGATTGAGACGTGTCCAACCATGCCATACAGGAAAAAAATGAACTTTATAGTTTTCAAAACCTACCCAGGGAGAAAGGATTAGGGTCTGACTTCCAATCCACAATGAATTAATTACTCCTTTGTTACTGAGTACAAAAGATTAAACTAAAGCTTTAGGCAGACAAGTCTGATGCGGCTGTGCATCAGTGGTTACAACTGCTGGTCATAAAAACAAAGTACCATTTTAAAAGTTACCAAGCTTTCTTGGTATTGTTCTATGCCCATCCCCGGATCCAGGTGCAGAGGATGGAGCAGCTCCAGAGATAAACAGGTACCACAGCTTGCTCCTGCATTCTCCATCTTCACAGCCCCATACAGGTATCCCCAAGAAGTCCATCCCTATGCACTCTACACCAGGTAATTCTTGCTCTCATTACAATTAAAATTGTGGGCTTACTCTGTGATCTCTGCAAGAGACTTATTAAATTCAACTAACAGCAGCTCTTTGGCAGTACAAAAGCTTGTTTCAAGTATCTAGACCAACCCCAGTCAACAGAACCCTGGACTTTTTATAGGTTACCTTCAAAAGCTCTGAGATACCACTGATACCTGCAAATTTATGATGAAAGACCAATAGGAAAACAAGTAACAGTACTAAATATTAAATGCAAAGAGCACAGCTGTATGAAGCAGTCGAATCCCTTGCTAGTTATACTGCAGACACGGACAGGCAGGACTCTGGATTAAGGAACAGGTAATGATAAATAAAAGAAAAGGGAATCAAACACAGTGAAAATGCTGATAATTGAAGACTATGTACTAGAGCTAATGCTTTCAGCAATGTTTGTCTAAAGCACCGTGTTCAGGGAAAGTGCATTAGCATCCCAAAACAAACGCAAAGCCCAGTTCAACCAGACAGCTTTATATAAATTTTATGTTTCTGTATTGAACATTCAAAAGCTGGTAAGTCTGTGAGGTGTGGAAGCTGTCTGCATGGTAAATTTCCGTCTAGAGAAAATTTCCCCAGGCTGAGGTTTCGAGCACACACTCAGCATGTTTTCCATTAATACCACTTAAAAATTCTGCAGATGTTTCAGGATGATGTTATTGTTTATAAAAAGAGTGAAAATAATTAATGCAGACAAAAAAAAGTAAGACTGTTTACAATTCATTAGAAATTGGGGCATTTTATGGTAAAAGACAGAGGTTATCTTGGGATCAAGGCAGACCTACGTGAACTTTTCAGCCCTACGAAGAGCCAGTGTCTGAGACGCTACTGTAAGACCAAAATTTAAAAAAATAAATAAATAATAAATGTAAGGGAGCAATGATTGAAAAAAGTTTATGATATTTATCCAATCCTACAAGCAAGTTGCTTTATTTTTCAGTCTAAGGTCTCAGTCCAGAAAACTGTTCTGCATGGGCAGCACTGTGCTTCACCCATGCAATACAATTTTCAGGATCAAAGATTTCAGAAAATTCTTATGTCAGCCCATAGGCATCATCTGAAAAGTTTTGTACTTTTCAGGCAGTGGAAATTAAAGTTCTCGGAGTGTATCTGGAAACTGTGAATCCCCATGACTTTCAATGGCAGCTCAAGAGACTCTTGGCAAGCTCCTGCCTCCTCTGTGAGCCTCTATGCTGTGCTTGCCAAGATTGCATTGGGCCTGTCCCTGGAACAGGACCATGGAGATGATTTATCTGGAGTGATGGACTTATTTCAGTTGGATCAACTGTCCAGTCTTGTTCTTGCCAGCTCTGCTGACAGTGGTGGCAGAGAGCAGTGAAAAACAGGCAAGAGAAAGTAACACCTGCTAACGTTGACTTCAGCATCTCTACCAAAACATGTAAGACCAAAGCAAAGCACTTAATTCTTGTGATCAGATTATTTCCTACCAGGCTGCTCCTGCTCAACAACCCTATGATGTACGATGAAATTACTCACCGCCAGCAAGAGCTTCCTCTCTTGCGCTGTCATCATCACTAGGCTGAAGAATATTCCAGGATGTCAATGTAAGTGAAGAGATGTCTTCAGCTGATGACAACTTCAGCATGTCCATGTGATTGCTGTGAGGCTTGTAACGTGGGATGAAACATTCTTTGCCTTGCTTAAAAATGTCCTTAATGATTTCTTCTGTCTGGATTTCATCTGGCATGCTCAGAAAGATTGCAATTCTTTGGGATTCTTGGTACTTGGAATGCCCAATCACCTATAAAGGAAACTGCCATCATCAGTTCAGGAAGAGTTCACAGAAAGACTGACTTTATTTTAATTAAAAACACCACTGGAGGAAAATACCCATTGGAAAAAGTAGAGATACAAATTACCATAAAGAGAATAAAATGACTTTGTTTCCTGTTCCAGCACTTCTACCATCAGCAAAATCAAAATAAGCAAATTTCTGTACCCAGATAAAAATAAAACAGATTGAGACTATCAAAAAACAACTTTGGAGTCAGTCCAGACCCTTCAAATACTTATGCCATACAGCACCTGTATCCTTAAATACCCAGCATCACTGGGGATAAATAAAGCAGGTCAGAACTGCCAGCTTATACACGAGGTTTTTGCATTCCTTTAATTCTGTTTTTTTTTTTTTTTTTGCATGCTGTGCTTCATAACTGGACCTGGACTTAATGAGAAGCGCATTGATTACAATAACCCAAAAGAAAATATGCATCAGAGCAGTTGACCGCAGAGCTCAAAGTCTTAAAAGACCAGGCCTTTCTTTTGTTAATCTGGAATGCCTTTCCAAAAGCAAATTTAGATACACAGCTACAAACATCACCTGCTTGTGATGAGTAATCTTATTACTGTATGTTTTTCAGAGGTTGAAGGAAAGATGGCCTTGTTGGTTCTTGATTTTTTTCAGGAGGTTGTTTGCGCTGGACTTATGAAAGATTGAATGTAGGAAGGAAAATAAAAAGCAGTGAATATGGTGAAAAAGCGTTAACAGATTCATACCTCTCTGTGTCTCTGCCCAATTCCAGATTAAATCCCATATTAAAATTTGTGAGGATTTTTTTAAAGGCTTGTCTTCTCCTTTTCTAGTTTATTACAAAACAAATACAAATGGGTCCCTTGTGAATTAAATGTGATTTATACTTCTACAGACTTCCAGACATCTGTCAAAAACTGAGAAACAGTGCTTATCTACGAACAGAGAAGAGCAAATCCTCTGTGTTTGCCTAACCTCAGGGTAACTGCCCTTCTGAGCTTTAGCCCTTGCACTTTTTGGAGAAAGATATGCTAATATCTGAGTTTCAAAATTGGTTCTCATTCCTTTTTATTCTTTCTTTCTTGCACCCCAGTTACAAACCCAGGTAAAGTATCCAAAGACGGACATATTTTTGTAAGGTAAGATATAATGAGATTCTCCAGCCCTAATTATGGTAATGTTCTGCTTGACGACAGAAGCACCTAGCAATTCAAAAGTGTACTTTATTCCTCTTTGTAATCTACCCAACCTTACCCATGGATTCTTCCAACTAAGTTAGTAAGCTCTTAAACAACAGAATCTCCGTGCTAGCCTTTGTTTGAAAGAACTGACTACTGAGTCGAATCACAGCACTGTCTGCAGCCTGCAATTCATGTTACTGAGGGGCTCCCTCACCTTCTCATGGGTTTAGAAAACAGAGAAACTGAAACACACAAAGTGGTGCTGTGGGCACCATACAGGCCAAATGTGTTCTGGCATGTCCAACGCATTGGTTATGCAGTACAGAAAGAAATGAGGTTGGAGATGTAAAACCACAAGCTACCAGGAAGACAAAATTTCTGATGTTTTCAGAAATGTGAAGATGAAGCTGCTCTGAGTAGTTTCTGAGAAGACTGAAAAAATTTCCACGCTTAAAAAATATTATGTGCCCTTTGCTCACCCGCTGATGGCTATTACCACAGAATCAGAGCATGCAAACAGCATGACTTCAATCATGAATGTGCACATTAAAAAAGAATAGTCATCCAGAAGCTAATTAAACACCAGTGGCTACGCCAGCTAGCATAGCAATTTCAGTTTGAACTTAAAGATCATTTTGAGATGAGATTTTGCTTCGAAAAATATTGTTCAGGTGCTATAGAATAATGTGCTCGCTTTTATTAGCTGCCATTTCTGGTGTGTATTATAAAGCTGCATGTTGAGCCTCACGCTGTTCCAAGTATTTTCTCAGCACTCTCCAAAACTTCATGTCTATTGCATCGCTTTCCCATGAGGAAGTTGACTGTTTTCTGTCACTGCAGAATGCCATCCTGTCTGAAGAAAGCTCAAGACTTTCAACTTGTGTCATACTAGTAAAATGTCATGGTGGCATGAATTTGTCATGTTTCCCCAGCCTTCCTTTAAGTAAAACAAAAGCTTTACATTTGACATGTTCCCACTACTGAGAATAAGTGTGTTGTTGCTGAGTGCATCAGCTGTGGTCAGACCAAGGCTGAGGGCTCCAACTATTCTGTACTACGTGGCCTGGGTGCTTATAAGGTTGGCCAAGAATTGTGCATTTTCGGACGGTGTTCCGAAAAACTGGAATTTAAGGATAGGATGTGAAATTACTACAGTGTAAACATATTTTAGTAGGACATTACATATATAAAAGAAGAAAGAAAGAAATAATAATAAAAAAAAAGCATATATGAGTTCTAGTTCAACCTGTCCTAAAGTTTCTGTGCTGTTATGTCATGAAGTGGCTGCACATCACTATTAAGTGAAGCTTATAAAATGATTTCAGGTCCTTTGGCAGGAAAATAAATATATAAATGTAGATCATCTATATGTACATGCTGGTGCTGCAAAAAAAAAAAAAAAAAAGATGAAAATAGAGCTGTGTTCTATTACACACAGCGACTGCATATCTTTTTATTCTGTTTATTAAAATGATAAAATGCAGCAATATAAAAATTCAGTCACCCAAATGCAAACAGAAATTCCAAAAAGCACAGGCTGGCACCACGCTGTGCCAGGACACGGGTGAGGTGAGCCCTGCCCGGTAGCTTTAAAGTATGGAAATTACATTAGGAATAGAATTGCACGGAAGAAGCACGCTGAAAGGCACGAACGGGAAACGACAGCCAAAAGGCCGCAATCAGTCGGTCGCAAAGTTTTCAGATGCGCTTTGCTGGGTGCACAGCGAAAGCGATGCGACAAAGGCAAGCTGAACGCCCGCCGCAAAACCCCGTTGCTTTGGGCTCTGTCGCAAAGCTCGCCTGCAGCCTCACCGCCTCCCAGCACGCAGCGCTTCCCACAGCGGCCTTCAATCCCGGCCGCCGGCAGAAGGAAGGGAAGAGCTCGTTCCTCGTAGCGCTCCAGGAGCGGAGGGTGAACGCGAGCTCACCCCTCCGGCCCGTGGAATGCCCGCAGCCCTCCCCCCGCCTCCGGGTTCCGCTCTTCCTGGAAGCACCCACCTTGCGACTCAGCAGCCGGGACTGCCGCCGCTTCTCCGCCGCGTCCAGGGCCCGCAGTCTGTGCCGCAGCTCCGCTCGCAGCGCCCGCTTGGCGGCCCCTAGCGCCGCCGCCATTTCGCTGCCGCCCTCCGCCGGCGGCTCCATGCGGGCCGCGGCACCGCCTCGCCCTTCGCCGAGCTCACGGGCCGGGCACCCCCGCGGTTTCCAGTTCGACGGGGAGGGGACTGCGGGGCGGCGGGCCGGCCGGGGGTGCCCGGTGGCCTCTGAGGGGACTTCATCCTCTGTCCGCGCTCGGTCAGTCACCTCTGCTCAGCGCTGCCTGCAGGGAGCTGGGCAGTCCTGTGGTTTAGGGCCAGGGAAAACTCTGGTGGGCTCTGGGCATGATCTGCGCTTCATTTGGCCACTAAGCTGTGAGGGTGCAGAGTCACGAAATCTTCAGGATTGGAAAAGAGCACTATGATCACCCAATCCAACCCCAGCCCACCCCACCGTGCCCACATGTTCCCCAGTGCCACATCCCCACGGTTCTTGAGCACCTCCAGGAACGGTGACCGCACCACCTCCCTGTGCAGCTGTGCCACTGCATCACCGCTCTTTTGGAGAAGACCTTTTTCCTGATGTCCAACCTGAACCTCCCCTGCTGCAACTTGAGGCCATTCTCTCTCACCCTATTGCTGTTACTGGGAGCAGAGGCTGACCCCCGCCTCAGCGCAACCTCCCTTCATGCAGTTGCAGAGAGCAATAAGGTTTCCCTGAGCCTCCTCTTGTCCAGACTGAGCCATCCCAGCTTCCTCAGCTGCTGCCTGTAAGATTTGTGTCCAGGCCCTTCACAGCTTCATTGTCCTTCTCTGGACACGCAGAAGGGTGAGCCGAATGCCATGCCAAAATAGCTTCAAGGCCCGTCATTTTTTTTTTCAGTCTAGCATTGATTGCAAAGAATTTCCCCTTTCTTAATTTTGTTGTAGAAAGGGAAATTACACTTCAGCAGGATATTTGACCACTGCCTGCCAGATGGTTTCACATCCCTACAGGCCCTGGTGATGGCTGAAGGACCTGGAATGCGGATGAGATTTTGTGAGCTGCGAGGAACAGAAAGCGCTGCACCCGCAGTAGCTTCACTCTCCATGTGTGCAGGCCTGGGTGATGGGCTCAGAAGGGAGAGACTGCCAGTGTTCTTTGGTTTCCTCATTGTTAGGGAAGTGGGAATAGGCACTGTCATGCATCTGCTCTAGGTGTTCATAGAATCATTGGAAGGGACCCTTCAAGACTATCTGGTTCAACTCCCCTGTGCTGAACAGGGACACCTACAGCTGATCTGGTGCTCAGAGCCCTGTCCAGCCTGACCTTGGGTGTCTCTAGGGACAGGGCACCCACCACCTCTCTGGGCAACCTGTGCCAGTGCCTCACCATCTTTATTGTAGAAAAAATCTTTGCTTATATCCAATATAAATCTCCCTTCTTTTAGTCTGAAACCATTTCCTCTTGTCCAATCACAACAGACCCTGCTAAAGAGTCTGTCTCCTTTCTTACAGTCCATCTTTAGATACAGAAAAAGGAGGTCAGCTGAAGTCCAGCAATGAATGCTAATCATCTCTCTTGCTTTCATGGAAGAGGAAGTGATACAGTTTCTGGCAGATGTTAACATCTGTGTGTGTAGTTAAAGCCACCAAGTTGGCTGGAGAACCCATTACCGGAAGAAGGCTGGTTCATTCTGCCAGTGTCATAAAGCCTTGGTGATACAGAGGATTTATCTTAGAATGTTACTGCTGTGAGCCACAGGCCCAGTGCTACCTTGGTTCCCAAATGTAGTGCAGTCAGTACAGCTAAAGAACACCCTTCTAGAATGAATCAGTGAGAAACTACTGTTTAAAGTTTCAAATCAAATGGCGCTTGAGTCAAAATAATAGTTGCCCTAGGCTATAAAAGTCTGGAAATCTGTTAGGGTTACTTGTGAATTTGCTGACTTGACAGTGTTACCCAAAACACTCATTTCTGTCATCAGAGTTGATTCAGATCATTTATTTTATGAAAGCTGGTCTGTTTCTTTTATAAACTACCATATCATACTTGAGCACTACAGCAAATGTAGTATTGACATTCTTGGTCTTCACTTCTAGCCCATGTATTTCTTAGATTCTCCACTAGCTCTCTAACAGCTTTCTTGAATTACCTTAACCAGGTAGATCTTCCCCCCTTCTCCCATCCAACATTTTATTCTGAAAGAGATGAGGCCCACCATCAGATTTGAAAATGCATATTTTAATTTTTTTCCCAAAAATATTAGTGTAGCTACACTGTAAAAAATGATAATAATTTGTGCTTCTCTCTTTAAAAAATCTAGTTTTAAAAAGTCCAGCCAGGTGACTGCATTACAAAATTTTGAAAGAACAGTCAGTGTAGATATGAGCAATTAAAAATAGAACAAAGAAACACATACCATTGCATTAACAGTAAGTGAGTGCACATTTTTAAATTGCTAGCTTCCAAAAGTTGTTCTTCCCACTAAGATTGCTTTGTCTGGATCAGTAACTTGTACCCACTTTTACACTGCGATTTGCATTTCCTTTTTCTCCACAGAAATCCGCCCCTTTTGCTTATACAAATGTTGCAATAAAAATGCATTACAGTAGTATTTCATTTACAAAACAAATGAGATTAAAACTTGTTTCCTAACCCATTGGATTGTATTTCAGTAAGACAATGTCCTTTCATTGGAGGTGCAACAGAAATTCCAAGAGCTGTCTGGATGCAAAGGACTATCTCTCTCTCGAAGCAGTTGTGCCTGGAAAGGTTGGCTTGCATTGCTGCACATTGCAGCGTTGATTCCTCTTTAGAAGCATCTTTTCTTTAGGTTTGACAATTAGGAGAGTGTGTTAGACATTGCATTAGTCAAAATAAATAGAAATAAATTAAAAACAAATTATGCAGGGAAGTTATTTTCTAGTTGATACTGCTTGGAGGAAAACTTAGCAATGAAGCTTGTGGCAGCAAGCAGGTCCACTTATTTCAGTAGTAGTCTCTGAACAAGGAAAAAACAGCTGCAAATATGTCTGTAATTGTAGAGAAAGATAGTGGTGATCTTCTTTCAAACTTTGTTAGGAAACCATTTTCCTGTAGGAAAGAATATGCACAATTAGGGCCAGCTTAGGATGTGTGGGAGAAATGCACCGCTTTGTGCCTCTATCAGAGTGACACTGCTACACCTTAGTGCATAGAGAGGCAGCTCTTCACAGCTCCACCTCCAACAGATGAACAGGGCTTCAAAATGAGTAGCTGAAAATAGCTGCACCTTGCTGAATGTTTGTTTTATCTCCAAGTAAAGACTGTGCCCTGGCTATGTAAACAGAAAATGAGTGTGAATTGCAGCATCTGAGCCCACACCTTAGAGGAAGATACAGGTACTGTGTTTCTGATGTAATAATATGCTTATAAATATCTTCCTTTAACATCCTTATTCTGTTGTGATAAGCCACATATTATGACAGAATGCTGCCTGAAGTTAATACTTCTCCTAAATAAAAATAACTCTATTTGCAAGGGCTGCAGAGAGGAGCATTGCAACAAATCTGATGCATCAAGGGTCATGACTCACTGCCACCTTTTTTAATGTTATCAGAAAAGGATAAAAACAAGCAGAATAAAGAGAAACACTAGAAAACAAGTGAAGGAAAAAAAGAAATAGCAAAGAGGAAATGTAAGAGAAGCGAGACTGGAGAGGAGTGGAAAGAGAAAGTTAGCATTTACGGATAGGTAGAAGGAAAAAAGTACCAGGGAAATAACTGCCTGTGATGTCACTGATACTCAGCTTCCCCTGAAGTACAGTAGTGAAAGGTACTGTCAGGATGAAACTATGCAAAGCAAAAGGGACCTTGCCTCTACTAGCAGAAGGGAGTTTCAGCAGCTTGATGAACTAATCCACATATTGACAAATGCTTTTCTCTGCTTTGACCATTGATGTATGCAAGTTCTAGGATTATCTCAGTCCAAACAAATAGGAAAGACTGGACCCCATTGTGCTTACCTGTAAATTTGTTTAGGTAAACTGATTTGGAGGATTAAATAACAGATTTATGAGATCCACAGCAAAAGTACTGACTTGATTGTGAAAATGTGACTTGTGCATTCTTTCCTTGCCTTGAACATCAGTGTTTTTGGACCAACTTGCTTCTATGGAAGCATAATTGCTGCTCTAACCATAGGATGCATTCACTTTTAAATTTAGTAATAGGAAGTGTGATGGAATGCCTTATTTAAAGTGCTTTGAGCACAGGGTTGAATTAGATGGTTTCTTAACATCTCTCTCAGCCCGTATTATTGTACTGTCATATGATTCAAGTCTTCCTCTGGGGTTTTGGCTGTTAACAGAAAGTGCCTTTCTCAAAAGAAAGATGTCTTTTAACACTGTTCTATTTAAAGCAGAAGCAAAGTTTTCACTCTAAGTCTGAAGCAGACATTGCAGACATCATAAATTAAGTCACCAAATAAAACCCTGGATAAAATGTTTTTGTAAGTGCCTGTAACAAAAGTTTCCATTAATTAAGACAAATCTTTGAATCTGCACTGTGGTGGAAAATGAGAAGGCACCGAATTGTAACTTACCCAGCCACCGTTTGCATCTATCCATGCGGCTTTGTTATTTATGATGTACTCTGTGATGAAGTAAGAAATCTGCTCCTTCTCCTCTCCAGTGAGCTGAACTCCCTGCTCTTGAAGCTTCTTGGTGAGAAGACCTCCAAAAGTAAATATGGTCATAATTCGTCCCCAGTTAGTATTTCCGTCAGCAAATTTTTCTTCCATGACTCCATTGAAAATTCTCTTGGCAACATCTACAGAGGTGATATCGATCCTGTCCAAGAAGGGTCTGAGTGCCTCCTCTGTCTGATCTTGGAGTGAGGATGCAATATTTCGCAAGACATGAGCAACTCTGGTTTGGGCTGGTCCAAGACGTGATTCCTGAAGGACATATTGCAGATAATCTTGAGCTAAATAATAAACATAATAGAACTCAGCAGTTTCCATTTAGTATGAAGCTCAGAGAGCGGAGTGCTGCTCTTAATCAGGCTCAACAACGAGCAGCCACAGGACATGCACACAGCTTTGTATCTTCTGGTTTTGATGGAATTTTTTGGTTTTACCACAAAGTTCCTGTTCAAATGACTTAATGTTCGTGTAGGCTGTGAATATGTCATAGCGGAAACGAAAGACAAATGTCTGCTCCAGGGAGAAAAAACAAGACTTGCTGAGTGATTTATTATTTTTATAGACAGTATGACTCTAAAACTGAATCTGCCATCTTTTACCACGTTCTTCAGCAGTATAAGTTTGCATTTCCTAGGGTCTTTTGCTATGTAACACTAGTAGAGATTCAGCTTAAAAAACTGTCTTGAAAAGTGCATGCTATAGGAATACGCAGTCTGCTCTTAACCCCCAACATCCTGCACCCCAAATCTCTTCAGTACCACAGATTAAAGCTGCAGTCTGCATTGCAGACCCACTGCATGTGGGTCCGTTCTATGTCACAAATTTTAGAAGAATCTGGTAGAAGTTTGCAGCATGGAGAAATGGACAAAGCTTTTCCATCAATCAGGGAGCCTCATGTAACGGCTGGCAGAGGAAGCTCAGCAGTGGTAAAAGTATGGAAAGCAAAAGGGGAAAACCAACTTTTTAGCATGATCTCCTTCTCCAAACTTTCTCACACTCTGTGAGTGCTCTTCAAGGTCCTTCTTTGAAGATTTGAATGGATGGCTTCAAAGATTTCTTTTCCCCACAGGGAATTTGGTGTGAAAAACAATTTGAGTATAAAAGACAATGCTAATGCAGTCAGTGTGTCAGAACATGAGGTAGAAAATACGGGGTGAAGCTGGTGATGTATGATACCATCTGATTCTTTCTTGACAAATAACAAGATTAGCATGATACCTACAGTGGCAACTCTTCAATTCTATGTTTTGATCAAGCAGTTTTTTGAGAGGAAAAGGGGCAGAGATGTCAAACCCGCTCTTCCTTGACAAACCCAGTTCTGACTTTGCTAAAGGGTGAAACTGTGGCGAGAGCTTCACCCCACTGCAAAGACTTCAGAGCAGCTGATCACACTGGAGCAAAGCCCATCTAGAGCTGTGATGCAAATGTGCTGTATTTATAGGTCTGGTTTGTCCCCCCCCAGATTGTGTATGCTGCTGCTCTGACTTCAGTTTTGCAGAAAACCATTGATTAGAAAAGCATACTTTCCACTTCCTTCTCAGGGTTTTTCTTCTGTATGTGGTGAACCTGGCTCAGAGTGACAGAGTAATGTTCCATGTGCAGCGAGGTTTGAAACCTCAAGCCATCATCATCAGTGTAGCCCAGACATCAATGACTTTGGTTACAAGGAAAATATTTGACTCACTTTCTGTTGGAAGCAGAGCTGGCTGGTGACGTGTTCACTGTGTTCAGAATGGGTTTGGGAGGGAGGTAAGCTGGAAAAACTCACGTGTTGGATGCTTCCCAGTGCCAGCATTGGGTTGGGGTGGGAAGCTAGCTGTCCCCTTCACACACACCGTCTTACCAACCAGAGCTCACTTTGAAGGTTCAGAGGTGTTCTCCATCCCATACCTCCAGCTGCTGCTTTGTCAGATTGGCTTTGCCTCTGTTACGCTCAATGATGTCAGCAAACTGCCAACATTTTTTTTTGGGGGGGGGGGAAGGGGGGGGGCTGGGGGAAGGAGGGATGCAAATAGAAGAAAAAAAAAGAAAGGAAAAAATTAAATATATGATGGTTCTTAACTCTTCCAATTCAACTAAACCTGGGCAAAAATTTCTGGGATGGGGTAGCATGGCTCTGCTCAGCTCCTCTTCTGTCAAGTGCTTGCTGCAAACAGGGCTGCAAGAAGTCCTCGAGGAAAAATCATGAGAACCCTTCTTCTATATTGCACATTCCGTGAGGTTATAAATCACTCCTGACGCTCTCAATAATCGATTAATGAAAAGCTTTTTGTATTCATTCTGAATACAAGTAATCCTTGAATATGGGGACAGTGAGCAGTACTTGAGGAGACAGGTTTTGTTTTTTTCACCATCTACAGCATCAGAACACAGGCAGAGGCTGATATTTCTTCATTAGTGGAGCATTTAGGATTCTGAAGGGAGTGATCAGATAAGGCTATGAATATGTCACCACTACTGAAAGAAATCCATGTTAATACCTTGGCAATTTGGGTGCAAATGCTGCACTTCCAGCCCCTTGATCTCTTGCAGGGCTGAAGGGTGAAGCTCATTGCTCAGCTTCCAGGAGAGGGATGGCAGCTCTAAGCAGACACCTTTAGCAGCAGGGTGTGATACTGGTGGCCAGAATTTGGGATGTAGCTGTTGAAGCTGCCCCAAGCCTGTTGACCTCAATGTCAGACACATTTTCTTTTCAGTAGTGTGCCATGCAGGGTGTGATTCCGAGTGCTGAATGTTTAGTAGCTGTGACAGTTGCTATGTCTTAGTATGTGTATATATGTGAATGTGTGTGTGTGTGTATGTATACATATGTATTTATAAGGTTAGACCAGAGCACATAGCCCTACCTTCCCAAGCTCTACTGTTCAGCTCTAAGCACTGTAAGAATTCAGCTTTAGGTCTCTTACCTGCATCGTAGTGCTCTGATTCTCATTATCTACACTAGGCAGTGCCTTCCTTTATCCTACCAGGTTTTATTCACGTTTTGTAGTTATAAACAAATACCTTTAGCATAATGTGTCTCCATTCTTCTTTCTACCTGCTCTATCCCCCCAGTGCTGCATATTGTGCACTCTTGCTGCCTCCCTCTTTTCCTGTTACCTGTATGTACTTTCTCTTTTATACATGATAAATGTTGACAATACCACTGAAATAGAAACCTGCCTGACTTGGAATCTCGAATGCAAACCCTCCCCTTGCTTGCTGGCATAGCAGGGGACTTCAAATACTTTAATTTAAATCTGTGCTCTGTGGATTTGACTCCACATCCTCACCTAACCTGAAAAGGCTTATTTTCCAGCACAGATGGGAAGTGAGTTGACAGATTCTCATAAAATTGACTGGTGAGAGATGATGGTATCTTATCTTGTTTCAAACAAAACTAAGCCAGAATGACACGAGCTCCTTGGAGCTGTTTGTGCTGCATCTGCCTTGCCAGAGCTGTTCCAGTTCCAGGTAAATTTGGGAACTGTGGACTCTTCTAAGGCAGCCAGACTTTGTCTGGAGGAACAGTCTGAGTTTTTGAGAAAGTTCTTACAGATTTTTTCTGGTTTTCTTCCCTTTCTGATGTCCAAATCAGGACTTTGTATGTGTGTGGCATTGAGTTTCATTGCAAGAGAGCAGCTCAGTTCACTTTTAACATTCCAGCTGTCCTGCACATCCCTGATGTAAGGGAGGGTTTGGTCACTTCTGCTTGACTCCATTTTCCTGCATATTGGGATATGCAGTCTGCCTTTCCTTCCAGTTGCAGTTGGCTCTCGCTGAGGTCCCGGCTCGGTTTGCCCAGTGGAGTGCTGCCACCTAGTCGCAGCCGTCTTGGCTGCAGGCTCAGCTCCTCGGCCCTCCTGGGTGCCAACACCAAGTCAGTGCTCTGGGATTCCGTGCAGCACAGAGCCACAGCACTGCAGCGCTGAGACTCCCGAAGATCCTAGATCTCAAATTCTGTGGCAACTGAAACAGACACTTGGAGCCAGCTTGTGTGCTGTGTATCTCAGGAGATGCTGACGGAGCACGCAAGATGAGCTCCGGGATGGAAAGGAGGGTGCAGATCTATTTGCACCTGTTTGGCCAGCTGAGATGTTCTAGGCCAGTTGGAAAGGAGGAGCAGTCAGTCCCCAGCGTACACTAACCAAGGAGCCTTCTGCTGAGCTGTAGGGCAGTGCAGAATAGCCCTTGTGTGCTGAGCAATACGGCACAAGCTCTCTCCCATTCCCCAAATACCACACAGCAATTTGGCTGTGTTATTCAAGGTCCAACCACTGCCCTGTGACTTCCTCTGGTAACTCAGCTCAGAACTTGGCTTCTTGTGGATCCAAGCCTCTCTCATCATCATGAGTCAAGGAAGCTGCCAAGCACACTGCTCCACCGTTCGTGTGCCACGTGTCATCATGCGCATAGACACATGTTTTGCTCGAAGTTCTCACAAGCCTTTCCAAATGTTTATCTGGGATTAGGATAATTTGAACAAGGAGTCATAGACTGTTGGCAGCGAGCCGTGGAAAAGTAAGGCTACCTTACCTTCAAAAAAGTAAATCTTACTTACCTTCAGCCAGTCTTGGTTGAAGCTTTCTGATTGTAAATACCCATGAAATAAGTCAAAGGCTCATAGTTCAACATGATAACCAAAATTTTGTGTGATCCCCACTGCCATAAGGCAAGAGCGCTCTTGACTTTTGGCTCATTCCATTATAGTGAGTCCAATGCCAACATGTGCAAGGTCCATTTGTATTTTGATCTGCAGTTTTCATTTTGATCTGTATCTCTGGATGTAATGATATCAGGAGAGACAGGCGTTCAACATCATCTGCATCAGTGCTTTAAAGATACTCTAAATTGTGGTGACATTTAAAATGTGGTGGCACACATCTGAGACAGCTGTGGCCTCAGCCCTCCAGGAGTATGCTTGCTTCTCCCTCATTTAGATCAAGCCTGCATCTGCTCCTGATAATACCAGAAACCTTTGCACTGGCTGAAGGGTTAGTGATTCATAGATTAAATATGTTGCCTTTAGAAGATAATGCATCTTAAATAAATCACTTTAGTCCCCTTTTCATGATATCTGTTCATTACTGTATAAAAGAGAGTTGTAGCAGCACTCTCTTTTATAACAGCAGGCTATTTCTACACCACAAATCACTCTTCAGGGAGGTTCGGAACTCACCGTTAGTTTCTTTTACATGCAGGGTCCACTCTGAGAGTGCATTTATTTTTATTCCCCTTTCAAATTGTCTTGAATTATTTTAAATTATTTTTAAAAAATTCAACAGCGTGCAGATATTTTTGTCTGTTATAATCAATCTGGATCTGCTTTGAATAGGAATTATGTTTAGGACATAAATGTGTAACATGAATTTAGCAAGTTTCATATGCTCAAAATAAATATTTATGTTAAAACACATTTCCCCCATAAACCCCAATTCAGTAATTTTGCCACAATTTTTTTTTACCTCCTCAATCGGGTATTTGCATGAAATTGTTGTGGTGCTTAGAACCTAGGCTTTATCACATTTCTGGATTCTTTTTTTCACCTAACATAGCAGGAAGGCTCAGACTACACTGCACTTTGGTAAGACTTTCAAAGAGTCTAAAATTTGGTATTAAATTAATTCCGTCCACTTACAGCCTAAGATATGGGACTGCTTATTGTAGAATAAAATGTCCTGCATTAACTCAGTGCCAGGAAGAACTCAGAAACCTACATTGTCCCATTGTGTCAGTATATCGAGCTCTTGATTCATCCAGGGAGTGTAGCACAGAAGCTGGAAGTGTGTTAGTAATGATGCTGATAATGGAGTCTGCTCACACCCCCCAGTGATGGGGTCTTTCAGAAAGAGGAGCTCTTCTGCACACTTTCAGTTAATCTCAATGCAAAGTATTTGCTGTTTGTGCTGAATGCCCTGGACAGTAAAGCAATACCTGAGTGCCCCAACTGGAAGCATGGATTGCCTTGTGCCGATTGTTTGACCCCTGAAACTCAAGAGGAGTCTCCTGCCTCAGCTGGGCGTGTGCTGGGAGAAGTGCTGAGCCTACTCAAAGCACCAGGCTGGCTTCCCAAAGAAACAGATGCAGGACCGTGGTCATCCTTTGTTGCAATCACATTTAATCAGTGAGGCATTTCAATGGCTATCAGTAGCACGAGCAACTAAACTCTGCACCAGCAGTTCAGCATACGTCATTTGGAGTTTTCACAATAAAACCCCAGAACACCCGTTCGTCCTCAGTAGACTTGCCTTTGTGTCAGTTTGGGACCGGATTCTTGGTATGCCAGGGAATTACGCATCGTAATGTCTTAATCAAGGGCTTTCATAGTTTATTCTAGAGCAGAGAAACCTTTTAAAACCCAAATGCAGATGGAAGCTTGGACCCAGCAGTGAGTGCTTTGCTCATGAAATCAGAGGAGCACTGCACAGACTGACCCCCTTGTGCCTCAGCAAAGCACTATTGATTTCAGTACTTCATCTGTGCAGAGACATGAATCTACCTACAGGAAGCTAAATGAAGCCTGAAGTTATTGATTTGCAATGGAAAGGAACTTTATTTAAAAGATCTCTTCCTTTTCTTTAATTATTCTTGATTTTGAAATATGACATCACAGCAGACTAATGATACAAAGGATTGATAGTAAATAAAACAGGCAGTTTCACATGGTTTACTGAAGCAAGGCCAGAGAGAATGGGACTGACTGAGTTAGACAAGGTTGTTAATTGCTCTTTGTGCTGGATAACTGTTAATCTCTCAATGCGTATCCAGTGGCCAGTGCTCAAGCAATGTAAATGGTAGCTGCATCCTTGCTTATCCTTTCCCTTAATCTACTTCTGGAGGCTTGAAAAAAAGCAGCCAGTCCCAATCTATTTTGCAACTTTGAACTCAGATCCAAAAAGCCCCCATCAAAAGTAATTAGTTTGCTTTACATTCATCCTTTATATTCTTGAGTTAGTAAGTGGCTCTTGCAACTCAAAGGGGAGTTCATTTTTCTGGCTGCCTATGAGGGACTGAGAAACTGTTGTCTCTGGTCAGCACAGCTCAGTTGTTAGCTGAATGCCATGGCAGGGACCAGCAATCTCCACAAAAGGTAGCAAGCCACAAAATGTACAGCCTTTATACTCTATAGAAAAGCTGGTGTTTGTATGGTCTAGCAGAGCTCTTTAGCTCTTTTAATTTCTGTTTCCCCATCTGTGAGAGGCTTGCTCCAAAAGATTTGTTGATTCAGCAAATATTTTCAACTTATGCCACAGTTTTGACCTTGAGAGAGTGACTATCCTCTCTGTGAGTCACTTCCCTACTTCTAACATAGAGGAAATTAGAGAATTGCAGTCAGGTGGCTGCCTTTTGCTTGTATTTAGTAGCCTTTCCAGGAAGGTGGGTTGAGGTTTGTTGGCAGTGAGTTTGTAGGCATGTATCCAGCAGAGCTGTAGCAGGTAAGAGCTGACTCAGAGGTGTATCATTCTAGCTCTTTGCTAGCTGTGTGTGAATCAGGGCACTAATTCTTTTTTTTCTATTCCTTGTCTGCAGTCAGTGATGCTGTTTAGTTGTCTCTCACTGAGATCCTGATCTCTGCTAACTAAGCTCATGCTATTTTTAATAACATAGCCTAATGTTGTATGCTATGAGATGAGATGTTGGGTTGGGTATCTATATAGCTGTTTGTTTATTGGATCCCATTTTTCTCCTTTGTGGCACTGCAGATAGCTGATGAATCTTCCCTAAAGGTGCCAGAGCTGCAGAACTTGTAATTCTCCAAACGTGTTTTGGAGAAGTTACCAAAGTCTGAGTGCTGGTTATGCAATCTGGAGGATGGTTTGATCCAGTCTATCTCTTCCAGTTACTTCTCTTTCACAGTAAGCTTTGCTGGCTGTAAGATTGTTCTGTTAAACTGCTACTGATGTCTGAGTCAATTCATTTTCCTATGTGTTTATTTTTGATATGAGGTCCTTGCTCCTGAAAACACTCTTCCTTTTTAACTGTTGTATAGAAGCTACTCTTACATAACTCTGGAAATTGGTATAGAACAACTTATTTTTCAGTCTGTCCTCTGTTATTTGCTAATCACTTCTTCCAGAGAGTCAGTTTGAGTGGGTTCCTATTCAGTCATGGGAAGATTCTTTACAGTGCTTAGTATACTAAATTAACTTGCGTGGTTCTCCGAAGTAGTTTAAAATGGTAGATTTCATAAAAGGGTGAAATAGTTCTGTCAGTATGTAATGTTTTGCAAATGGAAAATAGGAAGTAATTGCAATAGCAATAAACCACATTTATAGTTAATTAACTTGTAATCTAATAGAAGCTAATCTCTCTTAGATGGTAAAAGCACAACATGCTTGCATGATGTAGCTCAGTTTTCTGTTACTGGCATCCAGCTGGATGCTCAACAAAGAAAATACTGGGTTTTATTGTATTGCCTTGCCAAGCAAGGCTGTCTGCATTAACTGTGGCCTCTGGTGAAATCAGTAGGAGATCTAGGTAGATTGGGGGTCTCATGCTATTATATCTCGTTGAGAAACTGATGTTTTCATCCTAAAACATCCTCTCAAATGTTTTTCTTCTCTTCTGAAGATTGAAGGCCTGGCCTTGCAGCCTCTTGTACACGTTTTACTGTCAGTATGTCCTCCTGAGAGGAGGGAGGCAGGACCTCTAAAGGCGCCCTTTCCATCCTAAAAAGCTGTGAACACTTCCACTGTCTTCTGAGGAAATAGCAGGACAACAAAGTCTGAAATAGGGCTTAGGTTCAGCAGACCCCTTTCCCTGACTTTTGGTAACGCTAACAAGATAGGAGTGCTGAGGCAAATGTTTACAACCCCAATAATACACTGCAAGTGGTGTTCTGCTGTGACAAGTGACTCAGTAAAAATGTCACTTCCAAGCTGCAGGATTATTGGCTCTCAGTGAGGTCAGACTAAATGCACTCAGTTTACAAGCAAAAAATACAAGATTTATTTATTAGCCACCAGCCATAAAAAGGGGTGTACTCCCACTCTGCTGCCCTACACCATGTGTTGTCATCTCTCTGAAGTAGTGCTGCAGTTATGGCTTGGCTGTGTTTTGCTTCTACTTTGCATTTACATCAACCATGTTGCAACTGGGTGTGAATAAAGTCCAGATAGATTCCTTCTGATAAGTATTTATTTTTAAAAGTGTATACTTGAAACAGACTGTCTAGTCTGCCCTATTTGCTAATACAAACCACAGAATTTCAATTAGTGCCTCCTTATGTATAGCTCATAATTTCTAGCTAAGACAGCTCTGCTAGCTAGATGAATCCCCCACAGCTTTACAATTTCATTCCTTTTAATGGTTTCGCAGAGCTCTAACAATGCAGAATGGGGGCTCTGATTCATGCCTGTTGATGCCTTGTAAGAACTGCTGTGGTTCTTATTCTCTCCCTCCTCTCTCTTCTTCCATCCTGTCCCTACTGTGGAGACAGCTCAAGTTCTTGTGAAGCAGAATCTGAACTGCTCCAGCTTGATAGATCAAGGTGGACAACATCAGTTTAAACTCTTTTTGATATCCTGAGTATAGGTGATACTTGCATGTGATTTTTTTGGAGCTGGTGGTATGGTGGTGCAGTGGGATTAAAGGCAGGAATGTTGTAATCCATCTTCACACCTTGAAATGCCTGTTTAGTACTCATTGAAAGCTTGTCCTCTGCTGCTGATGCCAGGGTGTGTTTTGCAGCAGGTTCAGTTGTTAAACAACCAAAATGATAAACAAGAACTGTTAAAGCTCAGCACCTGCAGTGGTGTTGTCTGTCTGTGTTCCTGCACTGTGTGTGTGTTAGGATGTGGTGCCAAGGCGTCTGTAATAGTTTACAAAGACTAATGCTGAGGTCTCTCCAGTCCCCACCCTTTAATGAAGTTTGGGATTTTGGTGCCTTCTGATGTATTTAAACTAGGAAGGATGCTGAGTCAGTGCAGGCTGACTTGTTATTGTGGGGGAATTATTGCAGCAGTCACTGCTGCCTCTTAAGGAATTCGTTCAAATTTATTTTGAGGAGAGCAGTTGGGTTATCAGCTTACAAAGGGCTGATCAATACCAATCAGTTCCAGTTATTATGTTGCTTTTAATTTGGCACATTCACTTTCTGTCAGACAGCATCACGAGGTTTCTTCTGGTTAGAGGAACCTGAAGAAAGGGAGTATTGACTCTTGACTGATTAAAATCTGTAAAGCTTTACCTTCAGTTTGTCTACAGCATCTCTGTATAGACAAAACAAACTACTGAGAAGATTATTAAGGCAATACTGTGCAGGGAGATCTTAGTGCAGAGGTTTAGCTGTGCATGTCTGGCCATATTAATGGAAATCCCACTGCTAAAATCCCTGTACACCCTGCTAAATGAACTTGCCTAATGATTTTGGTTAAGCACGGATAACAAGCACCATCTGAGATAGCATTTGACACAATGGGAACCAGAGAGAAGATTCAGTAATGTGGATGCCTTGTTCCCAGGGCTGTGAGCAAGGGGAGGAGACTGGCATGAAAATAGAGATGTCCTGTGATGTGAATTCTCTCTGTGATGGATACTTGAGTATCAAGGATGGTCTGGTCAGTGATCTTCCCTTGTACAGCTGTTCCACTCATACAGGGCTGGGTTATATAGGTGGCATGATGTGGTCAGTCTATCAAGAACTTTCTGCTCATAACTAAATATAGAAATATAGTGAATGCAGAAAATGAGGAATAGAGGAATTTCTGATCTCCCCATCTTTCAATAACGTGTCACAGCCATTTCTCAAGCAGAAGGTAGAGCAGACTGAGGGAATGCACTGATGATGCATCTCTAAATCCAGTAAATAGCTATAGATCCTCCAACCACATTTAGGAAGGATTCGTAATGCAGATATAGCAGACTACTTAATGCACAACAACTCAGACATCACAAAGTGCCTACGCCTCTCTGGCTGAAGGCTGCCTGCCATGCACCTTCCCACACGTTATCGTGTGTGTGGACTGCAGTGAGTAAAGCTGTTATGCTGAAGTTCTCCTAAGTCAAAGAGAGCTGGGCTTCACAAGACACTAGACACTTAGGGAACTTTCTACAGAAAATTGTGATGTTAGAAGTGAAGTTTTCACTCCCCAAGTCACAATCCTGTCCTTGAGTTCAGTTGGGAATGGAGCAATGGCGGGGAACCTGATGCTGGTGGAACAGCCATCGCTCTCAAGTGATGAAACTTGGCCCACAAACACTGTGGGACATACTTCTACAAGGAGCAGCGTATCATGCCTTCATCAAATTCCAACTCAAGCAATTAACTTGCAATATTGTTCTTTGCTTCATTACCTTCTACGCTCATGTAACACTGCAGGATTACCACCTTTCCTCCAGCTTAGCAGCCGCTACCTTTTACCAAAGAGCCTCCACAGCACCATGGTTCTCTTTAGGATAAATGATGTAATATAAACATAGAGGATTATTTGAAAACCCATTGTGAACGCTCCTGGCATATTAGCTATAGTAATGGTCTGAGTGTTTTATTTGGCAGTAACCCAGTTCCTTTCTCAAGATATGGCACCTGGTGCATGTCCTCGTAGGCTCATAAAATAGCAGGATGGTAAAATTATCAAGAGAAACAATGATGTGTTTTTATGTTGCTGTAAGTTATGGATATGTAATAAAAGGGGGGTGTGAAGTTGTTGAGCTAGTGAGCATAAAGTTGAGGGTTTTATTGCAGCTTTAAGTTCTGAAGCATTTAATACACAGTGATGTCTAGCTGCCCAGCCTGATTTTTTTTTTTATTTTTATTTTTTTTCACTGAAGGAATGACAGTAAGTGTAAATCAGGTAATTTAGGAATTGGGAAATCTAGCAAGGCAATGTTTTCTTTGAGATCACTGAGAAAAGGAAAACAATGTAAATAGTTACCAATCAGAAATGAAAACACAAGGGCCTTCATAAGAGCACTAATGAAACATTGGCCTGGATTCATTCTGCATATGGTTTATTTGAAACCTGAGGAGTTATCAGCAGTTCTCTTGTATTTGAACAACACAGCACAATCCAACAATTATAACAAATCTTAGTTTCTATGAAACTTACTTTCTAAATCTAGGGTCTGTCAACTGATCTGCAACCATTTGCTTGCAGTTTCTTGGATTTGAGGATGAGGACTTTCAGGACCATCTCCAGAAAGATACTGTGAATTTCTCACCTTATCTACTGCCTGCTTCAGGTATGGAAGAGGTGCTCCGTGGTTCTCAGTCATCTCACCCCAGCTATGATGGATGAGGAGTCAGCGGGTTCTCAAACTGAACAAATCTGAGCTCCAAACCTGTTTCTATTCATTTTCTCCCAGTAGTAACGTGTGGCTCAGCTAATTAAGTAATGCATTAGGCAAAAACCTAATTAGAGAAGCCTCAGAGCATCTTTATGCTGAAGATGTATCATATCTCCTTGTTTCTGCAGCAATTCTCATTCACATTCTTTGTGGTTTCTTACTTCGTAAATAGTGTCACCAGGGAAGAAAGTGTTGTTCAACATGAGTAAATGTGACAGCATCTGGATCTATAGTTAAGTCAAACCCACTCTGAAGTGCGAAGTGAAGAAGCTCAACGCTGCTCTGTGAGTCACTGGCAAAATCAGGACAAAACCAAGAATCCCTCGTTACCAGCTCTGCAATATAAACTCTGTTGTCCCAACCTTTCATTAACACATTGATAGCGCTTAGAGATTCAGTCTGTTTTTCTCAGGATAAACTTTCACCTATCTTTGCATTAGGCAGGAATTCCTTGCCTCTCCTTGCTCTTTGTTTATTTTCTCTGCTCCCATAAACACCAGGAGTGCCGGGCTCCAACTGCCTGGTGTGGGTATGAAACTGCAAATGCTGGCAAATGCCAAATGTTTGTTGTCTACTGGGCTGCCCTGAGCCTCTCACCTGGGTAGGCATCCCCCTACAGCTCTTCCAGTTGTTTTGTGGGATGCTGCAACCCAATATGAGCATATTAGAATGCTGTGAGTCAGGCCGCCTAGAAAAGTCATGCATGACTTAAAATCACAAGGATGATCAAAAACAATAAAATGCATGTTTTCTATTTGCCTTTGGGCTTTCTAAAGTTAAGGCAGTTAAGGCACGCCCACAAAGGCTAGAAACTCAAAGCACCTATTTTTCACGAGCTACACGCAATGCCTTTTTTCTTCTTTCTTACTTTTTTTTAATTTTTTACTGAAACACTTACAGTAAAATGACCAGAATGATCAACACTGGTTCTGTTGCTGAAGGCACTCAGTGAAACCAAGTGAATGATTTACCTTTTTCATCCAAAATGTGGGGTTTGATTTTTCACAACAAAATAACTCCATGTTTGGATATATAGGACTACTTTAAGAAAACATAGATAGCTTTTGCTAAGACTTTGTTTTTTAGAATGTGTCAGTGGGTTGGTGTTGGACAAAAGTCACAATAGCGCCGGTTGTTCCCCGAGTCTGTGCCTTCAGCATGTGGCTGAATGTACCATGGGTTTGGCTTTGGCTTGGTGTGTTTCTTTTTGCCTTCACTTGGCTTGGTGTGATTAGGTTGATTGCATTTTAAGAATCACAGAATGGTTTGGGTTGGAAGGGACCTTTAAGATCATCTATTTCCAACCCCCCTGCTGTAGGCAGGGACACCTCCCACTAGACCAGGTTCTTAATGTTCTTCTTCCAAGCTTTCTCTTCCCTTGATGAAATCTGAGCCTTATAGCAAGATGCTAGAAAGGTTGAGCTTGGCATACCTCACCATTCAGACTAATTAACGGGCTGGCAGCCATGCTCTTGGACAAACAAGATGCTGCAAAATGAGTGTGCAGCTCAGCCAGGTGGGTGAAAGACTCCATCCAAGTCTCCAAGAGTAGTAATTCATTCCCTTGGGAACTTAATGCTGTCTCAAACATCACCACTCTGAGCTTCCTGTGCTGGATGCAGTCCCTAGAGTTTTGAGCTCTTCATATCCAGAAATGAAATGGTATCTGCCAAGACGTGCAGTCCTTCCCCTGGAGGAAAAAAAAAAAAAAAAATGGGAAAACAAACTACATGTGATGGATGTTAGTCATGTTGCTTATAGCACTCTTGGCACAGTCTCCACCTGGGACTCCTCTACTTACATCCAGGATGTACATTTAGGATGAGTCAGACATCGTGTGTGTGTGTGTGTGTGTGTGTGTGTATGTATGAGCCGAGCATATGCAGAACATAGTGGGGACTTCTTGATGTCCCAGCCTGCTTTTACTTCCCTCTATGCTGCATGATGCCTGTAAATCTTAGGCAAAGAGTCCTCTTTCTCTGATGCAACGTTGGTGGATGGAAAAACAGTGTACTTATGGGGAACTTCATGTATGGAAACATAACTTCATTTGTGAATGGTGCCAAAGTGTGCAGTTCTACTGCAGGACGTATGGCTTGGTGGTGATTTTCTGGCATCTGTGTTCTGGAGTTGTTATCACTCAAGAATTTCAACCAGACAAAGTTTCCAGTCTCCATGTTTAAAAAATAAGGCTGATAACGGATGATTTCCCAGCATATCAAAAAGTGTAGACAAATAAGAACATATTGAACCTATATTTTGGAAACCAATTGTGTTGCTTTGAACATGTGTTGGCAACTTCATAATTTTCCCTTAATAGTTATGTCTATGCTTGTGCAGTTTGGCTTGCAATACCTTCTGTAACAAAGAAATCCATGTATTTTGTATATATTAAACTTTATTTTTCCTTTTAGGTCTTGAGTCACTAACAGAAGAGAACGTTATATGCTGGGCAGTTCAGGCATTGTAAGACCAAAAGATGAAATATATTTCCCTGGGAAGTAAAGTTTTGAGGCCTTTCCACGCATTTAAAAAGAATGGAAGCTTAAACTCTGCCTGCTCTGGTTTCTTGCTTCTAGCGAAGTAATTCTCTTTCTTTCTTGAAAGCAGGAAGGTTGTTAGATACAAGGATTCAAAACAGGAAGACAAAAAAACCTTTGAGCTCAAGTAACATGTTGATGGGGAAATGTTTGCTTGCCTTTAGCTGTAGTGCCTTGCTTCCTTGAGGCTGTTTTACTGCAGGCAAAACACAACAACATCGCAATGAATAAAATATTAAATACTGTTGAGGCTTTTATAAGGACACTTTTATAGTTCTTCCAGGTGCAGTGGCATCCTTTTAATTACCCTGACATGACAAAGAGTGCTGCAAAGCTGAAGTGTTGATTCTCTGGTGTACGCAAGGCCATAAAAGTAGCAGCCGGGGAAGGGATCAACTGCAGCTGGAAGGTTCGTGTCCGTGCACAGAAGTGGTCAGTGTTATTTGTTCAGATCTGTCCTTAGTCATCACCCTGCCAGCAGGAGGAAATCATTTTAATGCATAAAAAAAACCATCCATAAAAAGGCATCACTTGATTTAGCCAGCAAAGCATTGATGTCTTCCTAAATTCCACCACTCTCCAGTGCTTTCCTCTGGGCCTTATTTTATTTAACATGTGTGATACAGTAAGGAATAATGTGCCCAGCTAGTGCTCCCTGTCTTTGTCCATCTCTGTAGCTCTGTATTAGACCCTGCACGTCAAAACCCCATCCTTCCACAACCCATGTGTGTCTGATAACTGCTCTGCTTTGCTAAGTGAGTAAAGCTCATGTGCAGTTACTCCTTGTTGTCAAGTATCTCACAGGATCTGACCCCTTAGAAATTTTACTCAAATATTTCCCCAGATGTTAGCAGGATTTCTCAGGAGCAGAATCAATCCTGACCCCACTGAAATACTTCTTACATGTGGTGCCAATGCAAACAATCAATTTTCCCACAGAATATTAAGAGTGTAAATACTTGCCCTTGTATTAAACCTGCCCCAAGTGTGCTAGAAAACACTCACTATGTACTGTAGTGAGGTTATGCCTCTTTTGTCTTGTGGCATCTATTAATCATATGCTGTAGGTAATTTTTGTTGTTAGATATGGACCAATACACAGGTCTTTGAGGTTTATGACTTTCTCTGTTTTGCCTGTTGCTTTGCTTTCTCTAATTTACCTGTGACTTAATATTGATTCTAAACTACACTGGGATGTTTTGTTATCAGATAGCTTTCTGTTTTATGGCTGGTAATTCTCCCAGTTCCTCCCTTCCAAGAGCAAGGGCTCCAGCACATTTCATAGTAGTGCTTCCAATGATCACTGCTTCCCCCAGTATTTTTTGCTGGACATTATTGACACCAGCATAAAAGTAGCACAAAAGGTTGAGTGTCTCATACTGCAGTACGTAGCCCAGCATCTCAGACCCCAGCAAATCTCTGCCAGCACTGTAAATGGGCCCATCTTGATTCTGAGCTGGGTGACCATCCCTTCCTTCTAGCTGCTTACTGGTAGTATTCTGGTTTCATAACCAGAATGGACTTGGCTTACCAATAATAGTAACTTGGCACAGGCTGGGGACTCAGATATTTATGGGGTTATTCTGACTAGTTTTACAGTCCACGTGGCTCGGCGTGGCTAAGCTGGTAGCAGTGCCTGAGCTTCATTTAAAGGTAGCTTGGGTGCTTCTGTGTTGTTCAACAGCCACATCAATGGCTGTCAGGTAGATATAACTTAGTGCTTGATGTATTCAGTAGTATAATTAGGTATGCCAGCAAATTAACTGCAGTATGTTAACCATAATCCATAGCAAGTGCTGGTGAACTCGATGTGGTGTGTATAAATATTATTTTGTATAGTAAGGACAAGAAAACAGGTAAGGTGAATATTGCCAAGCAGGTTCCTCAGAGCACTACATAAGAGAGAAAAGCACAGTGTAAGGTAGGTTTCATAAAGCAATAGTTGTGGAAAAATATGAATTACTTGCACATTCCAACTTCCTCATGACTGAGATCTGTACTGTGGTGCCTTGCCCTCTTTCTGCAGAATTAGTTCATTGTGGTAACTCTGATAATTAGCAGTTTCCCAAAGGAAGGAAAATTTTGCAAGCCTGTAAAATATGTCAGAATATTATCAATTGGCCATTACTGCAAAAATAAGACCACAGCATGAAGTCATTATGAAGACTGAAGGACTGAGGAGGAACAATGACACAAATATATCACAAACTTTAGAGATGGTTTAAAAAAAGGGGATAAAATCCCCCTCCACCATTTTTTAAAAGAGAAAGACTACGAAATGCATTGAGCAAACAGAAAAGTTATGTCTATGAATGATCAGCACAAGAAGCTCTGTGTCACAAAATTCAGCGCGTACAAAACTCGTACTGACACACACAGTGATGTCAGTGTGTGCACACAGTGTGATGTGTATTTTGACCAACACTTCCATAGGAGGCAAAGGGAAAAATGTAATCAGGGAAGCAGTGATGCCACAGGAGAGGCTGGGAGAGTGTGTGCTTCTAATGGTCTGATTTCAGCATAAAAGGCTGAAAGGATGTGATGGAGTGCTCTGATGTCATAATCTTCTGGATTATTGGTAAGTCATAATCCCACTACCCAGCAGTAAACACTTTGCAGGGCAGCAGGAGAGGGGGAAGTGAGCAGCAGAGACGGAGAAAGATGGACAGAGAACGAATCGTGGGAAAGAAAGCAGGAATCACAGATGGCTGAAGCATCCCATTGACTGCTGCACGTTAAGAAGCATTAGCTGAGCTGTCTGTAGGTAGCGTGAGTGTTCTTGGGAGCGTGATGTTAAGACAAAGCCTCTCTTCACCTTCTGACTCATCCACGATCCAAATCCCCAACGTTCTGCTCTGGAAGAGCATCCGGGCACTTTCTGTGTAACTCTGGTAAGTTGCTGGTCTGTGTTTTTAATTTGTTCTGTACAATGCACAAGATGTTAAAAGGTAATAAAGGGAACTGGGCACCAGAATTTCTTCAGATCAAAGTAAATTAAACATTACATGAGTGAACCAGATCTAGTTTTACAAAATGTAGCAGGGATAGGATAGGAATGAGGTGGAAAGATCTCTAGTGTTCCCTGACTCTATAGTTGTGTCCTCACATGGGCTGCAGCTGCAATATGCCAACTCCACAGGCTTCTTTCCTCAGGTAGGACACTAGCACAGCAGCCATCCCCTTCACGTTTGGTGTCCTCTGCCAAAGTCTGAGGCAGCTCCAAGCCGACTGTGACAAAATACCTGGCTGTTCCAGGACGAACTGCTTGTTCTAGGTGTATTAAGGGTTTCAGTTCCAAATTTTCTCAGGAAAAGATACAAATGTCAAATGCATTTGAAATATCTGTGAAGCCATGGAAATGTCCTGTTTTATTACTTTCTCCAATGAAACATTTTGTTGTTCTTAAATCCAGCAAAATCTGATGACATTTTGACAGAAAAGATTAATTATTGCACTTAGGAAGCACTGATCAGCTCTGCTTTGCTGTAAAATTTTTTATTGGTTGCAAATTTCAAGCCATTCCAGCTATCCAAGGCTGCTTTAGAATAAGACTTGAGGCATTATAATTTTACAAGAAGTGAATAACAGCTCGGAGATTTTTGCAAAACAAATGGCTTCCTTCCGAGCAATCAAAGCGCCGGTTTAGTTTCTCTAATGAGATATTCTCCAGCTTCTTGATGGAAATACTGACACCAGATATTCCCTCTGTTGTTGCGGCAGATTTCTCTGGCTCTGACAAATAGCTTGTCTGATACAGCAAGGTCAAATGGACGGGAACGGAACAAACAAGAGTGTCAGACCTGCCGTAGGTTGGTGCTCTTGGCATTCCTGAACAGGCAGGTAGATGGATGGACAGACATCTTTGTCATTTGTACCACTTGTATCTAGATCCTTGACAGCCATGTCAAATGTGCTGTTTGCTTTCCAGATGCCCCGCTGTGGCCAAGCACCAAAGCTATTTGCACAGAGCAGGCCAGCCACTTCTTTGTCTCTAAATCCAGAAATCCAGTGACACACGATTAGCTAAGAGCTCTGCTACGTGTAGCGAAGGCAAACAAAAATTGCAAAAGCAAAAATTGGCCAGTTGCAGCCCCAGGGATGCACTCATTTCTGCCGACTTTAAATGCTTCGAAGGGATCAGCAGCTTTGCTCCCCTTGAATTGTGAGGACCAGAACTGAGCCAGGCAGGCAGCTTTCTTGTGTGCATGGAGGCTTTTTATTCTTGGTGGCTGAAGGAAGGCTGCTGCCCTGTTAGAACAGCTCTTTAAACTCACAGCTTAGTGCTGGGCTGCTGGAGCAATCGCTAGCCCATGGGGCATCCTGTCTGGTCACCTGTTTGGGCAAGGGTTTAGCAATTGTGGAATATGGATAATTTAGTATTGCAGAACTTAGGGCTCCAGATTTGAAGTTTAAATAGTGATTAAGAATAAAATGCTGTAGAACAGTGGGGTGAAAGTCAAGCCTACGCAGAGGCCCTTGGGTTGAGAGGCTGCTGCTGATGAAGGGAGGACTGAGGAGCACAGAGGAAGCTGGTGTTTGCAGTGCTAAGGACAAGTCCCTCCCTCAAAGACTGCATTATGCACAGACAAAGCAAATGCAGGAGGTACCAAATAATTTCTTTGTGTAGAAGTTACTCGTCAGCCAAGAATGGCCCACTGTTCTCTTGAATACCAGGACGCACTCAGTGATCTATTTAACGTGGATATTAAAAGCTTAACTAGGGAGTTGCTAAGTCTTTAAAAGGCCCCAGCCCGGATTTCCAAACAAGACTATCTAGAAGGAGGCTCCCAGATTTGTAATGGTGTGGCAAAACAATCTGCCTCATTTTGGAAAATGCTGAGCAGACAGGGCTCTGTGCAGCATCTCCATCCTACGCTGTGCCCCGTTCAAGTAAGGCACTCGGCATCCACTTTGCTGCAAGGTCTCCTCCACAGCTCCAAGTGCCAGCAGGCAGCTGGCTCTGAGGCAGTGCCGTGATGGCAGATGTGCTACCCTGGCTGCCTGGCAGTCAGATGGGCTTTGCTGGGCGTCCCACCTACTTGCTTTTACAGGTTTGATCCATTCATGCTCAGTCTTTACCTTTGTTTTCCTCTGTAGTTCTTTGTGACCATTCAGCTTTTCCCACAGCATGTTTTCTGCTCCCGCCCCTTGAGAGGCACAAAAACATGAAGATTTTTCAGGGAGGGAATCTGATCAAGAAACCAGTGCACAGAGAATGAAAGCAAAGCATTTAACTTTTTTTTTTTAATTATTAAACTGATTTTCTTCTGACCATTTGATCACGGGTTGGATGAGTAAGACTCCAGAATGTCATAGAGAAATGCCAAGGAATGGGATTTTCATTTCTGCTTTTTCCTGGTGAGAAATAATCTCTGGGTTGTTTTGGAAAATGCACACTGAAAGATGGAAATCCTAATGGTAATCAGCGTTGGTTTTATTTTTTTTTAATTTCTATATGTGCATCTTTCTTGCCAACTATATAACATCAGCACAGTAAATACCCTTTATGTAATATAAAAGTAAAATGCAGCATAAAGTTTGCTGTTAGTTCTTGATGATAACATCATATAAACAGAAGCATGAGGGAATCTGAAAATCTTGGGCCAATTTTGGCTCTTGGCTAAGCTCCTGCAACCCCCTTGAAGTCAATAGCATTCTGGGCTTGCAAATACAAGCAGGATTTGGACTCTATTTCTACGGATCTCTGAATGTGTGCATTCAAAGAGAGAGCTGGCATTGCTGCTGATTAAAGAGCACTGCCAAAGAACCATTGGACCAAATTTCCAGCAGGTTTGGATAACAAACTCCAACTCATCCCATTAGTGTATGGAGTGGAACAGAGGTCAGGGTGACCGCAGAGAGATATTCATCGAGATTCAGAATGAAATCAAATCTCATTTGAGCCTCAGCTGTTCAAGAAAGTTTTGGCGTTATTTATTTTGGATTTATATAGGCTGTCTCTTAGGAAGCAGAGGCTGATTCCTCTCTCATTAATGCCACAGTGAAATTCTCGGCAGTCTCAGGGGCTGTGTGCTGGGCCCCAAACAACTAGGTTATAAGAACTGAAATGATGTTAACATCGAACACCTGATCCAAAGCCCACTGAACTGAAGAAGAGACTTTCTGTTTACTGTCTCTGAAGATGCATCTGTCTCAAAATGAATACATTACTAAGATTCCTCAAGTAATTTCCAAAGCTTTAGCAAAAGAAGAAATAACAAGCTGCTATAGCAGAAGGGTACATACCAGGAACCAAATGAAAAGGTCCTATATGCTGGTGGATAGATCAAATATAACGGAAAGAAGGGAGGAAAAATTAGAAGAAACTTATTTCAGAATTTTTTGCATACATTTTCTAGAGAGGCAGATGGCCCTTTGGCACAATTTATTTCTGTATTACTAAGTATCAAGGTGACAGGAACCTTAAAATGCAACAAATATCTAAATAATGCAGGCCTGTGACACTGTAAGTGAGGTAGTAATGTTCATGGGTTGTTCCATCTTCCCATACATCATCAAATCACCAGCAGACCTGAGAAACCTTTCATGCCCCTCTTTAGTGTTTCAGCTTGCAGTAGGAAGTCCCACTTGAAAGTGTGGAGCTTGGAGCTTCTTTTTGACTATTCTTTCACAGCAAAATCACGTCTGGTAGAATGAGGTTGTTGGGATGTTCATCTCCATGTACTGCCTATCAAGCAACATGTGCTTTTAGTGACCCTATGTCCTGCTAACACTTGTGTATTCTTCAAAAGCTATTGCTATCAACCTGAGGTGGATAAATAGCCTTTAACTTCTTTTCTGTGCTCTGTAGAAAATGGTCTTTTGTTTTCATTTACTGGCCACGTTTAACCTTCCATCCTCTTTAGCTGATTTCTGATCCCTTCCAAGTCCAGGAGGTCCTTCTCTGCTTTACTCATTTCTCTGATCAGACACTTCCCTCTTTCCAAACACTGCTTATTTTTTTGGCCTATCAGTCTTGAGGTCTTCAAATGAGAGAATTGAATTCTATTTCATTAATATATCTTCTACTCACAGTTGCTCAAGATGCACATTCACTTTTTAACCTGCATCCCATTACCCAATTATCTCAGCCACCTTTTCATTACTTTTCTCTCTCAGAGACAGTTTGACTACAGGCCCTTCTGCAGATGACACGTGGCTCTATGTTCCCTATTTTCCACTTGTTTGCCTCTTTTGAGTTGTGGCTTCTGACCACAGCAAACATACCAATTCTGAACATTTCAAGAAATCACTTACTCCAGCATTATTGTGAGTAAGCCTTCTCATTCTGGCACATCAGAAAATCGACGAGCTTCATTCGCAATCAAGCAAGATCACATCTGAACATTCTGCTGCTCCCCCTTGACATTTGATGCCATAACTTAACATTTGTTCCACCATGTGTCGCTGGTCAATATCTCCTGGCAGGAGGTATCCATCTCATTCACTGTCTGCATTTCCCTTTTTATTCCCTGCCAGCTGTTGTGTTGGTTGCTCACAACTGCAGAAGAATCAGCTGGCCTTTCCCTAAGCAGACAGAGCGTGTTCTATTCTCCTAGTAAGCCACTATATCTCAAACAGTGAGATGAAACCTGGCACAAATAAAGTAGTTTGAGAGGAACCCAAGGGGTTTTATGTTTTCTTTATAAAAAAACTATATAAAAGAGGCAACTACGGAGAGGAATGTGATCATCGCTCCCCACAGCTCCTTGTGATTACTGCCAAGGCCATGAAAGCACTCCAAATAATGCTGTGGGGAATGCTGTGATACCCACATGAGATGCAGGTCATCTTCTGCTCGTGCAACCTGCCACTTGGAAGACGTATTGCATCAGCAAAGGCAGCCAAGTGTGAATAATCTCTACCAAAATAGCTATAAAACTATGTTAGCATTTCCACGCTGGTTGCAAAAGCATTTTCTGGTGTTGATCCAAATTCAGATATTAAAAAAACAATAATAATTAAGGGTCTTCTTGCCATTCAGTGCTTTGCCAGGTTTACGGGTCTGCCTGCTGGGCTCACACTGTAGGCAGTGAGAAGCTCAGACCGACGGAAAGTCTCTTCTGGGACTTTCTTTTTGCTGACACCACGTGTCCTCCTGCAATGCCTATCTCAGAACAGCCTCAAATTCCTCTGCCCTAAAACAGGCACGCGTTCTGTAACATTGTTAAGCATCCTGATAAGAAATGGAAATGTTTTGCCCATCTCCGTGCCCTGCCCCGCTCCCTGGAGCTTCACAGCAGCTGGATTTCTCCTCCCAGACTCGGCTCACCTGCTGCTCTGACCTCCCTTACAGCTCCCCCGGTCTCGGCCCAACAGATAAAATTCCTCTTTTATTTGCTTTGTTTCATCCCTCTGGAATCCCGTCCTCCCCCCGCCTGCTAGCGGCCACCGAGTCGCTCATCGCCCTTCAACGTCACCCCACGACCCCCCTCGCAGGTGCAGCAATGTCAGGCTGTAGTGCAGGTGTAATACATGAGCTGCAGTACATTGCCACACGGAAAGCTCTATCGTGTGACGTATCGTAGGTCGTGACAGAACCCAAAGCGGAGGCGGAAGGCCCCAGGCAGTTCACAAGGACACAACGCGCGGGACAGGCCGCGGTCCCTTTAAACACCATTCTGCGGTTCACGTCGCCGCCGTCTCCTTGCGCTAATTAGCGGCGGGCCCGGCGCCGCCCCCTTTCCTCCAGGCCTTCCTTCGGCGGCTCCTCCAATCAGCGCCCGCCCGCGTCACTCTCGGGGCAAGGAAACACGGAGAAAGGGGAGAAAAAGTTTGGCGAGGAGCGAGCGGGGCCGGGAGCAGCGGCAGCAGGTGAGAGCGGGGCGGCGGGGCCGGCGGCGGCTGCGGGCGGCGGTTCGGCGCTGAGCTGTCGCGTTCTGTTCTGTTTCCCCGCCGTGCTCGGGGCTGTTTTTCTCCCTTTTTTGGTCGTTCCTTCCTCCCTCGCCCCTCCCGCGGCCGCCGGGCTGCGTGCGCAGAGCCGTCCCGGGGCAGAGGTGTTTGTACGCGTGTCCCTGGGCGGATAAGGGAGCTGCCCCGAGGTGCGCCGTGCCGTTCTGAAGTCCGTTCCCTGGGTGGCTGTCCGGGCTTGTCCCGCACGGGGGGGCATTGCATAAGAGTTACGGGGAGCTAAGAGGTCCTTCGGTTCTTCTGAGGCTCCGTGCTCTCTCAGCTGTGCCAAAGTGCGTGCGCTGCGGGGAAGGGTGCAGCGCTGTGAGCTGCCCTGTGAACTTTAAGTGGGGGGGGAGGGGGGAAGAAAGCAGCTGCTCTTTTTCTCCTCCTGCTTCCAAGCAAGTGATTTGGCTTGGTGTCATCTGAAACGATTCCTTTTGCAGAAAGCTGGTCCTCCTCTGTTGATAATGGTAACTCAGCAGTTGGGGGAAGCAAATCTGCCAGTTCCTTCCTTGCTCTCTTTCCCGTGTCTGCTTTAACTTCTGTCGCTTTGCTCTTTGAGTTCTGCCTGGTTTGTTTATGTGCTGTTGCAGTACGAACACCTGTTCTTCGTATTAATTACTGCCCAGCCTCGAATAAGAGGCCTGGCTCTGGCCTCATCCATAATATATTTATTCTGGCCAAAATAACAGCGTGTTCCTGCTTTTTTTTTTTTTTTTTTTTTTTTTTTTTTTTTCCTTACGATGCTGCGTATCAAAGCTGACACATCAGTGGCAGCACTCCTTGATTTTACTGCTTTCCTGATAGCGTCTTCAGCAGGGAAGGATTTCCTCTATCCTGTGTGTGCTTCTGAGGATACCTCTTAAAATAGCTTTTGCCTTACAAAACAAGGAATCGTTAAAATAATAACAGATTAAAATCAACTTACCTAATCGTGTGTTGTTGACACGGATGACAAACATTGTGTTTCATAATATACCTTGGAGAGAGTGATCTAAGAACGTAAGTTTACATTTTAGCTGCTTGTTATTTCACGGTCTCGGATGGTGCATACAAAGCCTTGTACAAATAGCCTGAAAGAGATAGTGGCAAGTTATCGGGAGAGCAGCACTGACATAAACTAGTGAAAAGTTGCCATGGTTACAGATAAAGGTAATCCCTGTTTCTGTAAGAGTGTGTCCTTCTGTAACAGCTGTATTAATCAGTTTGATTTCGGAGGGGATTAGAAGTACCCAAACTCCTGGCTCTGTTTTCTTGTCAGCTAATAGTTGTGCAGCTCTCTTTTTAATTAAGTGCTGAATAGACTTGGACTTGTGCTCAACATACTCAATTTAAGCTGCAGAGAATATTATAGATTATACACAGATGCAGGTGAAGCATGCTGAATTAAGTGGAAACTGGCTTTATTATTATTTTTTTTTCCACCCAAGAGTTACCTGACAACAAAGAAAAATCTTCCTAAATCCTTTTTGGATCCTTTCTCAGGTACTCTAAAAAGAGTTCTGTGGCATCTCATGCTGCAGCCCTCAGCTATGTGTCCGTACAAGATGTAATTCCTTGTTCTGATCTTAAAAGATACATATATTAAAAAAACATAATAATATCAGCATGGCAGCTGCTGGGTGATTGAGAACAATTATGGCTGTGCAGCTTGTACATGAGGAGATAAGAGAGGAGCAAAAAGGAAAGAGAAAAAACAAAAAAAATAAAAAATAAAAAAAATCAAAGCTGTTCACTTACTGGCTTGTTCCCTGCACAGGAGGAAGCGGTTGGAGTGTAACATGTGGATAAACTTCAATAAGTTCTCATGGTAGCTCACCTGTGAGTGATCTGAGATAGCTGTTTGAACTGCAGGGTCTGGGGCTGTCCAGGCGACTACTGAGCCCGCTCTGCTGGAGGCCTGATATTTACCATGTGCACCTCTCTGTTCTTTCCAGGTTTGATTATTGCGTGCAGTAGTACATCTTGGATCGAAAGCAGCAAGGGAAATCTCAGGAAGTTCTTCAAGATTACTGCAATCTCATCAGTCTGGTATGTTGTGCTCCCTAGGCTCCTGGGGTAACAAGTTGCATTCTTTGTATGCACGGGCCTCCTTAGTTACTGCTCAGGACACTGAAGTTTCTAGGGCTTTGGCTTGCTACCAGCAACATTATTCTCAGGAAGCAGTATGCTACCAAGAGCTATGGAACTTTGTATTGCTGGGGTAGTGCAGGAGATCACTTTCAGTAGTGTTATTCATACCAGGGTAATGAACCTGCGCTCCAGAACCTTCAGTCAACATACACTCTGAACCTGTTTTCGTCTTGCCTGGAAATGCAAGGCAGGACGGGCACTTCTGCAAACTCCTTAAACAAAAACCAAGTTGGAAAGTAGCTACCCCTGACTGATTGACTCTCTAGAGGCTGCACAGTGGTTTGCTGAAGAATGCATAAGAATATGAAAAGGAATGTTTTTTCATCATGCAGGGGTGCTTTTTTAGGTCCTTATGTAGACATGTTGTTTAGGTTTAGTAAAACTGCTAACTTTTGAAATCGTCTCTCAAATGCCAAAGTTCTGAAATTCCTATGCTTATGTGCTTTTAAACTGATGTATTTGCAAAGGTCACTAATACAGCAAGTTTGAGAACTGCAGCTTACAAACAAGTATTATAACATTAACTTTTTAATTTTAAAAGTATCTCAAACTAAAAGACAAAATCGGCACATGCTGTAACACTGACACAGTTGACAACAGGAGGGTAAAGTCCTCTTTTACAATTCAAGCTCAGTGTGTCAAAGCAGCACTTCTGCTGCTTTGCTACTTATTAACGTGTATAAAATCCAGAAGTCCTGGGTGTTTGTGACCAGTGGAAAGCAGGTGCAACTTGTGAAGAAAGCTGTGATCTGGGAACCGGATAGCAAGTAACCATCTCTGTATCTAATCGCCCCACAGCCTTCCGTGCAGCTTTTGATCACTACTATTCTGGTCTCTGTTGGAACTGCTGACTTAAAGATGAAAGGCTCTGGTCTTGATCTCTTGAGCTGTCAAGTCCTCCAAACTTACTGTCTTCTGTATATTTAAGATTACAGAACAAATGGGCTTATAGCCGTTCCATGATTACAATAGTCAAATGAGAGTCAGGTGCTCTCTTGTTGTTGTCCTCAGAGCAAAGTTCAGTGGCAGCAAACCGAATCTCTTTTACACTGCTGTCAAAGCTTCCCTGTTTAGTGTACTTGCTGCTGCAATCTACTGGTTTATTTTTTTCTGCATTACTACAGACACTGTAAGAGTAACAAAGGCGTAACTTCAGCCTAGACCTTAAAATGATGTCTCTGCATTTCCTGTGTAGTGTCTGAGTTTGAAGAGAGAATAGATTACTTGTGTTCAGAAACCAAGCTTATAAATTGGGCTTTTTAGTGATGAGTTTTACTAGATTTCAGCATGGGAAATAACTAGAGTAGCAGTTTTTTTAAAATGTGGACTTCCAACATCTAGATACAGATGTGTGTACCCACAGTTTCCAGTTTGGTGAGACAGGGCCAACTGTGAACCTTTTATTTTTTTCCCCCCTGTATCACAGATTTTTGTGGGGGATCTATTACTTCCATGCTGATAGCAAGTTACTCCTGGAGCGTTCTTAGTGAGATAGTAGAGCGTTGTCTGCTTGCTTTAAAATGAAATTAGTGAGCAAATCAGGGAGGTCAGTTCTGAGCAGAGGAGAAGCTGCTTTGCCATTCCCCCATGCCGTGGTGAGCCACACTCTGGCTTATCAGGAGGTGAGCAAACTTCTGCCAGATCAGCAAGCCAGAGGTGCACAGAAGGGGCTGATGAGCACCACAGCTGTGGTGAGGGAGTAGGGCACGCTGTGTGGCTGGGAGGGGAAAGATGGGGAGAAAGGAGGAAGAAACTTGTCCCTTGTGCTGTGATAAGGAGCTACTGGCTGCCTGGTTAACAGAAATGTGAGTTCAAGTGCAGGATGTTTAATGATAAGTGATTTCTCATCACTGTTGCAGTTGCCAGGTGGTTAGGCTTCTTTAGTTATAGGTTAACATTTTTATTTTTCTCCTGAAAGCCATAAAGCAGTGTTTGCAGTTGTCACGTTCTCTGCTAGCACTGGGCAGTTCTGCTGATAAGATGTGCAACTTCTGCTGTTGTTGTTATTGTGGGCCTGAAGTTAATGTGCTCTGAATTGAAGCTTTCCAGGACTGGTCACTGAGATACTTGGAAGACGCTTTGCTGGTATGCTTTATTTGCATGAACTATGTGCTTGGTTTTCATTGCTTTGATAGCTGTGGTCAGAAGTGCTGTGTAAGTATGGTCTCCTGGTTGCCCTCGGGGTAACTTGAAGTCCTATGAAGTACTGGATTCAAACATAAGGGTTAACAGCTGTTGCTTCCAGCTCAGATTTTAGGTTCTGTAGGGAAAGTTTGGTAAATCTTGTCAAAGGTATCTCCATTCTTGTCATGCTTTGTGCTCATTAACTGAACAACTGCTCAAATTGCTGCTTTCCAGTTCAGTTTGGATTTGTGGTGTGACAGATCAGCCTGTAATATGAGGTAGCAGGAAGCATATGTGACTGTTTGAAGGGGGCTTAGACGTGTGTTCAGAAGGTGCTTGTGTTCTTTTTGGTGGTGGTTGTGGAACAGCAGCGTGCTGAGCTGTGCTGGAGTTGGTTGGTGTGCACAGGGTGGGTGGGTATCTGTGCTGGGGGTGAGAGAGGCATTGCTGGGGGGAGAGGTGGGAAGAAGCAGAAACGAGGAGCAGCTTTTCCCCTGTACAGCAACAACCCAACCCCAGTGTGTTTATGCGGGCAAGCGTGATAGCTTCATCCAGCTTCATATTGGTAGCTACCTAGAAATAAGCACTTGAAACCGCTTTATATAAGGCAACTTTGCTGGTGAGGTAGGCATTGTGTAACTGCTGGTTCTTGGTGGGTGTGCGAGGGAAGTTGCGGATCTCTGGCCCACCCCAGGTTTGTTCTCCAATGGGATTTATCAGTGCTTGTGAAATATTTGTTACGCTTTGTTTCGTTTTGACTCTTCCTCTATGTTCACTTGACGGGTAGGGAAACCCTTACAATACCAGCGCCGGCTATTTGCGCAGCACGAAGAAGCTGTGCTGTGGGAAACGCTGCCGGCCGTCAGAGCTCGAGCAGCTCCGTGCAGATGTGGCGAGCCGGGGGAAGGCTGAATAAGCACGAAAAGTTTTGGCAGCGCGCAGCACCTCGCGAGCGGGAGGCAGCCGCTTCCTGCCTGCGCCGTGCTGACTCACGCCTCGAACCGGGAGCGCAGTGTGGAACTGCCCTCTGCGCGTATTTTTAGCCGGGTTACTAATTCAGGCGGCGTGCCGGCTTCCCGGGGCAACTGCGGCGGCCGCCGGGCCCCGAACCCACGGAGCCTCTCGTCTCGCACGGTGCCACGCGTGACGGCGGTCGGGCTCGCCGCGGCGGCGACTCGCCGTGCTCCTGTGCCGCTCAACGCCGCCGCGCTGTTCGGAGGGGCGACGCCGTGCCTCGCGTGGGGTCTCCGGCGGAGCACGCGTGGGGCCGAGCCTCGCGGGGCGCTGCCCCTTTAAGAAGCCGCTCGCCCAGAGTGCTCGGAGCGGGCCAACCTAACCTGCTGGCAAGGAAAAGTTCTTTCTATAATGGATACACGACCTGGCCAATCGCCGAGCGCAGTCCTGCCGGGGGAGGCGGGGCCTCCTCGCCTCGCCCAATAGCTGTGAGGTAGGCGGGGCGCCGCGGCCAGGCTCGGTTGCTCCGCAGCACAGCTCCAAGTGAAGTTAATCTGGGGTGAAGCGAACAGAAAATTGTGGCGATCCGTGGGTAGGCATTTTCCCCTTCTAATCGCGTCGTGTGGCCGCGCTTCGCCCCCCGGGGCGGCGAAGTGCACGCGCGTGGGGCTTTTCTCCATTGTTTTGCTTCCTAATGATGGCAGAACATTAACATTCTGCAGGGAAGCAGAACAAAAGGGCTCTTTAGGCAGGAAATCGGGTGCCGGGCTCAAACTTGCCCGAGTTTCTTTTGTCGCCGGGCGCCTCGCAGCGCGTTGCTCTGCCCGGGAAGGTCGAGCCGTGCGGGCAGAGCGTGGATTCGGAAATACCGGGGGCGATGCGCTGTGCCGGAGTTACACAATGTTACGGAGAGGGAGAGCTGGGTTTTAGCCCCAACTTCGCTCGTTCTGATGAGATTGGAGCTAACGAACGATGACAGCTGCGATTGGATTATTCAGCGATAGCGTTTGCTCCGAGCCGTTTGTCTCCAATTGTCCATTGTTACAGCACGGCAGACCGCTCTGCTGCCGGCTGTGCTCGGCGAGAGGAATGTCGCTCAGAACAAAGATACGTACAACTCCATGCGAGGCACGGCGATTTTTTTTTTCTCTTCTCCTTTTTAATCAGCTTTGGCTGGGGCCGTCGGAGCACGCACGGGCAGGGAACGTCTCTTGCCCTTCCAGCAGGCTTCCCTTCGGGGCCCTGAGAGCTCTGCATCGCCCGGTGACAGCGGGTGTCTGCTTAGAGGGAGGATTATTTTTAGTCTCTTGTCCCAGACGTGGCGTTTAAGGCCCTTCCCAACACTATTTTTAGCGATACTTTATGCATCGGAGGGACGTTGAGGAGCAGGATGAGCCCAGTGTGCCAGGGTGGCATGGGACAGGGCTGGGAGGGAGGGGAGCAGGAAGTGCGAGCCAGGAAGTCGGGGCTGCGGTGAGAGGGCCGTGAGTCGCCGTCCTTCTGGTCTCTCTGACAAGTGTGTTGGATGAGGCCACGTACAGAACAATGCTTTCAAAGGGGTCAGCCTGTTTTCTTGCTTCCCTAAATATTTCCTGTCTTTTTTTTTTTTTCTTTTTCTTTTTACAAAACCGCTTGTCTGTGCCCAGCTCCTCCTGGGAGTCGGAAAGCAATACGCGTGGCCCTAATACTTGTTGAGCCTCAGTGAAGAGTTTGGTGGGATTTGTGTGACTAATCGAGATAAGAGAACGGCTGTGGAAAGCCATAGTTGAATCTTGCACTGTGCAAAGTGTGGTTGTTAAAGCGTCCCTCACGCTTTCGGTTTCGCACTGAGCCCTTTTGCTTTCTCCCAAAGCGATGGGTACGGATTGCTTTTTTGAAACTACATCAAAGCATCCTGATGTGGTGGCGTCTTGCTGGCTTGAAGGTCTGAATTGCCATCTTCTATCTGCTTACAGCATTTTTAATGCTGGAGATCATATTTATACCTTGGAAATACTATAGAATGAGCAGTGACTATATGCACTCAAGGGGTGAGCCAGTTCTCTGGTCTAAAGGGAGGTAATTTAGAAAGGGGTGTATATATAAGTTTGATTAGAATCATAGAATGTCCCAGCTTGGAAGGGACCCATAAGGATAATTGAGTCCAACTCCTACCTGGGGTTTGAGTAATTTCTTAATTTAAAACTGACACTGGGCCAAGTGGATGGGTTTCATGTCTCAGGTGGGGGCAAGAACAATAAAACAGTTTCCTTCCATCTCTGTAAATGGATGCTATGTGTATGTGAGTTACACTTGTTAAACTGAAGTAAATTCAAGTGTTTGGCCAAAGGCTGAGAGTCAGAACAAGGCTGCATCCATCAGGCAGACTTTTGGCTCATGGTGCTTGGTGTCTGAGGAGCCATTCTTCTCTGGTCCCCTCTACCTCTCAACTTAGTTAGGGAAGACACGTTATCTGGAATCAATTTGCTGGATTCATTCAGCATAGAAGTGAAGTGCTGGTCTCTCACCACATGTGTGCAGTTCTAATACAGGCTGTTTGTAGAAAGCAAATCTGCCCTGAAGGATCAGTGTACTGCTTTGTTGGCACAGCTGTACAGCTTCTGTATTTGGGCTACAGCATTCAGAGCTGGGGCTGGAGCTGTGCTGTCCCCACGCTGATTGGTTGCTCCAGTGCTCCTTGTTCATAAAACCTTCCCTTGCACGTGCTCCATCTGCACATCTTAAACACTGTGAATGCGCTGTGGGATTTGTCTGTTGCTTGTGCATCCCGTTCTGGCACATCTCTGATGTAAGAGATTCTTAGAGTGATTGTAAAGCCATGTACAAATTGCAGGGCCTGTTATCCTGTTGGCAGTGCAGAGGACTGTTCTCACCAGTTCCCAGTGCTTTGGGGTGGGTGGCTCTCTGCAGGGTCACCCCATGTTCTGCTTCTGGCTAACACGACTTAGTGAAGGTCGTGCACCTCCCATGGGATGATCTTTGTAAACCAAGCCCTGCAGCCTTAGGCAGTGGGCCTGTCCTGCAAACAGCAGCTGGGCTCAGGGTCCCTGTTGGGCTTATGGTCCCTGCTGAGTGCCTTCTGCTCCCTGCCAGAGTGGTCCTGTGGGTGCTGCTGGCAGAGCCAGCTACACTCACTTGCATTGCTTTAAATGAGTGGCCTGAGCCAAGCAGGCTGGCTGTGCTTCCCTCTTCTTTTTCCCCCTATTCCCAGAGTGGTTTAGTGATCATTTCTGTTAATTGCTTTGTGCCTAAGGCAGAAAAGGGGTGGGAGGGGGGAATAATGTCATCTTAGAACACTTCAGCCCTACCTGCAAAAAATAAAATAATAATAAAAAAAAAAACCAACATCTGTCCCTGGTTTCAGGCGTGGGGCTGTGCTCGCTCAATAGCTGGCTGTTTGTAGGAAGGATGTGGAGCTGATACTTGTAGCTGGGGTGTTGCAGAGAGGGCTGGTGCTGGAGGTAAGGCCCCAGACAGGTACAGGGCTCCTCAGGACATGGTCGGCCTCCTGGGTGGGGCAGCTGATGGGGCTGGCCATGTTTACACTGTAATAACGTTTTGTGAAAATAAGCAGTTAATTACACATGACCTACAAAGGAATAAAAATAACCGAGGTCTTTTCTTGCTTTTAAATCCATTTAACAGAGGCATGAAAGGTTTGGGCTTTTTTAAACCTGCTTTTTTTCTTTTTTTTTTTCTTTTCTTTCTTTCTTTTTTTTTTTTTTTTACCTTTTAGAAATATCAGGAACATTAAGTCTTTCTTCCCTGTTCTTGTTGGATGTCTCAGATGTGTCATAAGCTTCTCAGCCCTTAATTGAAGGGGTGGGGTGATATATTTTTAACAGATCCCTACTTCCAACTGTGTTTATAGGGCTTTTGAGCTAAATCGATTAGCAAAAACAAAGCTGTGACAGTGTAGAAAACAATTTCTTCTCAATGAAGTTGTATTTGCTTGCTTGTTCCGCAGTTGCTGACAGAAGCTCAGGTGTTTGGTTTTTTCCATCAGGAAAGTAACTTTTCTGGCTATTGAATTATGCATTGAGATTAAGTGAGTTAAATCCTAGCGCAATCCATCTTTTGTTAAATTTAGATCAACTTTAGACGATCACTTGAGTATTATTTACACTAAATGCAGAAGTTCACTTGCATATTTCATAAAAATAGTTCCTTTTTGAAGCAACAGTTTCATTAAATGCGTGGTTCTTCCTTTAAGTTAATGGTTCAGCAGCCTTGCAGAAGCCGTTGCTGCCTCTGAGCTGCAGACCACCCCTGCTCAGCCATTCTGTCCTGTCAGGATCCATTTGCGTCACAGCACACTAACCTTCAGGACATGGTATTTGTCAGCCTGAAATGTAATAATCCTGTATCTGTGGCACTGAAGTATAAACAGCACGGCTGCCTTGGCAGGCCCTGGCAGCCACCTGAATGCTTCAACTAGCCCAGGGTTGAAGATGACGCTTTGCTGGCATGTCCTGTGATTCATGGTGCTGATGCATTCTCAGCCATGGGAGGGATTAGGGAAGAAAACAAACTTTGTTATCAAATTAGCGTGGCAGCCTAATAGCAGTACTTTTGAGGGCAGAAGTAAGGTGCTCTCAGCTTGTTTAAATGTTTTGCGTTGAGTGTTTTGGTCTTTTTGTTTGTTTTTTAAACAATGATTTAACTTTTGGCCATTAGCTTAAACAAGGCAGGAGAGCAGACTGTGTGTGCCATCAACTATAAACACTGAATTGGACTGATGAAAGACAAATATTGCATGAGAAAACAGATATTTTCCATTGAAGACTTGAAAGTTTTGGAAATAGGAGACAAGAACCTACAGGCAGATAAGAGACTGCAAAGGAAGCTGAATTTGTCTCTATTTCTGCTATGTAAACTTAAGATGCTTTCCAAAAATGAACACGGAATCAAGACCTTTAGTGCAATTAACATAGAATGATTTCTGTGCAGCAGAACCTCGATCAAGGTAGAAGCAAAGGAACTCGCTGTGTTCTGAGAGTGTTTAAAAAAGAGTGGGGTGAACAACCCCCCAAAGTTTCCAAGTTCAAGTTTGCGGACTCCTTGTGTTGGGACCTGACCGTCCACATATCATAACGGTGTGATGTTCTGTTGGGTACTGGTGCTAAGTCATTGAATGAACTGATTTTATAGGGGCTAGTTAGAACTAGTTATCAACCCAGTATTGTCATCTTGGTGGAAAGTAATTGTTTTAGTGCTTTTTGATATCACAGTGGTTTCATTTTGCCCCTGCAGAAAACAAGTACTGATATGGAAGGACTTACCTAGATGAAGTTTTAGGTAAGAGGCTGGAGAATTGCTCAACTTGTCAATTGCTCAACTGGAGAATTGTTTGGAAATCGGTGTGTTTTGTGGGGGTTGTCTGAAGTATCGTGGAAGAGCAGGAAGGAGGCATTAGTAAGGATGGGTCACGGTGGGTGTGTTATTAGTTATGTAACTGGCTGAGTGTGACCAGCAGAGCTGGGGCTGAGACCAACCCCCAGGTTAAGGAGCATCTGCATTGCTTGCGCAGGCCTCGCAGCCCTGTGTGGATGTTTTGCCTTCCTAAAAAGTCTCGTCAAACTTGGCTCAGTGCTTTGATTCCGCCTGAAAACTCCCGAGTGCAGCAGTAGAATAACTGACTTGCTTTTAAGTTTGTTTTTCTTTTTTGGAGGGGGGAAGGGAGGGTAAACAACCACACTGCCCCTCCCAAGAAACAGAAGAACTGAATAACTCTAATTTCACGCTGCAGTCACTCAGCAGGTTGTTGCCTTCCTGCCCTTGCTTTCTCTAACTTAGTGTCTGTGAGACTTCTGGTTGATTTGGTCTTACTTATTTTGATCTGTCTCTACTGCAACAATTAGCTCGTTCTTCAAAGTCGTGGTGTTAATTTTACCCGTGGTTATTTGGTATGTAAATAAATCCCTGATTAGTTGTTACTTATCCTTCTACCTCGGGTCCCCCACAGCACAATCCTGGTGTTTCAACTGTCAGTCTGTTCTACTGGGGGATGCTTCTGTCCTTCGTGCAGCTGTGACAGTACTTTCTTACACTGTGAAGGCCTGAGGTGAAGAACTTGCTGGAATTTCTTTGCGTGGCCTGGTAGCTCTGTCTGGGGAACTTGCACAGGGTGGTATATATGGTGTGAAACACATTGTCGTGTTGTGGGGTTTCCTTAAGCAGCTTTGGTGTTGTTTGTTACAATAGGTGAAAATCTTCTCTTAAAACGCTGGGTTATGGCATTGAAATTGGTGCTGGTGTTTTTTTTGTTTTTTAAGTGAAAGGGATAAAAATATTCTTCAACGGTGGTGGTTCTTTTTTTGTGTTCCCCTTGGGGAAAGGAGTGTGAAACAGGAGGGACTTCTGGGAGATGATGCTGGTGCATTGGACTTGTGTTTTTCAAGCTGCAGCAAGCAGGTGGTACTCATGGAATTAGCCTAATGTAAGGCAGCAGCTGAGGCTGTGGTGCATGTGAATGTGTCTGTAGGTCAAGTTTAAGGGCCTTGGTATTGCTGATCTCTGGGTATTTGTAAGCGTATGCCGTAATAAATGGGAATATATTGTCCTCTTTATCCATTGTTTCCTGATAGAAGTCCCATTGGCCAGTGCTTGTCAGTGGAAGGGAATGAGTGTCGTGATAAAGCCACGCAGCTGTCCAAAATGAGGTTTGGTATCTTGTGAACAGGCTTTGAATCGTACTTTGGAATGGATGAAGAGGGAGCTGGCTTTAGTATGCCAAGCAAACTAATTGAAGTGAGGTCTGGCTTGTTTTCCTTGCTTTTCTATTTCTTTATAAGATGAATTTTCCTTTCTCTGAAAGGTGTTACTCTGTCATGTGTCGATGTATTCCACCAGAGAATACAGTCACTGTGGTAAGGGAAGAAATCAGATGTACTTCAGAAAGTGTTATAGTTCAAAGTGTTTTTAAAAATGTAATTTTCTTATATGCTTAGTGGAAAAAGGGGAAATCCCAAAGCGCAGCTTAACAGCTTGGTCCTTTTGGATACGAGTCCCTCCCTTAATGCTATTTATGGCTGTATTTTTCTATGTAGAATTGTAGAAAGAACTCTGTACAAAGGTACCATCACAACAAATGGGAGGCAGTGGCATCCAGCCATGCTATTTTTAGGCTATTGTGCTCCTAATTTGCTGATCTAAGTGTTCTGGACAGTAAGTGGGAGAGACATTGTACTAGAAATGCACGACCATGTAGTAAAGTCTTGTCTGAAAATGGAGTGAGTAGCAAACTTGCTTGTCAGAAAAGCAGTTTAGTGTTGTACCTGAAGTGAGTATTAGTAAGTAAAAAGGATGCCCTGGTACTTGCAGTGTAAAGACTGCCAGCTTCCAAGCAAGACAGCTCTGGCTCCCATCCTGCTCAGGTTGAGGAACTGAAATGTATGCAGTCTCTTCTGTGTGGTCTTAAAAGTATTAATGAAAACAAAGATTGTCTGTTCTGTGATAGCAGTGAGGGAAAATGCCAGGTGTCATCAATTATGTTTCTTTCAAGAATTCTTAGGTTTTTCCTAAACACTGACAATCTTTCCATCTGAGCAAACAGTGTAGTTCTAGAAACCTTCAGAAGGCAGAATGCCTTACGCTCTGCACGTTGCCAGTTGTTCCTTAACTCCTTGCGTGTTAATGTGACACCGCTTTGCTCACTTAAGGCTGACGCAAGGCAACTTGGTCTTCGTTGTCCCTCTGCCCTCTCGGTGCCACGTGCAGCTTGTGTTTCTCCGTACGCTGTGGCTGGGCAGTGGTGTGGAAGTTTGGTTCCCATATTGATTTGATACTTCCACTTTTTTGCTGTAGAGCACTGCTTCCTTGACTGCCCTGGCACAAAACTGTGGAGCTGCACCAGGAACCAGGCGCAGGAGCAGGAACAGGCCCAGGCTTTTGAAGAGCAAAGTCTTCAAGGCAGATGAGTGCCTGGCACAGCAGCATTGTGTCAGAAGCATCTGAAGCTGATGTAATGCCCCAAATACCCATATCTTTGCATTGGTCACAGGGAAATATGTGTTGTATATACATGTGCTGGCTGCACTTGGCTGTTCGTGTGCTGCAGTGTTTCAAACAGTGTAAGTGACAGCTGAAAGGAAGGTAAGGGAAGACACAGAACTTAATGGTTAGAATGAGTAGTTAGTTGATGTATTCATCCCTTTGTCAGTAAATATGGAGTGATAGATAAATACCAGTTGCCCAGCATGATGCTTACTGATCAGCTGTATTTTCCAGTGTTTTCTGCAGGGTCATTGGTTTTGATATTTGTGTGTTCAGTAGCTTGTTTGGAGACATGTAAGCTGTCTTCTCTTGTGCTTTTTTCCTTAATTATTATTTCAATCACAACAACAACAGAAAGCCTAGAATCACATTAGGGTTAAAGCAAAGTAGCACCTTGGAGTCGTTGGCTAAATTTAACTGCGTTCCAAAAGACCAGGAATGCAGCTTTGCCAAAGGGAATATTATACCTCTTTTGCCAAAAAGTTGTCCCTAAATACCCTCTTTGTTTGGTCAGGTTTTAGCTTTAGGTTAAATTCCCCATCGAACCACAGTAAGAGTATTGTATAATTTTGGACACTTAAATTAGACATAGTGCATAATTCTAAATAGAACAACACGTCGTGCATGGTAATCACAATGTTCTTGGAAGTTAAGCTGAATTCAAGCTGCCCTAGCCAGAAGTGATGATGATCCTTTTATTTATTGACATCCAGGAACCCTCATATTAAAGCAGGACCTCCCTTAGCATTAGGCCCACGTAGAGCTGTAGCATTATAAGCTAATTAAAATTCTACATAGTGCTGTTTACAAAAACAAATTATAATGTGTTTTGTGCTTACTGCCAGTTCTGAGCAACAGGTGTTTTGTTAGCAAGAAGCTGTCTATTTTGGGAAGTTGTGTTAAAGCAGCTTTTATCTCTTCTGGGCTTGATATGCTTAAAATAAGTGAAACATGCTGTATTGAGAAAAGATCACTTCTCTCTGAATCTCAAAGGAAGCGATTACTGAATCCAAGTCTATTCTTTTAATAATTGTATGGGTAATCTTGTAAATGTTTGATCTTCCTTAAGTGTTTTTTATCAGTTTGTAAACCCAGTCCTGTTCTAAAATGGCATCAGTGATAGTTTATGGAGCCACCTTCCTTGTTCATCCATTAAACTTCCATCTGGTGCCCAAAGGGAATATTGGAAATTCTAGAATCCTCTAATTTTACACATCCACTGACTTCTGAAATGGCTGCAGTGCATGATAGCATGGTGGGCTGCACGTAGCTCTGTCCTGCCCGCTTCAGAGCAGCTTTCTCATCTCTTCCAGGACATCTTAAAAGAAGGCATTTCTACAGTTTCAAATAAACACTTTATTTATAGGGCTGTGATTGAAAATATAGAGAGTAGCTTGAGGACTCATGCTGTCTTTGGCCTCAGGCACTTCAATGCCAAAGCTCAGCTGTGAGATAGCACTCCCTGCAGTTTGTGCTGGGGCAGAGAGGAGCCCATCAGCAGTGCCTGATGTGGTGCAGCTGTGACTCGTGTGAGTTGGGAAGTAATTGCTGAGATGGTTTGCTGTTCTCATGGGTGTAACTCCTGGATCTTTATTGCTTTCGAGCAGAGAGATGCCTGAGCTGCACTACCTAAAATTAATGCTCTTTTCCTAGCAGTGGTGTGTTCTATCACCATTGTGACTTCATGGAAGGTGTCTGTGGCACGCTTGTTGCAGAGCCAGCTTCCCAAAGGGGAAGGCAGGCCTGCAGCCTCCTGCCTTTAATCATGGGAGGGCTGAGCTGAGCAGTGCAGCCTCGTGCCTTGGGAGAAAGGAGCTTTCCTCACCTTTGTCCTGAGTGCTGGTGGTGCTGGGCGTTCCTTGGGCTGCTTCCCGTGCTTCTCACAGCTCGCCCAGATATACCAATGCAAAAGCAGCTTGCAGAAGCATAACATGCTGGCATGCTCTTTTTTGGTTCTCTTTTCCTGGTCGGTAGCACACTTGAAGATTGTCTTCACTTTATGTGAAGCAACTGTGTTATTGTATTGCTCTTTGCGCTTCTAATGTTCAACCAGTTCCCTTCATTAAAGATCCATGTTGTCTCGCTGTAAACAAGTACATGTCTTGCTCTGAGGGCTATCTGCTCTTTTTTCTCTTCAACCCTAGAAGTGATTTTTGTGGTATGTGGGTTTTTGGTTTTGTTTGTTACTTGCATGCAGTTTGACCTCTCCAGAAAGGGCAGCCTTTCAGATAAGCATCACAGGAGAGCACAGAACACGTGGTGGTGTTTCTGAAAGCCTCTGTGTGCTTCTCTGGGCTGGGGTTTCTTGGGGTTGCCTCCAGGTGCATTGTACTATTGGGAGTAATGTGAAGAAACTCTTGGATTCTCAGCCAGAGAAAAACTTTCTTTGAATCTCATCAGGTTTGGGTAATGTCGTGCTCAAGGGCCTGATGCTGGTAATGCTGCACTGTGAGTCTTGGTGAACTAAGAAATCCAACTGCACTTGTTTTAAAACAAACAAGCAAAAAACTATAAGTAAGACATAATAAAAAAAGTAGTACTGAAAATAATAAACCTTGGCATGCTTTAGCACCTTGACTTGAGGTGGCTGTTTTTCTGCTCTAGGAGGAATATTCTTGAAGGTTTTACACAGAGTGCTGCATTGAGCCCTTTTGGTGCTGCAGCACTTACCAGATGTTACCCCAGCATCACGCAGCCAAAGCCAGCAGCTCTGCATGGCAGCTTTCCGGAATTCTGACACTTTCATGAAACTCCTTTTGTCTGTGCTCTGCCTCTTTGAAATCCCATGTAAACAGATTGACTGCTATGAGGAATCACAATGAAACATACCTGGTACTGTGCTTGTTATTTTTAAGGTGCAGTAGTGAACGTCATGGAATTACCCCTTCGCTTGGTATGGCGAAGGTACTAAAGGTTTGGAAATGAAATCAGGAAAATATGCTTTGGCTTCTGCTGTCTGCTCGTAGGTGCAATGGTGTCTGCAAGTAACTTGATGCTTTTGTTTGAGGTGAATGAGAGTTTCAAAGGTGCCTTGCTGTACAGAAGCTCTTCTTTGGCTCTTGTAATCCCTACTTTACAAAGGTTGAATGTGGCCACAAGTAAGTAAAGTAGCATCTATTAATAGTGCATGCAGACAAGCGTGAGAAGCTGAATCCTCATTATCAGTGATCTTCTTGATACCAGTATAGAGTCTGCGTCTTTATTTTTGCCTAGTAAGAGCAAAGGGATTGTAGTGGAATACTTGTCTTGTTCCTCTTGTAACCTTGAGTACAAGAGCAGACAGCTGGAGTTGACAATGTAAACTCTTCCACACTGAGGGCTTTGTCTGTACCAGGTGTTCCTGGCTCCTGCAATGAGGTGACACTGGTTTGTCTTCTGGCTCAGATCAGCTGAGAAAGTTACTGATGCTTCTTCCCTTCCTTTTTTCCCTTCCTTAACACCTGTGCTGTGCTTTCTGTCCACCCTCCATTTCTGAAGCTGCATTATGTGTGATTCTGAGCCATGCAGGCTCTCGGTCTGCTTCCCATCTTAAATGTGGGATATACACTGTGGGGGGGGGGTGTGCTTCCTTGAGGGTCCATACTTTAATTCTTCAGGATCTGACCTCACTGCCTACTTAGATGTAGAAGTGGAGGGAAGAATTCCTATAACTCTTTAATTTTTTGTTTTGTAAAGCTCCTGTTAGGAGCATGTAATAGAAGTGCTTGTTGTCTTTGAGCCTAAAATAAATCGATGCATGAAACAAAAATAAAAAGCTGTTCAACAAGAATAGACTGGAGCATAAGCATAAGTAGATATTAGATGACTTGTCAAATGAGTTGCGAGAACACGTTATGCAAGTCTTTGGTCACTAGTTTGAATATTATGTTTTCAATATGAAGTCATTACATAAATTCTGCTTCAGTAGTTCAAATCGCATCTTAAAGCCACATTCAGCTGTGAGCAGGAAGAGGTTTGGTGGAATCAGCGGAAAGCTTTCGTGCCTGGGATCTCCTGCTGCTGCGGGAGCTGGAGAACTCCTGTGTGCACAAACACGCAGCAGCTGTGTGCTCTGCTGCTACGCAAAGAGGTCACTGCCCTTCCAGATTTGCTTGCATAGTTGGTCCTTAACCATACTCACTTTTTTTTTTAACCCAGAGGATTCTGATGAAACTGGATCAGAGTGTAACTACACATGCAGCTATGCTGGCAAATCTGAACCAGCTGTAGTGTTGTAGGCAGGAATGCCATGTCTGTGTGCAGGCCTGGCCATAAGGACTGAGGCCCCTGCTCAGCTCTGCCAGCTCTCCTTGGGTCTACAGCAAGTAGCTGGGACGGGGCAATGCCTTAAAGCTCCAAGCCGCCGCTCAGTGAATGTGAATTGGAACCTTTTGGGAGAGAGCAGTAGGGTAAAAAACAAAATAACAGGGCCATTTTGTAGCTTGCTGTGTCCTGGGGTTTTGTACCCTGAGCAGAGCCCTGCTTTCAGTGGGGCACCTAAGCAGCTGCTCCCTGTTTCTGTGGCTCCTGCTGTGGTGACCTGTAACAGTCAGCACTTGGGAGGCTTCTGCAGCAAGACTCAGCAGAGCTCTTTTCTTAGGCCTGTATTTGCTATTTATTTGGATAAACCTGGAGAGGAATGCATTTTGCTCTTTGTACCAACGTGCCTTTTCACACGGTGATACAAGTGGTACCAGACATCCGTACCTGTATGTTCTATAAAGTGAAATGTGTTTTTAATCTACACAGCTTTGTATCTTGCTTGTGTTTGGACCTGGGATGAAGCTTTATATGCTTAAGCAGCACCAATGCCTGTTTTTGTTGTTGTGTTTTTTTTTTTTTGTAGTTTCTTCCTTGCTTCTTTAGGACGAGGGGAGATGACCATTAGCACTGGTTTAAATGAACTGTTCCATTATAAATGTGACTGTGGTAAAGGAGGGAATATCTTTAAACACTTGTTTAAAAATTGGAATCAGATCTGAGATGAGAGTATGTTGATACCTGTCAGTGCATTGCTCAGTCTTCCTTGACAGTGAAGAGCACCTTAAACTCAGCTCTCTGCTTTCTCTTGGAGAAGCATTTCCAAAGCTGGCATCAGCGTGGTCCAGACTGCATTTTGGTTGGCTATGCACCTGCTAAAAGATGTCTCAGTATTGACAGCTTTGAGTAAGATGATGTAATTTGCAGTAGGAGAAACTTTAGGATGAGGTGTGAGTAAATGCTGTTGAAATGGACGTGTCAGAATGGGAAGGAGGTGTGAGGACAACTTGAATTCAGGAGATCTTTTCCTTAAGGAGAATGGATGAAAGGAAGGCTGACTGCAGCCTGGCATTTTGGGGCTCCTAAACCTTGTGTGTTTAATCCTACTAGATGCTGCTCTCTGATCTTACTGATTAACATTTCAAGCCTATAAAGCTAGAGTATCAGCTCTTTGAAACGAGTAACACAAACATTTTAATTAAAAAAAAAAAAAAAAAAGAAAGAAAAAACCCAATAGCACAGTATTGTGGTGCCTACTCTGGAGGGAAAGGAGGTTCGTAAGTATTTTGTTACTTTCTTTGTGAATTACTGGGAGAGCTCTCTCTTCTCCCAGAGAACCCAATGTCCAGGGGAATGTAACCAGCTCTCACAAGCCTCAGTTCTGTATGTATTACAATCACTGGTCCCCTTTAAGGTGGTTCTCTGTTGCTTGTTGTGCAAAGTAATTTCCTCTCTGAGGATGTGCAGTAGTGAGAGGGGAACAATTGGACCTGTGCTAGTGGTTGAGATGGTCTGAAAGGGTCGGAAGGAGAGGACTTAGCATGGCGGGACACAGCTCTGCAGGCTTCTTATGACAAGAAACATTTCTGAATTGAGCAGTAATATGAAGTCACTGGAGGTGATCTTAAGTTCAGCAATGTTTAGCTAATACAAAGAGAGGCCATTTCTTCTGTAATCTTCATCAGAGTGGGTGTGTTGGGGCTGTGCTGGTTTAAGGCCCTTTCCCTTTCTACAGTGCTCTTCCCTCATGTTGGTGCTCATGCAGCTGGCTGTGCAGCTATGCTACAGAGCACTGCAGGGAACGTGCCTGAAATATCGTGAAGAGTTTGGATGTTTTGTTGGTTCGTTTTCTTCTTTTTTTTTTTTTTTTTTTTTTTCCCCCAAAGATGGATCAATTCCTGTTCAATCTATGAACCCTATGAGCATTGTGGTAGCGCAGCTTGGGGGGGGGTGGAGATGTGTCCACACTGCTCTCAAGACCTTGCTGTCACTCCAGCTGTGAAGTTTATTCAAGTTTTGTGTTCAAGCCAAGGTTGTAGACAGATGTGAAGCTACAGATAGGATATATAATTCAGTAGGCTTAATTCCTGGTAACAGCTAGCTTCCACTACAAATGGCCAGTCCATTTGTAATCTTTTCATTTTTCTTGCACTGTGTGCTGGATCTCAGCTGTCTGTCAGACCAGTGAGCTCCTCAGTTCACCTGCACGAATCTTGCTGGTTTTCCATCACACAAGCAAGCTGCTCTGACTCACCATGGGATTGCCAACCAAGGAAGGGGTGGGAGCACAGCAGGGGCTGTGGGAGCAGGCGTACTCCTCCCACAGCACTTCTCAGGGAGCAATTTCCATGACAGCCCACCATTATGTGTGATGGTTGGACTCGGTGATTCTGTGAATCTTCCTGTTTGAGGAGTTATGGACGGTTCTGAAACGATCTTCTGAGGCTGAACCAGAACAGCTGTTCCACCACCTCTTGCTATTAGTGCCTGTTAAGATGGGAGCAGCCCTGATTGCTGTGCTTGCTGCTGTTTGGCTCCAATGGTGTGTGAGAGGTGAGGGAGAAGTGCCAATGAAGCATATTCTGGGGCCTCTGGTCCCTTGTGTTCTTGGTGTCTGCTTTTTGGTCAGTGGTTCTCCTACTGCTTGAAGCCAGCTCCTCTGCTGAAATGAGTTGTTCCATGCATCTTCAGCTCCTGCGTCTTGCACTCTGACCCCTCTCTCTTGCCCAAGAAGCACATCACAGAATCACAGAATGGCCAGGGTTGGAAGGGACCTCAAGGATCATGCATCTCCAACCCCTCTGTCACATGCAGGGCCACCAACCTCCACATTTAATGCTAGACCAGGCTGCCCAGGGCCCCATCCAACCTAGCCTTGAACACCTCCAGGGAATCTCCAGGGAATGTGACAAACATGTGACAAACAGCTTGGCTGATGCGGTTGGATTTCTAGAGCTGATCGCTTATTTGATCCCTTTTAGTGCCTATGAGCGTTGCAAGGGTGGGAACAGCATGGGAGAGGGAGTGAGAAGCTTGGCAGCTAGAGCTCATTATGCTGATTTGGCATTGTGTGGCTTTAGGGTTCAGATGGTTCAGGTCAGCCATCTCATCCTGGAGCTTGCAGGCTGCTAATGAAGTGAGGCTGTGGATGCAGTTGCCCCTTTGGAATGCAGCAAGCTGTTGTGCTGTTTCAGCTCCTTTCTCATTGAGTTTTGTACTGTTGCATCAGTTCAATACTATCTCTTCTTCATTTTATTCCCAAAATATTAGCAACCAATATAGGAACTTCCACTTCCTGTGGGTTTTACTGAAACTCTGGAGGCATCTGTGGCACTTCCCTTGTTGATCAGCACATTCTGGAGCCTCATGCCATTGGCTCGTGTGCACTTGGTGGCTGGATCCGCTGGTTAAGGAACTCAGGAGCTGGCTTTTCTAGTTTTTCTTCTGGTCATCCTTGTGCACCTTTCACAATTTGCTTATTGAAATGGGGCAGACTTGAAGTCCATTATCCAGAGATAGTTACTGTGCGACTGCTTTAGCACCTGCTCTGTTCAGCAGCTGTTCTTTGGGCAAGAAGAAAAAAACCAGTAATGTGCTGTTACTGAGTTCCTATGTGCTGCTTGAAGCTAGCTGGTGAATGGAAAGACAATCGTAGTAAAACTTGAAGTTCAGTCTGGTAGGGATTTTAAATCTAAAATTAAAAGCTTTGTTTTTGCCCAGTGACTGAGTCTTTGTTAGCTGTTGAAATGCTCTGTCCAAAGTGGCTCTTAATTAGATTTTCAATCTTAAATACTGTATGCCAGCAGTGACTTGTGTAAGGTTTCATCTTTAAAGTGGTTTGAGTTACCAAAGCGCAGACAACTCGTGTTAATTTACACTTCAGTCTTCAGCTGCACTGTGTGAGTGGGCCCAGCATGATGAATTCCTGCATAGGTTACTTGCAGCTCTTTCTTTGGGGTTATCTGGAGAAAAGGCAGGCAGGAAGGTGCTCCTCCACTTACAAGTACAGTACTTCAGCAAAATCAAATCTAGCTGCCATTTGAGGTCAGTGGGGGGCTGTGTGTGTTAAAAGCAAACACTTCTGTATTGGGGTGGGTCAAACAGCTGAAAGAAGCTTAATTGCAGGTTGAAGCTTAATAAGATACTGAGATTTTCTTTGTCTTCTGTGTCTTACATTTTGAGTACTTTGTTGTCCTCAAAGTAGAGCACTTTGCTGCTGTGAACAGGGGACTTGGCTGGTGTTCGTGTTGCTCTGAGCTTTGCAACCTAGAGACTTGCTTTTCAGTATCAGTTCCACGTGCTTTTGGAAAATGAACACAAAATGCAATGGGTGTGTGACTTCAAATACACACTGTGTAAAAGGAAGCCTTTTTACCCAGGCGTATTTCATCTAGTTTTGTAGCTAGACAATTGGTGAAATAATCAAGTATCTTACATTCTCTTCCCTTCTGAGTTTTCTTTTTCTGTGCTTTTGATATGCATGCTGACATTACTTGTAGCATTGATTTTCAGTGATGCTGCTAATCTATCTTCATTTTGTCTTACAAGAATTGTCTGTGCTTCATCCTAATTTCTGGTGAGGAAATCTAAAATGGTAGACCTAAGCTGATCTTGAATAAAATAGCTGATACCTTAAGATACTTAGTTTGTTAAGGAGAAACACTTCTTTTGCAACTGGTGCAAAATTGGGCAGATGTATCTATATATATGAGGAGGAAAAAAATGAAGATGTATTTTGCCTCAGAAAGTAACAGATGTCAGAAACTCATCTACAAGTTAGGCCATTCGAGAATAGTCACGAAGTTAAGGATACCACTAAGGAGGATCACTTGTGGTAGTTCTACTGATAAGGTTTAAGGTTATCCTTAAGCATCTTGACGGAGCGTAGAGAAATACAGATTTCCAAATATTAAGTGTAGAAGAGTTTTTCTGAGGCGTCTGAATAATGGGAAATATATCAATTTCAGGTGTGTAGAAGAAGAGAAAATGGCTCAAGAAACCAACCGTAGCCAAGTGCCTATGCTTTGTTCCACTGGTTGCGGATTTTATGGGAACCCTCGGACAAATGGCATGTGTTCAGTATGCTACAAGGAACATCTTCAAAGGCAGAACAGTAATGGTAGAATTAGCCCTCCTGGTAAGTATGATGTTGTGCTGCTGTTGGAAAAATTGAAATGGTAAGCTGGATTGCTCCTTGATCGTGGCACAGTGCTAAATACACAGGAGCATTAGTGCAAACCAATAGATTGTATTCATGTGCGTACTTTATCTGATGGATTGAACTTGGATGAAATGCTCATGGTGTTATTGTACTGCAATTAATCTGCTTAAGGTTGCTAATATAGATTATATTCATATGATGATTTACAATTCCAAGAGAAAAGTGCAGAGAAATGTTAACACATTTTTCCCAAAGCTACTGATAGTGGAGGAAACATCTGTCTTAGGGGATGTTTGTGAAAAGCATTTAAAGTATAGGTTTTGCAGCCTGATGCTGAAGAACCAACTCCCAGATGTTTTTTTCTATTTTAAGAAAGGCTTCTCCTCCTTAATTTTTTTTTTTTGGGCCAGTGCCCAACATATTTGTTCTGTTCTGCATAACTGATTTCCCTAACCCACTGCAATAAAAATCCCCTCTTTAGGAGAATGTTGCGAGGGCTCTTCACCTTCAAAATTAATGGTGATTCCCTCGGGAAAAGGAACCCTTTCTCTGTTCTATTTCACTCTTTCAGATTTCAGCATGGCCTGCTGTGGGAAGGACTGTGAGGAAGTGCTTCCCTCTAGAATCTTAGATGCCTATTCTGGCTTGGTTGGATATTGACGCCAAGCTTCTCACGTTGGGCTCTTTTGTGAACTTTTTTTTTTAAATATTATAAAAGTAATTTTTACTTGGAAGCTTCAGCTTTCATTGCTGGAAACCTAGAGATCTAGATTCTACAACTTCTTAGTGTATCCTAAGGAGATGTTGAGATGCTGCAGTGCTGTATCTCATAGATCCACTCTGGTTCGTTTAAGAAAATCAAACCTATCATGTTAGAGAACTTGGAGTTTATACTGAGAAGGCTATTTGTAGATGCTGTAAGTAACAGAAAATAGTATTTTAAAGCTCTAGTTTTGCAGTTTTGTGCTGTGAAGCTTGTGGGGGCCTGGGGCTAGAACACGTTTGAAATATGACCAGACATAATTACTTTTTTGTAAAACTATTTTTCATTATGACGTAGACTGAGATTCAATTACTTTCCTGGCTGGTGTCGTGGGGGTCAAAGAATAGTTGTGTTGTGTAGTTTATGTAACTCTTGGAAGTAGTGTAACACATTTTACATTAGTGTCTTCCTTCCAGCAACTTCTGTCAGTAGTATAACTGAGTCCTTACCGGTTCAGTGCACAGAAGGCAGTGCCCAGGAAACTCAGTCAACTTTAGATTCTTCATCGACTCAATCTATGCAGCCAAGGTAAGCTGTTTCTGTCATTCTGTCTTTTTTTGCATGGAAATGTTTTAGTCTGCGTGATGAAATTAAGTGTGCTTTGATTCTCCATAATTAAGTGCTAGGATCTAGCTTAGGAAAGCATCTAAAATTTAACTGAAAAATTTAAAGCATGGGATCTCACAATAAATAGCAGAGGATCTGTTAGCTACATTTTGCATTCAAATGCAAATTTCTCTTTAGAATTTAGCCTCAAATAGGAGCATTGCCAGCTTCACGCTGTTCCATAGAGATTTATCTGGCTAGTCTTCCAGCTCCACAATTTGCAGTTAGTTGTCTACTTACCAAGGCGGTGTTTTTTCCATTCCAGACGCTTGAGGATTTTGTAAAAATGGCAGAAAGTTGTTGATGAGTACTCTCATAAATGTATGATAATGTGTTAACAAACTGGTTGCTTTGCAAAATGTGGAGCATGCAGGGGAAGGATGTCTAAATCCTAGTACAAGTTGTACTGCTGAATTGATGTCTTATTAAACAAGTCATTTCCAACTGGATTATTCAGGGAGACGTAATGTCCTCTTGTAAATCACTCAGACTTACTAAGTGCTCTCCATTTGTGAAAGCTAAATATTTATTTGCTTGGCTGTATTTCAGTTATGGATTGGTATAACCAACAGCAACTTTAGAAGTGCTTTGGAATTTTTTTGGAGTGAGGAATGTTAGCTACGTGGTGGAAGCAAAATGAAAATCTGAGTAAATACTGCTAGTTTAAAAAATGAAATGTAGTAAAGTGCAGACCAAGGGTAAGCAGGATTTAGTTTCATTAGTTATCGCTGACTGATTCTGTTCAGGCTGTTTTCTACCCTATAGCTTTTTATAGGAGGTGTTATTTCTTGCTTGCGTCCTGCTCTGAACTGAGTTCTGGGTGCTGTGCTTGATGTCGTATTTGATCTTTCTATTCTGGGATTTCTAACTGAGGTAGAATGTAAATATCTTACCCTCCTACAACAATTACAGTAGGTATTTTTAAAATAAATTAATGAAAGAAGAATCATCCAGGTCAGTGCGCAGAGGTGAACCAGTTGAAGTGCCTTGGGTTTGTTTTCCCACCCAACCTGTATTTAAAAGAACTGTATTTGATCAGTAGCTTGCTTTTGGTTACAGGAGAAAGGAATGGCTGTTTGTCTTGAGCCTTGCATGTCAGAAAATCAACATCTTTCTTTTTTCCAAAATAAAAGTGGGGGTTCAACCTCAGTCTCTGGTAGTACCTCACTGAGCCTTTTGATGCTCTGAGGAAACAGCTGCGAAACATAACATCCATTTTTATAGGTGTTCAAACTTTCAGGTCGAGAGCTGCATGCAACTCTTGGCAATTAAAGTGACCACCCAAATGTCCTGGTTGTATCATGGCCTTCGGGAGGGCTTTGTTAAAGTGTGGGCTGCTGATTGACCCAACTTTTCTTATTCAGAGCAAATCCCTGAGAACAACGGGAGAAAGAAGTTGGGCAAGTGGGTGGTGTTACCCCTCACCTGGGACTTGTGGCACAGAAGAGCTGCCATTGTCTCTCCCATTACTATCCAGGGTATTTCACTGTGGCTTTTCAGCTGCCCTCTGGTTTTAGCAGTATGGCTGACAGAGTGGAGAAAGTTGGCCATCAGTGTTTTACACTGCACAAATATAAGCTCTGTAGAACTGAGGATGCTTTACTGCTGGAAACATTGACATGCTGCAATTTTCTTGTTCGTATCACTGGAACTCCAGAAGTAGCTCCCCTACAATTATCTTGCTGGCTAAGGTTTCAAAAATCTTTGTGTTGAATGTTGCTTCTTCTCTATGGAGGAATAACATACTGAACTACAGTAAATGGTTGGGGGGTTTGAGATTATACGTTTTTTGTTAGTTGAACTGGCTTACTGCGTTCAGTATGAATGCAAAAATGTTTAATTTTTCATCAATTCAGATTGCCTCGTAATCTTAATTGAACTTTGGTTACAGAAAAAATATTGAAGTAAAAAGTATTGGCATGCTGTCTTGCCAAGACTTACTCTAATGTATTTCTTTCAGGAATGCTCTGTAGGACATAGACATGCTTCGTGTTAAAAAACAAAGTATAACTTTTTGTTTTTTTTTGCCTTTCAGCCCTGTATCAAGTCAGTCACTTTTAACAGAATCTGTAGCATCATCCCAACCCGATAGTACAGCTGTGGACAAAACAGTACCTGAGACAGAAGAGTTGCAAGGTTGGTGTCTGGTTTTTGGAGTTGGATATTTGTGTATATCTTTAAAACCTTGACTGTTTGTTATACACTCCTGTTCAAGAGATGGTTCATTCTCAGAACTAAATGTTCTGTGAAATCAGATGTAAAAATAATGATAAACTTAATGTAAGAGTCTTCAACTGGAGATTTCTGACTTTAATTGCAAATTTCAGTAACAAGTGTGTTAATTGAGGTTGGAAATACACATCATAAATGAATGCATTGTTAAGTCTCTATGCCACAGCTACTACATGAGGATAGGCTTCGGAGAATTCATTATTTCTCAGGTTGGTAACTTGCTGATTAGGCAAGCACCATGGAAGCTTGAGTGCATTTGTTACAGAGGGTGTTATGACATAGCTAAAAACAGTGTCAGTGTAAGCACGAAACATCTATTGAAGAGCCTTTTGCCTAGGGACTTGATTGATTTTTAGTGTATTATTTTATCAAAGATAAAATTACTTTATTATTAAGTTATGCACTCCAGTTGCTTGGAGAAAGAAAGGAAAAAAAAAAAACCACCTGAAAGGATCATTTCAAGTCTGGCCTATAATCCTTTTTGTTGTTACAATGTAAAGAAATTTTTTTGTTATTTTGTTTTTTTTGTTGTTGTTGATTGTTCTGTTTCTGTAGGGTCTTGCAGAACTTAAATGCCAATAAACACTTTAGTTTTCTTAGGAAAGTGCAAAAATCAGATAGTATACCAAATTTGTTCAGGCCTGCAATCCACAGACTTTATAGAAGGTACTTAAAGGTAAGTCAGTAAGTATTCTGTGTTTTCTCTTGCTGACACAGCTAAGGCTTCTGTGTATAGAGCTCTGCTTCTGCAGACTTAAAATAGTAGTTCAGGTTTTCCCACAGATACAGTGTGCCATTTCACTTAGTTGCTAAATACAGGTTCTTTTGAAACTTCTGTTATTGAAGTTCAGTGTTTCAGGTATTTTACCAAATCAGAGTTGTCCCTTTTTGTAGGGTAGAATAAAAGAGTCATTCTCTGTGACTGTTACCTGCACTCAGCAAAGTCTTCTGAGTTTCGTAACTACAATTTCTGTGACCAAGCAGGTGGAAAGATTTTAATGCTTAGGCTTTTTTGTACTGCTCTTTGCAAAGTTGATTACTGGAAACATATTTACATCCAGAATGCATCTCTAAGAGTATGTACTAGTATGCATTACTTCATTTTCTGGAACAGAATACCTCAACCTTGACAGTGTGCACAAGGCATGCTCTTAATATACAGATCAGTGACTGCACCTAGTCTGAGAGAAAGCTGTGGCTGCAAGGGCTTGTAGGTCTCCAGTTGTGGATACTTGCACAGTGGAGGTGGCTTTTCAGGGTATATCTGGAGTTGTTGTACCTCTGAGTAATACACGTGTGGCTTTGCTTTCATCTCAGTTCTGCAGTATGGAGAAACTGGGAAGCATTGCTGTAACCCTGTAAGCTCCTGTACAGGTGTGTCCCTTGCAGGGGACCTCATGGTTAGATCAGTCAGACACAGAAATGTTGTACCACGTGTCACATCTGTATCAGATTAAGCCTGTATCAGGCAATATGATGTCAGTTCTTTAGGCTCATCATCTGCTGCCAGCTTTTTCTTCCTCACTCCCAAAAGCTTCCAGAACCTCTTAGTTTCATGATTCTTCTTCTTCCACCCAGAGCCTGGATTAGTGTCTCTGTCTACATATATATCTTGCTTGCTTGGCTTAACAGCAAGTTGAAACTATGGGCTTACAGCATGTACTGCTTTTTCACTTGGAGGTAGGGTAATAGTATTGTAATTTAAAATAATCTTTGCTTTTTCTGTGATTAGACCTCTGGAAAGATTTTACCCTGCAAGCTTTCAGAAGAATGTCTCATACCACATTTAGAGAATTAGTGGGAACACATATTTATCCGTCTCTAAAACTAATTCTCCCTATGAGAAGGATAGGAACTAGAAACTTTGATTTCAAGGGTATGTTCCTATATTCCCATTTTACAGAATGCATTTCAAGGGTCAACCTACGTCAGGTGTTTAGAGTGTTTCAGCTGTGTCCTTTTCTTTGTACCTTATTAGTTTCTAAACTAAGAACATCAGCACGTAATTGCAGTTCTAAATTACAGTCCCTATTTATAACTGGCTGTGGCAGGGTCAGCCCCATTTTTCTGAAGATTACTTCTGTGCTATTCCTTAACTGAAAACTGTATGAAATGTAGCCTTTCCAGTTCTAGCCTTCTGCTTTGAAAAGTGCAAGTTTGAAAAGAAAGCAACTTGTATTGAATGTTAAGTGGACTTTATTGCCTTGTCATAGCTTTGCATCCTAAAGTTTGTTTTTTCACATCATTCAGAATTTGAATTTTAGGCTTCTGACGAGAATGTAATAGGAATGTGTGAGGCAGTTAGCACTGACTAGCTGTGTAGCATTAAAAAGTCTCAGTATGGTGGGAGTCCCAAACTAAGAGCTTACAATTCTTGCACTGTCTATGGATGGGGTGTGGAGGGGGATTCTCCTGTTTTATCACTTGCTCAGCATTTATTTGGAAAAAAACCTGCTTTTAGGTAGAGCAAAAAGCCCAGACAGGTACTTACCTTTTAATTTACTGTTCTTATGAACGTATCATTGAAGGTGACCTAAAATGAAATGCACAAGTAGGTACAATCCAGCTCTTCTAGCAGCTTTCTTCTATTTTGAGCATCGCTGCAACTCGTTTTAGATTACCTTGTGGACTGCTGTACCTTTCACTCAACGTTACAGCCGTGTTACAATTAGTCAGGATTCCTTGTTTGTTGGGCACTGGGTTAATTGGGCTGCCTCTTGGCAAGCCTGCAAGCGAGTGAAAAAGGTGTTCCACTGCTCTAGGCTTAATGAGTTTAAAATCAGTCAGGTTAGGATTCATGCTTCGTATTTCAGAAAGACTTTTTAAAAGTCTTTTTAAAAGGAAATCAGACTTAATCCAACTTGAGTAACCAGCTGAAAAGTGCATGCTTGTTCTCAGTTAAGCCAGCTGGTTTTGCATGTGCTTGGCTTTGGTTGTGGGGCTGCTGCTTTCATTGTGAGGTACCACTGACTGAATAAAAAGCTTTATTAAGAATAGTTACTGTGAAATTTTACAGGAAGGTAATCTGGACCTAATGGGAATGCTGTTGAGCCAAAAGTTAATCAACTTCAGTGGGCCTTACCAGGGCTGTAAGTGGATACCAGTGCTGGAGTGGAACTGCTGGCTACTTGATGTTTTTGTGGCTGTACCAGGGACTCGGGTGTGGAGGATGCTTATGATAGAAATGCAGAAGTAATGTAGGATATTTTGATTTACTAGAGGAATTCTCCAGGCAGAGAGGGAAGGATGATAAAGATTTAAACTTAAATTCTGTAGGTAAGTGTGCTTTTACACAAGATAGCATTAAAATAAACTTAGTGCCTCCATATTATAACACTGTATGCAAGGTCTCTCAGTAGTATACTGGATTAGTTTTTTTTAACTTAAGAACTTCTGCTTTACTCCTAAGGTTGTTCAAATAGCACAGATTTTTTTATGATGATCTTTACTTTCTAGTTCATACCCATAAGGAATAGCTTATGTTTGTCATCAGCCAGCATTTAGGACTTCTGCCTGTGGTGGGGGGAAGGCTAGCCTGACCCGAGTGAGAAGAGGAGCCTTTTTAAATCGTTTGGGAACCTAGCACGAAGTGCAATGATAAGGTTGCTTTTTGCTGTTGTTGCATCTTTAATTTGAGGCTGAAACAATCCCTCTCATTTGAGGAGAAAATGCAAACAGGACTGGAATGCAGCAGTATCCTCCTGTTGTCTTTCTGTAGGTGCAGTGTGTGTTAGGCTGATCACTTTGGCTTGTTGTTGAAAATCAGTAGCGATCTTCTAGTTTAACCTTATATTTCATTTCTTTTGGGGAGTGAGTGTTCTTCATCCTAGGTTTGATCAGATGTGCTTAAAAGGTAAATGTAGCTGTTAGTCTTCTTCTCATGGGAATGACCTTTTTCTTTCAGAAGCTCTGCCTGCTAGTAGAGGTGACAAACATAAAACATCCAGAGCAGGCGGAGAGGAGAGAACAGATGAGGTGTCAGCAGCTTTGCAACAAATGTACGCAGTTCTGTGTTGAGCCTGCAGGGATACAAGAACTGAAGTGTGCTTTATCTCCAAGGTGGTGTTTTCATGGTCAGAGTATGCTGAAGTTCAAGCAGACTTGGCATGAGCAAAGCACTAGCAAAAGCTGTTGCCTCTAGAAGGAAATCCAGGCTCTGGTTGTTTTGATCAGCTAGGAACACGCTCTGTAAAGCAAGGGACTTCTAGCAGGCAGGACAACTTGTCACCTCCTGAGGGGTGAGCGTTTCTTCTTGCTTTGTTCCTTGTTGGTTAGTTGGCAGCTTGTCCTGGTACTGCTGGTGCTTCTGTTCCCCAGCAAAAGGCAGAGCTGGGGCTGGAGGAAGGGAGGGGAACCAGTTCCAGCAGCACAGGCAGCAGCATCCTGGAATCCAGACAAAATACAGCAGCTGGGAGTGGTTGCAGCATATTTCCTGTGAGCTCCAAGCTGGGTGGCATTGCATTTTATCTGGCTTTTTTCTATCATGTGTCATGCCTAGTTTATAGACAGAGCACTGACACCCTGTTATCTAAAGGTGACTTATTAGTTGGGGCATTCATGATTATCAGAGAGGATCTTCAGTCAAATCTGTCTTCGGTGCAAAAGCAAACTGAGAGGCAAAATGTATGGTTATTACTGTAGACAGAAAATGACTTGTGGCAGCAGTAGAATCTTCCCACTCAGTTCAACAGTAAGCAGCATCCCTTAAATATTATTAAACCTTTTTTTCTAGTGTGAGAGTCTTATGCACAAAGTAAATAAGTGTATGTGTAGATTAGAGAGGCTTGCTATGCAGGGAACTGTGCCAGCTTTCCTTAAATTTGTCTTACAGTTACAGAGGCTTTCTGTAAAAACTTACATTAAAGTAACTGGATTTTGTTACAAGAGGAAATGCAAGCCTGAGTTGTTAGCTCCAAAATGCCAATTTATAGCATAAAGGCTTCTTAATGAATTAATAAACACAGGAAGGTCACTGTGTAACACTGCTAGAATTCACTTGGTAACTCTTCCCACTTCTGATACTTCTTGTGTGTCTTTCAGTCCTTACTGCTTTCATACTTAACTTGCAAACTTCTCGAGCCCTTCTTGAAATCAAGTTTGCTCTGGTATCTATTTTTGTTTTGAAAAGTGAGGAATGTGCAAATATTGAGGAAAACCAACCAGTTTCTGTTTTGACCTGAGCAAGGCAAATATTGCCAGTACTTTTTGTTCTTCCACGCAATCTGTGAGCTGTCTTCTGTATGTGAGAGAACACTGAAGTAGTCTGAACAAATAGTAGTCTTAACAAATCTCTTCAAACTGAGAGAGGTATTTCCCTTCCTCGTGGGTTTCAGAGAAGTGGACGTCCTGTAGTTCTGAGATTCATGGGCAAAGGAGTGACTTCCTTGCTGTAGATGTAGGTGAGCAGCAGCATCATATTAGTAGAGATTGTTCTGAAACACTGCACTTTGTATGGCCGCAGTATTGCAGCCTTCAGCAAAAATAAGTGTTCCAACATTTAGAAAGGAGTATTTTTCATAACACATCCTCATAATATACGGTGCTCCTAATGCTGCTTAAAAGCTTCTTTCTGTATTTCCTGTTTTAGGAAACAGACCAGTAACACTGGTGGGAAACACTTGGTGCTGGATGTTCATTCTCTCCTCAAATCTGGCAGCTCTCTCTTAATTTTTAAACCTATTTTTACTTACTCTGATGTATAAAGGGATGGATACCAAACCTGTTAATGTATGGTAACTTAATACTGTCAATTCTATAAGGGCATTCAGTGAATTCTCTCCTTGAGTTGAATTGAAGATTTAAAGGGAGGGAGTGCTTTGAGTACATGACTCTTCACATACCGAAGTTGCAGCGAAATTGCTAACCCCACAGCCTGAGTTGACAATATGGGCTTTAGCTTATCGTATCATATAAACAGAGGAAGAGGTGAGAAATGTTTTTCCAGTGTTCTCATCAACTTTTTAATATTAGCTTCAGTGTCAGAGAATGCAGAGCCTACACCTGAAGAACAAGACAAGTCACTTGACAAACCAAAACAGAAAAAGAATCGCTGTTTCATGTGCAGGAAGAAGGTTGGACTTACTGGTAAGAAATTCTCATTTTGCTTTTTCTTAAAAAGAAACTTAAGCTATGGAGCTTTGAAAACATCTTATGGCATAAATGGGGCACGGTCACTTCTTGATGCTGTTGATTGAAAGAGCCTTTGCCCAAGTTTTATTTCTAGCTGGCTTGTACTAGATCTAGTCTTCCATGCATTTGTTCTGTTTTTCAGCTTCTTTTCTTTAAGTGAAATTTATAACTCCAAGCACTGCTCTTTTGAAGTCTGCTTAGCTGGGGGTTGGCTGATAGCTGGCTGACATCTGCTAACCATCATTGCAGTAGGTCAGTGGAAGGGCCTGAGAAGCTTGCGTTGTGTGGGATAATGGTTCAGAAACAAAGAAAACGATCCAGAAGTCTTCAGGGATGTGTTTTGTACTGATACATAATGCAATAGGAAGGACTGGTCAAGTCTTGATTTAAATACTTAAATGTATTATTTGTGATTCTTATGCTTTCTGCAGAGCTTCTCTTTGTCTGATTGACACTGGTGACAGATTTATTGACAGTGAGTGAACACGTTCAGGATTTAAAACAAATGGTTATGCTCAGAACACGGAATTGCCTAAACTGATGTTTCTGTCCGCAGGGTTTGAGTGCCGGTGTGGGAACGTTTACTGCGGTATGCACCGCTACTCAGATGTACACAGTTGCTCTTACAACTACAAAGCTGATGCTGCTGAGAAAATCAGAAAAGAGAATCCTGTAGTTGTGGGGGAAAAAATTCAGAAGATCTGAACTGCTGCTCCTGCTGGAATACAAAATCCTTTGACCATCTGCAGATTAAATTGACTTGAGCTTTTTTTCCTTAGTCATCAGGAATGTAGAGCAGTGTACCTTGCCTAGACCTTTTAATCATGCATGTCATCAAATGAATAGATTTTGTTCTTTGTTTTTGTTTTGAAAATGACCGAACATTTATTTTCATTGCAGTTTTCTGTGGCTGAAGACTTAAGTAAAACTTTACAAGTATTATCCTTTAAGATCATTTTAATTTTAGTTGAGTGCAGAGGGCTTTTATAACAAACGTGGAGAAAATATTGGAGGGCTGTGCTTTTCCAGGATAAAACATGCATGCGTTAACTTTGCAGTTTATTTTCTTGTTGTATATAGCATTTCTCTGCAGCACAATTTCCTTTTTTTTTTTTTTTTTGATAATGCCTCGTATGGCACAACTAGTTATCAGTAACTGAATGTATTTTAATCATTATGGCTGCTTCTGTTTTTTTCCCATTAACGAGAGGTTATACATGTTCGCATATTAGCTTGTTTGCACCCTCTACCTATTTATGTATGAATCATTTGTAATGAGAGTGTGTGCTGAGATTGTCTGTGTGGTTTGTTTTTTTTTTTTAATTGGTTTTTGTGTGTATGGGGGGAAGGCTGTATGCACTTCACTGACTGCAGGTTCCATTGGTATTACATCCATCAGTCTGTCTGTACACAATATGAAGAATGATCTGAAGTACCTGTGCTGTATTTATGTTTATTCATGTCTTAACTTTGATTAAATAAAATCAAAAAAAAAAAAAAAAATTGGAGCCCCTGTGGCTGTCACCGGCATCAATAACCTGGATCTCTCCTGCTTTGTTTTCATGGGAACCTTCCACTGATGGTTCCTTTACTTACAGTGCGTTTGTCCACAGGCTGTACTATCTCAGTGCCAGCTATAGGCTGATTTTTATATTTTGTGCAGCATCATTGACATGTGAAGGAGTGGGGTTATCTGTGATGATGTGCTTAAGTTGGGAACGTGCCTACAGATAGGTAAAAGCAATGTCTCCAGCTTTATTGGAGATTAGGCCCTGGAGCCAAGCACGTGTGACTCCGGTCCTAGAAAATACTGCTCTGGGGTTTGTGACTCACTGTGACAGAGCGCTGCACAAACCTCCTTGAAGTTAGATGACAGAATGTGTCCTGAGACAGCTTCTCCAGTGGGACTGTGTTCTCAGATTTGAAATCCACAGGCTCAACATGGAAAGCTGCCACAGCCACCCTTCATATACACATCAGCAGATCTGCAGGTTTGTAAGTAATCCTCTTCTGGGGGTAGAGGGAACGCTTTTTACCATTTTGTAACTGTTCAGTCATTGTCTTTAAGACAGTGTGTTTGATCAGACCCAGAGTGTTTCTCGCCATTCTACCACCACATCCACATAAAGTTTGAGTAGTTTGTGTAGTGTGGTAAATTCAGGCAGTGTTGCTTATCACAGAACTTAGCAGTACACTGAAGTGGGACGAATTTCTCTCCAGGTGGTACTGATCCCTGCCTGAAATTTCACATGGTGACTTGCGGCTGCCTTTGAGCATTTGTGAAATAAATGGGATTGCCTGGCTTTATTTAAGATGTTAAATTTTTAATCAAAGCTGGCTGCATCCTTTAAAATACTGAATGCTCTTTAAAAGCTATGGTTGGCAATTAGTAGATAAAGCATTTAGCACAAACACTACACAGCAGAAGGAGCTTTCTCTATCAGATTGCTATGGAGAGTAATTTGCAAGACCCAGTCATAAATGAGGTATCTTGTGCTTGCAAAAGTGGCTTACTCACAATTGATGAAGCAAAGTGTTGTAGTAAAGGAGGGGAGAATTGACTCCATGTCCCAGTAGCGGTCTACACCTATGGGTCAAAGATCTTATATTTCCTCAGAGCACTTGCTAAACTTCCTCTTATGTAGCATAGAGAATGGAAGAGCAGCAGCTTCTTTTTTCATGGCTGTTTGCTTTTCACTTAGCCACTGCTTTACTCTTCTCTAAATCTTTCCTTCTCAGTTTAACAACTTCCTCTTTACTATTTTTGGTCTCTCCTTTTTCTAGAAGTATCCTTTTCTCTCTTTATTTCCTCTGGCAGTGATACTTCTGGGCTAAGCAGGGAGGAGATGCCATAGATTTTGCAATGGGGGAAAAACAACTGTTTTGTAAGTTCTGGTATCTTAGAGACTGGAAGAAGAAAGGGCAGCTGCCTTTGGAATTAATGTAATCCCTTACTGCTGCCTGTTATGAAGCAATAACTCTGCTGGCCCTTGATTATAAGGTAGGAAATGCGAGTGTGCCAAGAGGAAACTGGACTTGCAGTGTGATGGCAGTTCTGACTGGCAGGGTCAGAGTTGGGTAATTCTGTTTCTACACATAACATTCTGAAAATAACCTAATAAATCTGTTGGTGGCCTGGCTTGTGCAGATTGCTCCGAGTAAAGAATATTGAAAGATATTATGGTCCTGATATATAAACTTGGACTGGAAATCAACCTTTCCCTGTTAGTAAGTTGGTGTTTGCTTTGGCCTTGGCTTCATGTTATCATGGTGGTTGATCTGCTTCTCAGCCTGGATAACCAGCGATGCTTTTCATATTCTGTCATCAGCATTAGGTTAGCAGATGAACATTTTAATTAATACCAGCACATTCACAACACTACAGCACCCTTGCATAAATCTTGTTTTTCAAGATGTGCGCTGCGTATTTGATCCGTGCTTTCAAGATGTTTTCTTCTTGGAGCATGCAGCTTACGCATACAATTCCTGTAACCTGGCATGAAACTTCTTCACAGTGTTAAACACTTTCAGTGATCACTGGAGCAGTTGTATCTGAGATGCACCAAATTTGCTTACAGGGAATTTTGCAGGAGTTGGTGCGAGGCATTGCATTGTTTGAAATAAGAACCCATTCCAGATGGCACCACGTGAGCTGTCTTTGCTAGTAGTGAAGAGCTGTCACAGATGGGCTCTCATCACTGGTGTTGTGTCATCTTGCACTGAATCTCTGCCTCTCCAGCTTGCTCTATTTCTTCTAATGAGTCTTCTCTGCCAAAAAAAAAAAAAAAAAATTGAGCTGGAAGTAAGTTCTTACAAGTTCTTTGCCTTGGCAATCACAAGCTAACTGCACTTACTGAAAAGGTGTGATACCTCTGCTATTTGGTTTCAGTTTCACAAGTATTCCCTCGTTGGTTTCTATTTGTCCTAAATGTGGGTGTCCCATGCATGGGGTAAGGAGCTGGGTTGGTGATCAGAAGATGCCACAGGTTTCCCTGCCCTTGTCCTGTTGTTTGCACAAACCCGTTTTTAAGCTATTGGCGCTGTCTGGCGAAAATGTAACTTGGGTACAGCATTATGAAGCTAAAAAGAAGGTGAAGTGCAGCTGGAGGTGTCAGCCGAGCACTTTCTCAGTGTTGCTGAGCTGCTGGCAGAAGAACTGCTCCATTGAGGTGAGATGGGGACAGTTGCTGTCAAGTAAATCACCCCGTGGAAGGTAAATGGACGGCATCTCTGGTCTCACTGCCCCATCTGGAGCTGTCTGCGGGGATTTCCCCACCTGCAAGGATGGAGCTGCTGAAAGATGGCCCTTGTTTCACATAAGGGTTTATCGAGCAGGAAGAGCCTGTCTGCATGCTGGCCCCGTATCTCGACAGGAGCAGTTACCAGCTGCTGACTCATGCAAACCTCTGGCACTAATTAACTACGGCTGCTGCCAGCAGGATGAGGGGTGGGATGCGGGCAGGGCTGCGATTGGTTTGGGGCTGCGGATGGAGGGTGGGATTTGATGCTGCTGTGCTCCCCCTTTTGACATCTGAAGGGGCTCTTCCTTTGAGGTAGGAACGCAGTGGCCCAGCAGGTCGGGGCTGTCTTTGTGAGCATTCAGCATGTCTTTCATCCACGTGGACAAGGACTCAGATTTCCCTCTGCAAAATCTCCCCTATGGGGTTTTTTCCACAAGGGAGGAGGTGAGTAACAGCGCGTGTTGTCCTTGGGCTGTTGTAATTGTGTGGATCCCGTGAATAGGAGAAACTCCCAGCGATGTGGGATGAGAAAAACCCTTCCAGGTGGTGCAGGTTGCTGATCTGACAGCAGAGCAGGAGCAGCTTTTTGCTTCACGTAGGGCTTCTGGTGACAGCCTCCTCAAAACTGTACTAAAGAATGGAAAGTGTTAATACTTCTGAGGAGCACTTTGGCTGCTGCATCCAATGGTTTTTGTGTAGTTTTGATTATTTTTATTGTTAAATGAATTGTCTCCTGCAATAGCTGTATTTGTATGGGCCGTGTTCTGGCCTTTAGCAGCCTGCTCTCACCAGCTGGGTGGAGTGGTTGCAAGAGTACTAAAGCAGAGCACAGCATGCACATGTTACTTCTGTCTCTGCTGCTGCCCCATTATGGTTTGTTGGGCACAGCGCTGCAGCTAAGTGTTAAATGTGCCAAAGCAAAGCTCAAGCTGCCCAAAGGCTTGAGCCAGCTCTGTTTTGTCGTAGAATCATAGAATGGCCTGGGTTGGAAAGGACCACAATGATCATCTAGTTTCAACCCCCTGCTATGTGCAGGGTCACCAACCACCAGACCAGGCTGCCCAGAGCCACTTGAATGCCTCCATGGATGGGGCATCCACAGCCTCCTTGGGCAACCTGTTCCAGTGCGTCGCCACCCTCTGTGTGAACAACTTCCTCCTCATATCCAACCTAAACCTCCCCTGTCTCAGTTTAAAACCATTCCCCCTTGTCCTATCACTACCCATCCTTGTAAACAGCTGTTCCTCCTCCTGTTTATATGGTCCCTTCAAGTACTGGAAGGCACAATGAGGTCTCCCCAGGGCCTTCTCTAAGCTAAACAAGCCCAGTTCCCTCAACCTTTCCTCATAGGAGAGGTGCTCCAGCCCTCTGATCACCTCAGTGGCCCTCCTCCAGACCCGCTCCAAGAGCTCTGCTTCTTTCTTGTACTGGGGACTCCAGGAAACGTGGCTCAACCTTTTCCAAAGAGGAGAACTCCCAGTTCCTGGGTGCTGAGCCCCGTTAGGCAGCTGCTGACCTGAAACCTGCAGCCACCCCATGCCTCAGAGCAGCTGTAACAGGCCCTGGAAAAAAAAAAGAGGTACCTGGGAAGGAGGGACTGGAGGACTGCGCACTGAAACTTCATTGCTATCTCCTGGTTGCTGCTGTCTCTGCTTATCGATACTGGTTTAAAAAAGAATTTAAGCCCAAAGATTGTGTTTTCTGATCTCATATTTTCCACGGATCAAAACGAGATGGTTCGTTTAATCTTTTCCTAGGTGCATGTGTTGTTATCTAACCAGTCTGGATTATTTTTTCACCTTCAGACTATTCACCAAAGAAAATATTTTTGCTAAGATCTTATTAGAAGGCAGGCAAGGGTTTATGGAAATTATTTGGGGGAACAATGTTTTAAAAATGGCACCATGTCGGCCTGATTTCGAGCTATGGCGGTTGATGTCGTGCACCCCAGTTACAAATTAACCTGATGTGACCTTTAGAGTGCTCTGCAGGAATGTTTGCTGAATAAATCCTTATCGCATTGGGAATCATGCTTAGAAATTAAAGATTAAGAAATATCTCGTTTGGAAATTCAAGGTTAAAAAATAGGTTTAATAGCATGGTTTTTCATCAGTGATTTTTTCCATTAAGAAAAAGTTAGTTTTCCTAATGAGTGTAACCATTCTGTCTCTATTTGCTTAAAGGCATGGGTAGTTGAAATTTGTCTTTGAACGTGGCAGCGTTTCTGAAATCTCCATCCCACAGTGGTGGAGCTGCAGTGTGATGGGCTGTGATGGTCTGTGCTGCTCTGAGCACCAGCATGGTGAGCCCTTCAGGACTGCAGCAAATGAATGGGGGCTTGTTTGTCATCTGTCAGGCAACACAACTGTGGCACTCTCCTACACTGCTTTCCCTGCAGTTAGGATCTGCACCAATGTTCACAAACTGCTGTGACATTAGATCCTGTCCTCATGGATTCAGCTCCCTGTGATTGCTGCCTTCCCCCATGTGCTCTTTGAAGGATTTTTGGCTACAAATGTAAGCTCTTCCCCCCACTCTCACCGCTTTGCAGCCTCGGCGCAGGATTGGAGTAGCAATTGGAGACCAAATTTTGGACCTCAGTGTTATCAAGCACCTGTTTAATGGACCGGCTCTTGCCAAACACCAGCATGTCTTTGACCAGGTATTTATCTTAGTCTATAGTTTGAATTTCTGCGTGCTCTTAAATATGTGCGTGAGAGTTGTTAGCAATGAGCAATGAGATGTAGACAGCAAACTGGGAATGCTGATTTTCATTCAGCACTGAAGCTCTTGGTCCATTTTTAGCCTGGTGTAGTTGCAAAGCAGAAATACAGTGAAGTAATGCCACCCATGTTTTGAGTGATAAGGAGAAGTGAAAGAAACATCCAGAATGAGCAAAGTATTTCCAGTCACCTTAAGGCCTTTTCCATTGAATTGTTAGTGCAGTATAGAGCAGTGCTAGCAGCTTTGGATTTGGATCTAAGGCAGAAACAGAAAAGCAAGTTTCCCAAAGTCCCATTGTGGGGGCCATATGGAGTGGTCTTGGGAAGACTACCAAGATCATCTAGTCTAGATATCAGCTCATGCCCGTGACCACTCTAAATGACCACTCTAAACCATGTCCCTCAGTGCCACATCCCCATGGTTCTTGAACACTTCCAGGGATGGTGACTCCACCACCTTCCTGGGCAGCCTCTGTCACTGCATCGTCGCTCTTTCTGAGAAAAGATTTTTCCTAATATCCAACCGATCTCTGTGACAGGGCACAAATTTGGGGCATCTCATGGGGAACATGGCCAGCACCACTGGCTGTGCTACGCTTAGAGGCAGAGCCTGTGGCTGTGAGGATGCAATGGGGGCATCTGGGGCCCTGGATGTTTTTGTGAAGCAAAGCTCAGTCTCTTATCTATTGCCCATCAGCCCACCCTCAATGCCTTCATGGGGCTGGGTCCCACGGCCTGGAGGGAAGCCCGTGCCCTGCTGCAGTCACTGCTGTCAGCCGCCGAGCCAACGCTGCGGGACAACGCAGGCCTGCGGAAACGGTGAGCCAGCCTGGGCCTGAGGCAGCTGCCTGCCATCTGAATGGGATCCCACTGCTGTTTGTGCCTAATGACAGCTTCAGTGACAGCTTCCCACCCCTTGCTGTGTCTCTGGTTAATCACTTCACTGCCTGCAAATGCAATCACAGAACCATTTGATTGGAAGGGAGCCTTAAGGGCCAACTGGTCCAACTCCCCTGCACTGAACAGGGGCACCTACAGCTGATCAGAGTTTCCAGTTGTCCAAGGGACACCTGCAGCTCCATGCACACCAACCACGGCCTCCACGAGGAAGGTGGCTGTGGGACCTCCAGCCCGTGCCTCCCCCTATCCCAGCAGTGCCCTTGTTTTTATTTCAACAGAAGGGAATCGCTGCAAGGCTTTGCAAAGTAAAATAAAGTTCCAAGCAGCTTCGAGAGATTCTCAGCCCCTTAAGTACTTGTAAACCACTTCAGGGTGAAAGCCACAAACCGTTCTGAGAGCTGAAGTCTTTGTCTTTTATTTCAGGGCATTTGTACCTCAGGCTTCTGCTACTATGCACCTGCCGGCACACATTGGTAAGCTTTGTGGGTTGCCAGCTGTTCAGCTCTGTCCTTTGCTCCTGTCTAAAGGACCTGATTTATTTCCAGGTTGCTCAGACTTAGCATAGCTGTGATGGGGAGTGGGCTTTATAGGAGCCAGAAGTAGCTCGTTGTATGCAGTGAATGGTAGGTGCTGTCTGCAGTGCAAGAATAAAAGTCCAGGGAAGCTCAATATCAGCCAGAAAATTCCTGGATGTGGGTTAAGGGTTGTCCTGCGCCATGAAATCGTTGTCATCAGATTGGCAACACCAAGGGTCTTTGTGGCTGTGATCATCACACACCTTGCTCTCTAGACTCTTCACCATCTTAGTTGTCCTCCTTTGGATGCTCTGATAGTTTTATGTCCTTCTTATGTTACCCAAAGCTACGCACAGCATTAAACGCTCAGTTGGCTGTAAATCGGCTTCCAGCACAACATCCCCCAGCAGAGGGCAGCAGCTGCCCGCCCGCTTCGGCAGGAGCTCCTCTCGTGCAGCCTTGTATCAACAATTCCAAACGCTGCTGAGCGCCTCTGCACCCTTCCCTGCATCCTTCACTGCATCCTTCCCTGCACCCCTCCCCACTCTTTTTATCAGCTTTAGTCCCAGCACACGAGGGGCTTTCCCACCTTTGCTCCACATCCTCTGGGTTTCTATCCATGCAGGAGATTACACTGACTTCTACTCGTCGCGACAACACGCCACCAACGTTGGAATCATGTTCCGGGGGAAGGAGAATGCTCTGATGCCCAACTGGTGGGTTATGAGGGTGGCTGTGTTGTGTGCTCACCCCGTAGGTATATATATATATATATATGCATTTTTAAAGGTCAGGGTAACCCTTCAGCAAAACGTTGATTTCAGTTCACACTGGAGGAATGAGAAACTGCTGTCAAGAGCTTGAGAAAAGAGCCCCAAACCCTGCTTCCCCAACCTGTGCTGGTGCATCTGCACCAACCACAATGAACCTCTGGTTCAAAGGCAGATTTACCTAAGAAACCATGTTCTGCAATTGTGTTCTGGGTTTAATCTCCAAGGAATTAAGCAGAACATTGGCACCGGAATGCATTAGCACGGCTACATGGTTGCAGGATTTTGCTTGTGTCTGTATCTCAGATGGTGCAACTGTTTTTGCCCATCTGTGCAGACCCAGCTCCTCAAAACTTGCACTCTGTGCAGCCCGTGAAGGTGCTTTGGGTGCTGTGCTCCCAGATCTAACCTATACTCTGTGATGTTCTTTCCCAAGGTTGCACCTGCCCGTTGGGTATCACGGCCGGGCATCTTCCGTTGTGGTGTCCGGGACACCCATCCGGAGACCTGTGGGGCAAATGAAACCTGACAACGGTGAGTCCATGACAGGCCTTAAACGTGGTCCCTTACTCCTTTTTTAACTATTGTTTTCCCTGCACATTGCAGTGTAGGGTCTGTGATGTTCCAGTTGGGGTCAAGGCAGAGAGCAAGGGGAAGCCCAGAGCTAAAACTGCCTTGTGTTTGCATGCCAGGCAGCATTGGATGCTTTGTTTCTTCTGTACAGTTTTCATTTTCATTTCTCTGTTTGCTTCTTGCCTATAAAATACTCATTTTTATGCCTACAGATAAGCCTCCAGTGTTTGGTGCTTGCAAGCGTTTGGATATCGAGTTAGAAATGGTAAGATGGGTTTTTTCCCCTGCCATTTTAATAGATAAACATTAAAAAGAGGGAAGAAAAGGTAGGATCAGCTTCTAAAATGAATATTACACGATCCACTTATCCATTTCCTCTGATAACTCCATATAGCAGGCAGTGAATGTTTCTGTGGAGGAAATCTTCCCTTCTGAGGACAGCAGGGCGTTTTAGATCATCTGCTGTTTTGTTAATACAGCTTTGAGACTGGAAACAACTTGTCTGGTCAGACCTGAGCAACCTGGAAGTAAGCACATGGCAGGTTCTCCTATCAGGCACCACAGCCTGTTCCCTGGCCAGCAGTTCCCACTGAGCTGCAGCCAGGATCCTTAGCTGGATGTGGGGGTTTTGGAGGCCCAGAAAGGCTGTGCAGGAGCAGGGGGAGCAGGAATTGCTGCAAGTACAACCCAAGCCACCTCATCCTGGCTAGAAAGCGAAAATCTGTGCTGTGGGATTTGTAATTAAATATCCTTGGACAGTGCATCTTCTTGTGGCTTAGTGTGGTCCTAAAGGAAAGAGCTTTCTAGGGTTCCCTGTTGTGATATATATGGCCTATGTTGTTTTATATGGGAGTAAGAGAGATGCTAGGTCATGGTAAACACCCAGCAAGGACATTTCCCCACTACCTCTTCTCACTGTAGTTTCCCACTGAGCAAAGCAATGACTTTAATTCTCTTTTATCTTCACAGCCCACAGAAAATATGAGTGGCCAATGGCTTGTCTCATTTTGCATTTGATTTGCAAATGGAGGGACTAATTTTTCTCCTTTGTTTTGATACAGTCCTGCTAATGACTGTCTCTTGGAAATGCAAGTCTCCTAAGAGTTTCAAAGTCTTAAGGAGGGGAAGAAAGAGGGAGTAGGTTGTTCCTTGTCTAATTAGTACAGGAAAGGATGCAAAAACCATGTCTTGGCCAACCTCAGTTGTTCTGACATGTAACCCTCTGTGAAGGGGTGAAGTTTTCTACCTTCAGATATTTAACCAACACTTTGATTTTCAACTTCAGGCATTCTTTGTAGGACCTGGCAATAAGCACGGGGAGCCGATCCCAGTCAACAGAGCCCATGAGCACATCTTTGGAATGGTCCTTATGAACGACTGGAGTGGTAACCAGCACCATGGGTGGGGTCACAGCATTATGGGGTGCCCTAGAGATGGATGAATGATGTTTTTTAAAAACACACTGGTGGGCACTGAAACCACTGGATATGTTTGAAAGGGATCAAAATGAAATACTACCTGCATTTCTTAGGCTCTTTCTAAACCCATCTTTGATCAATCAGTAGAACCAGTGACTGCTGCCTAATGAAGATTGATTTACTTATGAAAGAGCTAATATCCATCTAGCAGGGCTCAAGCAGCACTAAGAATAGTGATCTAAACAGAGGATTGATTTCAATGTCAGGATTAGGGAAATAATTTGGCAATCACAAATCCCTCTGCCTATGCAGAGGTTTAAGCACACAAAAGCACTGTTACTGAGGTGAAATGAGCCCTCTGACTGGTGCAGCCCCCTGGCTGGGTGTCACAGTTTAACTGAACTGAGGAGGAAAATATGGTTACGGATGACCCAGCTTGCTTTAATTATCCCTGACTACTTAATGTAGCCGGTCTGAGAACTTCGGTTTGAGAAAGGGATGGAATTAAACCAGAATTTGGGCACAGTGGCTGTAAATTGGTAGTGAGAATGTTTCCAAGTCCACACAGCTCGTTCTATAGCTGTGCAGAGATCTTCTACCAGTGTGAAGGCTGTACAGCCCCAAGTATGTTTAATGGCATTACTTTCAATTTTCCCTTCCTAGCCCGTGACATCCAGAAATGGGAATATGTTCCTCTGGGCCCATTCCTGAGCAAGAGCTTTGGCACAACCATTTCCCCTTGGGTTGTCACCATGGAAGCTCTGATGCCATTCCTGCTGCCAAACCCCATCCAGGTCAGCAAGAGAAAAAGGCTTGAAACTTTGAATGGTTTGGAAGTGTGATTCTGCTTCAAAGACATAAAGAAAGCTTGAGCCGTTTGAATCCAAATGCTGACTGATGCGGCACAACCATGTGGTACCTGCCATCCTGCCCACTCGAGCAGGGCAGAAATATCATCTCCTCCAAAATGTCTTGAAAATGAACTGATCACTGAGCTGCTAGGTCGTGTTTGGTAGTGCTTAGCATCCAGAAAGCAGGAGGGAGAGAAGAGGTTCGTGCCAGAGCACTTTGTTCAAACATCTGTGTTATGTAGAATGTAGTTAAAATGGAAAGAGATAATGAAGTTCTTACAGAGAATTTACCACACTCTCTGAGCAGGCACAGAACAGAGGTGTGCTAGCACTGTATTAGTTTTGGATTAACATCCATGCCAAAAAGATGGAGAGGGCTTTTGGAGCCCAAGTGCAAAAGAGGGAATCTGAATCTGCAGGATATCACATCTGCTCAGAAAGATCCTTAAAAGCATGCGTGTGAGGGCAAGAAAAGCAATAATCTGAACAGTAATAATGGTAAAGTAAATGGAGTGTGCAACACAGCCTGCATTAACAAGAACTTACTGAGATGACACATGGAATTTTTCCTTTTTGCTTGTGTAAACTGTCACATCTTTTATATGATTTTAGGATCCCAAGCCACTGCCCTACCTTCAGGATGAAGAACCCTACACTTTTGACATCAATCTCTTTGTTGCAATAAAAGGTACGGCAATGTGGTGCCAGTTGTAAAGCTGAAATCACCAACTAAGGACTGCAGAGCCCCCCATGTACATGAGGCAATTTGCTCTTGGCTCTGCATTCCTCTTTTCTTGCAAAGCTCTTCACACTCCCTCTTGGCCAACCAGTGATGCACACAGGAGGGAATGCAGCCCACCTGAGGATTGCAGATAATCAACCTTTGATGAGGAGTCCCTGTGGGGGCTGTCTGAATGGGTGGGCAAAAGCTGGGCAAGGAGGGAGCAGAAATTCATGATGTTAGCCCAGCACAGAGCCCAGCTAATGGCCTCACTGAGCAGAAGGTCCAGTTGTTGCCCACATTGTTGCTCATACAGTGAAGGAAATGATCAGAATTGGGTAGCTTGATGTTACGCTAGTGCCATCCATACACTTGTTTTCTGGCCTTCTTAAGGGAATGGAAAATGTTATTTGCTGCTCTGCTGCTAGGGATTGTAATGATAAAAGGAGTCATCCATCTATAAAATGAAAAGACTCTGTCATTCATCCAAAACAAATGAGTTGTTTCCCCGTTTCTTGCGTTTTATTTTCTGCAGGAGAAGGAATGAGCATGCCAACTACTATATGCAGGTCCAATTTCAAGGTAGGACTTTGGCCTCTTTCACTTGCTTGAAATCTTGCTGATGCCATCAGCTCAGCTCTTAGGCAGCTTTAAACACTGATTTTTGCATTAGTCAAAGATCAGGTCAGGTTTGGGTAAGGTTCATAGAATCACAGAATAACATGAGTTGGAAGGAACCCATAAGGATTGTTGAATCCAGCTCCTGGCACCTCAGGACCATCCAAAAATCAGACCATATGCAAACAGAGGGAGAGGAGTGGATGGTAGTGGCAGCTCTTCCCTCCATTGGGATGGGAACTCCCAAGCATTGAATAAGAGTGCAGCTCTTCCTCCTGCTCAGCTTTGAATTTGTGCAAAAGGGCTCTTGCTGTGCCACAGTGGAAGACAGCCTTGCAGTCACAACTTGTACTTCCCATGGGGACACAGCCGTGTGTCCAGGTCTGCTCTGGTGCAGTATGTGGGCTGGTGAACCAGCTGCAGCACTTCAGTCCATTTTGAGTTCACGTTTGGCTCTGTTCATCTATAGTAATTACCTTAATCAGTAAATCAGCAGTCAGCACAGCAGTAATGAGGAGATTTTTCTATAAGCCTGTTAGAATACTAGACCTGATCATGAATCCTGGGCTAGTAGTGCTGGCCTTGAAGAGGAAGATGAGGATAAATGGCATCTAACTGAAAGAGGAGGAATTTTAAGGGGTGAGGTTATATGTTATAATCTGAGTTTATATGCATGCAACAGCTTCTTGATCACCATGGGCATCCTGGTCTAGTACCAGATCTGGAGGTTGGTGGCCCTACCTGTAGCAGGGTGGTTGGAACTTGATGATCCTTGGGGTCCCTTCTAACACAATCCATTCTATGATTCTTTCTATGATTCTATGATCATATAGAAAGCTATCAGCAATGTCACAGTAACTACTAGAAATGCAGCTGTGGGGGTCACTTTCAGGCTGCTGAAGGTTCCTGATTAAATAAGGAAACATCTTTAGGGATCTCCTGACCAGCATCATCCAGAGAATGCGATTCCTTCTGCATAGGTGTGTGACAATGGTTTGTCCTTCGTTGCTTTAGCCTCTTCCTCCTTCCTGCAGCACATGTACTGGACCATGAAGCAGCAGCTGGCACATCACTCCATCAATGGATGCAACCTTCGACCTGGAGACCTCCTGGCATCAGGAACCATCAGTGGGCCTGTGAGTGTTCAAGTGCTGATAGCACCAGTAACAGCTCAGCAGATTTAAAATACTACATCTACAGGCCTAAGTTTGCAAGCTATCATTCTTGTAGGTCAGTAGTTGCAATGTCTGAGTAAGGTACTGGCACTTGCTGAAACATCAAATACAATTGCTCTTCATGCTGTCTTTCAGGCAGCTTCAGGGTAAGTGGTTTCCAAACAGAGATACCTGTCCTTCCATTCTGAGCACCTCTGCAGTGCTTTCTGCTTCCCCTAATTCATTGTGCTGCAGACTGACATTGATGATTTACAAACCTTTGCCTGCTTTGCTTCTGAAGAAGAAAACATAAATAAAACTGTGCAGTGTGGTTACATGAAAGCATGGGTTTTCAGGAGTGCCCCAGATTTGTTTCCATGCTCTCTGTAGCTGTCTCAAGCGGCTTGTAAAGGATTTAGGACCACTTTAAACATACCAGATGAAGCCATGACTGCTTACAGCAAGCAAGGAATTGTAATGCAAAAGCAAAGCAATAAGCCAGTGTATTACCAATGAAGCAAATAAACAGCAAAACTCCATTCTGTGTGTTAATCTATGTATGAATGTGCTTCTAGCAGTAAGTAGCTTAGCAGTAGGACTGTTACTAAAGAGACATTCATCTGTTGATAACTTTTGCTGCAGGAGCCTGAGAGCTTTGGCTCCATGCTGGAACTTTCTTGGAACGGGACAAAAGAAATTCCTCTTGGCCATGGACAGTCTCGTAAATTCCTGCAGGATGGAGATGAAATCATTATAACAGGTAATGGCTGAGAAATGCTCTTAGGCTGTACCTAGGAGACGTTTCCAGGTGTTGTGACAGCTGAGGACATGGCTGTGCTGTGTGTGCACGCATGCAACCCCAGCTCCTTCCATTCCTCTGAAAGAGCTGTGCTTGAGAGCTCTTTCATGCTGGGCTATGGTTTTGTTATTGAGATGCATCTGTCTGCATCTCCCCTAGTGCTGGTGTTTGCAAGAGCATGGGCCACTTTGTTTTCCTTCTGCACTGCAAAGCATTTCCTTCCCAGCCCTTACTGTCTTTATTTAAACTTTTCCTGGCCTCTAGCAATGATCCAGCTACCGACCCTAAGCCTTGCAGGAAAGTTCAATGGGCAAAAGCAACAATAGGACTGTGGCATGTGCTGGCAGGCTACAATTGCCTGCTCTAATTAATGCATTGAAAGCTGAAGGTCTGTTACCGAGCTGTATCACTACCACAGAAATGTTCAACTGGAGAAAACCCAACACAGTAGAGCACCAGGGCATCTAAGTAAAACATGAGGCTGAAGGTAGGTAGGATGCTTACTGGAGCAGTGTTTGTGGTGGTGCTAAAATGGATGAGCTGACAAAATCCAGCACGCTGTATTGCTAGTGCTGCAGGTTGGGTCTGACTGCAGGAATATTGCACATCTCGTTTGTTCTTTGATCACATTCACTGAACTTGCATATTGCTGTGTTTCACCAATAGTCCTGGCCTATTTGAACTTCTTTTTCCCCCACTGCAGTTCTTGAAGTTTTTATTTATCAGTCAGATTTCAAGACTGCTGTACTCTTAACCCCCTTTACACACAGTCTTAAATGTAGCAGCACCTGAATCAGGAGCTGTCGCAGATCACAGCTCCATGATGAGAAGGGAGAGTGCTGAAGGAAGATCAGACCCAGGTTCTCCTTGTACTGAAGAAGGGGTCCCAAGGAACAGCAGTAAGATGAGAGGGAATGGCCTCAAGCTGCATCAAGGGAGGTTCAGGTTGGGTATTAGGAAACATTTCTTCCCTGAAATAGTGGTGAGATATTGGCACAGCTGCCCAGGGAGGTGGTGGGGTCACTGTCCCTGGAGTGTTCAAGAACCATTGGAATGTGGCACTGAGGGATGTGCTCAGTGGGCATGGTGGGGGTGGGTTGATGGTGAGATTATCTCAGCTGTCTTCTCCAGCCTTTGTGATTCTATGACTTTTCCTGATGTCTGACAAGAAGGACCAAACCACAAAGCCTCACTGTGCTCATGGGTTGGGATCCAACTTTAAAAGTGTTCTTGTGTTTGTGCATCTAAAAAGTAATGGAAATATCCTTGCCATAGGATAGCCTCATCACGACATCTCAACATACGCAGGCCTGGGCACGTGCATCTCAAATATCCACATGAGGATAATTCTATTCAATCACGGCAGAACCCCACTGTCCTCACAGTACAACCTGTCTCCTGTTTTCTGCCCCCAGGTTACTGCCAAGGCAGTGGCTACCGCGTGGGATTTGGCCATTGCTCAGGAAAAATCCTCCCAGCTGTATCAGGTCTGTGATGTTTGTGGGAAGGGAACATCCAGGAGGAGGAGTAAAAGAAGGTGGAATGTAAAGGAAAGGAGAAGGAGGACGTCTCCCTCACCTCTCATAGCTGTGCTACTGAACTCAGATTTATTATTTTTATATGACTGATTGGAAACTTACTATTTTTAATTATCAATAAATATCTTCAAGATGAATGTGGCTCTCTGGTGTGATAAGAAAAGTTTTTCTACCCCAGCTTTAAAGTTCTTGGGATGTGAGAATAGGGTGATTTAAATAGAAAGTGAGATTTTTATCTCTTCTACATTAATATTTTTATCACAGCTATAAAAAGGTCTTCAAGTAAACTGAAATATTCCACCGGGTTGGTGATACCGCAGAGCTTAAATCCTGGCTTCTTTTTTTTCGCAGTGTTCATCTTCTGGAGGTAAAACCCCAAAAGTGGGTGCTAAAACCTGAGAACCATTTGGAGGAAGATTGCTGAATCTTCCCCCTGAACCAACACACAAAAACACAAAATTGAACGTGATGGTCAATGCAACTGACTGCAAAACAACAGGGTGTTAAAGGAGCAGCCTTTTCAAAAGAGTGAAAACAGAAATTACACTGTACCATAGGGAGGGTGGCAGCCCCAGCATGATGATTTGCACTTTGTCCTCTGTCAGGGAGCAACAGGGGTCCGGGTGCTGGCAGCTCCTTGCAGCGGGCAGCGAACAAAGTACATGGCACTTCTCTCCAGTGAAAAGGGCATCTGCCTCTGTCCCATGGTCTACAAATCAATTTAACACCATGGCCCAGTGCCAAATCACATCAATTAGAAGACATCATTGACTGAAGGAGCTCAGGAGAGCAGATAATGAACTCTGGTATGGTGCAAGGGAATCTTGCCAAATATCTGCTCGGTCCTCCAAGAGAAGGGTCTGATGGAGCTGTGGGTTTCGTGCAAGGACAGCAGTCCCCGGGCTGCGGATGCGTTCCCAGAGCCAGGAGCCCTTTATGCTGGGGCTGGGGGCAGCAGGAGGGCAGGCTATGATCCTGACTTGTGGAGCTGCCTGTAGGAGAGGGTCTGGGTGCACCACCTCCAAACCTAGGTGTCAGGACATGCTGATATTTAATATTACCCTTGGGGGAGTGTGTTGCCTGACCCCTTGGCCAGGAAGAAGGGAAGAGTGAATTTGGAATGAAGATTAATGAACAAATGTGACAGTGCATAAATCATTGCTAACGGGGCATGCTCGCTGAAATGGGATCTCTCCCAGACAGCCTCAGCGTGCAACAATAATAGTCCCTTTCAAGAATGATGCTGGGAGGATCATCCTCAAATCAATTTAAATTTTTCGCTCAAGACATTCCACTGTTGGCAGAAAAACAGCTCCTTGTTTATATTTACAAAAAAAAAAAAAAAAAAGGAATTTTTTGGGGGGCTCTGATGGGTACTCCGAATTGAACTAATAGACAGATACTTATTTTAATGCACTCTGACTTAGATGGCAAATGACCTTGAAGGACAACCACAAGCTGACATATTCCCTCTTGGATTTGGAAACAACTCGTGTGATCCTTAATGCTAAGCTGTGGCAGCCCCATATTTCATCTTGCCATGATGCTACCATCCCATGGAAGCACGGATGGGTTTTGTATGCTGGAAGGAAGGCTACTTTTCTGAAAACTCAGGAACAATCTCTATTGACAAGAGCTGATGGAGATGTCAGGGCAATACATTGCTATTCATGGGTTTTGACCTTGATGCAAGTCATTTGGCAGCCAGGAAGGACTGCAGCATCAGTGCTCTTTGGGTACAGGAATGTCTGTTGGAAACCATTAAAACCATTGTGCAAAGCCAGTGCAGCTACACCTTCCATCCCAGGGATACAAATCCCAGTTCCTGGCCAAAAACCTCTGTAGAATGGTGGGGACAGGCAGGAGGTGACAGGGTGATCCCATAGCCTCACAGGTGCTTCCCAACTTGATTAAATCTGAGAAATCCCAGGTTTCCAGAAATTGATGTTTTCCTTCCCAGAACTCACACAGCTCTCTGAGCAAATTTTGGACATGAGCTGGAGGAAGTCCAAAGCTTTGCTCAGGACAGAGCTCAGAGACATCGACCGCCTGCTGCATGGCCAGAGGCCAAAAGTCCAGCAGATGCTAAAAAAGGAAAGGAATGGTTTTTATGGCCAAGGTGACTTTTTTTCACCTGCAGGATAAAGATGTGGGCTCACGGTGTTGGAGGCATCTCCCCTTGAGGGAGGGCACCCATGAGGGGGAAACTGGTGGGTGGAGCAGGAGGGTGCTTCAGCCCGGGGCCCTTGGTTCAATGCTTACAATGCTTACATCTTGGATCAATGCCTGCACCTGGTGCTGGGAGGAGTTTGTTTCTACAGGGCCATTTAGAGTGGTTTGACCCTCTCTACAAAAAGCTTCCTCTCCAACTCTGGAAGCTTCTACTGCAATTGGATTTGAAGGTGGATCTTTTTGCTTCTGGAGTTTATTGCTTTTGATTCAAGTCTGCTTTCGTTAGATTTATTGTATAGTAGTTTACAACAACAGTGAATTAAGTAAAGCTTTAAAACCAGAGCTCCTCTACTTCGTCACAGCGCTGAGATTGTCACTCAAGTGGAGAAGAAAAAATTCCCCTGTGCATGTTCAGAGGCCTGGAGGAAGGTAAACCCACCCCAGAGGAGTTTGGGGCCATGCGGTGTGGGAAGGGATAGGCCCCTTCCCTGGGTGGAGGAAATGCTCTTTCAGAAGCTGTTCAGGGTTAAGGCAGTGACTTTGTTAGAAGGGATGCTGTTAGTAGGTGATATTTGCATCCACTTTCCTTCTAAGAGGCCATTTCTCAGCCTCAGGATTGCCGCCTCTGCTCAAGGTGCCCACGCTGTCACTGCTATGTGAGAAAGAGATAATTTCTGGGCTCTAAAGTTGATTGAAAGCTCTGGATGTGTTTGGTAGTACGTGAGGGACATGCTGAAGGTGTGGCCCTGTGCTGGGATTGGTCTGAAGATGGTTGCTGCTTGAAAAGCTCATTTGGGTTTTAAACTTGTTTTAACACCCTTCCTTTTTCTTATGGATTCAGTACACTTAATGCAATTTTAATACTTTTTGTTTGATTTTTGATTTCTCCCTGGCCAAGCTTCAGTACAAAATAGGGAGCTTTGTAATTAAGTGCATAACTCAATGCTTCATAATGCTGTTGTGCACTGAGATGAGCCCTGAGAGTAAATGCAACTAGAAGTCTTAAACTGTGCGTGGCCTTAAAAGCACACGTGTGATCAGCGTTTTCCTCCTGGGTTACAAAAAGGAGCAGTGGCCAAAGGGTATCGACTGTTTTTAATGAAAGGTGTTTAAAAAAAAAAAGTGAACATGCAGAATAATATGGATTGCAATAAGGTATTCTCATGGCCACGTTAAGGCATGGTTAAATTTGGGGATTTGGTATCCTTTATTTAGACCAGTTCACCTGGGCTGTGCAGAACCAGAAGAGAGCCATAGAGATTAGTGTGATGGCTGGCAAGGCTGGGCCAGTGGGGTCAGGAGGAAGGGGTGGCCAGGGCTCAGATTTATGCCGATGCATGGAGCTTTTATCCATTCAGGAGCTGCTCTGAGAGCAGCATGGTAACTCCAGCTGCTGCTTCTGGTGCAGGGAGTGGCTTGTTGAGATCTGTGCCTGCCTTGGATCCTTGCAAGTAGTGAACTGCAACACACACAATTTCTTTCCATGTTGAAGCTGTTTATTGCATTAAGTAAATACATCTGCAGTAAGTTTGCATTATTTCCTCTGAGTGCAATTGCCGGTCACATGGCATAATGATTAAAAACAACAGAACTGGCAGAGGCACTTGTTACATGCAGCTGCAATTAGTACTGAGCGATGCAGCCCCTACTAAACTTCCACTGCTCAGGAACGTGGCCCTGCCAACCAGACTCCCAGGAGATGGAGTAACAAACATGTCCTGGATGGCCAGGTCAACCCAGAATGCAAGCAAGGTGAAGCTTCTGCTTTCAGCATGGTGTTTGGTATTGCTTTTAGTTAGAGTGGTGAGGCTGTGTTGGTAACCATTGGTGGAAGGCAGAAATTAGAATATACATATATACATTACAACTATAAAAAACAACCCCACCAATGTTTAGGTAGTCGTAGGAAAAGGTTTGATGTAGGGGAGGCTTTTTGCAAACAGAAAGTAAAATAAAATCTTAAAATGTTTTGTGTAGATGAATGAGGGAGAGAGGGGAGATAACCACAAATATTCTTGTGAAGTGAACCTATTTGCTTCCCCAGCATTCGTAACCCTTTGCTCTCATATGCGTTTCCTTCCCCTGAAGGCTATGTGCTGCTGTCCATGCCCAGCCAAAGGCACAGCACAGGGCTGACTCTGCTCCCTGGGAGTTCGGGGTCTTAAACTTAAGAATATGCATAAATCCTTAGCTGAACAGGGGCTTACTGGTGGTGTGCAGCAAAGCCAAAGCATGCATATTCTCCTTGAGAGGACTGTTGGCACCAGGAGTAGTGTCAAGCACTTTTCTTGCTGTGTCAGTTGTGAATATAGCCAGGTAACCTGAAATACAGAAGTCTCTGTAGCCTGGAAATAGTTATTTTACTACTTCTTGCTTTGTATATTCTGTAGCCTCACTGGTATCAAAGTGGAATATGGAACTTAATGACAAAAAAACAGGCTCTAAATGTCAGTGGAATGAAAGCAATGCCCTGTGAGCTGGCGCATTGGTTTCTATGGTATGGATAGGCACGCACATGAATAAGAGACCAGCATATTTGCTCAAAGAGTGTTGGACTTTAACATTCACACTTATAAAACTTCTGTTACTAGTGGTTAATTAGCTAACAGAACCTGAAGCTGAACAGCAGGCTGGTGAGCAGTCTGCAGTGGATAACTGAAGTAGTGGAGATCTCTTGGTAAAGAAGAGCAGGATTAAAGCTGATCCTCAAATCTCCTCCCTCCTGAATGGGCTCTCCTACAGCAGAGATTAGCTGAAATTGTGCAGTTGAGCCTAGGGCAAAAGGTGCATGCAAAGTTTCCATATACCTCATAATCTGCTCTTCTGTAGTCAGTACTCCTTGGAACTCAATGGAATAGGCAATAAAATCAGGTGCAATCAGAATGACTCAGGATGATCTGACCTCAATAAAAGTGCATAGACGTCTGGACAAGCTCTCTGCTGTGGAGATTTTCCCTTCCCTTTTCCCTTGCTGCACATTGAGATTCAGACCTTCCTGTTTAGTTTTACATAAAGAAGTTGTAAATCAGTATCTTATTTTCATGTCTCTATCTAAGGCTCTTCAAGAGCTTATATAGCGGTATGATATAGCTGAAACAGGGCTGGACAAGTTAATTGTATTGTACCAATTTTACATGTTTGAAGATTGAGACAGAGAGAGGGGACTCGTGCAATGGTCAAACAAATCTGTCAGGGTCAAGAATAGCAATCTACAGAGTCTATATCCAGCCTACACTGTTATGTCCTGGTTCCTTGCTCCAACCCCTGTTTCCATCTTTTTTATCTGTTCTATGTTGTCTTATGGCAAGAATGTAGAAAACAAGATGGTGAGGAAGAGGAGAAAATGAAGTATCCTTTTTGCAAATCTGTGCTCTTAGGTCTCGTCTATTCAGTGGTTGCAGTACCTACTCCTGATTGCTTCAGCAACTCTTTATGATCCCTTAAGCCATATGTGTAGACACACAAGGCAGCTGTGGGCAAACCTTAGAACTTAAGAAATGGAGGATGTGGGAAACCTTCAATTACCACTCTTCAAAATGTAAATAATATATTTCCAAAGTTCCCTTTTTCACTTCTTTCATAAAGGCTTTCTTAATGCACTGAGTAAAGGAAATACATAGATAATCACCAAAAACATGGGGAAAAAGTTTTTTTTTTAAAGGTACTGAATTTGTTCGAGGTAGAATGTATGTTCTTGCTACTGTAACTTGGGCTAACAAATCTGACTGTCAAAACTAGGAACGTCTTTGCTTACTGTCTTTAACATCTATGTGCGACCCCACTGAACTGTCTCTGAACAAAGAGATTAATGAAGTTTTGTGTGGAATCGCTCTTTGATAAACACTGCAAGTTCTTTGTAGTTGAAGCCAGTGGTGTCCAAGCTCTGCTCTGTGAACTGTGGTTAGTTACTGAGCTCATGCAAGAAATCGGGCTAATTGATGGTCTATGGCAGATGTCAATATATCTAGTTATCCATGAATAGGATAGAGACAGACCATGCTGCAGAGTCAACCGTAGTCCACAGCCCCCTTGGGAACTGCAGTTTGAGTACTTCTGTGTCTTGATCACTAGAAATATGATGGTACTATGGTGGGGAAGCAAATGGACACTACTTAGTTCACTGAGAATAAACTTGCTCATAGCCGTGGTGCTTTAGTGTTCCTTCTCCTGGGCTGATGACTGCACTAGATAACCTTGTTGGTCTTTCCAGCCCTGATGATTTTATGATTCTACCTAACATTACCTGGGCAGACACAACTGCAAAACTTTGCCTTTCTTCCAAGCGCAAATATAATGACTCAGGAAGGTATTTGAAGCAATCTTGTATTCAGGGAAGACATTCTTATTGCTTTATCAAATTCCAATTTCTGAATAAAGCCCTGAATTTGTGGGAGACGTTGAGAGGGCAAACTGTGCTATAGCTGTATGAAAAGTCTAGAGGACGTTGTGCTACTGAGTTATGTGATGACCATCTTCATTAAGATGAGGGTTGCTGCATAGTATTATTGTGCTTCCAGAATGGCTTGCTGATGTTCTGGTCTATTGAGCAATAATCACATGAACTATTGGCTCTTAGATATATTGCCATCATCCTGCATATCTGAAAATGGCTGTTCCTGCTTGCCTCCCTGATAGGAAGAGGCCTCCTAGATTGCAGCATCTTATGGCTCTGTGTAGTCAAGCCCCCTCAGTCATCCAGGTGCTGCTCCTCCCATGTGGATGTGGGAATAGCACTGTAAGGGTCCATGATGACTTTTGCACAGCGAATTATCATCACAATCAAGAAAAGGCAGAGGAAGACAAAACATGCTAGTGTCAGTCCCTTGTCCACATCAACATATGCGGGCTCTGGGGTGGGTCCCTCCATGGCTCATGCTGCTCCTCATCGGGGTTTATGTTTGCTGCTAACATCATTGAGCACCTGCAAAACAAACAATGTCAGACACTGGGGAAACTCATTACAAGTGGGAACAGAAAAAATATGATGTGTTCTCAGAGGGAAATCAACCTGCTGGAAATCTCATAGCTTGAGCAAAGGGAGGTATGAGCCGGAGAACCCTGACAACCACTTTCTTCATTCAGCTCTGTTTCTTGCTAAAATGTTAGACAATGGAAACAAACGTTAACAAAAGAGAAAGAGGAGTGCACAAGCACCATCCACTTGGAATATCATCTTTTAAGAAGTCCAGACACTGTTCTTGTATCAGCATTCCGCAATCATAAATATATTTCCACTCCTCTGTTAGTGTGAAAGACCAGACAAATGGCAGAGCAGACTGTTTCTATCCCAATTTTCTTCTCTGTCCAAACATTTCCTGTCTCTTACTGGCACAAAGCAAAGTGAAAATTATGCATACTCATTTTCCATAACATTTAATCTCTACTACTTGTAGGTTCTATAGGCAAGAGATGATTTTCAGGAGCAATATTCTTTAAGTAGGTGTTTTATCACCCAGAAAGGTATGGGTGATTATGTGATTCCTACATGAATTATTTTACTTAATGCAGATGTCTGCACTGCTGAAGGTTTCTTTTGACCTTATCTGAATCCTTAAGCAAAATTACTTCAGCAGAGATTGACTCCTTACTGCAGGTATGCTGCTGGATCCTTCATTGGCTGCTGTCTCGGATGGCTTTGGTGTGGCAGTGCTTAAGGAGAGGAGCTGACCTGGCTCACAGAGTGAGTGAGGGAAGTTTCTTGACATGGTCAAAGTGGGAGATGTAAGAATTGAAGGTTTCTCCTATGAAAGAGTAATAATGTTGAATGCCTCCTTCACATGAAAGACAATAACCAGCCATATTTCACTGGGACTAGAGAAGAGAAAGAGAAGATGTTAAACAAGAGAGAAATTTGGGTATCAAATGGTGCAGCTGCTCTCTATAACTGCATCAATGCAGTAAGGAGATCCCAGCCAGCTTTGCCCAGTTCCATCTACAAGGAGCTGCTGCTGCTGGCAGGGCTCTTTCAGCAGCAGTTCACATCTGGCTGGAGCATTGTGTCCTTGCAGCACCTTGTGCCAGCACTGAGTCCCATCTGCCCTGAGAATTCTTCCCAGGGTGAGCTGAGGACCTTTATTTAAAACAAATAAATCACTGTACCTACTTTCATAATTTATTCCCTTTCAAGTTTTCCAATCTCACCACCTCCTAAATCCTACAGGACAAGGATAAATCAGCTGGGCTCTCTAGTCTATTTTAAGCACAAGAACGGCTGGTTTTTATTTTCTGAAAGCTTAGAAAATACTGCAACAGCCAGTCCTGCAGCAGGGAGTTGAAGAGAAGATGAAGTGAATGAAACCAAGCAGCCACTGTATGTGTTAACCATCCTTAGGAGAGAGCAGCAAATATGGGCCAGCAAAATGATCACTAAGGAGTGGGGTAGGATTGTGATGCTCATCTGATCTGACCAGAGGTTTTTAGTCCCCAGAAGTCGCTGTAACTTGTGCTGCCCTGGGGAAGATTGTGCTGCTGCTCCAGAAGTCCCTGCCACCCTATTTGGCTTGAGCTGAGGTCTATGGCAGAAGTGAGCACCAATGGACATTACCAGTTATCTCACACTGTGATGTGGGGCTCTGAGGAAGGGTGAATTCAGTTTGGAATGAAATTTTGGCAACTTTTAATTTGGGGATATGGGGGGATTTTGATCACTCTCTGGTTAGAAGGCTTTGTAGTTCCCTGCCGAGTCCCTAGTGCTGAGAAAATAGTACTGTGGATTTAATACTGAAATAACAGTTCTGTAGAAGCTTGTATACCTATTTTGCTAGCCAAGAGATCCTACGTTATAACTTAATTCATTGAGCAGGAGTCAAGACTTTGTCAGCAAGGCTGCATACTAAGTGTGGGTGCTTTTGTGGAGTGGAACAAAAAAATTGTTGTCAAAACTACTGATGTAGCCTTGTCCTTATCAGTACTCCTATGAAGGTCCAGTAGGGATGGATTTGATTTTTCCCTACTGACCTCCTGGCTGCGCTATTATTTCACATTAAGTTAACCCCTGCGAATATCAGAACTACCAGTTAGTTTCCATAGATATTGACCTTTGATGAAAATCTGTATTTTCAATTAAGCATGCCTTCTTTTAAAATATTAATAATTTACTCAGTGTTCTGAGACGTCATGGGAAAATCAAACCTCTTGGGTATCTCTTTTCAAATGCCATCACAGAATTTCATTACCCACAGAACCGTGGCTGGGTGATGTTTTCTGTGAAACTCTGGAGGAGTGTCCTACCCCTACCAAAAGGGAAGAGCATTTTGTGGGTGCCCCATCCCTGGAGGTGCTCAAGGCCAGGTTGGATGGACCCTGGGCAGCTTGAGCTGATGGGGACTTCCAGCCCATGGAAGGGGTTGGAACCGGGTGATCTTTGAGGTCCCTTCTGACCCAAGTCGTTCTATGACTTTGTGAGAAGGATACTCTGGGCAGTAAGATTCACCTGGAGGTCAGAGTGAAAGCATATGGCATTCGAGCTACAGTTCACACAGCAAATTATGGTGACAGCTTGAATCTAATGTATTTTTTTTCAGATTTAAATTGATATGTTTTGCAAAGAAGTCAGTATTTTCCGTGGGACAGAAGGATCTTTTTTTTCCGGAAAGCTGTATTCTTGAGGTTAGACCAATCACGTGTCTCCCTTCCTTCTGTTCTCCCCATAAACATAAGGTTCCTGCCATGTGACAGTTATTCTGCACTAAGTAATGGAAAACATATATCTTAGGGCTGGGCCTGTCTGCTGGTACTTGTGCTCCTCCATCTCTCTAATATATAGAGAACTTATTCTGCTTATTTACCAGCCCCCTGGCCTGTGCCTCAGTTTTCATTTCCTTGTATGCATGGGCAGAAAACAAAAAGTTGAGCAGAAATGATTATAAATGTTCATGCTTGACTGAGCAGGTTTTTTCTCGGAATAGTTGAACTTTGGGAAACGAATTTTTGTGGGCTGTGAGCACTCAACTGTAGAATAGTACCTTTTAAATTTCTTTGGATTTGTTGAAAACTATTCAGTTTTTTTTTTTTTTTTTAAGCCAACAGATGAATGAGAGTAATTCCTGGTTCCAATTTATTAGGCAGCTTAGCAGCCTTATGAGTGCCTGCTCTTCTGTAAATCCCAGGTGTTTAACATCCCAGGTAAACTCCTGGCAGTGGCCATGGAGCTGTTTGCTTCTTGTCTGACCGTTCTTGCCATCAGAAATCATTCCTGTGTGGTCTGTGGGCAGTGTGGCAGGGATGGAGAACTCATGTCCCTCAAGGGAGAATTCATCCTGAGCCTGTGTTCTCAGCTCTTTTGTTTCCCAGTGTTCTTTTTCTGGACTACCACACATAGTCATTTTCCTATGACTTTGAATACACCAGCAGACAGAGATGAGTTGGCATCCTCTGTTATGAGTGCTCTGCAATGCTTGTGGTGAGCAGGGTGGCTGAATTTCACCTTCATTCTTACCTAGGCACAGTGCTGTGAAAGATGTTTCCTTTCCCCAGAGCTGCAAATATTGGCGCTGTCACTTTAAAGACAAAGTCATAATGCACATGGATTGCAGGGAGCTTGTTTAAACCAGTTCCTATGCTGGTTAATTCTGTTTCCACTCATCTCAACCCATAGAACACATTTCAAAACACTTTAAAAAAAAAAAAAAAAAAAAAAAAAAATCCTCTGCTCCTTTTCCAAAGTAACGTAAGTGCAGAGGGAAGGGAAACAACACTATTTCATACATGCAAGCAGATTCCTACCTTCCAGACCTGGGTAGGAAGCCTGTCACATCCCAGCATGGCAGCATCGTGGAGCTAAAATCCTCACTGTAGTCATATTTTAGAAGTTTTGTTGGTCAGCTTGGCTTTAACGCCTTCAGGCTCCGCTCAGGTTCACGTCCACCCAGACCTGGAAGCAGTTCTTATCACTGCTATGCTCTGGAGGGGAAAAAAAAATAATTAATAATTGGCAATTGCTCATCAGGCAGGATGTGGGCGTTACAGTCGTTAAGCAGTAGGGATGCACTTCTGTGACAGCCTGAAGCAATTGGGTACAGTCAGATGTGAGATGGATCTGTCGGAAATCCCGAGAAGAACACCTGATCCAAAATGACAGCAGTGTTTGAGCCCGGAGTTAGGCTGTTTCTTTGAGCAAAATGCACACTTTTTATCAGTAAAAAGAACCAGATCTGAGTGGTGCTGCTCAGGTGTCTGTCTCTATTTTTTTGGATTTTTTTTTTTTCTTTTTAAAAGGACAAAAAGTGAAGGGAAACATTTCAGCAGCTTAAAATAATGTGGCTGATCCAACCTGATGTAGCAACACTTTGAAGGCTAATACTTCTGATTTTTCAGTCTAATCTGGGCTGCTATTCTTTTTTACATGCTATAATTTTGACCAGGAAAAATGTTAACAGCTGGACTGAATGATCTCAGTGGTCTTTTCCAACCTTAATGATTCTATGATTCCGTAGTCACTGCAAGGCTCCTTATCCATTGGTGAGGGAACACATGGCAGGAGTTGGGTGGTGCTCATGAAGTGACCAGAGGGGTGTGAAGATCAGCTTAAATGGAGAAGAAGGTGGGAAGAGCTGGTGAGAGGCTGTTGTGGTCCGTGAAAGAACAGTTGTGAGTGTCTGGTGGGAAAGGGAGAGACTTAAAGGAAGAAGCAGGAGCTGATGTCTCATGTTTTTTTGAGAAAGATATTTATCCAAGCTGGAAGGCAGGATGTTGTGGTAATTAAAATGGTGAGGCATTAAAACAGGGAGCTTGCCTGATTGCTTTCAGGATGCCTACGGAGGTTGCAACTCTGATTTGCTCACATGGAAAAGCTTTAAGAGTTAGAATGTGAAGGCTGGAGAAAAGAATGAGCCAACGCTGACCCCAAATCCCAGGTGACGGAAGCTGAAGCACTGTTTGAGAGATGTATTTGGTGTGTGTCAGACAAACTTGCCCTCAGTTTGAAGTTCAAATCTATAAAAGAGGAGTCTGGACACTTAATCATAGTCTAATGTTCTTAACAATCAAGTTTCGATTAAAAACTTGCTGCCTTGGAGCACAAAGTGAAATGTTGTAGATTGATATGGACAGATGAGGTTCTTTCTATATCCAGAGAGCAATAAGATAACCACTACCTTCATTTAAAAATTAATTGTCCTTTTATACTTACAGTTCCCTCAGCAGAAAATCAATACTTTATTTCAGTAACTCTATCTTCCTACAAGTGTGATTTCTCCTGTCTACACACAGACAGGATTAATCTATTTTATTTAATCCACTTCTTGTTGGGTTTTTAACATTTATTTTAACTTTATTTGGTTTTGTGTGTGCATAATTTGTTCTTTTGCATACTTTAAATACTGACTTCACACCTTTACGCTTAGTTTTTGCAAACTCGTTCAATCTATCCAACTCGTTTATGGTCAAGTGATAAATAATCTTCCCTCAATAAACTTGCTTTCAGCCAGTCATAAATTACTTGGCCAGTACACCCTCTGAAAACTAAAGGCATCATTTGCGGTTGCCCAAAAAAGTCAAAACCAAATAAGCACATAAATCAATCTGAAGAAAGTGTTAAAAATTGCTGTTGCACAAATGTTTCCTTCTGGCATAACCCCATGGTAAGAATAACATTAATCATTGTTGAGAAAAAGATGCAACATGCACATAGAATAACTGTGAGCTGCTTATAACCCTAAATCAAATAATCATTTCTCACTTGAGGCATGTATGGTGTTACTTGCAAGTCAAAGAACAGAAAAACAAAAGATTATGCTTGTGAGCTGTTGAGCTGAATGATAGGCAGTTGGCCTCTGGAGACAAAAGCCTCTCCAGTCCTCCAAAGTTCAAATTGCGTGGATAATCCTTGATTAAACTTTGCTGAAGTGAGATCCTGAGGACATCTAGGAAGCTTTTTATGAGAGACTGGAAACTGTAGTTCAGAGATAAGAGGGGGGAGAATGGGTAAATTGTTGACTGCTGAGCATGCTGGTGGGAAGAGCTAGGATGTGAGCAATGTACACCAGCTGGAAGAAGGCAGATAAGCTAGGGCTGAGGTCTTTCTGTCAACTGCTGTATTCTGGAGAACTGGATCCCCAGTTTAAAGGGTTTTTCTGCATCTCACTGGTATTGCCTTCAGCTGGCCAGGCTCTGAGCAATGTGTGAACCACATTGATCCTTTGAGAGATGATGCAAAACAATTCATATGATATGTAAGGTTTAGATGAGCTTGGAAAGCGGTGTCTATCTGCCCCAAGACCATCCTTCATCCCATATGTGCTTTGATAAGGAGACTGAAGCTGCTTTTCCTATCACCCAGTGATACAATGCACAGTATGTGAATCCCCTCTAATCACAGTAAACAGCAAACAGAGGAGTCTTGGAGAAACAAATGGGTTTGGCCTTTAAGCCAAGGTTTGTAAGGTCTGAGTAGGTATTATGTGAACACATTTTAATGGACTATGTACTGTTCAAACCCCATGCTGTTTAAATTCTACGGACAGAGACAAACACATCTGTTGTTCTTGTCAGTTATTTTATAGATTAAACTGGCTGCTACCCAGGAGAACTGTAAGCAAAGCTCTGTGGAAATTTTTCACTGCAGCAAAGCTGACAAAGAGGGAAAAAAAGGAGAAGCGTGTGACAATATTTTTACAAAAACAAAAGATGCACTTCAAGGTAGAACAGGAACTCCTTTTCACGTGACTGTTTCCTTGTGGTGATGTCCAGCATTCTCTAACTTGCAGGGTATTTCTCAGACACATCCTTTGACCTTTCATCTTGAGAAGCTACAAATGCCTGCAGTGGATTGAGGCAGCATCAGTGTTTTGACATGGGGAGAAGTCTTGTGAATGACAGTACTCATCAGTCCAAAGGGACTATGTCTGCATTCAAAAGTGTATGGATTAGTTTTCTCAGGTGTTTCAGAAGTTTGAGGAGAGAAGGATTAAATAGATGTAAGAAATAACAGAGCTCAAAGTCTGGACTTCTGTGTTTGTGTCAGAGTTTATGTCCAAAGTCACTGTCTGGGTCTTGTTCCTTTTCAGAACTGCTTAGTACACTTTGTTATAGAAGCACAGAATGCTTGGGTTGGTAGGGACCTTAAAATATCACTGAGTCCTAGCCCTTGCCCTGCACTGGTTGCCCCCACCACACCAGGCTGCCCAGGTTCCCATCCAACCTGGCCTTGGGCACCTCTAGGTGACCTGGAGTGAACAAGGGTCAGGGATGCTTCAGAGCTCTGTGCTATGGGAGGCATCAGGAAGCTCAATGTTGTCAATCCTTCTGGCAGGAAGGTCAGACTTGTTGCAGCATGTTGGCCAATTCTGGTTATAATTTGCCAACAGAAGAAGTAGAAATATTGTTACTGGTTTTTTCCTTTGAGAGGTTTTTCCTGTTTCAGCTATTAGAATTTTCAGAGATGCTGAGTGCCTGGAGCACCTTCTGGAATCAGTGTGAGCAAACAGTTCAACACTACAGAAAACCTTCCTGTTTTCAGACTCCCTTTTTGTGCAGATCCATGCATGAATACTGCGCAAAAGCTTTGTGATGAGAATCCAGCTGGCATCCAGATAAATTATGTTTTCAGCTGTCTCCAAGTGGGGATGGATTGCATTTTCCTTCAGAGGGGCCAGATGATTTCTATTACAAATGAACCAAAACCTTGAGGCAGGACATGCATTACATTTCCATGACAGCACTGGCAGGAGTGAAAGATCCTGATAAGAATTTAAGGGTAATTGAACTTTGGTCTTCAGCTCTGCAGGTACATAACAAATAGAGCAGCTTCTGAATGCCACATGTCACCAAGCGAGACTGGGCAAAAGGATGAATGAACCTATTGCTGAGAAGAGTGAGGATCAGCCAGGGTCCTCAGCCTGTACAGCTGTGTACGGTCTCTGTTGTCCTTCGAATCAAATGCAAATGCAAATCAAATGTACCCACGACTATTTTTTGGCACTAAGGGTGACTGGCAATGGACAGCCCATGTAAACACCTTTAAACTTGCTGGCCTCTGAGGCTGATCAGGATGTTAGTGTGATTATACAGAGAAACAGCAAAGCAAACTTACAAATTTCTAGTATCTTTCAGATAATAAATTTTGAGGTATGCCAGATGGATGGGAGTAAAATACAGTTTGTAATTAATCAAAGACAGAGAAATCAAAAATGATCTTTGAGAGTGGTAAAGCAATTAGTTATTTTTTGAATGTGCCTTGGTGTCAGGAGGTGGGCAGAATATTGATTTAGTTCCCACTAGAACAGATGGACTTTGAAGGCTGCCCAAGTGGTATGAAGCCACACGATTACTCTTACTCTCCTCTTCATCCCTGTTTCTGGGGCATTCTCCATTGATCACCACCAACTCTGTAGCCCTCAGGCACCCAAAGCAATGGCTTTGTCTGTATCTTCATGCTTGGAGTTGCTGGGGATGGTTGGTGCTGTGTCACTCCCTCCTTTCCTATCATCTCAAACCGCAAACCAATCACAACCTGTGCCCTGAATTTTATCCTGTTTCTGCTTTTTCTTCTTTTCTGCTTTTTTTCCTGATTGTGCTCTCTAAATACACATGCAGTCACTCAATCAAATCAAGAAAGAGCCTCTCCTCAGCTGGTAACTCATTGACTATTCTGTAAAGCCTGTAGTCAGAGCCGCTCTTTAATTAAGATTGCACCAAAGGAGCTTTGATTCCTGTCATGTATTACAGCCCAGTGTTGTTTTCTTCGTCACTTCAGCAGGTTATTGGAAATGTAGCCCTTGATTAAAATGATTGTGTGTAATTACATTCCATCCCCACATCTTCAGCTACATCAGAATCTTGTCAGTGGGTCATTGGGAATCAGACTGCCAGAACCTTTGTACATGTTCAATTTATAAAAGGCTGTTTTTCTGGCGTGGCATCAAACAGTCCTACACATCCAATAGCTTATTAATGCGCCATTAGCCACAAGGAACACTTTCAAGCAGATATAATGTACAGGGAGAAACGAGGGCTTGTCTGAACTGACTCAGCAGTTTGAAGGTCTTTTCCTCTTTGCAGGGATCACACTGACTTCTGAACATGCTTGAATGTCTCATGATTAATAATGATTTTCTGCTTCTATACACCTTTTGTTATTTTGGTTTCTGATGGATTGAGATCACCAGAATTCAAAAGCAAGTCAGTGGGCTAAGACATAGAGTCACAGAATCATTAAAGTTGGAAAAGACCACTAAGGTCACCTAATCCAGCCGTTAACCCATGCCTGTGACTACTCTAAACCATGTCCTTCAGTGCCACATCCCCACAGTCCTTGAACACTTCCAGGGACAGTGACTCCACCACCTCCCTGTGCAACCTGCGCCAATGCATGACCATTCTTTTGGAGAAAACTCTTCTTCTAATGTCTAATCTGAACCTCTCTTGCTGCTGCTTAAAGCTATTACTTCTAGTCCTGGAATTATCTTTAAAATCTTTAAAATGATTAAAGTGAGCAAAAAGACTATCAGCTGCTTTGAAAGAACCCAGAGATGGGGCTCTTCAGTTTGGGAAGGTGGCTGAAGAGGAATATGTTTGAGCTGTACCAAATCACAGATCTGCTGAGTGGGAAAATGGCTTAAAAAAAGAAAAGGTATAGCTTTCCCAAGGCCCTGGTCTTTGCTTTTAGGTTGTCTCTTTTTATATATGTATGCAGCACAATAATGAGATTCCTCAAAAGCTTTTCACGCATGAAAGGAAACTTAACTCACAGAACAGCTCTGTTCTATGAGTAACAAGATAAGATGAGTCCCAGTGAGTCTCTGCCAGACCATGGTTGGTATTTGTTTACTGTCAAAGGCTTTTTTTTTTATATCTGTGCTTCTGGAGGTTGCAGGCTATAGAGGCTAGCTGTCTTGTGAAACCCTTGATTTTTGGACAGAAATAAGTACGAATCTAACTGATAGATATTACCTCCTCAGATAAGTACGTCCTTTATCTGAACCCCATCTTGCAAAGCAAAAGCATCCCACCAATGATCTTCAAAATGATGCAGGGAACGAATTATGATGATGCAATTAGGATTAACTAAGTTCTCCTGACTTGTTTGTTGTGGATCCATATTAAGATCTGTGCTAGGGTAGGAACCAACTGGACTTCAGTTATTCCTCATTTTAAAAAGAATAGTTTTTTTTCTTAGGTGAATTTTCATGTACATGCAAATACAGATCTGAAATTGCTTTTGGATGAGGTGCTCTTCCCTTCTCCTTGAATTGTTTTCTGTGCTGAGGTCTTCTAGGTGATCCTAGTGCTGAGCATTATGGATAGGACCAACTCCAAATCTCCCACAGGCTCAATATGCCGCAGCTGAGTCTGGGAGCATCTGGAAGGACAATACACGCAGCCCAAAACAGCACTGGCTTTCCAGTTGCTGAGCTGCAGTTCTGCCTGCTGATATTCCATCAGTGCCAGGTTCAGAAATGACTCTTACTCTAGTGTTAGCTTTCCTAAAGCAGAGCTTTGGCTTGCTTCTAGGAAGCAAGCAAGGGCAACTGGTGCTCATCAGTTTTGCAGTGTTTCAGGCATTAGCTGATTCACAAAAATAAAGAAGCCAACTATCTTCTCCTTTGTTGCCACATGTTAATGTGAAGAGTGAGCAGGTTGCGTTGTCCGGGGGAGAAATGATTTTAAATTTAATAACATCTGTGATTTTTTTAAAATGTATTTTTGTTCCACATTGACACAAAAATGAGATCTCTGTAAAAGATGAAGAAGAATGGAGGAGAGAATAGGCAGAGCTCAGACTACCCTTGTAAGGGGTGGGTGGGTGTAATAAGACTGCTTTAAAGATCTGTTTATGTTCACAACTACAGTCCAAATGTGTGCACCTTCAGCACGTGCTTTCTGGCATTTCTACAGGTACAAGATAACACTTCTGAATATGCATAAATATATAATCTCTTCTATTTTTCAATATAAGCCCACAGGCTAATACATTAAACAAGATACAAGGAAGCTCCTTTACTCACTGAAACCTTCAACGCTGCATCGCAGTCAACACTGTGTTTTCTATTTAAGCCTGCTTTGCAAACTGAGATTTAGTCAATCATCTCTGTATTACCCCAAAATGCACCCACAGCTTTTGGAGAGTAGGAAGCAGACAGCAATGAGACTGCCATAAAATTCAGTTTTTGTATACACCAGGCCTCTGAGTAGGAGAGACGTGCTTTGGCTTATTGCTGGAGAAGACAGAGTGTGACAAAGAGGTTGGAGCCTGCTCATAAGCACTCTGATGCATGTAGTGTTACTGAGGTCAGCAGCCCTATGCTGATATACTGAGTAAATAATGGGACTCCTATGTTAGAGCTGCCCAGGGCATCTATCCTGGGTTGAATGAACACTAACTGCAGACCTTTCAAAAGCAGAGAGATGTACAGCTTTGAGCTAGAAAATAGGACTTTATGGGCATGTTAAAATATGATCTGTGCATTGCGTTCTTCTTTGAATGTATTTTTTTCTAGCAGAGAATAATGTTTTTCTTGCATTTATTTGATGGTGAGCATCCTTGAATTACATTAGTTCTGTAAACATTGGACTGGTAGTGACTGAGTTGATATTTAGATCTATTTCTTGGTAATAAAATGCTTCATAAAAACTGCACTGGCTTCAGGCTGTCTGTGAGCAGGTAGAGACTTCTGATTGCTTCACTTTAACTTAGTGTCTTGGGGTTTGCCAGTGCTTGACCAATATCATCCTTCTGGCAACTGTTCTTCACTAGCAGGAACAATAAGGGTAATTATTTTCTGACAGGTATGGCAGTGGTCAGGTATTGCTCACATAGTCAGGAGGAGGTCTGGAGAAAGGGAGGCTCCAAGCGATTCAGGCTGGGCAAAGCTTGTGTCTCCAAGATGTCTATCTGGAGTTCGTGGACCATAAAGACTGACAGCCTACGTTTGGCATCCCCCATATTATGCAGTGATAGATATGACAGGCACAATTTCTAAAGCCTCCATAAAACCTAAGGCAGCTCTGAGAGCTAACAGTTTCAGGAAACACTGCTGAACTTTGTCTTTGAGGAAAGCCATTCTGCCAGAAAGGATGCTCTGACAGAACACTGCATTCCCCAAACAAATTCCCCTTGGTATCACCTCCCCTCATCTCCAACTAATAAAACTTTTTTCCTTCAGAAGGAAATCCAAGCAGAGCTTTGACTTTGCAAAAGAAGTGCCAGTAGTTATCTGAGATCCAATATGGCCATTTCTATTGATAGGCAGTTCTTAGTGGAAAGTGTTGATGTATTATACCAGCAGCAAGTCTGACCACAAAGAATGGTGTTCAAACTATCCCCTTGGCATCTGCTGGAAGTATAAGTTGTAGTGACAGCTCTTCTGTGTGGTTTCAAGTCCTTGTAGACTGTTTTGTCCCAGCTTAATGCCTCTCTAAACCTAGGAATAGCATCCTCAGTGCTACGCAGTAGTTTTTTCTCGGTGACCTACTGCAGTGGATAGCAATTAAAGCATTTGCCAGGTTTCTTATAAACTTAACCTTGAAACTCTATTAGCAATCTAATGGTGAAATGTAGCTGGTGTGTGAATATCTCTCTGTCAAATGACAATAATAAGTGCAGTGGTTAGGAACAAGTCCAGGTCTGCCTGTAAGAACTCTGGAACATCCTTATTGCCCACCACTCTGCTACTGATATCAGCTGAACTATGGGGCCTCTTAACTCCTTCCTGCCTAGGGTCTTCTGACAAAAGTAATTATGATAGCAAGCAGCTTTCACTAGTGTCAGTCAGTGTTTGTTTTGCTGCACTGTCCTGAATTTCAGATGTGCTTTGTTGGCTGGTGAAAGTGTGTGGGAAGATGTTTCAGTCACTGCGGTCAGGTACATCTCAAAGCATAGTAACTTGCTCCTCCTGCAGATTTGCTTATTCAAGTGAGACTATGATGATTTTCTATTTATATATTTAGAAAAATTCCCCCACAATGTGCTCCTTGTCCCTCTCCCCCACTCTGTTGGATAACCAGCAATCACAAAAATTTTCCCTGCTATAGTAAGTGACTCTAAAACCTGGCTCCCTTTCCTTGTGTGTTATTTTAAAAGTTGTTTTTTTTTTTTTAAGCCTGGGAAGCAAGATTGCTTTTCTAACTCTGCAGACCTTAGCTTAAGAACTGGATCTATGTTCTTTCCTACCTCATCATCCTACCACCATCCCAAGAATGATTCTGCACTGGCACTTGGAGCCACCTGATAACCCAGGAGGCATTCCCAGCTCCCACCCCCCTCCTTGCCCTTACATACAGTGCTGCTGCATTGCTGCTGGATGCAAATGCCAACAGGATCTGCTTCAGTCAGTGAGCAGCTGGAAGTGTGAATGCAGATGAGATATAGACTTAATTCACTTGAGTATAAAGAGGTCATTATTTTCCTGTTCATAATTGCATTTTAAATGCATAATAAGTAGACTACAGTAACCATATGCTAATGGGTCTAACTATTCTTAATTGATTAAAATAGCTTCCAAAGACTGTTTCTATTCAGGATTTAGTGCAGCACAATGCTACTGCATGGCATCAGGATGGATTTGCAGTTAACTGTGGCTCTTTTCTCTGGGTCAGACTTCTAGGGGTCTGATGGGTGGGGAGAAGGATGGATAGTTATGGATGGACAGGTGGAAAAATCGTTTATTCCAAGTCAATAGCATGAAGAAGACCACATTTAACTTTATCATGGTAAACAGTGCATTGCATTACACAAGCGTGTAGACAGGAATTGAGTTTTTCCTCCGTGGGATATTCAGACTTGGGGCTCCATCTGTTCTGATGCAAGGTTGGCTTATATTTTGTTTGTCAGATGTGGCCAAAAATAGAATTGAATATCTCACAGTAAAATCAAGATTATTATCTCTGCCTGTGCATAGAAGATCCAAGGGAAGGCAGTTTTTGTTAGCGTCCTAAAATGAAAATATTATTTCTCCTACCCTTGTCTAGAATGAAGGCTTTTGTTCTTCAGCCAAAGAATGAGAAAGAAGGAACTTCTGAAATGTCTTGAAGTTGGCTGCAGTACAGGTTGCTCAGTATTAATAAGCAGAAAAAAAAATAATAGCATAATCATCATAGCAATACCAGCTTGGTGTTTTATCCCACCTCCTTTAAGCAGACTAAATAAACTGTTGCTTTAATAAGTGATGAAGTGATGTTCCATGAGGCAGCGTGGCAACTGCCCCAGTTTGCTGGCATTTAGGCCAGTATTCTGGCAAAACTGTAACATACACATTTGAAAGACAGCAGCTCAAGGTTTTGTCTTTTAATGGCAGAACATTAAACCACACAACCCATCTAGCTTCAGGCTCTCTGTCTGAGCCATGTCTTACGTTAACCCGTTGTCAAAATAAATTTGATTTGCAACGATAAGACAGTCAAGGTTAATATTTTAATTTTAGATGTTTGCTCTGAACTATTTGAAATGAATTTTTCATGTAAAGGCTTAAGTACGCACATAACTTTAATATGTTATATCAGGGCAGCCCTGAGAAGTGAAGCAGTAAGGCCAAGACGCTTAATTGCATTTAGATTCTTAAATCCTAACTTCTCATTGACTTTAATGAGAACAGAGGTGCTTAGGCAGGATTTAGGAGCCAATCTGTTCCTTTGTCTTTGACTTTTAACCTAAATCCAAATAATACAGTCAGACTTAAATGCATTTTCTAAGTACTTGCTTGTTTTGCTAATTGAGAACTAGACTACTCTGTACAATTCAGTCTTTGTCTGGCACACTTCTCTTTCCAATCTCCACCTCCTATTATTGAATGCAAAGGCAGAAAATCGGAGTGCTGCTAATTACAAGAACAAAGAAATCTTCTAACTTTAAAAATTAATGCATTTATCTGAAATTCTCCCTGGAATGCAAGTTATTTCCTCATATCTCAAGAAATACTGACCTTCGGGAAAGACATAGTTACTGAGTATATATTAATTTAAATCCATGTGACAAAGGATATCAGATTGAGCCAAAAAAAACCCCCCACAATTTATAGATTTATGCTGACCAGGCAAAATTGGGGAAAAAAAAGCTGGAAATAACTTGCTTAGTAAATTAATACAAAGCCTTTGACATCATAAGCACTTTAGAATTGCAGAACTGCTGGTAAAATGGAAGTTTATCATCCTGAGTGTTACGTGGAGGGAAGGTCAGAGTAAATAATTAAGCAAGTATGCGGCAAGCCTGACATAGCATTCATTAGAAACTCAGATCAATGGGAATTTGTTTTGCAGTACAAAAACATTGCTGCTTATGAAACCACTAAAGAACTGTGGACTTGGACCAAGTAGATAGAAATCTATTTTGGAAGGCTTTTCTCCTTAATATAGGATGCTTCCTAATTCTTCTTTTAAATAACATTTAATTTACAAACACTGGACTTTCCCATTTTGTAGCTGAAAAGTAAATTCTATCCCATACTTGGAGGGATACTAAGCCTCATGTAATCATTTAGTATTTGCCCCAACCACAGCTAGTTCTTCATTGTCTGATCTTATTTCACGTCTATGAAAGCAAGATTCATGTATCAAGGGAGAACTCTTTATAATAAGCCTCTGACCAGAGTCACAAGAAATAGATTCATGTTCCATTTAAAATGTCTAACTGCAGGGATAGTAAATGACAAAAGCAGCCTTAGCTCTTAGGATCTGCTGAAATTCATGAATGGCAGATCTGTCATTGCCAGAACTTGGAAGACAGCATATGCAGACCCCTGGGAATAATTCTCTAAAAGCCTAGAGTTCCACAATCGTGTTTGGGAGATATGTAGTATATAAAAATAATAACAATGAGCTTGCACATTCACCACTAGCCTTATTCTGCATATCGGAGAGGTATTGCTTCAAGATTCAATCTCAGTGTCTGCATAACTTCTGAACTGCTTTCAGGAATGGGTCCCCATCGTTGCTGTGCTGTTTAAAGAATATAGTATCCCCCTGTTATTGTTTATTGCAATGCATCCTGCTTTTAAATCAGTGAAGGATCCTTCTCTTTTTATTTACCAGCATGCAATATGAGTTGGATGGTTCAAGCACTCCTCTTTTAAGGAGAGTAACCATTTAGATTTCATTTAAATTTGCTTTTACTCTAAACTTTGCAGGACAATTTCTAGTTATATTTGGCCAAATACTGCACTTGGTGAAAAGAAAACAAACTGGGAGTATTTTACTGGAAGAACTAAACATTAACTGGGAATAAAACTTGGTGGTTCTACATGGTTTCTAGGGCTGATGTGGTTCATTTCACTTCCCACTGCAATATGTTTTGGTTCCCTATGCATTCTGCTTCAATAGTTCATTTCATATTATTTTGATTTTATGCTAGCATAAAACTATGGTAACACAGAATTACACAACTTTGAAACCTTAAGGAATTATTTGGGACATTGTGAACTATGCATAATTCTCTTCTCATAAACAACAAAGTCCATAAATCATCTTCCATCTAGTTTGACATATGGTGGCAGCCAGGAAAATGCTATGCAGAACTCTCCGTCTTGCAAATGTAGGCTGGGACCACAGTGTCAGTTAATGCAGCAATGCTAAGGCTTGCTTCCAGGCAGCAAGCACGGGAAACCACAAAAGTAAATTCTCTTGATTACTCTTTCCTTTTATGCTTTATTTATTTATTTTTTTGGGGGGGGTGTGGGGGGGTGTATGTGTATACAAAAACAGACAAACCCACAAAACAATGCAAACACATACTAGAGCTTCTACCTATGTATCACCCTTAACTTTAGAAAGATCCTTCTCCACATCTTTCATCATCCGAGCCTGGTAAATTTTATTAATCTGATGTTAAAATATGGGAAAACTGATCTCTGTAGGATGAGATCCTTTTAAAAGAAAAGCTTCTCTACATGAGCTCAGCTCTGACAGAATTGATTTTTCCATTCTGTCTGAAAATGTATATGAAGTGTCTACAAAAATGTATTCTGATTTTGTAAGGATTTGTGGTTGCTTTGCACAAATCCTGCCCTTTGAGACATGGTTAGCAGGCATAGTGAGGATGGTTTAGTGGCTGGACTAGATGATTTCAGCGGTCTTTCCCAATCTTAATGATTTTATAAAATGTTGCCAGCTGAGAGGTAGCTGGCAAACAGATTTGCCTTGATGTGCTTGAGCTCTGTAGGCAAAACCAGAGGCTGAAATTTTCAGCAAAGGCCTTAAATTTTTTGCCTTACGCTCAACAGATAGTGAGCACTCCAAAGTTTAAACCACCAACTGCAATGTTTAGCTGTTAATATGGCAAATGGGGTGAGAAATGAATTGTATCGTTGTGATGTGAATGCCGTTCAGAAATGCTGATGCATATTAATGCACGTTGATGTCATTTAATGAATAATAGATGTATTTGTTATTGCTACGCCACTCAAGCAGGGAAAACAACAGCAGCCTGTGTGGAAATTTGTTGGGAAATGTTATTTGGCAAACAGAAATTGATTATGTATAAATACTTTCCTATGTTGTAGGGGTAGAAGAGGGAAGGGGAGTTGGCAGCTTTCATGGACAGAGAGAAGGGCACTCTGGTCTCACGTTGGTTGCGTTGGGGCCTCGGGTAGGCCAGCCCCAAGAATGTCCCCCACAGGGTACCTGCCACCACAGCCCCCATCTGGCCAAGGACTCTCATCCAGGCTCTGGAGCCTGGAGAGACATGATGGAGCCCAAATTCCCCATGGTGCCCACTCTGTCAGTGGTGGCTTGATGGTGGCCGCAGGCTGCTTAGGCCTTCTAGGCAAAGCCTCACATCCCCATGAGGCGGCATTGCTACAGACATGGAAGCATGGGTTAAAACTTCCTTGTTTTCTTTTTTTTTTGTTTGTTTTGTTTTGTTTTTGTTTTTTCCAGTTGGAAACCATTTCTTCTTCCTTCCTTTTAGTAACCTGGTGAAAAGTGCTTTTATTCTTTCACATATGCTTTTTCTAACACCAACTAGCAAGGATTTACGGACTGGTGATTCTCACAGCACCCTCTCAGAGTCATGGTAGTTGTTATTCTGTATAGGTACACACAGCATATTTGAGAATAATTGGAAGAAAAGAACCCCAGATAATATTTTCTTTTCTAAGCTCATGCTAGCCTCACATTTTTTAAATAGTGGCTTCTCAGAATGTTACTGAGATTTAAAAGCCTCACAAATAATTTATCTGTTATTTTGAAGACATGGTGATTATTCATTCAAACATGGGCTAGCATTCTCAGTTGGTAAATTCATTCTAACATGAACTTTACTGGTTATTTACTACCTCTGTTCTCATTGAGTGACACATAATTCAAGTGCACCTTTATGTTAGCCAGAGTTGTATGGAAAAGAGAAAGCACTAATTCACCACAAAGAAACTATGCAAACAGAAATCAGAAAGTTTTGACCAGAAATTCTGTGCAGAAAGGCAGTTCTTTCTTTTATATTCAGTTCTTCAAATATTGGTGGGGAAACTCATGAAGACGATCCAAAGAGGTCAAGTGGAAAAAAGAAGCAATAGTTATCTAATGTGCCACATGAAAAATGCTCCCAGAAAAGTACTATCCTCATTTTCCTCTGACGTAAGTTTCTGGTTATAGATTTGAATGATTTTTAATTCATGATGAGACAAATAAGGGAAAGATTGTCCAGATCCTAGCACTGTGATTAAGAGAGCCTAATTGTTATTTCACTTATCCTAGTGACTATTAGATAGTGTCTGGTTTTCCTCACTGCTGCATCTCTGGTCTCATAATTTTATTCACTGTTTTAAAATTCTCTTTGATTTTGCTTTCAAGGCAGGAAAATGCTTAATAGCAGCAGTGACACGGCATTGCACTCAGGAGAACTGGCACAGCAATCTGAAGGAACTGCTCCTGTTCTCTGATGTCTCTTACAGAGACATTCTGCAAAAATCCATTATTTTCAAGAGTAGTGCATCAATAATGGAGGAAAACAAAAGTTTAGAATACAAAGATGTTGCTTGCCAATATCAAGAAAGGTGGGAGGTAAATAATAGATCATGTGTAGGAAAGATTGAAAATAAGTATAATCACTCAAAATGTTTTGAAGGAACAGGTATTCTTATTTTTCCCATGGTGTTATTAGTCTATTTTATGGCTTAAACTGCTCTAAAAGTGCTGACTTTCTCAGTGCAGTGGAATTTCCAGATATTTCAGAAAAGTGCTATTGGGAAGTTGCATAATAAAATTAATGTCTGCTTACAATTACAACGTCTGCTGTTGTTCGAAAATTCTATTCTCTCAGCAAACCTAGTGAATTTAATAGAGCTGTGGGATAAACTTTTCCTATTCCATCTTACTCAATTTTCCAAACATTTGATGAATGAGATGTTATATTGGATCTCACGACAAAGAAATAGGAACTGGGAGAACAGAGTAGCTGTAGTTGACATTTTTAGAAGAATTTGTTTCAATACAACCTTCCTCTCTGGAAGAAAAACCAAACAGGTCATTCAGATGGTACTGCCCACTGAACGAGACACTGCCTCATGGAATAGGGGCAGTTAGAGTTTTGCTCTGCTAGAATGAGACTCAGCGTATTGATGGGACAAGAAGTTTTTGATTGTGTGGAAATTCTCAATATAAGATCTATCTGCACAGCAGATTGTGAAAAGACAAGGGGGAATGGTCTTAAACTAAAAAAGAAGAGATTCAGGCTACGTGCTGGCAGGAAATTTTTTGTGCAGAGGCTGCCCAAAGAAGCTGTGGGGGCCTCATCCCTGGAGATATTCAAAGCCAGGTTGGATGGAGCCCAAGGCTTTGTGATACCACATGCCTTGCATTCAAGAATATGTTTTCTGTTGATGTTGAGCCACTTTGAGGAATCCTACGTACCCCAAAACAAGGTCACTTGGCCCATCTCAAATCTCTGCCATGGTACTTCACTAATCAGGACGTGCTTAGACTCCCAACACCCTCCATCATGCAGTTATGCATGCAGCTCATGTGCTCACCACTATACTGTAAAATACCAAGGATCTCTTCAGAACAAACCTGGTTGTTGTGTTGACTGATTTCCATATCAGGAGTTCAGTAAAAACTGACATAACTTGCAAGGGAACAAAGATAGAAGGCATAGTAAGAAATAAGTTTGATTTTTGATTTTTTTTTTTTTTTAAGGAATAAAAGGTAGTAGGTGAGCTAGTACAGATTGCTGCTGTTAATTTTTTATTTTTTTTGATAGTTTGTGGGGTGACTTGCTACATTGAATTCTGCTAAATGTACTGATGACTTGATTAAATTTTGACCTCTCAGCTGAGCCCTAGGTTTTAATGTAGGCGCATAAGGAGATTTACAGTAATGAATTGTCAGGCAAAAAGAAAAAGACACCCATTCTGATCCCTACACAAATAAGGAAACAAGACTTGATTTTATACATTCTTACCAAATCCAACAGATAAAATACTGCTGAGAGTGCAAGTGTTATTTCCTTCTCTGCTATTAATTTAAAAAAATGCTGTAGGCATTCATGTTTTGCAGATGCTTGCTTAAGCTGTAAATACATGTCCACAAGTAAATAAGAAATTGTTTAAGATTGAAGTAACATCTTTTTTGCTGTGAGATGGAAAATCACTTGGAAAATTCTCCTGTGCTGCATCCAAAATATCAGCAAAGCATTTATGTGCTTCATTGTCCCAAGGCGATGTTCTGAGCATGATGCCAACCACCGTTGATTTCAATTTCCCAAAAATTACTTTAAAAAACTGTTTTAGCTTGAATAACCTGAAGCAAGCATAATTATTCCTTTTCTCAACATTCCCATGCTAATTCTCTGACAATTGTTCATATAAAAGCTTTCTCTTCAGTTTGTGGGTTGGAAGGAGTGCAGAAAAGCACAGGTTGGAGGAAAATAAGTTTTTTTGCATATATTTCTGATGTCTCTAACACTCATCTGCCTGCACAAAGACTATGGCCCAATCTAGACAGCACTGTTCAAGCCATCCACCTGCAAACTGAGCAACATTAGAGATTTAAAAGATCTGGGATTACCCCTTTGTAAAATGCTGATAACATATGCACAAGCCTTGCCAAATCTCTCTCTGTACCCTGCTTAGAAAGCGTTGACTCCACTAAACCTCTTTTTAGATGCCAAATTCACTTATTTGAATTGTGCTAGAGTCAGCTTCCAAATGGATTCTACAACAGTTTTCTATACAGCCTGCTTCCAGTTGGCCAAGGCTTTGAAGTGCACTAGAAAGACTTTTGTTTCCTGGAGGTTGGAAGTTTCAAAGATAAACTCTTCATTCACCTGAATAGGAAAGTGGCAAAGATGTGCTAGAGCTGTTTCTAGCAAAGTTCATGTTGGTATCTTTCAGCTATTTCTACCATATAACATGGCAGCAACTGCAGGTGTGGTAGGGAATGTTTTGTAAGATAACACTCATAATTTTGTAGGGTTACATTTTTAAGACAGCCAGAAATGGAGCTCGTGTATCTTTAGAAGTTACTTTCTCTGTTTTGCTTGATAGTCCTTCAAGTTTAGTTTTGAAATATAACTTATGTTAATTTTAACTAAGGAAAATCCAGTGAGGTTTTCTCCTACTGAACTGCCCATTGGCATCACTTGAGCATATTCAAATGTATGAGACAGGATTGCTATGATAGCATGTAAAAAAATGGCAAGGCTGGTCCTACTTGGAAGCTTTACATTGACTTACCAGCTATTACACATATAGCAAGTCCAGATACTTGAAACACAGGCGCATATCAGAGATGTTTTAAAACTTGTGTTTTTCATTAGTCTGATTATAAGCAGCATGCAAATGTTGGGGAGGAGCAGCAGAGGAATGAGTGAGCCAGGCATTTTATGGGAAAGAAGAGAGATACAATGCTTTAACCCTATGCAGAAGTCCAGTCTGCAATGGTCTATTATTCCTGACTAGGTCTGATCCCTCACTTGGGATGGCCAAAACATTTACCAGCCCATACACCAAACTGCATGAATCAGAGAATGGAATTAATTGAACCATATTTTGCCAGCTTTGTTAACCCAGATCTGATCCCTGACCAGGTCAACTGTTCCGTGCACATAAAAAGAAGTACACATTGTAGGGTGGACACTGGAGTAGAAGTGACTGCTGCTTAAACACTAAACTGTCCATGAAAACACAGGTCTTTCCCTTGAGGCTGGAGAATGACAGAGGAGCATAGTGTTTAAAGGAATGAAAACTCAATATATAAATGGCAGCAGGGAGAGGAAAAAGTGAACCTTGCCAAAGAGGGCAGAGAATGAGGGAGAGTAGATCTGAGGAAAATGGACTGTGCTATCTTCACTGGTGATCTCTCAGTCAGGTGCAAAGAATAGGAGTTGGCAGGAAAACCAGTGTCTGAAGTCTTCATCCTCAACTGTGCATCAGGGAGCTTTTAAACCAAATGTGGTGTTCAAGTGATTCCAGGGGAACTTTAAATAAGGGCAGCAATTTGCCCTACTGCATCAACTAGATGTGGCAGGAGAGGGGGAACAATGTGTTGTGTGCTTGCTGCATTTACACTCTAGCATTAGCTAGAGAAGAAAGTACAGGTAATCCACTGACTTAGATTGCACCTCTTAGTCCAAACTCTGCTGCATTTAATCTGTAAAAATTAAAATTTTGTGTTGCTTGCGGGTTCTCAAGTTCTTCTTGGTGGTTCTTTCAATGGGCAGCTGGTAGAAACTCCAAAGATGAACCTGAAGTTTTACATTTGTGTCTATGTACACATACAAAATTGCATATAAAATTCTCCTTCCATGTGTTACTGACATTTAAGTTTTTGTTGTTAGGGTCAGTGACAGTTTCTGTAGTTTCCCAACATCTAGGTAGTGACCTTTTAAATCAGTCACAGCATCAGGGGATGGTTTTAGAAAGAAATACTGATTTCAGCCATTCCTGTGACTGCTTGCTGTACAAGTCTTGTCAGATAAGCTCAAAATGAAGTAAAAATATACCCTTCTCCCTGAGCTGCTTGTTGAAATGTTCAGCTGCTTTCATCAAGAGAGACAGCTATCCATCTGGGTACCCACTGAGGTGACCCATTGCTTATTTTCCTCACAGATTAAAGGTAACAAATGCTTTTGTACTAACGCTGCTTAAAGAAACTATGTGGAGGTTATGCTGCTTTTATTCCCTTTCCAAATCTTGATTAACTAGTTTTATTCGTATTTATTTCATTCAGAGATACTTGTTGTTATTTTACCCATTTTCTGGATATGCTTCAGATACGTTTGGAGATGTGAAGGTGTCTAAAGGGCAGCTTAAACCAAATCTTAGGCTGGGAAGCACTGATATAAAATACAAAATACTACTGAGGCACAGTGTCTCTTCAAAGAAAAGTCATTTTATCTGCTTCAGTTCCATGTATGACCAGATTTTCTTTGTGGTTGCATTATGTTTTCATTCCTCTTTTATAATATTACTTCCTTTGTTCGCCATAGTTTAAATCAAACCACTATTAGAAAACAGAAGGGTGACACATAACTTCCTTCATTGCCTGTAACATCTCTGTTATAAATCTTTAATGTATCTGCAAGGACTTAAGCAAATAAAGGCACTGATGAGAGGCTGCCTATTTGCAAAAGAAAGGATTGCTCACAAAGGTGAGTGATTGCAAGGTCAGGTTTGTTTGTGCTCCTTTTTATCTTTTGCTCCACAAGAGGATAAGTTTTGCAAATGCAAGTAGTTGTTGATTACTAACAGCATTCTCATCTGCCCTTAATGGAAGTCTGCTGTGTTCTGATCCAGAGTCACTGGGAGTCTCTTCATTGCTGTCTGCTGATTTGGGATCAAGACTCAAAGTAGAATGCTAGAGGAAAATTTATTTTACAGGAGCAATTTTGGGTTAGATTTTTTTTTTCTACTTGCTAGAATGTGAGTACCAACCTCCCATTCTTCAGACAACTCTTAAAAAGATCATTACTCAGATATGGCTCAATGATAGAAATGATATGAAGTGGCTTCGGTTGTTTTCTGAGCTGGAGAATCTGCTTTCTTCGCAAAAATCCCCATAGAGCTGAGAATCACAAGCATTGTAATGGTGTGACAGAGTCTGTACTAGGAGAGAATATAATGCCATTCACCTTTCATGCACAGACACAGCCCATGAGAAGTGAATGGAGCTCTCTTCCTGAGTTTCATGACTTTGAATGATTTCTTATGATTTGTCATTATTTGAGCCTCTTATAACGGGAGATACTTCCCTGACAAGTTGCCAGCTTGGAGTGACCTCCCTTCCCAGCCTAGTACCAGCTTTTTCTGAACCTCTCTGGAAACCTCACAGTAAATGGTAAATGTGTATAAGCTCACCTTTGTTCTCACTCCATGGCACCTCTCCTTTATAGGTCCTTCTTTGCACCATTGTGCGTAACTGATAGGCCACATTGATACGACATATTATTTTCCCTGATTTCCCCCATAAAGAAGAAGCACAAGGTTCACAAGATGACTTGGGCAGACCCACCGACAGTATGATCCATCTTTATAGAGGAGGTGAACGGATCAATATGGCAAGGCTGCTCTGTATGACAAATACTTAGTGCCTTCAAGGAAGGTAGAAAAAATGATATCATATCTATTAGTTGTTCATCCTCTTAGCTGGATCATGCTCAGACTGAGGATGGATTTTTAAACTAAGCTCATGAAAATGCAAAATAATTCTGCAACACATGGTGTGGTGTGGTAAGAAGTCATAGAAAGGTTGGTGATGCTGGCAGAGACAATGGGGGCTTGAATATCAGTACAGGAAAACAATATTGAATGGGGGACATCAGCTTACTTCTGGACAGTTTATAGCTTGAACTAACAGTGTGATGCAGCAAATTCTCCAGTAATCAACAAATCACTCAGATGGGGCAGGGGTAGAAAGAGAAAGAAGGAAAGGTGTTTCCAGCAGATAGTTTATATTTGCTTGAGCATGTGGTTCTATACTGCTATAAGCCCTGATTGAAAGTCTAAAGCATAGCATTAAGAGAAAACCTGTGATTTATGATAAAAGAAAATAAATTCTTGCTCAGTTTCTAGTGGGAGAAATGTGAGCATCTGTGTTTTCAGCAGCCTTCTGTCTTGCTTCGTTGTCTTTCCCTCTGAACAAGGTACTGACTGACACACTGGGGATATGATGTTCCTCCTGTATTGGAATCCTTCCCTTGCTGACTGCTATGAGTATTTGTGAATAGGACCCCAGAGGCTTAGCCTTGCCAGGGCTAGGTGAAATGGATTTGAAATGTAATGTTCAAGTTATGTTCAGAAAGTGTACGTGTCTCTGAAGCTGTTGTTGAAGCAAACACTCGTTAGGTTCACATGCTCTTTCCCTCCTATTTATGTTCAAAAGAGATTAAAAGAACATTAAAAATTCCATGAGCCAAGTCCTACAGACTCAGAACCAAGCATAGAGCATTTGGAGTTTCCTCCAGACATTTCTGTGAAAATCAAATGTCTGTTTTCCAGTCTGTCACTGATCACTGAGCTTATTAGTAGTTGTACTTTCATGGCCTTATTTTTTAAGTTCGCTGCATTGAACTATCCATCAAAAAGCCACATGTCAGAATTCTTTTCTAAATCTTCAGAGAAAGAGGAATCGTGGGCCAGTTCTATATCTTCTGAAGGTCAAACTGCCCTGTAGGAATGCTTTGCAAAATGTTGAGCCTGATTTTTCAACTTCTGGATGTATTTTGGGTGCATATCTATACTTCTTGAACAGCCCTTGGATGTGGCAAGTATGTTATTTTTGAGCTGTTGTTCAGAACAGGAGCAGGCAGCAGTATTTAGGAAGTACTCAATCATAGTCCTTTAATCCTCCTTGAGCACTGTTGCACTGCTGCTTTAGGAACAGAGCTTCTGGGGACTTGTGTGGGTGTGGAAAATGAAGATAGTCAGCCTGGCAAAGAAGGTATTCTGAACTGAAACTATTACAGAGTATTAAACAATTGCCTTTGGTAGGAAGTGTTAGCAAGTAACATTTAGCACGGCTGTTTTGTTGTTGAAAATGGATTGTCTAAACATAAATCTGAAAATCCCAATTAAATTCAATCTTGATGCTCACAGCAGAAAAGTTTAACAAAGATTCTAAGTCATCTGCTTTCATACATATGAATAAAATAATTAGTATGCAGCATATCTAAGTAGTTAGACACCATCAGAAAGTCTACCCTTGAACAACAGAAAGGAAAGAAAGTGCCCTTTCTTTTATAGTCTGGAAAAAAACGCACTGCACATTTTGGATGTCACAAGCTCTAAGACATTTTTCTGTATAAACATGACAGCTCTACTAAGCGTGGTAGAAGAATTCTCTGCTCTTGTTCAAATGCAGTTAAGCTTATCCCTTTGAGAACATGCTGAATGTTGTATTTTTTTAACTTAACGTTGTCTGCAATTGGTTTCTGTTGCAACTATGACACACATTTTGACTGTGCTTTGAAATTAGAGAACATGTTTATCCACCTTTGGGGCTGTGTGTGTGAGAGAGAGATTCAGTTTGGACACTAGGAAGAATTTCCTTCTGGAAAGAGTGGTGATGCATTGGAAGAGGCTGCCCAGGGAAGTGGTGGAGTCATCATCCCTGGAAGTGTTTAAGGAAAGGGTAGAGGTAGTACTCAGGGATATGGTTTAGTGGGCGCTATTGGTGGGAGGTGGGAGGTTGGACTATGTGACCTTAGAGGTCTTTTCCAATTTTAATGACTCTTTGATTCTCTAATGCAGCTCTGTACTGGAATTTTTGTGTCTGGTGCTCAAACGTCAAGATGGTGCAGTCAGATTTAGCACTGTGAAGAACTGGAGATGTTCTACAAGATAAATAAGTGGTAGCACAACAGCGATATGAATTAAAGTAGTCTAAATGTTAGTTAAATTGAGTTGCAACTGATTACTGGCAGTGCAAGTTAAAATGACTAAACTTTCCTTTGTGTGCTTCTCTCTAAGATTGCAATGCAATAAAGGGAACTTGACTTATGAGGCAAGGCCCTTGCCAGAGCAATTTGAAAGGCGGGATGAAGTGAAAGCATTTGTTTGCTGATATACTTACTCCAGACTGTTGAGAAATTAGCTTTTGTATTTAATATTTTCCATTTAAATTTTGACATGAACAATGATATCTGGGAAATAATTTTAAGTTCCAGTTCAGGAAACACATTTTGATTAGAGATTCAGAATTGCATGAAGGCTGAAGGGTAGGTATAATCTTTCTTTTTCTTCTTGTGATTCTCATTATGAACCCAGCATCTTTCCAACATTATTTGCCTTTCCTTTGCTCCCAATTAATATCTTTTGTTTCTGGGAGAAAATCATTTGAAAGCAATGACATGTTCAATTACCACGATTAATTTACCTGAATGTGTCTGATGATAATGTTATCAAAACTGTGTGTTTCACATACATCCTGCTTACAGGTAGAATCTTGGCTATTTCCTCATGATAGAGAATCAATGTTAGGTTTATAAATCACGTTCAGAATTATCTTATAATAAATCCTCATATCTTCCAAATTTATTATTGGCTTCCCTGGGTATCTAGATGAAGAAAAGAGAGATGGATGAGACACACACTGATCATAAACCTGCTGCTGGAGAAAGCGCACAGATCGTGGGCTGAGGTCCTTGAATGAAAGCAGCTCTCACACCCACCAAGTGCTTGTGAACAAAAGGAACAGAACAAGAAACTGAGATAAGAGAGAAAGGGAAGAGGCGACCGGGTCAGATTCAGACACGATTCACCTGCCTTGTAGATCTGCCCATCTTCAAAGTTGTACAGCAAGTGGAGGGTGTTTGTTCATTGCCTTAATGATTTCACCCGATAGCACCTTACACCACAAAGGTTCTCTGAGGTAGAAAGGAGAAAATTATCTTGATGGCACTGTCAGGGAAAACGACCCTTATCAGCATTTGTCTCCTTCTCTCAAGGAGCGAAGTCTTTAAGACATAATTGTTGCATATGAGCAGAAAGCTGCGATAACGCAGAGCTGTAATTGCAGGGTATTTCTCAGTGCCTTTAGCTGTGCCGTGGGCTCAATGCTACACATCTATAGCAGCATTCCTGCAAAAAGTCTCAGCAGGCACTGAGCTTCAGCTGACTTATTTGAGAGAAGTATCCCTTTTAATCAAGTGATGTTTCAAATTTTGCACAAAACTAAAATGACGGAGATGTACCAATGAGGAAAATTTTTCTTCAGAATGTAAAAACTTCCTATATATTTCCCAGTAGTTTACAATGACGAAATAAGTGCTGCTTACAAAGAAAAAATTGAGTTGTGAAATTAAAGACTGCTTTCTTTAGTACCTTTTACAAGAGGCTGATGGCTACTTAACGATGACGTTTGACAGACCTGTAAGAAAAGAATACTTAACTTTTGGGATTTGTGTGTACTGCTGTCAAAAATAAAATTAGGATGTGTTACCTTGAGGAGATAAAGACGCCTGAAGCCAGAAATGGCAGTAATTCTCCTAACAGCAGTTAGTCTGAAGCTGGACTATCACAAGTCACTAAGAAAGCTGTATCAAGAAATCAGAGGAATGCACTTAATAACTGTCCCTAAATTAACAGATTGAAAGCTACACAAATCTGATTTAAAATCTGTACAGAGCTTCTTCCAAAGGCTGCAATTATTTCCCAAGCCCCTATTTTGCAAACACTTTCAAACTATGCAAAGACCCCATGTAGGAACCAAACTTTAAACTGTGCCTTCCCTATGCTATACATTGCAAAGAGAAAGCTGTGCTACTGCAGGTACAGAAACACAGCACTCGAATCCCAGGAAAGCCACAGCTCTGCTGTGATAAAGTATTGCTTATAAACATTTATCTGCAAAAAAATACTGAAACCAGAAATCAGACCACTCAAAATAGAAATGGGCTGCATCCGACAAAGTAAAATAAAAGGATTATTCTTCATCAATGCACTCACTCACATAGTTGCAATCCACAGCTTTTCATTACCCGTTGGCACAGTCCCTGTAAATCCAGCACTATATACAGACCGTAGTTTGCACCCAAGCATAGAATTATGCTCCATAGTGATAAAGAGCACACAAAGGTAGGCTGACATTAAGTTATTAAGCAACATCCCCGCTTAAACGCTTCAGACATGAGTACAGAGAAAAGGCACAAACCTAGCAGCACTAGTTCAGCACAGGACCGTTCAGCAAGCACTGCTCTGCAATACACACAACAATGCAAAATTATTCACTTAGTGTCACTGCTATCGGCTCAATTCCTTCGCTTGATTTAGAAACAACATAAAAATTCCTGCAGCTCCTGACACCGGTCCCGGACTGGAGGTTGTGTCTCAGGCAGCAAAAGCTGCAGGGCTTCAGCTTCTTAATAACCTCAGGAAGCGGTGCCTGCTGCAATATCAGAGTCACTTACTGCATTGCTTTTCAGCGGAGTGCAAGTGGCTGCTCTTCTCGGCCGCACATGGCTCTGCCAGCCGGAGGGGCTCTCTGTTCAGCACAATTCAGCTCCAAAGTCTCTGCGTGCAGAGGTAATTGCCTTTGCTCCGTGCTGGGCTTTTCTGGCTGCAGCGACTGCTCACCCTATCCATTGCCTCTGGTGGATGCTAAGTAAGCAATCCCCTGGGTCTTCATAAGGAAAGGATGAAGAGTCACAGCTCTCGAGAGCAGATAAGGTGTTCTGCTGAAAGCCACTGCTTCCATGGCATTTTAAAGGCGAAGGGGCTGGGGATGCCTTCCTTCACGTTGTTGCTGTTGTGATCTGTAACTCACAGTTGAATTTGCAGCTGAATGCTGTTTTTATGTTTCAGAAAGATTTGAGGTGATATTACAAATCTCATTTTAAAGGCTGAGGAATGAACTCTTTCAACCAAACTTAATCTTTTTTTTTTTTTTTTCCAGAACTATAAGGGAAGGGCAGGGGGGCTCCCAGCTTGAGAATGGAGCATTCCAGTCTCACTTACACAAGGGGCACGGCCAAAAAGTAGCACCCCAAAGCTTCATGAATTTACATGCTGGACTTAGCACAACTCCAGAGCTGCGTATCACCCTTGTCAAATGTCTGTAGGATGTCTGTCAGTGGGGGCTTGTTCTACAGCATGCTGATGTGATAGAAATAATGTGAGTAATAATAGAGGTAGGAAGAAGAGCCGCAGTACAGAATTTCTCATTAGGGATCACACAGTGAAATATTTGAAACATTAGAAAAGCTGTATGGAAACTGTACTCGTTTCCCTGCAACAGCTCAAGTGAGGTGTGGGTGAGTTTTCTCCACCTGGTTGCCCCCATATGTAACACAGCAATCATTAATTAGCATTTCTTACAACGAGACATGTAAGGTGTTCATCATCCCTCTAAGACTCCTGGGCAGATTTTCTGAGCCACTGCCAGAAGTGAAACCTCACGAGAACAGCAGCAGCTCCGCAGGGAGGGAGGAGGAGGCTCCAACTCTGCTTGTGACAGCCTTGAGAATTCCCAGAGGCTGATTATCCAGTTCAAGTGGCACTGGGAAATCCCATCCGCCACAGAAGTGAACCTAATGAACTTTGTAGGAATAATAATTGGTCTCTAGAAAAAGATCAGGGAAGGAGAGGTATGTTGAAAGTGCAAGTCACATTTTTTCCTTTGGGAAGTGTTTCACAGCTGGACTTCAGCTTTTTTTCCCCCTGAAATTACTGTATTAGTGCAGCTTTCTGTGACACCTCTCATTGTCATTAGCACTGTTGGCGTTGTTTGCAGGGCTGTACGTTTCTATCTGTAAAATTGCCAAAGATACTCAGTTTTCTGTCCTACAGATGTTGCTGGGAAGGTGATGGTTTGCACACTCCCAAAAATAACATCTTGGAGAGGGGAAGCCTACACATGGTATATACTGCTGTCAGCATCACTTGCTTTCTACAAAATGAGAAAACACTCCTGCAGTAAAAAAATGGGCCTTTATTTTCCTCTCTCTCAAGCTCACAGCTGTGGTTAAAACCAAATTTGTTGAGTCATGGAAAGTCAGAACCAACCAAGGTGCCTTGAATTTTCAGTACATTGTGATTATGTACTAGGTGCAGTAGTTAGTTAGTAGTAGTACTTAGTAGTAGCTTAGAATGCAGAGAGGAAACAGTCTCTGTTGCAAGGAGTACCCAGTAAAAGTGAGACTAAATGACTCAAGTGTGCTGCAAACAGGATTGCTAGGTGACAGCCCTATTGCTTAAAGATATTGCTTAAAGATCAGGAAAACCTCCCTGCGTTTGGAACCTGCCACATTGGCAGCAGAAACAACTCATGGTGAGCGCTCTCACTTTCGTAGGAACCCATAGAATGGCATTCACATTCACCACTTATTCTTCTCTCACCTTTTTGGAACATAATGATCCTTCTAGAAGGAGTCTAGTCATCTAGTCCTTCTAGTAATTAAATTGTGTGAGTTGGAAGGGACCCTTAAAGGCCATCTGGTCCAACTCCCCTGTAGTGAACAGGGACACCCAGAGATGATCAGGTGCTCAGAGCCCCATCCAGTCCATTTGCTCCCCTTGGCTGGGAGATGAGTTATAATGAATATCTTTGAAGCTTGAGTTGGGCTAAGAGAACAGAGCCAGCCCAGTAATTCCATGTGGCCCTTTTTAATATTTCTGCAGACCTCAGCAGTGGCCATGGGCAGATAAGTTGCTATTTTTAACAAATACAGAAATCTCCTGCTTTGGAGATACAGTGAAGACTGAAGGATTTCAGCGGATCATTTTCATCTGGTTTTCTGGGCTCATTGCCTCAGCTCAATAGCACAGCAAACTGCTATGCTAACACATCACTTTGCTTTCTCTTAGTTAGCGGTATTTTAAAGCCTGAAAACAAAAAGAACCAAGCAAATGATTTACTGGGGAGAGGCACGAAGGACAACATTTGCTTGAAGTCTTTAGGAGACATTCTAAATTTAAAAGCACAGTCAAAAGTAAAAGGAAAAGAAAAAAGGAAAAATTGAAAATAAGAACACCCCTTACATCCCATACCAAAGAAAACAAAACAAAAAAAGCAACCACCCAACTAAAAAAAAAAAAATCTAACAGAAAAGCCCAACACCAAAACAGTCTGTGTGGTCATTCCAATGAAAAATAAACACGTTATGAAATAACTATTATATCTAAGGAACAGACCAATAAATAGCCTGAAAGAGCTGAGCTGTCAGTCGGTTGTTGAACAGGGAGGTACCAGCACCTAAAAAGCAGTGTTGCACAAAATGATTTAACCGAAAAGCTTTTCCAAGCCAGATGGAGAGTATATCATATTTGCAAACTGTAATAAAAGAAAATTGAATTTTAACCTTCCTGCTAGGGAAATGTAAAGGCTTTAAAATTGACTCTGGCTATATAACATTGAAGAGAGTCAGATAGTGCAGAATGCCCATCTATGAGAAAAGTAAACTAGTTCATGTATGAATTTGTTTATCACAAACTTCTCTCTCTCTATATATAAATACATATATGTATATCATAAATATGTTGATATTTATATAGTAGCAAAATAGTTGTGCCAAGAACAGACTCCATAAAATAAAAGAATTTTATAAAGCTTGCTTTATAACACGTTTGTTGTGGTGCCTGAAGAGCCCCAGCAATTGTCTGGGGTAACCTGTTGTGGGTAATCTACAAAGAGGTCATGGCCACAACTATAAGCTGGAGGTTGATGCTGACAGGAAAGTCATTCTGTCCCTCCCATTTCTGGTGGAGAATAGAAAAAACGGAGAGGAAGAGACTGAGCAAAGTCTGCTCAGGTCATTTTGAATCTTCAAGGAATTCAGACGATGTGGATAACCTCTATCTCCTTCTGAACAGTTGAGTAAAAGATCATCTTTTTTCCTTATTCAAATAATGTATTTCCAATTTGAAATCTTGTTTTGCTTCGTCATCTTTCAGCTTGTTTTGCAGTCTTCCGTTATGATCAATGGAAACAGCACTCAAAGAAGGACTTCATTGCTACACATCATCTTATGGTGGCAGCTAGTGGAAAACTGGCCTGATATTTTGTCCCAGAAGAAAAGTGGTTTTGAAAAACTGGGTATTCCCATTTTAAGAGAGAGGATGCTACTACTTGGTTTGATGTGTGAGATTAGACTTGCATATGCATTAATCAAACTGTTATCACTGTTAAACTGTGTTTGAATGCATGGGGTGCATTTTCAATCATAACTATATTATTACAAAACAATTTAACCTTATCTCTGTGAAGAATTCTTACGTTTTCAACAAAAGCATATGACTGGAAACTAAAATGCAAATTTTAGGAATTTGCTTTTAATGCATATATGGTAACTGTTGAGTCATGGCCTGAACCACTGATTGAGCACCTGGGGAAAGGACTGGTCAGCCCTCGGAGCACAGGTGAAGGTAATTCTGCTGTGTGACTGGAAGGGGTGCAGCCTGGTTGCATCTCTCTTAGATCTCACTTCAGGGCTGATTGCCATTGGGGAAGGATCTCTGGTTGGAGATCTCTCCCTTGTGGGGTTTTCCTTATGAGCCTAGATGTTCGGAGATGGGTGAGCATTTTTCCTTTGTAACACCTTTCCATCATGCTAGAACCTTTGTCATTATACCTCCTGTATCATTGTTCCACTGCACTGATCTTTCTGGTTGTTACAATACACAACTTCAGTTACTTCAGTTAAATTTTCCTGAATAGGTCTACATAGGAAGACCTGTGAAAGTGAATGTGCAGGAGCCATGCCTGCCCCACCTAGAAGGGTATTCTCAAGTCTTTCTCAGATTGATTTCAGCCTGTTTCATTGGAGGTGCTACAGCTTGTGGAGATGAGCAAAAGGAACTGAGCATTCAGTCACTGAATAATCTTATTTGAATTAGAGATCTGCTTTCTAATTTTATGGGGATATTAATGGGGTTATCTTAATTAGCTTTTTTTCATAAATTAGCAGATTGCATATTGTTCTGTGTTCTGTTTCAATTTTGTTTGTTTTTTTTTTTTACTCTCAATGATATTCTGATCGACTTGCTACAAAGCACATTGTACATATTATACAGTCTGTATATTTTCTTCCATAATGTTTTCACTGAGTTCAACTTTTACTCTTTTAACCCTTGTGAAATCATTCTCAAGTCAATAATGAGGGGAAAATGTTTCTGGAAAAATCCAAGCATTTCCCCGGTAAAACTGAGACAAGAACCAGGGAACTTGAATTTGGTGTAGTTTCAGGTGTTTAAGACCATTTTTACAAAAATTGCCTGAAAATCCATAAAAAGCAGCACCAGCCCTAATGAGCCCTCAGTTTGGCAAAGACATCTGCTTTGGGAGGATGTGTGCTATGGACATGTGGGAAGCCACGGTTTTGTGTTTCAGCATGGGGGAAAGAAGAGCACAGAGTGTTACTGAGGAAAGAGGATGATGTGAACAGAAAGGTATGCAGACAGCCCTGATTGTCTGAGATCAGAGGATGCCTTTTCTCCAAGCACATTTTGAATGTGGATTTTGCTGTTGTGTTTTTTGGGGGAATTGATTTTGAAATCTGGAGCCTTGCATATTTCATTCGGTTCTAAGGAATTTTTGACTTTGAGACCAGAGATAATCATAGCCTGGAAAACAGTTTAAGTGGATCTGTTCTGGTTTTGGCAGTATGAAGATGAGAACTTGAGGTGGCCACGGCAAAAGAGAAGAGCTACTCAGAGGCCTGAAGAGCATCAGATGAGAATGACACTTGAGAACAGATTAGTTTAGCTTCCACTTGGATATGCTAAAGGAAGAAGTAGAATAATAGATTAATTAAGGTTGGAAAAAAAACAGTTCACCTAGTCCAATTATCAGCACACCCCCACGGTGCTCACTGACCACATCCCTCAGTGTCACATCCCCACGGCTCTTGAGCACCTCCAAGGATGGTGACCTCGCCACCTCCCTGGGCAGCAGGACCACTATTTTGGAGAAGAAGTTTTTCCTAATATCCAACCTGAAATTAATGTGAGGCCTGGAGGCACTGAACAAATCACAACCACAACCATCACATACTGGGCATGCATTGCCACATACTATTTCCAGTGTGGATGAGTTATAGGACAAAGTTAAGGCAAGTGTCTGCTCTCTCATTGCTATTCATTATGGTTATTTATTGCACTGCAATGAGACATAATTTGAACAAAGTTAATTTTTCCCTATCGAACTTCTTTTGGTATTGAAAATTCAGAGGTATAGGTCAATATATTTTTACATAGCCCATTCCTAAAATCATGCAAGGGACCAAAGCAGAATGATTTTTCTGAGAAATATTTCCTTTCTCCTCTGTCTTTGGAAAATTTTATGATCTGATGAGATCCTTTCTGCACATCTTTATTCTTATTCTCTTAAAGTTCACGTCAAACATCCAATATTCTGGGTCAAAAGAAGCACAGTAACAGAGAAAGCAATCTGGCTGTAAATGAAGGATTTCAAATAAAATGAGGCCTTTATGCAGCCAGATTCTCCAGCAAACAGAAAGACAAATGCGGTGCCCCTCTGCCAGTGCTGCCCATTACTGTTCTTCTGACCTAATCTAGAGGAGCTGGGATGAGAGAGGATTCAATTCTTTGGGTCCGTAATTCTCTTCAAGGCTGGCTGACATTGATAATACTGGTTTAATGCAAGCAGTGCATTAAAGAATGTAGGAATAAATGTTAAAAAGTAACTCCGTAGTAGCCTCGTGTTCTCCACAAAAGAACTGGATAGCTTTTTGTCTTTATGTTTTCAGTGTGATAGAGTAGAGAGCTAAATGGGCCCTTCTGCAAGCAAAACCCTCTTGTTGTTTTGCAGAAACTGATGTGCTAATGGAAGTGCTAGTGGAAAAGAAGTAAAATGACTGGTTCATTTTGTGATTGCTCTGGGAAGGTTTGTGACCCTAGGATTTACTTTAAGGAAAGATTCTTCTGTTCATTTCAGATGGCCCTCAAAGCAGACACCATCTATTAGAACTTGTTTCAACGCATGAATTTTGGCTTATCAGCTTATGTCTGGGTATATCAAGTGGCAAATGTTGGATGTAGATCTGTTTTTTAATGCATTATAAAAGCAGCAACTGCAAACGTATGTAAAAAGATATGTAGCAAAAACAAAGCTGAATTGAGAAACAACTATATTAGATTTTCTTAATATATGGAGAAAATCTCAAAAATAGATCATTACAGGATAGATCACAAGAGCTGTGTGTCATACATTACCCCAGGGTCCCTTCAAAACCCTCCCACTGTGTGTATGTATCCCTTGGAACAGCATGCAGGTAAAATATGTATGATATGTGGAATGTGGAAGTCATAGGTTGAGGAATAACAGCTATGAACGAGTTCATTCATCTGTGCATAATTTTCAGATTATGTTGTTGTTACTCAGTATCACAAGATGTTTCTGACTGAAACCAAAATGAAAATATGGACTTGGAACATGAATTAATTCATCATGCCAAGTGGAAGATTTTCCTTCTAGGGAGCAAATGACATCTTTCTGCCATGCATGCTATGGAGTTTCTATGAGGGAGGACAGCATCTTGCTGTAGTTCAGAGAACTGCAGGAAAAAATGTCTTAAAAGAACAAACCTTTCAGTCTTTTCTATTGCCGAAGGAAATACATAGAGGCCTGTTGGGTTAAAAGTGATCTGAAGGCATTTCTGAAAAAGAACCGAAAGTCAAGTTGCTGTTCTGTTTATCTTAGCATGAAGAAAGGTAGTAGTTAAGAAAAGGTTAGAAATGTCTGAGAGAAGATGTGATTCTCTTTTGTACAAATAAAACTCTGTATTGCATGAGTAGTTGTGGAAATTAGCCACATAAATTGCTGTCTTTTGGAAAACATTCCTCTTCTGTCTCCATTCAAACTTACTTTCAAAGAATTCTTCTCACTGGGAAAATGACGTGTTTTTATTCCTTGCCTTTAGGAGGAAGGGGAGAAGTGAGTTCTGCCCAAACAAATCTGCCCTCTGCATGCATGACAATGAGACCTCAAGTCAGATTTCCTTTGCTGAAAGGACAGCAAGTAATGACCTTAAGTTGTGCCAGGGAAAGTTCAGGTTGGATATAAGGAAAAGTATTTTCTCAGAAAGAGTGGTGACCCAGGCTGCCCAGGGAGGTGGTGGAGTCACCATCCCTGGAGGTGCTCAAGAACCGTGGGGATGTGGCAGTGGGCATGGTGGGGGTGGGTTGGAGTTGGACTAACGGATCTCAGTGGCCTTTTGCAACCTTAATGATTCTATGATGCAAAAAAGCATACCTGGGATTCAAATTGGGAAATTTGCAACCCCAAACTCATTGGGTATTCTGGTGAGGAACAGCAGTTAAGCTGGGAACTGTCCTGGAGTTAGTGAGCCAGAAGGTGATGGCCTTAGGGAGGTTCACATTTTTGTTTTGCTGTCCCAGTGCTTTTCTTTCAATAGGGTAACTTCTGGCTATATCAAAGCAGCACTTATATGCAGTATTTTTTCATTAGACAAAATCATTTCCTCGGTTTATCTTCTGCAATTTCCAATGGGTGCTGTAAAGCAGCATGCCAAGCCAGATTTAGATAAGAATTATCATCTCTGAGGTCTTCCACCTGATGTGCTTGGTCAGATGGTATTTAAATTGCATCTGCAGGCTGATTATTCTGCCACACCACAAACCTCACCATGGTTCTGAGTTCAGGCTGCACAAATAGAACTGTTACACTGCTTTTCTATCTATTAGGTATTGGTTTGTGCTGTGTGTGCTTCATTCAGTATGAATTACCAGCTCACATCAGAACTATAGTTGAGGGAAGACCAGAGATACCTCTACATCTTGATTTACCAACTACATTTATATTGTCCTTATACAACATTGTAGCCTTAAAATTAAAAGACAAGAAAGGGAAAGACTGCACTCAGTTGAGGAGTTTTCTGAGAGATACAACTGGCATGTTAGAATTTCATTCATTGCATGGACTCAGCTAAAGATTCAAGGAAAGTTTCAGTTACCATTTCCAATAAAATCAGCTCAATTTAGTGATAAAATAAATCAGCCTCAGGCTGATTTACTTTATAACTAGCAACAGTTCCACCTGAGACTTCCATTTCTTTGTGATGGAGCAGTCAGATGTTCTAAATAGATCAGGAACAATTTTTCTGTAAACAAAATTTGCTCCATTATAATATCTGTGATTCGATCTTCTATGCTCAGTGTATATGAGCAATGAGAATGAAATGCTTTTCCTTGAAAGAGAGAATAAAAACCTAACAATGTCATTTTTTATTTTCCAAAGAGAAGGATTTAATCATACCATATGCAGGTTTGTTCTGCTGCAAGCATCTTTTTAAATCAGAATAACCTCAGTTTCTCAGCTGTTTAAGAAAAAAGCTCTGCTCCAGTAAATTTGAGCTCAATTATAACACTTTATTGCAGCAAACAAAATGCTTCATTCCCTAGAGGAGAATAACATTAAGAATGATGAATTGTTTGCTGCTTTATGACCAAGGACCTGTGAAGGGTCCAGTGCTGAACAAATTTCTTAGGTTTTGCTCATGTGAGGGTTATTTTTACCTTATTAAAATAGTTTTTAAATCCCTGCCACAAATTGAAGGCCCAGAAAAATACTCCCTCTAGACCTCAGCCTCGTTATTGTAATACAGTGAGTTTTAGGGTTTTGAGTTTTCAATGTTTTAGTAACCTGCAGCTTCTTTTCATGTTAAAAAAAAAAAATAAAAAAGAGGATTTGTATTTATTTAACACTGCTAGGGTTTGTAACATAATGAAAATGCAAAAAACAATCTGAATTCTATCTCAGTTTTGTTTGTGCCTATCTGTAAGGAAGTAACCACTGCAGTGTGACTGATGGAGATTTTCACAGGAAACCCTTTGCCGACTTTCTTATTCACTGTTCAGCTAAGAGAGGAATAGAGGTTGTGCTGAGCTCTTCTGAGAAGCCTTACACAACTTTCACTTCTTCATGCTATTCTGACCGTGCTGATGGCTGTTTTCATCATGTGCTGAGGAAACAATTGTGAATTCCTTGCGATGAGTCCCACTGTCTAGGAGAAGCTAAAAACATAGGACAGACTTCTTGAGGCCATCCCAAAATCCGCATCCTACTCCAAGAGTGGCTCAATAGAAAGCCTTCAAAGGTTGGATGAGGAGAGCTCTTCCCTGCCATAGGGACTGTCTTTGCACTCACCCACTCACCCTTCAGTGGATTAACACTGACATTCTTCTTGGATGGAATGTGATCTTCAGAAGCTCATGACTGCAATACATGGCTATTTATAAATACCAGAGAGTTGAATAGTTATCCTGCGTTGCAAAGGAACATTTTCTAATTCTGTAGTGATAGTACTTTTTATATAACAGTTGGATGTTTTGTCTGGGTGGGTTTGGCAATGACTCCGACAGTTTTATATGGTACCAAAAAGCCTCTCAGTTTGCTACTCCACTTCTTTTTATTCTATTTTGATGCTGAATTAGAAGAAAACTGTTCAGCCTTGCACTGAGTGAAAATAGAGTACTGGGTGTTAATAAAAGAAGTTTATTCTGTTAATACAAGGAGCCAGCTTGCTTGAGGAAGGCCTCCTTACATTCTCCCCTCATCGCTTTTGTTGTGTTGCACACCACATCAGCAGTGACTAAGGGCAGAAGTATCAGAACACACAAAAGATTGAATTGTTACATAGATCTGATGGGTTGATAGCTCAGTAGTAGAACTAGATGATCTCAGTGGTCTCTTCCAACCTTAATGATTCTATGATCAGGATAAAGTTAATGACAGCAGTTGTAGCAGACCTGTCTTCTCCTTTATTCCCACTGCAGCTTTTTGTAACACGGTATTAGGGCTGTTCACCACATAACAGCTGTCTGTACATTCCAGTTACTAAACAGACATATTTGCTGAGTTATGTTTTCCCAAAAAAGTTGGAAATGGATTTTCAGGTTCTTTTTCCTCTTTCAGGTACTTATGCTTGCCTCCTGAGACTTGAAGTGTTTCTTATTTTAATAGGAAATAGTGGTAGTAGGGAATTAGGTGAAGAAGTTGGGTGAAGTATTTTGTGTTTTCAGTGCATTGCTTTACCCTCTAAGAGAGTATTTCAAGCAGTCTTGAAAATTATTTTCCACCTTGTGACAGAAGTGATCTCTTGGATTTGGTTTCCCCCACTTTTTAAAAAGGAATCTGAAAAAAAAGTAAGAATCCTCAGACTTTCATGGAAGAATATTCTTGGTATAAATTGGGTTGCAAAAAGAAACAGTATGGAAACAGTATTGGATTTTCCTTTTGTAGGGAGAAGGAAAGGTGGAAAGCCAGAAAGTGTTAAACAAAGGGAAAATGCGAACTTACTAAGTGCGAAAGCTCTGTTTGCTGCATTTTTATTTGAAAGATACCTACTTATACCTCAAGTGAAGACTTGCCTACACGTCGCCCCTTTATTCATATGAATTACGGAAAGCAGAGAAAGCCTACAAAAGAAAGCAAATTCAAGAGTCAGAGAGCCTGCAGGACTAAAGCCTTTTACATCAAGGATCTAACCAGTGAATCTGGGAATTATTTGCATAATGTTCTAGATAGCTGATCTTAGCTGCTGTGGTTTGGAGAACCAGGGGAATTTATATTGCTTTCATGAGGAGTCTATATGCTTCAGTCTGTGCATGTGAAGATTATTTACAGAGTTAAGTCCAAGAAAGCTGTTTAGTCTGGGGGTAGACGGAAACCAATGGGCAACAAAACAGTGGTCTAGACATGATACCTGGGGTAAACAACTTCAAGGGAGTTAAAATAACAATAACTCAATAATTGGTTGGGAAAACGCTCTTTTCCAGGCCCCGGGCAGTTACACAGCTGGCTTGCCAAGTCTGAGAGCCCAGAGATCAAAAAGAATGTGAATCTTAAAAGGGCCTTGTTGGAACAAGAAAGGAAGGAGTGGGCTGTGAGCAGCTGTCAGGGGATGAGAGGAAGAGTCTGAAAAAGGAAGGGAATGCAGCTGAGACCAAAGATGGAGATAACTGAACACTCTGGAAAAATGTAGGCTGAAAATGCTGCACAGTGCTTATTTCAGCAGCAGGTGGAAGTAAATCCTAGCGCACCTAGGAATATCGTAACTAGAAATATCTGATCACTGTAAAGACTTGCACTGATACCAAAGCTTTTGATGGGGTTCGATCGTTAGTGAGCAAGAAAGAGAATGAAATCTAAAACTGGATTTGGAACCTGAAATTCCCTTTTCATCTCAGATTCAGCTTTTTTTGGTTCTAATATTTCCCTGAATTAGTCCAACAGTTCTTTCTGTGCAGTGGAGAAAATTACTGTCAGCTATACTCAGAGGGATCTGTAAAGTGCTGTTATCAAGTGAAGACCGTACTACAGTTACGGTGCAGTGCAGTTGTAGGGTAAGGACGCTTTTTTCAGAGGGAGTTGGTTCTTGGAGACGCCCAGGCAAGAAAGCAAAGCTGTCTACTACTTACTTGAAAAGAATCTAAAACCTATGGTGAACTAAATCGAGCAGTTGGTTGTTTTTCTGGTGGTGCATTGTTTGTACATTTAATAAAGAAATAAATTAAGGTCAACAGAAGGAAGCCTCTGGTTTCTTCTGAATGGCAATGAAATATTTGGTAACTAAAGGACATCCATGCTCTCATCCCATGCCTTAGTCTCACAAATACATGCCACTTAGTATTTAGCAGTATTCTTTTAGCATATTTTCATTAGAATTAAGATAAGGTATCAGACCAACAAATGATTTGAATAACTGAAAGTGACAAAGGCACAGGTTCTTAGCCGGCTCAGGCATCTTTGTAGCACTGTCACTTTAATATGCCTGACTTAATATTCCCAGCAGTAACTACCAGCTCTAACTCCTTGTCTGTTCTTTGTTCATTTTATTTCTTTTCTGTTGCCATAGCTGTATAAACTCAAATTTTAAGAAAAAATCCACACAATTTAGGGATTTCTGATCTTTTCTGTCTTCATTACAAAATGTTTTCTGTTTCCTTCTGTCATTTCCTTTGTACTGCAGATCAGATCAGATAGGTGTGTTTTAGATATCTCAGCTACCTGAAATGAATACAAAAGCATGAAACATGCAGGTTATGAGGATAGTAGGGAAGAGCTGGTCCTAGATGATACTCTTGTGCTGAAAGCTTAACAGAAATAAAAGCACTAACAACAGATCTATAAGGACAGATTTGTATGAACAGACAAATACAGGAAAATAAGTAGCAAAGCTGAGAAAAATATCATGGATTTGCCTAAAGAGGAAACTTGGTCTTTTGTAGTTGCTGATATAAAAGCCACACAGAACTGCGAGCTATGGATAGGGAGACTTTCAGGGAGTGCTGTGATCCTACCTGGATCAATAATTCAAACAGTTCAAATGGAAAGGGGAGGGGGAAAAAAAACTAAATAAAAGACAAAATATTTGATCAAATAAAGCTATTTCTTTAAAGACCAAGAAGTTTATGATTACATTAGGAATGCAAAAAAAAAAAAAAAAAAAAAGTGAAACTAAAAGCTCAGGATTAGAAAGAGAGCTGTGGGAGGTGACAAGGCACTGCTGGCTATTTGTATTTGCTTGTGTCACTGTCCATTATTGGCTGGTGGCAAAAGCAAAGTTCTCAAGATTTGCTTAAAATCTCTGCAGAAGAATGTATTGCACTGAAATTGTCTGGAAAGTTTGAACATGGCAATGAAGTATCTTTTTTTCCCTTTAACTCTGATCCCAAGCCGTGCAGGCTGGGACAAGCCATAATCAGGCTCTTGGTAAATTAGTTGTGAGCTTCTCCATGCATCACTTCTCTGCAGACAGCATCACATCTGCTAACTCAACTCCTGGCAGCTATGTTCCAATACAGTAAGGTTTTCTTCTGCAAACAAAGGCTCACTGAGACAACAGCATGCAAGCACAAGTGTTGTCTGTGTGGAATGAGAGTTTATATTTGGAATGATTCTTTTATCTTTGAAGCCTTGAAAACCTTAATAAATATTTTGGAAGCAAAGTCCCTGACTGGGAGTTGTTTGGGATTTTTTGGAATCTCATCATGCCTTGGATTGCCATCCCATCCCACAGATCTGTCTCATCTATGTGCTGTAGCTTAAGCTGCAGGCTTCAGTGACTGTCTCAGTGAGCTGGCCACTGCATGACACACAAATATTTGCTACAAAGTACTAACAGCTAAACTAAATGAGATTCAGTTAAGCATTCAGTTATTGCTTTTTGAATTTGGAATTTCTTGCTCAAATCTTCAAGAAAATACTGTATTTTCCAAGAGGAAATCCCTCTTGAGGATTTAACATATAAAAGCTGTAGCCCAGAGCAGGACAGACATCGTTCAGTATTGATTTCTGTATTGGAGTCTCTGCCATTGGAAGTGAAAGCTGAAAATATGCTGCAATCTAGCGATAAAAAATCGCCATTTTGGATTGGATCATTGGTGGATATTGGGATAAATACAGTTTTTATAGATGCTTAGAATTCTCTCAGTGGACTTTAACTACAATTCAATTTGCTGAGCAGTGGCTAACAGACCCTTATGGTCCATTCCATCACTCCTCAATAACATGAATGTGTGCCAGTCTTATTACAGGCTCACATCTGGCCCAGTTCGTGTCAGTGTCCAGGTAGGTCCACTCACAGATTGTTGTTTGCAGGGAGTATCAAGCTAAGCAACAGCTTGGTTTTTTTTCTTCCCATCTTTGTGGAGAACAGCCTAATGATTCCTCTGAACATAAAACTGCGCTAGCTCATACAGCAGTGGGTTTAAAAGTCTATCAGATATAGTGTGCTACAGAGTTTTCAGAGTGACGTATATCCTCATTCCTCTTCAAAGTTAACATCCACCTAAGCTGTGTCTCTCCATACCGTGGCTATGTGCCAACCACGCTCAGCACAAGGCAGGGAAAAGGAAGGCTCAGTCTTGCTCCCAAAGAGCTGCCATCGCAAATCAGGCATTGACAGCCTTGTGAAACCCATGGGAAGGGCAGCTCTTAAATCGTCACAGATTTACAGTTCTGAGTCGTTGCTTAGTGGCATCCTTATGGGAGAAATCTGTTGACATGGAGAAAGTAAGGTGTGAAGAGTAACTTTAATTAAAAAAAAAAAAAAAAAAAAAAAAAAAAAGACATTAACAGTTCTGGCTCTGCACAAAGCCCACCATCCAGAGAAGTCTGTGGTCTGTGCATGGTTACAAACACGGTATGCTGGCACCACTGTCACTGTGTTTGTTCAGTAGGGCTCTTGACTTTGTTCAGCAGGGTTCCTGCTGCATTTTCCTTCGGCTCCATCTACAGCTCTTGACTCTTTCCTAAGAATTCTCTTGTTTCTTTCTGCTCTTCTTCAGTAGAACAGTACCAGGCATTGCATTTGGTTTTGAAATGCAGTGAGTTGTTTGAAATCACCACTACCAAGATCCTTTTCCTAGGGAAAAAATAATTACAAATATATAATGAAATGTGTTTAATGATCAGTAGCCTTCAGCATCTCTGACTGATGTCAGTTGGAGTCTTCCCATTGAAATTAACATCATTTACAGCTAAATAAAAGCCAGGAAGAAATGCGTAGGGATGAAATACATATTTTTAAATCTGTCCTTTGTTTCAAAATGAAAAAGTACCCTAAAACTGAGATGAGGGTTAAATAAGTTTCCAAATAAGTAATGGTGCTGCACTTAAATAGGTAGGATGAGTTATCAATAACATAATCAGTAGCATAAGAGCCTGCTGGAATATTTAAGACTATCTGTTCATCTCACATAAATCTCATTTTCTGTTTGACAGCAGGAACAAATGGTGTTTATTACCAGGAGACAGTAAGGAGTAGGAGTAGGATTGAGAGGACCAGATTTTATGTTCCACTCACAGTACTTCTTTGAACACAGCATTTTGATTTGTATGTAACAAACATTTCATAATTTTGATCCATAATTGTGAATGTTTGATAGAGGGAAGGCTGTCCAACCTCCCATATTATTGGAAAGTATCTTGTTAAGCAGTTATCCAGTACTACTGACATTGACTGAACAGCAAAGTAAAAATGTATTTGCTCTCTTCTGATGCTAATTTTCACATAATGTCCTCCACAGAAAGACACTGCATTCATGCTCTTACACTATTTTGATAATGCAGCTCCCTGCTTTTCTTCCCAATTGTTCTAAAATGATCCTTAAAATAGAAATGCAATATCTCTGTATCTGTCTCTGTATTTTCTACTTCCAGCATGTATTCCAACAGTAATCTTGTGTCGTAAGTAAATGAAACCAGTAACATATACTGTTACTTCTTACTCAGTGTTTGCTGTCCAACATTACTTCATAACCTCTGAGTTTATTAGGGGGATTTTGTAAGGCATTTCTGGAAACGCTGATCAGATGTAATTCCACCAGACTGAAAGAAATATTTTTTGACTTTGTGCTGTTTTGTGTCAAAGCCAAATTTATGTCTGGGTAGATATTACTTCTTATTTTTGCCAGATGAACAGTAATACAACAAGACTGCTGTCTCTGCATTCCTCATATTTGGGGATCATTGGCTTAGCAAGCTATTACTAACAAGCTGTTTTATTTGTGTCAGAAGCATATTAGAGATGAGATAACCAATCCCAGAATTTAGTTTTGTGGATCCTAAACAACTTCTCATTACATCTTTAAGTTGAGGGGATGCACTGGGACTGCATTTATATTTGCATCTCAGAATTTTTTATTTCCTTGAGTTTGTTCTTTGCTACAGCTCTGTATTTCCCTCAGCATCTCAATCTTTCATCCGAATGACGTTTTTCCTTCTATGAGTTGACTTTGAGCTTTTCTGTAGATCCAAAGCTAAAGTTATTTATCTTATTGGTAGTTAATAAAGTCTCATCCTTAGGAAAACTAAATTCGTGAACTGAATCTGTTGAAATAGTATCACTAATAATAAGTTATTCTAGATCTTATTTTTGGCCATGTATCACATTCTTAAAAGAGCAAAATCAAACAACACTTTGCTCATCAATGGAGTAGTCTCGGAATAAAATGGATTATGTTGTCCTAAGTACTGAACTGTTTACCTACTGTAAACAGACATGATGGCTCTTGACTAACTTAGAGGCAAAATGGACAACTCAATCCATCCAGCCCTGCTGTTTCTGTCTTTTTGACAAGAGCCTGGCCAAAAACTGAGCCATGAGTTAGAACTTCATTTCTTCTCACGCTTCCCCAGTGCCCCAGCTGTCTGCTTGCTGCCTCCTACACACGGATGTAAAAAATATGCAGTGGAAAGCAGGGTTACTTGTGTGAATCAGACTTTCAAGGCAAAATATTTTCCTAGGTACAAGCAGCGTCCTTAATAAAAACAAAGCACAGAAATCAGTAGGTCTTGGTGCTAGAAGACCTTCATTGCCACAGTCACCAGCCACTGGGTGTTACCAGTGTGGGAACTGAGAAGTAAAAATATTGAAGTATATAAGGAAGAGATCTTCACAGTTTAGTAACATTGTTTTTTTTAATGATTTGTTCAATTTTGCTGCTTTTATTTCTGTGTTACGTGTCTGATGCATGAGCTAGAGTTACTGTCTTGATGATTTAAATTATATTCAGTACCTAAGTCTCATTTTACTGTTTGCTTTACTCGTTCCTTAAAATGAGAAGGGCTTTTGGCTGCTTTAAGCCATACAAAATAACGAGTGCTCGCTCACGAGGCAAGAACTGCATAATTTCACTGAATAGTAACATATAGTAGAGAAGACACTTAGAGAAATGCAATCTGAAATTCTCAGCATTGCAAACCTCTCTTTTTAACAAGTAAATCCCAATGGAAGATCTCTTACACGATTCTGCCCTCTGTGCTGGGCATTGTCTACGTCTAAATTGTTTTTCATGTTTATCAGGAGTTGACTTATCTCGTGAGAGACAAGGTTAGAGCCTCTCTCATCCCAAAACTTCACCAAAAGGGGTGAAATGAACAGGCAGAGTCTTAGCCTCACTGAAGAAAATGAAAGCTTGTCACTGACTTTGGTTCTTGCCTATGAACTTCAGCATATTTATTCCATCATGGTGTTGCAACAAGTTTATATCCAGATTGAAATGGAAGATATCTGTTTTTCCTGGTACTTCTATTTCTACTTTAAATCTTTAAGTATAAGAACTAAGCAAAAAATGTTCCCTTACTTTGCCTGTTCGTTGCTGCTACTTTTGATTTAAAGCTTTTCAAGTAATTGAGCACAGTGATGACAGTAGGAAGTTGCTGTCATATGATTTGTGGGACAATTTGGCTTCCTCAAAACTGTTGTAGATCCAAAGGAACAGTCCTGCAGACTGGCTGGTTTGTATGAGGAAGGAACATGGATTCTTCTGGCTATTAACTGGGTTTCCATTATGCTACAGTTTACAGTGTGAAAGAAGTAGCCCAACCTGTAATGCTTACTTTAGCATTTTGTTACTTTTCATGAAAATATTTCACAGTGTGTTACCCCAGAAGCACTTGCATGAACCTGTCATAAAACTGCTCTGATTCTTCTTACTTAACCCCTTAACATGACATATCCTAGAGATTTTCTGGGACCCAATTCTTCTACATATGAAGCTAAACCTTGCAGAGGGAGGAAAGTCCTTGATTGCAGTGGCTCAGCCAAGGTATTAACAGATAGTCCAATCTGAGCATTAAAACCAGAATCTGGGCATCCATCTACATCTGGGTGACACTTAATTTAAATAACCTCCTGTGACCCTTGTGTGAATAGTATTATTCATCTAATTACAGGCAGATTAATCTTGCCCATAAATCAGGTGAACTGTGTATAAATCCTTGATGTTAGGGAGTAGGATCTTGAATGTGAGGTATGTGCAGAAAGAATATAACATGCAGAATAAATTGCTCTTGCCAGAAAAGGGTCGATTTGCTGAGTTCTGTTTAGTTTTTAATTTATAAGAAACTCACACCATCTCATTCTTTGCACTTTCTGTTAAAATATTAAATGACACTATATCAAATAAATCCTCTGTGACATTAAAGGAAACAAAGAACTTAGCCATGCATTAATTACACTCCAAAATGTGGCATACAGCTTAATAAGCATAATTTCAATAACTTTCAAACAATTACATCGATGTTTTAATTGGAGCAAAGGAAAGCTGTGATGCACGCTTTCAGACAAACTGTTTCTTAGGTGGAACTGGGCTTTTCTGACGAGGTGCACTTCTTGCAGCATGTCACATGCCAGTCTTGTTACGTAGGCTAAATTAAACTCCTGGATATGATGACAATAAAAGGCATTATCAGAACCAAGTAGACAATACAGGCAGCTCTAAAGCAAAACTTTCTGAAGAACAGATTGGATTTTGCTGGGAAAATGAAGTCATTTATTTCTGTTTAAGGAAAACACATTGAAAGGACCATGTATGCTTCAAATCCAACAATAACAGTTTAAGATGATAAATGTTATTTTAATGATCCCTATCTACTCTGTTATTCCAATCATAGCACATATGCTTAAAACAGAAAACATCAGAATCTGCAGAGAAACTATTGATATGGGGGAAAAAATCCCATACAAAATCAGAGAGAGATTAATAGTTCTAATTTACTTAAAAGATATTCACAAACTGTTATAAAAAACAGATTGGTCATAAGAATTAAAGTTGTTAGCATGTGCATCTCACTGATTCTGTTACGTTCCTTATGCTGGCAAACTGACTAATGATTTCAAGATTGCTCTCCAGACCGAAACATGACAATCCGTGTGTTGTGTGTTAGAGCTCCCACTGCTCTGCAGCAGAACAAAATATACATTTTGCAGAAGGATTTAGATATTATCTCACAATCTGTTCTGGTAAGAAGAAAGTTGTATAGCAGCTTAATATTTATTTCAAACAGACTCTTGCAGCATGTAGGTGAATGATATATTAAGTATACTGCCCTTGTATTTCATTTTCTTTTTTTTAATGCTGTAGCCACAATCTTAGTATTTCATTGTCCCGTGGACTCTTCAATTGAGAACTTCTGCAGACCATTTGGCTGTTTTCTTACATATGTCTGTTTTTTGTTGTTGTTACAGTTTGAAGGCACTGGGCTGAACAGGCAGGTAGACCTGTTGAAAGTAATGGCAATTGAATTGTGCACTCTGAAACCTAATGGTACTAATTAAAAATGTTAATGCTGCCAACAATCCAACATTATTAGCTGGATGGAGCTCTGAGCACCTGATCAGCTGCAGGTGACCCTGTTCAGTGCAGGGGAGTTGGACCAGATGGCCTTTAAGGGACCCTTCCAACTCAAACAGTTCTGTGATTATCTGCGCTAAGCATAGGTATTTGGAAACATATCCAAGATATTTCATAACAAAATCTGATCATAAAATTAAATATATTGTCAAAAAAAAAAAAAAGCAAGAAGTCTATCTCCAACAAATCCTGGTAGACTAGAAACTTACTGCTCACTTATCCTACACTGTGAAAGTCCTAAGTATTAACAGAACACCCAACTGCCTGGAAAATGTGCTCCCATGACCTTCTGAGCAAAAAGATGGTGATAATGAGCTTTGCAATTGATGTCAGAGGTCCCTGTGATCCAGTGGTGAGGAAAAGTCTTGGACTTCCTGAGCATTGTTTCTTCTGCCTGGCAATGAGGATAGGAATAAATGAGCAACTACCAGTGAGCTCCTCTGCTCTATTTTAATCCCAAGACATGCCCTGCAGGATCACACGTAAGAACTTGAAAACATTGAATCACGCTATTTAATTGTGGTTAAGTAAGCCTCCATTTGGCTGTGCAGGGTTTGCTTCCAAAAACATAATACAAATAAGTAAACAAATAAATTGGAATTAATCTATACTTACAACTGTGGGGCAAATTTACTCCAGAAAATAAATCATGAGTAACTTAAGAAATGTCTTTTCTTCCCTGTAGCCACTCTTTTGTTTCAATGCAACCTGGTGGAGTGGGCTTTGCATATGGCTATGTGCTTCCAAGTGATTGTTGGATAATTAGTAATTCAACATGACCCTGAATGCTGTCACCCACAAGATGATAATCACACAGCTTATGTCTTTTTTGCCATTGCTTTGAGCAGGACAAGAGGGAAGGATTTGCCTTCACCAAGTATTTTAGCAGTAGAACTAATCTGATTCCTTATGGTATTAATAGAAGTTCACTTTTTTTTCTTTAATTCAAATAATGTCTGAGAACAGCATTTGATATTAGATATGATAGTATAAAAATATTGTGTCGATATGTTTTCCATGGAAAATATTGCAAGAAAAGATGTTTTTGGTAGATGCTGGTCTCTAGGACACACTGCCACTGTTCTGTAACTTGTAGTACTATTGTAGTACTGTGTCCAGTACATCAAATACACAAACACATGCCAAAGAGTGTGTTCATAGGAATGAGAAGATGGTGTTCTTCATTGGTAAAATGCAGAGTATGCCATATTTTTAATGATCACCTTTCATTCCAGTATGAGTGGTTTGCCTGTGGCAGGGGGTTTTTCAATCCAGGCCATTCTATGATTCTCAAGGGCCTGGTTTGCCCTAAATTCAGTGAGGCAGCTGAGGGCAAGCAGGGGGATTCAGCACTTATCTGATTCTCATTTTGGCACTGGTCAACATCAAAACTGTGTAGACATTTATCACCACCCAGCATTACTATTCAAGATGAGAATCTACTCATCTGTCTCTGCTAACATTTAGCAGCTTCCAGGCAGCTGGGTCACAATTAGGAAGTCTGTCCTTTCTCTCTGGAACATCTGTTCCAGGTAATAGGGACAGCAGAGGAAACACTAGCCTGATGCTGAGTACGATTAAAGGCAAATTTAGAAAAGAATCAGCTGTTAAGCACCATTCCAGGAAGCACTGGGAGCAGTACTTTCCTGTGACCCTCTATTATTACTTAGATTCTGGCTAACTACATTGCACACAGCCCCCTCCTCCACTTGCTCAGTGCTCTGGTCTGTCTCCATCACACACAGTCACTGCCAGAGATGCTGGTGATGTCACTGCAGCATGGGAGAATATGTGTAGTTCCATCCAGACAAATACAGCTGCACAACCTTAATACCTGCCCCATGTGGGTCTGGAAATTGCCATTATCTCTGCAGTCCTCTATAGTTCTAATGCACCACAGACATTTCTGCAAAATCCTCTCCTCTGATTTTGCTTTCAGTCACCTTTCAATACTCTTAACTGATGGATCGTAACTTTGGGGTGAAGCACACCTGACAAAACTTGGAAACATCAGATTGTGAAATGATAGCTTAGGATCTGAAGAATCAGCCACCAATCCTCCATCCCTATTCCGATCTCTCTGTCTTTGTCTATCCTTCTCCTTCACACCCGTGGACAGGATAAAGCACATCATGAAAGAGGCAGTATGAAAAACAGTGGTTTACTTACATCCCACTGACAAAACTTAAAGGGCATTTCCTTCCCAAGTTCAATGTGAGCATGCTGGAGTGAATTTCATGCTCACTCAGAGAGAAATGTCACTTTGGAGTGGGTCTTCCAGAAGTGTGAATTGGTCTCCTTGCCCACTAGGAAGGAAAAGTCCCAGTAGTATCTGAGCCCTCTGACACTGTTCTCTGCAATTTGGGGATAGAATTGTGGAACAGCAAACTACATTTTTTATCACACCTCTTAAACATGCATGCATGACAAGAGGTTTTTATTTCCACTTCCAAGCCCACAAAATGCATTTGCTTGCATAGGCTTGTATCTCAGTATGCGTTTCCATCCTATTTGCATTGTATCATTACCTCCTGCACCAAAAGATGCAGCTATGAAGCAGCACTCTGCGTGCCAGCTCTCTCGCTCTGCTGTTTAAAATCCTGGTGCTGAGCCTCCTGTTCCAGCTAATCAATGCAGATGCAGCCCAGGTGGATGGAAATTAATTGATGTGACATTTTACAGTTAATTCAGAACGTAGGGCTGATGTTAAGAGGGGTTTTAATTATGCAGATGTAACCTCTTAGTTCAGGAATCCCCTTAGATGCAGTTTTCTGGAAGATGTAAGAGTGCAACAGAGGGAAGCATAACCATTTGCCTTGTCTTTGCCTTGTCTTCTCAAACATTGCAGAGATAGTGGACATTGTTAGAATGAAAATGCTTGGGCAGGTGGATCTTTGAGCTGATTAGATCTTATACACTGGCAAGTTTTTTGCAATGTAAGCATTCTAATGCACCTTTATTTTTACATGTTAACAGATAAAGAATTACACTGTACTTGAAGTGATCTGGAAGGATGGATAAGAAAGAAAAATTATCTACTGCTATATATATATAGCTATTAAAATATTCAAGATGGTTGTTCCTTCTTTGTAAATGCAAATGCAAGAACCATAAAGCATATGGTAAGGGATGCTCCATCACTTCTAAAGCACACTTTTGCTAGTATAGAAATGAGTTATGTTACATTCCATAATTCAGGGATTACATTTTCAACATAATTAAGCATGTCTTTGAGGCACAGGTACACACAATCACTCTATTTCAGAAATAAAATCAAGTTGGAAGCTACCAAAAATATTTTCTGTAAGCATTCAAATGAATGGATCTGCTAAGAATTTGCATAACGTCTTGCTCATGAAATGCAAAACCTGTCATAAATCATAATTCAATTTATAACACAATTAAATGCATGTGTCTCTGTTCTCTTTTATGGTTCTTGGAAACTGTTACCTTGCACAGCTGAAGAAAGAGGGGCTGCCGAAAGCTAAGAATGAGCACGAAGGAATAGAAAGCAAATACCAGGCAGCCACTTCCTTACCTGTTTGTTGTGGTTTTTTTTCAGCTGTCCCACACTCAGCCAAAATAGTTCAGCAGGCTTCAGATTCCTTCTAATTTCTTATTTTGTTTATGACACAGTGCCACCAAATCTCATGGGACTCAGGCTGCTTCATTGAAATTAATTGTGAGAACCTTTCTGCTATTTTGGTCTTTTTGCATCTAACGATCCTCAACAAATCTCTCTGATGAGAAACAGAAAACTATAAAGGGACTAAAATTCGGTTTATAAAACTTACTAAAAGACTCTTCATAAATTCTCATTTCAAACCAGGCATATGCCTCCATTAAGTTGGCAGCAGTATTTTTCCAACATTCTGCGTTTTTAAAGTATGCTTTTCAAAACCCATTGCCATAAATTTGAACTTGTTCTAGGCCTACTGTTAGTTTCACTGTTCTGTCAGAACACATCAATCTTTTGTGGATTACAGAAAGATCGATTCTAGAAATAGCAGTGGAAACCTTGAAAAGCTGAACTGAGAAATGAAATACTTCTGACACAGTGTGTGGAGATTACATTACTTGAATCTTTACATTTTACTGCAATCATTGACTTAGTTAAGGGGAAGATGGGGTAGCAGGAGTCTGGGAAACCAGAAGTTTAATGCTAACCTGAGTAGTGAATACGAAAAAGGCCCTTTCTTCCATGCAAATGACTGATCATTTTTAATAAATTGACTAACATAATCTTCAAATCCAGCTACTATCACAGAACTAGTGAACTGAGCGATGTCACGCAGAGGCAGAACTGTAAATCACAGTCGCAGAATACCTCAAGTTGGAAGGGACCTCGCTGTCACAGAGTCCAGCTCCTACATCGAGCCCAGCTCCCAGTGAAAGCCTTCCTCCAGCTGTGCAAATTTGTTTCTGCAGAATTTAGCTCAAGCCCTTATTTTTAAAGATGGAAAGGAATAAAAGAAGTTGAGGAGTGCCCGGTGACTTGGGACTCTGCTTCTATGACTCCAAAATGTCTCCAAAAAGTCTCGCCTCGTGCTTTAAATCAGCGTCCTGACTACAATATATCAGAAAAAGAAAATCCCTTCAAGTAGGTGAGCTTTTACTGTATTGCAAGGTGAAATGTCATTCTGAGGAGAAAGGCCTCACTTCCTTGTGTCATTTTGCTGATTCACATCCTATTCTTGCTCATACCCTGGCATTTTGGTAAGCAGAACACTGTTGTTTATAGCTTTTTGTTCTTTGCCCAGTTGCTTAAGAGAACTGTTTCAGAGACCTAATTACGTATGCACCGTAAAAATTTTATTCCTGTATGCTGTGTGATCAGTTCTGCCCAAAGGAACCACCAGCAGCCTCTACACTTTTAAGGATGGCTTTGCTTCTGTCAGTAAAAGATGTTAATGCTAGGAATGTTATTTAACATTAGAAAAACTAAATGGAATTAGTAAACTTCATACATTTGTTAATGTTTTTGCACCACTGACTCCTCTCTTTGGCCTGATAATTGAGATTCATTGTTCAAATATTCATTGTCTGTGGTTAAATGTACACAAACTGGGACTATATAGAATGTTGGAGCTGAAGATATGAAAGTAACCAGCACAGGAACATTTGTCTGATTTCAGTTACTTTTCTCAGGTATGGGGAGTTCTGCTCCTGACATTTCATCTCCAACGGGATTTCTCCAATAGTCAATGTCATTTTCTCTACAAGAAAAGCAATGGCAATTTAACAGCAATAACTGTAGAGAACATCACAGAAACTGCATTTCTATACCTCCAGGACTGAACAGAGATTAATGTAACTTTCACATTCTTATCAAGGTATTTTATTGTACTTTATGGGAACAATACAATTTCCTCTTAAATGATATGGGGCAGTTTAAAGAACAAGGCTGTAATTTCCTTAACAAATGCTTTGAAGACCTTCAGGTGATCATTTTTAAAATGTCATGATTTTCTCTATAGCTTATTTAGGCAAGTGTGGTCATCCACATGTGACAAAACAAAATTAAAAAGGGCACTTAATATTCCAGTTGCCAGCAGTTGGGTGGATGGGGTTGCTTAATATACACATATTGCTCCAAACTATCCAAGACTTTTGGATAAATTAAGTGTGATATATTAATGCAATTACAGTGGCAACACGAATCAAAGAACGTAGCTGGGAGGTCTTTTTACAGTATGAGACATTATTAACATGTCCCTGGTTCTGATTATACCAGATTAAAATATTTGGAATCTTACCTACTTTCTTCATCTCCCTAGAAGGGTAAATTCTGTTGAGGAGCTGAATTTTCACTGTTTCTGACCCTGGTGTTCAGCTACTTTAAAGTGGAATAGCCATAGATTGGAAAAATAGCTGAATGACCTTTTATATACATTCATACATACATATGTATATATACATATATTTGACATATTTTTTCATTCACTTCAAATTACTACCTTTTTCCTTTGCTTCTGGTCTTCATTGATTCAGGGTGGATAAACTAGCTTGAAAACACTCATTTCTTCATACGAAATAATTTAGATAACCAACACAACATAACATGACTTTCCACCATTTAAAAGAAATAAAAACCTTTTAGAAATTATTATTGCAGCATCTGGACATGGGGAGACAGAAGTTCAAGTTTTCCAACTTGCAGATCAGTGCTGAAATTTCAAAGGAAATGTGTTAATGAGAAACAATTATAGTGTGCTGCAGTGCTTAACTGATCTGTTTGTAGTTCTAGTGCCAAGATGCAGAAGACACATCTATGCTGAGCACTAGTATCAGTGATAATAGGCCTCTAAATTGGAAACGATCATTACAAAGACACCAACCAGACTCTTTCTCTGGTACATAATAACAAGATTGAGATAAAAATCGCTTTTCCAAATTCGTTCACTTTCCTGTTGCTGCACAACCTGTCAACATTCGTTTGTAATTATATTAATACGGTAAATGAAGCACTCCGTTGTGCCTCACAAAGAGTAAATCTCTCTCATATTGCTATATGTATATATTTTCTCTTGTACTGATAATGTGCTGTTTAATCTCTCAGTGAGTGTAAGGGTATAGATCAGCGCTGGAACCTCATCCCCTAGGAATTATGCTTCAGCCAGCAGAACTGGGAATGATCTTGTAGAAATGAAACGGTACCCAGGTTATTTCACGCTGTACTGCCTACCTGTTCTTTGTGTCACTGAGAAAGTAAACACACGCCATGCATTTCCACCATTACTAGAACATACTTCAGTAGCAGTGATGATTTCTTTCATCAGTTACCACTGTCACAGATCTCAGCACAGATATGGAAAGGTTCAGAAGGACACAGCAAGGAAATTGTTCATTCCAGATAAGTAGGGGACAGTTCAATTCATTTATGGATTGTTTCTAAAAGACTCTGCTAAAGCTACCTATTAAGATAGAGGAGATGGGGAGGAGGGAGAATCAATCTCATTTCTCAATCTAAGTGAACAAAGAATTGCATGTGAAACTGAACAGAGTGAATAACAAAGCTCACACCAAACCCAAAGGAAAAGAAAAAAGAGCCTTATTTTGCATAATTATGTCTGAATTGCACTAAATTTGACAGAACACGTTCCATTATAAGCCCTAAGGTCATATTTAGGTGGAGCAAAACATCAGATATACTGGCTGCAGTGTGCTTTTTCTGGGCTAATCTAAAGTCTCATGGGACAGCATGCAAGGGGACGGCATGCACAGCTGAATAGCTTTGGTTTAAATTCGGTTGTTGTTTGGTTTATTTGATACGTGTGTTGAAAGCTATGACAGCACTCTGTCAGATCTCTCTACGTTTCTGGGGTGGCTTTCTTATCTCTAAAATAGAAATGAAATAGGAAATGTTAATGTTACTCTGTTAAGAGAGTGATAAGGTTTAACTCATGAATATTTGTAAATTGCTTCACAGGACACTTCAAAAGTGCCCGATGCACAGTGTGTTTTTTAAATGGTGTTTTACCAGTGCTACTGTGTCAAGGGTTTGGTTGTTGAACCTTTAGGCATGTGTTTAAACTGATGTCACAGAGAATCGTGGCAGAGCTTCCATGATCAGTACTACCTGCATAATTTGAACAGGGGTCTTCATAGAAACCCAAAGGAACAGAGCTTTGCCCTGTTTCCTGGGGTAAGCTACTCAGAATGTAGCTTTTCCTTCCTAAATCTAAGAATCTAGAAATACTGTGACCAAGGTGCTCTAAAATGACAGTAACAGAGTCCTGTTTGAATGAAAACAAGTTGTATTTACAGAATTGCTGATACCAACACGGTCTTCTCGTACTATATCAAAACGTAGGAATTAAGAAGGCTAATAAGAGCATCCCAAACTCAACAGCACGAGGAGGCACTAAAGCAGCAAGATGTTAAAAAACAGCTCAACATCTCATAGGCAAAACTAAATAAATCAAAGATAAAGTAAACTTTCTAGATAAGCAGGAGCATTTTAATGCTATCCTGATAAAATTAATCTACAAGAAATGAGTAAACACAGTTTCCGTGCTTTCTCCATCTTTCTGCAAATTTACATCCTAATGGCTGAACTGTTTCAGGTTACTTATTGATCAAAGTAAGGGAGTGATGTGCAATTTTTTTGCCTTGAGTGATTCCATTAACTTCTGCAGGACTGCTTGGGGCCACCAAGCACAGCCAAGCGAAGCCGCTTAACAATTAACAAACCTCACAGTGTTCCAAGGGCGTGAAAGAGCCAAAAGCCATTGCAATACAGGTTTGCTTTTTTAGTATTGCTTGTACACTACATGTGACTGCCGCGGTTGTCACATGGGTGCTTCCACCAAATGATGCAGCTTGTTAATTAGAATTATAGAATTGTTTGAGTTGGAAGGGACCCCTAAGGGTCATCTGGTCCAACTCCCCTGCACTGAACAGGGGACAATGTGACACAGCTGTAATTTGTATACACGTTTGGGAGGAGTGTGGTTGCCTGAGTTCCTTGATTCTTTTTTCTATTCAAGAGCGCCAAGAATTGGGAGGTCAGGATATTAGGAGAGAAGGTTCTTCACCAGCGGGTGGTGGGCATGGAACAGACTTCCCAGGGCGCTGGGCAGCCCTGAGCTGCCAGATCAAGATCTCCCAGACATTGGGTCTGATTTTTGGGTGGCCACATGTGAAGCCAGAGGTTGGACTCAATGATCTTTATGGGTCCCTTCCAACTCGGGATATTCTTTGGTTCTATTATTCAGTTTTAACATTTCAATTAGAAACACAAGGAAATCAGTATTAGTAATAATAGACGAAGATGTCTCTTTGTAAGCATGACCCACTGGAAACATCACATCTTCCACCTCCAGACATAGGCAGCCTATTTGTGACTTGAAGACGCTACCAGACCTCAGCTTTTCTCCCAGAAAGCTGTAGGGCATTCTGCCCAGCTGAACCCCATGCCACTCTACTGCGAGTGCGTTCATCGCAGGAAACCCCCGCGGGCTGAAGGAGCGGGAAACCACGGCCGCGGGCCTCGGCTCGAGAGCTTTCCCTCAGGAGCCGCGCCCTGCCAGGACCGCTCCGCGGCCGCGGGTTCGAACCCCGAGGGGGCCGGCAGCTCCGGGAGAGGAGCCCGGCGCTCTCACGCCGGGGTTCGGCCGGGGGTCCCGCTCGGGCTTTGGCGGGCGCGGGCCCAGCGCACATGTGCGGCCGCCCGGCACATGCTCACTGCGCGCGGCGCATGAGCAGAGGCGGCGCGGGGCCATCGGACATCTTGGGCCGCCCCGCACCGAGCGGGGAACGCAGCCGCCGCCGCCGGGCCCCGGGGCGGGAGCAGCCCGACAGCCTCCGCGCCTCCCGCCTCACCCGCCCCGGCGCCGGCTGCCGCCCCCGCCTCCCCCGCGCCGCTCAGAGCATCCCTCCTCCCCTTTGCGTTTGTCTTAATTCCGCTCAGAGACAAGATGGCAACGCCGGCGGCGGTAAACCCTCCCGGTGAGTAGCGCTGCTGCCGGTTCGCCCCGCGTGTCCCGGCCGCACGGCGCGGCCCCGCCCGCCGCAGGCACGCAGCGCCCCGGGGACGCGGTGCGGAGGGCGGCAGCGCTGCCCGTGCGGCGGGAGAGGCTGAGCTGCTCGGGGGTCCCTCACAAGCATCGGCTCCATCCTGGGCTACGGGCACGGGGAGCCGGGTGTCGACAACGCAGGTTGTCGCTGCGTTTGCCGAAAGGTGCAATAATGGTGTTGGATTATTTTGTTTGTTTGTTAATAACTCATGAAGAGAAGGAACATAACTGCAGTTTTCTCTTTGAGTTCTTTGCTGGGGAAGGCTTTCCCTGAGGAGGCGGTGGGTCTGTGTGGAGTGCCGTAGTGGATATTGCAGTGATGCACTTTGACCAGCTCAGCATTGGGTTGCCTGGTGTCCAGTATGAAACACAGTGGCACAGCGGAGCTTGCACCGAGCTCAGTGCCAATGAGCACTTTCATCAGAAGTGAATCCAGTTTTATGTCTTTTAATTTCATTGTATTTCCTCATCACTGTCAGTTCTGATCACAAATGGTGCGCTTGAGTGAATGCCGCCTAACACCAAAATGTTGTCCTTGTTGCTTTCACCCCCTTGTGAACACTGTGACACACACAACTGCTGTATTTCAACCAGCAAGCAGTGAAGGAAGCAGAAGCAATCCCAATCGGATTGAGTTTTCATTTCCAGATTCTATGTGTTAAACGAAAATCAGTATTTAATGATGGGTTATCAAATGAGTTTTATTTAGCTTCTAGGCTACCATGTTGTGCACGATAGCAGAATTCCACCGCGCGTGCACGTGGCACCAGTCACAAGTGGTTTCGAGCAGCTGAAGCTTGGTTTGTTTCTTACTATCTGCTCCTCCTAAGCTGTGCACAGGAGCAGCCCCAGCCACGTGCAGATCTGTGCTCATACCGCTGGGTTTAGTAAATCTGGCAGCTCTTTGGCACCGGCCTCTTTCCCCTGTTCCTGCCCAGCTGCAGCCAGCAAAGCTGTGGTTATATAAGAGGTATATATGCACCTGAGGAAGAGCAGCCTCTAAGCAGAGCTTGCATTTGTTCCTCTGTGACCCAGAGAATGCGCATGTTGTGAATTTAGGGAAAGCTTATGGGAAATAGGAGCAGCGTTGGCTGTATGCACTGTGGTCCTCAAAGTATTCAGCGCAGATTGCAGGTCCACAGGAAGGATGAGGGACCGAGCTGGTTTCCTGAGGTGCACTAATGCGTGCTTCTGTAAGGCTGAGGTCACAGTGCATCTTGTTGCTCCGCAGCTAGGTATTCAGAGCTGAGCTGAGCTGAGCTGAAAGACAACTCATTAGCTCTTAGTGATCCTCCCACGGTATCTGCGTGTGAGTGCTGCTGTAAGACAAACGTAGCTACGCATGGGCAAAATAAGGAGATTTCAAGCTGTGAGAACTACAGACCTTCACAGTGTTTGCTCTACCACGGACAGCAGAAGATACAGCTGCACGATGAATCTTGGTTTATGCTATATTTTTTGACATGGTAGCAGTCTCTTTTCATTTTTGTGTTCTGGACTAGCTGTGAAGCAGTACAGAGAAGCAGAATCAAAAGCTTTGCTGAGAGCATTTGATGACTACTGTTTTCTTCCTGGGCCAGATCCTCAGTTGGAGTCAGATGAAAGCAGCCCTATTAGTATTGGTGAAGCTGCACTGCCTTATGCCAGCTGCCTTCCTGATCCACGATGTTAGGGGAGCACAATAGAGAGATTAACTTGTTAAGCATCTTTAATGATGATTAGAAATTACAATATGATTAAATTTTTATTAAGCAATTGTCTGGGGTTCTAATAACATTTGGTAATTTAGGCAGGACATTAACCTACAGCTACCACAATACAAATACGTGTGGCATTAGTCATATCCTAAGTAGTGGAATGGGGATTATCAGATGCAGAAAGCTGGGTGTTCTGTGATTCTGAGCATGAAAGTCCTTCCACGTGGTATCTCCTGGTGCACAGCCACATGCTGCCATGTGCTGTTACCTCCTCTCGCATGCTAGATGCAGATTGATCCATTTTTCCTGATTTCCTTGCAAGAAAGGGTTTGAGTAGCCAGAACTCACGGAAGTTGGAGCGACTTGCAACTCATCCTTGTTAGGGCTTGTGGGAATTGCAGTGACAGGAACGGGATGGTGACAGAGACATGGCCACCCCTGCTCGTAGTTCTCTGTGGTCAAGGAGGACTTTGCACTGATGAAAATGAGGGACTCTGAAGAATGATCTCCTGTATATAGCTCTTGCTGTATGATTGACCTTAGGAATAGGATCTGGTTGGAAGTACTTTGTTCATTTGTCATAATTCAGATGACTAACTGAACACAATACAGGTGTGTGGGAAGCTCATCTGCATTGGCACAAAGCATCAGAGTTAATTTATTTCCTCCTGAAATAAGATTGGCATATTAAGTGGTTTTTAAGAACAAAAAAATTGTGGGGGTGTAACAAGCATTTCATAAATTACTGCTTGCAGCAAAGAAACTTAATGCCACATCTGTTTTAAATATATGTATTTTTGGGATGCAAACTTGTCTGTAAGTGTTGTTACTTTGAGGTCAAATTCTGCTTAACTTGCAATGAAGCAGATGATGTGGTGATTCTTGTATTAGTCCATTTGGGATGAAAATGTAGAATTCATAATGAAAACAATGTTTTATTTTCTTTATTAAGTGGTCTTGGGTGAAAAGTTCCTTTTCATTCCCAGGGTATCCAGCTGGAATGGAAAATGGGAGGGTGGTTTGTCTCCACCTGTAGCTCTCACATATTCGATACAGAGCCCAGAAGTTGTTGAGTTTTACTGCAACAGTAGTAGCAGCTTTGCCCTTCATTTGCTGTATAGACTATGCAATAAACTCTGAAATCAATTCTACAGCATTCTGTGTGTTCTACTGATGGTGATTATAATGGGCTTTAATGTTTCTGGGATGCAAAAAAATAGTTGTTTCTAAGATAATGTTAAAACAAAGATCTCAGAAGCTCAACGCTCATTAAATTGTGGGATCCATAAACTACTGATCCTTCTCTTATTTTCGTATCTTTGCTGCAGCAGAATTTGCTCTTCTTTCAATCAAACTGTGTTGTGAGATTACAGTGCTTATGGGATTGTTCTGTGATAGTATTCTGACCTTCAGGACTATGTGCAGAGCAGCAAATTTCTTGTTACTTTTTATCTACAAGATAAGAAACATTTCATTTTAAAGTATCTCTTCTGTCACGGAGTATTTATTTAAAATTTGCGTATGCAGCTTATGGTTAGTTTCAAATATTTTTTTTCAAATAGAATAATGTTTTCCTGTGGCTCTTAATAAAAATGCACAGCAAAACAGGCAGTGCTGATGCCTGTAATACCATATGGTTTTGCTGTTTTTTCTTTCCAGTAAGAAAAATTGCTGTAGAGATTAAGTAGGAAAGGCAAAAAGCAGCCATTTCAAAACAATCAAGGCAAATAACACCTTTGAGTTAGTGATTATTGTTATTAAGAGGACAGAAATGGGGCTGTCATTAGGAAGATGAATGCAGAGATTATGCTTAAATGGCTTGTGAAGATCAGATGTGCGTGTAGTTTAGGGTAATTTTTTTTAGACTTACTACTTCATAACTGACAAATAAGAATGGGAGTGCGTTAATTCAATGCTAACTGAAGAAAGTGTAGTGCTATTAAAACTTGGAATAGAAAATGAAAAGAGGGGGCCTTGAGTTTAAGACCCTGGGGGGATTTAGATCTGCCTGTAGCAAGGTCTCCTTGGGTGGCCAGAAGTACTCGGAGAGAGATTTGGGAAAGAAATCTGAAAATATAGAGCTATGCCCTCACCCATTCAGTAGGATAGTTTTGCAGAAGAATAGATCTGCTGGCCCAAACAGGCAGAAATTCAGAAATTCCAGAAATCTTGGGTGTTGGGTCAGTATACAAACAATTGGTACTTGTTTGTTCTTGCCAACAATACTTCTTTTGTTCCAACGTAAAGCATTTCCTCTCACTCCATGTGTATCCAGCATTCTGTTTAACGAGGAAGAGAAAGTTGTGGAAGGCTGCTTTTGTACATTTTAGCTTCTGATTCTAATCCAAAGTGAATGAGTGTTGTATGCAAAGTTTAAAAATAAGAAATAATAATAAAAAATAATAATTCATCATCTACTATTGCAAAATCAAAACCAAAAAGCAAATTCATCTTGGTAGGCAGGTATCTAAATTAATATTTGAGTATGGAGGGTGTGCTTTTGGTCAACAAAATAAAAAGCATTGCCCTGTGTAGTTAGCACATTCTTGGAAGATCTTCAAGCATCAATCTGATGTTCTTATACCTGTCTGTTTGATTTTTCTTGCTTTTCAAGTCTGCTGTTCTTAATTGGTGGAATAAACTCTATGGACCAGATCTGCACTTTGTGGCTACTCCTAAAAGAGTCACAAAATATTGGATATCAGCAAACGTTGGCCTGGCAGATGGATAAGTTACAAGCTTTGAAACTTGAAAGCCAAACATAGAACGCCATTTTTTTCAGAAGAGTTATTTGAAACTTTGAGTGTTCACCATTTCAAATGGGTTTGTGCAGAAAAATGGCAAAATGAATAAAGCATCTTTTGTATGTCCTGGTATCACAGTTTACGTGAATTAATGGCCATAGTCCTGCAATGGGTGATGGGTTGGAATCCTCAGCTGTAATTTCCCTTTTTGTATCCAAAGCATATGGGGATGCTCTACGTTTTGAGCAATGTTTCTAGTTTCTCTGTTTCTTCTTGTCAGCTGTTCTTTCCATTCGCCGGCCTTTCTCCCACGTTCCTATCGTCTGCTTTCCATTGTGTCCCACTTTACATTGGCTCCTCGAAGGGTGTTGTTAAGATGTAAATGCATCCTGCAATCGTATTGCTGCTTCCCTCTAGTCTATCAACAGCTTATGAGTTCAGCCTTTACAATCTATAGGTAGCATCTGAGCTCCTTAAGTAAAAGCTGTTCTTCTTCTGTTGTAAGTAGCAGTTGCACTGCCTTTCACATACCAGAGCAGGAATTTTAAGGTATAATCAATTGGCTCAAATTAGGACCATCTATTGGTTTACTTCTTCTCTGCATGTCCGTATGTTGCTGTTTTGTTCAGGGGCAGCTCCTAACGTTAATTTAAAATGTTTGCATTTGGGCCGCTGCTGTTTTTCTCATCTAAATGTCAGCTGCATTTGACAAATAGAATAACAAAATAATCATTTTTTTCTCTAATCAACGAAAAATGGTGTTGAATTGCTTAATTACTGGCTTTGCCTGCATACAGATGGGAAAGCTTTTCAGGTAAGTTGCTCGTACAAAATGCCTGAAATGGGTAGTAATTAACAACTGGCTCTTCATTGGTATGTTAATTATGCTGCCATTTGTCCTGGTGCCTGTCCTTGTTTAAATGCTCGGTTACACTGAACTGAAGCGTTCTCTTCCTGGCAAACACAGAATGTATCAGAACAGTTTGACTCTGAGATATATGCAAATATTTTATGGGAAGCAGCGTGCCAGTAAATCACTGAGGTGCGAAGAACAAAAACACTGCGGATTTGTATTCCTCAGAGGTAAAAGCAAAATCTGTTTCTATGGAATGTGTGGGCCTGATTTTGAAAAATGTTCTCCATTACGTTTCCAGTAATAATCCAGAACTCAATTTTATGCAAGTGGGTGGCTGGAGGGACTTGTTACTGTTGGCTGTGCCCTTCAGGGAAGGTAGGTGGGCAACTGAGCACTGGGAGATGCTCGCTCAATGCCTGCGTTTGTGAAACTGGGTTGCCTGTAAGGAAAGGGGTAGAGAATCAAGCTGAGCTGGAAATGAAATTTTGAAACTTGAGGTAGAACAGGTTATTTTGAATGCAAGGAGAGTTAAAGTAACTTCTTGTGTATGGATCATGGCAATAGTTTCAAATCTTATTTAATTCACTTCTGAGAACACAGCTTGTCTTCTGTTACCTGGGTGGTGCTTTGCGCAGGGCAGCCCAAACCTCCAGGTGTTACTGCAGTGGGTAAAACCAGGCTGCATCTAGTGTGTATCTTTAGGTTATTCGGTGCTATCCTGAAGAAGGGCTGAGCAATGATTCAGAATGAAACCAGGATTTCAATTTGCTAAGCCTCTGTTGGTCTTCCCAGTGCTTTGTGAAGTCAGCAACCCCAGAAATTAGGTGCTGATTTTGCAACAGTAGCTGTAAGAAGAGCATTACAGTTCTTGTAGCCACAGCCACTGAGGAGCTTACGCACACAGGAGCTGTGCAGGCCGGCCCTGTGACTGCGTTCAGCAAAACTCAGGTCTCTCTGCCTGCTCCTGTGAGTCGTGTTCTTGTCGTTTTGTATGGGGACACCAGTGGTTTCTTCTCATTTAATTTTTTTGCCCTCTATGCATTCTGTTCCCCTGTATATGCTCTGCGTTTTCTGTAATGAGTGGTGATTCGACTAAAAGAAAACAGGGCTGTGTAATCAGAACTTCCCTTTATTGTTATGGGATTTTCAGCAGCCTTTGCAATATGATGGCCAATCTTTGGAAGTATGTAAAGGTTTTTGTAGTCCTGGGGTAAATATTCTTTTGCTAATTTGTCTTGTTGATGTTTTCATATAAAAAAGGATGACGTTTAATTTGCAGTCAGCTTTGTGGGAATAGCAATTGCTGCATTGAACGTTTGAAGTGTGCATTTTCATTGTTGGATTTAAAGTAAATGAGCCATCACTGAAAAAAATACAGGAGCATTTTCAAGCTCTTTTATGAAGACTGGAATATGTGGGCACAGTCAAAAGGTGGACTGCAGTCCAAATAATTATTCTTCAGCTGCGTTCTTCAGCCTGCATTGACTGTGAGGCACAGTTTGGATGGAAGAGGTCTGGCTGTGTCCACCTCCACTGCACCAATGCCCGTGTAGGGCTGGGTTTGGCTACCTCTGACAGTAACCATTAGCAGTTGAGGTGCTGAGGGCAGGTTACCCTGAGTCATCATGGTGGTGATTTTCTGCATAGAAAGCAGTGGGCTGAAGCATTAAGAAGGTCTTATATGAATATAATAGTCTCCAAAAGTCTCCTGTTAAAGAATAAAACTGCAAGAGGGGATTTTCTTCCTTTGTTGTAGCTGATGGCATTGTGAGTTATGCAGTTTTATAGGAGTCTTTTGTTGCTCTTGTAAGTTAATCAAGCTTGAGAGCTGGTTCTTGAATGAGAGCAGTTTTTGCTTTTATTTTTTCTAAATGAGATTGAGTGGTTTTGTACTTGCTGTGAAGCTGTGCTCTCTGAGATGTAGTGGTAGATTAAATATATTTTGTTCGCCTTTCATTCAACAAACAAGCAAGCATCAGAAATTTCCAAGGTGTTTGCTGACTCAAGACTTAATTCTAATTCTTTTTTTTTTCTTTTAATGCTATCTTCCTTCAGCCACTTGAGCCTTCGGTTCTGAACTGGAAATGGAATGGAGGCTTAGGATTTTAACATCGTAGCGAAAGGTGCCAATCTGAATTTCTTTTACAAAGTTCCTACGGCCTTGAGGTAGACATTCAAGCTGTCATATACTCTAAACATACAAACTAGCTTTCTCCAAAGCTTTCCCTGTTGTTGACTTGTATTTCTCACTTCGATTTCCATGCATGTTTTTTAAAAGGAGGCCATGTAAATACTCAAGTAATTTTTGAGGTTAGGCAGCTGTAAAAGAAAACCTTAATTCTGTGGTAATTCTAATCCAATTAGATTAGAAAGTAGATAGATGGTTTTACTGTTGGCATTTTGGTTGGATAGAATCAGTTGGAGATCTGTGGGTGGAAAGAACATTTACATGAAGTTCATGCTGAATTATGTTTTGCTTGAGGAAAACTATTCATTGCTCTCAGAGCTGGCAAGTGCCTTTTTTTTTTTTTTTTAATTCCTTCTCCAAAGTGTTATCTGATGACTGTGATGAAAAGGTTGATATGTCATTAAGGAATTGGTTCTGCCTCATCTACTGATAAAGTGCAAAACCTCTCCTGCCTTTGGCATAATAGAATAAGGTGCATGCAGAATACCAGTCCTTGCCTTACCCTGGGAGGGTCGTGCCTGTGGGAAGTGTTTTGGGATGTGCAGAGTGATGGCTCTGTCTTGGGATGGGATGCTTGGAGGTCAATAGCATCTCAGTGTTCAGCTCTGCATCTCCGCCTGATGGGATTGGTTTTTCAGGATGGTCTTCAGGACCAAATGTTCTTTCATCCTTGTTCAATTTAAGATGTCTGTGGTAATTATGAATAAGAATTTCAGAGGCCAATAAATTCTCTCTGTACAGGGAAATTCTTGGCTGTTACAAGCTGCCTGCATTTTTCAGTTTTATTGCTGGCTGGCTGCCTCCTGTCTGAGAGCTGACCGAGAGAACGCAGACATGTCTACAAGCTCTAGGCAGGGGTCAGATCTATTCCAGCTTTCCTGCTCAGCCTCTGACAAGTCCTATGACATCCCTGTGCCTGCCTAGCCATCTGATTTCTTCCTGTTCTCCTGGGTACCATTTGCCTGTCCTGCGTATAGGACTGTGTGTTCTGGGATGCTTTCTTCATTGCATTACAAGGTCATTATAAAATAACGTATTTGTGTAAGAGGATGGAGTGCCCATCCTGCATCAAGTAGGGAATGTTCTTTTTCTCTCCCTGTAGTTATTAACAGACTTTTACTGCAACCACGTTTATGTTGGTCAAGCAAAGAATTTTTCTCCTTTTGGGATGAAAGGAGATAAAAAGCAGTGTGTGCGCATGTGTGTGCGTGTGTGTGTGTGTATGGATGGAAGAAGTCTGACTGTGCCCACCTCTGCTGCACCAGTGCCCAGTGTAGGGCTGGGTTTGGCCAGCAAACCTCTAATGGTTTGGTAACCATTAGCAGCTGAAGTGCTGAGGGCAGGTTACCCTCTGAGTCATCATGGTGGTGATTTCCTGCATAGAAAGCAGGAAATGGCAGGTATATTATTTATTCTAAGCACATAAATAATTATCAATTTGTGTTAGAAATGGCAGGTATTGTTTATTCTAAGCATATAAATAATTATCAATTTGTGTTTTTAGTATGCAGTGGGTATAGTGTTGGGATAGTTTTTCTTTAGTGTCTTAGAAAAGTATAGCATGAGCGTTGACGTACAAGCATAGGCATGACATTGCTAAACTAGCAGTGATCCACCTGGCTGTACAATCTTAATATAGGCTTTACAGTTTATTTCTTGCTCTCTTAACTGATGATCAGTTAGTCTGCCTTTGAAAACATATTGGTTTGTTCTCAGCCAGATACAATTTCATTTAAGATTGAGAGCAAAATATTGATTGGCTCGTGAGCACAAAAATATAAAACCATGTGAAAAATAGTTTCACTGTGAAAATTATGCGTCGTTTTTCAAGTGTTTGGTGTTTGCTTGGGAGCTGAATTTAAAAAATAGAAAATGCATGATAGGAAGGATACATGGTTAGTAGGTTAACTTATAATAGTCTTTAAATCAAGTTAATAAGCTTTCTCTGGAAGTAAATATGCTTTCAGAAATCAAATCATGATTCTTCCTGATGTTGCGATGTAATGATAAGCTATATGTGGGGGTTTTTTGTTGTTTTTTGTTTTTGGTAGAAGCATTGGGTTGCTAGCAGTTGTTTGCTTTCTTCTGCAGAGCTCCTGTTGCAGCTGGAACGTGACTGCCAAGCTTGGCATTCAGAGTAATTGTATATGTCCTTTGTACTTGTCTGTGCTGCTCTTCAGTCAGCAAATATGGAAGTTAAAATTTAGTTTGATCAATATTTGTAGACAAATACTCAGCTTGTTTTTTGACAAACATCCAGTTTGTTTGTAGTGAGATTTTTTTCAGTGTCATTCTTCAGTTCCGTGTTTGATGTATCCACAGAACTGTCTGTATGCTTTTGGGAACAAGTGGCTTGTAATGGATGTCAAATCATGTTTAATATAAATAAGAGGACATGGGGGGGGAGTTTTACTATTATGTATTTTCATTTGTGTAGTAGTTTACTGGTTGAACATCCAGTTAATTTTTGTATTTTGTAATGGTGAAAAAGCAGTAAGGGCATGGACTTCAGAGCCAGTTGCTTCCCGAAGCAGAGCTTATCTGGAAACATAATTAATTGTCTCTCTTATTTTAAAATTGGTAATTCTGACTAAAGGAAAGTATAAGATTCAGTATTATGAAAACTGTTCAGGAAATAGCTCTGTGAAGAAGTTAAGCAGATACAAGTGTTCAAATTCATGACAAATTCTTGGGTATATAGTAAAAGTAAAGAGACACCAAGGAATCTTCTGCAGCCAAACATAGCAGTGTTTTGTACTGATTGTATGCCTATCAAGATTTCCCGTACGCCATATTGTTGGAGTGTTGTGTTTGGAGCAAATGTGTGGGAATGAAGAAGTCCAGAATGCGAAACAAAAATTGCAAACGCAGCTTCAGTTGAGTTTTCTGAAGCCTGTAGGCTTCTATTGTTTTTGGCTTTTTTTGTTGTTGCTGTTTGCGGACATGAAAGATATAATGCTGAAAGTTGCCTAAAAGGCAGAATGTTCTAATCAGTGTAATTAACGATCCTGGGGCAGTGAAGAACAGGAAAATCATTAAGACCCTTATTTGTAATTTACTTTTTTTTACTGTCAAATACATTTATCTTTTATGGAACTAATCTTCAAAGACAAGAGTAGCTACTGCAGGTTGGTATGTCAGAAAATGGAAGTTTGAGAAGATGTTCTGAAGGCTGTCCTCTGCTGTCTTCTTCCATTTCAAGATGGAAAAAGATAGGAGGTGTCAGTCAGAAAATCTCATTTTCATTGAATCATAGAATGGTTTGGGTTGGAAGGGATCTTTAAGATTTTACCTATTTGGAGGTTCAGTAAGGAGTAAAATAAATTTTAATATTTAGTATGCTGGGCTCAGGCTGTGTTTTTATAATGGAATTGTGCGATTTTTTTTTTTTTTCTTCCTCTACTTCTAGAAGGCAAACATTGCCTTAGAAATTGCGAGGAAGAGGAGAAATGGGAAACCACACTATTTTTAGAACATTTTTTGTGATGCACTGTAATGTTCCTTTTAGGGTATTTCACACAAATGTTCTTCTTGCTAATAAACTGGGATGTGGAAATACCTGGAAGACCAGTTAATTATCGTAACGTCAAATGAGCATCGTTTGCTTGTTGATCAAGCAGAACTGAAGTCATTAGTGCTATCAATAAAATATTGTTTAATGAAAACAAGAGAATTCTGATTACCCAACAGTGCCCAAGGACACTGTAAATATACTGATAATTAAGTGCTTGCTAACAGGAGTTGTTGTTCTGAATAAAATGTAGAATTAACATACTCTTTTGAGTCACACATCAGAAAAATCTTTGTAGTAAATAATAAAGGCATTTGAAGGACATGAGTAACTAATTTAGAGAGAATAATTTAAATCAGAGCAGTCTACATTTTAGTCTTTTTAGTTGGACTGCGTTGTTCCTAGGCTTTCCACGCTTGCCAGACTGGTTGTTTGTGTAGGCTGGGCTGCATCCCAAAGGCCTCAATGCCCAAAGGTCATTGAGCCCAGCTTGGTCCATGCCTTGTGGACCACAAGCTGTCCTACTACTGCAGCAGAAGCAGTCACTTAAATCTTTCATGGTGGGATTGTCAAACAGTTCCTCAGAAATACTTTGTTCACATCCACAATGGTCTTCCTTCTCAGTACTCCATGACTTGGCCAAGAGAGCTGATGACCAGAAATGACATCTCTGGGTGCTCGTGCTGTGCTCTGTTGTCGCGGGCTGGTCGGGCACAAGGTACCACTCCTGTCTTGGTCTGGTTCTTCAGAGTCATTCAGAGTTGTAAATTTAGGATGAATATTGTGAATACTTGCACCTGTGAGCTTAGACCATGCTTATCATGTTTTTATATAATGAAAACACATTGTAAGAATATTTATGTTATAGAGGATTGCACGTTAATTCATTCATGAGGAATATCTCTGCTCGATATTGAAGGCGTATCTTGTCAAAGTTCTTTCAGCTTGAATCAGAAGTTGTAGGCATAAATACTGCCTTGCATGCTCGTGAAATTGGATGGCTGACTTTTAGATGATTTAATAGATGATATGGACAGGAATCAAGTAAAGTTGACCCTGAAGTCATGTAAAATGCTTTTCCTTTAAATTCTGTTTCCTTGCCTATACCATTATAATTATTTGAGTATTAATTTCAAAACAGTTTCTTCAAATCAAAGTTGAGCTTCTACATGAATTAAATTGATTTGAGTTCAAAATCTAAACCAACTTTTGCTGGAAGAAAAATGGCTAGATAGACAGTAAGAAGCCAGTCTTTCTCTTAGGTGAGAAATAGTTTTTAAGTAATCTGAAGCTGATTGAATAAAAATGAAATATCAGATGATAACATGTAACTGCTCAATAGTTTCTCTTTGCACACATTGTTATTATTATTTATTTTTCCTGAAACAATTACATAGGAATTTAGTAAAGTACATTATCTCATAAACTGTTCGATGAGATAATTTTCCAAAGGACAATGAACCAAGATGAAGAAACTGGGGAAGGAAAAATAGCAATGACAAAGCAAATACAAAGCAAGTAATTAGTCATCAAGAGTAAAGACATACTATGGCAAGTAGTTTATTTGATTATTTGTGAAATAAACCAATAGTGGGAATTGGCCAATTTCTTACCTTTGTAGAAGAAGCAAGCTTAAACATTGTGTATCCTGTGAAAACTGGCCGTCCTGTCCCTGGCAAAATGTTCATCAGGCTCAGCATGCCTTTTCCAGCATTGGCCAACGAAGGTGCTTGAAAGAGAATAAACTTAGGGCAAGCATCTACGGGGCTCCCCTGGGTACATTCCCACCCTCCAGCCATGTGTGACTCACAGGCTTCTTGAGCCAGCCCTGATGTTTGTATTTAATAGCACTCAGCGGGTTTCTTTTCCACAGTTTTGGGCAGGATCTAAATCCATATAGCCTCCTGACTTTCACAGCTTCCTGTTGCAGGGAGCTTGGAGCATCCTGACTAGTCAGGAAGGCTTGGTGAAAGTAACCTTGTTTGAGGAGTGTAGTTGTGAGGACATCCAGCAAGGGAGATCACCTGGAAGAGTGCAGGAAATAGGGATGGTTGGATGGGGAGACAAGACAGCAATGTGAAGGCAAATGAAGCAGAATTTAGTCAAAATTAGAGTTGTGTTAGTACTAATGGTGAGATGATGTGAGTTGTTTGGTGGTGATGGGTTTGTTTGTTTGTTTTGCTTGCACTGGAACAAATTGAGACCAACTCTGTTGGCTCTTTGCTTTCCTTCTGAGCAACAAAATGTCAGGATCTTACCAAGCCCTTTTAACTGACCAGTGGGATCTTCTGGGGCAGCACCATGTGCAGGTGGTTGCTAATTCAGTGTGGTTGTGCCCAGCTTCAGCATAGCTTCAGCTTCTCTTGCACTTCCACTTTACCTCCTGGTGTTTCATACAGCAAATATTTTCTTTTAAAAAGGAGAAAAAATGCCCTGTATGTGGATTTCTAACCAAGAGCCAGCCAAAACAAGCTACATGAAACACACTTGTTAAACGATGAATTAATGGAGTGAGCGTGATCTATCTCAGAGAAAACTGAAGGAAGGTCATAGCATTTAATTATTTTTCATCTTTTTTGTTTGCCCAGGCTGGGCGTATGCTTCTTCAGTTACTGTGAGTTTACTAATGGGTTAGCTTTGGCTGCTCTGCTACACAAAATGAGCCATGGGTTGTATTTGCTAGGTTTGACACGGTAAGTAAAAATCACAGAAAATAACTTTGAATGTTACCTTCTGTTTCTTGCATACAACTTATAACTATGCAGTTATTTTTGGCAAATACCAAATGTCAGAGGAGGAGGGAGGATCACCGTTCGTTTTAAATTGAAATAATGTATTGTGTGGGAAGCCTAACTTTTTTGTAATGCAGAATCATTTAATTAGTACATTTGCCATGTGTCACTAATATCAACTGAAATAATATCAATAAAACTGGGGCAGATTAAGGCAGAATAAAGTGATGAATTGTTTTATCAGTGCATTATTGTTTATGTAGTGGCCTAAGACCAGCGAGGTCAGATTCAAACAGCACAAACAATACTACTGCTGTTGACTGCAGTTGTACTGTGACCCTTCAAGTAAGCTAAGCTTCTGTCTCTTTTGTTTTAATAAATGTGGAATTCCATCAGCCCCTTTTAATTTGTTGGGGGGTGGGTGGGGAGGTATGAAAGTTTAGCAGGATTTGTCAGCAAAGTTGGATTTGCTAGCATATTAGATGGAGCACGGGGAGTAGTTCATCTAAGACAGACATTGGATAGGTCAAGAAGAGATAACAAGGAATTATGAGTGAGACGTGGAGAAACAGCTAGGGAAAAATACATGGGAATATGTGAGAAGGTGAATTGGTGTCCTGGCAGTTTGCCAGGAAGGTGGGAAGAATGAAGAAGGTAACCATCCTCTCTTCCCCAAACTAGATGGGAGCAATTCCCCTGTAGTAGATCAAAATGTTACTGGTCAGGGTCTACTTTTAATTTTTTTTGTTTGCATCTTGCCTCCTTTTGCACATCCTCATGGTGCTGGACTGCAAAGCATGCAGAAGAGGTGCTTTGTACTGAGAGGCCAGGACTTCCCCAGTGGGTCCTGTGGGCACAGCAATGAGTTGCAGAAGCACCGCAAACAATTTCAGCCCTCTGGCTTCACCTGCTGTTCTCCCAGTCTACTGATAGGACATATTAGATGTCTGATAGATTTGCTGCATTGCCCTGATAGCTGTTAGTGCCTTTTCCGGGGTCATGGCAAAGACGGCGGTCTTTGACCATTAGCTAGGGCATCTCTTGTTTCTGGTTTCTGATTATGTCTGCTAATTCGCTGGTCCCCTCAAATGACTGGCTTAACTGCATCGTTTTTCCCCTTAGTATTCACCTGTGATGCAGAAGGATGAGAAATCTCATTAAAATTCTTAAGAAAGGAGCATTTCTTTGATAACAACTCACTGTGCCCTAATTTTTCTTCAAGATTATGAGGGGGGCCTCCCCCCCTCAGAATACAGAGTATCTTGCTAGAGGGAAAATTGTAAAATTAAGCAAGATTTATCCATTAATCCTAAAAGCTCTCCCTATCTAAGTAACTGGTTCCAGAACCTAAATGGTTAAAGTAGAAAATGTTAGTAATTTTGCTGCAAATAAATTGATCAGTATGCAAGGCGGTTGTCACTGGCTGAATCATGGTCCACAGTTAAGGTAAACAGATCTGTGATGACATTTTCTGAGCAGAATACCAATGCTGCTACATTTCTTCCCAGAGGTTTCTGACACTTCTTATATGCGGATAAAATCCCTCTCCAGGAAGGTGTTGCTCACAGGGAAGAAATAGCATCTTTGAAAGAGCCTTCTCTAAAGGTGGGATTTATTGTATTTCCTGATTTATTTGCTGTGAGAATTGTGTTAAAGAGCATAGAAGGGGATGTTTTTGCTTTCCTGCTTATTCTCTCAGTGCAGCAGATCTTTCTGATCTGGAATCTATTTAAAGACTCTGGCAATGAAATGCAATAAAACAGTATTTAGCAGAGTTATCAAAAAGAATGTAAATACTGTAGTTTTTATGGTCTCTGAAAGAGATCTCTCATTTTATAATCTCTGTGGTTAACATGCAAATGCAATGACTAAATATATAGTTAGGTTTTAGCATAGGTGTTTCTGTGAAATTTTCTTGGCTATGTGATGGCTTCGTATGTTCGTTGCCATATTCAAAAGAGATACGATTTGGTTTATTCTTAAATGTCTCTGTGCTAGGCAGAAATCCCTCTCTTTGACTGACTGCAATCAGAACCTCTTTGCTGACATGCATCGAACTCCTGAATGACTTCAGAGTATGAAAAATACAGTATCTGAAGAAGGTTCTGAAATCTGTTTTCTCAGAACATATAAAATGTCTGTGGATGTTGCTAGTAAGGGGAGAGGGTATGTGCGTAATTCTGCAGTTAGCCTTAGATCTACATTTCCTTTGAGGTAATTGGTGCCTCAGTCATTCTATGGATAAGCAGGTGGAAATCTGTTACATTTGTGTTTATATAAGTAGAATCTTATCGGTTTAATCATATACTTTAATCCTGTTTATTACACTAAATACTGGGAGATAGAAGAGCCCTGTGAGGAGCAGAGCATGCCCAGTGATATCTGACCTGTCAGAGCAGCCTGGAGCTGGTCCTTAAAGTTAATGTCGGAGATCCCAAGTCCCTAAGTGGGTCACAGCTCCTCTCGGCCAGGGGCTTGAGGTTTGGGTTTAATTTCTTAAGTTAAGTAAATGAGCCTTGATTTAATAATCTCAAATTTAAGAGGAAGGTCCGGATGGATCCAGCTGTTATCCCCTCCAGTGGTGCTCGTGGTTGGGATTTGCATGTGCTTGCAAGGTGTCCCCACACAGCACCGAGCCGCTTTGTGCCTTTTGCTGTGCGAGGTGTATGCTGATCCCTACAGCTATATCTCTACGACAGTTTGAGATGAGCTTGGAGTTTCCTGAGGCTGAATCCCAACATTTTATCTGCTTATTTTTAATGTATGCTTTCCTTTTATTTTTTTTTCTCCCCCACAAAAAAAAAATCCATAAATAATTTTGGAGTGACATATGTGCAGCACTGGAGGAAAGTGTAATATCAAGGCTTGACGTTTTCAGCAGTAAATTTAATTCTGAAAGAAAGAGAAGAACTAATGCTGCTTTTACAGTGCACACTGATGCTGTCTCTGGGTTAGCATGGCTCCTCAGGGCTCCGTGGGGTAGATGTGAGGAGCAGGGCAGAGCCAGGTCCTGTGCCGGGCAGGACAGCGATGAGGTGAGGCCTTGTAGGTTGTCTGCTCTGCAACTGGAAGAATATCCACTGAAGTGTGTTCTGGTGAGTTCTATTTTAATAGCGTTTCTGTGTTCTTTGGCAGAGCTGTAGGTCACTTTCTAACTTAGACACAAAATACTGTGTATATTTTTCAGAAGAAAAGCAATGTTCATTCAACTCTAAGAAACTTCTTTTAGATGATTTTTCTGAGTACTGCCGTGATAGTTATTGATGATTTTTCTTGAACATTCAGTGTTTCATTGTTTTACTTTCTGAACACATACCTTTACACTCTTGTTTTAATTTTGGGTACAGTAGGCACTGTTTGTGTTATTTCTGTTAGCAGGAGGAAAGTCCACTTGAGAAGATCCAGTCTCAGAAAGAGAACAGTTTGTTTCCTAACATTCATTGCTGAAGCACTTCTGTGGGCATCAGCATTAACATCTGCGTGGACGTGGGTCTGGAACATAATCCTTTGATTTATTTATTTATCTGATTATTGTTTATCCAACGTAGCACCTGGTTCTGCAGTGCTGGCTCAGGCATCCGCCTGAGGAATCAGGCACCTGTGGAAAGAGGTTTACTCAGTGTAATCTGGATGCATGTACGTACATTGGATGGTGCTTCATTTCTGTTTTATTGCTCAATAAAGTTACCTTCAACAATCATCTCTTACTTCTAGACTTTTAAGAGGAGATGAATCCTCCCCTTCTTTTGGTTTGTTGTCAGTTTTGTTTTATGCTTGAGGAAAATGAAGGTACAAGAATTTCTCATCCCAATTACAAATACAAGATTACTTTCACTCTTAAAATGCCACTCAGTTGATTTGAATTTTTTTTTATGATTACTGCTTAAAAAGAAAAATCTTGATGACTTATGCCAAAATGCGTTTCTGAGTGATAGGGACACTTTGCAGGTAGATTTATGGTGTTTTTACCATCTGTTTTAATGAATGAGTCAGCAGAGTGTTTCAAAATGACCTCCGGTTATATTCTGAAATGTGAGTTTGAATGCTACAAGTGAATTATCGGCGTTAGAATGCTACGAGTACTTTTTTTTTCTCCGGAAAATAGTTTGATCGGTTGTTTAGATGCTCATGCTTTCATTTATATGGAAATATGTTAATATACATTAATGCAGTGTTTCCATGTACTGGAGCTTTAGAGACAGCAGGGCTCTGTGGTATGGTAATCTAGGCAGAGGTTTCTTTGTCCTTGCACACTTTTTTGAAAAACATTGGATAGGTATTTTGCTGTTGCTTTTTATTTGAAAAGGAGTTAATAAAAGTAAATTCATGAAATCGTTGAACAGATAAAATGCTATTATTTGAAATGCGTAATGCTGCATAATGAATTTATATAAAGTGTGGCAGAGATGAAGTGCTCTCCAAACATAATGAAGGAAACATGGATTCCATAATTGAAGTTCTGTTGTACTTATCTGCTGGGAAGAATGGCAGGATTTTTGAGCAGATTTGCTTTCCATTAGCAGATATATTTATCTGTAGCTCTGGATTTCCAGCCAACTTTAAAAAAAAAAAAAAAAAAAAAAAAAAAAAAAGCTGGACGGAAGATGCAGTTTCTTTCATGATAATTAAATGTTGTGACTGTAGATTTTTACCTCCACAGCGAGTGTAGTTTATCTGATTTAAAAAGTTTTAATTGCTTGCATGCTTTACAGGAGTTGCACAGAGATAAAATGTGCTTAATCCATGGAACAAGAGAAAAAGATATAAACATGTTATAGTTCATTTTTCTTTTTCAAAACTGTAATAGACTGTCACTAATAGGTTGTAAAAATACTTGCCTTTAGTGCTCTGAAGATGTCAGGTGTGCTGTTGCTATCTGTCAGGTCAGAGATTTGGGGGTGAGGATCTCATTAAGATGGGGCTGTATCATGGAATCATATAGTGGCTTGGATTGTAAGGGACCTCAAAGATCATCCAGTTCCAACCCCCAGCAGCGTGCAGGGTTGCCAACCACAATATCAGGCATTGGATCAGGCTGCTCAGGGCCCCATCCAACCTGGCCTTGAGCACCTCTGGGGATGGAGCACTGGCAGAGGGGTGAATGCTTGTGTCTGGGGCTTGGGTCAGTCTACCAAGTGCCATGCTGAAATACAGGAAGGCTTGCAGCTCTCCTGAGTTCAGCCTGGTCTTTGGAATATGCTAGAATATAAGTAATAAAAACAAAGGCATCACCTGGAAATTCATTGCTACTCTAAACTCTTGACTTCTTTGGCGGACTGGGATGTCTCTGAAGTTTTATTTTTCTCAGTACCTACAGCTACATTTGTCTTGGAAATGCAGCTCTGTGTATCTGTACGGGGAGTTTAGCTACTGTGAGAGGTTGTTGGCCTTCATATGACAGCCCATCCGAGAAGCTGAGCTGTAGCATTCTCAAGTAAACTAAAATACAGAGGGACCTGCTGTACTCTGTGTTCTTTCATCTGCCTCCCAAGGCACTCTTAATGGCTATTGACAAACCTAGACTTGTTGTAAGGGGGCTGAAAATGTGCTTGGCTTTGGTGGGAAGGCATTTCTCTCTCCTAGAGGAGAAAAAAAGGAAAGCTTTTCCCTGCTTGTTTTTGAAAGAGCTTTTCTCAAATTTTGTCGCCGCCGTTGTCTCCTTGGGGGGGTGATGGATTAAAGGTTTTTTCTCTCTTTTCCTGCTTATGTTTTACAGAAATGGCATCCGATATTCCTGGCTCGGTGGCCTTGCCAGTGGCACCGATGGCGAGCGGCCAAGTGAGAATGGCAGGGTCCATGCCTTCCAGAGGGGGAAAGCGACGCTCCGGGTAAGGCATGTCTTCAGGGCTGAAACTGAGAATATCCATCTGTATGTATGCTTATTATGTAATGTTGATGTAGGTAACTGTCTTGTGGCATTAGTGACTGGTGTTCTGTTTTTCTCTTCAATGTATCTGCTCTTCCTGCAAGATCAAACTTGCTGATAAGAGTTCGTTGTTTTGCACACTTCAAAAGATTTTCGGATTTGGCAAAGCATCCAGAAGCAGAATTTGGATCCTGTGGCTGTTTTTCATGTAACGATTGCACATTGCCTACATCTGTTTAATCTCAAGAAGAATTCATCTTATGAATAAAGGTAGCAAGATTTGTTTTTGCTTGTGCGTGCCTGCTATCCAACTTCATCTGAAAAGTGGACCTGGAATCTCTCAAATAGATGCCTTCTGTTGAGAATGCTTTCCATATAGTCCCAGGTACATGGAAAGCATAAGCAGCCTCTCTGTTCGATGTTTGTGGTCTGTGACATTCTAAGCCTCAATGGAACTGCAGCAGAGTCTTTCCAGCTTGGGGAGAAGGAGCCCAAATCAAATCGAGCTCCTCACCTACATGAGAGTTCTGCTAAAGAAAAAAAATCTCTTTTTTTCCAAATGTAAAAGTTGATGTGATGTAGCCATAGCTTTTCCACATCAGGTTGTTCTGTGCAACTCATAGAATCATAGTAATCTGTATTAGAAGAAAGGCATCTTGAGAGCTACAGAAGAACAACAAATCATTCTCTGATATTATCAAAAATACTTCTTTTTTTTTTTTTAAAAAAAAAAAAAAGCTTTATCACAAGTAATGATCTGTAGGTGATTCTTTCCCAGAGTTCTCTCTGGTACGATTCTGCCTGCAAAAGAGATCGATTAGTTTTATATTCAGCCCTAAACATTGCAGTGGAAGGACTCAGAATGAATGGTAATGTGAATAAAATCTTTACTGACAGGCACCTGGTGAGAAGCCCTGATTCCCTGTGAGAGCCATCCAGTCCTAGGTGCTGGGTCGAGGAGCAGTGCTGGAGCCTTGCTCCTGGAACGAGTTGAGGAAGGAGAACGTGGACCTTAGCTTGGGCACACAATTGGGCTTGTGGGGGTTGTCTGGGGGAGGGGCTTCCTTTGGAACAGGATGGTTGTTCCCCTTTAAGTGTGCTTCCATGTGCTGAGCCAATTGTATAAGATTGCTTGGAAAAATTACCCAAAATCTGTTTTTGACAGACATTACGTTTATGTTGGGAAACATTTTAGAGACAAAGCCTGTTCAAACATGCCCTCAGAAGAAGAAATAGAGCATTAGCAACTTTTTATTGCTACATAGCATGTATAACGCTTATGCTTTTGGGTTAAAGGATACTTACCTCTTTTTTTTCGTCATAAGCCACAACAAGTATGCACACTGGCTTGCAAAGTGTGGTTGCAGAGGGTTGATGCTGCTGAGTGTGAAATCTTCTGATTATACTAGGTACTGATTTGATAATTAATTGAAGGCTGTACTTTAAATACTGCATTTTAAATATCCTCAATCTATTTGCAAGGAAGGGGAGTGAGGGAGGACGGCAGGAACATAAAATCAAATTATTTGAAATGTATTTAATATGCAAATTCTGTGAATAAGATAGTATAAATTTGCAGCTATATCCAGACTGTGGTGTTTCATCTGTGCACTGTGGCTCTAAACCAGCAGCCCTTCTTCAAGCCTGAGCCGGGGGTGCATTTTTTTCTTTTGCTGTGCAGTATTCAGGCCTGAAGGGAAAGAATGCCTGCTGTGTCTGATGCCTTGTAGCGTCTCTTTGAACAAAGTTGCAGCTAACACTTGGTCCTTTCATTACTGCCCTGGTGGTGCATCTTTATGCACCTAAATCCTTGGGCATTTTAGAAATGAGTGCTTTGTGTCAGGCATAAAGGAATATAGCTCTGAACGCAGTCGTCTTTTCTAGCTTCAGTTATCTCTGAAAATTGTTTCTTTTCTCATAATTGCTGAGGCAAGCTGGCAGAATAATTGCTGCGTGGTCTTGAATGTAGATCAGTTTGAGCTCATTGGCTATCCAGGAGGTGTTTCTGTGGTGCAGGCATTCAGCTTCATTGACAGCTCAGAAAAATATTTTTCCTTTCTACAGATTATACCGAGTGCTTCATAGAAAAAAAAGTGAAGCCTCGTAGTGTGTAAGCTAATACATTGCCGTGATCAGTAACTTCCTCACGTAAGGTATTTTTTCTTTAGGCTTTGCTGTATTGGAGGATAAGGGGCTTTTTCTGCAATCATGGAGGTCTGAGTTCTTGTTTTTTTTACAGTTGCATTGGTTCTGTTCCATTCCATCACACGCTCCTGTCTTTTCTCTAATGCAGAACTGGGAGATCTGAGCAGGTCTGACCGCTCCCCCGTCTCTCCCCCCACCTCGTACTGCACGAGGGCTGCAGTGCACACCCCATACACAGCTCAGCGCTGCCTCAGCTCTCCACTCTGCCCCTTTCTATGCTGAACATACTCAGCACTGCTTGGGAATTTTACATAGCCATTTTGCTTCAGTGCTCAAATCCCTTCCCATCTCATTTTTTAACCTGTGCAGAACCTCCTTGTGTTTTTTCTTTTTTTTTTTTTTTAGTTTGTTTTTTTGTATGGAAATGCTTCTAATTAAATATAAATTAAGAGCATATTTTTGTCACATTACTTATGTTGCTCACATGTCTTCTTGAGGAAAATATATTTTAATAAGTACCTCATATGTCAATTCCTTTCAGATTGATGTGATCAATGTGAAAAAGGAAAGCACGATTTATACTCTTCAAAACAAAAGAATGCAGTGCAGCTCTTTCTTAAAGTCTCTTTTTAATGGGAATTTTAAATGAAGATAAGATACTCCTTCAGTAACTTCTGAAATGATACCATTTGTCTTCTTTGAGGCTGCTTCCACTGTTCTGCTAATGTGCAGTATATTCTATCTGAACAGAAGATCTTATCTGCCAGGGTAGAGGAGTTTGTTGGAATGTTATTTTGGTGTGTCTTGCTGTGTACAGCTAAAGGTTGCAGTTGATTCCCTATTTTTCAGTTTGCCTTACTATAAAGCAGATGCAGTGATTCAGTCAAGGAGCTGAAACTACTGGATTTAAACCTGAGATTTATTTCATGCTGCACACCAAAATTAGGAAACTTGTTTATTAACAACAATGGGACAGGGATACACTTCCATTTTTACAAATACTGACATTTTTATGAACTTCATGTAATTATTTTTTTGCATTTGGAAAAAAGTTGTGATTTTCTAGTAGTCTTATAAAGCAAAGATCTTAAAGACTTGAGTCTGCTACAATCTGGTAGAGACTGTGGGGAACCTACTGTAAATATGGTAGGAATGACCTACAGAAGTTGACAGATCAGGATCTCATAAGAAGAGAAACTGATATCCAGCCACTTGGATAAACTGATGAGTTACTTCCAAATGGGTGAATGGGGCTGTACATACAGCGTGGGCAGCAAGACTGAGCCTTAGGCTCTCATCGGTTTCTCTGTCATTTTCTGTATTACATTTTAGAAATAATAAAATAGACTCAGTGCAGTAGAGCCAATATTTGATTTGGTGTGGTGACGGGGAAACTCATCTCTTAGCACTCAGTTGAAGTATTTCATTGGAAGCCAAGAAAATACCAAGGCATATCATCCTAGTGCATTGGAGCGGAAGAAAAAGGGAATACAAAATGAATGCATCCCAGCTGAATCTCTGAGGAAGGTCCTGGCGTAGCACAGGCCGTGTGGCTGGCCGCTGGAGGTCGGTGTTGTTCTGCACAACGCAGCTGTAAGGTCACTGCCAAGGGAAGTGATTTACAGGCTGGATTTGGTGATAATTGGGTGAGCAAAAATGCAATTTCTTGTGAAAATGATGATTTCATCAAACTTAACCAAATTAAAGATGTATTTCTTCTTAAGACTCCTTTGGGAAAATGATTTTCTCCCTGCTTCCTTCAGCAATGAATAACCACTATTGCCATCTGGAAAATATTACTCTGCCGTTTCCAATTCCTTTACATATTTGCTGCTTGTGTCCTGATTGAACGTAGGTTGCTGTGAGTCAGATGCATCTTTTATAGACCAGTCTGTCTTTGATATCAAAATAAGGAAGCAAGGCTGTACTGTCTAGCTGGAGCGTATACTGCTGTATGTTCATTTAATTATGAAGAGTTCTTACACCAATGTTCCCACACTCTGAGCACACAAATCTTAATTTTTAATTTGAAACGGTTTTTAATATTGAGATAAATATCATTGTCACTTTGCAGAGTTTTGCAGCTAGTATGTCATACCTATTGTTAACGTGAAGTGGTAGAGACATTGAATTGGTAATTATATCAAATTTATTACGCTGAAATGTTAGAAAACTTAGAATGTGAAGAAACTCAACAAAACCCTTTATAAAATGAAACTATGATTTTCAGTCTACATGAATTACTTTTATGTGGCTGCTCAAATCTCCGTCATACTAACATACTTCCTTATAAAAATTAATATACCAATACAATAATTGTATCTGAAAATTTTATATTGGCTTGGTTCTTAGGCTGATGTAATGCCAAAGTCACCTCTGTTATTAATGGGATGTCTATTCATCCACTTCTTTGTAGAGGTGTAAAATGCTTGGAAACGTTACTACTTTTACAGAATTCGTAGCAACTTAACATCAACAGGAAGGAGATGATCATGCTGCCTGACATAGGAGAGTAATGTAGTTGGCTACTTTAGGAGGTTGATCTTCCCAGTCTCACTGGTTACAAGCAAGGAAAGGTTCCTGCTTTTTGTGGCTCCCCAGAGCAGCCCAGCTGGATGGCTGGGATTTGGCCCAAGGAAAAGCTCATCTCTTCTGTTGACTTAAGGAGGTATTGGACACGAGGAAGGTAAGTTAGGTAGACCCATAAGTCACTTCAGTGTGGCCTAGATGAGGACTGCAATGTAATTGCCATCCACAGGCTGGCTGGCAATTCTTGTGAAATGTGGTAGTATGGGGCTAAAGAATGTATCACACTTAAAATCAATAGAAGCAAAGTATGTAATCCTCTCAGCAGAGAGGCTGGGAGTTTATTCTGCTCTACCTCCAATGTCATCTTTAAAATGGATAAAAACAGTGTGTACCTGCAGAACTTTATGTTCTTTAGGCAGAATTTCAGTTCTTTTGTGGAGTCTGTACTGATTTCTGAAGGCTTCTATCAGGCCTAAGAGAGAGTTCTTATCACTGCTTCACAGGAGCTGCACTTGTCCAATATTTTCTATTATTTGTTAATGTAGGTGGTGCAGATTTTTGAAGAGCAGACCAGAGTGAGGGTTTATTTGTTGCTGTTTATTAACTTGTGTTCCTTGTATTCCTGGCTCTATCCTGAGCTACTTTCAGAGGATCTGGAGAGCATGTATGAGACTGAATCTATGGTCATTAACACCTCCAGTTAAAATACAAACTAAACAAGATTGAGAACTGCTGGCTTGAATGTGTATATCACCACTGCCAATTTCATGATTACATATTTGGAAATCTTCCTTTTACAGAATGGATTTTGATGATGAAGATGGGGAAGGACCCAGCAAATTTTCAAGGTGAGCCTTCATAAGGAGTTGGCCAATTGTTGACTCTTTCAGTGGAGGAAGACAGCTTTCTCAGTGCTGCTATTTTAAAGTCTGTTGGCAACTTCTTCAGCCCATAGCCAAACAACTTGTCTTAAATTCTAGTTAGCTTTTTACCTGCTTCCTCTGCAGATTAGGCATACTGGCAGAAATTTGCTCAGTGTAGCTATTGGCTTGCAAAGCTGACAGTATGCTTGTGTCAATAATAATTTCATCTGCAGCTAAAAATTGCAGTTTTTCTTACTTGACATAGCTTAGTATTTCAGCTGCTATAAATGAACTTTGGTTATTTGACATTGCTGAAGTTGTCTTTCTGCTACTGAAAATGAATTTTATTTTGAACTTAGATCAGATGTTAACTTCTTGTTAAGACAATACGACAGATCCTAGAGGCGCGGATTGTTTTTTTTTTTGAGATTAAAGCTCATTACGTACCATTAGGTGTAACTGGATAGTAAAAAATTGCCAAAAAAATATTATAGTTAACATGGAATATTCTATGCTAGAAATAAAAACAAGCTTTAAAGCATCATTGCCATTTTTCACTTTTGTTCTGATCACACTATCTGCATTTTTTTGTCAGAAACCAAGTGGCTACTCTTGGAATAGGTGCTTTGAGGCCTACAGATAACTGCTAATCACTCAAATTGTAATTGCAGCTATATAGCTGCAGCCATATTCAAGCACAGCTGTCACTACAGGGTTTTAACATTATCATCCTAGCCAGTCTGAAAGAAAAGTATGCTGAAGATGTGCTGTAACACTGTAGTGTAACCTTTGGATGGGACCAGCTGCACGCATGTTCAGCTGTTATCATTTACTGAAAACGTTCCAGTCTGTGGTTCTAAAACTGATGGTCTGAGGGCTAGTCCGAACGTTTTCTAGAAGATACCTGCTGATGATTCATGACTAATAAGGCCTAATTTGTGCCTGTACAAGCGTCATTGTTTCTAGACACAGTGCTACGCACGCTTTTGTCTGGCTCTGCCCTGGCTTCAGCCTTTGAAAATTTGGGGGGGAGAGCCAGTTCCATAATTTTTTTTTTTCAGAAGTATGATGTGCTGTGCTACGTCTCTGATTTTAGATGCTAGATCAAAATGTGATTTTTAAATCTTAAACGCTGTAGAAATCCCAGATGGTTCTACTTTTGGGGAGGGTACAGAAGAACAGTGCAGAGATGGAGTACCTCAGAAAGGATCCACTCAGAGATCAGCTGTGGGGCTGGAAGGGAAAAAAGAGTAGTGGAGGCAGCAGCATCTTGAGCAACCAGCCAGATGAGGGTGAGCAGGCAAACCCCAAGCTAGGGCAGTTCTGTAGATAATGGTGTTAGCATGGTGCTCCATATGGGTTAACACACCTTACTTCTCAGAGAGTTCCCAGCCAGGTCAGGTATCTGCATGGCTTGTCGTGGGCACATGAAGATGCATGTACTTCTCACCTAATGGCATATGGCAATTCCTCATCGAATCTGTTTAAAGTTCGTAGAGCACCGTATGTTCTGTGGGCAGAGTCAAGTGGAAGAAAGTGACTTTTCACTTGAATGTTTTGAGGATGTGAGTGCTAAATGTAATGTAGAAAGGAGTGCAGCTCAAGTCTCATGCTTTGGCGTGAGAGTGTGAATGAGATTTAATGAGGAAGGAAAATAAGTCTCATAGAAGATTTTGTATGTTTTGACTACTTAAAATTACTTTCAGCTCATTTGTGAAGAAAAAAAGAAAAATAATTAGTATTTTAGAACAGAAAAGATGCTTTCTTACACCATCTTTACTTACCAGGTAATATGTGGAAGCTCCATAGGCTCTCTTTGGCAATAAATTACATTGTTTTAGAAGGTGTAATTCTGATAGAAAATTTGACTTTGCTATTGAGCAGTCTCAGTTCTAGAAAAGCCATTTGCTTATTTTGTTTTATTTTTGTGTTTTAAAGAACCTACATTTTCTGTTTTGGAGCAAGAGTTTTGATTTCTCCAAATATATTTTTCAAGGTGCAAAAATATGTCTTTTTGTAACTGCTTTAGCAAAATTAATTTCAAAGGCTTGATGCCTTTCATAGGAAAAGAATATGAGGAACATACTATTTTTCAATGAAATATCGCATTGCTGCCTGTCTCTGGGACAACACATCAGAAAGAGTGAAAGTTTAATCACATGGGGCTGAAGTCCCATGGATCTGGATATCCTCGTTGACTTGCTGCAAGTATCTGTTTAGGCATCAGACTTGTGTTAATTCAGAAAGGAATGAGGTATCTGCTTACTTTTAGGGATCTAAGCCAGTTATAATTTCACTTCTATTTACCCAGCAGTTTCACACCTGCCCAGCTTTTGCCAGTCTTTCCAGCAAGTGGTACAGTGTAGATAGCTACTAGAGCTTTTTTTCTGAAGGCATCTCTGTATAATGCATTGCACTTAAGTGTATGTCTCTCTGCCCTGCCGTGTTATCTGTAGACCATCAGTGCCCTCTGCTGAGTTGTGGTTGCAATCTGGAAAAGATAACTCTCACTTCCAACATAGCAATGAATATTTCATGGGCTGCTGTCGATAGAAGCTCAGTGGTGTTTTCTGTAATGGTGCTGGTTGTGAAGTTTCCCAAGTGATGAGTGTATGTTAGTGTTTGCATAAATCCAATGAAATGTATCTTTTTTTTAAATGTACAAAGGAAGTTTTTGAACTGGCATGGCTTGGAAGTTCCATTAGACTCCATAGTTTCTTTGCTTTATCGTTTTCATGCCCTTGTTTTTCTTGCTGTTTTTTGTAATAGTTTGCAGTTGTGAACCTCTTTGCTTTTTGCTGCGTGTTGACTTTCATAAATGTATAACCCTTGTGAATTTACTTACTGTCTTCTGTTTATAGGTATGATGGTGATCAAATAACTGGTGATAAGGAAAAGTTTGCAAGGTAGGCATGGTCCTGAGAGGTCTCCTGCCGAGAGAAAAGAAGGGAATGGTCATATCCAAAACATCTCAGTATGTGTGCCTTAGCTTAGAGAGCTGGTTATTTTGTTTCTAGGTGGGAAGATGATCAAAGTACTGCTGACACAGAAAGGATGGCCAGGTACAAAGAAGGAAAATCAAAAGTGATTTTTTCCCATTTTTGTTTTCTGTGATGCCCTTCTGACTGATCAAAAAGTAAAAAGGGTTGGCTGATCTAAAAATTCTTGAAGTCTAACCTTGGACCTTCGTGGGTTTGAATCAGCTCCCACAATCTCTCAAAATGTAATGTTCCTCCAAAACTTCCATGCAAAAACAGAGTTAGAAATTACAGAATTAGGACATCATACTGTATGCATGTTTATGAATGCCAGGGTTCCATGGGCAGGCCCTTTTGGAAAAGGAACACAATCTGTCTTTTAGGAGTTTAAGTTTGAGTTAGTTTCAGGAAACTTTCAGAGTTTTGTTTGTTTGATCCCTTTCATAGCCAACTGGTTAACGTGCCATTACTTTTTATGATCATAAAAAAATTGGACTATTGACTATTCTTGTTTTTCTTCTCTTTCTTTTGCTGTGTGTTTGTTCTTTATAATAGTTGTTTATAATGATTAGAGTATCAAGATAATTTAGTGGCAGATAGGGGAATATATATTTGTAAATGTAAAATATATGTTGAATATTTGTGTTTTTTGTCTCTCAGTTACCATTTCTGTTAAAATGCTGAACTTAGATCAAGCTTTCATCATGTAAAAATGCATTTTTCTTTCTTTTGTCCATATTTATCTGCATATATATACGCCGAGTTGTACACACATGCTCTTACGTACATGCACGTTGTCACACAAGATGTTCTGCTTTTGTGTGCATACAGTCCAGCTCTCACAGGCTCTGTTCTCTCCCACAGATGTACAGACCACGCAAAGGCTGTGTGTCAGCCCTTTGAAGTGGAAAGTTTCATTATTAAGTTGTAACAAATAGCTAAATCAGTAGTGACCTTTTCCAAAGGGCTGCATATAATTTACTAAAACACAGTGGCCTGTCACTGCAGGCGTACATTCCTTGATTTCATGAGTATTGGTGTAGTAGCGTAGGCATCAGTAGGAATAGTAAATGCCTGTAGCCCTAACACATAGCATTCCTGTAGAAAGTGCTTCTTGCATCTAACACTTTTATGTGCAGGAAGGAGGATATATGCTGTAAAGTAGGGCAAGCCCATGCATTCCTTTATTTCAGAAAGCAGCATATTACAGCTTGGATTTTTCTTGTCATTTTAAGAAAAGGCTCTACTATTAAACTTACTGCAAAATGTGCCAAGCCTTTCATGATCATTCTTCGTAATATTCAATTTCAAAGAATGCTGGAATTTCTTTTAAAGTTGTGTTTATCATACTGATCAGTGTTGGTGGACTCTCCATGTGATCACCATGTCATCTTGTTGGATCAGCCAGAGATCCCACAAGAAAATGCCATGCAGAGCTCATTGAAATCAGTGGAAGATGCTGCTTCGATATCTGAAGCATCACATACCTGTTGTATACTTGTATTTAGCTGCCATCTGACAGGTACAGTATGTGAAAAATAAGTGCTAGGCACTGAAGAATTTCAGGTCTCTTTGGACCGTCTCTCTCAGTTGTACGTACTGGTGTAATTCCTTGATAGTGATCAGACAGTGGTGATTTACAGTAAGAGAAAACTGAACTCTGAGATCTTCAATTCTGGCAGGCTTTGGTGACTGTCAGTTTTGAGAATTCTCAGAGTTGGCTCACCAACTCAGTCATATGTTTTCTATAAAGGATGAGAACATCGGAGCTCAGCCTGTAGCGGGGCAGCATTAAGTATTGTCACTGTTACTTCCCTGCTGTGTTAGTTTGTTCTTGTCCTCAATTCTGACCTATGTCTGATAAGCCAAATGTTTACTTGCTGTCTTTTGTATTTCTTTTATATATATATATACCTATTTATTTAATGTAGTGTTACACCATATATGGCCTCAGTCCTGCAGTCTCATCCTACAGCATCTCCCTGCAAGCGTGAGGCCTCGTACTGGGAGGCTGGACTTGGCACACAGTATTAGAGGACATGGAGATCTTTGTGGTCATTAAGTGGGTGTTTTCAGCTGGGACACAGGGTTTTTTCCCCTACATAATGAGACGTGATCCAGTTATACTAGTGAGAGCTTTCCTCTAAAGGAGGCCTCTTATAAGCATAGCCAACATCTTGAGCAAGGTCTGGAAGGTGTGTGTGCATCACCTTCAGCAAATTCAGGACTTTGGCAGGTGTACCTCAAATCTTTCTACTTCTATTATTTGTCCTTAAACCAAAGGAAACTAAACAGATTAAGAGATTAAGGCCAGAAACCAACAGGATAGAAATTTGAGTTCTTCCACAGCTATAGGCAAATCGTCCTTCTGTGGCCTGGATTTTCTGGCTATAAACTGAGAGATAACAGTGCTCAGCTTTGTAAAGCACGGTACTCTCCTGACGTGATAACTAAAAACAAGTGCAAAGTATTATGATCTCTTACCTCCATTTGAAAATTTCACACTGATTATGTCTACTTTTCTGTTGGTTTGGTGTTTCTCTGAACGATCAGGGAGAATCACAGTGAAATTGAGAGACGCAGAAGAAATAAGATGACGCAGTACATCACAGAGCTGTCTGACATGGTGCCCACATGTAGCGCATTGGCTCGTAAGCCTGACAAGCTGACAATCCTTCGGATGGCTGTTTCACACATGAAATCAATGAGGGGCACTGGGAACAAATCTACTGATGGAGCTTACAAGCCATCGTTTCTTACGGAACAGGTAGATCTTTTCACAAATGTGTTTGTTCTGGTTTGTGGTTGTTTAGGCTCTGTAAGGAGTTCTAGGCGGCTGAACTGGGCTGTGATGAATCCCATCTGTAACATCTGGGGTACTTTACTGATTACGTTTCTAGGGCAAGAGGGAAGGTGCACCCAGTACTTGAAGAAAAACTGCGTTTGACTCAATGCACTAGAAATTCCTACCGTCTTCGCTGTTTGTGAAGTCCTATGGGTGTAATGTGCATTTTTGTGGTCTGAACAATTTAAGTACTTACATGTGTAAGTTATGGCTAGAAGCAATACTTTTTTTCTGTTAGAGAAACAGCAGCTGCTGCTGACTTGTCAGTATTCACATCTCTACTTATTTTGGCTTTCCTAAAGTGTGCCTCTGGAGGTGCTGTGCCATTCAGATGCTTTTTTTGCAAGGTACGATACCTTGCTTACTTAACATTGCAATTTGTTTTTTGAACCTTGCAGAATGACAGAACTTATTTTAATCTTTGTTAATAATATATTCAAAGCAGCTCACATTATCCTTTGAATAGTGCAGCAGTGAGTTTTTTATTTAGTACGATGTTCAGAATTGGTGTACTTTCTTTCTGATGAAAAAGTTGAAGCCAGCAGTAGTCTTCAGTTTGTTAAGTATTTCTCGAGATGTGTTATTCATTCTTTGGGGGCCTTAGCAGAATTCATCAGGTTATAATCCTCACCTTACCAGGTAGTATCTGCCACTTGCTCGCTCTCTTACCTGAATTGGGGTATGGATTATCCAAAGCTCTGAGTTCCAGATGCAGTAACTCACTGCTCTATCTTAGCAAGCCCTTGCATTCACAAGAGCCACCAAGCAAGAGCTGTGAAGCTTGTTTTCTATGAATTGGAGTAATAATTGTCATCATTTCACATGAGAAGTTTTCAAGCTTTGTTAATCAAAGGTAGCACATCCACATTATGCATGCAGTCAGCTGTTTGCATATGCATGTCAAGCTGTTAAGTGTCTAGACCAAGTAGGTATCTGAAAGTGCAGGGCAGATTGGAAAAGGAAAAAAAGAAATGATGCAACTTTCTTGTACTCAAACATCCTGAAGGGAGAAGAGACTGGGGATTCCTCTCCTTGCCTGTGTTACAGTTTCTGTGTCCCATCTAGTGACTGTTTAATTTACAAACAGAGCTTATCCCGAGGGGAAAAAAAATCCACAAAAACGGACAGGAGAGCTTGTTCGTTTCTTTCCAATTAAATTATCCAGGACATGTAATTAAAGGATGAAATTGCCATATGAGTTATAGTCCTTAATTTCCTCAGTACTCTTAAATTACTTTTTATTTTTCTAACATTAGATACCAATCATGCAACATATAGCAAGTTTTACTTAGTTAATTTTCCTAATGAGAATTGAGATCACCTGATGAAAGGCAGTAAAGGAAAACAAAATTTTGGTTGTTACTAACAAGTCAGTTTATGTCTTACTGCAAACTTGAATGTGCTATTATTTTAGTACCACGAAGAAAACTTCTCCCAGTGTTTTGATCATCTACTAAAGTCTCTAAAAAGTAATATTCTTTGGCACTGGCAGATGTGTTATTTAATTTCTTTTTCATGCTGTCCTTCTAATCAAATCCCTTCCTTGGAAGGAACTGAAACATCTTATCCTGGAGGCTGCAGATGGGTTCCTGTTTGTGGTTGCAGCTGAGACTGGGAGAGTCATCTACGTATCGGACTCAGTGACTCCCGTGCTCAACCAGCCGCAGTCCGAATGGTTTGGCAGCACATTATATGAACAGGTTCACCCAGATGATGTGGAAAAGCTACGGGAGCAGCTCTGTACATCTGAAAACTCTATGACAGGTCAGATTTGTCCAAAGTGTGGTTCATTGTATTACAGATCCCTGCTGAGGTTTTCTGACACTCAAACAACTGTTTTACAAATCTCTTAAAAATTGAGTTCACTGAGATTAGAATGCCTTTTTCTTGCAGGCACTGAAGTAATATAAGCCATCTTTTGTATTACTACATTTTGTTTGACTTGAGTCAAATCATTTTCGTATAGCTCTTTTTTCAAACTTCTGGCTTGGGTAGGTTTGGAAGCTGAATTGTTTTCAGGCATCGTCTGGAAATCTAGATTGTTTTCCCTTCGTCCTCTGAACTTGTGACTTCTTTACAAATATGTATTTCTTTATGACAGTGTTTATTTTGAAGGCAAAAATCATCCTTCAGACTTTTCCATTTTCATAAAAGCTCCTTGTGGTTTTCTAACGGGAATCCTGGAAAAAAAAAATCTAGTGTTTGGCAGCTGAAAGTCTGATGTGGATTTTAAACAAGAGTTCTGCTCCTGTAACAGTGGCGTAAGTTAGCTGCAGTTGACAATGTGTTATTTAACGCAGAAAACTATATTATACTTGTAGTATAATTCTGGCTTTTACAGTTATTCATGTTTGGGGCTGCCAGTAGGGAACTATCCTCTCTTTAATAGAATATGCATATGTCAGAGCTATGAGAAGTAACTAAATCCTATTTTAACTCAAAATTGGAAAGGGGAAAGCTCAGCGTCTCTTTTTATTCTTCCATGTAATGTGTTTATAGCTAAAAGAAAAAAAAAAAAAAAAAAACAAAACAAATATAACTAGGAGAGCATTACATATAACCAAATCCTGATTAATGTTGAAGACACATAATTTCTCCTTGCTGTAGTAGTTCAGACTTCTGACCTGGCTTGCTGGAAGTTTTGTTGTGTTTCATAACTCAAAGGACAGTGAACCAGTTTTGAGTGAACCTGCATGCTGTTTACAGCTTCCATGTTAAAACAGTGCCAAATTCATGGCTTCCTGTGGTTTGAATATGATGTGGTTTTGGCAGAGCTTTCCTCTATTCATATTGAAAACTCAAAGCAAAATTCTGTGGTAAAAATCCAGATGGATCAAAACCAAACAAATGATTAGGGGAACCTGTGCAGAACAAAACAGCTGAGTTCTGTACCACTTTAAAATGTATATGTAAGATCTGCAAAAGAGCACAGTCGCTGTTTTTACTATATAGTATGTTACACATTATAATGCACATACCATTTTCCTCTAAGAAGTACTTCAGAGCCTAGCTGAACAGTTGCACTTAGACTTCCAGAAGTGCTCTGATGGTTAGTGGGCTTAACATGCATAAACTAAAGCAGGACTAGAGAAATGCTGAGCTGTTCTGAAAGTCCAAGTCTGTGTTTCTTTCATTTTTCTTTTCTTTTTACACTGAACTCATCTTTAGCCAGTGGAAAGAGAAGTTCAAATAACGGTATTTGTAGGGCTAAATCCTTTTTTTCCTGTCTGAGTCTTTTGGAGTTGTCAGATTGCCACAGAAGTCTCTTAAATCAACAGCACAGGGGCAGCAAAAGTTTTCTCAGTGTGAGAGAAACAGTCAGTGTGGAGCCAGGGTGGCCTGCTTAACTGCACTCTTAAAGGTGTGTAGAAAGATACTTTTTAGAGACTGAGGAATATGTGTAACTACAGCCTTTTCAAGCTTGTGCAGGGAAGAACAGTTCACAATTTGTCCTAACTATACAGAGATATTGTGCAAGTTTTCCTGTGCAAAGTTACTGTGGTTACTTGTGTGCTGCAATTATTGACCCTGGGAAATACCATTAAACAAGAGCAGCACTTCTCTTTATGGACTGTTAGCTAAGCATCAGTTTTCTTTTAAATAGCATGTCAGGAGCATCGCTCTCTCCTTGAGATACATTTTTGAGAACGAGGTCATTCCAGAGTCTGTTCAATCAGTTCCACTTTCCTTCCTGTGACACAAGCTATATTCAGAGTAACAGCATTATAACAGGTAGGAATAAACTGTAGTGAACGGAAATAATGAGTGCCTTAGTGATTTTTAGAAGCAGGTGAAGTAGGCAAATCTCTTCTTCTAAGCCAATGTTTACCAAACCACTTTGGCAGCCGAAAGTCTCTCTAGGCTTTCAAAAGTTATGTTTCATGAAGAACAAAGGCCAACGCAGACTTTAGGGAGCTGTAAACTGCAAGGCAGCCAGCCATAAGTTTTATTTCATTCTTTATTTACTTATTTATTTTCCTTCCCAAAGTGGAGTTCACCACAGGCAGCAGGAAAAACCACATTGTTTAGTGGCCTCTGGCAGTTGAATACAGGGGCTACTTAGAAGAAGGGATTTTCTGGTGAAAGAGCAATGAAGTGCTAAGATTTTTAATTTTACTCTCTTCCTCACCTTCTCAGGGTTCGTTTTCTCAACACTGTAGCCTCCCTCCTTGAGCCCTCAAACTGAGGAAGTAATGACAACACGTTGACAAAGGAGAGCCTTCATTTGCACCGGATCAGAGCAGTGTCCTCTGATTGTACTTGTTATCAGCGGTGATCATTATCAGCGATTTCTGGGGTTTTCCCAGCACCTCCTAGTAGTCATGTCATGCATAAGATACTCCAGACCCCAAGAACTTGTGAGGCTGCCATTGCCAGAGGGAAGAGAGAGAAAAGCTGATGGAGAAAGCAGTTTTGCTCTCACATTTCTACCCTCAGGAGTAAAACTGGGACTGTGGTTGCATGAGCGTCTCTTTGGCAGTCGTACCAGCTTATGCAATGCTCACCTCATTTCACCCACTAATATTTTGGCGTTTGCCATGACTCACTGTAGTACCAGATAAAGGGGCCGGCCCAGCTGAAAGCTAGCCTAAGCAAAAAAAAAAAAAAAAAAAAAAAACACATCTTGTTTGTAGTTGTGAGCTCTTTGGCTTGCCTTATCATGGGGTTGCTTGAACTCCGTGCTAGCACAAGGAGAAGCAGGGAATAGTTACAGATCAGGAGAGGACAGGACTTGAGGAGTATTAAAAGCATATGCCAAACTGAAGTGGCTGTTTAAGTATGGACTTAAAACCGTGATGTCTTTGTGGAGTTAATTGCTTTCTCTATTTTTAACTCTCAGGATATGGGGAAGGATGGATAGTTTCTATTCCATTTTATTTCCTTGGAGATTTTATTCCCTGGAAATGGAACAGTTGTCTGCCTGTTTATTGTACATTAATTGCTAACACATTGTAGCAATGGGAAAGCTGAACTGTGGTGTGTGTGTATGGTTTGAAATGCTCTAGAAAAGACAGCAGCAGCTGAGACTTGACAGCAACAAACGGTCTTCCCAGGAAGCTTGTTTGTGTTATGGATGTGATTAATCAGAATGGGGTAGATATTCCAAGTAATAATGTATTTTCCCTTTTTGTTCCTGGAAACCTGCATCTGGGAAGAGCAAATCACTTTAAATATACACAAAATAAAACCAACAGTAGGATCCATTCACAAAGACATCTTTGTTATTAAGATTCACTGATGAAACTGATGGATGTTGGCTTAAGGATGCAGGTTCAGGGCTGGAGTTTGTGAACTGAGTGAGTAATGCACAGCATAACAGAGTCCCAGTACAAGCAGGAGCCTCTAAACTGCTGCAAAAAAAACAATATCTCTGATAGCACAGAACATAGAACTTAGAGTTAAGTAGTAAGAAAGACGACTTCTGAAAAATACCTCCATTCCATTTATTCCCCAAAAACTGGACTGAGGAACTATTGAATAAGGCCTGCTCAGGACACTCATGTTCAGCAGTCTTTACAGACTGTTTCGGCTGGGTAGCAAAGGGGTGCTGAAACTGTGTACCTGTGACAAGGAAAACCAGAACCTCCACAACTTTCGTTTTTCAAGTGATTTAAAAGTATGTAAGTCAGTTCAGTTGCTAACTGAAAAAGATTGAGGTTACTGCTGGACAGGACCACTATGCCAAGTTTAGTCTTGGCACAATATTTTATTGTCATATTTTATAAGTACAAAAAAGTAGAATTTTATGATGGAAATGGTGACTGAACACAGCAAAATTGAGCGGATAGGTATTATTTTAGAAGAGAAGACCACTGTGTGACAATTTGCAGTGATTCATGAGTACCATGGGAGTATGAGTCCAAATTAGTTGAACAGAGGATTGGATTGAGGAACCTGTCTCTAGAACCTTCAAGTAACGCCTAGTCTCCTAGTGGTGATTTCAGCAAATGCAGTTTTCTGTCCAGCTGCAGAGCTTGTTACTAAGGCCAGTTTGTACATGGAGCCACAAAAACCTGGTGTAGGTAGGAGTCAAATTGCCTGTAAAAAAGAAAAGCAATATTAAACTCGATAGAGGGTAATGCCAGAGACCAGTGGAGAAGCAAAGCGAAGCTTTCTAGGGCACTGAACAGATAGGAAATGCTCAATTAACAGTAGATCTCCATATGGGAGACAAGATTAGGAATAATTTCTCTTTACAACAGATGCATTTCCTGAAATTCAGCACAGGATTTTTTGTCTTGTACCTCCATGTCAACTTTCCAAATCTGATTTCCACTTGATCTTTCTTGAGAAGATTTCTTTCCACACACACTGGTAGCCTATGAATGCAAACATGGTTTTGATGCATGGTCAATATTTTGAACTCTGACTCATATTAATGAAAATCCAGATGATACAAAGAAGAGTTGGATGAAATCCTTACTTGGCTTTCCATGCAAAATTCTTTCAAGGGATTCAATAACTCACTTGAAAGATGCCCAAAAACTCAGCTCTGGCAAACAGAATGCCATTATGCCTTAAATGTGATTATCAACAGTGACAGTAAAACTCGTGATTAAGGAGAAAGTAATGCATTATCAAAACATTTGATGAATGGGATGACTTCTGCAGTGTATTGGCAATCCAGAGAGCTTCTCCAAATCCATTTTTGAAAATTAGGTCAACCCGTTTATTTAAAATATATCTGTATCTATTAGAGGTATCAGTGCCCAAAATTTTATACCAAAAAATAAACTCTGTGTTCTGACAGATTTTCCCTGTTATCTTTCTGTACTTTGTGGAAATTAAGATACTTGCCAAAAATGGATGTTTTTGTAACTAGAGCTGTTAACATTCCTTGAAAAAGAAAAATTCCCTTTTGTTCAGATAAGTGTGTCCTCGTTGAGACACTTGACCAAAAATGATGAGTGGTAGTAAAACTTGTTTGGGAGTTTATTCTTTGGACTGTGCATCTGAAGAGTACATTTGTCAGAGGTTTATGCATCAGAAAGGCACTTTGCTTGTAGAGGGCTGTTTCAACTGGCAACTTTTTATTTACTTGTTTATTTTTACTTCTGTGATTTCTCTTAAGTGCGTGAACTCTAAACAGCTATCTGCCTCTGAGATGTGCCCAGCCCAGCAGCATAGGAAGGCAGAGTACAGAGAATTAAAACCAGACCTCAATACTAAGATTTTAACATCTTAGCACAGCATGAGTGACCTAGTAAGACTGCAAGCCTCTGGACAGGTAGAGAATGAGTTGAATTATTTTTTTTGTTTTGTGTTTAGAGGGAATTAATAACTAAACGTGTCTCTCATTCTGGGATAAAACAGTGGTTCCATCATCAGATATTTTCACTTAACGTCAACGTCCTTGAAACGTAACAACCAGTAGGGGGAAGAGAAATGGCTATCAAGTGAATAATGTACAGGACAGCAGATAGGTGGAAGAGGAGGTTTCCATGTACATGAGATGTCCTGAAGTAGTTGTTCTCTGCAGGACAGCTTGAACCTTGATGCTTAATATTTTATGGGATTTTCCACCCACTCATCCACACCCACCCCCACACACCCACTTTATTCCGTGGAAGGGTGGAAGCCTGTCAGGGCTGTGCCAGAATTACTGCACCTGCAGGGGAAGGGAACAGACATTTTTGGAAAAAAAAAGCTCTTGCATTGTCTATCTGCTGTTTCAGAATGTGAGTTCTTGGAGCATACCGGCATGGTCATGTATGGAATGTGTGACTGGTTCATGTGAACTGAGTATTTCACATTTGAGACTGGTTTTACTGTAGAAAAAGATAGTTCTGGCAAGAAATCTTCTTGTCTTTAAAACTCATAAACAATTCTGCTCATTGCAGACAGCTACCAAATCTCCACGTGATACCTGTTTTTCAGTGAAGTTCTGTGGTCCCACCGGCATTGCAGAGAATGAAGAAGATGTTTCAGATGTAAGACTTTCCATTCATGCCAGCTGACTGCTGTGCCGTTTTTCCACAGAAAAACATCTGCTCACAACTTTGTGGACTTTTTGTTCTGGTAGCAAGAAGGTCAAAGCGTACCAGCCAGTGATGGCATTGGAACTTGGGCAGTGTCATGCACAGGAATGAGTGGATTTTGGGCTTTAGTCCTTAGTTCATCTGATTTTTACATATGGGATGAAGGAAGTGAGTGTTTGCTTCCCATTCAGTTAGCAGGCAGATGACTTAGTACGGTAGATGCTGAGGAGCAGGAAACAAGCATGCTGTGCATGTACGGCATGTACATCTTGAATATCCCACTGATGTGGCTAAAAGTGATGCCCAGTGCCTCTCACTGTATTTCCAGCTTCTCTTCTGTTGATGTTTGGTTTGATCTACGGCAGTTTGCCAGCTTAGTGGGTAAATGAGATTTGAACCTGTGAACCTGCTGGCATCTAGAAGGAAAACAAGGAAAGTTTTAAACATCCTGTGCATAACGTTAGTTGTATGAGACTTAATGTTTCCTTTCCAATGGATTGCCATGTTTTTCAGTTGAAGTGAATGGAAAAAATCCTTCATTCGTTTGTGGCTGTGAGCAGTGCCTGTGGTTGCGTGGTCTTACAGGGGTAAAGCAGAGTCCGGAATTTGGGTTTTTTTGTTAATCATGTGATAAAAAGAGGATTCTAGGGCCATTCCTACCCCTTGACACACTAGACAATACCACAGAAACAGAAGAACCAAGTCAGCTCTCAAAAATAGTTACTTTTATATGATCGTATTTTAAATGTATGGTACATTTAATCTCACTAACTTATTCCAAGAGAATTTTGTTTTGCTTTGGTCTCAGGGGGTGAAGAAAAAAAATCCCCAAAGTTGGGAGAAGCCAGCTATGCATAAAACAGTTCATAAAGCAACTCCTACACAAACACTGTGACCCAGTGGTCTCCCTGCTGCTGAGGCACTCAGATTGGGCGGATAGTGCTGGAGGGAAGACTAGTGATAGTAAATCGAATTTTAAAAATGACTTTGCTAATTTTAATGGTTGTTTAAAGCAGTTAATACCTGTTTTTACAGTACAAATAAGGAAGCAACTTTGGGCTAGTATTCTGAGACAGATGTCTTACACCTGAATACCATTAGGAAATACTTTTAGGGTGGATTTTCAGGTGCTTGGGCATGCATGTGCAAGTGGGTTTTGTGGTTTGTATTTCGCTTTAGTCCTCACCATGAGTTTCTCACTTGAAAACTGCCATATGCTTAGGTCTGTTATCACAGATGTTTGACTGGATTGTTTTCAGTTGCTGGGTTTTAAGGTTTTTGGTTTCTTTTTGAATGTTCAAGAATTTATTCAGCCTGCTCTGTTTTGTTATGATGAAATATATGGAGTTAGCAATTTTTCTGCTTTGGAAAAAGGCTAGTGTTTTACAAATATCTTACCAAAATGTTCAACTTAGCACATTGCCACTAAGGCAGTCTGCGTGTGCTTCTTGCAGCCCACTGTAAGTCTTGGATTCCTCAGTGGACACTCCCCAATGCTGGAAGGGTACAGTACTGTCCTTATCATCTGCCCTGTGGAGAACCAGCTTTTCCTTCAGTCTAATTTGTCTGCTGTGCTGCCTCAGTTAAGCTAATACAATGCACTACAATATTTTGTTATTGTGTGATGAGTCCTAGCTTAGAGAGGAGCACTGCCTCAAAGAGAGTCTTCCACCCCAAGCTTTAAGCAGAGAGTAACTGCCTTACCCACGCTGCTGGCATCTTTCCCTCTTACCTCAAGCTCTCCTACTTCATAGCGAAGGGACAGCAGTGGTTGGACTTCCACGTTCTTCTACCTTTCCCACCAGCTTGCTGGGACCATGGCACCACTTGCCTTCACTGTCCTGCTGTGGGGAGGGAAATCCTTCCATACACTGGCACACAGCTAGCACAGTGACGTGGCCCACTGGCAGTTTTCTGTGGTTTGATTCCCTGGGAGGTGGTGAAGTTGCTGTCCCTGAAAGTATTCAGAAACCATGGAGATGTGGCTCTGAGGGACGTGGTTTAGTAAGCATGGGGAGGATGGTTTGGCAGTTGGACTGGGTGATCTTAGTGGTCTATTCCAACCTTAATGATTCTACAATTCCACGGTCCTATGGTCTGTTCTACTGTAATGCCTTAGATCTGCACTTAAATCACTGAATGTACTCTTCTTTCTGCTTTCATAGCATGGAAACTCATGTAACTCATGTCCTGAATTTTCAAGAAGATAAAAAGTGTAATGTTTTGTCACATAAACCTCGTTTTAACTGAACTAAAGGAATAGCCGGCAGCTTCCCTGAGCCTTTTGTTTTCCTCCTGCTCTCTAACCCTCCTTCTTTTGTTTAAATTTAGTTCCATCCACAGCAGATATCTCATAAAATCATCCAGCTTTCATCATTTATTTCCTTCAATGGACTGTTCCATCATATGCCACTGACTCATGGAACTGCCCATAACCTAATTTTAAAACGAGATTATACTAATTTTTTCTAATACAGCATATATTCCAGTTATTTGACTTTGATAATGAAATACAAGTCACTCAGAATGCAAGAAGCTGAAGCTTTTTTGGCGAAGTGTATTTGAGTAGGGCTTTCTGCTGAGCATTCAAGTGAAACATTGTTTAATTTAAAAACTACTTAGAAGCTTTATGTGTTTGTTTATTGTGTACATGTGAATGGTAAAAGAATAAATTATGTTTTTAGAATTAGTTTGGATGCCTCTGCTAATGGTGGAGTAACTGGTTCTGGGGTTTTAGATTCTTGTTGTAGAAAGTCTGCTTTGTCTTTTGAGGAACTTTGTATCTTGGATCACTGGCAGGCCTAAGCATGATGCTTTTCTCCATCTCCTTCAAATATATCTGATAGCTGTCATGAATGCTGCTGCAGCTGCCCAGCTCATGGAGCCATGAGCTTGGTGATACTTCCTTGTTTAAAAGTACCTACAAAGATCAGAGCACAGCTGTGTAAGACCTTTCCCAACCCTATAAGAACATAATGATTCTGCTAAGTAAGTTTGAAAAGACAGTACAAGGATGGAAATCAGGGAATCACCATCCCAATTTACAGGGAGGGTACTGGAAATAGAGATGACTAGGGACAGCTCACACATCTGAATGGCCTTGCAGAAGTCATTCTATTTAGCATGCTGAATGCTTCCCATACATAAGATAACTCTTGTTGATTGTCCCAGATGCACTTAGTCATTAAAATGTTTTTGAATTTCTTATGTTATAACTTAACTTTCCACATGTGCTTTGAATTATTAGCTTGTTTTTTTTCTCCAGTTTTTCCAGGTCCCTCAACAGAGAAACTTGCATGTGATCTCTAACACTATTCCTTCAAATATTCCCTTAATTCAACTGCGTGGCTCAAAAGTGCACATAGTTTCCTTTTTAATTTGATTAAAAGGATGCATATTTGCCTGACACTGTGGAGAATTACATGATGCAGACTGCTTAGTCAAACATGAGGGCAGGCACAGCAGAGACCTTTTGGCCTCGTGAGTTTTCATAAGAACAAGTTGTATTAGGCAAACAGCTGTGTAATGTGAGGGGTTTCTTATTAAAAAACAAGGGGGGGGGGGAGGGAGAAGGCTTTTCAATTTCCCTTAGCCTGGTCAGTGTCTTCAGTTAGTAAGTAGGAGACAGATGGATTTGTAAAAATAGCTACATTTCAACTGCATTACTACTACGACTTTTTTTTTTCTTTAACTTTGATTGCTGCTGGTTGGATCTGTTCTTCATTCTATTGTAAGAATGTCATAACTTTACTCTAATGCTTATACAACGCCTTTAGCAATTAGATGATGTAAACCTTATTACCACTAGAGAGGTTCAAATAGTCCCCCTGAGAAGCTAGGCCAGTGAGAAAAATGACTTTGATGGTTTATATTTATAAGTGGAATATTATCCATCATTAAGGGATAGGTAGTTCAGGAATTTTTTCATGAGTGAAGAGGGAAAAACGAGCAATGGAGAGCATTTCCTGCTTCTAAATAGCAACATGAACATCGAGTATTTGATTTAGGTGAAATATATTTTCCTTATTTAGGTAATTCATTTCAAATTCTATACTGCTAGACCAAGAGGTTATCACTGGATATGAAACCAGATAAATCAGCCGCCCAGCCTGTGGTCTTCTCTTGGAAGTGTGATCATGTACATTTCTCATTTAAGCTGATTATGTCCCGATAAGCACATAGTCATTGTGAGATTTTATGGAATTTCTGAGAACCACTGTAGATTATGTAATTGAGAATTATTATCTACAGCTACAGTGCGTAGAGAACACATACTGCTTATGTGAGCTTGGGCTCTGCACTTCCTGCTGCTGGCTGACTGCAGGCAAGAGGAAATGTTCTCTTGCGCTTCAGTTTTTTCATCTTTCATAGGAATAAAAGCATGGATCTCCTTTGGAATTCACTTTGCTTGCTAACAAGATGTACGTGCTCACAGCCAGTTACTCATTCTATATATTGATGTATTTATGTGTATTAGTGACACTTTGTAATGTAGTTGGATGAAGAGTGGGATCTGATGCTGCTTCCTGGTGCACCTGTGAGAGTAGTGAAGCCCACGGCTGTGAAAGCTAAAGCAGACTCCTAATAACTGTGTGAAAGGCACTGTCATCTTCAGAGCAAGTGCAACTGCATTTTATCCCTGCCATCCCACAAGCTGCTTGGTTGATACATGTGCAGGATAATGACAGCTGGGAAGCCCTGTGTGGTCCCTGACTTTGTTCCAGGCTGTGTAGGGCTGGCTGATTTATCACTTCTGCGGTGTTCTCAAGGGATGTTGGTATATCATCATCCCTGTGGCTCTGTTCTTCTAGATGTCTGTGGTTATTTTGCATGGCATACTGTGCAGGCTTGCCCACACAGCTCTCTTAAGCCACGTTCCAGCTGGATGCCTACACTTGATCTCCAAATACTCCCTATTTTCTACATTAAATGGCAGATGGGACAATGTCAGGAAGGACTACAGCTTGTTCCTCTACATCTCCAGCTACAAGACTCCACACACACCTTTTTCTGTGTACCTGAGAATTTCCAAGTCCTGGAAACACTGCTGTGGTGGTTGTGCCTCATTTCGCTTTGCTCAGTACGCTCTTGTTCCACACTTCTGGTTCTACTATGCCTTCTCTATGCCCTGCTCCACCTAGCTGCCCCTCCAGCCCTCCCAGTCCTATTGGAGACGTGAGGAGAGACCGGAACCAGCACGTATTTCTTTCATCCACCTCTGCCTGCTGCTGTCACCGTCCTTTTCAGTAAAACCTGATGGTTAAAGCTGCTTTGCATTGAGCCTGTTGGATGCCAGAAGATCCCAGCAGAGGTTGCACCAGGGCAGGAAGTCCCATTCAGCAGAAGAGAGAGAAATAGCAGTAGTGGTGTACAGCTGTGCAGGTGGGGTGAAATCTCCTGTCGTGAGTTCCCATCACCTGCACAGTCAGACCAGCTGGGACACAAGGCTGGGATGTGTGCATGGGGATGCACTGCCAGATGCCTTCTGGGCAGAATCCAAAGGCTCCACCCAGACCCTCACCTACTTTCCATGTGTGAATTTAAACTATGTGCACACTTGAACAGTGCAGCTACAGTACTTATAATGTATAAATCTGAAATGTGAAAGAGAAGAGCCTCCAGTCTGCTGTGAACTCATCTGTTCTGTGTCATTACAATCCTGGCAGCAGTTCCACGTGGCCGTGCTGCATCTGATTCAGGAGAAAGTGAGTGTGCTAGGGAATGGCTCTGCCTGCATGCCTGGGTTGTTTGTGGCAGGGCATTTTGGTGAATGAGTTAAGCATCACGAGTTGGCAAATGTTTTGTAAAAACAACCTCATCAAGCTCTTTATTCTGAACTGTGCATTCTTTGTGGCTTCTCTGTGTATTTTAAAAGCTGTGAAGAATTGGTGTTTTTGTCACAGGTTTAAAAGATGATTAACTGTTCAGTGAATATGAAGTAGTAGTGTTAAAATAAACACCAGATTATCAGGCACTGCCGATGAGATCTGTGCTGTAGCCACTGACGTGAGTGAGGGGAATGCTGCAAGTGTTGTTCCTATCTTTGTGTTGAGCTGGAGAAGGGATGCTTCCTTCTTAGAAGGTACTTGGGTGACCAGCAGTGAATTTCTGAGCTGTGGCATTTCCTCTCAATCTGCATGTATACTGTTTTATTTGTATATTGTGAGCCACCTCTGGTTTTTATGAACATGATTTCCTGGAGGGAGAGCCAGTTTTGATTCTCAGCCTATTCTTAGGTCATCTGTGATTTTATTTTATTTTATGTTGAGATCCACAGGGTAGAAGCTTATTTATTAAACTTAATAGAGCTTAGACCACTCGCTGAGATGCATTAAATATGAGATACAGTTGTATCCCTTACCATTATAATGGTATGAATTTTCAAAGTTTTTTTCTTTTAATTGTCGAATTAATACAGAATAATTGGTTTGCTCTGTCATGAGCTTACTGAGAGTAATTTAATGTAAATAGATCAATTTTCGGCCGTTTTAGCTTCTTACTGAAAATATTTTGTTTATATATTCGTAATGCATCTCTTGTTTTCAAGAAGAGTTCTGCCAGCTGGTAGCTCACTTGGTGTAAAGCTGAGTGTTCAGCAGTAGTTGGTGAATATGTGCAAACTGCTATCAAGGAGGGGAAGGAGTCGGTCTTCTGGACTTTGATTGCTTGTCCAAAGCAGCAGCCAGCATCTTGTATTTGTTCATTTGCAAGGTTGGGCTTCTGTGTGATGGGGTTGCAGCTGATAGCTTTAGTCAAGAACACCTCTCTGCTGCTACTTTCTGAAAGCTTCGCGTACTGGTAGCATCAACACAGAATAAGTCTTTTGTTTTCTGACATTTCAGCTTACGTTTGGATCTGTGTTCAGAAGCCTCAGTACTTTGACCATCAGTATTCTTTTGGTTTTAATTATTTCCTCTTGTTTTCCTGTGTCCCTGTCTTGCTTTTTCCGTTTTCGTAGTAAGATAGAGAGGTTTTTAGTTTTCATAAGGATTTTTTTGGTGCAGTATTCCTGTGTTCTGTTTGTCTTCCCTGAGTAGCCTGTGGAGTATTCTTGATGAGCACAAAGGTATCTTTTGTTATTTTGTCCAAACCAAACTTAGCTTATCCTTCATTTTATTTTGCCTGGAAAGAAGTATGCAGACAATCCAGTGGCAGAGAATAATTATGAAATGTCTTTGTCCTGCAAAGAGCAAGTTGGATACTATAACAGCATGAGTTTGCTGGGCTGCTGAAGGCTATTCTGTTGAGGGCAAGGTGAGACTCCTTACATTAAGATTTTTTTCCTTACTAACTCTGAGATTCTATGCAAGACATCAGTTCTTCTACTCTCATGAGTTAGAGGAAGATGGAAAATTGTATTGTGAACTTTACTAACCATTTTTTTGTGTGCATGATGCCAAAATATTTGGAAGTGAATGCTAGTTGCTTTTTGTTGCAAACCAGGGATATTTCCTTACTGCAAACTCCAGCCCTGAAGCTGGATACCATACCATTGTTTTTGAGGCAGACATTCACAAAGCTACTTGCACAGAGCTCATTTGCAGAAGAATGCTCTCACATAACAGGCCCTTCTTTCTAATTACAGGCTGTGGGATTCTTAGGAACTAGAAACCCAACAGGGAAAGCATTTGTGATAGAATTAGGTGTTGATGTCTGTGGAGCTTTGATTCCACCAAAAAAAGAACTGAAAGACTAATAAACAACAGACTGTGTTTGATAATCAGGCTATAAAGCCTAGCATGCAGTGCTTATCCGTGAAGGAACAAATTTCTAGCAGTCTGGTGCTATTGTATAAAACTGGATTTGAGCCAGACTTCCAGATTTAAAACCCCTTGAACTCCAGTAGGCCCCGACCAGTCCTTGGCTTAGGTTCATCTCAACCATTGCAAGCACAGAAAAGATATTTGGACATTCGCAGTAACAACTGAAGGTTGCTGAAGGGAGGAAAATACATCCATGATCTATTGACTATTTGCACATACGAGGGCTTTGTTACTACCAATTTGAGCATTTGTCCTCTTGATAGCTTTTAGAGCATCTTTGGAAACACACTGCAACATGACACTAAAGGGAATGTTCCAGGCATGGGTCCTACCACACTGTTTGAATTGGTTGCTAGCTGTTTTCTCCAGTGGGAGAGCTTAGCTTTACTTGACTTCTCTAATTTTACCCCAGTAATTAATCTCTTGCACATTGTCCTCAACTATGTTGCCCACTCTTACCGCCCTTTCCTGTTGTGGTCATCAACTTCCTTGGATACATGATGGGTTCTTGCTCAGAAGCCGATTGGAGTATTACAGGTTTAAGCAGTACTGCCAAGAGGGTGAGTGTGGTCTCTGATGGATAATTTCAATAAATGGTCAATTATATCCAGACTAACTCGATTTATGTGTTGGATTAATAAGCTTGTGGTCATTTATTTGCTTTCACTTTTGCAGCAGAGTAAACTGGTTTTCTCTAAATTGTGCAGCTGCTGCAAATAGTAATAAGATGGCAGTGTCAGACACTCATTCTGCTCTTGCTGTGTCTGAGGGTTGTCGCTGAAGCTGGAGAGGAGAGAAGTTTAATGTGAAAGAGAACTACGTGCAATTACCCATTTATGTGGAGCTCACTGGGGGATTCAGCTGCGGGTGGCAGTGAATTGCATTTCCCTTTTAAAATTGCTCCACTTAAACTAGAAGAAGAAAAGGGGCAAAAAGTGCACATGTGCACTGTTCAGTTAGAGGAAGTTGTCAGAGCATCCTGAAATATTTCTCACAGGACTATAATTACCAACTTTTATATCAGATATATGTTGTACAGGTGTCCTGTGGAGAAACCTAAGTGAGTATTTATCACCAAGGAGGCAGCAGTAGTGTACAGGTTAAGGGCACACAGATTGGAATATTTTATGGCTCTGTGACAGAGCTGTCATGGCAGCGTACCATCTCCATGAGCCAAACTGCGTATGTGGAATGAAGTTGTGATTTAAGTCAGTGTAGGACCCACTGAGACCCATTGTGTGACAGCTGCCGTGAGTTGTGGGTGATGCTAAAGCAGGTAGAAGGTGATTTTTCTAACTCTGTGCTGGCAGAAGTGGAGTCCTGTTTGCAGAGTCAAGTGTGGAGCGACTGAGGAGACCTGAGAGAAGATGTGGCTGTGGCTTGAGACCAGGCCTTGTGTTGTTGCAGCTGCAGACTTCTGCAGCCTTAGGAAGTTGTCATGGATATTTTGGTACAACTCCAGCTTATCCTGACTTCACTCTTATCTGTCTGCGCTTCTTCAGGATTGCCTGGTAAAAGCTACATGCTGTAAGTCGCAGTCGAAAGTGCAGATAGGCTTTTAGAGCAGTTTGCATGAAGTTAAACTGAGAAAGGATAATGCTGTGTGTCAGAATTGTCATCACTGAACACACAAGCTCTGCAAACAGGGAAGGTTCTTAGCAGTGGTTGGTGTGTCCGCAATGCTGTGGACAGGCAGAGAGAATATTAGACGGTTCCTTTATCCCAAACCAGCATTTACCTGTGATATTGTAGCCATGCTGGTCACAAACCCATATCAATATCATAGCAAGTTGTCACTATGTTTCCTCTCCCAGAGATGCTCTGCACACCTGATGTCCTCGGTATTGACATCTTGAAGCTGTGATAGAGCTAAGAGCTGTGTAACAACATGCTTAGGAGATGCCTCTTCTCCCAGGGATGCTGGCTGCTTTGAGCTGAACCAAAAGCTTTGTTCTTCATCTATTCTACTACAGTTCTCCATGTTTTTAAGAGAATTTGGGCATTAGCTTCTAATGATACATGTCGCAAATTATCTATTCTTTATCAGTATGTCAGTTGGCTATGTGTTGTTACAGCACACATGGCAGACTACTGAAACAAACTGCTGAGATAACTGTGTCATACCTATGTACCAAACACTTCTCTGACTCATACCCCCACCCTCACCGTCCCCTGCAGTGATGCTGTAAGCCAGTGCAAAATTTAGACCACTATTTGTTATCTGATACATATTTCTAAGACACTGCTAAACAAAGTTGAGTTTAAAAACTCTGATTTTCTTGCTGGGGATTGCACTCTTGCCAAAGCAGTTCATGTCAGCAGTTTTAAGCTTAGCAGCCACATAGTTCTGAAATGTATTTATAGATGATTTTGAGAAAAAAAAAAATGATATATTCCCATTAGCTGTTTGGGCTACATTTATATTACTGCTTTTTGATTATTGGTATCACATTTATGAATTTGTTTTGGAATGAAGAAAAAACAAAGTGCGCAGAAAACAACTCTTCTTTTGTTTATGTGCATCACAAATTTAATGTGTTTAATGAGAAAAATACTTTTAGTGGCTTGCTTTGGCCTGCATCCTCACATGGACAGCACGTATTCTAATCTTTAAGCTACTTTGCAAGGACTTCATTTCCGTTCTTGGATGGAGGTAAATACTTGGTTAAAATAATTCTGCAGTGCGTATGGTTGGCAGTAGAATTACTTCAGAACTGAATTTTTGGACAGAGACTCTGAAGTAAATGTGGTGAGGAAGACTTTGGCTGTATTCTGTATGATTTCTCCAGTTCAGCACAGAGTGCATATCTTGCTATAAATTTGCCTATTGTTCTATCTTAGTGAAGGCTTTACAGCTGGTGGCCATGATTTAGTTGTCTAGCAGCTGTTTCAGTGCATTTCTCTTGCCCGCTGGAATTGTTGTGGCTTTATCCAGCCCTGAAGCATTGTGGAACTGGGACAGTGATTCATTTCTAGTCCGTTTGTAGTCCATGTTAGTACTGTGCAAGATTAGGTGTTCATCTGTTAATAATTGAGCTGTAGTCACAGAAGTCAGTTCTATCTACTCTTTAGTGACATGCAGTAGGAACCCAGGCGATAGCCAGACAGTGCTGCTGCTGATCTAAAGCTTTCTGTAGTAACCACTGCTTTCTGCATTGTTAGGAGAGTGCAAAGATTAAGCCATGCTACTGCTCTGTTACCTTCATTTTTATTTTTCTAAGGACCTCCTTCAAGTTACTGTAGGAGCATCACCCCATCTCTGCCCCATCTGTCATTATTTCTATGTCCCTCACTGAGGGGGAAACCTTGATGTTATGTATTCTTCACCATCATTATAGCCCTGCATCTCTGAGGTGTTGTTATGATGGGTGTTCTGGATAGACAAGGCAAAGCAGCTGTCAGGGAAATGGTGCACGTTGCTTTATCTGCAGTTCTGGGAAGGACTGGAGCAAGCAGATCAAGTCAAAAAGCTATTCTTGCTGTCGTCATCTTCTCTGTCTCCAGACATTTGACCCTGTCTTAACAGTTGGTTTTAGGCTAGATAGAAAAGAAAAAAAAATAAATAAATTATGACTCAGCTTCACTGAGACTGTTAGTTAAGCCAGCACATAACAGATGTGAGACAGGCTTTTTGGTAGGCTTTTTTTTTTCCCTCCTAAATAGGCTAATGGCATTAAGTTTATGAGTGTATTGTCATCTTCTTTTGTAGTAAATGGGTTTAAATTTATGTACTAAATGTCACTTCCTTTCCTGGCTTTTCTAGGACGAATCCTGGACTTGAAGACTGGAACAGTAAAGAAAGAGGGTCAGCAGTCCTCAATGAGAATGTGCATGGGATCAAGACGCTCTTTCATTTGCAGAATGAGGTGTGTATATACCTGGTATTCCTGTTGTGATATTCTCAGATTACAGACTTCAAATATTTTGTTGCTCTCTTCTGACCTTGTTTGGAGACTGAAGCTGAAGTGACATGTTCCAATTAAGCATTTCCAGAATGCTTACTTGCGTAACTCTAGTAAAACTGAAACTTGTTTTTCCTTATGATTAATGGCAAAGCAATACTTCATTTGTGTTGCAGTTATTTTTTTTCAATGTGGAATGTTGTATGCTTTCCCCAGAGACCCTCATGACAACTTCACCCCTGGCATGTAAGCAGTTGTCTCTTCAGGTCAAATTATTTGAATCAATACTTTGGGAACAGAGCTTTTGCAAGTTTAATGAAAACCCAACTTTGTGTGTTTTTCTTCAAGAAACCAATAATATTAAAAGAATTTTGAAGACAAACAGGAATTCAGCTGCATTTTTGCCAGCTATGGAAGAATTAACCTAAGCCTGGTATGAATTAACTGGATGTCAGCTAGTTGATTCTAGATACATGAGTAATTGTTAAAGGGTTTTATTTTGAAATTTTCCACCTTCTCCTGTGTTGCCTGGGCTTCTTGAGAGGTCTGCCTGCCCAATGGTTCTGATGTTTTCTGTGCAAACAGGATAACTGTGTCTGGTTAGAGGGGGAAGTAAATAATTGCATATACAGCCTATATCCAGCATATATGCTGAGAGCAATCGATGCACAATTTGTTATGGAATGAGACACAAACCAAAATATTTGACATGTTGCAACAAATGCGTGTGCTTCTGTTAATTGTGGTGGATGTCCTACGCATCATGCAAGGAGGCTGAATATCTGGCACTTGAAAGGGGTTTATATACTTCATACCTTCAGGGTAAGATGTCAAAAGTGTAGCTCCTCTTATGTTAGCTGTCCTTGAATCATGCGAAGGATTCCTGTGCTTTAGACTTCATAGCGATACTTGCAGGCCAGTGGCAATAATTTGAAGCCAGTAATGAGCATTGGAGGATGCAGTAAGAATCACATATTTCAATGGAAATGTTCATCAGACAACGAGAACACGTCAAGATGAAAGGAAAAGGGCAATAATCTAGAGAGCAATTCTCACACCAGCTTCTTTTCTTAGTTCTGTGCAGTACATGAGGTTATAATCTGCAGGAGTAGCAGCTGTATACGTCTTCTGAATCCAGTATTGTGCACATATCCTCACACATAATGTTAATGGTGATTTTTTATATTTTAGCTTGTTAGGAAACAAAATATGGTGGCTTCAGACAAAGATTTCTTTAGAGACATTAAGCCTGACATTTGCTATTCAGTAAGCATCTTTTTTCTCTAACAAGGAGACACCAAAGAAAGTTGGGCCTACTGTCCTATTTACTGCTGTTGCCCAGCTTTTAAAACAACAATTAAAATGCAGTTATTTCTTCATGCTCTAATTCTGGAAAGTCCAGTGTACGAGGGTAATTTTAGACATTCCAATATCCCCATTGTTTTTAAATTCTGAATCTTACTTTAATTATTCATTCTTTCTCATTGGCAGTGACTAGTAAACATAAAAACAAAAGCTTAAAAAAGAAACCAAAAAAATTGTTGGAAGAATGATCATCAAATAACATGAACTGTCCTTGTGATTACTTCTTTTATTGCTATTGTTCTTTGTGTCAACCGAGAATGAACTGTTTTCATCTTTCAGGCTATTTACTGAGTTTCAAATGGATTGTAAAATTATGCTGTTAGGCATAGTTAGAAATACCACAAAATGCACAAGAACAAATGTCCGTTCTGGCAAAGATCAGAGTAATGTCTAAAATTATAGCTGGTGTGCAGCAGTTGTAATGCTCTGTCCAGGGAAGCTACCCATACACTGAGATCACTTTGTGTGGGTATGTGGGGGCCTCACTTGTCAAGCTTCACCCTGTTTTACGGTATCTGGGAGTGTAACTATTTTTTAGCCACTCTGGGAATTCCTATTGCAAAGAGCCCTTAGATTTGGAGGGTTTGGAAGGAATCTTTATCTATTGTTTTTAATAAAATCAAGAAAATATTTATACTGCACCCAAGAAGCTCGGACTGCGAAAGCAGCAAGTTCTGAGAAAACGTATATCTGGGACTTCCTGTCAGAAATAAATATCCATAATTGTCTGCATACATGTACTAATAAGAATCTTAAAATGCATTTTCATCTCAGCTATTTATATTCAAAATTTAAAATATTTTTTTACTTTTAGGTGTGGAAATGCTCCTCTGGATCACTTACCTTTGAACAGAATAACCACCATGAGGAAAAGATACAGGTATTTAATTTACTGCAATGGTCAGTTGCTGTAAGCACTCTCGTTTTTCCACTAGAGTAATGCTTAGTCAGAGCACATCCTGGACAAACCTTCATTAGCATACAGCGCGAAGTAGCCCAGGATCATAGGGAGGAGAACTTAGTACTCAGTTGAGCTGTGGCAGTCACTAGGTCTTTCAGAAACCATGAACAAGTGACTCAACTATTTCTCTTAACCTGCTCCATCTCTGAAATAAGCTTCATTATGGTTCTCTGAGAAGTACTGTGGAAAGGAGATGACACTCGAGTAGTGTTGTAATAAGAACCTTAGGGTCACGGTAGGCTGTTTGAAGCACAGCTTACAGATATTAGTAGATCACCGATAACAGTATAAAAACACAAATCTATTCTGCATGTCAATTAACATTATTTGTGTGTATTTGTATTTGTGTGTTTCCTTTTCACTTAGGAATGGCCTGGGCCCGGTAAAAGAAGGTGAAGCACAATATGCTGTTGTCCATTGCACTGGCTACATCAAGGCTTGGCCACCAGCAGGTTTGTATCTTGTGGGCAGAGTGTAATGCACATCTTCGAGGACTTGGGAACCTGGATCAGGATCCCTTTACTGGTACAGAGCCAGGCTGAATTTCTGTAAGGGTACTTCCTTCTATTTGATCTTGATAAGCTTTTGATATCAAGAAATCAGCTGTTGTTACACATTCAGAATCTTCCAATTTTTTTACATGAAACCCTTCTCAATTTCATTGCCAAAAAGAGCTATAGAAGAGTTGTCAGTAATGTGGGATTGCAGCAACTGAAGCCAAAAGATTTCGGTCTGATAGCCAACATAAAAATTGCCTCATTTTTAGAAGGTAAACCCAAAGCACTGATACATCCAGAAAAGAACAACTTATATTTAAGTACCAAGTTGCAAGAACCCGTGTATGAAGTGTGTAATGTCAATTTAGGTGCATAGATCTTCACTTCAGAGTAATGGTTTCAGTGGAGAATGTTCAGCCATTGTGATAAGTACTGTTTTGAGGCTGTTTTTCTGGGAAACAAGTCTTGATATTTTTCTTTGAACTGGAGTTTACCTATTACTCAATATTGCATATGGGAATATTTGCATTTGAAAAATTCCAAGGGGAAGCAACGGAGCTCATCTAGACATCATCATGAACTGGGCTAGCTGACCTTGGCATTTGCAGTAGTTGAAGAGGACTGTTTCAACATAACAACACCTGACATGAATCAAACCTTGAGTCGTCCTGCCCTTTTGTGGTTGTATACCACAATCATAAATCACATTTACTGAGAAATTTTGAATGCTAAAAGTGGTTTGTACTGTGTCTGTATGCAGGTGTGCAGATATCAAAATATGGGTGTAAACCTTGTGTTTATCTCCTGCTGAATTGTGGTTTTGTTATATAATCAGTTACCAGTATTTTTCATCTCTCAAACTAGTACACACATACATACAGACGTATTTTCAATAGTACAAGACTGAAGATTTTGAAATTTTCTGCAACTTTTGCATCCAAGAACAGGACTAATTTGTATCACAAGTGACCTGTGCTTCTGAAACAGTACAAACAGTGAAAACCTCCCCTCTTGTTACTGATAGGGTTTAATATATTTCATTGTGCTGTAGAAATCAAAATGTTTCAACTTCATTCCAATTGCAAAAGAGCGAACAGAACAATGTGTGTAAATTGCTCTACAAAAATGAAACTGTTTTCTGTTGGTTATTCCGAGCATAGGAACATTTAGTGATGATATACGAGATGTCCCTTCAGAAAGGTGAGGGTCAAATTAGATCTGTTGCAGCTCCTTGCTTAACTCACATGAAAGGTTGCTGCACGGCATCAGCTCCTTAGAAACCTGATGCTTCTGGAGTATGTGGTGTTTTGCTTTACTCCAGCCCCAGAGTCATGCTGCTGTGTCCTATGCTTAGCAAGTTCTCCAATCCTCAGTCTTCATTATTTATCATAAGATTATGGCAGTGTATTCTTCACACAAAATCTTCTTGCCATGTGTCTCTGTCTCTCCAGTCTTCTGGGGCTTTCCAGAAGGAAGTCATCTCCTGTCAGCATTGACTTTGCCCAGATAAACCAGGCTTCTTCTAATCGCTGCTCTCACTGTGGATTTTCTTTTCTTTATCCATCTGTTTTAACTTCACTTTTCAAAATGTAGGTTCCTGGTGATACTGTAGTGATACATCATGAAAATGGTACTTCCTGTCCTGAGAGGCAAAATATGATATAATCTGTTTCTTTTCTGTATGATGGCATCCTAAACCACCTAATATATATATATATATATCAGACTGCCTTTTCCTCTGTTTTTGTCAACTGAAAGTCTTTGTAACAAAAATAGCTTTGAATCTTTTGATTCACAGTGTGAAGTTTCATCCCATTTCTAATGCTGTCGTTTGTGGCAGTTATTAGTCCCCAAGTGCATGCTTCTGCATTTAGTAATGTTGGATTTCATCCCATTTCTATTACTGTGCTCCTCAAAATCACATGGTGATCCCCATATGATATCCCACTGCTCCTCCACAAAGTTAATGCCTCCAAACCATAGCACAATCCAAAGGGATGTTTTAGCTTTTAAGAGCCTTATGTGGAATTTCAGTGGTCTTTTATATTAACATTCAAATTGTTACTCATCATAGTCATGCCTGTGTCTTTTTCGAGGCATGTAGTACAGAATTGAGACATCTTTGAGTGTTTATTTGCCCTCATACCCCCTCGAGTCTTCCCCATTTTGTGTTGGTGATTTTCTTATAACCATTGTATTTAGGAGCTGAATGAGAATATCCAAAGGCTGAGTTGACACCCAGTATGTTTGGGAAAATCAGTGGCAACAATTTGTTCCCATTTCCAGTGGTAATTCAACCATAATGTGCAAAGCAAATGAAATAACCGTACAAGTAATTTAATTTGCTAAAGCTTTTCCTACTCTGTAATAAAATCACTTTTGTTCAAGCCAGGTAGCGAGTAGCAAGCTGCTGGCCTTTGCATCATCTCTGCATTCTTGGGCATAAATGGGTTTGTGCCATGTCTCAGCTGGTTTATAAATTAACCATGGAAAGGATCATTTTCATTTGTTTTTCAGTTGCCAAGTAGATGCTCCAGCGTAAACCCTTTATCTTCTTCTTTCAGAGCATGCAGTGTGACATGTGCATCATGCAGCTGATATACAACACATACCACATACTTTCATGAACACAGTAACAAATGTTTTGCAAATACACTTAATCTGCACTTAATTTAACACCTGTTTTTTTCTCTTTCTGGGCTCTATTGCATTGTCCATTGTCAGTGTCCCTATACTCTGTATTACAGTGAGTACTGATGCAGAAACATCAAGACAAGAACTGCCCTGTGATCACTGTTAGTGTTACCTACCCTACATTTTTCCATTTTTTTTCTCACCTTTGTGGAGCAGCAAGATTCATTTACTAGCAAGCTGCTTCTTTTTCTCTGTGTGAGAGGTGGGAGGAAGAAACATCATGCCTCATCCTCCACCCAGAAGAGATCAGGGAGCATGCAGGACCCATAGGCAGCATCTACTTTAGGCATTTTGTAGCCAAGCAGACCAAGGAATGCTGCAAGCTGTGCTCTCTCTCTCGGTCTTCTCCTGGAAAAGGAGCTATTTGTGAGAGACTTGCTTCTGGGTAAGTGAGCCATAGAGAGAAGACAGAACTGGTTGGAGCATGGGTCTGTTCAGGCTGGGTGCATTAATGGTCTCATCATTGTCGTTTATTGTGCTTGTGACAGAGGGGTAAAGCAAAATTCACCTGGAAAACCCACCATAAATATAATTTATTTCCTCATAAATTACATCTCGACCTTAGGCAAACTTAGGTGCATCAAGTAAGCTTTGTGTGGAAGTCACATAAAAAAAAAAAAGTAGTCAAATATCCCAGATTCCATCTGATATGTTGTTAATTTCTTATGTGTAGTGTGTATTAGAATAAGTAATGACAGTGCTGTGTTGGATTATTTCGAAGGAGGTTAAAAGATCTCTTGTTTGAAACTGGCTGCATCCCAACTCCAGACTTTGTCTCTCTGTTTCCCAAGCTAGAAGGCTGTGTGCTTCTTAGCACAGGGAATGCTTCAAGCTCCTAACCAGTCAAAGCTGAGAAATGCTGACCTTTTCCTGATGTTCAGTTTTAAACTTAAGCAAGCACTTAATTTTCTTCATTTTTTTTCCTCTAGAGCATCTTATTCCTGAAAGGAAATGAATCTTATGTGGTCCATATGATATTTTCCTAATAGTTTATTTTCATGCTGTAACAATTGATGGAAAATATTTGGTGGAGAGAGAAGATACAGTCTGTTGAGTTGTTGCTACTTTTCTGTAAATCAAAAACAGGACCTGCAGGAAGAAAACATTGTGAAGAAAAGGCTTAGATAGATCCTTGTTACAAAAACTTCAAATAAAAAGTCCCAGAATAGCGTTGAATTCAAATAATGTCGAAATCTTTTTTTTCTTCATTCGTTTTTTATCTTAAAAAAAGAAACATTTTGCTCTTCCAAGTCAGACTTACGGTAACGTCTTAACCACAGCATGCCAAAGCTGTTAGGTTATTCTACAGTTTTGGCAGAATCTGGACATTTATGCAGAAGTACTCCCTTTTCCAATACAAAACAAAATACTTGCTTGAATATTCTTTGCACTTTTGTCACTTTTAAAGTTCTGTTTAAAGAAAGAAAATAATTCAGCTTTTGGGATTTTTCACAAAAATTCTCTTTGATATATGATAAGTATCCATACTTTCCTGTGTTGTGTATAGAAAATAATCTTGTGCAGTGCAGTTCCATGCATGGGTGTGTAACTGTAGTTGTAATGATGGAGATAGGCATTTACAGGGGATTGGTAGTGATCATGGAGCACTTACTACGTCCTTTTAAATACTCAGAAGTAATTTATTTTTGACTGTAGTAAAGTGAAACCACAAATCCACTAACACAGTTCTGTGTCTCAAAGAAAGTGTGGGGCAGAAGGATGGAGAAAGAAGGCAGAAAATGAAGTTGTTCTGTCATTGGAGCCAATTGGAAGCTCAGTGGGAAAAGTAAAAAGTTCCTTTTGTCCACACAAACACATGCCATTACCCTGTGGGAAACTGTTTGCTGGCATACAGGACACTTAGAAATTAAATATAACCTCTAACGGCACAGTGTTCTATTTGTGATGCTCACTTGCAGGCTTAGCTTTTCAAAATGTTGATATTAACTTGAACAAGCATAGCACTATATTTATTATTCAAGAGAAGCGTGTATTTGGTGTTGAGAAATAAAGCCTCTGTCAGAGTTGCATATAAAGAATGTGAATAACTGATGTATGTTTATTTTGTTGATACCTCCAAAAGGTCAGTGTTGTGGTTGCTCCCCTGCATGCTTTTGAAACTTCTTCTGGAGATTCCAATGGTGCTAAGTGAACGTAAGGAGCAATATTATGTTGTGCTAAGAGCTAGAGAAACTGGTATTAAGTGAAAAGCGCATGTATGTAACTGTCCTTGTTGGAATATGCTCAGTACGAAGTTTACTAAAGCAAAAGTGAATTTCTTCTAGAAAGCATCTTTGTACAGAAGCACACACACAGTTGAATCTTCATAATTATCAGCGACAGAAATTACTTTCTTTATCTATGGAGTGCTATCAATAATAGCACCTACACTACAAACAAGTGAACAATTGTTTTGGCATATCTTTGCCATAGGTATTTTTAGGGCAGGGATAGTAATTCACTGGGTCATGTATGAATAAATTTCAGACAGATTGTTTTTTTTTTTTATTCATAGCGTGGGATAAATCAAATAAATTCTCCAATGTGTTATATGGACCAAATGTAATCCATCTTGCAAAAAGAAAAAATAAAAAAAACAACAAAAGGTGAAATTTAGATCAACCATTTCCTTTGTCAACGCTGGAGTTCCGTCAGAAATGGCGTTGCTTAGCTAGGTTTAATTTTGGAGATTGTTTATGTTGCTTTCAGTTTATTTGGGCAGTGGTGAGCCTGTACAGAGTTCCTAAAAAGGAAAGTGTTGTTGAAAGCTGAAGAAAAACGATTATGCAAAGTGGAAGCCATCCAGCTGAGTATCTTTGCTGTCCTTTGCAATAAATACACTGTGTGCAGCTAAAGAAATGACTGAAAACAAGTCAGGAAAATAGTTCAAAATTGTCCTCTCCAAATGGAAAATTCCATTTAAGAGAAGACCTTTGGGTTAAGATTATCCAACCAGAATGCCTAAAATCATTTCCTTAAAAACTCTTGTAGGGTCTTGTGTTGAAGAAGCCCACTTCTCAGAAGCAAAAAGCAGCCACCCAGAAAACCCTCGGAGGGGGGAGGACCTAGAGGCTATCTGTGCTATCAGTGAAGTCAGGGCATGAGTCCATGCTTGCTTCAAGCTCTAACTTTTAGGTTAGTCCTTGGGGCTGGGCGTTGGGCCTGCAGGTTTGCCTGGTGCAGGGTTCAGGCCCAAAGCACCTCCCAGGGGGATGCAGTCCCTGCTGCAGGCTTCCAGCCAGTGTCACGGCCTTCTCCAGTTTGCTTTCTTTGTGTGGGTTGTTTTTGTACTCGGCTGCAGTCCTTTCACATCAAAGTCAGTGTCCTCGTGCTCCTTCCTAAGCCACTGCATCATTTCATTTGTCCTGCTCTTGGTTTGCCCCTTTATTCACAGCTTTTTTTAAGATGAAACACTGCTGCATTCTCAGTTGTCCATTTTATACCTATTTAAAATGAAAATTGGTCATGTGGAGGAGTCTGATTTTAGTTTCAGTAGCTCAGCCTTCCCTACCCACCACATGTGTGTGAGCAGATAGCCACATGTCTGCCAAAATTTTGTCTGAAGTAGACGCAGTTTTTAGTTGATGTTCCGTGCTGCTTTTTCAGGGTAATCTTCTCTCTTAAGAGGCTGCCAAGTTTAATTCCTTTGCAGAGTTGAGCTGTCACTAGCTAATTGCTAGGTCTTTTGTTGAAGAAATAACTCTGTAAACACAGCAAGGAAGAAAAACAAAATACTTCTGCAGTATATCTCTGAACTGCAGCTTTATGTCAGTGGTTTATGCTCTCGGATACATAAATGACTGTCTCAGAACATGGTACTTGTCTGTGTTTGGAGTCTTTTCTGTAGTTTGCCTGATGTGTAAAGAAAAGAGAAGGAATAGTGCTGTGTGAAATGTTAAAATGTTGCTTTGCGATTTAACAGATTGAAGGGTTCGAAGCTGCAGATTGCCCTAATTTCAAGGGTGTTCTATATCCAGATCAGGAAAAGAGCTTCAAGTGGAAGTTGTGGTTCCACAGAGGGACCTATATTGTATAGCACAATGGGAACTGAGAAGTACCTGTAGGAACTTATTGTCAGATAAGATTGAATTATTTTGGTACAAAATCCTTAATTCAAAGACTACTTCAGTTCGTTTACCAGCAGTTACAGACATTTTTCAGAGGCATCATTTTAAAAAGTAGTATGCTCCATCCTTTTCATAGTCCAGAGATAGACCTATGTGAGGAACTATACATCTTGAGAATAAAGTGGTGGTTGTTTCATAATTAGCTTTGCAATTAATTCCACTGATGCCTAAAGCGCATCTTAAGTGATTCACTGCCTGTTGTTTCTGAATTCCTTGAAAAGCCTTGTGAAAGAGCTCACAAATAAAATAAGTCAGTAGTGTCACTATTGGAAGATGTTTTGCAAATCCTCTGTAGTAAACTCGTATCTCAAAACTTAAATTGGGAAATAGCCTTACTAAGGCTTAGCCAACTTGTGAGTAAACAGAGCTAGTCTCACTGTTCCCATTTGTGAAACACTGAGAGGAAAACAGCACACGTGTGTTCTGAAATTTTTCCTGTGTTTATAGTAGTTACTCCTGTTACACAACTGAAACATGCACTGTTAGCAATGCATCCGCATTTTTTCAGTCTTTCAACATAATAGCCCAGATTTAGTCTATTAAAGAAAAAAGTAAAACTGTCTGTTAAATGTTAGCATGAAGCTCGTGTGCCTTGTTTTTAAGGCTGATGATAATAGACTATTCACGAAGGAAACTGAGCATAGTGTGCAGTGACTGAGCATACTAAAGTGACAGACTGATTCCAGTAATGTGCTGTAGAGCAGTACTCATGGAAATGTTGTTGCCTATCTCAGTGTGTCATGGAGTTTTTGTATCTACTTTGTCTTCAGCATACAAAATTGCTTCAGTACTTGCTATGTATGCATTTGAAGTGTGTAAGATCAAGCACGGCTTTGAGGAGCATCTCTTCTGAACCAAGTGATAACGCCTGAATCCTAGAGAAGACAATCATGTTTTGTATGATGTAGAGCATGTAGAATAGTATAGAACCTGGCCAGCAGCTTCTCTGCTCATCCTCATTTCCTAATTATAATGGTATTTGTTGTTGTTTGCTTTAGGAATGACTATACCAGAAGAAGATGCTGATGTGGGACAAGGTAGTAAATACTGCCTCGTGGCAATAGGAAGGCTTCAGGTAATGCCAGTCTTTTCTTATGTGAACTACTTTAGAAAACATAATCAGTGTTGTGGTTTGGTACCTCCAAAACATAATGTGCCTTCATGTCTGTGCGTGCAGTCAGTGGATTGCTTAGAACATGCTGACAGAACAAATTGAAAATTTGATTTCAGTATATATTTGTGTCTCACCCAACAACTCCAACAAAGGTGCTCCTGGAATGTGAGTGCATCCCGACCTGATGTTCTGCAGAGTGCATGGGGATGGGATATTCTGGATGGTAAGGAGCATGGGAGCGCAGGTGCTGTAATGCTAAAGTGGTTCCCAAAGACAGTGGTGTGCTCCCTGTTCTTCTTTGATCTGTTCTTTCTCTCTGGCTAATCAATTACTTGAAGAGAGATGATAGCAGGAGTTGGTTTGAAAGTGATAAAGATAAAGCAGTCAAGAGGCACTTCACAGATAATAGCTTTTTTTTCAGCGTGTCATTTTATGCATTCATATGCATTCATGATGCCAGCCAAGGGAACTGTGAGAATAAAATTTTACTCCTTTTTATCCAGACTGTTGCATTTGATGTATTAAGTTTTTTTTTTTCTTTTGTCTGTTGCTATACAAGTTCTGAACTGGAGCTAGAGCAGTTGCAGTGAATCTCTTTCACCACAGCAGGAAAGCAAGCTTTTATCTTAGCAGTATGGGGATTCTGCCAGGAGTGTATGTGTTAAAGCTTCTTACGTGATCTCTTGTTGGCCTGCACTCATTGCCATCTGCTATGATGGCATCACTCCTTCTTAGAAGGTAGAATGACACTTCCTCAGAGCACAGGTACCAAACCTGTCTTATTCAGGGTGACCAACCTGCACATTGCTGGAAGAGTTAGCACTTCTGCAGTGTCTCCATTGTGATGGCAGACCTACGAAAGTATTGCACGATGTTTTCTAAGTTAATCATAGTTTTATAATCAGGGTAATATAGTCCACTAATGGAGAGGAGTAAGTTATGGGGATTTGTATGTTTGAGCTGCCAAAAAAGACTATTTCTGAGAAAATTGCATTAGTAATATGGAGTGTCAAAACATCTGTTACGTTAGAGAAGCCAGTGGGAATATGTGAGGGAGGAGGTTCTGGGGATGGTTTCAATTGCAAAGAAGTCAAGGTGCAAAATTAAAAACTGTGCTCTGTAACAGCAAATAGAAATCTTGCACACAGTTGACCTGCAAATCTGCTTCAAGACAATGTTCTTTTTTTTCCTTTTGTTTTGGGGCCTTGTTAGTCCTGTTGGCTCTGAAAGTTTTAAGAAAAACAGTGGTCTCATTGTAGTCCCAGCAGGAAAGGTAGGGTATAGAGAGGCCTGGTTGTACAGGTTTCAGGCAGAGGGCTGGAAATGCTTCATTTTGTGTGGAGAGCTGTGTCTTCATGATGAGCAGCCACGTACTGGTCTAACAGCATAACCTCTGGAAAGCTTTGCTCGGGTTGTCTGGGGGTTTCAGGTGAGGTTTGTTTCACATGACTGTGGTTATCTGAAAGCTGAGTGTTTGCTCTGAGCTGGTCCTGCTGGATGCATTTACAGGTAATGAGTTGGCTTCTTATATAGAGTGGTTTTCCTGTCCTAAAGTGGCAGGCTCAAACTGTCATTTGGGAGGCTCTCATTCTTGGTTGACAAGGGCAGGAACCAAGAAGCCTGACTTCAGCACGGTCCTACAAAGTGAGATGAACCCAGTCTTACTTTTGCCCTCCCTTATTGGGAAAGAACTTCAGATGTATTTATTTTCCTGCTGTGCTGTTAAGCCTAGGAAAGTGCTATGGGATACGAGCTAATTGCACTGCAAACCAGCATTAATGGCAGGTCTGTGTCATGTATCTATGCTGTCGTTTTGTTTACAGCTTTCTACAGTAGTTAGTATCTGCCAACAGATTTTGTTCTTCAGCTGCACAAACATGAGGTGGCTCTTCTGTGGATTAAATGCTGTGGACTTGGTTGGTCCTAGGTAACCAGCTCTCCGGTGTGCATGGACATGAATGGCATGTCGGTCCCAACTGAGTTCTTGTCAAGGCACAACTCTGATGGAGTCATCACCTTTGTCGACCCCAGATGCATCAGCGTCATTGGCTACCAGCCCCAGGTCAGTGAGCCCTGTCATTGCTGAGATGCATTAGAGCTAATGAGGAGAATCCTGTTTGCACGTTAAAATTGAAAGCAGCGAAACGTAAAACATTTGTAGCTAACAATCTATATGCCATGAACTAAATGCTGTTCATTTCTTTATGCTGACCGTGTTTTTGTAAAATCTAATTTTCCCCTTTGTTAAGAGGGTTGTCTTTTTATTCTGTTGAGATCCAATTAAAATCCTAACAAGATGCTTTAAATCTTGCACAGCAAATACGTTCTGTGACAGAAAGTTAACAGGGCTTGGAGGGAGTTTTAGTCCTGTAATTCTTCTGCCAGTTTCTTGAATCATAAGGAGAGATCATTTATGGCATTATTTTCCTTTAGACTGACATCTGCTCCTCTCAGTAGGAGTCTGCTCATAGAACTGAGCAGAATAATAAATGAATTTCTGACTACTGTGACCCTCCCTCAGGTAACTCTCAACACTTCTATTTTACAGGCAAAAATCATATCTTACTCATTTGTTTTTCCCATTTATATTGATTTTAGGTAGTTTTATAATGACATGTTTTACAAAAAAATAGTTTTTTATAGTAGAAGATCAGTCTTTTCAAGACACCATTTCACGGGTATTAGAATTAACTTAATGCTTGTTTGTGAACTCGTATGTCTGTGGAACTGTGGAACAAATATAATGCAAGATGTGATGCCTACAGTGTTGCCTACAAATCTCTGTGTTCCTCTTTGATTAACTGAGTAGTCCTGTAGAGGATGATGGATCCAGTGTCAGCGGGGGTTACTTATAGATCCGTGCATGGAGTTGTGTTGCAGTTTGGGCTTTTTACACAATTTTGTTTTATTTTTTTACATAGTTTTTGTTTTATTCTAGGATCTTCTGGGGAAAGACATTTTAGAATTCTGCCATCCTGAAGATCAAAGCCATTTGAGAGAGAGTTTCCAACAGGTACTGCATCCTGTTCCTTTTCTTCTGCCATTTATTTACTAACTACTCTGTTATTCAGAGAAATAGCTTTTATTTTACATTCCAAGGTACTTTTTTCCGTTATCCAGGAGAAGGAGGTGCAAAATAGAAGACAATCTGTTGATCTGTTAATAAACAGTTAAGCTGCATAAACAATAGTTTAAGCTGCAGCATCTGTTGGCTCTGTTTTCAGAAATAAATCACCCGCCCTACCTTCCTGTGCGTGTGATGGTGCAGCTAAACCTACGTGATGGCTTGCTGGCACCAGGAGTCAGGTCCCACTCCTCCTTTCTGCCATCCCTGACCTCCCCACCCTTCCTGCTATCCTGATGCCATCACAGATAGGCTTGCCTGTTGAGTTAACGAAAGGACTGCATGATTTTGCATAGGACGAGCTTTCAGATGGCTCAGCTCCCAGAGCTTGTTGCCTGATGGCACCAGTGGTGCAAGAAAAGCAGCAAAACCGCATACGCTGTGATTCAGTAAAGCCCAGATGATTGATTCCACTAATTCATCCAAGAGACAGTGACAGAATGCTGCTAGATAACAACATGTCAAACATCCGTCTGTGATTGTCTGAGTGCAGCCTGGGGCTCAGGAAAGCTGAATAATGTTCTGTTAAAGGCTCAGTCCTCACTGTGTGCTTGCTGAGATTGCACCAGGCCACGGGGGCTGCTGCTGTATCCTGGAGTCCCTTCCTGGGGGCTCTGCTGTCGCTGCTCAGCATTAGGCATGTGCGTAAGTGACTTGCTGGATCAGGGATTTGTGTGATTTTCAAGGTTGTGCAGAAAGGCAGCAGGAAAAAAAAAAACAACTTAGAAGTGAAAGTTCCTCTTCTCTCAACCTGTGTCCAATCTATGAAAATACTGTGCTGTTTCTTTAGCAGAACCATTCCTCTTTCTGTATATTTTTGTTCAGTACGGTAGCAGTGTGATTGGAGCTGTTATTTCAATCGTGGAATAAAAGACTGATGTAAACAGTTCAGCTATGCACCAGGTGGTTTTTATTTTCTAAAGAATGTGAAAAAGTAAAGGTTAAACATTAGCTTGGAATTTCTTTTGTGCTATTTTATTTGTGTGCACTGTTGGAAGACAGTTCACAATTTTCCCACCAGTGATCTCAATGCTTTATATATTATTATAGAATTAATGTTTGCTTTATTCATACTTCAGGACAATAGATCAGTGCAGTTTATTTTATTATTGTTAGTTTGGCCTTAGAAGTCTTTTCATTAAAAAGGTAACTGATTTCCAATAAAACATTCTTTGTTTTTTTCCCCCCCCAAACCCTTTAAAACTTGATATTTTTAATTTGCTGGCAGTGCCAGAACCAGGTTGGTACATAACAAAGGAGGGGAGGAGGGAGGGATGGGTATGCAGGTTTTGGTCAATTGCCAGCATCCATCTCAAAGGTTTTACTTCCTTGGGAAGATAAGTTCATTCATCAGGGTGAGAAAATCAGGTCAGAATGAGATATTCTCGAGGCCAAGATCAACAAATAGAGTTTAGTATCAAAGGATCCAGAATACAGCTATTTGATATCCAGTAGGATATTATTCAGATTGGACACTTATACAAGGTCTGTTTTTTCTTTTTTTATCCTGGGTGTGGTAGTAAAAATTTCTTGATTAAAGAATGTTGCACATTGAACTCAAACTACAAAAGTTTTGGGTTTTTTTTTATGCCTTATGATTCATTATTCTGAATTTTTTATGCCTGATGAGTCATTATTCTGAACTTTTTGGGCAATAGTAATACTTTTTGCACCTTTTTTTTTTTTTCTTTCCCCTGTATTCTTTCCATTTAGTCCTGTAGCCAGTTGATCAGCTTGAAATGACAAAAACAGAATGGCAGCACATTTCCTAACCTAACTGCTTGTTGATGGAGGCACAGGGTTTTCTAAGATAACTACTTGAGGGAATACAGTGGACAAGGATAGAGAATCCACAACAAGATGTGCGTTTGTTTGCATTAGGCCTCCCTTTTCCTTGCCTGAGACCTGGCAGAGGTAGCTTTGTGGAAGAGCAATAAAAAATAAACAGAGAGATGCTAGGTAAGTGCCAGCCAAATTATTTTAAACCATATAAGCTTTCTTCTGACTTAAAGCCAGGATTATTAGATAACTCATACAGTGCAGTTATAGTGCCAGTGTGCAGGTTTTGTTTCAAGCACGCTTCTTCAGCTGGATGCACATCACAGAGAAAGAGCAATCCAGGCCTCAGAGTCTGGAGCTGGCACATTTGTTTCTGGGGTTGCCTAGGCCTTGGACCTCATTGCTCATTTTGAGACATTGTTGTGTCATTTTCCCTGCCATTAGTGCCTTTGGTTTTATCCATCACACTGGGAGACTGATGGTGAAATTTCGCACCTGATTCCCAACTTTTGACTTCAGTGAAACTTCAGCTACCAAAGGCAGAGTTGGAAATGATCACTGCCAGATATCTGACTTCAGGCTTCTTATAAGCAAGTATGCTGCCCAGATAAAGAATTAACTATCCATTTTTATTCATTAATGCTATTAAAATTGGCAGTGGCATATTGCTCTCCACATTCAAATACTGGCTCATCATTTCTTCTTGTGAAACCAAGAAGCAACTGTTTCTTGTTAGCAGTTTGCCATCCTATTTTTTTTTTTTTTTTTTTTTGGTGTACACTCATGGATGCTTTTCTATTGATTTATTATGTGGCCTGTTTCTTTTCAAATTCAGACTTTGGATTTCCTCAAGAACAGTATTTGCTTGTGATGTGTGAGATCTGACTGGCTTTGTATAATTATTGGAACTATTTCTAGAGGATGTTCTTTTTTATTTATCAGCTTTAAATTGCTTCTTTTGGAATGGTCTGTTTTAACTTCAGATATCACGAAAGTAATCTTCAGGGCTCATTTCAGCAAAGCACTGCAACATGTACTTAACCATAAGTATGTGGTAAATTCATTTATATTCAATTATGCCCTGAAGAGCAGTTTAATTTAGCACATGCTTAATTCCCACTACATTTGGAGCTCAGCACACTGCTGAGTATTTTGCTGAATTAGAGGCAAACCTCTTTTGTCTTTTTCTCATCTGTGGTTATATCTGTCTTTATTTACCTGTTTCTGTCCAACATAATTGCTGACTTCTGTGCATCCTTTTCAAGTTCTCATTCCCCTCTGTTCAACATCCCTGCAAGATCTTGCTGGGTCTGTTCTGCACTGAAAAATTCACGTACACATCTAAGAGGTCATGAAGATCTCCACTTCTTTTTTGGTTGTTTTTTTTTTTTTTGGTCTTTCTCATCAATTTTTCTCTAATTAGTTATCTTTCTCCATTCAATTATTTTTCTTCTGTCCTCCTAATTCAGAATAATTACCCTTCCCTAACTGTTTTCTTCATTCTGGTTTATCACTTCTTGACAAAAAGTAGTCAGGTTCTTTATCCTTACTCCTATCTTTCTTTACCTTTAGGCAATTTAAATACTGTTTTTAAATACTGCTACCGGTTCATTTGTTTGGAAAAATAAGGTGTAAAGGGAACTTGTCAACATTTGGACAGGAAAACTTATTATAAAGGAAACAAGTGTACAAGATAAAGATGATTTTTTAAGGCATTTGCTATCATTAGGAAGAGGCAGTGAACAGAAGAGAAAAGGAAGCAGATGCTTAGCAGAGCCCTAGGTAGGTGGGTGCCAGACCAAGTCACTGAACAGAGATTTCTGAAAAGGAACTCGATAGGCTTTTTTTGGATAGTCTTTCTTAAAAATAGCTTATGGCTCCTGCTAGCTTTGTGTCTTGGAGTCTGCACAATACATCTGTTCTTGTGCTTCAAGGGCAGGGCATGTGTTAAAACTTCTACCGTGGAGTTAGGAGCAGTTGCTTTGACTGGGAGTCCATTTCTGAGTAATCCTGTTACTTAGTGCAACAGTGATCAAGAAGAGGAATCATGTCAGGATGTGGCATCAGGTCACCAACATCCTATTGCTCTCTCTTACTAGTGAAACAGAAGAGACTTGCAGTCTGGAAGATGGGCTGACACTTGGTGGCTGTCTTGGCAACAGAAAAGCTTGACTGCTGAGCAACGCTTTGAGGCCTTTAGTTCTGGAGTGGTTCTGTCTTTAAGGAAGATGATTCCAAGTCGTGCTGGGGTAGTTGAAGCCCCCCATGCTCTTGTGCACACCTCTGACAGAGGTTAATGCCCTGAGACCAAAAAGTCTGAATGAACACAGGTGTCTGCTTCTCAGCTACCACTGAGTTAACACCCAGAACCCACCATCAGTTTTAACTCGTGTTAATAAGCAGGCACAAAAATCGTAGTGAGTGAGCATCTGTGTTGGCTTTGCACTCCATGGGAAGGAGAAATAGCAGAGTTAAATCCCACAGGGAAATACAAATCAGAATCCCCGTGGACAGACACTTCGATAGGTAGAGGTGCTCACTATGTAATATTTAGAGTGTTTCAGGATAAGATATTAGTCATCTGAAGACAGATTTGGGGAAGAAAAAAACAAAAATAGTCAAAATAGTCACATACAGCATCTACAAAAAAAAGAAAAAAGAAAATATTTATTAAGTATTTTCCTAAATGTAGTGTGATTTAATATGTCGCGCATATGAATTGTACAGCTAGATACTCAAGCAGAAAAGCAGACAGACAACCTCATAAAATGTGTTTTCTTGTGGACTCCTGTTTCAGTTACAATGTTTAGTTCATGATACACATATTTAAAAGATGCCTCAGTTTGGTTCGTGTGGAAATATGTATTCTATGTGGAATGTTTGGTAAATATTCCATATTAAAACCTTCTTAAAGCTTCCCTCTTGGATAACAGCACAACCTGTTGATTCCTGAATCTGTATGCTCCTTATAAGCAGACTGGAGTGAGTGTCTTACGTAACAAAATGTGTGTGGGGGGTTAATTCTGAAAGAAATAGCTGCAAACATCTTTCAAATTTTGGTTATTGTCTCTTTGAATGAAGAATTGTCCTGCTGTGTCCATAGCTTTCTGTAATTTAAGTTGAGAACACTCTGGTTTCTGCTGCTTGCTATTCATTTGCACAGCAGATAGCAATCTCCTTTTATTAATCTTTCCAAATGGCTTTGCAGGTTGTGAAACTGAAAGGTCAAGTCCTGTCTGTGATGTACCGTTTTCGTACCAAAAACCGGGAGTGGATGCTGATCAGAACCAGCAGCTTCACCTTCCAGAATCCTTACTCCGACGAGATTGAATACATCATCTGCACCAACACTAATGTAAAGTATGTGCCTTTCCAGGAGCTCATCTATGTGCTTTGGAAAGAACCAAAGCATTACTTTTTATGTTACTAGAGCTGCATCTTGTTTCTCTGTAGCAATCTGTAGCAGAGCTTTTCTGCATCTCTAGATCCTGCAGCATAGCTGTTTCTCTCATTATCCTGCAGTGCTTCCAGGCCCTGGCTGCACAAGGAGAATCCTCACTTATCTTTGATGTCATTAGGCAGGCCCCTTGATCTCAGTCCAGGCTGCTTTAAACTATCACAGAGCTTCCAGCAGCAGACCAGCTGTCATGATATTGGAGAAAGGTTAGCCTGATTCCTAAGCCAAAGAGTAAATTACATGTGTGCGTTAATAAGTATCACACAAGAAAACTCCTGCCTCTTGTCCATTGTGATCATACTGTTATCCTGGGTATCTTCTCCTTGAGCTCTGCTTGCTCTTGCAGCCTATAAAAGCTGGCAACATGATTTCCTAGTAGGCTGGAGTGGGAAGGGCTACTCCTCTACTGTTAACATCTGGTAGAATATCCCCAAGTATGGTGATAGATCCAGCCCCTATGAAAAGGGGAATGAAATCGTCATGTATTTGAATAAAAACTTTCAAAAATCTGTCATTGGACTTCTTAGAAGGAGGTTGAATTAGTGAGTGTTTCATTCTGTAGCTGATAGAACTGCTTCTAAGGAAAAGTCTGGCTAGGAGTATAGCAGGGGTTTGTCATTGTTTAACTGAGCAGAGAAGATTTTGGAGCCTCCTGAGTTCTGAGCCAGCAGCTGCAGAAGTTAATCTGGTCTTGATAAAGCTGTTGCTTTTGTAGTTGTTAGGGTGGTTGTTTTTTTTTGTTTTTTTTTTTTTTAATGTCTTTTTATAAATATTTCCTCTTTCTAGTGTAAACTTAATCTATTTCTAAAACAAAATCTACTTCTGGTCTGACCAGGGTTTTTTGGTGGCTTATTTGTTTTTCTTTTTTGCCAAGTGTTTTACTTCAAGGAAATTATTAGATTTAAAATCTCGACCTGTTAGACTGTGTAATGGAAATACTGAATGAGCAATCTACTAGTGGAGATGCATGCTGAGAATTCTACTTGGAAAACCAAAGCCCCAGGGCGTTGGCATTTCATCTTAGAAATCTCATAAGTGTCTCTGTGTGCTCCCTGACTTGCTGCTGAAGAAAGGTATTTGGACATGACCCATACCTGGGCTAGAAGACCTGTCCTTTCAGCATCTTGAAACCCATCATTAGAATCAATTTGCTTAGATCTTTTGTGCTTTAAAAGTTAGATTTAAACAACCAAACAGTTCATTGAAAACAAGTGTCCTGAAACCAGGGATGATCATCTCCCCATCTGCACTGATATTTCCACATTTATGTTGCCCCATCTCTCTTTTCAAAATGATTTGTGTTTGAAAAAAAAAAAAACCAAAAAAACAAACCACAGGCTGGCAAAGTAGAAGGTAATTGCTGCATTCTGTCCTGGGATGGCTTGATTGTGCTTTGTTCCCAGGAGTCCACAGCTCAGAACGTGGAACTGCAGACTGCATTGTGTTTACTCTGGGAATGCTTCTTTCTGAGAGTCCTCTATACTGTTCAGCTTGACATTGCAGCAGTCACTGAGATGAATAGGATTGTGCCAGATTCTGGCTCCTGTTATATTTCTTGTGCTGGGTCTGAATAACAACCCAGCGATGCTGCCCTAATATGGAAGTTGCCTGCTGCTACTTTGACAGTGGATGTTCCTTCTTTTCTGTTGTGTTGAAAATGTTCTGGTCCTATGGCAAGATACAGCCCCATTATATGTCTGCTTTTGAATGGTAGAAAGAATGCATTATTCAAACTGTTTTCTGTTTTTCTCCCTGTGCTCTCACACTACTCAGACAGATGTCCAAAGAGAACTCACTGTATTGTAGTGCTGTTCCAGCCCATTTGGGGATATATCTATGCTTTAACACGTTTGGGATCGTGTTTTGACTTTTGATTTCCTAGATGCCTTGAGACATTATTTGGCATGGTAACTGCTGCCTTTTGCCTCCTCGTTCAGCTCCTGCTCAGGCTGGCTGTTCAGTGGTGTGTGGCCATCCAGATATGTCAGTGGCTGCAGCCATTGCTCCGGGTCAAGCAAAGTGCTTCACCTGGAGACCAAGCACTGCTGCCTTCCACTGCACAGCTACACACAGAGACACTTTATCTCTTACTGTGATAATCCAGGAAATACAAGCTTGAGGGAAAAAAAAAAATCAACAAGCAATTAAAAAAAGGCAATGTACACAACAAATCTAGGTTTAAATAACTTTTTAACTGAAAATAAGTAAAATCACAGTGGATACATCTTTCTCTTTCTCTCTCCATTCATAGTATAGCTCTCATATTCTGTTGGTCAGTGAGCAGTGTTTTCCCAAAAGACTGCAGAGGGCAGTGGTGGATCCAGTTGTGGAGGGATTCATTGATTATTGTTCGTTTTGGTTTTGCTTTTCTCTTTTTTCCCTTTTTCCGCTCTAAGGATTTTCCTTTAGAGCTTCAAACAGTCAGCTTTCCAAATCTGCTTTTGGTGCGGAGTATATTGGGAAATTAGGTTCAAATGTTCACTTAGTTCCTTGCAGAAAAAAAGACAAGAAAACTTCTCTCAGTTTCACTGGGGTACAGTCATCCAAGAGAAACTTCCTGGAGAAATGAAGCATTTAATGTTTAGCATTTGTGCTGTGTTCGGCTGAAAAGTCACCCATCCAACCACATCTTCCTGAGCATTCGGGGCTGTTTGATTTCCAGTAAGAAATAATAATTGGGATTAATGTTTATCTAACAGAAAGTACACAGAGCAGTGTTTGAGTGAAATAGTCCATTGTGGTGACAACAGAAGTCTTGAAAAACATAGAAATCAGATATTTTTCTGACTTCTCTGGAAATACTGATGTTTTAATTTTTTGTCAACCCTGAAGTCCTGTGTTCCTTTGCATGCATTTATGAATTCTCCAGATGCCCTGAGTTTCCAGGTTTTCATCTTGGAGCCAGCTGGCTCGGGGCAGCCTGCAGGATGAATCAGCCGTGCCTGGGGAGAGCTGCTCCCTAGTTCTGATTCTCTTGGGCCAAAATGCTGCTGAGACCAATTCTTCTATCTTGGGTAGGGGTGCTAAAGATCCCCGTGCCATCTGGGGGCTGCCTGATCCATCACGACATGTGTAAGGTGGGCCCTTTCACAGCAGTGACTTGGAAACTAGACAGAGAGAGGAGTTTCAAGAGTTCCTGAAAGAAGACTATATGAGGGCAGTCTCAAGACTTCTATTACTGCCTTTTTGTCCAAAGCAGGGAAATGTGCGTGCCTATATTGTGGTAAAAATAGTGTGGTAAGGATATAATATTGTGTCCATATAGATAATATTAAATTTAAAGTCCAAATCCTTTCTATTGCTCTGATGCCTGAAAAAACAACAGGTTGTGTTCCATGTTTATATGGAGAGATTAATTCAGCTGAAATTCTCTTCAGTGTCCAAAGGAACTTTTTCAGAATATTTCCTTTTCCTCCAAATTTAAGTAAAATTGAATTAACTGTCAAAAACCTTCAGCTTTGCCGAGAGCTTTCTTGGTCAAGCCACACACTGTCCTGGTTTCGTACTGGATCAAGGGGTGAGCCTGGAATTCTGCAGCATAGGCTGGAATTGTTGACTTGGGCAATACCTTATTTGCTGTGTTGGGTATCACGTAGAGCCCAGAAGTTTCTCTTCCATTTACTCCTTTAAGGTGTGAAACCGAAATAGAAACCAAGCATAGTTTGGGTGTTGGTTTCAAAGTCCAAAGGTTATGGTATCACAGAATCATAGAATTGTCAGATGGCAGTTTCAGTTTTGCCGAAACTGATAGCGTGTTTCTGTTTGGTACCACCTTAAAGAAACAAGGTGGCACCCCATGGCTGAAGGGATGTGTGTGTGCTGCCATTCAATCAGCAGGGCTGGTTGGGTGGCAGCATCTGACATGCCCGCAGCAGCAGTCTTCAGCTCTCCCTGGTCAGATGCTCCAGGAACTGCTGTGTGGCTCCTTTCAGGCTTCAGACATCATTCAGACTATCTACACAGTAGCAGCAAAGATGCTAACCTGGCTTTGCATTCCAGGCTGAGCTAGATGCAGCGTAGCTTACACGGAGCTCAGGGAGAAACACTCAAGTATTTGGTGTTTATAGGAAGTGGATTTAATAGGTTGTTCACCGAGTTCTGTGCTGTTAACACAATGTGATACCTGTAATGTATTGCATGAGTATGGTATGAATATTTAATAAGTATCAGAGATGATAGAGGAGGGCAAAAGAGCACTGAGTTAGAGGACTGCCTACAAAACAAATAACTGGTAAGCATGCTGTTTGGTTTGGCTCATTTGTATGTATATAGCTGAATCAAGAAAACATGCTTTCTACGGAACAGAAGAGACCTAATGTGCTGTTTATTGACACACGCACCAAGGCATTGGTAGTAAAAACAAATGAAACAGTGTAATTAGCTTTCACGTTAACAACAGGATTTGATGGGTGTTTATTATCCACAGGGTGGTATTTAGAAAAACTTCCCCATAGATTTACCATGATTAAATTACCTCCCATAGTTCTGCTGGAAGAGTGTGCATTTTATGCTTGCAGAACAAAGAATTTCTTTGCGTTCCAGAGGTAATTTTTTAGGGATTCTCTGTTGGCTAAAGCAATATGGAAAATCCATGCTTCTTTGCTGACCTGGAGGAATGACATTTTTGCTTGTTACTCATAGCACAAAAGTGATTCTGTGTACCATGTACTCTACAAAGTAATGCTAGCAGAATGTGTTTGGCCATCTGCTCTGATCTGGTGTTGCAGGTCACAGATTTTTGTCCAATTAGCCACTGAGCCTAATAGTAGCCAGTGCCTGTGTGAAGTACTATATGGAAAAGCAACAAGTCAGGACTGAAAGGCATCAAAGGATGGGAAAGGTTGGAGCGGTCCCTCCATCGCTATCGTGTTGCTCCTAGTCTGTGTTTTATTTGGTCTCAACGTTTGTCTCAGTCCTTTGACGTGTCACCAAAATTATACGCTAGTTATCCAGAGCTTTGAAGTCCACAATCTGGCTGTTTTGGAACATCTCGCCTGCTGTAGCTGCTCACCTGTTAGGTGACTTTTTTCTTCAGAAAGAAGTCGGAAACGTACAGAACTGCAACCACTGTCAAGTATCATTTGCAACTATCAAGCTCATTAATCCAGCTCCAGTCTCATCCTCATCTCTGAGTTTTAGCCTCATTTTGAAGGGCTTATATTTCCTTTGATAACTAGGCAAGGAGCATCATAGGTACGGTGTGCATCCCTAAGCTGAGTAATCTTGCTGATTGTGACCAAGGGACAGAAAGCAGCTGTTACTGGAATGTGCAGAGCATTCAGGTAATTTATCTGTGGAAAGAAAATTATGCGTTGGAGGGTGTAATCCACAAAAGACAGAACATTTAATCACAAAATATTCCAGTTCCACTTCTGTGCCACTAAAACCTTTAACCAAAGTGCTCTGCAGGGATTCAGATATTCTTCCTTGGGAAAAACCAAATAGCATTTTTTGAGGGACTATTCCAACATTTTCAAAGTCAGCAGAGTGCCAAAAGTCGAGTGTTGTGTCCTGTGTTATCAAACAGTTATGGAGTGCATGTGAATGAGCTGCTGAGAATGGGGTTTGAATGGCAGCAGTGTGCCTGCTGTGCTGGAGCTCAGTGCTGCCCTGAGCAGCTCACACTGCAGTCCCAGCTGGGACTTGGGTCACACACAGGTTTGATCTCTGAATTTGTCTTTTCCAATCTTAAAAAGCAAGTGGATAAAAGGGTTCAGAATATCACCATGGTAGGTACATGACAGCTATATAAAAGATACATATATTTTTATAAATAATATTTGTGCATATTGAATGTGAATATGTCTGAGTGGTCACCACCTGCTTGTTGTCCCTACAAGTCTTCATCTGTAGGAAATGTCACCTGTTGGTTATTTCTTGTGACTTCCAATGATTTTCTCTGTTGGTATTGGCTAATTGTTGTAGTTAGGGAACAGTGCCTGATGCTAAACACAAATCAAGTGCATTTCAAGCATCTGCAGATGCTAAAGTTCTTTGTTCTGGCATACAGCCCCTAAAGTTTATTGGCTCTGTCAGTTTCTTCTGAAGTATTTTTCTATTACTGCTGCATGTTTAATTTTTTCCTAAGTTCATATAATTGGATTAAAGCTATTACTTCCAGTGATTCTTATCTCCTTTGAACAACTGACATTTTTTCTGTTTGATTAGCTTTAGCAGGAGACTTGGTTTTCTGTAACATTTGTCAACACAGATTTATTTTAGGTAATGATTTTGTTTACATAGTAGTACAAATTTATTTCTTGATGTTCACTTCCTTAAAAGATTTCAGAAATGAGATAGGATGTGGACTTGGATCCTTAGGAGAGTAGAACTGAAGACTATTAAAGAGATTTTATTACAAAGAAGGATTTATATTCAGTTCTAACTCAACAGATTGCTCCATGTGCCATTCAAACAGGGTTTTGATCACTTTTTTCTTATTAACTGGTGTAATTCTGCATTGGTGTTGCTGGACTTTTCCTGTTTACTTCAGCAGGATCAGGGAAGAGGTTTGGCAAATTCATCCTTAACGTGAGGAAGATGTTCGTGATGGTTAAAATTGAATCCTTAAGTCCTGTATCAGGAGGTTGCGTTCCATCCTCCATTACTTACCTACCCATATTTCTGTGCCATTACAGAAAAACTCTTCATGTGCCGTGTTACCTTCTGTGGTGCAAGTGTTCTGAGTGTGAAAGCTTTAAAAACAGATGAATCTCAGAGGAAAGGACTTAATAAATACCTGAGAGACATTTCTCCCAGTATTAAATAGAAGACTGTGGCTGTACCTTTTTCTGTGTCTTAATTGTTTTTTGTAACGACATCATTTTGTCTCCTTTGCAGGCAGCTCCAGCAGCAGCAAGCAGAACTTGAAGTACATCAAAGAGATGGGCTGTCATCCTATGATTTATCTCAGGTGAAGTTTCTCAGTAGTTTTTATATTTGTGCCTCTAATCTTTTAAAATGTAAAGCATTGGCAGATTTCAGCAAAATTAAAGATGCAGTATGCCCGTCCCTGAACTCCTTTTTGTGAAATGTGTTGGAGGGAATTACCTTCCTCTGTGCATCTGAACAGGTGCCTGTTCCAAGTATACCAGCTAACGTCCATGAGAGTGGGAAGTCTGTGGAAAAGCCGGATGCTATCTTCTCCCAGGAGCGAGATCCTAGATTTGCTGAGATGTTTGCTGGAATAACTGCTTGTAAGTGGTGTTTAATTTTTCATCTTATTTTAAGTTTGGTTACATGATGTGGAGCGCAGCCATGTGGGAACGTACTGCATGACAGAGAAATTTTCAACAAAGTCAGTTTGCAGTGTATTTCCAGAATTTGGGGTATTTCCCCCAAAGATGTAAATCTCAAGGAGTAAGAACAACTGTTGTGTGACCAGAGTTACTTATTGCTGTTCATTTCACAAAGGGATCTTAAATGTTGTTCATAGATACTAAACATTCTGAGCAGAACTTTTAGTTTCCAAGTATTTATTTTCTTTCTTTGACAGCAGATGTGAGTTCATCTCTCTAAATAGGCATTGATCAAGAAGGTTACCAAGCAGCTGTAAGCATGTGATTTTTTTTCATCATATCAGAAGCTTTTACTTTGATGTTTTGCATTGGTAGGCATCTGAGAAATAGTTACATTCTTCTATATTTCAAAAAAATTACTGTGAGGACTGAGTGCTCACAAAGTGCCCTCAGTGAAGGATTTCCCAGCCGTGTTCCAAGAGGTAGCAGCCAACTTGTCAGCTGGGCAGACATTCCTCTAGCTCGCTCCAGCTTATGTTGCCTGTTGCCCTGTTGAGAAGACTGACAGCTGAAGGGGTCATCTGAACTATATCTGTAGGAAATAAGGCTCATTATTTCCACTGCTCGTGGAAGAACTTGTTAATCGTTTATTGTTCTTAACCTTCCCCACTGAAAAATAGAAGTTTTTACATTTGTTTTAAATAAATCAATATGCAAGTGTCACACAGCACATGAGGGAGACAACCCACGGGTTTTGGCTCCAGGGGTGTTGGGAGATGACCTCACTGCATTTGTTCCTTGTGTCTGTCATGGCCTTTTCTAACAGAGAAGGTAGTGGAGCTGTAGGATAGCCCTGGTACTCTGTCCTTCTCTTGCTGGGACTTACTCTGTTATTCTTGTTCATTCTTTTCCGTCTACTCTAGCAGTGAAGTCTACAGCTGAGGCCATAAAAGGGGTCCATTAGAAGGTAGCAGGACTCTAACCTTAAACACTAAAATATGTTTTCCCAAGCAAAAACATTCTGCTTTTTGGCTGCCTCATTGGCTCTTCCTCAGGCAGCTCTCAACTGTGGGGAGGGGTTAGGGGTAAGGGTGCAGCAAGCTGTGAGGTAGCTGAGAGGTTATGTTCTTGGAAATGCCATTTCTCTTTTAATTCTCATCAATTTACAAGGTATGCTTTTTTTGGTACTCTTACCGTGTCTGAATTTCTCATGGGAGCTGTGATCAAGGTCTTCTCTGAATGATAAAAAGAAATGGTTCTCAGTCGGAGATGAGATAAGCTATCCAAAACCAATATTGACAAACCTGTGTGCTGCTTGCAAGACTTTTTCATTATGTTGGTACCAGATCTCATGCTCTGCTATGTTCTGTAAAAATACAGGTTTGACATACAGGGATTGTTGGATAATCACATGCAGTGGCCACACATAATCAAAAACTGAAGTGGAAAGAGGAGGGCTGGCTTCACCCTTTCATACAGGTGCCTTGTGGTACAGTTGTGACAGAGGTGTTTATTCTACAGGCAGAAACACTGGTCCTGCTGCCAGAAGAGTAATGGCTGACCAGTAAGGGACCTTGGTATAGGGAAGGGAGTTAAAAAGAAGTTGGAATAAGGATGCAGGTAATGCACCAAAACAAAGTAGATATACAGCGTTGTATGGTAAGGGCAGTGAAGTAGTGTGGCAAATCATGAATGGGAATATGAGTTCTTAAAGCTGATTTAGCTGCTTGCAATTAGTTTAGCTGTTCCCTTTGTCTTGGCTTCGTCCTGCAGCATGGACTTGCTAGCTGCCATGGTAACTTTTCTCCACTTGAGGAATTCGAGTTCATTTAGAGCATTCTTAGTATTGCTTTTGAGACATTTTCAAATGGTTAAAATAGCTGCAGGATTTTGGCTCAGTCTGTTCCAGTCCCAGTCCTGAGAGCTTAGTATCCCAGTAAAGGGTGGCCTTAGAAAATGAGAGATCTCAAGCAAGAACTACACTGCTGAAAGGGGGGTAGGGTGGAGGGGGGAAGAAAAAAAGAAAAAAAAAGAAAAAAAAGAAAAAAAAAGAAAAAGAGGCAAAATCATCTGCCCTTCTTCTTGGAGATGTCCTTACCCCAACCCATTCTCAATTAGTCCCTCCTACCATATGCACAACTTCCTCTAGCCCTTGTTCCCATTTCTCCCTGCTGTTTTTATATCAGAGTGTAGGTTTGCAGCCCAGACTGTGCTGAGCAAGTTGTAGCCAGTGAGGAGTTTCTACAATTTCCTATACTGAAGAGGAGAAGAAATGCCAGCTTGCATCAGTAGCATACTTACTCCTTCTCGGAGGTTCTTGTGAGGTAATTTGAGGTGAATTCTTCATCTGAAAAGGAGATATTAGATACTTGTTAAGAAAATAACATAATAAAAACTTAGATAACAGCGAAGAGGTGTTGTGTATTGGAGATCCTTGATGAACCAAGCTCACAAGATCTCTAAAAGGTAGAGAAAGCTAAAAAATACTTGTACTGCTTGTGAGCTGTGTGGGCCTTGTGTCCAGGAGGGCACTGTGAGTGGGAGACTGAAAAGAGCAAAGGGGAATTTGAGGGGGCAGACTTGATTTCTCGGCCTGTCAGAGGTGTGTAGCAACAGGTGATTGCAAAGCCATCTGTGAGCTGTGGGTGTTTTACACTTGAAAATAGTAAGGGAAAATGGGGAAAGTGAATAAGGGGTGGTGAAGCAGATCTTTCAATTATTTTAAGAGAAGTAAATAGCAGTGAGGTTTCCCTGGGTTTTAGAAGAATTCAGTACAAGAAGATTAAATTAAGGGACTGAATGGCATTGTTGTCTAATTCAACTAGAGATTGATCTCCAGTTGCCACATTAAGAGCAGACTATAAAACTTAATGGCATCTCCATGTGTGCATTACTCACTATGCTACTCTGTCTTTCCACACCACTACAATGCTTGCACTGTATTTCTTGGCTCTCCCAGGCCACACATAGAACCCTTGGCTGAATGGAGCAGGGGTTCTCTGATACAATTCCTTGGTGCGTTTAACCCTGCTGCTACATCCATACAAACGGGCTTCCAGTGGGCACCACAAAGGTCTGGACTGTGTGACTACAGGGCATGTAGCAGTGTCGTGTTCCATGCAAACAATAGCATTAATGAGGTACATCCTGGGGAAGGGCTGTGAAGTACACACAGGCCAGCTGTGTCTCTAATTTCATATTGAATTGTCATATGGCTCTTTTGTGTCATAATGTATTCCACAGGGCTTTTTCATAAAAGTTTAAGAAGGGAAGAGCAATCCCTGCTGTGTGTATACCTTGCTATTTTCTTTAAGTAATTTTTCTTGTCCCCTAAGCATTTATTTTTCTTTCATCCACTTTTCTTTTGTAGCAGATAAAAAAATGATGGCCTCAGCATCCACAGCGGGAAACCAGCAGCTGTATTCACAGGGAAGCCCATTTCAGCCAGGACATTCAGGAAAGAGTTTCAGGTACTGTAGTCCAGATCCTGAGCACATTAACTAATGACTGAGTGCAAGCTGTTTCCTTCAGTTTGGTGGAAACCACACTAACCTATAGCAAAAGGGCTTTCTATGTCTGTATGAACTTATCTTCTTGTATCCTTTGCTCCTACATGATGTCTCTGCATCTGCGCTAGGCTTACAAGCAGATTTGGTTTACTCAGATGAAAATAGTGGCTGGTAAATAGATAGTTGTTGCTGTGATGGTGACACTGGTAAAAGATAAGAAGCAGTAACAACCCTTGAAGTCAAACAAATCTGAGAGGTGATGGGGCAGGCTCACATGTCTGTCTGATGAATATTCACCCAATTAGGAAGGTTCACAGGTTTACCCAGAGCTGCTTTGTGCTGCCTTGTGCTGCTTGATGCAGGCTGCCTCAAAGGCTCTATTTGTCAATGATCCAGTCTAGTGGACTCCACTATTAAAGGGAACAGAAAGTATGTTTAGAATGCCAGTATGCTTGATAGTTCTTTAATGTTTTAAGTCATTTTTCATTAATACAGAGTGAACAGTTCTAATGTGATCTTGATTCTGAAAATTTCAATATCTGTAATACTGTTTGTACACTGGGAGTACATCCTAAAGCTGGAAACTGAATCTGTTTCTTTAGTTCGTCTGTGGTACACGTGCCTGGTGTGAACGACATCCAGTCTTCTTCATCAACAGGCCAGAATCTGACACAGATATCTCGCCAGCTAAATCAGAGTCAGGTTGCCTGGACAGGAAATCGCCCACCATTTCCAGGACAGGTATCAGTCAAAGCTGTTCTGTTTTCATAGTCATTAGAGATTTGCAGTCCTTCTTCTTCTTACGTAAGAATTGCTAAACCTCATTTATAACTTGATGAAATGTACTTTACTTCTATCATTTATTCTCAGAGATAAATCCGTTCCTCCACTTCTGTTCCTTGACAAGTTATAATAATTAGAGACAGCAGCCCTATGTGTAGTTGCATTTAGTTTGTAATAATGTTCATAATAGTTACAGTTGCTGTGCTGACATAAATCCCAATAGAAGGTCTCAGTCTAGCACTTATTTTTGTGTGTACTGAATGAAATAAAAGAGGACAGCTGTTACGATTTACTATTAGGCTCACACCTATTAGGCTCACACCATTTTTTCTTGCATCCAGCAATATTACTCACAGTTAGAAGCACAGTCAACAAGTGGTACATCCAAATACAGGTGTGAATTCAGAGCAGAGGGCACTGAATCTGTTGCTTTCCATTAGCACTGCCCAGTGCTACTCACACTATGATGCATGCTGAAGGAGACAGCACGTCTTTCCATGATGTGCCCCACAACAGCATCAGGGCTTCATTAACCCAGAAATCACCTCTTGTTCTTGTTAACAAGAATAAAGTGCTTCAAAACAAAGAATAATATGAAATAATCATGTTCTGACTATCACTAATGCTGTTCTTAATCACTAACTTTCCACTGTTTGGTAGGTTAGAATGACATCTTAGGCTGGGTGATAAATTCCTTTTGAGTAACTGAGTTACTTCCACGTTAAACATGTTGATGCTGCCCAGCCCTCAGCGTGCCATGGTTATTCTGTCACACCTGTTCAGTCAGATACATTTGTAAGGCTGGCACTTTGTTGAATAATATGGAGGGTTCTAAAAGCGATGTTAAAAGATTACTCATCCCTCTTTCTGTCCAAGTCAACAGAGTTTATATGTGATCATGAGGAAATTGGAATTCATTCATTGTAAATAAAGAGTTAAGCCTTGCAGAAATAACACATGCTCTCATTGTCATTGTAAAAAGCTTTAGAAATGGACGATGTCTTAGGTTGGAACTGAGCTGAAGAATTAATAGCATCTTCATCATGTTATATGCCTGTTGGGATCTCTCTCCCTCCCCCAGGTTCATTGCGTTTGTCTCAGACAATCTTCACTTGAGCGCATTGATTGCCAATAGCAGCTCACATCATTAAAGCATCCAGAGATGTAATCACCTTTAATTTCTATTTGTGGAACTGGCTAGGCAGTGTTTTTCTTGGAACTTTTGCATTTGTTCATAATGCAGGAGATGGGAAATAGTTTATTAGCAGATTTTATCTGTAGTGTTACATGTTGTTGTAGCACATGGTTTTGCATGACATGCTTCACCTCCCTTAGTCTCAGTATACGTCTCAAAGCAGTCTTGCAGTGTTTAATCATTTGTATAACATTCATGGAGATCCTATGATGAAACCATTATGTAGGTGAAAATGGCAGCAAGTTGCTTTTTAATACCCTTGAATTAATTTTGCTGCCCAGTTAAATCCAAGTTGGACTGTTTATTCCATACTCCCAGGGATAGCGATTCACACTACCTCCCAAATTTTTTTACAAGGCAAAATAACCTTGTTCCCTGTACTCCTTAGGCAGGGAGTGTAAGCAGATCATTATCTTCTTTGGCCAATTTTCCCCAAGCTTTGGCGACTCTAATCATCTGAGAACTCCATACATTCTACAAGACAGACGGATAACTGTGATTTTCCTGTGGCACTGCAAAATCAAAACACATGGCAACTGATTCCTCACAGCTCTTCAGTTTGAAGTTAATCCTTGTAATAGAGGTGAAGGAAATCTTGTTTTTACCAGTAGCTCTTATTGACTGCGTATAAGTTAATAAGCAGGAGAACCGTAAGTGTTGATTTGTGGCTTCTTGTGTTTCTTATACAGCAATATGTTGGCTTTGACAGAAATAAAATATGACTGAGATGGGGATAAATATCATATCTGCAGGATTTATTTAGCTTATGCTGTCTATTATTAAAAATGTGTGTCTGTTGAAATGCTCTTCAACAATAAAAATCATTCCTTTCTTTTACCCCGTATTCCTCAGCAAATTCCGTCTCAGTCTGGCAAGGCTCAGTCATCTCCCTTTGGGATTGGAACAAGTCACACCTACCCGGCAGATCCATCATCATACAGCCCACTTTCCAGCCCTGCCACCTCTTCTCCAAGTGGGAATGCCTACTCCAGCTTAGCAAACCGAAGTGCAGGGTTCGGTAAGTTTTGAACAAAGTAGCACAGAAATGCCCATAAAAATGAAACCTTGTGGCATAAATTGAATTTGAAATCCTCCAACTTTTTCTTTTGGTGCTTCAGTTAGGAAGCTTGGGGTGTGAAAGGGTTCTGCTCTTGTTTTGTGCACAGCAGACTGCGATAACCTTATTCCCTCCGTGATGCATCCTCTACATCCAGCAGACTTTAGAATGTTGTGACATTTTTTAATACGAAGTTGCATCTTTTTCCCTGTCAGTTGTGTCATAAAAGATTCATAGGTTGCTTGCACCATTAATACGTCTTTCCAAACTGTAGCCAGAAGGTTCAGTCTCTGCTTCTAATGATAACACCTGAATGGCACGATAAAATTTACATTCTTTCAGTTCTTCAACTTCTCTGCATAGTGTTATATCCCCTTGTCTGGGGATGGCTTGCTGCTATTTGGTTGGACACAAGACTGTGCTGACCACGCTGCCATTTGGGAAGTGGTTTTCCTTTTCTGTGCTCAGCTAGTGGCTTTCAGACTGTAACCCTTTGGTGAAGATTTCTGGACTCCAGGAGCACAACAAGATTTAAGAGTAAAAAAAAATTAAAGGTTTGTCAATGATAAACATGGGAGTGCATGGGAGATGTTGCTGGCTGATAGTAGTCTGCAATTCCAGAAAGCTTAGGTAAAATCATAGTCATGGGTGCTGTTTTCCACTTCTTTCTTGACACTACAACAGGAGCAGCTCCATTGCAGATCAGCCTCCCTAAGTTCAGACCTGTGCTGCATTGCTTGGAATAAATACAGTGAAATGGAGCTTTTCCCGCAGAGCTTATTCATGACTCCATTTTCATTTCCATTAGGCTTTGTACATTTGTTTATGAGACAGCCTTGCATTTCAGGCCTAAGCTACTTGGCAGGAACCCTTTCACCTAATGAGAAACATTTCCTGACCTACATCAGTTTGGATGCTATTAATAACAGCCTTCACAAAGACGAATGTCTTCAACCTCTGGCTTGCAGTCACTCTTTTGCTGAAAAAGAGCATCATTTGCCTCACTGACTTAATTTCAACTTATTCTTCTGAGAAAACAAATATTGCAGGGTTGTTTTTTTTTTTTAAGAGCAACTTAGATGAATTTTATTTTAGCTAGTAAAACGAATGTAGGATTTCTGAGTCAGCTGAATTATTGTGTAGCAATGTCAGTTAGGAAGAGCTGTAATTGTCTAATTCAGATGTGGTGGAAATACATCACTGCAGCCTGTATACCATCCTGTAAAATGTTCATTTTATCTGTTTTGCTTGGTTTAGCTGGTAGTCAAAAGGATTGAAGCACTGATTATGGAATAGTAATTGATCTGACGTTACAGAGTCTGGTTATTGGAGACCTGACATAACATGGTGCATGGAAGTTTGGTATCTCTGGAGGAAATGCTGATAATCTGGGACAGCCAGATCTACCAAGCTTGGTTCTCTGTAGCATGAGGAAGACAGACAAAAACAGTAGGAATAGCTATTTAAAAAAAAAAAAAAAAAAGAGGGAAAAGTGTTAGCCTCTCAGGAAGCTTTCTAACATGCTAAATCTTAGAAGGAGATATTGAAAGTAATTAAAACTATCAAAAAATGTATAAATTTGGGGCCAGTTTGTAGAAATACAGGGCAAAATGAATTCTGCTTCAGTGTGAGCTGTGACTGCTCATGCAGTGTATGTGTAATAGATGACTGAATTAACGTGTGTGGCATCATATTTTTTTCTGGCAGGTCATTTGGAAGAAATCCATCTCCCTGAAGTCATCATTTTAAATGTATTTACCATAAAACCTTGCTGTTCTTATTACATTCTCTGGAATTTACATGGCCTTAGTCTTTAAAAGGAATTATCAGCATAATGACACAGTAATAATTTGCTATAAGCTAATGCTAAATAAATCATTTTGCAGCTGTAATATTGGCAGTTAAGACAGTGTAGCTAACAGCACTCCACATTTTTAATACAGCAATGTCCACGTTTAATCAAGCTGAGCTGTTGCCTGTTGATCTTACTATTTTTATATCATGTACAAAATGTGAAATTGCTTCTCAGATGAGAACTGTACACCCACTGCTGTAGAAATGATTGAGCTTTTTAATTAGAGATATTTGGATGCTGCAGTTTGTTTATTTTTTAAGTGAAATGGCAAATGGATGGCACTGAGGGTCTTTTTCAGGGGATCATTTGCAAACACAGGTGTTGGTGGCTGAAGTCTCCAAAGCAGCTTTCCAAGGGGCTGCTCTCTGACTTCTGCCTTCTCTCTCTTCTTCCAGCTGAAGGTGGTCAGAGCAGCAGCCAGTTCCAGGGAAGGCCATCCGAAGTCTGGTCCCAGTGGCAGAGCCAGCATCACAACCAGCAGAGCGGAGACCAGCACTCACACCCACAGCCCAGCCAGACCGAGGTGTTCCAGGTGAGCAGAGCCCAGTGAGCCCTAAATCCCTCTGTCACTGCTGGTTCAAATAACTGTGGCTGTCAATAAGCTGGGATGCTAGCAGGGCTTCATGGAGTTACCTGTTACTGTGTGTTGCTGCGGGTTTGCATTGCTCATGCCTGCTGTTAGCTGGAACTGACTGCTAACTAACAACTAAAACTGTTTTTCTGTTTTATTTTAAGTTGTTACAACACTGGTTTCCCTGTACCTGAGGTGTGTGTATTTTGTAGGGAAGCCATGAGATGGTTCCAGTGTCTGTCTTACCTTGTTGCTGACCTCTAAAATCCCAGTCAAGTCCAATTAGACTTAATTTCAATTCTCCTTGATAGTTCAAGCAGGAAATGAGTGTGATATTGCATAGGTAGTGTCCAATAAATCTTTGAAGCTAAATAAAGTCAGATATCAGATAGCTGGTAAATAATCCTCTTCACCTACCTAATTTTGTTACATCAAGTACAATTTTGGGCCATCACTATAGGTGGAGTGAGTCTTTATAAGTTAATAAGTTCTTGTATAACTTGTTTTTAATTTAGATGAAGACAGTTTGCAACAAAACAATGGAAGTAAATGCAGAAAAGACAGCTCAAGCCCCACGTAAGGTTTTGATGTGGGGCACCTGATTATCTTTTAAACAGTAAATTTCCCTGCAAGACTGGGCTTGTGCTTAGTTGCTCTCAGGAGCACTGCAGAAGAGGCATTAGCCTGAAAATGTTCCTGTGTGAAAGCAATGGTTCATTCACACAAACAAATAACATCACTACACCTAGAATACCTGTCTGCATGCCATGTGGCCCAGACAAGATAAATCTGTTGTATCTCTCCCTAAGCAAAGTTTAATCACTTTGCATGTACTTTAACTTAAAGCATCTTCAGGGTAATTTCAGTGAGCTGATGGCAGCAGAATTCAACGGCCTGCAGAAAGGGCTCCCTCCAGGCACTGTCTTGTGTCTAAAACAAGCGCTGTTTCCCAGCAAATATTTTATGAAATTGTGGCAAAGGAGAGCCAAGGATTAAATGGGAAAAAGGAAGAATTGGAAAAGGATTCACTTGAAAGGCCTCCAAGAAGTTGCTTGCTCTGTTTGTGCCTGAAGCCAGCCCTCGGTTAGGTGGACGTGAGGAGAGAGAGAGAGAGACTTCAAAGAGGAGCCATCCCGCTAGTCTGTAACTGAGGAAATGTTGCCTCAAAGGCCCCAGCAGCAGAAATGCCTTGAAGGGGATGGGAATTGAAACACGTGGGGGCAGATAGGGCTTCCCTTTGCCTGGGGAGGAATGTGGGGAGAGATACAGGCTGACCCTGGCAGCTTGGAAGCTGCTGGTTCTGCCCACTGCCTTGTTTTCCACTGCTGGCAACGATGCTACTGAGAGCTTGGATGGATTTTCATCTTCCCTGTTTTTGGGGTGACTGCTCAGTACACAGCTACTCTCAGCAGTTATTCCTTCACAGAGCAGATCCTGTGTGTTTTCTCTGTTTGCTCTTTGGATTTTGTTTTATTGTAAGGATAACGATCCATCCATGGCGAAACTTGGCTTTACAGTAAGAGCTTATTATTGTTAGGACTGACAGGAAAAGCAAGTGTAAACTCTTAGTTTTCTCAGCAAGAGATGTCTTTTCCCTGTGGCTTCAGTCTCCAGCTGAGAGGAAAGGTTTAGTATTTTTGAAGCCTCCTGCAGGGAGCTCACTTGGCTCAAGACACGTGGGAGCAATTACCATGAAATCCCATTTCTTCTGAGAAGTTTCCACCATTTCCTCTGCCACTGAAAGCACACGAAGGCTGCCTGGGCAGCTTGTCAGATAGGGTGGGTGTCCAGACTTCAGTGTCCCTCAGAGCAGCAGTACATTCACTTACAGAGTATGTGTTCCCACCACTGTGCTGACATAGCAGGAATTCTTGTTGGTAGGGTGCAGGAGTGTCAGAGATACTGAATACTTCTCGTATAGTGCTGCCCTCAGTGAAGCTGGAGAGTTTCCTTCTCTCCGTGTGTAACTGCCCATTACAATGGGAATTGTTTCAGCCTGTGAGGAGTATTATGGGACAGCTCAACTGTGGTTTACTCAGAGGAGCAATCTAAAGCTGACGTCCCACATCCTGTTCAGAAAGCTCTGGCAAAACATAAGCAGCACGTAAACCTTAGCCCAGAACCCTGCACAGGTCCGTTCTCTCCTTATTTACCTAACCTTTTGCCTTTTCTGGTTTTGCAGAATGAAAGAATGAACAGGAAACACTTTGTGCCTGGATAACATGTTAGAAAGTGACACATCACTTTGATTTTTCCTTATCATGCAGGACATGCTGCCAATGCCGGGGGATCCAACGCAGGGTACTGGCAACTACAACATAGAAGATTTTGCTGATCTGGGCATGTTTCCACCATTTTCTGAATAGCTTGTGAAGCAGAAATGGAAGCTCTTCTTCAAGGCCATTTCAGTATATTTTTGGCTCTGCTTTTTCTGTGTTGCATTTCTGTAGAAGCTACTAAACCAGAAGATGCATTTCTCATATTTCAGATAGTGGTGTAGGGCTTGCTCTCTCCTCCACGGGCTGCGTTAGTGCCGACAGAGGAGCTCCAGCTCTTGGTAGTGTTCATTGACAGCTCCGTTATATTTTTTTTTTATTTTATTTTATTGTCATCTACCTCAGAGATGAAAAACTTTGTTTGATTTAAAAAAAATATATATATCTCTGAGTCTTAAATATTTGAATGTGAATGATATCTAATATTTCCTTTGAATGGTAATTTTTAAATAGATAACGCAGTAAGAAAGACTAACAGAGAAAAGGTAAGGTGATGTGTTATTACAGTGCCTACCACTCAATTTCGATGCCTTGCTTTAAGCTTAGGTTTCTGGAAGCAGACAGAATATTCTGTTTTCTTTCATTCTTGTAGTTTTTAGTTCACTTTAAATGTGAGATTAAGCAACATAATGTAGGCCTCTCTCACCAGAAGATTCAGCTCCACCTTTTCTAACTTAAATTTGAATGTGTGTACATTTTGGTACTTTATGTATATCTTGTGATGTATGAAGTGATTTCCTGTACTGGTTTCTTTTGCCTTTTAATGGGGTCTATTCTGGAGTGTACTGAGAAGGCTTGACAATATGTGGAGGCTTCAGATACTGCAGAAGTCTCCATCACTTCACACAGTGTTCTTACTTTTAATTCAGGTGGTTATCTGTTCAGAACAAGCATTTACTTACAGAAGCTATTAGTCTGTTTTTGCACTGAATTGAAGCCTATGTAACTCTACACGTTTCTCACTGGCTGCTTTAATTTTGATTGTTCTTGCTTTCCCAAAAATACTCCCTCATAAAAATGACTGTAAACCCATCAAGATTGCAGTTTCTATATTAGCTGCATTTCCTTTCTGTGAAGTACTTTTTATACTGTGAAACCTCACGTTTTAGCAGTGCAAGGTGGTGGCCTATTACAGTGAAATCATTCAAGCTCATTTGCTGTAAGCAGTGAGATGGTTTTGTAGCATACACTTTTTTAGAGTTGGTAATGGATATCAGTTGGACTCTTGTCCACTGTGTACACAGTGATAACTTGAATTTTTGCTTGGATTCCCAAGCAGTCGTTTTTGTTAAACCCTGTTAACGCTTTTCTGTTAAATACCGGGTTTTCACCTTACAAAGTGTTTCGAGTACTGGCTATTCTGAATGCTGTGTGCTTTTCCACAGAGGTAAGTTCATCAGCCTTCCTTCAGAGCTAGTCATCTACCATATCCATTCATCAGAAATGTGGTAGCAAGTTTTTTATTTGTTATCTCATACATATGATGATTTACAGGAGGTTGGGTTTGTAAGCTCAGCCTTTTTAATCATTTCTTTTGGGGTGGGAGAAGGAATTGCTCAGAAAGGACAAGGAGCCCAGAGTTCCTGCATGCGGATTTTCTGCAGCCTTTGAGGTTGGAAAGGTTGGGAAGGAGTAGGGTGAGCTTCCCGGAGCCTTTGCATATTCAGGAGCTGTCGTGGACCTTGAAACAGGAACCCCCATCTAGATCCCAATAACCACAGCCCCACATCTAGATCCTAATGTTCACAGCAATTCATAGACTTCACAGCACTGCGGTTTAGCTTTTCTAGCTCCTCTTGAGTCATGGGCTATGTTCCAATGGAAAGGACCACATACATTACTGTAGTCCATGTTGCCAGGATAACATCTTGGAAAAGAGGGCGGGCCCCTGTCCTGCAGTTTGCCCTGGCATCATGCTGAAAGGCAGCGCAGGCTGCCAGGCCAGCAGTGGCACAGGGACCATGGGGTGTTTTTCCACCTTACTTTGCTTCCCCAGACCTCAGGCAGAACAGCATGTAATTTTCAGTATCCAGGAAGAGCCTTTTCTACTTTTTCTCTTGCCAAGTCTCTCTTATCCTATGTGCAAGTGGGGCTAGAGACACTTTTTTTTAGGAAATTTTTTAATGTATCTAGATGCAGTACTGCAGAGGCCTCAGATCTCCTGGTCTGTACTTGCCTCACCAGAATCACACTGAAAACAAACAAAAAATCTTACCTCTTCTCTCCCAGAGATAGGGAAGTACCTTCTTAGGTGAGCAAGCCATGCACTTACGCACAATTCATTTGAATACATGAATGTTAATTCTCTTGGAGCGTTCTCCCTTTCCACCCATGCTGCTCGAGAGAATGACTGCTCTCTGAATTACGTAAAGAAAGCTCTGCTGTCCTCAGAAATTCAGTATTTCTGAAAAAGAAGCCTTGGCGCAGGGCAAGCTGGGGGAAGGCAGGGTCAGCATCTGCACGCTTTGATAGGGAGAAGCAGTCTGTAGAATCTGATCCTGAGGGAGAGAGCAGCAGATGAGCAGTTTCTGTCTCTGTGCAGAAGATGCTGGAGATGATACATTTCAGTTCTTCTAGAATTTTTAAAAACTATTAGTCTGTAAAGTGAAAAATGAATCAAAAATGCTATTGCTCTGTTTTATTTTACCTGACAGACTGTTCTGAGCAGATTTATAATTTATTCTGAATTCAGTCCACAAATAAGATGTATGCAGTTGTTTTTATCCTAATATCAGCAGTGATGACTTCATCCTAGAATCACAGAATAGCTTGGGTTGGAAGGGACCTCAAATATCACCCAGCCCCAACCTTCCCACCATGGGTTGGGTGCCCCCAGCAGACCAGGCTGCCCAGGACCCCATCCAGCCTGGCCTTGGGCACCCACAGCTCTGGGCAGCCTGGGCTGGGACATCACTACCCTCTGAGTAAAGAATTTATTCCTCACATCTGATCTAAATTTCCCCTCTTTTAGTTTAAAGCCATTCCCACTTGTCCTATCTCAAAAAATTTGACTGTGCAGTTAAAAGTGCACTGTTAGCAGAACTTCAAGCACATTTTCCCTTCTTTTATTTGCTGTGTTTTTCTTTTTTCCATACAGCGACATGCCAGTGCGCCTGAGGCATCAGGGCACGAGCAGCTGCTTCTCATCTGCTAGCCCCCCACCTTTCTGTTCGGGAGAGGGGATGGCTGCTCCATTCAGGTGCAGATGGCACCAGGTTGGGGCTTTCCCTGCAAGCCGTGGTCATCCATTCCTCTGCTTTCTTCTCCTTTCCGCCCTTCCTTACCACTGCATTCCTTGCCACACACACATGGGGAGGCGTGGGCAGCCTTTCCCAGTGAGAGGGAGCTTAGCAAGCTTCAGGTTCAGCAGCTCTGTGCTTTAGCCAAGTGACCGAGCAGGTTCAGCATCCACAATGTGTTAGCTGCTCTGCAAAGCCCCATCCCAGCTCTTGTGGCAGAACATGCCGCTCCGGCTGACCTGTGCCGCATCTTTTTGTCTCGTGTTCGGCTGCTAAAGCAACTTCTTTTATAATATAGCTGGCATTGTAAAGTGCATTTGGAATGCTAACGTCCTTACTATGTGCCATTGGTGTAACTTTGCTGGTGCTTTGGCTGCCAGTCTCTAGAATTTCACAGGTGGTGGATTTCTTGTTTCTTCTGTGTGTTCATTGCTAAGCTGCAAATAAAGCTGTGATTTCTGATCAAACTGTGTTGCAAACACAGTGTTTCTCAAAACCGAATCTGCTGATATTTGAACTGCAAGTAATAGTGTCAGGGTGAGCTATTTCCAGAAGTGGGCATGTAGACCAAGATTTTAGATACTAAAATATGTACATTCCTTAGTTCGAACAAGCTGTCCTGTTTAACGAAAGGGACTCCATCACATTCCTTGTTAGAAGCACTACTGGCAGTACCTATGGTTATGCTTTAACCAGGCAGTTCCATTTGTAGCTTTGTTGCCTTTTTTTTTTTCCTGTTGTTCAAGTACAGTATGAAACTGTAAATACTTCTTGCAGTACTGCCTTTTTAACTCTTACTTACTTTTGGCACAGTGTTAAATAGTGTTGGATTTACCCAATTGCTATGACATATATTTTTATACATAGGTGTACTCTTTTCTCGAGAATAATAACAGCCATTTTGTCGTCAATGCCTTACCAGTGTCATACTGCTGTTGCTCTTTGTTTGCAAGGTATCGGGTGGACTAATTTCTAGTTGAGATATTTTCATTTTTCCTGGCAGTGCTCATTTGGGATCCAGGCAGTTTTTGCCAGTTCCATTTTTTGCAGTTGTAAGCTGTGAGAAGAGAATGTGAGCTTTGTGTTCTTCCTGTTAATGGAGCAAATGAAAGGTGATGGCATCTAATTGTCTATAGAAGGTTGGTCTTTTCCTGCTCTAAGCCAGAGTGCATTTCATGGAACTGATGACTGTGGGCACTGATTACTTTGTGTAGATTAATGGTCTTTAAAAAAAAAGAAAAGAAACAAACAAAAAAAGAAACAAAAAAAAAAAAAAAAAAGAAACCTCCAAAAATGGACTTCTGTCATTGTTAGGCACTTGGTTACTTATCTGTTTAAACTCTTCATATGGATGTGAAATTGTGCCGTGGATAAAGTGTATTTTGTACTTCTGAATGTTCTATATTTATGACTAACAAGTACAGAATCAGTTGTGTGTACGTATAACTAATAACTGCCTTTTTAAATTTCATTAAAATAAAAAGGTCATGAGCTGTTGTTAATTCCTGTCTTTTTGTAAATGGGTACAATATGCTGTTGGGAATCGTGGAGTGGGAAGTAACCCTGAATGATGCCAACAATCAGGCACTGGGCTTTTCTTTGCAATCTGTTTCTGTGCTGCATGGTTTGGATGGGAAGATCCCTTTTATCTTCATTTGTACAGAGGCTGTCCAGCGGGAGAGAAATGTTAGTTTGAGACATCGACTTTTGAAAGAAGTTCCAGAAAAGCATTAATTAAGAGCCCTGTTCTGCTGATGGCGTTGAGATGTATGATTTGGGATCTGTATTGTAGAGTGTTTAATTAGAGCACCATTGGTTTAGATTGATTCGTAGGCTGCGGCAATTTCTATTCCCTCTCTCGGGTGACAGCACAGTGCTTTCTTTGTCCACCTTTTGGTCTCATTATTCAAAGTTGAAAAATGCTCGCATCCTTCCCACAAACATCCTGGTGACCTTTCCAGACTTTCTTATGTAAAGTGCATTTGCCTTTCACAGTGGTTCTTCATTGTATTTATACTGTATTTCTTTGTCTGCTTTGATACGTTCTGAGCAGGATTTACCTCGCTAATAAATCCAAAAAGCTGATGTCTGGACCACCTCAGGGAGCTGAAGATGCTCCAAGGCATGCATTCCTGCTGCAGGGTAGGTGGTGTTTTCACAGCCCATGCACCATTTTAAGGGCTCTGTCTGTGGAGAGCAGACACAGGCCCTTGTTGGGACCCCTGTGGGAAACCCACAGTCAAAGCAGGGCACTGGGATGTCCTTCATCAGCTGCAGGGCCAGCCCCACCTGCTCTGCAGGGCTCCACTGGGTAAGTGCTCATCCCTAGGAGACGTGTTGGTCTGTGGTGATGAGGACAGAAATGCAGAGGGTTTGTTATTGTGGCAGTTGTTTGGTGCTTTTTGTTGAATTTTGGTAGGCTTTTAGTCGCATTTGGAAGGATGTTATGGAAGTAGGAGGGAGCACACAGAACAGAGGTGGTGAAGGAACACAGGGCGGGGGTGGTGTGGCTGGGCTGTGGTAGGATCCCTCCTAGACCTCTCAGATTCATGGCCATTAACCTCTACTCCCAGGTACTCAACCAAGCACACTTTTAGGCAACGTGGTGACAACTGGCTGTGGAGTTGCTGGGGGTGTTAGTTTTGGTGTGGAGATGCAGATATGGAAGGGAGCCAGATGTGCAGTGATAACTGCTATAGCTCAGCATGGTGGGACACCATCCACATGTAAAGGCTGGTGTGCAGGAAGGAAATACAGTTGATGTATCCCTACACTTGCCATATTTGGCTCTATAGTCTGGCATTAATGACTCATAATAACGGCTTAAGTCTTCATTATGATGATAGAAGTATATTTTTTCTTAATTTTTCCATGGGAGCTAATTCTTAGCCACATTTCCATCAATATATCATCGCAGTTGAGGATGTATTACTCATTTAATTTTCCCAATTTCTCTCCAAGTTGGATATAACAGGGACAGATACAGGGTTCTTCCATCTTTTTTCACCAAGGTTTGGCAGATTCCTGCTTGGCAATCCTTGGCAGCATTTTTCTTCAAATTTCTTGTTCTGTCCCACAGAAAATGAAATAACTTGAGCTGCATTAATGGACTTGGGATCATGTCCAAAGATTGCTAGGGCATCTTTTCATTAGCTCTGGAAAAAAATTATCTTCTAATTATAGACTGGCACTAAATACTAATATACAAAATGTGTCATTTGGGACCCAGCTGAAAATAATGTCATCTGAAGGGTCACACATGGAAGATGAACATGCAGCAGCGCTTAAGTGCAATTACCACAGTTCTTGCAGACAAAATTTAACAGCTGTACACACATTACTGCCATTACAGCTATGCAGGCACAGACTCTGAGGGACAGAAGAGGGCCCCAGAGGTTGGATATTAGGAAGAATTTATTCTCAGAAAGAGTGGTGCTGCGGTGGCACAGCTGCCCAGGGAGGCGGTGGAGTCACCATCTCAGGAGGTGTTCAAGAACCGTGGGGATGTGACAGTGAGGGATGTGGTGAGCATGGGAGGGAGGGAGGGGAGAGGAGTGGGCTGGGTGATCTTTGTGGTCTTTTCCAACTTTTCTGACTCTGTGATAACAGGGAGAGCTGCCTGAGACACCTTGGGCTGGGCTGTGGGCACGAGGAAAGATGGAAGGATGGAAGCTATGCAGCCCTATATCTAGAAAGGTACAGCTGTGTCAAGAATTTGAAGAACTGGTAGTTTGTGAACTTATACTGATGTGTTCTGCTGTCTCTTAAAAAATGTGTTTGCTGTTGTTGGAAAGAAAAAGGATATTCATTGAAATTAATTAAATTCCCATGAAACATTTAATTATTGAGAACCTGTAAAGTGTTTAAAACAGGGCAGTCCCTACAAGACATACTGGTGCCCACTGCACAGAGATGCTTAATCTGAAGGGATTTGGAACTGAAGGTTATTTAGATTCTTAACATATTTTTAATGACCCCCGTGATTTAAGGTCAGAGACCTCAGCGGGGAGTCAATGGAAGTTGTCACTTTAATCATTTTACTTCTAAAGATTCAGCAAAGTTGATGCAAATCGACTTAAATTTCCAGATCTTGCTGAGGAAGCGGGGTTCTGCTACCAGGGCTGACCTGGATATATTGCCTGGCAATGAAATGCTGTAGCAAACCCGTGGAAGCAAGTTGTCGATTATATAAATACGGCTACTAAAAGATGAAAGCCCTAATTGGGTAAATGTGAGGCGGATCACTGCAGATACACAACACCTCAGTGCAGACTGAACGCCCACTCTGCTCCGGCAACAGATTTCCCCTTCCTCATGCACAACTGTGTCACTGCAGGGTGGGAGAGTGCATTTGTGCACCAGTGTTAATAAGGTGTCAAGAGAAATGTACTCTTGTAAAATCAATCAAGACTTCACTATTGAGAAAGAACTTCATTAGAGAGATGGGAATATCAGACAGCAGGTCCCCGTTTTGCTCTTGTTTTTGTGCTTTTTGCCATCAGGATGTTTCACAGCCATTTAAAACTCTGGAGCTGAGCTCCCAGCAACAAGTTCTGTAATAACTCCTATTTCCAGGAGTTTCTAAAATTGGGTTAAAGATACCCTGAAGGCTCACATTTCTTTGCTGCTAAGGTCCGCTATCCAGAAGAGAGCAATCTCTCTCTCTCTCAGAAAGAAAATAAAAGGTTTCAGTTTCTTCTCATGAAGAGAGCGTGCACTAAAAATGCTATTTGTTGGACTTTTAAGAACCTTTTCCATCACCAACAAAATGAGCAAAGCGCTGCTGTTGGCAGTGGTAGTGGCGGGGTGCTCTGGCTGCTGAATGGCACAGCTGCAGCCAGAGGCACTGGGAGGTGCCCTGTGGAAAATATTTGGAATAACTTCTTTGCCTGGGCAGCCTGTGCGGTGCGGGGGCTGCAAAGGCCTCCAGCTGTGCCTGACATCAGCTGCCCAGTGCCTTGGTGATGGACGAGGACTGGAGGTGTCCTCTGCTTTCTTGGGAGGTGGAAGAGACGGTCTCAGCAGTCTCAGTGCCTCCTTTTGGATTCTGGATTTGGTAGGCACGGAGCCAGAGAAGGCACCAAACCCTGACGTGGTCACCAGTCTGAGTCAGTGAGAGGCCCTTCGCAGCACACAGAACATACATGGCCGGGAGACTCTGCAGCCTCCTTCACAGCCGCAGCGTGTCCTTTTCCCATGTCCTGAAGAAGCCCCAGCAGTGCTCACTAACCACTGCCCAGTCAGGTTTTATGCCGCCCTGCTGTTCCCACACCCATCCTCCTTTGCAGACATTTGCCTTCCAAAGAGCCGAGCAGTTCTCTGGTATGACTCAAGGTGTTGACAAAAATCCCCTCGAGCTGCTGACAAAACCCCAGAGATGCAGTCTATCAGCAAGGCAGTTCCCTCAGCTTTGCAAGCAGCTTTTCCTTTTTATTACAAGCCCTGAGAAACTGAGATCGGGAAAAAAGGAACCAGAGTGAAGAAACAAAAGAGCTGTTGCCTGATTGGAGATGCTTGGGTTTTTTTTCTTCTGGATGATCTCTGCTTTCCCACCAATAAAACCTTTATTAATGCAGTGACCAGACATAACAACACAGGGAGAAGTAAACAAGGATGTGTTTAATGGGTAAGATCACAGTTTCACTGTCATCTACAATATTGTCCTGTAGGATTATTTCCATCCTCGTCACCCAGAAGCTATATGGATTTGGATGTGGATTTGGTTTGCGTGTGGTTTCTAGGTTTAATGGGAAGTCTACTTGGTAATCTCAATGCAAAAGTGTCCCGAATGGAGTGCCTGAGTCCAACTGCCATAGCAGGGGCTGCACTGCTAAGAAGAGGCTGTGGAATCAGCATGTGGGCCCTAATTAGATATAAATGTTGGTTTCATTTGATGTTTAACCGAGCTAGAGCCAATATTTATAATCCCATTGCCACACAATCTTCTGTGCAGAGGCAGTGTCTGATACCTTCCTCAGCCTTCTGGAAATCTGTAGGTTCACAGGCTAGAAGAGAAGTTCCTTGTTTGCTTTTTCACTTCACTAAGGATGCAGAAAGCTGATGTGATCTTACCAAGAAGGCTCGACTTCCTTCACTGCTGGGAGAAGTGAGCAGTGGCAGTACTGCGCTTACACGTGCTCTCAGTTCTGAGCAGAAGGATTTCCACAAGAGCTGCTCAATGCATCATTTCGGATACAGACTGGCTAACCCAAACCTATACGGGGTGAAGATGGGAGAAGGTTCTTTTCAGGGTGTTTTTGACACTGTGTACATCAGGATCCCAGTCCTCTCCTGCTCTGGGATAATGCATTGATCATGGTGCTGCAAGGAGGTGATTGTTACCGCTGCTCGTTAGCGATTGGGACGCTGGAAGGCACAGGGGTTAAATGGCTCTGTGCACCAAAGCAAATCACTGGTGACCCAAAATTACAACGTGGGAGTTCCTGACTCCTTGGCCATGCTCGTTCCACGAGACCACGCTGCCTCCTGAGAAAATATGTTTTCACGGTATCTGGCCAGCTGTGTAAACACGTCCAGAGACAGCCATGCAACGCTGAGCTGCTCCCACTATGCAAGTCATATTCTGTTTTGTTTGTAAGCACAAATCCTAAATCCCTCCTCCAAAATGGTTATTTTTGCAAACAAAGTGTTGGGAAATGAGGAAAAGCAGAATAATTCCAGATGACGTTGATGTTTGGGGCTGCAGGTGACACAGCGAAGCTCACTTCCCTTCAGACATTGAGCCTCTGGCTCCATGCCCGGACTGGAGGGCTGACACAGGAGGGGAAGGCTCCTCACTTCTCACTTCAGAGGTTTCCTCAGCCGTCAGAGTGCCTCTCCTGAGCCTGAAAATGCACTGCTGTAAGAATCAGAGTTATGAGTCTCAACTCCTGAAAAATGGTGAGGTCTGAGCGCCATCGATACGTAGTTTCCTCATTTTGCCTCTCTTATACGAAGACGAGATTCTCCTGGAATGTGACATGTCCAACTGCCAAACAAAAAATACTTTTCTTCCTTAACTTCCTTTTCTCCTAGCCATGAGTGGGCACCGCCTTCGCTCCGGCTGCATCGAATGGGTGCAGTTTGTCACTGTGAGCAGCACAGCTCAGGGCTGCTGTCCGTGCAGTCGCTCCTTGCCAGCATTTCAGTGATCCCACTGCTCTGCGCTCCGTTTCATCCTGAGCTGCTGAAAGCTTTATGCCCAGGAGGAGGCTGTTGCAGCGTGTTCCAGCGCTCTGCTTCGCTCTTAAGCACGCATCATGTTGTGTCTGTGGTGTTTATCAGCAGCGTTCTCTCTGTTTGTTCCTCTCCAGCAGCTACATGCACAGCTGGGCTCTCCGGGGGAGCTCCGCGCTGTGTTTGTGCTGCTGTGCGTGAAATAGAAATGCTCACCCTCTGTGCCTCTTGCAGCTTTCCCAAAGGGTTCCTCAGGGTCCACAGAGGAGTCTTCAGGATCTGTGACATGGATCTGAGTGAAAGCAGTAAGTTCTGAGCCCAGCACTGCAAAACGCACAGCTGTAAGGTCAGGCTGCTGCCCTGCTTAGTGGGGATGTGCTGTGATGGAGGGACGGGGCTTTGGCGGTGGATTTTGGGAAGGCCCTGGCTTAGGGCAGGCCTTCTGCAGGTTTTCGGGTCTCCATGAGGCCAGTTTGCAACAGGCTGAAAGCAGCCTTTCAGGGCTACCAGTGATGACATTGGATGAGAAAGCATTTTGTTTAAACGGTAGTTTCTTCAAAGTATGATGTGAGGAGTTGGAAAAAAAATGAAAGGAAAAAAAAAAAAAAAAAAGCCTTTCTAGAGCTTGAATTTTCTCCATAGAGCAGAGCACTGAAAAATAATGAAAGCCAGATGGCCCGGCCTGTCCCAGGAACGGGAAAGGGAAGAAAAGCCAAGCTCAGCATCGCAGGAAGCTGCAGCCGGGGAGCTGGGAAGGGCAGCAGCCTGCACAAGGAGCACAGGGACCAGCACTGACCAAAGCAGCTCTGGAGATGGACTGGTGCTGGGGTTTGCCCAGGAAGGCAGGGAGGAAAGCGACTTCAGGGCATGCAGGTCTCTGGTGCACAAAGCTGAGCCAAAAGTCTGGGCTGAGTTTGCTCTTGCAAAAGCTGTGTAGGAGTGCAGGGTCCTTCCTGGATGGAGGCTGCAGTGAGCAGCTGAGCTGTGCCGAGTTTCACAGCTGTGTTGTGCAATGGTCGAAGCCAATCCTGGTTCCACCACTCTTTGCATGGGAGTTACGTGTTCCTTGATGGAAATATACGAGCATGGCAGAAATGAGTCTGACGCACTTCCTAAAGGGGCAAGAGCACTGTACAAGTGAGTGTGTAGGCATGGACACGGGTTTAAAGTAGGGCAGTGTGTGTGTGTGTAAATGTATATGTGCACACAAGAAAAACACATAGGCTGGGAAATACCTGCAGGTATGAGGTGTGGTGGGTGAGGGGTGCATGCTTCCCTCTGCCTGAGCTCCTCTGCCAAAGCCAGGATGGAAGAAAAGGGTGGGGGAGCTGATCCAGGCTGGGCTGGCCTCATTTCACTCTGACAATACTGAAATTTGGAGGCTTGAAGCCTTTTTGCATGCACCTTCCACTTGAGCTGCATCCTGCAAGTCCTGGTAAAGCCATGCTGCCGGGCTCTCCTCCCCATCTCAAGCTGTGGGTTTCTCCTATTGCTGCTGATCCTCCTGGTGTCAGAGATGAGCGCCCTGGTTCAGGCCAGAGAAACGTGCCAGGTGCCAGGTCTGGGCAGTGGGTGTGCAAAGGGAACAGGCTGGTGGAGCCCTGCCTGCCCTAGCCAGCCCTCGGAGCTGATGCATCTGCACCCAATGCCAGAGCCTCAACCATGGCTGCCCCACAGCAGCACTGTGTGGTTCCTATGGCTCCAACTGGCTTCTGAACGTCATGGAGTCCCGTGGACATGTGTCTTATTAGCACTGCAAGTCTAGCAGAGCGAGCATCTCTTCATTATATATACTTTAGCCAAGGTATTACAGCAGAGTTTCCACTTCTTAGCATTTAACTCAGTCTTTTCCACTCAACAAGAAGTGCTACAAAGATGGACTGACAGATTTGGGGAACTGCTTCTTCTAGTTTGGAAATCTTAGGAAATTACTGTGGCAAAACATTTTTTTTTCTGTCATTCAAACTTCAGAAATATTCCATGCATGGTCTACAACACAGGACTGAATCTCAGACGGCCCAGGTACAGCCCTTCACGGTGCTGGGTTTTCTCATATTTGCTTCTGCCCTTCCAGGCATTCAGAGCGTCCCTAGGCCAGAATGTGGGATTGGGATGGGGCTGGGCAGGCCGCACAGATGCAGCGATCCCATAAGCATGTGGCCCCCGCAGTGCTGGCTAAGTGGGAAGAGTAAAATCCCTTAGAGCGGAGCTGCTGATGGGGCAGGCCCTGTGCTGAGTTCAATCACAAAGTCTTTGTGGCCAGGTCTGTTTTCACTTTAGTGGCTGTGCCCAGAATAACAGGAGCAGGATGTCAGTGGGAGCCCCCAGAGCTACTGCAGCACAAACGCTCATCAGCCACTAACAGAAAATGTTTCCTGTCTCCACTTTTAAGGCAGCATTGTAGCCCAAGCAGATAGAAGCCTTTCTCTCTCTCTCCCCAGCTGCGGTCTCCAGCTCAGGCAGGTGGATCGGGGCAGTGCTGCCTGCTGCTGTATCAGCTCTGGATGTTCTCCAGATGCCAATGGGGAGACCTGATGGCTCCTGAGAAGGAAATCAACGCATGCACAGAGGCTCAGAGGAGTGACTGCTGGCTCCCTCACCTCAGGAAAGCAGTGCTGTCGGTGGCTCTGCCCAGAGGCAATGCCTGGATGTGGGCCAGAGCTGGGCGAGATGGCCGGGCTGGGCAGACAGGGGAGCCAGGAGGAAGGAAGTGAATGAAGTCAGCCCTGTGAACTACACCAGATGTGTGCTCCTGCTTCTCTCTAAGCTCATTACCGCTGACCGAGCGGTGCCCTGTGTGCCACCACAGCAGCTGGAGGGCAGCCAGGCACAGCACTGGTCTGCTTGTCCCCAAAGCTCCCATCCAGCACAAGCAGTCATTCCTAGAGCCCAGGGAGAGCAATGGCAGCCAAATGAGTAAGTCAGAAACCTTGCTGCTCAGCCAGCCATGGTGCAGCATCAGAGCATGGTGATTTGTACTGAGCAGTGGCTTGTGTGAGGCTGACACTGAAAACATTGGGTTGGTAGCAACCAGAGGAAACATTTGCATTATCAAGATATAAAAAGTCATGGGGCTTAAAAGGATACAGTCACCAGAGAGGAGCTGCTTAAGACAGCCTGCTGCTGGGACAACCAAACCAGAGCTCTGTGGCATCCAGGCCCTGTCCTCGTGGGCTTACTGGTGATTAGGTTTATCCCTATGCACCCAGCGGTGGAAGTTCTGGGATCACCACAGCTCCAGTCTGGGCTGTGGCTGAGGAAGGAGGAAGTGAGGTGGTCCGTGGGAGCTGCTGACTCCTGCAGATGAGGTGAAGAAGCCAGGGCTCGGCCTTTCCACCTCTTCTGGTAGCATTGATTTGCTTGACAAAGTAACAGCTGGAAGGAGAGCAGATGCAGCTATGGAGTAGGAGGCCAAAGGAGAAAGACGAGAGGAGGAAAGACCACTGTGAGGCCCTCATTCAGCCAAGCCAGCTGCAGAGCTCTCATGGGTTTTGTTGTTGTTATTTAATTGATTTTTATACTAACAGACAATTAAAGTGGTCTCTTTCTTTCTTTCTGTCTGCCTGTCTTTCATGTTTCTCTAGTAATGAGTCATTTCCTGGGGGTGGAAGGGAAAGATCATTTTTTCTCAAAGAACACCGTTTTGGCGTTTGGGTTGTGGGTTTTTAATTTAGTCGCTTGCCTGCTTGCTCTCAGTGAAGCAGCAACATCAAAACAAGCATGGAAAAATCAAAAGCCACACATGAATAACCCCTGAACTCTGCTCTTTGCCCACAGGAATGGGTGTCCATATAGCAGGCAGCCCAAAGCAGTGCACAAGGTAAGGGGCGATGGCTGCCAAAGCAGCAGACGGCCCTCCCACCATATTCACCCACAGATTCTGATGCTTTTTCCAGCTCATGCACGTCACTGGTGTCAGTGCCTGTCTGCTCCGCAGCACACTGACCTTTGCACATGGAAACTGGTAGTGGTTTCAGTTTAGTAAGCCACATGCCTTGGGGCTGTAGTGGATACAGGGCAAAGCTGGCTGTTGTCCCCAGAGCTTACGTGTTAGAAACTGCTGTCAGTCTGGGGAAGCCCAGTGTGAAGCAGTGGAGAGTCTGAATCTTTCTTGCTACAAAGCTGTAAGTAAAAAGTGCTTGTTTGGGCGTGGACTAATGAAAATGGTCATGCAATCAAGCTAATTTGCTAGAGATTAGAGCCTAATTAAAACCAAAGAAGTGAGAGGGCTGCTAGTGTCAGTGCTAAGCACACACACAGAACAGCACGCACTGACAGCCAAGAGAAGCACACTGGCTTTTTGGCAACAAGCAGCAGCAAACCACCTTGAAGGAGAAGGCAATCCTTCCCAAAGCTTCCAGCCCCAACTACACTGCAACCTGTTTTGCCTCTGGGTTGGGAGGGGCAAACCCCCAGCACTGGTGGAACAACAGCAAAAACTTCCATTGACATCAGTGGGTTCTGGACTCATCTCATGGCCTGTTTTGTTTGTTTGTTACGCATTTCCTGTACTGCTCGGCTTCCAGAATGAATTATGTGTAGTTTCACAATGAAAAAGGAAGAAAATATATACTTTCAGAGCTACTGCTTGTGTGTCATGCAGTTGAACCCTGGCGTAATTGAGTTGGAAATCGGAGTAAGTGCAGTTATTTCAGATCCAGAGGGGCTTGTTTCACTTCAGTTTAGCTGGTTGTTTTCCCCCAGCGTTATGCCAGCCACTGGCTGGGGGAAGGAAAATATTTAAAGGGCCATCATTGACCCAATGGACCTGGCAGGAAATCCCAAAAGGTGTGCTGGGTGCGCACAAAGAGCACGAGCTCCTGTCCTCATGATGTGGGTACTTGCCGGGACCCTTAGACCTGCATGAGGTTCTGTGGAGCCAAGCGCTAACGCTTGGAAGTCAACAGGCACATGGCCAACATCAGGCGCTTGTAAAAGGCAGCCAGTGTAATGAAAACAGCTTCACTTATTCACAACAGATTGTATTAACCCATTCCCAGCTAAACTGGGAAAGGACAATAATTTTGCACATTAAAACAAAAGGAAGCAAGGGTGACTAATTTCCTTCCAATCACGTCAGTTAGGTCATCATCATCATCACAGGTCGCTTGTTTTGCTGACCAGCCCTTAGGTAGATACTCATATAGCAGCTGTTATTCTCTGCTGTGAATTGTGGTTTTCTGCCCAGCAGCAAGTCCAATTTCCAGGGAAATCGGGAAGCCAACTCCTATCTACGCAAAAGATGAACTGTGTTTCCTGCAACTTTATGCCTCTAACGTTACCGGTTGAGTAACAGCCGGACACAATCGTGTCTTCTGTAAGGAAATATGCCAACTGTTATTGCCTAGAAGTGAATAAAAAGTACTTTTGCTGTTAAAAGTTTTGAATGAGTTGAAGCTGCAATAACAGTCCTGTCCAATCAAAGCTTACTCTTCTCAACAACAGGATGCGTTGCTCTGTTTAAGCAAGGAATAATGTTGTTTTAGTCAGTACACATGCTTTGCTTCCTGTTGGGAGTATTGCACAAAAAAACCTAATTTATTGCATATCAAATAACTAATCCGGTGCGTATTTACAGATTTTATATACAGAGATGTTTTCTAGTACCATTTGTGTGTATAGAAAATATGAGTTAGCGTGATCTGTTTATTTAGCCGTGTGAGCTACAGCAAAATTAAGGAGAGTACCCTCTGAGTAAGAGACTGCATTGCTGTTAGTACTAGCAGAGCCAGGGTTATTGAGGGTCTCGATGCTCCTGACTTAAAGTCAGAAAAGTTTACTGTCAGAAAGCGTTCATTCTGGTGGTACAAGGCCTTTCTTTGCCCTTCAATCTCCCTGTTGCTTAAAAGGCAATTACTGGGAGCAATGGCAAGATTTAGCCTAAGGACTTCTGCATTTGCCCCCTGCTAATGATGTGCTGGGATCCTGTCATCTGCCAAGACACAAGCAGGGCAGCAGTAACTGATGCCTGTCACTGCTTCCTTCCTTCCTTCCTTCCTCCCATCTTGGGAAGTTGGTTCCTTCATGTCAGGCTGTACTAATGAACAAGAACAGATTCTGAGCTCTGTGTCTTGCAGGGAAAGCACCAGCTGGGCTGACACCAGTGGAGCCACTCAGCTTTGACCCTGCCTGAGGACGATCCACATCCACCTCCAGGTAAATGCCCCAGGGCTCCTCTTGCAGCCAGGCAAGCCCTGCTGCACTTACCGTTACGATTATCAGCACGGGGTGCCTGTCATAGCCTGACAGCAGTGCACTGCACTGCAGGGCTGCATGCAGGCCCTGTGATGGTGCTGGAGGTGAAGGCAATAGTCAAGGCTGGAGACAACTTCTGGCCTTGCAGATGTAAATCAAGGTTGTGCTGTTGTCTCAATTTGTATATGTAACTTTGTAACTATCTATCGTATGTCCGCAAAGGGATTTTAAGGACAGAACTATCCTTATTTGGAGATTGAGAGTTTCAGTCATCCTTTAAAGACTGACCGAACGTCTCCTGCCAGGAGAAAGGGGATGCTATGCTGCCATCCAACCCAGGTTTCCTTCTTCATGTAAATCAGGAGCTTCCTTTCTGTCCAGTGGAGTCAGCGATAAACTCATGGTCAGGCCAGACCAGGATTGTCCAAGCATTGAGGGCGTTCCTGTGTCCAAAATAGCACAGGGAAAAGAGTCTAAAACGTCTCAGGGGCAACCATGTCCTTGAACTTCACCTTAATCCTCTTGTCACCTGAACTGACTCCCCGAACACTTCAGCTCCTTTATCACTTACACCCCTTTTCCATCCACTTGTCCTTCGTCCAGATCTTGCACTGTGGCTAACTGACCTGGATTCACTCATTTCTGTGCAGATCAGCCAAGTCTCCCAGGCTGGAGAAGTGGGTCACTGTGCATAGCATACAGGGCCGTAGCAGAGGTGTCCTCCCCTGCCTCTGAGCAGAGAAGCCTTCCTGCTGCCACGTGAAGCTGCCTTTCCACCTCCCGGACCGTGTCTGGCTTCTGCAGGCGGAATGCTGGTAAGCAGTGTGAGGAAAGGGAGATAACAGGGACTGGCTTTGTTGGAAAACTTCAGCCCCAAAACAAATGCAGCAGCTTGCAGCTTCCCAGCCAGGGGTGCTGCCAAACGGATGCACCGCAGTGAGCGCTGACGAGAAACAAATGTATCTGAGATGGAGAAATAATCTTTCTGTTAAAGCTTATAGCAAACAAAGCTGCAAATGTTGCTATTGCGGTGGAAGCTTGAGCTGTGACAGAGTGGATTTTCCATCCCTCAATAAACCTGATTTTGGCCAAAACTGTGAATCAGAAAGCTTTCTGCTTAAAAGCAAACAAACAAAAGCCAAAGATCTACCCTTTAAGTCTGCTTTCTTTTTGGATGAGGCTAAAATTATGCTCAGAATTGTATTTATTGCTGCTCTGAAGGGACCCAGTCCAGAAAAACAGGAAAGCAGCTTGGTGCATGTGGACAGCTTTACTCATTTCATGGAACTGTTGAACCGATTCAAGTGAAGTACTTTACCAGTTCAGAATGAAAACTCATCCGATTTCTAGAAGAAACAAAAAATCAATCCCATTTCAGCACAACTAAAGGATTGCACTGAACTTTAACCGATTTCCTTTTTGAAATGTAGGCGGTAATGGTAACTTGTGAGAACAGACACCTCCCAGGCTGGATGCTTGGAAATGAACAGCACAGTTCAGGTAACGACGTTTGCTGTAAAGCCAGGGAACCCACTTAGTTGTGTTACTCTCGTGCTGTACTCTGACACTGTTCCCTAGAGCAAGCTGCAACTATTTTTATTAGTACAGTGTGAATGACTCAACCCCACAGGGTTTTTTCCTTCAGTCCCTGTGCGACCGATGGGCAGGAAGAGGAAAACTGTGTTTCACATGGGAAGTTTTCCAGTGTCTTCATGAAACTTGTCAGACTTTCCTCCTCTGCTTTCCAACTCTACAGCACTCCTGCTGCAGGCTGGCGAGGGCTGTGAGTACACATGGAAGCGATGGTTGACGTGTCCAGCTACGCACTGCTCCTGGTCCACCTATCCCTAAGTGGAAGCCAAGGCAGCCCAGCATACGATTTGGGTTTTATCTTCTGCGCAGCCCTCTAATCCTTCCTCGGGAAATTACCATGTAGTTTATCTGTATCTTGGCATTAAGTTTTAAAACCTCAGGACTTTAACCTAAAGGAACCATCTGTTTACTGCTTTTCTTTCTTATAAACGTCACTGTTGTTACCTCATTAACTATTCAGCATCCTGTCCAGTTGCTTAGCTCAGCAAGATCTCAGGGTTGTAACACCCAAAGGAAAATGTCACCAGTCTTCTTATCTGATACATTTTGGTTAGCAGAGATTTAAAAGAATCAGTAACAGACCCTTAATGAGATATATTTGATAAGAAGATACGAAATAACTATTAAGCTGGTTTAGAGCTATTTCCTTTTTCATTCATTCTACCTTATCTAAATGCATACTTAACATTAATCTGCCGTCGTTCTAACTTGGATTGTTTTGCTTCTCGGTTTAGCATCCACATCTCTTGTTATTTAATTTCACTGCTTCTACTTCATCAGTAAATAAAGAGAGTCTTTTTAATTGTGGCCTTCCTGCAATCCAAGTGGTCAGCAGCACATCTCTACAAAAAAACCCAGTCACACAAAAGAGTGAGGGATGACTAAACTAGCTCCATTCATTTCTGTATTGCCAGAGAGATCATATAGAGGGAGTTTGCTAATTGGATATAAAATTATGTGAGAATTTTGGAAGACTTTCTGCACTTCTATCAGCTTCTAAGGAAGCATGTTTCCCCTGAAGTTCCTCACTTACAACAGCAGATGTAGCACAGCAGGTTCAGTAGAAAAGGGTGGAAAAGTTATTTTTTTCATAGGGTGGTAAATAATCTATTATTAAGTGAAATGTTTTATCCCTTTAGGAAAATGTGAGTGCTTCTGTGGGACACTGCTCACCAGTCAGGGGTGGAGGGCTGACATTGCAATGTACTCATGGCACCCATGGCCAACCTGAAGGCTGCTCAAGACCACCTCAGCCATCCCAGCTGGCCTCCAGCCAAGGCAGTGCGCATCATCCAGAGAAAGGAAGTGATCTGAAAACAGGAACGTTCCGTGCTTCCTCAAAAGGCAGCTGACCCAAGCATGTCCCTGCACTCTGTGCTGTATTTGTTTGCAACTCTGCAGGTGCCCACTGTGTTGAATGTATTCGAAGCAGAGAAATGCAACCTGATGAGGACAACTGTGATGTTTGCAAAGAAATGGGGTGAAGAGCCAACAGAGCTAGCAGCAGTATTGCTGGGGAGGTGTGGAGGTTAGAGGGGGTTGCCAGCTCAATGGGAGCCAGCAGTATCACACAGCTCTTAACAAAAAAAAAAAAAAAGAGGAAAAAAAGCCAACATCATACTGGGACATATCAGTGAAAGTACAATCTATAAGCTGTGAGATCATCCTATTGCTCTACTCAGTGTGTGTTAGGCCACAGCTGGGAGATCTCATCCAGCCTGGGGTCACCTTGAGGACAGCTGTGGGTCAACTTCAAAGAAGAGGAATGATTTAGAAACAGAAATTTTGAAGGAATGTTGAAGGAACTGCATGAATTTGAAGAAATGGCTGAGGAGAGACAAGGATAAGAACACACACAACTGCTGTGAAGAGGAAAACAAGCTATTCTTAATGATGATGTAGGTAGGAAAGTAGTGGTGGGCTTAAATGACAGAACAATGTAGTTCAGAAATTAAGAAAAAAAACAGCACAGTGAAAGAATGGGTCCCCAGTGGAACAGGCTGCCTGGTACTGCCTCACTAGAAGTGCTTCCGAAAAGGTTAAAAAGCCTTTTTAAGGAACAGCATGGGTTTGACTTCAAGCAGGACAGGGACACTTCCTAACACACTTCCTAAAAGGTCACTCCATTCTTTTTTATGCTTCTGTGCTTGGATTAAATGGTTTTTTTTCTTTTTTTTTTCTTTTTTCTTTTTTTCTTCTGGTGAGGAACAAAGCCAGGATGTGCCTTTTCTGCTGCCTCTACTACTCTTTCCAGAGAGGAGCATCTCAGGCAGTTTCCCCTCTTTCTTCCAGATTCATTCATCCAGTGCACCCGGCCTCTGCAGCCCCCCAGCAGCAGCACCAAAGAGGGAATGCATCCACAGTTCAATTCCCTGCTCCCTCACATGCTGACAGAAGCATGCTGGCAGAACATCCAGCTTTATCCTGGCTTTCTATGGGGAGCAGAGGAGACGACTGCTTAAAGAGAAAGGAGGAGCAGGTAGTACTTGGGAGCTGTGCTGTCTTGTTTCCAGCCTCAAATGCATGCTCCAGGTGAAAACATCTGAACTGTTTTTCAGGTTCACAACCCTTTCTGTGGGACCAGCAATATTCTCAAGCTAACAGCATCTTTAGTTCTGTACTCTTAAAAAATGAAATCCAAGCTGATTATAATGGCTTTATTTCCGCTGAAGAATATAGTTTACAGTACGGATATGAAGATTGTCTTCATCTGAATGACAGCTGGAAAGGTTCATATGTTTTAGCAAAGCACTGCTGGTTTGTTACAGACAGTAGCATGCATAAGCCTAAATGTACTTTGCTATTCCAATTACATGACCGGCACTCGTGAATGGAAGCCTGAGCTTTATCTTCACTGACCTTGAAAACCCCCTGGAGGTTTATGATGAAATGAAGCATATGTTTTCTGGTGATTTCTGGAAAATGAAGAAACAACAACCACTCGTTCTGATTTTCTCGGGAAACAAATTGGTTATCATCAGAGCTTCCATATTACTGCAGGGGCATTTGGGGGGTCTCTACTTTTACTCCCTCACCACACACGGATTTGGCAATGCTGTGCAGGTACAGAGGCTGGCATTGTGCACACCACGGCTCTCCCCTGAACGTGTACACACACATAAACCAGATGAACAGCAATTCTGGCTCTTGCTGATAAATCAGATCATCTTAATAGGTGAGTTATTGTAATGAATGAAGTGGATGTCTACAACTTGGTCACATTAGTGCCTCTGCACTATAATAGACATACACAAATTAGCTTTTAATTGATAGCTTGATTACTGGTCTAGACACAGTGGCACAGAGCTCTGTCTCTGTCCATATTTTTTCAGTAACAAAGCCCCAGTGCTTACTCCAGTTTCTGACCTGAAAGAAGTGCATCAGTTACGGCTTCCATACAGAGGGCCTGAATGCAGTGTGCTTGCTATAGCCATGCTGAATGCAAAGTTGGGAGCAGAGTGTGAATCAGCCACTCTCAGGTTATTGTAGCTGCTGGGAGCCCAGCTGGAAGCCAGGCTCCAAGTGAAATCCCAGGCAGCGCAGCAGAGTAAGAATTCTCACTGGGAAACACGGTGCACGAGGACGTGAATGTGAACAGAAATGCACCTGCATGAAAGTGCTCCATAGAAACTGACTTACCTTTCACCTGAAGTATACTATGACTCTGACTGCGAGGAAGATAAAGTGGTTTTGATTTCTACAATTATTCTTTTTTTTCCCCCCCCATGTGTTTTCTACTGTTTCTCTCTTTCTTTTCTCATGCACCATCTTCATGCCCAACCCTTACTATTTTTCACGTTTCTTTTTCCTAAGGCCTTCAGTACTGCTTCATTTCCCAATGTAGCTGTGCAGATTTACAACTCCTTTCATTTCCCATGACATTGCTTACAGTCACGGGACAAAAATCAGTGCCAGATTCCGCAGCCATTCTCCCCACCATGAGTCTCGGTTGCCATTCCCTTGAGGACTAAACTAGATTGGGATTTATTAAACCCTGAGCCCTCTGTTTGAATGATATACAGCCTCAGGCAGTAGGCACTAAGGCAAATGATACTGCTTCTTTGTAAAAGCACAGTAAACCATGCTACAGAGTGCACTGCTCCAGGCATTTCTAAACTATCTTGTCCTGTGTCAGCAAGATGCTTTAAGAACTCTCTATAGAGCTTTCACTGCTCCATTTTTCCTCTGCTCCCACCCTGTGCATTTCAATACAGTAAGGAAAAGATTTCATCCTTAATTGAAATTCCTTTCATCAGCCCAGATATAGCCTGAACAAAGATACTGACATGAAAAAGCAGCCAAGAACCTATCTTTAAAACGTCAATTTGCCAGTGACAAGCATAAAATGCAGTCACTGCAAATCAAGACTCTAAATCCCCATTGTATATCACATAGCTGCCACTTCACTGCCTCCTCCCACTATCCCTCCCAGAAGTTTTGATGTTTGTTCATCCTTGTTTTCCTTTCCACATTCTTCTCATACTGTATTCACAGCAAATGTGAGGATAGCAGGGTCTTGATTAAACTCTTGCAGAGAAAGCTCTTTTAAACCTTGAATGGAGTCATTTATCTTAGGCTTCTACCTCTGGAAGAAATCGATCATACAAGCTCTCTGAGTTTTCTCTATTTTTTCCCTTTTTTATTCATTCTGGTAAAGTAATTGATGCACTTTTGCCCACACAGACCTGTAAATTTAATGCTCCATGAGTTTACATGGCAGGAAATTGCTACAGTCTTGTTCAGCTGCAGAAAGAGAAATAAGAAATGAAAGTTCTTTCCATTGGCACAGTGTAGGGAAGGATACACCCAACAGAAAAACATCAGTATAGGCTGTTTACTGAGGGCTATATTTAGCCTGCTTACCATGGGTGCCTAATTTAGGTGTTACACCTTAAGCTCTCGGCAGCATAGAGACCAGAGTCTGCTGCCTGGTGGCTGAGCATGCTGATTAATAGCATTTCTGTATTTCCCTTGCACCTTGGTTTGGTAGACTCTAGTGTGACCTGGACTGGGGGAAACATTTCCTTTCAGCCTTACTGCTGCTTTAGCACATTCTGGGACAGGTCTGGGATACACGGACACTAATTTGTATAAACAGTAAGAAATAATACTCGCACTCTTCATGCAGGCTTTATTCAGGAAGTCAGCAGAAATGCTCTCAGTTTGGAGTTTGTAAGCTGTCATGAAATAAGAGGAGGTTGCATGCAGGTATTAAATGTGGACTGTTTACCCAGCTGTGACAGTTCCACAGTTGGAGTGCAGCAGGAAGTCAGGTATGGTTAATATATAAGATACACAATCTTCAGAGTGCTGCTGCCAGGTGTCTTATTTGGCTTCAATTTCACTGTCTTTTTGCCTATTCTTTTGTCTACCTAGGCTCAGGAAAATGAAGTGGAATGTAAAGTGTTCTGCCCTTGTAATTGGCATGGTGGAGCTGCAGAATATGTTGGAAATGACACAATGAACCACTGCGTGCTCTTATTTGGTATGTTCACCTCCGTTATATTCATATTTTGCATAGTTATCTGAACATTTGCCATGCTCACCTGAGCCACCTTGCCACATCCATCACTAGTTGGTTAAGGCCTGATGCTAAAAGTCTCACTGATACATACTTGAGTTACTTCCCTTTCTTTAGTGGGCTTGGCAAATTGTTTATTATTAAATGCTTGAATATTCTACCCTTGAAGGTCATCTATTAACACTGAGTGAAGAACTAGGGTATTTCACGGAGTCCTAGTGTCATGTTAGTTACAAGGCACAGCAGTAGGGACATCTTTATTTACAGATCATTAAAAAGATGAGTTCTGCAGTAACAGGCATATATAATTGTTTTTCTTGAGCATTTTCAAGGTATTTGGTCAAGTGAAAACTATGCAGATGCCTGCTGGCTGCTAAATGAAAGGGAGAAAGAGAAAAGGGTAGTATGGGGTTGGAGGAAAAGAGAGATGACCTGAGAGAGACCGCTGGCTTGAAGCACTATTATTGAGGGGAACACACAGAGAAGGATCCCAAACAGTCATTCTTCAAGTAGTGGTTTGAGGGGTTGAGCACGAGAAGTACTGGCACACTCCCTATCCTATTTCTGTGCCAACCACAGCAGAGTACCTGGACATAATGATGTGGAAAGGAGTGCAGAAGCTTTGCATTTCCTGGAAACACTCTCATCCCAGGGCAACTCTCAGTTCTTTAGCAAAAGAGGTGGCTGAAGGACAGAGAAACCTATGAGGAACAAAAGCATCCAAGGAGCACCAGCATGATGGACTGTGATAATTAGGAAGTTCTAGGACTTCTCTAACATTTTAGGAGAAGAAACCAAGCTCTGGGCAGTGCCAGGCACAGGGTGTGTGAAACAGGCATGAAGCCATCCATGCCTAACATTCCACAGCCACCCCTCCAGGCTCTGCCCAGCAAGCTGCAGAACAGCCCCAGCACCAACTGGTAAACCAGAAGCTTTGAGAAGTGTCTGCCACTGAAGTACCATGCAAACAGATAGATAAAAATTCTCTTCATTTGTGCTCTTTTAAGCACATGTGCATTGCAGATCTCTTTTGACATCTCAGGATAACAGATATACTCTAAATAAGTGCTAGTTTTCAGTCTTGATTACTTTACTTTCTTGAGCCACAAACCTGTTGGTAGTGTTTTCAGAGCTACTCAGGAACTCCCCTTTTCTTACTTCTCCATCCTCATTCACCACAATTTCCCTTTGAGTCACTCCCTCTTGCTCCTTTCTTCATTTTATTCTCCAAGACTTTGGCAAATGTTATCATTCGTGAGAAAGTATCCACGGTGCAAGAACTATTTGATTGCATGAGAGATGGACTGAGATTAATGTCAACTACAAAGAGTGTATTAGGAAAACAATGAAAAAAACCCTAATGAGGTTTGCACAGCCTTAGTTCACTTGAGGAGCAAATTTCTTGACACTTCCCCTTGGAGTCCAAGATGACACTTTAATCTATTAAAAACATGACCTAAGGAAGGACCAGGGTGGAGCATGGGAAACATTGTCCTTTTAATTGTCTACTTTGGAGTAGCAATCTACTAATGATATAACAGCCCTTGCTGTCTTGCTCCAGGCGAATCATATTCCCTTTGAGAGGGTTCTGAGAAATGTTACTTTCAGTAGGTGGTACATGACCAAATTCCAGCTCTTATCTTGGTTTCAGCATGTGTGCAGTGAGAGGAACAAGCTTTTCTCAGATCACACCAGCCAAATTACTTCTCAGGGCATACCCAGGGCTTTCTCAGGGTTGCATCAGTCTTCCAGCAGAATATTAATAGTTCCCCTTAAAACAGTGTAGATAGAGTTCGCGGCTGCTTGTGATCTCCCAGAAAATTCACTGTGTTCCTCATTTATCTGTTCTGTATTTTCTTTACCCAGATTGTTCTATCTCATTCTGCGAAGGAATCACTTTCAGTTTCATCAGCTGTCTGAGTGTTCTGTAAAGACTCTGTTTCTGCCATTTGAAAGAACCCAGGGCACAACATCACCAGGTAGGATATGCTTCGGTGCTCAGCCAGACCCAGGGGACCTCTCAAACTCCCAGCAGGACGTGCCTGGGACACAGGTAACAAATGGATGTTCTCTGTCCTCTAGAGGAAATGTGTCTGCACCAAAGGCCATACTTTCAAGCTGTTAGAGACACTCAGCTGTCAATTTCTCCCTCAACAATCACCATAGACACAATTATGGCTGACTGAACTTAGGATTTTTAAAATCTCCATTGTTAGTAAAACTAAAGATTGATGTGAATGGGGGTTGGCCTTACTTTCTACCTGCCAAAGACAAAGAATTACCACGCATGATTGACTCTTCTGTGATTTTCTGAAAAAACCTTGTTACACTTAGCAAGTGTTAATACTAGAAAAGTTAGTCACAGGTTTGTCACTAATGAAATGACCTCAGCTTAATGTCCTTTTTGAAGCTTTGTTTCTCAAGGCAAGCAAATGACATTAGTAGAGCACCAGGAGGGTGCAGATGTGCGTGGTGGGCATCAAGGCAGGGTGGTGGTTGGATGTATATGAACAACAGGCTGAGCACAGCTGCGTGGGCTTCCAGCCGCATGGAATGCCTACAGATCATACAACATAGAGGTTGTTTGTTGTTTGGGTTTTAAAAAGTGCTCTGAAGCAGCAGACCGTACAGTCATGGAACCACAACCAGTGGTGGATCTGTCACGTGCTCTATTATGCTAATTTTTCCAATGAATTATTTGGGATGTTGGTTATTAGCCTGAAATGTGGCTGAGGCAGCTGCCTGTGTGTCTGATCAGCTCTCCGTGGCATCTTTTGAAGCCACGTTCAGCCAAACCCAAAACCAAATACATGCAGTTCTCCACAGCCGTGCAGCCTGGGACACAGGGCACACGCCAGGACAGCAGTGCTGTGGATGCTACCATCCAACGACTGCTTTTATTCACATTTCTGTGCGGCTACACGAGCAATTCGCTTGGAGCTGGGCTCAAAGCCCTCACTCCGTACAGCCTGGTGTGACCAGAGCCATGCGGGGCCGTGAGGGAACAACGCGGCCTCAGCTGCAACCGGCCCTTTCCTCACGATGACCCGCCCTGGAAGGCTCGGGAGCGGCACGGCGCGCTGCCGGACAGCCTCGCGGCGAGCACAGCGCTGAGCCGCTCGCCCACCTCCGCACAGGGCCCCAAACGGCCTCAGCGCCCCGCCGCCCCGGTACTGCCGCGCATGCGCGAGCGGTGGGCGGCCACGGAGGGGGAGGGGGCGCCCCCTTCCCTCTGCACGTGACCCAGGCCGCGGCGGGGGGCTCTCTTAAAGGGCCAGGCGGCGCGCTCCCCTCGCGGGCGTTCGTGCCCCGGCTCCGTCTACGGGCTTCCTCTCACCTCCTCGCCTGTTGCGCCCCGCCCCTCTCCGCGCACCTGTCGGGCTGCCCGGCGCAGGCCTAGGGGGCAGCCGCGAGCCGCAGCGGGCGGCGCAGCGTGGGCAGGGCCGGGCCCCCGCCTCGTCCCCGCCGGCACCTGCGGCCCCGCGCCCGTAACCCGGAAGCGGTGCGGCGGCGACGAGGGGAGAGCGCCGGGACATGGCCGCTGCCTGCTCCTGCTGTGCGCCGCGGCCGGCATGGCCCTGAGCGCGGCGACGCGCGGCTGAGCCTCGACCTTGGCGTCCCCTTCCTCCCGCCGGACCCTCCTCCTCCTCCTCCTTCTCTTCCCCTCCTCCTCCTCCTCCTTCTTCTCCCGTCGCCGCCGCTCGGGGGCTGCTGAGGGCCGCTCGCTGTCTGCGGGGCCGGGGCGGAGCCGGGAAGGGCCGGGGCTGCGAGGGGGCTGCGGGCCGCGGGCCGTGCGGGCGGTGGGTGCGCGCCGCGAGCTGCCCTCTGATTGCATCCCCCGTAGGGCCGGCGGTGTTTTGTTTGCGGGGGGCTGGTCGTACTCGTGCCGTGTGCGATTTCTGTTTATCGGCTCGTTTGAAAGCTGCGCCGCTCCTGGCGAGCTGTAGTTCCTCAAAGGCGTTGCGGGAGGGCGGCGGGTCGGCCGCTTCGACTCCATCCCAACGCAGGTTAGCTTCTCGCCGGCGTCTCTGATGCCAGAACAAGGCCCCAGAATGAACGGTTTCTCTCTGGGCGAGCTGTGCTGGCTGTTCTGCTGCCCGCCGTGCCCCAGCCGCATCGCTGCCAAGCTGGCCTTCCTGCCCCCGGAGCCCACCTACACCGTGCTGCCCCCCGAGCAGCAGCAGGAGGCTGGGGCGGCCTCTGGGGCTGCCACCCCCACGGGATCGGGCACCTGCAGCCTGCACCTGAGCGAGCGGGCGGACTGGCAGTACTCGCAGCGGGAACTGGACGCCGTGGAAGTGTTCTTCTCCCGCACCGCTCGAGATAACAGGCTGGGCTGCATGTTCGTGCGCTGTGCGCCCACTGGCCGCTACACGCTGCTCTTCTCGCACGGTAATGCTGTGGACCTGGGCCAGATGTGCAGCTTCTACATTGGCCTCGGCTCCCGCATCAACTGCAACGTCTTCTCTTACGACTACTCTGGCTATGGGGTGAGCACCGGCAAGCCCTCCGAGAAAAACCTGTACGCAGACATTGATGCTGCCTGGCAGGCCCTCAGGACAAGGTAAATGTTGTGTGCGAGGTGCTTCGATGTCTGTTTAACCCTAAGAAATGCGGTGTCTGCACAGTTAACCGACCCACTGAGAGGCAGAGGGAAGGGTCTATAGATGATTTGAGTTACCTTGATGGTGTCAGTGGATGTTCCACCAACAGTTACAGTGATTTGCTAGATAGCTTTGTTTGAAGGATGTCCAAGCCTTCATTCATGAGCTTTTTCTAGAGTTAGGGATTTATGCAGACGTATTATGGTTAGCCATTGCTCTATCATTATAAATCTCTGCATTGAGCAGAAGGTACTGCACTGACTGCGGATTGAGCTTGCCAGATACAAAAAAAAATTACTTTTGTTTGAGATTTCCATTGGTCTAAATACTTCCCACGTTTATTATTCTTAAAAGTAAACCTGCTGAGCCTAGGCTTTGAATTTGGCAGTGGCCTGGCCTGGTGCTTACCAGGAAACCGCTGTCATTCTGCAACGTGTCTGGCATTTTGCACAAGCTGAAGTGACGTGCACATCTTTCTCTTTTGGCAACCAAACTGCTGTTACCAAGTTGGGTAGGGCAGTGAGGTGGAAGGAAAAAATGTTGACAGGTGAGGACTGGGGATTCTGCCAGATGGAAATGCTGAAGGAGGTGGCATCCAAAGGGATGTAGCAGTAATGAGAAGGCTCTGGCAAGGCAGCGTGGTGAGTAGCAGCACGGGGCCTATATCTTTTGGGAAATCCAGAACAGAGCTGTTTAATCAGGCTCCTTGGTGTGTTTGCATGGCATTCCTGGGCTTCTGTCCACAGAGACCACGAGTGACTTCTGCTGTTGCATAAGTGGTTCCTAAAGAATGGAACAGGAAGCTTGAAAAAGTTTAAGTTGTTGCATTAGGGCAAGAAAAAAGAGCAAAGAATGTCGTCTTTTCTTTTTCACAGCTCTGTGGCTGTGTAGTTGAACTTGGCTTACATGGAGTAATGTCTGTTTCAGGGATACGTGCCAGCTTCAAAAATAGTGACAGGAGTTGTTACTAATTTAGATAATTGGCTTTTCAAGGATCCAGGGATTGGTCCCTTGTAGCTGGCTTCTGACATTGGTCAGCCCAAGTCAGTTTAAGATCATGGGGGAAAGTTGCTCTCTCATAGCAAGTGTTCTGTCTGCATGATGGGTGACAGACTCTGGGTTCATTTTTTTCAATACTCTTAAAAATTAAAAACAAACAGAAAAAGATGTTGCTTGAATGTAAGTAATATGGCTTTATGTAAAGAAATAATTTGATAGACTTTGTGCAAAATAGATGACTAATTATCACTATATCGCATGTGGGTGATGTAAATAAGCGAAAACTGCTTTGAATAAGCTAGGCCTGATTAATGCTTGTCCTTTAGTACCTGTGTTTTCTCTTCATCTCACTATTTAGTTGATACTTTTTCAAGAAAACCTTTTATAGCTCTGGAAATGTGCTTTCACATCTGCTTGGAGGCGCTCAGGCATGTGGCACTTGTTTAAGACCAGTGCAGACCCTGAAACAAGGCAGTCCTTTGCACAAGCCTACTGAGAAGCCTGACCTAGGAGGCTGTATGGGAATTGCTGGATCACGGCCCGAACCTCTGATTGATCACCTGAGGCGAGCAATGAGTCAGCCATGGGAGCACAGGTGAAGGCAATTCACCTGTGCTACAGGAAGGGGTGGAGCCTGGCTGCACCTCTTCTAGACCCATTTAAGAGCTGACTGCCAGTGGGGAAGGATCTCTTCTGGAGATCCCCTCTCTGGAGTTTTGCAGCGAGTCCAGGATGTAGGTAAGCACCCTATCTATTCTCTTGTTGTTATTATAACCTGCTTAGCCAAACTCTCTTGTTTATTTCATAATTATAACATCTTTGTATTCATTGATTATACAGAGGTGATGCTAACGTGTGCCTAGTTTTGCTGTGAGAGGATTGGCTTCTTCTACTGAAGTGTGTCTGAAGGAAGCGTATAATTTTACGTTAGAGTCCTTTCTGTTGTTTCTACAAGACTGAGGTTGTGTTCTTTCCCTAAGTGGAGGAGTTGATTTTTGCAAACTCTTACGTTTCTGTATTTGTTGGTCTCAGATCTTAGCTCTACACTGGGAGTGCTGCTAGAGTATCTGTGTTAAAATCATTAGATTTTTGGGAGCCAAAGAGAGAATATCTTACAGTATTTTAGATTCTGCGAAGGAATTGGTTACTCTAAAATATAGACTTTATTAGTTTTGCTTGTTTCTTAGATTCTGTCCTCTTAAATGACTTTCATGGTTGTTAGGAAGAAGGATAATTTTCCTGCTCAGGAGTTCTCTAAACAGTAATGGTGTGAACTTTAAAGGACTGACCATTTTTTAGCCCTGTTTAATACGTCCAGACAGCTCACTGTTAAGTGAAATGTTCTGGTGTAAAAATACAAGTTTGTCTTCTGAGGTGAAATGTTGTTCAATGCTGTTCCTGCTACAGCAGTTCATCGGTAGCTTCCAAGCTTGCGCAGGGTTTCATTCTCCATGCAAATTCCTAGCGTTTGGCCTGTAGTCATGTGGTAGTGAACTGTAATGCGTAGTTACAAGTGGAACCTTAAAATAGGAGAGGTTCGCTAGCTATAGAAAGCACTTAGTCATCTGTGCTAAGTTCTGTGGGAAGCTGTTGCTGAATCCACCAGACATTGCACCTGGCAGCAGAAAGGGATCATTAAATGTTGGAAGTGTTGATTCCCTCTTTTTTTAATTGTACCTGTGAAGTACAACTGATACTTATTAAATATTAATTTATCAGTGTGTTTTGAAAGCTGTACTGAGTTGGATGGGAATTTACACTACACCTGGACAAACAGATGGCTACCAAGTTCTAGGAATGGTGGTGAACTGTCTGTGGCTACAAACATGCGTGTAAATGTTGACTGTATTTTTAAAGGTATTGAAATGAAGATCTTGCTATCACATAATCAGCTGGGTATGAAACCTTATGTAACAAATTATTATAAAACACTTGGTGAAAAATAGCATCGTTGAGGTTTCTGTTCCATTCAGTTATCAGTTTTCTTTGGAGAATCAGTGTCAACTGCTCGCCATTCTTTTAGGCACTGTAAGGGATAACTTGCTTCCTGTTGATCAGATGAGTTTTAATTGTTAAGTTTGAGTGCTAACTGGCTTCTAGCCTACATAAGATGTTGCCATTTAATTTTATCCTCTTGAAATGGCTTTTTGTAGATGTTCCTTCAGATGTTTAACTGTGTAGCATTGGTGGTTCTAGTTCCAATATCAAATAACTAATCTGGGCTTATACGTATTTCCATTTGATTAACAAGTGGAATACTAGCTTTTGATAAATTATAGATTTTAATGTATTGTTTGAGTACTTCATTCTCAGAACAGATACACTTGAGTCTGTCTTTCAGTCCATTGGTTCGCTTCCATTTTTAACTAGGCAATTGAGATCTATCTTCTGTCACAATGAAGGGAATTGAATTGTAAAATGATATAGTGGAATGCAAGGGCTTTTGATAAATGGATGGCAGTTAGCTTAGAATATTTAATCGTCTCTAAAGCTTGTTTAAAGAAAACTCCCTACTTTCATTTTATGAATATTTTATTATTTCCTATGCTGATTATCTGTCACTTCTTATTGCTGTTTCCTTAGCAGGAATTGGTGGATAACTTCAGAGGTTGTGTCCATTTAGTTAGTCTGCGTTTGCTTCATTCTTCCCCTTGATCTACCAAATCAGTTAGTTTCTGCTTTAATTTTCTATGTACCAGAATGTTCTCTCATTCGCACTGTCCTGCTCCGTATGACCTTGCTTCACTTCTCTGGATTGAGTGTTTTTGGCACTCAGGTTCAACCTAATGGTTTTTATTCTGTATAGACCCTTGAAACCCCTTTTAAAGACTCAGCCTTATTTCTTTCTTTCCACTCAGTTCTTCCAGAAGTATTTAATTGAAGAATTTGTAATATGCACTTTGTGTGGATTTGGGAGGATAGGAGTCATAATTTATTATGGAGAGGCAGATGTGAAGCATTCAGCACCTTCCCAACATGGTTTATATTAGGAATAAAAATTCTCAGCATATATGCTGCTATACAAACACAATCAGGATGTAGTATATTAACTTCTATTACTGTAAGCATAGCTTTTCCTGGAGGATTTTTCATCTTTCTTCCATCTATTTTCTTTAATCACCTTCCCAACACTGAAGGGATGTATGCCCAATTTATGAGAAATATACTGGTGCAGATTGCTAAATAGCTGAGATTTATTTACTACTTCTATAAATAGGTCAAGCACTGAAATTGTAAATGGGTGCGTGTAATTTGCAGTACAACGGCACTTTGATTAATCGGGAAACTCAAATGGCATTGTTGTTCAGCTTAGCATCGACTCTAGGCTGTGGCTGTCTGCTACTCTGTGTGCATGTTCCTCAGGTTAAAAACAACAGTGTACTGGTTCAGTGAAGGCAGAGGCTTTGGTGTAAAATTAGCAATGTAAATCTTGAGGGTCAAAGGCTGTGCTTGGCTGAGTCGTGAACGCTGAGAAGAAACAGGGTTCCACCCTGCTTCCTTGTTCGTGGTGCATCACTTGGTAGGCAGGCTGAAATGGCAGCTGAGTTGGGGATGATGGAGGGTGGAGGTCAGTGGACAGACTGCGTTAATCTCAGTACCTTGTGTTGCCTTTCACTGCTGTTGTCTCTGGCTAAAATTGCTCAGGTGTTCTCCTGATGTGCGGTAGGCAGTGTGTGCTCATGTTGTCTTTTTGACCTGCTGGTGGTTGAGCTTCATAAATGTGGCTGTGAATTTAGATTTTGGCTTTTTGTCATTGACTGTAGCAGGCTATTTCCTGCTCCCATCTTCTTAGAGATTTGACAAGGTGTCTGCAAAGGATGACTTAATGTATGCCTCCTAATTTTTAACGAGGCTCTTTTTTTAAGGCTTAATCAATTCTACCTGCTGCGGTTGGTACTTCAAGAAAAACTGCGTGGAACTTGTCTTAAAAATAGAAACAGAATAGTCTGCTGTAGTGTCTGTGATGAGCAGAGATTAATTCAGATGATTAGCATCCCAGGGACAAATACCGACAACTGTTTAAAACAGGTGCTCTGATGTTCAAAGTCACTCCAACTGTTTGTTGAGCTCTGGTGTTGTGTTACGTGAATTAGTCACTGCTGTAAAAGTAAGTACTTCTGTTAAATATTTTCCTACTTCTGTCAGGAGTATATGATCAAAGCTTGTTTTAAAGAAAGTGAGATTTTTTTCATTGTCAAGCATATTTTGCAACTAGTGTTATGGGAAGAAAACTAAGCTGCCAAAGAACCTTTGGGTAATGATATTTGTCATCCTGAGTTTGGATGGTCTGAAAGGCAGCTGTTGAAGTGAGGATGTTGGGTAACCCCACTGTGGGAGGGTTGTGGGCCTGGCTGTCAGCATCACCAGGGTATCAAACATAAAAGATGTAGGGGCTGTAGTGCTAAATCCCACGCACTGAAGCACGACTCAACCTCAAAAACAGCAACAACAGATCCCTGCAAAACGCAAAATGCCTCTGTCCTTTGGTACTGACTTATTTTTGCACTGTTTGTTTCCAGGCGCTGGGCTAAGTTTACAGTAGCTCATTGCTTGTGGATGCAAGTGGAAAGGACAAATGGAAAAACAACAACAAGAAAACAATTAATAGCTCTGTCCAGGATTGTGGATACCTGAGAATGTAGTTAGAGAGTAGAGTAATTTTAAGCTCCGTAAGTGAGCTGGTGTCTAGCAGCTGGTTTTGTGAGGAAAAACTTGCACTTCCTGAGCAAAGTTATTTATATTTCTGTATGAGATGATGAAAGCAGGTGGGTTCTTCGGTTTTCAGTTTTTTTGGTTCTGTGCTGCTTCCTCATGCAGAGATGCTCATGTACAAAGGGAATGCCAAGCAATTAGCCTTCTGAAGCCTCGCTGTTGTAGCATGTGTCTGAATTGCTGCTTTGGTTTTAAGGTGAGATTTGTATGGTGGAGAAAGGCAATGTGATTATAGTAACTTTGATATTGAAATCCTGTCCCAAGTGTGCTTTTAAGAAAAATACCAGGAAACTAGTTCTGCAGTTGCACTCTGTGTTGACTTGAAGACAACAGTCTCAAAATTATGTAGCACTAATTAAATGGACAAGTAACATTGCTGTTTTTTCTTCAAAGCCAGCAATACATTTAATGAATAAGTGACAGTCCCTTCTGCCTTCCTTCTCAGAAATAAATCAATTACAAGACTGTTGAAACCGGTTGACATGAGTCATAAAATAACTTACAGATATGTTGAAGCTAGTATGCTTGCACGCATTCCAGGCTTGCTTTGCTAATTAGCACCTAAAAAGGGCAGAATTTCCTCTGGTGATTAACTTTAATCATTTCAGTTGCCACTGCACTTTGGAGAAATTAAAATACTTATCCATGTGTAAGGTGAGGCGTACACTGTGGTTTCTTGAATCTCAGGAAGGTACAAGAGCTCTAATAGGTCTTGATTGCTTCATGTTAATTTAAGCCTGCATTGACTGCTTATACTGACCTGATGTGTAAACAATTAAGGATTATTTTGTCTAGCTCAAACTCAGGTTTGTTGTGGGCTAAAACACATTAGGTGCATAAACCCCATGCCTCTAGAAAAATCAGCATGTAATTGAGATCAGTAGAGACGGGTGTAGTGAATAAGCAATTATTTCTTGGCTAGCTTGCTTTCCAGTTCTTGATGAAGGGCATACCCCAGTCCCGTGTGCTCAGCCTGACACCTGACAGTGAAGTGGAATTTCATTGCTGCTGTCAGGCTGCATGTTCTGTTGGATGTGGGAGACCTTTTGCTTTTGTTTGTCCTCTTAGTACAGATTGTGTGAGCAATCACATGTAGCCCAATGCTGTGCTACACAGTAGGATCTCGCTCCTTCTCGTTAGTCTTCCTTCCATTGGTTTCATGTGTTCCAAGGAGCACTTGTGTCTTTGGGGAAATCCCTGCGGTATAGAAATAAATCTACAGCATCATAATGACAAAAAGGAAATTCCATTAGGGTTTGTGAAAAATGATGATGTGGAAGATGAGGTTTTGAGTCTGCCTCAAAGTGCAGAGGGAAACATTGAAATTAGACGTGATCTCCAACTGCTGTAGCTGTAGTTTTTGCGTGGCAGATTTCTTAGAAAAACTTCATTTGTGCTTGTCTGGAAGTAATATTGCTTATTGGTAGTCTTTTGAAATTTTTTCTAGGCGCATCTTTCAAGATGAAATTCCTTTTTTGGCTATTAGAAATTTGTCGTGTTAGACAGTTTTGGGTATATACCTAAGAGGAAGATATGTTACCAAGTCTATTTTGAAATTCCACTTCTGTATGGAAATGTTACTTCAAAAACTTTGACTCTTGTGAGCCCTGTTCATCAGCCAAGGCATGCTGCTGGAACAAGCTGGATATATCGGTGTCTGGCACATAGCCCTTCTCAAGGCATGCCGTGTCAGCCAGTAGCTCCCACAGACTTCATAAAAATAATTTTTGTATAGGACACGGCCAAATTTCTCGAGATCCTGGTGTGTTAGAACAGTTAGATTTGACTGTGTGACATGGCATGTTTGCTTCTTTGCATGTACAGCAAATAGACGCGTGGGCTGTTCCTCAGGAAAGCGTGCTTTCAGTAACGTGGCTTGAAATGTTCCTCCTTCAACAAGAGAGTTGTTTAGAAAAAGGTTTGCTCAGATTGTAAGATCTTTCTGGGCATTCTTTGCTGCTGACTTGTGCTTAGCTTTGCTTTGGATGTTCAATGAGAACTTGAAAAATGGTGTTCAGTAGCAGCAAAGCAGCAAGAATGGCTGCAAGTTCTTTCCAGTGTAAGAGAAACTGAGATACAGTTCAGATTATGTCGTTGTTATTCCGTGATTTTTAAGGCTTATTTACAGTAAATTGGAGGATCTGCCTTGGGAAAGGTCATTTGTCTTAACTATGTCACTCTACTTTATTTTGCTTATAATAAGACTTGCAATTTATTTTAAGAGCCAACAGTAAGACGGGACTAAACTTCTGTTGAATATTTTGCATTTGTGGTATACAGACCATCTACACTTCAAAGGAATTTTTAGTAGTTACTTGCCTTTTCAAACGTTGGGCCAGCTCACTTGTAGACACCTTAATCTTTGTCCTCTCTCTGTGGAGTCTTCCCCAGACGTGTGATGAATTTGAGTAGGATTCATGTCTAACAGCCTTGGGAAAGGCCCATCTTTCAAGAAAATGGGCTTGGTGTTGAAGCGTGTCCTCCAGGGCCAAATTTAGAAAACTTTTCTGCAACGTGCTGTTTGTTCCTTATAGCTTCATTTCTCATACAAGTATGCATGTGTCCTGCTGGGTGTGGTGCTTTTTTCTTCTTCATTTTAAGAAGGTAATTCAGATAGTATTTATTTTGGAGGTGTTTTCCTGGACAACTTGTTACCTTGAGGCAGTTGGCCAAAAGCCAGACTGATTTCTGCTTTCCTAAGTCTGGGATGGACCTGAACTTGTAAATGGAGTTGCATTATGCACGTTCTTCCTAATATATATATTTTTTCTTGTTGATATCTACCGTAGAAGCTTTTCTATTTTCCTATTGTATTGTAGCTTCAGTGTATCTTACTAATGCTACAGAAAACTTTCGGTCTGGATATGACCATCTTATCAAACCTTACCAGATCCAAAAGTACCAAGTTGGAGGAAGAGGTGGGGCAGAGTTTCAACAACAGTTCTACCATTCTAATGGCTACTAGTTTATGAACCTTTGCCTCAGCCCAGTTAATGATTACACCATAGGTTGCAGGCATCTGTTTGGTGCAAGAACCACCCTTTCAGGAGTCAGTGCAGCAGTTGATGGTACAAGTGGTGTTTCACTTAGTCAGACCAGTATGCCTAAAAGGTCCTAATTCCTGCTGGATCTCTGCCAGATTTAAAACTATTACTTTGCTGTAAAGTAGTTGGCTTTCAAATAACTGAATCATTTTAATTTATATTTGCTTTAACGAAGAACAGAGATGCCAGTAGTTTAAGAATGTACTTGAATATGATTTAAATTCACCCTGAATTTTTGGTGTAAAAAGTGAGATTGTCATAAATCCTCAGCATTGACCTAAATTTATGAAGGGTGAGAGGCTGTAAGGCTTCCTTGGTCTATTGAATTCTTCTCTAGCCTTTTACAATTCTGCTGAGACTGAGCAAGCTGGTGCCAAATACACCATCCTTCCAAATTGCATGCCCTTCTGTCAGAGCTCATCTGAGATCTGTACTCACTTTGTGTAGGACACTGAACAGATGCTATTTATACAAATAAGAACTGGCATCTTCCAATTATTTCAGGAAATTACCCTTTCCATCCAAAAATCCAGTTTAATAATGACCATAATGAAGGGTGTTAAACCTGAGGATCTTGGATGTTTCCTGTCTGGATGTAGTCTGAAACTTGTTGCATTGCAGAACAGGGAAATCTGAACCAAAGATAATAATATTTGATTGTTATAATTAGTCTCTTTGGCTGGACATTCACAGCAATTTTCTGTTTTCTTTTTAATTCCAAAGTAAGTGTTAATTTGGAACAATGTTAGTTTTAACTTAGCTCACTGTTACTGGGATTTTGAAGAGGAAAGGGACTTGATGTAGAAAGCATTGTTTGTCACTTAAAGCTTGTGTCTCTTCCTTCCTCTGCTCCCGGTGCTTCTGTGCAATGCTCTGCTGTGAGCTGTCTTCTTTTCTGCCCTTCACTATAAAGCTGATCAAAACTCTGGTCCAATTTTCTCTTAAATATTATTTTAAAATTCTCATTACGTATTTCTGTTTTGCCTCTGTTTTGAGAGCTTTGTGGTACTGGGAGGGAGGGAAAAACTGTTGCTTTCTAAATAACTAAATATGAAAAGTGTGTGTTGGCAGGAAACGCAGCAGCAGCTTGTAACTCGAGTGCCCCTTGATGAAATGGTGAACTCCAGAAAACCTACACTGCCAAAATGTTACTGACCAAATCGCTGTATGGCTAAAGTAGACATCAATACACCAACTCTTCCAAGCACAACACTATTACCTATTATTTCAAAAATAGAAACTCCATCAGCACAAGGTCCTTCGTGCTATGCTTATTTGTTGGTAGGCAGTTAAGTGCTGGCGTGGCACGAACTGGAACTGCTGGCATTTCTTCCTGCAGAACCAGTTGTTCTCAGGTGGTACTGCAAATAAGTAGGGAACCTGTTTGGTTTACCAGAATTGCATCACAGATGTGGAGGCAAATAGGACACAGAAGCTACTTCTTTTTGCCTCGTTTATTTATTTTTATTTCTAAGCTACACCTGCAGGTCAGTATCTACCTTTAGAATCAGCTGGAATAATGCACTTAAGTGATTGCATTAACAGATGTCCTTGATCCCTACTGCTACTTTGGAGTGGCTGTCTGATAACTGCCAACATCCTTTTCCTGTTCCTCAACCTTTTCCCTCAAGAAGTCTTTGACAAAAAGATTACAGAAGCAATTGGCCCTGTTAAGTAGATATGCCACTGGTGAGGAAAACAAAGTACACAACAGGCATGCTGTTTGACCATTAAAACCTCTGGTTTTGCATGGTGTAGACAAAATGCCTTTTACTCCACAGAAGCTCAAATCATGCCAAATAAGAGCTGGATAAACTGAAATATGTGACCTGGTTTCAGCACTGTTTTCTGATGAGTTTAGAAAAGTTAGGAAAAAGGGAGTACTTTTCTAAACATATTGAAGTACTGTTTCCATTTCCTAGATTAATATTTGTTACTTGAAAATGGATAAAATTTAGTGGCTTGATGGGTTTTTTTTGCTTGTAATTCAATGCAGGCATCTGTTTGTGTAATAAATGAATGATTTGGTGCTCTGTTTTTAATTCCTGGAGAGCACAATGCAGGTTTCAGCACTGCTTCTACCAAACACATGGGAGAATTGCTGACTCTGTGCTCAGTGGTTCAGAATTGCAAGCAGTAGTTACTGGGGAAGAAGGGAGGAGGGATTTTAGCCCCAGGTTTGTGAGGATGAGGGCTTTGGCTAGGAAATTTGATTTTAAGCTCTGAACTAGTTATCTGCGGTCTGCTGTCTTAGAACATCTGGTGCTGTTAATCCTGGTGATTGCTGTATATTTTTTTTAATCATCTCAGCTTTATATTGACTGTTAGAGAGACCTGAACATTGAATGTGCTAAAAGTTCACTAAAGGAATGTGCAGAAGAAAAAATTTAAGTGTTACACATTTGTTGCTTTATAATGCGTAGATTCTGTGTAGCAGCAAGTCTTTAATTCTGGTAGAGCCAGGTCACCCCATCTTTGGGTGACACGAATGGAACGACGTGAGAATGCTTCAGCTCTATGCAGCTTCCCATTTGTGTGGTACTGCGATGTAAATTACAGGAGGCCTTCTGCTTTTTTTTCCTTCTGACCTTTGTATCAATATATTTTTTTTCTTTTCAAGATCAGCAAAGAAGCTGCACGTAGTTAAACTGAGAGGAGGGTTTGGGTATTTTTGCTTGTTTGGTAGTATAAGAAGGTTGGTCTTTTATCATCAACGTGAGGTGAATGCTCAAGATCCATTTATTTGTAAAGGCAGTACGGGTTGCTCTGAGATCCGATTTTGCACACCACAGCAGAAGGGAATTGATGAGTCTGATTTTTCAAGTCAGAGTGCCAAGAAATGATGAGAAATGAAGAACACTGAGATTTTCTTCTTTCTGAAAAAATATTGGAAAAATATTTTCTACCAATAGATTGCTTTCACGAAATGACTTTCTGCTTCCATTTGGCAGTTATCGTTCTTGCTTTCTGTTAAAATATTTAACAAATGTAGTTGAAAATGGATGATAGAAAGCAAGAGAGTGGTATTTCTCTGTGAGGCTGTGAATATTCTTCACTCTGAAAGCAGATGCTTAAGTGCATACAAATTCACAGTGCAATAAAGCTCGGTGTTTGCAGCACTTACAAAACTGATGTGTTTTCTCCACTTAGCTGAGGGTGAGGAGAAATAAAGGTCACAGTGTCATTTATCCAAGTAGGATTTCTTCCAGTTGAGGATTCACAAGATATGTCAGTGCAGAGGAAGTGTCAAATGTTTTGATTTTCAAATCAAAAGAGAATGTTGCCTTTCTTCTTTATTTCTGTGAAAGTGGTTTCAGAGTAACTCCAAGAAAGACGAAATATTTCCTGCGAATCGAAGAGGCAGGATGTGTGGTCTCCTAGATACAAGGGCCACGGCTCCTCTTCACTTAGCTTCTGCATTGAGCCCCTGAATGTTTGTTTGAGGTGCTGCTTACTTCTGAGAGCAATCTTTGCCTTATTGAATAACTTTGTTTGCTCTTCTGTAGTGCATGAATGAGCATATTAATCTAACTATACAAGGAATGCTACTGCCAGCTGAGTCATCTTCATATGTTTGTCCATAAAATATTCATATAACAGGGACAGCTGCATCCTTCTGCAGTCTGTTCTTTTTAGAATTCCTAGGACTGTTCATAGATACCAGTTGTTTTTGCAGCAGGACCTCTCAGCTGCCCTCCCTTTCTGCCCCTCGTGGTCCTTTTTATCCCTTTCTGCTGAAGACGCTCAAATCACTACCAGAGCAGCACTGATGGGATGGGAAGAAGCGGCGCATCCAGGCTGTGTAATCCTTATCCATTCCAGCCCCCACGAATTCTTCTTTAGACTCTGGCTTTGGTGCTCGGTGGGGGAGACTGCATTCAGATTTCCAGGGGTGTTTGAAGAACAGTGTGAAAATGACTTTAACTTTGTCTGCTCTAAATGGATTTCAGATACAAGCATCTGCAGTTTGTTGAGGCTGTTTGCCTTGCTTGTTCCCTGCTGTTGGCATTATGGAGATAATGGTGAAAAGCTTTATCAACGTGTTTTCTGAATATAGTTAGCAATTTCTGTGAGATAAGGAAAATACTGAATCAGTGCCACGTATTTGATAATTTGTAAGTTATACCAAAGCGTTGCAGCAAACCTGGTCACTTAACGGGATTGATCTTCTGTCTTTATCTTTTAAGAGAGCGTCATGTTTTCAGATGATATTTCGTCTACATGTTTTAATGTAGTCTGAGACTAAATAGAGGCGTATCAAAGAAAACTGAAAAGCCAACGCAGCACTGACATGCACATGAGAAAGCTTCCTTTGAATTCATCAGTGGGGTTATTACATGAGTAGTTCTAGAGCATGAGTGATCTGCTTTTTTCCCTCCCCCCACATAGCCTTCCTAATACTGTTCTCCCAAAGGATTAATTCCAGCATGGCACACCATTTAACTCTTCTGGAGCATCTAGACAATTGCTTTTAGAAATGCTTACTTATACTCCTACTTTGAGATCTTGTTTTGGAGATGCCTTTTTTAAATTTAATGTGTATATGTCTAATCTATGCAAACCTGGAAGTTTTAGGTGATATTTGCAGTTTGGTCACCATTTAAGGTTAGCCTTGTTTCCTTGAGATGATAAAAACCTAATCAAGAGCGTTCAGTTAAATCCAAGTGTTGCTGTGAAGTTTTTGTCACCAGCTTTGACTAGTTAGCTCACCTGGTACAATTAGAAAGCAGTGTGCTGACTGGTAAAGAAGAGGAAAAATCCTGTGTGTAGGGGCTTTGTTTGTATTGTCTAAATTAAGACACCTGAGTAACTTCATCAGGGATATATTTAGGGGAGAAAATCTATACATGACCCTGCATGAGGACAGGATGCTCACTCAGCTTATATGCCTATGCAGTGATAACAGTATTTTCAGAAAATAGGGCCAGACATACTCAAACTCACTGGTGCCACTCTTTTTTTTTTTATTATTGTTTTTGTTTTCTTGCCCTGTTCTGGATTGCATGCTTCAGCTATTATTCCCTGCTCTGAGAGCAGCTGAAGTAGCAGAAGGGTAGAAATGTCTGAAATGGGTGGAACAGCAGCAGCTCAGGTCAGAAGCCACTGCACTGCTTCTCAGATAAGTAATCCCAGCTCATGAGTCAGAGGCTTAAGACTTTAATAGATGCAGCTCATGGCAATTAGTGCTGCAGTAGGATGGCCTTGAACCATGTTGCATGATGTTACAAGTAGGAAAGGTAAGGGAAGTACTCCAGAAAGTTAATTCAGTGTCTCCTGTAAAGAGGAGTCAGGGTAAGAGCAGTGTGTTTGAGACTTAGTTGAGATGTCAGAGGTGCCCCAACAAACAGGTGGGAGTACTAAAAGAATAACGCAGTGCTTCTGAACGGAAATGCATGGAGAGTTGTGAGCTTGCTTCTTCCAGATCTGTGTTTTTTCCCCCCCTTTGCCAGTGTGGAGCCAGGGGAGGTGAGGGCGGCAGGATGGGCTGGAAGGGCAGCCAGCACACATTGGTTTGTTGTGAGTCCTCAGCATCAGGAATCAGGCAGGGCTCTCCAGTTTGAAAGCAATTGAAATGTAAGAAGTAGCTATGAACACAACTGGTGGGACTGCATAACCAGTGTTAGTATTTGCACTTTTTGAAAAGTATTTCCTAGAGAACCAGATCTTTTTTCCCAAGAACACTTTCTGTACTAGTAGACACATACCTTGGTTTACTTGCAATATTTTTCTATATAAAGATTTCATTTACATGCATGGATATCATCAAATCTTTCTTGCTCTTACAACAGAGGTGTTCTATAACAATCCTTTTAAGAGAACAATTTTAGGAAGCATTTTACTTCATTTTTTTTCAGCTTTTGAGGGCAGGATATCCAGAGTGGAAGTGCAGGCTTATTGCTACAGGCTGTCAAACTTTTTAAAATCTTCTTAAAAAGTGCTCTAAATGTTTACATATCTTAGCTCTGCTGTATTACAAAACGTGCAGTATGATGTGCGTGTCTGAAATGAAAGTGCCACAACAGGATAAAGATGAGAGAAAAGCTGGGGTGCAGGTAATAAATTCCTCACTCCAGAAGATAGAGTGGAGCTTCTCTGTGAAAGTAACAAAACTTTCTCTGCTGTAACAAGTTATTTAAATGCACCTCAGAGGCTGGCTATGTAGATATTGTACACTGGTTACAGTAAAGAGTGTATAATGGAATATAGCTGACTGTTTTTTGTGAATTATTGATGGTGTGGTCAACAAAGATTGTTCTTAGAGGCCAGTAAAGGTTTCCTATCTTTGATAAATAAAGCTTAATACTTCTGTCTTGCATGTTTATTTGCTACAGACCAACTTAATTAAATGCAAAATACTTTTTTAAAGCAACTCCAGTGCTGTGTTTTTAAACTAACTTAAGTGGGAGATTCATTTTAGTGTGCCATCTACCCACTGTATCTTGTGACTAAGTGGTATAAATCGAAGCTGCTTTGGGAGGAGCAAGAAACTATGGAGAGTGGGGAAATACCTGTCTCCAAAACCTTAACCTGGTGACACAGTGCTGGCTTCAGAGCTGTAATTGATCTCTAAAGTTGTCAATCAAGGAAGCAAATACAGTTGAATGTATGTATGTGTTTAACTCTTCCACTGTTACTAGATTGTCTTTCCCTTTACAGTGGTTTTGATTGTATTTGCTTCTGTGAACGGAGAGTTGAAATAAACCTCAGAGCTTTAGTGATGAAGATCTCAAATAGTGCTACAGTGTCAAAGTGTGCCTCTTTCTTTTAAGGAGAGAGCAAGTTAACAGAAGTGCTATGTGCTGGTTATAGGCTTCTTCGAGTGTCCAGAGGATGGTAACGCCTAGATTGTTTACAATTACTTCTACATCAACTAAGCTTAGTGTCTCTCTTCCCTTGCAGTGAGTACATGCGAGAAGTTGATTGAAACCCTTAATTGCAGGGCACCGTGATCAGAAAGTTCCATTAATCACTGAAACTGATTTTTCCACATTTCTCAGAATGTGTTTTAGATGTTGTCATACCAGACACAGCGGGCTTGGATTCTTCACCATGTTCAGTAGAGGGCACCTCTTTCTGTTATGTGGAGATGCTGCTTCTCTTTTTATTCTACAAGATGTATATAATCATACTTTTAAAAAGTTAAATATAAATCACAGTTTCATCACAAGCAGAAGACAAAGCTGTTGTGCTCCTGACATCACAGTAGTTTGTTCGTGGCTTCCTATATGCTGTTCTGTCCTGCTCTCTTGAGCAGCCAACGTCTTTAACAGCAGGCAAACTGAAGAAAAGCCCATGGGACCAATTGAGGGAAGTGTCCCCTTCCTCTCATTGTATGAGTGCACACTGAGTATTGGAGTGTTGTTCATCTCAGTCTAGTGAAATAGTGGAATGATAAAGATACAAGTTCCAACAGAAGGCTCGGCCACATCACTGCTCATTTTTCAGTGGCTTTCTTGCTGACTGTCTCAGTATGAGAGAATGAGTGATGGCAAAGGCTGAGCTATGTTGTTCTCTCACACCAGCATGCCCATGATGTGAGTTCCCGATTAAATGTGAAAGTAGGTTTACTGGACACTTATTTCTGTGCATCTTGTGTTGCTGGCTGAAGGAAAAAAAACAACCAAACAACTCCATCCTGCAGAAGCAACTGTTTCAAAGCCAGGCCTTTATACATAATAGCTAGTTCATGTGGTAGACAAACAGGCAGCCTAGCATAAACAGAACACCAGAGTTTAGCATTCAACCATATTGGGGGGGGAGGAGGGAGGGTTGGGGATCATGCTATAAATACAAGAGAAAACAAAAGAGGTCTTTCTTGCTTTCTTGGCACCTCCTTAATAAATAAATAAATCGGTGAGCACAGTGTGTGTGTTTTCTGCCCTGTCTTCTGTATCCCATTTAGCTTCAGTTCAGCTAGCTTGGAAGAGACTTCTTCCACAATGCAGATTTGCAGAAGTCTTTCCCAGCTGATGAGGCACACCACCAACTATTTTGTTATCCTCTGTTTGTTTCTCTTCTGTTTCTGCCTGAAGAATGCTCAACAAGTTAGAGTGGCTAGACGCACTCTGCATTTGTTGAGTGGTCTCTGCTGTAAGATCATGAGCTATAAATGGGTGTGAGAAGAGAGCCTGATTTATGACTAGCAGCAGATGGGCTGCAGCATGGACCTGCTGCTTGCCAGGGTACAGGGCTGTGGCGTGGCTGGGCTGGCAGCAGGATGGTTGTTACACTGTGCAAAATGAGCATGTGACAGTGCTGCACATGGTGTGGAATTCTACAACTGTAAAGGTGGCAAAATCGGAGAAGGAACACACTTGTACTGGAGAATCTGGAAAAAAGGAAATGTTCTCCATGTTAACATATGGCCTCTTCAGGCACTAAGTAACTTAAGATTGCATTTGGATGGGGAAAAAAGTTTGTTTTATTTAGAGGAGCTAACATTAAAAGGAATGGATTTAAAAATAAGAAATCAACCCCTATCCTAAAGCTTTGTAAATCTATTCAGTTTTTGTCAAACAGTAATCTTTATTGTTTACAGGAAAACATGCTGGTCTTATCCCCAGTGAGAAGCCCCTTTGAGCATTTAAGTACAGGAAATGGAGGCGAGAAAGTACCATCCATTCCCAAGACAGGTCCAGTTATCTGTGACCTTACTCATGATAGGTGGTGGTTTGAACTGTTCTTGCAAACGTGAAGTCATGGAAATTCTGCTGTCTCACTGGGCTGTTACAGTACTTTCTCAGATGATAGGGGAAAAAAACCCTAACCTAAGCCCCTTTGCTGCAATTTTTGCACATTCCATCTTGTCCTGTTGAAATCAGTCAGAGTGCATCCCATCTTCATCTTTGCAGCTGCTTCTTTCATATTTGGAGACTGTTATGTGTCTCTGAAACCTTCTTTCCTATGGAATAAATACATCTAGTTCTTAAAATCTTTTAACGTGCTTCCTTTCCTCTATATGCTCTTTCTGTTCTTATCTGAACTCTCCATTGCCATGAGATGCTGGAAAGAAGATACAGTAGTTTGGCTGAGAACCAGAACCCCCTGAGTGAACCAGGAATAATCTGTCTGAACATCTGGCATGTCTAAGTACTGTGTTTACAGTGTGACATAGGCTTGTGTCGATCTTGGGATCTGCCATAATTCTTTTTTTTTTTTTTTTTTTTCTTTCCTGTACTGTACTGAATTTAACCAGTTATACTCTGACAGGGAATGAGGCAGCCTCTGGATTAAGCTATGCAGTAGTACTATGTAAGCTGATTTTCTGCTATTGCTGCTACAGCCATAAGGATGGGGAAATGTAAGGCAAGATTAGTTGGTGGACATAACAGTGTTTGTTAGAGCAGTTGGTGTTGTTGGGGGAGAGAAGCATGGTATGTGACACCTGAGGAATTCTATTTTCCAAAAAACTTTTTTTTTTTTTTTCTACCTTCCACCTGTTGTTGGTTTAGCAAAGGCCATTTTCTTTGCCTAACAAGTGGAAATTATTATATATCTATATACCTGACTTCAGTGTCAGGTGCTCATTTCCACAATCCTTCATTGTGCTTGAAGTAATCTGGGAGGAGAAACGTCTGCAAAAAGAGGAGTTTTTCAATTCTGTCACTTTTCTGCCATTGTGCAGCATAGTGCTGGCATGTGAACTAGGAGATGGGGAGGCTTGTGTAGCTGGTCAGGAAACACTATTAGAAATACATCTGGTTAATTATTAGAAATTAGTAAAAATTCTTTTTCCCTAATTTTATGGTTTTAGGCTTTTTTTCCAAGGAGATGTAGTAGAAAACAATTCAGTGTAATTCAATTAATACAAAATGCTATTTCATTATAGTTTATACCAGAGAATGACAGGAAATAGCCTTTTTTTCACCTGCCTTAATTGTTCAGGGCAAGCATGCTGTGCCATTCCTACTCAGCGGTGTATAGATTGCCTGCCTTGGTTTTGCTGTGGCTGATAGATCTTGCCAAGGATATTCAATATCTGTGCTAGGACTTGGCTGAACCTCGGCCACAGTTCTCAATATTTGATAACACATAGCTGGTTATCACAAGGCAGTAACCAAGAAGCAGTTGTAGAGCTTTGATGTGTGTTACTGCAGTGCAGCTGGTCGTCCTACAGAAGTGCCTGGAGGAAGCCACATTGCCTCTGCTTGATCTATTTATTTATACTAGAGGGGGAAAAAACAAAAACAAAAAAAGCAGCTCTACTATGTCACTGGATTAGTGCTGTAGTTGCCTGTTGTACCAGGGTACTTACAAATAGTGAAATCTAAAATAACCTTCACGAGGGCGTTTTCAGGTGTCATTGGTTTGTTCTGTAACTCCAGTATTGGCCTGTATTGATTAGCTGTGGATTTTCTCCGTAGTGTAAGCAAATGACTCTCTAAAGTGGCAATAAAATAATAGTGATATAAAACTGAAGTATATTCCTTGATTAAATTTCTTGGCAGACACTGAAATTATTTTGAGTGTGAACACATTTGTGCAATTACGCGTCTGCTCCTGTGGCAGCGTGCTGGGATATGTGCCAACACAAATTGTCTCTTTCTTGCAGTTTCATAAGCCAGAGTATTCTGCAAACTGTTTCTGGCTCCTGCTACAATGATAACATGAACTCAGTGATGAGTCTGCTACACCTGAACGTGAATCACATTCTACTTAGAGTTGTGCAGGAAGGAGGTAGAGAAGGAAGTCGTTGCCTAATTTAAAGAATCAGTGTCAACATCTATTATGCCTGTGAAAATCTTGTTGTAGACCTATGTTTGTGTGAATTCAAGGAAACTTGAATGAAAAACTGGCATAGGGATTCTTACTGTGTGCCAGGGATTCCTGTGAGTTGTGAAAGAATTCTGATTTTCTCATTTGACAGTTGATGTTATGGTTAACACAAAAAAAACTTAATCTAATGCCTTGCTTTCAATTTAGTGTTGGCATTTGGGCTGGAAATCAGCTGTGAATTCTGTGATGTTTTGACTGAGATGTTGGAGCGGCGCTTGCTGAAGCAGGACATGAAATTCAGTATTTTGTTCTGATAATGTAAATAATTGCTTGCAAGAATACTTACTGAGCAAATCTCTCCTGTTGACTGTCTTTCGTTTTGTTGACATAAAGATCCCACAATTTAATCTCAAGTTCAAGATATTCAATCAGCAAGTGGGTTTTTTACTTGATTGGGGCTGAAACTGTAGACACATCACTTACGGAAGTTTATAATGACTCTTCAGAAAATCCTATTTGAGATTCTTAACAAGCAATCTAAAGTTCTCTGAATTGTTCCATTTAGAGATAATGCGTTTGTAACAGTAATTTGTGGTGTTTTTGTTCTTTGAAATGATTGTAATGCCTGTGTTGCTAAGTACGTGCATGTTTAAAATCTTAATTTGAGGGAAATTGAAGGAATTTGTGTAAAGAGGAAGAAACAGACTTGTACTTAGATCTGAAGACTTGCTCGGAGTTGCATGCTTGTTCTCGTAAGAAGACTTGAGAATTCACTGTTGCCTCGAAGTATGGTTTGTATCATGAGTTGTATCACTCCAGATGTATGTTAAGTTCCTGCTCCATATTTTAAAATTGAATCATTTCCTTGTGGTGTTTCTGTTGAGAGGGGAGAGCACAGTTTCATACTGAAAGAGCACATGAGCTAATTACCTTGGGGTTTTTTGGTCATTTCTGTTTAAATACTCTGTTGTAAGGAAGAACTTGATCACCGGTAGCTGCCTTATTTTAGAAGCAGCGATACAGTAGGCCTCAACAGCACGATAAATGGGTTTTGTGTTATCAAAACACTTTTGTGGTGTTCTCTGTTGAGATAGAGATACTGCAACTGGGTTTTGTAGCTTGAAAACTCTGATTTGCTGCTGTTGCTGTGTCCATGCTGATGTATGTGCTTTACAGTTTAGATAAAGGGTACTGAGGCGGCAAATACCATAACATTTCAAAACTGAAAGTAAAAGGTGTGGTGAAGTTCAGTGATTCAGTAATTCTGAAAAAGAACTGGCTTCACTATTGAAAATATGTATTCAGCACCTTGGAGGATTGGCGCAGTTCCTGCAGCTTTGGCTGAGAACAGGCAGGGCTGGGATGTATGGCACTTCTGTAGTCCTGCAGCAGCATTCCTCTGGTGCTTGCAGTGGAGTAAGGAAGGAATAAAAATAGCAGCGGTAAACTTTCCATCAGTATTGCTCGAAGCTGAAGCCCAGAAGGAAGAAAAATAAATGCAGTATCACATGGTTATAAGGATTTTTTTAATGATAATGCTTAGTCTGTACAGAGTGCTGTCAGCCAGAAAGCTTTTAGTACTTCACAAACGCATGCTGTTGTTTCAGAAAACTGAGGTGGGAGCACAGCGCAAACCTCATACAGCTAAACACGTTAAATGGGAGGTAGCTGTGTCCCATCCTGTCACTGTAGTCTGCTGATAGCAGTATTCCCATCCTTTCCCTGTCACACCAACCTGCTGATGTATCTGAAATCTGTCGTTAGTCCATACAGGAGTAAGTAGGTCAGTCAGGGATGTGGATTCTTGATGGCTGACTGGAATGTGTTGGTGATGTAGCTGGACCTGGCTTGAGCTGGCCAGCAGTAGGTGCCTACAGCTGCACTGCTGTTTGTTTTCTTTTTCCTGTGCTCCTAGCAAATGTAATCCCTAATCCATGTGACCTACTGGTGGGATTCTGGGAGCAGATTACACTGGAGAACTGTGCCATCTGATCTGTACCTATAGGTTGGGGGAGTAGAAATGCTTGCATCTTTTACAATGCAAGTAGCTTTACGCTTCTCAGTAACTGATTTTGTCTAGGGCAAGCACGCTCCTCTTTCTTTCTTTCCCTTATTTTCTTGTCAAATCACTGCTTTGCATGCGCTACTGGCAATGGAGTCCCCTCCTGCATTGCCTCACCTTGGGCCCCTCCCTTGGGCCTTCCTTGGGCCTCGCTGTCCCTCAGAGCCATTTCCATGGAGACCAAAGCGCTCTGTTTCAAGAAAAACGTTTTTAGGAGCTGCTGTTTGGCCAGTGGAAGGACTTACTTCCTTAACGCGAGAACAAGTTGTAGCAGAGTGCCTCTTTTCTCTTTGTTCCTCCCTTGTATGCCACTAGTTTCCATCTGATTGCTGTCTCTTATCCATGACCGCCCTTCCTCGTTTCTTCTATTTCACTTTCTTTATCGCTGTTCTGATTGCATAAGAATCTTTTATCACCACCAGGAGCTTGCAGAGAGAGGGGAAGGGGCCCCTCCTCCGCTCTCCAAGCGTACTGCATGTTAAGGCCAAAATCCACGGGCTGTTCTGTAACTTGGCTGAGCGCTGCTCGCTGAGTCACTGCCCGGACAACGTCATGAGGGCTCAGAACGTGCCAGTGCCAAGCTGTGGCCATCAGTGCCAGGGGCCTCACCCCTGTCATTATTCATGGCTCTTGCTTCTGAGCTGTCACGTGTCCTTCGGCCTTACAGTAAATTGTTCATGCAGATGTTTCTGCTGATGTTTGTGGTAAGATTTCGGTGTCATCTTCTGGTTGATGGTAAAGAGCTTGAAGAGATAAATCTGTTACAGTGACTCTTGTGGCTTGGACAGTTGGACTATCCCTGACGAAAGTGATCCAAGAGATTCTTAGTGGATTGTTATTAGGGATACAAAACAGAAACAGCATTCCATCAAATGACAGGCTGGCTGCAGCGTGCACTGTCCTTATACTCTTCTTAAGATTACCACCTTGCCTTTCTGAAGAGTTGAATACTGAAAATTTGTAATATTTTGGTGATGAAGGGCTACTTTAGACATATCACTTTTTTTTTTTTTTTTTTTTCTTTAGTGATACTATAGACTAGCTCTGGCTTCAACTAGCACACTGTGAAATTGAGATTGTTTCTTTCTAGTTGCTTGTGGTGGTGACAGCCAGATGCTCAATTTGCAATATAAGCTGTTTTCAGAAACAAAATAACACCAAAAGGAGCGAAAACAAAGAAAATCAATGCCAGAGAAAATTGCAATGCTAAGGCAATTACATTAAAGGAATTCTTTCTCTACCCTATACTGCCTTGTTATCCTGTGATTCTCATCCACACATCTGTTTCTGTGCTTTGCTTAGATTGTAAATGTTTTAGAAATGGTCTATGTCTAAAAAATGTATCGTGATATTGGGGGGGGCTTTGGATGGTACTGCAAAATCTACCAGCATCAGTACAGTTGTGTTCTGAGTGCTACATATATGCACTTGTTCCCATCGCATTTTTTATGTTCTGATGTTAATGTATTTCTGCCTGTTTTTGATACGATGCAACAACTGGTAGCTCAGCAGAATGGAGGCATAGTTTCCATCTGCAGCCTTCAGAGGTACCTGCCTCTGACCTACCCCGCTGCAGCTGGTATGACATCCATGAGGATAATGCTTTGCTCTGGGGTTCTGTTAATGTACAAACTCAAATCAGCCAGGCTTTACTGCGTGCTGGACTTTTTCTGACCGTAAAAGGGGGAAAAAATTCTCCTAAGAGAGCTTTACAACATCTCTTTTAAAACATCAGGCCATGGCTGCATTGATAGACCACCAACGTGAGCTACTGCTTGGTTACCAAGAGGATAAAATTCTCCTCTAGGGAGATATTTTTATACAGTTGCTTATTCATGTTACAGTGGATGTGAAAAGCACTCTAATGTTCAGCAGCATAAAAATATTAAGAAAATTCCTCTCACACAGAATCTGTAATACAGCCTAGTTTTAATCTGTGATAGAACCAGGTTGGGTGGTCAATGTTGGATTATTCTTCCATTCTGATTTTAATCTCTTTTGCAAGCACCCAATCATTTGACTGCTTAAAAGTCAAGTGCTATCAAGCTCTGCCAGATACCTCAATCAGCATATCAAAGGAGTTGGAAAACTTCCAGGTGTACATTGACTGTAGCCTGAACCGGAGCTTTTGAGATATATACTTTTATATTCATAACCATTTCAATGGGACTGTAGACAGTGTAGTCTGAGAAAAAGACATATTCTGCACAGATTATCTTCCAATAGAAATATTCTCAGTTATTCTTTATACAGCTTGCAATAGAAAATAGAGTTAGACATAGAAACCTTCTGGATAAATAATCTATAACCAGCTGAGAAATAGCTTTGATTTGTAGCTTCCTTAACAAGTTGTGGTAATCAAATAGTACTGTACTCTTCCTCCTACCCTCCTACCAACACTGTCTGTGCCATTTCCCAATTCCTTCGTATTTTGCAAGCTTAGAATTGATGATGATGTTAATTTAGCTTCTGCTTATTTGCAGTTGTGAAACAGCACATAGGATAGACAACCTACAGGCTAGACAGGAACATTTGGGAGCCATCCAAGACTTGCTTTGAACCCAGAATTTTATGAAATGATGTATCTTTATAATTGCAAAATAAGGTTGCCATATTTAAAGCAGGAAGAGAGAAAATGAGGATTAATTTACAGCAATCATCAACAGGGAAAAAATGAACAGAACTACCCTTCTTAGGCTCTTTGGTATCTTCATCTACACCAGTAAGGCAGTTTGGATTTTTTGTTCCAGCTGTGTGGAAAGAAAGGAGGGGCAAAAGGCTAACTGTATTGTTTAATGATGGAGAGGCTGGAGAGGTTGTTAGCTTACAGAATATCTAATTGAAATTCCTGGAGTGACTGTAAGTATGGGGAAGTCTCATTTCTAATTTGCTATGCTGCAGAATGAAAGAGGTGTTCGTGAAGATGGTGGAGATTAACAAACTGACATTCCTCCTATGAGGGCAACTCTCTTCAGCCTATATAAACTATGATTCTTTACTGTTGTATTTTAGAGTTACAGATGTGTAAATTTACATTTCTCTGGAGCAGATTTTTAAAGTGCAGTGGATGGGAGGGATGTTTGGGGATTTTTTTTACCCTATTTTTTTTTTTCTTTGATGATGCAGAATCTGTTTTTTAAAGTGATATTTCTTTTCTCTACAGGTATGGCGTTAGTCCTGAGAACATTATTCTATATGGTCAGAGTATTGGTACTGTCCCTACAGTAGACCTGGCATCTCGGTACGAGTGTGCAGCAGTAATCCTTCATTCTCCTTTGATGTCTGGATTACGGGTAGCATTTCCTGACACTAGGAAAACCTACTGTTTTGATGCTTTTCCAAGGTACGTGTAAATGTCATCATGAGGATGATTGTTCTATACTCGGTGCACTGTTAGGTGTTTAAAAAGGAATAGTCATGCAACTTTCTGGGCAACTTTTACTTAATTGTCACCTGCATTTTAAACTTCAGGAGTGCATACCTGTTGAGATTTACCAAGCAAGAAACAGGCTGATATATCAGTTTCAAACTGATGTGATATGTCAACAAACAAACAATTCCTAGCGTTTACTACTATTATTTTTTATCCTGTCTTTGTGGTATGGGTTGTTAATAGAATTTTTATGTCATCAGGTTTGGATAAGTACCTTAACAACTGTTAATGCCCTGTTAAGTTCTTCAGACTAATGAATAGCAAATTAGTACCTGTACTCTCTTAGCATGTTGGTTGATTTCAGAAGGTAACGTGGTATCATGAAATGGATGTGCTGTTTTCAAGTCACTTGTTAATATATTGCTGTGGTTTTACCAAAAAGGGTATAGATGGTCACTGCTTTGAAGGGAGGGAAAGGAGAGAGGCAGAGGCTAGAGCATTAGCCTGGAGTGGGTCACTTTTCAGCTTGGCTCTGTGTTTTGTGTGTATTCTCAGGTATTGCACTTTCTATTGCTTCCTTAACTTTGATCCTTTTATGTTAAACAGTTTTACACCTCTGTTCCTATGTCCATTCTTTTTGTTTCTCCCTGATGAGGATCATGTCAGATCCTAATGTCTGTGACCAAAGTAGAATGACTTACTGTCTCTTTTGGAAGATTTTAAGCTTGTTTAAGAAGCTGTAGGTTATTTTACTTATGAAAAACTATATGCAAGTGTTCTCAAGATGCAACACCTGCCTTTATAGCAGTGTCTCACTTGAAAAGAAATTGCATCAGTTCCAGTTATTAGATGCAGGAAGAGCAGGTGTTTTAGGAATGTTTTTATTATTTCTGCATGTCTGCACTGGACATTTGCAGGGATCTGGTATTCCAGAGTACCATTCTGATGCTTTTTTTTTAATTTTTATTTTAGGGTTTGTTTTGTTTTGTTTTCCTCTTGAAGGGATTTGGCTCTTACTGAATGGAAATTTACAAAACCATCTTCTTGTAGTGCTGATACAACAAACCATATTTCCTTGATTTCATAGCTATTTTTTTTCTTTCCCCACAGCTGAAGTCTTTATATTATTACTCAGTGACTCTGTAAAACTTCACTAAATTATAAGTTGCACACTTTAGCATTTGAGATTGGTTTTATTAACCTCCTACAGGTGTTTTGTTGTTGCGACTTTGAATAGTTAGACTTCAGGTAGTGTTAGAAGTGGATTGCTCTGGAGAGAAGATTGTGAGATATTTTAGCGATCAGTGTCCCGCATCAGGGTGGTGACAAAGCTGTCTGTGGACAACTGAGATTGTGAGAGGGGAGCTGTTCTCTTTGTAGCAACATATACAGACATGGGGATAAAAAGCTGAGTGGTCCGTGGAGGGGAGAAGACAAAGCAAAGGACTCAGTGGAGTTTTGTGCAAACTTATCTTTGCTTCAGAAGGCGGTGTTTGCAGTAAGTGTAGTAGGGGATACTCAGAGCGTTACTCATGTTTGTTTTATTTTCATGACAACAGATTAAAGTTAGAAAGTGGGGGAGTGTGAAAGCCATAAATGTGTGCCTGAGCAGCCACAAGTAATGGTGGCTGTCACACTTTGTGTCCAGTCTCCAAATTTAGTGTTCTTCCACAGAAGTTAATGTAAGATGCTGAAGGTGCAGTCAGAATTTGGAACTGTTGTACACAAGCTTGGTCATCATCCTCAAACCTTGAAAGTTATATTTATAAATGCTTCTGTTAGAAAAAATCTGGAGCCTTAAAAATGGCTCCGATTACAAAACTAACAGTGATTAGCTGATAGCAGCCAAATCAAATAAATAGTAAATAAAAGGTGGTTGGGTGGAACCCTAAAAACGCACTGTATCACTTGAGTATTTTGTTTTTAACCTACTGAGCTGTTCAGTGCAGTCAGTCTGACTTCACTTAGGCTGTAAGCAGTGAAAATAAACAGCAGTGTGCTTCTATGAATGTGTGCAGCTCAGACGTCCATCTTCACGGCAGGAAACAAAATAGTTCTGTGTGCACCTACAGTGAATTGCTATTATGTACATTTTATGCTGGGGCTCCGTGAGAATGTGGTCTCTGTAGATTTTTCTAGCTGCAGAGCAGTGTGGCTGAGCATACTAAGTGAGTCTAACGTGCAGTTTAAATACTGCCTTATGAGTCGCTGAGTTGGCAATGGGACACGTTCCAAATTTCTGCAAAATACCAATTTCTAGTTTAACGGCCTGGGAATATATGTGGAAAAAAATAGTTTCATTATCTGAATACTGGAGTGAAAGGGATTTCCTGGTTTCCTACAGTAAATGAGACCTCAGTTTGTAGCCACTGAAATGTTGTATAAACATCTCTAACTGCATGTGACTGACCTGCTTTGCCACATTGTGGTCATGACACATCAGGACAGACCCTTCACGGGCCTAAGATTTCGGTTTACTTAGCATTTTCATTATAAAATATGTACATTTGGATATGATACTAATTTGGAGATGAATTCAGGGGAGGGGAGGAATCTGCATTATTCTGATGTCTTTCATGTTCTTGAGATAATTTTCTATATTCAGCATAGTTGCACACAACTCGAATTTCAGACAGGCGAAGTGAAATAGGCTGTTTTAATTTGAAGTAACGCTTTTCTTCTTTAAATGACAAATCTGTTTTCTGGAGAAGTACTTATTGATACAGAGACCAAAATGCGTTTACACTCAGCTATTTACTGGAAAGCAATGACTGTTCTGTAGAATACTAAATGCAGAGATTTGTGTGTGAGAGGTTTAGTGCTTTATTTTACATCTTAATTTTTAATTAACTTCATATTTTCATAAATCTTCTTTAAGCCTGTTTCTAAATTGGTGTATGCTGGCATCTGTATTTTTTATCATTGTAAGCAATTAGCCTGGTTACTTTGTAAAGTCTCTATCCAATCTTACCAAAATCATGCTCTCTTGTTCTTCAGCACAGGCAAATCCAAACACTCATTAGATAGTGTAAGGAAATAAACTTGTCTTCTATCACACCAAATATTACTGGCACTCATTTTTCTGCTCACTTTTACATCACGTCCTGAGCCAAAGCACAGTTATGTCATTGGCCAATTCCTCCATTTGATGATGGAACGCAGAGCGTGTTAATTAGCACTTGGCACCTGTACACTGATCTGGAATTAGTGGTAACTACTGACATGGAGTGGCTGTCTGGAAATAAGAAAAGACAGTCAGAGAAGCCTGGTGTTCACCAGCTTGACATTCATGTGCTACCAACGTGCGTCCTAACTGGAGTTTTGTGGGCTGAACTCAAAGGTGTGAGGTGCCACTCTTCCCTTTCTTCAGACTCCATCCTCCTGTGTGAGATGACCGCTGGGTACATTGGCCTGCAAAGCTTGCTCTAAGCCCGCTGTTCATAGCAGAGCAAAAAATGCCATGTGAATTTTGTTTGGTTTCAGTTAAAATATCCTTGCGTAACACGGTTTCCCCCACAATTTTCTGCCATTTGAACTTAGACAACTAGTACAAAGAACAGTTGTTTGTGGGTTTTTTCTTCTTCCTGTTTCTACCTAATTTGGGAGTTTCCAGCCTCATGAGCTGAGACTGTTTTTGCATTAAGTCTTACAACTGGAATGTAGTTAATTGGTTCCTAATCTGTTACACTGGAAGGTGATAATGCATAATGTCCACGCTGGTGGCATGTCTCATTAAATCCCATTTGCCTCTCAGTAAGTTTCCTCAGTGGCTTCTGTGCCAGGTGCACTATTCACTGGTGGTTCAGGTGCCAAACTTTATTTGCACCACTGCCTGTTGGGGCTCCTGGCCATCAGAGCTGGAGGTGTGATAGCAATGGTAGTGTGGGCTCCGTTCTACACACGCGTTCGGAGAGTAGGCCTTGTTCTTTATTATTGGGGCACAATTCCAGGGTTTTGCAGCCAGTTAAAAACAAGCATTGGTAAGCTGATCGTGTATGGATAGTTAAGCCACAAACTGAGCAATGTTTTCCTTTTTCCCTCTCCAGCATTGACAAGATATCTAAAGTCACCTCTCCTGTGCTGGTAATCCACGGTACCGAAGATGAGGTGATCGATTTCTCCCACGGCCTGGCAATGTACGAGCGATGTCCACGAGCAGTAGAGCCACTCTGGGTGGAAGGGGCTGGGCATAACGACATAGAGCTTTATGCACAGTATCTAGAGAGACTAAAACAGTTCATATCTCACGAACTTCCCAACTCCTGAAGAAGCCTACCTGATTTTACCTCAGTTACTGTGAACGGAAGAAATTACCTGGTTTTGCACATGCTTTAACTGGATAGCTGTCATAGCTTTATACTATGAAGAAATACCCTGTCTTTAGGGTGTTCTAATCAAACATCTGATGAAATTTGTCTTTTATATCTGGAAATTATTCTACTAATGCACACAATATGGTCAACTACTGTAATTCCAACAATTTTTAGCTTCGTTGCCCTGAAAGAAGTGGGGATACTAGCTGCTTATGGGGACACTTTTTACCTAGTGCTGTATTAATTGAAGATCGGTTTTCTCTGTCTCACTTCTGATTGTTTCTAATTCTGTCCTACGAAGACTTTTTTTTTTTTTCCAGTGTTCTCAGTATGTGGAACACAACTGTTATGAGCTACAGCTTGTTCTAAACCATCGGCCGTGGGTTCAATCTAAAGGAGTACTTTCTTTGTCAAGTTTCTAGCTGTGGTATTGTAACTGGAAAGTTATTGTGATGAAGTCCCCCCACCTTCCCTTTAGTGTTCTTTTGTTAACTTACTGATCTTCCCAAGTAAATTATTGAAATATACTTTTTCCTGATAATAAACAAACTACTATATGGGGCGAAACTCTGTAATGACTTCTCCATTACTTGTATAAACGTAACTGGAATATTCTCAAATGAACTACGAACAAAATTGCTCTTGTTTAAAAATAAATGTGTAAATTTACTACTAGAAAACTCATTTTAATATTCAGATGATCTGAATAATAGCCATAACAGACATTTCCTTCTGTAAAGCATTCCTGTAGACTTTTTAAAAGTACTGTACATATTTGAATTTACATTGTGCATAGATTCTTAATTGGTAGTTTTAAGTTAAGTCTAGCTACAATAAACTGCAAAATTCCGGTTTGTATATGATTGAATACATTTTGTTAAAATATGTTTTTATCCCTATATTATTTTGCTATTAAAGTTTTATAAAGTTTCCAGGACAAAAAAAAAAAAAAAAAAAAAAAAAAAATTTACACATTTATGTTTTGAAGAATTTATGTAACTAAATTTTCATTGAGCTGATCTTTTTAGTTCAGGAGTGATTTGATTCTCTGACACTGGAATCGCACAGATTATGCATCAGAAATGCAAAACACTTACAATTGTTACACTACTAGCATAGGTCTAATTTTTCCAAATGTTAAGGCCTTAAATGTACTGTAAGCCTCAGATTGTTGTACAAATTGATCGCGGTTGATTGCAGTTTGTGTCCTGTTGCTGGAATGCAACACAGTGATTGTAATGGAATAAAGGATGCATGGATTAGATCTCGCTGCATTACTGAATCTTATTTGGTGCATCGTTTTCCCACTACAAGAAAATGCAAAGTACTTGAATTGTGTTATTTAATTCCTTCCTTCCAAGGAAAACGATCCTGAAGTGGAAAGTCTTGTTTCCTTGCAGCTTGGTATGTAAATCAAATGTTGAAAAGATTACTTTTAAGTGGCATCTGGTTGTTCTTTAAATAACAGATAAGCACACTATAGATGAGGGGGAATGGTTTCAAACTGAGACGGGGAGGTTTAGGTTAGATATTAAGAGGAAGTTTTTCACTCAGAGGGTAGTGAGGCACTGCAACAGGTTGCCCAAGGAGGCTGTGGATGCCCCATCCCTGGAGGCGATTGGCGCTAGGGTGGATGTGGCTCTGGGCAGCCTGGCTTGGTGGTTGGCACCATGCACATAGCACCTTGCTATGTGCAGGGGGTTGAGACTGGATGATCACTGTGGTCCTTTTCAACCCAGGCCATTCTATGATTCTGTGCTGTAGCATAGAAGAAAAGTTTGAAGTTGTTGTCATGAGACCTTGTGACAGACCTGCGGTGGATGGTCAGCGCTGCAAGTTTGTCTGTTGACGTTGATGTTGCCTTGGTGCCATTACTTTCAAAGGAAAGAAAATGGTATTTTCACTCACAGTGGTGTGGGGAGTGGGGGGAAATGATGGCACCCACCTGTGTGCAGTCAGTCGGGCTCTTACTGGGGGGGTTGCGCCTGTGTGGTTCAGGCTGAGCGTTAAATGCCCGAGCCCTGGGCATACCTAGCTGTTCTCCTGGGGATGCTTCAGCTGTAACTGGCTAATCCTCACCTCAGACTTGCCTCTCCCTTCCTCTATTTTGAGGAAATCTGCTCAATTTTTTTTTTTTTAATGTATTTTTTTAAATGCGAACCTTCCTAAATCTGTGGCCTAATGATAGCCCTTGTAGATGCATTGCTGTTCTTCTGCATTGTCTGCTTTGCTTTGCAAAGTTTATCCATGTTTAACTAATGCAAATATGTTCTTGTTAATTAGAGTGATAATTAGTGACCTATCAGTGGTGCTCTGAGCTTCTTCCCTCTAAATCAGCAATCTGCTCACCTGTTGGTTCCCTTAAACCATTTTCCTTGCAGCTCTGTGTCCACTGAATACTTCTGAGGTGAGTTGTGATGTTTTTAATGTTTCCTGGCAAGTCCCGTAAAGAAAATAAATAGTAGTGGCCTTCTTTATGCTGTGTAAACTTTTAGCTTCTCCCCTGTACCAAGGCATCACTGTTTTGGGCATTTCAGAGCACTGCTGCCCATCAGCATTAGAGTTATTAGTTAAAATCTGTGGCCAACTCATGAAATGGTTTATCAGACAGCGAATTTCAGATCCCCGTTTGTTTAAAGGAATAGGAATTTGAGATGTAGGAGAAGGGGAAGATGTGAGGTTATGAAAGAGAAACTTTGGATTGGTCTAAAAAAGTCATTTGCTGCAGCAAACTGCTAACATTGACTCATTTAAATGCATAACGTGGGCTTTCATGAGAACTTGCTATGCATATTTTAGAGCTACCGAGGTGTCACTGTGAAGATGGCTGTGTGTGTGCCTGGGTAAATTATGCAATGGGCCTTCCAGGAGTGTAAATAAGTAACATTTTTTTCCACCCCTTCTTCCTGTGTGACCTGCTAACTTTGTTTATACGGCGCAACGGCATCTGCAGTCCGACTCTGTTTTTTCCAAGGAGGTGAGCTGTGCTCTCCTATCAGGAGCTGCCTGAGGTTTGTACTTCGAAACAGAGCAGAATATTGGTTTCACCTTCAGAGGTTCTGTTTTGCACAGGGTTGGATGTGTGTCCTTTGAGGTTTACGTAACTGTTAACTTGTGCTTGCACTGAGATCTCTCACCCTTGTTGCTTCTGCTGTGCTTTTTACCCCAGTTCAGCTCCAGGCACTGACCCATCTGCTATGGAAATACCCAAACCTGTATTTACACGTAGTATTGTCCTTCTCTTTAATAAACCCATATCATATTTGCTTTTACTGTATGTTGTTAAGCACAGCAGAGAAACTATTGAGCACTAAACCTTTATTCTTACCTGGAAAATCCTTTTCCCCCAGTTCTGCTGTCACAAATGTAAATTAATGATCTTATTTAAGTCCATCTCACTGACTTCTCCAAACCCACCCTCCCTTTTTGGTGCAATTCCCCACCATCCAGTGCTGTGACTTGCGTTGTGACTGTGGTGGTTTATCCTCCTGGTGCTGATGAAGAGGAGGATGGCTCTGGTGGATGGGCCAAGCCCCAAATTACCTGCTGCATCTGTATTGCTTTCCAAGTCCTGCAGGGCTTCTTCCTCCAAACTGAGTTGGGTTTCAGAGTGAGAGATTGCTTTCAGCTGTGAAATATTTGGGTCTCGCAACTTTGTTACAGCAGAGATAAGCTGCTCCTTGGGGCAGCAGTTCTGCTTGTCTCTGCCAGGTGTGGGTTTGCAGAAACCAAAGTATTTCTGCAGAAAATGTTGGAGCAACACGCGTGGAATCATAGAATCGCTCAGGTTGGATAAGACCTTCAAGATCATCAAGTCCAACTGCAACCTAACCGTACTGCGGTGGCATGCTCTGTCTCTCTCAAAAAAAAGAAGAAAAAAAAAGGGAAAAAAAGAAAAGAAAGCCCTCACCTCCTCAGAGTGTTCTCCTGTAAGGGTAAACGCGCTGCTTTCAGGATTTCATTGCGCTGTGGGTACGCTGCCCGCCCTGTAGGGCTGCCAGGAGCCGCGGGGTGGGCAGTGCGCGCCCCGTGCCTGCAGCTTCCCCGGGGCCGGCGGGCACAACTGCGCTGACAGCGGCTGGAGGAGCCTCGGCAGCCACAGAACATCCATCCAGCGCGGCTCCGGCAGCCCTACATGCCGCCGGGTGAGAGGGGCAGAACGGCGAGGGGCGGGGGGGGAAACAGCGGGAGATCGACCCGATCCAACGCCGCGTGTGTGTTGCAGGTGCTCCCCCCGGGCTGGGGACGGCCGCGGGCCCCCCGAGGAGCAGCACCCTGGTGTTGGTGTTGGTGGCGGTGCTGGGAGCCCGACCCGAGGCGGCGAGGAGCGTCCCCAGGCAGCGGCGATACGGTGACGGCCTGCGGGGAGGGGGTGGGCAGTGCTGGTGGGGGGAGGAGGAGAGAGGGAGAGGAAGGCGGTGCCGCTCCGGCCCGGGGCTCCTCGTGCTGCCGTCTGTAGCACGGCTGGGCTGGGGGCTGCCCTAAGGGCGGTGATGGGAGCTGCGTGCAGAGCTGAGGCTGCCCCTGCCGGGAGGTGGGTACGGCTGCCGGCACCGCCGGCTGCCCAAGGAAGGAAGCTGGAGGCTGACTGCCAGCCTGGGCTCTGCTGGGCGCCGTGGTTTGCTTGTGGCTTTGGAGGTGGCTGCGTGCAATCGGCCTTTCGTTCACTTTCCTTAGTTCCTCGGGGCTTTGTTAGCATCCGAAGTTCTGTTCAATCGAAGTCATGCTTTACGCGGTGCTTTGTTCTCTTGCAACGTCTGGATTGCTCTGAATGAAGGATGCAAAGTGCTGCAGCCGTTAGGATGCTCCTGAATTACTCGCTGCCATCTGGTCTTGGCGGTCACATCTTGCCGTTTCCCAGTAGTACAGGGTTATGTTTCAGTGATGAATTATGGCCATAAATGTGCACTTTGCTACATAATCCTCTAGCACAGCAGTGTGATATATAACCAATTTGGTTAAAGCATGCAAATAATCCCCTGGATGGTAAGCCGCAACTACTTGAGGCTGATAACTCCAATCTTGAAATCACATAGAAAAAATATTTGAAACTTCCCAGTCATGCTGTAGGAAATGGAACATTTCATCTGCTGCTCAGCAATGAGTACGAGCACTGCGGGCACATTCCAGGGCTCAGGGACGTGACCTCCAGCATTCAGTGGTACGTCCTTATGCTAAAGCATTAACTGTTCCAAACACTGTGGGCAGGATGCAATTCAGCTTCGGGTTCCTCATCCTTTTTCATCAGTAGAGCTTTCATGGATGTTCCTGGGTCTCTAGCAAAGTCGCAGCCTGCTGATGTTGAATTTAATTGTTTTATCGGTCACTTCTCAGGGTGTAAATTGAAACTTCGGGCTCAGCCTGGATGGAGGAGTGCTATGTGGGAGTAGTTATATATTTGCTTCAAAGCAAATATAACTCCAGGGAGCCCCAAATCTCCTACAGCAATGCTTTTTGTCCATAGGAGGAAGCCCCAGCCTAACCCTGCTGCATCAGGGCAATGGCTTTGCTCAGCCATTTAGCATTATAGAGAATGTTATAAACATTTTAGAACGCATATAAAGCATTATAGAAAACATGAATTATATATATTATCCCACTATTGTACCTCTAAATCTGTCCATTGCAAATATATTGATTTGACCTGGAAAAGCACACAGTGAGTTTGTCAAAGTGATGCAACAATTTGCAGTACATCCAGGGATGCTGCAAAACATTAATGGAAGTGTGTGTGTATGTATATATGTAGACCCACCAGAATTCTTCATTTCTCGTGTGTAATAGTTTTGCTGTATTTATGACTATTTCAGAGCATAGCCCGGGTCCCAGCAGCTTGTGGTGGGATGTGGAACATGAAGAACTGCTGCACAGTCAAAGCCCCCTGCCTGGGACTGTAGGACCACATAGACTCAGCCCCTTCTTCCGTCTCAATACCAGCAGAAGTTCCCTAAGTCAAAACCTGGGCCAGGAGTCACAAGAGAAGCAGTTGTCCTGTGATGTGCTCCTCAAACTTTCCAGATATATTTCAGTGGATACCTTTGGACCTGGCTTGGCCTGGAACCTCTTTCGGTTGTACAACTGTGACCGCGATGCCAAGCTACCTAAAATACCCCAAATGTACGTCAGTCCCCTCAAGATGGCGCGGCACAAGCTGAGGCCTTTCTTGCTGCACAGGATGCTGCGGCTGCTGGGGAACATGGGCGTGCTCACTGAGGGCCAGCAGCACAAGGTCTTCGCTCTGCTTAAGGAGCACATGCTGAAAGCAAGGAGGATACCACCAAAGCCCAAAGCAGAGCACAGTGGTAGGTACCCACAGCGGTGTGTTTTTTGATCCTGTGTTGCACCAATGAGTGAGGTGGGGCTGCTCTGGTTTGCAGGCCCCAGCGCTTGGCTGAGCCATGGCCCAGGTTAATAGGTTGCCCATAGAGGTGGTGGGTGTCCCATCCCTGCAGACACTCCAGGTCAGACTGAATGGGGCTCTGAGCACCTGATCAGCTGTAGGTGTCCCTATTCAGTGCAAGCCCCCAACTGGAGCCTTGAAGGGTCCCTTTCAACTCAAATGATTCTGATTCTCTGGCAAGGGCTGAAGGTGCTCCAATGGTGAGGTATTAGGAGGGCAAAGTGCCATGGGTCAGTTGTGAGCTGTGTTTGTGCTGTCTGCGAGTGCTAAAAGCCATGCTGTGGTGACTTCCCCAGCTCAGTGTGGCTGCCAGGCCCACAGCAGCCTGAGTGCATCCCTGATGCACATGTTTGGAGTGTGCTGCTCCCAGCACCTGGGCAGCAGCTAGGCTAGCACTTCCTGCTTCCTTGTTGAGGTGAAGGACTAAAAGGATCTGGAGGTGCTGGTTTACAGCCAGCTGAACATGAGCCAGCAGTGAGCCCAGGTGGCCAAGAAGGCCAATGGCTTCTATCAGAAATAGTGCAGCCAGCAGGAGCAGGGAGCGGTGTCTAGAGCATGTCCTGTGGGTAATGGTTGAGGGAACAGGGATGGTTCAGTCTGGAGGAGGTGCAGAGGAGACCTTATCACTCCCTGGAAGGAGGTTGTGGTGAGGCAGAGGTCAGCCTCTGCTCCCAGTAACAGCAATAGGATGGGAGGGAGTGGCTTCATGTTGCAACAGGGGAGGTTCAGGTTGGATATTGGGAAAAATTTTGTCTCCAAAAGAGCAGTGATGCACAGGGAGTGGTGGGGTCGCCGTCCCTGGAGGTGCTCAAGAACCGTGGGGATGTGGCACTGAGGTTGTGGTCAGTGGGCATGGTGGGGTGGGCTGGGGTTGGATCTTAGAGCTCTTTTCCAGCCTTAATGATTCCACAAAGTGCCCTGCTGGGAACTGGGGGCTGTCTGTGGAAATGCGTTTGGAAAATACAAAACTAAGGCAGAAAAAAAATATATAAAAAAATACAAATAAAAAAAAACCACAGAGGATGGCAGATGTGCAACGAAGAAGAGGCGCAGGGAAAAACATATTGAAGAAACGTTGCTAATGTAATGAGGGGGACTGCAGGAGGTGCCTGAGTCACGGGGCTACGGGGCTGAGCGGCGCCGCGGGGCCGGAGGACGGCGCTGCAGTGAGGGCTGTGCAATGGCGCCCCCTACCGGCCGGCGGTGGAGCAGCGCGGGGCCGGCAGCGCTCGGGCGGCGGAGGGGGGAACGTGGGAGCGGGCGTTGCCGAGGGGACGCTGACTCCGCTTCTCCTTCCTTTCCCCGGGTGGCAATAAGGAAACAGGATAGCGGTCAGCCAGGGAGTGTGCCCGGGAAACACGCTTTCGGGAGCCACCCTGTGAGATCGGATTGATTTTTCTGTTTTCAAGGAAGATGTACAGTAGGCGGTAGGCTGTCGTGGTTTCCCATTGCAGGAAAAAGGAAAGGGCTTTAACTCACAGGCACCAATATGCAGAATGTGTGTGCTTTCCTGGAAGTGAAGTGGCACTCTTCAAAGAAATGAGATGATCTGTCCATGATCTGCTCTGTAATCTCTCTCCTCAGCTGGTGAAAACTTAATGCAGCAGAAAATAGATAGTTCACCTCCAAGGGGGATTCTTTCTCTTGGAAAGGGCTTTCAGCAGTGCATTTCTGTGGGTTTTGAGGCTGCAGGGGAAATGGCTGTGAAGGATTTGAACCCTATCCAAATTCGGCGTTCTTTTTCCAAAAAAGACCCATAGGAACCAGAGTCACCTTTGGCTTTGCTAACAGCTTCATAGGACCTGCATGGAGCTGAGTGCTGACTGAAGTCTGCACGGCATTTATTTCTGCTATCACAGGGTTGGTTGGGTTAATCATTGCCATCTTTTATTTAGGTCGCAAGTAAGTCCATGGAATCTTAGAGTACATATTTTAAATACAAATCTATGAGGCTTCAAGGGACCCTTGTGTTCCCTTCTACCTCCTTCTACCAAGAACCACAGGGTTCAGGGTAATTGGAGACGACACACTCCTGTTTGTCTCGTCCCGCCTGCAGCTCCCACCAGCAGATCCACCTATCTGCCAAAACCACAAACCCAGGCTGCTGTACCTCACGTCCATACATGTCGCATTCAGATAAGAACAAGGCACAACACTGACTAATGCTGCTCCCTTTTTGGAAGGAAAATGCCAAAAGCTGTTTGAGACAGGAATAGAAGTGCCATCATTGCACGATCAATGAACAGCCAGCAGCAAAAATGGCAGCTCAAGCCTCTCCCAGTGTGTTCCTTCAGGCTGGGAGCTGTGTTGACACCCACCAGCATCTGGCATCCAGAGCAGAGTGTAGGGGAGCAGTTGTGTCTTCTATTCTGCCCGCTGTTCCTAACATGCCTATGGCCTCTTTGTGCCCTCTGTCAGAAGAAATCCTCAGCTGGAGTAGATTTCAGTGGTGACAGATTGAAGCGGTGTGACCAGATGATGGCACACAACTGTCGCTGAGATGCAGCACCTGTGGCTTCGCAGCACTTTGGCTTTGGCCGTATGTGGGAGCACTGCTGCCTTCTGGCTTGGCCTCGTTGCTGGGTGTTGGGATGCAGAGCAGGGATGAGGGATGGAAAGGAGTGACTGAAGTAAGTGGTGTCCCCAGGAAATTCTGTTCTGCTGTGTTTTACAACCTGGGGAGAAGGTGATCGGGGAAAAGGTGATATTCTGGTTCATGGAAAATAAAAGCGGTGGAGGCACTGCTGTGTGCACCGAGGCTGGAGGCTGGGCAGGTGTCTGCAAGAGTGAGGAGTGTGGTCCATGCCAGAGGTGTAAATGCATGTGGATTTCTTTGAAGTACTTTCTAAAGGGAAGTCTTTGGTTCTGCATTCAGGTTAGCCAGGTGACATGAGGTGAGGCGACAGACATTTCTCTGTTCACCCGCTGTCACGGGGGGATGTTTTGGTTCTGATGTTCCCCGTAGAAATCTGTAGGACAGGGCACCCCATGGGAGCACGCATTGTGCCTGGGGTGAGCCCTGAGCCCCACAGTGTACCCGGGTCTTCTGTGTCCCTAGGGCACGCCCCCCCCCCCCCCCCCCAGGATGCCGGCACAGCCCCAGCGACTCGGAGCCTGGCAGGGGGGCTCTCCCCAGCCCCAGCATCTGGACGCCGGCCGCGGATGTCAGTCCGGGCTGGAGGGATCGTTCCCGGCTGGGAGGAGCCAGCAGCAGCCGGAGCTGCTGTAAACAGTGCGGGCACCGCCGGCGGCTGGAAGATGGATATAAATAGGGAGGCAGAGGGGAGGCAGCCGGAGTGGAGGAGCGGGAGCTGCCTGCGCCTGCCTGCCCCTACCTCTGCCTCTGTCCTTGCCCAGCAGCCGTGTCGGGAGCTCCCGGGAGGCGGCCGCCAAAGTTTGCGGCCCCGCGCTGCCGGCGTTGGGTAAGCGCTTTTTGCAGCCGGAGTTTGGGACCCGCCGGTGCTTCCAGTCGTTCTGCCTCTGGGGTGGTGGTGCGGTATTTTTTTTTTTTTTCCTCTTCTCGTCGGCTCTCTCTGTTCGTCCCGTTGTTGTGGTCGCCGCTCTGCGCTCGGGGTTGTACGGAGCGGGGAGAGGGAGGGGTTTCTGTGTATGCGGTTAGGTGGAGGACAAAAAAAAAAGAAAGGGAAAAAAAAAAAAAAAGAAGAAGAAGAAGAAAAAAGAAACAATCCAAAGCCAAACGCGTCTTTGCGCCGGCTCCGTGCAAAGCCGCGGAGAAGCGGCGGGCGCGGCTCCCCACGTGTTGGGGCAGCAGGTAGCGGGGCTGCGCTCCTTCTGCCCCTCGCACCGATGCCGGTGCCGCCGCGGGACGCGCCGGGAGCAGCGAACGGCAGCAGTGCGCAGGTCGGTACCGCGACCCCCGCTCCCCCCACACCTCGCGCGTCGCCGCGCTGCCGCTGCCCCACTCTCTTGCAGGGCCGTGCCCGCAGCCTGTCTCGCACCTCGCCCCGTGGCACCCCGGCTCCGACACCCGCCGCCACGCCGTGGTGGGCCGGGGGGCTGCCCTGCGGCTCGAGAGCTCTGCTGCTTTCCACTCCCTCGTCATCCGCGACGGAGGTAAGCGGCCCGGGGGACATAGAGGAGGGGATGAATGCGGATGGCACCCCGCGTTTCCAGCTTCCGACCCCGCTCATCTCCCCGCGTCCCTCAGGGAAAGTGGTGTTTGCCGACCGCCCCCACGGGCCGCCCATCACGCTGCGGGCCCGCTACATCCTCATCCGGGACGGCGGAGAGCTGCATATCGGCTCGGAGCGCTGTCCCTACGCCTCGCGGGCCACCATCTCGCTGTACGGGAGAGCCGCCGACGGGGCGGCCGTGGACGGCTTCGGGCAGAAGTTCCTGGGCGTGGGGCGCGGCGGGGTGCTGGAGCTGCACGGGCGGCGGCCCCGCTCCTGGAGCCTCCTGGATAAAACCCTGCACCCCGGAGGGCTCCGCCACGGCCCCTACTCCTCGGAGAGGCGGTGGGGCAGCCGCGGGCTCAACCTGCGCGTCCTGGACGCCGGCACGGGCCGGGTAGCGGCAGCCGGGCGCTTCGACACCCACCTGCGGGCCGCGGAGTGCCATCGGCTGCGCGACTTCCTGGCACTGCAGCCCGAAGGCAGCGTGGTGGCGGCCGCCGTGGGGGACTCGGCCGCCCGCAGCCTCACGCTGGAGACGCGGCTGCTACTGCGGGATCGCTTGCGCAGCCAACACATCTCCCGGCTGGGCTACAGGTGAGCGCGCGGGCGGGCGGCGGGAGCGGGGCTCGAACTTGCGGCCCTGGGGGTCTGGGAACCATGGACAGCTCCGCGGCCGCCGCGCTGCCCGGCGGAGGGGCCCGGAGGGAGAGAGGGAGGGATGGAGGCCGCGCCGCCCTGCCTTCTCCTGAGTCGCTCCCTGGGGTCGCAGGGTGCAGCTCGGAACTCTCCTTCCTCGTCTCCTCCAGGCAGCCCTGGGCGCTGGTGGGGATCCTCGGAGGGGATCCGCTTTCGACGTCGGAGGATAAGAGAGAGTATCATGGGAATGGGACAACAGGGTTAGCCGTAGCCCAAAGAGAATTCCTCACCTACGATGGCACCCGTTTCACTGTTACTGCTTTCAGTGGATGGATAAAAGGTTTTGTTTGCTGATAACAGTTTGTCATCTGTTGCTTTGCTCAGTCTTTTCTCTCTGCTATGAATCTGAACTGCGCAATGATATTCATACCATTGGATTTTGCTCATATGCACGGTGACCACACTAACAGCAGCACTCTTATAAAGTACCCCTTTTGCCACCTGCAAGGAAATCACACTGACGCAAAAAGCACTTCTACTTCTCATGATGTTCTCTAGATAAAAACGACATTGGTGGCTCTTTGGTTAATTGTATTATTCTGGTATGTGTAACTGTAAAAAAAAAAAATAATAATAATAATGGATTGTTTCATTTTTTCAGGAGTGCCTCATAATGGGTTTAAAGTGGAGGTGTCCAAAGGAATAATTCTCCATTTAGTGGATGATGTTAGAAGTTGGTTACCTGGTGACAGGATCGTCATTGCCAGTACGGATTATTCCATGCATCAGGCTGAGGAGTTCAATCTCCTTCCTTGCCCTGAATGTAAAAGCAATCAAGTGAAAATTGATGGTATGAGATTTTTTTAATTGAGCTTCTCATTTGAGGTAAATCTTTACATTGTCAAGTCTTTTACATTCTACATTTACATTAATTAGTCTTAGCTAAATCATAGAATTAGTAAGGTTGGAAAAGACCACTAAGATCATCTTGTCTGACTGTCAGCCCATCGCCACCATGGCCACTTAAGCCATGTTGTCCCATAAACCTGTGTCCCTGTCACAGGAGACCTGAAAGGCCCCAGTGTTGTACTGGGACTTAAAATCTGACCTGAAGCAGCTGCCCCTTGTAGGACTCAAGGGAAGTGCTGATCTCCTGTGGATCGTTTATTAATTGCTGGGCATGTCCCAAACTCAGTGATTGCTTGAAGGAAAGGCGTGCACTTGCTTAGAGCAATGCAATAATGAACATGTGCTCATGTTGAACAAAAAGGTTTCCAATTTCCACAGGCAGCCCACTTTATCTTCATATTGGCGAAGTCATAGACGGCATCGATATGAGGGCAGAGGTCGGTCTTCTGACTAGAAATATACTTATCCAAGGAGAAATGGAAGACTCCTGTTATGGAGAAAATCAATGTCAGTTTTTCTCCTTTGACACGTTTGGAGGACATATTAAAGTGAGTGATTTTTAAAGCATGTTCTTATAGGTGCGTTCAGTTAGTTCCTTTCTTGGCTTGTAGATGAGCAGTATAATGCATGAAGCTGCCATTTGTGTGGGGAAGAAGGATACTTGTGGGGAAGGTTTGCTGGCCTGCTTTGCAAAATGAGACTTGCAGGGGGGCTGTGCCTTTTGTTCACCGCGTACACAAAAACGTGCCCTTCTCCAGGCCAGAGGAGATTCATCAGCTCCATCGCAGTAGGGTCAATGTGAAGTTGCACATGTTGCAAGATATTGCTGAAGAAATTGTACTACCTACTGAGCAACCTGCTCCGTTCAGGGCTCAGCTGAACACTGGGTCCTCCCGTTGTGCTTTGCTTTCTCTGGGTTGTCCCAAGGGTTCTCAGTCAATGTTCAAAGTTTTGCTGTTCCAGAGGCTTTGTGTAAAATAAATCCATTGGTGGAAATCTGTGCAGGTCTGGCTTAAGATCACTTGACAGAGATAAAGTTGTCATGAAATAGAGCCTAGTGGTAAACATTATCTTTTTCTGTAGCTAGTAGGGGTGTTTTGTCTGTGAAGATGTTAATGCATTGACACACAGCTGTTGCTGAACACTGTGCATGCTGGTTAGCAGCTTCTCTTTGGAGCTCCTCTGCAGGTGCTGCTGTGAGTCACCGTGGGGAGCTGGCACCCCGTGGGATCAGGCCCTGCCTTATGTTGCAAACATATTGCTTAATAGAAAAGAAAAAAAGAAAAAAAAAAAACTTTTATTTTTCTGATACTTCTGTTGCAACACCTTACTTGGATCTACATTTCTCTCAACAGATCCTAGCGAATTTTAGCTCTGTGCACATGTCAGGTGTGGAGTTAAAAAACATGGGGCAGCAAATCCTGGGCAGTTACCCTGTGCACTTTCACATGGCTGCAGATGTCGATGAGAGAGGAGGGTATCAACGCCCGACATACCTTGATAACCTGGCTATCCACCACTGCTTCTCTAGGTGTGTTGCCATACATGGGACTCATGGCCTGCTGGTAGGAAACCTATTTTATTAGTATCAAGTTAATTTCTTTGCTTAAGAGACTTTTGAGATGCAAGGAGAAATCAGAATGCTGAAAAGTCTCCCCAGGGGATGCCTTGACTTCATTTGACAGATGTGGACTTCTGCTCTGGCAGTTCAGCTCTTACAGTTGAATTTCAGGTTTTTTGTCTTGATAATTATTATTATTAATGATGTGGTTAGATAGTGAATTCTTTGCCATGGTTACGTGGGGCAGTTTGTGATCCTATAAACTCTCATTTAAAACAAAAGCAATGCTCTTTTAATGCATCTGACTGAAGCAACGGATCTTTAATTTGCAACAGAAATAAAAAAAAGATGAGAGTTGTTCAAGTCAGGGTAATGTGAAACAAATTCAAAAGTTTTTACAATACAATAGGAATGCAACAGGACCCAGAAATGCCTTCGGGAACTTGGTTTTGACCCAGATGTTCACAAGGGTACTGGGGAGAGAAACTTAACAAAAAGAAAAGAAACACACATGCCCCAGCTGGAAATGCAGATTCCCACTCCAGTCCCAACATGTCCAATTGCTCTGTCAGACCCTGAATGGCATTTTGGTGTTCATGGGCATTTCCTCATTCACTTGATATGTGTGTGTAGGCAGAGACACTCCTAGAACTATCTGTGACCTCTGAAGTTTTCCTGGAAAGTTTTTTTTCAGCTCTGGGCATAAAGCTCTGTAAGATACGACATAGATACAAGCTGGTGGGACCCTAGTGCAAGGGGTTGTATTCCTTAAGGTGCAACACTGGACTTATATTAGAGCACTTTTCATGTATCCTAGGTGGGCGCCCCATCCCTGCAGACACTCCAGATTAGGCTGGATGGGGCTTTGAGCACCTGATCAGCTGTAGGTGTCCCTGTTCAGTGCAGGGCAGTTGGACCAGATGGCCTTGAAGGCCATTCTATGATTCTAAACAGTATTTGTAATGTCCAGATGTGATTCACTCTGGCTATAGTTTCTGCTTTTGTAGATGGAGCCCTTACATGGCAAGAGACTTGTATAGCCTGTGTAGATACAGCTCAACTTCCTTTCTCTTCCCATTGCATTACACCCTGTGAATAGCAGGAACCTGGCGGGCATGAAAAATTAAGCCTCACATTAATGTTATTTCCAAGAATAATGGTGCATACTCTGGGCCTTTATCAGAAGGGAGGTTGTCAATGGGTTATCCAGGTGTGTGAGATTAAGTGGGCACAAAATTAGGAATCAAAGAATAGATCCAGGCCACCAACAGGTGATACCTGGGGGCTTTGAGTCCATTAATCGGTCAATAGGTTTTATAGCAAAGGTTAAATATCTGATTCTGTGGAAGAATCATATGATTTCAGTGCTGCCATTAAGAGTGATTAAAATGTATTTTAAATCCTTGCTTTAAAATAAAACAATCCATAGTTCCAGAGAACTGTATGTGTATCAGTGCAAGGCAGTTAGATAACATAGGTGGGAGCTGTGTGCCCTTCTCCCACCTGCTCCTCCTGCCTGCCAGCCTCGTGCCCCTTTGCAGCCACTTTTCAGCTTGGCTTACTCACTGTGGTTGGGCAGCAGGCTGTGACATGCTTCTCTCTGCCCTGACACACGTCAAGCATACCGCAGAATATTGCAGTCTTTCATGTATAAAGTTGCAGCGCCTCAAGGTCACTTATATTGTGTTGCTGAACTATATATAATTCAGTGTTTAGAGGCACGTTAATCATCTGGCGTTGGGCTGTGGGCTGAGCGGGGACAACGCTGTGTGCTGCCTTACTGTAATGCACTGATGTCACAGTGCTGCAGGGTGGCTTTTCTTTTCAAGCCTTTAGTTCTGTCTGCGATATGCTGGGATCAACTGATTATTGCTGTTTTGATCTAACAGCATGGAGAGGCACAGCTGCCCAGAGAGCTGCAGGTGCCCCATCCTTGGAGGTGCTCAAGGCCAGGTTGGATGGGGCCCTGGGCAGCCTGAGCTGGGGGGGCACCCAGCACATAGCGTTGGGTTGGAGCTCGATGATATTTAAAGTCTCTTCTAACCTGAGCCATTCTATATGATTCTGTGACCCTTCTCATTCAGTGCAAATGTAAACAATCTTTACATCTCCTTTTTTTTTTTTTTTTTTTTTTTATGGACAGGAGAGCAAATAATATAGTTCAATGTGTGTAAGCTTTCAGGGCTTCCTTATGTTTCTGAAGCTACCGCAAATCATATTCATTAAATCTAAAATCTATTTTTGGTGACAAGACTGGTTTTTAATGCACTTCTCTGAAGCACAGATTATCTGAAGATAGCTAAATTCCCAAGAATGAAACTCCTTAATTGAAATGCTCTTTACTTTACAGCTGCAGGCAGCTTGCTTTATGTATTTTCTCCAAAAATAGTCTTCAGTGCAACTCCCGACCATCATTTGGGAGAATATAAGCAGCTTCGTAGCAGGTTGGCAGGGGCACTTGCATTTTTATCTAAATCCATTTCATATCCACATTTCCAAGACACTTTCTGTCCATGTCGCTGTTTCTGAGTTCTTGTTATCTCCCTTGTAGCTCGCTCTGTGTTATCTCACTTACATGCAGAGTCTCAGTGGAGTTCCAAAAATGTATTGGTTGGGAGTTCGGTACCTGACTGTGCGATGCCTTATTTTTAACCTGAACACCTCACTGAGCAGCAGATGACAAAGGAGGGACTGCCAGGAAAGGGATGAAATCCAGTAGAAATAGACTTATGGGAACTATAGTGTTTGTGACTCCAGATGTTATGTATGGTTGTAGCCCATTAAGGTGTGATCACAGGATATGAACTGAAATGGATTTAGTTTCAAGTTTCCCTCTGTGTACAGGAATGACCGAGCAGGTTAATATTAATCAATCTTGCAGTTTTACATGGACATAACTCTAATTGACGTCAACAGCCGTTTTGCATGCCTGAAGAATGAATGCACATGCTGGCAAGGATCACGTGAAGTACAAAGTTCGGTTTCAGAGAGATTTAGTAACGAATAGCTGGTATTTTAACTAGCCTGATTTAGTATTTGCATTTAAAGGAAGGATTTCTAAATTTGCCTTCATAAGGCAGTACATCAAAGGAGCTTTGTGCTAAGTCCTCTTGGTCAAATTAGGATTTAATGCATGTCAGTTAATCTTAAATAGGCTGAATAGTGAAATACCAGCTCTGCCCAAGCTGATCGTTATATTAAGGAGACCTCCACCTTCTAAGAGTGGATGAGAAGAAGAGAAGCCTTCTCTAAATTACCTCATATACTGCATTTTAAAGATTTTTAAAATTTAATTTGGGAAACCTGATAATGAAAATGTCTAAATTAGCTAGGCTAGCTTTTTGGTGTACCACCTGAGACACACAGATATTTACACAGATATTCACGCTGTGATTCTGAATCAAACATACTCTCCTAGAGCTGAGGGCAGACTAAAATCCAGTATTTTACAACTTCCCTTTAATTATGCTTATGATCTTCCTCAGAGTAATTTTACTAGCTGCTCTATTGCACAAGATCAGTCCGCTCTTACACAAACTGCATGAGTGTTATCTCTCGAACCAGTGCACATAAGGCACTGTGCAGAACAATGGCGAAACCTTTCAGTCAGTGCTTCAGACTTTATTGCTAAGCAAAGCATGTCATTGCTGCCACCTCTGTTAGCATCACAATCTATGGCCTGTATGCTTTTTTCCAGGTAAAAGATACCATTGGCTATGACACTCTGGGGCACTGTTTTTTCCTTGAGGATGGGACGGAGCAGCGCAATACGTTCCAGCACAACTTGGGCCTGCTCACCAGGTCGGGAACCATCTTGCCCTCAGATCGCAATGAAGCAATGTGCCTTGCCATCAGGAGCCACGTCTATGGGAATTACATTCCGGTGCCAAGCACTGACTGTATGTAAGTGCTTCATGAAATGGAGTTGCTTTTAGCACTGGTGCTGAGCTTTATAGCTGCGTCTTAAAGAATGTTGTGTTGAAACAAATATAATCATAAATATGTAGAGTACTTGGCTTGTTTCTGAACATCTTTCAGTTCTTTTGAACAAGAATCATAGTCATACAGCCATAGAATGGCTTGAGTTGGAAGGGACCTTAAAGGTCACCCAGTCCCAGCTCCCTGCCATGGGCTGGCATGGTTGTCCCCCACCAGCTCAGGCTCCCAGGGCTCCATCCAAGCTGGCCTTGTTAGTTAGTCTGCAAGACATAGGTACACAAACACCTACAGTACACAAGGAGATTTAGTGAGAGTCTAGAGATTAGTGTGAAGTGTCACGAGTCTCATTTATAATACAATAAATGATACACTTCTATAGCTTACCAAAGTTATCTTCCATTTTGGAGATCGAGGGGCTATAACATGGGCATTCAGGGGATCCAGGTACTGACCTGACTAGTATTTGCAAGTAAGAATATAATTTAGCCAAGGAAATTTGTATTTTCATGTTCTCTGGAAATGAATCAAGTGGCTAAACTCTACTTATTTCATTTATGTAAATAATCCAATTGAATTAACAACAATTATTGTTGTAGAAATGCTAAGGTTGATTGTACAGATAATACAGGTTTATTGCACACCTATTTAGTCATTCTACTCATGCGAATGAGTGGGGATTCTTGATTACCTAGTAGTTAAAGTAGACAAAAAATTATTGAGATTTTCTGCCTAGAATGATCCAATTAGTTGGTATAGTCATGAGAAAAGGTTTGCAGTGTTTTTACATGTGTTTTTCATTATAGCAAAAGATGTTATCAAATAAAGCAAGACAACAGATGATAACATTTTCATAGCTATATCTGGCTTCTGTTTGTGTCACTACTTGATCCTCCCTCTGAGGCAAAAACTCTTTATTTGAACAAATGTCAAAATAATATCTCCTTAATCTCCAGTTTAATGAGCTATTTGTGACTTGCAAGGACAGTTGTTTTGTTTTCCAAGTAGAAGCATCATAAATCCATATCGAATCCCCTACCTCTTGCCATTGCCCCAGAGATCCAAAAAAAACCAGCCCAGAAGTTCATTTTTCAGGCATTTTCCAAAGCTACTTCAATTTTGGGAAAAAAGAAAAGAAAGAAAGACATCAGGTTTCCTTAAGGTGCATTTAACAGAACTGGAATTTTGTGTTAATGGTCTCATATAATTTATTTGTTCAGCATGTGGCTTTATAAATGAATGTCTGACATCACTAGATGCTTTCTTTCCCTTCAAGAGTGTCATTAAAAGGTTGTGTGGCGTTTTAAAGTCAATGGGAGGGTTGTGGCTGAAGTCCAGCACAGTGCTATGAAAACGTATCCCTTCCTGTTTGGTAACTGTTCAGGATCATTTTGATTTTGATTTTTCAGGGCTGTCAGCACTTTCTGGATTGCAAATCCAAACAACAACTTAATAGAGAATGCAGCTGCCGGTGCTCAGGTAAAACCACTTAACAGCAAGAGCTGTACTTTGCCTCCAGGTCCCATATATTCTACTCTTTTTGATGTTACTAGTGTGAGGGCAATGAATTTTTAGTAAGTCATCACAAAATCTGGATATATATTTCTGCAGTCTTTCTCTCTGTTAAGGATTTGCCCATGTTTGTCTCACAGTTGTTTCTGAGACCAATTTCTGTCACAGCTGTGGCTGAAAATGATGTGTGGTGTCTCTGAGAAAATGTTGATTCTTATTTGTAGTTAATAGTTTAATGCCCAATAAAGTTTTACATTTATTTATATAAATACATACTCTTTCTGTGTTATTATCTCTAGCGTTTAACCAAATCCTGTTTGTGTTTAACATGGCTGTGTAGACGAAGCTATGTTTTCTAATAAGCCACCTGAACTTCATCTACAACACATGGATTTTTAAAATCTCCACGTGTGCCCAAGGGGCCTACAGTGCATGCCAAAGGGAAAGTTGAGATGTGTATGAGTACAGGCTGGTGTGTGTCCCTGGGGACCTGCATGAGTTTTGCAGGCTCAGCTGAAAAACCAAGCGGCACCAGGATAATCTCTATCACTAATTGCCACGTGCCATTCTTTGGACCTCCCTTTGTTTTTTAGGATGTCGGGATCTGGTACATCTTCCATCGGGTTCCAACTGGACAGTCTGAAGGGCAATATCCAGAAGGACAAGCTGAACATACCCCCTTGGGAGTATTTTACAACAACAGAGTCCACTCCAATTTCAAGGCACGTGGATGAGTTTTGTGTTACCACCAACATAGTGCTGTGGTGTAGGGCTGACCATGTGCAGTGTCAATGATGTATGGCTGTCTTACATTTAGATAATGGTCTTCTAGCTCTATATCAAGAGACACTCAACGTTCAGTTGTAGCACTCTTTCTACAATAAAGAGAGAGCTGAGCAGAATGTGAATCCCAGTTCAGGGGTCTTTGTTAGAGGGGTTGTGCCCAGACTGGACAGGTACCTACTGCTGAGGTTTAAGGAACGATGAGTAGGATGACACTGAATACTGCTGTTGGCCACAGTGATGCAAGGATGTAGAGGGGTGAGCAAAAGTACCTTGTTCCAGGGTTTGCTCATCACCTTTGAAAAACGAGACCAAATATTTAAGGATAGTTCCAAGGCAAACACATTTCCTCTAATATTCTGTTGACATGAAAACATAACCTGTGAGCTATAAAAAGTGTTTTCAACTTATTTCTAAGGATTCTAGATTGAAATCAGTACTATTTTCTGGGTCTTGTAAACATTACATCTTGGTCCTTGACAGCTGTTGCTCTATCTCAGTCTTTAGCTTGGTTGCAGCAGCTCATGTTCTCTTTTGACTGTTGGGTGGCTCGACTCTTTTTATTTAAAGCTGCACTTCTTAACAACAGCCTTTTTCCAAAAAGTTATCAAGAGCTTGGCAGAGTCCTTTATTGCTTTCAGCAACAGAGAGAGAGAGAGAGAGAGTGGGAGTTCAGTGCCTTGCACTGGGTCAGAATACAGCTCAAGATGTTGATGCGTGACATATGGCAGAGCAGGCTCTGTCCTGACTTCAGCATACTACATCCTGTGCTAATGTCACCCTGAGCAGTGCCAAGTGACATTGAGAAGGGAGAGAGAGCCCAGGCTGCAGGCTGTTGCTCTGCCTGCACGCGCAGGCTGCCCATGTTCATTGATAAAATCTGTGATCTCTGGCCTCTTGTATACAGTCTGGTAAAGTAATTGGAGTTGTCTGCTTTTTCAGGCTGGTTTGTTTATTGGAAAAGGAGTAAAGACAACAAGAGCCAGCGCTGAAGATCCCAGAGAGTATCTCACTGTCGATAATGCCAGGTAAGCACATGCTGTATGGCAAAGTACTTTGGATACTTCTATTGGTTCTTGGCTTCTGCATCACATTTAGCAGGTCATTAGTGCCTCATCACGGCTGGAGAATCTGAAAATACTCACAAGCTCTCACTGATGTGCAGAGGCAAATATTTCATAGCTATGCACTGAATTGTTTGTATTTTTGCTGATCAGAAATAATATTTGTGCATTTGGGATTGTAAGGACTAAGCCATGAAAGGCTTGAAAAGTCTAGATTTCATTATTGATTAGTCGGTTTGTAAACTTCAACATTACTTATTAATTACTTAGAAAAACTTACATCTGAAAGATGACATAAGAGATCCTAAGAGAACTGCATTAACCAAGCTTCTTGCTTCAGGTTTCGCCCACATCAAGATGCTGATCCTGAAAAGCCGCGAGTTCCTGCTGTAATTGATGGTCTCATTGCTTTTAAAAATAATGACCACGGGGCCTGGGCCAGGGGCGGTGACATTATTTTCCACAACTCTGGGTACGTTCCTGTAAATTCTTGCTACACCGTTTCCCCCACGGCAGACATGAGTGGGCCTGTAGGCCAAATTCCCCTTCGACATTCATTGTAATTCGCACCTCTGTGCTTCCCCCATCCCAGGTTTTCAGACAATGGAATTGGGCTCACACTGGCAAGGTAATCTCTTAAAATGTACCTTCTTCTTGTTTTTCCTCACAAGGTATTAGGCCAAAGAATAGAGGCTGAGACCCTTCCCTGGGTCTATTTCACATCCCAAATCTACTATTTACTGTAAGAAACAATTCCCTCCCAAACCACATATAGCCATTGGCTTAATAAGTTGGGTAGAAATACTGTATCTTTTCTGTAATTAACACTTTGAGTTGATTGGTCGCATAGTTACCTGCGTTTCTTTGTCTGCTTGTAGTGATGGGACATTCCCAACTGACGATGGCTCTAGCCTGGAGGTGTCACGCTCCATTTTTGTTGGAGAAAGCAGCAATCTGGGTTCCCAGGGAGGCCAGAACAGCTACTGGGGAAAAGGGGCAAATGGAGAATACAGGACACTGCCCAGAAACAAGTGAGTTGTTCCTCTGCCATTTCTTCCTGTTAGAGCAGCATGAAGAAAAACCTCAGGAATGAATGTGGCTACCAACGAGTAATTTGTATTGGGTGTTTAAATTATTGTAGAGGCCAGAAATAATAAGCATCCAAATAAACTCCTCTTCAGGACAACAATTTGAGAGCACTCTCAACCAAATGTTTGATTTTAATTTTCTGCTTGATTTATTAGTCACTGGTGAGTGGACTAGAGAATCTGAAAAATACCAAATTGCTTTTGTGCAGTGCTTCATTAATACAGCATTGACCTGACACTGCAGCTCCCTTACACCATGCCTCCCTCGTACCCTCCTGCTGGCATATCTGCGTGGGCAAGAGCAATGTGTCAAAGGAGAAAGATGTCTTCACTACTGCATCTTATTTCTCTTTCAACAGCTGTATGTTATTTGCTATTTTGATGGCAGCACAACCTCTCTCCAGCAAAACTATCACCAGAGCAAGCTGTGTTTCCCCAAGTCTAAATTCTTCCCTAATGTATGTGTTAGTCGATACTCATCCATCCTTAAGCCCTCTGTAGGGAATAATATCACCTGGTTCCCAGTGACCTTCAGGCTGTGTGCCCATTTGCTGTCTGCTGTGTGGCTTGTATGTCTGAACAAATCGACAATATTTCTGGATGTGGTAGGCAGCGACCTACTCTGCCATGCTGCTACTGGCCAGCTCTCATTTCCGTCTGTGAAGCTGAAGCAGGCCACCCTTTAACCAAACATTGCCAGAGCCAAGCAAAACTTGGAGCCTTCTCAAGACAAGCCATGGAAAGGGCAGGTCCTCTCCAGCGGTGTTTCCTTCAGCACCGACAGCTTGACAACATGTCCATGGGCTGGTACTGCAGGAATCAGCTTTCTATATGAAGTGCTGTGGGCTAAGTTCTGGGGATCATGTTTGAAGTGGCTTGGGGGGAAAGCAGAAACTGTGCTGCACCACTCTGTAATTTCTTCTATGAAGACACTATTGCCTTCAGGGAGTGTGACTGATACCATTTTTTCAATCACACTAAGGTTTTCCAAAAAGCTCTCTCTGTCCTGGAATAGGAAACTGCATAGCAAAGCTGCCACACAGCCCTCTGGGGCTTCCTCATGCCAATTCATCCCTGGGTGGCAAGGGACAAGAGCTCTGAACTGCATTACCCTTACCTTATGCAACCTGTGCGGGTCATTGTTTCTTGAGCCTTATCCTCTAGAGATAAGCAGAAATTCAAGTTCCATCAGCTGTGTGCTTAGCATCCAGATCTCTCTGTTGGGAAAAGAAGGGTCTACTGACTGCTTGTTGACAGCTTTCTGTGCTTTCAGGAGAGAACGTGCTCTTTGTCCAAGCTTTTAGCACAGGACTGTGTTTGTTTTTATATCTCACAGGACATTCCCTATTCGTGGATTCCAGATTTATGACGGGCCTGTCAGGATGGCAAAATGCACTTTCAAGAAGTTTACCCCAACTGCTGACCGATACTCAAGTGCCATCGGCTTCTTTATGAAAAACTCCTGGCAGATTAGCCCCCAGAATAATGTGTCACAAATCCTGATGGAGAAGAGCGTAAGTAAAACAGGAATGCACGCTGCTAGATGTGGAGTTTTTCAAAGTACTTAGAAGTGGTGAGAGATTTATCCAAGAGCAGGATTTTCCAGGCTGTGGTACATGTTACATTAGAGCATACCATCACTTCATTTTGCATGAAATTTCTTTTGATGATGGTTATTTACAATCCATTAATATTTGAAAAGTATCAGTATTAAGGTACCTTATACCTGGGCATATGCACACAGCAAAATCTTCAGTAGAGTAAGTTTTCACCTTGCAAACAGAACAGCCAGAACACCATTCTGTGCAGCATTGCCAGCTAATATATTGTACAGACCTGGTGAGAACCTGGCCTCAGAGTCTGAGAGGGACACAGTGAGGTATCAGGAGGCTGCAAGCTGCAGTTCAGTTCTTACAATGAAAGAAGCAAATGCAATTAGAAGCAAAACCATGGTCTGTTTCCTGGGGTTAGCAGTGAAATTCCTGTTGAGAACAACAGGGACTTTCCTTGAGCAGCAAGAGCAGAATAGGGCTCTGTATTTGTGTCTTGGCAGGAGCCATAAGATGCTGAGCAATTCCAGTCCTTGTTCTAGATTCCTGCAGGGATCGTGGCTCTGAACACTTGGCTTGGAAAATGATAAATTCCACCTGGCTCACTCCCAGGGATCATAACCTCTCCTTACATTCTCTTCAAACAAGATCCATGCTTGTTAGGATGTCCGTGAACTGTAGTAACTTCGGGCTGAGGTTTGGCTTATCTTGAGGAAAATTTCCATTGCTCTGGGTTTGACCAATATCACTACTCTGGCAAGCAGTCATTTTGTCTGTCCCCTCTCTGGTACACTTTAGCTCAACAACAAGAAGGTTTTTCATGGAAGGGTGATGCTGACTGCAGTCACTTGACTGCTCCTTTAAAGGGCAGATCCTGTACATTTTGGTAAAGAGGTCTCAGTAATTTTAGATACTTTAGGGAGATTTGGAGCAGTAATAAGAGCTAATTTGCTGTACTTCTTTATGTCTTCCGTGGGGAAATGGTTGTAATATGATCATGGGAAACATGAATGAGAAAATCATCCTGGAACAGGGATGAGGAACTTAAAGAAAAATGTATAATGAAAAAGTTTTTTCAGTGGAAGAAATTGGAATTTTTCCTTCAGTAATGGCTATAAGACTATCCAGTGGAATGGCTTTGGACAGATAATATCTGTGCACATCAGCGGAGGTGATGGTTACTTACTGAATGCCTGAAAATGCAGATCTTTAATACTGTTGTGCCATTTGAGGCCGATGTCCTGGCACTTTTTCTCTGAGGGGTAGTTCAGTACTGCTATGCCTTTAAGATTTAAGGTTTTCAAGGTAAAAATGACCAGAAGACTTACTAACTACTTCTTTAAAACAAATTGAAATAATACAGTGTCAACCTGTTACCAAAAATTGCTAATGACATTATCCATTATTATGTATGTACATTTCCAAGAAATGTCCATTTCTCAAGTTGGTATTTGGCCAGTTTCAAAACCATTTATGTTCGTAACCACCTGCCTCACCATGGTTTTCACTTTGATTCTATTTTATCTGGATTGAACCCAGATGTGCTAAATCTGATTTCAGACTTGAAGGATGGTTTATTGTTTTGTTACTAATTACTGCATGAGGCAATATGTCTTCGACCAGTTGAGATACAACCTGTAAACTATTTTAATTAATTTTCCATCTCCAGGCTTCATTTTATTACTTTTTCAAGGGTAGCTAAATACTAATTCCCCAAAGGACAATCATTTTACAGCTGATTTTTAAGAATAAATTAAACATTACTGCAAGTTGTACCATGATGATAAAACTATTAGTCACACTGAAAGAGTAATTGTCTAATTAATCAGACTAATCAGCTGGTTGGTTAGACCACAAAGTAATAAAGCTCGTCAGGTCTTGTTTCATTCCAGCATAAAAATAAACTCTCAGGTAGAACAGAAGACTGAAACATTATGCTCCACATAAATTATTCTACCTGTCATTTTCGTTGGCAAACTCTCATATATTTTTTTCAATAATGATGGACTGCTTAAAAAAAAAAAAAAAAAGGTGCTTTAAAAAAGTTATTTCAATGCACAGGAAGCAGTATTTGGTCTTAAACCAGCTGAGGGCTGGTCTGATGGTTGAAGTCTCCTGAAGGTCTGATTACTGACAACCAGTGGGAGTTGATGAGCTCAAGAAGACAGCCCCAGAGCAGAGCCATGCCCAAAGAGGGCACTTGTGCAGCATTTCTTAAGAAGACCCAGCATAGAATCACAGAACCGTAGAGATTGGAAGGGGCCTCTGGAGATCATTAAGGCCAAGCCCTACTAAAGCAGGTTCCCTACAGTTGGTTGCACAGGAAAGTGTCCATGCAGGTTTTGAATATCTCCAGAGAAGGAGACTTCACAGCCTCTCTAAGCAGCCTGATCCAGTGTTCTCTTTTTAGTCATAAAACATCTATCCGTTCATGCCTCTGCTGTGTTGCTGCACAGTTGTGGAGTGAGGTGAGAATCAAGAGGTTGTATGCAGGTGTGTTAGTTTTCTGCCTTTCGACAGGGTTAGCTTTACTAAGAAATGATGTACTCTAATAACCATCTGTCGTATACCTGGCAGGTAATTCAAGTGGCCCTTGCACCATGTCACTCCTGGGTGGTTCACTTCTAATGAAAATTAGGTGTTTGAATATTAGTGTGGCTAGAAGTGATCTGTCTCTGTGCTCCTTTCTGTCTCATTCCTAGCTCATGAACATACTTGATAAGCTGAGTCTTCCTTCACATATATTCTTTAGCAGTAGCAGCAAACTCAGTGCACTTCCTGTCCCTCAGTGTACAAAAGCAAGGTTGTCCTGAGATGTATGAAAGAAGAAAGTGTACTACTCATTAACATTTCCATACCATTTCTGACTTTCAGACTTTTAGAGGAGAATGTTAGAAATGAGATTAACGTCAGGACCAAAACAGACTCCCTCCTGGATGGGAGCAGTGGGGCTGTTAATCAGATGTAAGCCGTACAGGCTGTACCTTAGTTTATTTTGAAGTACAGCTGACTTTGTTCTCTTCCCCAGTGAAGTGCCCATTTTCAAATTCGGCCCCAAGACGTGCACTGTCACAAAGTGTTTATAGCAAAGCTTTGAGCTGCAGCACAGTGTTTGCATTTTGCTCTTTTATGAATTAAAAAGATCCGGGGGAAAAAAAAAAAAAAAAGGAAAAAAGAAAAAGCCCACAAAAAAAACCTCCCCAGAACTTAGGACATCCTTCTTCTTTGCCAAATAGCCCTTTGGGTAAAAATTTCCTGCAGCGCAGTAAGAAAAAATTTTAACACGCTGAAAAATGCACACTGAATTTCTGTGTGTTTGAGCCTTTTTAAAATGAGACTGCTTCAGGTGTCTAAGTATCAGCCTCATAAACAAACAAGGAAGTGACAAAAACGTGGATTTAGGGTTTAATTTAGCTTTAATAAAGACTTACTAGGGCAACGTGAGGCTCTTGTTGCTTCATTCTGCAAGTCGTTCTTGTTACAGTCATTCTTTTCAAGCCAGTGGGACTTTCCATCTAACTGAGAATCACAATGCCCCTCCAGTTCTCCTAAGATTTTTATTTATTATTGTGAAAATAAAGCCTTTAAACTCCTTAGCGAACTTGCAGCATAATCTTGCTGACCCTAATTCTTACTCTTGTGAACAGTCCAATTGAAATTACTTGAGCAAAACGGAACAAGTTATAGTCCTTTGGGCCAGCATGATCAAGTTGCTACTTACACTGTCTCTTTCCATATACGTTGCTTCAGGGTTCTTTCTGTGCACATGACCTGTAATAGCTATTGCTTTGATTTCCTCAGAAATTAATCATCACACAGTGCAATAATTTTCTCTGCAAGCATTAAAATATCCCATGCGTTCTTGGTGAACATCTGCAGCTTTCTTATTTTGTTGTATTTTCATATTGGGACAGAATCTTTTATTTATCTACAGAAGAATTTTGTAAATAGAACTGTGCACAATGATGATAATGCTCTTTCTTGATATTTTTCTTGCCTAAAAAAATATTCTTCAGAGGATACATTAGGATATACACAAGCACCAATTCTGAGAATTGCTGTCAATTCTATGCATTCTAAAAGGTTTTTTGGGGAAAAAAATATGAAAAAATACTTAATAGAATAATAGAAATGTTTGCGTTGGAAGGAATCCTTCAAGGCCAACTGGTCCAAATGCCCTGCACTGAACAGGGACAACTATGGCTGATCAGGAGCTCAGAGCCCCATCCATGCCTGACCTGGAGTGTCTGTAGGGACAGAGCACCCACCACCTCTCTGGGCAACTCTGTGTCACAGAATCAGAACAGCCATTGGAAATACATGAGAAAATTCACCATAGTTTTTGTAGTTTTTGTTTCTTTGATTACAACCAGGGTCAAAGATACTTACTTCTCTGTAAATTTGATAATCTTCCAGTACTTCCCTTCCCTTTGAGTCATCCTCTTCTTTTTGACACAGCACAATTTATTGCTGTGTGATTTCAAGGAATAAATGGTTTTGTGGGTGCAATTCAAAATCTAATTCTTACAAAAATATTTCCTGCAATTGAAGGATGAAAACCAATGTAGCCAGAAATTTAACTGGAATAGCCAAGCAAAATTCTTGCTCAAACGCTAATGCGATCTAGTCTTAGATGTATCACTCTCTTGGCTGTTAAAACACTGCAAGTTCAAGCCCTTACAATTTGTCTTCTTATTGTCTCCTGCTAGGTTGGACTGAAAGTGTTTTTTGGCAGAGCAGGCCAGTGGTTTGGAAATAATGATAATGATGGTGACAAAATGTCTGTCTTCCATGATCTGGATGGCTCCGTGACAGGATATTCCAACATTTTTGTAGGCAGAGCAGACAACTACCTGCTCCGTCATCCCGGCTGCGTCACCGTCCCCCGCTGGAATGGGGTGATGTGCACTGGTAGATATGCACAGGTAAGGAGGTGGCTGCATGCAGTGTCACTGTGTGTGTTGGGTGGGAGTCCCCAAATGCTCTGTTTGGGGTGGTGAGGTGAAACCCATTGAACGCTCAAAAAGATAACAGAAGAATAATACTTTGGGTATAGTTTTACTGTTTTGCTTTATCAGGAGCTGCTTTTAAAGTATCTAGACACTGGATTTGTGTCCTCTGGTTTGCTATCGACTAGGTGGAAACAGGATTGGGCTCCTAAAAGACAGCCCCACTGAATAAGGGTTTTTGTGCTTGGCGTTTGTATTTTCTTCTGTGTCTCTAAGGAAATAATATTCCAGGCTCTGGCAACCTAACAGTTAAAGTCAGAATTGTAAACAAGTAGGCATTTATATTTTTATGTCTATTAATACTTTCCCAACTATGGCACTCTACGTGGTGAGACTGTTTTTCCACCATAGAAAATTTCCTTGGCTAGGTTTAGGCAAGCGTAAACATTTGCTTCTCTGGGATCTGTCACCAGCATTTTTCATCTAATCAGCATCCAGCAGGATAAGTGAAGTTCACATTAACTTTATGGGTTTTGGGTAGGGAAATGTATGTGCGTGCAGTGCAGAAGAAATTGGTCCCATGCAATGGAGTTTGATTTAATGTGGAGGGCATATCTGATGGAAGATTTCAGCTTGACCTTGGTTCTCAGCATCTTTAGAAGTGGATGATTTGTTTGTGAGCTGTGTTCTGGGTGTTGTATTTCAGACCAAAAGCTTAAAAGATTGAATCCAACTAAGGAGAAAGATGTTTTGCTTTGATCTTGGTTGTCCTATTACAAAATATGTTTTTCTTTTCCTCCTCTTGCAGTTCTGGTACACAAGAACCTTTATTCTTCCCTAGTGTAAGCAGGTGAAAATGTCCTTTCAGTTCAAGGAAACAGTGACATTACATTGCAGCTGAAATGGGCCTAAGATAGACTAGGGAAGGGCTACTTGGCATGGAAAAACAAGACCGAAGTCCTTCAGCTAACATTACATCTAAATCCTTCCTGAGCAAAATGCCTAGAGTTCAGTTAATTCCTTTCTGGTTCCTTCCATTTACTTTTCTGCTCTTCTTCTGGACAAACTTTGCCCAGAAAGGGGAAAACCCATTCCTCTGGCAGTGTTCCTAGCTCCACAAAATCCTGGAGACACACTTTCCTGAAGATATTTTAGTCTGGCAACTTGGGCTGACGTTCCCACCTGACTTCCCATGGCTGGTTCGTGGCTCCTTCTACACCGTGCATCTTCCTCACGTGGTGTCTAGGAGCTTCCTGCAGTGGGAAGTGCTGAGAAATCCCTTGTGCTTTGGCTTCAGCATTGCCTTGCTCTGCCAAAAAAGGGCTATGGGACCAGCTTAAGGTTACAAGATTTACACAGGCAGGAACTATCAGGCCTCTTTGTCCTTCCCTTTTGATCCTGAAGCCTGCAAGGCTGGTATTGTCCTAACAAGGCAAACATTTTATTTTTAATGACTGCTAAAACACTCATGTGATATAAAGTGAGGCTTTAGGGAAGAGCATCAGATAGAAGGAGATTGTCAAGGAAACTGTAAGACCTGGCAGCACCATAGCTTCTGGGGATTTCTGTGAGTCACCCAGTCTGTGTCAGCAGGGCACTGAGGTCCTTGGTATTCCATCAACCTGATTTACAGCTGCAGCAGAGGCTGATAATAAAAGAAAAATGTAGGGAGAAGTCCATCCCACAGTTATCCGCATGTAGGTGGGTGAGATTTCCAAATGCATTGACCTGGAGACATCTCAACACCTATGTCGCTCATGGAAAATTGTGAATGAGATTCCTAAACCATTTCTGTTTTCTACACGCATAGTAAAAGAAGTGCCTTAGCTCCCAGTGGGCAGGTGAAGCTGTGTGCTTACTGCTTCCTTGCAGACTTCAGAGCAACTCAGGACAGACTGTGAAACTTTTCTTTTTTTGGGACAGGTCCTTTTTTAAAATAGGCTGAGTTTTTTGGTAGTGGATGCTATTCTCCTTTAGTAGCTTAAAAAGATGTTAGATGGTTGTAAGACTGCCTCTTAGCAAAATTAGTGTCATTTTTGAGTTAACAAAATTGATTCTTTGCTAGTTTTAAACATTTTAGGTAATTCTTTTTTTTTTTTTAATCAATTCACTCCAGCCAATCACTTCCTTACCATGGTCAGTTGAAATAGAAGTTGTTCCACTTCTATTAGCTCTGTTTTTGCAGTGTTTGCAATTACAGTGACCACGCACCTGTGTTCAGTAAGCTATGTGTGTTCAGTTGGTAGTGGGTCTGGCAATGACAATTCTACAGCTAAAGCAAATCAGAGATGCGGTAGATAGCAATGGTGCTTTTCCATGCCCAGACAAAACTATACAATCCCAACATGTGGTGTTTGAGGAGCATCACACAGACTGGGAAGAAGGAAATCTTGCAAACTATTTTTCAGCTAATGCCCACCAGATTTGGTTGAAGAGGTCCAGTTTTGATCTCTGATGTACAGCATAAATAGTTTTGCTGATGTCAGCAAAGCTGCTGTTATTTCTAGGGCTAAAATTGGTCCTGACATATATAATAGGAAGAAAAAATACTATTTCTTTATGAAATAATTTTGTAGTCTTTACTTAGAAGTTCATAGAGAAAAATTGTTCCCCAGAGGAATGATCCTTTTCTGAACAACTGAAGAACTAGAAGAGTAGATATGTTTCAAGTTTCTCATTTTTAAGACATTTTACCCCAGTTTTACAACTGAAAGCACAGCAGGACAAAAGCAACGTCAAGGAAACCAAAACACCACCGAACTTTCTCTCAGCAATGAATATTTTCTGTTCTACTGCTTTGCATTTTGCTTATCTTCTTGCTGGCTATCCAGTTGAATAGCAGATCCCTGTGAATTGTAAAGGAACTTATCTTCTCAGTTTCACAGTCTACTTGGGAAAACTGCCATGTAAGCACAGGGAAATCTGACACATCTTTTTAGCATGAAATGTTAAGCTGCTACAATGATAACTATGTCCATTAAACCATCCAGACAAGTAGCAGGATCCCATTTTTAATGTTTAACTAGCTCTGCTTCTCCTACTCCATTAGCTTGTAATTTCTCCTCCTTCTCCTCTTCCTCCTTCTCCTGCCCAGGAGAAGGGATAAATGGGAAATGTGGGGTGCTTTTTCTGCGTACCTTGGTGAGTTTAAGAAGAACTAAGCCAACAAGACTGTGGTTGGAGAGCTGTGCAGGAGGCATCTCAGCTGTTGTTGCATTTAATTGGGTAGTAAGTGCACTGCAGCTGCCACCTTAATGTTCTGTGTTTGTTGGATACAAATATTTGAAGAAAATAACCTCATAACATCAGTTTACAGAGATAGGACAGAAATGGTTGTGTCTCATCCAGAAAGACACAAGTGAGATATTACTTTGCATTTGCAGTATTCATTCCCACTTTCTTTATCAGAAAATGCTGTTCTGATTGAAAATGATTAATACATTTATGAGATTTCAGGTCTGAAGGGACCTTTCTGATCACCTACACTGACCCCAGAACTACTCCATCAGGCTGGGGACAAATGGGATTGAAATGTGGGTTATTGCACTGCACATAATCGACTTCACAATTATGGTTTTAATGTGAAGGGAAAATAGGTTTTCCTCCTTGGTTTCATGGATAAAAAAAGTCCTTTATCAGACTGTAAAAAAAAAAAAAAAAACACCAAAAACAAATTATTCTTCCTTGATCCATGAAGAGTGAGCAAATGGGCTGCTGCTCAGATATTGATTGGAGCAAACTGATCCATGGTTTCAGCCATCAAGAAATTCTAGTGTTAAATATGGCTCTGGGATCAACTTTCATCTCCAAGGATCCACAAAGGAGAGACTTTCATCACTGAAGTGCCACAGGCAGGGTTGCACTGGAGTGAAAGGAGGAATGGACTGAATATCCAAGAAACATTCATTACCACTTGTAGATTGTTTTTTGACACGAATCCCATTTTTTTTCACTCAAGCATTCAGCATGAAGATGCTTAGTACAGGGGTGGAGGGTGGTTAGGCTGAAATGACCCATGTTTTGGAGGTGCTGTGGAGCACAAACACAATGCCAGGAGCAGGTCAAGTGCAAGGTTCTTCTGATCATGACAACGGACCAGGGAGCTGAATTAGCAACCTCCAGAAAACTTGCAGCTTTAGTTAAACATTTTCTTAAATTTCTTGAGACCATTTCCTGTTTAAATTCAGTCACAAATGTATTTCTTCAGGTTAAATAATCATGCTGGATGCATCACCTCTGTTTTCTGTGAGATGAATTTTGCAGTGGGTAAGACATTATGTTCCAAGGAGGAAGTAATGGGAATCTGTCACTTGTCATGCTGTGACTAAAAGACAAACTAAATGTCATGGGAATATTTGCTCCTTCATTGCACTTTGGAGTCAGCAAAGCAATTCCTATTGTATTTTAAGGTTGTCTTATCATTAGTATTACAATAAACTTCTAATTAATCCTATGTATAAACTAGTGGAAGACAATCTGTTTTGCAGAGCTTTTAATCTATGTAGACAAGAAAAGGAATAAGAATATGGAGATAGGAGAGGTCAGGCTCGCAAAGTCTTGTGTTGAGAGGAGGATATCCTGATGGACCTTGTATCACCATCTCCTAGTTTTGCCTGCAGTATTAAAATCTGCTGGAAGACAGAAATTGAGTTTAAAAATAATTGTGCTGAATGTGCACGTGTATTATTAAAAGTCATTCTTATTTTTGATGCAAATAGCATTATTCTACATTATAAAAGAGTGAAGGAAGAAGGATTGCAGTTGTTCTCAGCTGTTGTCAGTGCATTTGGAACCTTTCAGGGAATATGACAAGCTGTGTGCTACATCTCATACAGTGCTGAAACCAATTTGTATGATGAGCTGCGTGTCCTCCTTCTGTGCTAGTATTTCACATAGGGGGAAGCAGGTGAACATCATGCATTGAACCTTAAAGATAACGTCTGCCACATGAATTGGCCTTCATTTGAATCAAAGAACAGAAAAAGCATAGGTGTTGAACAAAGGTCATCTGTTGGTCCCCAGACAAAAGAGCTTTAATTGTAGCATATACAGTGTTGTATTTGGTCTGTATGGTCACAGAATCAAGATGTTGAATTTTAGCCCCACAGATTTAAGCCTTTTCTGCTTCTTGAAGATGAAGGTGTGGATTCCATTAGGTAACTGGACCTGATCCAAAGCCAGGAGAAACTGCTTAAGACTTTTCTATATTTCCAAAGGAATAAGACTGTTTTTAAAATGCAGTAATTTGAATTAATGAGAAACAGTCACTTTGTGATATTTCATTGATCAACCTTCTCCCTTGAGAGTCTGAACAGTTAACATTTCCATGGTGTTGTACAATTCATATCTCACTTCATGGTGTCCCCTCAAACAGCTGCAGATGCTATTTCTGTTTTACCTTTTCATTTGAACTGGAAATGTTTCAGTCATTTTTTGAATGTTGTTCTTCATTGCGCTCTTCATTGGCAAAACCATTTACAGGCAACAGTGATCAAATGCACATGTTACGGCTGAGCCTGGCTATTTTAATGGACGTGTTTGTCATTTTCCTTTTACTCTCAGCTTTATATTCAGGCCAGGCGCCCTGAGAATCTGACCTTATCCATTGCCAGAGCAGCATACCACTCCCATCCCTTGCAGTTGCAAGGCGTGAACAGAGGAGCGCCGTACCAGCAATACCAGCCGGTCGTCATGCTGGAGCAGGCTTACATCATCCAGTGGGATGGCAGAGCGCCTGAGGATATCATCCTGTACCCAATCAACTTCAACAGGTACTGCCCTGTGTTGTTAGAAAACGTTCTGTTTTAAAAGTTCTGGCGTTACACGATTTTCCTGGGCTCTTTGCAACTGACCCTTCGAATGTTTTAGCAATTTGTGAGAGCACCAAAGTGAGGTGTTAATGACTGGCACTTAGTGATGCAAAGAATTGCCTCTGCTTTCTCCTTATTCCAACCTTTTTGATGTACAGAGCTGTTTCTCTTTCCAGTAAGTTTTGAAACAGAGTCCAAGTAAGTCCTGGCCTGCTGTCCCTGAAATCCCTCCAGAAGAGCCCTGGCTCTTGTTCGTTTGTTTGTACTAGTTGCATAATTTATTTCCCATATATATAAAATGCAGAAGTCATCACAGAAGTCCATCAGAATGTGCACAGAGCATTGCATCTTCTGTAATCCAAACAGCACTGCAATCACTGTTTCTTTCTTGATAGCATTTTAAAACTTTAGGATTCAGTACAACAAAGTTGTAGGCTGAGCTCTATTTATTTTCCATGTTTCTTCCATCTCATCTAGTGTTCTGTAAAAGCAAGGCATAGCCAATTTAGACCTCTCTTTTCCCCTTGCAATCTATTTCATTTTATATAATTTCTTTCATGGTTTCCAGTCGTGGTTCAGGACCAGTGTACCTCTTACTTTAGTGAAATTACTTGTGTTTTGCACTGGTATAACTTCTAGGAGAATCCTCTAATCCATTTCGTTTAACTGTGACGTACGTTGCCATGGCTGGCAAAGAACTGCTGCAAGAGATGAGAACCACAAAAAAAAATTCTCTGGCCATTGTCTTGGGCTCTGCAGTTTCCATGCTCCTCAGTTTACTGATAACAAGGCAGTACAGGAAAAGGGCCACATTATACATGACTACAAGGAACAAAGCTACATGGAGGCTCAGATTTGCAAAGTAGACATTAAATAATTGACGTAGAAAAAGTCAGATGCACAGAGGACATGAAGAAACATGTACCACTGGTAAATGGGGAGGATTTCCAAGTCTGTCCTGTATTATCCACCAAACCCTACACCTATTCTCTGCTTCTCCAGCAGGGTGCCACTGCCATAGTTTTAGTTTAGGAAAGTTTTGGTAAAAGCTTGAAAAAATGTGAATGTTGGAGCTGAAGAAATTTGGGGAAAACACTATTTGTAATTCCAGACATGAAGCCTCATTTCCAAGGCCTCATGTCCAAAGACAATATTCCCTATTTGTATATCCCCATTTTGGTAAGTGATGTGTAATTGGTCAGCTTTGGATTTAAAGATTAAATGGCTGTAGGATCACGACCAAGTCCCTGGTCAATCATTGCTTGGACATTCCTGTCACAGAGGAATGACTAGAACTAAAACATTCTTTTCTGTATTAATGTAACTTCATGCACTTTAAGGAAGTGCAAAACCCATTAGTCACTCATGGATAAGCTGTTTTGCAATTATTATCTGTCTTTAAATAATTAGATATTTCCTTGCAATTAAGAGTTAAGCCTTCTGCATCAATATACAATGGTTGCCCAATCACTATGCCAGTTAGTACACGCCAAAGCTTTGACAAGTACTTGGTCTTCAATCACAAATTCAAATCTTAAGGCAGCACTGTGTGTTTGATAGAACTCAGCTTTAAGTTTAGCTCTCATTCAAGCAGCAACTTACCTAACTTCTACTATTGATAACCACAATGTGTTTGTGGTTCTCGTTGTCTTGTGTGAAACCAATTAAGTTATTTTAACAGGGCAAAGGTTTGTAGACTTTTCTGATTCAGAAACAGTTGGCAAGGTGTGTGTTTTGAAAAACTAAAGAAGGGAAATATATCATAATAAGGAAAAAATGTAATTTTACTTTATAATTTTACTTCATTCCACTACAAGATACTGACTTGATAGGAAAGCATTTAGAAGAGAGCACGGACGATGGTGAAGGGATTAGAAAACAAGTGTTACGAGGGGTAACTCACCGGGTAGTAGGAGTAGTAATTGAGGCTATTTATTTCAGAGAAGGCTGAAGGAGAACATCACTGCTCCATACAGCTTCCTGAAAAGAGGACAACTCCTGCAGTGAGGAGATGTCAGTCTCTTTTTTCAGATGACATGAGATAGGATGCAAAGAAATGGCCTCAAGTTGCTCTAGGGGAGGTTTACATTGGATATCTGGAAGAATCCTTTTCATAGAGGTGGTGGTTAGAGGTTGGAATAGGTTGCCCAGGGAGGTGGTGGAGTCACTACCTCCCTGAGGTTTAGTGGTGGATGTGGTTGTGTTAGTTTGATGAATAGTGATCTTATAGGTCTTTTCCAACCTAAATGGCTTGATGATTCCATGATTTAAAGCATCTTGCAAAGAAATAGTTGAGAATGAAATCATGTCACTACTGTGTGTCTTAAGGGTAATAGAACAGCAAGGGTGAAATGTCCATACTGCATGCAATAACATAGGCAGAAGTCATTTCCATGGAAGCAACTGAAGTAAAAAACAAGATTTAGGAGCTTGAAGGAAATCAAATGCCTACTTAAGCAGTTCTGAGTATGACATTTATTAAACAATGTATCTAATCATTTTTTGAATGGAAGAAATCTCAAATTGTGAAGCAGAGTAATCAGAGGCAGAAAATCAGGGAAGGCTTTTACCTGTTTCAAATGGCTATTTGCTGACTGTTCTTTTTCATTCTAAAATACTGAATAATCTGCTAAAAATGAGCTCTTAACATAGTTATATCCGTGGAAAACATATGTGATGCAAAACAAAATATGTTTGAGGGATTTTACTAGTGAAACTTTGCAATTATTAATTTCAGACATAGCCTTACCAAACAACCTAACTATTTTTAGACTTGTCATTGTAAAATGATGGATAGGTACATCCAGGATGCTGCCTTCACTGCTAGATAGCCCTCATGCTTCTGGAAGGACTTTCTGTACTGGCTGAAGGAAGGTCAGAGGGAAAATAAGGCATTTGACAGGAAGTTGTGTACCAGGATTTGGACCTCTTTGGAGGTCAGGCATGGGGCTGATGTTGGATATTTGTGCCATTAACATTTTCAGTGTTTCTGACGTGCTGTAAAAAGAGCTGATGAAAGCAATTCCATATAAGACTGGAACACCAAGACTCCTGGTGTGGGCAGGAGGTAGGAATGCACTCACAAGGTTCAGCTGAAAGTGGCAGTGCTGCTTTCTGCACCTGTGAGTCCAGCCTGGAGAGTCCTGGAACTGCTCAACTATTTGCTCAGTGAAGGAGGACAACTTTCTGTGTGGCACGTGATGGGTTGCTGCAGTACGTGTGTCTTCTGTGCACAGATTCGAGACATGTTTAGAGTACTTGCAGATTTTCAAGCACAAAGTGTGAGAGCTTCATGAACAGTGGCCTCAAACTTCTCCTCCATGAGTTTCATCTTCTTTCAGGAGCAAAACCCACCTCCTCAGAGCTGCTTTTGTGTTTTCTCTGTTCTTGTGCTTCGTAGAAAGATGGGAGCCAGCTGTTGAGTTAAGGGCTGTGCTCAAAACTGCTGTCTATTTCTAGAAGCAGAAAGGCCCGCAGAGAGCGTCAGAATTGTTAAGAGAGGAGGGTGAGGCTGGTATGGCAGGAGGAGTGCCTGGAGAACATTATTTGCTTGCAAGTAAGTGCCTCCTTTCAGGTGCTGGAAAACAGTAAGAGGATTGGCTCTTCATAGGGTAAGAAAAGTCGCAAACAAAGTCCTCGGTTTAATAACACAGGCTTTGTGTGTGTGCAAATTCTCTAATCAAAGAAGAGGCTAAAGCAAATACTATTATCAAAGCCACATTGCTGTTCAATAAATCAGCCAGGCTTATTTGTGTTATCAGCTAATCTAAAGATAAGAATTAAATCTCCCCAAAGCCCATATCTGCAGTGTCGTGTAATGAACTGTGTTGTTGAAGCAGGCTGAAAAGTATAGGCAATTAAATTAAACATTCCTTGTTTTTTATGAGCACAGGCAAATATCTCTATACTTGGTCTGCTAAGACTCAGAAGGAAGAGTTATTCCTTATTAGGGCTCTCTGCTGTGATTTGACTGAGGGAATTTCAGGAAGATGTGAGCAGGTACAAAGGAGGTATCACTTTTTTATAGGTGAACTGCAACAGTGCTGCAAGCAGGGTTAGGGTTAGTACAGGGCTGCCCAGCTGCCCTAGCCAATGCTGGCCTCAGGGAAAAGTTCAAGGAGCTTTCCCCATGCTGCTTTCACCGGCACCCTCTCAGTGTCCCCTGGAGAGGTACAGTGAGTCTTGTAACACTGACGTTTCGTGCCTTGCTGCAGGAGTTGGATCCTCATGAGAGCTTTTAAAAAAATTTATTTGGCAGCAGAGAGCCAAATCTCTGGTCAAGAGCAAATGAAAGAGCAGATGTCCATATGTGTGCTCGGGCACATGTCCAGCCTTCCCCTTGCTGTGGTATTTGTGCAGGGACGACACAGGTGCATGGTGATATCCCTGAGTTTGCTAGGCTGATATTCTGCACTATGGCTTGTTATCGTGTTCACAAGCAAATAATCTAATTATACAAAAATTCAAGAGGCTGGAATGAGCTTGTGTCTAAATTTTGGATTAAAAAGCATGGGGACTTGGGGCTCTGGGTGATGTGTGGTTTCCAAGATGCTGTCATCCATTCAAAGGTGGAGGTTTCATTGCAGGCAGACAACTTACACAGCCCATGTCTGCACTGAAACTCCAGGGGACTGGTTATATTTGTCTTTTTTCAGGGCTGTGTAGATGGGTGTTTTCTCTATGGCTTCTTGTTCACTGCCAGTCTGATTCATACTTTCAGCTACTTGTCATTTTTGTGATTAAATTCTTTAGCGATGATAGGGTTTTTAGGAAAACAAAGATAATGAGACAAGGCTAGAACATACTTGCTTCAGATTTGCCCAGTTCATGGATATTTCCTAAACTGTTCCTTTTTTAGATTAGTTCCAAATGTGCTTTTCCTTGTGATTTGCAGATTGACAAATGGATAGGAAGATGAAATTAGTATTTCAAAGTGCGGATAACAGTTTAAGGCTGTGACTACTTGTTACTTGTACGTAACATGAGTGCCAACCTCGATCTCTCAGATCCGGATGAATTATAAGTAACACCAGCACTATTTCCAATAATAAGAAGTAAAGCGCTGCTTGGGTTTCATAGCTTGTTCCTCCTGATAACATCTGTAATTCAGAGTTAATCATCCACACAACGCAGAAATCAGTTGAATTCCCTTCTGTCTGTTTCAATCACTTAAATTACCCACAGGCCAACAAGTGGATGAAAGCCTTTAGACATTTAAGGAAAAAAACAACTAGAAAGAGGCTGAAATATTTGCCAGAACACTGGGTTGCAGACTGAATCATTTCAATATGGCCAGGCCAAACTGGGTGCTGGCATTGCCACATGTGAGTGATCCTAAAGCCCTGTCTTTGCCTCTTGACAGCAGCCCTTGCTATTTTCTGTTCTCTATGTTTTTTTCTTGGGCAGGATTAACAAAGAGAGCTGACAGTTTCAGTGAATGAACAAGAGCAGTCTAGCACTAACAAGTCCTCAGATGGCTACAGCAAGCCAGGCTGCTGGTCCGTGGGTATTTCCCAGTCCATTTTTCCCACCCATGATGCAGGTTTAGGAGGTGGTGTCCTGTATATGGATTTTGTGTCGAGGAGATTCAGTTGGGTGCTGGGCAGGCTGTTGAAAGTTGAGAGGAAAAACATCAGTATCATGACTGAGATAAAGGAACACAGATCTTCTATTATTTGTTCTTGAGAAGGGCTGGAGACTGAGTGGTGACTTTGCTGGTTTTGCCTTCTGAAGTTCAAAATTCATCCTGTGAGAGGCAAACATGCAGAAGCAGCCTGTGAGAATTTTTGCTTGGCTCCCATATTATGAGCAGGAAAATTTTGAACTCCCATTTTTCTCAGCGCACGTAGAGCTGACCAAAATGTCAGAGGGTTTGTTTTAAGTAGGAGTAATAACAGTTGGGGGAGGCTGAATCACTGGATGGAAGACTCTTGTTTTTTCATGCCTGAGGAAAAAATAAGTAATTTTCAGTTGTACTCTATTGCATGCCCTCATTGGCTTACACCAGATTTTCATCAGTGAGATCAGGATTTGGACTGTGCACGTCCACGGTCATCAATTACATACACACCATGCCAAGAGACATGGTGGAGCCATTTTTCAGAATAATATTCATCAACTTAGGGGTTCCCTGAGCCAAAATACAGCCAGCAATGATGTACAGCATAACCTCCAACCCCAACTATATCCTACCCATATGCTCAGTATTGATACTCCATCTGATATAGTCACGGGACATGGTCACTAGTGAACAAGTGTTCGTTTGTCCTCTCCCAGGCAGTGAGGTCGTAGGCATGTGCTCTTTCAATGTTTACTGCAGCCAAACCTCATCTCAAACTTGTGTGACTCACATCCCACCACTCGCAGAAGTCTCCCCTCCTTTGCCTGTTCAATCTTGTTTCCCTGAGTGGAAGTTTGGGATTTAATTGTGGGGGTTGTTCTGAGGTTGTAACAAAGGTATGTATGTGTGTACATGGAGATCTGTACTGACCATCCGTCCAAGAACAGGAAACCTCTTGCCTGCTGTTTTCCCTCATCCTTTTCTGCTTTCACTTATCCCAGAAGCCTGCCCAATGCCAAAGCACATGGATAATTTTTAGCACTTTGCCCCATGTTTGCAGTCTATTTAAAAGAGCCAGAACTGCAAAACAGCAAAATTCAGGTGAAAAGAAAAAGGCGTCTCGGGTTAGTTCTACCCAGCCATTTCCAGAAGGAAGTAAACAGGATAGATACATTCATAAACTCGCATGAAATGTGCTGCGGGGGTCATTGAATGACAGTAACAGAGGGGCAGAAGTGCTGAGTTTGATAGATCTTGGTGTAAGCTCGGAAACCTTCCAAGTAGCATTTGAAACTGTTAGAATCTGCTAATGGTGCTGTGCTATTGCATATTCAGCTTTCCCCCTTTTAAAGGCTTTTTTTTTTTTTTTTTTGTAAAAACAACAGGAAAATACTGGCTTGATTAAAAACAGGAATGAAAAAAAAATACTGTTCCTTACTTTTAAAATGAACTGAACTTTATCACTAAAAAAATTATGAATATGCTTACATATAGTTTTGTGATGAAAGCATCTTAAATATCTCAAGCTAGTTTCCTACACGTGTCTATCTGCCTTTCATTTATACCGATAGCTAATTTCAAAGTCAGACTTTCCATCTGAGTGTATTTTTATTTTTATTTTTTTTGCAAGATTCCCATAAGAATGAAAGTAGAAGAAAAGCCCAATGCATTGCTACCTCAGACAGCATTTTCTGTATCAGTAGTATGACTTCTGTCCCTCGAATTTTAAATGACTTTTTTTTCTGCTGATCTTCGTGCATGTGGAAATGTCCTTTCCCAAATAGGCATTTCTTCTTGCTTGTGCAGAGCGTGTCCTCAGGACACCTGCAAGGATCCCAGCTGATGAGCAGGCGACCACTGCAGCAGAACAAGGGCTTCTGCCCTACAGGATATTACTAGCTCAAATGTTTCTGATTCTGCCTGCCAATCTCCTCCTCAGAGTAGCAGTGAGAAAACACGACAGAATGGAGAGTTTGAAGCAGAGAAATAGAGGAGGTGTCATAATTCATTGACCTCCCTGAAAAAGAGACAGTCTTCCTGCACTGGAGACCCAGCCAGGAGGTCTCTGTGGCCAGTGCTGTGGCTGAGGGAGGCACACGCACATCTGCTTTCCTTTGAGTCCAAGACATCTCATGCCTGATTGCCTCTTCTAGCCTGAGGTTGCATTTCTCATTCACTTTTGGCAGTGCAGAAAAAGACATTTCACCCATGTCCTGAGGGCGTCCCACAGCAATGCTCTGTGCTTTGCTTTTGCTGTACAACCAGGCATTTGGGAGAGTTTACAGCAGCTTCTGTACAAGCTGAAGAGCCAAAACCAAAGCAAAGAACTAAATAGGAAGCTGTTAAAATACCATGAAATTAAACAGAAAATAAACACCTTATTCTTTCCAACATTTACTTAAAGGATAACTTTAAATACCTTCCCTTCTCACATCTCTTCCCAAGACCTTTGTTGTGGGAATGTACTTATTTCCTTCTCTTCTCTCACAAACTCCCAGTTAGGTGCCTTCCATTTCATCTTCTCAATCATGATACAGTTTATTTCAGAGTTTGGCTCAGCCTGCTCATGTGCACAATAGGCTCTCATTTCACTCAGATTCCCAAGTAGCCCAGTGACTCAAGACAGTCACAGCTGTGGTTTTTTTCATGATTTTCTTTCTTTTTTTTTTTCACCAACTCCAATTTCCTTTCCTGGTGCCTTTTCTGTTCCCTGGGGAGGTGACAGTCAGCACAACATGGCACCAAGGCTGGTTCCCAACATCTGAAGGAGATGACAAGGCCATTTTTTGGTGGTGTCTTCAGGGGATGAAATGTGCTAATGCAATGCAAATTACCCTTATGAAACAGCCAAATGTCTTGGGACTCTGTCCCAGAAATATCCCACTAACATGGCTCTGGTGCATTTCTTTCATTTCCTCTAGTCAAAGGCCAAATCATCTGAAAATATATCCATTTTCTAGCTGTCCTGTGTTATGACACAGCTGGAGTTGGTTAAAATCTAGAGGGCAGTATCTGGCATAAGCTGATGGGTCTTTGTGTATGGCTTTGATTTATTATTCTAGAACAGCCTGTCCCCTCTTCAGTACTGCAGTTTTGTTCAGCTCTAATGAGAAAACCAGAAAATGTCTGAAGCAGCTTTGCTATTATATAGTCCACATCTAATGCAAAGTAAAAGTCTAGGCATGCAGGCTCCCAGATTTTGTTGTCTGCACTCCTTAGTGCTCTGCAGACCAGAATGGGTGGCAGATCATCTTAGCGGAGAAACTTTGCCTTCCTCAGTTTCACAGGGCCCTGAAAAGCAGCTGATGATGGTGGTAACTGTCTGTCTTCAGACCAAATTAGTATTTTCGCATTTTAACCAGGAAGCCAGGTAATTACATTTACAGCCTCGGTGGTTTTGGAAATAGAAGGAAAGCAAACCACAGTAATTGGTCAGGTACCTGCATGTGGTGCACTGAGCCACTTCAGAGGCTGGGAAAAAAAAAAAAAATACACAAATAGTCTTGTTATTCAGTTTTTCTTTTCAAGAGTAAACATCTTGTGACTTTCTGCTTTTCCCGGTACTAGTGCATCCTGCAGTCGGGAAGGGTCTTTGGTTTTGTGAAAGATTGTAGCCATCAGCATCTGAATTGTGCTGTGACTGCATCTTTTGCCTCCAAGCAGAAAGAAAAAAATGGAGTTTTGAGGCAGATTTTCTCTCTGTGAGGTGGCAACGAGGTCACAGGATAAAGGAAAGCCATGGGGACAATTAGTTGCAAATATGCATGCTAACACTGTGGTGGCCAAGTGTTAAAAGACCGTTTAACTTTACCCTTAGTTATTTTAAACTGACACTGAAGAAAGAGCAAGGGAGAAGGAGATTTTAATGGAAACCCTGATCATAAACTTTGCCGTAAAGTGGAGGAAGCAGATCTCTTAAGGCTATGGCTCTGGTTCAAGTCAGAGATTACTTTCTAATTCCTGAACCAGTGCCCCCGGTGAAACGTCTGCTCAGTGCTGGTTCCCTCTCCTGCAGCAGCTCCAGATGAACAAAACTGAGCCCTGGCAGCCTCTGGAGATGTGAGTGGGTATGTGACTGGTTGTGCCTCGGCCCTATGAGCAAGGAAGAGAAAATCTCTTCTTTTATGCCATCCTGGCACCTGACTCAAAGTCCTTTGAGGTCAACTTGGGTCTCTGGATCAGACCTTTGTATAAACAGCCGTTGTTTCCAGACAAAGGAAAAAAACCTGATTTTCTTTGGCACAGAGGATTTGGGTGTACTTTTTTCTGGTTAAAGGAGGAAGAAAACCTCAAAATACATTTATTTGTTTTCCCCTGAAGATTGTGCTCTTGGCTGGAGACCATCTCTCCTGTATTCAAGCCCTTAAGCGCATTTTCTCTCTTTCCTCCTTTTTGATGACAGAGGAGACTGGCTGCACATTGCCCTCTGCTATCCCAGGAACACCATCTTCCACGTGGTGAAAGATATCTACCAGCGACGGACAGGGATGGTGCACAGCATAAAGCATTACCTCATGGCTCCTTCCCGTGACAGTGTTCTCAATGGGACCGGCGAGCTCTTCTACTTTGACAGAGCACTGGGGTGAGCCCATGAGAGACCCCCAGTGAGCAGGCAGCAAGCCTCTGGGGTTCTTCTCATTCTGGTCCTGCTTCTTCCTTTCCCTATTTCATAGTTAAAGTTCAGTCTCATCCATCTTGCATGGTCTTTTCATTGATTTCAGGTCAAAGCAGAGTTATGGGATGGTGTAACCTAGATTAGGTCTACTTACATCAAGCATCAAGCAGCAAGATAGTTCGGGAAATTTCAACTTCTCCATATTCCCATGAGGGAAGGCTGACCATAGTGCATCTCTTATTTTGAAAGGATGAAGAGAGTCCTAGAGGTCACGCACTGCCTTTAGAGGAATCCAGAACACCTTTGCTTAAATAAACATCTTACGAAACCATGTTTCCCTGTTTGCTAAAACAGTTGGGAACGAAAAAATTGTTCTGTGGTCTAACCATGATGTTTCACCTGACTAAGCAGCTACTTCAGAAATCAATCCACAAATGCCAAACCTGAAAATAAGATGTGATGTATTTATTCTTTCAACCATAACATATGAGCAATCAAATCCCAGAATGCTTTCCCATTAACCAGACTTCTTGGTGATAGCCAGGTCTCTTTATGATAGGAACTGTGAAATAACAGCTTACTAGTTAAACCCCCTTTTTTTCTTTTCTCTCTCCCTTTTTTTTTTTTGTTTGGAGAGGAGGGGTTAACTGTTTTCCAAATTCTGTAAAAAAAAAAAAAAAAAAAAAAAAAAAAAAAAGGTTGTTTACTACTGAAAAGCAGGGGAAAATTGTTACACATATGGGTCTGTAGAGGCAGAACCATTGGCTGCCAGCAGCCGTCTGGACCTGGTACGTGCATATTGATGGGCATAACCCAACTTAATTCTGGCAGAATCAACCTTTTCATTCTGTTTAATTCAGCAGTGCTATTTTTAGCCTCTCAGAGTACAAAAGTTAGGGGACTGGCTTTTTTCTTTTCCTGTTGTTGTTTTTTAGACTTTATTTCATAATGAGTGGGATGTTTCCCCTTCTTTTTTTAACCCCACATGCTGGATCCTTGGAGAGGGACCAAGCTTACTCATTCTTTCTTCCAGACAAATAGAAACAAATATTTAGTTTTTAAAGAAATAGAAAAAAAAAAAAACAAAACAAAACAAAAAAAACCTTTACAGCTCATGCATCTTTTTGATCCTGAAGCTTAGCTGAGCTGTTTATGTAATTTCCTCTGCCTGAACTGCAGAATGGATGCAATTGAAAACACACTTGAACAGCTAGGAAAAAATGAACTCCAAGGCCAGAAGATCTGGCTGCCGTGGAAGTTTTGTCGTGCATGCCTAGGGCTAAGCTGTGCCTGCAGGCCAGGGCCGTGAGATGCAGGAGCCAAAGGAGATGATGCCAGTATTTCTAAGCAAGCCTGTTTCCTTCTGCACAAAATAGCATGAACATCTAGCAGGATGCAGCTGCGCCTGGTGCTGGAGGTGATACATACTCCACGATGCTTGCCCAATGAAGGAAGTTGGCTTGGGTGTACGTGCTGAGAGTGCTGCAGGTCTCATCATGCTTGGTTGAGAGGGAAGCTCTACTTGTGTCCTTGCAGACCCCTTTTGAATGTACAAGTTGCAGGTGTGCTGTATTACACCACTCTAAGGGTTCTTCAGTGGTGTTACAAAATGGGAGGGATAATACTATTTAGCACACAAAGACCCTCCCTCTATTCAGCTTTTCCCCTAAACACTTCATGACTCTGATCAGTCTGTTTGCTCTCATTTGTAGGTACCTATTTGTCCACCTGCAAGCCCACGAAGCTCGGCAAGGGCACAGTTACTGCTCCCAGCAAGGCTGTGAACGTATCAAAATCATGGCGCAGATGTATCCGGGGGGGTCCTGGAGCTGTGTCCCCAACCCCTTTTTGCAGAAGCCAGCTGCCCCACAGCGCCCCGTGTCCCAGCACCAGGCAGTGCCATGCAGGGCTTGTGGGGCCCCACAGGTAAGAGCACCCCTCCTACAGCACCTGAGGTCATGCAGCACGTATGCATCAGTAGGCAACAGCTGCTTGTGAATCTGCACTGTGTAACATGTGGAGGGAAGGATTTTACACTAAATTTCTGCAGTTTTCAGTACTATGCTTCAAAGATAACCTCAAAGAAATTGCCCAACTGGAAGCATGTGAATGTAGTCACAGCATCTTTTTTCCTACCCCTCTTTTTTTTTTTTTCTTTCAAATAAGCATAAAAGAACACTTGAGAGAGCTCAGACTGGATTAGCTTTGCATTCCAAAGTGCAGTATTGCTGTTGAATTTCAGACTGGGAAGTAATTCTGTTTAATAAGAATAATTGGAAAATCAGACCTAGGTTCTCTTTTCATTTACAATTCTATAAATCCTGTAGTAGTGTTTCAGGCTCATACAAATCGACATCTCGGTTATAAACAAGCAGGATATATGAAACTCATATTCAACTTCTTATTCAGAGGCAGAGTGACCATCAGAGATCCCTTCCAACCTCCATTGTCACAATTCTTTGGTAAATGTTGTCTTAACAGCAAGAACTTGTGAATCAGGGTCATAGTTTGAGAAACTATTCTTCAAGCTTACCAACTGTAGATACGAGCATTGGTGCTTGGTGTCATTCTGCTGATGAAAACCAGTTAGCCAACCAGTTTTTTGAGGCTCTGTCTCCATGTAATTGCAGCTTGCTATCACCAGCACGCCCTCAGTCAAGTATGTAAGAATCCAGATCCAGTCCCTCAGCAAGGCAGACATACAGAACCACTTGACATCTGCATTCATTAAGGTATGTGCTTTGCTACATTTGAAATGGTGATTAAACAGAGAGAAACTTTATCTCCAAGGTAAGTTATTGCAAAACCTTGCTGAACTTTGGCAGAAGGAAATGGGAAGTTCCCCTGGAAGACAGGAGTGCATTGTTCTCCTTTACAATTAGCTCCATTCGAATCACTGGGAGTTCGTATTCTATTCAGAGAGGATTTGAGCCCTAAAGGGGAAAAAAGGCTTTTTATCACCTCAGAAGAAGAATTAACGCCACCGCTCTAATATAGAGGATGTGGGGAGAAAAGCACATCAGAAAACAGTGCTTACAAAGGATTGAAGGGAAAAAACCAAGCTTGTTTTTCTGACTTTCTCTGGCATTGCACTATAAGATAAAAATAACTGCATTTCACGTCTGAAGGAGTTGGAGCTGTCAGGTTATCCCTGCACATGCTTTACACCTCTGCTTGGATGGAGAAGTGTGACTGAAATCATGTCAGCAAGGATGAAGAAGCTAGGTTCACATGCCGTGGAGTTATATTAAATGCTGACAAATGCCTCCTCCTCACTCTGCCTGACCCCCTATTACATCTCTAGAGCCTTCGTCTTGCCAAAAGCAGAGATTGTAGCATCCTGGTAACTGTAACCTGCAGAAGGAGCCTCTGCTGCAGGAAGCGAGGGGAGTAGGAGGCACGTGTGTTAAACTCCCTCGAGGCCCAGGGATGGCACTACCAAAAAGGAGTTTGTTTTTGAGATCTTGCTATATTGACATTCCCTGGGGAGCAAAAAATGTCCACGTGTGGCTTCTATCCCACTATCTGCTGTCTCAGCACTTCTCCCCTGCTCTTTGGTCAAATCTGCCATGCCAAGTGACAGTAATTTCACCCACATGAGAAGAATCTGTATTAAGGCTGAACTAAGCATTTTACTCCCAGTATTTTTGGCTTCCCAAGTGTATTTTTTAACACACAAAAGATGCCGATGGCCTCATTTTTCATGTTTTTGGTACCCCAATGGGCTTCCCAGTGCTATTCAGAACGAATGGCTTTTCTTCCTCCTTCCCTGATGGTCTATCAGTGATATCACTTCATCTGCACTAATTACATATGGAAAACTACAGGCGGTAAACACTAGATATTTTCCTCGCTTGTAATGCCCTTCTTATGGAAAAATGAGAGCATAGTCTGAATCTCCACGATCACTCACTGCCTGCCTTCATAAAACTTACTTCTGTGTTTTGTTGCAGATAAATGACACAACGCTCCTGTTCAATAGCCCTGGGGTGTTCTTTGTGGTGCTGGATGCATGTTCAGGAGCAGTCGTGAGTAGGCGGCATTTTGACACAGTTGCTGGGGAAAATGTGACCAATTCAATAACTGATTATGTTCAAACACTAATAAAAGAGAGGTAAGCAAGGTGCTGAAAGCCCAACTCACGTAGAAGCCTGTGGCTGATAGACAAAGAAAGAAAAAATGAGCTACTTTCATATCTGAACCTGTGCTCTGAAGGGATCTGGCAAAGACTGAATACGTACAAATCCTGACTATCACTCAGATAATAAGAGAAGGACTGCCTCTCTTTCAGGATTGCACAGATTAGAGCAGAAAGAGACAGATTTTCTAGAAAACTGTCAATTCCTTCTAAATTAGCAATCCATTTTTCCAATATGGAGTAGATAAGGGCCTTGCAATGACATTTGCAGTCCTGTGTACACATCCCAAGGTCCAGCAGTTTCCTGGCAGTTGATGATTCAGTTTTCCATTTCTGAAACGGGTTGGTTTCTGTTTACCCTTAATGATTGTTTTTACCTCTTCTGACAGATGAAAATCATAGGTGTGCCAGATTTTCCAGTAGGACTTTTCTTTGGACGAGCCAATGAACAGACCTGCGTGCCTGTGGACTGTTACCTTCAGTGTGTCCTGGCAGTGGTCTGGATCATCTCTGTTTGTGTCTGTTCCACATTCCTTGTGGTTTTATGTGTCGCCACATAAACATGGAACAACAGAGATTTATAGATAAATTCTTGGCTGCTTACAGAAGCAGGTCAAATAACCAGAAAACAGACTTTCAGTCCAAAGACATTTCTGAGCAGCTCATGACCAAAGATTAGAACACTGCAGAGTTATTCCATCTTTACTTCTGCACACAAGTATGTACATGTATAAAACGTGCACAAAGTGACAAATATGCACGTGATGACTGTACATTTGTATTGATTTTCTTGTGTACTTTTGCAAGGCTGGACGTTCAGCTAAATGCAACCAGTTGTGCCTGTAATTCATTGCAGGTACAATTCACTGAGGACTGAAAGCACATCTGTGAGGATTGCAGCCAGGCAAACGCTTGACTTAAAAGCAGGCTTTTCAGTGCATAGATGGCTAAAGAGTCTCAGGACTGCACAGTATCACATGTAAGCTTACATGTGATTGAAATCACAAGGATTTAAGCATGTTCTTAAAGTTAAGCAATCATGTCCTTTTCTTAATTGGTCTCGCAGATTCTTAACAAGAGTAATATGTTGTAGTCGTGCAGTAATTACTATCCTTCTTTCCAGATCACTTGTTCTTGTGTGCTCTAGAGATATTGGAGACAAGGTGTGGAGCTCTGAAATGTCTGTTTTTACAAGGTTAGGTTCGGCAAAGCCTATTGTCTTCCACAGAGAAGGTAAATATTTTTTATTTTCTTGGATAAAAGAAAGGTGAATCACCAGGCTTGGGAAGTTCTTACTTACAGTTTTACCTTGAATTGCTGTAAGAAATCCATCAGTATCATTGGTCCAGAAAATCCAAGTCATTTTGGATTTTTATACTCTTAGAGCATTCATTTAGAAATGTTTTCACTGTATTTGCAAAAAAAAATGAGAAAGAAAGTAGGCAAATCATTGCAGATGACACTGACCAGATCCTGATTGATGCTCTATTCCATTCCAAAGTCTGTTCTCTTCATAGTAAGACATTTGTAGGCACCTCCTCACTGCAGCCTTTAAGCAGCACTCGTTTCTGGCAGAACAGCTTTCAGCCTGAATTCTGTTTTTGATGGATTTGATGGAACTGCTTGTGGAAGCTCAGTGTGCACATAGCTGCCAGCCACATATTGCCTTCATCGTGCTGGGTTTCCTATTGGAAAACAGGGGGCTGTTGAAGTCCAGGTTTGGACAAATGACTCAAGTGATGAGGAAATTAGGAAAATAACTAGCTAGCTTGAGTCAGATTCCACCTGCAACCTCTTAAGCAGAAATCAGATGCAGAATTGGTTGTATTTTCAGCTCCTTTTTTTTGCTGTTGTTGTTGCTTTTGCTTTATTGAAATTTACTTTCAAAGCTTATTGCTGTGACTATTCCAGGAAGAGAAAAACATAATCTTTACAGCAGAGACAGTACTTCGCTTTGGTGCCTGTTTGATTCCTGAGAAGCTGTTTTATCTTTCATCCTTTCAAAAGCAAAAAATTTGAGGTTTTCTTTTTTTTTTTCTTTTTTTTTTTTGAGATTTCTTTGTCCTGGAACTTCATTGCTTCATTCTTTCATCAAAGCCCTGAATACTTTTGAAAGGAATTTTTTGATTAAAAAGGACTCTTTTTTGTTTACTTTGTCAAACTTAGCTCCCTGGAACACCTGCACTGCTCGCTTGGATGCAGCAATTCCAGGTCATTTTTGGGAGCTCAGGTCCTCTGCTCCTCGAGCACACCGAGGAGTACACAGGGCCACCACAAGTCCCCATCATGGGCCACCACACCTTTTGGTGGCCGTTTCCTTTCTCTGCTGCTTCAGTTGGGAAGTCAGGGTCATTGTGCTGGTGGCTGGCAGTGGGATTAAGCTGTTGTTGGCTGATGCCGCGTTGCCCCTGTTTTACTCTTCTTAAGGGCAAGGGTGATCACCTGCACGCCTGCCCTGAGTTCCAGTCTGGGTAATTATGTTCAGATTCATGAGCTTTCTCCTGCTGATTCAGGTATGTGCACTATTTGACTTCACAGCTCCAAAAGCGACTGCATGCAGGGCTGTGTTCAGCCGCCGCCGTGGTCCGCTCCGGGGGGCTGTGGTTCAGGGCAGGCTGGAGTATTTCTCCCAAATACGTATTGCTGCTGCTAGGGATAATGCACAAAGCAATCCTCTTGACCTCGGTGGGATCAGGATTTTAGGGTCTTGTTGCCTGGTTCTACAAAACCTTATTTAAATTAGAAGTGTTTACGGGAATAGTCTTGATCCAACCATCTGCAAATAGCCTTGGGAGTCTTTGCAATGAAAAGCATAATATAAACACAAGACATTATTATTAAAATCAAAGAACACATAATGCCTTTGTACTTTGGGACAGCAGAGGACAAGAGCAGAGCTGACATGGGGAACAGTTTATGCATAACAGGAAGAAAGTGATGTAAACTAATAAAAGAAGGATTCAAAATGCCTAACCATTTTCATGTAGTCAAATATGAAAAAGTACCAATGGTTAAAAAATAAAGAGTAGAAGATCCCTCTAACTCACATCTGGGATCCCATCTTAGCTTATTGAAATACCAGCAGATCTGTGACGCAGTGAGGTTACAGCTTTGGAAGCCCTATTCCCTCTTTCATCATTCTTTTTGCCTTTTCAGTGTTCCGTTATTTTAATCCAAGGGGAAAAAAAAAAAAAAAGACTAAGAAGTTCCAATGATGTTCATGCTGTACTGCTAATAAGTGAACGGATCCACCCAGGGGGTTACACTTGTTGTGTCTGTTTTACAGGGAGTTTTGCTATGCTTGGCTATAAAGGACAAGCCAAGCCCTCCTGGATTAAAGTCCTTAATCATGCTCGTTATCAGAAAACTGCTTCTCTACAGCATTATGTTCCCTTGAAGATGAAAGAGTATCAATGTTCAGATAATGCCTTTTCTCAGAACCACTCAGAGCACAACTCTGCAGGGGCTGCAGCACCCTGCGATTAACATCGTTGGTGTAACCACAGCCAGGCAAGTCCAGCAGCTGTCACCCAACTGCTCTTGTTTTTATGGGATTGTATCAAACCGATGTTGTTTACTTGTATATTTTATAATTAATAAATATATTCTCATCTTACCCGCTATGGTAGAGTTTTATTTTTCAAACAGTGCCCCACAGGGCGGATAGGAAAAGCCTGTGGACTGCACTTCCCAAGGAGGAGAAGTGTTTGAGCCATGTCTATGATTTGGTGTCAAACAGTAAGTTCAAAAGGCAAAAACCTGTTCTTCAGTGTCATAGGCAATGAAAATGAAACTTGGCGTGGAAACTGTAGCAGCATCTAGCAGTGAAACAGATCTTCTATGGCATTTTAGGTGAGCTCACAGACATCTGCTTGCATCAATGGGTAAGCGTGTGATAATCTTACAATAATATCTTCTAATCAATCTGAATATATATGGCAACAACAAGGAATTATAAATGTTTGTCTGTAGCTAATGACTGGTGAAATGGTATTTGTCCAGTTGATGCAAACATTTAATTAAACATGTGCTGTGCAGGGTACAATCTTGCATTCCTCCTTCAATGACTGTATTGACTTTCTGCTCCCATGGAGGGTTGAACTACTGCTGGTATTAGTAGCTAAGATTCTTTGCTTTTTGAAATGAAAGACAAAGAAAGAGCTAAGTATGCAAACAGAGACAAACCGATGACTCACAATTTAAGTACAAAAGTAGGTTGAAATGATGGGATTCTCATTTTGCTTTGAAAGCAGTGTTACCTGGTGACAGCAAGGAAGGGGAGGGCAAGTTCAGACTACCACGTCTTTGCCACAGAATTCTTTACAGGAGCTGGACAAGTTTCCAAAAGTTGGAAACGTTCAAAACTGTAAAAAAAAAAAAAAAAAAAAAAAGTTGAAATTCTGACACAGATAAATAAGTTATGATGTTCCTTTCTTATTGTTTACTTGTTTGCTGTTAAGCCTACAACTAAAATCTTGGATTTCCTTCCTTTTTATGTTCAGAAATCACAAGCCAATCAATGACGCTGTTGGTTTTAAAAAGTGATAATTCTCTGTTTTCTTATACAGTAGAGTAAAAGAAAAGGCACAGGTAGGGCTTGTTGGCTGGCTGCAGTTGTGTTGGATTACTTTGTTGATTGATCACTATGGTTTTGAGTGAGAAGATCCTAATGGGAAAAAGGGTAGCTCGGAGAAAAAGGCCAAGGATTGGTTTATTTGCATGGAGAAAACTTTTTGCGTCATCCTCTTTATTTGCATCCCTTGCAAACAAGGCAAAAAAAATTAATGGGTGTCGAGGTCTTGACTAGCAGAGAGAAATCTAAAACAGTAGCTTTACTTTTACTGCTCAAATATGCAGGTGAGTGTGTATTTGCTGATGTTCCTTCATGTCTATAATGGATGGATCCATGGCCATAGATATATGTGCTGCATCACAGACCTTTTCTCAACAGAGAGACGTTTTTTTTCCAGCTCTTCTACAAAAATATACTGACCTTTCCCTCACTATTTAGTGCAATGGGAGAGTGGTAACCTTGCATTCCAAGGCTAGCCCTTCTGTCACTTTGGGGCTTATGGGAGCGTGGGGACTGTGCTTCGCAGCTGAGGTGCCATCACACACCTCCCCACAGGCCCAGGGCTTGAAGGAAGCAGACATCTGAAAGACCTGTGGGCAGAAGAGGAGACTGTGGCTCCATCTCTATGCCAGGAAGGAGAAGCAGGAGTTGGGTTCAGCCAGAGGAGAGGTTCTGGCTTGCTAGAAAGCGTGAAGAAGTCATTGATGCTGGTCAGGAAAGTAGCAGGTCAGGAGCAAACCCCGTGGGGAGCAATGGGATCTCAGGCTCCTGGTGGAGACAAGTGGTATGAGAGCCCAAGCAGCCAGCACTGACCCTCCCTGGAGTTCTCTGAAGTCCTTTTGAACTATTAGTACCTAATTGTTATGATTTCTGAGGCCATGCAGGGGAAGAAAAGCAAGAGGTTTTTGGCTGTGAGCTTAAGCCCAACATTGGAACAACTACTTACAGAGTGAGGCTTTACTTTCTTGGAGATTTATTTGATAATCCCTGACAGGTCCAGAGCCTGGATCCCAATAAAACTTTGCAGAGCTCTAACTCCAGCCTGAGACTAAACAACTGGCAAAGGACAAGCCTGGTGAAGGAGAGGAATGTGCCTAAACTCCTGAGAAATCTCTCTTCCTCCTCCCACTTCAGAACGAGAGCAAATGGCAAATGTCCTGGAGGGGAAGGCGTGGAGCCATGGTGAGCCAGATGCAAACAGCAAAGTACCACAAAAGCAATAAGAAAAATATTTACATCCTGATGGAGCTATTTGAATAGTTAAAAGAGGCTGCTTGAAGAGGATTCAGGATGCTGTGATCCTCATAAGCTACTGCACACGCTTTCCTTACCCTTTGAGAGGATCAAAAGGCTCAAAAGCCAGGAACGGTCCACAGAAGATGTTCCTCCATGGACCCCTGGGACATTCAGGATGAAATTTTCAAGGTCTGCTGCTAGCTTGGCGTGTACCAGAAGCCTGTGTGTGTGAAGCTGTAGGGTAAGTTTTGCGTGGCTATTTTGTTTGTGGAGAGCTGTCCTATTCCTTCCCAGCACGTCCAGAGCAGAAAAGACTCCATCTACATGCTGGAGTGCATGTGGACTATGAGTGCCCTGTAGCTAATGCAGGCACGTTCGGTACATCTAATGCATTCAGGACATACGCCTGTCCTGTTATTTCCAGAGCATTTTTGCAATGGGTACACTTTAGCTCCTTCTGAAAGCATTGTTTTGGCTGTACACCAAGAACTTTACCCAGTAAAGTTAGTGCATCCTGAGCCTCTGAAGCTGGGGCTCGGCTTCCCACCACCTGGATGGTCTGAAAACTTCATGATGTGGATGAGTGTTCAGTGAAATGCTGAGCAATTTAAGAGGATGCAAGACTGGAAGTCAGTGATGCTCTGAAGGGTGGAGCACTGTGAATTGCAAATGATTTTGTTTTAGCTAAGCCAAAAATTTCTTCCTTTCCTTTTCAAGGTCTGTGTGCCTGTGCAAAAGAGATTAATACTATTTTTTTTTTTTAATAATTAAAAAAACACATAGGTTTAAAATATATACATATATATATCCACTTATTTCTGCCTCAAAATAGTTTGCCAATTTGCAAACCTCTGAGTTGTCTTTAATTTACTCATTGTAAAAACTCCCTTTAATGCCAGCTCCTCTTTCAGAAGCATCATGAACATCAGGAATTTGAAGTGACACTTACGTATGGAAAATTTGAGCAGAATGACATGGGATAAATTGATAAGAAACTGATTCATTGGGGAAAAAAAAGAGCATTATGCTTTTGACTCAAGTATTGATTTCATTAAAAAGTAAGGTTTGTTGCTGCATTTCATCCTCCTGTACTTGCCAGCAAAAACAAGCAGTTAATGGCTGCATGGCAAGCACAAGATCGAGATGAAGGGCAGGAGTAGCTTTGCAGCTGTGCTGCCCTGGGAATGCATTTTCATTAGTTATCCCTAGAAATGAGTTTGTTCACTTGTGAGGCTGTCTGAAGGCTTTAGCTGTGCTTGTGGCTCATGTGTGAAGGCTCCCCTTGTACAGGAATGTCACTGTAGCAAGAGCTGGCATGTCCTCAGATTTGAAAGGCAAATACACTCATAAAATCTGTCTTCCCAGCTGGGGTTAAAATGCAAAATTTCTTGATCAGGGTGAGAGGACAGCTGCTGAGGTGCAGTGTCAGCACGGAGGGAGCAGAGGCGCTAATTAAACAGCTCCTCCTTCTGAAGAATCAGCTGCCAAACTGAAGTTGGCATCTTTGCATTTAGATGAGGAAATATGCAGCAGCTCTTCAGACCTAGCCAATGAACGAGGAAAAGCTTAGCATCAGCTCACGTTTCCTTTATTCTGGTTACAGCAGGCTGAGGGCCCAGGTCTGGCTGCCCAGATCAGGAAGGAGAGAGTCTGCTGCCCACTGGGCTACTAGGCGACTTTGACAGCCAGGCTCATGTGAGCTTTCCTTGTGCTTCTCTGGGTATGGCTCCACATCCTTGCTTGGTATGTGGCCTCTCTAGCAGTAGTCAGGGTGCATGCAGATTTCTTGCTCCTGTTTGATATCTTCTTTGAGGGACATCAGGGATCTGCTGTGTATCTCCCATCCTTGCTGTGTTTGTAATGGTTAATGTTCCTGTTGTGCCCTGGTGGACATACCAGGTAGGAGCCTCCTCTTCAGCAGATGTTGAAGACACATCCTCAAGCTGATTTTAAAAAGTATCGTAAAATACTCCGTATCAGCAGTTACTTGCTTAAAATTCTGTTCAGAGGCTTGGCTGGTTGTTCCCTGGCCATGCAAGGTGCTGAGGCCACCCTGGAGGGCTCAGCTCTGCCATCTAGGCATTGGAGTGTCCAGAGGACCTTACCACAAAGCCTGGAACAACCCAAATTCCTTGGTTCATTTGTACTTTTTTACCCCCAGGGCTGTCTGCTCTGTGTTGCCTCCAGCATTAAAACTGCATGGAGCAATGTGGATGGGGATTCCTGTCTACGCAGTGCGCTTTCTAGTACAGTATCGCTGCTGACACCTGCAGTAGCAGCCAGCTGGGGACTAACGGTTTCCTGCATCTACTTTTAGCATTGTCTGCTGCTATTGTTCACTATTTGGAAAGATCCAGCAGCTGGGAATCATTTCAGAACGTCTGCCTTGCCAGATTCAGGGATATGAGTCCCACTGGCCATTGCCAGGCAGCTTTTAATGGCCAGATGAAAGAGCTTTTCTCACCCAAGAGAGGTGTCACAGATGGTGTCTGAGAAACACTAGAGACGATAGACTGAGCAGGACGCTCACATGGCCTTTAGGCTTTCAGAGTGCCCAAATCCGCGGGGAGATTTGTTGGCAGAGTGGGTTACATCAGAGCTGAACTCAGCGACGTGGCGCCCGTTCAAGTGCGATGTAGTGCAGCCGCTGTGTTCCCATGCGGCTCTGAGCAGCGAGCTATGGAACCGGCTGGCTGGCAGCAGAGAGCTGCTCCTGAACCTTCTCCAGCAGGTGACATTAATGGAAAGAGTCACTACCCCTTCCTCCTCTCATAGTAAAATCAAACATGTCGCTGTTTGTGTCTGGGGAAGATGCTTAGCTGAGGGCTTTTGACGGAAAATTCCTGAGATGATTGTCCTCCAAACCACACTTTACTGACACCACGTTAGTCAGAGCTGAATCAGAGGCGTCAGCGCTCGCTGCAGAAGCTGTTCTCCTTGGCCCTCTCAGCTCCCAGCCTTTCCAACCTGAGTGCCAGTTAATACTAACACTGCAATGAACTTGGGCTCACAGAAAGCTGAATCAAACACCCTGCTGCAGCCACAAAATAAGCAGGGTGTTCTTTGAGCTGTAGCAGATCAGACAGTAGAAAAATATTGGAGCCTTGTGTACAACGGGTGCCTCCAAACATGACAAGAATTTTCAGTGTGTGATTGCTTGTTTGGCTCTCCCTTGATGAGGATGGATGTAATCAGGGAAGCAGCCCCCTGGGAGCAGGTGGGGATATAAAAGCAACAGCCATCTTGCACAACCTGGTGGTAAGTACTGTGCCATTCTTAGCTTTCTAAAAAGTGAAGTCTGTCAGATTTGTTATTTTCCTACAAGTTTGCCACAGGTTCCTGTTGTGCACTGCGAAGTCTATCGCCGCCTTCTAGCAGAGACACTCCTAAGGGCATGCAGTTTTTAATGGGCCAGGGCCAAGCCATTTCTTTACTTCCTACAAAGCAACAGGCAAGCAGATGCATGCCATCACTGTCAAAAATACAGTCTCTTTTTAATTTCTGCGAATATCATCTGATTTTTATGACCCGGAGCTTACCAGCGGGTATCTGGCTTTGTGCAGCTGCGCCTGCACCATAAGGACCGCTGTTTGTCTGCAATATCCATCCTGTGATCTGACCCGTCGTTCAGCTTTCCTCTGTCGTTAAAGCAGAATTTAGTGATTGTATTTGCAGATTACGCTGTGTAGTAATCGCTAATAAACCTTGACATTTTCATGGTGACTGCTGTACTCTGGGCATACCACTAACAGTGCTCCTCTAACAGAGCCCTGGCTTATCGTATGTTGATGGTAAGTGCTGTTAAAATGTCAGACACGTGCAGCCTGGTTCTGGCACAAATTCCATGGCCATGTTATTGCTCTCTGATAATGTATATCATTTAAAGTTATAGCGTTACTAAGTGCATTCCTCTTTTCTACTGCTCCCTAACAGCATTTCGGCACCTGACAGTCTGTGCCATGTCTATGCTGTGACCAAGCACATGGCTGTCAATTACACTATACCAAAATAAGCAAACATTTTCCTGCTGGAATGTTTCCTGACAAATTTGGTTCAAATGCTGTTTTTAATACAGTCACTGGATTACATGTGTTTTGAATGTACCATTGTACTTAAAGCTGCATCACCTCTAGGAAGAGAAGACTACAGACATATGTTCTGCATATCTACACTGTAAAATTTGTTCCAGACTAAACTCTGGTTTCTTGCATATCTTATTCACATGTTTTTGTTTGTTTTATATTAACAAGTGATCTGAAAAATAACACGTGGTTTTTTTGTTGTTGTTTTTGTCCTGAAGAAACTGGAGCACCCTGGAGTTTCTTTCGATTGCTTTTTTGGCGTCTAAGCTTTGCGATGCATGCATTTATCGTATTTCATCACTGTGATGTGACATGGCAGCTACAAATAGATTTTAACATTCTACCACTGTTGGCCTACATGGTAAAACCTAACAGTTCCACAGACAGTGCATGAGTTTTAAATACTGCTTTTAAGTAGAGCACTGGACATCTATAGCAATGGGTCTTCATATCTCAGCATGACCACACGTGTCAGTACGTTGCCATGAGTTGCAGAATCGATTGCTCAGGCCTGTTGGAGAGAATCATGTTAATTTTAACTTAGATTTTCCTGTCACTACTTGTTTGTTTTTGCCTGGGTTTGCCTACAGAAGAAATAAAACAATATTAGGTAGACTGGTTTCAAAAGCAATCTTGGGTTTTGCAACAAAATTATAGGCTGGCAGATTAAACAGACAATGTTTTGTTGGATCTGAAATCTGAAAAACTGCCTGCTTCAGTCTGAAAGTTTCACTATGATTTTAGCTCTGGAATGTGCTAAAATCACTTGCAAAAATTGTGTCAGTAGTAAGGGGGAAAGAAGGTCCCATCAAGATGCTCCTCCTCGCAGATTTGTCACTCTGCAAACGCCTTCTCATTGTGTTTCATCACTTTTTTGCACTTGTGAATACTCAGCTCTAGAGAGTCTTGAAGCTTTATGTGTTTATATTGCATTCCTAAGGTGTTTTTTCATTACTTTCAGTGGTTGCTTTCTGAGTGTCTATTTGGATCCCCAAGTGGGTTTATCCTAAACCAAAAGGTGAGAAGCTGCCCCTGGCTTCTTGCTCTGCTTGGATCGGTCACTAAGCAGCACGAAGGTGTTAGTCACTGAGCTGAATGGGAGTGGAAGTGGGATGTCATAGAGCTGGATATTGCTTTGTGCAGGGAATGATTTTTGCGTGAGTTAGAAAAAAATAAAGACACATTTTCTTGATATTCTGTCTTTGCAGGTATCCAAGGTATCTACCCAGAGAAATTGTGAAGAATGGCTCTACCTACCCCCAAGTATCTGGCTGAAAGCCTCGTTTCTTTTCTGTTAGTAGTGTCTTCTGTAAGCACAGGTAAGTTCTCCTGTCAGAGGGAAAAAGGGCATGATTTGTAACACTGTTTTTAAATAACGACATCATTGGTGTATTTTGAGCAACTTTTCACTCTTTAAACCAATTTCTTATAAGAAAAGCCAAGGACAAAGTGTGAAACCTCAGGAGAAAAGCATTTTTCTGAGTTGCCAATATTCCAGAATTAAAGCAGCTGGAGTGGCAAAGAGTGAAATTTCTCAGCAGGTGAAAGTACCCACAGGAAGCCCTCCGACTCTGCCAAGCATTCTTAAATCAAAATCTAGCAAACCATCACAAAGAAATAACAAAGAAAAAACCTCAAGTCCTCATAGCTGTGGCTGCGGGTGGCAAGGATTTTGCTGCAGTGTCCAAGTACAGACGTGGTCAGAGAAAAGCTGAGGTATCCATGCCCTCGGTTTCTGTTCCCTACAAGCAGCCCATTGCCTAAGCAGTTGCAGGAGAAAGGGAAGCTGGAAATACCTCCTGGAATCTAGTTGATAAATTATAACTCTACGTATGAACAACTACTTTTGGTTTTATTTGTTGTCTCATCATTAGCAAATGAATTGAATTTATTGTCAGCGTATATGACAGTTATCTCTGAGCATCTGTTTACAAGTCCCATTTTCTGCCTAACATATTTATTGTTTTCAACTATAATTCTGTGTGTCTTCTGGAAGGAACCCAGAACAACCCTTTTAAGTGAGAAAAAGTGTGGCTGACATGTGAAATACACTTCCAGTTTCTGGCTGGCACAAGCAATGTCAAAATCAGGTCCTGGATGCTGATCAGTATTTGACTCAGAGAACCAAGACATATGTTGCTTGCTCACCTTTAATATTGGTATTTAATTGGTCTCTGGAGACATCAAGGCAGTGATTGGTCCAATTTTGTTGTTTTCTTAAGATACAAAGCTAGTAGAGGAATTTGAGAGGAAACTGAATGCAGGTGGATAATTTTGTTTCTATTGCTGTGGAATTACAGATATATGCTGAGTTTCACAATGGTAACACACAACAGCCTCCATCAATGGCATCAGCACCAGCACGTTTCCTTGCATGGATCCACATTTCAGTCCTTGCCATTGACTGAAAGGAATACTTTCCATGGAGTAAAAACAAACAAAAAATTTTACTGAGTGACAGAGCCAAAATTCTGCTGAAGGCAGGGGATGCATCCCACATCTGTCATCACTGATTTGTGGTTCCTGTACTTTTCATATGGTGGTTTAGTTATAAAGGATACAAACTGGAGAGCTGGTCAGAACTCCCAAGCCTTTCTGATCGCAAAAAGCTCATTGTTCAAACTTCCACTGACCTCAGTTTCCCAGGATTAGAAAGGTTTACAGCCTCAGAAAATATGCATGATACATGGGACTTCTGCACTCGTGAGTTTTATTGATTAGAATAAGATGTGAAACTCAAATGTTGGGTGAGATTATATCAGGGAAATATTTTATCTTAAGTAAATATTTTTAACATGAGACTCTGGGACTTGATATGAGCACAGTTTATCTATGACGTCACTGCAGTCTATAACCAAACCTGTGCACATAGATGAGGGAACTCAAAGTCCTTATCACTTCTGTCTGAAGAAGTCCATGAAGCTGGAGTCTCTCTTGTGGAATTCCTATTGCTCTTTCTGCATGTACTGGTAATTCTCAGGTGTGTGGTGCTTTGTTGAGAGTTTGAGCACTTTTACTTCCTATCTCCACTAAAAACAGTTCACAAACATATCTCAATATTTTTTTTTACAAAGATTTTCAGGCCTCAGGTGGCACTTTTAGGAGCGATTCTTGTTTTAACTTTTCATCAACCTCTTCCCTGGGCCTGTGAAAGACTTTTGTCCAGATGTGTGTGAACAGACAGAGTCTCTGGAATTCCAAGAAGGTCAGAATTCCAGCCTTTTCTCTGGCAGTTTTCTGGAAGCAGCATAGCATATTTTTGCACACTTCCAGAAAACAATAAAACAGACACAACCATGCAGCTTAAACTGTAAGGTAAGGACACATGTACTCTGCTGCACTGGGCTATCGCTGTGTTCCAGGGAAGCAGCAAAAGGGGGGTGCTGAGAATGGAGCTTAAAGATGCCCAGATGTAGAGTTTTCTATCTTGCACTTAACACAACAAGGTAACTGCTCCTCACTTTTATCCAGCAGAAGCAGCTGTGGCATGTCCTGACAAGGATCCTGAGCTAGAAGTCTGGAACCCAGGTCACAACCAAGAAAACCACATCGAAATCCGCAATGGCAGGAAGCTACTCCTCTCATCTTCAGCAACTGTCCACTCAATCCACATCAGGGATGGAGGTAAAACATACTGCCCCCAACTTGGCAATGCTGGGTGAGGAGTGTTTTCCCCTTTGGCTATTTAAATCACTCTGCCTCATGCTGGGAGAGGCTCCTACTGCTTGCTGGGAACCGGCTGGCTGCTGGACAAAGCCAGCTCTAATTTGGTACAAGGGTGGGTGGTAGCTGAGATGTTATCAGTTCTCTAGCCATCATAATTAATTATTTGTCATACTTTCTGGAGAATTTACAAAAGTACCTCAGTATACTCATTACTTCCATGTTTTGCTTCAAAAACATTTTTTGTTATATTATTGTACTGATAAAATAATGCAATGTTTGTGTTATCAGGGTCTCTGGACAGGGCAGATACATATGTGCCTCTTTGTCTCCAAGGACAGAGGCATAGTGTTGCTGCTGACTGCTAGTACAAATAGCTGTTACTCATGTTAACTCTGAATTTCTGTCTCAGTTTTGAGTGAGTTCTCTTCCATATAAATCTTATTTGCATTCTCCAACAGTTGAACTGAGTAAATAATAGGTAAAATCTTCAGAATTTGTACTGACGGCTGTTTTGGGGAGGAAAGGCAGAATTTTTCAAAAATTGAGATGAGACCCCAGCTCTGAGTGTAGCACAATGGTGTCACAACGTCTGGTGAGCTGCTGTGTGTTAAAGCAAATGTCATAACTTTTTCTACATAGGAAAACTGGTCATTAAAGACGATGTACAGGCTATCATTTTGCGTACGAGATATATACTCATTGAAAATGATGGAGAGTTACGGATTGGCAGTGAGATGTGCCCTTACCAAGGCAATGTGGTTATCATCTTATATGGGAGGTATGTATGCACAATGAATATCTTATAACTTTCCAGTACGTCTCTTCCATAACAGGGAACAAAATGTTCTTTAAAGTTGCATTTTATCAGATACATTTATCATCTGTGCTTTGTGGAAAGTTCAGTAGCTTATTAAACAATTTAAATCGCCTTTAATAATATGACTTTTGGTTTTGATTTCAAATCTTACTGGGGAATGAACGTTACTGTACTTGAACATGCCAAAAAAGCAGCAAGTATATTGCAGCCACTCAGGCTGATTAATGGATTTTCCTCAATAAGCTCAAAGCCTAAAGATTTAATTTATTCTGAGATTTCTCCTTCTTAAGCATCTTTTATTTCTGCATGAGAATGAGAAGTAGGTGATTAAAAAAAAAAAAAGATAAGATGTTTATGCCTTGCAGCTTGGTATAGGATCTCTCCGATTTTCAAGGATGCCAAACTCATATTTAACAACAAATTAGATCTACCAAGTTTTTGTTATGGTAACTTCCTATGGAATTCAAGAACATAAATGTGTTGTTCAGTCCTACGTAACATATAATTTGAGTTCCACATTGCTCCTGATCTTTTGTAGTTGCTAGTATCATTTCAAATCATTTACTTACTGTAGAGTGTAAGCAGCTACTGATTCTTGGGTTTGTTGAAGGAAATGCATTGCTAGTCATGGCACTTCTCCGCTTGGGCCATAACAAAAGAAGGGCAGAGGCTTCTTTACTGTGCAAATCCATAAGATAATCTTTTCCTCCCTTTGTGATGCAGAGCGGATGACGGCAGCGAGCCCAATCCCTACTTTGGGCGGAAGTATATTGGAGTGAGTGAGGGTGGCACTCTTGAGATCCATGGTAAGAAAAAGCTGTCCTGGACTTTCTTAAACAAGACTCTTCATCCTGGTGGCATGGAAGAAGGCGGATATTACTTTGAAAGGAGCTGGGGCCATCGGGGTGTCATTGTCCATGTGATTGACCCAAAGATGGGGGCCGTTGTCCATTCAGACCGGTGAGTGTCTTCACAGCTATTTAGATCTGAGAATCTTTGGAAACAGGTTTGGGACAGCTTCTCAGCAAGTTCAGAAACATGTTTTGTCATCTAGTTCAAATGAATGCTACTGCACGTATATACAATTCTTTCTAGATCACTCATCTCCAAAACCAAAAAGCAAACAGAGTGTTATTGTCTAGCTATTGTGTCAAATGGACCTTAATCAATTTGATTTAATAGAAACCTGTGAGGTATCCTCCCAGAGAAGTGATTTTGCAATGGGATAATGTCATTATTATAAACAATACAAAAGGGATATTTCTTTATAGCACTTTTTATTTAATTCTGTAATACTTTGTAGAGCTGTGATCTCACTGAAGTAAATTTTTTTGTGTCTTTTGTATCACTTCAGGTTTGATACCTACCGAGCAAAAGAGGAAAGCAAACGTCTTGCCCAGTATTTGGACAGAGTTGCGAACGGCATGATCCTGTCAGTAGCAGTGAACGATGAGGGGTCTAGAAACTTAGACGACTCAGCCAGGAAAGCAATGACCAAACTGGGCAGCAAGCATTTCCTCCACCTTGGGTTTAGGTATGTGCCAGTCCTGCCAGTTCTCTCAGAACAGAGGTTTTATTATGCTCCTCAGATGTCCAAATAATCCAAATAATTCCACTCTCTCAAAGGCACAAAGTTCTTTCACATGAAAAAAAAGAAAAAAAAAAAAGGAAAACTTTTCAACAGGAGGTTTTAGCAGTTAATTAGATAGTTTAAGATGCACTCATTATCTATATTGGATATTTTTATTAGCAAGTGAGGAAAAGCATATTTATTCGTATTTAAAATGATGTTTTTCCAAGATACTATTCCTACAAGTTAATCATTCCTATTTATTCCCAAGCCAACCCTCAAAGATTTAAGAAGCGTATCTGCATACACACGTTGGATAGAATGGGTTGAACATTAAGGAGAGTAGGATAATAGCAATGTAACCCTGGCTAAATGCATATAGGTATCTATACAGTATATTTGTCATCTTGTCTAATACTTATTTAAGGATTTGGCAGCATAGAAATTTAGCATGCGTGAATTTATGTTGTGGACTGTAAATACTTCTGTGACAAATATGGTGTCTGTGTTGGCACGTGCATTGCTGAGAATTTTTGCTACTCACCCAACTGTAACATTTATATTTTTGGTGTTTATCTAAATTTATATAGGCGCTTTTTTCTCTTTTTGTTGTTATGTGTTAGAAGTGTGTGTTCCTCTCTGGACTGTGCTGTCACTGAGGGGATCACTGCAAAACATGAAAAAACGTATCTGCCTTGTATGGAGAAAAGATTCTGAAGAGCAGTCTATGGGAACACACAAGTGTCAGCTGGGCATGTGCAGATGGAGCAACATTTGGGGCAGTTAATAAAGAGGTTGTGTAAAATACTACAGGGACTTGTGTGCGCCAGGCAGTGCATTTCAGAGACACAAAGCTGCAGAAATAGTCTCCAAGCACAGGCTACCTCCATTAGTCCAACCCTCTCTCTCATACACTCAGAACTCACAATAAAGCCCAGTAGCCTGATGGTTTTTTTTTTAAAGACCAAAATTTTGGATACAGGAAAAGATTTTTGAACGTTATACTCTTTTTTTCCTAATTCTGCAACAGGAATAAATTGATGGTATTCCCATATGTTTATAAAAGTAAATTGCTCTTGATGTTTTTAGGCCACTATGGTGTTTTAATGCTAGTTTCTCACTTTGCTGTAAATGCTTATAAAGGAAATACCATAGAAATTCTTGTATCGAAGTGTGACTTTCAGCATTGCTGCTGTATGTAGTCAGAAAGCTAATCATTGTCACGCTGTTATCTCTAATACCACGATATTTCCCTATGTAAATAACAGAGACGTGGTGGGTAACACGAAGTAGCAGTAGTTGGTAAAACTATCTGTATTGTGGTGCAAAGTTTAAAAAATGCATTTTTAGGACTGTTCTTAGTGGTTATGTTCAAAAACTGTGAAAAATGGTCTGAATGGCAGCTGCTATGAGATTTACAGAGGAAATTAGATGGCAGGGTGGAAAACATGCAACTTTGTTGGATGTACCAAGGTTTTTTCCTTATGCAAATAGAACTTCTGCTCTACTTCAGCGTGACAACATTTAGACATTGGTTTCCCTTCCACACACCTGTAACTCTTATTAGGGATGTATATACTTGAACTTGAGGTGCTTTTCAGAAATTTTTGGAGAATCTTAAAAAAGAATCAGGTTGAGAAAATTGTACACACTTTAACCCATATGGCAAAAAGAAGGAAAGGCTTCCTAAGGAAGGAAAGAGGGTGGATTTTAATTTCTAGCATGCCCATGCATGTCTCACTGCTTGGATCCGAGGTTTGCTGGCCAGTCCAGCTCCTTGTTATCAGATCTTCTCATGACTGGATTGACCTTGGGCAACACTAAGACAAAAATGGTGTCAACCCCAGCTACTAATTTGAGATAGATAATTTCTATTTCGTATTTTCTGAGGTGCCATATGAGTCAGGCTATTGAGCCATAGGCTGGGCTGTTTTCTCATGGAGGTGGTGGAGGGAGTTACATGGACAAATTCCTATCACCAATTACACCATGTTCAACCAGATTATAAAGTTGTGCAAATCCCCATTGCTGTAGAAGAGAAACGAGCAATGCTGATTTATGCAAAAAAGTTCTGTGCTCCTGGCACTGTTTCAGTTGCTTATTTGCTGAGTCTAGAACATTAGGATGCAAGCATAATCTTTTCCGTGGTGTGTAGTGACTAGACAGGGGGTAATGGGCACAAACTGGCACATAGACAGATCCATATGAACATGAGGAAAAACTTCATTACTGTTTGGGTGACAGAGCACTGGAACAGGCTGCCCAAGAGAAGTGGTAGAGTCTCCTTCTCTGGAGATATTTAAGATCCACCTGGATACTTTCCTGCTCAACCTACTGCAGAGAACCGCAGGAGTTTGGCCTTGATGATCTCTAGAGGTCCCTTCCAACTCCTATGATTCGGATTCTATGATTCTATGATTCCTCTTCTATTACTGTTCCTTTGAAAAGTGAATTTGCTCTTTAAGCATGAGTTTTTTTTATTTCTTCAACTAATAAATTAAAAGAAGGCCTTTCAGCGCTTGATGACACAGTTGTTCTCTTTGGAACCCCACCCAAATAACACTGGTTTGGCTCTGGCCTTACTAGTCCCTTCATTTCATATAGCCCAAACAGATTACATGCGTCTATGTGTAAGGATTGAAAGACTTTATGATTGTTTACATGATAAACTTACTGAGACAAACAAGTATTGTAACACATGAAATGCGACCAAACCTTGAGTTGCAGAACTAGCTAGCTTCTTTTTCTTTTGATCATTATTTTGGATTATTATGGGACCTGCATCTTTTTTTGCCATTCGCTTTGAATTTGGTGACCAAAGGTTTTTGGTTTTTTTTTTATTTAAAAAAAAAAGACTTATCTTTCCTGCTGAGTGTCTTTCCTTTCTCCACCCCCTCCTCTCCCTGGATGGAGATCACAGCCCAACAGTGCCGTTGGCAGTTGGCACAGGCAAGTTTTCCGGCATCTGGCTGGCTGGCAGGCTCCCAGGTTGTTATGCTGGCCGTTTCCCTCGAGCCTGTCCTGTGCTGGGGCTGAGGACATTCCACTTGGAACGCCTTGCTGTGGGGATGTGGCAGGGCATGGGGGTGGGCCAGTGCTCTCCTGCAGCACAGGGCTGTGACCCTCAGCAAAGCCCAGCTCAAGCCAGCAGTGATCTGTGCACGCTGTAGTGGCTTTCTGTCAATGTCTGTGTTTTCTTCTGAAGTCCCACTTCATAACTTCTCTTGTACCAGCAGATGGTAAGCGTAAGGTGACCTGTAAGACTCAAGGGTGCGTCTTGATGCTATTGAAACCTGTGGGTATTTTTACTGACAGAGACATGATTTAATCTGTGGGTTGTTTGCTAAATCCAGGGTAAGGGTGAGCGTCTCTCTACCACTCTGAAAGCATATTTGTTATTCTGTTAGTCATTAAGAGCTGGTATGCCAGAATTTCTTCTATTTCAGAGATAAAATTCCCTCTTGACCCCCATTAATTGGGTTCATCTCCAGCACTGGGAGGTACTTTAGTCTCTGTCTCCTTTGCTTACTCAGCCATGTGTTCATTTTCCAGTACTGCTGATAGTTATTGAACCTACTCAACCAATAGCTATCAGGCACTAATGAACTTATTTCTGACACAGGATCAGATTTGAACGGACAATTCAGACTCATAAACCTTTGTCCCCATTCAGTGTTCAAAATGAGGAAACTGGACACCCAGACACTATCTAGGTATTTTTTATTGCCCTTTGCCAGCCACTCTATTAGAAATTCTCATATGTCATTCCAAAGACAATTGTGATGTACAACGTTTCAGCAGCTAAATTTATTTAAGCAGAACTGCTTTTTTTTTTTTTTTAATATATATTCTCTATTGCACACACACAAAAAAAGATTTTCAATCTCCCCAAGGAGCTGCTGGTGTCCTATGCGTCTGTCACACACAACCCCCGTTAAAGATTTTCAAAGAGAAACACACTGTATTGAGCAAGGATTTGTCTTTGAGCTTCTTTATCTTGTGGTATATTTACTGAAGAAATACAAAATCTTAAGATATTTTTAACTTTAATCAAATTGCCTTTCACATCAATCAGACTGTTCTGAATGTGGAGCCCTTGGGAAACTTAAAAACATTAAGCAATAAAAAATATGCACCAAGTGCATGACATAATTTGATCATTTCTCATTTTGATTTTCCAGGCATCCATGGAGTTTTATCACTGTTAAAGGAAATCCCTCCTCTTCTGTTGAAGACCACATTGAATATCAAGGTAATTCATGCACAAAATACCGTCTTGGAAGTTACTCGCAGTTAAACTTGGTCAATGATGTTCTCATTTGACATTGCTTTACATCAAGCTAAGAACAATTGATGGTTAGAGGGATTTAATTGAATGCTCTCTTTATATTTTACTGCTTTCAATTAATGCCGCTGAAGCATCAAAGTGTGGGGTATAATCTCGGTCATCTGAACCGTGAAATAAAAGGCAAGATCCTGTACCAGTGTAAATCCTTGTAACTCAGTTGAGCTCAGCCTCTGCCTCCCTCTTTGACAAAAAGCTATGGAACAAGTCCAGTTCACACCAACTGAAGATTTAATCAGTTTGTCCTGCATTGGTAGCCTCAAAATCTCTCCATAAAACCATTTTGTTGCAAGCTGAATCCTCCTTATTGTCCAGCGTCTGAAGTCTCAGTAACTTTTTAATGGAAGTTATACTAACCTAAATCTGGTTAATAAACCCGAATTATGCTTATATACACATGGAAAATTACCTTTTCAGTTTTGACATTTTTTTGAGTGCATTCGTTGATTTTGCCATTTTTAAAAAACAGGTCACAAAGGGTCAGCTGTGGCCAAAGTATTCAAACTATTCAAGGCTGAGAATGGAGAATTCTTTAACGTCTCTTCGACTAGTGAGTGGGTTCAAGGTAAGAGGTCTGTTTGGTATTTAACTCAGTGGTAGAGTTGATAAATAGGGTGAACCATCCTTTTTATTACAATGCTATTTGGGAAGAGTGGGCTTGCAAGTTGCTATTTATGTTGCTGCTAACCCAAGTAAAGAACATGCACAGATTCTTTCCTCAATTGTCTCCAGGACTCTCTGGATAACTGGCATTCATTTTCCTCTGTTGCTCTGGGTATGAAATTCCATCTCTTATGATCTAAGATATCACACACAGCCTCTTATTTCTTCTGACTGCATAGTCATCATGTCCATGTTTCAGACAACATACAGTAACTGAAACTTGATCTGAAAATCCAAAATGACAGCTAAAGAGGACCGGATCCAAAAGCCATAACTATTAATAATGCTCATACTGCGTACTCCAATTATGCAGCTTTTAATAACTCCGCTCTCCTTTGGCTGGTTGCACTTCACAGCATCATTACAAGCGGCTGACAGACTGGCAGGAAGAGGCAGGAATCAGATCATCAGAGAAGAAACTTGTGAATGATATCTGAGATCAAATTATGCTTCATGTGTTTTTGCTGCATTCATTAGGCATGACTTTCAAATGACTCTTCTTGTTTGCACTTGTCTCCAGATGTAGAATGGACAGAGTGGTTTGAGAAGCCCGAGAAAGCAAGATCTAAAGACATGGAGAAGCTTTCTGACTTCAAAGCTGCTCACCCTGATAAAATCTGTAGGCAGCCCATTGACATCCAGGTAGGCCAGCTTACCTCTTTGCTTTAGAGAGGCAGCGTGAGATGAGAGCCCCCAGAACATTGTGCTTGTCAGTGACTTTTGTTTCTAAATAAAAGACACAGATTATTTTCCAGCTGTAATATATAACCGACAGGTTCTGTCTAGTCTTGTCTTGTTTTGAGACAAAAGTTTGTAGAATTAAGCTCCTTTCAGTAAATTCTGGGTCTGGCATGAAAAGGAGTACAGATGGGGTCAGGGACAGCACAGATGCTATCGTGAAATATGTGGTTCCCTGCTGGAAAATTGTAGGAAAAAAATAAGACATGAAAATTTCAAAGTTTTTAAATGATTCTGGAGTGGACCCTACCTCAAAAATTAATCACAGAATGTAATGAGATGGTATTGCAACCAGCTGTAGTAGTTGGGAAAAATGCCAATGAGCTTGCAGCCATTTTTGGAGTCAACTGTTTTTGTTTTTTTTTTCCTCTGGAAAGAAATTTGAATTATATTTGGAGATAAACATTAAAATTATGCCATGTGGCTGAGATGAAAAAATATATCTTTTCTGATACTGCAGAAGCCTATTCAAGCAAAAATAAAACTATCAAAACAAAGCGCCTTTGTTTTGTTTTGGCAAATGTTAGCCATATGCTTTACCCGTCTACCTGTTAAAACAAGTACCAGAGAAGCTCTGCCTATCAAAAAACAATAAAATACTCCATACCTGTGGAAGTTGAATCTGAGGTTCTGCATCCACTGGTGGATTTTCCTTATCCACACAAATGCAGTTATTGAAGTAAATGGGAATGCTGATAGTATGACTGTAAGTTTCCAGACCTACATGTTCTAAAGAATCTCCTCTTGAAAAGAAAGGGAAAAAATACCCTATGCTTTTCTGCCAGACCTTAGCAAATTCACATTCATTTTTGCTTCCATATACATGAATTAGAAGTGACAACTTAGTTCAGAGCAAAGGTCAGATGTTCGTTATGATACAGCCCTTTTAGCTTGTGTATTGAAAGAGAAACAAGAAGTGTATTCTTCTGTGCCAGAATCAACCTTTTTTTCCTCTGTTCTGTTAAATTATAGATACTTCTTTTTTTCCTCATGAACATTAAAAGCAAAACAATTTTTTTTTTTTTTTTTAGCTTCTCCTGCAGATTTTAGGGCAATTCCTCAGGTAGCATAACCTGGTGTTTGTTATCGCATTCCTAAAGTTACACTGATTTATACCAGCTGGCCTGCTTCATCTATGCTGAACGTGAAAATTTGAAGATACAGTGATAATAACAGAAGCACAGTGCAGCCAGAGGCACATTCCTTCAGCTGATGGTGTTAATCCTATCTGCAGCAGCAGTGTGGCTGCATTAATAAGGAACGTCTGCATGAGTGAATTAATCAGGATCAGGCCCTTCATTGAAAGATGGTTTATCTCCTGCTGCCTTGTTAAAATGCATGTGTTATTTGGACTGTCCAATGCAATTAGTTGCATTTTTGTGAAAGGGTCAAGCTATAGAGCTGGTGACCTGAGGGGTGACACTTGCCCCAGCAGGAGCACAGGAGAGGCTACACATCCCACTGCTTCTTTGTATGATGCAGCTGTTTCCTCAAGGCAACCCTACAGGCTGGTACCTGTATGGGAGAAAAGGCCTCCTCTTCTTGTTCCTTTTGGAGCAAGGTTACTGGAATAGCTTTTATTTTTATTTTTATTTTTATTTTTATTTTTATTTTTATTTTTATTTTTTCCTTTGAGAGCAATTATCACTGACTCATTGAAAGAAGAAGTAAGACCCTGCTCTTGTTCTTCTGCAAAGTTCAGGTATAGCTGAGCCACCAGCAGTGACCTGAGCGCAGCAAAGAGGTTTGAGAGCATGAGTTCATTTGGGTACAAGCATCTGTGTTCAGTGTTGTCATCTGACCTCAAACAAATACCGAAAGAAAATCTAGGGCACCAAGACCAGATGTTAGTGAAGTTCAAAATACTCCTACCCAAGAAAGCACATGGTCTTAAAATAAAGGAGATACACTACAACTAGCAGTAAATCTACACAGTCAGCACATACAATAGCTGTTCTGAAGCACCAGCTGGAGTGCCAGCTGGATAGCATGCATACCAATCATCCCATTTCGTTATACAACTGTTGCGCATCACTCAAAGCAAAAGCCTCTTATGATGACATCAGTGTCTGAACGTATCACCAATTTTATATTTCTGTTCTCATTCCAGGCAGAGACCCTCGATGGAACTATTTTAACCACTGAGGTTTTCTACAAGAATGGCCACGACTATCGATTTCTTTGCCATGGCAAGGACCAGACAGGTGAAGGTTGCCAGAACTACAGAGTGCGGTTCCTGTGTGGCAGCTCTGGTACGTGCTCCAAGTTTGAAAGCCAGACACGTGTGCTCTCTGTCCTCTGGGTTGCCTCTTCAGAGGTAGAAGTAGTTCATCTCTAAGAAAGAAAAGCCATATGAGGAACTTGAATTTTGCCTAGTGTTCTTGTTTCAGATGTCCAGAGGTATAGAGTCTTCTCCACTGAGTGCTTGACTTAAGGTAGATGGTGTAGGTATAACCCAGACCAACAAAAAGCAGAAATACTGTCTGAGCCCTACCAGAGAAAGCAGAGTATGACTCCAAAACCAAGCAGCACCATGGAAAACACTTGACAAGTTCCTTGCCATAAATATCTTGACTTTCATCGAAGCATTTTAGGATGAGATAGGATTAGTCAATCACTGTGTGCAAAGACAACAGGTTTTGAAAGAAATACTTTGTTTTATAGTTATTAATTCCAACACCACTGTGCATAACCTGGCCATTGGACAGGTCACTAGGATTCTTCAATGCTCAGCCGGTGGGAAGAGGAGGGTAGAATACAGTTGTTTTGTTGGAAAAAACCCAGTCATTATGTTGAAGACCATTTGGCTGCAGTAAATACCAGTGTCCAGTACCCAGAAGAGCTACTAATAAATGGGTGGGGTGAAAATGAGCCACTCAATGCTACTTCTAAATTTAGCCATGGGATTAGTGGAAAATCCACCTGCACACATCTAACAGAAAAACACTTTCTTGTTTGCTTGCTTTCCAAGCTTTGGAAGAGTTAACTGTTTTATATTGAATGAGGAATCATCTTTTTTGGTGGTGCTCCAACCACAAAAAAAAAAAAAAAAAAAAAAAAAAAAAAAGAGCTGGCACTTTCTGATAAGATTAACTGTGTCCTCCACCCTTCCTTTTGGCTTTGCAGTGAAACCAAAGCTTACGGTAACCATTGACACCAATGTGAACAGCACGGTGCTGAATCTGGTGGACGATGTGAGCTCATGGGAGCCTGGAGACAGGATTGTGGTTGCAAGCACTGACTACTCCATGTACCAGGCGGAGGAGTTCCAAGTACTGCCATGCCCATCTTGCAGACCCACCCAGGTCAAGGTTGCAGGTAAGGTGATCCATCATTAGTGTTGCATTTCACAAATTCCATCATTTTCACTGAGTGAACTCTGTTAAGAATCAGAAAAAATTAAAAGACACCTGAATTTGATGCCTAGCTTTGATGATACTTTTGAGAACGCATGGTTTTCTTACTAGAAAATCATCTAAATTGATTCTGATTCCTTTCTGCCTTCCCTTTCCATAGCTGACTCTGGGTTTGGTGGTTTTTTTGGTTGTTTTTTTTTTTGGTTCTCAAGCTTATTGTTGAATGGATGCATTTATTTCATGGAGACAAATATTGGATATGTATTTGAAACATTCAATTTTGTATATCTGTATTTGAAAATGTATCACTTCCTGGAAAGCAGGAGATGAGCACAGCTGATCTGAGGAGTGTGGTAAGGGAGGATCTGAGTGTGAGAGATTTTAAGGCTATGAAGTAATCGACCAGCTGGCTATTTTCCTAAAAGAGTTGTATCTAACAAGACAAGTAATCTTACATTTTAGATTTATTTTATTTTTGTTTTACTACTAAAGCTACTGTTTCTCTTTTGCTGTGTCTCTAGACTGCATTGCTCTGAGGTGATGTATTAACCAAACTTTTCTGGAGTCATGTGGCACGTGTACTATCCTGAGCCACAGGAAATGGAGACTGTAGAGTGCTGCTAAATTAGTCTGAGCAGAAGGAGCAGGAAGCTTTGCAGAGTTTCAGCATTTTTCTGTTGAAGGTGACTAGCTCAAATATGGAACAAATTTCTTTTGATGAGAGGACCTTGCAGTCTAGTGATTGTAAAGTGACCTTCAGACACAATGTGCTTCCATGGTGAAGCACATACTGTTACTGCTATGAGCATGAAAGTAAAATGCAAAGGGGAAAATCTGCAACTGCACTTGAGTCTGTGAGGTGGCCTTTTTCTTCCAGAGCTAGATTTTGGTGTGGTAATGAGCAGAACATGGAAATATCAAGCGAGCTGCATCTTTTGTAAATACATGGCTTTCAATTGCCATGCTTTACAAAAGCAAGTGTAATCTTACAGTATAAAAGCATGTAACAGCTGAAGCCATTTTTTATGGCAGAATTTGCCTGGTTGTGAAACATGCACATCACCGTATCTTTTGCTTCTGCTCTGGCAATTGCTTTAGGAAGAGGTTTTGTCAGCATTTACAGTAAGATCTTTCTGAGAAACCATTTGGGCACTTGGAACATCCAATGCACCCGGGAGTTTGCTCAGCTTTGTGAAAAGAGCTGCATGATCTCTGATGCAACATCTTCTGGAAGGTATTGAATGTGCTTCCTTTGGCAGCCACCTCCCACAGGGCTCTCGCCATTCATTGTTAGACAGTCTGAAAGAGAGGTGCTCGTCAAGCCAAGAAAAATATTATTCACAGCGTGAATGTATCATAGTCTTATGACTTAAAATGACTAGTAGTTTCAAAGAAGACACATCTCCAAGTTGGATATTTTTCTTTAGTAATTTTGAGCTGTTGGAAAAATTGTACCAGACCAGTATGTTACAAATTATATCATGAAGATGATCTTGGAAGATTGTCAGTGAAAATAAAGATGACATATAAATAAATCTCTTGAAATTCCCATAATCTAACGGATCTGAAAAAATCTTGTATTTATCTTCTGTAGCAATGGCAACTGAGTTAGTTTAAAGAAATTAATAAGGGGTTAAAAACTACAAAAAAGTTAATGTGATTTTCAAGTAAAGAAGCATGGAAACACTTGTTAAAGTAATTATGCTCTTGGTCTCCAATTACTCTTTAGGAGAATTAGGACATTCCTTTTATTACCACAAATGACATGAGCACCGCGGCCAAAGTCTGCCTTTACTTATATCCAGGCAACTTCATTGACGTCAATGGGATTTCACTGATTATATAAATCAGGGCAAAATTTGGTCCAGTAGTAACAATCACATCCAATTTTCTTGTAGCAAAAGCACACTCTCACCAGAAAATAAAATCATCTGCCTGATTCAAAGTTCAGCATTGATGAAATAAAACAGGGGAAGGCTGAGCTGTCCAGTCTTTAGCAGCCAGGAGGTCTCTGACCTTCTCCATGCCTAACCATCACCTAACATCCATTGCCCTGAGCCATGATGTGCAATTAGACAGGATAAGGAACACTAATGAGCCAGGGGGTGGTATCTCCATGCTAGGTGAGCATCCCCCTGTGCTTGTGCAGCAGTGCTCAGCTCTGATTTGCATTTGGAAAGCACTTGTCATAAATGTCTGCTTCCTTTCCTGATGTGAGTTATTCAGGACTGCTTTGCTCCTCCTGAGAAAAGGCTTCTGCACAGATATATTTATACACGGCATCTCAGGGGATGTCATTTGTAGTAAGTGGCGTGGCCTGATTATCCTGAGAGTTTTAGTTTAGCAGCTGAGAACTCCTGAAATCTGTCCTTTAAAAGACAAATGATAAAACCGTTCCTACCCAGATGGTTTATGTTCATTTTAATCTCTTTTTTTTTTTTTTTTTATTCTTTCTTTTTTGGAAATAAACTTAAGTTTCAGGTCTGAACTACTTAGAGACTCTTTTAAAAAGAGGCAGAAGAACTCATCTGTGTGGACAGCTAATTTGTTGTGGCAGTCACTTGGCATAAGAAGGTTTAATTATAATTGGTGCTCTCATCATTTGCTAGTAGTTTAATAGACATACTTGAGCGTATTAGGACAAAAAAGTCAGATTTATTGTGTGGGTCCTGCCCCATTTATATTGATACTTCCTGCTGAAAACTCCTACTTGCTTTACTGGCTAGAAGTGGCCTGATTAGAGGCTGGGCTTTTCCAAACGGCTTAAGAGAGTAAACACTCAATTCCCATCAGGATTTTTTTCAGTAGGATTTGGGTGTCTAACTGGACTTCTGACAATCTCAGTGTAGGAAGCAAGGGAGGACACGCAGGGACTGATCTTATGTGCTGCCTTATCGCAGCAACTGTGCTCAAGTCAAAACTGCTGCTCCCACAAGGAAGCATAGCCTGGGCGAGGGCTCAGCTCTGCAGGTCCTGCTCCTGGTCAGACGGTCACTCTGATAAATGGAGGATTTTTCTCCACTGACTCCTTTGTTTGATTTTTTATTTTTTTATTTTTCCTCTGTGGGAACAGATTAAAACCTTTTGATCTTGCAGCTTCCCAAGGGCAGGGACGATGGCACAGGGCAGAGGGAGGGAGGAGGAAGGAAGGAAGGAAGGAAGGGTTGTGTTGTGGCAGCACTGGATAGTAGGAAAATCAAGTATTTGGTCTAGTTTCCCTGGGAAACAAGTCTTATCTGCATCTTCGTTGCACTGTGTGAAGTTACTACCAATGCTGATAAGTTTCACCATGGAATAGAAAGGATGAAATACCCTTTTGTGTGTCTATGTGCTTTTGATAAAACAAGAAAAACCTTTTTGTGCATAGCATAATTACTCCAATTATCCCACGTATTAGCAAATCTATTATTATGAGCCTACATATCTTAAATCTCGCTTATGGGGCAGTGAATTCTATAGAGAGAAGGAGCTACTTGTTAATGTAGAGATGTTTGAATTAAAAATGTAGACACACAGTGATCTAACAACTTCCCAGAAACTGCCTGCGTCAGCGTTCGCTGTGTGCTGTGAAGGTGGGAGAAGTTACTCCACCAGCAAAATTCAGATACTTTCAGAGATTGAGAGGGTTCTCTTTAGAAGTTGACATCATTTTTTGCTGGAACTTGCCAGAAGTTCTTTTTTTGAGGCATCCCTGGTGCTTGAGGGTTGGGCAGGAAGCATTGTGTAAGGCACCTTTCTAGCAGTCTTTTCAGCAGTCTTTTCCTTCTATCTCTGGGCATTGCTTTGAACTCCTTGTAAAGCTTCATCCTTTCTACTATAAGTCCTTTCACTCAAAACCTGTTTTCCCTTGATTTAAGGAATAATTTTTCAGTAAGATGTCAGGATGTAGTGTATGACTCAAGGCTGGTCAGATCTCTCAAGCTATGCTGCGTTGCATTTCAGGCATGCAAGAGCAAATCCCATCAAACAATTTTATAGGATGTTTGTGTGAACGTTTGTCAGTTATTAAATAGAAAGATACAGGGGCATTACCATCAGTGATGACAAACGCTTGGCAAAAATGCTAAATCTGGCAGAGATCTGGACTGGCATCTGCAATGAGTTGCACTGGTTTTAAAGATTCCCTGAAGGATTTATTGTCACTGTGATACATGAATTAAGCAGGCAAGTTTGTGTTTAGAGTGGTGCTGCAGTGACACAGCTGCCTGGGGAGGTGGTGGAGTCACCATCTCTGGAGGTGTGCAAGAACCGTGGGGATGTAGCACTGAGGGATGTGGTCAGTGGGCATGGTGGGGGTGTGCTGATGGTTGGACTGGGTGATCTTAGTGGTCTTTTCCAGCTTTAATGACTCTATGATTCTATGATTCTCTTTAGAAACTCTGGTTTGGGAAGCATTAAAAGACCATGAGAGGGAAGGTCTAATCCACAGAGCCTGGAGGAGAACAAAAAAACTCCTTAGGGAAAAAGAACAAATCCAGAAGCATCTTAGCTCCACTTTATCTTCACCAAATACAGACTTTCAGGTGCCTGATTCACTTCTGAAAAAGATATGTGGCACTTTATGGCATTTAAAGCCGAAGCATTTAGAAAAGTAGAAATACACCAGGGAGGTTTTTTAGAGACATCTCAGAGTGTTACCAGAGCTGAGCACCACCCACACCTGGAGCTGCTGAAACTGTTCTACATTTCCACCCTTCCCAAGTGTGATAAAGCCTGAGCCCAGGCTTTGGGGTTAGGTTCAGGTATGGCAGGTTTTCCTGGAGCTTTGTACAGCTTGGAGAGACTCGGAATTGCTATGATGTTGACATAAGTGTGTCTTTGATTAATGGATCATCTATGTTTATCTTAATGCATACTTTCTTTTAATAATTACCTTCTCCTTACTAAGTGCACTGGTGACTTTAATAGTCGCTGTCTTGAGTCATAAGCATGGAAGTGGTCTCCTATTTCGCTGAATCAAGACCTTTGTCAGCAAGCCCATACATTAATGCAGCTTTTTTTCCCTGTGAATTAACATTTTGCTAAGTGAAGGAACTGGTATGACAAAGAGAGCAGCAAACCCAGGGCATTCTTTTGAGCTCAATCACATGGGCCTGTTGTGGGGAGATGTAATCTGTGTCAGCATACGGCTTTGTTTGGTTTAGATTGTAACACAGCACAAGCCAGGCTCACCAGCAAAGCAACATCTGTCCGTGAGGGATGCAGCATGAATGTGCTCAGAGAGGAGGTGGTGAATCAGTGGCCCTGCACTCGTTATTGTTTGGGCAATCCCAGGCATGGCTTTGATGCTGAAGCAGCAGGCATGGTCCTCCTCTATTCTGCACACAGAGTTGCCTTTCTTTGCCCCACATCACTTCTGGGCTGGCTTGCCAACCTCAGGCTTGGGTTTGCCCATGCTCAGATGTCACACTGCTCCCTGGGGAGAGGAGCAGCAGCCTGGCTTCAGGTTTACAGCCCTGCAGTGGGACGCTCCCCGTGCCATGTGAGCTGCCCAAGCACACCGTGGAGCAGTCTCTTTTGTTTGATTTCTTTCCTCATGCCAATCACTGGCCGTGCCAGTGGAGGTGCCACGTGTCTATGGACGCACATCGCGGTGCTTCTGGCCCCGTGGGAAGTGCCTGGTGCCAGTTTCCAGCAGGAATTGACATCACCAGAGCGATCCCATGCCCGGCTCTGTCTCCCGTGAGCCGTGTCAGTGGGATGGCCCCACAGCCGTGGGCAGCTTGGATTTCTGGCTGCCGGGAGGAGAGGTTTGTTTTTCAAAACTCTGTTAAAGGAGCTATTATTCAAAATCCACTTTCACATTGCAAGGGGATTGCTTTCCATCTCTCCTTTTATCTCTAAACAAGTCAAGTCAGCAAAAGCAGAAAGTGAAAAACATGCACCCAAGGAGTTATATTTAGAAACTGGTTAATGCGTATTTAACATTCCTGCCAGTGCTTATGCTATTTTGCATGTCTGGACTGGTGTTAAATTAAATTAAATACATGCAAGCATGACATTTATTATTCTAGAGCTCAGCACATAAATAACAAAACTGCCCATCTAATTCCACTGCCACAAATCCTGGGGATGTGGCTTGAAATAGGACATTCTTCAGATTATCTGAACTTCTTCCTGCATTTCAGTAAATCAAGGAAAGGTCAGCTTTGGGGGAAACTAGAAAGTAACAGCTTGAAAACGGTTTCATAACCTGTGGCTCTGTTCCCTAGCAGAGCTGCTCAATGGTTCATCATGGCGCATCCCTGTGCAGAGGACACCACTGCCACTGCTTTTTTAATAGAAGTGAATAAGGGAAGCAGAGCTGTTTTGGGGGTAAGCTGGGTCTGATGTTGGCCACAAGACCTGGCTCATGGTAGCTCTGTGGGAAAGCTCAGGGCCTTTCTATGCAAGAAATTGCAAATACAGGTGAGGTGCAAACCCATGGCCTCTCAGTGTCGTCACTTGTGGGGTTGAGCATCCAATTCCCACAACACCCTCCACTCATGGCAGACAGTGGTGTGGACCTTGCCTTGCTGGCAGCAAGAAGGAGCACCGACCCTTCCCAAATCCCAGTATTGCCTTTGAACTACGCTGCTCCCAGACCAGCAGAAGGGGAGTGAATGGTGTTTGCTTATCTTTGTTATAAAGTCATAGCAATGTGTTTTGGTTAAAACAAGAATGTTTCAATGTTCAAAATCCTCCACACAACTTGGCACTTCCAGTGCAGCACAAAGTACTTCACAATGATAGCCAGGCTTTGGGCTTGCCATTTGTTTCTAATTACTGCTTTGAATGATTCCACTGAAATGAAATACATGCAAGTGTAGCATTCCTGAAAGTTCAGTGTTTACTTAAAGAGTTTATTACTTATTTTTACTGGAATAATACAGAATGTAGTCCGTAAGATGAACCTTTTTCCAACTGCATTCTCTGCAGAAAGCCGAGGAAGGAAGGAAGGAGCATGCATATGTTTGAATAAAATTACAGCAAAGAGATTATTTTGCTCTCTAGACATCCCCTGTGCCTGGGCTTCACCCCTTTCTGTTCAGGGCAGGGAGGGCTCTCTGTGGTTTTAACCCCTCCACAGAGCCAGGTGTGTTTGTGGAGGCAGGCTAGAAGCAATGTGGTCTGGCATGCAGTCCTATCAGCTGCAATGTGTGGGACAGACGGAGGTGCTGGGAGCAAGCCGGAGATGTGCAGGCAGATCTAAACTGAGAGTTCGGGATAGCAATCAGGGAGAGGTTTTGCAGTTCTGAAATGATCACAGTCTCTTTCTAAGGTAGGAGAAGTGTTTTGTCTAGCAGCCTGTTGGTTTAGCTCCCTGACTAACTGGAGCAACTTCAGACCAAAAATCCCACTTCCTCTGTTGCAAATGTCCCAGCAGGACACAGAGGGACACCTGTGCTCCAGCCTTCCGCCTTTTGAGGAGCCAGCCAACAGTTTTTGCTGATTCCAGTGCTCCTTTCATTATCAACCAAGCCCACCACAGGAAGCACAAGGGGAAACCAGCAGCGCTGGCAGAGTAACTCTGAAAATGGATCTTGTTCCTGCAGGGAAAGCAGCGTACCTCCACGTTGGCGAAGTCATTGATGGCGTCGACATGCGGGCAGAAGTGGGACTGCTGAGCAGGAACGTTGTGATCATGGGCGAGATGGAGGGGCAGTGCTATGAGTACAGCAGCAAGTTGTGCTCCTTCTTTGATTTCGATACCTTTGGGGGACACATCAAGGTAGGGCTGGAGCCTTCCCCTTACACTTTCCTCCACCCAGCCACACCTTCTGCACTGAGAAAGTCAGGCTGCAGGAATGGAGGAATCTCTTGTGTCAGCTGCTGAGCAAGCAGCCCCTCCCTGTGGTGCAGCAGATCCACCCCACTGCTGCTACCTGTCCCTCAGCTTTGAAATACACCCATGCAGACAATACCCAGTGAGGCTGGTGCTCAACCCATCCAGGATACAACCTCCATATCCCAATTCTAGTTTTCCCCAAATTCCAGTGGTGCTCCTGCCAGGAGGTTCATTTTGAGCCCAAGTGACAGAAACTCATGGGAAACATTAAATCTGAATGCTTTTTTCTTCCAAAATAAAGTCATGGCAGCAGTGATGGTATCAAAGAGCAGCTATGGACTCCTTAGCAATCATGACTCTCTCCTTCACCCTGCAGCCATACACTCCCTCGCACATAATAAATCTCTCTAGCAGATACATCCATTGCTCTACATCCCTGTATTCCCCCACCCTCTTGCCCTCAACACCCTTTTATCTTTCTTGACTGATGTTCTGTCATTCTCCAGATCGCTCTTGATTTTAAGGCTACCCATCTTGAAGGTCTAGAACTGAAATATATGGGCCAGCAGACAATGGGACATTACCCAATTCACTTCCACATGGCTGGAGATGTGGACGAGAAAGGAGGCTACAACCCTCCAACATATGTGAAGGATGTCTCCATCCACCATACCTTCTCCCGCTGTGTCACAATCCACGGATCCAATGGTTTGCTGGTAAGAAACCCCAATGTCTACCTTATAGATCCAGGCACCAGTCAAATTATTTCCTCATCGTGTGAATACAGCTTAATTACTGCAATGTAAGGTGTTTTATTGTTAGAACTAGGATCTGTCTCTTTCTCCTAATTACGTAGATATTCCAGGCATATTTCAACCTGCATTCTTAAAAAGGAGGAGACAAAGTGACACTGCAGGCTGTGTGTGAATCAGAGCAGGCAGAGCTTTTGTCTGTTGGCAGGGATGTCTGTGGACCAGCCCATCTCTAATGAGTAGTTGGACCTGGCTATAGACAGAGCTTGCTATTTAAAGACGATAATCAGAAGGTTTAAGTGTGCTTCATCTCTCCTATAATAAAGCTTTGGGTTTGCAATGTCATTCACAACGTTAAGCATTCACAGAGCTCTGGTTTGTCAGAATTAATCTCCAAAACAGAAAATCCTTTTGGATAAATCTATATAATGACATATGCTTATCAGACACTTCACAGTACAGCAGAAGTGCTAGGAGCACAGTCTGATTCTCCCTTAGATGTAGAGATGCTGCCTTCTTTGTTGTAAGTCTGCAGAGGGAAACATTATCATACTGAGCATCCTGGATCATGGTATGGACCCCAGAAGGCTTCCTTCACTGCTACCCCACCTTTGTTCCCCGGTTTCCTCAGAGAGCACAGTTGTTCCTTTGGTACTTCTGGGATAGGAATAAGTTGTGTTGGTCCCAGTCCTTGTTGCTTTATTAGTTTTGAACTCCCCATCATTTTAAGACAGTATCTTCAAAGCCAACCACATCAAGAACTTAACATAGGGTATTTTCCACCCATCTGATGATTGCAAGGAAACCAAGATCCAAAATGTTCTGAATGAATGCCATTCCTGGAACTATATATCCAATCAGCTCCATGCACAAAACCAGACAGGAGAAAAGAGAAATCTTTACTTGCATTCAGGAAGTATAAAGAAATCTATCCCAAAAGCAGAGCTGCTAAAGATGTGGAATAAACATCAAGTTTGACTATCCAACTTTTTTCCCAAGTATCAGTTCAGATACAAAGTCTTCCTTTTGGCAAGGAAGGCAGGATACTGCCTCCAAAAGTGGCAGCAATGGAAATGGAAGTCACAGGCATAATTAAAATGCACAGAAGTTAAAGAGAGGACATTGAAATTGCAGTTCCAGAAGAGGAATGGCTTTTATCTTCTATTTGTGAATCCTGCTTCTGATCTCTGTCCTTCTAAGTTTATAACATGAAATCTAGTGACTGAACTCATCTTGTAGGGAAAAAGTATATATATAAGTATATATATATATACATATATATATGTGACACTCAAGATCATATGAGAACTGTCCATTCAAAGTCACCAGCATGGGGGCTGAGCATGCAATGAGTAGGCGGAGTAGAAGGTCATTGTTTCAGGATTTGTGTGCCACAGAAGGCTCTTACCAATGGCACCATAAACACACTATCTGTGTATGCAGAGTTTGCACAGCTGTTGGTGAACTGCAGACCAGCTAGATCCCTGCTTATCAATCTGACATGAGATCTTAATTCCTTTTTCATTAATAGTTGGCAAAACAAATGCCCTGTGCCTGGCATTTTTTGTACCAGCCAGATAAATAGATTTGTATGGAGCATTTGGAAATAGTTCTGTCTCTTCTACTTTCTCCAAGTGACAACTGTGCTTCGGGGGATGCATGGCAGAGAGATGCATGTGCTCATGCTTTTCAGCCATGATGACACAATGAAATTCAGACAGGCTGAGGCAGCTGATGAAAACAGCTTTCTCTCTTGCTGTTACTTAACAGCCCTAAATGACCATTATTTGCTTTCAGGAAAAGGCACCCTAGAGAAATCTTAGATTTTGGGATGTAAAATCTAAACTCTTAAGAATGCAATCTCTGCTGATTGTAATTTATCAAAATGTGTCAATACTAAACTCTACGTTTAACCTATTTTTTATTCTAACCATTCAATTATTGCTAATGGCTGAATTGAAAGCTGCAGTGAAGTAAAGCCATCTGTTTGTTCAGTTTCATCAGAGAACAGGTACTCCTGGTTGCATCACTTAAATGGTGTTTCATTGCTCAGATAGACATCTGCAGTTAGCAGCTCCAAGCCTTGATTCTTCATGTGATCCCACTGCAATCTCCTCATCTGCTTTCCGATTCTGTTTCCCTTCCTTTCCTGTTCCTTCTGCCCCAGATAAACTCACAGGCACCCCACATAGGTCTCTGGTGAGTACTGTGGTTATTCTGTGTATTTCCTAGCTGCCTACTATCTCCTGACTTGGGCAACACTACCTGTTTCTACATGCATGAGCAGCATTTGTACAGACAGCAAACAGCTCCTTCTTCCCCCAGGTAACATTCATTCTCTCTGAGGTCAGGGTGATCTATAGCATGCTTTTCTGAGGGAAAACTCTCCTTGATGATGTACATGAAACAGACTTTGAAAATAGCCATGCAAAACATTTAGCTGGACTGTTAAACCTCAGCATAGCATAGCATTTAAGGATGCGTTTAACTGTAGGCCATTGATTTCCAAGGGGTTTTTCACATGACTGTAGAGCCATCTATTTATTCCTGATGGCAGAACTGTTTTTCTGTGCGTCTGCATGGTGCTGCTGAAAGTCCCTGTCCCAACAGAATCTTATTTCCCTCAGCGAGTTTTTCTGTGCTTGTCTACAAATTCACATTCACAGGGAGGCACAGAGGGTCCTTTTGGAAACAAATCTGTAGAAATTCTCAGCATAATTCTTGACATTTCCAATAATTACCCAATGTTTTCTTTAATACGTTGGCCATAAAAACCACCCATTTACGCCACTGCAATCCCTGGGATCAAACTTTACTCTGATTCCCACTCTGTCCACTGGACCCCAGTGAGCAACCTAAAATAGAAACTCCCATTAGTGCAAGAAATTAAATGAAGGTCAATAAACACTCTGTCAGGGTCCAGGGGAGAACTGTACTTCATGGAGTAAGAGGCTGAGCTATGTGACTACTTAAGCAGTATCTGATTTTAGTAATCCAGCTGTACTGCACAGTGGTTGTTTTGCCACGGAGGGCATTATCTAGCTATAAATTACTCATGGTTAAGGTAAGATTATGGACTGTTAAGAAGGTTTTAATCAAAAATTAAGTCCTTTGGAAAAAATCTTTTGGAACTTGCAGTTCTTCTGCAATGCGAACATTTCATTACTGGGCTTGTGCATGAAAAAACATACAGGAAACTTGTGTTTGTCAGAGCTGAGCGGGAGATGAGATATGGGAAAAGTAATTCATCAAGTGGAGGGTGACAGATACAGTAGGGACCAGGTCGCCCTGATTGATAACTCTGTTATTCTGTGGGCTTTCAGGGATGAGTTAGGACAACATTGGGTTTGTTGGCTCTGAGCCCTTCTGCCAGTGTACATTCCTCTTTCTGCTTCACTCCTCTCAACAAACTGGGAGAGATATTCTCCTGTAACATTACATCCCATGAATAGTGGTGGGCTTTGCCCCACTGTCATCTGATTGCCACAAGTCTTCATATCGTAGTTCTGGTGCAGCACTGTGCTGGTTGGAGAGATAAATGACTTTTCCGTGTGGCTGATGTTTCTCTGAGGAAGCCATTTCCATCATCTAAATGTTGCAGCACCATTACTTGCTTTTCCAGTGCTACTGTTGTGCGCAAGAAAACTAATTGTCTTTGGTGGCTGTCTGCAATTTTAACAACTCCGAGATTGAAAGGCTTCCTCTACGCACTGGAAATCTTCATCTGAAAAGAGGTCACTCTAATGAGATGTTCTCCTATCCCATAAACCTTTATAATTGCAAGGCTGGGACAGCTCATGTGTCCAGGGAGGGATGGTTCAATGTAGTACATACTGTTTATGCCTAAATAAAGAAACCTTGACCTTGCAAAAGCTGTCATCTAGTTAAATTAGAGAAGTTAGCAGTAAATTTTAGTGAAGTAATTTAGTGGAATGTACCACTTTGCAGGTCATTTTAACTCTGTTTAATTTACTGTGGTGACTTATGTTCAGAGATTTGAATATTTACACTGGAGCATGGATGATACATAATAGATGTGTGTGCAAATGTAAGCTTGCAGTAGATTTGGCAAGCAAAGTACTCTCTCTTAAGTGAAAGCATTCTTGTAATCATTTCAACACTAGTCTTGGGATTTGATTTGAAACTGGTTCTCCTGGCCTCAACATGAGGCATGTAGATGACAGAAGAATCTCAGTCCTGCTTACAAAAGTAACCCAGGTGCTTAGGAGTAAGATCTTTCAACAACCCTGTAGAGAATGAGTTCTGCATCCATTTTAATATCATATTTGTCCCTTCATGATTGCTGTCTCATAAGAAGCATTTGTAGAAAAACAATGGTGTCTATCTAAGCTTTGCTAGAAAGGTTTCCCAGGTCAAAGGTAGGTAATCAGTGAAGGCTGATGGGACAAGCAAGGAGAGACCCCAAGACAGACAGCATTTCACCAGGCAAATGAAGGCTTGAAATTCATTTTCCATATCCCAGATATATACATTAATACCTAACTTGTTGGACACTGAGGGTTGTTGTTTTCCAGCCAATCCAAGCCTTAGGCTTTGAGTTCACATATCTGCTCCTGAAATTGTTTTTTCAGATCCTCTAGTGAGGTGATGGGTATTGTTCTGTCCAACACAATAGTGTTCTGATGTTAACACCGTTGAAACAAAACCAGAACAGCACTGATTAACACCAGCTGATTTGTCTCAGGGTCAAGTAAAGCTTCTGTCAACAACTTGGAAAAAAGGATCAGGTCAAAGCTAAAACAAGCCAGCCTGTCTGGAAAAAAAGACTTGCCACCTCTCTGATAGCCTGAAAAAATATTTTTTCAGCTCAGCTGCATTTTTCAGATGTATTTTATGTAGCTGCTTGTGTAACTCTACGTGAAGATGAATGAGCCCAGATGTAATTTGAACATCCGACATCCTTCATTCACTTCTGCACCCCATGTTTCTTCCAGTCTCATGCTAAGATAGTCTGATTTTGCAGACAAAAGAATGGAACTAGCATTCCCTAGATGACAACAAATTCTAGTTGAATTTAAATTTTGAGAGCATAACAAATTCTAGTTAATAACTCCCACATCTAAATTTGCTTTGTACAATGAACTCTTAAGTGTAGAAAGCGATATTGCTTTTACTTTTGCTTTTGCTTGTACACCCTGAGTTCAAGAGGATACTGGATTGCTATTACTGTAAAGTCTCTTCCTTATATGTAATGGCTGAAGGATGAAACTTGACCTTTGTTTTGTACATGCAGGTGAAGGATGTTGTGGGTTATGATGCACTGGGCCATTGTTTCTTTACGGAGGACGGACCAGAAGAGCGCAACACATTTGATCACTGCCTTGGACTGCTTGTTAAACCCAGCACTCTGCTCCCTTCTGACCGAGACAGCAGGATGTGCAAACTGATCACAGAGGGTGCTTACCCAGGATACATCCCTAAACCCAGGCAAGACTGTAGGTGAGTGGGAGCCTTTCTTTTCTTCTTTCTATTGTTGCAGGATTTACCCACAAAATATTATGAATTCCACTTTAGTTCCAATTTAGTTGCCTACACACCTGGGCTGTAATTTTCATTTTTACCATGAAGCCAATTGTGGTGATTGCTATCTAAGATATTACTGGAAATCTCTTTTGAAATAGGATTATGCCTTGCACATTCAGGAGTTGCGGTGGTTCAATAAAGCGTTCCCAGAATGAGCTGGATTCTGACATTAGTGCCCATATGGAATGATAGTTGATTATGAAAATACTCCCATTTATTCTAAAGCCATTATCTGCAGGGAACAGATATAGTTTAACGATACGGGATTGGCATTATGCATCCATTGGCAATTTACCCAAACCGAAGAATAAAACAAACATGTTGTAATAAATGCAGTTTAGCACAGAATTAGGGCTTGGCAATAGAAGATCAAAGACTGTATATGCCTGTTGGATCACTAATAGTGTCTATGCATAAGCTCATGAAAATGTTTCCATGAGAACTTCCCAAAACTTCTATTTTTCAGTATTAAACTTGAAAAATGCTCAATGCCTTTCATCTCCCTTTTGCAAGATCCTTTCCTCTAAGTGTCCTTTCAGATCTGCCAACTGAGGTTTAGATGAGGATTATAGAAGCATTTGCAATGAGAAGGGATTTCACAAGTTCTTTTTGCAGTTCTGTTGCCTGTAGAAAAAAATAATCAAATGAAGTGTAGAAGAAACATGACCAGCTTAGCCACATAGTTAAGCTTTAGAGTTCTTGCTAGGATTCATGGTTTTTTTGTTACTAGTAATTTTTAGCGCAGGTTACAGAAACACCAGTCATGAATATTGTTGTTGCAGTTGATCCTATCATAAGACAGAATATGGACTCATGGAGCTCCTGAAGTCCATTCTGGTCATTTTTTCATTCTGTTTTTCTACCTCAAAATCTAAGTGTACAGCCAAGGAATGTGATTTCATTGCTTGTTACTGGCTGCTAGGGACAAGTGCTCATTTTGATGCATGTTTGGTATCTCATTAGCTTCCTTGGTCTTCTCCCTTCACACCAATTCTTGAGAGAACAGTAAACTCTTAAAGTGAAACCTGTGTAGTTAACAGCTGGAAAAGCAACTGTAATGAAGGGACATTAACAAATAATCTGGAGCAAATATGTGGACATCAAGTTTGCCTTCAGAAGCTTTGAATTGATGGTGATCATCAAAACTAAACTTGACAGTAAGACTGCTGTGCAGGAGGAGGGAAGTTCCTCCACAGTGAAGTTTTGTCTTGAGACTACACAGCATTGTTGCTGCATTGATGCTGCTGGGAGAAATGGCTGTTCAGATTTTTCTTCAGGGGTTTTCTTTTGCTGTAGTTCGAGGGGAAAAAAATGACACTAAAAAAAACTAATTTCTGACCAACAAGAAGTCAGTGAGAAAGTCTACAGAGCCAGACTTTTGTCTTCAAAATGAGATAGTGAGAAGCTGATTGATGCCTAATAACAGCTAAAAATCTTTGGGTGTTTTCTTTCATTTAAAAGTACTCTTAGTCTGCTGAGACTCTATCACTATCACCCATTCTGTCCTCAGAACTAACTGGGGTTTGGTCCAGAGAAACATATTTTTAGCTTTTTTCTTTGGCAAGAGAAAGAGATGAAATTCATGCGGTGCTTTTTTTCACATCTGTGTTTGTTTATAAATGACACTTAATGCATCCATTCATAAAATAAATCAGCCATTGTTCTCATTTTCCACATAATTCACTTAATTGTCAGCGGGACATGTTTTGTGTCATTTGAAATATTATTACAGAAAAATAGTACTAGGAATGATATGCTGATGTGTAATGAAAAAGTTCTACTGTACTTTGATACGCTACGTCTTCCTTTATAAAGGAATTTAAGGACCGATTAGATAGAACCCTTGTTTTGCACTGTGCTCATCCAGCCTGCTAGTGCACGAGTACACCGTGGTTGCCCCGCGCATCAACCCACGCCATCCCCATGGGCAGCAGCCAAGGCACTCGGCACAGGGATGAGGGATGAGTGCCAGCTGTGGCTCTGTTGGCTTGGAATAGGCAGGCAGGCAGCTGCTGCTGGTAATTAAGACAATAGGATTGTGCCAAATGACACAGTAACATGTCCAGTGCACATGGCTGTGAGGAACAGGGCTGGGCTGAGACAGGTCATTGGGAAATGCAGCGGATTCAAGGCCTTGCTTTTGTGTTTGGAGGCAGCCTATCAATAATCTCAAGTTGTTTTTTCTAGCCCAGCCTTGTACATTTTCATGATGCAGTCAAATGTATCAAATGTTGCCTTAGACCAGAAATTCCTTTAGAATATAAAGACTCCTTGAATCCTTCATGAAGGAGACGTAAGGGTTAGGTAGGTGCATCCCCTTCAGGAGGATGAATCCCACCCAGCAAATTTTGGGAGCGAGTCACGTGTCTCCTGGATGTTTCACTCCCAAAGTTCATGTGCCCGTTGGTTAATGATGACTGTATGTCACCAGATGGACAGCGATAGATTGATCTTTCCTCCTCAACGGGCATCTCTCAAGAGTCTTTTTATGTGCATTAGGCAAATGGAGTCCCTTTGTTCCAGAAGAAATGCAATGCATAGTGGGGTGGGAGCAAATAAAGTTAATGAATCACAGCAGCTCTGTGTAAAAGCAGGTGCTATGGTATATTTCCAAAGCCTTTAGAGGTAATTCATTGGGTCCCTTGATTAAACAAACCTCTAATGAACCTGAGGGCTTATTTGGGGGCAAATGCTTTTCTGTAGCTTGTGCAACAACATATTTACCTTATCATAAAACATGACTGACATCTGACAGCTTCATAGCAGGCTTGGAATTGCAATAGAAATTCCTCATTTAATACTCTGGGGTTTTAAGAGATAAGGCCATGTTCTCTGTCAAACCACAAAGGACAAATGTGGTATGAGAAGAGAAAGAAAAACAACAAACAGCCCCTTTGCCCCTGGGCAAGACCCCTTATCTGGGGTCTTATCAGCCATGCCTGTACTGTGAGGAGCTGAGCCATGATTCTGGCGTGTGCTCAAAGTGTCATTTTCATCTCACTCTTTGTTTTCCTCATCTGCAGCGCTGTATCCACCTTTTGGATAGCCAACCCACACAACAACCTTATAAACTGTGCAGCTGCGGGGTCTGAAGTGAGTACAGAAGTTTCTTATTTGGTAACAATTCAGAGCTGAGGGCCCTGCGAGCCAAGGCTCTTGCTGGAATAAAACCTGCTTCTGTTACTCAGGCATTCTTGAAACTGCTAGATAGAGACATATATTAATGTGGTTAGTGCTGCCAATAAAAGGTAATGTTTTTTCTTTTGCTCCATACTTCTTACTTCTCCACACTTGCTGTTTCTAGAGCTGGACGACTTTAACAAAACTTCCCAGCCTTTGCACAGTGTGCAGCCTGAATAAATGAAATATATCTGGCTGCATAGTCCCAGTGAAGTCTTTGGCAGTGATTCTGTTGATTGCAGTACAGTAACATTGCCCTGAAATTTCAATCAACACTAACGCTAATTCCACAGAAATCCTTGGTCACATTGGGAGATTTAATTTTCTACTAAGACAAATAAACAAGCAAGCCAAGCCTTAAATAAGGAGATGCGGTCTTTCCAGAAGTTCAGAACCTGATTGCCTACGTTTGGGTTCCCAAATATATTTTTAGACAGCTAAATAAACTGGATGTGATTTTTAAGATGTGCACATGCACAGATGGGAGGGCATCAATGTATGTGCGTGTTGTGAGTTAGAAAAGTCATATAACTTTAAGATAGATGTCACAGTTTAAATTAAAGCAGCCTGCTTTTGCTGCACAGGAGTGTGACTGTAAATACGTGTGTGAGTTCAGCGCTCTGCTGAACGCAGTTAGACAGGTCAATGCTGCTAGCTGTGATTTGTCCTGAAATCTTCTGGCTTACGTCTTGAGGATTTACTGATAAATCCTTGGGCTAATGCAGACCAGCAAAGAGGTTCAAGCGAAGGCTCAGATGTCGTTTCTTTTTCTCAGGAAACAGGCTTTTGGTTTGTTCTGCACCACGTGCCAACGGGGCCCTCGGCGGGCATGTATTCCCCCGGCTACTCGGAGCACATGCCGATGGGGAGATTTTCCAACAACCGCGCACATTCCAACTACCGAGTGAGTCTGCACGCAACTGGAATGCTGCCGTCAAAAAAACATCGCTTTCTCGCTCCAGCTCTTTGGATCTGCAAGCTATTAATGCCTGTGCTTTCTGTTTCGCTCGGAGTTCATGCAAACTTGTTTGTGTCTGCAGATAGAGCAGCTTGCAGGCTGGTGTGGCAGCGCTCTGAGCCAGCCAGCATCCTCTTGGCTCCTGGGCACCAACGCTCTTCCCTCTGCTTGGCTGCACTGGGCTCATTCTTTGCTTCTGCTTTCCTAAAATAGTGCCTACAGGAGCATCTATTGGCAGCTTGTCTAATTATAGGCCTCAACTGCCAATGTTAGCAATTGACCAAACGGCTTCTAAAAGAATAAATACAGTCACTGTGTCTGATCGCCCTCTCTCACTCTTTCCCTGTTTGCCCTCAGCACGCTGTGTGTGGTGCCGTGGTGAGGACTGCTGGTCCTGAGGCTGCAGCAGTATGTTTAGGTGTATGGGTGTACATTTAGAAGAGAGCTGCATTTTCAGGAAATATTGAGCAGTTTGGGATGACACATGCAATTCCTGATAGTATTGACAATACTCTGTTTCATACGTTATTAGCAGAAGCAGTTATTAGGATTGTGCCATATACTTTGGCTTGGGACAATTAGAGACAGAACTTGGAAGTGGAAAGAACTGTAGAATATGTAAATAAACCATAATATTACATTTCCATTTTCTTTCAGGCTGGAATGATCATCGATAACGGTGTTAAAACCACTCCTGCTTCAGCCAAGGACAAAAGGCCCATTCTGACACTGATTTCTGGGAGGTAAAGTGCTCTGCACAGCTCGGTTTGGAAAAGACTTCTCTTTAGCACTGGTTTATAACTATAATGTTGCTCCCAAGGAAGCTGATATGAATCATTGCAATGCATTTGAGGGGCAGTTATTGAGGAAAGGATTTCACTTAAATTTCATAGAATCATTAAGGTTGGAAAAGACCACTAAGCTCACCCAGTCCAACCACCCAACCCATCACACCATGCCCACTGACCACGTCCCTCAATGCCAAATCTCCATGGCTCTTGAACACCTCCAGGGATGGTGACTCCATGGTGATTTATCACTTTCTAACTTCATCTCCTTATTGCAGGTCATAGAGGATCCCCAGCACCTCATCTTCCTGCTGTCTTTGCTCTTTTGCTTGGAGCTGAGCGGGCATAGATATTACATCTGCTCTAGAGTATTCTACTGATTTCTTTGGTAGATAGAGACAATTAAATGCTGTCTGGCCAACAGCTCTGCTGGATAGAATTTGCTGCAAGTTTTCCACAAACAGGAAATGAAAGTACTTCCGGGGAATGCTGTTGATCTTCTTCATTCCTTCAGGACCTGCTTGAGCAGGGAACACTTCAGCAGCAGAACTTACACTTTGATTTCCAATTTCTGCCTAGTTCCAAATCTGACAATGCAGCAATAGTTACAATTAACTGCATGGTGTGACCCTCCATCCCTGGAGCTGTGTGTAGCATCCATATGACAAACTGGAGTCACTTAGAAATGATAAAAACCTCTTTACAGAGTGTATTGTGGATCAGCAGACTTAACCCAGTGGTGGCTCCTGGGAAGACCCACTCTTTTCCCAAAGCAGACCCCCGTGGGGAGGCTGATGTAAGCCAAGGGCTTCTTGCAGGCAAAATGTACCAGTGTAAGGGCTGCACTTGCACCCTTTTATCTCATTAGAGGCTCAGTCTGGTTCTTAACATAGTTACCAACCCCAGGAAGAGAAAAGGACTTAAATGCTCTCAAGTTGCACAGTTTTCATTCCTGACTTCAGTGCCTCCGTAGCACTCAGATGGCGTTTTCCCATGGCTGAGTCTCTGGACAGAGGGAACCAACAGGGCAGAGAAATGTCACTGCTCAGGAAGGGACTGTTGAGTTTTTCCTTTCTCCTTTCCATCTCTACGGCGCAGGTTGCCCACACTGCTGGTTATGCACTGGGAAAGCACTGTATGAGTGGGTTCAGCATCTTCTCTAGGGAACTCATCCTGTGCTCTGCATCAGCACAGTGCCCCACCCCAGCTGATGAGGTGAGAATTTGATGCTGATGCTGAAAGAATTTGAAAAAAGAATATTATTGACATTGTTTTAATGCCAAATTAATTGAGATAATCAGCTGAATAGTAAAAATTACCCCAAAGAAACAACAACAACAGCAAGAAAAGCCCATCATAAAAAAAAAAAAAAAAAAAAAAAAAAACCCTTCTCTGCAAATACCTCTAAATTCTCTTGAGAACCTGATGCTGCTTCTCCAGATAGCTGAACGCGTGCCTTGGGAAACTGCTGGTTGCCACAGGCACAGTAAGGGATTACAAAAGGCAATTTGTCCCTTGCCCTACAAGGGAGGAATGACCCCTGGAAGCCAAGAAATTCAATATGCAGTCATGCTTGTGCTTGGTGATTACCCAGCAGTACGGGCTGCAGCTCAGATTATTTGTACTGCTTTCCACTTTTCACTTGTTGAGACTGAAAGACTGATTAAGTGATTATAGCTACACTGGCCAGGGCAGTCTTGGACATAGGCTGGGCAGTTACAAAGCTGGAGAGATTATTCTGCATTCAGTTACAGCATTAAGTATCTGGGCAAAAGACTGTACCCTGTAGTGTTATTCCAGATATTCACATGGATGTGAATGAAACTGGAAATCTATCTCAAAATATCTGTATTTAACCATGTCTAGGGAATTCACAAGGGCTGATACTAAATCTCTCTCTGAAAGCAAATTCGTAGTGATGAAGCTGCCAAAGTAATATTCATTTACTGGAACCCTATCAGCCCGATGCTCAGATTTAGATTGATATGATGGCTTATTAAGCAGAGCAAGAGCTATTGAATATCTGTTAGCAATTTGACAGCTTGGTCTCGCTACCCATTGGTGAGGCATGAATTTTAATCTCTGGACCATCCGCTGCTGGCACTGAGTTGAATGCTCAGCTGTCAGGTTCTCTAAGCTGTGCCGAGCTGATGGGAGATGCTCCTTCAGCAGCAAAAGGGAAAGATCCTGGGTGAATGGCAGCCAAGCTCAGCAGCGCCAAATCCTTGCTTGGATGCTCTTGCCTGAGTGGAGGCAGAAGGGCAGCAGAGGTCACATTTTGCTGCAGCTTCCACTTGTGTCTGCTTTTTCCTTGTCTCAGGCCAGTATTTCATCATCACTGAGAACTTCAGAGCTAGAAAATCTTTTATTTGTCCTGAGCAATGTGTGGTGGGAATAGCAGAGGAGCTGCTCTCAGCCTCTCTCCAAGATACTTTAGTTCCTTTTAACAAGGAGGAAGAATTCTCATTGCCACAACATAGCCTCCTAAAGGTTAGGAGGAAGGATGCTCAAAACAAGGGAGAAAAGAGTACTTAGCTAAACAAGAGTGTGCTAAAGGGCAGGAGCACGTCTTCTGTGAAGAAAGATTGAGGGAGTTGGGCTTGTTCAGCTTGGAGAAGAGGAGGCTCTGGGGAGACCTCATTGTGGCCTTCCAGTACATGAAGGGAGCGTATAAACAGGAGAAGGACCAAATTTTTACACAATCTGATAGTGATAGGACAAGGGGGAATGGTTTCAAACTGACAGAGGGAAAATTTAGATTAGATGCTGGGAGGAAATTCTTTACTCAGAGAGCGGTGAGGCACTGGCCCAGCTGCCCAGAGCTGGGCAGTGGGTGCCCCATCCCTGGAGGTGCCCAAGGCCAAGTTGTGTGGGGCCCTGAGCAGCCTGAGCTGGTGGATGGCAACCAGCCCACGGCAGGGGGTTGGGGCTGAGTGGGCTGTAAGGTCCCCTCCGACCTAAGCCATTCTATGAACAGTAAAGGATTAAAAAATATCTCCGACTTTTGGGAGCAATAATAAACTTTCCATGCTTTCAGTAATATATCAGCCATACAATAATGGCGAGGTGAAAGGAAACTTGGAGCAGGTCTTTACAACAGCCTCGCCTGGACCAGCTGTCCCTTGGCAGAGGACTCTGGCCACCACTGCTTGCCTAGACACACTGCTTGGGTGGACTGTTGTCCCAGAGCCGCTCTCAGCTAGCAGAAACCAGATGTTTAGCAGGGCTGGAGACCGAGCAAGGCTGCCTTCCCTTGCCAACGTTCCTTCTCTCTCCTTCTGGTTGCAGATACAGCCCACACAAAGACGCTGATCCTTTGAAGCCCAGGGAACCTGCAATAATTGAGCGCTTTATTGCCTACAAGAACCAGGATCACGGGGCCTGGCTGCGGGGCGGAGATGTGTGGCTGGACAACTGCCAGTGAGTTTTGCCTTATTTCAACTCTCAGAGTTCAGCCCGGTGTTTATGGCGAGCATAGCTGTGGTTCAGACTATTTATACCGCTTTGCACCTTTCGTATGGCCAAGATTGAAATAAAGATGAAACATTAATTATGTAAACCCAGGCATTATTTTACACAAAGAAAACCTGTTTTTGTTTGAACTGAAGATCTCTGAGGTTGTTGGGGGGTTTTTTTATGTGTGTGTGATTCTGACCAGCATTCAAAATGATAATGTGCAAACACACATGCACCAATGCAAATAACAGCACCTTTTTTTACATGAAAAATGAGGTGCTTCAGAAAGAGAGCAGCAAAATCCACCACCTCCCCTGGCCGAGCCTGGTAACAGATCAGCTTTATGTGGTTGGCCGTTATGCTGAATAAGCTGGTAGTGGGGCAGACATGAAACTATGCATCACAGCAGCACGGCAGAGAAACTGGGCACGTGTGTCTTGTGCTCTTTCAGGGCCATTTCCTGCGCTGGTCAGAACAGATATTTCTTTTGCAGTGGAAAACAGATGATCATCTGCATTTTCTTCTGCTGAGCCAGGTTCTTGATATCAACCACAAAGAAGAAAGAGGAGAAAAAGGAAAAAGCTACTTTACAAGGCATATTGTGATAACCGTGCCACGGGTATCTGCCTCAGCATTATCTGGTGTCCAATTGCTGGCAGGGCTGCCTTACCTCACAGTGACCCAAACCTTGTGGGCTGGCTCTGGCAACCTGTCAGATTGGTGAGAACAAGATTGTGGCAGAACACTCTGAAAGGTGATGCTGAGCCTCCTGTCTGTGCTTCCTGGGAACTTATGAGCCAGGGATACCTCAGGCACACCGTGACCAACAAGATGTATTTGCAGATCTCTTGCATGTCATGTAAAGTTTGTGTTGTTGAGTGCCACAGACAGAGGATACCAATGTTCTGAGTGAATTACCTTGCTTTATGAGCTTCCAGTAGTGATCTTATGGGTGTATCAGAATTCAAGGAAGCGGCTTGTAAACCGTAATTGTCTTTATGGCCACAGTAATTTCCGTTTCTGTTGCTACAGTAAGACTTATGTATTGCATTAACAAAACAAATGTTGATACGGCATGCAGCGTACGTTTTATGGGGCCGCAGATATTAAAGGGAAGGCGATGCTGTGTCATGGACTGCCACCTAGAGACAGGAGCAGGACAAGGCAGAGCTGGGTTTTACTTGGCTCTGCACTGGTGGCTTTAATGTATGGGAGAGATGGGTGATAGAGGCGTTTATATACTGGTGTAAATACCATCAAGATACTAACTCAAACTGTTGTTACTCATAGCCTCCCTGTAAGCTGGAGGCCTGGATCAGAAGTTGTCATCATATCTAAAAGCTTTAGAATGTCAGCAAAATTAGAGAACATTGCCATTTTTCGTTTTTAATAAGGAAGGCCTGGTCTCTGTCTTCCTGTTAGTGAAAGAGAAGCAAAGCTGCTTTTATAACATTTCCCCTTGTAGAGTTATGTCATGAAAGCAGCGTGTGAGGCACAAACACAGGGAAGCACAGAGGAGAGTGTAAGGCAAAATATTATTAAATAATAAAAACTATTTGAAGGGAGAGATAAACGTTGATTTTTTTACCTAACAGTGAAAAGAGCATGGTCATTAGATACAGGGGAAGAGCATTATCAGACAAGTAAATAACGGCCAGCAGTCACAGCCATAATTCCCACTTGGAGCAATCAGCTTCATGTCTACTGCTTCATGTGACCCATGTGTACTACATGATGTACCAAAAAAAATTCTCCCAAACAGGAACAAACATGAAAAATCTTGAGTTCTCCCATGACTACTGTTTGGTAACTAAGCCCATCTGCCCTCTACCTCAATGGTTGTACGTTGACATGACTAAACAAATAAAACCCTTCTGACGCACCTCTCTTCTCTTGGCAGATTTGCAGACAACGGCATTGGGCTGACCCTGGCAAGGTAAGTGTCACACAGCTGGTGCTCAGCCTGGGGCACGGAGATGGTGTGAGCAGCCTTTCACTTCTAGCCCTTTCCTTTCTAGCGGTGGGACCTTCCCTCACGATGATGGGTCAAAGCAAGAAATCAAGAACAGCTTGTTTGTTGGTGAGAGTGGAAACCTGGGCACTGAGACAATGGACAATGAGATCTGGGGACCTGGAGGCCTGGATCACAGAGGCAGGACCCTGCCCATCGGCCCGTAAGTTCAGCTCAGTACATCATCACACTCACTGTTTCCACTCTCAATACCAGCTCCAGCACAGAGTGGTTTCTTCAGCACAGTTTGATTTTGTAACTTGCACACAAAGGATTTTGGTTCCACGCCTCTCAATCCCAAAGTCCTTGCCCAGATGTAGTTACAGAGCTCAGCACTACACTATTACAGCTGCGCTACAGGAATTTGATTCCTTCATTAAGTAGTTTCAAAACATCCAGAGAACTTTGTGTGTGGTCTCTTCTTTAGTTCTACAGATCGATTTGCATGTGAAGTAATGTTTTGCTGTTGTTCCTGAAAGCATAGTTATCCTAATGGTAGCTCTGTGGTGACCAAACAGCTCAGCTGATGTTTTTCTGCCACGTTATGTGTCTCAGCTTTGTTTTTTGGTAGTGATGCAATAGGTTTTTATAGTGATAATGAAAAGCCTAGGACTCTCCTAAATGTCCTTTCCACTTAAATAAATGGGCATATATCACTGTTAGTGTTGAGTGCTGAAACTCACAGTGGCAGAACTGTGAACTTGCCACCATTCATACGAGCAAGGGATCAAACTGGTTTACTATAAGTGAAATATGAAATATCTTCTCCTCTCCAGGAGTTTAAACATCACATTCACTTAATGTTAAAACACTGTCATCTTTACCTTGCAGCTTCTATCAGGAAAGGCTCTATTTTAATAAGGTTTCACGAGTTTGTGCTCCCTCAATTGTTTTCAGCCTGATTGGTGAGATCTTTCCTTGTTTTCAAATTCATTTTTACTGCATTTGAGTTGCACTGTTTCTCCTCGAGTTGGAGAAAGATGTGCTGGTACTTTCCCAAGGAGTTGTGCTGACCTGAGGAGTTTCAGGTTTCGCTGCTGCAGAACTCATTTGTGATGGCCGGCATGAATTTATTCATTTCTAGGTCAGTGCCTTAGCATTGCTCTAAGTTCCTTCCCTTGAGGAGTGCAGACTAAATAAACACGATCAGTCTCAGACATGAGAGAACTTGAGATGAACTTGCGAAGTTAGGAAGACTTCACAGACCTAAAAGGCAGGGAAATCCCTTCTCTTCCAAAACACTAACTCAGGAGCAGTAAAAAAAAAAAAAGACAGCAGCTGAGAATCAGGACTGTCCACGTCCAGAACACATTGTCAACCTCATGCCTATGTCATGATTGTGTTTCTCTGTCTCTTTCCAATGTGTTTTAGGAATTTTCCCATTCGAGGAATTCAGTTCTACGATGGCCCAATCAATGTCCAGAACTGCACCTTCCGCAAATTTGCTGCCCTGGACGGTCGGCACACGAGTGCCTTGGCCTTCAGGCTCAACAATGCCTGGCAGAGCTGCCCAAACAACAACGTCACTGACATTCATTTTGAAGAGGTCCCTGTGAGTTATCCTTCCCAGCAAGGCCTGTCAGTTGGCTTGGAAGTGGGTTTATGGGCAAAAAGGGTGTAACGGAGAAAACAGAAGTTCTGCAAGAGCTGCCCGTTGTCTTTGCCAGAAGCAAAGAGAATGGCAGCTGAGAAAGTAGGATGGATGAAATAATAAGCAAATCTGGTTTGCAGCAAACCAGAAGTATAAAAAAAAAATAGTGGCATCAAGTGAAAATCACTTCCATTCTTGTGTGGGTCAGAAACTGTTAAAACAGAGAGAAGAATCTGCACATGGACTCCAGTTCTGCAGACATAAATGAGAGCAGAACCCAGCCAAAAAGAGGCTGACAAATGCTGAGTTACAATATGAACTTCTGGGTGCTGCTCTGAACCTCATCTGGGGGTCTGTGCTTTTAGAGTTATTTCTGTGTTTGCTTGAACAAATATGAGCGAACTCATTGCTAATGTTCACCTCTAGCAGCTGTTAAATCCAACTGCCAAACATGACAAACAAATAAATAAAGTGGTTGGGAGTAAAGTTATTTGGGTTGCTTAACTTTCAGAAAGTTAGCAGACTTGCTCAGATGTGAGGAAAAGTGCTGACTGGTTGGTGGTCCTTGTGCCAAATAGGATGGGAAAGGCAAAATTCCCCTAAAAGTGTTGATCTGTCACCCTCTCATGTCGCACCAAGCAGGCTGGTGACATGACATTTATTTATGCTGGATAAAAATACCAGTCAGAAGTTGCCTGAGCAGTCATTCCCCAAAGGAGGTCGCTGACTTTTCCCAGCATCAGTATGACTTTATGTGGCTTTGGAACCTTAAAAATATATTAGCAGACAATGAGTGAAGTGGCCTTAGTGAAATTTCTCTGTCTCCTGAACCTTCCTCCAGAATTTTAAAACAAACCTTCTCGTTGCTACAGCTGCAATTCTAGTTGTTTTAGCCTTTCCACTGAGGTCAACAGAAAAATCTGTGTCTGCTCTGTCTGACAAATCAGACACACCTTTAAGGAGCATGACCCAGCTCTACACTAACTTCAGGCTTAACGAAGAGGCAGCGTGCAGGTAAAGGAGAGGAAAAGCTAACAGTCCTGCACCAAATGGCACTGATGTTTTTGCCAACTAACAAGACCAACTCAATTAAAAATGATTTTGATGCTTTCATCTGTGGGTGCTCCGTTTCAGAAGTTAATAGTTCTATTAACATGTAAATGTTCTCTCGGAACACCTGCCACTCCAAACTTCATCTGGAGGCATGGAGCTTCAGTGCCATTGAACATCAGGCCTGCAGTGTGTCATGCTGAGCAGCCAAAAATCCATGGCTGTTTGAAGAATGATGATATTAGTGCATACGCTGATTTCATCATATATTAGTTTGCCCCCAAAGCCAACAATCTTTCTGGTCTGTTGAACCATTTCAGTGACCACAGCTGTCCTTTGCTTTGTACTGAAAGTGATTAATTCCTTTCTGGTGACATGAATGTGTCTCACTATTTTGTTTAGATTACCTCAAGGGTCTTCTTTGGAGAACCTGGACCCTGGTTCAATGATCTGGATATGGATGGTGATAAAACATCTGTTTTTCATGATGTAGATGGTTCTGTGTCTGAATATCCAGGCTCTTACCTGATAAAAGAAGATAACTGGTTAATCAAACACCCAGACTGCATTGATGTGCCTGACTGGAGGGGTTCTATCTGCAGTGGACACTACGCACAGGTAAAGCTGCTTAATTTGATGTATCATCATCACTTTAATTATCTTGGCATTGTAAAGCATGACGTCTAGAAATGTGCTTTCTACAGAGTGCTCAGGGTTTAACTGCGTGTGTGCGCAGGAGGTTTTGAATACAAAGATCTTGTGCTTTGATTTGGACACTTTGAGCTGAAGCAGCTTTTACCCCACAAGCACTAGCAGATTAATATTCATAAATCTACCAGCTACTGGGTAAGGAAGGGTTATTTCCTCTCACTTCAAGGAGGGAAGTGCTGCCCACAGTACTATGGTAAGCGTGCTGAGGAGTCAAAATTAGACTTCAGCTCTCATGGTCTTTCATCATCCTGTTGAGTAACCACCAAACCATTCTTCCCACCATGTGAGCTCTCACCCTGCTGTCTGGAGAGAGTCCTTGTTTTTCTCTGTTTTTTTTTTTTTTTTTTTTTTTTTTTTTTTTTTTGTCTTAGAGAGTGTTGAGAGTGTTGCTTTTTCAGCGTAGTGCCACTAAAGTCAAGCTGTAACCACTGGGCTGGTTTTCCTTCTCAAATCCAGACAGAAGGGTCCTTGTTTAACACAAGTCAGATGTCCCACAGTATTAATGTTTTCCATTAATACTTCAGCTCTACTGTAGGCCTATCTGGGGCCTTAACTGAAATACTTAAATAAGGAAATGATCTTCATATTTCTCCATTTTTAATTTTTTATTAAAAAAAACACCAAAACAGTCTATTTTTTTAAAAAAGAAAGAAGCTGAAGAAACGGAATGTACGTTTTAAGTGTATGGTGTACAGGTCACTGTACACTGTTGAAGTGACTGACCTCACACAAGTTCACAGCTGTAAAGTAGCTGAACCTCTAATGTTTTACTGTAATTCATTAACCACTTGATGATCTTTTTTCATCCAGATATACATCCAAGCCTACAAGCCAGCCAATCTCAAAATGAAAATAATAAAAAATGACTACCACAATCACCCACTCTACTTGGAAGGGGCTTTGAGCAAAAGCACTCATTACCAGCAATATCAGCCAGTTATAACTCTGAGGAAAGGCTACACCATTCACTGGGACAAGACAGCCCCTGAAGAGCTGACCATATGGCTCATCAACTTCAACAAGTGAGTGATCCAACTGAATTCCAACATTCCAGCTCAATAATGTAACTGCACATTTTTAACGGGTGAGGTCATTGCTGTGTGAACTCTTCTAGAATTAACATAATTGTTCCAGGAACTCCTTTGAGTTCACCATCTTTTCATTTGACATCTCAGATTCCTGTTTGCTCCTTGGGGAAGCCCTGAAAGATAACACAGTTCATTTTTAGAAGCCTAGATAATTCATTCCTGGTGCATAGAAGTCAGAGGTGTAGAAGTCAGGAGCAGATCTGACCCCTGTTGCTTAACCACCCCATAGAGGTTATGTCTAATTTACATTGCATCGATTGATCCTCAGCCATTAAAATTTTAACTAGCCAGGAAAAGAATAAGTGAATTTTGGAGTGAATTATTTAGTTTGGCTTTTAACATGCACAGGAAAATAATAGTAATGCATTGACTTGTTACAACCTGAGTCTTTGCTATTTCAGGAACGACTGGATCCAAGTAGGGTTTTGTTATCCTAAAGGGACGACATTTTCCATTCTCTCAGACATCCACAATCGTCTCTTGAAGAAAACAATCAAAACTGGAACCTTCTATAGAGTATCTCAAATGGAGAAACTGGAGTACAGATATCCTAGCAAAGGCTACTACTACTGGGATGAGGACACTGGGTAAGGAAATGGCCCTTGATGATTTGGACACCCTTTTGAGAAAGCTGCTGGAATTCTGAGCTGTTTGGCGAATGCCATCAGTTGGGATCACAGCAAAACCAGAAATTCTTTCTGGGAATGTGACCAGCCTTTAATTTTCTTATGACTCCCATGGCTGCCAGTCATTTGCAGACCATGCTGTGCTGTCCTGCCAGTTCCTCTGGGAAATGCTTTGCTAAGTGAATACAAATTAGGAAGAAAAAAAAAGTGCAGACCATAGTAGTGAACTGGAGATACACCCAACCTTTTTTGTTTTGAACAGCAACCATTTATAAGACCTAAGACAGGGAGGCACAATAACCAAGAATGCAAAGTCCGTTGTTTTCTTTTACAAAACTAAGAAAATGTGAAAGAGACTTAGAGATCTGAAATACAAACTATGTATTTCTGTGTAAATGGACATTATAAAATAGAGCTCTAAGGCAGTTCAGATGTCAGCTGACCTCTCCTAGGTTTCCTGACTTTCCCAAAACATTTTTGAGATGCAAACATCCTTTTAAATGTATGTAACATGTTTATTGTTATAAACTCTTGAAACCAGCACAGAGGGTTTTCCACACGTTATTGCAAAGTATTAGGAAGTAGTCCACTGAACCTTAGTCACTTTTTGCATTGAACTCAAGGATGCTCTTCACTTTTCTCCCTTACGTACAGGCTGCTGTTTCTGAAACTTAAAGCTCAAAATGAGAAGGAGAAATTTGCTTTCTGCTCTGTCAAAGGCTGTGAACGAGTAAGGATCAAAGCTATGATTCCGAAGACTGCTGGTGTCAGTGACTGTCAAGCCATGGCTTATCCCAAGTACATTGAGACGCCTGTAGTAGAAGTGCCAATGCCTAAGAAGCTATCTACTGTACAGCTGGTAAAGTAGTTGATTTCCTATGACAAAATTATCTGTTATTCTAGCACATATTGTTCCTCTACTAATGAAAAGACTTTGTAATGGATTCAGTATATTTCATGCCTGTTTTTATGAAATGGATCAGACATGAGAAATTGTACGAAACAGATTCTTGCAAGTGCCAAGTATGAAGGTCTTCAAGCAGTTCAGGACTTCAGCTGAAGTTAAATGTCCAGTCTTTTGAGTCTCTGTTGGGAAGTGCTGTGCTTAAAAGCATAGGATAAATAGTGGTGAGCTGGAAGAGAGCTTGGTCCAGGGAATGTGATGCTGGAGAGATGCAAGTTGTCTTTCTTGGCCTCCCACTCCTCCAAGATATACAGGACAACAGCAGTAGACAGCAGATTGAGCAGCTGAGTGTCTCCTTTGTATATAGGATTCTGCACAACGCTGTGTGTCCTATATTCTGTCCAGTCTGAATCTGAGGGGAAGAAGATATTTATCTCATCACCCTTGAAGCAGGAAATCATAGCAAAGCCTCAGAGAACTGTGTATAAGCACCACGAAGTGAGAATCACAGTCAGCCATTTGGTGAAACAATTTAGATGTGGACAGGATGAGCAGAGAGGTTGCCATTGTGCCCGGTCTCATTAGGAATGCAATTTTGACAAGTCACAGCTCATTATGAAGCTGTCGTCTTGACTGAATTTTGTAGTTTAAAATGTTTACTGAAGATGCAGCACTCAGGTAATGGACACCCACATTAAAAACTCTTTTTTTCTCTCTTTTTTTCGGAACAGAAAACAAAGGACCACCTACTAGAAGTGAAAATAGAAACTTATAAGAAACAGTACTTCCACCTGAAGGATGACTATGCATACATCGAGGTAAATGGGTCTTCTCAGTAAACTTTATGGGACAAAAGAGTTGAGTCACTTTTCCTTTGAATTTTACAAAAAATAATTAAAAAAAAAAGCAGGTCAGCTTGGCCTCAGAGATCTGGAATTCTGCCCTTTGGTGTAATAAGCAGTCCCCTAATTCAAAGCTATTAGTGCTTCTTAGAGATGATTATTTTGCATTTGTGTTTCTTCAATAAACTGATAATGTTCCTTCCCCCCTCCCACAGGTTGATGGTGTAAGGTATTTCCTCACCGAAGAGGGTATTCAGCTGATAGTGATTGATGGACATCATGGGAAAGTAGTTGATCGAGTAACATTCAAAAACTCAATTCTACAAGGAATCCCAGCGCAGATAGAAAACTATGTCAACAACATCAGAAATCAGTGAGTAATTTGGTGCTGGTAAGGCATAGCATATAAGAATGCTGTACAACACATCTTTTTGTGGTTTTGGTCACCTATCATGGATCAGACTGACTGAGCTAACAGTGTGCTTTTGTACCTGCTGACTTTGAGTCCAAATGTGAGCAGGACATGCAGGCAGCTGAGGGTGCAGTGTGTGATTTAGGAACTGATTGAGTCTCCAGTAAGCTACATTTGATTAATAAACTGCAGATCCACACTGATGCTGTGGGTTAGAGATAACAGAAGGCTTAAGTTCAGAAATAAACTAAAGCACATATTGGTACAGATGTGTACAGTTTACATTTTCCTACTGCCTGCACAGTTTCTCAAATAGCAGAAAATCCTGCTAATAAAATCTTTGCATCTGTCCCCTACCCAAACTTAAGGTCTCTGCTTCATTTTTTAAAGTATGGGCACCCAGAAATGCAGAGTTTTTCAGGTGGGTGCTGATTACCCACCAGATGTTCTTGCATACGGGAGAACGGTGGGTTTGTTTGCTGGAATAGTGAAGGAAACAGCATCAGAAGTCCTTTATCCAAAGTGGTTGTTCCTACAGTGGTTTGTGGAGTGCTGTGGGAAATGAATACCTTTCCTTGCTATGAAATCTGTTTTGATTTGAAAACCACAACATAACATTTGATACAAATGTGATTGCTTTGCTGATGAGCCACCTGGTGGGCAGATTGATAGGGTTGGCTATTCTAGGATTTATTCTACAGACTTGAAGGAAGTTTTATCATGGTACCACGCTTGTCAACACAAAAAATGTTTTAAATTCTAAAGGTTGCAAAAAACACGTCAAGTGGTTACTGCAGAAAAGCGTGCTAGTTACTCACTTTTCTTTCGTTAAACAAAGAAAAAAAGGACCCATCGTTCTTTGCTAAAAAGTGCAATTGTAAACCTGTCTAAAGCCTGCTGCTTGGGTTCTTTCTTACTTTAGAGGATGAGTTGTAATTAGGCTTTAGGTGCATTTAAGTCAAGCTGAGCCTCACTGTTTCATCTTGATGAGTGTTAGAACTGGATTAGGATTGGAATTAGGATTAGGGTTAGAATTAGGACTGGAACTGTATGCAAAACAGCCAGCACCTCGGGTATCACTCAGCTGTGTGTCTTTGCCAGGGCTGAAAACTCAAAACATTCTTCTCTTTTAACCAAAAGCTTTCCCAGCCCTCCCCCTGCCGGCCTTTCCAATCCCATCAGGCAAAGACTTCAGCTATGACCCTGAAACTCCTTTAATCCTTTTGCTGCACGAGGTGCCATCCAACTGCAGGTGGGCACCATGCAGTTGGAGGGACAGGACAGCTCTCTGCCCTCTGCAGCACAGAGTCCAGAATGTCTTGCCAGCCTCTCATCAAGATACTGTTCAAAAAGCTTTTAAATAGGTGTATAGCTTTGTGGATGTGAGAGGAGGTGCTTCTAGCAATAAGTCTTTCAGTTCATCTGAGCAATTCTCTTCAGGCCAAATTCCATTTTTTTTTAACCAAAAAATCAATTTTTGCTAAGTTCCCCAGGAGTAAGAAAACAAAACATTAACTGGACTTATTTTAAAGAAGACACCTAATAGAAATTAAAGATTTTACTGAACTGAAAGTAGAAAAAAGAGCATTCACAAAGCAGCCCAGCAGTGCAACCCATGGATTATTTAACACATCAGGTTTTCTATAGGAGGAAACCCAATGGATCATAATTCTTTTACTTCTCTTTTGCCACCACCCAGTGCTGTTTTCCCCTGAACAGTTCCATATCCAGTGCAGCTGTTTGGGTCTAACTGCAGCACTCAGTTCAGGGTTGGAGCTCTGCAGGCACTGCTGCAAAATTAATTTTAGCAACTTGTGTCCACTGTGATGCCGAAAGCAGGCCCAACAAGGCTCTTGTTTTGCAGCACTGCAAATGCCAGCTGAGACAGACAAGCTTCAGTCATGGAAACCTGCAAGATGGAATGAAATTATTTCATCTAGGCAGGTGTTCAATTATTCTGCCTCACAGATATGCAAGAATGGCATCCCAGCTCTACTAAATGTCATAGCAAAACTTCCACTAATAACTAAAAAAAAAAAAAAAAAAGAGGAATTCTGTCTGCTTCCTAATAGGTTTTGTTGTCAGCATTGGCAAAAGCCATTAAAGCAGAAAGCATTGCAGCTCGTAGGTGACTTGGGGTTGCACAGACAGGGGTTACCAGAGCTCCAGCCAGAAAAGCAAGGAATGGTTCCTAACTCCTCACCTCTTTATAAATGACTTTTTGTTTCCTTCAGCTCTATAGTGCTGGTGACATCTAAAGGAAGATTCATTTCAAGAGGACCATGGACTAAAGTACTGGAGAAACTTGGAGCTGAAAAAGATTTTAGTTTAAAAGGTATCAGCTTCTAAAAAACACAGTTCTAAAAAACTTTTGATTATTTCCCTATGTGGTTCCCATAGAGGCACCTTTTCTGGGCTCCTAAACTTCACCTTGCCTGTCCTATCAGCATGTGCTCAGACATCCTGGGAGAAGACATTTGCTTACTGGGAAAGGTTGTATCTACTGCAGCGTTAAGTGCAGTAGATTTACTGCAGCAATCAAGTGTCTTGATTACAAAGCATCACATACTGCACTGGTATATAATTCTTCCATGCATATAGCTCTGGTCAGCTCTAACTGCAAACCTTTTTTTTCCTGAGCATATGCAAACAAGCAAACAACAATGCCTTCAATTGTCAGCTCTGAAGGGGGTTTCCTGGTCTCTTTCTTCTCTGCTCTGTATCTCACAGTGGCTACTGTTAATTAATGGAAGCACAGAAGTTATGTATACAATTTTAATTAAACCTGATATGGAAAATATTTCTTTAATACCTCGGTAATGCATTATCAGCAACATTTATATGCACATTTGTGCTCCTGACCACCTGCATTGGTCCAGCAGTCTGGGTGTATGTGGGTGTCTCTGTTTGCAGCCCTGATACACTTCTAATCTATCTGCTCTGATTTGCAGAAAAAATGGCTTTTGTTGGATTCAAAGGCAGCTTCCGTCCTGTCTGGGTGAAGCTGGTCACTAACGAGGACTCAGCTAAAATCTACCAAGCACTGCCAATTCCTGTGGTGAAGAAAATGAAGTTATGAGGACGCAAAGCTTTGCCTTCTGGCTGCCAGCACTGCCCCACTGGGATGGACTACTGACTGTTCATGACAGGCACATTACAGTGTGCTCCAGAAGTGTAGCGTTTTGTTGTTGTTGTTGTTCGAAAAAGAAATCTTACTGTAAGTAGCTAAAGTGGCCGCATGTGATGGAAACGCATTCCTCTGTGATCAGCGCGTGTTCTGTGATCGTCGGCACTTCGCCAGTTGACTTCCATTGATGTTGACGCTCATGTCACTAAGCAAGGTTTGACCTGATCTGCATGCTGCTGGTTTTAGCAGCACGCCTATGGTGTGTTGTCTCTGGAAAGGTGAGCTCTAGGGCTAAAGGCCACTGAGGATTGTTGTTTGTACCAACCTCTAACTTGTCCAAACAGTTTTCTTTCCCCCTGGAGTAACCAGCCAACTCAAAGCCTGGTTGAAAATCTAAGGTAGAAAGTGTGGATTTGAATGACTACTTAAATGCTAGGAAATATAACTGGACAGCAAGACTTTACCTTAAATTTTCTCTGACAACTTATCAAGCTCTTTGGGATCTGTGTTTTATGTATGTGGCACATAGTTGGGGAAGAGAGGGGAGAGGAGCAAAGCAAGTATGCAAGAAGAGACTGATGCAACCACATCCTTCTGCTTGTTCAGAAAACTGTGGTTCTCCTGTAGCTTCAGTTCTTTTAATAGAGGTTTCTCAAATGGTAGGTTTTCCTTCAATCAGCAGCCATAGTCTAGAAGGAAAGACCTGTCAGCACCAACACTTCCAGCCCTTTCCCTTCAGTCCGACCATATAGATATTCAGGACCAATCTAGAAGGTGTATTGTAGACAGCCAAAAAGGGCATCCTGTTCAAGATTTCCAGTTCTCAGCTGGGAATACTGAGACTTGTGTTTCTCAGCTACAAATGCGTTGAGCAGCACTTACCTTTCCAGATTGGGTCAGTCTCTTGGGCGTTGCTCTCCAGCCAAGTCCTTGGCCTTTGGGCCATGAGTATCTTAACCTTCTGGAAGAGTTATGTGAAATCTGAGTGGAAGGTGGCAGAGGTAGAAACTTTTGAGGTCTTACCAGATAGCTGAAGAATTAGACTGGATATCCCATATGCTAGTTGGATGTTGTGTACCTGCTTCCCCCTTCCTTCAAAGCATTAGGCTGGCAATGAAGGCAGAACAGTGAGAGTCAGGACTCCTGCACAGACATCTCCTGAAGGTGGAAAATTAAGCATTGTCTTGTAAAATATTTTAAGCACTTCTGATGTTCAGTGATGTTTCTGTTTGTTGCTCAGAAATGCCATGAAAGCGTATGCAGAGGCAGTGGTTGTTATAAGGAGGTTTAAGACAGAAGTTTTAAAAGTAAATATGAAAGTCAATTTTCCCAGTATCTGGGTTTGTTTCCCCTCTTTGTCTCTCTCTGCCCATATTGCTACAGAAATTATTCTGACTGCTGATAATTACTTCATTCTGCTCTGTTTTAATTAGAACTCCAGTAACTAAATTGCTCCCCCCCCCTCCCACCCTACACACACACTATCCAAAATACTGTCTTTTAGCTAGAATGAAAGAGCAATGATGCTGCAGGTCATCCCACAACAGGACTGATGCTGAACTCTGTCAGCACTGTCCCTTCTTTTTAGATCAGTATCTCTGAAAGGAAAAGCAATTGTGTGAAAAAGTCAGATAGCACTGTAGGCTATATTTCCTTCCAGCCTCTCCTGGGTTTTGAAACTGGAAATGTTCTTTTCAATCTTATACCCAAGCTTTCCCTTTTCCCTTGCTTCTCAAAAGGAGCCTGTTAGTGAAGGAGCAGCACAGTTGTTTTTGGGTTTTAGGCATTTGCACTGTTTCTGGAATGGATGGACAAGTTAGTTAGGAGATGGTGGTGTTTGTTTGTTTTTTCCCCGGTGTCTTACAACGGTTTGGGGAATTTCACCCTCAAAGCAAACTCTTTCTTGAAAAGGTCCCTTTTTAGTTCAGCCATGGTGAGCCAAACTTCACTTACCTGACATTCTCTGATAGCTGAAACAGAGTCAGATCCCTGAAATCGAGAAATACACTGAAAAAAAAAGTCCCTGAGAGTGTCAGGCTGGTTTATGTACACATCTTCTTTCCTATAATTGCACCTGTAGCAGTGGAGTACACGCGCTTCCACGAGATGGACCAAAGTGCGAGCATTTCTTTCATGAGCACTTGACATGGGCAGGAAAGCGAGGTTCAGAATGTACCTGGTTTGGGATCTGGTTTTCCACACCCCACTCTGTGAAGCACTGCTTCCCTGGTTGTTGGAGGCTCCCTCTATCTGTACATGTGCAGATGCCCAAAGGACCATGCCCTGGCTTCCTCAGCTACTGCAAGAGTGCTGCATTTGTGCTAGAGTTGTAGCTTCTGATTTTACAATTTTTGGAATTCTCAGGGTGAAATCACAAGACTTGGCTCTAGGAAAACTTCTTCCTAAGAAAATCTTGTCTTATTAAGAGAAGAACACTTGTAAGTAGCTCATTCTGTCATGCAAAGCTTGTCACATGGGGCCTGTTTGGAACCAGGGCTGGGTCTCATGCTGTGAATACTTAGGACAGGATCACTGCAGTCTGTAAGCCTGAGGGATAATGGAGCATCATAGCAGTGTACTGGGGCAGACACTCCTGTGAAATGCAAAGGACTCCCACTGACGTGACTCGGATGAAGTCAGTGGGTTACTCTGAAGTCACAGCTTAGCCTGATGCCGTCACCGGTCAGCAATAGTTTTGTGCCATATGATTCCTTTTTGATCTTCGACTGTTGTAGAAATTGCACGTGCACATTTTGACTAGTGAATTAACTAACTGGCTGCTTGTACTTTGTATGTCCATTTAACAGCCCCTGCACCAGCTGCAATTATCCTCTTTATAAGGTTTTATTACTGCAAATGTTCCCATCTCTGCCTACCCAGTTGCCATTGTCAGGGTGATTTTTTTTTTTTGACTGTTTTTTGTTCAGACGTTTGTTTGTTTGGATGTTTGGGGTTTTTTTTTGTTTTTGTTTTCGCATTCTGTTCAAATGCTTGTTTTACCTGTCGCCGAAATAGCTGGTCCTTTTTCGGGTTAGATGTATAGTGTTTTGTACATTTTCTTAGAGACTTTCCAATGAAAAAGATATATTTTCTATTTATTTATTACAATGGCACTAAGACAACTAAATTGCAGACATACGAAGCATCCTTACTGGAGTTTAGCATTGGCTAGGTTGTTAAGGAGGTCGGCAATATGGCTTTTCTGATAATCTGCTTTGCACTTGAAAGCTCTCTATGTCCGCAGAATGTGGTAATGAATTGACTGTCTGTTTTGTGGTGACAAGAGCTGTCGGGACATTCGTTCCAAAAGATTGTGGCTTACAACTGAAATAACATGTAGTTGTTTGGAGTACACAATGTTTATCAAAATAAATATTCAATGCAAGTTTCTCATTTTACTTTTGTGTCTTGCCTCTTCAGTGTACATCTGTAATGATGAGCTGGCGTTTGCTGGAATAGCTCCTTTTGCAGCCAACAATGTCCAGACCATTGCACCCAGTGCCTCAGCTTTGCTCTTAGCAGCTTGCTTTCCTGAGGAGATACAGGTGATGCAGTGTTGCTAGGTCTGAAGTGGACATCAGCCCAGGACTTGTTACATCATATGAGAGAACTACACTGCTCCTTGGTTACATTCAAAGACAAAACCAAACGTCTTTAGTTTGCCATGTGACGACTTGGGGAGGTACTGGTGTCCTCTCAGCCCCGTATCTCCCACCCTATAAGCACACCCCTTGTTGCTGGAGGCAGGGGATGCTGTGGGATATGAAGGGCACTGAGAGGACCCCTGCTGCTGTGGGGGCAGAGCTGTCACACTACAAGACAATGAGAAGGCTGTCAGTAGAAAGCATCAACAGACGAAGAGCACCTGAGTCATTGCATATTTCCATGGGTGTGGGTGGTTAAGACGTGTATATACAACATAGATAGGAAGGTATGTATAAGATGCATGCATATCAAGGTGTATGTGTATATGTGTTCATATTTAGCTGTACATGTATCAGCTGTGCATGTCTGAGTGTATATAAACATGTGTTTGTATACAGTATGTGCGTGTACGTGTGTGTATGAGTAGTGCACATGTGTTTACACACGTATGCTGGCACAGACAATAACATGGCTGAGCATATCTCAGATGAAGTCCTGCAGCGGTCATGTGAGAACAGAGCCAGGGTTCTTACATCAAACAGTACTGTTCAAATGGTGATGAGACATGGCAATGAGGGTGGGGAGAAAAGAGGGGATTGAAGATGGGAAGATACGGCCTTGCCCAGGGTTAGAGGATTTTAGTGAAATGCTAAGTAACAACTTGAACCAGTAGGAAGGCTGGGCCACCCAGGGAGCTCAGGTGCATAGAATGCAATGCATCTGAGTGATTGGAAGGGGTGGAGCCAGGATCCACTCCTTCCCAGACCTCATTTAAGGCTTGGCAGTGGAGATGAGGTCTTCCAAGGGTAAGCAGATTTTTTCCCCCTTTTTTTTTTTCCTGTTTCCAGGGCTGCTACATTTGGACTCATCCACACTTGCTGCAGCCTAGGATTTTGCTACCCTGCTATTACTGCTGCATATTCCACTGCATTATAGTGATACAACAAACTCCATTTCTCCAATAAAAAAATGCTTTAAGTTAGAATGAAAGAGCGCAGCTTTACAAAACCCTCTATTCACTGTATGAAACGCTGGAGTTGTTCCACGCCTGTGCTTCTCTAAGCTCCCTCGCAACTCCTTCACATTATAACCACAGTTATCTCAAGTTCACACCACTATTAACAAGATTACCAGCACCAGAAAGACAAGAGCTGACAGCAAGAATAGAAAAGCAGCAGGCTCTGTGCATACAACAGGGAGGATGATTAATATCCATAAAACAATGTGAACTATGTACTATTTCGGATATTCATGAGATTTGATGAGATGGCACATTGCCAGCCTCTGCCAGCAGCACTGCAAGGACTGCAGTGCCTTCAAGTGCCTCAATCCGTATGTATGTTCAACACCAAAAACAACCTATTAAAAAAAAAAAATTCTTTATTAGGATTATTACTATTAAGTGATGGTAATAGACCTGCTTTTTCTATAAGAAACATCTATAAGTGTCACTGCAGCTGTAACATCAACAGCAAGGACACTGCTTTATTAAGTAGCATTACACTGTTCCACTGTTCTGCTACCCTTACTGTGAAGTTTTTCCTCATATTTATGTGGCACCTCCTACATTCCAGCTTGCACCCATTGGCCCTTGCCCTACATTAGATGTCACTGAGAAGAGCCTGGCTCCATCCTCCTGACACTTCTGACCCTTTACATATTTATAAATGTTAAGAGGTCACTCCTCAGCCTCTCCACAAGCTAAAGAGACCCAGCTCCCTCAGCCATTCCTCCACTCCCTTAATCATCTTTGTGGCTCTGTGCTGGACACACTCACACAGTTCTTTGTCCTTCTTGAACTGACAGGCCCAGAACTGACACAATACTCCAGATACAGCCTCACCAGAGCAGAGTAGAGGTGGAAGACAGTGCAGAGTAGGACGGCAGGGTAGAGGACAACAGCACAGTGCTGGCTCATGGTCATCCTGCTGTTCACCAGGACCTTTTCCCTATGCCGCTCTACTTCAGGTCAGTCCCCAGCCTTTACTGGTACCCAGCGTTGTTCTTGTCCAGATGCAAGACTACACTTGCCCCTGTTATATTTCATTAAATTTTCCCTTTCCAATTCTCCATCCTGTCTAGGTCTTGCTGGAGGGCAGCACTGCCTTCTGGTGTGTCAGCCACACCTGCCAGTTTTGTATCATCAGCAAACTTGCTGACAGTGCATTTATAAAATATATAATCTTTATATAAAAGTATAAATATAGCACTGGTCCCAGTACTCACCTTTGAGGGATTCCACTAGATACAGACCTCCAACAAGACTCTGCCCCACTGACCACAATTCTCTGGCTTCTTTCCTTCAGCCAGCTCACAGTCCACCTCACTACCCAATCATCCAGACCTCACTCTCAGTTCAGCTGCAAGGATGCTGTGGGAGATGGTGTCAAATGCTTTACTAAAATGGATTGATCACATCTACCACTTCACCATCATCTAGCCAGCTGGTTACATCTCCAAAAAAAAAAAAAAAAAAAAAGGCTACTAGGTTGGTCAAGTATGACTTCCCCTTGGTGAAGCCATGTTGACTGCCTCTAATGACCCTCTTATCCTTGATATGCCTGGAGACAGCACTGAGGATAAATTGTTCCATCTCCTTTCCAGGGATGGAGGTGAGGCTGACTGGTCTGTGGTTAGCTGGGTTCTCCTTCTTACCCTTTTTATAGACTGGAGTGACATTAGCTTTCCTCTAGTCCTCAGGCACCCCTCCCATTCCCCACAACTTACTTAAAATAGTGGAGAGTGGCCTAGCAATAATGTCTGCCAGCCCCCTCAGCACCTGTGGGTGCATCCCATCAGGACCCATGGATTTACGGATGTCCAGATTGCTTAACTGGTCTCTAACCCAGTCCTCATCAACCGAAGCAAATTACTCCTTTATCCTGACTTCCTCCGGGGCCTCAAGGGTACACGCCTCTGTAGAGCAGCCTCCAGCTGTGTAGTCAGAGACAAATAAGGCATTTATATCTGCAATATATTTGAGGAAGCCCTTTCTGTTTTACTTGATCCCTCTTGCAAGATTTAATTCTAAGGAGGCCTTAGCTTTCCTAGTTACCTCACTACATCCTCTGACAGCAGTCTTATACTCCTCCCTAGTGGCCAATCCTTCCTTCTGTGATCTGTAGACTCTCTTCTTCCACTTGAGTTTGCCCAGTTCTGTTTAATTATGCAGATCTCCTGGCTGCCTTCCTTGACTTCCTACCTGTTGGATGCTCTGATCTTGAGCTTGAAAGAAGCAGTCCTTGAATGCTAGCCAACTATTGTGGGCCCCTTTACCTTCAAGCACCCTGTCCCATCAGATTTCTGCTAGCAATTGCTTGAAAAGGCCGAAGTTGGCCTTTCTGGAGTTGTGATTCTGCTTGGTATTCTGTTTCTGCCACATGAAATCCTGAACTCATGGTCACTGCAACCAAGGCTGCCTTCAACTTTCACCACTTCAACCAGAACTCTCTCTGTTAGCGAGAACAAGATCCAGCAGCACTCCTCTCCTAGTTGGTTCATCCACCATTTCCATCAGGAAAGTTATCATCAATGCACTGGAGGAACCTCCTGGACTGTGGCTGGCTCACTGAGTAGGCCTTCCAGCAAATATCAGGGTAGTTAAAATCCCCCATGAATACCAGGGCCTGTAATGTGAGGCTGCTATCAGCTGCCTATAGAAGGGCTCGTCAACTTCCTTGTCCTGATCTGGTGGTCTGTAATAGACAGTCACAACAGTGTCAACCAGGCCAGCCTGCCCCTAATTCTCACCCACAAACTCTCAACTATCTCCTCATCTGCTCCTGAGCAGTACTCAATGAATTCTAGTTGCTCTCTCCCATAAAGAACAACCTCGCCTTACTGGCCTGTCTTTCCTGGAAAGAACATGGCCATCCATGACATTAGTCATGTGATCTGTCCCACATCTCTGTAATTGCCACCAGATCATAATCTTCTTCCCTAACACCGATTTCTGACTCCTGCTTATTCCCCAAGCTACATGCATTGGTCTTCAGGCTCTTCAGGGAGCAAGCTGAGCACACTGATTTCACCCCAAGGAGATAGGAAGCGCCGCAGTCTTTATCAGTACTAGAGTGCTGCCCCACCAGTGCCAATCCAGCTACAACCCCATCCCCCTTTTAATCTAGTTTAAGGCTCTCTGTATGAACCCTGCTGATTCCTGTCCCAGAACCCAATCAGCAAAATCGTTAAGAATTAGAAACATCATAGCATGAATGAAACAGGGACTTGTAAAAGCAGAGGCAGCTCCATGGCTCTCTGCGTTGCTATAAACATGCCATGCAATCAAGGAAAACTCTGAAAAAGGTAAACACTCCCTGAATAAAAATAAAAAAATAAAAAAAAAAGGAAACAAGCCAGAGAAAGAGTAGAAATACTTCCCAAGCCTTATTACAAAGCCCAAGATAACAGTGGCCAAATATCAAAGAGAAATAGGCTGCTCCTTATCTTCATGGAATGTTATTTTATGATTTCCTTTTTGAAAAAGAATTTTAAAAATTTATTAACAGTGACAGGGACCTTTTTGAAACCAAAGCTGACCTGGCTTCTCAAAGAGAAAAGCTTTGACAGCACAAGTGAAAACCAGAAATCCTGTTGGCTACAGAGCTGCTAAGTGTGTCATAATAGATAACAATGGAATTTTAAAAATGTGTCCTTCACTTAAAATGAGAGAACAGTGCTGGAGTCAAACTAAAAGAGAATCTTTCCTGCTGGAAAAGATGCAGAAGATGACCATGTAGCAGATAAGATAGAGATAAAAGCTTGCTAAACAGCTATGGTTTCACAGTAATCCTGTGACACTGAAATTTATTACATGTACATCTTAGCGATGTATTAATGACCACAAATGGAATTCTCATCTTTCCAGAAAGAAGCATTTACAATGCTTGAATGTCCTGAATAATAACATTCAGTCTCTGCTGAGGGTGTTTTGTTCCATATTAAAGCACTAGCATTCACTTGTTATACAGGCTAGCTAGGTCTTCCACGTAATGTAAACATCAGCTTGCTTACTCACTTTGCTCCATAAAGTTAGGTCTCCAAGAATAGGGAATGCACTTGTTCTCTTATAGCTAGAAATATAAATTAGAAAAATAAATACATTCAGTAGAACAGATGAGGCATATGGTATACATTAGACTTAGTTTGAAAATGAAATCAGATGCTTATTCCAATATTTTAATCAATAAAATCAAATGGAAAGTTTTCACAAAGTATGACATTTTCTGTAATAACATTGCCAAACTATCTTCTGAGAATGGCAGCTGGGTGAAAACACAAAGATAACCCAGCAAATTTAGTTATGGCACTAGAACAGAGAAATAATTACAGTGGAGTAGAGAAAGAGAGAACTTTAGCTGTCATGAAAGCAGGCTTTTTTCCACATACCTCTGTGTATAGCTTAGATAAGGAGGCAAGAAGTTATCATCTCCAACTAAACAAAATTACCTTCAAGAAGCTCAGTTTCAATATGCATATATATGTATACATACATGTACACACACGCATATGTATTGTGTTTGGGTCTCTTCAATCAGTACAACATAACAGTGCTTATAGAAAGCTGCACCAGTCCAAGTGCCGTGGTCCCAAAGACTTTTAGAGGGGAAAAAAAAAAAGAAAAAAAAAAAATCAAATGAGTTATTTTTAATTAAAAAAAAAAGGTGGCACAAAACATGACTTCATTTGGCACATGCTAATTACTCAGAAACAAACAAATGGTCAACAGGTGTGCTGAATTTCAGCAAAGCTGCCCCCACCCTACTAACCACAAAGGGAAGAGACCCAGCCTGCTGTAAACATAGTCTTACAACTGACTACAACAAGCACTGATTCTCAGAAGTTGGGCTATAGTCATAGGGCAGTGATCAACCCTCTGCCTTAGCTGTGATTTTCTACTATTTGTATACTATCTTGCATTACTTACTTAGCTCAGTAAAACCTAGTTTGACAAAAAAAACAAAAAAACAAAAAAACTCACACACAACCAAAACTCAAGCCAGAAAGAACAGAGCATTTCCACACACGTGATGACAAATTGAATTGTCATCTTTGTACCACAGAGTTGTTGTAAAAAGAAAAAAAAAGGCAGTAACATTTCACATACGCTCGTCTTCTCAGAAGCAAAATTCTTAAACAAAACAGAGAGGTACCTGAAAGTGTTACAACATGTTAAGTTAGTTACGAACAAGAGACAGACTGCACATCTCTCTGCAGTGCAATATCCAAGTCTAGAGACCTACCTCAACTCCTGTATACTTTTGGATTAACAGTGTAATACAAAACCAATATGTGATTCTCATTTATCCACTCAGAAAACCATTTAGTGAAGTGTGGCAGGAAAGGTTTCTTCAATTCATATGCTATCACTGGAAGTAAGGAAAAATGATTGCCTAGAATTTTAATCAATATCAGTTAGTCCTTATGAGTAACTAAAGAAACCAAAGGCAGGTTAGTTTTCCCTCCCAAACATCTAACTAAGTGCATCATTATTTAAAATGTTTGACTACTCAGTGAAGCAATAAGTTTAGTGACATCCTTTTATTTTGGAACAAGCACTCAGTAAGTCAGCTTCCCTCTTTTGATAATGAAATATTCCACAAGAGCAACCATTATGGTTCAGTTAGGACCTTTCACCCAAAACACTTTTTTAGCACCTTATAAAAAGAGTGAAAGTAATATTATCTTGGTACTATCGAATGGAGACAGTTAATACTGTGCTCATCCTCTGAAAAATGATGTGGACAACAAATACTGGGCGCATTTAGTCCTAAACAGAAGAGGAAAAGGAAAGGGCAGCTAAGCCATGAGTTTGCCTGAAAACTGCTGGAATTATAATAAAACCTTCCTGACCACACAAAGGCTTTCAAGGAGAAATCAGACTTGCTCCCATACATCAAGGTTCGTATTATTTAAACCACTGCTCATTTACAATCAACCATGGCACGCTCAGGAATTTACGGAAAAAAAAAAATAATCTGGTTATTAAACATCAGTAAGAGATATGTCAACCTTGAAGTTTAACTCTGCACTGTAACTAATGTTTTTACAAAGATTCAAGCAAAACAAATTAATTCAAGAGTTAAAGCCGTATCTTCTAACTCACTGTCTAGATAATGGGATACTGTTCTTTGGCAGCTGTAGCAACTTGAATGCCATGAATGTGACTTTTCTTTTCACTCTAACATTGTCCACACTGGCTTTGTAGCTTCCTTACACTCAACTGCATCACGTCTGATGCGTACAGAATCCCTTCTCTGTACTGATTTGGAGTGCATTAGCTGAGTTTCTGCCTAGCTTCTATTATGTATCAAAGCACTTCTGTGGATTTTCAGTGACAAACAGAAGAGTTTTTGTTTACAGAAAATCAGTCTAACCAAACCCATCTTAAACCTGGGCATTTCAAGCACCTTTGTCCACCATAACATTGTTCTTTGCAACTTAAGTTGTTTTGCAAACTGAGAGTGGCAAATTGGCTTCCTGAAGTATCTTTTAGAAAGAAGCTCTGCAACAAGGAGCCAACAACCAAGTTGCATACCCAAGACGAACAGCAGCTACTACAGATTAACATGGTGTATTCCAAGACACTATTCCCTCCTCTCCACCTATGTTCATAACCTCAGACATAGGTCTGTATGTTAACTTTGAACAACAACAAAAGCATAAAGAATTACAAACTAAAGTAGTCAATTGCTGGTATTAAACATTACCGTTTCTGTAACTAAACAAACAGCCAACACTGATAAGTAAACATGTGTATTTCAACAGAGAAGTCTTTAAACCTCAGTAACATCTGCTTCCTTCCTTCTCCTCTATAAAGCCAGAAATTGTAAAGAAAGTTAAGTTTCCCTTCAAGGAACAGCAGAGCACTATTCAGTCTGGTTCATGCATCTGTCATAGATCTTCTCTCTGTTTGGTTGCACGGTTGTCCTCTTGGCTGCTTTTAGATTTCTTCTCTGCATCTTTTTTCTTCTTTGCTTTCTCAGGTTTGGTTTTGTTTCTTCCTTTCTCACTTCCATCTGCTCCTTTGCCTGGATAAACCTGGCCTTCCAGAGTAACATCCGCACACCTTTCTTGACTTATCAGGAAGTCTTTGATCTCCCAGGCATAACCGCCATCACGGAGCATAAAGATTGCACGATTTGAGCCAACAATAAACCTAGAGGAAAGATGCACAATTTTTCTGTTAGTTCTCTGCTTTTCCAGTGCTAAAACATTTTATTTCATTCAGAGCCCCTTCAAGACAGATATCCATCTAAAAGCAAGAAGTTGGTCTCACTGTTTGGGGATGTGGATTAGAACAGTTTACTAGCATGGAAGAATAAAAAGTGTTAAGTTTAGAAATAACCAAATAGGAGAAAGTATGAAGAAAATGCTAGAACTAATTTGATGCTATACAAAATCCACTGATGGGCACAAGACTGCAACATTCCTGTTTCAAAACCATCCATCCTCTCTTGGACAAAAATCTCATTTTTAGCCAGAGGAACAAAAAGCCTTTGTGGTTACAAGTCTTCCAAGTAGGATGTCTTCCATCAACACAAAGGCAAACTACTGCAGCTAAAACTGATAAAAAGCTGAACCATTAGGCAAAAAGAAGCTAGGCTATATGCAAACCACAAATAAGCATTAAAAATATTTATGCACCAAACCAAAATTTTTCTAAAGCGACTTAGAAGAAAAACAAATTGTTATATGAACTGATACAGGAACAAAGAAATAATGGGAGTTGATAGAGCTAGAGAAGAGCACAGGATCAACAGTTGAAAAGACTTCAAGGAAGAAAAAAAATAAGAGATCTGAGCAAAACTTTACTCTTGCATACAACAACGTACCTTTGTACATCATAGTTTGCATTGAAGAGACTTCCCTGCCACAAACTAGTAATTTCTTCTGTCTCTTTTTCCGTGGGATTTCCTGACACTGTGACAAACATCATCAAAGTCTTCCCTTTTTTCGTCAGTTTCAGGATACTTTCCGGCTTGCCTGGATCAATTTTTGAGAAATCTATTGGTGCCGGAGGTCTCTTGTGTTCAGGAAGATCCCCCTCCTCAATGTCATCGTCTTTCTGTATTGAAAAGGAGGAGGATGCATTGAAGAAAATTGCTCTTTTCAAAAACTCACCACTGTTTAGGGAATAACTCTGCTTTGATAAGAAGGAAGCACTGAGTAGTTTAAAGACAGAGACCCCCCACATGAAAAGAAACTGTGAACTTTGCCTCAGGATAAGTCACTTATAAGTCCTCTCCTCAAAGCAATGCACATTCTCACTCCACCAGGTAAATTCTCATTTTATCACATACTGAGAAATATTCCATCCTCATGGCTGATTCAATACAAACCCACTAGGTGCTTCATAAAATAGTATCTTTTCCTTCAGTTTCATGGAATTTTATTAAGCATTCAATGTACCTTTAGATACAAAATCTTACACAATTGAATCATAAATGTTCTGAACGTGTATGAGTGAATTATTAACTGTACTTTCTACCAGTCTGGATAGCACAAAACCAACATATTCCACAGCTTTGAAACAGAAAAACAGAAACAATGTTTACAAATATTCCCTATACAATACAGAAATTGACTACAACCTCAACATGATGATATATATTACCTATTTTGACCTTAACTATTCAACTAAACATCCATAAAGAAGTATTACTAAAGTTTCAATTGAAATAAGTGGTCAAAAGATCTGCTACAGGTCACTTCCCTTGATGATCTTGCGCAAATTATCACATTTTTTACTAATCAAGTTAATTACAAAGTAAAAGACAGAAAGAAAAGCGTAACCCTTTGCTTTACAACATCTAGCAGACTAATTCATTTAAATGCTAATGTGAGGCTTCAACAGGAAAGAATAAGGTACAGTAGCAACCTGTTCCTTCTCTCAACCCCATTCTCATACACTTCTCTCACCAATATCTTGGATTTTTATTTTTAAAAGGATCTGCAACATGTCACCCAAACCCATAGCCCACTAAATAACCATAGCTCAGATTCAAGCCTGAGAAACCCTGAACATCAGTAATAATCTGTTTTAAAGGATATGTTGTTTTAATAACAGAGCTGAGAACCGGGTCCAGGGATTCTTCTGTTTCCACCTCCTCTGGATTCAAGGCTGCTGGAGAGCACCCACGAGGGAAATCTCCACATGGCAGAAACCAAGTGCACTTTTCCTATCCTTTCACCTCTCTAACCAAAGCAATGACTGAGTACAGCAAGTGCTGTTAGTTGTGTAAGCTGAAGCTCACTTACTGATCTGTCTTGGAGCAACAAGACTCCAATACTAAAACCCTTTAACACTGGCAAGGCTGCACTGTTCCAACCTGCTGAAAGGGCACTCAGAAACCTGAAGAGATTTTCATAATAACTTTGTTTGCTCCCACTTTGGTGCCATCTAAACAAGCTTTTAAAACACTGAAGATTGCAACGACGTCTCTAACAAAAAATGTTCATACAGAAATGTAGTTTCTGTCCTAATGGCCACAAAAACAGAAAATACTAGGAGTCATCTCAATCTGCTGAAACCAACGAAACTTGACTCTGCACAGATCTGTGCCCTATGCCCCCTCACTCCCGAGCATAATTCCTGCTCTTATTCAAATCCATAACGGCTCCTTTGTTTCTCTCATCCCACCCCTTCAAGCCAATTAAGCCCTTTCTTCTTTATGCTCCATCCACCCCACTCTCAAGTCTTTCCAGTCCCCTGTAGGCATCCCAACAGCTACTGGGGAAATGTCACGCAGCCGACCATCCAGCCACCCAAAGAACTGCTAATTGTTGAGCTCCCACTTCCATTAACTTGTTGCTCACATGGCTGTGCATGCATGTCCTCGGCTGCAATGCTAAGCTGAGCTGCCCAGCCAGCTGCACACAGTACGTCTGTGAGCAATCGTGCAGCACTCTGTGAAGTGAAACAGAGACCTTCTCCAGCTATAGGGAGAAGAGCAGAGCTGCTGGCCACACAGCTGGCACAGAACATGAAGCAGGAGAGCTGGAGGCACCAACCCTTCTGTCCAAGCAACGAACTCACCACCTCAGACAACCTCTCCTTTATGTTACCCTACTATGCCAAACTAAGCTGAATTTGCCCATTACAATCATGTTGTTGTTTTTTTTTTTTTTTTTTTTTTAGCAGCCAGGACTAGATGCTTCTTGCCTGATTAATAAAAGGTGAGCTTTAGCTTTTTAGTTGTTTCCTTTAAACGCTGACTCCATTTTCCAAGAAAACACCTTTCTAAAAGGAAAAACCTGCCCCACTCCACTTTACGGCACAGCTCACCGCCGGCCCGCGCAGCCGCCCCTCCTCCCCACAGCTCCCGCGCACGCAGCTGCTCCTTTCCGGCAAACCCAACCGCGACCTCATGACACGGGGTCGCCTGCACTCCCGGCCGTCCCTACCGCCCCGCCAGGCCGCGGCCGTGCCCGGGCAGAGCCGCCCGCTCCTCCGGCCGAACGCGGAGACCCCAGCGCGGGCCTCCAGCCCCGCCCCGCACCTCCCACTGCTCCAGCAGCCGAGCCATGTCCGCGTCGTTGTAGTCCCGAATGTCTTTCTTCTTGGCCGGCCCCGCCCGCCGCTTCCCCTCCGGCTCCTCGGCGCGGGCCGCTAGGCACAGCCATAGCGCCAGACCCAGCGCGGCCCAACGTGTGGCCGCCGCCATCTTATTCGGCAGCAGGCGGGAGGGGAAGGAGGGCGGTGCGGCCGCGTGAAGGGGCGGGGGCGCTGGGAGGAGGGGCTGCGGACGCGGGCGGCGAGGGCGGGGGGTCGGAGAGTTGTATGGCTTCGGCTGCTGGGTGGGTCGGTGCTGTGCCACGGACCAGCTCCCGAATAGAGCCCGGGGCATTTGTTCTTATTTCTTAAGCGGGATGGCAAGGAGCTGTGTGCATCGATGGCTGTGATAGGAACCGGCTTCACGGCGCTGCCTTCTAATACTATCTCAGCAATATCCTTTTTATTAGAAAATCTAAAAATAAAGCTGCTTTCAGTAAAGTATATCTCCAGAGCACCTGACCACCACACGCACACACGACTTTTTCTTCGTAGATAGTTTTTCCACTTTTCCATTATCCAAACCGATCATACAGATTAATATCTCTACAGGTCTATTCAAGCCTTTGTTTTTTCCTCAATACAAGTCACGTTAATTACAAATATCACAAGCTTTTGCCTTTGGGACATGGACTCCAGTAAGCTCAAACACGGGAACAGAAGGAAGCATGAGGGCAACTGCAGGGTTGGTACACAGAGCCAGATAGCGGGATGGACTCCACCCAGTGAACATCCAGTGCAGTTGTCACTGCATCCAGGCCTGAGGCAAAGCAGGAGCCCACTGTGCTGCTGGCATAGAACAGCAGTCAGGGGTGTGGGTTTAGGATGCTTTCTGCATCCAGGACTTCTGAAAGGATTAAGGCCTCGTTGGGACTGGCTGCCTGAGAACTTCAGGGAGATGACTGCCAAGGGCACGTGCAGTAGGAAAGACTGGAGTCTCTAAGCCTTAGCAAGCAGTGGAGGATATGGGATGCAAGACTGCAGTGCCTCGATAAGCAACCACCCTTCTCTGCAACCTCCATCCTGCGGATTATTGTTTTATAATGTTTCAGAAACACCACCAGTGTGGCTGAGAAACAGGAAGCTGTTAGGCCATAGCTATTCATGGAGCTTGTTAAATATACCATAACTGGAACAGGGTTTTAGTCAAGTGCCTCTCACAAAGCTGTCCAGTAAGTCACTAACGAGCACATTCGCTCAGTGCCTTCTCATTGAATATAACAAATATCATATATACACTACATCCCGCTGCCCTGATTAATGAGGTTTTAGTGAAGTATGTTCCTGCTAACTTTGTTATTATTGGATCACTTAAATTCACTAAAATAAAAAAAAAAAATCAATTTTAGGAATGTTGGACTAAGCAGTATAAAAATACATTTTTATTGAATTTCTACTGGGAAATATTTTCAACTGTTTTCTGTTATTAGAGCAAACCAGGCCAACTTGACATTCATTAATATCTGATGCTACGTTCACATGCGGATCTAAGAAGTAATCCAATTTCCTTTGTTAAGCAAACAAGTAGTACAGTTCTTCCAGCATGGCACAAAACAATCCTATGTATTTGTCACGCATATAAAAGCTTTAACTTGAAAGGAGGGTTTTTCATGTTTGGCTCTAAATTTGCAACTACCAAGCAGCGTTCTGTGCTCAGGAAGAACTTGTTTAAAGTACATATGCTCTCCATGGAGTCAGCTGCAGCTCAAACACTTATTCAGCCTCTTTATACTCCATTGTTCTTTCCTGCACAAGAAAGAAAAGCCACGCAGCTAGAAATAGATATCACTCACAGAGAAATTATTTTTTTTACTGAAACATGCTGTGTTTCATTCAGAGCCATCTATAGATGCATACAAATACGCTTTTTTACCTTAAGCATTCTCGTATTCCTTAGAAGTTTTCATAGTCTTAGCAGCTAACACTATTATGGTTGCAGTACGGAACAGACCTGATAACAAATGGTTACTGTCATCGTAAATTGCAAATACAAAGTGTTCACTGCTTTATTTTGAAAGCCCCATTTGTCATGTCAGGAGATGTTTCAAGCTGTAGGTGTCATTTCATCTTCTAAAACATACAATTTTTATTTTAGTATTTTCAAAGATAACATTACAATTCAATAAGAAGTACAAATCTACCTCCCCCTCTTGATGTAAAATGTTTTCACATGGTTGGGTCAGGATGCAATTTGAGAAGATTCAAGCTGTCCTAAATTTCTGCTAATGAAGTTTGGGATTCTCTGTCCTGTTGCTTTTTTTTTTTTTTTTTTAAATCTAGATGTTAGTTTTTGAAACTGTATTTCTGCAAAATTTATTTCCTGTGCCATTATTTATCATGAGTTAGGAGAACATGCGTATGTTTTTAGCTGCCAAAAGCCCTTTCAGGTCCTTGGGGGTGGTAGGTTTTTGTATGCAATTTTCTATTTTAGTATGGATGCTCATTGATCATAGCTTACTTTTCTTTGCAAATAACTACAGTAGGGGAAATATGCATGATCTTAAAGCTTGTCCCTTGACAGTCAACCTTGGAAAGAACAAACAACTTGAAATCATCAAGGAAAGGAAAGGGCAGAGCTGTCTTGGAAGGACATAAAGACAATTTAGATATTAAAAGGAACTAACAAGATCAGAAGATTAGCCCTAAGCATGCAGAAGGGAGGAAGAATATAAGGGCTACCTGCTATCAACATATTCCTGTCTGGAAGAAGTAATTCATTTTAAAAACTCTTCTAATACAAGAGAACATTTAACAGTGGCTCAAATGAAGGAAGTGTTGCAGAAGGCAGACTGTAAGCGCTGACTTAGAATACCTGAAATGATTAAAGTCTGGTGTGCAGCTGTACTGATTGCAGTCAGATAGTTGTTAGAACTGCTTTCGCATTTTTGCTTTTGCTAAGCATCTGCACATGCTTAGCAAAGGACCATGGCAATACAATGTTAAATAATACAGAAGACTTTGTCAGTAACAGATGCCAGAAAATTTGAAGCAAATTTGAGATGACCAAACATTCACAGTGTTCTTACTGCTTAAAACATTGTCAAATATTTTACAGGATGTCAGGGTATTCCAAGTTACTTAAAGTGTAACATTCAAAATTAGTGTTTTAATAGGTGAAATTAAGCTGAATTACTCAAAATTCTCCCTTGCAAATGTAATCTAATGCATGAGGTATCGTGCAAAGACAGTGCATATGTTAAATCAGACTTGTACACACAGCCTGCTCAGGCAATAACCTGAAGAAAGAGACCTGCACATGTTCCCTATAAAAACAACAAAATATTCAAAATATTTCTACATCTCAAGAAAGAGGAGAAAATATGCTTTTTAGTACAGAATATACTGTCATCCAGAGCAAAAATAAACATTTGAATGATTCAGAATAGTTTCAGTCTAAATAAAGGCATAAAACAAACATTCACTTGCCATTCATTAATAGAATATACATTTTTGTTCTGGAGCTAATCAGACCTTTAATTGCCGAGTCCAAGTTAATAAATTCTCCCCAGTCAGAGTAAATTAGTGTGATTTGGATATAAATTGTATATTATAAGTTACAATTTATGGACTGAATGGAGATGCTTGGCAAATGACAAGGCTTTATAACTTCACCTATCTGATCAGATTGGGGGGGGGAGAGGGGGAAATTACATCTTAATGTTTTGTCAGCATCCATAAAGCTACACACTAATCTTTAAGTTCAGAAATACCACTGAATGTTCCTGTTAATACTTGTCTTACTGCACAATTTGCCAGAAATACGTGCTGGTTAAAACTATGCATTGTTATACAATTCAAAGTTACTCTCTTAAGGAAAGAATTACATTAAATCAATGTCAAGGTTTACACAGCTCCCAAAGGTATTCTATTTCTAGTCTAATTTCCACAATCTAAGTGAAATTAATTTTGTGGTCCCAATTTAGTATTAGGTTTACAGGTCACTTCTGGCACCTACATCCACTGTAAGTAATACATCACACAAACTTCTGACGAGTTAAAGCTGCTGGATTTAAACTGGCAGTGATCAGCAGCTCTTCTCACAGACTACACGGAAAGAAGTGTAGGATCAGAGACTGTAAAGTAATCTTACAAAAACATCTATTAAAATTCTCTTGTGACATATATTAAAAAAGGAGTGGAGTTTAAAAAAAAAAAAAACACCCTTCTGTGGAGTATTACAGCTGCAGGACTGAACCTATTACCAAAACTGCAATTCAGGAAGGGTGGGCCCTTGCACATTTTGTTTAAAGTACCATATTCTCCTTTGATCTCAAACACACACAAAGAAAACAACCATCAGACAAACACATCAGACTTAAGACACCGAAGGGAGGGTCTGGGATTCCTGTTTATGCCAGACCACTCTTACTAACGGCATTTACCTTTCTTCCATTAAGTGCTTACAAACCTGTGCCTGGTGCTGCTCACCCACTCCTGGAGGGGGAATGGACACAAGCAGTTATGTTGCACCTCCTGCTCCTAGCACTCACCTTATAAAACACCTGACATGGGATGGATAACTGTATGTGTGGACAGTAGACAAGAATATGAAGCACAAAGCCATTAATAGCTGTTTTATTGGAATGAAACATGGCACAATCTTCCATCCTTTGAAAAGACAAGATTTTTAGCTGCATTTTCCTTATCACAAAAATGTCTTTTTTCAATTTCAGTGTACTAAATATCCATATTAACAGCAGGAGACAACCAATTGATTATACACGGTAAGCGTTGAGAACAACTGTACAATAAACAGTGAATAAAAGAGAACAAAATAAAACCTACTTTTGCTGTATAATCGTTCAGTTGCAGCAGCTAGCCTGTATTTTAGACATAACTGATATTTATCGTTATTTATGCAATGTTTTTTCTTACCTCAGATACTGTGTTTTTAACTATGTCATAAAAAAGAAGAACAAAACATCTAAACACCAAGTTGAGTCTGTCTGAAAGCCAACCCATTATTCTATAAACTACTTAAGCACAAAATCATTCTCAAAGAAGAGAAAACAGAACTCGTGTGTTTGCATTTTGTTCTCACAGATCAGCTAACTGTTCCCCCAGATCTCACACTGCCTTCTTTAGCTACATGCAGAGCAGCTCTCAGGTTGCTTCCCCAGTGTATGAGCCATGATTACCTCTGCAGACTCAAGACAGACCCAGGCCTTGCAGTTTTAGTCTCTCATGAAGTAATGACAGTAAGCACTGACCACAAAACACTTAGCACCAAACCATTTAAGACAAAATAGATCTTAAAAACAATAAATCAGTCAACACACTCACCTTTCCTTCTGCACGTCATACCTACCGCTCCAGTGCTGGCAAAAGGAAGGCCCAGCTTCTTCCAGCCTCTCTTGCTAAGTCTTGCTCTGTGTCAAATAATTTCCTTTGTCAGCCTCTGCCAACATCATCCTTCTCTCATTTCTAGTTTCCATCCTGACAAGCCAGCTGCATCCCCTGGAACTGGAGCTATCATCCTGTAATTACCACCTCATGGGTTTAGTCATACAGCTGACACAGGGAACCATTGAATTGCCTTTTATTCCTTCATCAGCTAGCTTCCTATTATGTTAGATCGATACATCCATACAGGAAAGTAATATAAAGTAGTGTAACCCATTCTATCATAGCTTCCTCTCATCAACATGGCCACATACAGTGATCATAAAATTATTACAACTCTGTATTCTTCAGCTATTACTCAACATTGGCTATAGTGACAAAAAAAAAAAAAATCAATTCCTTAAAAAAAAAGATTTTTATAAGTAATAAAAAGGACAGACTGTGTGAGATGATTCATGAAAGAATACTTCAGACTCCAGTTTTTGTTGTACTAAGCACAATGCGAAATAAAGATCAATGTGACGAAGGAAGATCTATCACAAGTAAGCCAATCTTCTGTACACTAGTAAGCCATGCTAAAAAGCCTTCTAATCCTTTCTATCTGACAGTGCCTGCTGTTTCCAGCCCCACAGTGTTATTTCATTCAGACTGACAGCAAAATCTTTCTACAGCCAAGCCTCATCACCTCATTTTCATGTCTCCTCAGTCTGTACACTAATTCATAGAGCTCCCCAAGTCCTGCACGTCATTTTTGAACTCAGCAGCCATGAAATCAACCAGGTATACACAAATCCTCCCAGAAAGAAACATGCAAAGAACTTAATACCCACCCCAAAAATCACTGAGTAAAATTTTCATCCTGAACAAAGCAGATACATCTGCTGGGCCTTTAAGGCATATTGTAGCTGTTCCTCAGTGCTACTCAAATTACTAGACACAAGCAGATCTGTCTTCAAGGCCTCCATTTACAGTAAGGTTATGTGTTTATGGTCAAATAATGGCCTGCAAATTGTATAAAAGTAACAGAAGGAAATAACTTTTCACTAGAGTGTCACTGTATGAGGGGCGGAAGAGAACTGGTTAGTTATGGATATAGTGAAGACAAGTACAAGCAGTTCCTACCCCTCCTCCCTCCTACCATCCCTTAGAGCACAGAGAGATTTTTTTCTTTTTCTTTTTCTTAAACAATGTGCAGCTTGTTCTCACAATGCATTTCAGAATCGTGTTCATACTGCTACCTACTCAGGTTCACCAAAAATAGCCAAGGGCTTATTCCAGCAACTAGTGATAATACTGAAAAAGACTACCTATAATCGTGTGTCAAGTCAGGTGGATGGGGCCAGGCTCTTAGTGGTGCCAAGCAGGAGGACAAGGGGCAATGGGCACAAACAAGGACATAGACAGTTTCATACAAACTGTTTGAGTGACAGAGCACTGGGACAGGCTGCCCAGAGAGGTGGTAGAGTCCCCTTCTCTGGAGATACACAAAATCCACTCAGATGCTTTCCTATGCAACCAACTTACTCCAGGAAATCTGCTTTAGTAGGGAGATGGACCTCCAGAGGTCCCTTCCAATCTCTATGATTCTGTCTATTTTCTATTTCTTTAAATTCCGAAATGCAAGCCAAATGAGATGGCTGGGTCACTCTTCATCGTATATTTTATATACGGAAGAACAAAACACTTGAGGCTACTACTGGAGCAAAATGACATCTGGTAAGACGAACTTGGAGTCAAGCAACTGACCAAATTACAATAATGACCACTTTTGCCCCTTGCTAATACCAAGGCTGGTAAGCAGTACATCAATCCTTTGAACAGATTAAAGAAGCTCGAGGAATATTTGCTTTATATTAAAGTGATTACTTCTTACTAACCACTAGCTCTGGTGACCCTTTCAGCTGCTAGGAATTGCCAAGGGTTAGGGCCTTGCTTTGTTTCTGATGTGAGCAGCTGGAATGGAGGCTGTGGAAGAACAGCAGCATAAACTCTGTCCAAATCCTGGATGTCTCTTTTGTCCTGAGGCAATGACACAAACCATATGGAGTTTCCTGCGGCAGCATCTAAAAATGGAGAAGATTATTAGGTCATTTAACACCTCTTCTAGCCAGGCATGAGACCAAAGGTTTCTAAAATGAAATACTCAAACTCTCATTAAATGTAGTCACTACTCATTAAAAGAAACTAGGTTAATATTCTTATGAAAGGCATTCCTCATGCTACATAATTTCTCACTGCCTCACTGAAGGACATATCTGGAAATATTTTGCAACGCAATTCAGCTGGCTTCTGCTGCCCGCTGACTTTTATTTGTCAGAGTATTCTGAAATCACTCCTATTTATAGTTTTGAAAATGAGGTGTTGGCAGCAAACCAAAAATGTTTAGGCCCAAATTGTGACCTTCCATTAAACTGCTATGATCTGATTTAGGTAAACAGAATCTCCCTCATGCTGTTACTGCAAGGAGAGGTGGGTGGAGAACTGCCCATTTCAACACACCCAGAGCTGCCTATCTGTCCTTCCATCCATCCTGGCTATACAGCAAGGGCTCCCCTCCACCCCACAAAGCGTGCATCCTGTTAACCCTACCTCTCCCAGAACTGTGTTCCTCCCGCTCACTGCAAGCAGAGAAGGCCAAGGACTCCTCTAGGCAGTGGGTGAGGAAATGTACTTATTTGTACTTGTCTGGAGATCTTAAAAAGTATGCAATTAGGTGGGCTCTGCTTGTGCCAGGGTGACACTGGTTTTGGCCTGCAAGGTCCTGCAGGTCTAACTTTCATTTACAGCAATGTCACTCCTACCCTTGCAGTAGTATGAACGTAGCAGGATTTCATGTAAACATAAGCTGGGACAAATATATTTCGGATGCATGCTGCCTGCTATATGCATGTAATCAACTGCCAGAGTTGGAAAGCCTGAATGAAAGGAGCGAAAGAGCGTTGATATTTGGCCGCAGAAGGATGCGTAACAAATGCAAAATGTGGACTCAACATGGACTCATTCTTCTGGGTTATTTTGATGGAGACGTTGCAGGACAGCAGAGAGCCTCATATGTGCAACATCAGCATTCTCATCACCACCGTTTATCAAATAATATATATTCATTTCCCATGGAAGCCTCCCAGGAAACGTTAAGCCCATCTTCCTAAAACTCATTCCACCATACTTAATAGTTTTCACTTAATTATTTAATGGCATTTACTCCTCTGCCTCGGACTCCCTGAGCCCAGTACCCTCCCACTAACAGGGATGAAGCTCACAGTGCGCTCCAGGGCGGAAATATGCAAAGAAAGTGCTTTCTTCAGGGCTCCCCGTGCACAAAGTTGGCATCAGGAAGATTACATTTTCCCTGCTCCATTCTAACCAATGGCAGCCGACCTTCGAACAGAGACAGAAACACACCAAATCCATTTCCCATGGTTAAAAAAAACGCGTTTAAGCCTCGTTTCATGCTACAAGCAGCTAAAGGCAATATTTACATGCAAATAAAGGAGTAACGATGTTTATACCGCCGATTACGGCTAGCAAAACATAAGACTTTTAAAATAAACGAAAGCAAGGGAAGCCTGAGCCCGGTTGTCCCTCGCTTTCCTTTCCCCCCAGGCCGCGCACCTGAGCCGCTCGCGGCCAACTCACCTCACAACGCGGCTGCTGCCAGAGGACGAGCGCCCCGCGCCCCTCCAGCCGCCCCCATCCCCACCTCCTCCCGCCCGACGGCTGCTCTCTGCCACGCGCGGTATTTATTTACTTCAGCCCTCCGTTCTCGCCGCGCGCCGCGAGGGGGCGCCATACGGAGCGGCGGCCCTCGAGGCCGTCGCGGTCGGCGCTGCCGTCGGCCGGTGCCTGGCGCGGGCGGCGCCGTCGCGGCACGGCGCTGCTGCCCCCTCCGCCGGGGAGGAGCGGGAGGCGACGGGCGGGGAGCGGGGCGGCGGGGGGGAGGGCAGCGTTTAAACGGAGGGCGGTGACACCACACAAAAGATTGCGATAGGCTCCGGCGAGGTTACGGCGGAGGCAACGGGGAGGGGGGGAGCCTCCGTCAGAGCCGTGCAGCGTCTGGCTGGCAGAGCCGCCGCGGCCGCCTCTTCCCAATAGTTTGTCTGAGAGCCCGAGAAGGGAATTTAAAAGAACCTCTTTTCGTTTTATTTTTATTTTTCTTCCCCGGGAGTTGGCGATCGGCGGCGGAACATGGCAGGAGGAGCGCGGGGCCGGGCGGGATGCAGCATCCGCGGTCGGAGCGCGGAGCCCCCGCCCTTGTTTGCGGGAAGAGCCTAAGTTGGAGCGGCGGCGGCGCGGCGGGGGCCGGCCGGGGCGGGGCGGCGGCGCCGAGCGGGCCCAGGGCGGCGGGCATGAAGCGGCGGCGGGCGGCGGGCGGCCGCGTGAATGACCGAGGCAGGAAGGAGTGAGGCAGCGGCAGAAGGAAGGGGAGCAGATCCCGCCCTCCCTCCCCAGCGCCCGGATCCGGTGGCTCTTTTAATTTTTTATTTTTATTTTGCCTTTTGCGTGTTTTTTTTTTTTTTTTCCCCCTCCCTCTTCCTTTTTTTTTTTTTTCCAACCCACCTCCCACGGTCCCTTTTCTCTCTCTCTCCCCGCTCTCCCCTCCCGGCCCGGGCGGGCCACACCCTCCGCAGCGCTTCCTGCGAGCCGGCGGCGCGGGGCCGCGGCGGGCGCGCCGGGGGCGGCACATGGTGCGCAGCCGCCGCCCCTCCGGCCCCTGCGAGCAGCGCCCGGGCGGCGGGAGGGCGGCCCCCAGGGCTGCGGCCCCGCGCTAGCTCCGCTCCTCCGGGCTATTCCGTCTCCTAAAGGGAACTTTGCGCAGGATCCCGCAGCCGGAGGAAGGGAGGGAAGTGCAAAGACGAGGGGAAAAAAATATATATATACATATTGCTAAGCCGCACGATGCCGGAGCGCGGCCCGGGGACTCCCGGTGAGCGCAGAGCCGCCGCTGGAGAGCCGTAGAGCGGAGCCTGGAGCCGGAGCGGTGCGGGATCTCCGGCGGAGCTCGCCCCCCGCAGCACGGCAGCCCCGGCGACCAGAGCCTTTTCTTGCCTCCCGGCGATTAATGGAATGATGTTGCGGAAAAGGCAGAGCGATCCTGCCGGGCTCAGTCGGGACTGCTCGGGCGGCGGCAGAGGCGGCGGCAGTGGGGTAGCGAGCGGCATGCGAGGCCCCCCCCGGCGCTATGGCTAGCGGCGGCTCTGGCAAGTCCAGCAGTGAGGTGTCCGGCGGCGGCATCCCCAGCGGCAGCTCCCTGCAGAGGAAGAAGCTCATCTCTATCTGCGACCACTGCAAGATCAAGATGCAACTGGTGGCCGATCTGCTTCTGCTATCGAGCGAGACCAGGCCGGTGAACACTGAGAGCTTGTCTGTCTTCGGCGAGTCTTTTGAGAAGTGCAGGGACACGATTATCGCCAGGACCAAAGGACTTTCCATCTTGACCCACGACGTCCAGAGCCAGCTCAATATGGGACGCTTCGGGGAGGTGGGGGAAAGCCTGATGGAGATGGGGGAGCTGGTGGTCTCCCTGACCGAGTGCTCTGCCCACGCTGCCTATCTGGCTGCAGTGGAGACTCCGGGGGCCCAGCCTGCCATGCCCGGCTTGGTGGATCGCTACAAGGTGACACGATGTCGGCACGAGGTGGAGCACGGCTGCGGGGTCTTGAAGACCACCCCTTTGGCAGATATGAGCCCTCAGCTCCTGCTGGAGGTTTCCCAGAACATGTCCAAGAACTTGAAATTCCTGACAGACGCCTGTGTCCTGGCCAGTGAGAAATCCAAGGATAAATTTGCTAAGGAGCAGTTCAAACTCAGTGTCAAATGTATGAGCACCAGCGCCTCCGCCCTCTTGGCGTGTGTCAAGGAGGTCAAGACTTCACCCAGCGAGCTGACCAGGAACCGCTGCGTCTTGTTCAGTGGACCTTTGGTGCAGTCTGTCTATGCTCTGGTGGGCTTTGCCACTGAGCCCCAGTTTTTGGGTAAAGCTGCCACCATCAATCCGGAGGGCAAAGCTGTGCAAACTGCTATCCTAGGAGGAGCCATGAGTGTGGTTTCTGCTTGTGTGCTCCTGACCCAATGCCTCAGGGATATAGCCCAACACCCCGAAAGTAGCACCAAAATGAGCGATTACAGGGAAAGGTTGAGGAACTCAGCTTGCGCCGTCTCGGATGGTTGCAACCTGTTATCTCAGGCACTAAGAGAAAGATCTTCACCCAGGACTTTACCGCCAGTGAACTCCAATTCTGTGAATTAACCCCCACACCTTCTGTTTAGATCTCAGTCGTTGCTAAAGGAAAATAATATCCCACCTCCTCACCCCTGTTTTATATACCAAAGAATTTGCTTGGATGAGCCCAATACTTTGATTTCATGTGGTGAAGAAGCAGAACAGCATATTCAAATTATACGTACTAACAAAGGTAGCCAGTTTGGGCTTCTTTTTATTTTGAGCAAGTACCTGCAGATAAATGTTCCTTTATTCAACCAGATCTTCACACAGATGGTAATAGCAACTGTTTAAAAGTTTTATATTTGGGGAGGTGGGGGTATCTGAACTAAAAAAAAAAGAAAAAAAAAAAAAAAAGGAAAAGAAAATAGCTTTAATCGCGCTGGGTGCGGTTTTTAAAGTTTGTCTTGTCTTGTCTTCCGAAATTTCCCTTCTAAATTTTACTGTTTGGTTGTGCAGGAAAAAGGTTACCTCAGTTCTCATTCGTTTTAAAAATGAAAAGAAGAAAACACCACCACGTAGATGATGGATGTAGCTACTATTCTGTTTGTTTTTGTTTTGTATGACTTTTTTTTTTTTTTTTTTTTTTTTAATTTTGCATCAAGTGTTAGGTTAGAAGTGCATTTGGTGTGTAGGAGTGGAAGGACTGGAGGTTGTGATTATGTTTTCCATGTGTTGATTTCCAAACTGGGGGAAAAGCTACTGTGAGTGTTTAAACAAACAAACAAAAAAATTACACTATAACAGAAGTGATTTTTAATTTTTTTTTTCCAATGTCAGTTTTTATCTTGCATGTACTGGAGTATTTATTTCATCTATTAAAATGTTATGTTTCTCAGATGTCTTTCTGTGAATCTCTTAATACTTGAATAATTGAACAACAAGGCCTGTTTGCATTCTGTGTCATTTTCCCCAGGGAATGGGTGGTACAAATGTAACTAGTGCTAGACAGCAGCATACAGGCTTCAATTCAGTTCTTTATTTTCTTAACTGCTGTCCGGCCTCCTCAGGACGGATGTCTGTGATAGAGATACTCTTTCATTGTATTTGTGGAGCTGTGTGCACTGGGATTACTCTATCTGCAGGGCCCTGGTGGTTGCTGCGCATTGACATAGGCTGGCTTTGTCTTTATCAGCATTCTGTGTTATCTTGGAGACGCTTGTGTATTTTAACTTTTGCAGATGTCGCAGGCCGTGTGTGTGAAACTTGCGAGTTTTCATTAAGGACTTTTTGGGATGAAAAAGCCTACCTGCTTATGCAGTGTAGAAGTGTGAAGGTTTGGGCTGGGCACTGATGGCTCAGAGGTTGGTGTTGGAGCAGTTCAGTGCAGGTTTCTGTCAAAAGTACATGGAATTTGATGCTGCAGATATTGTGAAAAGTTAGCTAATGCTCAGGCCTCGTCCAACTCCAGTTGGATTCCTTGGGAACTGCGAGTAGACCTAAGAGAACACCACAGTAGTTAGTGTAACTGCAGTGACCTTTTCAGCCTGATATTTGTGGGTTTGCCATCTGTTGTGCCCTCTGTATGTTCCCTGAAAAGTAAATACGAAAAGCAGGTCTTTGGGTGAGTAGGCCTCATCTGTCTGCCCAGCTCCATTGCATAACTGGATTTTTTTCTTACAGGTCTGCAAATTGAACAATGTTGAAATCTATTGGAAAATGTGCCTTAAAACTGTTGTTGCTACGGTTTAAACCTTTACTGTGCAACTACTGTCCTGTTTCCTTAAAGAAATAGGTCTTTGGCTATGGATATAGAACAGTCAGTGAAAGGTCTTTCCTTCATAGCATTTGTGTTTTTCTTGTCCTGCATGTGGTACTTTTACTTAATTTCAAGCATGAGTAAAATGTATAGTGGACAAAAACCTCTTGTCAAAGGAGATACACCCTAAGCTTATATATTTATATCTTAAGGGTCAGAAAAAACAACTTTCCTTCAGCATAGTGGACCCCAGTATTAGGTCCAGTTCATTTTGAAATGAAACTTCTTGACTTCAGTGAATTGCACTTATCTTTGTGGAGAATCCATCCAACCAGTGTTCCTGTGGGGTGTGACTTTCACACTACGCTCTTTGCTGCAGTCTAACTCCATCACTGTGCTACAGAGGCATGGATGCAGTATAGTGAGAAAGTTCTCTCATGTACATACGTGTTTGTCCATGTATACACGCACATGCACGTAGAGACTGACACATACTGTTCTAACCTTGACTTAGATAATCCTGTTTGCTGGAATATCCAGCCGAGGAGCCCTCCCCAGGTATTTCCTCAGAGACTCTCGCATGCACGCGTGTTTTCCCATCTGGATGGCAGGCACAGCTGTAGGACTCCCAGGGGACTCAGAGGAAGCCAAGGCCATCTACAGGGAGGTCCTGCGCCTCCTAAGTGTTTGCGGCTGTCTGCTCAGCTATCCTTTGCATCTCCCTCCCTTCCAGCATGTCTGCGTGGAAGCCGAGATAGTGTCCCAGCCTGCCCTTCCTTTTTTTCTGCAGTTACGCTGAGGGGAAGGAGGAAAAAGGGGCTGCAGCAAACATAATGCTTTCAGGATGTGCTATCTTGTGTGACTGCTGAAGGGAGGTGAGGAACCGGCTCCACCCTTCCTTTGCATAGATCCTGGATGGGGCAGAAGTTCGTGTGGGACGTGTGGGGACGGTGCTAGAGGCCTGCAGGGTCCATGGCTGAGACAGGGCCTGCTCCACATACGTAGCCTTTGTCCTGGTCTAGCCTGCTGCTTTCACGTTACTGTGCCCCAATTTGGGGCTGCTTCCAGATATACGAGGGGATTCTGAAGGGCAGCTCTGTAATGTCTGACAAGAAAGAAAACACAAAACAAAACAACAAAATGTCCTACTGTTTCTTAATTGTGTTTCTGCTTAACCATTTTTGGCACTGCTGAACTAATTAGATTCTTTTTGATTCATTGTTACATTATTAATGAGGTTGAATGGATCACAGCACAGCTTCTTTATTACCTCTGCCTATGAAAGGCAATATATTATTAATGATGTTAGTGCCAGTTTGTGTTGTTGTGATATTTTAAGTGGTTTAGTACAATTTCTGTTTGTAAGAAGGGTACTGTAAATCCTACCCTGCCCCACCCCAATTTCTGAATGTATTTTGAAGTACATATGTATATAAATATGTATATAACTTCCTCATTTCTTTCCAGAGTAGAACTCCCACTGATGACAGAGGTAGCCGTGCACTGCTCTGGCCTCAGCTTAAGGCAAAATCTGTGCTACACTTTTTTAACAAAGCAAAGTTCAAAAAAGGGCTTTTGATATGAATGCGAACAACTGTTTTGATGTATTCTGAGTGAATGGTTAACAGGAAAAAAACTTTATAAAGAATTGATGTATATTGGAATAATTGCTTTGGAATGTATCTCTATAGAATATTAATTCTGATGTAAGACATCGTTTCAGTAGGGATATTCCTACTTTGTATTTTCTGGGACAGAAAAAAATACATGATGGACTTTTTGTCAGAGTGCAATTTCAGATCACATAGACTCGCTAATGATCACTTGGCCTCATACTTGAGGTCCTCGTTGTCCAGATGCTTACACTGTTTAGGTAGGCAGGTAGTGTCACTATTTCAACATAGGATTAGACAAGCATTGGATTCTGACTTAAAACCTTGGTGATTCTAAGAAAAGAAAAATATTTCAGGCTGCTTATATCACATACATCATAGATCTCTTCTAACAGTGTATTTAATAAAAGGGTTAATGTATTTCTAAACACATTATGCAATGCATGTTGGTAGCCAAAAATAACACTATCCCCACCAAAAGAGAATTAAGCTCATTTTTTAAATGTGAGAATTTTTTTGTCAGGGTAGAAGTTGCCACTTTTGTGTTGCTTGTGAATTTGATACTACCTTTTGGTTGCTTCTTCATCGTAATTAAGTTTTGTGTTGGTTTAATGCAGTAGCTGAATTGCAGAATTTGGCATCATAGGGATGTGTTTTCTGATTCTGAAGTTAAAAGCTCTGTGAGACAACCAGTAAGCTAGCAGCAAAGTGCTATTGAAAAGCAAGTACGCTATTTAAGGGAACTTGCAAATGTAAATCCTTGTTATTTTTCAAAACTAAGAGGGGGGAAAAAAAAAAAGACCATGGGTCAGATAATTCCCTTCACTTTTTACCACAGGAAATGATCAGAGTAGCAGAAAATCTGCTCTTTTTGGCCAAACTTCTGTCAGAGACAGAAGGGGTCGAGCCAACACATGGTGTATGCAGCCTTGCAGCAAGAGGGGATGTGGCTGATGGGAAAGGAGGTGGAACCAGAGAAAATCTGTAGGGTAATACCTCCTATTAAACCCACAGGAATTTTCCTGTTCTAGATATAACAGAGGTTGATCCAATAAAGCAGATCTTAAACATCGGATCTTTTTTTTTTCCAGGCTGTTGGATGCTTGTGAACAAAGACATTGGGCTAGCAGTGTTTGAGATGCTGTGTTGAACAGCTGTATTGCTGTAGGGAACAGTGTGCCTCTAGGGCTGACGTGAGAAGTACAGGCAAAAGTGTGTACCTGCCAGAACAGTTGGATGGTAAACTAAGGTGCTTTCTTGTTCTTTTTTTAACTCTCTCCCTCCTTACCACCTTCCCCATCAGGCTCTTTGTGTAGACTTTACAGGGGAAGCAGATGGTAGGGAACAGAACATTCTACTCCAATTCTTTGTTCTTGCTGCCCATGTAAGGTGCCAGATGGGCACTGACAAACATAGAAATTCTCTTCCTGGAGCCCAGGAGAGCTACAGGAAGAGCAGAGCTCCAAGTCTGCCCTATCTTCACAGGATCAGTACAACACATTTTTCTGGGGCTTGCTGGTGTCACTCGTGGACTCTCTGCCAAGGCACTTAAAATCCAAGTGGCAGCTTGAAAGTGGCATCCGGGCCAATAAAGTATTTTGTGCAATGCACAAAAACGCCACCAGGCTTGGCTTGTTCACAAATGGGACAAAAAATTTACAGCCTAGGTATGAAATGGAAGGCCAGTTCCTTCCTAGGAATAACTTGGAAAATTAATTGTGGAGAGGTGTTTATTTGCATGGAAATGATGAATTATCAAAATTTTATATAAAGAGTGATTCAAAGGTATATTTAATTGACATAATTAATGGTATTATGAACCATTTTCTTAATGAAGAAGGATATCTATGGACATGAAGAGTCTCCATGACTTAGTGAAGTCTGCGTAATTACTTTTTAATATTTTCCACTATGCTAAAACAATAGGGGTCCTCCTGTATTGCAAAGTGAGGAATAATGTATTGATTTTAATAAATTTGAATCTTTTCTTAGAACTGGTTTTATTATACTACAGTTGTTTGAACCAAAGAGTTCTGTTTGTTTTGTTTGTTCTTTTAAACCGCACAGTATATAGCACTATATGCAGACAAAGTCAAAAGCTGCACTTCAAGATTAATGCAGAGATTCCTGGGGTCCTTTGTCAGCTTGCCAGACTCTTGTTCCCGTTCTGACTTAATTTTTTAAATATATATATATAATTTCCTTTTATGTTAATAAAGGCTTCTTGTGGCTGTAAAAGTTGAAGTTGTCTTACTCTATAGACAGCCTGGTTCTTATGTAGATACTATTTAGATTATTTAGAAATCCTGCTGGCTGCCAGATGGAGCTCTTTTGGGTTTTATGTTAAATAGTTAGAAAGCTAAATAGCTTGATTTTTCTCTTCTTCCCTTTGTCCTTCTCTTCCTCCCCCAACAAAAAAAAAAAAAACCAAGAACTTTAAAAGTAATAACTAGCAACTTGCTTAACGTTAATTTTAAAATCAAATTAGTTCAGGATGAAGTGACTGCAAATATGGGATATCTCCAAGAAGTTAGTTTTTGGAGGGTTTGAGTTACTTAGCAGTATTTTAAACCAGCAGTTTTTCTCTGAGTTTGATCAGCAGGACTCTACTGATCTAAGGACAAAGAATCCTGAAAAGCCCTGAATGCTGCAGTAGCATTTCTTACAGGTTCTGAACTTCAGATGGAAACCCCAAGACAGTCTTAGTCTACAGTCATGTTAGGATTTCTGGAAATAAGTTGAAGGGTGTGGTTCAGTGGTATGCTAGGCTGCTGTAAGCAGCTCGGATCCCTGAATTTGTTCAGTCAGCCTTTGGATGAGCGTGAGCGGCTGTGGTGGCTCCCGTGTCTCTCACCTCCCTGCTCTGAACATTTCCACAAGGCAGTGAGGAGGAGAGGCTTGATATCGAGAGTCACAATTGCCACAGATGGCTTTGAGGCTTTCAGTGAATCGTACCATTGGCACTGGGAGCCCTAGGGACACCAGACTGGACTCATAATAGGGTGGTTTGGAGCTGCTTTTATTCCTCAGCCCTCTGGGATGCTTCACTCTTCAGTCCATTCAGTCATTTGAGTTCACTGGGTCTCGAAGCACACAACAGCACCAGGGTTGGCCTGGTTAGCCTTTGTCTGCACTTCAGAAGCTGTGTCACTTTCTTTGGTTGAAGGCACCATTGGTTGGTGCACCACTAGGAGTGTTTCCTGACAATCGGTGCCTGTTGTGCACTGTGACTGCAGCACTGATGCACAAAGGGACCTTATTTCACACCGTCTATACAAGGTGCTCCTCCAGCTCTTGCAGAAAGTGCCTAGGAACGCTGGGGATCAACACTCTGCTGATTATACTTCTGCTGTTATTAACAGCATCTGCTGTTATGAACAGGGCCAAAGCAGTAATTTTAGCCTCCAGAGCTACATTTTTAAAGCAATGTAATTTTCTGATCACTTTTTTTCAGTATGTGTTGGTTCTGTCTGATTCACATTAAATATAGGAAGTCTCTTGAGTTGGTAGGCATGCTGCTCAGGTGTGCTTTGGCCCGTTTGCATTCTAAATGGGTGCCCTATAGAATAAAGAAAAGAAAAGCCAGGGAGGTCTGTATGTGCAGTGTGACAAATTATAGGCCCTCTGGCACTTCTGAATTGCCACACAGTTAATACAATGGTCTTATTTAAATGCTTCAAATTTAATCTGTGTTTAAAAATTTACTCTCTGTTTAAAAATTTACTATGGAATCAATCTGTTCTGGCAATGTTCGATCCATAATTCAAAAACTTTTCCCCCTTTTATTACCTTAAGGTAGCCATTAGTCTGAAACTTTTCAATCTCTGAGTCTGGCTTAAAAAAATAAAAAGGAAATTGAACCTTATATTTCGGTTTAGATTTTTTGAAAGCTTTAAAGTTAATGGGTTGACCTATTTTTGAATTACAGAACATGGAAAAATAGTGGGTGTATTCTTTTTCATGTTGAAGTAAGCTATTGTTTCTCGTCTCATAATTAAAAGCTTGCTTTTTAAAAGGCTGAGATTGGTCCTCGCCAGTGTGAGAATCTATGAGCAAATCTAGCTGCTTAAAATGTTCCTAGTTCTGAGTTTAAGCAGTAATTCATTCAGAATCTGTAACCTTGTCTTGTCCTATGTCTGTCATATTAGAGAAGTTTGTCTCAACAGCCTGTAAGTGGAGTTGGTAGCGTTGGAGCAGGCTGATGAGCAGCTGAAACGAGTGGTACAAGCTGCAGAGAGACATCAGTACTATCTTTGAAACTTCAGAGAGAGTGCTGCTGGGTAAGGCACTGCAGGTTGTAGTGCTCACAAAGAGTTGCAGTGAAATGCAAGTCTAAAAAATGTCACGAGAGAAAGAGAGTTGTCTCAAAGTGAGGGCTGTACATGGTGCTTAAAAAAAGGGGGGAAAAGTCCAACTTAAAATTTTTGGTCAGAACTGTAAGGGTATTTAAAGGCTGAACTCCCAGTGAATGTAATGGGACCTCTAGGTCTGGATGTTTTGCGGACCTGGTTGTTTGTGATGAAGCGTGACTGCGTACCTTTTTAAAATTAATCATAGAATGTTTTAGTAGAGTTTTAATTATACACTCTAAAGTTGGAAGTTTTCAGTTGAAGTAGGACAGTGTGCTGTAATTCTGTTCCTACCATCCTGACCTCCCAGTGGGGGTTACCAGCTCTTGTGATCCCTGCATACGCCCTTGCTGGCGGGCAGCCAGGGGCCCGGCTCTACCTCATTTGCTCTTATGGTTGCCAGATGCCAGCATCTTGCATCTTTCCTTCCCATCAGAATCACAGATTTCACCTCCCTCCCTCCGCCCTCTGCTCCTGGTACAACACCCAGATGTGGAACAGAGATCCCTTTGTACTGTGTGCATGCTATCCTCATACAGGCCGCGTACTTAAAGATAGTTCATGCCAATTGAGGTTCAGCTCGCATTACAAATATACCTGCTCTTGCTGTTTCTATATGCAACTTCCAGCTACCTCAATACCACATCCATCCTTTCAAAATACATCTTGAAGAGCTGTCTGTAATCCATATTCCTGGGAACTGTGTTTCGCACACAGTTTGTCAGAGAGCTTTAACACTATTCAGAAGAAAGGGAATTCTGACCTCAGGTATTTATGGGGTGTTCTTTAGTAGGGACGGTGCTGAGTTAGCTGGATACTGCGAGACATAGGTTAGTGGCTAGCAAAGTTCTTGCAGCTCAACAGAATAGCACCTAGGCTTTGTGTGGCATTTCCTGGCTCTCTTTGAATTAACTCTGCTGTTCTGCTAATGATGTACATTCAGTTAATCAGCAACGTGAGTACAGTGAGAGAGAGACAGCATCTGGATTTGCACTGCACTGTAAAGTCTATTTATTGCTGAATCCTTTACGAGTGGGCCTTGAGCCTCCTTTTAAAATTTTGCACGTTAATGGTGAACTTTACCTCATACTTAGCTTGTATTACCACAGATTTTTAATATTCATTTTGATTCTAATTTGCCTTAATTTTTTCTCCAACTGAAAAACAAACAAATAAAACCTTGCTTCCTGGATTTGTCTGAATCTTTTCCTATCTGCCTTGTATGGACAGTTTCAGTATAATATAATAAAGTAAAAATCACTTCCTTACAAAAACAATTTTCACACTAAATTTCAAAATCACATTCTGAAATGTGTGAGCTTTTTGTTTGGTCTGTGGTTAAAAACAGATCATTCATTTGGTTAGACCAGAGGAAAAGCCATTCTAGACTAAAGCTTTTTTTGCCTTGGTGTATAAGGTAAAATGGCAAATGCTTTTTGGTTCTCTTTTACTACATAAAAAATCCCTGTTTCCTTCAATATTGCTATTTTGGACACTTGAGCATTCCTTTGATTACAGGCTCAGCATTTTGCAGTTTCTTGCCTTTAAAAAATCGTTGAATGATCCTCACTGCATTACATCCTATATTAAGTTTAGTTTTGTTTAAGACAAGAAAGCTCTAATCAGAATTGTGTGCCAATTCTTTATGAGGTCCCTCTCATTTGGCAAAGGAACTGCTTTAATTACATCTTATTTTCTGTTCTGTGTCACTGTAAAGGAGAGAACACGCACATGTAAGAGGGTGAAATAATTCACTCACCTCTTTGAAGCTTTTGCTGTGTTGTTTTCCCTTTTCCTTTGGGAATACTGGTGGGCTGGAGAGGACTCTTCCTGGGATGAGAAATGCACTTTGCAAATGTAGAATGGTGCTCAGAAGTTGAAGTAAAACAGACTTTCAAAGTTATTAATTCTATCTGATAGAAAGATGATAAAAAATCATAGTGACTATTTCATAGCTTTTCCCAGAACAATTGCATTAGCCACAATTGTACTTGTTTGGTCATTGTTTTTGTTACATTAATTTTATATTACTGTTAGATATTCTCTTATGGATGATTTTATAAGATGGAGTAGTTTCACATACGGAATATGCAGTTGCTGGTTTGGGATCCTTCTTAGGACTGTGATCTGCGAGGTGCTGCACATTCTTCCCTGCAAAGCTGCACTTTGCTGAAGTGAATCCCTGAAATCCTGGGAAAATCAGTCCTGGCCAGGGAATAAAGCATAAAGAAAGTTTAGAACACGTCTACAGGAAAATTCTTTAAGTTGGACAACTCTCAATAGCTGCCTGAGCTAGTTCCCCCTCTCTCTTCTGTTTTGTTTTCAGAAGTGGACTGGAAAACAATCAATATCCCTTTTGTTCATTACATGCTGTGTAGTTAATTTATTACACTTTGAAATACCTTTTGTTGCACTGACAATCGATTTGCATTGACATCCTACAGTTTTATTTTAGCAAACCCCCCAGCTTGTTTATGTGCTTCTCTTGTATTGACTGCATGTGAATTCTGCCTCAGAACTAAAGAATCCCTGCTAATGACTGAGTGAAATGATACTGAGTTCATTTCTAAGCAGAAAAGCCAAAGCTTTGCGTAAGTTGGTTTAATGACAAATTCAACCTAGTAATTTTAAAGGCTCATTGTATTTGTAGTAGCATGTCTGAGGATTCTTGCAAGCCCCAAGCACACTGTTTTTAAACTGTTTATCACTATTCTAGAGATCATGGAGTTGTCTCCTCCAGACCATGTTATTAGGAATTAAAGCTTAGAGCGTAGAGGAGGAAAGATGCTGATCAGATCTAGTTTGCAGGGCGAGTTTTTGCTTCTCCCTGCAGATAGGAAACTGGGATGTACAGGTTTAGCATGTTGCACTCAAGGTTTATTGTAATGTTACTTCAGGACTGCTGTACTTCTGATTGTGATATCTGAGATTTTTCAAAGAAATCCACATTATATTTTTGTAAGCTACCATTTAAATTTATTTTTGTGGGTGATCTCACCTCTCTGTTTCTCCTCAAATGCTTCTAGTGCTTTTTTTTTTGCTTTTTTTTTTTTTTTGACGTTTTCTAAGTGCAGGTGTTCTGTATGACTTACCCACCGGTCATGGTAGCAAATCAGCACGAATTGATTTTGTATCGTGATTCTCTTCACTGAATAAATACTTCATCTCCAGCCCTCTATGTGTTACTGTTAGTCTTAATGGATGAAAACAATGAACTTGGCTGTGATCGCAATGCACGGTGTAGCCAGTAGGGATTTTCTCAGGCAGATAAGGACATACCAGTTGTGGCAGATGCAGAGGATTAGGTATGCAGGTATAAATACATGCAGAGGAGACTTCTTCTGAAGACTGTGGCTTGACTTCTCTACAAAACAGTATTTCTTGCCATCAAAGAGTAGCAGGTCCTGTTGGGAAGACGGTTAATCACAAAGCAAAGGCACTGGGTAGGCAGCAGGTCTACCAAATTACATAGCAAAATACTGAAATACTTAAATAGTAACTACTTATTAAATTACAGAATTAGCAGCCAATTGAGAACTGCTTAAAGGCAGGAACCTACACTGGGGTATATTTGAAGGTAAGATTAACCCTTTTCATCAAGGCTTGTCAGAGATTCTGGGTCTGGGCATGTTAAGACTAGGGAATCCTGAGGAAATTTGGTCAGAAAGTATATGTCAGTTCTCAATAATGGAGAAGGCCCTTCTAGACTTAGCTTGGATTTAGCTGACACACTGGGAGATGCAGCTCTCAGGCCATAAGGTGATTTGCAGATCACTGTATTCTGAATCTCAGTACCTGTTAAGAGCACTCAGGCCATGCCTAGCTCATACAGCAAACCTATTTTCTTCAGCAGAATGAAAGCTTTCTTTTTTTACCTGTAGGCTCTTACATATCATCACCTTTCCATATGTAAAAGGCTGTGGCTGTTCTAAAAGCAGAGATAAAAATAATGCGCTTCTTTCCCATGCTGCCTTGGTTCTGAGCATGGTGCTTTGTAATGCTGTCTACTTTGCTTTTATCTTGCATCATCAGACTAGGAGCCATTCCTCACCTCTGTTATTTCTATTTCTCCTATAATGCTTCCAAAAATCTCTCGTACTGACTTACAAGACCAGCTGGAACTGCAGCATCACTCCATTTTAAGCTCTGAATTGTGTTAGCCATTACATTGGTTCCACATGCTGCTTGGGTGGAGACATCAGCTGAAATTCCCAGCACAGTCAGTCAGGCCAGGAATTGCTGTGCTGTGTAAGCGGTGGTGACTTTCTAATTCTTGATTACATTATGCTAGAAAAGAGGATTGTTCCCAGAGCAATTTACCAGGAGGGGAAAATGGAAATAGAGTTCAAGGATGACCTTCCACCTCAGTGATCTATTTGGCTGGCGTCTGCTATTGCTCAGCTTCTCTGTCATGGGTTTCGCAGTAGTCCAGTGCTTTGTCATCGCTACTAAGTGGAAAACTCCTGAGCTCACTAAACAGTTTGTGTGAGGGGCTTGGGTAATGGGATGGATTTGGGAATGCAGCTGTAGAACGGAGTATTCTTGAAGGTTACCTGAAAGAATCCTTGAGCAGACATTGAGTGTGTTGAGTCTAATTTGACACAAAGCGCTATTTCTTAGCCTGAGGTCCTGAGATAGATGGAGGAGGGAGGAAAAAGGGAATTACTTTGCAGCAATCCAGCATGGGAGCAGGAAAAGTGTTGTTGAGATTGTCTCCAAGAGAGGCAGTGCTGTAACCCTGTTTCATTTTCGTACACAGAACTTGAAAAGATTTTTCCTAGAAATGTGTAATGGGACTGTCAGAAAACAGACCACTCCCCTTCCCAGTAGTTTCCTGCTGAAGTCATTTAAGGCCTCTCACAGCTTTCATCTGTGTAGGCACTGAGAACTTGTGAGCCAAGTTTTTTCTTTTTTTTTTTTTCCTTAATGGAATACAAGCAAAAATGAAGAAGTGTTTAAAAAAAAAAAAAAAAAAAAACATTAGGGAAAAAAACTAAGTTTTTCACCAAGTAAAGCTGGCTCACCTCTTAATCAGTTCCTCATTTCCGTTCTGTTTCTGTCAGGCCCAGTGAAGTGGATCTAGGTGTTTTTCTTGTTTTAGGTATTGCTGAAAGCACGTATGTGAGCTGCCCAAAGGGGCGGGGAGAGAAGTTGTTCCTTACTTTACTTCTGGGACTGTCTGTTCAGGGCTTTACTCAGGAGGTGACTTGGAAAGGCTCACGAATTCCAGTTACTGTGCACTCAGACCTGATGATCACAGTAGACTGAACATATAAAATCTGCTCTGCAGGCAACAGCCCTAGCTCAGTAGCTGTTTAAAAAAGAAAAATTCCCTTTGTAGAGCTGGCAGATAGCCTGCATTCATAGATACGGGAATTTTTGTTGGTATATATGCCATGTTTAACACAAATGATGAAGGCGATGTGCTTCTAAAAGAAGCCATTACTGTCCTGAATAAATGGATGCTACTCAGCATGCATTTTGCTGTTGGATGGAATTCAAGCCTCCCATTCTGAAATGGATAGCTTTTTTGGATTGCATTCACTTGTCTCTCAGACAAATCTGTGGAGTAGATTTGTTCCTCAGATGAATGATGCACAACTCATCTGGTTTCTTTCAAACCAAACTGCCTGGCAAAGGAATGACAAATGTTTTTTTTTTCTCTTTCTCTTTCTCCTTCTACAAGACCATGCTGCACATTAAAGACAAACTTAATTCTCAAGGCAGATGAACTACTACCTTCAGAGGTGTTACATGTTTGCAATGGTAGAGCAGAGCTGTAGGCACCTCATCAGATTGACATATACTGTGGTAATACTGAGCCTTAGTCACGTTCCACAGATCAGCCCTTCTGTAGGGCTTCAACTGGAAGTTGTCCTTGAAGCCTTAGAGAAATCTTCTCAATAGGGAATGAATTTTCCTATTTTCTTTTGCCGTTATTCTTTGGGGATTGTGATGTATATCACATACAAGTCTCTCAGCCTTGAAGCATGGAGAGCTTCATGAAGCTAGCAGGTGATTATGAATTACATACGCATTTCAGAAAAGCAAATGCTGGTCTTTAAGTAGACCTTCAGAGACCTTCAGCATGCTTGAATGCAATCCACTGTATTTACATCACATTTAAAGTACGTATTTGCATTTGCTATGAAATTGTGCGTACCTGTGTGTCATTCTGTGCAGTTTCCTTGATCCAGTGGATAGGGAAGCTTGGTGAGATGAGTACGTCCTACAGAAAAAACTTCACAACTGCATTGAATGAAATTTCCTATCAGACCCCTGAAGCAAACTTCAGGCTGATGAGCAAACTGATGTGCTCAGAGAATATTCAACTTTGCTCCGATCATCTAATCCTTATGCTGCAATGCCAGCAGGCTCTGGGCATTATCTGGCCCCATCACCTCCCTGTGTTTCAGCTGCCCTTGTGCTGAGGCCATATGTTTGAGGCTAGGCAGCTGTGGTGTCCTGCAGCCTTTCAGACAGAGCCTGATGCGGTGTGATGCGAGGAGACACGGCACTAATTGACAATCTGTCTGCATTGGCAACCTGGGCAGGAGAAGTTGGGTCCTGTCACAGAACCTGCTTCTGGGAGTGGCCATCTCAGGTACAGTTTAACTGTGCATCCAGTACTACAGCTATGTGCCTGTTTGTATTGAAGGATTAGCCAGCCTTTAAGGCTTTAGGATCCAGAACCCTGCCTGTTTGCTAAGGTATTTTCATTGTCTGGTTATTGGCATGCATCTTGTTGCTGGACTGCAGAGTGGACAAAAGTTCTTGTCATACTGAAAACAAGATTTGAAGTGCATCCAAAGAGCGTGGAGTCAGTGCAGCTGTGTGATGGGGAGTAGCTGGAACATGCTTTAAAAGACTTGAAACTATTAAGTACATATTCAAGGAAATGACATCTGAAATGCTTTTATTTCTGGTAGTAACTGATGATTTTCTCCAAGTACCGCTTTGATTACTAATATAACCTCTTGTATCAAGATTCTAAGACTAGCAGACCCTAATTTCATGAGTTGCAGATGGTAATTAGAGATGCTCCATCTGCTTTATTGTGATATTACATACACCAGTATATGTTAATAACAGGCAGCTTCTCATTCTGAATGCATTCTGCTGAAATCTTTGTGCTGTTTGGCCCGTTATGGAAAGGATGGCACAAGTGACTGGCAGTGACGTAATGACCTGTCACCACACAGCTTTAATGCAGAAGCATTTTGATACAGAATCCCTTTCTATATACGTCAGTCCCTTTAAGACTTAGCAGCACCCAGCAGCTGGTTGAGTATCCAGGCATGCAACGTACAGAGGTGGCAAAAACTTATGGAAGCAGCATAAGCTTTCCTTCCGAACAACAAAAGAGGGTTGCTGGCAGAAGGTGATAACAGCGTTAGTGGCTGTTTAAATTAGGGAAGGATTGGATGTGTTCAGCGAGGGGGATATTGTTTGTTTAGGTTTTCCCTCCTGGGAGTAGTTTAGTATTTCAAGCATGTTTGGGAACTCTTTTTTTTTTTTCTCCAGTGAGCTAAGATGTGAGCTGGACAGCCTGTATGGACTTAACAGAAAAAGTCTTAACAATGCTTCAGAGCAAGGAGTTTCATATCCTGTAATGCCAGTTTTGTTTCTGGATGCCTGTATCGACTCACTATGTGTTCACTGACTTTTCTTTCAACTTAAAATACACAAGAAGATGCCTGTTTCAGCCTGCTGGGGCTGACAAAATACTAAAAATAGACAAAACCATAGAATAAAATGCAGCTGAAGCCAGTTCTGTGCGGGGAGTCCCTCTGTGTGCTATATCCAAGGGAACAGCTGGAATCTGCTACTGACAACACTCCTATAAGTCTGGGTTTTTTTTCTGTCTGACTGTATGCTTAGTGTGTGTGCCCTGTCCAGCAAAATGGAGAGCTGAGGCTTTTCTCTTTTTCGTTGTCTGCAGAAAGGTTATTTACAGCAGCATCGTCTAAGTCATTTTGTCACTAGCTAGTTCAAAAGCATAGGCTCTGTGTAAAACTTGCTCCAAGAACAGCACCCGCAAAGGGACTTATATAAATCAGCATTCAGAGATCATGAAACATAAAAAACACATTGCTCTGAAAGAAAAGACTAAGATCCTCAAAATAATTGGCAAGGGCAATGGAAATTATTGAAAGAATGAATGGGAGCAGCTACAATTGTTGCCAAAATCATTATGGTCATCAAGCTGAAGAATGAGCCTGGCAGCAGCCGTACAGCCAGATGGCCAAACAACACAACTTATCAGTAATCCATCCATTTGTCTGATTGGAATCTCAACCACCCACCAGCTAAGGTGGGGACTAGAGAGGGGCTCCTGAAATGAGAGTCACTAAGCTCCTGCAGGTCTCAAAAAGAACCAACCACGGATGAGGCCACAGGTATGATAGAGCCCTGTGCATAAATGTTGCATCGTGATGTTAAAATGGATTGAATACTGCAGATCCTGTACTCCACATGGCTGGGCTGAGATGTTGTCAGTATGGCCACGTGTGTGTCAGCAATTAAGGAGCCTCTGAGAATTTATGTACAGACTCATGTAGCTCACCTTGCAACATAACTTTTCCCAGCAGAATATGAATGCTGTAATACGGAAAGGAGCCTTGCTCTACATATGCTAAGTACTCTTATCTCTCAAGCGGCCTGAAAAACATAACTGGAATAAACTAAGTGGAATAGGGCATATTCTTGTCTCTAGCTTGCATTTTGCCATAATATTCTTATCCTCTTCATAACACATCAGTCCTCTTCAAGAGGCAACTTTCTCCATAGAACATCAGCTTAGATTTTTAGACCTAACTATTTAACATCTAGCTCATCTATAAGGTGGAACCCATAAACACTGACATTTACAGCAAACCCCACCATCTTTATTTGTAGCCTTCTCTTTAATGCTAGTATCTCAATATTATCTCTCTTTCTCACTGACAAACATCCTAATAACCAATGGCAAAGACTTGGTGTAGTAAAAATAAACACTGGAATAGCTGAAACTGTCCTGGTAAGACGTCAGCACTATGAAGTGAGGTATGCTTCAGCAGTATTAGCAAAATAAATGTGCCAGGGACTGGTTCTCCTTTTCTCTTATGTTTAAGTAAACCTTTAAAAGACAAACAAAGCTCCCCTTCAGAATGGAACTGAAATGCAATACAGAATGATTCACACCAAATAAATAAATGCTTTTCAGTTGCAATCATTCCCTATTGAGTTGAAGTGGTATAATGCTGTTTCAATCTCATCACTTCCAAAAAACATGCACAAACAAAAGAGGTGATTTTAACACTAGGAGGGGGAACAGCAGCTCACATGGAGCATCCAGCCAAAGGATCAGGAATAATTTTATGATGATAGAGCTGAAATCTATGCCAGTTTACAATTTCCTCTACAATTAATTTCATTTCTCTACTTCATTCCCCAAAAAATTGACCCTGAATAATAATTCCCAGGCATTTCATCTAGCTGCAGTTTCCATGGGATTTGCCACTGAATAACTCAGAATACTGGTAAGGTTATTCCAGTTTAATTTGATTTTCATCGGGGCTCCCCACCCACCTTCATGGGAGCATTCAACTCTTACTCCCATCTGCAACATCAATCCATCTTAAAGAGTGTCTGCGAACACATACAACAAAATCCTTAATGGTCATTTTGAGCACAAATGCATGCATAGGAATGCTCCCCAACTAATACTGAAACACAACTGCTGTCTGACAGCTATGTAGCAACACTAAATAGTCATTCATCTACTTAGCCGAGAGCAAAAACTAAGCAGTGGGAACGTACAACATTTGAATCAGCATTTGTTAGTAAAATGTTTCCCTTGTGATGCACCGAAATCCTACTGACTGCAGATATTCTTGACTTTGATCATACTTAAAGCTGCTAAGTTCAGCCAGAAGTGATTCACCACACCGTGACTGGGCTGGGGATTTTGTTAACAGTGGCAGTGAGCTGTCCCTGTGTGAATGACCACTCCTGCTGGCAGTACCTGTGTAGTTCTGTGGAAGTTTCCTCTCATAACCACCAGGTTTCTTCTCTGAAAGCTCGTCATGTGTACAACAGGAAGCTCCAGTCCTGCAAAACATATATATATCCAGATGAGATTGCAGTCTGAGATGCTGCGAGTCATGACACTCATTTGTCACATACAGTTGCTATTCTGCCTGAATGAATCTCCTTCCCTTTAGACTCAGCCCCCAGTGAAAACACTTTGCTTGGGGTCTGCATTTGTTCTTTCCTTTAATTCTTTCATATTCCTTGAGATGTGAGGGCTGACACTCCAGTGGAATAGAATCTAATTTCGCAGGGTTCCTATTGATTACAGCAGGGTCATTTGACATAAGATGCAGCATGTGTATATGTTACAGTTGGCATTTTGCCCTGTTGGCAAACAATTCTGCTCCAGAATATGCACATTAAAACAGCAGACCTAGGTGAGACTGGAACGCATTTAAGTTTTTGGGTATGATTAAACAATCAAAATAATATATAGGAGATTTTTGTGAATTATCATGAATAATAAAATACACAAAGGTGTATTTTTAATAGTATTTGAAGTTCAGTTTTTAGTTAGGTTTGGACTCTATGTTATGCCTTTCCTTAGTAAAAAGAAAGAACAGCCTCTATATTTCCCAGTGGTGCTCATTTCTGATGCAGACTTGCTGTCAAACTGACACCATGCTGCAGAAATACATACAAACAGAAAGCCTTTGTATACCAGAAAATTAACAATTTAACAAGCAGAATGTATAATTCATACAGCCTAAAAAGACAGTAGGCTCCAAAAACTAAAAATACCTTGCCAGCTTGAGGGTGTTTTTTTTTTTTAATTTTAAGACATTTAAGAAGATCATATTGAAATATAATTCTTACATATTGCCAGATTGTCTGAAGTCAATCCGACCATCTCAACTGCTTTCTGGTTGGGAAAAAAAAAAAAAAGAAAAAAAGTGAAGCCATTCTAATGATCTATTTTCTTTTTATGAAAATCTACGTAGAATTGGTTGCCATATCAGACTGCTTAAAATTTAGTTCTATACATATACAGAAGCTATCAGTGTTAAAAAGTCTAAAGTTCTAAACAGCTGAGTTTTCACAGTACCCAGTTGTTTCACACTAAACATGCTGCACCTCCCTACTAGGAAGAAGCAGATGAATTCCTTCAATTCTCTTTGTAATTCAGATCCAAATCCTCCTGAAGCCACTGGAAAGATTTCTATAAAGACAGCTTACTGGGACTTCATTGTAGACTACTTGTCTCACTGAGGTGAGTTCTTCATGTTGTTATTTGAGGACTTCCAATCTCAACGCTCCAATCTGTAAAGCACTTTCTTCTCTTGAAACTGAGGTTGTATATTAAGAAGAGAGCTATTGGACAGCAGCAGATGCTTGTTACTGGTCCATGGCAGTATTTCAAACTGTACACTTTCTAAGCATATACTTTCAGTAAGTGTTGAGGTAAGAAATCATACCGAGGGTAAAAAAATGTCCTCAGGTGACATCAAGGACAACAAGGATGAAGGAGATTCGCTTTTGACAGGCAAAAGGCTAACTGTCATTCTTGCCCTTGCAGGTGTGCTCTCACAAGGCTGGGAAAGTCTTTATTTTTGGGGTTTCCATGGTAATGTTGGCAGTCCTAAATGGAAACAAAAATATTTAAAAGGATATGCTAAAAGAAAGTGGGATTCAAACATGACTGAGGTTTATATTTTTCTAAGGGTAGAAAGCAGAAACACTGTTGTACATGGATTTTAAAATTCCATCTAAATTAAATCCAAAGAGAAATTCAGGCACATTTTTACAAACTGTTGTGGGTTTGGCATCATAAAAAACACTTTACCAAAGGCCTTCCAAGGGTCGGCAAGCACAGACTGACTCTTTTCATGCTCTGTTTTCTGAAATAGGTGGCTGTTTTCTACAACTTGAATTTCCATACAATCAAAATGATCATTGCAGTAAAAACAGCTGCTGCCAAAAATACAGAACACAAAATTCTATGCAGGTTTCGTATATTATAGCAGTAGCCTTTGAATGTTTCGAAGGCTTAAAAATGAAACTTATGCCATCTTGAAAAGAAGCCTGCAATGCTGAAGAGAGAATTCTTTCTTGATTTCTTTTTCTTTTTTTTTTTTTTATTTTTGGTCCTGAAAATCAAAGAAACTGTAAGAAACTGTAGCTGTGTCGCTTCAGGGTGGAGAGCCCCAGTGTGTCCTCCATTGCCTTTAGGAAAGGAGGGCACTGGCCCTGCAATGCAGTGTCTGCCATCACAAGTCTCAAGAATCGTATCATCATAGAACGGCTTGGGTTGGAAGAGGCCTTAAAGATCACCCAGCTCCAGCCCCCTGCCACGGGCTGGTTGCCCCCACTAATCAGGCTGCCCAGGGCCCCATGCAACCTGGCCTTGAATACCTCCAGGGATGGGGAACCCACAGCTCCCTGGGCAGCTGTGCCACCAGGCGTGGACACAGATGGGGCCTCATGAGAGCAGATCAGATGGGGACAATCCTCTCCCTGCCCCACTGCTACCTCCCTTTTAAGAGAAAGATTTCTGGAAGCCTCTGATACTGTAACCAAGTACCAGGCACCAGCCAGTTTTGTTTTGTGCCCTCAAGAGCAAGAGAGTGCCAAAATGACTCAGACAACGATGCAGATGTGAGGGAAGCCCTGACACTACATCACCACACTGGTAATAGTGGGACAGATCCCAGTGACCTCAGGAAATGACAGGGGGAAGCCTCCTCCTTTCTATTGCTGCAGCAGTCTGAGAAGAAGGCCCGAAGAGGAAAACGTCACCTGTGCCCTTTCCCTTTGCTTGCTTTTGCTTCCAATGGAATACAGCAGACAGATGGCTCAATGCTAAGGTGGACTGGGGACCTGGTGGCAGTGCTATTTATACACCGGGGTTGGAAGAAGTGCCTCTGTTATAAGGTCCTGCTTGAAAATAATCCCGGACCTGTAAAAACTTCCAAAAATTGCTTTCCTCAGTATAGAAGCCGGATATATATTTGTTGAATCAGGCTCTTAATTAGGTTGGATACAAAGGGCTTTTCTCCCCAATACTTCCTGGTCAGCAGCAGTGCCCCCTGCTTTCCGCTAACCCTGACGTGGCATTCTGTGGGTATTATTTACTTTCACAAACACACCGTAGCGATCAATAATTGATCCCCTTTCTTCCCCCTCCCCCTTTTAATTTATTAATTATATTTTTCAGGCCACATTTCTTCCCACTTACTTGGGCTGCTCTTTTCATTAAAACAAGTTCTCCAGCTGCCCCCAAATGTTTGCCCTTCCTGTCCATTCTTGGGCATGCCAAAACTGTTAGTGCACAACAGGAAACCAATAGCTTGTGCTATCGGGAGACATTTCCTTCACAGCACAAAACGTCTGAATAATAATTTCAAGCAAGGCTTCACCCATTTCCTGTAAAAGGAGGGAAGTTTGCCTATCCTAGTCCCTCAGAGCTCTTTGTTTCCATCCCTTCATGACGTAATGCTTTCTGCGCAGGGAAGATGGATCATTTTCCCTTAGCAGCACTGAATTCAATATCCTGTGTAAAGATTTGATACCAGTATTCAGCAATGAAACATGCAACGCATACAAATAATAAAAAAGATGTGCTATAGTTTATACTTGTGATGTCTCTTTTAAAAAATAAATCAACTTTTTAGTGTCTGGAAAATAGCTGAAATGAGAACATGAATGCTAAAGACAGCGTGTTTTATTAAAAGTTTTAATGCAGTATTAGCAATGTGGGTGTCAACTATGTCAACTACTGCACGTCCTGCAGCAGATCTAACAGCCCGCCTGCATCAGCACTTGCTGAGCACCAAAATGCCCCAGTCTGAATTGTCCACTATAAGGCTCTGGATTTTACAGGAGCATTGTGAATAAACTGTCTCAGGCACTGAGTCAGTACATCAATTAAGCACATGCTTAACTTGGAGATGGAAGGGACACTTAAAGGCCATGTAGTCCAACTGCCCTGCACTGAACAGGGACACCTACAGCTGATCAGGTGCTCAGAGCCTCGTTCAGCCTGACCTCAGGGCTCTGGTGTCTATATGGCAAATAAAATCAAATTGAAAAATCACTTAAATAAATGCTGAAGAGTGACTAAATTTGTTAAACGTTATGCTACATCAAAACCTTAATATAAGGGCATTGCTTTTGGAATTGTTAAAAAAGGAACTGTCAAGCAGTGTGGATGCTAATACTCCAGAGCTGGAACATTTAGAGATGTTTAGGATGCATAATTTTAGGAAAACTGTCTTAAAGTGCCCTTTAACCAAACAAAATAGACATAGAAATTTCTACATATGAAATGCTGTTTCCACTGAATCCTGCTAATCTATATTTGTTCAACGATGCAACTTGGAATCAAGTTATGCAGATTATTTAATTTTCAACAGTTTTTTTTTTTATTATTATTTTTTTAACAAGCTTAATAAACCTTATGGATATGACTTTTTTTTTTATCATCTGCTGCAGCAATCCAGAAAGCTTAAAAGGAAAATTTGTCAAAGAGTTTAAGTACCTTAAAAACTGCTATTGTCACAATTGTTATGGTAGTGCAGTCTTAATTACATTATTTGTCTCACACAAGCATAATAAATGTCTCCCTCCATTATTCCGAAGACAATAAAACTTTCATTACATTTGTGTTTTCTGTGTGTTTGTCATTTGAAATGTTCAACCCAAATATGAAGTACTACACCTCTCTCACTCTAATTTCCTTGCTTCAGTCAAGAGGCTGAGAATTTATCATTTTCTTCCCTCCTCCTTCAACACATATCACATGCACTCCTCAGTGTCTGCCTCCACAGCTGGGAAGCCACAGGTAGAAGGCACCTTCCTTCACACAGGCTCCAGACACATCTGTGTGAGCTAAATAAACCATTTCAGCAGCTTTCTGCTAGGAATCGTGCGTAAGAGCAGCAGCTTTGCGATTCAGTTTCTCTTGCTTGAAAGGCAGGAAGGTGTTTCCTTGCTACAGGCAAGCAGGACATTTGCATTTCATGGCTTCCAAAGCAATTTGTCATTTTGGGACCAAAGCAACAGGGAGTCCATGCCCTGGGAAGTTTTCATCCACTCCTACAACCTTCAGTCATCACTTTCCCCCGAATGGCTGTAAGATGTGGGACATCACCACTCTCTCTATTTGTTTCACAGGCACTGTGTGGGTTTTGATCCATTTCACTTGGGGCTGAGGGCAATGTTTCCCCCTCTGTGTCTCTGACAGATCATAAAACTGCTTTCTACACTAAACAAACAAACAAACCCAACAAAACAAAACAAACCTATAAAATATATAATTCTTTTTCTTTTTCTAATCTTACGACCTTAAATTGGTCTATCTTGTTGAAAACCTGCTTTGAAGGTGACTCTCCAAAGCTATTATTGCCATTTGGGTGTGACTAGGTTACATTTAATTAACAAGATCCCAGTGTCAGTAGTTCATTCAATGGTTGGTAAGGTTCCTGCCATCTATCCACAAAGCAGAATGCCAGGCGAGCCGGGGTGCTCTGAGGAAGCAGTGCAAACATTTGATGCTCAAAGAAACCAGCTACGAGGAGGGTGCACATGCTGAATACATCTACTTGTGCCTACTGGTAGGAAAAGCTAACAGCAGTATTACCCTTTTGGCTGTTTCCAGCGTGTAAACCAACATTCGCAAAGTGCTCTGGAAAGGTCTGTGGGTAACATTATGGACTGACAAGAATTGACATCTAAGTCCTCTTCTTCCCATTATTAACCTCTAATATTGTATGTACTTCAGCAAACTTCACTAAAAATCCCATGACAGTAAGATTTTGTGCTGTGGAATGGATTACCGAACTCTGTCCATCTGTCAAAACACACAAACAAATGACACTTAGGCCTCTCTTCTTGTTCAACAGAGGTTCAGAAAAATTGGGAGACTCGATGTAGGTCAGACTGGAATCAGTGAGAAAAAGGAAGCTGAAATAGCAGTCTAATAGCCATTGCAGAGGCTGTAACTGTCTGCTAGCTCCTGTGATAGAACACACAGTGCCAGAGTGCAGATGGCATATGCTTTCTCTACTATGCATATCCAGATTGGCAGAGAAGGTCGAGTGTCCTCTGCAGCAGCACTGATGACATGGCTGGTGGGGAAGGGGGGGATGTGATTCAGACACTGCCCTAACAGAACGATGTCAGCAGTCAGGAACAATCAGATGTCCCCACTAAGCTCACAGAGGCACAAAAGGAACTAACAGCTGACATTTTTAACACTGGAATTTTCAGGCAAGTCAGATCATTATTTTTTATCAGAATCATGATATAAACAGCATATCATATATAACTCCTGCCTTAGAGTCCTGCTAGGCAACAAAGCGGCCTCAGAAACGAGATACCTGTCTAATCTATGTTCCTTAAGTAGGTTAAATCCCTCTAACACCTTTCATGCCAGCATTTATTCTGTATGGTGCTCAGGCTCTCATTATGTTTGACATTTTATCTCCGTTATTGAATTGTCTTTTCCTTGTTTTGCTCATTCACAGTGTACACTGGCCAGCCTACAAAAACGTAATTTGAGTGTTTTAAATGAGACTGATATATTTTGACTGTGTCCTTGCTGACATAAAGGACTGTAATGCAGCCAGCTGTTCATTGTTACTATATTAAATAAAGCAAAATCCCCTTGTGATATACTATATACTAACAAATGATGTAATGAAGCTCTGGCCATGTGAAAACTCTATCATGATACCACCCAGCATCCCCATGAGCAGCCAAGAGGCCAAATCACTTGTCTGAGAAGCCCCGTTAACACGGCGCCCTTACAACCCAGAGCTGTAATTGCTTTAACCTGACACGCTGCTCATATTCTGTCCTGCATGCTCCAGTACGCGTACACATTTCTTTCCTCTCTGCTGGAGAAAAGGCGTACAAAACAAAGCCAGCTTAACACATTTCTCTGCCTTCTTTCCCCCACATGCACCAGGGTGGCAAAAGGTACAATGCAATGGGTGGGGAGAACTGGGAGCAGTGTATGGCTTTTGAGACCCCTCTACATCTGGGAAGCAGGAAAGGAGGTAAGAGCAGGCACTGCTTTTACTAAGGGAATTTTCAGGCAAGAGAAACCAAATCAAAAATAGCAAACCAGGTTTAAACCTTCAGAATGCACTGATAGTGCCCGGTCCTTCAAAGGAAAACTCAGATGTGTGGGGTGCCTTCCAGCCAGTCACATGCTGCATGGGGACACGGTGATGGAATCATGTCACCTATATAAGCCACTGGCTGTGGAAATTGTGCACTGCAATACAGCTCTAGCTGAATTTGTGGAAGGTTTACACAAAAACTGACCTTTGGTGAGTTTACACTTACATCAAATTTGAAACATTTATCTCTTGCCCTTTTCGGCGCCCATACAAGGCAGTAGTTAGCAGAAGGTTCATGCTGTCTGGGTATGGTGGAGAACAGGACTGAGGGCACTGCAGTGACACAGCTGTCTGCACTGTGTGCTGAGATAACTTGCTTGGAGCCAGAACAGGTATCTCCACTAAGCAATGCAGACATACCCCAAGCACTGAGATGAGCAGAAACTGTGATTTCACAAACACCAGTCCCGTACATGAGTTGTGTGGTTAAAGATTTCAGACAAGGAATAAACTCCCATCTGAACTCCAGCCCTGCTCTGTGGCAGTTTTGTCTACATGCTACGTGTTCTCTCCTAGAGGGTTCATTACAAAAACATCAGTGGCCTTTCACTAGCAAGGAAGGGGAGGAGGAAGAGCACCATATGGCATATCCCCAGTGGGTGCATACCACAAGCCTTTCCCATGTTTACAGTTCTTGGCCATGGTCTGAGCCCAACATCAGGCTAACCTTGAACCTTGCAAACTAAATACAATCCTGAGAGTGCAGCTGGAACAGGTGGGAGAGCCAGATAAAGAGCTCAATTTCCAGAAACAAAAGAAAAAGTATTCCCCCCAAATCCGTGCTGTTAGAGCTATCCTTGCTGCTCTGACAACATTTCATTCTGGAAATGGCAGTGGAGTATTTTCACCACCACACATTGTGAAGCTGAATGCAAACGTCCTACAGTTTTGTTGCCCAAATAGCGTGCTAAGAGTCCCACACCTTAAGGACACAGACAGCTGACTCACCTGTCCTCGCTTCCAGCCATAGGGAACTGTACTGCAGAAAACCCATTAGACAGAACTGCTCCTGCTCCATAGTCTGCCTGGGGATGATAAATGCACATTCCTTTCCTGCGCCCTGGGTGGTGTCTGCTGCCAGCTGTGCTGAAGCTGCCCAGCTTCCACATGAGCACCATGGTGGAGCTGCTGACCCAATTGCAGCACCTGGGGAACGCTGTGTTAAAATTCCTACAGGCAGGTGTGACTGTGGAGCTGCAGTCTGTGATCCAGGATCTGGGCCTTCATGGTGCACTTTTATTTCTGCAAGATAATTAGTGGTATAAATGAATTGGCAAGAACCATTTTTGCATGAAAGTCCAATAAAAAAAAACATCCTTAATTGTTCTCACGGCCTCTGAGGCTGTCTAATCATGAAATACATGTTCTGTGTAACCTCTGTTTTTTAATTCCCTTAATTTTTGAACAAACAGAACTCCCCTCCCCATTCCCTCTGGAAGACAGATAATATGTTATGAAGTATTTTGGCAGAAGACACCGCTTATTGTATTTATTGGCGACATAATGATATGTTAAAGTAAAAGGAGAAAAATTAAAGCTGTTAGAAAGAGGTCAAATTCCAGCCATTTCTCGGGAGTAAGGTTCAGTTTTGAAGTCATTTTTCAAAAGAGCTTTTGCATTTACAAAATCTAACGAGGTTAATTTGAGACTGAATGAGCTAATCATCAGTTTGGTATTCTGGACACCACAGATTTATCACTTCCCTCAGTGTGATAATATCATTTGTCATCTTTCTTCTGCTACCCCATCAACAGAATCATTTCTACTTCAGACAGATGCTCTGACTTCCATGCTCCTGAAAGCTTGTGCTGTTCCATTGTCTTAACTCTGGAGAAAGCATTTCTGGGAGGATCAGCGCCTTGATGTGAGCAGTTCTGGGTCTCCGCTGTTTGTGCAGGAGCACTGAGTGACCTGCTGCTGCTCATGGCCATGGGACTTTATTGTTCTGTTCTCTGATATCACTTATAGAATAATTCCCAGGAGGTGCTGGGTTTGAGTATTTCCAAAATCTGCAGGTTTACACTGTGGCTTTGGATATACATAAATTCTACAAGGTAGGAAAGGGGAAAACAATGGCTTGCCTTCCACCTCTTTGTCACAGAGCTGAATTGCATTGCCATGTAAGAGCTGCTTACTGCCATACTTGCAGGAGGCTCATGGTTTCCTCTCATTTCCTGCTGTGCACCTCCCAAGCTTCTCTCCTGCCCTGCACAGCCATCAGAGCTTCCACGGAGTGAGAGCTGAGAGGGGCCACAGCCCCATCGCAGATGTTTATTATTTGATTAATTAACTCTAGCTTGGCGTTAATCACTTGCACATTCAGACAGTGGAATCATACAGGAAGAGAACAATATAAAGGAAAATACACACAGTGATGATTTCCATTTCAATGGGAGGAAAAAAAATAGAGGGAAAATTTCAATCTAAAACCAGTGTGCTTTGTCCGTGACTCAAACCTGCCAATATTGCTGGTTTCCATCTTGCCACTGAAAGCCAACACGTACACAGTCATTAATCATGATGAAGACCCAGAGTGAGCAGTCGTCCTGCCCTCAGTGTATGTTCCTTATCATGAGGCTCCACCATGACACAGTTTTCCCCTTTCCCTATTCCTGTTTCTACTGACTTCACAGAGCATGAACCAGCCAACATCCCCTTCTTCCTACCTCTTTTCAGATGCACCTACAGAAAGATCTGCTTTGTTCTTGGGTATTTTGTTGTCTGGACCACAGTGTGTTGAGCTGCTGTTGCTTAAAACTGTGAGAAAATAGCTAATGTAGTACAATGGCTATCTCCACCCTACACCCTGTGGTTTTCCAAAACCACAAAACATGACGACACGGCAACTAACTTCCCTACTCTTCTACGTATAAAACGTATATCTATGTTTGCATTACAGTATATTCATAACCAAATGGACACTGAACAAATCTACTAATTGCAAGTTTTACACAGAAGATGTTGGTATGCAGCCTTTGGATGCAGCCTGCAGAACTCCAAGAACTTTGAGAGGAAAACCATCAGAAAAGATCTCCGTTACATGGTTAACTGCACTTATGAAACTCCCTGACCAAGTAACTCTGCACATTGGCTTGAAACTACAGCTGCGAGCTGTACAAAGGAAATGACGACAGGATATAAAGGACTAGGGAATATTCAGTATTTACTAAACAAAGATCTTCATTTGAGCGTGTGTCCAGTCATACCACAAGTATTTGACAGAAACAGCTCCCTGAGCTTGGACAGGTCACAGAGTCATCGCTGTTATTTTGCTGTGCACTTACGAAAAATCACTTTGCATTAATATACTTTCAATAGCAGATTCTTTCTTCCTCCTTTTTAAAATTGCCATTTTAAGCTAGAAAGACAAGCCAAAAGGTACTGGCAAATATGAGAATAAGACCTGAAAACCTGAAAACTTCATGATTGTTCTGAGACATACATTTCACACCTTAATTTTTCAAAGGAACTCTCTTCAGAAGAAACTCTTTCAAGCTCAGGCCAAAACTCAGGTTAGAATCACACCAGCTTGCTGAAAGGGATTTTACAACTTCATCTGACTTCAGGGGGAACTAATCTTTAATATTACCAGATGAGAGCTGTTCCTATAACACAATATGTTATGTCTTTTTCTTGGGATCTGAAGAAAAGGGCTGTTGTAAAACAATATTATTTATGAACTGTGTTGCAGTGTTTGCCAGACAGCAACGTACAGGCGGTACATCTCCAACCAGCAGCACGGAGATTGGGGCTGCAAGGACAGGCTGCCACCTCTGAGGAGCCTTCAGTCTGAAGAATCAACAGAGGCAAAAGGCCAGAGATGGGGAAAAGTGATCTGATGGCTTACCCAGCTTCAGAGCTAAAGTAGACTCCACTGGAAAGGGGAGTGGTGGCTCCACAGTGACGATGGACTTGTTTCTGTTTGCAGTTTTTCCTGCTCTCATTTTACAAGGGACCTCTGTCATCATTGCATTCTCTGAACTTTCCATCCTTGATTTTTGCTCAGATATGTCTCCACTTCTTTCCTCAGCTGCTGCTTGGAACAAACTGACAAACAAACATTTGCTGCTGGATCAGTGTAAAAAGTATTTGCTTGATTCCTACTCATGCTGGATTGAAGAGACAAAAGAAAATAGCAGTGAGTCGTGTTTTATGTACTTTTTCAATACCTTTTAAATGCAACCGGTTCTACATTCACCTTCATAGTTCAATATGGGACTCCAGAACAGATTTATTCTCGCGCAGTAAAGCTCAGTCTCTCTCTAAGACCCCAATGTGCTCCATTTTTCTTTTATCCCTGTGCTCAACATTCAGCCCAGAGCAGCTGTGAACTACAAGGACACAGATGAGGAAGTTGTGTTATTTGTGCCTTTCAGGATTGCTAATTTTCTCGAGTTGACAGCCCTCTCGAATTGACAGGTGAAATTTTGTTGTAGGATAATTTTTTTTTTTCTTTTTTCAAGTAGTGCCCATGCACATATAGCAGCAGAAATATCTGCACAGCATCCAGCTAACTGTACAGGGACCCCAATCATTATTTGGATGTTAGCTTTGTATTTTATGATCTCATTTTTCCTTATAAGTGTGGAAATATCAGAGTTTCACTCAGCCCTACCAGTTTGTTCCAAAGTCAGGGGAAATGAAATACAGTATTGAACAACACAACAACATGTCAGGAAAAAATAAATGGAATGGCTTTGTGGTGTCAGCTTGTGAAGAAATGAGATGAAATATTTTTTCCATGTGCTGAACGAGCCCAGACAAAATCTGTCTCGATGCTAGGCTCACTGCAACCTGCTTGTATCATTTTTGGAGACATGAGAAATCTGCTCTATGGCAGGTACTCAACCATGCTGTACACTCTGAAAAATACTCCCTTTTCTCAGAACGAAATTTTTCACAGTTAGATAAGATAGAGTGGAAGATATTTGCTGGAGTCTTCTGGTACAGCCAAGCACGTTGGCTATGACTTTAGTCACTAGAACTCTTCCTTAGGCTCTAACTCCTCTTGAATCAGAACTAAATGAATAAACCCCAATAAAAGGAGAATTCAGAAAACGGAGCGCTAGTTCCAGGTGACATCATATGTTGGAGAATGAGTTCTGGGTGATTGTGGGTTACTGGAAGTCTATGCTGGGTGGACCTAACTGTGATTTTTTATTTTTCTTTCAGGCTGAGGATACCTCTAGCTTCCACTAAGTTGATTTCAGGTAAATACATATTACTTAAGGCTTAACATTTTGGCTCACAGAAACTTCAGGCCATTACTTTTAATTAAACAAACAAGACCCTCTGAAAACTTTCTGGTATTCTCATATTACCATACGTAATAATAATACATAATAGTAATACATAATACATATACTCATCCATGAGTAAAAGGCACTTTTTCCCATCTCTGACCTACCCATATTCCTATGGATTTCATTCACTATCGTACCACTCTCAAACTGGAAAGGGCATTTTCTGCAAACATTATTCACATTAACACCCCTAAAAATGCTTATTCCACGGTTACATTACAAGAACTGGCAGGACACTTTATTCACTGCAGTAACTGAGAGCACTGCCTGTTCTCACTGTATCTCCCAGGCCACAATCGCGGGTGTCAGATGTGTTTTTACTCAGAAGACTGTGGAACTGGTGAGCAGAGAGATTTCCCACCCTTCCCTTCTCCCAAGCATCCGTCAAACCGCAGTTTCAGAGTGGCCACACCCTGCTTGTTATTGTTAAAGTAAAATATTAAAGGTGGGTTCTTTTTATATTTTCCTTAGCCTTTCACCTTTATTTAAAGTAGAGTGCATTCAAGGGACATCTGTGTTACTGGCAATAAGATCACGTGAGGGAGCTTTCTATAAATAACACCACTATTAAATAAACTGCTGGAGCACGGCATTCAGTAGCACGATGAGTTCAGTGTTGTAGTATGCATTCTTGCCAGAGCTGACTCTTAGTGAAGCATCCTTTTATTTTCATTTTGGAACAGTACTTTTAACGCGCAGATGAAACTGAAAGGTGAGATTCTGAAGATGCACTGCCAAATCTGCCACATTTCCTAGGCGACACTGGCAGGATGGCCAACATCCAGCGGTGGTCAGTAACACCTGACTAGTTCACAGAAGTGTTATGATGGTTAAAACATTCATGTGAATGAAGTACATTAAGTTTCTCTGACTGAATGAGTCATTACAATGCAGAGATTATTTCAATTTAAGATGTTTTGGCATGTGAAGGAGTAAGGTAAATACTAGATCATGTTCTTCTGTTTTCACAACTGAAGAAATGTGAACTCCATAAAACAGAGTCCAGACTTGCAAAAAGCTACAGAAAATCCATCCAAGTATACATTTATAGCAGCTTTCTTAAAATAACGTAGACATACCCCAAATCAGTTCTAAATTGTCTTGGTCAGGGTTGGCCTGGGTCTAGTCAAAACTGTGATTTACTGAGGAAATTTAGTAAATTATCTTCCCCAGCTCCTCACTCTAAACTTTTATTCTTAAATAATATCTCTACATAAACGCAACTTGAATGCTCTAAAGAATTTACTGCAGTGAAGACAATATAATTTAACCAAACAAAATAATAAAATTGAGGTTTGTCTGGGAGAAACAGACACAAAAAAAAAGAGTAAGACGATGTAGGAAGTGACAATAGACATGATTTCACCAAGAGGGCCCAGAAGCAGCAAAGAGATTATAGAAGAAAACCTACAGAGTTGATTAGAATAATAGATTGTTTTCCTATTCCCAAATATCCTGTGGAATTTAATAGACACATTGAAAGAAATAAAGTGGTGGGTTGTTTTGCTCATGACATGAGGGAGTTTAAAGAGAGCTACGTAAGCCACAGGTTGGCCAATATTAAGCACACGGGTTTCTCAAGCATAATGCCAACAGTCTAAATGATGTAATGTTAGAAGTTCCTATTGTATACGACATTCCTTTAAGGGAGAAACAGATTCAGCTGAGAAGCATGAGTGTTTTGATAAGAGATTTGTACAGACGTTGGAAGCATGTATAACTCAGAGATGTCTGTTCAAAAACTGGACCCATTATTCTAATTATATACTATGGAAGGAAAGCTATGTGACTTCTGAAGAACACATGGAAAAAGGATATCTACGTCTTATTGTGCTGATCCATTCAAATTAGGTCCAAAATACTCACTGCTTTTCTCACTTAATTCTTTGGAAAACCCATAACACATCTCTTAGAATAAATATACTTTAAAAAGCATAAGAAAGAGGAATCAGGACTGAATAGAGAACAAAACAGGAAATCTTCTTGCCACCATATAAATCCACTAATAACCCACACCCTAAGTGATGCGTGCAGTTCTGATGCCCTCATCTTAAAATCAGGCAATCGTTCTGAGAAAGATAAAAAGGATAATTGAAGGTTCAGAAGAGCTTTCATACAAAAAATTATCAGAATCTTCATGCTGGATAAAGAGGGGAAGGCTGCAAAATCCTTAATGACACAAAGGGCTTAAAGACTGCTGCTTCTTTCAACACAAGAACCAGACACGAACAGATGAAGATACAGAGAGCCAGGTTCAAAGAAGAAGTGTAGATTTTCTGCATGCAACAGGTAATAGTGAAACTGAAAAATGGATACAATAGATGCAAGAAATTTATGCATGTTTGTGACAAGTCTGAATAAGGACATGGAAAAAAGATCCTTAGCAGCTGCTATACACACAAATCTCAAGAAATTCAGGAAATTCCATAAACTAAAAATAGTTGGAATGCAGGAGTCTACATAACAGAAATATCGTATATTCCTACTATTCTTACTCTTCCCTGGCACTTCTGTTTTATTCCAACAGGTCGGGCACTGGACACATTGATGTTCAGTGTTAGAGCTCCCGAAACAGTAACATTCTCAACGCTCCTGGATTTTCTCTAGTCACTTCAATTCTTCTTGCAATTTATCACCGACTCCACTGGCCGTGATCTATAGTTTCTGCCATTTTTTGACATCTTTCTACCTAATGAGGCACAAACAAAAAATCCTGAACTGATGGGAGTTCTGCCTATTGGTGAAAACATGCTCCTCCTTACCTTCTGTCAGCATCCTTTCCTTTAGGTAAAGTCTTTGGTCCTCATTACCACATCTGTGTTAATGCTGGCCCAGAACACTGGGTGGCAAACACATGTACAATGACAAAAATGCAGTATTAGCACAAGTTCATTTGTCAATAGATTCAAAATCAAGAATGGAGATCATAGTTGTAGCAGTCAGCTAATGACTGATATTTGGTACATTTCTCATATATCTATTGTAGAGGCATGAAATTGGTTCTTCATGGCTAAAATGAAAATTTTCCTCTAGGTCATTCCCTGGAAATTATGCTTCATGTCATGAGAGTGACATTTATATATATGGTTTTTTTTTTATTATTATTTTTAATTTTTTTAATTTTTATTTTTTCAGGATTGATTGACTGTGCTCCTATATCTTCTGTTGAGATGCAGCATTAAAAAGACTGAGTGCTGAAAAACAATAATGCTGGAGGAATACAATTGCCAAGTAAAATAAAACAGAATTAAACGTAAACTTCCACCATAGAGCTCCCATGTGTTGGTATATGAGCCTTAGGAGGGCAGGGTAGGCCTAGCAGAGATTTGTTTTCTTTGGCCAGTAAACACCGAATCATTTCTTAATTTGACTCTTGTTTGAGATATCACATTCTATATTGACTATCCCTTTGTTCCCCCTCTTTTTGGTCTTTTGAGTTTCTTTAATATATGACAAGGTCTTTTAATTCGTTATCAGGGTTTGTTTTTTTTTTAATTCAGAAGAAGGTAATGTACTGTGCAATATATTAAAGGGAAGCTAAATATTTCTGGTGACAACTCAACACCTACAGAGTCCAAACCCACTCCCTGCTAACGGTTATCCTATCCCCTCTCCCTTAAGCCACACGGATTTTTGATTACAGTATAACCGCAGACTTGCATAATAAATCAGTCACTGCAGTAACAGGGCAGTAATGACACATTTAGAAGTGTAACTTGTGGCACTCAGCCACCAACCAGGGGTCTGTGGGGAGCTGTGGTACCCTGGGGAGGGAGGGTTGGAGCAGGTCCCACGTCTTCAGGGCAGTCTCACGGCACTGAGGACAGTGGAGCTTGTACTCTGTGTTTTAAGTTAAGCTGTCAGCTTGTGAACTGACGTGATTGCAAAAACTGGTTTAGACACACTCAACAGAATGACTGTTCAGAAGCAAACTTTTATGATTTACCTCAGAATGAGCACAAGCTCTGGCTGGGGCAGACTCTTGAAGGTGCTGGGCTGCAGGGGGAGCTGGTCTCCTTGCCCTCTCAGAAGTTCATTTTAGAATCATAAAATCATTAAGGCTTGAAAAGACCACAAAGATTATTTAGTCCAACCATCAGTCCAACCACCCGTTAACCATGTCCCTCAGTGCCACATCCCCATGGTTCTTGAACACCTCCACGGACCACCATCTGGGCAGCTTGTGCCAATGCCTTACCAACATGCTGGACTTCTGAGGAGCTTCACGGAGATAAGTCTTCATGGCTGTCTATGAAAAGAAGGTACTGATCATTTGACAATTTGCCTTCCAAATGGCAATTACCCCTTGATTCATTTGAGCCCCTGCCCTAAGCCCCTAAGCACGGCTTAGCTGGAAGATCATTAATTCAGAGCCACTCTGTCATTTTTCCAAATTTCTAAATAAAAATCAATACATCCATACAAAAGCACTAATTTGTGTAATACCATTGCCAGGCTCCATATGGTATTCCAATGACTGGTCTGGATTCATAGGCTCCTAACTTATAGCTTCACACCTACCACACCTATAAAAAAGGAGTTACAACATCACTGTATCCAAGCATATTGTATAAGCATACTGATTAACTCAGACAAAGCACTGGGGATGTCTAAAACACAAGCAAACCATTGCATTTCATCTAAAGCTGCATGTCTGTTTTAATGGCAGATGCTGAATGCCCCAGATGTGTCATTGCTGAATAGGATGATGCTATTGGACTGTGGCATAAAAGATGCCTCGTTTCTTGAGACACATCATTAAGAGGTAAGGCTTTAGTAAATCATATCGTATGGAAAGGAATATGAGAGTGCAGAACACTTCAAAAGGAATAAGAAACAACAACAAAAGTCAGCATTGCAGCTTTGGGACCAATCCAACACATTTTACATTTGGAGAACTGTCAGGATTTACAAATATACAGCAGACACCAAGATTTGCAAGAGTTAAAAGAGCAATTCAAACCTCTTGAACTATATTTAGTTTTTGTAAAACTTGCTACGGTTCATGGACCTGTTTCTTCCATCAGTTAAGTTCGTATTTCTTTCAAAGAGCAACTCCCTTTTCGTACTTTTAATAACGCTGGTTTTCTACTAACTGAACTTTCATTGAAACAGAGCAACCTCTAAAAGCTAGGCTGGCATAGACACTTACTTGGATTAAAATATTCATTTTCCCACTTCACTTCTTTACACACAGGCTTCTCTTGATTCATTTTTTTATTCCTCTCTTACTTGGCTCTGTCTGCAATTTCATTGATTTTTTTTCCTTTTTTTTTTCTTTTTGCCATCTCTCTGGAACATAATGAAAACACACAGCGTTAACGCAGTCTTGGAAATAGCATAACAGGATTGCTCATCCCAAATATAAACACATTCCTTTTTCTGCACTTATCTGACACCTTCCTTAACAAAAACACATGTACACATGGAAACAGAGAGTGGCTGTCACTGTGGTCCAGTAGTTTTATCATAAGTTGTAATGTCTGGTAACTTTACCAGTATTAACTGTATTAACAGTATTAACATTCTCTGTCTATACAGAATGTTTACTTATGCATTTATTAATGTGCACAAAAACACAAATATTTCCATATTAGGGGGTACTTGTTAACCAAATATAGCTTCTGCTATAATAACATGCTAACAAAAATTGTTGCTAAAAAAAGCTGACACTTTTATAGCATGGGCTTCTTTAACACAAAATACAGGTGCCTGCAACAAGCTCTTCAGATCAAGTGTTTTCCAGGGCTAGGAATTAACATCTTAAAATCATTGTTCAGGAAGTTGACTGCACAACTTGCATTCACAGAGCACCATATCAGGAAAAGCATTTTAATAGCATTTTGCGTGTTTATTACTTCAAGTGAAAAGAAGAGCAAGAATAAAATATTAAGTTCTAAACACAATGGGTAAAAATAATGAAGAAAAAGTTTATTAAAATTTAACTATAATTTTTTTACGATAGTTTCTGAAATCAAGTGATGTTGCTCCATCTCTTCCTCACAAAACTGATTCCATACAGGAAAGACAGACGCCGTAAAAGGCATCAAGTGAGTGCTGTTGACAGGGCCATAGGCTCGAATACCAGACAGGAGAACTTTGGCTTCAACAGCCATTTCAGATCACTATAGCTGCAAACACACAGACTATAAAAAGTACACCAATGACAATATTATGTTCTGGGCAAATTTCCTTAACATATTTACACCAGGTTTGGATTTGATGATAAGAGTTCCAATAGAGAGCATTTCATTAACCATGTGTATCTAAAACTGCTATTGGAGATTCTCAGATGGCACCTATCAACAGCATATAAAGCACATTTACTTTATGGCTCACTACGATTTAAAAAACAGCAAACTGGCTTTGCTGATGTTATATGGCTATTTCTGCACTCTTAAGTTTTGGACAAAACCCAAAAGTTTCAGACTGAATCCCAACATACTTACATTCAAATACTATCTCATCTTGGAACTACTGAAAAACATTCTTTCAAATAAAGGCACACAGATCTCGTTTATCTATTGAAAATGATCCAACCATCTTCTGAAGAATAACAAAATATTAACAATAGCTTGTGATCCAAAAAATGATTACTGAGCACCAGCAACGTATGTTCCTGCTACACCTACCATGAGAAAAGGCAAAACCACAATCCCATAACTACAGTGACTGTTTTTTTCTCCCTTCTAAATCCAACACCTGCAGAAGAAGAGTGGAGTTTTTGAACCATGTCAGAGATGAGTAGGGAGGAAATGAAATAGCCACTTTGGCTCATTCACTGAACTTGCTATGGGAATGGACAAGAGCTACCTTTTCTTAAACAAGGTGATCCCTCACTGATTCTGGCATCTGGCGGCTCATCTGTAAGCAGCCAAGTTAAATATCTGTATGCCAGACAAAACCAGCTGTCTGTGTGGCTCTGCCAACTCATCTGCTCAATATACCTCCTACTAGAGGGCTATGATCTTTCAGTAAATACACAGTTCAAATGCAAGTGGTTTGTTTTTCTTTTTTTTTTTTCCTGTCCTCTAATCTTACTTAGGACCTCAATTTTCTAAGAAGCCATTGATGAACTACAATGATACCACTGCCTGTATTACCACCACCAACTGGGCATCAGCTCAGTTTAATTGGCTAACGTAGAGATAAGAAATATGCACACGAAATGAGTGTGCATTATAATGGTGTTGTCTTCTCAGTTATTCTTAAGTCCATTTTCAAATATGAACTTTTTCCAACTAAGAAGAAGAAACATATGTTTTCATTGCTCACCTCAGTGAAAAACCCCAGCAAAGTCCCCAAGAAACAAACCTTGAGGAAGGCCTCCATTACTCAGCCTGACCCACCATGGCATGCCTTTTGTTTTAAACATGTGGTAACATTTCTGTTCCCCTCATTGCCTAAGGACCCGCCTTCTCCTTAACTCCCAGGTCATTTTACCCATCTGCTTGGGGAAATATGTGAATATTATTGGGATGAAGGAGAAAAAAATTAAACCTCTCTCTAAGAATTTTCATCTCTCTTCTCTCCCTTTTTTTTCCCGAGCATGGCAGTTTTTGAGGAGGAGAGGTTAAATTTCTACCAGAAGACCATGGATCAATTTGTGTGCACTCACCTTTGAAATGTTCCTATCAGCTTTGCTCCATGTTCGCTGGGTGCAGGGAAGCTTCTCCCCGCAGTGAACTCTTTGTTCCCTCTTTGTTCAAACAGATATCTGTCTATTTTCAAACTGGTAAAGCTTAACTAGAGCTACGCAGGATGGATCTGACCAGGGAAGCTAACACAAACCAGCAGGACACTTTTGGGGTTGTGTACATTCCCTTTATATGATGTCACGCTTACTTCTGACTGGGGGGAAGTGCATTTATACGATTTACTTTTCTAAAATACACAAGCAAAGTACAGAAACTATTTCAAAGTTGTTAAATTCAGTATATTTCAACATCATTTATGGCGCGAAATAAATTAAAAGAGATGAGGTAGATTTAGATCCTCAGTCCTTTCACAGCTAGGAAATGTTTTCTGTAATGTTTATGGCTATCCATAAACTGCAATATAAATACAAAACTCTACCTTTAATGTTTAAAAAGCTGTTGCCAGAAAGATTTTGGAAGTGCATCGGTGTATTATTTAGTTCTGCTGTACCACTCTAAGCATGCGCATTTCATTGAGTTTGAGTGTAAGCTCTGGAAGACAGTGCTTTTCTTTGGATGGCATATGGTCTGGAATAGTAAGCACATTATCAAGAGTTTATTGCAGTCAGCTCTCCTAATAATAGGGATTCACATCTTTTACTTTTCCTGAACCTCTTTCTATAAAGAAATGACTGGGTATGACAAAAGAATACTCACATTATTCTGAAGGAAGAATTTGTGCATTATTTTAAGTTTTATATGTATTATTTCATCATTACATCTCAGTAGAGGACATGCATCCCGTGGCTGTGTGCTGTGATTCAGAATGATTACGAGGAACTGGTCTTTCCAGAGGAAGAGCAGGAAGGACATGGTGATTGCGGGTACAGTTTGTCTTCAGGAATCACTCCCAGCAAAGTGAGCAAGGCTTCCCTGAGCAGAAAAGCATCGGTAAGAGTTTGGAGAACTGAGGCTCTGAGCTGGAGTTTTAACTTTCTTGTTTGTTTTGATAGTTAGCATCTTCCTCTTAAAGCATGAATCTGTGCAATCTGCAGGCTTATTTTGGGATAGGTTCTCTGTTTCTTCTTCTGGCCTCTCCTCTCTCCAGGTTTCCCCTGCTACACAGCTCAAGTCCTGGCAGAAAAGATGCTGAATGGCTCAACTATGCTCAGACCAAATAGCGCCAAACTCATGTTCAATCTGGCTGTAAATGCTGATGTTTCAGCAGCTGCTGCATAAGTGGATAAATGGCACATCAATGAGGAAGGGCAGCAGCCATCCCAGTGTGAGCTGGGCCCGCCTCTTACTAAAACATATGCTGACTTATATATTCCTTTTATTGATACAGCCCTGGATGCAGAACTCTTTTTTTTTTTTTTTTTTTTTTTGTAATTACAAGTATTTGGAATTAAAATATATGAAAGCATTTTACAGGAAACTACAAGAAACTACATTTTTGCTAGTACTGGAATATTTGCTAAAGTATAGATTAATCCCATTCCACTCAAATAGGCAGAATTCTTAAGAGAACATTGGGGAAGTTCTGTTTCCTGTAGCTACAAACAAAACAGAAGGGCAAGAAAAGAAAATATTAAAAAAAATCAATTTGAACTCAACTTAAAAGCAAAACAATACCCTTGATTTCAAACCTGTTCCATAATCAAAATTATGGGATGGAATATCTTTGAATAGAAGACACGTTTCTGTATTAAAGCAATGTTTGATTGCTGCTGTCAGAGTGGCAGGATCTCCAGCAGTGTATCTGCACCAGAATCAGAGTTCACCCCATTTTAACTACTGATTTGTGTGAGGGAACGTGAAGAATTTAATCCAGTCTGCAAATTATTCCGTTTCCCTTCATTCTTTTCTCTGTGTCAGATATAGTTCTTTGGTGGGTGTTTGTTTTTGCAGCCATAGTGATGAGATATATTTGTTGGCTGCAGTCAAAATAGTTCCCAACAGTTATCTACTGGCATCGACTTATTATTCAGCAAATCCAGACGTTTTGCCTGCTTTACACCCAAAGGGGGAGAATTTGGAGACTATGGTCCCAGAATAGCTCTCACGTTATTCTTCTAAATCAGACCCATAATTCACCATTTTGAATACCACAAAAAGTCAAGATGGGTACTCACAATAACTAGAACTGGATCCATTGAAAACTTTCTTCTTATTCCATTACTGAGGGGGAAAAAACAACAACACATGATCTCATTTAAATCATAAATATTCTTCAGAGCAACATCCTTTATAACAATAAATCACACATTTTTCTCACAGCGCTGCCTTGCTTCTGCTCTGCTTGGGGTGAAAAACCATCAGTGTTTGATTTGACAAACTGCTGACAAAACTCACTTGATTTTATAATGTAGGAATCGGACACATACTGGGAGTGGATACATATCTGACTCCTGTGCATTGAAAAGCATGTGGATGTGTGTATAAATACACTTTGGCCAGTTGACGTTGCTGACCTTGGCCTTAAGCAGTGATTTTGACAAATCTGCATGGCTTATGGCTTTGTGGAGCAGTTTAACTCCAGTGACCAGCTTGGAGACTCTGGCTGGGAGTCTTTGGGGGCTTCTGAATGATGGAAGGACAGGAACACTGTAAGCTGCTGAAGTTAAAATCCATCAAAGCCCTCAGCCACTGCAGCTCACAGGAAACTGAACTCCCTAGCAGCTCAATCTGTTATAGCAAGCTGTGGCTCTTTGGGACGGAGCACCGCCCAGCCAGCACCCCTCCCACCATCCCGATAGCATCTAGCAGGCTGAGAGCTGGAAGCAGGAACCTCTTCAGGCATGCCAGCATGAATTGGCAGAGCTTGGGATTCAGGGCACGTACCCACACGAGTTGTCCTTATTCCCAGGGCTGGAATAGTCCCATTGATTCAGTGCATCCAAAGTAATTGGATTATGAAACAAAAGCAAGTTCTTTGCTTGTGCTTTTTCTACGCCACTTCCTATGGATATTGGATGCTTTTAGTTCTATTTTCAAAAAGAGGAGACTCTACTGCAAGAGAATTTGCTACATTCTAAGCAGTTAACATGAGTGTGAAGGTACAAAATTCTGGATCTGGGGAACCAGTGGTGGTTAATGTTGTTTCAAGTAACTTTGGGCAAATTCCCAGCCTCTCTGACCTCTAGCACTGACACAAAGCAAGCACTTGGTTTGCTAACACTTGCTTGCCACCCTCAAGAGCTGCTCTAAGCCCGTATGGGAAGTAGCAGAGTGCTATGAACTGGATTTTTTCAATCAAATCACAAAATGAGGTTTGCTGTTGAAAGGGAATTAAGGTATAATCTTGCTGACATAAAGCAGAATCAGCGAAACACTTTTTGTCTCAGGCACAGACTGAATCCAGTCTGAGGACAGGGATGATTTCAGGGGCTTCAACTCTGTTCCCGGGTTGACCACTTTCCAACACATTCACGTTCCATCCTGCAGGACGCATTGTCACAGTGGCTGTAAGGAGCCCTTTGTGCAGGGCAGAGCTTCACAATGCTGCACTGTAGGGGCAATTTGTTTCCCTTTCACTAATGAAGATGTATAGGACATGAAGTGCTAGTCACTGCCTTTTCCCCATTCTGCTGGAAGAGATGGCACTGCTGTTCCCAGTGCAAGCAGGAGTGGGGCCGGCTGTCAGAGCAGCCCACGTCCTGCAGGATGGGTGTTGCTAGTGAGTATCATTGTTTGAAAGTAAAAATAGTTTCTAAACAGAATCTTGTGGGAGGATAGAAGCTGAGTTACAAGTTGGGCAGTGGCCAGCCTGGCTTTCATGGAGTAACTGCTAATTGTGTAAGCTCTGCCCAACGCTCTGTTTACCAAGGATGTTTTGCCCATTTTAGCTGAGGTGGGGCTCGTTTCCTTAACAGACACAGAACAGCGCTGCAGTCTGCTCTGTATCCTGCTTCAACAGAGCATGCTCAGATCCTGAGGCATTCACAAAAAGTAAAAGTAACCCCCCCATCTCCCTACTCTACGCAGATAAAAGGATCAGGATGCCCTTTGTGTTGAGCGTTCACCTTCCCTTATAGTACGCTTCAGAAACATTCAAGGCCAAGGTCAGTCCTTGCCCCAGTTAATCCTTCCTGTCGGACTCTGCTTCAGAGCAGCACTGCCCGTGTTCCAGTTTGATCAGCAGTGCATATGAGCAGTATATGGTACCTGAACGTGTGTTCCCTGTGACTGTTGTTGGGTTGCTCCCGCTCATGATTACTAATAGCAGCGGTCACACGTGGTGTGTTGATATTAGCAAATCTCTGTCCTGTCTGCAGGAAAATGAAAGCTGACATTTATTTACTGAAAAAAAAAAAAAAAAAAGGCACTGTGGGCTGCAAGCTGTACAGTGTGTATTAGTACACTCATGTAAGTGATTTAAATCTCATAACAGCACTAGCTGGGAAACCACAGATTTTTCCTTTGTTTGTTAATTAGCATTTCTCTCCTTCATTAATAAAATCAACCCAAGACTGAATCAAATCAAGAAGTTTTTCAGATAACCTAAAGCTTAAGGCATGCGGTTACTGATGGAAAGAGCAGTTTAAACTCCACAGAACTCTTTGCCAAGAATTCAGAACCAACAGCCAGAGTACTTCTGCAAATCACTGCCAGATCAGAGGATTAGAACTTTACTACGATTATTTCTGTGCCACATTACACAGCATTAGATTAGCTCCCAGTTAGTTAGCTCCCAGTTCTGAGTTGCTATCATGTAATAGCTACATTCTTAGAAGTTTTTTTAGATGGTTTAAGGTATTTGTGCAGTCCCACACTAAATCAGAATGCTTGAACTGGTGTTTTAACTCAGCACACGTAACTGGATAGGCACTGGATGGCCCACATGGAATGCTGTAGCTATATTACACATAGTGGCACTGGAGTTAATTACATCTGCACCAGCAGTCTTAACTCTGCATTCCTCAGCCTTTGCCAAGTTACATCTAGAACATGGAAAACCTTGTATGACTGTGTTTGCTTAATGGGAGTGTGATCTACATACCTCGCCCTTAAAAACAAGGAGAAAAGGAACGAGGACATCGGTCTTCCACTTTTAACAATGACACTGCACTTGAGGAGGCCATCACTACCAAATAAAGCACTTGCTTGCACCCTGTCCCACATCTGAGTTATAGCCCGAGGGACCTCAAGGCCTCTCAATTATACTTTCTTTGCTTCTTGTCTTCAGCTTGTTAGCACACCCATCTGACTGAAGCAGACTGCCGCTGATTATGTACCACATCCCACAAAGAGAAACAGTGGTCCTGGGTGGAAGGATGGGTGATGTGCCACAGAACAGGAATTCTGTGCAGAAAAAGCCTTTAAGCAGTGATGTCCCTCAGGGTTTGTACTCAGCAAACTGCATACCAGTCCTTGAGAATGCATTGAATTTTGAAAGATTTTATGGACTGTGAAGATGACATGTTTATTATCCAATTCTTAGGCTCAGTGCTTCTGGATCATGTTGGAATACCAAGAATATCCATATTAGCTCCACAATATGCTTCTGTGATGAATTCCCCAAAACATCTCACTTATTGCAAATGCACTGTGCCTTTGTTGCTAACACATAATGTGAACGTATCTGGAAACTCCAGGCTGTGCAGTATCTCTGCTTAATCTGCTGGCCATCCATCAATCCTGGATGGATATAGACAAGACTCAAATTCCTCCTGCAAACAAATTTCCAGATGAAAAAAGATGGTGCAGAGAGGGAAATCAGCCCAGCCAGACCCTGGCTCAGAGACTGCTTGCAATCCCTGTGTACTCTCTTGTCAGGAAGGATGTGGGCACACTCTTTCCCCATTTTCTATGCTAGCCTTCTGGTCCTGTGATATGGAAAGTGGTGATAGGAAAGCCAGACCTGCCAGACCTACTTACCTTGTGTCTTCTACAACTGCATGCTGAGTAGACATTTGACTCCAAGGTCTTGTAGCCAGACAGATAGACCACTAAACCCTTGTAGCATCTCTATGAGGATGGGGGGAAAGAAAACGAGTGACAACAGGACTGGGTGATGGTGTTGATGCAGCAAACTTGCTAGTGATTCAGAACTCTCTTCTCAGCCCCCGATGAATGCTGTCTTGATAGCACCCCTTGTCCTAGTCTCAAGACGTGGATGCATTTACATCCCAGACATCATAGGGACTGCACCTTTGGCAGCTAAAAGGAGAAGGAGAAAAAGAGAGAACAAAATGAGAAAATAAGCTCACCTACTGCTCTCTGCTTTTTCTGTTCAACTTTAACTCCTCAGAATTGTAAGTAGTAACAGTGAAGTGAATTTAAGTAAATTGCAAAGGGATTACTTCTGAGTTTCGCTTTTCAATAGCAAGAACAAAACACAAAATAGCTTTATAAAGTAAAATAGGGACAGCTTAGAGCAGTATATCACTGAGCAAATACTCTTGGGTTCTTCTCCCACTTTGGCTCAGCTGCCCCTCCCCAAAACTGCTAACATCTGAAATACACAGAGGTGGCCAAGAGGAGCAGTTGCTATTTCATCATTTCTGGGAGTGAATGACAGCTGAAATAAATAATAATTATAGTAATAATTAAATATATGTCCTAAAATCTCAGCAAATTAGTGCCTGCCCTAGAGCACCAGAGCACATAACTGCCATCCCGTGCAGCCTGTGCTCTTTCCCATCTGTCTCTACCTACGGCATGCATAGGGCATCCAACAAACAGTATTTCCAGTGAGCCATTTTCAGATAAGTCATATTAATGCATAGTATACAATGTTACATAAGGACTTATGTACAAGCCTTTTAAAAGAATTAAAGGAGCACAGCTTCCCAGAAAAGAGATTAATGCCTTTTGCATGCTAACAATTTTTTTATTGGCTTTTTTTTTCCCTTCTCTTTTGGACACAGCCTCACCTTTATCTCAGGAAATCCTTCCAGATGCCAGAAATTTATTTTAGTCAAGTAGAAAGCAAAACTGACTCCTAGAACCTTACTGAAATGGAAATATATATAAAGAGAAGACTGCCTTTCAGCAGAATTTTTGGGGGAAATTCTGTTCTTGGCCATAACCACACAGAATATATCAGCACAAAACAAGAGTATATTATGAGATGCTGAAGCAAGTCTTTACTTTCCTAATTTTACTTTTGCTACCTGTGGCTTATACAGAATAAGCCGTACACATTGCTATCCATCTTATTCCTAAAGCTTATGTTTTCTAAAATTATGTTCCATAATTAAACAAAATAATACTGTAATATAAGAGCATTAGTTTTAATGAAAGCCAGTTCTGTATCAGTCTTCGGCTCAATTTGCTCTTCACAGACCCCAGCAATAAAAGGATTAACTATTGCAAATCCTCCTGCTACTTTACATTTAATCACAAGCAATTTATGGTAAAATATTCCACATGTCTGATACCACTGAGAAAAAAGTTGCAAATAAAGCTTGCTGATGCCTCCAGGAAGAAAGCTGCTCATTCTGTTCTAATATTAGAAGCAGAATACAGCAACACAATGTAAGCATTTGCTCCATACCCCCAAATGCTGGGTTTCAACATGAGCATGTTTCATGCTCATACAGAACCAGTGTGAGCGCTGGGCACCAAATGAGCTGAGAATATCTGTCACATGAATCCTGGATGACTTACAAATATCAAGAATTGAAAAAGAAACTTTGCTGATGTTTCAGTGCGACCACAATAGAGTATCAGTATTAATGTGCATTTTTTTCATAATTGAATGATGTTTCAGAGTGAGAAAGTATTTTTGAATACAGCATACATTCTTCCTTCTTGATATTACACCCACACACAGTTGTTTTTTTAATCAGCCAGATTTTAGAAAAGCTTCTTTTTAAACCAAGCTGTTGGAATAGAAGTTTGACTCTGGAACACTCTCACCAAAGATGGGCTGATAGATGCTTTGTAGGAATTTGATGGCACTGAGATATTCACTGATTAGCTCTTGCTTGACCCTGGATGAAGCCAGGGCACCTGGCTTTCCCTCAATTTACAGTTCAGAATTAACCAGGAAACCTGACACACTCAACTTTCAATTTGGGAAAGGGAAACACTGTTTGGGAAGCTTGCAAGGCTGCTGACCCTGCTCTGCTGGAACCACACAAACCATTCTGCTCCGCACCGCATCCTGCGCTACTCAGTCTTTCCTTACATGAGTCCTTTGAATCTGATCTGTGCGAACAGGAACCTACAGAGCCACAGGGTCTTCTCATCATTCCATGCCCAGCTGTAGGTGTAGGAGTTGGGCAGCACTATGATATCATTTTATCTGGTTTTTTGCTCACCTGTGGAAGCGAATCATGGAAGTGAGGGTAGCGTTTTGGTAGCTTTCAAGTTCTGTTAAGCAAACAAGAGCTCACTAAAAAGTAGTGCACAACCGTGAGAATGCTTGCCTAGCAGCTGCCTCAACGGCTTCTAGTTTGTGTCAGCAGGCAAAAACAGGAAAGTGAGTTTTTAGACTGCAGATAGAGGACAGGTTGGCATTTATATTTAGATATTAATTAAACTGATAAATTAATGGCTATTTTTCCTATGCCCATAATTTTCAGAGTTTCAAGGTTGTTTTTTTTTTTTCCCTCCTCCTTCTCAATTTTCTTACCACAGCTCTTCCCTGAAGGCTGCAAACCTAATTATGAGAGGAGTAAAAGAACTAATTATTTTCCCAGTAACATCATGTCATCACTCACCATGTGTTTATCATTAAGTAATGGTTAGGTGTCTTCAATTTCTGTCTTTTTAAACATGTATTCTGGCTCGATGGGTCCAGCAGCATCAAGCAGCAACTGGGTATAGGCACAAAGCACACTGCTGACCTTGAAATTGAAATTATTCATTCACTTCCATTATCTACACTATGTTACAAGAGTTGTGCTATGTGAGATGTTAGGGACCAAACTGGCAAAACTCAAACAAATTATTCTTTATAAATATCTTTGATTGATCAATCAATAAGTTTCTTATTGAAACTAACTCAAAACCACAATGAGGAGGGTTTTAAAGGAGAGAAGTGCTTGGTGCCATTGAGTAACAGAATATGAATTCTGAAAGATTAAAAAGGTAAGTTTAGTTTTATGGTTTTGGGTTTTTTTTTTGTTTGTTTGTTTGCTTTTTGTTTTGATTAAACAGAAAAACATAGAATGTTTTGGGGACCATTTCTTTTCCACAGCAACCGTCATTGACACAAGTTTCCTACAATACAATTTTTCTAAAGAGATCTCCTAAGTAAAATCTGACTTCATGTGAGTTTCGGAGCTTTGGCTGTCCACGGTGTCACTTTGGGCGATCTATCGATTCGCCCATTTCAGGACATTCACTTCAGACATTTTCTTTTCTTCAGGTTGCTGTTGTCTGTCACCCAGAAAGGTCCGGCCAGAGAAAAAAGGCAGAATGTTAATAAATATAAAGCATTGCTAGGGAATAGCTGTCAATTGTGAATTCAAGGCTAGACCAGAAGACAACTGTAAGATTTCAGATGAATGGTTTTAATGAAAACAGATCAGATATCCTAAAGTATTTCAATTCATAGCCACAGACAGAAGGAAATAAGATGTAAGTTAGAACTACTCACACCAGCACTGTTCTGAGACAAACAGATCACATACCCATCTCTTTGTGATTTATTTGGCCTTGGAAACCAGAGGCACTGTTACTCGTCTGACTGGGGAATGCTACAGTTAATGGAGCTGAATGAAGTGGGTAGAATTAGAAGCTGCCCATGCAATCAGATTAAGTGTCATTTTATCTGATCTTTAAAAATAAAATTCCAGTTATTTTTGTTGCTGGGGAAAGTTCTCAGACATGCAAATCAGTAAAACTGCCTCGTGTTTCAGTAGAATGTATGCCATGCTAACAAGCAAATATAAAATAAGGAAATTCTTCCCAGATACAGAACTCTGCCTATTGCTTTTGCCAGATTTAAGCTCCACTTGTGGTTATATACCAGTGTTAGATATTCAAATGATAGTGTGGCGATCATTTCAGTAATTTTAACTTCATAGCAGCTCCTGTTTTCTCTGAACTCTGAAACATCTGAGAGAAATCACATGTGCACACGTACCATTCTGTCATATGAACAATGATCTTTGAACACATTTCAGGAAAATGCTATTCCAAATACAGCTTTAAAAACAGCTTCTGTGCAGACAGATTGATTTCTGCCTACTGGTATTTTGTTCTCCTGTCTCTACATTAATAACCGTTGCATTATAGAATGTGAGGGAAAATGGAAGGATGAGCATGAATGAATGAGAGGAATGGAAGGATGAGCATGAGAATGAATTATATGTATTGGAAACCTGAGGATGACACAATGTCCTCGTGGTGATAATCTTTCCAAAGACAAAATTTCAAAACACTTAAGTCTGGGAATTCAGGGCAGGTTTGGCGTGTCCTTTCCCAAATGCATGGCTGGGTGGGAAACTCAGAAATCTTTCTGCAGAGACTTCCTGCTATAGAGAAAGTGCACAGCTAATCTGGTTTGCAGAAATAGATGTAGCTGTTGCTTTACTATGAGAAAACACTAAAGCAGAGGTTTGGAGTAATTCTCAGAATAAAAGATAAAAATAGAATTGAAAAACTGCCAGTTTGCCAGCATATGTGATATCCACATTAGCAAGTAATAAAGGCACAATAGAAACAGACCAGAAGAGCAAAACAATTTATTCTCAACCCTTATGCCTAGACAATCTACTTTTCTAAGATTTCACTTTGGATTACATTTAGTCTGGTCCCCAGATTAAATATCACCCACACATGTGGTTTTACATCAGCCAAAGGACCAGCCATTGGTAGAGACTACAATGTCCCTATCACAGTGTGTAGCAAACGAGGTACAAACCTAGAGCGAAGCTTCTTGTTTAGTTTTCTCCAAGAACTGTCTAGCTCACATATGCCAAATCAATCCACTACACTGGGATTCTCTTCAAAATCATGTTATTTCTTCAAGCCAAAGTGCTAAAGCAGATAACTGTCTTCTCAGACCCCTTTGTTCTCAGACACTATATGAGCCCTAATAGCAATTTCTAGACATTTGACTCTCATTCCAAAACCTGTACTAATTCATTTCTTCCTCTCCCACAAGGATCACACACTACACAGCTGGCACCTCCAACCTCTCCTGTATCCCTTTTCCTGGGCAGTAGGAAGCCCAAGGAATGGAGGGCCTTGCTTGACAGATCTGTTGTTACAACTTGATAGACCTTGCCAACCCTTTTAAGGGGCTCCCATCAAGGGTTCCAGGTCAAGGAATGAATAGTTGCTGGTACTTTTTCAATGTGAACTATAATTCACTTGATTTTTTCTTTATTATGGCTATTCAGCTTTTTAAAATCTGCATACTTAAAATATGATGAAAGATTTAAGGTAAGCAGTTATTTCTTCAAACTGCTGTATTCAGTCTGTGCTGTGTCTGTGTTTACACATTTCCAAATGAATTAACAGCTCATGGTACAATAACCTTAGAAACTAAGTCTTCTTGTAACACAAGCAGAAAAGGCATCAAAGTTTCTTTCGTAATATTCTTCCATAATGTGCCAAGACCTGACCTGATGGGATTGTACCTCCCAAGGCATTCTCTCCCTATTTATTGAGATTATCATCAAGAATGCAGAAACGAACAGCATTTGCTGCGATGAATAAATGTTCCTCTTTTGACAGTAGACTGTTCCTAGCAACTCATTTTACAAAGTCCACAAATTAAGATATCAATGTGAATTCTACCTTAAGGCTGGACCCAAATTTGAAGATAACCCACAGACTATGAAACAATCACAAGGAACTGGATGGCACATGTGATTGCCACTTAAGCCACGTAGTCTGATGTCAATCTCATAATTCAAATCATCCAGTTTGCTGGCCTATCACTTTTACCTTTGCGTCAGCTGGGTTTTGTATAATTCCAGAATCACAGAATCATAAGGTTGGAAAGGACCTCTGGAGATCATCTAATCAACCCCTCTGTAAAAGCAATTCCCTGGATTAAGCTGCAAACATCAGTAGGATAATAGGCCAACTGTCTAGATCATAAATTAATTAGTCTGTGTGATTTTATTCCAGAATCTGGAAGAAAAACAAAGAAGGTAGATGTAAGAGTGGAAATGGTTGAGAGATATTACACAGCTAGGGGATGAACTGTACTTCACTCCCTTACATGAGAAAAGCAATGGACAAAATACCTACATTGATATACCTCCCTTCCTCTGTAAAGTTGAGAATGATTTTGACATTATAAGTGAAAATTTAAACAGAAGAACATAAAGGTGTAACACAACTCAGCATCTGAATGTCTTCTGTTTTTGTTCTTACATTTCGGAATGCCGAAGCCAAGTCAGGTTGCAAAAATGGCTCCTTAATAATGAAATCTTTTTTCACAAGACGAAAAAGGAGAAGATGTATTCAGAAGTACAGAAACCAAACTCTACATAAAAATCAATTTAACATATGAATTCAGTGTAAGCAGATACATGGATAAATGATTGCACTGATAAGTACACACAGAAATTGTGTGAACTATCTCAGCTTTGCTTTTTGAAGGCTTGAAAAAAATGTTTGTTCTATAAACTTGTAACAAAAAAAGCTTGAAAGTTACTTATGTTTGCTTCTTTTTTGGCTAGGATAACTTCATTGCATGAAGTCAGTACAATCTAAGACTCTAGATGCTTTCACAAACCACAATGTCACATTTAAATCAATACACTCAATAGAGAATGTGTAATGCATTGATGCATGTTGCCACAATTTCTAAGAATCATTGACTGCAATGAATGAGTTTTCATTTTTGAGGGAGAAAAAGTTGGAGGGGTGTAGGATTAATAAGCAGCCTCGCTTTTTCATTCTAAAGATGATGTTACCACATCATACCACTGTGAAATACGAAACAAAAATTTTCCACATACCGCAGATCTTTTTCATTACCCATCTTGGCAATCTCCACAAAGCCAAATCTTGTGCAAATCAATATAAGAAAGCAACTGCACATGCTTCACCAGCTTACAGTGCCTCTCAAAGACAAAGTGAGCATATTCACAGCCAGAGGTTTATCTACAGTGGAGCTCCTACCATGAACTGCCTTTGTATTAACCATGATGGGAACCGTTTGCCCACAGCTGCCACACATAACTCCCAGCTAAAGACAATGGCACACTGAATATATGCACTGCTCACTGCTTAGCAGAACTTGCTTTACTCTTGGTCATACAACAAACAACTAAAACCACTGCAGATGGCTTTCTCTTCTCTTCTTTTTTTGTTTTGTTTTGTTTTCCTTAGAGTTTATTATATAGCCCATTCTCTTTGTCACAATATTGAAGGAGAAGTAATTGTTAATATAATTTAACCACTCTCCTCAGTAAAAATGAACCTAATTAGGGTGAAATGGTGTTTTATTCACTGAGAAAGCAGGCGTCTATTCTAAATCCTTTTCAGAGTAAAGCGTGATGACACATTTGGCATTAATTACTTAAGTACTACAATACTTATTTGCAGAACTTACTAGCACTAAAAAGTAATGTTCCTTCTCCTGCCCTGACATCTAGGAACAATCAGCATAACCTGCAGCACAAATTAATTTCCAAGAGCCAGACTGCTTTGGAATATATACTGTTATAAAAAAATCATTTTCTCTTCACACTGAAAAAGCTCATTCCATCTCACTGCCTCCTCTTCCTTCCTGAAATTGCCTTGTTCTCCAGTGTATCCACAAGGCTGCTGGAATTATCATTTGCTTTGCCTGTAACTCATCATATTTCATCTCCTCTTTGAATCTCACTTGCAAGTTTCATCTTCCCTTCTCAAAATTTCCCTTCATGTACATGAAACCTCCAGTGCTCATTTCATCTCTAGACCTCGGTGCTGTTCAGGCAGTTGAGGTAGACGCTGTACCTCAGCACTTCTTACAGAAAATATACAAAAATATTATTCAGGATACTACCATGTCAAAACCTGAAGATTAGGACAACACAGGAAGACATGAGAATAACATTTGGAAAAGAAAACTAAGACCGCTGCAAGATCCCATCTGTTACCAGCAAGCTGATTCTATCCACAAGCAAGAGAACACTGTGGTTAACAGATGACAACAAGCATGACTCTAACACTGAGGTTTTTTAATTCCTGTGTTTTTAGTTGGCTGTTTTCCATTTTTTGACAGCATATAGCTGTAGAAATACTGGTTATAAAAGAAAAACTCTGCACAGTTCCAGGTGCCACCTAGCAATCCTATGCTGAAATGCAGATCTTAAACCACCGAGTGATTACAAACTATACTGAAAGAAAACTGCCCTTGAAATAACTGCTCTCACAAGCTTGCTTCCTTTTCCCAGCCTGCAAGTAATTCAAAGAATGAAGGTGGTACCACATAGACATGGTTAACTTCAAGTATTATGCTTGATCAAAAAAAATGCAAAATTTATCAAAATGCCTCAACAATCACTGTAATAATTGTCAAGAAAATCAGCAAAGCTCATGCTTTCACATGCCTCTTCAGGACTAATGTGTATTACCCAGTGCACCCAAAACCCTCAGTGAATCCTCATGGATTCAGCACAGATACTGCTTTTGCAACATACTGCTTCTCTTTTTTTCTGTGTTGGTCTCAGAACTTTTTTTCTCTACTTTCAAAGCACAAAGAGCTGCTGACTGACATTCTTCTTGATAAACTTGAACATATTTTGAATTAAGCACAGCAATGCTCAATTAATTTATAGCAATTTCTATAAGCAAATTATTATTAGATTCGCTGTCACTTAAGTTAAAAAGATATCTAAACTTAGTTGTTCTGTACTATTTTATGAAGACAAACCTAGGTGTTTTTTTTTTTGTACGTGTTTGTGTGGTTGTTTTTTTTTTTTTAATGAACTATTTTTAAAAAACCAACAAAAAGCATTTAATAGCCTTTGCTAGGATACGAGTTCACGAGCTGGATACAGAGCAACAGATGAATAAATGAGACAAGTGACTGGTCCCTATGCCAGGATATGTGAAACAATGAGAACAGTGAATCTTAATAGTAAATCAAACATGCTAAGCTGGCTTGCAAATATAAACCTTTTACAGGAGCCATATAAATTATTAAAGCAACAAAGGCATTCCTCATCTTTCCAAGTTTAACTACAAGTGTGCAGGATTCCTAACAGCACAACATGATTTGCAAAAAAATTTAAAAACTTACAGATGCTGCCAGGCTTCCATAATATCTTCCCGCTGGTGGGAAGAGAATCATCCCTCCTGATTTTTACAGACTGAGACTCATTACTTTGATCAGTTCATGCCAGAGGTTTACAATCACCAGAGCTATTTCTAACAGCTTCTTTTGCAGAACCAAGTTTGGTGTTTCCTAAGTACATACAGAAACAAAAATCAGATACATTCTCTGTTGCAATCTTTCAATCTTGTTTTTTCTTTTTCTTTTTTCTTTTTCCTTGGCAAGACACCAGAAATATTTTTGAGGAAGAAAACCAGGCTTTAAAAATACAACTATAAAAGTCAGACTAGGCTGTATATTAAAAATAGGTTGAAAAAATAACTGCATCAAACCATGAATTTGCTCGAACCTAGAACTTGCAAAGTATTGTACCTAAATTGCACAACTCATTGCTTCTGGTCACTTTTAGACTTCACAATAGATAAGATGCAGCCAGGAGACATCACATATATGGAAATAATACACACCAAAATGGGATGCACTTATAAAATGTACGTGAAGAACCACTGGTTTTTCAGTTTACCTTCCAGTATAGATTAAGGCACTCCCTAAAAATTATTATGGTCTAAACCTTAGACAGGGTATAATGAGTACAAGAAAAGAAGAAAGAAGCAGCTGTTACAAAATATAATGGATAATATAACACAGAGCATGTATCACTAGTAAGTACCTGAAGGAACTCCTATCAGCAAAAATACACATACATGGCAGTCTCATTGAGGTGCCTATCAAGTCTCTAGGAACTAAGCACTCTTGATAGGTTTTATGCAATACAGAATTAGGAAAAAGAAAGTAAATGAATGAAGAAAACACTTCAGAGGCAGTGAAAATAAATAAAATGACATTTCAGAGTAGCAGAACAATGGAAGAAAAGGGAAAGGAAGGGGGAAAAAAGGAATGATTATTCTAAAGCTTCCTTCTCTGTCATGGTAGCTCTATTGCATTCCTTATCAACCAGAACCACATGGTCAGATTTGATTCCTTCTTCATGCACCAGGACTAAAGAATCAGAAGAATGCCACTTATTCCTCTCGGCTCACCACCACTGCTCAGATCCAGCTGGCCTCCCAAAGCCAAATCACCTTTTCCTCCTGGAATTTATTTGCTGTTTCCCAAAGCCGTATCATACACAAGAGGCCAAGATCACCACTTGAATATCTTTGCTGACATTAACAGTTCTTTGATGTTTCTGGTTTTGTCTGTTCACTAATATTTTGACATAAAAGCCTGCAGTTTTGTCCTAATTGCATATGTGTACACTTAAGCCCTGGAATTTGCATTCCTGTGTGAGCATTTCTATTCAAAAATTCTTTATCTCAGTAATTCGCACCAAGATGAAAGAACAAATTTTCTCAGGGGCCACTCTGAAGTGAATCTTAGTCAAGAGTTCCCTATATCCAACAGAACAGAAGAGCAAGCCAGTGGTGTGTTCAGGGCTCCCTTTATTAACGAGGGCCCTCCTTCCACTGTCCTTGTGGAAGCTGTCCAGTTTTCTATGAGAATACACACACCATATGTCATAGCACAAAGACCTCCTCCTGCTGACAGATACCTTGCCTCCTTCCCAGAGAGCCCCAACTCTTACTGATATGCTATCTCCTTTTTTTTCCAGGTGTAAAACTTGGAGAAAAATGGCTGATTCTGTATTATTGTGTTCCACTGAAAAACCAGAGGACTCTTACTAACACTTAGAAGTTATTTCAGTGAGAAAACTGTTCCTCCTCAGAAGAGGTATTCAAAGAATGAGTGATCTAGCTTTCATTTTGGAGTAGCAAATGCATTACACATTGTGATGACCATTTTAGCAACTGTGTGTAGCTCATCTATTACATTGTTAATGTTTTGTCTTCAATCTTATACTGACATAGCATCTCTCCCATAGCTCAAAAAAAAACCTACCAAGAAGCACTAATTTACTGACCAATAGCAACTGAGCAATGCCAAAATGTTCAGTCTCTCACATGAGAACACTTGCCAGAGTCTTCAGACATATGAAATACTTTCTGTAGGCTGTGATGTCTGCCATAAATACACTGTCAGAGCAAGGTCATCCAAATCAAAACCAGAAATAGAGGAATGGTGGCAAAAAAAATGTTAAAAACAATTATAATACACATGTTCTTTTCCCCTTAGGACAAAACGATTCTCGTTGTGTTCCTTTTTGTTATGCCAGAAATATTTAACTGATTCATGATTCGTGGTGTAAATTCATAGGTCAGTTTCTGTTCCTGTTTTTTTTATAGTTCATTTTATGTAACATACAGACTCATTTGAACTGAAGCAGAAGTATTATGATAACCAGTGTTTCTTCATCTCTAAACCTGGACTACAATAAACTCATGTGAGAGTGGGGGGACGCAGTTTCCAGAAAATATGTTTAGGAAAGTTTCAGGATGAACCGAGATGAACCTCTGGTGTTGTTTGTAAATGTCATCGCTTTGCTTCAGGAGACTGAAGCAGATATTTCCACTACAGAAAACTAAGGGAACAGACTGTTTTCTATCTTAATGTCATCACTAGAGGGAAGTGAAATCCGAAAGGAGACAAGTGAAATCGAGGCAATGATTGATGCACAGAGGCAATTCACCATAGAAGATAAAGATCATTCTGCTGGCAGGGCTAAACGGGGAAGCAGAGGCAACCCTTAGTGCTATCTATAGTCAGCCCTAAAGTGGGAAGAGACAGAAACAGCTGGGTTCACAAGAGGTCACACAAAAATGTCACTTCTCAGTTTCAAGAACAGTAGTTCCACAGTGGCAGGACTGCATGCTTGAACAACCCCTAAAGTCAAAGTCAGCCGAAGTTACGGAGTTTGGAGCTCATTTTTTTTCCTACAGACAAGCATGCTATTGCTTTTTATATGGGAAAAAAAAAGAAAAAAGAAAAAAAGAACCCTAACAAGAAGCAAATTTCAAAATCTCAAGCATGGGTACTCATGGAAACCAAAGTTTAAACAGATCAGTAAACAAGAGAGACAATGACCTGATTTCCACCCTTTATAAATAGGGCCACACCTCAGCACAATGATTTTGTGTCAGTAACTGGGGGTGATGACAGAACTTTGTAGTTCAGTAAGTGCAATGCACTCAATACACTGGAAGTAGGGTGGAACATCACTTCACAAAATTCTCTTCAAGATCTTAAAAGCAGCCAGCTGGGAGCTTATCACGCATATTAAGGCTGCAAATTAAATACAAGCCTTCCACAGAATCACAGGCATTGGAAGGGATCTCAAGAAACCACTGAGTCCAACTCCCAGCCTGGCCAATGGCACGGCCACTGTCATTGCTCTGGTCACAATACCAAATAATTCATAACTAGAAAAGTGAGAATTGTTAAATTGCCTGAAATAGACATACCTAATACATAGTTATGTGGATAAACACAGGAAGGAATACAACTTTGTTAGGGGTGTTTCTGTGGGGGCTCATAAACAGTAGTCATCAACTAAGCTATTTCTCGCTGATGGAAGTATTCTAGCTCCTTCAGAATTAATATGCAATTCTTTGTCCTGGAAGGTCGACTTTAATATTTCTATGTTCTTATAATAATTTACTGCTCCTGAGATTGCAACATTTTTTCATCCTGATGAAACAGCTCAATTGGAAAAGAAAACATTCATTTTTACAACAATTTCTCAACATGTTCTGAAAAGATCTAAATTGCAGATATAATAGAATGAATCTGCCACAGAGATGTGGACAACAATCCAAACTTTAACTGGCAAGTGTTTGACTGTGTTGGGCACATTTCTCTCTCTCCCGGAGCATCTTTTGGTTATAAAGCACCAGGAGAGAAATCATAGCAATTATGGACATCTTCAGCCAGCTCTGATATTGGGAAAGTTTCCAAATCAGCATACATGTTGCCAGTACAACACATAAGCATCCTGTACCTCTTTTTTGTTGGAAGTAGACCAAGAGGCCTGCTTAATGCACAACTACATTTCAGAAATTACTGCTCCTCAGCAACAAACGCTACAGGAAAACTTTGTGTGGAAATTCACAGCCAGAATGGGAGACACCAGAACACACATCTGGCAGAACAACAATCCTTAAATCTTTGCACATAAAATACTTAATGCTGTTTGTGCTGTGAATGGATGAGTGCTTGGGGAATAGATGAGAATAAGAAACTGGAGTTATATTAATAACAAGCTGATTAATCATCTTAACAGCCAAAAAACTCATAACAGTAAGTAGAAATGATAGCTACGCTCTGATTTTTAGCATGTGCCAGAATAATGCTGGTGTGAAGTAACAAAATGAAAGGAAACATCATTGTCCTGACGAACATGTTTTACTCCTGCGTAGTACTATTTATTCTGTATCATTAATCAAATTAGGCTCCTTCTTAACTTTCAAAAGAAAAATAAAAGACAGCAAAACAAGACAAAACAGATATTCTCCCAAGGCCAAAAAGGACGGGATTAAAAATACTCTCATCCAACCTACACATGATTAAACATTCCTTGAATGTTTGTCAGTATGAACAGAATTTCAGAAATTGCCCAACAGCTGTAATGCAAACAAAAATCATGTTTTCCATCCTGAAATAAGGAGGTACACGTGTTGCAAGACCTCACAGACCTACTTAATGTTCTGTTGATTCCTCTAAATATAGGTGGTTTGCCTTGTTCTCAGACTTATCTAATGTTCATGTCTATTCACCCCTTGTTCTTTCTGCCAGATTTGACTAATCTATTTTAATTTGTATTATTGACATATACTAATGCATGCATATATCAAATTATTTATAAATAACATGCTCTGTCCCACATTACTGACAATTTTGAGGCAATTAAAAGTTGAAACAGTTCATACTTTTACGTAAACTCATGGTCTGGATAGATATTTTAGGTCTTCTCAACCATTCATTTCTCTTCCATGAAGGGAAAAGGAAGAAGAGAGGAGACTCTATTACACTAAAATTATTATCAAAGAAAAAAAAAAAAAAAGGAAAATATGTTTTCAGTAATGAAAACATACCTTTAAGTCTAGTCAGTTGGTACACTGGCATAAGTTAGCAAACAAAACATGAAACAATTCCACTTAATAAAGCTAATTTTTGTTAGGAGCAAATGTAGATTCTATGTGATGAAAAAGAAACTGACCAAAGCTGAATAGACCTGTATACTCCCCTGCAGGAAAGATATTCAACTCATTTATATACATGTAAGGAAACTTCCTTTTGTTTCTTTTCATGGAATTCTATGCAATGAGAAATGAAACCATTTTTGGTAACAAGGATAGTTGATAGATGACTGCATCATCCTATAAACACATGCATGAACACATTTCTGTGAACAATTATATTTTGAGTACGTATACTTCTGTAATATTTGCATAGAGATCTATGTAAATAAATACAGACTGATCCACAAGATAAGGCTCCAAATCTATTGAAGCAGGTAGTGCAGTCTATATATTAACCACATTTACAGAATCAGAGCACATGTTCTCAGTAACATGGCTCGGTATAGCATGTAGCTCTTTGATTATGATTTATTATTGAATATTGACTTAAAAGAGGCTTAGCTTTGAAACAAATGAACAAACAGAAAATATAAACACAAAGAAGATAAACTCTTTAGACACTGAGGTAAACAAGGTAAAGCATTTAATTTAAAACATTTTGGGGGCAACCTGAACTAGAGAATGATATGCTTGCCTATGTCAGGAGGGTTGAACTAGGTCACCATTAAAGGTCCCTTCCCATCCAAGCCATTCTCTGATTCTAGGATTTTGCTGCTTTGAACTAAATTTTGATAGGCCCGGATTACCATTTGCATACCGGGATACCAAACCCCAATCAAAACCGTCCGTCTGTGAAAAGCATGAAAATAAGTTTGAGCACTAAGCAGAAACTACTGGTAACATAGGAAATTAATTACACCTTTCTCCAAAAACTTGTTGGCTTTCCATATTTGGCCAGGATGAACAAAGTCCCCTATTCCATCTGAGCAGTTTTAGCACCGCTTCCAAACGAGGCGCAGGAAAACCTCACTTACCAGAGCTGACCACGGAGTGGTGCTATGGGAACGAATATGGATTTATTTAGTCCTCGATGGCTCTGGGCTATGGTGAAAAGCTTTTGCGGAGAGAAGAAAGCTAACAGAAGGGAAAAAAAAAAAAAAAAAAAAAAAAAAGATTAAAAAAAAGAAAAAGTCAGCCTGCTTTCATCCAAATTGATGGCAGAACTGGCATCGTGGCTTCTTATGAAAAACATGTTTTCTCTTAAGCTTTTTAAGTTGGCCAGCTTTGAAAACAGTAAAATGCAAGAACAGCCATTGGAGGACAAAGTGTCCTCAGCAAGGATCTGCACCATCACTGAAAATCATTGGGTTAAGCTGTCTAGAAAGTAACCCCATACTATATTCACACAGAAGCATAGAATCATAGAATATCCCAGGTTGGAAGGAACACATTAAGGATCATTGAGTCCAACCCCTGGTTCCACACAGGACCACCCAAAAATCAGACCATATGTAACCAAAGTTCACTCAATGCATTCACCATATTCAGCAGTGCTATAGTGTTGGCTCTGTGCTTGCATTGGCCTAATGCACCTGCTTGACTGCAGAAGTTCATGTGGCTATAAATAAAGCCGGCTGTGAGACTGCGTGCCAGCCTCATCACTCGTTACTCATTAAAACATAAGGGAATCAAAGTATGTACACATATGAGCATGTAGTAATGCTTCTTCTTTTGTAGTGTTGGCCTACAACGTCATATGCAGATGTCAGAAGGCTGGCAGTGGAGGCTGAACCTTCCCAATATCCCATTCCATGTTGTTGCTGTGGGACAGATGGCAGCAGAGGGGCAGTGTGACAAAATGGCGTCTGACAAGAAAGTGCGGATGGAGCAGACGGGTGGCACTGAATTCCTCCTCCATGCAGAAATAATTGCAGCCACTGACATTCACTGATGCCTGCTGAACGTTTATAGAGACCAACCAGTGGATGTGAGCACAGCGAGGTGGTGGTGGTGCGTTTCAGCAGTGCTGTCAGTGACACTGGGACACCTCTGCTGGAGCAGGTTTGTTATAAGCTCGTACGCAGGCTCTGGTTCATCCCTGGTGAAAATACATAGCTATTGGTGGTGCCTATGTGAAAAAGCAGCGCTTCGTAGCTGAGAATTTGCTCTATCAAATAATGTTATTGTGCTCTTTGTATCTGTTGTTTCCAGGGAAGTAAGGAGACATTGCTTTCGTTGCAACCCACCAATATGACTTTCAGTACCTTTTAGAGGTACCAAACCTAAGGGCCGTGCTGCCCAAGGCGGCACTGGGACCTCCGGGCTCGCTTCGGCACCAATTGCAGCTCTTGGGCCCCGCCCCCTTCCACGTTCTATCCGCTGATTGGCTGCCTCTGCTCCTGCAGCGCGCAATTGGCGGCCGGACTGGTCGCCATGGTGACAGAGGACGCCGTGCGGCCCGGGAGCGCCCGCCATCATGGCTGCCTACCGGCCCGGGGTGCTCATGGGCAACTGGAAGGAGGAGGCGTGCCTGGAGGAGGTGGGCGAGCAGCGGGGCCTCCGCTCCAACCTCCGGGAGCCTCGCCTGCCTCTTCCTCCCGCGGTGCTTCCCCCAGTTCTGTTGAAAGCCGACGTTGCAGCGCCGGGTAACGCCGTGTTCCCTCTTCTCAAACAGGAGCGCCTGAGGGACTTCATGCAGAAAAGAGAACGGGGAGAACTCCTAATGCAGAAAATCAACAGACTGAACGATAATCTCTTAAAGAAGGTCATTTTTAAAGGTTTTGTCAGACAGCGACCCTGCAGGGAACGACAGAAGCTGTTTGTCGCCATTCCCAATGCTAGCATTTGATACCTAAAACACTCCAGGTGCCAAATTCGGATAATTCAGTACAAAATCCGGTGTGTTTTGGCTTAGGTGCAGCTGTCGGTGTCTAAGGATGGATTCGTTTGCTTTGGAGACACGGTGATGCTCCTGAGCCCGGGCAAGGAGCCCTCAGTGCAGCGTGACGTTGAGGCACGCGGTGAGCTGACGCTGGCGGTTAACCTGGAGGAGGTGTCCATCTACTCGGCTCTGGCTCTGCACCCACCCTGCGCGCTGAGCGCCGTCACCACCGCCAGCCCTGTGGGGAGGAACACATTCTGTGTTTTAAGGTTTGGTAACTTCGTCCTTCACTAGGAGAGCGGTGAGGTGCTGGAACAGGCTGCCCACGGAGGTCGTGGTCCAAGGCCAGGTTGGATGGGACAGCCCGATCTGGTTTTAGATATGGAGGTTGGCAGCCCTGCCTGCGGTGGGGAGGTTGAAAGGTTGAAGCTTGATGACCCTTGAGGTCCCTTCCAACCCAAGCCGTTCTATGATTCTTTTTCATAGTTTCTTAGGTTTTCAGTGACGTCAGCTTTTGGTATCTTATTCTGAGAGATGTGCAATGAATTTTGCTAAAATACAAATGAATTTGAGTAAGATTAAATTATTTAAGAAAGATTCTAAGTTCAGCCTGATTCTGCTACACATATTACTGTGAATAATTTCAAGGAAGTTTAAATCAGCACAGCACTTGTGTGATAAAAGAATCCAATTCACTGGATCATTTGGTAAACTTTGCATTAAAAACTCTGTTTTTAACGTGGTCTTATTTCATCTGTATACAAACACGTCCAAATGTCAGTAATACTATTTGTTCTTGTGAAAATAATGTCTCTGAAGCAGAAATTTGAGTCAAAGTGGACAGTGCTTCAGTTGTCCTAAAAAAGACCCCTCCATCAGAGTGTTCTCTCTCTCAAGGACACATTTAACTGCAGCTGCTCGTGGGAGAAGTAACAGAACAAGTCCCCGCTCTGCCTTAGTGCATGTATTTAAGTATAACAGCAGTACACAAGTGCACAAACTAACCCTGACTGATCAAAATGCTTTGAATTAGACACAGTAAAGAATTTGGAAGCCAATTTAGGTCTTCCAGAAATGCAACCAAAGTATTTTTGCTCAGCTTCTGTCTGATCCTTGAGTCACTGACACTAACCGCTTTCAGGGCTCTCATTAGCTGACCATAGGTTTTATCAGCTACACAAGTTACTCTGAATATACTTAGAACAGCCTGGCATTTAATTCAGTGATCCTTTAATTTAAAATACAGAAATCGTTCTGAAAATACAGATATATCAGCATGTACATTGATGTAATAAACCCGATTACTAAATGTCAACGTGTCATCAACAGCATATGATGTTAAGCTACAGGCAAACGCTGTTCTGCTTCCAGTCCCTGATTTTTTAGGTGCTTGTAATTAAGTGTATTCACAAAAGTAATTTGTGAAACATCATTTCTGTAAACAAGAACTTAAAATTCTAGAAAATTTGATATATTTGAATTTCTCATTGTTCTCTTTACAATTTTAACAGCGTTGATGGAGAATCAGTGGGTGAACCTGTTAAATTTGGGCAAAAGTTTGGTCTTGGAACAACAGGAGGGTTTTCTGATCCAATGGTAAGGAACAACGTTGCGAATGGCAATTGATGATGTATACTGATAGTGTGCATTTAAGCACTATATATATCAAATTGCACAGTGGTTCAGTGTCTTAGCTTTATAGAACAAATTCAGAATCATTTGCAAATCAAAATAAATAATATATATTGAGAAAGTTTATGGGGCTTGTCTGAGATCAGTTGTGCAGTCCAAGAGGACAGTGACCCAGAATGATGGGTAATGCAGATTTTAAACAAGGAAAAAGAAAAAAAGAAAAAGGAAAAAAAATCCAAGAAGAAAATTTTGTTTCTTGTGAAGAAAAAATACAGTCTGTGTATGAAGTAACAAACCAGGGGAGATTTCTATTACATGTGAACGTTGTTTCCCTTTACAAGTCAGAAGGAAAGCAGACATTTGATGCTCAAAATAAATCACGTCAACTATGATAAAATTTTCCCTCTCAAGTTTGTTACTTGGATCTGAAGGAGTCTCTGGAATGTAAAATCAATTTTCAGTTAATATTCACCGGTCTACTTCATGAATTTATCGACATTACAGAATCTATTTTACTGTTTTGAAATGCGTAGCTTTAGTTTGGCAGACTGTTCAGAAGCAAAGGGATTTTTTTGTGCTGGTTTTTCTTTTTTAAATTACATGTCTTTTTCCTTCTATATTTATGCATCCTTCATGTATATTTTAATCTACAGTTATATCTAGCAAGTGACCATAAATCATTTATGAGGTTTGCCAAAAAATCTTACCTTCAACAAGTATTTTTGACAGATGAGCTTTCCTATTTGACGTGCTGGCAAGCAAACTTCTTGGATCCACAACTGCGTCTTGAATATGAAGGATTTCCCGTTCCTGTAAGTCATTAAAATGGAAATAAAAAGTATTGAGTATTTAATTGTCAAAGTAGACTGAAACAGAAGAACCATTTATCAGGCTTTACCCTTTTTATTTGAAGACTATGGTGTTCACATTCCTTCCCCTATCATTTATTTCCATCGTAAACGTCATACCTGTGCTGCAGACACTGGTTAAATTCATTCCTTTTTTCCATTAGGCATCTTTTACATCCATCTACCTGCAGTATTTCTGCTGAGAGAAGCAGGTGGGAATATGCTGCTTAATGTATCAATACCTGGGAATAACTTGGTTTCACACAGAGGGAACTGATCCTCTAACCTACTTGTAACCTACTGCAGGGAACCTGCTTTATCAGGAAGGTTGAACTTGATGATTTCCAGAGGCCCCTTTCAACCCTCATGATTCTGTGAATCAAGGCATTGGAAAAAATGAGTGATTTTCCAAATATGTTTCTTTAAGTTGAAGCAGCTGAAGTATATTCCACATAACAAGTAAGCTTCCTGAAGTGCTGGGCATATAACAAAATATCATGGATATAATCATTCTCAGAACTGACAGTACAAAATATCTCACTATCAATCTACAGCACTCTGAGAGTGATATACAGTCATGCATACTTCTATTCAGTAGTAATCAAAGCATTCACCTTGAATAGGTATTGTTAGTTTAAAATATCTATCAAGTGTATTCTTTTTGTGTGTGTGTATGTGTATTTTATTTTGTTTATGTTTCCTTTTTCCCAGGCAAACTCTAAACTGATTATTACTCATTGTCATACTAATAGAAGTTTAGCTGTTCCAAGGAACTTTTGGACAAGGTGAGAATAATTTATAACTGGCAGTGATATGCTTAATGAGACATCAGCTCAGTGCATCCAGAATCACTGAAAAAAGTCAAATAATTCCTTCAGGAACACACTGAGGAAATGGCAAAGAATGCAGGATGCACATTCTTCTTTTCCCCATTTTAATTCTTGTGTTGTGTTGTGATGCTGCAAGCAAGCATCTCTGTCTTACTTACTTTTTTCTTTCCTTTTTTTTCCTTTATATTATCACATCATACTCCCAGCTTTCTGTAGTGTCTTGGTAGTTCTCCCTCTGAATATCCTGAGCAATTATATGTATATGTATATATATTTTTTAAGGAAAAATTGCTATGCTAAGAACTCAATAGAAACACACCACATAAAGCTATATTTCTTATATCCATATAAATCTCATAACAAATTAATGTTAATCCAACAATTTGACTTAACATGCATGTATTGAAATAAAGTTGATTAAGTGTTATTAAGGAGTAACCAATTGTTTCTCATTACATTTCAGGCTAAATTTTACTGTGATTTTGTATCATTTTTTTGAGGATGAAAAAGTTCTCTAAGGCTGAAAGGTTGCAATAGTTTTTAAGTAACCAGAGTCATCTTCATGAGAAAACCTTCAACATCTTACAGCTAATGCACACTTGCTGAATGCATACATACTTATTCTACACCCTGTCGTCCCCCCCCTTTTCTTTGACTTTGCAGGTCTTATTTTGGAAGGGAATATGAAGTAATTTGTCACACTTACCTGGACTCCCATCGAGTCGAAGAAGACAAGAATTACTGGGTAATAGTTACAGGAAATCCTGGTGATGAGGGTGGTACAATGCTCGATAGACCTGAGCCTCAGCCAGGAGGAACAGGAAAGAATGAATTTCATGAAGAGATGAAGAACGTAAAAATCCCAGATTACAACTGACAGAGATTGCTTAGATTCTGATTCTTATTTTTCTGTTCAGATTTTAGCATTATAAATATTTATTTTAAAAAGAGACATGAAAATCTACCATTATTAATTTTATACAATCTCATTAATTCATCATTTGTGGATGGCAAGAAGATGAGTAACACACACATGCACAACATCAAAAAGCTCACGAATCAAGAAAAGCTCATTTTCCTACTTTCACATTCTCTGGTGGCAAAAGAAGTTGGAACACAGTGAATTGAATTGCACTCAATTACTGGCCTTCTGGGTGTATTTAACCAATGCTTCCTATCCCAAATCAGCGTCACCGTTTTGAAAAGAGTGAGCATACATTTTCCAAAACAGTAAAGACCAAACTTATGTAAGTTATCATGGGATGCTTTGACATCTAAAGATTGGTCGAAAGAAATTAGGTGGTTGAGCTTGTTTCGCACTCTATCATGAGAAAGGAGAAAGGACTACCTGCACTGCTGGAAAATGAACAGGATTGAATCAACAATTCCTGATGCATTTGTTCTAATACAATTTTAAAACCACAGATTTTTCAGAGCTTATATCACCTTTTTTTTCTTTTGCAACTTTTTTTTTAAAACACTTCTTAATATAGTCCACACGATGGCACCACATTCTTTTAAACACTGTGATTATTGCCAGCAGGATTATTGCTACATGTGTTAAAACAACCCGAATCATTTACATTCCACTGAGTCCTTGATACAATGCCACTAAAGAACCAGATTGAATCAAGCTCAAATTCTGGGCTATGAGGTGTGAGTGATTTTTTTGTCATCTTTTTAGAAAATAAAATCAGTTTAAGCAATAAATGTAGACAGAATAATGTACAACAGTGTGCATTGTGTGCTATCAATTTCTTAAACAAAACGGATTGGAATATTAATTTGTAACCAAAACATACTTAAGTATCTTTAGGAACTTTTTCATTCAGTTTCTCTGTAAAGATAGGAAACCTGATGTGCAGTAAATGATGGATATTTTTATAGTGACACTGTTACTACTTACCCCAGTTTACAGAGGTTAAGATTCCACACGTTTTCATAATAGACTGACATAATTCTACATTGATTTTGGAGGCAGTAAACTAGAAAAAAGCAGGCTGCATGAATACACTGCAGTGTTTCTAATTTGACAGTTGTGGGACATTTATCGCTAATCACAGGCTTTAATATAAAAGACTGAATATTAACACGAAATTTAAACACTCCAGTGACTGCCACTTAGAGACACAGTAGGGTCTAATTGACAGGGTAATGGAGATCTGAACCATGTCATTGTGGAAACTAAGGGTGTGTGTTATATTTTGATTGTCCCAGTTTTGCAATCCAAGAACTACGGGCAGTGATGCTTGCCTCATTTGTAAAGCACTCTGACATATACCAACAAAAAGCACAATCATGCATTAGGAAAGCTTTCATGCTTCTTCCAAATTAGACCCAATGAGGATAGATCTACAAAGTACATTGTGGGCAGATAAAACTCACTTTCAGGCAGCTCAAAAGCCGTTAGCATGAAGTTGATTCTGAGCCATTAGTTCCTGTTGAGAGGCAGGGTGCATTATTTTAGATTTAGTGCTGTGCTGATATAGCATTTTGGAGGTACAGGGAGAATTCAGATCTGTATGTTTTGCTGTATGGATGCATGCTAGCGTCCATAATATTGAAATGAAGAAGAGGTAGAGAATTCAAAGAGTCAACAAAGACAGTTAACTGATAGTTAACTGACACAGAGGTGACACTGGAAAATAAAAATCCGCTACCCATCTGCCTTTTCACTTTCCCTGCTCTTCTGCACATTCACTCAACTCTCATTTCTCATCACATCCCTTCTCCTCTGCCATGTCATATTGTTCAACCTTACTGATTTGCAATGGCTATGATGTCCTCTTGTAGCACCCAGGCCAAGACCCCACTCTCTCTCTCTACAACCATCAGTACTTTCAGAGACTGCTTTTCTATTTAGTGAGGTACTGTTTTGGCTCAGCTGGCTCATCAGAGGAGGAAGCCACGTGCAGGCTTTGTAACTGGATAAAACATCTGAAGGGAAAAAAAAAAAAAAAAGACTATTAAAATTAGAAATTCCACATAGCAGTGGAAGAAAGTATCCAAGCACTGGAAACTTGGGTGGAGTTGACAGGTGAGAGGGTGATTTTGATAACATCTGTGCCCATTCACCCTAAATTAATATTGCACAACCACTGCAATTTGGGGTGGAGGAAACGTCCTTCTAAAATCTTCTTTAGAAACACTTAGATGTATGAAAACTCAGCTGGGAAGGCCACAAAAGAAAAATACATAAAGTACAGAATATGAAAGACATCAAATACAGGTGGAACTTAAGAAATCTTTGTGTCATTTTGTCAGCTCCATTTCTCAAAAGCTATAGGCTTTGGCCCAGGTGTTGCCCTCCCCCTTACGTTCTATTTTTTCATCAGCCTTGTGTATGGAGGGTCTGTGATGAGTTTACACCCTTTTCTTCTTCTTCTTTTTTTATTCTTCTGGTTGGTAGGCTGGCACAAGGCAGCACCTTTAATACAAGAGAACAAAACATCAGTGCTGTGCTAGAAAGCATTGCCAGATAGATATCTGATTAGATGAGGTATCTCTCAAGATGTTTCCATGTTTTTGTCCAGGAGGTCTCAAAGTGCAAAAGAATAGGCACAAACATTAGAAAATGCCTGATGACATTAATACCCACATTTGCTGATGAAATTAACTCATACCCTTACATCTCTGCTGTATGTTTATATGAAAAACTCAGAGAGCTCATTTCCCAACATCTGCTAAACGCTGCCTTGTGTGGTACGTCAAAACAAAATGAAACAGACCATCCAGTTACAGGCCAGCTAGTATATATGTTTCTATAATGCTGGTCTTGTTTTAATTATAGGTTCCTTGGGGCAGGGACCGTATCTTCATCTTTTTTCCAAATACGAACAACTAAGGCAGAGACATTCACTATGCAATAGCCTAAAGCTGTTATTAAATTGGTTGAACGATGACAGGAAATTGAAGTAGACCTGGTGCAAATAACCAGAGATACAGGCACATGAAATCTACACATAAAACAGCGCCAAGTAGTAAACTCTCGGTGTGGGGTACAAAGATGCAGCTGCCCAAGTGAGTCTGACGTTAATAGGAGTTGCTAGGAGAAGAGCCCACAAACCACAGCGCTGTCCCTGTGGGTCTGACAAACCCACGTTGGGAAATAAGAATTACATGTGCCAGTATTTATTTTTCTATATATATTTAGTTATTTAATTATACGGCGTACCAAATAAAAATAACTAACCAGCTTTTAGCTTAAGTCCAGAAGTGGCACCAGTCCTGAGAAATTGAAGTGCTGTTTCTGTGTCTTGTTTGTGTTAAAACTGTTAGCACTTGGGTGATGTATGCCTGTGAAGATCTCCATCTGACTATGAAAATCCCTTTCAATAATGGCATGTAGCTATTTCTGAGAATATTTCAAATAGAATGTATAAAAACGTTACATCCCAAGCAGAACGAAAGCAAGAAACAAGTGAATAAGCAAAGCTCTGAAAAAAAGCTGGAGTTATCTTTTTTTATAAGCAACATTTTAATAAAGCTTAAAACTTTTAAAATGCTATTTAGCATGGATTATTATTATTGTTTATAAAAAATGAAACACAGCAGTTTGTGAAATCCATATTGGATAGCAATTTCTATTCTTCCTCCCTGGTTTTCAACCATTCCTCTCTTGCCTGGGCTTTCTGTCTCTTCTGTATCCTGAAGAAACAACCAAGCAGTTGTTTGGGGAAAAGTTTAAGGTTCATCAGACTTTCCGGTCTTTTTGCTGACAATTTTGGCAGCACCAGTTCAGCCAGAACACCCAAGATGTATTATAGTCTTGCAAGCAGCCAGTGAATTTAACTGAATGTGAAAATCATCATATTTTGAATATAAATGTATATACATACATGTATATATATACACAGATTTATAAAAATAGAAATGAATTAGCATTATACACAAAAACCCATACTGAATACTTCAAAGCTGACACAGCAATAGCACGTAGCTCAGTGCATGAAAGAGACCTATCTCTCCTCAGCTAAAAATATTAACTGGTTTCTTTTGAAACTACCTGAAATAATTGGTTCTTTCAGCACAATTTTGAGTGGTCCTTGGTATATTAATATTCAAGCCTGCTTATAAATGACTTCACATCATCTGTTAATCCAGAATAACGCTCCCGCTACACTTTATGCTTTCACCTTGTCCACCTTTTTTTCCATCCCTTTCCCCTTTGTGCTTGCTGCACAAAACCAGTTGACCTCAGGTTCTACTTGTGGCTGTGAAGTTGCTCAGAGACAGGCCAGTGTATGAGGTTGAGCTCTTTGTTCCTCCTAAACCAGTCTCTTTAGAACATGTTGACACGTTGAGTAGACAGTCTGCGTGCTCAATAATTCGTAATTACAACAAAAGTGACCTTTAATCTTAGTGGCTTAAATTTCGTGATAAAGCCCTTGTTGTGTTTTTCAAATTTGCTGCCAAAAGGGCAGACAAAAATTTGTTCTTCAAAACTTTGAATTTGAAATGCCAACTATTTCCATATTTCAATGAAATATTGAAATGCCATATTGAAATGCCAACTTTAGATCAAACATGGAATTCTGGCAAGACTGGCCATACTGAAAAGAAACAGTTATGGCCAGTAAAATATTTTGGACCTGAAATAAAAAAAATCAGGATCTTATTTTCTTTTTTCCCCCACCTCTTGTGGCACTGGTAAAGTGGTTTTTCTGGAGCCCCAAGCAGGTACAGTAGAATCCATCAGCACTCAAATTCTTTCACAGAATGGACAATTTGAAAAAGAACTAAAGACCACGTCTCAACCTGTTGTCTGGAGAGGGGAAGCCAAGCAGGATAAAATGGGAGACTGGGGAATAAAACTGCAAACAACAGTTAAGCCCAGCTTAGCAAGTTCTTGAAGAAAGTGGCCAGCCGTAAGGTCTTCAGTGAGCCCAGAAACGAGCAGCAGAGGATGAGGCAGTCACCCAGAGAACGGAGCTCCATGGCTTAACAAGTTCAGTCTTACACCTGATGAACCTTAAACTTTTCCCCAAACAACTGATTGGTTGTTACTTTAGGATATAGAAGAGATAGAAATAGAATAATAAACCATAATATAATAATAAACCTTAAACTTACAAAAAACTGGGATGGACTAGTATTCCACATGCATGGTAAATTGACAGATCTCAGGTAACACACTGTAAGTGCCTTTTGCTTTTGTGGCACCATCTTGGATTGCTGATCACAGTAGATGAAGAATAAAGAGACTATTGAAGGCCAAGAATCCTTTACATTGGATCACTGAATTTACAGTCACTCTTCCAAGCAAATTGAAAACCCCTTCCATTTCCCCAATTAATACAGGTAACAGTATTCTATTCCACACTTGGTCATACCTATGTCATGCACATTTTTACCTCTCATTTACCATAACTATGCATCAGTGTTCCTGTCCGATAAGTGGGCATAATTCTTCCCTAAAGAAGATACTGGAAACAGCTTTGTGGATGTTTTGTAGGTGCTTATAAGAACACCACAGAAATACTGCAAAGAAAATGTTATTGTTCATAAATGTCCTGCAATTCTAAAATGTACTGTAAAATATTTCTGCATATATATGCTGTCAGATCACACCAAATTTTGCATGCTTAATTAACAACAAAATTGCTAACTTCCATCATGACAAAAGTTCTCTCAATCAGTTTTCTTTTCCCCACATTCCTTTTTCAGACACAAATAACTACTTGTTTAAAAGCAATTCAGAGAGTTATTTCAATAATTGCAGTACATGACCTCCTGTAGAGCGTAGCTTATTGTTCTCACTGCTCATTGCGAATTTTGATGCTTCCAGAAGTTCTTGTATTTCAATGTTTTCCTCTGTCCCATGTTAATTAGTATCTAACTGTACGTATCAACTGGTAGTGCCATGTTAGGCGGTTATGGAATTTTGTCCTGAAGTGCTTTAAACAGTATCACACTTTGGGACTTGTGAATGGTTTCTACTGAACACCAGACTTAACACAGAATTCAGAAACACCAACACAAATTCCTGCTTCCTATGAAATTAGCTTAACAAGGATTTGGGGAATAACCATTTCATCTAAGCGACCATGTCTGAAAACAGAACATTCATTCATCACAAAAAGAAAAAAGGCAATGTTGATTTCTACCAGCCATTGGCCCTGTTACACAGCACAGCTGTTAGCAGTTTGGTTTTAGAAGTGTTACGTACAAGTGGTGAAGGTTTTTTGGTCAGCCCACGTAGCATATAGCAATTATAGGTTTTCTATAACAATGCAAGTTTCATATTGTAAAGAAAGATGTTGTCAGAATTGGTATAAATGCAGAATAATGATTTATATTTCAAGTTATTCTACAACGCAGAACATCTAAATGTGCTGAGGTAGGGCAATTTTTCTAAAGGAACACTGTAATTAATTGAGGACAATTCTCCTGCATAAATGCCATGAAAGGAGTATTCATCAGGCGGAGTTTTCATGCCTGCAATGAACAGCACTATTGGCCACGACATGCTTCCTGAGGGTGGGAAAGTGAAGGTGAAACTGAACTGGTAGTGAAAGAGTTCTTAAAGAATATAGAAAACTTATCCATGAAACCAAACTACAGAGAACAAGAACAAACTAAAGCTGTTCAGAATGGTTTTTAAATTTGTAGGGGTATCTGGGGAGAATCTAAGATAATGTTAAGCTTCTGCAGGTGAACAGATATTATTTTCTCCTCAGAAATAAACTGTAGTCATATTTCCAATTTAGTGGTCAAATAAAGCTATAGTTATATAATAGTTATATTCTTCAGTGACTGTCTGTGAAGTTTTGTGTTGATATTTTTCTCCCTTGTTGATCAAAGTTAAAAATGTTCACTTGAAAGAACGCTTTCAAGATTAGTAAATAAATAAATCTTTGAAACAGTTAAATGTAGTTTGAACATATAGTTCCCATTACTGCAAACAGATCCTGATAAGGTAAAGCCACTGGTCATGGAATACAAAATGTTGCGTTTATGGCTGTGAATTCATTCTCTATGTCACGTTCGCACTTTGAGAGCAATCAGGGCATCACCTTGGGAGTTATCATCAGTAACTTCACTTGGGGGAAAGAAAACAAACCATTAAGGTGGTAAATCTATTTTATCCAATTTTACCAATTGTTACATTACATTCTTCCAATCCAGAAAGACATTAATGTAACATGAATGAATGGGCTTGCTTTTGAGAAAAAAACAACTAAATAGAAACATAGCTTCTCAAACTGGTTACAAGAGTATTATCTGTCGAAATAAAGCCAGCTGCCATACCCCAAATAGTTCATTGCTGCTGTGGTAAAAATTCTGCACAGAGCAGAATAAACATTCCAGAATGCTCTAATTAGCTTAACTATTAACAGCTTTTTGAAAACCGTATTTCTGATTCAACTGGACACAGAGCAGCTCTTCTAAAGCTTCATTCAGCAGCTTAGCTGTTCACTCTTGGTGCTTTTTAGCACACACATCCATTTCCCAGATTGCATCCACAGCAAGGGTGGATGGCCTGGTGCACACTAAGGACTGCATCCTCCAGGTTCTCTCCTATTCTCATTTCCATTTGCTAAAGCAATCTGAGACCTACACAAGTTCTTTCCTCAGTGTCAAAGCAGCGAGAAAAAGCAATACTTAAAAAATAAAAAAAAAAGAAAAAGGGCCTGGGAAACAAGATGGCAGAAGAAATTTTGTGTAGGTAAGCGTGAAGTAATGTGTAATGAAAGGAACAACTTGAACTATTCATATACACTAATGGTTTGCAAAATCACTCAAGAAAAGATCTAGGCGTTACTGTGGACAGCTTAATGGAAACTTCTGCTCAGTGCACAGCAGCGGTCAAAAAAAGCAAACAAGATGTCAGGCTGTATTAAGGATGAATTGAAGAATAATGCTGGAAATAATAACAATACCATCTAATACATCAATAACATATTCTCCATTTTAAGAGTAGCTTATTTTGCTTTCGTTCTATGAAAAGAAGTATCTAACACAGGAAAAAGGGAATTAAAAAGGATTTAAAGGCATAGATAAACATCTACAAAATGAAAGATTTTTAACAGTGTCAGAATTGTGACATCATTCAAATCATCCTTCTCTAAACAACTTATCTGCCTCTCAGTTCACCAGTTTGTAAATAAGGACAGACAAAAGCACTTACCTTTGTCAAATCTATAGAGATGAATGAATGAAAAGCGATGCACAGAATGGCCTCTTTTGGGCACAAAGATATCATTTTCTTCTTATTCCCAACAAAAAAGAGTCAGTTCCTCTCTGCTCTCCCATGAACTCAATACAAGGCCCAAGCCAGCACGGCTTCTCATCTCGTTCACACTCAGCTGGTGCTGTACCCATCACCTTCTATTCAAACTTAACCTACATCTCCAGGTCCAGTCCAGCACCTTAACCAAAATCCTTCCCCTTCTCACCCCCTACGTCTCTCCTTGCCTCACACCCAAACCTACCACATCTGACCCACCCTCTGTTGCTCCCACCATCTCTCACCAATTACCCCACTGCTCCCAACATGGCTTTATGACACATTTTCCCTCGCTGCAGGCACAGCTCATCACTGTAGCTCCCTCAGCTCTGCTGTCAGTATGATCAGCACTGCTGGCCATCCATCAGCAACCTCCCTTGCAGTACCTACGCAGCATGCAGCTGCTCCATGCTCTGCAGACCGCTGACAGGCAGGCACGATGTGGTTAACATCATTGCTTAGTACTGACAGTAAAATAGAAAAAGTAAAACCAGAGGTTAACTCACAGCAGAAGAACCCTCCCACACACACACACCATCCATTCTCAATGCATATATTGTTTAGGTATTAATTAAAACAGAAGTATCTCTCCTACTTGCCTGATGTGACAGGTTGAAAGCTGTCCTGTGAATTATGGACATGATATACCTCAACCTCTGTGGTTCCTAGGGTAGAGTGCTTGCTGAACATAGATGTCAGATTTGGTAAATTTAACATTGTTTAGTCTGAGGATAAGTGAGGAAAATGGGAAACTCATCTGCCCAGCAGCAGGAGGGTGTGGAGTGAGGCAGTGTTGTTTTCTGCAGAGTATTTTTATGACTGGGCTCTTGAGAGCTGAGATGTCACTAGGTCCCTGGGCTGTGAAACCAGCAAGGGAAAATATGAACTGATGCAGTTTTATATAACTTACAAATGCATTTAGCATTTTCTGTGACAGAGAGACGGCAGTCAGAAAATTTAACTGTTTCCTTTGTGAACTTTATTTTGTTTATCTGGAAGCTTGCTCTGTGTCAGCAGAATTGGCAGCAGTCTCATCCAGAGCAGCAGCAGGGCATTTTCCCACATATTAAAATAAATTCTAATTTCAAGAAAAAGGGAAGAGAAAAAAAAAAAAAGAAAAAAGAAAGTTACGCCGTGAAATGGCATTATTACCCCTAACAAAAAGCATATGGAATAGTAGCTAGCACATAGGTCTGGGAGCCAGGAATAAATCAATGCTAGTCTAGACATGCTGATTCCAGCTGTGGTCCTGAAACAAGCTGTTAGTGCTAGAATTTGATTAAGTCTAATACCCATCTGGATGATGAATGAAGGCAGAATAACACTGTCCCATCAGAGCTGTGCTAGAGGTACTCGTATTGTGGCTGGGACACAGTCAGGGAAACAAGGGCTACCCATTGTATTTCGATTTTTTCCAGTAACTGACTGAGTCCACAGCCAATCTCAGAAATCAGCGTGGTACATCCTATGGAACAGTGGCTTATCACAGGGATCTCCCCAGTACAGGCAGTGTAGCAGAGATGTCTTCACTCAGTCTTGTTCCCCACTTCTAATGTAGTACGGTCTCCAGTCATGGTCCCTCTTGTGATTTCTCCGCAGTGACTATAACATTTAATTAACTCATATTTATATGCACTCAAAAGATGGAAAACTCTATACACTATATATTTAAGGTAATTACCTCACAAAAAGGTAATAAATTAACACTGACCAGTGATGTAATTGCAGAGCGCAGATCACTGGCAGGGACTTAGGAACCCCCACAAACACACCTCCTCCCTCCTGCCATTCTCCTTCTGTCTCCTCCCCTTCCCCAAAAAAGCGAACCCCTCCCCAAAGCACTCTGATACAAAAACCATTTCCACCTCCCTTCCTATTATCTTCTTTTCTAGAAGCAAAAGTGTCCCAATTTATCTTTTCTTTAGCTTAATTTCTGTCATCCTGAGACAAAACCATTTGCTCCACTACACAGACTTTATTCACCCAAGACCAAGTTCCCCAAGCCCTTGCAGAGCTTATGAAAGGCGTTTTCAGTCACTTGGGTTAAATGAACACTGTGTATTTTCTTTCTTCTTTCCCCCTCACCCCCCTTTCTTTTTGGGCTAAGAGTAATAAATGAATCATTTCAACTTTGGGCAAGGAGTTTAGGTGCTGTATTTGTACCATGCAACTACATAAACACAGAACGAGCCAGTTAACCAATGAATGGCAGGAATTAGAGGTATTGAGATGATCTAAAACATTTTAACACATTTTTCCATATATTAGCCTTTGGAGTAGTTGTGTTTTGCTTTCTTACAACAGACACAAGTCAGTGAAGTCCAAAAGGAAAGTCTGAGGTTTTACATTTCTGTTTGTGGTACAGGAAAAGGGTTACGATCTCAGTGGTTGATTCAGTGAAATAACATCTCTTTTATACACATCTGCCTCGCAAGTAGGGCGGTAGTTGGAAATACCCAATCTAAAGCATTAAAGATTTGCTGGCAAATAGCAAGGCATTTTCTGCTAAGGAAAAATTGTTATATTGAGTAGTCACTTTGAGTGTTCAGGAGCTACAGTCAAATATCCAAACACTGTGGAGTTGCACTGCATTTATTATTTTGTCAAGTGTTCAACACGCCGGGAGCTGACTCTGCTGTGAATTCCATGCCTAAGAGGGGATGATAATAACCTACCTAAGTAAGAAGATACTTAGCAATGGTAAGTGATATTTTCTTATCAAATTCTTTGGGCATCATACAGTCAACTGTTTTTACATGTCAGTATGTATCATTTTCAACTGTTTTTATTCAGGAATTTAAATGAGGAGAGTAATCAGATAAGACATAAAAGCAGAGGTGTTTCACAAACTATATTTTTGCCTTTCTATACGTTGTCATGGCTGTTTTGTTTTTAAGTTATGTGAGAAATTTGAAGGAAGTTGTTGAATGATCAGCCTTACTACTTAAAAGAGAGATGCTGTGCATGGAAGCATCTTAGTTCAGGACACATTCACTTTGCTGTATAATATTTCTCCTATTTCTCCTGACACACATAAAATCAGCAGACTGTACAAGGGAATTTTGTGAGCTTGCAGCTTCCTGCAGTTCTGAAGGCCTCTCTAAACTTGCTGTATCTGAGGCAGACAAAAAACAAAAGCATAAATCAAGCGATTCATTACTCAAATGCATTTAAATCTTCAATTCTCTCTCAATAGCAATTAATCTCCATAAAAAAAAAAAAAAAAGAAAAAAGAAAAAGAAAAAGGAATTCAATTTGAAGCAGGATGTAAAGAAGAGGATATGTAATTTTTTTGGCTTTTGCTAAAGTTCATCATTTTTCAGAACTGTTTCTAACCTTCCTGCTCATTTTAAGAGCTCTGTAGCTGCAGGCAGTACTCTTCAAATTTTTTATTTTCCTTAAAGAAGCAATGCAGAAAAACACATTTCCACGAGAACTGGACAGGAGCACTACGTAATCCTCTGAAAACACACACAAATTTCCAATCCGCTTTAGAATTCAATATTAATATGATTAGTGTTTCAAAACATACTTCCAAACAAGACATCCAAATGCACTATTTACTCAAATCTCCGTATGAACCAGCCTGTGCAGGAAATCAGTAAATTAGCCCAGAGTCTCAGCCTCAAAGGAGATGCATATTTGTTTAGTCATATGCTATAAATAACGTCTGTAGTCTCGGGACTTTGCCAGCATTATTAATGCAGTGTTCTCTTAATAGTCTCCTTTATTATGGACCTCATTAGTAGCTGATTCATGCAGCATGAGCCTACAGAAAAAACATGCAGGCTGGTGTAACACACGGACACTGGTGATGTATGTCTGTACTGCCACTGTAACCTCCTTTCTGTGCAGCTGGCATGCTCAGAACCAAGCGCACACCTCCTGGCCTGCAGCCCCTGGGGAGATGCAGTCAGCTGTTATGTTTCCAGAATTATCATATAGAATGAATTTTGTACGCAATATATTCTGCATAATGAGATGGATTGGTACAGGATATCCTTACTTGACAGGAACAAATACTTGTTTTCTAAGAAGAGTTGCTTTATTGTCTGTCTAATTAAAAGAGTACAATTTAATTATCTTATAGCACTTTTTATCCCCTCCCATCCAAGAAAGAAGGTGATTGCCACAACTCATTTCTATAGACAGGGATTGAGAAGAGGAGGGGAAGTAAACTTACCTAATGTCCAATATTCAGGTCACTATCAGAGCTAAAAGGAGATCTCCACTACAGTGCTCTGTGAAAAACTGGGCTGTGGCAGAATGTGACTACTTTATGGAGTGAGTGGAGTGTATTAGACATGGTTGATGAGGTTCAGTTATATGTACTTTAAACAACTGACAAAGATTAATGGGGAGCTCAAACTGATATTGACAAAACCTTAACATCTTTTTGTCTATTTTAAACATAAAGTTCCTTCGTTTTGGCCATAAGCAGTGGTCCTCTCCTTCCCTCCCTTCAAAAAAAAAACAAAAAAAAACCCACAAACCAACAACCAAAAACATGCAAACAAACAAACAAACAAAAACACCCCAAACTGAAACTCCTCTTTTTTATAAGTAACCCCCAAAAATCTGTGTATTCTTACCCCTCTAATTCTTATCTGAGTCACATCTTTGAAGATTCACTTCCCAAACTGAATGACAATATTTATCATCAGATTAGAAGATGTTGAAGAAAAAGGAAAGGGAACCAAACTAGAAATCTTGGGTTCCAGGTTGCATGGAACATGATGTTGGACGATTACTTGGGACTCAAATACCAGAAAAGACTGTTCCTTTTGGGAAATTCAAGCTGAGACAAAGGATTTTGTATTATTTCTTATAGAGAGAATATTAGATATTCTCTGGATTCCTACTAAAAAGTGAGCACACATGAAGAAAGTACACCAGAAAATGTCACCTACATCAGCCACAAAACAAACATAGTAGCAGTGATGTGAGTTATAATGGCTTCTTATGGAGTAAGGAATCTCTTCCTAATGTTATGGAGGTTACTTACCCACTATCTGGTAGCCCTGGACTACAGACACTGTGAAACCAACAGTTGTTTTTCAGTGTTAAAACACAGAACGTCACAAAAGTAGAAAAATAATCAAATGTTAAAAAAAGCAATAAAGTTTCATGGCACCTGAACTCCTTCCTCCTCACTAATTTAATACATAAATAAATAATGCTGGGGAAGTGATGAAGGTCTTTAACGTGCCAAACATTATTTTTCAAGCTCTTATGGACAAACGTCAAAATAAGAGTCAATGAGTATGTGGATACAGAGACATTTAAAAGAAACAATAACTAACAGTCTATCTGTGCATAGAGCAAGTTCTCAAGACTAGTGAGATAATGTCTTTACATCCAGATATGATGCTTGTCCTAAAATAGATGCTTTACCTGAAGCAGAAATCGTTGTCATCAACACAGGAATTACAGCTTAAAGTTCTCTTTGTCAGATTGATGAGATCAACTCATTGTAACAACATCTTCTGAGCATTATATCTGTGATTTTGTAGGAAAAAAAAAGTAAAACCAGTGTCAGGAATCCTCAGGTGATCTCTTAGCCTGTTATTTAACATCAGGCACTGCTCTAGAGGTGTAGGCTTATCTCAAAACATGGGAGAAAAGCCGTCTCCCCAAAACATGAGATTCCTCAGTGCTTAGGATGCTAAATCTGGCTCTTGCATCATCTGTCACAGCTACAGGCAGGGTGTCATCAGATCTTATGAAGCACTAGAGTCATTCTGCTTTGTGTCTTACCAGGGAGCTATTTTTTGCGACAGATTATACGGTTTCAACCACAAGAAACCTGCGAGATAATTTAGTCTCATCTTGCTGTCAACAATAATGCTTGTGAGAAATGAATGTGGTGCTCACTGTGACTCATATCACTGTTAGAAGCTACAGCACAGAAGTGAAGAGCAAGACAGCTGCCACTGGAGCTTTATGCTGGTATCCTCAACGCCACAAATAAAAACCATCAGCTCAGCCTCATTCTAATTGTCACAGACTTAGTGATAAAGTAAAGCAGCAGAAACGTGAAGGGTCTTGAAGACTCTGTGCAGAGAAGTGGCAGTGTTAAGTAGCTTTACCTCTGCCAGGCATCGGGAACGACAAATATTCAGAAGTGGCTTCTGCTAAAGCTTTGCCACAGAAGTGACAATCTATAAAGACAGTAAAGCCATCTTATTTAGGCACAGATATCTAAGAAGAAGAGATTACATAATTCCTCGTCAACCACTGAAAAAGCTAAATTGAAACAAAAATTCCCACCAAGATTCATCAAAGCCAGCAACCAAGACAGGACCATGCATACTACCTATGGCATGCTAAGGGATGGTGAAGTACAGATCTTCAATGAGAGTGAGATCGGGCTTTGAAAGTGGCAAAGAAGAAAATTCTGCCAATAGTCCTCAGAGAGACAAAATGTATTCATCTTTTCAGTACTTCCTTTCATTCATATCTGGCTTCTCAAGGCATAAAACAAAATGCAGTAGCAACAAATATGACACAACCCAACGAAGACTCGCAATAAAATGGAAGACCAGACAGATCTAAATACACCTTCTAACACTGAACTTATGAAGCATTCAGAGAAATTTTTCATATGATTTTTGTATGTAGACTAAGTTCAGTTTTCTTCTGCCCTTTACTTTTTTGCTCAATGAATCATAGTTTTGGCAATTAATAATTCCCCTTTCATTCAAACTAAAGGGCCCCTTATTTCAACTTACAGTTCAGGGGACTATAAATCAGAAGGAATGCAAAATCAGATGAAAAAGGAACATTATGTGATTGGAAATGCAGAATGAGGAAGTAAGGTCATACCTTTAAAAATATTTGCTTTAAATTAGAATGACAACATACAGGCAAGCTCACAATGTTTTACTACTCTTGTGAACTCTGTATCAGTCAATGGCTTTACAAAAAATTGACAGATATGGTCTTCAGTACCTGATATTTAGCAGTTTCATAGCTCAAACACAAATATCCTGTAGTATTTCTCTAAGATGAACACAATCACTTATGCATAGTCTATAGACCCAATACAAAAATATTAAAATAAATAAGCACAACTCAAAACACTTTGCTCCAAGGGTACGATTCTTGCTAGGCCTCATCTACCATACCATGGCTACAGTCAATGTTCTTCACGCCGACTCTGCTGTTACTGCTCAGTTAGATAATCTCTTAATGCAGTATTTCTTTGGACCACATGGGATACTTTTCTGTAAACAAAGCATTGTATGTACAGAATAACATTCTGCATAGAGAACGTCAGAGAGAGTGAGAGTGCATGTCATGCAACGCACGTGTAGTTGGGAATACAAGGCCTAGGAACCTTGATTAACTCACAGGGAGGCATTCCACTTGGAAACAGAAGAGGCTGCAAAGCTGGATACCATTATGAAAGAGTCAGGTAACAAAGCTCGCAAAAGGAAGTGGACTTAAAAAAGGATCTGAAGAAAAAGGAGGAGATCCAAATGTCTGAAAGCAGCACGACGCTGAGGGAAAGAAGGGGCAGCTAAAGGAAAGACAGAAGTATGTGGAAGATAGAGGATGACATCAGTGAAGAGATCAATGAGAAGAGGATTCTACAAAGGCTTGAAGAGCAGGGCACTTTTCCTAGAATAATCCTAGACGCAGCAAATCTGAAGCAAGTACAAGGAAGTATATTTTTACGTAACACATGAAACTCATTGCCTCTGGATAATCAAAACTTAATGGGAGACAGAAGTGGATAAATTACAGTTACTTAAACAAGATTCATTTCATCTACAGAAGAACATTCTTTGTGCTTCCTGGCAAAAGCGGGTACTAAGTGATGAAAGGAACTGGAAAGAGATTTATCTAACTTGACATACTGCACTACTTATCCATTATGGGCCTCATGTAGCTTCTGCTAAAACAATGCTATCCAATCATAATGTAAAAAGCTCCAGCAATTCTGGAATACGCACAAAATATCAGGGTGTCAGCCTCTTCTTATCAACAAGGCACTCAGAAGAAACACTTCCTGAATGCTGATTATTTTTTTCCAAGCTAATTCTACTGAAGCAAATGCCACTAGCCTTTGCTGGAAAGAGATACTGGATGAACTGTGCTGATAGGATGAGTAAATATACCAGTTCCTAAGTTGCTATGTTTTGATGGATGGGAGGCACAGTAAAAGCTTCACAACCCAAGACTGAAGTGACTAATCTAGTCCTGGCTTAGCAATGAGAAGATGGACTGTCTTGTGCAACATAACTGCTTTCTGGAATAGGCAATGTGTGAAAATTGTGTCTGTGATTAAGATAAGACTAATTCTTGTGTAACCTACCATAAAAACATGCCTAGTAGAGGGCTGGATTAGATAATCTCCAGAGGTCCTTTCCAACCCCTACCATTCTGTGATTCTGTAATTCATCAGTTTGCAGAGCAATATAAGGACAGGACAAAAGCTAGCATACCTCAAACTATTGGCTTCTTCTCCTATTATCACAAGTATGGGGTTGGGTAGAAATCAGGTCTGAGGCTGTGTTCCATCATTACTTAGATTTGCCCAATGCAAAAGTTCTGCTTAAATTTATATGCTCCTTTTTGGAAAAGGTTATCACCAGTAGCAACAGGCAAAATATTTAGTACAGAATAGTCTGCAAATTTATCCTCTAGAATCCAAATCTCTGGATTTGGAAAATAATTTGAGGGGAAGAGGGATCAGCTCCCATATCTGCTCTGGTTCCAGACACATGTGGATTCTAGATGAGAGAGAAGAACTCATAAGCAATATGTTCAGTGGCTTCTCTATTTCCTCCTCTCACTTCCATCAGAGACTAACACCAAAAGTCAGAAAAGTGTCTCCTAACTCAGGAGAGAAGCATCGCTCTGCCTGGGAATGTTACCATTGGACATTTACTCTGCAGCAAGAGCTGTTGCTCTTTCTGCACGCTCTCTTCCTTTAACTGCAGATATTTTCATTTATTCATCTCTTGGGGTGAAATCTCTGTCCTGCTGAAATCAAAGGCAAAACAGCTAACTTCAAAGGACTCATTTCTGCTAGCTTCTTGTTCCACATATTAACTGTGCTTTAGATTTCAAGTATTTCCTTTTATTTATTTGAACTCTTCACTTTATTACATTTTTCCTTTCTTGTCCCTTACATGAGAAGACAGTAAAGAAACCCAGCTGACTTTCCTTATAACAACTATTATTTCATAAACCTTTAACAATTCAGCTCCTTTCTGTGGAAAGAGTCCACATCATTTCAATCCTTTCATAAAAAATTCGAGCATCTGATCAGCGTTTATTGCCCCTTTCCTGGTATGATTCCTTTTAGCTATGTAATGAAGATTGACCACAGGATCCAGTATTAAAGCATACCATTAGCACAACACAGCAGGCGCAGGAGGGGCTCTGTCTCTTTTTCCTTACAGCTTCTAAAAATGTGCTTTTTAGTTCACCGCTGGGCGCTGAACAATTACTGTACAGAGAAGATGGAAAAAAACTGCAAAAGGTTACAGTGAAACATCATGAAAATACAGCCCCTCCTTGTGATATTTCTGCTTCTGCTGCTGGCTCTGGCAGAAATCCAGATTCAGAATGAACAAAACTTCCAGTGGCTTAAGGACTACAGAATTCAGCCCATAGTCAGGAAATGCAATAGCATATGACAATGAGAATAATAATAATAATAATAAAAAGCTTTCCAATCCTTCTGAGCTTCCAGCTCAATCAGCTTGGATCAAAACACAGAGACTGTTAAGAATTCGCGTCAATGAGTGCTCTATTGCTAAACAAAAACGTGTGTGTTACAGTGCAAGGCAGTTCAATGGTAAACAGTACGTAGCTCTGCTTCCTGATAGATATTACGATTTTGTGGTACTAACAGTATAAAATTTCATTTTATACACAAGGCCAATATTCTCTCAATTTAAGCTTAGTGAGGAATTGTTTGCTAAAGCACAAAATCATATCCCTATTTTTCCGTCTTTCCAGGAAAGCTACTTGATATCCATTGTTCACTACTCAGCATCAAAATCATGGCTCTTCTATAGGATTAGCATTCAAAAAGCAGCACTAACAGTAGATATTTATGGCCACCCAAGTTAAAACTGAACACCTATTTGTTGGAAAAATAATGCCAAATTCTTTTCATTTTGTAAGCGCTTTAAATATAAATTAGTCACAATTGTATTATCAGGGGCAGAGAGTTTCAGGGTTACAGTAGGTGCTGCACAAAGCAGAGATTTCAGCTGCACTTTTTGCCCTGATATGTCATTCTCACAGACCAGATGCTCGTATTCACTGCCCACATTTCATCTAGAACTCACATGAGACCACTAAACATGAGACAATGTAAGCAAAATTTTACAACTCATTTTAAACTCTCTCCTTTGTGAACTTAGTGATAGACCAATAAAACCAGAATCTTCAGGCTACATAATACAAAGGGTAGCAGGTGTCTAAACACTTTCATTGGCCATTTCCACGAGCAGGCAGGGCCTCATATAAAATTCAGGTTTCTCTTCACATTTTCCTGGAAAGTACAGAATCATAGAATCATTAAGGATAGAAAGGATCCCTAAGATCATCCAGTCCAACCACCAGCACAGCCCCACCATGCCCACTGACCACGTCCCTCAGTGCCACATCCACATGTTTCTTGAGCACCTCCAGGGATGGTGACTCCACCACCTCCCTGGGCAGCTGTGCCACTGCAGCACCACTCTGAGAAGAAATCTTTGTGAATATCCAAACTAACAGCCAGCTTGTGTGGCTGCTTTCAATGGAAGATAGAAACAAGTCACAACAGGGAGTTTGTACATTTTCAAAAAACTCTGAGACTGCTAACACTAATTGATTGAAACAGGAACACCTCCTTGGAATGTTCTCATAAACTATCAATTCTACTCAACTCCCTGAAAGGAGACTGTAGCAAAGTGGGTCTTGGCCTCTTCTCCCAGGTAACAATGTTAAGACAGCAGGTAATGGCCTTAAGGTTGGCTCAGGTTGGATATTAGGACTCTACGACTGAGAGAAAGTATGTTTTGGTTGTTACTGTGTGAGAAGAGCTGGGAATTAACAGGTGGAGAAGAGCAGACTCTAACTGATGAGTTTTCAGTTTTCCAAGTCCTTGATAAGATTGGATCACAAAATTGCAGTTTAGCACATCAAGGGGAGAACATCTAAGAACTGGCTGGTTAAAGAGACCGTGCCACTTCACGGTGAGAAATACAAAGGATTGGCATTCAGAAGTAGCTCCTGGAACAGAAAGTGCTTATGAAATTCTTACTGGCATCATGTTTAAAATATCTGCTAAAAATTACAAGAAACATGCTTGCCTTCTCAGCATCCAGCAGGAAATCCTGCACTTGATTATCACAGATTCCCCCCCACTCCCCAGTAGGTTCAGCATGCTGGGACCCCAGCAATCCTAGAACCAGAAAGCGATGGGTAAAAACAAATTACACAAACTCCTTAAATAGTCTTGTCGTCTATGGGTAGCTGGGAGCTCGCTGGAAAGTTTCCCCAATACTGCATCCCATTGCTTTTGTTTATCTATCCTTGCTGACATTTTCTTCAATTAGGAAACAATAGCTCCGTTCCAATGTACTGAGCAGAATTACTGAAACCAAACCACGTGACACCATCAGAGTGTGTTTTCAATTATTCACTCTGTCTTTTTTTGCCAGGCCTATGAAGAGGAACAGCCTTCTGCAGGAGTCAGGTTTGTCTGCCTCGCTGTTGTAAGTTCCTCCTTTTGCATTTTTATTTAAGAATTAGAGGTTTTTTAAAACTGTAAATTCAACTCTCAAGAGTTTCTTACTCTTTTATTAGAGTGTTTCCGAATCTCTAGCTCTTCCTACTGCCTGGAAATCCTTGGTTTCTGCAACAATTTAGTTCTAATAGTACTGCTCAGTAATGAATCTGATGGAGATCACAAGATCTAGATTAAAATGGGATGCAAAATATCACGCTTTTAGCACTTGGTAACGTAAAACCTGTCTTGCTAGTAAAGAAAAGTTCTAACTTTCCTACTGCATGGTTAACAGCAATGCATTCCCATTCAGTCTGGGAGCTACATCAAATTATTTACATCTTGTAAATGCTTGGTATAATATCCAACCAAAAATTTGAACCAAATGGGCACTGCTCAAATCATTTACTTTGTTTGCAGAAGACAGACTGAATTAAGGCTTTTTAGACTTAAAGCTGGAAAAATAAAGCTGGGTTAAAAAAAAAAAAAAAGAGAGAAAGAACATTTGGTTTGCATTACAAACCACAGACAACTTCCATCAGGCATGCTGAAGGTATAAGAATGGCAAGAGAAAATGACAAGCAGTGAGCGCCCAGGAGGAAGAGATGAATGGTTTGGAAAACTGACTTTGAAGTAATTGTCTGTGCCCATGATACGCTTAATTAAATTTGGTGGAATATGGCAATGAATCACAAAGTTTCTCTAGCACTTATGATATTGTTTCCTGTGTAAAATAATATTTTTGGATATTTTTATTGAAAAATGTACAGAATACATTTTTGGTGCCTCCTGTATTTCTGTCACTTATGGACCAGCAGCCCTGGAAAGGATGCTGTTTTAGTTAGGAGCAAAAGCAAGTATTTAACTGGAAATCTCCAGGTCTGTTGGGTTTATTTTCACTGCAGCTGCTGGCTTTCCTTGAGATACCTGGTAAGTCAGGGTTAAATTTGGTCTTTGAGCTAACAGAGTTCTGATGGGAGTGAGGGAGAGGGTAGGGGAAATGACTGATACAACATGGCAAAAAAAGATATTCTTCTCTCTGACGAGGGTAATATTTTGCAGGAGCATCATTGGGAGGGTGGGAAGGAAGAGTGCACTTAGAGCAATGTTTCCTTCCCTGTTTCAACAGGTGCTTCTACGTGCCCCGCATCCCAGGTGCTTAGAAATAGTCAGATACCCTTCTGAAGCACTTACTACTGATGGCAGTGCTTGGTACTGATGCTCTTAAGATCAGCAGCCGCAGGCAGAGTGAGGAAGGGCTCCCGCATCTCTCCCCATCCTTCATGCTAGCGTACCAGTCTCCAGAGAGCAGTATTTTGACCATTAAGCTATTAAGTCCTCTGCTACCCATTGCTTAATGGCTCTTTAAAAATTCTCTCTCTTCAGGGAAGCAAGAGTGCAGTTAATGTTTGTACAACACAGAAATCCGTGAATGAAAAATGCTATTTCTTCTAATTTTTCCCTAAAGGCAAGATTGTTTAGGTCTGAATGCACAATTCAGGCTCATTTCTGACACTTATTGCTCGTATCTAATAGTGATTGCCAGAACCACAGAAGGATCAGCAGTCACTTTTGCAGACTTTCAAGTGCTGCATGTTCCATGGCCAGTTAGCTCTGTTGCTTTCTACCTAGATGCTGAGGAGAGTTACTTGCAGAAGTTACCCCAATATGACAGCAAGGTGTGAAGCTCCCCTCATCCTGACAATCCTATTGTTTTTTTCAAGTCCACATTCTGGTTCAATGGGCCAGATTTCATTTTCCTCTAAGATGCCTTCAGGCATGCAGGAAATCCAACACCAACTTTACAAGATAAGCAAGTTTTGTAACTCACATATTGAAAATACATACAAGTTATGATATTCTGAAGTTTTGAGCTAGCCAAAATGCTAAAAACACAATCAATAAAAATCTGCAAATCTCGAAGGTCTTCATGTATTAGTAGCAATAAATGTCAGTCAGCTTGTAACTAATGTAGTCAATGAAAAAACATACAAAAATTGCAAGCTTGTGATACTGAATTATGTCAACAACTTCCTATTTCAGTTTTCAGAATTATTGTTCTAATGTAATTCATTGCACTTTTCATCTCTGCATTTCAAACTAAGTTTCACCATAGACGCTCTAAAAACAAACTTCTCTCAATACTGCAGAAAAGGAGATTAACCCTAGAGAAATAATATTGCAAGCCAACCAAAAAGACCATGTGTTAAAGCTGAGCTCTATGTCAACCTCTTCTCCATCCCCTCTGTGTCCTCACAGAGCTCACGCTGAATAGGACATCTGAGCCTACAGCCCACAAAGGGAGCATTGGGCAGTCCTCCATCCACACTTGTGGCTGCAATTGGCCAGGGCTGCAAATTATGTTATTCATAAGAACAGAAGGTATTCTCTAAATACCAGTAGAAAATTCTGTGCACTGAATAAAATACGTTGTGCCAGAGTGGGGAAGGCTGGGAGCCCAGTTACTTCAGTTGCAATGTTCCTATCCAGAGAGATCAGCAATGAGGTTCCCAAAGACACACAGGAGAAAGGCAGAAAACACAATTATTTTCTTCAACTTGACATGTTCTCTAGAAATGTTCAAACTTAAACTTTGCCACGAGACAATGTTGGGAATCCTGAGAAGTTTCTGAAGTGTTAGCATGAGTTTTTGAAACCTTAGGGATTTTGTTTGGGAAGAGACATGGCGGAATAGAGCATTATTAGGACTTTTGTGACAGAAGTAACTTACACTTCAAAGCTACGGGAGCATCATTTATCAAATACACCAGAAAGGACTGTAGGCCTTTATGGAAAAAGGGGCCTCCCTCCTCCTGAAAAACCTACATGCAATGTTTTACTTTTATAAATCCAAACAAACTCTGATTCACACTGAACTGTATATTTCTCCAGCAATGCCATATAGCTCCTTGAGATGGGTACTCAACTGCATAGTGTTTATCATCTATGTATATATTTTTCTTTGTCATTATTTCTATGAGAACATAAAAAGTGAAAAATATAATCCTTATGATTTATTATATAGGTCTGGCTTGGTCAGAACTTGCAGGCCTATGTTTCTTGTCATGGCTGTACAGAATCTTTTTGTTTCTGTATCACCAGTGACATTTTGGGTACGAAGTACAGATGCTCCTACTTAATTCTACACAGAACCAAAACCAAGCAGCCAACGCTTTGTAAAGCATTGTGCAAACTTTTCTCAGTGGTGTACTTGGGAATGCCTTTTTAAATTGCAACCATTTTCAATTTTCAGTATAACACTTACAGCATTCTTTCATTTACACAAATCCTTTAGTTTCAACATGTATCAATCAGATACCGTGAATAGAAAAGCTCTTGCAACAAACAGAAACCAAAATCAAGCGAGTAAGTCAAAGTGATTGGTTTAGACTTGCTTGTGTTGAGATTTTCTTCTACTGCTGACAGTAGAAGAACAAAATATTTCTGCAAAACTTTTGAGAGAAAAAAGAAGCCCTTTTAATAAAGCTCCCCTTTGTTATCTTAACATCCTCATTACTTTTTTTATTCTACAAAAGCTCCAACCTCTGCCAAATCTTGACCGTATAGCATTTCTTCCACTTTCTCTTAATTTGCTCTGCTGCATCACACACTGAAACAAACCATTCCTGTAATGGAACCCTTTTTGATTGATGTATTGGAGCCATCTACCCTTACGGAGTTCAATCCCTAATCAGATATTCACATCTAAAGTGCTTCACTGGATCTCTATATTACTGGTAAATGTGAGTCTTAAGTGAGTTCTGGTCTGCAAAGGTAGGAGCTTTACAGCTCCTGACATTCCTTACCTTCTCATGGCTAAAATCTACTTCTGCTAAGCCGCTTACAAATCAGATGTGCCAGGCAGAGAACTTAACGTTGACAATTTGATTAATCTTCTTTGAATTATAGTGGTTTCATGAATTAAACTTCAAAAGGAGCTTCCTCTTTTCAGATAATGTCAGCTGGATAGAATAATGCTTTTAAAGTATCTTCTTTTTCAATCTGGGATTTCAACATGCAAATTCAGCAGAAGCCAAAGTGAAGCAGCACAATGGAAGCATCAAAAACATTTATTAAAAGCACTCCATTGTGCTCGGGGAGCATGTGAAGAGAATGAAAAGGTGAAGGCGAATTTAGTAGAGCACTGCACAGAAACAGAATTAGCAAGTCATGAGCTACCACGTGGCTGTTAGCAGACTGAAAGGCTCTCTTGATTCGATTTATTCATTAGGGCTTTTCAGTAGTGTAGGTTATTAAGTGGGGATAGATTACAACTTACATTTTATATTTCCTTTCCTGGAGGATATTTAGCAACAGAGAAGCAGATAAAGTTATTGAAGGTATCATGCCACATAAATGGGAGAACGATAGGAAAAAGAGCAGCACCACCAGCTCTCTGAAGATGGATCGAAAGAGCAATGCTGGCAACAGGAAGTCAAGAAAGTTTCGCTCCATTTCAAGATCACTTATACTGTGCAATGCCAGAAACAGTGATGATGGGTCAAGTCCTGATGAGAAATGTCCCGATCCTTTTGAGATCTCCACCAGCTGGGGTCAAGAGGAATTTGACTGCTGCCCTAGAGCACAACTGCCAAGCACATCAGAGACAGAAGACAGCCCACCTGATCCTCCATGTGTCATCACCAGCACAGCCCAGTCCAAGGCGGCCGCAAATGAGAACTGCAACAACATGAGAAGAAAGTTACTCATCAAGGTAGGCATTGAGGTGTATTATATTGTAAGGTTTTCTATTGCAGTAGTTACAAGATGTGTTAATTCATACTTCTCAGGAACATAGGATCCCCCTTGGCGTTTTCAGAGCTTATGGGCTTGCAATGTTCCTGCTGTGTATAAACTGCATGAAAATGTATTGGCTTCCTGACCACCCCGTAGCACCCTGCTGATTAGCACTGCACTGAAATCAGTGGCTGCTAGGCCCTTCACTGTTGAAGACTAGCACAGCTGGTGCTTTCTACTTGCAATATGTATTATACTCAACATACAGAACTGTCAGTATAGAAAAATGTGCATGTAAAGCAAGATACAATGAGACCTCACAAGCTACGCAAGCATAAATCATATTAATACTATGAAAGACACAGGAGATTTCACAGGCAGATGTTCCTTCTCTCTGATTCAGGAAGGAGAAAGTGATGGCTCTAAACCAGAGATGTCACTTTCTCTAGAGATGTAAATATTACATTTTCCTTTAATCTAGAAGCAACTATTTTAACCCCAGATCTCTGGCCATTTCTCAGTCTAGGCAATATGTTTTAGAAGCCTTCTGAAATGCTTCCTTCTCTCTGATGTATCCTAATTGCTCATTTTTTCTCCCGCAGTTGGTGTGTCACTGCAACTGCGACATGACTTTTAATAGCCTGTATCTTCATGGCATCTAGTACCATTCTAATACCCCATCATTTGCTTTTTACACGTACAAATAGTGGCTTATATTTCTTATATTATACAATAGCGCTTATTTTTCTTTCACCTACACTATTTTTCTTACATATTCTATTTTATTTTACTTACCTTCAATAGAAATTGATGAAACCAGACCTCTACATCTAAAGACAGATTGCACTGGAGATCTGAATCTCCCCTAATTTTTTGAGTTTCTTATTAATGATCACAGCATGTAGTCCCATACTGCAAGATCTGCAGCACGACAGAAATTGGGTGATGATGTATGTCAGCCCCTAGGCAAAACCACAGAACAAAGACAAAAAACAAGCCGAGTTTCTGTTGCATTCTGACAGAAAACCTAAATAGGTGGAAATGACTGAAATACAAAATACACCTGCAAAACCATAGCACTTCCTCTCATTAGGAAACAGCCTGTATACACTCTGCTGATATCCATCTGGGAGTAACGAAGGAGCTGGCCTCTGTCACTCTCCCCTTTTCTCTTTTTAGCACAGCTGAAGTGTTCTCTTGGATATGTGTCAGTTTTTGCAGCCTGCTTTCTTGCATACCTCCAAAACATGCAGGCTTCAATAACCATTGTGATCCATAGCCTTGTGAAACTGTTCACTATCTTACTGCAGACTGTAAGTTATTTGGTCTTCTAGCTGACAAACAGCTCAAATAGGGATCTGGGGAACAGAGTAATTCTCATACCTAATGCTGTTGTACAGATAAGTATCACTGGTGAGGGAAATCAACCCCCTCTGGTTGGTGTGTTAGTGTCACTGAACACGGAGGGTCAGGAACCTGGATGGACAGTGACACAAATCAGTCAGAATTAGGCCTTTACCAGTGCAGTAGGGGTGCTCACTGACACTATAGGTAACGGGCACACTGAATTCTCTTTTCAGAGCTCTCATAACCATACAAACTTCTTCAGATGCCACTTGCTAATATTCCTGCCTTTCAGAGTCACGGATCAGTGGCTGTGAGAAGCCTTATCTCAGCATGCTAAGTGGGATGAACTTCAGTAATAGCTACACTGACCTCATCTGTACCACTGATGCTGAGGCTTTGCCCTATATTATGAAAGCAGTGATTTCTATTTTCCATATGGCACAAGCCTGTCATCATCTTTCTATACCATGTGTCTTATCTTAAACTTGAAAACTCTGTTTAAGAAAGGAGTCAGGAAGTGTTTTTCAAGTCTTAAAGTACGACACTCTCTTCATCTCCATGTGACTCTGCAGAAATTCACAATGTGTGATTCAGAGCTGAAGGATCCTTGCCTTTGTTCAAGAAAATTGATTCCATTATTTCTGTGGTGTTGTTGAGGTTATCCCACTGCTCTTTTGCTTTCCATTCCCTACAGTCTTAAATATGTCTCTGAAGGTGATAGTATCTCTCATGCAACTGAACAACTTCATTTTTTTTCTGTTAAACATGGAATGAGAGAAGAATGTTTAAAAGTGCAGCGTGATTTAATGCTCCCTGTGCCTCCTTTCTTCAGGACTAGTGGAGAACCAGAAACATCAGTCTTCCAAACATTAGTTTCACTCTTCTGTTCAAAAACTAAAGTATCTCATAGAATCATAGAATGGCTTGGATTGGAAGAGACCTTAAAAATCATCTAGTTCCACCCTCTCTGCCTTGGCCAGGGCTGCCACCCACTCAATTGCATGAGATTCACTGTTACAAAAGCCATAAGCAAAACGTTTTGGGACTTCTGCATGTGGGTCAGAGGCACATATTTTTCCTCTTCTGCCTCCCTACTGCTCTTTTTACCACACCAGAAAGCTATCATTTCATGCACTTCCCAACCATGTATTTTTTCCTGTCTGGTTGATTGTACAAAAAGCAAAAGTAGTAAATAACACAACACCCTGCAGAGCCAGGCAAAGAAAAGCTGGATCAAAACCTTATAGTACGTAACGTATGCACTGTAAGATGTTACCTGGGAAAGAATTTCTCAGTCCGATCCATTAATCTCTCACACCAAAGACTTCAATGTATGTCCTCTACTTTCATTATATATTCTAAATAACCAGTATTTTTTTCCTCCTCTAAATGGACTGCTAGCAGTAATGAGAAGAGTTTTATAATTCATTTGCTTTCCATGTTCCAAGATTCACTCATATCGACTACAGCTCATTGTGCCTCCAGCACGGGACATTACTTGGGCATCATCCATCCAACCAGCTCATGGACCACTTAGCTTTTAAGATGAGGCACACTTACTCTAGCACTGACACAGCTGGGAAACCAGCTTCTCAATTTATAAATAAAAAGATCTCCTTTGTAGTTTGCTTCTCACAAAATTAGCTGGTTTTGGTGGCCTGTAAAGAAAGAAAGAATTGGCAAGCAGCATCTGATACCTGATGCATTTAACAAAGCAAACTGTCAAAGACAGCCTTGCCTGCTCGTGTCATTACAAAATCCGAGGCTTTGTAGTTTGTCAGATGGATAAGAAGAAAGAATATTGACTCATTCTCTGGAAAGCAGCAGTCTCATGGGGTTGGAGAGATGCTTCCAGAAGCATTCCTTTTCAGTCAACGGCTCTCCTCCCTGCACCAAGGACAGCCTGGGAAGCACCGACAGTTACCAGTGAGTGTGGCAGAAGCGGGTGAAAAAACATCTAGAATAAACTGTAAAAGGGAAGGACCAGTTCTTTGTGTAAACACTCAATTCGAGCCCATCTGCACTTCCCCATTCAGTCCCAGAACATTCTCTGTCCTTGCTTCCCTTGGTTTCTGATCCTCTGCTTGAAGGAGAAAAAACGCAAAAGGTCATTTTCTCCCTTGGTTGTCACAAGAATTATTTTTATTAACCTGCCTTTGTGCAGAAGCCAGTTAGCTGGCTCCTTGGTACCAGGACAAGTGTTATGGCAACAGACTGTAATGTCTTGAACATGAGCCTATGGAGAGGATGGAAAAACAAAGCAAGTAGAGGAGACTACATTTATTTGGACGTTTCTGTTTCCTCCTCCCTTTTTCTGTTTTCTCTGTCCATCTTCCCAGCCTTCTCACTTTTGTGACATCAGGGCCATGCTATCCCCAGAGCAAGTTGGGAAAGAGGCAGTAACGCTAAGATGGTGCATGCAGCAAAATGTAGGCCAGGGCACAGGCTGCCCAAAAAAACAAATCAGATGGGTGGAAAGGTCTGTCTGAAATATCTGATATGCCGATTGTGTATCTAGGGCAGAACCTGAATCCCATGCCCCGATTCTTTCATCATCCCAAGGCATCCTGGCTTCTACTATTTTATTAATTTCAAAGGGAATATGCTGCTGGGAAAACAAATTACATCTACTATAAATATTTTGGAAGGACCAAGGCTTTGGCTGAGGGATGTCAGAATTAGTGGAGTCATGTCAGTTTATGCCAGAAGAGACTCTTTGTTAGAAATGATGCATTAAAACAGGTTTCTTGAAGAAAATCCCAAAAGGCTGTGTTCTCTTCATCTTCCACTTGGAAATCCCAGCCATTTCACAGCTGGGAAGGCAGAGAAGCCAAATATTTAAATTCACTATTGTACTGTCGTTAGATTTTTTCCTTTTTGTGTGTCTTCGGCCTTTTTTTAACCAGCAGTCAATCAGCTCATTGTCATATGCTTAGTTAACAGAGTCAAAGACCTTACGTGAACCAGCCTTGTATAACACTTCATTTCAGACAATCTAACTACTATGTCTTACATTGAGAGTGCACAAAAGTTTTTAGTTTTTCACAGATGCCATGGTTACCCTTACTTCAAAACAACATCTGGAACGAGATGTTTTGAGACAGGACTCTGGGCTAGAAATGCCTAATAAGAACACGAAGGGAAAAGAAATCTCTTAAACGGCAGATAGAAAAACATCCTCTGAAATTTTTCATTTAGCATGACAAAAGAAGGAGAGCAGGAGGAGAGGATTTGCCTGGACTTGCAAATTACTTTTCCAGAGCAAAGCACATGAAATATTAATTTACTCTCACCTGCAACATAAATGCATTTAAGAAGACTCTTGAACTCCCCCTTTGATTCTACGTTTCAGCCAAACGGATTCAGCTTAAAGACTAATTTTCTTTATAATGCACTCCTGCAGACCATCTTCATTTTGGTTTCACATAATGGGCAATGCAAACACAAGTTTCCCCTGAGTCCTGAAATGCTGGGTTGCAAAGCCCCTTATAAGCAGATAGATTTTATTCACTGGCAGCAAATATGCGCTTAAAAATATGTACTAATAACGAGTAGACAAAGTTGACCTAGAATCCACCTGCCTATTCCCTCCCTCCTCAACCTCTCAACCTCACTTTAGCAAATTTTCAGCATTTGCTACAGAGCTATAAATCACCATGCAAAAACAGCAGGGCACAATAAAAGGGAGGAGAATGAAAACAAATACTGCCTTTACTCTTGGAACCATCAGCAATATTTCTATGCATATAATAATAAGTGAGACAGGAAATAAAAGACATTAAAGAACAAAACCCAAAGCAAATTGACTGCTGGCACGTGAAGTGGTCAAATGTTTACTTTTCTAGAGAACAGCTTTTACTCATTTTCTGTCATGTTGCAATAACTTGGATGTGAATACAGGGATCTAGATCCAGGGCCCAAAAGAGATGCAAATGCTGACAACATACAGATATTGCCACGTGTCCCTCCTGTCCAATAAACTTTTTTTTTTTTTTTTTTTTTTAAAGTAGTTCACATAAATGCATTTAAAAACTGTTGACACACAGAGCCTATTTGAAAAGTTGCCCAACTTGGTAAGATGACCACAGAGTTAAAAAAAAAAAAAAAATTGTTCCCAAGACTTCTCTACAATGCACAATGAATTTAACTTCTTTCTTTCTAAGTGCATACAACTGATTGCTCTTGGAAAGAATATTCTGTTAAGTTCTCATTGGTGTTATTTCACATGTGTGTCCCAATATAAGCAAGAATTTCCAGCCTTGCACTTGTCCCATTGCACAAAACACCTTCCCCAAAGGGTTGACACGGTGCTGCAATAAACAATCTCAGAGCCAAACACACTGCGCCTCTGTGATGTCCTGGGAAACTGATGATAGCCAAATGCCTTTCTAACAAATAATTACAAAGAGTATTATAAATACTATGTCTGCAGCAGCTGTGCACTAAGAACAAGTTCTTGGAAGGGAACGAGCATGAGAGAGGCTGGGGGGCTGCCTGAAGAAGCCCACCATTAAGTGGAAGACTGAAATGGACAAGGAAGACAGCTACATGAAGCTCTCTGTGCACATGCCTGACCAGCAGCAGTGAGAGAACATCTGTATATTTAAAGGGAGCAGAACACAATCATAATGGCTCCTACATTTAGTATCTTACATCTCTAATGTTTTAGAATGAGCACACTGCTCTTTCAAGAACCCTGTTGATTTAATGGATGCTTCACATATGCAGAATCTGGTCTGTAATTTTTCACTGATGTATAAAATGAGTATTTTTTCTACTCAAGATCTGACATTTCAAGACATCAGAATTTATTTTGTTACCATACTGAAGACTTTAAAGCACTGCCATGAGATGGAAAATAACCTAACACAGTCCTGATTTCATGCAGATATTTCCCCAAAATATTTTACCTTGGGTGAAAAGTAAATGCAGAAGTTCCAAAACCAATACTAGAGTTCAAACAAACTGGTTTAAAACAGAATCCTGTCCATACTCATACACTTACCTATTACTCACTGGAAGCACTCTTCAAAAAACAAAAGAGCTTCGTAAAATTCAGACGCTCCTCATTAATGGCAGACAATCTGGAATGCAAGCAAACCCACAGAGTTAACAAGTCAGTCAGTACAAGCACAGCCCTTATCTGTTACCTACTGAATTCAGTCTGTAGTGAGTCCAGGGCTCAAACTCAAATACTTCATTCATTCACAGCCCTGGATTTACTCTGGCAGGTTTCAGAATGGGAACCAAGCTCCAACAGCCAGCTGGGATGACAATGACCTGTATTGAAATTGCTGTAAATTCAAAGTTTGCCTTTGCTGACAGTCAGGTATAATGTGATCCCAATTGATTTGTGGTGAAAGGGCACAATAACCCTCAGGACTAGATGAACTCTGCTTAGGGGAGGAAGCAGCCCCAGAGATAATAAAGAAGGTGGTTATACAGCTTTCCTTGTGCTGTTGGAGAACTACAAAATCATTGGAAATAGTCCATGACACTCTGAGAAGTGGACCCTGGAGCAATACAGATAGCTGACCGCTGCTGTGCCTTGTGAACAAGACAGTGCTGCTGACAACAGCCTGTCCTGATGTAGGAGTGTGCATCCCTGTCTGAAATCTATGTCTCGGTCTCTGCTGGGAACAAACCTGGATCCAAAACATGCTGAGGACCTCGTTCACTTTGTGTTGTCTGGAGAGGCTGCTGTGGGCAGGGAGAGTGGACTTAGCTCAGAGAGAACGAATACTTGAATTAGGAGGTGTACTGAGAAAATGGAGAAAGAATTCTGCACTAACTTTCCAGCTTTCTTCGTCTCTTCAGACTATTTAAATGTTTAAGTATCTGTGCTGCAGGACTGTATTTCCTAGACAAAAGTGTTTCCTTTGTATGCTTAGTCAATCCATTCTTTGCTTTATTTACTCACATGACTTAAGACTATTTCTCTTTCTGTATGCCCATATGCTAATGATTCATAACTGTATTACAAATGTGCTTACAATTAGCCCTCCAGATGCACACAGAACTACAGCAACCTCAACCAGACTGGAGATGACAAAACCTTCCAGTGTTGCAGTCATCTTTGCTCCCCTGCCCACTACTTAACAAGTCAGCAGCCAGGGTGGAGCTCCTCATGTTTTGTATACACTTATTTTTCATTCAGAGCGATCATGTTTTTTGGAGTATTTCCTTTTCTGATGTGTGTTTACTTTTCCTCCCTGTCTTTTCTTACAATCCCCAGCATGAGCAAAATTTAGCCAGTTGCTATTACAAATGTATTATCAGTTCCCTTCCTCTATATGCAGCTCTTCCTTCTTTTAGCCAGAAGCTAAGGAAAACAATTTTTTTAAACACTCACTTTATAATAAAATTATTCTTTCACAGCTGCACACCATTAAAGACCAATTCTCATTCCTCTTGGAGGTAATCTGGTTCTAAGATAATTTTCAGCATTTCTTCACGAGATGTAACTTTTAGCAAACATGGTACATTTTCTTTAATGCAATCTTTCATCTTTCTGAATCAGGACAACTGCATCTGCAGATTGTGTGCAACCAGAGGAAACAGCAGCTCAGGAATCAAGCTTTCCAGGAGTCCAAACTGTGCCTCTCTCTGGAAAGGATTCTCAGGCTGCCAGGTACCTGCTGGAAGCACAACAAACAGGTACAGCACACGTGGAGTTAGCAAGCTTGTAAGGGAACTATTTGCACAGATGTTGCACAACCAGCATTCAGCAACAAGTTTGGGCTATTCTGTGCTGTCATAACAGCCTGGACTCAAGCCCTTACTCCTTGAGCATCTACCTACACATAATAAGCTGGCCAGTATGGGAGCTTCCAGCCGGGGAAACACAGAAACTGGGAAGGAATGTCTCACATGAGCTCAGTCCCCATAGATAGCACACGTATCAGTGCCTTGAACCCTCTGGCTCTGAAGACCTAAGGCAAAAGAAGAGCCTCAATAGCAAAGGGTAGTCATAGACTAGGAATGGGGTATATTCCCTGACATGGAGTATATAATATATCAAAACATGTCAGAAAGTGCTCTCTTCAAGGAAAAGGAAAGATTGCAGTTGACTCCTGAAGTGAGGCACATAGCACAGTAGTGCCATATTTTTCTCTGGACGTAAAACAATATGCATTCATTTTCCTCTACTCTATTTCTTTTTAAGGGATGGATGTCTGAGTCCAAGGAATGAACTGTTAACACTAAATGGGCAATCACTTAAAGATCTGCCCAGCAAGGAGGCTGAATCTCTCATTCAATCAACAACACAGCTGGTGAGCATGGTGATGGCTAACAAAGTAAGCATGAAGTTGTGTTTCCCCCCACAACTGTGGGGTGATTTGACAAAGAGAGAGGAAGGGAATTTGTGCATCAGACATTTGAAGGACGTGGTTTTGCTCTTTCTGACTAAACCCCAAACCTCTTGTGGTCAGACTGGTAGCTTTCAGCAGAGTTTTTTTTCCCAGATAAACAGAGGCTATGCAGAAGCCCTGGGAAATTCTAGCAAAGTCTCTACAGTTCATCTTTTTAGAAACACATGGCTTGCCAGTGCTCATTTTCCCTTTGGAAGTTGAGAAAAAGAAGAGGTGGATTAAGGATCCCTGAATCCAGAAAGCAGCTCCTATTCTGAAGTAGAGGGTCCTTTCCTTTCCTTTCCTTTCCTTTCCTTTCCTTTCCTTTCCTTTCCTTTCCTTTCCTTTCCTTTCCTTTCCTTTCCTTTCCTTTCCTTTCCTTTCCTTTCCTTTCCTTTCCTTTCCTTTCCTTTCCTTCTCCTTCCTTCCCTTCCTTTCCCTTCCTCTTCCCTTCCTTTCCCTCTCCCTTCCCTTCCCTTCCCTTCCTTCCCTTCCCTTCCCTTCCCTTTCCCTTCCCTCCCTCCCTCCCCCTCCCCTCCCCTCCCCTCCCCTCCCCTCCCCTCCCTCCCCTCCCCTCCCTCCCCTCCCTCCCTTCCCTCCTCCCTTCCCTCCCTCCCTCCCCTCCCCTCCCCTCCCCTCCCCTCCCTCCCTTCCCTCCCCTCCCCTCCCCTCCCTCCCTCCCCCCCTTCCTCCTTCCCTTCCCTTCCCTTCCCTTCCCTTCCCTTCCCTTCCCTTCCCTTCCCTTCCTCCTCCCTTCCCTTCCCTTCCCTTCCCTTCCCTTCCCTTCCCTCCCTCCCCTTCCCTCCCCTTTCAAATCTAGGATCTGTAGCTAGGAACCTAACTAAAAAGTTAAGGGAATTTACAACAGAGAGAGGGAAATAGGAGGCATTTGCAGGTCAGCAGCCCTGGGATATCACTAAATCTTACAGGGAGAAGATCTGTTTCTTTGGATTAGACCCTTTTCACCACCCCAAACCGGATGGCAGTAAAAGCTTTTCACTTGCAAATGTTGGAGGTTGGTCCCTTAATCACATTCGCCACTTTGAAGACAACAGAGTTTAGCCAGAGGTTTCTTGCAGGCTTAAGGTTTTGATGTTCAAGGAAAAAAGTTATCATCTGGTTGTTGTTTTTTCTTCTTTTTGTTTAATTATTATTATCTACAGTAGGATCACATAGAAAACTCTGGTATAATCCTAGACTGAGGAAGCATTCCTGACTGGACCTGCTATCAGGTAGAGTCAGAGAGACTGGGTAGAGAGTACTCCCTCCCAGGACTGCAGTTATGAACTGTTTCACCCAGATGTCTACAGAGTTCTGCCAAGATTTTTGCTTTTTTTCTCTTCCTTAAGCAGCTCAGTGGCCAGAAATATACCGAACTATTGTAGCACAGTACCATTCAGGACTCAGGCAGGTGACCTGTGCGGTTAAAGACAAATTTGCATCAAAATACTTAAGGGTTAAGAGTAAACCCTTAAGTATTTTGATGCAAATTTGTCTTTAAATTCTTCTTGTAAAAGAAACTCTGCAAAATCAGTTCCACAACGCCTCTTTGAGGACATTCTCTGCATTTTTTATTCTCAAGAGCTCACAGGAGAAAGGGAGCAGAAAGCCCTAGTATGATTTAGCTACATGACAAATGCCTCCACCTGCTGTCAAAGAGGAAAATTACCATTTGTCAGTTCTGAATAAAAAAGAGCACTATTGAAAATTTGGATCCTAATATTTGGAAGAAAATATTTGTCCCGGTTGGCTCCAGATACAGTAGAACATATGGAACTGACTCTCTATGTTCTCTATGGCTTTCTTACTGCTGCAGAATACTGCTGAGGAAAAGCCTTTTATACCTGGAGTTCTACTGAATCAATTTCCCTACACTGCCGGCACTCAATAATATTCTTCCTCTGACTGTGATCCCTTCATGATCAATGGCATTCTCTATGTCGTGACAGAAACAGGACTATCAGGAAATATATGCATCCAGACATTACTCGTTACATCATTAATCAGATGTTATAAGTTCATTTATCATCTGTTTATTATTTAGTTTTTGAAAAACGCTCAACCCTTGTCCTCAACGATGCTAAGCACACATATTTGGGCATTATTTTAAGACGAGTGGGAATTAGACTCCCATTCTCTGTCGTAAAGCTGAGCCTTAACATTTTTGTTTTGAAAATAATGCTGTCCTAAGAAAAAAGTGCCTAAAAGTACCAGTCATCCTCAAAAATTAGAATAGGATGGCTACACTTTATCCATACATCAAAATGTTAGTCTGTTTGAATCGACTGGTGATGTCCATTAATTTTATGTCCATTCTGTCTAAAAACCAGAATCTATTTCTACCTTATTGCTTTGGCAAGTTATAATCATATTTCTTTGACAAAGCATTGAGCTATCTACTATGTTATCATCTTCTATATTTTAAATAATTAATTTTGCTCAATGTTTTCACTTCAAGCGACAAGCCAAATTAGGAGAAAATTTCTTTTTAAATTGAGATCGCTTTCAAGAATGTATTGATAGTAATGTAATAGTCTTACTAGAAAAAGTCAACAAATTGAGGTATTTCTCTTTCATATATTCTCAGTTCTTTTGTTTTTTTTTTTCACCTCGAAGGAAACGCCAACCTGTAAGGAAAGGCCTTTGGAAATACAAAATGGTTGTTTTCTGCAAAGTAAGGCCTTGTGTCAACGGACACGCAGTAACTCAACCAGTAAGTTGCAAAGAAATCATTTTTTCTCTTGTAGTATTCTGGGAGCGCACAGCACAGTACTCTGTTTGCAGTGTTGGAAGATACACAGCTGTTGTCCAGACACTCTGAGATCCTCAGCTAAGAACTGCTGCACATAAAGGCATCAGTATTTATATTCTCCAATCCTACAATCAGGGTTTTTTGCATGTAAACATTCTCTTTTATGTTTATCAAAGTATGCCCTAAATAAGCCGATGCTCTTGTGGTTGGGAATGTTTGTTTTTAATATAATGAACGCTAATTGCTATTCCCACAGTTAGAATTAAAAAGATGGCTTCCTTCAGAGAGATTTACAGCTGGAAAAAAAACTTTTCTAAGGGAAATTTACCTGATCAGATGAATATGTAGAGATTTCCAAAGCTGGTAGAAGTAACTTGGCCTCTCTCCCCATGTTCTGCAGGTGTAAACGCGTACTGGATAGGGGACATGGATTGCACAGCACCCCGGAAAGCCGTGCCCTTCAGAGAGCGGCAGCCCCATGCCCTCCATACCAATCGGAAATCACTTTCCCAACAGCTGGACTGCTCTGGAGGGAGAACCCCGGTAAGTGCTATGGGAAATCACCTGAAAAACAAAAAAATACACTGAAAATCTCTGATTGATGTTGGCAGCCAGCTTGCCCATGAAAACATATCTTCCTCTCAGGCCCGATCAGGGAAAATAGCACCAGAGGCACCACCAGTCTCTGGCACATCTGTTTCCTCTCCCCCCCATGAGGAGCAGGAAAGGCACTATGCCAATGAAACCCCTTTTCTTCAGCACCTTCTCTCATCCATTGCCCTGGCAGGCTTTAGAGTGTGTGCAAATCCCCCCCAGGTGGTTCGTACCACCTTGGTAGCCACCCAGAGCTCACTACTGAAGAAGGCCCTACCCTGGCACCTCCCCATTGCTAGCCATGGAGATGCTCTGTGCACATGGCCTGAGCTTCAGGCCCTGCTGCCATGAGCATCCAGACTTCCCTCCATTAGCCCAGTTATGGCCACATGCAGGTATGGAGTCACCCTGTGGCTGGTAGTCACCGCTCATGCTGGCTTCACGAGGCTCTTTCTGCTCCACTGGGAGTCAGACATATTTCAGCAACCATGATAATGTATGCCCCTTTGCTGTCTAAGCAATCCACCACAACCCAGAGGAGGAGAGACAGATAAGGGGCATGAGGGTATTTGAGGTCCCACGTGGTGGGTGCTGCCTGTTGGCTCTTTGGTGGCATACCAGTTCTGGGTACTGCAACCCATCACACAAACAAACAGAAAGCACAGCTCACACAGCCAGAAACACAGGAAATTTGAAAACTTCCACTTTCAGATGCAGGAGGCCTGCAACAGGGGAATAAGCAATGACAGAGATGTGGCAGAGCTATATGTACCAGAGTACATTCTTGGTCTTGCACAGGCATCTTTCTCCTCCTTGGGATTTTTTCATGTTCTCAACATGATGTTGAATTAATACGCTTGTTTGCATGTTAAGATCTTGACTTACAGCATATGTGGAAGTTGAATTTTTGACTGATGTTCCATGCACTTTCACACCTGTTAGTTTCATTTTACTGGTAGAAAAAAAACCAAAAACATTGAAGCTGCTGGGATTTGTAATGAGTTCTATTAACTCTGGCCCTGCTAAACTCTGTGCATGGTTAGCTTCAGGTAATGACTTCTACTGATGCTTAAATTAGTTTGTAATACCCAATTCTATGTTCAGTTAGGAGGTTTCCATTAAACATTTCATTGAAGGCTCGTTAAAATGGGTCAAATCTCAGGGGATGGAATAAAGAAATCCACTCACTGTGGCATGGACAGGGGATGAGCGCTGAGAAATTGCTTGCCTTGGTTATCAAGCAAAAAAGTTGTGCTTCATCTGTTTCAGCTGTAGAGAAAATTCTGTGTGTTTGCTCAATGGAGACAGTGCAGAGTAGTTTACAGACTGAAGAAATATTGTAAGCACTAATTCATATTTTTGGGGAAATGCAGAAAGCAAGTTCTATATGTCTCACTGTGAATTATCCAGAAGCAAGATGAGGGAAGGGGTCAGAACTGTTTCTGAGTACGGTTCTTAAAGGCAAATGCAGCAATTCTTCTTTAGGATCCCTAATAGCCACAAATGGGATTTTGGCATGGGGAATTAAGTGAGATCACAAATGTATCTTTTTGCACCACCACATAACTTCAAGGGCCAGCATTCTGGTTTTGGACAATTTCAGTGAGCGGGACCTCAGAGTTCAATTCACATGCATTGAAAGAAAGCATAACACAGACCAACAACTACTGAATGTATCACAGAAAAGACCTGTTTTCACATAAAAAGTCCCAAACTCCACAATGCACTCCGTGCAAGTTGATTAGCTGAATAACAACTGGCTTCTCAAAATGAGAAGGACTTTTTAAGCCTTTAGTAACATCGGTTACTGTAAAGAAAATTTAAAATAAACAAGTTACCCTAATCTGCATCAAAGAACGGCTGGTTCTGCATGAAAATTGTATTTTTGTGTTCTCAGGCAATTTCAAGGCCATCTAGATCACTAAGTACAGCACAGCTGGTGCATGCATCTTGTGGCTCACAGGCTTCGGTAATCTCTAACATCGTGTTGATGAAAGGACAAGGGAAGGTGAGACTGGCTCTTACCATATATGGTGTTTTGCTTCATTTCTCAACTGCAGACTGATAATGACTTCAAGTGCACAGATTGCTAGTTGTCGACTGCCAGTTCATATCAGAATACGGAGAGGATGCGGAAGTTATGAACTTAAACATGTACCTCTTGAACTTGTTGAATAGGATTCTAAGTTATTAAAACTTATTTGTTTCATATTTTATTTGTAACTATTTAAGCTGTGAGATACCTCTCAGAAGTTGTTACATGAAGTGCGATAAGCATCGTTTACAAAATCATCACTTACTGTCTGAATTTTGTGCGCACAGAAGGACATCATCAGCACTGTACTTTCATTTCTCATTTAAGGGATGTTAAATGGCCCCAGAGGTATGAATTAGTCTCACAACATCCTTCTGAGAGTAGTAGATAGTTTGACCTTTTATATAAGGAGGAAAGACAAAAAAATAATCAAAGACAAGCATCTACTTACAAGGATCTACAGTCATTGCTTAAACTTACAACACACATTAACTGTTTTGGTAGAGGATAAGAGAAAGATATTTCCACAAGATCTGAGTATCTAAAGTTAGTTGTAAGATCAAGATCTTCTGTGGCTGTTTTATCAGTTTCATTTATGGGAAAAGAAATCAAGAAAACAGGTAAATGGATCTCTCAAGGTCACATATTGGCCCAGGGGCAAAATGAAACATAGAAGCTTTCTTATGTGTTTATAATGGGGAATTAATTGATTGCAAGTGAATCATGAGAGTATTCAGCTGAAATTTTCATTTGCTTTTACTACTGGCATTTGGTTGCCTGTTTTTCACAGATTATACTATTTTGTTTACTAGTATTGTCCATGTAGCTGATGCTGATGATACTGCAAATGGGATATGAAAACTAAACATAGGCTCTCACATATTATTTTTCTTCCATAAATTAGGGCTTGGGCTTCAGTATTGTTGGAGGAAAAGACAGCATTTATGGGCCAATAGGAATCTATGTCAAAACCATCTTTCCTGGTGGAGCTGCTGCAGCTGACGGAAGGCTACAAGAAGGTGAAAAATCCATCTTTTCTCCCTTTTCGCACTCCAGATTCCCAAAGAATATCTAAAGGAAGATTAAGTTAAGATGAAGGTTCAATGAAATGACTTTTACATCTGCATCCATTATTACGTTTGCAAGACTCCTTTTTTAGTACATGCATGTATCATACAACCTATTCACAATACAGTAATAGTAACATATTTTTTTATTTTGAAAAACAGGTGATGAAATCCTAGAACTCAATGGAGAATCAATGCATGGATTAACACATTATGATGCTTTACAAAAATTCAAGGTTATGTACTCTCCTTTCAGAACAGTTTCAGCCTTTACACGGAACATGGATGTGAACTCAACCCATTCAATCATGATCTTTTCTTTCCAACAGGCCAAAAAGGGTCTTCTGACACTCACAGTCAGGACAAGCTTCAGCACACCTCATTCTGCTTCCAGCTATTTGTCACCCCACTTGTGTCAGTCACTCAGCTCAAGTATATGCATAACCAAAGAAAACAGCTCATTCAGTTCCGAAAGTCCAGTGTTCTTATTAAATGCTACAAAGCCCAATGACAGGGTCATAATGGAAGTTAGCCTAAACAAAGGTAAGTGCTGAAATTAATTTAGCACTGACAAACAAGGCACTGATTCACAAAACACCACTTGTGCTCTCTGCATGTCTTTCCTCACCAACGTGATTATTTTCCTGAACTAAGTTCTTTAATATACTAAAGTAGACCATGGTGCCTCCATTGCTAATAGCAATCTATCAGCAGTGGCTTTTGAATACCATCTGTCCTCAAGAGTCAATTATACCATTTCTTCACTCAAGTGTTGTCATATTCATATCCTTCAGATGAAAAAGTAAATCTCTTAGCAACAACTAATTCCTATGCAGTTCTTATCCTTAATTATTCAAGTAGTTTGCTTCATTCTTGAGATGGCCTAAAAAGAAGTAAAATACCTACTTATGTCTTCCTATTTCTGCCATTCCTGCTCCAACTATTACTATTTATGAGCAATAACTGAGTGAAATACGTTTTTAAACACAGGATCAACAAAACAATGAATAGAGTCTCTATGAGGTGACTTACCAAATTGATGTGAGATTCCATTCTGAGTATGCAGAGCAAATATATATATTTGCAAAAATCTTGAGCTGTACTGTAGAAAACAAAAAGAGGATTGAGACTACATATCAAAAAAACAACCACATACTTCCTCCTTAATTTTTGGTCTTTTTGTTTCATTCAGTCTCTGTGTCATCATTTGAATTCCACTGTCACAAAAAATATTTTGCAAAATAAATTTACATTGCATCCTATGTGTAATATGTACAACTCATGAAAACAAGAACAGGTTCTGGTTTGTAACCAAATAAGTTAAATAAATTGAAAATAGTGTTTTTAAAAATTATTCTCTCCAATTGTTTGTTTTGACCATTTATTACACTTTTCTTATTATTATTATCACTTTTTTTCAGAGCCAGGAGTTGGCCTTGGAATTGGGTTATGCAGCATCCCTTACTTCCAATGTATTTCAGGAATTTTCATTCACACTCTCTCACCAGGTTCTGTGGCACACATGGATGGGAGACTCAGGTAGGATGAGAAAGTTTGTCTCATGATAATTTTTTTTCATTGTTCTAAAATACTTTATGGCTTTATATTTGATCTCACAGGGCAGGAAGTCAGTGCCTTCTGGAGGCTTTGGGTTAACATCACATGCTATTCTGAGGGTTTGAGAATGCAAATGTTTGTGATAGCCAGAATTTCCAGAAACATCACAGCCCAGTAGGATTGTTGTCACTCGTCTATACTTGGATAGCTTTGAAGGGTTTAGACAAGCACAGAAATATTCTCCAGAATGAATTCTATAAGTGAAACAACGAGGACATATTTGGAAAAAAAACAGAATACATGGTATTTTCTGACTTACATGGGTTTTAGATTTTCCCAATTAAAGCTCCTCAGATTTTCTCTCTTCTTCCCCAGTGGAAATGCAGTTTTACTGAAATGATCCCTAGTGGAAGTATAGAAATTTACCTCATAAGATTTATGCTCAAGTAGTCACGTTGAGCATATACTTATAATTGAACAGAACACAGCTTTCTCAGTGAAGCTTTAACTTAGGTTCTCTCTCTACATGCCTAAGTACTTAGCTGAAAGAACAAAATGGTTGCACATTATTGGAAAGTTTGATATGAATCAATGCCTTCAGAAGGCTTCTTAATATATATGAGAATTTGTAATGAACAGGGAAGAGTGGACAGATTGGAAAGATTCAGTTCAAGCTGAATCCAGGATTACAATCGTTTGTCACTAGAATTGTTGTGTTAGCAAGTTACTCATATGTAGCAGAAATATGAACATCCTTTCTCATCTGAAATAACACTAGCAGACCACAACAACATGAGAATTGTTAACTTGATAGGATGGAAGGAAGCTGTAGGTGGAAACAGCAGCTGAGCTGCATACAGCAGAAAGATCAGAGACACAAAGTATGAGTAGCTAAGCATGAAGTTCGTAAGCTGCATGCAGCAATGCAGTAGATCAAAGAAAACTTGACATTCAACTCATCCTCATTCCATGTTCTGTGAAGAGAACAATGAGACAATGTAATTCAAATCTGTGATCAAATTAGAGATCAACCATGTGAATCTGCTTTTTGCATATTTCTGCATGGGTGAAACAAAGATGGGAGAAAAAAATGTTCTATTCACACTTTCTTTTAAATATCTCTGCAGGTGTGGAGATGAAATTATTGAAATTAATGAAGCATCAGTACAAAATATGACTCTGAATGAAGTTTATGCTGTACTAAGCCATTGTGATCCTGGTGCAGTACAGATTATTATCAGCAGACACCCTGAACCACAGGTAGCACTCTGTATTCTCATTTTCAGTAAAACACGCAATGTTAAACAAAGATTAAGAATGAGAGGAAGTGTTAATCTACAAACAGGTAAAAAAAAAAAATGTTGCTAACGAAGATGCTGATCTCATTATAAGCATCACTGCAAGTATATGAGACTGATTAAGGTATAAACCTAGGATATGTTCTTGCATATAATCACATAAGATTTGAAGATTGCTAGTTTATGTGCTGTGAATAAGGAAATTACAGAATATTTAAGGTATCAACAAAATTATAAAATTATATAGATCAGAAAAATAAACTTTATTCAAGAAATGATTCTTAGTAAGAAGACGTAAATTTGAAAGAGGGAATATATATTCCTCCTCTCCCTTCTGCAACCTCCCCCCCCCCCAAAAAAAAGAGTTTATATAATATTTTCTATACTGTAATTAAAATTTAGGTCTTCCTCAGCTGTTTACTATTCAAGTAAAAATTTTGTAAAATCAGATATTTCTCCAGAATGCTTCCTAACACAAACTACAGCATAAATGATTAATTTGTTGCATTATCATGAAAAAATCAACATTAAACTACCTTACACTGATAAATCCAGTATTAAAGTTCTAGAGAAATATGCAGAAGTAGATTTATCAGTAGAGCCTTTTTTACCAAAACAACCAATATAAATAGCATACACATAGAAAAATTTCAGCTCTAGTAGTATAGATGCCCCTATAACAGTGCAGTTGTTTAACAATGAAACATGATATAACTAGGTATATTCATTTCAATTAGAAGACTTAGAGGGGTTGGAAAGTTTTGTGAAAGGAATAAAAGTTTAAATGTTACTCACCATACAGTAACCTTGTAAGAGTATAATGGCATGGTATTTCCTAGGTGTCTGAGCAGCAGCTAAAAGAAGCTGTTGCACAAGCTGTGGAAAACAACAGGTTTGGAAAGGAGAGACATCAATGGAATAGTGAAGGTAAGGGGATGAGTGCATTCACTGACATGCAATAATTTTGATTTTTGAAGAAATGAGGACCAAAGAAATAAGCAATAAAACATACTGCTGATACTGATATAATATAGGGAAAACAATGCTATTTTGCTGTCCAAAAATCTAACCATTGACGTTTTCTCACAAGCCTTTAACTCCTTGTATTGTGTGTGCCAGATGATGGTAGGAAATAGCTACAAATTTAGCCAGCTTGATCTTAGAAGTAAGCCCTTGTCCACATATCTAACCAGACATTTTGATTGTGTTTCTTATGCAGGTGTTAAAAGATTAGACACAAGCTGGCATGGAAGACACCCATGTGAAAAACATATTGAAAGGAACACCGCTTATTGCAACCGTAAAGCCCAGAAGCTGATGACCCGCTCCAGCAGTGACAGCAGCTACAACCCCAGGTCCTTGTGTAGTAATGGTGCTGCATATCAACTGAATGACTTGAAAGAAAGGGTACACAGCGTTGATGTACCAATTACCAGACAGCCCGGCCTGCTGTACTCATTGTCTGGAAACAATTTCGAGAGAAGTTCCCCTCTTGCTTGTAGTGAAGGAAGTCAACCCTTGCAAAACGCTAAGAAATCAACAGAGATTCTTGTTAGAAAACCTAAATCATCGAAGCCCAAACCTCCTCCAAGGAAATATTTTAAGCAGGACTGCACAGGAAACGACCAATATACTGCAGATAGAAAAGAAAAGCTTGTATCTGAAAAGACTGAATCACCTTCTGCAAGTGTGCAGGTAAAGCAAAACGTGTGTGTGTGTTTGTGAGCCAGGCAGGGGAAGGAGTAGGGCAAAGAGAAGGGCTGTGTGTGATAACAGGAAGTAAGTCAGGGAAAAAAGAGAAGTGTGTGTGTTTGTGGGGCCTGGGGGGAGGGTTTGAAGGCCTTCTATTTTGAGAATATAGGAGTAAGCCAGTTGAGCGTAGATTTGTACGTTACTCAATTCCTTTTCTTACCTAAGATAGAATAGAAGGTGTTTCATGTTTGCATGAGTGTGAGGGACTGTGAGATCTGCATGCTGAAACAAAGTTGTGGCTTGTTTAAAAATTCTTTCCCCAGGGTTTAGCAATATGCCAGTAAAAATGAACGGAACTCTATGCAATACTTTTCCCCAAATGGTCAAAATAAACCCATGCAGCTTAGAATGAACTTTGACTATAATGTTAACATCCTAGAAAGTTTCAGTTTTCATCAACAGCAACTAGAATATTACCTACCAGAAATTAAATTCAGAGCAGTTAAGTGGCTGTTGGACTTATCACTGCATACAACTCATGAACCTGCACCCCTCAGTTATTCCAAATAAGGAAGAAAAAAATCAATCTTAAGATCAATAAAGTCAAAAGTTTCTCTATTAAAGAAGAAAACCTTCTCTGGAAAGAGGGTATGTATGTCTCAGGGCAATATTTCTGTAAGTCTCAAGAAGAAAAGGTTTTACTGCTGCTGTAAGCATGGAAAAAGGTTTTCCTAGAATAAGTTGCATAACAACCACCACCACATTACAGAAACTTTAAGGAATTCTTTAATTACTGACTTTTTTCAGGATGTACTCAGTCCTGATTGGTTTTGCTTCCTATTAGTAATCCTGTAGTTTAACTGCATAGCAGACAGCACTTCCAGCACCATGGTATGGCAGCTTGGTGTCATTGGTTACAATAGAATCAAGTAATTCAAGAACATCTGTTTCTGGTGTGGAGTAGTATTGATTGCAACCTCAAGGTAATCCTCTCACTCTGTTTTTCCAGTGAAAAACAAAAAAGGGAGAGTTCCGAAGGTACAGTAATGATTTAGCTTATCCAGCTTTTCCCTGGGGTAAAAGATCTTCATCCAGAAAAAATTGGTTTATGGTGTTATTGCCACTGACTACATTTTTGAAATGTCAGCTGCATTTTTTCCAATCTGTTTACAAGAGTACCATAAAATACCATGTTGGCTCTCTTGAAATAGAGAAACAATTATGTTGTATAAGGATTGCATCTCAAGCAGAAGTAAAAACTTGATTCCTATTCAAATATCTTCTAACTTGATTCCTATTCAAATATCTTCTACCAGATTGCAAACAGGTGAAAATATAATTTTCTTCAGAGTCATGTAGTGTGCTTTGCATAATTACATTCTGACACACTTCTGTTTCCTGTTTGCTCAGCAGGAAGTTAGAGAACCAATGCTAGAGGGACAGCAAACAGACGTAACTCACAGTGTCTTCACCACTTCTCCTACAGCTTCTGAACGCACAACTGCTGTTCCAGTGGGCAGAGATCAAGAACGAAAACCAAACTTAGGTATGTTTAATATGATGCTTGCAGCTGAAAATAGCATCTTTAAATGCGCACTTCATCCATAGCTGTAATTCCTGGGGTGAAGGGAAGAAATTTCAATCCATCGGTCTTTGATAAAACAAAAACTACATTAAAAGAAGCATACTAGACTAGATGATTTATTGTAAAAAGCGAAAATGGACAATTATTACTGTATTTTTTATACACTATACTGTTGTATACTATTACTGTATTTTTTCAATATAAATAAGCCTGTCCTTATTTATAATGAAAAAATGACATTAAAGTTTTACTTCAGCATTTCTAGAATACACTGTTATGTTTAGCCTCAAGGAAAGTACATATCACTGATAATAAATTACTATCATCTTGTGCTTGATAGACTGAAAGAAGCATTATTAGTGGAGACCTGAGTGCAGCCTCTCAGTATTTACAGGGGGTCTGTAGGAAAGAAGGGGACTGACTCTTTAGCAGGGTCTGTAGGGATAGGACAAGGGGAAAATGGTTTCAAACTAAAAGAGGGGATATAAGGAAGAATATTTTTTTTTACAGTGAGGGCAGGGAGGCCCTGGCACAGGTTGCCCAGAGAGGTGGTGGATGCCCCATCCCTGCAGATAATTCAGGTCGGGCAGGATGGGGCTCTGAGCACCTGATCAGCTGTAGGTGTCCCTGTTCAGTACAGGGGAGTTGGGCCAGATGGCATTGTAGGGTCACTTCCAACTCAAACAATTATATAATTCTACGTACTAAATGATCTCAAGACGTTCATTCCAACTTAAACCGTTTTCTGTAAATCTGTAACTTCTGGTTCAGACCATTAAAATCAGTAACGTTTACTTGTACAAAATATCTTTCTTTACACTGGTGCAGACAAAAATAACTGCAACTGTGCAAACAAAAATTTGCTTCCATTTATGTATACTTCATCTAACCTATTCGGAAGTTATAAGACCCTTTAGAAAAGGGATCGTGTTCCTGAGCATGGAAGAGTCTTGTTTTTCACATAATTTCAGCATCAGGAAACAGAACTTGTAGATCAAGAGTTGTGAATTTAAATAAGACTTAAATTTTCTGGAAACACTTTAAATAAAATACTACATACTTCTCAGAGACAAATTAAATTCAAATTTAATGAAGTACTAAAAACGCATAGGTAAAGGATGGATGAGGAGAAGTAGGAGGCAGCTTGATAATCATGTTTCTTTAATACAGGAACTCCAGCTTCATCAATACGAAGGCCTGTCCTTAAGAGGCAAGCACGGGTAGATTATACTCTTGATACTACAACAGAAGATCCTTGGGTTAAGATTTCTGACTGCATAAAAAGCTTATTTAATCCTACCATGAGCGAAGACAACAGCCACTTAGATTTGCAGCCTGGCATTGACACAAATGAAGAACATGAAAATCGAAGCAGCTCAGAGGTGGTTCTGCAGAAATCAGAATCAGAAACAGTCAGTTTGAAAGTGTCAAAAGCAGATGAAAGTGATGCTCTGAAAAAGGGTCCTCCTGTTGCACCTAAGCCAGCCTGGTTTCGCCAAAGTCTGAAAGGACTGAGGAAAGCAAATTCAGACCTCAAACCAGAGGCAGATCAAAGTCCTTCTGACCTTCAGAATGTTTCCACCAAAGAACTGCAATCCAGTTTATCCCGTCTGTCTTCCAGGGGATCATCGATCAAACAGAGAATAAGCTCATTTGAATCTTTGAGTGCTCCGCAGTCACCTGAAAAAGTACACCGAAGGCTCAGCCCAAAACCATCAGTCCAGGAGGAACACTCTCCTTCTGCAAAATGGTCAGAAGGGGCTCCAAACCACTTCAGCCAAACCTTTCTTCAATGCTCTGAAAATAGCCAACAGTCAAAGTCGTCTGCGGTTATGGGTACAAAGAGCCTAGATAGATCTTCCTGTCCCAAGGACATCCTTGCAGCCAGCTCAGAGAAAAGCAACGATGCCAACACCAAAAATCCTCAAAATCCTCCAGGCCTTCTCATTGCAGAAGCCATTGCAACTTCCCATGTAGCACCAGTAGCAAAAGTACACAACCTGAGATCACGAAGCTTTCCACTTACTGCCACCCAGTCTTGTGAGATGATGAAGACATTTGATGAAAAGTATAGTAAAATCTATTCCATCAGTAACCAGGTGTCATCTGCTTTAATGAAGTCTTTGCTTTGCCTTCCTCAGTCCCCAGTCTCTTCTGGGAACAGTGCATGGGAAGCTGTGGACACATTATCTCAAACCTCTGCAGAAGAGGATGGGACTTCTCTCCCACCTGCGAGTGAGAACCATCACCCAGACACCGGATTTTCTCTAAAGTAAGATACTGTATTTGAAATCAGATTTGCAGATCAGTATTGGTGAGTCTCTGTGCTGATTAGCTGATAATGTTCCCAGGCAGGAGCACACAATAGTAAAGAACAAACAGAGATTAGCTGATGCCTCACACAGCTGGTAAATTTAATTTGCTTTTTATAAGCGTTGACATATTTCAAGCTTCTTCCTAGTTCAAGAGGAGTATTTCTAGTATCTCAGTGGTAGAAATAGAAAGTGAAACGGACATCATTACTGCATGTACCAGTGAGGAAGCAGATGAATTTTAGTATGTTACTTCCAGAAGAAGTGAAAACCTTACGGCTTCCCAAAATTCAACTAGCTGTAGTTAGCCACTGTGATGAGGTGGCGCAAAGATCCTGATGCTCCTAACATTTGCCTTTGGTTAAGCTGCATATCACTGAAATACTTCTGGCCTAAAAAGCAGGTCTGGCTCAGATACATGAAGGTGATGTAGCCAGAGCAGGGCACAGGCATTCCCCAGGACAAAAGGTACCAACAATACTAAGCTTGCTTCCCATAATGTTTTATATGCATTTTCAGTTAGTCAAAGATTTGGGAAAACAACAAAAATCAACAGAGGTATTTTTGGAAAAATATTTCAAAAGTACATTCAAGCCTTCAAAAATTCTTTCAAAACTCTACTGCACAGATTACAAAAAAATAATAACAAAAATCTACTGTTTGCATTCTCAAGGAAGATCACATGAAAATGAGAAACTGAAAAACAAAAGCAACAACAAAAACCACAGACATGTTTATTTAGATCTATTCTATTCTAGAGCCAAGAGATTATTCTTATTCTTCTATGTGATTGATCCTACTTTTGCTAGGTAATATGATATATGGATGTATTCATAATACTTATGACATGAACTACCTCCCCAGTGCAGGGGGATTGAAAGATGATTGCTCTAGAAGTGTCTGCTCTGTGCTTTTGTTTGTCCTTTAATAACTCAGTGTTTCTTTTCTATTCTTTTCACAATGGGACAGCCTCTCTGAGCTGAGAGAATACACTGTGAGCTTAGCAGATAGCGAGAAAGAAGAAGAGAAACAGGAACAAGGCTCACCTCAAGCATCCGGTGTGTCAGGGCAGTCTGTCATCTCTCTGCTTTCCCCTGAAGAGTTAGCAAAGCTCATAGAGGAAGTCAAGTCACTAGATGAAGCGACCTTAAAGGTAAATCAACCTTTGTTCGGTGTGATTTTCGATGTGATTTTCAGCACGTGGAGTGGCCATGCCTGGTTCAGCTTTTAACTTTATGTTATCACAGACAAAACTTGGAAGAAACGTTTAAGTTGTGGTACTTATATATGTGAGCTGCAAGCCAAATTATTTTTTCCTGTTTTTCTGCACTTACATCATTAAGCATTTTCTGATTCTGTCGTACTCTTAAATTTGATTAAACTTAAAATCAGATCTAATTGACTCATATTTGCAGAAACGTAACAGTTTTGGACATAATAACATTTAAAAATATAGGTAACTGATAAGGAAATTTGATCAAAATAAAACACTTGACACGTCTCAGCATTATGCTTAAATCCTTAAGCCTCATTACAAAATGCACAGTGGACAAATAGAAAATGCATGGATTTTCCAGTCAATTCAATGTATGTATTAGGATGTTCCTGACACAGTTTATTTCTCTGCCTAGGAATTAGATGATATTCATGTTACAATTCTGCATAAAGAAGAAAACACTGGGCTTGGATTCAGTCTGGCAGGGGGCATAGATCTAGAAAATAAAGTGATAACAGTAAGTAGCATCTTTCTCAAAAAATACTCTGAAAACAACTACTCTCTCTAAAAATACATATAGCTTTCTGGTTTTCTACTACTGAGGTTGACTTTTGGCATAATTAAAGTAGGCAGCTGTTGACATAGGGTCAGAAAAATCTTGGTTGTGAGCGAGAATGCACAGAGCTGTCATCTCCAGGCAATTATTAGCAGAAGTGTCCTGTTTCCTTGGGTATTACCCTCCCACCCAACAGTTCTTAAAGCCAACAGCCCTCAACAGCAGGAAGCAACCATCTGGCAAAGAATGGAAAATATGCACAGTGAAAACTATTAACTAATTTCTTTTTTTTTTTTCCTCTTTTCTTGTGTGTCAATGTGGTAATGGGGCTTTTCAATAGGTTCACAAGGTGTTTCCCAACGGACTAGCATTTCAGGAAGGAACTATTCAGAAAGGAGATGAAGTACTATCCATTAATGGAAAGTCTTTTAAAGGGGCGACTCACAACGATGCCTCAGTGATCATGCGACAAGCTCGACAACCCAGACAAGCTGTTGTTGTCACTAGGAAAGCAAAAGATGGAGAAAAAAGTCACAACGTTTCAATTGGCTCTAGCACATCTTCAGTTGCAAGTGATGCCTCACAAGAATCAGGTAAGTTCAGCAGCATTACCTCGCAGCTGCTACCTGCTCAGGCTGGGTGAATCTGTGATCAGGGACAACACAGTTCGTGAAACATTCCTGAAAGAGGTATTTGAGATAGCTTTGGAAAGAATTAATGGATTTCTGAAGTAAATGAACCCTCTGAAAAAAATCAGATCAAACCAAACCAGGAAACCAACCAACAACCAACAGTGAGATCCTCCACATGAATTTCTGAAAGCATGTAAGTACTGTTATTCTAGTAACAGGCCTAACTACGGTTAAAATGAAAATTTAGTGATTCTGAATTCTGATACTATGGTTTCCTAATTTGAAGTTTTCACTTTACAAGAATTATTTGTCTTTGTGAAAGAGTTATTGGTTTAAAAAACATGCTAGTGATTGATGTAGCAGGTGGCTACATCCACAATATGTGGGCAGATTAAATTGCAGCTTTCTGGTTAATAAATGTCAAATCAAGTATGCTTACTGCAAATTTGGTTCACTGAACAGATTTTTTTAGTTCCAGAAAATATCACTCTTTCATTTTTAAATTTCTATGAGTTCAAACACAACATTCTCTCTCCAGCTTCCCAAAGGGGCAATCAATCACAAAATTAAAAATTACCATAAAATTAAAAGCTACCATTTCAATTTGGCTGTTTGCCTTTGCAAACAGAACAGAAGCTCATTTCTTTTATCAGATCTTACAGTTTTCCAGGTATTTTCGTACCCACCTGCTAACTTTCCATTTATTTCCAGCAGCTGAAGATACAATCTGCACTATAACTCTAGAAAAATCAGCTGCTGGTTTGGGATTCAGTCTGGAAGGTGGGAAGGGCTCTATTCATGGAGATAAACCCATCATCATCAACAGGATATTTAAAGGTAAAAATACTTCAGTATGTAGCTGGCAGGTTCTTCGTTGATAAAAAATAGAGTAGTTCATAACTGACTGCTGATTTATACTCATTAAAAGAGATTTTTTGTAAATGCAGCATTATCCCATGCAATGCAAGTAGTTTTTGCCTCCTGGGAACAGGTGATTTATACCAAACAGGATAGCGAACCCTAATGAGTGAAAGACTAATTAAAATCTCCCCCACAGAGAGAATTCTTACTATTTTTCTTCCTCCCCCTACAGGAACCTCACTGGAGCAAAGCAGCCCAGTTCAGCCTGGTGATGAGCTATTACAGGTGCACACCACAGCCTTGCAAGGACTCACTCGTTTTGAAGCGTGGAATATAATCAAGGCATTACCTGATGGGCCCATCACAGCTATCATCAGAAGAAAGAATCCAAGCTCTGTTACCAAGAAGGCATCGGAAACTTTATAAGAGGAATAATTAGACTACTGCCAATATTACAAACAAAAAGAGATGGTGTGGTTTATCACTTACAGACATCTGGCTAGCGTGGCATGATACTCTGAAACTGTATATGGAATTTTACTGCCTGTTAGAGACAGCTGTTTGGGTTAAAATGAGAAGATGTGTACAAAACATACATGATTACTATTTCAGAAAATTGTTTCAGTGTCAAATGATAACAAAAAATGACTTTATAAATAATATACTGGTTGTAATAAGATGTGAAAGCGATAGTACTCTTATTTTAAGCCATTCTCTTAAAGACTGAGAGCACACCCTGCAACAAAGTGTTCACTTCTGCTTTACTAGTTTTGCTTTCCACTTTATCTAAGAGGAGGGAATGTACCCACCCACAATGAAAGACAGAAACACAGCATCTGTAAAACGCAGAGGAAGTAGGATGCAACTCAGTGTTTCAAAAATACAACGTGCCCTGAAAAACTCCAACTTTTCTATTCAAACTGCAGAACAGCCTAAAACCGACTAGGATAGCTTTCTAATAGCAGCTGAAAGAGCTGTGTTGACTCCAGCACACAAACACTAGGGACAAAAAAAAAAAACAAAGGGAGCGTCTCATAGTATTGCTAGGGTGAGGCAGGAAGCTGAGGGAAATAGAGTGAAGGTTCTTCTGACATTCCTTTGGTCAGAGATCTCACGGGACCAGAGCCAAGAACAGGAAGGCCATCTAGAAACAAGAGTGCATGTTATTTTTAAATATCTTTGTGTAATTTTTGTAAGGAAAAGTGTCAGTATTTAGAAATTCAGCCTTCTGAATTCAAACTTTTACTCTGAAAACACTAATTTGGTCTGAAAACTACACAGCAAGTGCTGCTGCATGTATTCTGGCACCACTTTCCATATGCTGTATAGAGTTCCACGAGAACAGAATGCCTCAGATTACCTCAGTGTCATTTGCCAAAGGTGTCCTCTCCCAAAACAATTTGAAAACTGACACAGAACCACCAAGGTCAGTTGGATGTTTTTTTTCTTTTTCCCTCTTCCAACAGTGTTTTTCTTACCTCACTTTCAATGTTTTCTCAATTGCCTCTATTTCCTGTCATCTGTCAGGCTCAAAAGAAGTGCAAACACACTGTCAGAAGCAGCACATCTCACTGGGAGGCACTCCAAGATCTTACAGGATGATCTTTGCTAAGACATTTGCATCTCTGATTTGGGATGGCAGAAGGATGAATGTTAAGAGCTCTTAATTGCTTCTGGATAGAACACACTGAGCACTCAGAAAAAGAAGCCTGAAGTTATTTTAATGAAAAGCCTCAACCACCGCCTTTGTTGTTCAGAGTACTATAAAGATATAATAAATATTAAAAAAGAACTAATTAAAAAAAATTCCACTATCTGCAAAGGGTTTAATTGCAGGAACAGCAAGTGGTGACTTGAGCTCCACTCACTGAACTTTCTGCAAATTAAATTTACCATAATCTTGCAAAGACTTGCCCAGATACTGAACGTGAGGCCTGACTAAAACCTGTAATACATCTAGGGAAGTAAGTATGAGCCTCTGTATCGTCAGGTTCCATATCTCTCCTCATTGAATTTGTTACCTTTCTTTAAGCACAGAAAGCAGCAAACTAAATAGGAAACAAGGACCAACCATGGACAGAGAAGTCAAGAATGAGTGCCCTCACCAAAACATTATATCCGCACTTAGTGGGGAGTGCAAATTAAAGGGAAGGCTATTTACTGCTTTGCTGCACTGAATTCTGAGATGCAGGAGATCCAAGCGGTGCTTCAAAGTTCCCTGTGAAGGAGTAGGAGGAACAATTTTAAAGAAAAACAGGAAGATATAGCAGGAAAGACAACAAGGTATAGCAGAAAAAAGTATTTATTTCATCACCCTCATAGAAGTTTTTACATCTTTGTACATAAAAAGGACTGAATTAAAAACTGCTTCCTTAAAAAAGTCTATTCCACAGGGTAGAATTACAGTGGAAAACTTTGTATACAAACCTATGCCCCACACCAACATAAAACAAATGCAGGGATAAAAAGCAGAGTATAATTACTTTGTTAAATAACCAAGTTACAGCATTAAAATCTCAACCCACCAATTGCTAATACAGTAATTAATTTTCCTTTTGTAACTCTATGTAATCCATAGCAATGTCTGACATTCCCACGGTAACCAGCACCATACATATTTTTAAAAGCTGCATACATCAAAACACACTTGATCAGGAGCTGATTTCCCAAGTCAGCGCTGTGAAGTAAGCCAGTATTAAAGATATGTCCTTACGGCCTGCCAAGTGATGACTGAGCTACAGAAAAGATTATTTACCCGTTAAGACCTCTCACTACAAGAAGCTGAAGTGTTTGAAATACCTGAGTATTTCAAGTGCAGTATAAAAAAAAAAAAAAAAAAGGCAAGTAAAGTGCTTAATCTTCTTTATTGCCACTCTATCAGCGCAGTTTGGTTTGACCCTGTGGAAATGACTGGTCTTGGTGCAGAGGGGAAGAAAGAAAAGTGTCTACAGGCCAACCCACAGACTTATTAACTGATTTGCATTGCTAGACTTTGATTTAGGAAAAGCAGCACTTAAGACATATTTACCACAAATATCTACATCTGTGGGAACAAACATGTGGGATCCTACACACAATCCAATTCATTCTGAGTTTTCTGAAACATCCTAGCAGCTCTGTGAGGGCTGGCACCAGAAGTCACCTATTTGTCTGTTAAGGAACACTGTTCCATAGGAGTCTACACAGAGCTTCAGAGAAACAGAGTTCACTTGTACCTGACTAATGCTGGTACAGTGGATTTTATGATATAATCATAGAGTCTGATGAAGATCAGATCTAGTATATTTATCTCCCACAGAAAGCCAGCAGTGCTGCTTGCAGGATTCTTCTTGCCTCTGGTGTGACATCTAATTATAGAAATGAAGGATATTCTATTAGAAAAGTATGCGTTAGTTTGAACAATTTCATGTTTACCGAGGATCTTTGTCAGTAGAAAAGTGTTACAAGCCAACTTCCTACTTCTCACGACCATTACCCTCAAACTGCCAGTTCATTTCCTACCCTCAGCTGGTGATGTCAGCATTTGGTCTCATCATGCTTTTAATGCCTTAACAGCTTTGGTCAGATTGCTGTAAAACCCAGCTATGCTAGCTGGAAAGAAGGAATCCACGACAGTCTGGGGAAGATAGCCACCAAGATCGGTCTGAAAGAAACTGAGGAGCTGAGTCCTGTCTGGTTCCCTGAAAGACAATGCAAATGATTTTATAGCCAGAAGTTTGAAAACATTAAGGACTTTACAATGACTCTCATATATGAGCTATGTGATGATAGATATTTTTAAGTTAGTTTTTTTTAAACAAACAACACACATTAATTTAAAATTTCTATAAATGTGTGCGTCAAATTACATTTAAGCTAGGCCCTAATTGAGTACGTGATTTTGTTTACAAATTATGGCAGTGTAACAAACAGCTAGATACACATTTAGCAAATATTAAGACCATAACCTATGCTCTGCTGAATCTCCATTTAAGAGGTCAGCAAGAATCATGACGACAGTTCTTATAACATTCAAAACTTCTCTCAAAGACAGACCAACTCACAGCATAAAAGAGCAGAGAAAAGGCACTCAGTCATAACGATTACACGTCACAGGAAGATAGAAACATGTCACTGCCAAGGAACTACACACTGCATATAGCCACAAACACACAAACACACTGCACAATGGATAAGAAAGGGTTCAAAATATAGTGGTCAAATAGATCTCTTCTTACCCTGGAAGAGGTATGCAGAAGCAGCCACAGGGATAATTATACCCTCTCACAAAATTTGCTTGAGGGGGACACAGTGGGTGTTCCACATTGGTAGCTATAAGAAAAAGCATTCAAGAATTATGTCATTTTCACAGGAGATGGGAAAGAGTCCTTTGTACTCAAAGCAGCAGCTGAAAAGCACATTCACTCGAAGAAAACATATTTGAAAAGAATAAGCAGCATAACACTTCTATTGTTGGGCTGCATCATACAAGCACAGAAATGACCATTAAAGTAGAAACTGCTCTGGCTGCTGACGTGAGAAATTAAAGAAGTGTTAAATTCAGAAGTAGCTGCTGCTGAGCTCTGAACCAAGCATTAGGATGCCCTGAGAGAGCGTTATTGAAATTGCACTGTGTAAGTGCATTCCTGATCTCTGGGTTTCAACCAAGTTGCTTCCAACAAATCCATAGCACAGAGGTATAGACCACTCGGACTCGAATCAGCACTCCAGCAGGTATTAAAATTCCTGGCTAACCATTCCTGAATAGCAGGGGAAAATTGGGCAGCTGAACAGAGAAGCAATAAAAACAGTGATTTGCAGCAGGCAAACAACTGCGTGAAGATGAAAAAAAAAAACCAACCACAAAAGAATATGACTTATGCCTAAGAACAATGCAAAGAGACCGCAAATATTTTATCTTTTAATCAAGATTACAGCACAAACATAGGCATCTTACCAGCAGATAGCATTGTCCCATCCTCATATTGCCTCATTAAGACCACATCCACAAATTCTCTTGGTGAAATAATCTTCATGAAAGCCGAAGAGGTTGTGGTTCTGCATACAGAGACAGCCTGGAAATTACAAAGGACTTTACATCAGCTGATGTTTCCAAAAGTACAGCTTAACTATCCCTGTGCTTCCTTGTACTCTTTCAGTTACACCTGATGAACTTATCAATGAGTTATATTACATCGTTCACTGAAAAAAAAAAAAAAAAAAAAGAAAAAAAAAGCAAATCAGCACAGGCAATAGGCACCATGGTATGCTGATGAAATAGTTTAATGAAGGAAAACACACCTTGTTGCATTGATCCCAGGTTGTTTAAGGAAAGATGCCACAAAAGACGCTGAAAAGCAAATCTGGCACACACATGCACTCAGTGGACAATTAAAGCACTACTCTTATTCAGGACTTTCATGAAGATATCTTCTCTATAACACATTGGTTAAGAAAGCAACTTGATACCCTGATTCTGTGCGGTAGAAACCTTTTTATTTCCAGTAACTAAAAGAGGGGAAATTTAGATTAGACGTTAGGATGAAATTCTTTACTCAGAGAGCAGCGATGGCTGGGTGCAGCTGCCCAGAGCTGTGGGTGCCCCAACCCTGGAGGTGCTCCAGGCCAGGTTGGATGGGGCTGTGGGCAGCCTGAGCTGGTGGGGGCACACTGCACACGGCAGGGGGTGGAGCTGGGTGGGCTTTAAGGTCCCTTCTGCCCAAAGCCACTCTGTGATTCTCTAAACACCTGTGAGGGAACAGGAAAGACTGCTAACAGAGATTCTGCTTGCCTCAATTTGCAGCGCTAACACTGTAGGGCAAGATCTTCAGCGACATACTTATTTACTTATTTTTTAAATACATCGTATTTAGCCCAAAACATAAAGCAGCTCCTTTCAGAAAGGCAGCCCTTCAAGAGAACAATTTGCTCCCACAATGGTACGGAGAGGCACGGATCCCCCATCCCAGCACAGCGCAGCCCTTTCCCCGCACGTGACGCCGGCTGTTTCATAAGCGGCACAAACAGGAACGCCGAGCACTCCCCAAACCCACGCTCAGCACTCACATCGCTGACGGCCTCCACCACCTCGAAGTCCTTCACGTTCTGGTCCCACTCGGTCCTGAGCCCTCCGGCCACCGGCTTGATGCACTCCCAGACCTGCTGCGGGCGGGCGGCCACGGTGCCCTCGGCGCGGTACCTGAGGCGAGGCGAAACGAAACCGAACGCGCTGCCGCTCCCGCCTCGCCCCGACCCCGCTTCCTTCCGCTAAGCTCACTTACACGTTGCCGGCAAACTCGGCGGACGGCCTCCAGGACACCGCGACCTCGTTCTGCGGGCAGGGAGAGCCGTCAGCCGCCCCGCCGGCCTGACCGCGGCACGGCCCCGACCGCCCCGCAATCCCCGGCGCTCACCGTGCGGCGGCAGCTCCGCCAGCCGTCCGCGTCCCGCCGGTACAGCTCCATCTTGCCGGCCGCCGACTCGGCGAGCCCCGCGTAGTCCATGGCCGTGCTGGGCAGGGCGGGGCAGCCGCTCGCACACCGCCTATGAGGCGCCGCGCCGCACCGCCCCCGTGGGCCGATGGCGGCACCTCCCCCTCACCTGAGGGCTGCGACATCCCGGCGTGGCGTGGCGCGTTGGAGGGTTAAGTGCGTGGACTTCCAGCCTCCATAGACAACGAGTAGGAGATCTGGGATAGAAAGGATGGGAACGCAGCTCTGCCGAAAAAAGCTTGGCGGTACTGCTGGACGGCAGCTGGGCGTGAGCCAGCAATGTGCCGTCGCAGTCCGGAAAGCCAAGCGTGTCCTGGGCTGCATCCAAAGCAGCGCGGTCAGCAGGGCGAGAGAAAGGATTTGCCCCTCTGTTCTGCACTGTGAGATCTCACCTGTGTTCAGATCTGGAGTCCTCAGTAGAGGAGAGACGTGAACCTGTCAGAGCACATCAAGAGGAGAGCCACGAAAATGACCCAAGGGATGGAACAACCTCTAAAAGGACAAACTGAGAGCTGGGGCTGTGGGGAGACCTGAGAGCCGCCTCTCAGTACCTAAAGGGGCTGTAAGAAGGAGGGGACAGACTCTTTAGCGGGGTCTGTAGTGATAGGACAAGGGGAAATGGTTTCAAACTAAAAGAGGGAGATTTAGACTGGATATAAGGAAGAAGTTTGTTTTTTTTTTTTTTTTTTTTTTTTACAATAAAGGCGGTGAGGCACTGGCACAGGTGTCCAGAGAGGTGCTGGATGCCCAATCCCTGCAGACACTCCAGGTCAGGCTGGACGGGGCTCTGAGCACCTGATCAGCTGTAGGTGTTCCTGTTCAGTGTGGGGCAGTTGGACCAGATGGTCTTGAAGGGTCCCTTCCAACTCAATTTGATTCTTTGATTCCGTACTTCAGGGAGCAGTTCTGCACTTGTAGGATGGTGGCTACCTGCTGCCTGGATTCAGTGGGAGCATGTTTCTGCAATCACATCAGAGAGCCTTGTCTGATGTACTTCTATACAGGTTTAATTCAAGTGCTCCAAGTACATTGCTTTTGATTTTCCAATAGTTTTTTTTTTTTTTTTAACAGCATAACATGTAATAAAGGGGAATGATATCAAAGCGAGGTACAGTTAACAGTAAAATGCAGGACTAACTATACTTTTCCCACCTTGAATGGCTGACTGTGGTAGTTATTCTAATAGACCTCAAACAGCAAGTACAATGACTGCACAAACCTGTGCACAAACCTGTTCTAAACACAAAAAGTTGGGGCACTTTCTCAGACATTTGAGCATACCAGTTCATTAGGCTCAGACATGTTCAGTTCAGTATTGTTTTTTGATTTCTTTTTGGTGAGCTTTGTCCCAGGTTTCAGGTACTTTTCCTTGCTATGAATGACCTGGATGTATTGGTCATTGCTGCTGTTTTGCGGATCACTGCTCGATTCAATGGAAACGGAATCAGATTCTGTTAGAGACTGCTCCAGCATGTGCTTCATTTTAGGTTTCACATGTGGCTCAAGATAGTGCTGATCAACTTCAACATTTTTCAGGTGCACTTTTTTGTAGGCATATGGAGGTCTGTCCAGGTCTAGCTCAAAACCATCATCCCAGGATTTGTAATGCAATTTGGCTAGGTCTTTGCTCGTAAGAACATGGCCATCAGCACGCTCCCCAATATAAAATCGAGGTGCTGGGCGAAGGTCAGACAGTGACCGAGGGCGATGGGATCTTTTCATATAACGCCTCCCAAGTTCCTCTTCATCCTCCTCATCTTCACTGGGATGAGGAGAATACATGCGTTGTGGTGTTTGAACCACGTATCTTCTGATATTGCGTGGATACAACTCAACAATATCTTCTGGCTCTTCTATTCGGAATTGTCTTTGGAGTCGGGAGGTAGAACGGGCTGATTTTTTGCGGGGTTCATTTTCATTAACAACAAAGTATCTGGTAGCATGTGGTCTGCGTCCCACAAAAACAGGAGCCCCCGCTCCAAAAGCATCTGGATTTACCTGCCGAATGCTTTTTCTAAAGAGAGGCTCAGAGTGAACATCTTCAATACGTTTTCTGAAAGTCACTGGTGTACAGGCCTTTGTTTTACAGAGCTCACTTGCACTCCCATGCACAACACTCGGGTACCTTTAGGAAAAAAATAAAAAGGAAGAAAATGTTAGGAGATATGCTTACCAGTATAATTAAAACAGAAGATATTCAGAGTGTTACCAGCATTCTGAATAGTATCCACAAATGATTCTGCTTTTAAAAAATTCCCCAAGCTGTTGTACAAAACCAGTCTTGCCTGCTACTGGTATGGTCGTTTCTTGGTTTCTGTACACTTGATACTGAGGGCGTTAAAGAAGCTGAAGTTGTGGGAGTTGCATTGACAGGTCTTGCTGCATCAGTTGAGGGCACGGTGTGAGGCACAGTCTGGGAGATGGTTTGTATTCTGGTGCCTTTGCTCACAGGAGATTCAAAGTTCAAGACACTGCCATTCTTCCGTGGGGTTGAGGCCCGAACAGAAGACTCCTGGCTGATAAGACCACCATCTTGGTCTGGTCTTTTGTCACTCCTATCCAGATTCCGGAATCTGGCTAGAAAACAGAATTTATCACAGGAACTCTCCAAGCCTCTAAATCTAGAGGTTGTGTAAATGACTGGCTCAAAATTACCCAGAAGTCAGAGAATCTAATGTGGTTTCTCATTGCTAAAATCTGAGAGGTAAAAGGTGTAGACACAAATCCTCTCAGGCAGAGTAGATGATTAAGTCTGAAATCTCTTCAATGCAGATGAGATGTTAAACTTAGAGAGGTCAAAGCAAAGGAGCCATTCCCTTTCCCCCTCTTCTGCTTACTACCCTCTGAATTTTGAGTAAAATCTGACGTGATTCAGTCATCAGGAATGCCTACTAGGTTCTGTCCTATGGGTGGTAAAAGCAAGAAAATTCCCAGCACAGAGATCTCAGCAGGCTTTAGTGTAAACTACACGCCTTGGCTTTCAGTGCTGCCAAGATTAAGTCAAGCTGGGCTCAAAAACCATCTAGAAGCATGACTACACAGGAAACAGGTTTTTGTTTTGTTTTGTTTTTTTAAATACAGTTGAACCTCATATGTGTATGAGAACTCAAAATATCTTCATGTACAAATCCCTTATTAATAGTGGAATTTCCTAACCTCAACAGCTTACCTACTGCCATTTGAACCACCTTTTTCTTATCTTCAGTTCTTTCCTAAAACACATTCAGGAGAGTGAGAAGGTTATTTTGGACTAGAAACTAAATCCAATACTGCATACAGATGACAAAGGCAGGTTGGATTTACGTTGTGAAATATTGAAAATGACATTAATTAGGCTAGCACTTCGAGCTGTACTTACTGCTTGTATCTTCATTCTTAGCTGATTGTTGGTGAATTTCAGTGATCTTGCAATACTCTGTAGGTAATAGATCAGCATGCTAGAAGTGAAAGAGGTGATTATGAGTCACATTAAACATTCTTGACTGCTTTCTCTTTAAAGGTTTATGAGACATCAAAATGGAGGTCAGTCCTTGTGCTCCAGCATTTCCTTTGTACTGTGATAATGGATCATACCTTTTTTTCAGGCAAGCATATATGAAAGTTTAACAAATGAGTGATACTGAAAACAGATTTAACTGCAGGTCAAATTGTGCCTGTGCTTTTTACAAGTCTTTTTATTGTGCATGTAGCCCTGTGTGCATTTCTGGCTTATTCTGTTTCAGTTCTGCACACACTCAAAATGAAAATCGTGATAGATGCTTTCTCCCCCTATCCCCCACTTTTTTTTTTCTTTTTTTTTTTTTCTTCCAGCCCAAGGTTACTGAACTACAGCTGAGTTGCAAGCTCATTCCACTGTCATTTTGTTGGCTGGCTGAAATAACACCTTGTTATAATAACACTGGCACAGCTGACATCAGATCTACCCTGACAATGGCTTTCAAATGAAACAGACTTATAGCTGAACTAGATAACAAACATTTATGTAGGTATATAGTCATCAGTTTGAAGCAGTCAGTAGATTTGCGTGCATTTCTAAATATGACCTTAGAGGAAAAAGCTACAAATAGTAAATACTGCTTTAGGTTCTTTCAATTTATCTGAAAACCAAGCTGGTAGGACAAACTGCGCTCATCTGTTCATGGGGAAAAATGATAGAAAGGCACCTGCAAAGCAAATGATACTTCACAGAAGCAAAGTGAATTTCCAACAGCTCAAAGTAAATATTAATTCCCAGCTGTGAACAATTACTTAGAGACTGGCATAAGAAAGGACTTCCACTGGATAGTCTGCAGGAAGCTATATTACATTAACACTTAAGAGCAGACCTTCATAACTGATTTATCTTGTCAGGAATCAGTGTGACTGGGTAGCTTCTTTCAATGATACGCCTGTGAACAGAGTTCAGTCGAAGCAGAACTAATCACTCTGAGGAAATGGAAAATTAACTTCTGAGGTGCTCTTGAGTGGGAAGAAGGATCTTAAAACTTCCTGGAGCCAAGAGCATTGTAAGCCTTGACACAATAGAATGAACTTCCTTTAATACAGTGTCCAACTTCCTTTAACACAGAAGCAGCCTTTTGAAAATAGGGTGACGGTATTTTTAACATACTCTCATGCCCATCTGATGCTTATACCATACATTCAGGAAGGTTGTTTTTTTTCTTCATATATGTTTAATAAAGTTACAGCACTGCTTGTTCCTCAGTATCAACATGCGACTGTCCAGAGATGAAGTTAGTGTTAACACAGTCCAGTTAAATTTGCTATGAGAAACAAAGTACTTACAATAGAAGTAAGAGTGCAGGGAGGACCACCACAGGACTGCTGATATAAGTAACCACTGAGCTGAACCACAAGGGAAAATCATTTTTAATCGTTTCAGAAACAATATCATATATTTTGTCTTGTCCACTACAGGGAAAGAAAAAATAAATTGTAAAACAATCCTTGGTATGTCCACTTTTTAAGCAGAGTTGCACTGAATAAAAAGAAATTCATCTAAGACCACTTATATACAGTATACTGAAGGAAAAAAAAAAACAAAAGCAAAAACAGAAGCTAAAGGCTACTTGTTCATTACTTACATTTTAAACAAATTTGCAAGAGTGCAAAAGCATTGACCAGGCTTTGAAGGGTACCAGTACATCATAAATTTCTTGATGCACACTGCATCATTTAAATATGAACTAGTGGAACCATGTATATAAAGCAAAACACGTAACCTCACTTAGGATGATGAGGTATTCAACTAATTAATTCTTAAACTGGAAAACATGGGCAGCATGAAAGCATTGCCCCATCCAAAAACTACTATTTATTGATAATTTGGGTATTGTTAAACCTGATTAATTTATTGAGGGTGAAATAAAATCATTGCCATTTTCATTAGTCCATTATAACTTACCTGAAGGGACCACAGGTTAGAGATGGCTTGTATCGAGCAATAGCAAAAATTGTTGGTAACATGCATAAAAACAACATGAACAGCAACATGGCCAAGTAGAAATTATTGGATCTGCAAGAAGGCATAAATGTTTCAGATTACCGTAATCAGAGAGAAAACCAGAAGCAACATGAAAGATGCAAGTCTTCATCTACCTAACAAGTTCAAGATTACGTTTCTGAAAGATCAAAATCACTCTGTTCTGATTAAAAAGTCTGAACAGAGACACTTTAAATAGACCCTTAATGGTCAAAATTTTATTTGTACTGCTTTCCAGATACTGCTGCTACAGTCAGAGAACTGTTTATAGCACTGTTCTATAAAAACTCACCTGACTGTCCAGATTTGTTGGGGAAAATAAGAAAAAAGAAGCAGAATTTGATTCATCTTCAAAACATATTAGAAAGAATTGATTCTTAAGATGTAAAGATGCCCTAAGTTATTTCAATTTGAAAAAATAATTCTGATATTCATCCTGATAGTATAAAAAGGGGAAGTTCTATTGTGTAATGCAGCAGATAAAATAGGATACTTCATAGTTTTCATAAAAAGAAACACCAAGATACAGAACTTGCAGCGATTTACACATGGAGCTTATTGCACTTAATCAGATTGGGATGGAAATAAATGATCTCTGTCAGGCCACGTTTCCTGGTCTGGGAAGATTCTGTGACATATTATTTAGTTTGATTTCTGTTTATTGTTTATTGTTTATTGTTTCACAATAAAAATACTTTTGATGGTACTGTTTGATTTCCTCTGTGAAATGCCACGATTGCTGATGAGTCCTTCTGCCCTGCATAATGCCCATTGAAACTCATACCTTGCCTTTCTGGAGAGAATATCTAAATGTTTTCAGCACAATCACAAACCAGCCTCGGGCAATTCAATCCCACTTGAGTCTCTTTTGTGTATATCTAACTACCCTGCTGTAACTCCAAATTCTCCAGTTTCTTGGTAACTAATTTTTTTTTTTCATAGACCTTTGATACCTGTCCATTTTGATTGTCAATTTTCAGAACTAAAAGCTCCTTTTGTTTTGTTTCTGCGCACAGAAGACATTTCCATTGACTGTGTTTCATTTATTCTTTATCTTGCACTCTTATTTGGACTAACCGAGAGGCTCTGAAAACCTGCTGATGTGGTACATTACACGTTAACACAGCCCAGCTCCTCAGGTACATGAGTCCAATCAACTTGAGGACATTGAATGCCGGTAAACAAGGTGAAAAGAAGGCTCCCATCCTGGAAGAACAATGTCATGTCAGTGCTCAGTGTTGCCACAGCACTTTTAACAGCAAAGCATTTGTATGAAAAGAATAAGTAAGCCACAGGTCACTACCAACAGACAAATTCTTAATACAATAAATTGTAAGAGAATGCCTTGCTAGTATCTTGTTTGAATACATTTCATTGAGAATTGTCATACTTCACAATCAATCAGATCACTTGTGGATTACATACCAGATCATTCCTTGATTGTAGACCAAATGCAGTACATTCTCTGCGATTTTGAATTCACCATATTCTGGCTACAAGAAACAGAGCATAGGATAAATATTTCATCTTACTCTTACTTTTTTTTCCGAATCACTTATTAGAATCATTTGGCTGACTTCATTTTCAGACAGCACATGGCCTGAAATGTCTGGATCAAATACCACCTTCTGGCAGACAGTGAGAATCCAGTAAAACCTACTCAGTATCAAGGGATTAGATAAACTAATTCATCTCTAGTTTACTTTGTTTACTTAAGGACAAGGAACAGACTTGAGCCTTTCATGCCTACAGCTGCTTGCTAACCAAATACTACAGTAATTTTCTTACTCCTTGGATCACTGTCTCTATTATGGACAGTTGTTACAGCTAAGAAAGGAGGATGTGGGATGCAATATGTTCCCTCTGTTTTTCTAAAGGCCAACAAATTACTCATCTTTTTCTATGGGATTGTTCCATGATCTCATTTTGGGAAAGACAAAAGTTTGTGCACCACAACCATGGGAGTAGGCCTGAGAAAAATACCCAATCTCAGCATTTATCCTGTACTCTCCAAATAAAACTCAGTGTGAGCTGTGCCTTTATAGATTGTGCTATGTAGAAATTATTTACCTATCAAAAGGCTTTCAGAACATCCAGTACTCTGGGAAGGAGCCTACCCATCTCCAGTATCTTTCATAAAATAAAAGCCTGTACTTACAAACTTGCTTTCTAGGTCCCAGCACCAGCAATCACTTAAATATCGGACACACAGTCCACGGAAAAAATCAATTAGCAGGATGCTCGCAACTGTGAATATCATGTCGATGATTGACAGCTTTAGCATCTCCTGTAATACATATTGTTCCAACATATTGAGTCATGCTGGAAACAAACTGCCTTGCATACAGCTCTTTTGCATTTATACTTGCATTTCATATTTTGGATCATGCTCAGTACCCTGATGAAGCATGATTTTATACGAAGTTTCCTTATATGCATTTCCTGTTTGACTTTACTCTTATTTGTCTTTGCTCTAACGTAAGGAACAAACATAATTAGACTTCCAGTGTGCCTTCTATGGTTTGCAGCAATAAATCTCTGGGCATGGTGGTTTCAATCTTTCTTTCTAATGAGCCTACTGAAAATTTATCTAGACAGACAGAATGCAGCTATTTACTCTGTTGTACCCAATCCTTTGTTGTACTGACTCTTGAAATACACACTTAATAAGTGCTTCACAAGGAGAAATGCTTATTGTTCACAGAAAACCACAGCCCAATGACAGTAGGGTCACCAAGCCACAACAGGAGTCTGTTTAGCGCTTACAGATTAATGGGGTTACTCCTTAATTAATTGAGCCTTGAAAACATACAATTAAGTAGAAAAGATTATCTAAAAGTAAAAATAAAAATCTCTAACCCATTCTGTAAAAAAAGAAAAGAAAGAACAGTTAAAAAAAAATACCTGATGCCTGTGGAATAGGGAGGGCAGCAGGCAGAATAGAAGTCAGCCTAATAAATCTAGGAGGAAATTTGGCTCCTGATGATCAAACTAGACCTTTACTATTATTCACTCTGTAACAAGGAGCTAAGCAAGCCAGAAACATGCTAGCATCATTTTTCCTTTAGTGCCCTGGGCACTGAGAGTGCACACCGACAGTGACCAAAGTACATCAGGATCAAATGACAACCTTTGTACTATGCATCCTATTAAAATGCAATCTATCTGCAACACTCATCAGTAGAGATCTGCCTGTGCAGAGTTGAAGACAGAGACTGAAGGCTGGCTGAGGACACTTGTACAACACTAAGCACATTGTATATACTGAACAACAAACAAAGCTCTTGTGTGGCCATATCGATTTGTGCAATCTTCCCTCTTTCTATACAGCCCTTAGCTAAATTTCTGGAATTTACACCAAGAAAACCTCTAAAATTGAACACAGTGTGACACGGTTTTAACTTCTGGTGAAAGAGGAATTAGGAATAAATAGATTAAATAATATAACAGTGACATACTTGACCAACGTAGGTCTCCCAGCACTGATTCTGGGCAGAGCTGGAGGAAGCTGTGTTGTTAATCAGTAAATCAGAGGTTGGCAAGTTTTGAGCGCGAGATTTGTTGCTATTCATTTGTGCATCAGAAATAGTTGCAGATAAATTGCCTTCTTTAGGAGGAGTTCCAGTTGCAAAAGAGGGGATAGAATTACTTGAATTGTTGTTAACCTGAAAAAACAAATGTCTTGAAGGCTGCATTTTCACCCGTACTTTTTCTCTCTTCCTTTATACCCGCATGCATGCAAAAGCCTCATGCCTTCAACAAGGCATATGTAGACATGAAAACACTTCATGTGTTTTTAAGCAGCAATTAGGTGACTTTAAAGTAGCTGCCAAAGCACAGATGCAGGTGGAATTTTTTTAGGACGGTGATAGAAGCTGATTTTAGGTCCAGTACCTCCAACTACCTAAAATGCTGACATTTAAGTAATTGAGGAATGCACATAAATAATTATTTATTTTTCTACACGTCAGCAATCAAATGGATCCAGTTATCCAAAAGACTACAAGTATTCGTAAGTGAACAGTACAAAATAAACTTTACAATCTTTTCAAACTGTAGTATGCTGTAATGCTTGGATTTCAAACTAATTTTCACCTGACTTGATATATACTACAGATGGAATTCTTTCTCTCAACTCATTTTGCACATTAGCAAACATTAAACTTACACTGTCACTCATGCTGTTCACTTTATCCAAGAGAGCAATGATCAAACTGTAGAGATTTCCCAGATAGAGAACAAGAACTCTGAAAACAATAAGACATAGGTTATCAACATCCCATGGACTTGTAATGTATTCTCCTGTCTGGTGGAAATAAAACACCAGCAGAACTTTCTTCTTCCTCCCTTGTTCTTCACGTTCTTTCTATGCTGTATCGTCCATACCTTGCAAGCTGAAAGCGAAGAGTGGTCCTTGGATGGTACATCTCTAGAGCTGCCACGAGTTCAAAAGCAGAGGGTGCAATCATGGTAATCAGTGACACAACTACGCTTACCTACAGAACAGAAAGGCACAGCGCTGTTGTAGCTTTGCATGCTGATATCCTATGGTATCTTTACTGCTGATCGGACTATTGCTGGCGCACATGCTTTTGTGACTGCTTTTCTTGGAGAATATACTTTGAAAAATTATCATTGGCATTACTAATAACTGCAGTTGGGACCCAAAATTGAAGACCTGACATATCACTCAGGAAACTCTGCTGCAGATAATTATATTCTAGCTTTAAAGATATTAGCTTATTAATATCAAAATTCACCGTGTTGGAAATATAAAGAAAACATCATCCTCTGAAATGGATGAGTCGTTCTCCGTACACATTTACTTCCTATTCTCAGCATCCACTCCTTCCTCTGAATAAAAATATTCACAGAACATGCAGTATTCTTCAGCTGACATCAATAGCCATTGTCAAAGCTGATTCCTTTCTAACAGCTCTTCCTAGCTTTTTAGCTCAGTGTTTACTCAGCTCGGTCATGGGCAGAAAAGAGACTTCAAACTTTGTCTTCATGAAATAAGAGCCTGCTAGAACTGCAGTCTCAGAGCACCTTGCTGCCCACGCCAGCTCTGCTGACTCCTTGGTGCAGACAAAAGGAGCAGGCATGCAGAACTCCAGGTAAGCACAGCTCAGCACTCCCACTGCTCATTTCTCCCAGCTCATCGCTTGCAGTTTACACCTCAGTGCACACTGTCACTACTGAGAGCCCTGAGATAACAATCCTTCTTCTAACACAGCGGTGACAAATATGGTGTACCTCATTTTTTTCCCAAAGAGTCAATTCCCTCTTCTTGCTCTCTAACTTTTGGGATCGATCCACGACAAAGTAAATGATGTAAATACTTCCAGTGAGCGAGAGAAGCACGAGGATGTTTGCAATAATCCTTAAGCTGATTGTCACTGCCCTGAAAAACAAAAATCACCCAGCCAATATAGCAGGCTGCCTTATTATACCAGGGCTCTTTTCTACATGGCTTTTACAGGCATGAAACAATCACAGTAGCCCTGCTGCCTGCATTGAAGCAGTGCTTTGGAAATGCCTCCAATCTTACATACATACAGATTTTTGCTTTTCTTCTTTTCCTGCTCTTCCAATATAGCTTCCTTGAAAGAAAAAAAATATATATTAAATAGCATTCTGCCAAAATAATGCTCATCTTTCATAGAAGGCATCAAGTATACTAATAAAAAACCTTCCAATATTGATGCAGTCAGGTACCCCCCTGGACCATTTATTATGGAGAGATTAAATATATCCATGTTTTTACATCATTAACATAATTTTTATTCTCCTGTTCAGTGAAACTGCATCACAAGCAAATTTGTTTCTATTTTTTTAAGCTTCTTGTCACACATATGGTGGCAATAAACAGAACACAACAGGGACAGAAGAGTTGTATTAACATAGGGATGGAAGAGACGTATGAAATGGAGTGGCAGTGTCAGCAAGTGCAACGTGACTGCAGTACCACAGGGAGGTGTGATATCCTCCCCCAGGCAAATGTATTCATCGGTGAATGCCAGGAAACAATAAAAAGCAAAAAGAAATGAGAGGAAAGGCGTATTTAATTTGCAAATAACCAGAAAAATAGGGGGGTTGATTACCCGAATGCTGTTAACTATGGCAGCCGCTTTGCTCTCTGCAGCCTCAGGGTTTCCTATTAAATAATCCCAGGCACAGAACAGCCTCCAACAGAAAGTGTAGTTTTCATCAGAAGCACTTGCTAAACTCATTCTTGAGTTCTTCGCCATTCTGTGAATAGAAAAGTAAAAGAAAAAAAATGATTGAAGCTGGTGTGTGAAAACATATATCAAATCACTGGTATGGTTCATAGTTTTCAATTTCTTTTTAGATGTGCAAATAGTTTGTGGCAATCAGTGTAATTGCTGGCAATTTTATGATGAAAATAAAGTGGGGTGAGGTTCTGAGAATGAACTTGATGTTTGCTCTTGGGCAGAAGAGACTCACTGATTGCATTTTTCATACCTGACAACTAAAGCAAGTATATCTCACTACAGCTGTGAACATTTTTAAGATCACCAGGTAGGGTTCAGCTAGAAGATACTATAACACAAAGTCACTATTACTGTGAGTATGAGCTGATCTGGAAAAACTAGTGATCATGCAAAAGACGTGTTTTGTTTTCTGTTTATTTTCATCCTCAAAAATTATGTTATTGTTAAATAGAAACTCAATGATGTTTTACAGACCCCGGGAAAAAGAAAAAAAAAACACCTAGTCGGCTCAGGCAAAAGGGCAGAATGTTGCAAAGTCTAAGAAATGAAATGAAGATTAATGGCTTATGAAAGGAAGGGCAGCCAAATGGGTAGTGTTATATGGAGAACAATAATCAGGCAGGCAAGAAGTCAGTGGGCTAAATCAGCAAGAGAAAAGCTAATCACATCCTGAAACTGCAGATGTGTAAATCAGCATCAGGAACACCAGTGACCCTCGGATCAAGCTGGAAGGTAGAATAAAAATGGATGGAAAGAGAAGGATTGGTTTTGAAACGTAGTTATTACAGACAACACTAAAAATTGCCCTAGACTGCACTATGACAAATAGGCATCCAAAAGGGAAGGGAAAGTGAACCAAGAGGACAGAGCCACCTCACTCCTCTAGGCACTGCACATTCCTGGATTTTATGGCCAGCACTTGCAATCTTGCTCTCTCCTACCTCCTGGCCTTCAAACAGCACAGGAATTAAGCTTAATACAAATGGGATGCTACCTATCAGCTGAAACAATGCAAAGGTTATTGCACCTATGACACAATTTTTGTATTAGTATTTCAGTAGGTGAGAATAGTAATGCTGAGAAGCATTATAATTAAAATCTAAGTTTCTGTCAGAACAATATTTATACTAGAAAAAAGCAGAGGAAACTTGCCCCTCGCACTGGACAAACACAAACCACACAAATCCATGTTACCCTCCTTTTATGGAGTGGGAAACTGAAGGGAGAAACAAGATAAACATCAGCAAGACAAAGAACAAGCTAAAACTGAACTCCATCTGCGTTCCTGCCATTAGCAGATGCAAACAGGTTAACAGAACCGTGCAGAATAAATGCAGAGGAAATGGGGTAAACGTGCCATTAACGTCTGCCTGAACATGCAAGCTTACGGATAGCCATAAATGAGAAATATTACTTTTTTAAGAGGATGATGAAGCTGTAAGCAAACACTGCCATGCCAACCAGGAAGTAGGCGAGAGGCAGCCGGTATCCTGCTTTCCCAATCTTCCTTTCTCTGCCATAGTAGCCATAAAACAAAACAGAGTACTGGAGGTAGCCCTGCAGAGACCAGAGTCCATAAGTAAGAGAGGTAACAAACAGGTACAACCAAACAGCAGTAATAGAACAATAAAGAGTGGTTTTAGCCTTGCCCCAAGTGACCAGATGGTGTCCAGGTCTTGTGCAGTTTTCATGTCTTCTGGGCGAATGGTTTTGCTGACAGTGCTGCCGAACGGTGCACCAGCCAGTAGCTGGGAAGAGGAGAAAAGAGGTCTTTGACATTGCATCAACCCATCTGACCCACAAAGGGTCATTCCTTCTCCTAAGCCACAATCTCCTTCAGAAATCCTGCATTTTATTGTTTTTTTTGTTTTTTTTTTTTCCATCTGTGTTCTGCTTATAAGTAATTCAGTGCTTTGTAGACATCTTCCAAATGGTTGAAAAATGAAAAGAGGTCAAGAAAAACCATTAACTAAGCATTTTAAAGCTGACTGTCCATTTTAAGCATTTTTAAGTTACATATGACAATGTTTCATCACAATTTTTTTTTGTTTTTTTAATTAAGTCTACTTACAAAAGTGAAATAAAAACTGAATACCTTCATCACTTCAATCTGCCCACTTTTTCATTTGGGGGCCTTTTGCATTTTGGCTTAGCCAACAAGAAAAAAAATCAGATATTTACATGTTCTGATAACTTCACTGAAGCACGGATTGAGGTAAAATCCTATCTATGAATTATCTCACAAAGTTAATATATAGCCTTATTTGCATGCAAGATCTGAACAAAATAATGGCTGTGCAAACTTCTGGAAAACAATTTCTAATGAACGATAATTTGTCTGGAGGGAGATGTTATTTTTTTTTCCTGCCTATAAATCACATTTGCAAGACCTGAGCATATTCAATACCAACTGCAGCTTTTAGGATTTGGTTCTCCATTTTAGTAATCGGATACAAACATATTCTATAAAAGCATTAGTGCTATGTTGACAAAATATAACCTCTAACACTAATAGCAAAATTATCCTTTGGCAGAAAAATGTACAACCCTCTTAATAATGGTGTTTATTTTAATAATTCATTTGAAATTGTGCATTTCAAATTGATGTACGCCTTTAAGTGTGGCATTTGTTTAATTCAGAAAGGAAAGCACAACGGGTAAGCAAGCATGTTTCTGTAAATATTAGCAACGTGTTCTTACCTCTGGTAAGACTACAAATGCTCCTGTCATTATGGTAAGTACAATATTGATTCCAAACAGCCATCTAAGGAAGATGAAGTAAGAGGCAACTCCAGACCCAAAATGACCTTAAACCATAGAAAATAGTTATCTGAGCAGCACAGTCTATAAAAGCTCCCATTGTTTATTCATTAAGTACTACCTGAAGACTAAGCAAAAGAAAAACCTGCCTCATCGATGCAGTGTGAACAGCAAGGTAGAGAAAACATCGACGTGTCAGTGAGGAAAATGTGATTGTGCCACAAGCTCTGTTGGATGAATCTGTGTTTACCAGCAGTATTCACTCAAGAAGCTGCTGTACTGGGTGATGTAATGCAGCAATTCCATTTGCTGCGGAAGCACAGCAGCACAACCTAAGTGCTGATGTGATGTTCAGGGCTGCCCTGATTTAATCTAGGACTGCTGAGGTGCCTTCACACCGCTTGGTCCTGGGCTGGGCCCAAGGATGCTGCCCCACAGACTGTGATGAACTATAACCAAAGCTGCAGTGGACAAGACAAATTTTTTATTTCTATATTTACTAATTTTTTGGTTATTCCACACTAAGGTCATCAATGAGATCTGTGCAGTGCCTAAGGCATCAGGAGGAGTGAAAAAAGTAAAGCTCTACATCAAAGTCATACTGTGGGTGGAAGGTCGCATTTAACACTTCCTCCCAAATACTATTTGATTCAGTAAATCCAAATGGATTAAGACCCAGCATTTCATCAAATGCTTTACAGTTCCATCCCATTAAATCCTTATACTTACTCTCAATTTTTTTAATTCGCATTTCCCAAGGAATAAAGAGCACCACAAAATTATATGCCAGTCGAAGAAACTTCCTCCAAAGCTGTGGGAGAAAAAGGCAAAGAAGAAAAGAAAGACGACAACTTTGCGTGGAGAGGGAAAAAAAAAAAAAGGAAAATAAAGAAATGCATCAGTGTCTCTCATCTAGTATTGCAAGAAATACTAGCAATGTTCTTTATCATCATCACAGACCATGTCTGTGGGGTGGAGATGGGCATGGTGGGATTAGAAATGCACAAGATGTGGGAGGGCTCCTTAGCTTCTCTTTTTATTAATAATATTATGAAGGGGTTTTCCTGTTACATTCTTTAATTTCTGCTTAAAGAAATAATACAGTTTCCCTACACATAATGAGTGGTGCTGATTAACTTCTGAATTATATCCCTTGCAGAATATCTTCAAGCAAAAACATGCGGTAGAGACAATTAGATTAAATATAGACTCGAAGATGAAAACCTTCATTTTGTCATAGGAAGAGAAATATGGACAAGAACGAAACCCAGTGCCTGATTTACCAACACAGCCCCTTAGCACACTCCTCCTTCTGGTTGACATCCTAGTTCCACTGAAGTCCAAGACATAAAACAGTATTTATTTTTACAGCATCCTACTTCCACTGCATTTTCTAGACACAAAGGCAGAACAAGGAAAGATGACAGTTATGCATGTGGCCTTTCAGTTGTTCAAATGAATAAAATGCATGGTGTTCTCTTTTACCATTACAACCCTGACTTCTAGAATTGAAATAAATTGCACTGTGAAAAGTCTACTCATTGTGATGACACAAATGTTATTGACTGCTTCGATGACCAAAGAACTCTTCTCTGTTGGTTGCATATTAGGAACAGTTTCCTGCATGTTATTAGTTTCTAGTAATTAGGGCCAGAGTCTATTTTCAATAGTGTAAATAGATTTGCTAAGATTAGATTCAAATTCTTTGGATATGATGCAAGCAAAATTCTTTAACAATGTATTTACAACAAGCTATTGCAGGATTGTCTTCCAAACTAAAAGCTAGACACATTTTTCATGCTCAGCTATTGAACTGTGGCCCCATGGTCTGCTGAAATTGCTCTTCAGAGAATACTAACATTGTATTGTTAGCATCCCATTCCCATCACCCTCTCTGGCAGACATCAATATTTGTATGATTTGAGAAGGATGCTTCTAGTGTGTTAACACAAGGAGATTTATCCCTCACACATCAAATTAGCCTGCGAAATTCACAATGGAAAAAAAAAGCCAAAAAAACAAGTTCTTATCTACTTCTTCTTCCTCGGTAGAGCTCTCAAGTTGGAAATCAGGATGACATAGAAAACATACGTGTCTGTGAATAAAAACTTTAGACGACTTTTGGTATAAAGATGAGACATAATTTTAAAAAAAGCAGACATACCTCTGCACCAGCAGCCTGGTAACCTCTGGTTCTAGTGAGCCTCCCTTCGTACTTCAGCACAATCTCCTTTGCCTGTCTGCACAAGAAGGTGGAATTTTGCTTGACACTGAGCCCAGTGCTCTGAGCCTCTAGTTCTGCACAAGCAGCAAACAGCTGCAGCAGAATGCTCTGAAACACTGCCATGGATTAGGTTTCCCCATGAAATCTTTAAGCAGGCGAAGCTTTTTTCCTACTGAAGATTTACTGTCACATTAAAAACACTGAGAGCTCTGCCTTGAGAAAACTTGACATTCAAAACTTTTATTGCAAGAAGGGTTGTCTGTTCATTTATTTTTTTTTCCTCTCTGTCCTTTTAACCCAATATGGCACAACCAAAATACCTGAAATAAGATTGTCATTAAAGTGTGGTTCGTTTTATGTGGATACGAAAGAATTGCTCTTGCAGGATTCCAAGAGGTGCGTATTCATCTGATCCTACTGCTGTTCATACAGTCTTTGACCTCAGCAGCAGTTGGATGGGGACCACTGGAAACTCATAGACACAGAAGCTGTGGGGCAGCAGGAAAGCAGAGAGTCACAGACTGTGTAACAGAGGAAAACCATAGAATGGCTTGGGTTGCAAGGGACCTCAGATGTCATCGAGCTCCAACCCCTGCCTTGGGCCGGGTCCCCCACCAGCTCAGATGTCCAACATCCCATCCAACCTGGCCTTGGGCACCCACAGCTCTCTGGGCAGCTGTGCCAGTGCTCCACCACCCTCAAAAATCTCCTTGCTTCCAAGATTAGAAAAAAACTCTTCTGGGATTTTCTCAGGCGTGTAATGCTACCCTAGTATCAGACGGCTTTTAAGAGAAAGGTGCTAGATGAAGAGGAAGAAAATAAAGTGATCCTCAGCATACAATGCTGTGAAAGACATGACAGAATTTAGCCCAAATGTTGGGCATGCACCCTTTGCACTGTACGTTTGGTGTTGTTACCTGAGCGCCCGCAGCTTCTGCCTCATCGGCCATGGCCTGCAGCGGATGTTGGACATGACCTCCTTCTGGTACTGGATGTTCTGGAAGACCTGCTCTGGGTCGTGGCTGTTAGCCTTCTCTTCACCGATATCCTCATCTGAGTTGCTGAACACCCCACAAGAGGGAAAACAAGACAAATTATTCCCAGATAGATTCCCATCATCTGTTGGTTCGTGTAGTATCCAGTTCACAAGAGCAACCTAACAGCAATAAGTGAACTCACAGAACCGTGTTGTTTCAAAGCTGATAAATAATCTGGATGACTTCCCCATTGATGGGATGTGTCTCTTCCTCCCTACCACTTGCTGCTCACTAACTCATCCATGCTCCCCAGCTGAATTCCAGTCTTTCCTCTGAGTGTTTCCAACTTGTACATCATGCTAACAAGATCTTTTACGTATTTTTCTGGAACAAAGTGCCATTTAAACTTTTCCATCAGAAGCAATTAAAATTCATTTATTTTCCATGCAGTCTCAGCCTTTAACTTTGATTTTAATAGTGATAAAATATTTCCTTGTTAAAACAGAAAGGGAACAAATGCTTAGCACATTCTGCCCCTTTGCTCCTGTTCTCTGCTGATGGGGACAAGACCACAGTGCACCAGGAATTACATTGTAAAAATTACTCTTGCTCTGATGTAGATTTGTATGGATGATTATTAAATCTCTCTTCTGATGCTGGCACCACGTTCACTTAGCTGCAGCTCTCTTGTTCCATTTGAAACAGGGAATTTCATGTGAGGCAGCAACAATACTCTGCTGTGTAAAGTAAACAGAACTGAACACCTCCATCAATAACCAGCTAGCAAGTTTTCCAACTGCATCTCTGAGACTTCATTAGGAAAATTCTCTGCAGTGTTGCTGAAAAAGCAACACCTTTGAATCACTTGGAAATAAGTCACAACCTCACTGTTGCTCTGTAAAAACATTTGAAGGATGCACTTGGCCAGACTGCGTATCCATCAACACACTCTCTGCCTCTGACCCTCAGTCACTGTGGGCATTCAAGGAAAATGCATAATACAAAGGAAAGGTATAGAGATTTCCTACTCTGCTATACTTTGGAATTACAGTGAAGGTATTTATGGTGCAGCAGGGAGTATGACTGGTAGAAAGGGAAAAAGAAAACAGCTTTAAAATACATCTAAATATAGAGAGAAGAGTGATTCTTCTTTTTCGTGTTACCGCACTCTAAATAAAAGACAGACAAGATCTCTCTTTTCTGCTTGATAAGGAAGGTTTGCACTTCAGGAGAGAGAAGGATCCCTACCTGTGAGGTGGCTCCTGGTAGGTGTAGATGTTGGCATGCCGCTTCACCATCCAATACTTCTTGCAGGACTTCGCAGGCTTTGCTGCTGCTGCAGCAGCGCCCGGTGCTGCTTCCATGGTGACAGCTGCCCCAGCACCAGGTGGGACTCTGCCACGCTAGGAGGAAGCTTTGAGCCCCTGGCCGGGTGTCTCTGAAGCAGCCAAGTGTTACAGAGCAGAGAGCAGTGAGCAGTCCAGAGCAGAAGATCTCGCCCTGTGCTGCAGCAGTGGCAGGACCTGAGCCTGGAAGTGCATGCATGCCTTAAAGTGGCAGTGCACAGCAGCTCCCGCCAGGCTGCTTCTAAGGGAGCTTCCCAGGAGCAAGGAAGGGAACTGAATCCAAGGGGTTGCCAGCTGCAGAGCCAAGTTTCCCTTGTAACATGATGGGATCCTTCCAAAGGCCGTCCTTACCCACTCTGGGTGATGTTTCCACTGACATCATTGCTTCATATGTTTGAGCGAGAGTTCCTGCTGATGTAAAACAAGAATTGTCTGTATTTTGGTCTTTGATAACAGAGAAAATGTGCCAGCAGTTTCCTGCAGGGCTACAGGCTCTTTTCTGGAAGACAGATCCCACACAATGGGGTCGCCTCTCAGCATGACCCGCATTCACCATACCTGGATTTAAGACTTCTCTTTTGAAGGGATCAAAATACCAGCCCTTCAGACAAGCTCACACGACCAAGAAACTCACTTTTTGTCAACATCTGCAGTACCTTAAACAAGCTCAATCTCATTACTTACTGCATAATTTTCAACATTTACTTTAAGGATGAGTTTACAGAGAGTGTTCGCTTGTTCCTAACTTGGAATTTGTTCCCCTTAATAGTTCTGTGCACAATGTGGCAAGATTTTCAGTTACATAAATCAGTGGTGTGTTGTAGCTCACTTTTATTTGCAGCCTCTCACAAGAAAGAACATTAAGTTCCCTCTGCTAAACTGCACAGGCTGTTTTTTTTTTTCTCTCTGCCTTGAGATAATAAAAAATATTGCTACTTGCTGAAAACTCTTACTTTTCCATTGTTATGGTTCTGTCTGTTGTACTCTATGTATTTAGTTCAATAACTCAGTGGCGACTCAGTAGTCACAAGCCTTATTACTATGTAGGTAACTCTCAGACCAGAAAGAATGAGGCTTGTGAAGCCCAGAGCCCAGGTGTATCTTGTGCCAGGTTTCTGGCAAGGTTTCAGACAAAGCAGAACAGCCTCAGAACAGTAAAGAAATGCCGTGTCCAGAATTCAATGAAAGCAGGCAGCTGTGCTCTGCACTATCCTTTTCATTCCTTCTTTTTGTTATATACACATGGCATGTAACATAGCAAAAACTATTGGTGGAAACATCATTTAGCCATGTTCATTTACTATATAGCTTTTTCCATGAATTGACCTCGTTGTTCCCAACTGTGTTCTGAACATCTTCTGTACATATTGCCCTTACACCCAACAGAGACTCCAGTAATCAGCTTCCCAAGAAAAACAGAACATAATAATTTTACTTTTTCTGTGCTGTACGTTATTATTTTTCATAGCGAATCTGTAGAACAAAGGCCATTAAACTGATAAGCCAGAGCTCTATCTGTATATACTTAAATTCACTAGCTTTTGGAATGGACTTTGCTGTTTGGCTTCAAATCCACATGACAGAAGAAACACCCTAATGTCCTTTCTCCATGTCAGAGCATCCATCAAGCGAAAGCAAGCAGCCAAAAGGGGGTGTCTACCAGCCCCGATGCATATCTCCATTAAAGGGCTAATCACTTCTTTCCATCTGGAAAAACAAATAGGGGAACAATGCCAGAATTTTCTCAGTCTGAAAAGCCCTTTAAAGCTCTGATATTCAGACAGTATTGCAAACACACCCACTTCACCACTGTTTTGACCTGCTGCAAGATATGCTTTCAGCTTTATAATTTAAAAGCAATAAAATGTTAGTTCAAATTATTTCCTTGGTTGTAGTGTTAGTTATTTGCCTTTGCATTATGGCCAATGGCACAGAATTGGGGGCAACATTCTGCTGCTGTGCTCAAGAGAATAAGTGCCTCTCTATTCAGGCCAGCCTGCTCAACTCCATTAGTTTTCTGCTTATTCCAGTTACGTCTACTCATTGCTCTCATTTAGAAAGTTGATTTTTTTTCTATAGATGCATCATTTCAAGCAATGAGAAGTGGCGATGGCTCTTTGTCACCCTGTATCATACAGAAATACTATTCTGAGCCAGACAAGCAGAGCATCTAACAAATCTGTCCCATCAGGGCTGACTGTGTTAAATCCAACTTTTTCTGCCTCTGCCTCACTGCTCCTACTTCCCAGCAGACCCTGGGCTTCCAGATGCACTAGTTTTCATCTGAAGGAGCCATAGATTAAAATTTAACATCATTTGTAGTTCCCTGTGATTACACAGGTCACAGAGAAAGCAGCATCCTTTTATGTGATGATGGTATAGCACCAAATACATTAAAATGTCAACATTCATGATTTATATGGATTTTAATTAGCTGACATATCTTAACATGTCAACAGGGAATATATTAATTTACTTTCTCTTTATTAGAAGAAAGCCTAAAATCTTAAAACAAGGCAACAATTTAAGCCTGACATTTATACGACTCTAATAGTGCCAGTGCTAGAATCTCATCTATCATGTGAATTTACTACCAAGCACTAAAAGCACAATGAGCAGCCAGAGACTCATGAATTCAGAGCCCATCTGACAGAAGGATGCGCAGTGCTTATTAAGAGAAAATAGAAAGCAGGCTCCAGGACCTTATCTCTGAAGTTGGTGGCATCCCCTATGGCCCATAACCCTTGCAATGGCTGCTCTCTAAGGAAGGAAGGATTCTCTCAGATCCGCAGCAGGGCTTTAGGTTTGCTTTTCAACTCAGCAGACAGTCCAGCAGCCACAACACACAGCTGCCTGTACCCATATGCTCTGCTGAATCTTTAAACATACTGGGGTTTGTTTACTCTGAATGAATACTATAGTGGTTATAAATTAGACTTCAATTGCCATTAAGTGGATGTAAAACAGGACAATAACCTTTTACTGCAAGATGTATAATGGCAGCTATCTGTGTGTAATAGGAAGTCTCACATTTGATGCATAAGACCATTTTGCATTTTCAAACAGTTAGCCACAAAAAAAAAAAAAAACAACCCAGAACCCAAGCTGGTAAACTACAAACATTGATAATTCAAGAAAAAAGCTTTTTGTGCTTGTTCATTCCTTTAGAGATTCACTGTAAACTTCCCATCTTTCCACCACTATAATTTAACTTGGACCTTTTCAACATTTCCCTACTTGGGAAATTCAACTCCTAATACTAAAGTGAAAATTCAAAAGTTATGAATGTTTTCAGTTACCTCTGTAAAAAGAGAGTACTGTCCATTGGACAGGACAAGAAGTTTTATATTGGGCCAGAGAAGGTTTAGTTCACCTGTTTAGCCCCTAAAGATATTTAGAGCTGAGCAGATGGATTAGAACAGATGGGATTCAAGGGTAACAGTGCCAAAAATATTTTCTTCACTTACTGGGAGAAAATTGTTCTATTGGGCTGTATCAAATCAGTGCCTCCCCATGAGTTTGTCTGCACAGCTTTATTTCATACAGTAGGTTTACTCTTCAGTTCCTGCACTAGTAGCCCTGGCTGACATATGTCACCCTCGGATCAAGGGGAATTACTCTCACTGTGGTTCAATTTTCTTGTGGATGCACATCCCACATAAAAAAATCTCTCATTTAAAAAGCTCCCTGAGTAGTTAACTGCTCTTACATCATCATAATAGGACTATTTTTATTCATTAGATGATCAGGCACGACTTCTGAAATATACATTTCTGTGACAGTACAAACCACAACAGCGTAAATCACATTCAAGAAACTGTCAAGAACAAAATCAGGCAAATGCTTACACGTGTATTTTACAGCCTGAGAATGGCTGAGGACAAAGGGATCAGCCACACTCAGGACCCACGGTAGGGTAAAGCACAACCCATCAGCTTTTACAGCCAATGCAAGCGATGCACATGGTCTGCAGCACAGCCTCTCTCTGCCTGGCACTGCACTTATAAATTAAAGCTTTCTACTTTCAAGTAGCAAGAAAGTAAGTCACTAGGAACCTAAGAAAACTTACTTTTCAGGTGCGGTAGAATGCAGCAATTCCTTCTATGAGGGAATCTGTGCTTTGTGCAGCTTTGTCTAACCAGGAGTATGACGTGCATCCTACAGACATATTCATTTCAACAGAGACCTTTCTGAAAGCACTGTAACTAAATTATTTTCCAGGCTTACGTGAGTCATTATAAGCCAGACCTTGGGAGTCACTGAAAATACAGAAGACAATTTTAGAACATTTAAAATAATAATAATAATTAAAAGAAATCACATTTCAGGAGAAAAGAGAGGAAAAGTAGTTCAAAAGTAACTGAATAGGTTGTTGGTTTTTTTTGTTTTGTTTTGTTTTGTTTTTGTTTTGTTTGATTGAGATGAAAACCTTGAATTTGCCCAACTGCTTCTAAAAGTCTTTGGGAAACATATTTTTCCATTAGATTATCACATTTTGCCCAAGAAGAAGACGTGAAGAACTGTCAATGTTTGACATGCAGAAATTTTGTTTCAGTTCAATCTGGTTTTCATTGTCCTCTAAACATTAGAATAAGTTTTGCACCATTTCTAATATTCAGTAAAACACACATTCAGTTTTGCATCCCTTTGCAATGGGATGAAGCTCTTCAGCTAGGGAGACCTGAAACTGAGCAGCTTTTCAGCAAAGATAAGGCCTTTGGAGCACCAGTAGTAAAGCCTCTGATCTTTCTCCTGGCCCCTCAGAGATCAGAGCTCAAAAAAAAAAAAAAAAAAGGAAAGATGAAATCCATGTAATTTAAACTTATTGCATAAGGAATGTTATTAATTCTATTGACAAATCACTTAGAAGGTCGTTTTAGATACTCTGTATGTACCAGCAAATGATAATCATCTTCTGTCCAAGGAAAAATTCAGCACCTCTTCATAATTTTTCTGAGAATCCCCTCTCAGCCCCCACCTCTCAGAGTAGCTTTCAGCAGATCAGTTCTTTGATTCAGCCACCATTCAGCAACACAATTCTTTCTGTGAGTGCAGGAGAGGTGGTGAGAACGAACCAGGAGGATGAACAGAGTTGGGAGCGCTCATCCCTCCCCACAGTATGGTGGATTTATGTCAAAGGAATAATAAGCAAAACAAGCAAATCACTCGCAGCTTTCAGTGGCCAACATGCTCATTTGTAATGGCCTTGTGGCCCATTTCTGTTTCTCAGCAAATAAAGCATATGGTAAAAATACAAGGAAAGGCAGCCAGCATATACAGAGTTTGTGACATTAAGCCAGGATTCAGAAATTCTACCTAAATCAGGTCCACAAACCATCTCAACAGTGCACAATGAAGACAAAATATCCTTTGCCTGGGAAACAAATCTAGCTGATTATCTCTAGATGTAATTTAGACCAGGCTGGTGATGAGAGGAAATGGTAGCATAATGATTTATTTAGAAAAGTTTTCTAAGGAAAAAAAAAATCGCATCTGGCATTAAGAAATATATTACTTAAAAAAACCCATCTAGTATCACTGCCAAAAAAGAAACTTGGCAAGCATAATAAAACAAAATACCAAAGCTTTGGAGACTTCAGAACATTATGCCCTGGCACAAAACCATTCTTAGTATCTTTACACAAAGGCAGCATCCTACAGGCTAAATGTCACCGTAACCCAATCAGATTCACTATTTCTCCTTTCTCGACCCGTAAGACACACCTCAGTTTATAGGAATAATGACGTTAAGATTGATGTTGATTAAACATAGCAAAACATTTTTGTTTTATACAGCCTCCAAAGTGCCGTGCTGCTTGAGCTCACTTGTGTTGGTTGACCTTGGAAGTAGTTGAGTCACGGGCAGCTCTAGCTGCAATCTCAACAACCATCAAATCATATACGTTGTCATGTTGTCGTTATCTGGACTTTGTACTTTCCTACCATGGAGGAGTTTTCACATAAATTATACTGGAAATGAAGCAAAATGTAATTATAGCATCCAGCATCTCCAAGGCAGATAGATAGCACGAGGCATAGAACAAAGTTCAGCAGTCAGCTTTCAATAAATGTCACCAGGTAGGAAGGATCTGAGTGCAGCATACATCACTAAGTCACCTGCTTCAGTATTGTATCATTATCTCATCACAGGAATAAGGGGTTATAAGGTTATGGCAATTTCAATCAATCAGCTTTAAGCAGATTTCTCAAAGGGATTTCATTCTTTACTTTTACACATCTTCATTTGGATTTTAACATATACTAGAAAATTCTATTATGTCGTATTAAATTGAGTTATCTCAATGAAAACATTTCTACTAAGGTTAACCTGGACATTTAATTCCATTAGTACCAGTTTTTCAACATAACAAGTTTTCTCATAATAGCTTTTTATTCTCAAAAGGAAAAGACACAGCTACAGAGCTTTTGAATGTTCTGATGTGATTGAGCTGAACAGATGAAAGGTACTATAATGAACAAAATCACACATTTGCCCTTGACTTCAGCAGATGATGAATCAGGCCCACAGCCTTTGCATTAAGTGTTTGTAACCTCCTTTCTAGACAGGAGCACAGAAAACTGTCACGTTTTCAAGGGAAGATGTTTTCTTAATTCATTTTTTACAGGATAAAAGTCTTGGGATTTTGGCATGTTTGGATGCAGGGGAATCTTCACTGCAAAAGAACAATAAAAACAATACAAAAAAAGTTATAATTCAGTTGGAATCTCCGTGTTTCAAACAATCTCAAATAATCTTTTCCCCCAAAGGACCTCACGATGCAAAAACCTGTGCCTTACGCTGCTACTAAATTAAATATTAATGTGCATATTATGGAGGTGGAGTGAGCGTAAAGACTCTCTCGGTGGTTGTGATTTTTTCTCCCTGCCAGCACACATTAAAAACGCCGTTTTTCTTAAGTTTATATATTGCATTCACTGCTCCCGTGGCATTTTTATATGTTCAATAGGTGAAATGTTTTGAGAAAGCCCCTTAATAGACAGTATAGGCTTAGCTAAATTACATACCATGTGATACATGCTCTATAGATGCACATAGGCAGACTCCAAGGCTCAGCTCATGCAAAGCAATTTAAGCCTTGGTAAAAGGACTGTGGATCACAACCTATTATTATTATTTAGTTTTTCATTGATGTTGCACAGCAGAAGTACGGTGATCAGCTTCATGTTTCGCTCTCCTTCCCCTTTTCCTTATGATGGTGTCATCATGAAGTTCTCCTGTGCTCACAAAAATTCATTTTCACATATTTTTTAAAAAGCCTATGTTCTTAAAGTCTTAAGATACCCAGTTCTCTTTATAATTCAAGAATATATCCAAGATGAAAACATAGAAATTGTATAAAAGGAATTGAAACTTTTTTTTTCAGGTTCAATTACATAAGTGCAATTTCTTTATATACTCCTAAATCACCTTAGCTGTAACTAAGACTAAGTTTTGGTAACTGGTTTAAATACCTAAAGAACTAAGCTGAACCAACTCCAGATTAGAGAGTTATTTAGCTCAGCCTGTGCAATTTGTACGTACAGATAGACCTTGAAATTTGCATTCTAATTTCAAGCACGAGAGAGAGAGTGAGATAATATAAACAACAAAAGTAATCTTAAAAAAAAAGAAAAAAGAAAAAGGAAAAGGAACATGAGCCAGAGTTAGTTCTTTAAAAGTAGTTAAAACAAAAAAAAAGTCTTACTTTTATCAGCAAAAGGATTTTCCTTTGAGGCTTCGCTTCCATTATCACACAATGAATCTTCTGACATCAGAAAAACAGATGTTCACTGAAGTCTGCGCAAATGCCAAAAGCTCTTTGTCTTAATATCCACTCTGGAAGGACTTCTTTGTTAATGAGGACAGATTAGCAATTTATTAATGTTCCTGCATCTGCTGCTGCTCCTGAGCCTTTCCCTTCAATGTGGTCCAAGTCAAGTGCTATACAAAACGAGTCTGGAAGAAAGCAAAGTATATAACGAGCTTTGTACAGGCAGAAACCCAGTGAGGAAACAGGGTGAGAATGGTGTGCTGCTATGGTTTGTACATGTAACAGTATGTATCTGAAGTCGATGTGCCTGGCTATGAAAAGTAGACCCAGGACCCCTACACCTGCATGCAGCAGTAGGCTAAGCACAACCGTCATGCTGGAATTTGTTGGTCTGAATTAAGTGCATTGGTAACTTCATATTTAAATGTAGTTTCCAGAGCTGAAAAAACAGTCTGTGGGTACACTTCTCGCTACACAGAACAGGGACAAAACCCCACGTAAAGAACGGAGTTTCAGAGGGGAACTTAGAGGACTTGGTATCTCCCTCCCGTCTGAAGGAATCCGGCAGATCTGCTGCACACTTCTTGCAGAGAGAGCAGGAGGCTCCACCGTGTGGTCAGCTTGGTTCTTTGTCATTATCAAACTGACAATCACGGCTATTGAACTAGAAATCGGTGTAATTCGGGTCTAGGTCTCCATCCTAGAGCAGTGGCCTTGGCTCACATAGACTTTACTGATGCTATTCCTTCTGCTTTTCCTGTAACTTACTTGCACTACACTTGTGATGTTTTCTAGCTGATAAACAACTACATCTACTTTAACTGCACACTGAGATGCCGTGCTGGGAAGCTAAGAGAACAGCAGGAATACGAAATTCACATGTAGGTAATGTGGAAGTCAATAAACAATTAAACCCCTACAAGAAATCCAGATCAACATTTAAAACTTAAAGGCTATCCCTCAAATTCATTAATAAGAAATGGTAATTAATTAGGGAAAAATAAACCCTGAATTTTGTAACATTCAAGAGGCTTTTATTTTTTTAATACCTTGTATTTACTTTATATACTTTCTTCCTCAGCATAACTATTCCATGCCCTGCTAACTACTGAGTATCTATAGATGTCTAGAGAGATTAATATTATTTTTATTAAAACATATAAATGGGAAAGCTAAGTGATTGGATACTTAGGCTCTGATTCAAAGTATGCTGGAGGCTTTAGGTGGGTTTTTTCAGCGCTCTCTAAAGGCTTTCAAAATGCTGTAGTGGGACAAATGAGACCTATTGTGAAGAACTTGAGAATATTATCACCATTTCTATAGAATGAGAACTCCACTTCCACTTAAATCCCTGTCCTGGAATAGCTGAAAAGGTGGGAACAGAGTGCAGCTTCCTTCAAAGTCTTCACACACTCCTACCTGAAGAAAATTCATACATTCATCTAAGAAACATCATCTGTGGAAAGGTAAAGTTCTCATGATAAATGAGATGCTTTTGGAACAAAAAGAAGTGTCTGATTCAGATGAGTAATGTGTTTTTCACATTTCCCAGAAATATGTAATGTGACTCTGTTGTCTGACTGTCATAGAAAACAATTCTTCTTGTAATGATGAATAATACAAAGAACATACTGTAAATGCCAGAACACAAAATCTACCAGGAATCCAGACCACATTATATGCCACGTTCACAGAAGATTCTGAGGAAGGTAAATGAAACATTTGGGGGGAATAAAAATGTCATTTCAACTGGCAGAGCACCTTTCTGAAAGCTCCTTTCTTGGCTGTTAGTTTAATTCACTGTTTACATACTATGGAAAAACTTCTTGAAAGAAAATGATAGATCAAATATCAAGTGGACATTGGAATAGATAAATGCTGCAAAATATATGTTTCCAACTACAAGGTCCAGACATTTAAGCTGCTCTGTTTAAGAACAAGAAGCTAATCCGATTTTGCTTTAATCTGATTTGGAATTTGTAACATGACCTAATATGAAGAAACCAGATCAATGAGATTAGGAATCTACACCTCTCTAAGGAAAAAGAGCCAATAGAATAATCCACAGACATACACAGAGACAAAACAATTGGAATCTGAGCTGAATGTAGCAAATCAAGATTCTATCATTCGAGATGACAAGCAATCATTTCCTGGAACATTTAGCATTAATATGATTTGTTGTAGATCAGTCAGGAATCAAGAATACCTGAAAGGGTATGGCTGATGCCACTGGATGACAAGTCTGCATTTTAGAAGACAACTCTTACACATCTATTACTGACAATACATTCTCACCCTGGCCAGTGCAGAACCCAGCAAGAATTTCAGGAAAGAAATGGCATAAAAACAATTCCTGAAGTATTTGTCTCCTGATTAGAGGAAGCATCTACTAGGTAAGATGTTATAAAATTGGGAAATGTAGCAATTAATCAGCTACCAAGCAGCAGTGGGAAGAACACGCATCATGTAAGACCTGATGCTGGAGCTCAGTTCTGGAAATAAGGAAGAAGTTTCTTACAATAAGGGCAGTAAGGCACTGGCACAGGTTGTCCAGAAAGGTGCTGGGTGCCCCATCCCTGAAGACACTTCAGGTCAGGCTGGTCGGGGCTCTGAGCACCTGATCACTTGTAGGTGTCCCTGTTCAGTGCAGGGGAGTTGGAACAGATGGCCTTGAAGGGTCTTTCCAACTAAGACGATCCTGTTATCCTATGATTATTAGTTATTCAGGATGTTACAACTCAGAACGATATATCCAAACCAATCTAAAAACAATTCCTTTGTGAGACCGTTATGATAAACAGCATGTTGTCATCTCTAAACGTGCCAGAAAGTCCAGATACCAGAATATCTAAAAGCCCAATTTGCTGTGAGATTCACTGGTAGCTCACGAGCCATCAATGTTTCAGCAATATGAAGATGAATTATCAATTAAGACAAATTATTGAGAGGTTCCTAGGAACAGAAGTTACAGGGAATCATGGAGATGCCTGAAGATTTTATTTCAGTAATAAACATCTGTCAAAACCCAAATAACCACATCAATAATATTACATTCTTGGTAATTAAGCTTTGATTCAGCTCTCAAATCCTATCCCACATCTCAGATCTGTTTGACAACTGCTTAAATCAATTTGTGTTGCTTTTTTTCCCCAAAGGTAGATGGTTTGGCTGTTTAATCCTTTTCATTGCAAGATCATCTGTTGGGAGTAATTGTCACTGAGCATTTAAATGAATGCAACAATAAACTGCAATTTCCTGTTCAAATAGCAAGACAATTTCTTTCATTTTAATTCTTTTCTTTGTACTCATTTCTGAATCATAGCCAACAGTGCTACCCTCAGTGGTGGACCAAAGTCAGGATGAACCCAAGAAGGAGCCTCTCCAATTACCCATCTTTCTGTGATTTTCTGGTCAGGATATTCTTGCGGCAGTCTTTTGCCATAGTCTCCCAAGACTGTGCACAGAACCTTCATTTCCAGTGCATAAATCTCCCAGTGATAAACAAGGGGTATATTTAGAATAAAGGCATGAGCCACCACCAGGAAACCATTTCCACTCTCCCCATCATAGAAGGAAATAAAGAGATGAAACTGAGGATGGAAATCAGAACACCACCAGCACAAATGATAGAATCATTATGGTTAGAAAAGACATCTAAGATCAACCTTCCACCTACCACTAACATTGCCCACTAAACCATGTCTCTCAGTGTCACATTCTCACAGTTCTTGAACACCTCCAGGAACAGTGGCCCCACTACCTCCCTGGACAGCCTGTGCCAATGCAGCATCGCTCTTTCTGTGAACCTGAACCTCCTATCGTGCAACTTGAGGCCATTACCTCTCACCCTATCACTGTTACCCAGCAGAAGAAGCCAAGGAGAATAGCAGTAGGTCAGCTTTCTAGAGATGTTGAGAAGGTTCTCTCAAGGAATTTGAAGAAAAAGGATATTCCTTGTAAGATATTTCTTAGAGAAGAATTCATTAATTGAATAATCTGCACCTACATCCCCTTGATAGTGTTGATCGATACAAATCTGTTTCCAAAGTAAACTTGTTTGGTCTCTGCCTTCCTATGAGTTGAATACACAAAACCCTCAGAGAAATGAATGCTATTTCTACTGAGTATCCTTTGTTTTGCTGGTTTGCAGAACAAAGTGCCAAGAAAGAATGGAGGAGAGGAGAGTAAAGCAGTTATGAAAAGAAAGGAAATACCATTCCCAAGTTGAATTTAGCTGGTTGAGTTGGCAGGATAGGAAGAGTAAGGGTATAATCAGAGAGAATGGGAAAATAGAAGGCATCTAGTTGATGCAAGCATAAAATGGACAGCCTTTCAGCCTGTCTGTAATGCTATTAAAGCTGTTAAATAGTTGTCCTTCCAAAGCTCCTTAAGTAAGCCAGCAGCAACTTTGACAACAGCTCTGCAACAAAACAATGTATGGAGCTTCCTATGAAGCTGGGGGTTCATCATGGCACAGGCTTTCAGCTCCACAGCCCCAAACTGTGCTCCTCCCAGTCAGCCCATGGCAGCTCATGGGGCCCAGTGCAGGGCTGAGGCCTGGAAATTGCATGCAGCCCCAGAGCAGTGCATCCCTGCTAGCAAGTGTCGGGTGACTAGGGGGAAAAACGGCACATCACTAGACTCTGTTCATTCTGAATCAGCCACAATTTGCTGAGGTGAGGAAATAAAGCTTGCAAGCTGGCTGTTAGCAGCAAGTCATTGAACAGTGAATATGCTTAGAATCCCCGCAAGTCATTGAACAGTGAACATGCTTAGAATCCCCGCAAGATGGCTGCAGAGACTGCAGCATTGCAGCTGGAGCTGTGCAGTCCCAATCCAAGGGCTGGAGGCTCAGAATTTGAAACACACAGATTTCACCGAGATTTTTCAAAACCCTGTGAGAAAGGATGAAAAATTTAAATGAAACAACTCTTCTTTTTTGAGGTACTTTTGTTTTCCTTTTGCCTTACATTCAGTTTTAGGTTATCATATACTGTATAAACACGTTTCAAATCACATTGCTTTTCATTCTACTTTTTTAAAGGAAATGTTTTTTTTAGAAGATCTGAAACCATCACACTTCTTTCCTCTGCAAATAAGCTTTTTCTGTTGATTGCACCGATTGCCAAACCTGTCTTCTTTCTTGTATTTGGCTGTCATTTAGCTGTTCTTGTTTATCATCCATGCTCAGTATAGATGAGCTATTTCTTTGTATTTTCTATTAATTGGCCCTTGTACACCCTAACTCGATATTAGCTTTGAGACTTACATACAAGTTCAGCCAAGCACACAAGGACAAATCCAGACATAAGTTTGGGTATGAAAGCCTAACCAGTCACCTTGCCCTGGAAACCTTGCCCTGACGAGGAAGATCAACACAACCTAAGCCAAAACAGAAATAAATGAAGACAACAGAACAACAAAACAGAAACCTAAGCCGAAGATGTTTACTCAATCAGTCTTAATATGAACAGCTGCATCCACATTCCACCTCATCCTACCTCAGACTGTTTTTGCACAGGCAGTGCAACAACTTCAATGCAGGAAGATCTACATGTACTTACATAACTCTATGTTTTTGCGGTCTGAAGGACATAACATTGATTTTAGCCTGGGAACATCTTCTGAAACAGATATTAAATGTCATCACAGTCCAGGATCTCATTACAGCCCATCACTAATTGCAGCCTTAGTTTATAAAGTCCCACAATGAAAGGCTACACAAGAGACTCCCAAATACATCTCTATCCTGCCCTTGGCTGAAACCTAGCATTTACCAACTTTCAGAGTTCTTGTACTTATTTAAAGCTATTTCATATCTCTATTGGAGGAAGCTTTTGTAATAACCATTAAAGCAAAGACTGTTGGGCTGTAGGCGTGATTACTTATAGGTTCACATGTCCTTATAATGTACCCATTTTTCAGTCTGATTCGTGTAAGCTTAGTCAACCTCAGCAATAGCCTCATCAGGAGCCAGTTACTATTACTGGCCTTGATTTCCATCCAGGTCTAACAAGTAACACACTGATGTTATCCTTTAAATGTGACCAACCATCAACCATAATCCCTACCCTCACAAATACTTAGTACCTTTGGGTTTTATCCTCCTCTTCCTGCCCGAGCAGCAAACAGAAATATTCAGCATCAGACCTCCATTGACCTAGTTCATCAGAAAAAAAACCAACACCAAACACACACAACTTTTCAACAGAAATCAAACTTCATGGCTTCATCTAAACCCAGGGCCTTAATTTACATGATTATAGGGTATGCAAAGTAATGTGAGTCACACAGATATCCGCTTGGATATGACCATAAGACTTTGTTCTCTGAACCCTGAATATGCACATTTAACCTTCTGAAATCAATTTATACAGTCATTACTAGCTGTTGTTTCATGCCTGCGGATCTGAGGCTTGGCTCTTATTGAAGAGTTGATTGATTAATTTCAACATTGCGGAAACCTCATTTAGCTAGGGGGACATTTCTGAAGTTTAATTTTCTAACTGAAAAACAACCACAAGAATACATTTAAATTATCTAATTTTGAAGCTCTGAAGCTTTTCATGAGAATTTGCATTTGGACATGTGTTACTTGTTTTTTGAATACACTTTCAGTCATTGCGTCACTGAAATTAGACATGTGTATGCATTTACCCCCATTACCTACCAGGGAGTTTGAAGGGGCCTTTCCTATAGCCCGGATGCATTTTAAAACATGTAAAAAGAGTAAGAATTATATATCCCAAAACAAGGTCCATCATAGGCCAGATAGAGGTGAAGGTGCTAGATCTGTATGGAAGGAGAGATAAATGCTGAACCAGGAACAACTATTTTAGAACCATCTCATTACTAAAGCAGAAAGGACAGTTAATCATTTTGTTTCTGTTACCATGGGAAGCTGTTCCATTAAAGTAATTTCTCACTAAAAGAAAATACTGCATTAATATTTAATTTGAAATTAAGTGAAATTATGATAATTTGAAAAAAAACAATTGAAAATTAATTTCTTTCTCCATTTTCCCTTCTTACTTAATTCAGTATGTAATAAAGAATCTGTGTGAACGAGAGGGAGCAGCTCTTCAAAGCCACACTTCACAATTGAGAGAAAGTAATTGTTAATATACAATGTTTGGGGAAACTTGAAATCTTCAAAAATGACGTGAAAACATGGAACACTTTCATTCACAAACCATAAATCATAGTCTTTGAGGTATAAACAAAGCAAACTGAAATAGAATTGGTAATTTTTATCCAAGCTTAGGACCAAAGGAAGTTGCAGAAGGAAGATTCTTCAGTGAACGCATGAAGTTCAAGAAGTTGTATCATCAGATGAATTACAAAAAGAGAATTACTTTCGCTGCTCAAGAAGTTATTCTTTTCTGTCTTTCACAAGAATACTGTACTGGCTCAGTCATGCTGCAGATGATTTAAAAAACCCACAACACAACAAAAAACCTGGTACAAAACACTTCAAAATTGATATCAATTAATACATAACTCTCAGAGATGTAAAACATTCAAGAAATTAGAGTATGTGCTAAAGCAGAACTAAAATTCATGCATCATCAGCTGAAAAAAACTAGTATTAAATTATCTTTACTATTCTAGTATAAATATTGCCTTTATATCCATTCATTTTAAATCACAATCTCTCCTGAATGTGCTTTGTTTTCCTATAAATATGAGATACAGATTAATACAAATGTATCATGACGAATTATGGGAACAAATTAAAGGTAATAAGAAATTGTATGTGTTCAGATGATTTATGCCTGCTATCCAAAAAGGCCATGACAGATATTAAGGATAGACTAATCAAGTGTTGTAAACTAATTAGGCAACAAAACAAGTGACACTAAGAACAAGTATACTTAATATGGCCTTGCAGTATTTGATATTGATGGCTTTATTGTTCCCATCTTCTGCTCTCCAGAACTGGTTTGCTTTTCCTATTCTGCTGGTTTTCTTTACTTCTAATGTCCTTCCATATGGCCCAACGATTCTGCACATTGAAACAGCCTCCACTAATAGCTGACTTATTCATACCTTTCAAGAGGCACAGAGAAGCTGAAGAGCATCGCAGATGCCCATTGGAAACATCCCTTACAGAAAGGTAATTTCATGCCCAAGAGAGAGACATATTTATTTGTCCACCTCTACCCCTGAGGTTAAAGACAAATTACAGAGAAATCTTGGGGGAAAAAAACCAGAAAGCCTATTTGCTTAAAGGAGAGTTAAGTGGCAATCAAAAGAGTGTCTTTGGTTTCACTAAACCTAGTAACCACGGACAATCTTTTCTTTCCAGACTCCTAAAAAAATTTCCAGACAAAGTTGTCTTAAAATTCCTTATCTTAAGGAAATTCTGGCAGGGTAGCTGCATTGTGGGTGTGAGGAGTGCTTTGCAGCAATTATCTCCTATTAGTGGTGTTTAAGTAAGAAATCAACATTCAGCTCTTCCCATACATAGACAATAACGTCCCGGAGGCGGCTATCTCATAAGTTCAAAGAAGTATCTGTATGTGAAATAGTGAAGCACAGTCCATCCCTTCTTTGGCTAATTAAGCACAAACCAGTATTAACAGCTTTGAGAAAATCCAAGAGAAATTTAAGCATCTGCTATTTTCCACTCATCTCTTAGACTGGGCTTTCTTGGCATATGAGCTGTCTTTTGGCTGATTTCCACTACAAGAAGAGGGCTTGTATGATAGGAAAAGTCAAGAAGAGTCCTCATTTTCCCACCATCCATCCTCCCTCCTCTCCAAAAAAAAAAGTGATAAGACCAATACAATCTCCTAGGGCATGGAAGAACACATCACTAAATTATATTAAAAACATATATATATATATATATATATATATATATATATAGTCATATATATAGCTGAAATATTTTTGACCTATTTTCCCTAGACATGAAAATACTTGGGGATTCTTGATGACCCTTTTGGTGACTTCCTTTCTTGCCACCCCATCTGCTACAGATGACTGCCTTCCTGGCTGCTGCTAGCTGAATTTGTGAAAAAGCAAGATTGCCAACAAATCAGCCAAATAAGAAAAAGCTTGTAACTCTCCTCCTCCTCAAATACTTTCATGTATCTGCATTCTGTAAAAACTCTGTGTTCCCACATTTACCAGGAGCTACAAACATTACTGAAGAAGGAAAAATGCACATAACTAATCTTCCAAATGATACTGCATGAAAAGCAATCAGTCTTCTCTACAGAGTTTGACCTCTTTTATCAGGAGTTTACAGCTGCTGATGCCCAAAATAATTAAAACACGTTCTCTCTAAACAGTTCCAGCTCTGGTTGAAGCAAGGCTACAGTGAAATGTAGTTTGGGGTCTCGTATGTAACACTAGAAAAGAAATCATAGCAGTATAAATTACATTTTGATCTCTAACATAGACAGTTTAATAGGCCAGATTCAGCAAAGCATTTAAGCAAATGTTTAAATCCCATTGATTTAAGTGGGATTTAAGCACATATTAAGTACTTAGTTGAATTGTGGCCATACTGTGAAGGGACTCTTAGATCAAGGAAAGCACAGTAGGCTTTGAGGATCTTTATTTACAGCTCAGATGTTAACTTAGCAAATTTGGCTTAGGAACTTGTATAATGCAAAAGGAGCCAAGGGCAGACTGCAAGAACATTTGGCTGCCCTGGGTCCCTCCAGGATAATGCGACATATCAGTATGGGGTAGATTTAATTTCTAAAATACTTTTATCTTATAATTTACCATGTTTAAGTTGTAATTAAGGTGCACCACCGCCTTAATGCGTCATTCAGCGCTTTATTGTACGTACTGACTTCAGATGCTGCCAAATTTCTAGCGCTCTCAGTTATTCATCTCTGTTTCTTCCCTCCCACTTTTAACCCCAACCTTCTGGTTACAGGGTGAGGAGGAGGCAAATGACATTTGCTGTTTGTCAGTCAGCTCTCACTGTGCAACTTAGAAGGAAAAAAAAGTTAGCAGCACTAATCTGTCATCCTGGAATATGAAGATGTGAGGGATCAAACCAGACATTTCATCTCAGAGAAGTCATGCTAAAATTGTGTAATTTCTCTTGTAGGTATCAAAACCTACTAAACTATGTTTAGTCTACATGTAATTTCCGAAATACTGTACATGTCACAAAGAATTATACGGCCTATAGGATGACTTATGATTTCTTTATCTTCTCTTCTTGACTCTAGACATTATATAAGTTTGCTAGCTCTACTGACACTACTGCAGATGGTTGAACTATTTCTATTTATCTTGCAGAGTAGGAGTTAGCTTTTTGGGACATTAATATTCCTCGTTGTCAGCTCTTCTTTTTGGGAAGAAGCTTATTTCTGGGGAAGTCTGGGAAACTTGGTTCCTTCACTCTAAGAATAGCACAACAGGAAACAGAGCATTATATCATGTCCAGGCACTAACATTTGTAGTGAAATTAGGACTCGGGGTTTTATGAAATCACCTAATAGTATTTGAAAATGGATTAGTTTTGAAATCATTTTTTATTTAGCGGAATGCTCTGAGGCCTAAGAGAAATTTTTCTTGGTGCTGTCATCATGGCAGGATCCAGTTAAAACATGATCAAATATTAGTGAGCTTAAAAAAAAACAAAAAACAGCTTGGTTATATTACACAGGCTTATTTCTAAAACATTTTGTTCTATAGATAACATTGTCAAAGCTGATAATAGCCACAATTTCCATAAATAAGCAATGAGGATTATTTAATGTTAAATAAAAGATGAGCAGTGTTTTTCAGGCATTTAACTGAGGTGGGGGAAAGGATCCTAAAGTAATCCCAGATTTACAGATAAAATCTGCAGATTTCTGCAGAACAAATCTGTGATATGATAGAAGCTACAGCTCACCTTTCCTGCTTCCTTCCAGATGGAACATTTTCAGAAGATCTTATTCCATTCCAGGGAAAGTGCATGAATCCACTTACAGTAGTGATACTGCAAAGGCAGCATAGAGGATTATTCAGTCAGGTCACCAAAAAATCTCTCTAAAACACCACAAGACAAACTTAACTGTATGATAAACTGACTTCTCTGTCATTGCATAAGTTCGTACTTCTCGTAATTAAATTCTGATGAGGAAGTTGCAGTAACTAGTTCAAATATTGACCTTTGTGAGCGCAAGCATGGATGAGTACACACTGTGCTGAGTGTACAAAGGACCAGCCCTGCTTCTTCTCACCTGAGTGTGTGCAAAATGCTCTTATTTCACTGCTGAATTGCTCTGGATTTCTTAGCTCTGTGCTAATCCCAGCTTGAAATTTAGGACACAACAGTCTCTGAACTGAGGCCAAGTGTGTTTCTAGTGATTAGCAGATAAATTAGGAAAATACTCAGCCTATTAGAATAAGTATACTCAAAAATATGATGAGATGAAATCATTTGCTTAACACTGACTAAAACAGCAAAATGGCACAAAGCTTTGTACTCCAAAGCCCATTACCTGGCAGCTCATACAGTCTATCAGAGAACAAAGAGTAACTCAGTCTTAGCAACAGCCATCATAATGTTATGACTACTGAAAAAAAAAAATGGCCACTATAGACACTTACCCCAAAGCAAGGTTTTGCATTACTAAACAGACATCTACAATGGAAAAAGTTTTAATTTGTCTTCATTCCCAACTGTGACAAAACACATCAGTCTCATTTACCTTCACAGCTGAACCAAGTCTGTTCCTCTGAACAGTATAGAATGGCTACGAAAGACTGCTGTAGGAAAAAAGAATTAAGTGAAAAACTTGTAAGAGTGACTACTCTTAAAATGCAGTAGAAGTTTCCAATACTTTGTGTTATCACTTACCTAAAAGTCTAAACTCCCCCAAAATAAGCCACATAGCTTATGTAGCACAGTAGTACAATATGTTCAGGTTGAACAGGGAAAAATAAAAGATTTTTCAATAAACTTTCTGCACGTTACTACATTAAGCTGGTGTCAAGTTCATTCAGAATTTAAGCTTAATATATTCTGTCCCAAAATAAAAAACTAAAGAGGTGCTGCTCTCATTCAGGAAATACAAAACCATATCTCGTTCATGTATTTATTAAGTAGGAAATTCAGGAGTCACAGTAGGCCTGAGACTCTCATGTCTTTGGAGTTAAAGTGCTTTAAAAGTTCCCATTTTTAATTCATATGAGTATGATAAAGATGAGACTAAGAGGGAAATAATATGATGTTATTTGACTAGCTAAACCATCAAACTGACACCACTATCCCCCAAAATATGTAAACAACAAAACTTACTAGAACTGAAATTATTTATGAAAAAAAAGTCGAAACTTGGGATGGATTCTACAGTGAATTGTGACTGCTGTTATTCTCATTGCTTTACATGCATAAGAGCAGTAGTGCACACTGACCTTTATGTAACTGGTTAAAGTCACATCAATAGGACAATACCCAAGGGGAATTATGGGGGTGGGGAGGAAAAGGGAGGGTGAGCCTGGATTTTTCAAAGGGTGAAAAACTGCTGAAACTTGAGGGCCAGCGTTGGCATCCGTTAAAGGAAAGGGAAAGCAAAGCACAGTAACCTCACTCCAGCTTATTTGTTGCTGCTTAGCTATGCATTATTATTATTATTACTATTTTATTAACATGACTATGCTTTATAGTTTAGGATGACTGTCAGTGTCTCTGCTCAAAAGAGGAAGAAGTCTAGGACTGCAGAGGTATAAAACCCAAGGTCTGCAACCATGTTCTGTCCTCTGCCTCGTTAATGAGTGCCATGAATGTATGGCTAAAATGGCATTTGTAGGTTACACCTTTTTTCAGACCGCAGGACTCCCAAAATACACGAGCCAATGCTTGAGCCTTGATAGCCAGCCACCAGTTACCACTGGAATGATCAGGAGATTAATTTCACCTGCTGCCTGGGCAAAACATCCTGCTTTAAAGTCAAATAGCACATTTTGCCCTCAGACTGGTAAGAGTAGGCTGTTTGTGGTACCAGAATGATGACTGCACAAAGGCACGAGCAATCACCTTAGGCAAACCACTCTCAGTGGTGTAGCACGAACAAACAGATCAGCATTTGCCAGGCAAACAAGGATGCATGTTGTCACCAACACAACACTTTTATACAATAATACATCAAGAGGTACTCAACCAGTGATGAGACTTTGAAGGAATGTGGTGAAAACACAGCCTGGAGAATTTATTGAGGAGTCATCGCACATGAGGAGGGAATTTACTGAAGGGATCATCCAAATGAGGCTGGAAGACTCTAAACAGTGTAATTGGTCTTGTTAGCATCTAGGGGATAAACTATCCCTCAGATGGAAACTAAACTCAGAAGAGGGGAAAGTTATTTGATGAACTCACCACAATAAACCACAAAGAGTCATCTCGAAAGCAAAGCTGTTTGCAGGCCAGGAAAGAGGCTCAGATTTTGAATCCTCAGATATAAATATTCAAGATCTTCTAAGAAACCTTTCTAGAGCTCAGTAAGCACATCTAAAATCATAGATTTTCCAGCTATTACTTCAGTTTCTGTGGAGGTTTTTTTTTTTTTTTTTTTTTTAATCATTTCTCACAGAATTCTTTGCCCTGTCTCAGGTAATTCACAGCACATGACCCTGTAGAGCTGCTGAGGAGCAATGCCACAGACATATTTCCCCATAGCTTTCTTCTGTTTTTACAGGGTCTTCCTTTTTGGTTTGTACTTAGGTGGATTTAATTGGCAACTACTTATTGCACATCTTACAAATTCTGTAGTAGAGCTCTGGTTTTATTATGCATACATTTCTCCTGTATCTCAAATGAAGCTGTAGCTCTGCAGATAACAGAACATGGTCATGTGAATTCCCACTAATAGTTACTTAGGAATGCAAGGCATCTAAATCAAATAGCTATCCCTATTACCAAAACCACACTACTCTCCATAATTAATTTTTTTTTTCTTTTTCCTTTATTTCTTCAGTAAAGGAGCAAAAGGTCAGGGCTTTCATTACACAAACAGGAATCAAGAAAGAGAGTAAGACCGAATATGTTGGTTTTTCCAACAACTTCTAGGCTCAAAGACTAGCAAGTCTGTGGAAAAGTCTATACACAGAATTTGTGGGCACCATTATGTCATTTCCTCCTGCTTTTTCACGAATCCCATGATCATTTAATGTAGCAGTTGCAGGAAATCCATTAAGAAGAGCGCTGAATGCAGCAACTACAGCAGTGCTGTCACTTCAAATGAAAACAGACACCATCCAAAGATTATTCCCAAGAACAGTATTAAAAATATTCACCTCAACAAATTCCAAGAGCTTTGGGTTGGTGGGTCTAACAGGTACCTGTATACATTTCTGGAAAACCATTGCTGACAATCAGATTATAGGAAGAAGAATCCCATAAATTAGACCATGCTTGTGGAGAAATACTAGAATTGGTACACAACCATTATATGAAGAACCATGCAATTCCTGGGAAGACAACACAAATGTTGCAATCAATACACAACAATAAAGTAGCAGTGATTCTGAGGCACCCATTTGGGAGGCACTAAACATACATTTTTCCTTTGTGCCCATTATGCTGAAGAGTACTGATCTTGAGGTCTAAAAATTTCAAAGATGTACTTTCATTGGTCCTTTATAAGTCACCTCTATCTTACCTCAATATATCCCCTACACCAGTCTGTGACATACAGAAGCTGGCTGCACCAGCTTGGCATGCACTGCAGAAACTCCTGCGTCTACTAGAAATGGAGGGGGCGGGGGGCAATATTTGCTGCGTTGTAGCAAATAGGGAAGTGGTGGAGTCGCCGTTCCTGGAGGTGTTCAAGAAACATGGCACTGAGGGAGGTGGTCAGTGGGCAATATTGGTGGTGGGTGAACAATGGGCTAGATGATCTTCGAGGTGTTTTTCAACCTTTCATGATTCTGTGATTGGATTAGTAACAGTGATCTCACAATCCTGCTGCCCAAGAGTGCGATTAGTCACAAAATACCAAGTTGTGAATACTGACTGAAAATACCATCACCAAGTAAGACATAACTAGAAGAAAAACAATGGAGAGTAACAAGAAAAAAAACTTCAAAAATTTATTAGCTTATAAAAACAAGTCTGAATGTGATGAAAAATAATGCAGAAGCTTTTGGAGAATAGCCTATGTGGGAAGGCCTCAAAATTCTACTTTTTATACCATCTTTCCATGAGACTTTGAAAAACACCAATTTTCCTTAGCATATACTGTGGATAATAGGAACCACAATATACAGACCTGTCCCATGCTACTTATTTTCAGAGGAAGGCGCAAACTTTGTAGATGGCAATTACAGAACAAAGTTTATTGTATCAAATCATCTACATAAGAGATGAAGTAGTGCTTGTAATATTTTTATGTCCCCTCGCAAATGTATTCTAAAATCTCATAAGCTCTCCTGATAATCTCTGCCAGTGGTGGCTGCACAAAGCATTTACACATCTCACACCAGGCTCCTTCCCACAAACCTTAATTCTGCTGCTGTTTACACCAAGTTTCAGCTAGCATCAAAATGTCCCAGCATTCTGCCTTCAACTCTCGCTAGAGTTTATCGTAATGGGTATAAATCTCAAATTAAAAGAAAAAAAACCAGAACTTTGATTCTCTTATCCAAGATGACTTCCATGTGATGGATGGAGAGGGCTCCAGTCAGCAGAACTGGCCATCTGCTTTCCCTTTGTCTCTGTATGTGCTACGCCCAACTTGGGTTTTCTCCTGAAAACAAGAGACTCAAGGTGGCAATAGAGAGCTGAAAAAGACGTATTCCAGGAAAGTACTATAAATAACCCTTTTGTTGCTTGATGTGTTGATAAACCTCTTTCCAGAGTGGCCTCCGGTGTTAATCTGCCCATCAGTCTCTCAGCAATTCCCATCTAAAATTATCAACAAATACTTTTGTCAGTAGAGACTGTTTATTTGAAGTTTCACGACTCCCAGTTTGCAGAATATTAACTGCTTTAACATAAGCACAAAGCCACAGCCTAGAAAAACCAGTGCTGTGAAAGCTTACTTCAAAATACAGTTATGAATTAATTTAACATTATAAAATTTAGCAACATTTAACATACTTTGGATACATTAAGTGCCTTAAGGGCAAACATTTTTTTTTTAATTTAAATTGTATTAAAATATACATATGATTTTAAGATTATTTTAGAAAACAAACATATACAATTTTCCTTAAATAAGTAAAAGAATTCTATTCCAGAATGCTAACTGGATGCAGAGTTGCTGCTGTGTGCTGCTTGACAACTGCTGGTTCCCATCCCAGAGGTGACAGCCTATTAATAATGAATGAACTTTATTCATAAGTCGCTATCTAATATATATAATGTATGTATGTCTAGCTGTATGTACACAAATTGACTTTTGTTTAGTAGCATTGGAAAGCCTCCCCCAAAGTTGGTAATTTTAGAATTATCGCTTACCAGTATATCCCAAGATAAATATGTCCAAAAAAAAAAAGGTAATATTTTCTACAAGATTATCCTTAATTAGTATTTGTCCCTTGAAAATCTTGTAATACTTGTTTCCTCCAGCCCAAGTGGCTGTTGGCCAAGGAACTCACTGTGTTAAGGGCTGGGCCAGAGCTGATAAGGGTTTATCTTTACTTCAGTGGACTCAGATCAAGCCTATGGTTCTTGCCAGGAGAGTAAAATGTTTTTTATAAGTAGGGAAGACAAATTTCTGCCTAAGCTCCTGTTTCTGATCAGAGCAAGTGCTGAAGGCTTTAAAGCTTTAAAGCTGATTACAAATTAAAATATCTCTGTCCCCAGATACTTGTCTAACTTCAAACAATTGGCTGCTGAGCTGCAGCCTCAGGGACAGGTGTGCTGAGAGCTGACACCTACTTCAAAATCAGAAGAGGGCACTCGGGTTTAAGATACACTCAGAATAAGCCAAGACAAAGAGGAAAAAAAACCAACCTGAAGCGCGCTAAGAAATAGTCTTTTGTTATTCTGACAGTAGAGATGACACAAAGACCTAGAAGACAATATAATGAGTTAAATTTCCTGACATTCATTTATGTTGTCACCAACAATCAGCCTTCAGATTCATTCTCACCCCACGTAGAAGTCAGTTCTACATAAGGCCACAGGCGGAATACTATCAGCTGCAACTGGCTCAGAGGCAGCAGCTCAGCATTGTCTGTAACACCTCTCCACTCGTTATGTTCATTCTGTTTGAATATGAAACACAGAATAGTTGAATCAAAGCATTATTTGAGTTAGAAGGGACCATTAATGGCCATCTAGTCCAGCTCCCCTACAATAAACGGGGACATCTACAGCCAGATCAAGCTGCTCAGGGTCTGGTCTATCTGGTCTATCACATACAGATCCACCTCCTGAAAGTCCACATTCATCCAAACCAGCCCCATCGGTGCAGGTAACTTTATGTTTTCATGACTCTTGGGAAACACAAGGCCAGAAAACCCTCTGAGAAGAGGAAGTTCTCTAAGAGAAGCTTAGGAAGACATTTACACATCAGAGTTTAAAATGGAAGAGTCAGGAGAGCACCGATGTTAGGAAACACTATTTGCAAAAGTAGGGAAATAGATGTATGTATAGCAATCTTCCTTCCAGATATAACAGCCATCCTACAGTGTAGTATCACTGTATCACACCTTGGCATTGACCATAGCATATATAAAAAAATTGGAGTGTGTATTTGGTAGGAAAGATGCATCCTAAGAACTTTTTCTAGCAGAAATTTTTCAAGAGAAGTTTATTTTTAAACACTAAAACACATGAAGATTTTTTATTAACTGTTTCAATCTGTACAAGACTGAATATAGATTGAAATAGGATTTCTTAGTGTTGGCTTGCAATAGGTGAATTAAACATATATGTTTAAAAGATATAGTGAGCAAAAAAATCATGCACTAAGTTACATATTACCTACTATCTATTCCTTTGTAAGCTAGAAGTGGGGAAAAAAAAGGCTAATGCTTTGTAAGATGTTCCAAACCACCTGAGAGTAAACCAAATTGCACTGCTGTAACAAGGAACTTTAAGTACCAGTGTCCATCGGTCTTTGTTTTTTGAAACACTGACTGTCAAAATATGAGACCCTAGGATGAGTTTATTTAAAAAAAAAAGTATTTTGTTCTATTAAAAAAACTTACAAAAATCTTTATTTCTTATGCTACATGCAAGATAGGAACAGAAAGGGACAGGCATACTTCTGTGCAAATTAGAGAATAGCTTTAGCAAAGGAATTAATACAGTAAATAGAACAAATGAAAACCAGGGATCAAAATATTTGGGTTTCAGCAGTCTCTTGATTCAATCTATGCCTATGAAGAGACTCTACCAACCTATAGTTGTATACTATGTCAGTATACAACTGACCCTATAAGAGCTTACTAATATGCTGTTTTCCAATGTAATAGTGTCTTGTGTGCCTTTTGGAACAGAAATAAAATCCTCTAGGACTACTTGATTCTGCTGTACCCCCTCCCTTGGACTAGGATTTTTAAATCTTATTCGGCATCTTTTAGATCATCTTCTGAAGGAAATGCTACCAAGACAGATATCTCCTCTGGTCCTGTGAAAAGATATTCATATTAATCTTCTAAAACCTCAGAGAAGCATACATCATTGCCACAAATGTCAAAACACAAGGAATCCGTATCATCTTGAGAGAAAAGAAACAAAAATTCTAAGTTACAGTTTTACTGTGAGTTACTGTGAGGCAACGCTTCTGTACGTACTGTACAAGTGGGCTTTGCCAAGGCACCTAAACAACCTACGTTATTCAGCAGATGAACATGTGTGTGTAAATGCAGTGCCAAGTACAAATCCACAGCCTGTGCAGAATTCCAAAAATATAAATTTGATTTACAGGGGGCATCTTGTCAGAATTTATTTTAGCTCTCATCTTCACATTTTCTCCTTACAGCTGACCCATGTCTCTACTGGGATTTTCTTGACCAGTGCCAGAGACTATTTATTCTCTGCAAATGTTTTTTCCTATTTTTTCCTTTTGTTTTTTGCCTTTTTTTTTTTTTTTGTCTTTGCTTTTCAAACACAAGCAGTTGACTGAATAAGCTAGAAATGCAGATTTACACACAAACACAATATTGTCTTTCATAGGGCCCACCACATGCTTACACAGCAGGCATGACACTTTACCCAAGGGCCAAAATAAGAACCTGTAGCTTGCCAGACTCTTCTTGGAGCTGGCCGGTCATCACATCTCCAAATTAGTGAAGTCACAAGTACGGTATCACTGAAATAGATTCTGTTACTGGACAGCTATTCTTTTCATGCATATTCCCAGCTATGACAACAGAAGAGAATCTGGTTTCATAGATTAAACATATGATCTGCTACAAAGAACTAAGAAGGTAGTAACACCCACAAAAATTTACTACAGTTGTGAGTCAGGATTGTGATACCACTGTCATGGAATGTCTGAATATTTTACCACAGACTGTACAGGGGGCATATGCTATCAGAAATATCCAGAAGTTTTCCATTAGCCAAGACAGAGTAAGAAAATACTCTTGACCATAAGCAACAACATCACACTGAGGCGCAGATATTAAAATACTGAGATACGGTTCTCTTCTCCTCTGGTGCGTGGCAGAAGGATTCTTGATTGTACCCCAGGAGAATGGGGAGCTGAATTTGAACATAAGCAGTTAATTTATGGCTAACGATAGCAGCAAAACTGCACGCTTATCATGAGAGTTAAATATTTCAAGGGCAAACGTTCACGAAGGTGAGCACCACTACAGCCTTAATGAAGCTTGAGAGGAAAGGGACATAAATTAGTATTAATATATATATTTTTTTAAAGGAGAAGGCCAAAATTATATTACTGTATATGCGGAATATGAAATACAGCAAATGGAAAAATAATTAGGATAAAAAGAGCAGCAGTTTAGCATGATTGATTTGCTATTTGAAAGTTAATGATGAAAGACGCTGCCTTGAAAAGGAAAATCAGGTCTGCTTAAAAGGCAGACACTCCTCACTTTATTCACAAAAAAACATAAAATAATGAGAAAAAGTTGAAAGCTAGGGATGTGTTTTGGTGAAATATAGCATAACCTAGATGTTAAATAAGAATAAAAACCAAAGAGTAGCAAAAAGTGATTTCAAACTGAGACTTCTAGAGGGAGGAGATATATATTATAAGGCAACCACCCCTTTTTCTCTTAGAAAGAAGATAATGATTTAACAGCTCTTTAAATAAGACCTTTGGTATTTTCAAGTACCCAATATAGCATCAGGAAGGGTTATAGGAGCAATACTGCCAGCTTCTCTGATCTCATCCATTTCTATCTGATCAAGCCAGTAACAGGCTGGACACAGAGTGATCAGCTCGATATGAAATAAAGTGCTGCATGAAGTTTAGTTCTCTCGTGTCATGATAAAATGGTGAAAACAACACAGAGAAACCAAGGTATACCTTGAGACTGTTAGTAAATGAAAAGAATTCTAAAGGACAAGATAAAATTGTGCAGGAGTTGCTCAGTTCATTTAGCCCTTGAGCCACTATGTCCCTTAGTGGGAGCACACTTTGCATTGATTTCCATAGGATAACTAAAGATGCAAGTATTGTTATTCCCTATCAAATCCTTGCTGTTCTTGTTAAGGCGAGAGAGATACGAGGACATGTCATGCTCCTTTTCTTATTATTCTCCTTTCAGGGCACAGTGGGGATTTGCATTGAGGGTTTAGTTTAGTTCCAGCTTGTGCACAGCTCTTCTTGATAAGCACACAAGTGATGAGAGCATCCCAAGACTGTGCCTATTTCATTATAAAATTCCGAAGTGAGAAGTGAGACAGCCCCACTCCTCAATACCAAGCAAAGAAGCCCTGGAGAATTTTGCATTCAAAAATTAAAATATAGACAATTTCTAACAGATCAGTGCCTGTCATTCCAAGTTTTGTCTAGCAACACATCACTTCTCCATCATATTTAACACCACTGTCATTACCACTCCGAAAAAGATCACAAAAGGATTAGACAGTTGCCCATTACTGTGGTCCTTCACATAATGTCTTGACAGTGCTTATTTACATGATTAGAATGGTGGACTAATTTGCATGCAAGGTATTAAGATATTCTGCAATTTATAATCTTACATTTCCTGGAATTTTTAATTAGCATTTTCATCTTCAGGAAAGAACGACTCATTTCAGTGCCTTTTTTTTTTTTTTTTTTTTTTTTTTTTTTGAAGTGACAACCTAAGGCTGAGTCTGCAAAACAGAGCTTGTCTGCAAGGAGGGCAGTCAATAGGACTGAGGGAAATGGTTACTGGGCATGGTGGTGATGGGTTCATGGTCAGACTAGATGATCTTGGTAGTCTTTTCCAACAGTAATGACTTCATGACTCCATACAGCTTAAAAAAAACCCCCATAGATTACACTGTTAAATATCTGCTTTTCCATCCCATAAATTCTTGCAGCAATCTCCATGGCTCTGAATGCACCACAGGAGGAAAGGAGTAACATCGTGGGCTAAATTAATGTCACATGAATAATAAGAACTTACTCATTAACTAAATGCTAACATTACCCTGCAGCTCCATGAGATGCTGGCAACACCTGTGTGAGTTAAACATCAAAACGGAGATAAAGTCACCATATGCCTACTCCCCAGAAGGGTCGCCTTTAAAAAATACATGTAACTGCTGTTTCTTTACTGTGGTATATTTCACTGATTCTGGTAAATAACACAAATATACTCCAGCAACATGGATCTCCTGCAGTTTAAACCATTGCTCCACCAACCCTCATGCTATATGCATGGCACTTTATGTTTGAAATGTGATACTCCAAAAATGTGAGTGAACTTGACCTCACCCTCAGCTCTGGACTTGCAAAATGATCCCTGCTTGAAACTTCCTCACATTTCCTTTCATGTGCCAGATCAAGTCTGAGACCAATCAGATAAAGCAGCATGGCTTGAAGGCTTGACTCACAGCTGTCCAGACAGTTAACCTTTGCTATGGAGGAAAAAAAAAAAGAAAAGAAAACAATCAGTTTTCTTTGCAGACTTAAAATGTCTGTATCACATGATGTGACATTAATTTCCCAACAGTGTACACTTTGAAGCTGACAAGTGTTAATTCATGATTAAAAATTCCAAATTAATCTAAGCGCCTTCACTACGATGGGTCTCTTGGTAGCTAGAATGACCACAGGAAAACAACTGGGACTCCATCTGTCCATGTATGTAGGAGGAAGGTGCTGCAAGAGACCTAATTATAGGGAGATCAGTCAGCTTTTGCAGCAGTTGGGGATCAGGTACAGAGTTGACTCCAAAACACCTGAATTAAAGTGAAGTTTGCTTGCAATTTAGCATTAGGATAAAGGATAGGATAGTGTACTTAAAACAACAACAACACAAGGGGGTGGAGGGAAAAAAAAATCACACGAAATCATGGAATCAAGCTTAAGGTTGGAAAAGACCTTTAAGATCATCAAGTCCAATCATCCACCTACCATCATTACTGCCCACTGAACCCCAAGTACCACATCTACATGTTTCCTGAACTATCTGAGGAAAAATACTTGTTTTACCCATTAACATATATATCCACAAAACACGTACCAAGAATACATAAGTTGTAGTAGATACATAATAAGTATAACAGGGAAACAATGCAAGAGAACTGCAAGAGAAATTGTGACTTCTGAAGAAACCTGACATTAGGGAATAGTGACAGCCTCTTACAGATGCTATGCTTTTGATAAGTATTCTGCAACTATTGTGTATGCTCTGAATATGCATTAACAGCTAAACAAATCCACTGTGCCTTGTTAGGACATAACATTGAGTCTTTTTTGTTTTTCTGGTAAGTCATTAATTCCAGAACCTTTTTAAAGTAATAAGTTCACTTTAAGTAAAATACAGCTAACCATAGAGTTTGTTAAATTGCAATAAGTGTACATTATAAACATTAAATATAAAGAAAACACAGCTAGTAGGAACACTACAGATGATTTAAATCAAGAACTAAAGGCTATGAAATAAATAGAAAAAATCAAAAATCTTACAGGAATTAATAGTTACTGGAAACATTCAAAGCAGTTTTTCAGTCCAGACTAAATCCTTATTCAGGACATATTGGACTAAAAAAAAATGCCCTTTGGTTCTGGCTTGCTGTCATGATGGAAGAAGAACAGGAGAAATGTGGGAGAGGAACACTACCATTTTACTCTCAAACACTTACTTGTGTGAATAATTTTGACACATGAAGAGTTCTGCTGAGTTCACCAGAAGTATTTTTCTAAGGAGTTTCTCGCGGGCATCATTCACATAATTTAAGCCTTTAAAGGCTGTTAGCTTTCCTCTCTGGTAATAAAGTTATTTACATAGTGCCAGATGAACAGAGCCAGCCATTAAAAGGAAATAAAGATTGCACTGGACAATAAATACATTTCTCAAAATTCTTTACTGTGAGAGAGCTGAGGTACTGGCACAGGCTGCCCAGAGAGGCTGTGGATGCCCTGTCCCTGGAGGCGTTCAAGGCCAGATTGGATGGAGCCCTGGGCAGCCTGGTCTAGTATTAAATGTGGAGGTTGGCGGCCCTGCCTGCAGCGGGGATTAGAGCTCCATGGTCCTTGAGCTCCCTTCCAACCCAAGCCATTCTATAATTCTATGATATGATTCTCATAATTACATTTAATTAAATTTCACATGGTCAGAGATGTCAACGAGTTGGCTAAGTAATGAAGAAGCTTGGAAATAGTTGTGACTTGCAAAGCACTTTTCATTGTATTCAATTTTTTAAATATTTTAGGCACATCATCCCAAAAGTAGAAAAACATCTCTGATGCAGCAAGAATCTGCTTTTACCCCCAGTGCAAAGCAGTTCTCCGTCCTTACCCACACCAAGAGGGGTGACCCCCAGAACAATGTTACAGAGCAGACCCCTCTCTCATTTTGGCTTACAGATGCTACGCTAATTATAATGAAAACAGGAGCTAACTATTACAGCAGTTGGCCCTTAAATTTGAGGGAAAATAACGACAACTTTTTTCGCTGCCATGATTACCTCAATTCTCTCTAAAAGTTCATGATGGACTCACAGTTATCTGAGGGATTACTCTGATAGAGGTATCTATATTTGCACATCCATCTGCAGTAACTTCTCATGCCTTTCAGTATCTTTTTCTCTGCTGAAAGTTCTACTTGTCTCCCTCAAGTGCAATGGACATTAAGGTACATTATAACAATGTCAAAATTGCTCACAAGAAGAAATTAGTAAATTCTTAGAATTGTGACACTGAAATGATGGCACTATAACCACTGAAAGACTTAAGCGAACATGATTACTGTAATTTATATCTTGTGCAATTACAGCAATTTGAAACTATTCATTAATACACACAGAAAATCTGTTACCACGATGACTTTTTAAACAAAATGATACACTTCAACTTAATGAAATTCAACCCAACTACATTACTCATTTCTTGTCACTTTTGTTGCACAGCTACAACTCAACCGCAGACCACAGCACTGCTGCTGAAGTAGCGAGTTACCTGGGTGGGATCAGGATGATCTTGTGCTGTTTCTGGCAGTGATGGTGAAGAACCTCTCGAAAGGTCTTCTGTCTAAGTGCCATAACTCTCTTCTATTGTCATATAAATACAGCATTAAGGAATGTGCCATCCATGTCAATATATCCCAAGCCAGATTTTGCACTCAGATCAATTTGTTTCCAAACTACAGGGGAAAAGAGTATTTCTGAAGAAAAAAACTATTGAGCAACTAGAATGAATGTCTAGAGGGGAACTTTGCTGAGACAGTAAGATAGTAGATTGAAGATTACAGATAAGTAACAACATAGAAGTAATAATGCCACACACTCTATGTATTGAATGGAATAGCAGCAGCCAGGCATACATTCTGTTGCTAATTTACAGCTGAGGAAGGTGAGGCGAAGAGGCACTAACAGTCTTTAAATCAACCAAGATTAGAAGATGATGATGATTAAATAAGAAAATAACCAAGAAAGGTGTGAGTCTTAAGAAGGCAACAACAAAAACATTTGAAAAAAGGATGAAATATATATCAGGAAAGAATGAGATTACGCAGAGTTTTTTAGATAGCAAAGTGAAATGCTCAGCAGAAATCTCTTCCTTATTCTCTCAAGTCTCCCTGAGACAACGAGTGCTCTCCAATCTCTCTTACCCACACTCAAGAAAGCAGAGAGAAACTGCTGATGATCAGCTCTTCAGTCCACTTACTTTTAATCTCCTAGCTGAAGTTTAGCACTTAATGCTGGACAAGCTTTTCTCCTGGACTCTGATGATGATTCCTTTCTTTGGAAAAGGAGGTGTAAGTGGTGAAAAGCACTCAGGTTAAATGAGGGAGTAAGGAAGGAAAATAACAAACCATAGAAACAAGTTAGATAAAAAGGTCACAAGCAAAACAAAGTAAAGTGAATCTGGTAGCTGAGAAAAGAGAAGAGGGTGAGGGTGGCAGAATGCAGTTCCAAAACCAAATTACCAGTGATTAGCAATGCCTGTTTGATTGCACACAATCAAATGCTATTGATCTTCCCTAACTTCTAGCAGACCCCAAGGCAGAAGAGAATCAAGTTTCAAGAACAGTCAGGCCCCAGAGTCAGGCATGTATTTGTTCCTCCCTTCCCTGTTAGGTCCTTGAATTTCCTGTGCAGGATTGAATTCCATCCATTTCTCATTAATCACCATTTTAATGGTTTACATTTACAGTAGCAGGCCAGAGCTAACAGCACATCTTGTATCAGCTTGTATCTGAAACTGGCAGCATTTCAAAATGCTGTGCCATGATTTCACTGAACAGGGCAGGGATGGACTTAGTTTGTATTTACTGCTTATACCAGAGAGATACTGTCCTAACACTAACATACATCTTAAAAAACAAACAAACAAAAAAACCCCACAACAAACAAACCCAAAACCAACAACAAAAACAACACCAAAACACAACACAGTTGTGGAGGGTTCATTACACAGCATAGGTTTTTATAGTTGGTTTTATAGATTTTTAAGTTGGTTTCAAGCAACACAGGTTGTACATCATTACACTGCTCCCTGCTAAGAACTGAACAACAATGCTGAGCTTTGTTATGGGTTGTCTGGAGTACAAGTCATGAACATCTGTATTTTTAACTTTAAAGCTGAACCAGAAATAGTATTTGACTCCTTATACAGTATTTAAATAAATCTACATGACTGCTAAAGCTGGTTCCAGAAAGTGCAAAATTTTGTTCATTTTATAATTTGTAACACATTGCCTCTTGCTTTAAGGAGTAAAAAAAGATGTATTTTAATAAATGTCTTTTTTTTAAAGCCTCCTCCTCTCAGAAATTTATTTTATATGCCTTTCTTCATACAGATTCTATAAAAACAATGTATGATTTAAGTGGGCTCATATGATAGCTTTTGGAAGTTTTCAAGAATTTCCAAAAGTCCTTTTGACAGATTGTTGAAGAAGGAAGTTATCCTTTTCATAAAAGAGTGGGTAAAATACTTATTCATGAACTACTAGGCAACGCCTAACACTTCCTGACCTTCCTGCAAAAAAGGCCATGTGCTCCCAGCTGCCCAACTTCCCATAACACATCCTAGAATTTCTCGGTGCCTCCACCTCCATTATTTATGAAGGCAATACCTTTCCTGGAGCAGAGACTTTGATTACTTATACCTGTAGACAATAACTAGAACGGAGGAGACCTAAACTAATAACAGAAGATTTAATCACAGTAAATCTAATAAATATCATGGAACACATTTTACAACTAGGTAAACAGAACAAAATTGACCAAGGTGATGGAACAAAGTAACAGCAGAAATGAAAGCAAGAAGTCTAATCTAGTTGCTTGCTTTAGCTAAGCCCAGTAGATATAAGTAGCAGCACGTGTCACACCTCCCACCGCATGCCTTCCCCTTTTATTGGAGGGAGACCGGTTGCTGTCCTGAGCGTTACTTGTTGCTTAATGTCATCTGCCAACATAAAAGTCATCTCCCTTGCTGGAAATGATGAATGGGCAACAGAAGAGGGGCCATATAAACTACGGATATTATCTTTTAATACAATTTCTTTTAAAAGAAGATGCTGCTGTATTTCCTTTGAAATTTAGATGCAAATGCATGTCTGTACACTGGAAGACAATCATACCAGAGAGGTTGCTCTGTTCTTTTGTCATCTGTTCAGTTATTAAAAGGCCTTACAATATGACTCAGTCCTGAAAACAATAAAATATATAGAGCCTGTAAAATCAGAGTAAAGCCTTTTGTGTAACTGCTTATATTGCAATTGCAGTTCACTCTCAAATATTGTTCTAGGACCACTGGCTTTACAGAGTCTGCTAAGCAAGTCTTGAAATACCAGTACATACCATATAACTTCTACCTCCATATTTCAAGGCAATGTCTCCATCTCCCAGCTCCCTCAACTCATCTGTTGCATCAGTGCTGCATCAAGTGCTGCATCACTTACAAACTCCTTATGAAAGTGATGATACTGAGACCGTCTTCTTCCTCCACATCATAAGATCAATGCCAATGGACTCATCATGTAACGACTGTTAAAGTTGTTACAGACTGTTTGCAGTCTCACCCTAAGAAAATAATTGAATAATTAGCAATAATGTCTTTCAGTGTTGCATTAAACTGAATATATCATTGACTTATTCTTGATGGGGTTTTTTTTGTTTGTTTGTTTTTTAGGAAATATTATTTAAAAATACAATATGCAGTAAGTCCATCTTTCAGAGGAGGCAAGTAAAAGGCAACTAATGTTTCTCACTGTCACTACAGGTGAGAAATAGCAACTAAGATCAGAGTTCGGTCTTTAGGTAGATGAAACAACCAAGACAAACACACTGAAATTCTGAAGGCATGGAATTGCCCAGATGAGAAAAATAGATGGCAGGACAACTTCATGGCTGCATATAATATATACTGAAAAAGTTAAATGACCCAGGAAATTCTTGGCACTGGGATAACTTGCAACCAACATCACACGTTCCCCACTGCGAAAAAAGGTTTTCTTCAATGGATTCATGAACCTTCATTAGAATTCTCTTATTTTCTACCTTCAAACTAATGGCTATAGTATATAATACAGTACAATATCTACATTTTATTATACACTCTGCCAAACAATATTTTGTTGGTGGATGCTGAAAGAAAAAAAAAAAAAAAGAATAAAAAGGACTGGAAACAGATTCCATATTTGCTCCAAGCAAACTGTAACCAAACTGGATTTTTTGTGCCAAGTACATCATTCATGGGGAGTCAGACCACGCTTCCTGTCTAAAGCCTTGAAAGTTTGGTGATGATTTAACTCCCCTAGCTTCATCACAGCAAGCCTATCACAGCAATGTGCTACTTGAAAAGAAAACCACAGACCAGACTGAAGAGGCTTCATGAAAATCTAATGAAACCCACAGGACAGCCAAGACTCCAGGAAGACTTCCTTTACTGCTGTCCTCATGGGACTGGGGTAGATGGGGTCACTCTTTCTTAACCATGACAATCTGGAAATAAGGGGAAAAAAAGGAAGATATTCTAAACATTAAGGCTTGCACGTACTACAAAAAAGGCAGGAAACCACTCAAGTAATACAAGTCATTGTTCCTCAAACATTTGCATGAAATGCTTGACTTCAGGTGTGAAACTTAATTGCACTGAACTGAGATGAAAAAAGCATAGAGCTGCAATTAAAGCTGATAATAGTAATCTAAGTATCATCATTGTCATTTCAGACGATGTAAGTTGTTAGCCAAACACATTTTCTTTCTAAAGCCATGCAACACTTTGTAACATCGCTATATTTTTCATTATGCATGCTTCCAAAATGTAAGAAAAGATTCAGGGCTCGGAATATTTTTGTATCAAACAGTTTGGTATTTTAACCCTGAACTCAGTGATCAACGAAAGTGCTAGAAAAAACGTTTATTTGAAGCAGTCAGTCAGCTTGATGAACACTAGTATTCTAATATAAATGAAAAGACTTGGATTTATTATATTTTAACAATAGAAGTGGGCACCAGGGCCTTTTCACCAGAGCAAACAATAATAACAATAAAAATAAATCAGCAACAAAGAGAATATGAGCATCAAAATACAAAAGTCTACAAAGTTAATGAACACCCTTACTCCTGAACCCTCTGCTAAAGGTCGCTCCAGACATCTGCCCCTCGGAGAGAAAAGACCCTCGTCTGGCAGATTGGCGCTTACTGCTTTCCACAACCCTTCCCAGATTCTCTCTCCAGATTTTAATATTTTCCTTTATTGCCTTGAAAAGCACAGACTCAGTCTACCCTGAGAGATGAAGAAAACAAAGGGACATTGTTCACCAAAAGCTGTTCACATCTCAAAAACTCCCATGGCTATTATGGTTTGAATTTCCATGGTGAAACCAGGAACACTGTGTGGGCAGGTTTTGCTTTCCTTGTTTGTGCATTGAAAAAAATTGCTTCTCTTTGCAACAGCGATCAGAACTGGTACATTTTTAATGTAACCAAGCAACTTCACACAACCTGGTTAGGCCAGCAACATTTTGTTGGTATTACCCAAATATCATTGAATGCTTTATAGTTCAAGGAGAGTTACTGTTCAGTTAAACTCTCATTACTGTTGCATATAATTTCAGTACAACCCTCAGACTTTCATTGTGCATATTAAAAAAAAAGAGTAAAATTACACAGCAAGGTCATAAAACAAGTTTATCTTAGAGAAAATGAGAGATTCATGTGTTTAATATTATTATTTCCTCCTTGGAAATGATTGTCTTCTGTCTTTTTAATAAAAAACACAAGTGTTATAACACGGATATGAAAAAAATCATCACTGCCAGATGAAAAGGATTCCGGATAAGTAGCACTTCCATTTTTGCAATTTATAAAAGCACAGAGTTGTTTGAAGTTGGAGAACCATGCAGATGACAAACTACTTTCAAATACAAGCATTAGCTTGCCTTCTCACTCCCCAACTGCCCTTTTTGGGACTCTTTCTATAAATGTGACAAGATATTAAACTGCCAGCATCACTGATTAGAAGATTTCAAGTCCTGCCATCTGCTAGGAGAATCATTTGGTCACAAACTCCCAGTATTTCAGATGTTTTGATGATTAACTCATGGGTAACATCACCCCGAGTGTCCCATTTATTGCTCTTTTGCTTCATTGTAAGGTCTCAAATTAAAGGTAAAAGTTGCCTTCAGTTCTTTTACACACAAATGAAAACGTGGTGAAACAAAGTCAGTTCAGCTGACTATTCAGAGCAAAAGGAAATCAGCATACATGGTGCTGCCTTTGAACAGTGAAAGGAGCTTTTTTTTTTTTTATAATAAATATCATATTTTATACAAGTTTTATAAATATACTTGGCAAAAAAAAGCTTAACCCGAATGTTAGCAATCTCATATCTTTCACTTACAGGATATTGACCCAGTTGATTTGTAATTAATAGCAGAGCTTTTTCTCGTTAGCTTATCGATTGAGGAGCTTGCAATGCATTCTTGACCATATTATAAATTACAGCTTTGGTTCCAGGCTACATTTGGTCGCAGTTAATTCCGGTTGTCTACATTTTTCACATTGTAAGAGTTACCTGCTGCACATCTTGCCAGACTATATCCTTTACAGTGGAGAACTACAACTCCTTTGCTATTGTAGATCCACTTGTGTGATTTATAAGTCCAACCTTTCTGCTTATTCTGATTTAAGAATGCAACAGTGGGAAACGAAAAAGCCTCCATTTTCCTGCTTTCAAAAAGGCCTCATAATGAAAACATCCTTTGCAGAAAACTCTGTAAAATCTACAAACATTGTCAACATAAGCAAAAACCTCATAAATAAAAGTCAAAAAAGTCCAGGACTGGTTAGGAAGGGAATAAACTCCGGGTTCATTCAGAGAGATATGTGCATTAGGTAATAGCGTTCATAGACACTTGCTACTGAAGGTAAGTGCTCTTATTAAAACCAACAAACCCTGTGCTTAAGGAGCACTTACCTGATTTCACAGCAGTGAAGTCAGTAATAAACATGAAAGTTAGCATGGAATCAATGTTCTATTATATAAAATCCCATCGAATTGGAAGACGCTAATGTCTTGCTTTTCCATCCAGTTCTTCCATCAAATGAGATACAATTAAGCTATACACCATAAACTTATTCCAGCTGAAAAAAAAACACAAAAAAACAACAATTTGCATCAGCATGAGTCTGTGCCAGTATAGGCTGAACTAATTGCTAAAACAGAAGATAGTCCAACACCAGAGCAGTATTTTAGCACATTTTTCCTCCAAAGTTTTTGCCAATAAACCTATATCAGTTCCTGGCCCTGTTGCTTTGCCTCCTGTGCAACACAGTTATTTTGGCAACAACTTCTGAGCACATGTGGAGATTTTGTTAGCAACAGCACTGCAGGCAGGTGGATGCCACCACAATACAAGTGTTGAAGGCTCCTGCACATGCAGCAGACCCAGAAAAACTGCATCTGCTCACAAGGCTTCTTCTAGCACACATCTGCCCAACAGAGACTGAATCAAAACTGTCTTGACATTACTCTATCCAGCAATATCTGTAGTATAGAGATGGCCTAAACCCACTGCTCTGAAGGGAACGGCCACCAGCTGAGTTGCTCTCTCTCTTTGATCTTTCCAAATGCTTTTATCAAAGCAATGCACAAGGTCTCTGCTGAGGGGATTCTGTTACTGAACTGAGAAGGAAAAAGCTGAGACATAAGAGGAGAAGAAGGGGGGGAAAAAGAGAAAAGGTCTTCAAAATGGGGTCTTGACAATAACAACTTTATTGTAGAGGCCTGTAACTGGATATCTAAAGACTTACTTTGCTGCTTGTATAACAATGTCTTACTGCATTTGGGCAGGGATTACAGGTCCATCTGTGCAACCAAATAATTAATGAAATAACTGATTTCTCTTCCACCACTCATCAAATTATTTCAGTTATAATGTTTGCACAGATGGAGTACACTCAAAGCAAGCGACATGTAGCTACTATGGAAATTGTGTTATTTTAGATCCATGCACCTAATTGTTTCAAGCTCTTGAAAAAGCATATTCTTTTAACCGTACTTTGTGAATGGGTTCAGAATAACCAGCGACTGCAGCCAGCACAAAATCACTGCTCAGCCTGAACCCACTTGCCTGGTTTTGACAGAGGCCGACGTGCTGCCTGATGGGCTGTGTGCAGCATCTTTCTCCCCAGGTGGAAATTCCAGACCTGCTCAAGTGTCTGCTCACTTTGCAAGACGCTGGCTGAGATTGGACAAAGATATGTTGAGACTGCATGCTCGCACAGCCTTGAGCAATTTGAAATAAGGATTCTTAATATGTGTGAATGTCAGCTCACTATCACACAGGGATTTTTGTTTACCTAGACAGCTTTGCTCCTTTCTCCAAGGCGTACCAGCCAGCTAGCCCAAGGGATGGTGATCTTAGCCCACATTAATCTGACAGAGCTACAATCCCTGATGCTATTCCCTGGAGGAACTCAATAGCACTGACCACAGTTCCTTGAGGATGTGCTGAATGTCTTAGTAATGCCCTTGGAAAGCACAAAATTACTACAGCTGAAGTCTTGAAAAAAGATCTTTCAGAAGCAGAAAGAGCAGACTGACTGGATTATTTTTCTTCCCCCCACTCTTCTACAACAAGAAAAAGCACCAGGCAAACCCCAACTGTATGACAGAACGAGGGTAGAAATGCATCATCTATTAAAGAAAATCAGAAAATTAGGAAGCCCCAGAGGAGTTCTCTTGTATGCATTTATTAACAAAACTAATCCCAGCCTCTTAACTTTCTGATGATGCTTTCAAAGATTAAAAGGAGAGGGTTTTGCTTTCCTAGCAGCTCCACAGAAAACTGCCAAGAGAAGGAACAACTAAGGAAGGCCTTGTTAATACCTGAAGTGGCTATTTCTCCATTCAGGGCTTTCAGAAAGTAAGACAGAGATGACCTGAAATTCAATGTGCTAGACAGAGTGAATTCCTCAAGTAAGCTAGCTTTGAGCCACTTTGCTTCTGCCTTTCATCTTTGTTCCTCATCAATCTGCTCTGCCTGCCTCTGTCCCTGCTCCTGGCCATTGCCATTTAGCCACACCTGCATCCATACATACACACAATCCTCGGAAAATAGAGCTGCAGGACTCCTCTGCATTGCCAACCACCCATCTTGCTTTGATCTACTGACTCTTGCTTGCCTCCAAAACATCTTTCTTCAAACAGACTTTGTGATGTAGACTTGTGCATGTCCTTACGTAGGTTTACACAGTTCTAGACATCCTAGCTGCAATGTATGCAGCACTTACTAAAGGCTAACAACTCATGCTTGAGAATGGAATGTTCTGATGTCTTATAACTGGTTATTTTTGCAATGAGCTTTTATTTACAGAGTCCTTATTGCATTCCTACGCACAAATGGTGAATGATTTTCTTCACTTACATTTCCTATACAGACAAGCTGGCTACTTGATGAATGATGTTAGGCCAGGCCTCCTGGTTGTGTAACAGGATGAAATCACTGTTTCTTGGGTTTCAGTTCACAATTATCCTATATTGACTGAAGGAAAGGTGGAATTAGAGAAACTTACTTTTAAGTGACATCATTCAAAAGAACTGCAAATGTAGTGCATTAGGTCAACCATACCATTACTAACTAAAAAGCAACTGCTTATACTTATGCTCGCAACTGTCAGTCTGATGGATAGTTTTAGCAGCAACAGACTTATTTATGCACAGGCTGCATCACAAAAGATGCACAAAAGATATTGCCCAGTCTTGGTGGAAGAGACATTCTCTTCTAGAGAACGGAGAATAGTTAATGATTTGGTTTTATAAGTGTAGACATAAGGTTAAAGCCACACTCAGTTGAACTGGAAAGTCAACACAGGGCACATATCACTAGTGATATAAGCCTTGCTTGTCCAATGGATTATGAGTGTAAATATGTACTGGACAGTTCTTCAGTGTGATGTTTCTGCCGTGACTTTATCCAAAACAGGGAGTATCAGCTATCAGGAAACATGCCGCTTTCTAACACAAAGGTATCAAAAGACTCTGCTGCATCTCAGAGCAAGAATTTTGGTGATGTTGAGCATGTAGCTTGCATAAGAATTTCTCTGCTAGCCTCATATCATCAGAGAACGGTGTCAAAGTTGAAGATGCTATGAAACAGAATCACTCTGCAAACTGATTTGTGCCTTTCCTACAAGACCAACCATCTGTGAATTCAACAAGAAGAAAATGTAAGTGGCTGAACATAGCCACTTCACTGTGGAAGAAAAAAATGAATCTTACCAAGATGAAACTGGAGCTGAGGGATGTCATTTCCTGTTTCATATCACTATATTCTCAAACTACTCCCATAAAACAGAGTAAAATTAAGACAGACAAACCCAGATTGCCAAGCACCAAGATGTAAAAGCCAGTTTAGCTGACTTGAACATATCTGCCACCATTTTTTTAGTGACAACAGGTATAAGTCACCTTAATGCCAGGACTGGGTGTTTATCAGATGCATGGATTAATTACTTGAATCAGATGAGGCTTCTGCTGGGAATCCTGGAGTCTCTAAGATGATTAATGTGACTAATGTCAACTAACTTGAGACTGTATGTTTCAAGGGCAAACTGATCAGACTGTCCTTTGTTCCATAATGTGTATTTATGGTCTTGGGTAGAGAAGGAAGACATTAGGTAAAGGAGAAAACTATAAATACTAATAGGCAAGGCATCATAGCAATTTCTTTTCTACAAGGCAAAGAAAACCAAGAGTTTTAGTGGTCAATAGTGCAGTTGGTCCACATGCTTTAAAGGAAAAAAATATTTCTTAACCCTCACATTATCTCAAGGAAGACCAGCTACTGAGGAGAAAGTGCTAGTTCTTGGGGAGGGGACCATTTTATCAGACCATTAACAGTGGTGATTTTACATGGCAATCTAAAAGGATTTAAAAACTAAATCCTGCTGTTCCACCATAATGGCCCATCTTAGCCAGATATTTTTAAAATTACTTTCCTCATTAGAACATTTTGCTGATGAATGGGGAGAAAAAAAAGTCACGATTTGCTGTGCCACCCATTTCAGTCTTACTCAGAAGAGACTGCAGTGCACTTCGCAAGCATATATCTACAGCAATATAATCTAATAGAGTAAAACTGATACCTCCAACACATTGACTCAGTCTCCTTGCAGAGCAAAATGATCTTGTTTCTTAACGACAGATCCCTGTAAGAGCATAGAGCACAGCAAGAACTTGACCCCATAGTGCTTGGATGTTTAAAGGATTAGAGCTCAATGGTGGTAGTGTAGCAGTAACCAGTCAATCATGTAATGCTCTCTTCACAGTCCCTGCCTTGAGATATTATATTTGAAAGAAAAGAACAAGAATTTGGAAGCATAGAATGCAAAACGCTGCAGCCAAACCTTTACACATTGTTTAGTGCTGACAGTCTAAACAAGATGCATCTTGGTTGCAGCTGAAAAGCTCTGCACAGTGTCTGGTGCACTCACCAAGGTTAAAAGTTCTTAATAGCATCTACTTCAAGCAGAATTTTTCCACAAGTCATCTGAAAATACCATCCAAGAGGCTTTCCTGCTGGAGTCCTGACATCTCAGATATCTCACAACTACCTGAGGACAATTTGTATTTTATAAGAAGCTGTTAAAATAGATGACACTGAACTTTGCTGAAATGCAAGTAAATATGATAACCAATTTAAAAGCATATCCACAATTGCCATTTGATATTTACATAAAACCATTCACCAATTCAGAAAAGTTAATCCTACACAGAACAAAGCTTTTATAACAGCATCTCAGAAGCATATGACATGTTCTCATCATACACACGAACAAACAGGAAAGAACAGATTTATTGTGAACTGGGATTTTTGCTATAAATTAAAAGGCCATTCTCTTTTATATGTCATGTGTATTTAATTTCACTCCATAGGGTAATCCTCTGAGAATTAAGAGAGTGCCAAGATCTACTTTCCCCATTCCTTTTATTTCCTTAGGCAAATATCTAGAATTAGAGACAGAAAAGATGAAAAAAAGGGAAGGCCAAGGGAAATACAGAGCTCCAAGAAAGAAAGTGAGAGCAGTCTAAACAAGGAATTTTTTCTGGTCTATGCAAGCAGCAGTGATTATTTATAACAGGGAAAGGCATCTGTCTTTGATTATGATTTCATGTATACTGTGGATTGTGGTGAGCTTACTGTGTGCCAGGGAAGACTGTCATCCTGCAGCACAAAATTCCAATGAGACAAACTAATCTCTCTCTCAGGGAGAGACTCCTACCTTTGACTAACTGAAGGACAGACGGAAAGAGATTTTCTGCCAGGAAAAATAAAACTGAGAGCTATTGTAGAACACAGGGAAATCAAATTTAATTTACAAACAAAAGATAGAGTCAAAGTGCATGAATGTTAAGTAAATATGCTTAAAAGTATAACCGTTCAAGTGTTTCAGTCCATATTTTGCTACATAACTTGGGAATGCATAGGTTAAAGATCAGCCTTCCTTTCCACGAGCCTCTATACAATAGCCTTCAGTTTTGTGTTATTTGAGAAGCACATGCATGCTGCCCTCGGGGAATAAAAGCAGCTTATGGGCCCAAGAAGGCACTGAATAAATGCAGTACATGAATGTACAGAAGACATTTGTGCACAAGTAAATCTACAGAGTTAATGGAGAAAGACACTCTACCATCTTTCAACTCATGACAAGATGCTTCAGTCTAACAATTACGTTGAGAGGTAAAATATTAAGCCTGCTGAATCTGTGTATTATGCTCCCTTCCTGTGCAAACTAGAAACAGCTGGACTTCCCCAGCCAAGGCAATTCACAAGATGTGGAGATAAAACAGCAGCCAAGAGTACCTTGAAAACAGAGGATTTTCTCAGAACAGAAAATAGGTGCTATTTCAATGCATTCCCTCTCTAGGGCTGAGAGAGGCAGCTTCCTGTAGTCCATTTTTGTCACTGAGGACACCCTAGTCCTATATGAAACCAAACAAGCAAAGAATGAAGTCTGTAGGGCTTCCTCTCACTGCCAGATTCCATTGACAGTTGGACTTATAGGTTTTTTTCAAACCTTAATGATTCCACGTTTCATAGAAAGAAAATTTTCTTGTTCTTCTCTACTACATCAAGACTGTACCTCAGGCCTCTGTTACAATCAGATTTTCGTGATTTTATAGAAAAGCCACCGAACAGCCTAGTTCCACTACTAACATTGCCAAAAAGGACATCTGCTGCTTTGATGGGCAAGATATAGTTCAGAGTGGTATGAAATCTGTACAGCTTGTCAGGAGGAAAGGAGCTGACAGCATTTTGTTGACACATCCCCTCAAAGTAGTGCACAGACTTATAGATTTGATTTTAAAATACTCTGCATTTGGATGTTGCCAAGCAATAACAACATGTCACAGGCGCTGAAACTCCATCTTATCTGTTTCTAATCTGCTTGAGCAAATGAGGAGTCTAGATTAGATTTTTTTTTTTTTTTTTTTAATTGTGATGGCAGGGTAATTACTGAAGTTTATCCACTGGAGCAGGATGCTGTCCAAGTAAAGCTGTTTTATTGATTGAGTGGCTACATCTGGTAACATGTTAGATCAAAACCCTAAAGTCGCATTACATTAAACTATTTTTCTCATAGTAGTTACTATCTTACAGCTCCTCATTTAACACTCTACATTAAAAAACAGACCATATATCTTAGGTACAATAATGAAACCATTGTCACCAATCACCTCTGGATTTCTCTAATAGATCTTCAAGCCTGAGCCTACATTTTTGATGTGACTGGGATTTTTGCCATTTCTGTGCCACTGGAGTGGGAACAGACTTGGACTTGGTTGGCTACAATGATAATTATAATGAATGATAATTTCTAGTAGGTGGCCTAGGTGAGTAGGGAAGGCTGTCACATTTCTTTATGTACCTGACACTGTGCTGAGAAATTACTATTGCTGCATGAGCTGACTGAAAGCAAGCTTGATAAAAGGAAACGTCAAACTAACTCCAAACTCTTTGAATATTCTCCCATTTTTCCTTCTTCTTTAACAGCTTGCTTAACCCCTATGACTCAACTTGTAGATCCTTTCCCAGCCCCAACACCCCTGCAATTTTCCAACTGCATTCCCACTGTTTGTCTTTAATTCTGAAAATGGAGTAAGAAACTATTTAGAGGATTCATAAGGGACAGGGCATAAATACTGGAGCCAAGATTTATCTTTATTAGCAGCACTTTCTGTGAAAGATGTTATGCACCCAATCCCAACTTTTCAAGAATTGCTGGTCAGTATTTCAAGACTGTTGGGTCCCTCCAAGTGCCCTATTTGGGACCCTTACACTTTAAGGTCGCAAAATCCCTATTGCCTTTAAGTATTTTAAAGAAAACCCAGCATAAGCACATCACTTTTGCTTTGCACATTTTCCAAATCTTGACTTTATACTACCTCCATTGATTTTTTGACTGAGAGGAAAAACCAAATGAAGGATCTGATTCCTTCTTCAACACAAAGTCCCAGCAGGAGAAATACAGCATTCATTTTTAGGAAGGCCTTTGCTGAAAAGCTTTTATCCTTCTGGGTATATAAAAAGATCCCTTCTCAGAGGACACACAAAATTTCAAAAGCAGCAGCATTGGCTTCTTGGACAATAATGGGCACCCCCCACCCCCAGCTGCCCCAGGAATTCATAGCCTGCTACAGACTTGCTGCATACGGCAAAGCTGAGTACAAACACAGCTTCCAGATCAAAAACCCGTGGCTGAACAACTTAGAGTTAAATGGTGTTATCCTGAGAAAGCAAAAAAGCTTTATAATGTTGCAGAACCTCTCTTGCTGCCAAAGCACAACAATGAGGTTGTTGGAAACAGGAGAAACATTATCAAGTATTTAAGAAACAGCAGGCAAAGAAAGTTTCTCTTGCTTTTTACCTTACTAATTCCTTCATTTATTTATCCCAGTGACTCTATAATGTGCCAAGGCATAAGTGACAAAAAAACACAAAGTTAGAACTTGGTACTAGGAGGACGTGTTAAATGCTGCAGCCTTTCAGCAAAGGCCAGGGTTAGGCCAGTAAGTTGAATTTCTGGTTTCTCTGGACACACATCATGCAGCAGGAGGATCAATCTTGAGATAAGAAAAGTATTGTTGGCCAACATGGTGGCAAGGGGAAGTAGAAGGTGCTGAGAGTTGCAGAGGATATCCCCAGCCACTGGTCAGCAAACAGCTGCTGCCCAGGCACCAGGCCCCAGCGGGGTCAGACTACACCACTCTGCTTTAGGATCACAGAATCATTAAGGTTGGAAAGAACAGTAAGATCATCTGGTCCAACCATCAACTCAACACTACCATGCAAGCTTTCTGCTTGCCCAGAACTCAGCTATTTCAGTGATGTACCAAGGGATTTGTTACCTGACGTAGATACTACCTGAGCCCTGGAGAAGTTCAAGTTCACTTCATCATCCTGTTTGGTCAGCATCCAGGATCCCAAGTTTGGTTTCCATCCACTTCTCCTGACTGGCGATGCCACTCATGACGATCTGCTCTAGGTCAGAGAGGTATGATCGATGTCCAGCATGTTAGGCGCCTTTTTATCCTTCCCCATTTTTATTTTCACATAACCTCACACTTCAAGATTCCCTCAGTGAAATATGATGCATTTTCTTGAATGCAAAAGTCTGGAGATATTCCACATATAAATATGAAATAAATGCGAACTCCAATTCAAAACTAACACTCATTCTTACTCACAAGAGCTTATATATCTTTTATCATTACATGATCCTCTATTTTTATATAATTACACGAGTAGGGATGTAACAATACAGAGTTAACTGGAGGATCTCATGTCATCGAGTTGATCGCTGCAGCTCTAAGGACTATTGTATTGCTACTTGACTGAGCACTTTAAAAAACTATTTTCAAAAACGTTTTTTGTTATACTGGTTATACAATAGGAAATACGGTGATAAAATTTCCATTGTGCTTAAAGGCATCAGTAATCAGTCAATAGGACAGAAGAACAAGAAATTGCATCTTCGTTATTGCTCATCATCTTTAATGCCAACTCCATGTAAGAAAGGTAACACAAACTATCATGGAGTTGCAGAAGTACAAAATAAATACCCACTAACTAAATCAATTTTTAGTTAAATAGCCCTATGTCTTTAAAAAATACTAATTGCATTTAGTAAAAATATCATTCAAAGTCTGACTATGCCATAATGCTCAGAATTGGGTGAATTTGCTTTAAAATTGGGTGAATTTTTATGCATGAGTCATAGAATCCCTGCAAATCAAAACTAGCTATGGAAACGGTGACATAGCTACAGTAGCATTTCTGTTTCATCACTGCCATAACGAGCTTTAATTATTTCACACTTCAACTGATTTGCACATGATGTTCATGATCCTAGCAGCCATAAAAAGTAACATATGAGGAATGATGAGACTCCGTCCTCATAACTGGATGTCTTTAAGCCAGAGGAACAACTAAAAACCCTTAGGAATCTCTCAAGTCTTAACACCATTTTCCTGCTCAATCACAACAATTCTTACCAGGTTCAATCTCATGATTTCTGGATATTCTTTTTTTAAGAGGATGTACCAATGCTAAGGCTTGAGCTCAATTAGCTGTCTACATCTAGATTTACTGTACTCTCAGAATTAAGACTGGTGTTACTGAAAGTGGAAGCATGCAGTCAGTGGAACCCCAATTTGAAGTTGAACAATGAATAGAAAACAGAAAGAGAAGATGCTTCCTATTGCATTAGGCATACTGGAAACAGAAGAATTATTGCACACACACACTCTCTGGAAACGATCAGTTATTCTACTTAGTTTTAAAAAATTGTCTTTGTAAAACAAATCATTATATTTGCATAGAATCACACTGCCACATGAAAATAAATTATATTTTCTGCTTGTGTTTCTGTTGCAGATTTAATTGATGTAACAGTGCAGAAAACTGAGACAAAATTTTATTTCTTCTGCCTTTTAATTACCATCTGCTAACATAAGATTACTTTTCTTAAAGTGACTGGGTCTACCTGCCAGATGAATTTTTCGCCTGATTTCCTCAAGCTCTGGCAGCTGCCTTCATTATTGGTGAAAATGGTATGGCAAAGCTAGCATGAAAAATGAGGCTAAGCACCTGTCACTTCATTTTTCTGCAAAGAAATAAAGAAAATACATGTAACTCAATGCTCTGCACCATCTATACTCAGCAACAACTTGCTGCAAAAAAAAAAAAAAAAAAAAAGCATGTTTGTTCTTGCATACAGTAAGAATCATGACATGTAAAGGAGTTCCAGAAAGCTACATGTTTACAATAATCAGAAAAGATTCAGACAAAAAGCTACAAGGAAATAAATACAAGGATGCATAAGAGTCGCCCCCATAATTGCTGAAGTTCTTCTGTGAATGTAACACGCATGGGTTGTTTGGGTATAAGAGCTTAACCAGGGAACTTCACCTAGCAAGTGACACAGTTGAGACTCATTAATTTTCTTTACAGTAAAAAGAGCCTCTCAGTAACTGTGAATCAGCCAGGCACAAAGCCACTCTAATCGTACCATGGTTACAAGTTTTTGGTTGCCTTCACTTTTTCTAGAATTTGTCCTCATGGAAAATGGCCAACATTTGGCATATGTGAAGCCAACACATGCCAGGAAAAGTGACCTTCTCATCAGACCCAGATATTCAAGTATCCTTTGAAACCTGTCAACTTTCATGCACAGGAGAACGCACCTGATGAGAATCCAGGGAAGGAAACTATGAAGGAGGGCAAAGGCATTAAAAAAATGCATTACAACAGCTTGTTTATATCAATTTTTCTGCTTCATCACAAAATAAGAATGGTTATGTCAGCTGTTCTTTTCCAACAGCAGATTGATGAGTTCAGTATGCCTTAAGCAGTGCCGTTGCAGTTAAGCTACAACGGAGCTCAGTGCAAAGTTGCATCCCAAGTTACCCAGGACCACAGAGTTGAAGGAGAACACTGAGCACTGTGTTACAGTCTAGGCCCTCCTCAACAGATACAGATCTACAGCAGCAGCTCTAATTGCCAGGGAAGAACAGATGTGGATCTATGAGCTAATTCTTTTAGGTGAGTGATGAAATAACATGAAATACGGGTAGGTTCTGTGATGGCTGAGTTATAACCTGCTTTTTCCAGTGTGGGGAATATCTAGAACCACCTGCCACTTGGAACAGCTTGTACCTCTATTTCAGATATAGCAATTGCATGCTGGAAGGACTTTAGAAAATACACTTTACAATAAAAAGGAATGTACAACTGTTAAAACTCAACCATTAAGGAGCAAAATGTAGATCTGCTGTTTCTGCAATCATTGCTTTATTCCTGCTTGTTCTGCCTTCACCTCCATTCACGCACATTATTTTATTTTCTATTTTGCTAACGTGACCGGAACTGTGCATGATCTTAATTTTAATGATGGTCCAAGCAACTGCCTAAAGGAAAGACCTTGAGTTTTCGGATGCAGAAGTTTGCTTGTAAAAGATCACAGAGGGACTATGATGCAAATATGAGGAAACACTTGTAAAGAATTTTCAAAGCACTTCTTCCCATCAGATAGACTCATTGCTCCTATTTTAATTGGTATTGCAGTACCCCATTTTCTAGAAGAGGCATTAAAACATCAGGCTTTATATTCTGGAGATATTTGGGCCAGTTTCACACTGTTACCATACTCATCCTTTAATCCAAATAATCCATGGAAATATAACTTACTAATCTTGAACAAAAAGTTTGAAGTTTCACCTGATATTCTTCCAAAATAGTCATTCTCTGAGATTCAGTTTTTCTACAAAACTGAAGTCGTTCCATTTTTCTTTGGACGCGTGCATGTTCATTTCCGAAGATGGATTTTTTCCCTTTGCTTTGCCAAAAGAAAGATTTAGTAGGAAAAAACATAGAAAGATCAGCAATTGAAGTCATGTTGGAATGAAGAATTTATGGGATAAATATATACATTATTCCACCCGTGTTTATGGAAAGATAATTGAATTTCTTTGCATGAGAGACAAAACGCATTTTAGTATCTAGGAAGGAAGCATGAAAAGCTTTGTTTTAATTCTTTTTAAAGACATTTCTAATTTTTATGAGACTAAGACTGAAATAATGCATTAATTATTAGCATATTTCCAAAGAAATCATTAGCAGTATATTTTAGCTTTTATAGCAGAGGAGAGTTCAAATCAGGGTCAGATAATAGTAACATTACGTGGGTTGTTACTAACTTCATTTTTATTGCAGTCTTTTACAATTCTTGTGTTAAAATCCATGTTCAAATGTCCACAAAAGAGGAAAGGATTATGTTTCCAAGTGCCACAGCACAGTAATCTCATCCACACTGAGAACATTACATTTGGATACATCATGTCAAAGCCTTGATATTGCACATATCTTACAGAATACAGGATTTGGTCAGTATTTTGGGTGAAAAACTGGCAGATATATATATCACGAAATAGAGAATTGGTAGTTCAGTAGATGGCACTCTTCCCTTGGAGTTGGTACTATACCAAAGCACCGGCATGTTATTGGCACCAGAGACATTAAATGATGAAGTAGGTACTGACGGGAGACCTTTCATTGCACAAGGTCAAAGATCCCAAAGAGTATTTCCTAGAATATCTACACTAACTTTTGTTTTTGATCATCACAGCCCACATTTCCTCCTGACACTTCTATTGGGTAAGGAATTGTGTGGTTTGTGCAGCCCAACACTGCCAACAACAAAAAGGTTGAGTTCCCAGAGCGAGTGACATCTGCAGTTCAGGTTGTTCAAACCAGGACAGTACTATCACACATCTCCCAGAGTATGCAACCACTTTCAAAGCTTCACTGACTCTTTCATCTAGAAAGAACTGAAAAGAGAATTTTGTCATAGCTTTTCCTTAGGAGTTAATACCTCCTTAATTGTGTGTAAAGCAACAAATTTAAAGGACAGTCATTTAAGTCTTGAGTCTTTATGGAAAAGTAGCTTAAAAACATAACGTTTACTTTATTCCACTTGAAGGAAATAATCAAGTTCAGCAAAGCTCTGGTATGTGTAAGTATTATCTGGAGGCTCTACTACATCTGTGTTTGGGCAAGAGAAACTCTACAACACTTACCTGCAATGCACAGTGTGATAAATATGCACCAAATGCAAGTATGGTGAATAATTAGATGAAGTTATTACTAGAATATTCCGAATAATTTTCTGGGGCAAATACAGCATCAATTCTTTACTTATTTATGTCCACCATGGTCTCCCAGTCATAAAAAGTAAACCAAACCACAACACACCTCCTAAGTGTGAAGGCCTAGAATTATGTTTTGCTCCTTTTGTGTTTTGAAAAATCTTTTCCATGTTTTACAGATTTAGTTCACAAAGCAGACTCCAGTGCCAGCACTTATCCCAGTCTTAACTACAGCTATCCCTATTCCACACACCATGGAGCAAATCTCCCATTTCTCTCGCTTCCATCCTGTACACCCTGCTTGGCTTTCATTATCCTCTGGTAAACCATTTCTTTCATTGCTTTACCCTAACATTGGCCAAGGTTCACTGCAAGATTACAAGGTTCCCCAAGTAAGATAAATGATGCCTTCCACATTTCTATGGGAATACAGCTTGGATCTTGGACTAGCAATGCAAGGGAACAGAAAACCAAGGTTTTGCTTTCCCCAGAAGATATGGAAGGCATTCTTAAACTTTTTTTCTGGATGACAAGACACACAAGACTTTGTTACTTTTAGTTATATTAGAGGGCATTCTTACCTGAGAATCAAGATGCTGTATCACCACTTGCTCTAACCAAGTTCCTATATTACAAAAACTGACAAAGTATTTCAAAGAGACACAAAGAAAAAATCTGACCAATTTTCTGATATTTCAGGTGCATAAAGAATGTTGTATAAAGAATATACAGACATATTTGCAGAATGTGCTGACAGTACAGTATGAATATCAAAAAGCTGAGGAGGTCTTTTAAGTCATTTGCTGTCCACATGAAACATCATTAGCTAATATCAACCCAGCCTTACCCAGAGAAATCAATATTAGTCTGTGTGCTAAGTTCATATTTTATTAACTACTCTGTAGAGCAGAAAGCACATGCATTCATCTAAGATCAACTATTTAAAGTCATTTAAAGGTGATGAAATCTTTTAGATATAAAGCCTCTCTCAGAATAGAATCATAGGAAAAAGACCTCTAAGATCATCTTGCCCACCCTCACCTTGTCCACTGGCCACATCCCTCAGTGCCTCATCTCCACAGTTCTCCACAGCACCTCTGGGGACAGTGAACCCATCAGCTCCTTGGACAGCTGTGCCACTGCATCACCACTCTTTCAGAGATTTTCCTAATATCCAACCTGAGATATAATGCAAGTTTGCCCAGTTAATCTGAGAGGATAGCATTTCAAACACATTTTCTACTTCTGTAGCATACACAACAATGAAAAAGCAGAAAACAATGCTTATTTATGCCCTGTTACAGTGAAAACTTGCATCATGGCTCAGTACTATATGTAAAAGAATAGTCCATCTCAAGCAGCACAGCTATAAAACTTCAAGTAGCAAACTGGATCTAATGGACTGCTGGGAGGTCTGTGTAAGCAATTATAATTTATGTCAGGATTTATCTTAAGGGTCGTTATGTTTTTGTAGTATAATGATGTTAAACAGTTTGACTTTTTTTATTACTAGGTAATATATTAGCAATACTTAAAAACTAGTTATATTGTAGTTCTGTGACGAATTCATCCCTGGAAAAAAACAAAACAATGATTAAGATTTCCTGTCAGTTCATTTATATAAAGGCACTTTAGGAGTAAAACAACTTCTGTAATTCAGACTTATAGAGTTCTACACTACATATTAAGGTGTATATCAAAATTGTACAGAAAACTATAGGCAGATGTTACACATCTCGTCAAATCAGAGTGAAGTTACCTTCTAAAGACAAATCTTTTCAGAGCCGAGCAGAGGTCAGCAAAGACCAACCAACCAGCTGGCAATTTCTTAGCAGGGCTTCCCTCCTCTCCATCAGAGAGATTTGTTTGCTCATTGCTCACAACAGATTGATTGCATCTCATCAGACATCTTGGTTTACTTCTAAAAATGGGTGAGAGAACTTCAGATTTTCTTTTAGAATTAACATAACCGTGCCCAAAACAACGAAGTAGAGATGCGATTAAATTAATATAATTACAATCATAGCATAATTACTCAGGTTACAGTAGGAAGCAATGAGTCTTTTTAAATCTCTTCTCCATTATACCATCCTGCTCAATTTTTTCCATCCCTTACTTCTCTCACCATTTCCTTCACTAGCTCTTTCTCCTCACAACCTTAACATGTCCTTAACTGCCCAATCACCACTTCATTTCTCACTGACTACTCCTAAACATCAATGGAAGCAATATCCTTTTTCCAAATGTTGTTCCCCTTACCTTGAGTCACTTGTCTAGTATAAAAATAAAAAAAAGAGAACGTGGATTATTTTCTCTTCTAAGGCAGCAGTGATTGTTTAGTCTGTCCTTCCCAAACCTTTCTAACTATCTGCCTTTGATGCTGTCCTCAAAGAGCAAGCTACATTTGAAGCTTTTTTTTCTATATTCTGGCTTTGTATCTTCATTTTTTACTGCTTAAGGCTCTGCACTTTCAACTCTACATTTTTTCACCCCAATCTATGCTTGTTTCAGACTGGTTCATCAATTTCATGCAATTAATGTAAATGTATTGTAGTCCTCAACTTATGTTTGGTTTACAGTAGAAGTTTTGTGCATTCAGCTAAGGTAGGTCAGGAATGTGATGCTAAAGTATATTGACTTTTCTTAGAGTATTTCAAAGGTAGAATATTCTTCCAGATTCTACTGCTACCACCTTCATATTAAGAACCCAGTTCTACTTCTTGACTACTGTTCATCAGGCTCAGACCTTATCAAAATCCATTAAATCCCATGACAGGAAGCTCTTGCTTTATTTTTGCAGTGCTAGATGCTGCACATTGAAAGAAATGGAGAAAGTACCATGTCCTGGGTGAAAGTGAAACAATCTGAGAGTAAACACCGTCTCCAGGATACTAGTCATCTTACCACACTCATATACTGATTTTTCTCCTCACTTCCCTGCCAGAAGGCTTATGATTATTTCTAAGAATCATAGAATGACTTAGCTTGGAAGGGATCATCCAGTCCCAAACCCCCTGCCATGGGCTGGTTGTCACCCACCAGCTCAGGCTGCCCAGGGCCACATCCAACCTGGCCTTGAGCACCTCCAGGAATGAGGCATCTGCTTATCTACACAACCTGTGCCAGTGCATATTTCCATGTTGTCATTATGACTATTGTTCAGACCAGGATTAATTTTGTCTAAAACGAACCTTAAAAGCATCCTTTCTCATTGTTTTCTTCATTCATACAGTGTAATCATGCTCTCCCTTCAAACTTCCTCAGCAGGAACTCTCCGTTTGTCATTGGGCAGAGGCTATCATACTGTATTTACCCTTCCATCCTCATATTATTCCTCTTGTAACAAATTTAGAAAGCATGCTGTTCAATCCTGATAATACAAATTCTTGTAATTCAAAATATTATTTAGCACAAAGTAGCACCACAGTATATATAAAAAGCTTTATTCTTCTACTGCTGAATACAAGCTAACATTAATACAAAACTTTTCCATATGCCCTTCAGATCAGAATTGCCGTGTATTTATACTACTACTGCTTTTAATTCACAGCTGTCTTCTCTCACTCAAACCCAACCTCTGCCTTGCTTGCTATCTACATGCAAGTCACTTTACACAGTTCTGTAAAGCATTATCTCATTATTCTGTCTCTCACTATTGAGCATTTTCAGACCCTCTGTGTGAAAGATGAGATATAAAAATAAATTGAATTGGAATACATGATGCTATGTCCTGAACTTAAACAGACTACACTCACAGTGCATATGTAATTTGACAGCTACAGGCTATGCTTTCATGATATACACCAAAAGGATTTATGCAAGTGATTTAAAGTTCTAACCATTCTGGGTAGTCTGACCTAGACATTAAACTCACGGTCGTGTAATCCCAAGTTGTTAACCAATTTGACAAAGAAAAACAAATAATTATTGTGACGGTTACTACTTACCAGAATCAATCTTCAAAGTCCAGTGCTTCCATAAATGTTCTTCCCCTGCCTATGATACCTTGGTAGCAGCTCTGGCAGCTGCCTTCATTGATACAACATGAGAAAGCATTACTAAAACAATTTCTGCCAGACAAAATCAACACCAAGACGTTTTGGAGAATTTCTAAACAGGAAAGCTGTGCTGTATGGAGCTCTGGGTGTTGACTTTGATCAAGCTGGGCTAAAGAAGGGAGGAAATGTTAGTTACAATTTCTATTTTCAAAAACAGTGAAGAGGGAAGAACTGAAAATGAAACTCGACAAAAGGAAAAGGCAAAGTGCCATGTGACAGTCTCAAAAAATCCACAAAATTCTCTTTTTTTTCCCCAATTAGCATTTCAACTTGTTTAAAATAAGGGCATAAAGATAAAAGAAACTTTATGCATCTGATCCTTTAAAAGTGATTATTTGAATACTGTAGGAACAGAACATCCTATATCATTATTTAAAAATTTAAGACACAGTTTCTCTTTGAGGAAAGGCCATAAAACAATACATCATTAGAAGTCATTCCAATTGCTCTAAATTTAGCTCTCCCTGTGCAAAAGCTGTGGTTTTGCAATTACATCTCTCCATGTGTTTTTTAAACACAGAAGTAAACAGTCATGAAGAATAAATAATGAACACGTCCTACCTTATTTATTCCTTGAGTTAAGAATAAAGAAACCATTATGATCTGAATCCATCTGATCAGAATTAAATGAGAAATGGCTAATAAAGATTTTATTTTTTTAATTAAATAACGAAAACAAACATTGAAGTGGGTAAAATCATAAACCATGGCCAAATAAGACTCAGAGACCAACCATGTCTTCTGTGAATGCTCAGTTCCACGGCATACCTTTTCCTGTAACAGCCATAATAATGGTTTAACTGCGAATCTGCTTATAGTCTGCAAAAAATTCAAGCCCTGGGATCCGCATTAGTTCTTGAGTATAGCAATCATTACTTTGACTGCAGTATAAGCTCAGAAACACAGCCACACAAAGATTTTATTTTTAAACACTTTGAAGAAACAATATTCAGAAAGCCTTTGTATGTTCCTTAGTAGGGCTGCAGCTGTGCTGTGTTTCCCAAAGCCAATCAGCCTCATGAGTCTGATGACAAGCTGTGCATGACCTGACGCGTTGTTTCATGTGCACCGAGAAGCATGACTGGGAGTTCTTCAACTTGAAGGTTTAGACTGTAAAATAAGGGATATTTTCACACAGGAAAAACCACTTGTTTTTACCTTCTTACTAAGTACAACATCAGAAAATTGAGTTTTGTTTTCATGTTTTTTTTTCCCCTCCAGACTTCAGTAACATAATATTGGTAAAACTGTCTAATAACATAGGGAGAATTTAGCTAAGAGCAAAAGCCATTTTGAAGTGGATTCAATCCTTTCATTGAACCTCCAGAAAAAATAACTTAACTGAGGTAAAACTTCACGTTTTACCTTAATCCTTTATTTAAACGTTATTTATCCACAAGTGCAGATCTGAACCTTCTTGTAGTATATATTGAAGAATACAAAATCAAATATTTTTTTAAAAAAGAAACAGATTATGTATGAGCTGGAAAGTAGAAATATTCTAGGAATATTTATTGTAATTATCAGCCAATTTTATATTTCAATGATCTAGCTTTAAATTAGGGAGAACGTGTAAAACATGCTATAAAAAAGCAATTCCATTTATTCCACTAATAAGTTGCAACCTGTTTCTGTTTTACAAGAGTGCACATAAATGGATTCAGTTAGCATAAATTATGTATGCATGCCTGAATGTTCATGAACCATTCCTAATAGCTTTAGGTTATTGAAAATCTGATACTCCGAAAGTTATCCATAAGTATATATGCATGGAATCAGAACATTCAGCCCTGTGCCTTGTCTGTTTCTGCTTAAGAGTGTCTAGGAAAACAAAAAAAAGCCAAAAACAAACAATTTAAAACTTCAGTTCTGGCTCTGCAAATGGGTGGTCTTTTAGTTCGCCCAAGGGCTGCTTTGAGCAAGATGGGATCCTCCTTCAGAGCCATGAGCACCACTGAGACTTGTCCTGCCTGCTGGATTTCCATAACCATCTGACAGCTTCCCAGGGAGATGAAAGGCTTTGAGGACATTTAGATAAGGAGGAAAGATGGTCTGGGGAAGGAACATGATAAAAGAGCACTGTGCTGCTTGGACGAATTATATTAAAATACACTTGAGAGTTGTAAATAATGAAAGAACAACCTGAACTATTTGGTTTCTAGACACAATATATTAGTATTATCAGCTCCCTTTTAAAAATTTTGGGTCATTTATTTGGTAGCTTGAGTACTGAAAAGAGATTGTTTAAAAATTTGCCTCTGCAGTGAATGCTTGAGAAAAAAAATATACATATTCCTGGTGCTCTCCGTGCATTGACAAGTAGCTGCAGTTTTATGCTTTTACTCTGTGCTGCATGCACCTTTCTCACAGCTTGGCCATGGGTAAAATCAACAGAGCTGCTCTGCTCTCCATGGAGCAGATTGACAAATTCTTCACAAGTAGCCTGAACCTGAGGAATACTCAACCTAGAGTCACAGCCTCCTCTTCTCCTTTTGACAGTCATTGGGATGAACAGCAGTGTTTTCTCTCAGTTAAAAATCACCCACACAGTCTCAAACGACGAATACAGACAAACTCAACAACTGCCAAACAAGCAATTCCCATTACAGTCTTCCCTGTACTCTCAAAGAACTCAACCATGGGCAGAGTCCCACTTCTAGAACATTTCCTGTGCAGGAGATATTTTCTTCGTGTTTGTCCACGTACTAGCAAACAATTATCACTGGTTGAGAAAAGGAATACCAGTGCAGAACAGACTACTGTAAGTAACGCACTTCCTTTAAAACACAATAGTTACATTCTTTATTTAAAACAAAACCAACCAACCAACAACAAAAAAAATAAAAAATAAAAAAAAATAAACGCCCTTGATTCTAACACACATCTTGTCACAGGCTGAAGCAGAAATATGAAAGACCAGTGAGGAATTTGAATCATGCAAAAGAAGATTTGTTTGACTGGTGTGTGGGTGTGACAAAGAGAACAGCAAGAAACACCACAGACGAGCAGATTTTTAGAAAGAAAATCCAGATGCACACTGGGCAAATGTGGGATGCGGCACTGAGAGAAACCCAGACAGTGCTGTCGGGTCTGAGTACCAGCTGAAAACAATCTCCTGTCGTTTGATCTTCCTATGCTCAAAGGAAAGGTGCTCGGAACATCTCTATAAGTAAACAGGATTACATAAAAGAAATTTATCTCCAACACTGCATTCTCCTAACTGGAATGAACTGGTCAGACTAACTCCTGAGTACTAAAAAACAGTTGCGATAGTTTTTGGTTAAGTCTTAGAGAGTTCTCATTAACAACATGTGTCCAGGCAATTCGATGGTCACTGTGTTCTAGTAGTTCAAAAATAAAGTTTCAAATTACACTATTTACCAGGAAGCATTAAAAACACACGCTCCAAAAGTAACCATAAAGTTTGATAACCCATTACACTAAATGATATGTCTGGGGTCTAACCCATGCTGATGACTCAAGACATACAATTGCTTCCCCAAAAATCTGCCCTGCAAATAACCGCATGGCTGTGGGCTATGCTGACTCCAGTATTAAGTATCAAGAGCTTTTAACACAAGATCACAATCCTAATCAAGCAGCTATATACGTTTAATGTAATTCTACCAGTCTAAAGCAAGGGGTTGGAACCTGATGATCCTTGGGCTCCCTCTCAATCCAAGCCATTTTATGATCTCATTTATTTGAGGAACTTGGATGAAGGACAGATCCAGAGCTATACTCTAAGACACAACCTGTGATGACTTGATGGCTTACACAGCAGAATTCTGAATTATCGATCATTTTACATGAAAAAAGCAAGACTATTTAAGGCTGTGGATTTTCATTGATAGGTCAACTAACTAGCAAAATATGCTGGCAGGGGTGTTTTGTTGCCTGAAGAACAAATAATTGTATTGCAACATTTTAATGAATGAAGATGAATGAGAGGACTGATATCACCAATGCTTACTCCAGGGAGAAGACTAAGCTCTACATGTTTTCAGACACAAAATATGTGACCTGCTTCAGCAGGAGAATTGGACTAGATGGTCTTTCGAGGTCCCTTCCAATCCCTGGCTTTCTGTGATTCTGTGACCATGTCACCAGCCATTGCAATGCCAATTTCATCAGGTTATAAGAGCAGTACAGACAGGCAATACGATGCCTAAGGTGCACCTAATTCATTTCCAGTCTCCAACTAGACTCATGCTCAGGTGCTCTAATGGAAAGACAAGTAGCCTGGCTAATTTGCTTTCATGTTAAGTATCATGTGTGTGTTGAGCAATGGCAAGAGGAGCAGCAGTGCCACACTGTGTCTATATCACCTGGTGGGCAGGCAGGTTCTGAGCTGGACTCAATGCCACGCAGCTGCACACATTTTCTCCTTTTTTCTCTGCTTCATATTTCTGTTTGGCTTTGTTGATTGCCGATATGAAGCCAGCTCTTCTGCCAGTTTTAATGGATTTCACCCTGAAATCAATAGAAAAATGCCCATCTATAATAGCTACTAATTTAGTTCCTAATCTGTATTATGCCAGACGGGAAGTTTCCTTGGCTCTCTTACTTTGAGGGAAACAGTAAGAAACACAGAAATGAAAAAGGGCAAGATTTATCTAAGAGGTGGCAGCAGCTAAACTGCTTCGGCTAATGCAGCTTCTGACATTTCCAGCTATTTGGTGCATTCCTCCCTAGGGAGAATAAAGCTGAAAGAAACTACTTAATATGAAACTACTGGATGTCCATTAAAAATCATTCTAGTGGTAAAGATGAAGAGGCTCATTGGCAAAATACCCCATGTATAAATCTAAAAACAACATTAAAAGCCATCCAAAAAAACCAGCAGTTAAATAGATTCTTTCATACTGAGAACCAGCAGTACAGGAGACTAAAATGGATTCTGTAGGAAAAAAATTACTTTTGATTTAAACCACTGATAAAGAGATTTCCCAGTCAACGTCTGTGTAATGCTAAAGAGAATGATTTTTTTTTTTTTCCCCACAAAACCCAAGAGGTGTTAGAAATATGATTCAAAGAATGGCTTTAGAAGCAGAATTCAAAGAATCTGGGGGGATGGTAGATCACTTTCTTATATTACCACCTGTTATGAAGGATAACAAAGAAAAAAGAGCTTTACTCTAATGACGGATGGGATTTAAAATGTTCTCTCTACTCAAGCAATGTTGAAATTATGGGGGGTAACAATACCTGATGCAAGGGAACCTTATTAAGGAATTAATGGAGCCATGGTGATTTATATAGAGAAAAAATTTCCTTTAACTAAGCTATGAGAGATGATAGGTAGTCTTAAGAAAGGAATCTTTGTGAGGTAGAAGCTAGTGGTTCTATCTTATTCTAAGGAATGGGAATGCAGCAGATGTCTCCCTAGATATGATACTGTATAGTGATTTTGGCCGGGATGGAGTTAATTTTCTTCATAATCACTTGTATGGTGCAATGAATGGGAATTAGTAGCAATTCAGTAATCCTGCACCTTAATGAACTTAATGCACTTCTGTATAGTAACTTTTAGGGAACCAAATCAAGGCCAATGCTTCAGAGCTCCAGGCTGTGCACAAAACTAGCAAATCCTATCCCCCAAAGCTCCAGCTCTGCAAGCATACCTATGATCTGGTCTTTCTTGGAGCTTAGCACTGGGACTGGGGAAACACTTCATGGAAAATGAATGGGAAAGTGCTCCTCAGAAGTCATCTGCCTTCAAAGCAGATACATCAATCAAAGTCCTAATTAATGTATTATCTCCCATCTAGACAATATAAACTCAAGCAAAGTTCCCAATTTAAACAAATTTTTGAAGTGTATGTTGCCTAATGACCTCCATTTAAGTCTTCTACACATATACTCAGGTTATTAGATGTAACGCTTCTATTTCATATTCATTTCTTCTGTTCACCACCTCTGTAACTGGATAGAAAATCAAATCATTCACTTCATTTTAAAAACTGGAAAGGTAAGTCTTTTCCCTTGTTATATAAGCCTAAAATGAAAAAGTGAAAGACAAAAAAAAAAATTAAGTGAGGATCTCTGTCAACTTCTGTGAATGCCATTTAAGAAAACTGAACAGAAAATAGATATACATGGAGAAGAGGGTAAGGAAAACATTTCAATTCATTTTCAGCAAATCTGGTTTTCAACTTTTCTGTTGAAATGAAAGCACAAGTGGCAACAACTCCATGCCTACGCTTGTTATTGCCTACTCAGAAATCAAGTGCTCTTTCAGTCAAGAATTGATTGTTGGAAAGAAAATAAACTGTCAACTGGTGAGGCTTATTATCAAGCTGGAAAGTGAGAAAGATTTGCTTGCTGCTGCTAGTTTGTGGATTTCAAAATGGCTTTTAAAAGCACTTTTTTTTTTTTTTTTTTTTGCTGTGAAGCTTGAAGTAGTTCTCTTAGAGGAATAGCATATAACCAGTGCAACCAGGTCAGAGCGGAAGAGCACCCCGGGTTGGTTTTTTGTTGTTGTTGCTTTTCTTCTTTTTTTTTTTAAGAGTTCTCACCTCTGTAACTGACACAGCACAGTCCAACAGGAAAAAAAAAAAAAAGAGATTCAAGAAACTTCAGTTCTTCTTTCAGCTCTGTCTGTTTTTACATAGTAGGAAATTTGCTTGAGTTTTCCATTCTTCAGTTTTCCCATCTGTAAGACATGGCTGATATTTCCCTTCTAATGACACACCAGGAGGTCTTAGATGCTCTCTATTTACACAAGCCAACTTGCAATAAGTTTGGCATTTGATCAAACCTCAAGTTCTCTACCCCCTGAAAACTGCCTCTGAGCTGTAGCCCCTTTCCCTCCTCTGGGCAGCAGTTGCTCTTTTCTTGTTGTTTTTTTTTTTTTTTTTTCACAGCACCCAGAATGGGACAAATGAAGATTTTTTTCCCCTTCACAGCTTTTCATGTATCACCATATTTGCAGCAGTAGAAAAACACTACGTGAGTCCCTGATTTTTCCGACATTTTGCAGCTTTAAAGAGTCTGCAAGGTTTCCTTACACATTCAGAAAAGACTGTACAAGAAGTGCTTGCTTTGGGCAGCTTTTCAAGATTTTCAAAAGTGAATGCTAAATGTGAGTGTTAAATAATCTCTAGGTGTGACCCTTCCAGAGTGGCAGAAGTTGAGGAGTGAACACACACCCAAAACCAAAATGGATAAAATAGTTACAGCTTAAATAAAGAATTAAAAAAAAAATAAATCAGTTTTCATAGAAAACAAAATCCTGTTCCTGCACAGCAAGCCTGTACAAGTGCTTTTCTCCATGTTAACAAAATGAAAGAAATGAGAGAAAAATAGGACAGGTGGTGCCTGAAGTCATTTGTGAAATGGCTAGTTAGTCTTAGTAATCAACTTTGTTATCTTTTAAAAAATAAAACAAAAACAAAACAAAACAGACACTGATAGAAGAGTGCCTGATTTCCAGCCAGGATACCTCTCTATAATGCTGTAAAATCTTGGAGTTCCATGGCCCCAAACTCTAGGATTGCTCTATTCTGCAAACAGCACTTCCCTTTTAGATCCTATAGGTCTCAGGTCAAGCACCAGGAGTCTGGGTGCTCTGAGCTTCCTGTTGATATAAGATTCACACATGCCAAGTAACAATAGACTATTACATTGATTCCTCAAGGATTCTCATGTTTTCCAGACCCCAGGGATACATAGCTGGCATCAATGGGAAGTCTGTCAGAGTCAGAAGAGCTAATTGTTACTTTGAAAAAAAGTAAAATATTTTGACTTTTATTACTTATGTTTTTAAAACATTGAAATCCCCTTCCACCTCAACAGGAATGTCAAATTTTGCATATTTTTCTAGGTTGCTTGTAAACAACCCATTAAATGCACCAGTAAATAAATCTATATGAGCCCAGGTTTGTGTGAGCAATTCTCCAGAAGAATTCACAACGTCTGCTAGAAATAAAGTTTTGTTTACAGAACTCTTAATTTGCACCAGTAGGATTACCAACCCATACGTATTAAACACACATAAGGAAGGGCAGATATTCCCCAACAAATTACATTCAGAGTAAATGCCATCCAAACTTTAAGTTAAAGATCAGTTTGAATGCTGAAGGTTAAACAAAAGCTTCTTGGCCTGCTAGCAACTGTCACACAAGTATGAAATTCTTTGTAGGGTAAGCCCTAGAGAAACTACAGAATGCTTACAGCATCCCACTGTGTTTACTGCTTGGTTCTGGCTCTCTCAGCACTACTTCAGCAGGAGACTACAAATATTGCTGTTCTAAAGAAGTCAGAGCAATGGGGGCTGAAGCAAAAACTATTTTGAGTGATGTGACTAATAACTCCAAAAAGATAGTGGCAATTCCATTACATTAATTGCTAGCAGAACAGCTTTCAATGAGAACTATACACAAGGGTCTACATATTAGTTAATAATTTTCCAAGGTTATACTAACATTTAAAAGAAACCTTCTAGATAATTAAAGGTAATTGACCTAGGGTCAGTGTTCTTATTAAACAGCTACAGAAAAAGAAATGCAGAAAAATTATTTGCATAGACCAGAATAATATACATATAATATGAGCCAGTAGCAACATAAGATGATATGTAGAACACTATTCAGGAGAACGCGCTGGGAAATAAGACACAAAATTGTACCATCAGATTCAGTCTAGTAGACTGTTTTTTATGCAAGAGATTAAGTAATAACATTATGAGTGAAAGAATAATATCAAACGTAGAAATTAGAATTCTTAGAGCTAAATTGCATCTAGGCTGCTGTGCAGATACTTAATGCAGACCTTCACTGGGTGATTCAGCAAGAAGCAAACCATACAGTGGGTTGCACCAAAGATGCATTTATCCTGGTATCTCGTCTCTGATAACAGCCAGAATGGATACTTAAGGGAAGGACATGAACAGAAGCAAGCATATGGTATGCCCTGCAAACTCTAAGCAGACCTGCAGCTTAGATACTTCCTCTGAACTGCAGACTGGCCCCAAATCAGAGTCTTTAATGGGTCTTTATGAACTATTCTTCCCTGAGTTTATCTAATCACTTTAAGAAACCATTTATATTTTGGTATCTGCAACATCCTGTAGCAACGGTTTCCATAATTTAATTAAGTGCTGCCTGGTCACTTCACTTGTTTTTTTTGTCTAGTGAGAAATAATAAATAATCACTATATTTTCACTTTCTAAACGTCACTCCTGAGTTCACGTGACTCCAATATACCCTGCTTTCTCTCATTAATCACCTTTTGTCAAAACTGGAAAGACCTGGCTTACTGAATCTCTCACACTGAAGCATCCTAACACTCTGATCGTCACCTTCTTTTGCACCTCAACAGCTTCCATCCCCTCGTTCTTGAGATGGGACAGCTGGAATTGCACAAAATATTCAAAATGGGGCCGCACCATTTATTTTATTCTGAAGAGAACACCAAGAACATCAAGCACATTCTAATGTATTTTACAACGTGCCCCTATTCAGCTGACACAGTATTTCTCTGATCTTCACACATTCTGCCCTCAGCACAGCTCTGTGCTTTCCATCATCCCTTCATGTGATGGCAGCACATCTTTCTGTCTCCCCAATTTCTTTTGGCTTCTGATACCAGACAAAAAGTATCTTGCTCCATCTCCCTACAGAATTGGAGGACTTAGTGGCACGTTTCCCTATATCCAATATTTCATTTATTTCCCACGTTTATCCACTGCATAACACTTATTGTTGCTTTCCTTTATCCTGTCTCTCTCCTTATTTAGCAGCTAAACCCAGAGTTTCAGCTCCATAAACAGTAACTGCACACTTTTCAGGCCTTTTAAGTCAAGTTTTTGTACATCTGATACCACAAGGCATTTTGCCTAAAGAAGAAATGCTGAGTAAGACTTGTTTGGGCACAGTTCTCACACGTACAGCTGTGTAAGTCAGACACCCAAATTGTGAGTTTAGCCATCACTACTTCTCACAACCATACGAGCAAAGCAAAGTCACCCTTGGGAGCAGATCCATCTATTGCAAGGGTCAAATTACCTTTGCAGATACACGTATCTCATCGACTATATTGAGAATCCAGGACACTTAACGTTCCTAAATTTAACAACTCAGTTAAGTGAGATGATGCTGGGAATTTGCATTTCTAGGACAAAACAGTCTGGGGTTAGATGAAAACAGAACGGCAGCTAAATATCCAAGCCTGACTGCCTCCACCCCAATACCCTTGACTCTATAAAGCCAGTAACTGACGTTTTTAAGCCACCTACCAATCTACTTAGGTAGATTTTACATAGCTGAAGTCAAGCTATGGAAAAAGTGCAGTACATTGTACCACGCAAAATTTCCAGGGTGTTGTTTTCTGCTGGGAATGATTGCCAAATGGGACAATTCATTGAAACTTCAGCTATCATGTTTCCCTGTTATTCCTATAAACTTTAGCAAGATAGGCATTTCAAAACAGCCTAGTTCATATCCAAAACGCTTCCTCATGACGTGCATTTCAACAACACATATTCAGAACTCCAAGAATAAGCAGCAAGCTCTCCTCTTTTTTTTTTTTCCTCCCTAAATGTTGCACAGTTCTTACATTTGAATTTCATTTCTTGTCTTGGTTTCTCAGTCTTCCAGTGTTACTTTAATGCAATTGCCTAGCTGTTAGCAGAATGCTAATTGCCAACTGTTTCCTTGAACCAGCTTTATGCTTCAGATCGACACAATAAAACCAAACCTCAATGTTGTCTCTCAGAAAAAGATGCAGAAACCAATTGGCTGCAATTAGTGTTTGTTTCATTTTTATTTTCATTTCTTTTTTTTTCCATCGTGACTGTAAACCAAAATAAACCAAGCAAAGGGAGTGAAACCACAAGCAGCTATGTTCATGTAGGGCTTCAGAGGAAGCATCCAAGATGTAGAATTCAGTTTCTATGCAAAGGAACTTAATCTTTCAACCATGTCTTGTGATACCTGAGAATGTGTTCGATTGCAAAACTTAATCTGTGGATCTAGAGTGTCAGTTCTTTCTGTAGAAAAATACAAACAGGGAGGCAGGAAAAGGATGAAAAAAAGCCAATGCTGGTCAGAGCAGGTATTGGAGGGGGCCCAACACTGCAGTATAACAGTACTCAGCAAAACTTAAAATCATTCAAACTAGATTGATCATCCAAAAGACTTCCAGGCAGATACTCCATGAAAATGCTTACTTTTTTTTTTTTTTTGTATTTTGGATATGAGTGTGAACAGTCATTTTGCCTAGCTATTCTAGGACTACCCTTATCCATCTGGTAGTTGTTTACATTGAAGATCTTGCCATTATTGTGAGCTACACTGGATTTACTCAAAGATAATTATCATACATCCCAAAACGTAATTAAAAAACAAACAAACAAAAACCTCTTAATGTTTACCCATGTTCCTTTCCCAAATTGATTTAGTTAATTTTTTATTCTACTATTGCCTTTTGCCAAAGGGAATTTGTACTAGAAATGTGCTAGAAACAGGGCTGAATAATTCAGTTTATTCACAGAGAAGCAATTGCAGCATGAGCTTCCCCAGTACACTGATCCCATGAAGGCCCCTCTTGGTGCACCTTTACCTGCCTTGTTTGCAGTAACAACAAATGGCAGTTCTCGTGAGAAGTGCAAATATTTACTAGAATTTATTTCAGACAGATCACATCATGCTGTGCATTGAAAGAAAAGCAACATTGCTGGAAAGCTCTATTATGCAAGCACTACCAAACCAATTCTATATTTATTAATGTTGTTGTGTCATCAGGCATAAAGGAAAAAAAGTTTCTCACTCACTTGCAAAGACATTATTTGCTTTGCTAACTAAACCACTGCTGCACTGGCATTTATTTTAGAATAACAAGAATGGTTAGAAGAGAAACATGGAAGTGTGACTCCAGAGTTTCCCTGTTAGGATGCTGAACACTGAGGCTAAATTTCAGAGAGTTAAGACAGTGCAGGCTCACAGTACAGGCCACTGCTGGGACACTTCTGAACAGCGGTCAGTGCTTTGTTATAGAGCTTGTAATCAAGGTAATAAAATCTGTGGCTATTTTTTTTTTTTGTTTGTTTGTTTTTTGAAGTGGTTTTATTAACTGTAGAAAAATGATCTTTTCACACATCAATTCTCAGTGCATATTTTTCCCTGCTGTCTATATATGACCTGTACACAATCTCTGGATTCATACCATCATGCTGACCGAGAGACACTACATACAGAGCAAAGAAGTGGTTTGCCCTTTGTGAGTCTTTGTTTTCCCTCTGAATAAATACATTATTAATATCAGTAATGAGACAAGAACATCATCACCCTTTCATTCCAGTTTGGAGTATTCAACGACTTAGCAGAGTAATGCCACGTAGCAAAGTATGGTATTCCACTGGTCTTTCTGCCTGTCCTATGCCATCACCGATAGCCTCTCATTTTGAGGCATTTGTTTTGTAACTCAGCCTTTAAAAGGACTCAGAAGAAATCTCCTCCTTACTACTCCCTCTGTCCCCAGGTCCCACTGTCCCCAAATCTCATGAGGTAGTGTTCATTCCCCTCAACTTTTCTTTACAAGCTGGCAACATTCTAACCTGCTTACTTATTGGAAAATAAAATGTATTCCTTCTGCTTGCACTTTGGAAAGGGGTATTTGTGTGAAGGAACAGAGCCAAAAATGGCATTTTCTGAAACTTTTTTTCACGTGGCCACGTGTATAAGAGGCTCCTTTCTTTATTTCTGGATTTCCCCTGATCACAACGTATCTGGCTATAGACATTTGAGCATGGCTTGACAGGTCTCCTCCAAATCAGCTCTGTTCAATGTTGCATCCCTCCCAGAACCAGCCCAGCTCATTTCTCAGTACTCTGAGCCCCTCTGGGAGATGGCTGGAGGTCTGACCATGATGTGCTGCCTTCACCAAGTCAGTTCTCTCCCAGCAGCACACATCACTAGACAAAAGCTGAACTCTTGGCGGAAAACAGAAATCTGTTTTCAACTCCCTTCCCATATCTACCCCATCAAGATACTGACTCAAGAATATTTGTATTAAACATAAATTTCAAAAAGCAGCTCAAAAAGGTCTAATGAAAAATGTGACTTTTTACACAACCTGATAATTTTTGCTGTCTGTATGTTAAAAGACTTTTCACAATTGGCTGAACTCCAAGAAGTACAAAAATCCAACACTAGAAGATATGTAAGGAGAGCACAAGAGATTATAAAAAGATTTATAATTGAGAAGGTAAATGTGTCCATTCACCAGACAGACTAGGCTTGCAGATGAAAGAGCCTTACTAAAATAATTGAAAAATGTAAGCAGCACGATCGAGTTTGGAGCAGATCTTTGGACACACTCTGCAATGATTACAGCCATGGAAATGTGCCAGCCATAACAATAACTGAAGTCAGATGAGGGATGCATGCAGACAGCCCTGCTCGTACAGTCTGGCTCTTGCACACTGCACTGATATTCGTTCTGATCTCAGCAGGAAGGCATGTGTTTGCAGAGCTGGCTTGGGCTGCTCTAAGTTAAACTCTTTATTAAATCTTCTAGTTGGCAGTAGTCAGCAACAACTTTCAAGCATGCTAAAAAAGTTTATTTTTGAAATCCAGATTTATACAGTGGAGCGCAGCACATGTTTTCTGAATCAACGTTTCCCCCTCCTCCTTCCCTGTGGAGAACAGAGCTGCAATTTTTCCAGAGCTGGTTGAGATTAAGACTCCAGCCCCCCTTTCAAAAATTCTAATTTTCAGCTGGCTCTGATTCCTGCAGCGTAACCATTTACTACTACTGGCACTGCTCTTAATCTAAGTTTTCATTTTAGATCAGCCCATGGTCAAATGATACATCTCATTCTGGATAAAGAAAAAGAAAAGGTGCACCCAAAGAGCTGAGGCTAAAGCTACCCAAGTGCAGACTGCTGTGGATGATTACATCTACAGAAGTGCTAATTGCTTCACATCCTGAGTTGGCTTACATTAGACAGACATATCCAAACTGAATTTCATAAGGGGACTTTTTTTTTTTTTTTTTTTTTTTTTTTTTTAAGAGTTGTAATGCTTGGCCCAAAATCTTTTGAAACCGTCATGCTAAGGATGAGAGTGCCTCTGCGAGAGCAGGAAGGATGCTCTGTGCAGCACTTGGCTCTCAATCTGACAGTGATTTTGTATCATTTTGCTATCAATGCAATACAGCTGAGAGAAGATCTGGTTGATCACAGTACTGCAACAATTCCCTTTACCAACATCATGCTTGAAAATAGTTCTCTCTCTGTGCAGCAGAAGGCAGCGGTACCCTGCAAGGTACCCTGCAAGGGCTGGGTCCAGGAGAGCTGCTCCTCTCACCTTCCCTGAGCACCTGCATGCAAATCACAGAATCCAGTTGGAAAGATCCCTTAAATGTCATCTAGTTCAACTCCCCTGTAGTGAGCAGGGACAAAGCCATGCTGGTTGTGATCCACATGGACTGAAAGCACATCAGCTAATCACAGCACTTACAGGTTACCTCTACCTCTAATTGCAACATATTTCTTTTGTAAATCACTTCAAACTACATACATTTCATCTTCTTTAGAAGATAACCAGAACTCTTACAATCATTTTGCCAACACCGAAGGAAGATCTCTTTTAAATTCCTGCAAAATGTATCTATATCCCACTGAATATCATATTTCAATGGGAGTTCATTCACATCAGCAAAAAAAAAAAAAAATCTAAAAAAGTTGCATTGCTGACTGGATTAATTAGTAAAAGCATCAAGTGGTTTTGACATATCAAAACCACTGAATGCATAACTTTCCAAAAAATGGAGGTGATGATTGAACTTCTGGAAGCTCACATTTAACCGGCTATTGTCTAACTAATGCACTATACATCAATGAAGCCAATTTCTGTCATAAGAAGCAATGGGGCATACACACAAAGTTTAACATGAAAACTTTTGGCAATAGCGTATTTTAAAAAAACATACTGCCATGCAATTTTTTAACAAGCTGAATTAAAAATAAATCTCAGACAACTTGTCAGCACCTATAAACATAGACAAACTGACCTCTCTTCCACCACCCGCAAACGTTTTTGCCAAAAGAAAATTACATGCAAAAATGAAACAACTTTCAAACCTATCTGCCAAACCCACAAGGGGAATTCAGATCACTATTTCTATCTATAAATGTCAATAGGCAGGAGTTTAAAATATAGAATATCTAATGCTAGTGTCAAGTGTTAAAATCAACTCCATAATTTCAAAACTCTCTCAATCCACTGCTCAGTTATATATTGCAGCCAAATTCACTCTGAGCTGAAACCTTGTGCATTGTTCTGACTTTTTTTTGTAGTTTTGGTTACTAAGACATTTCCACTAAAAATGAAGAGAGGACTATGGCTAGAATAGAATATGGCACTGAGGGACATGGCTTAGATGGCACAGTGGGCATGGGTTGATGGCTGGACTTGAAGATGTTAGAGGTTTTTTCCAGCCTTAATGATAGGATTCTGCAGCAAGTAGTAGTAGATTTTAGTTTCCATGCTGTTATTTTGTAAAACAAAAGTATTGTCTTAAAATACACAGCTTATGCTTGCAGTTCAATCAATCAAGGAATGACAAAATATATTGACAAGATTTTTAAGAAATCCTTTTCCATTGCTGTGCCCTACTGGGTTCCATAACACAGCGACACAGTGTGAAGAGCTGTAAACTTTACAGCCTTTTAGGCTGAGTGTTTTCTGCCAAGCACAACAGCAGACACACCAATATATCAGAGAACAGAAAGAATTATCCCCGCTGCTTGTCCAGTGTCAGCATCTCTCTCTGGGATAGAGAATTTCCTCCATTTCTCCCATTTTTTTCCATCTCAAAGCTTGTGATTAGATTAGTATTATGTGCAATCATGTACCTGACAACTTAAAGTCTTGCATTCATTGTTCTCCTTGTCCCTTAAGGTGAGTTTACAGCTAACCCACTAAGAAAATGCTCTTCTCTCATGTGAAAATTACTTTATGCAATACACAGACTTCAGAGATGCACTGAGAAACAACCTAAGAGTTAGTGACACCCCTGAGAGAGCAATTCATCGCTCTCCCAGACACCACAGAAAGAGCAATTTACTGGGTTCTTGGACAGTGCTGACACATTTCCTCCTCGGAATAAAACAAGCCAATGGCCCAGCATCCAAGTTGTAGTCAGGATGTCCTTTAGTTTGCATTAAGAAAATAAAAAGGTCAGGTATAAATGATAAGCTCTATTAAATTTGTTCATAGATGAAGTTTTCTTATAGTTACATAATAGGTGTGAATGGGGAAGACGCTACCAAGCTGTGGAGAGACCATTCAATGACCTTCGTTTGAAGGAAAATTTGCCAACTTGGAAATCTCCCCAGAATTATTTCAATTGTACACATTTTAACACTTTACTTGAGAAAAGATACCAGAAGAGATTCCAAAGGGATTGTTCTAAAAAGAGGAAAATAAGAAATAAAGTACAAGTAGGTCTCTGCTGAATCAACTATAACTGTAGCAATACATCATGAGAAAGAAGAGCAACAGGTTTTACACCACTAAATTTGTTTGATTTAAAATAATGTAACACTCATGTAGCTACATTGGAATGCTACTCCCACTAGATTTACACTGCACTTCTGCAAACTCGTATGAGAAGATACACAAAATAGGAAATGTTCTTGGACAGAAAGTTTAGCTTTTCACTTAAAAAAACACACCCCAAAACCACTGTGGTTTCCCATAAAAATCAAGATCTTTAACACAAATAGGATTATACAGCATAAAAGCACGTATCTGAACTTACCATGCTCTGAGGACATCCATAAATTTCAATTTCACACAAAAAATGAAGAATCAAGTCATCTATGGGCAGCTGCATGAAAAGGGAAGTATTTGTGCTATGTAGAGAAGCAAAATTCTGGCCTCTATTTGCCATTTAGAATCATCTCAGATGTGACAAGATGTCAATCAAAATGCAATCAGTTTGGCAAAATTTTCTTTTTCTTCTGAGGATATAATGGGCTCCATAGAATATTCCTAATATTTCACTGGTAAATGGAGGTGATTTGGGGGTACATTATTCTGTCAACTTATGAAAAATAGTCCATGACAAGTCATACGTTCAAACTTAGCATGTTCCTTTTGTGCTATTACAGCTTCCAGAAACTAAACAGAGAATGCATAAATTGTATTTGGAGAAGTTTGAAGAACATAATTTAACTGATGCATGGGATGGGATCCCTACTATTCTAACAATGCTTGCAATGTTTTGATGTACAATACATCCTTAAAATAGATAAAGGAGAATATAGGAATTTTATTTATAGGTGTATTTTATACACTTGGTGGCACAAAGGTACAACTTCACTAGAAAGATACTGGATTCACCACTAACCTCTGCATGGCTATAGGTATCTTGACATTCTTGCTGCCATCAGGTCCTTACTGGTCTTGGATAACAGCTACCACCTTGAACAAATTCAGATCCTCCTCCGTGCTCTGTCCCTCAGGATAAGGATGAATCTGCAGACATCCAAATGTCAAGAAAGCCAAGAAGGGTTACCAAACGTTTCATACATTTAGTGGTCATTGCCAGGTTTAGACTGTGTGATTGATGTTGAAAGAAAGATTGATGTCCTCAAAATGATCACCTTGAAACCAGCAGAGAGAATTATCTAGCAAATAACAGTGCACTGAAAGACAAGAAGGAAAAGAACAAAATAGAAAAAGAAAAGTTTTCTAAGCTCTGTTTTCTTAAAAGCTTCCTTGCCATGTAGGTGATGACTACGGACTGAACCTTGAGAAACACCCTAGGATTCACAGCTCATTTGCCTTTTGTTCTACATCACGCTAAAGAACCAGGAATACCATATTTGCCATGTCTTCACTTGACATCTGTCTTCATGCACTCCTGAAGAACAGCCAGGAACAGCCAACATTGACCAGAGCCAGCTCTTTTCAGACAATTTATATATTAAAAAAAAATAAAATACAAAAGCACACCACACACTATGCAGACAGACGGCAATTAAGCCAGTGGTGCAGATCAGGGCAGAAAGTAATTAATGTTATAATGCATTCACGAGCCAGGTTCAATATTTTCCCTAAAAGAAGGAAGGGAAATATTGCAAAGAAAACACATATAATCCATTATTCAAATACAAATTATGACTACCCAGTTACCCTAACACGAATAATTGTTCAAAGAGATACAAATACTGTAGTATTTAGGCACACTTTCTTCTTTGGCACAGGTAATGAAATGTTGCCATTCTGATAGTTTCATTTTTCCATTTTGCCCTTCTCCTTAAATATATGCTTCAAGAAACAGAACTAAAAAGCCCACCACCTTAATCCAGCAATTTTGTGCTAGCACAGATCTAAAAACCAAACTCACTGCCTCATAAGTAAACCATTTCATTTATCACTGTGAAATAAAGTGTTGAGTTTCTATTGTCATCTTTTGAAAATAAATGAGGGCTGCTCCAAAAGTACTTTTCTGTGAAAAATTTTTTTCCCCCTACTTTCAAAAAACAGAAGAAGGGAGTTGGTGGAAACTGTTTTTTGTTGGTTATACGTGAGCAGATCCAATAGAAGCCCAAGAGATTCCTAAGTATGGCAATCTACCATCTTCTTACAGAGCAACTTTTGGGATGAGGACAAACAGTTTGAAAGACAGATGGCAGAAGTTTAGCAGCATCAGCACAGCAGAGATACAGCTAATCAGAAGCAGTATCTTATCAGTGACATAAACTATCAGACTGTCAACCTTGTCACAAATAAATCAGTATGACCAAAACATTTCCAGGGCTGAGGTAGGATGAGACTGTTCTAGAAGATCACCACCACTTCTGAGAAGGGAAACACAGAATCCAGATCCAGGCCATTACTTGGAAAACAAGTTGTAGGCCTCATTAAACCATTCAAGTTTCTTCAGATTACCAAATTCAACTTGAACTTTTACAAAGAAAGACTCTCCAATGCCCTTGCCATGAGAGACCATCTTCTTTAATGCTGAAATAGGATGGTGAAGAGTGGGCTATAAAAGCTGAGACAGGGTTAGACAGGCCAGTCTGGCATGAAAAACTACACAATTTCCTTTTATTCTCTGTCAGAAATAACAGAATCTGAGGACCAATGCAATTACAAATATCACAAAATACAGCATTTCCAGAAGGAAAATAGACCTACTTCTCATTAAAAACTAACACGTACAAAGTATTGCAGTATTATCTCCTTTAACATCACCAAACACTACAGATCTTCATTTGCTTTAAAATGGTGCTTTTAAGTTTTTTTCCTTGGTCCTGCAGGACTTCCAAACGTATTGATTAACTAAAGTGGACTGACTACTCCGGCACCTTGGCATGCAGTCATTTAATACAGAGACACTTCCTAACTTGTGCAAAATTGAAACATTTGTTTGAGAATAATTAGTGCCTTAGCCCAAAAATGTTTGGCAGACTTTTCTAATTAGTTGAGAAAAATGATCGAGGCAGGCAGGCAAGTAAGCAGACTTTTTCAGGCATTCTGTGAAAATAATTTGGACCACACACTTGGCTGCAGAGCCAGATAACGTATGGCATTCTTTGCTATCTTAACAGGTAGGATAAAAGGAAAAACAACAACAAAAACAACAACAACAACAAAAAAAAAAACCCACCACCAAAACATAAGAACAAGAGCCAGCCATCTGGCATATGAAATCTGAATTGAAAGGACTTTTCACTTCTGCTAATGTAGCTCTTCTGCTCTCTGAAGCACAGTGATCAAGTCACACTGTGTTAGGCCCAAGCAAATTACTTATTTTCTTTTGTATTTCCTATTGTACTGTAAGAACCAGAGCTGAAAATATTCATTGTGAGTCACAGGCTGTGCGGGCCCCAGAACAATATTTGCAGAGTATTCACGCTGGGATAGCCAACTGTGTTTTCCTTCTCCAGGGATGTTTTAACGTGCAAAGCATGTTCGAGGCAAACTGGGATCAGGACAATATCAAATCACCACATGCTTTAGTAGGCTGTGCAGCTTCCAGACACGTTTCCTTTCTGAGATCCTTCCAGAAATTAGTCTGCTAGCAAATGAAAACTCAAGTTGCCATGTCATTTAACTATACCTAATCAAATTTCAAGGAATGAGTTCAATATATGGCAATGTAGCTGCTACTTCAAGCACTTACTACTTCATACACTAATGCAACTAACTCAGGCACGTGATATAGTTAAACTTTTTGACATCCAGGCATATCAGAACTTCTCACCTCTGCATTTTACATTATTTCAGTTTAGGGAGTAATCAAGGGAAAGAAAGTTTCAGGTTTAAAAAAAAAAAAAGATTCTAAATGAATCTATAAAGTGAATAAGCTGGTCAAACCATTAGATGTAAATGGATATATTGCGATTTAAATGCAGATTTATGAAATAATTACATTTGCCAGTAGTATTTGCATATTTCCCATGTCTGCAGACTGAGTGGTAGCCATTTGGCTTATTACAGTTAGATAACCACCTGGAACTCCTTCCTGGGAAAGTTCCCAAGTCTAGACACTAGCAATCACATATGTATTCAATTATAACAAACTATTACTGTAAGGCCAACATAAATCTCCTACATCAACAATCAGTTGCCAATTATATCACATTCCACAATAAGCCTTCTATTAGAACTAATTTATGGAATGTTTGGCTTAGAAAAATCAATAAAATTAAGAGAAAGGGAGAAGTAAAAATATCAGGTCCTGACACTAGAGTGAACATTTGAACCCAAATATTAGTTTGGTAAGGGAAAAATATCTGCAGTGAGCAGGATGAGCAGCACAATAACTGTACAAACTAAAACACTCCATTCTGCAAACAAGGACAGTTGTGTTTACCTGCGGATTCATAACATCTTCTCCTGCACTGTGCTCATCACATTCTGTGAAAAAGTTTTCATAAAGACATCAGTGATTAGATTTTTCTTCTCTTGTTACACTACACATCCACTATACAAGAGGCCAAAATTGCAGTTTGGCTTTTGGGGCGAAGCAATAAAAACCCAGGGGGATGTGTTTGAATTTCCATCAATAACTTGTAGTCATAGGGCAGTAACATTTATAACATCAACTACCTAAAAGTTAGTTGATTTTTTGGAAACTACAGAAAACAAAACTGATTCAAAATGAGACAACTAAAAAAGTATTCTCAAAACAAATTTGCATAGAGGAAATAACAGACACTTTACACGTAAAGAGAGATCACACAAAAGGGCAAGTGAACACACCCGAAATCACCCAAACAAAGAGAATATTTTCCCTTTTCATTTCCCACTGAGTGCATTGATTTTATTCATCTCCTTTCTGCAGCCAAGAAATATTAGCTTAGTTTTCTTGGATAGTGCCATTTTAATTTAAGCACAGTAGTGTTCTCTATGGCAACCCATTAAATGTTTAAGTAGAAATACTATAACTTGCAATTTTACTATAATTTGCAGTCTTAAATTTTGATTTAATGCTGAAAATAATCATTTCTCTCAATTTACAGATGGGAAGAAATGTCTAACAATATAAGGATTAAAATCCTTGGTTACAGAGCTAAGGTCTTATGAAGATTACAGTCCCTTCCCAGGCAAATTACTCAATCTTTTTATTGGTTTTCAAACAGGATGTGATGCAGATATATCAGGGGCCATGAAATTGTTTTTGCCTGTGGTATATCTGAATGCATGACTGACAAAATAAGGCAAAGCAATAACCTGCATTACTATCTTGATCTGTTTTGTTCACAATATCTCATAAAAAGTATTAACTGCAAGCAATATACAACACTACCGTTTTTTCCTGCTTCTCAATCAATATTATGTTTTGACTAGTAAGTAAAGTTGATCAAGAATTTGGATTGTTTATCAATTCTGAAAGGAAATTCTCAGATCCAGCCCAGACCTTCTCAAAGAAGCTGCTCATTTCAGCAGAGATCATTTGGTCTCAATAGGAGCAAAAGGTTCAAGTTCCTCCTTTGGCAGATTCAGGCTCTTTTGGACTGGTCTGTTGCAACAGTTTCTAATGGAAGGTCCTCCTTCATGCATGGTCAATGTTCAATATCCAGCAAGGGGAGAGAGTTCAGAGTCACATGGGAGCTCTGAGCAGTAAGCCACTACCCAACCAAAAAGCATCCTTCCATTTTTCAAGCAAACCACATTTCTGAGACCTAATTCTACCCAAATTTGGAACAAATTCATTTCTAGTATACAGAAACCCAGAACACACAGACAATTTGTCTGCAAGGGCTTTCCTTAGAGATGTATCTATCTTGACACAAACTGAGCTCAGTCATTTGTAGGTTACCATACTGGTTTGCCACTTAGCATTTTAGAATCACCTCCACAGTACAATTACAAAAGCACAGATGGCAGTATGGAGACCATGTTTGAAGGAAAAGCATAACATTGGTTAAAAACAAGAACAGTCATTTGAAATACAAATGAGACTATTCCTATGTGCTCCTCTAGACTCATGCTGTTGGAGTACCTCAGCTGGAGTATCTCCGCTGTTGTCAACCCTTATACAAAAATTAAAGAATGAGGGGAAAAAAAAAATTAGTAAAGTTGTCTCCTGAAATAACTAGAAGAATATTCAATACATTATTTTAAGTTCAGCAAATTCCTTGCATTCCTATGACTGCATACCAGACTAGGAAAAGTGAATGCTTGCTTAATTGCTTGAAGTAGGCTCTCCTGAATACCACGAACAGAAATTAAATTTAGCCAGAATTTTATTTCCAACAACATTTGAGAATCAAATGATCGGTGGAAAACATGGTATCATGAGTGAAGTTATTCACCCTCCCGTCTAGCAGTTCATTCCTTGAAAGAAAGGAGTTGACCATAATAGGTCATAGCTAGGATTTATCCAGCAAGAAATAAAGTCATAATATTTCTCCTGTTACTACCTTTCATCAAAGGATTTTCCACAAGTCAGTGTATGTAGCAAAGCACGCTAGTAAAAGATAAAGGGAATTTTAGCATGGGACACTGAAAGTCAGTCTCTATTTCTCTATCACGAGGTCTTTGACCTTCAAAGCATGGACGTATCAGCACATTTAACTTGAAACATCCATAAGTAGTAATGGAGAGATCCGTTATCTCCTTCTGCAATGTAAAAGTGATCTATAATCCAAAGAATTCTTCGGAATAGCCCCATTGTTGCTAAAAATACAAAACAATGCAGTTAAATGCATTGTACAACTGTTAACTTTGGAACAGCCAGTGTTTAGCATAGTCCTCTGTTCTTCCTTTTAAATAAATGACAGCATGTCATTTAACATCTTCCATGTTAATGTATCTATTTGCATAAGTCAGTGGTTCATTGAAAGCTAAGCCAAAAAAACAAACCCAGAAATAAATCAACACCCTTAAAAAAGCATAGACACCAGTGAATCATGTCAGACCAATTAGAGTTTTTCCCAAAACAAAGGCCATTTTAAAAAACCACAACTTCTTAGTATTATTGTCATCAGATTAAACCAGGCATAATTGCAAACCAAGTAGTTATCAGAAAAATACCTTCATGGATAGCACATTAATTCATTGCTCTTTGCATTTCTTAATTAACCGCCTTGTAGCACCAAGTTATATCATTGTTTAGCTTTACCTTTAAGCAATTCCTGAAAATCACAGTGTGAAGCAGAGAGACTTTGAGGTGGTTTTAATGACATCTTCAGAGAGTAAAGACTTGGCTCAGGACTGAAAAATGAAAGAAACTCATGCTTAGCCTGAAAAAAAAATAATACTTTTGGATTTAGATTAGTCATTCAAAAGCAAAGAGCACCTGTTTCTTCTCTTCTAAAGAACTTTATACGTCTGGTAATTTTGCATTCATGTGTTTCACCTCTGTGAAGAACTTATAATTTATGTGCTTTGAGATGCTCCTATTACCTTTTTTCAGGTTCAGGTTCTGGAAGAAATCCCCTAAACTTCTAAACAAAATCCACATTTCTGACAAGTTGTGTAATACTGCAGAATGATTTTGGTATACCCTATTGTGCTCAATATTAGTAGAAAATCACCAAAGGCTAACTCCCACTAAAATACCCTGGCCTGTTACTTTCAAAATTATGAAGATACGCAAAATGCAGAGCAGTACTTGGCTGTTTTTTTCCAGGAGTTCATAATGGGTTCTGATACCTTTCAAAAAATCCCTGTAAATACATGTTTATAGACAGGGATTTTAATCCTGATGCTTCCTAAACTTTACATGCAATAAACCTTTTGAGCACCTTCAGTCCTGAGCGCTCGAATTTGTAAGGCTCCCATACAGGAGTCTACATGCATTGTACAACTGCTGTGTTATTTACATATGGTCTTCTATTTATTTTTTAAAGTGTGGTTGAAGAATAAAGCCATGGCATACAAATAAAGAAGCTAAAGGAGTTAAATTTCAAAAGCTTTGTTGAATTCACAGAAATGTGAGTGTAATCAGCCCAATAATCTTTAAATTAAAATTCAAATAGGCCATGACATATGAAATGGTATCAATCAAGGCAATTCACTCAGTTGTGCCAAGTACTCCATAGCTTGAAGAACTCTAGAACATTGTATGTTAAAACAAAATGCAGAAATGATGTGGAAGAGCTATCACTGCAACATTTTCCTAACATTAGGGTGTCCAACTGGCCGTGACTACAGAGCACTTTTTCTTCCCCTAGGATATCAGAGACAGGTTTAATTATAAAGATGCAGTGAAATCACTAAAAATGAAGATAAATAGAATACACCATCTAGAAATAATGTGGGTGTGCTAGCTAGGAACTGATGTCTGTGGTTTGTACTGCAGTTAGTAATCTAATTGGGATCAGATTGTCTGATACATTGCAGAATTACAAGCAACTCCATGATTTAGTCTTTGAGATGCTAGTGTGACAAAAATTTGTGTTGCAGCTCAGATACAGATCTCAAAATGAAGAGAGCTGTTGACCTGAGCCTGTTAAATTTATAAGCGTACCACAAGTTCTCATTCGCTGTTACAAGATGGAAGAAAATTTGGGAGTAAAATTATGGCAATCTGGTCACAACCTTTAATATGTTACTGGGGAGACAGTTTTTTCCCGATTACATGGTAAAATTACGAAGAGAACGTACTTGTTGTGAAATACTTATTATAGGATATATATATATATTTATATTGTACCTTATTACAGCTGTTACAAAACATTTTTATTACTTTCTTTGCCTTCATGAGTAAAGACAAGAGCCTTATTGAAGCATGAGCACAACTGAAATAAAAGATTAAAAATGGCAAAACAAGGAATGGCAAACGTTTTACCTTTGTGGCCTTCAGAGCAGTAAGGAAAAACAGTGACCTCAGCAAACTGGCAAATGCATTTTGAACAAACATTGAAAGAACAGTGTTAAGTAACAGAGAGCAGCTAAGGCAGGGCATATAAATGCAGTGACACAGTAAAGTTCTCATACTCCCACTGTTTCACGGTCATTGAAATGGTACAGCACTTCCACAAAAAGCTTTTCCAGATGGCTTTGAATGACAACAATAATCCTTTATCCTCTGCTTCAGGTCAAAGCTGAGAAAATGGAGGAGGTACTTGAAACCTTCTCTCGAGCATCTAGGGGGATGGAGGGCCACACATACCTAAGTGATCACACAGGAGTAGGATGCCTATCTGTGAGACTTACTGTAGGGTACCCGCTTTAGCAGAGGGATGGATTTGATGAATTTCTGAGGTCCCTCCTTCCAAGCCCTGTGATTCTGTGATTCTTTGGCCAGCTACTTCTTTTAAGCTTTTCATAAATATTCAGAACCTGCAAGTTGCTGGCAACCACCTCAAGTTTGGGATTATAGGGCTACTCAAGCTATCCTGTACTCCATCTTCTTGGTCTCCCTTACCTTATGTCATCTGTGGCCTTGAACTACCCCAAGGTTCCTAAGCTCTCTCCCCTGTACTCATCCATCAGCAACTGTGATGATGCCAAAATAAAAGCCATCTCTACCCCATGGGAATGCACAATAGGAAAAGTAGCATAGTTTTGTGCAGCTGGTTGGATGGGGAAGCAAATGTGGTAGGTAAAGGAGAAATACAGGGAAGGAAGCAGGAGATTAACAGCACTCATCTTTAAAAAACCCTTTCATTTAGGAGGTTATTTTGGTCATGACATCTCTAGAACTTAATGCATATACCTATAAAGCAAAGGAACGGGTGGAAAGGAAGTTGTGTGACTTCAGTAGACCATTCCCTCCTTCCCTTTGCAGTCAATTCTCAATTAATGGCAGCTCCAAACCAAAAGCCGAAAGCAAGTCCACATTAAATATTAGTTTGTTCTTAGGAATGAATTGTTATATCCAAGACATAAAACCAAGTATTTTGTTAGGCATATATGGCGATTCTCACCGTATACAAACTTAAAACATGCCTTAATAACCTGTAGCAGAGCTTTTTTTGCCTTATATCTGTGAAATAAGTAGAAATTGGGAAGCCATTTGAGATGCTTAAAGCTAAGAGTTGAGATGACAAAATTGTTTGAGTTGGAAGAGACTTTAAAGGTAATCTAGTCCAAAGTTACAGAAGGCAGCCAAGCAGATTTGACTAAAGGATAATTAAAACTACAAGAAAAATTCAGAGAACATGATAAATACATTGTGGAACTCTGCAGATTTGGACTTTTGCTCCCATTGTATTTTCACATGCCTTAAAAAGGAGGCATTGATGTTATTTCTATATTAACTCATGTTGTGAGGCTGGGAAAAGTTATTCTGCTTTTCTGAACCCAAAGAAACACAATATTTAGTCACAGCTTGTGATGATTGCCTTGGCAGCAGTTCCAGAAACTGCAAGCATGCCCATACCCTACTTGTTGTGCTGTACAATGCACACAGCCATCCAGCCCAAGTCAGGAAATAGGACTTCAGACTGAGAACCATGAGGATCGATCCTATGCTCAGTAGAGGCAGGATTACACCACTGAATAACAGAACCATTAAATGGGTTACTTGCAAGAAAGAGGGTAAGAGCTGTTAAAAAAAAAAAAAAAACAAAAAAAGGAGAGATGAAAACAACAAAAAACTAGCACTGATGCAACAGCAGCCATAATACAATCAGGGATAATTGGTGATCTGAATGAGAATCAGATGTAGGAGCATACTTTTCCAAAGGGCTATATGATACATTAAATGTGTACCTTGTTAAAGATAATGGCATTTGCATCTCTAATTTGGCCTGAAGTCCACAAAACAACCTATCCCTACATATTTATGCAAGTATGTTTTTCAAGTCCTCAGCAAGGGAAGAAAAGTACTCATTACATGGCCTGGGGTGAAATGAGTCATACATCAATAAATATAGCAGCAGGCAAAGGGAGAAAAGACAGAGCAGGGCGTAACTAGCAGGTAAATAGATAGAAAAAGGCAGAAGAGGTGACAGTAAGGACTACAGAGTTAATCTGAGACAATTCAAACGATAAATAGGGGGGAAGCACAGACTGTGAAAAAGGAAAATTTCATCAACAGCAATGACACACTGACACACATTTCCAGGATAGATGGACTCAGGGATTAGATGAGGCTCAATGAACAGCTGCATGAGTATTTTACTGACAAAACACACAGACCTTACAGACATGATAAATGAATATTATGCCCCAGTATCAACAGGGATGTGCAGCCAACTGATTCCCAAAATTGGACCATATCTTCCAGAGAAGAAATCAAAATGCTATGGGAGCTTCAACTTACATTGTTGGCTTACTCTAAGAAATAAAATGACGTTCTAAATTCTAAATAAGAAAAACTGCCTTACACAAATGTTTCAGAAATTAGGCTGGAGCAGCAAATAGACATTTACATTCCCAGTTAGACACTAGGATGAGAGTAGGAGTGAAGTATAGAAGAGCCGTATGCTAGCTGAAGACAGAAGCATTATACATTCATTCCAGAGACAAAGCAAAATTTGCTTTGGCTGAGTATTAATAATAATAATAATCCTCAAACAAAAAACCCTACCCCTTAGAAGAATGACTCAGTAAATATAAAAATAAAGGCTAACAGCACAAGCACAAACAGAGGCACCAAGCAGAGTAACCTCCCCAGGGGAACGCAGTAGACTTCACCTCTCCTGTTCCAGAGATGGAACCTAAGCAGTCGTAACTTCCAAGTCCAATGAAAGCAGATATCTGCTACATCAAATGTTCTTGATACACTTTGCATTATTCATAGCCTGATTAGAAGTTTTCTGGAAAGAGACATGTACATCATTTGTCTGAGATTCCACAGACGTGGGTGCTGACTAGATCTATCCCTTGTGCAGACCACTCAGCATTGGCACACATGCTGGCAAATAACATGAAGCAAAAGGACCCTGCTGAAAGGTACTTTGTCAGGATAAGGCTCAGATGTGAATTCATGCAGTTCTGAGACAAGAGCACAAACATCTGCTGTGAGAGACAACTGCTCCACACTAATGGAAGGCAGCTCCTTTAAACCGGTCCAATAGGGCAAAACTTCAGATCTTCTGAGAGAATTCCCCAGGGCTGTAGAAACCATTGCATGATATGTCATGACACTAGATCAGTAATGACAGAATCATAGAATTGTTTGAGTTGGAAAGGACCCTTAAAAGCCATCTGGTCCAAATCCCCTGCACTGAACAGGGACACCTACAGCTGATCAAGTGCTCAGAGTCTCATCCAGCCTGACCTTGGGTGTCTGCAGCGATGGGGCACCCAGCACCTCTATGGGCAACCTGTGCCAGTGCCTCAATACCTTGATTGTAGAAAATCTTCCTTACATCCAGTCTAAATCTCTCCTCTTTTTGTTTGAAACCGTTCCCCTTGTCCTACACTACAGACCCCACTAAAGAGTCTGTCCTCTCTTTCTTACAGCCCCTTTAGGTACTGAGAGGCCACTCTCAGGTCTCCCCAGAACCTTCTCTCCTCCAGACTGTACAGCCCCAGCTGTGCAAGAGGGGATGGCAAGAGTCAGCACTTCATACCCAAAAAAGCTCCCAGATATCCAGAAAAACATTTGAGCAGTTTTTATCCTAAGATGAAGTTTGGCCTGTATTTACTTGAGTATAAAATGACTTAGAACAATTTTTTTCTCTTCTATACTCATATGTGCTAGGAAATCTGAACTGGAGAAAAAGTAGATATAAGAGTACTATAGTGCATGCATGTTAAAGCAGGCAGGGTGCACCTACTGCAGGAGTTTGGGAACATTTTGAGGCTCAGGATAGGCCCTGTAAGAATTCCAAGAATTTGGAGATGTGTACATCCTAACTGCACTGAGGTCCCAGCCACTGGGATTTTCAAAAGGCAGCTGCAAAACTGTGTCTGGCTGCCCTCAACCTGCTAAGGCTCAGAGGACTGCATCTGGCAGCACAGAAAATGCAACGTGTCTTCACAAGAATTATGAGAAATCACTCACAAGGTAACAGCATCAGAGAAGCAGGGAGGGACATTTAGGATGGGAGTGAGCTTGAGGGCTGTCTGAAGGAAGACATTCATCAGCATAAGGAATGGGCTTCAGAGTGAATACAGACAAAGCCCAAAGACATGAGATGATAGCAGGAAGAGTCATTTCAGCTGCTGCAATGACAGTAATAACTCTCAGCTTATGGTCATGGAAAATGGGTGAGCAGGATTTGACATCAGCCATCACATCTCTCCAAAGAATTTCTCATTTGACATATTCCCATTTTAGAGATATGTGCCAATAATCTGTGGCCAACTTTTCCGTAATCCATTATTCGTGTGAAGCACACCTGGAAGTGAAGTTAAAATTATAAAAAAATATCAGATCAGCCATTCTAACTTTAAATTTCACCTGCCAAACCTACATCTAAAGCTGAGTGCCCACCAACACCCTTTCAATCTTTGGTGTTAAAAATGCTTCTGCCATTTTAATTACTAACATTTGAAAAATCAGCATCAGGGAATCAGACCCACAAATACATGTAGTGAGTAACAATATGAAGTAACTTATTTCAAGTTTAATCCTTGGGGAAAGAGTTATATGCAAAAGAACAAAACCCCTAAATCTTAAATAACTGGTATTTACCAGTGAGGAAATACATCTTTACAGCAGTTAAAAATAGACTGAAAAAAGATTGACGCTACTATGAGAAAAAAAAAAAAAAAAAAATTTTTTCCAGAGATACACAAATTAAATTATAACTTGCAATAAAGAAAAAAAATTGGCTGAAGAGCTACACAAGTAAAAAAAATGCATGAAAGATAAATCACCTTGTCAGCCATGCTTTAAAATTAAAGTCCAAAGGCAGATCCAGGACTGGAAAACAGCTGCCCACGTGGCCTGCTTTCACAGAGCAGTGCTCTGAGCTGTAGCACCTGCCCCCCAGCAGAAAGGGAAGGCTGAATGTCCTTGGCTCAAGTATCAGGGGATGGAGAAGCTCTACCTGCGCCAAGCTGTGAAAGTGTTGAAAATGGAAGCAATGGTATTTACCACATGGATTGGCAGTTAAATAAAAAGCCAGGGAACATTACAGTTCCTTCCTAATGCTTGGCTTGTGCTGTTAAGGCCTTTCTCGGGGCCTCTCTGCATTGTCAACGGCTCGCTGCTCCCTGAGCAGACTTCCCTGCAAAGTGATGGGAAGAACAAGAAAAGCAAGGTGGTGAAGAGAAACAGCACCATTTGCAACCAAAGTAACAACAAAACTTCTCGACAAGATGTACCGATCCCTTTTGTTCTGGGGGAAAACGTTCCTACTGCACAAGCAAGCCAATTTCTGCTTAAATGGGCCTTGGCAAATGTCTGACATGAGATATGTTTTAGAAACACAGACCATCTAAAAGAGAAGCATTTAAATCACCAGGGTGTATTGATTTCTTGTGAGAGCCTCAGTGCTGTAGATATAATGGAAATGCAGCAACCCACATTTCCTCAAAAAATGATACTGAAAAGCCTTTTTTTTTTTTTTTTTTTTTTTTTTTTAATTTTTAATGTATGATCTGGAGTCAGCCAACCCCTGCAACACATGGCATGGCTGACGTACCTCATTTTTGGTTGGTTGGATTTTGACAATAAGATGCAATGCAAGCATTTCTGTTTCTAAGAGATTCCTGTGCCAGAGAGGTTCAGTGCAGATAGAACTAACTCTACTAATCACGCAGCACTATGGCAGTCTAATCACGTTTCAGGTTGCAGACGAGAAATGTCATAACAATCCTTGGAGTCCGTTTATCAAAGTACCATTTCATCTGCCATACATTAAACATCAGCAACTGAACAGAGGTTCATGCTAATTTCAACTTAATTGGAATCTCAATGCAAATGCCAGCTTCGCCACCTTGCTACGGGCCTTCTAGCTGCAAAATGAAAGCTGCTGATAAGTATGTTTGGTTAAACAAATACACCAGAGAAGAAGAACAAATATGGATGAATCCTACTCTGCCCACGGCTCTACATGGGTGACTCCCAGCTGAAGATTACGAGGGCCGTAATTACCTGGCAGATGATGAAATTTGGCTCAATAACCCTCGCTCCAGATTTTCACATACAGCTGGATAGACAAGAAATAGCAGAAAATATTGATCATAGCATGAGAACAACAGGTTGGAAGTGGCTGAAAAACGATAGTCAAATATTAATTTTAGTGTTACGCAGCAGTATCAAATTTGATTCATCTTCTGTGTAAATAAGCCTAAAGGAAGAGAGAATAAAACTGCATCACTGAACATGATCTAGACATATTCCTCAGAGCAGGCCAGGAAATCAGACTTATTTTGGATATGCACAACAACTACTAATAATGGGACAGGAACTGATCGATAGGGGTTCCCATTAGAAAAGTTCACGTTAACCTGAAAGTTTATCCTCAGTTCCTTTGCCTCTAAATCTGTGAAAATCTTAGGAGTTACGCTGGGTGCTACCTGAAAGAGTAGGAATACAAAGCACTGTCAGTTAGATTTCATTTTTATCAATATGATTCAGTGGTTAATCCCTTGTAATAGTCATATGCTGTAGCCACTATCATCTGGTATACTTGCCAGAGAAACTCAGTATTAATGGTAGGCCAATTCACTATTGCTCCTGGTTCAAACCATTGCCAAAGCTTTTCTTCCCCTCCATGCATTATAAAATCTGCAAATTATTAGAGTGCAAATTCACAAGTTTCTACTGTTTGCTTTACGTACATTTAAACCCTACTTTATTGGCTCCTAATTAAATACATCTTAGGAGCATCAGGCTGAAGCACTACCACACTCTCCTAATCCCTTTGTTATTTCCTCTTCACAATTATTTTCTAATTTGTTATTTCAAATTGTTGCTTTGGTAAGCAGTTTAAAACTAGCTTTTACTATTTCTACGTAGCACCAATGAAGGATTTTTCTTACTGAAAACACCGTAAGATATTAATTTATCCTGATAGACTTCTTTTTTGTTTTAAGTATGTGAGAACTGAGAGGAGAGTCATATAGGACGTGCTACAAACCATAAAAGTTACTTGAAACAGAAACAGAAAAGAGCTCAGATGGGAAAGGAGTTGATGGATATTTTTTGGTTTGGAAAAGGAAATGAGCTTCCCAGCTACAAAAATCATCTTCAGATCAGCCAAAATCTATGGATATAATCTGGTTCGAATACAAAAAATGTCTTTAGCTAAAGAAAACAGAGAAGAGAAATGCTCCAAAATGTCATAACTGTAACTTCTGAAGGATAGGTATTATTTCAGGCCAGATTTACAAATAGGTGTTGGTCTCTCCTGTATAGCAGAAGGCCTTCTCTGCCCTGATTGCCAGGAGACTCCAAGAGGATCTCCATGCATTAGGATGCACACATACCTCCCTTTTCTCTTACAGAGGATTTACTTGGCACAAGAAACTTATTCACTGGGGCAGAGACAGTGAGATGTCACAACCTCCTACACCAATTTAAATAGCATTTTCCCAGCTCTAAAAGGGGAAAGATGCCCCCGCAGAAGATGGAACAAGGAGCTGGAAGCAGTCACCTTCCCAACCAGCCCCGCTGCAGGTGCAGGAGGGTGCTCAGGGGTGCTCACCTGCAACATGGGTACGTGGCACAGAGCAGCAGCTTGGGCAGCACCCTCAGAGATGCACGCTCTATTTGCAGCCCTGCTCCTAATGAATATATATTTCATTTTCTGAAATAGCACTGCTAAGTTTGGCAAGCCTGTACGTCACAGCTATTTCTTATTATTTATTTTACTTCATTTCATGCAATTATTTTTGAAGCTGGAGATGGTAACTTATTCCATGAATAAAAGCCTTTTTACATTCCTACATTATCTATAAACAGACTGCTTTTTTAATAAACTCATGGATTATTCATGCATAAAAATACTGTATTCAAATATATTACTGCCTACAGTCTGTTTGTTTACTACTTTCTGCTCTTACAGCTTCAACTCTTTATGTCATACACAATTGTAAATCACATGGCATTGTTTCCCATCCTGGGGCTGGGTGAAAGTGTTACAAAAGGAGGAGAAAAATGAGACTTTACAATGAAAATGAAGCATTTTCAGAATGTAATTTTCAGAGCAAGTATACACTTACAGTGCCATATATGTGAATATAATTCATGAGAAAGAATAAGGTAGGTCAAGAAATCCTCAATCATTCAGACATTACGGTATTTAAATCTTTGCAGTAATCATTTAATTTTGACTAGTTTGATTCCTCCTAGCAGGGAGCACGCGTTGAAACAAGCAGAGTAAGATCGAGGTCCCTAGAGCTTGAATTTAAACCTTTACAAACAGCAAAAATAAAATGGAGACTGAAATGGGAAAACTGCAGTCTGTTCTTTGTTTGCAGAAGTTTCTGTTCAATTCATTTACTGAACTGTGAATCTTCAGCACAGCAGTATTAATGAGAACCAATACAAAAGGCTTTCAAACTTAAACAAAGAAATGGCTGCTACTTTAGGACATTTTCAAGCATTTTCTGGAGATTAATATATGAAGCAGATGCTAGAATACCGGCACACAATGCTTTAATTTAGCTCAGCATCTCTTCAGGCAGTGGCTTCTCTATTACGGCTAGTTCCCAGAACACAACAGAATGTTATTGCAGGGCACCCTTAGATTAAAATCCCCAAATAAGCTGTTAGACTTTACACATATCAATCTTTTGTAAGTACAATAAGGCAGATTTAATTGGTTTTTACTTTCTTTTTAACAACAAATGTTATTATCTATTATCTATTATATAAGGAAGCTATTTAAAAAAGACCAATGAAAAGAATTAGAAAGCAGTTCCATAAATGATAAAATAGGGGCAGAGTGTTATTACAGAGGAATGTGAGCAAACGTATTTCCAAAGTTGTTTACTCAATGCTGAATAATCATTGTTGGAAGTTGAAATAATTAACTTTGTTTCAAACTAATGCTAGCAAGAAATTCAAGAGTTATTAAAGAGAGGTAAAATAAATTGAAAAAACATAAAACAAATCCACATAACAAATATTAATGTGATAATGTCAACGTTTTAGCTAAGCTAATGAGTATGAATAGTGCCTGGCCAGTAACGTGGGCTGATTTAGAACGCCCTGAGTGGAAACCATAATATGGGAACACACAGCACCAGTATGAACACCAGTTAAGCATAAACAAACGTTTAACCAGCTGTCAGTTTTCCGTGAACACCAGCTTCAGGTGTTGGGAATTTCTACACCTGGAAAAGATGCTTGACAAGGTGAGTGAGTGAACATGGACTCCATTTTCAAAGTTATTCACAGCCTCTTAATTACTCCAGTGTTTTAAACAGAGCTTTATCCTGTTGCACGCTAGTGCCCAGTGCCATGGAAAAGATCTCTAGGACCATCTAGTCCAAACATCCACCCACTAGACAGCGTCATTAAGTACCACATCTACATGTTTGTTCAGCACCTCCAGGGACAGTGACTGCAGCACTTCCCTGGGCAGCCCATTCCAAAATAATAACATTATGCATTTCCACATCTTATTACCAGAAGATTCCCAAGCTCTCTACCAGGGCTGCTGGTCAGGTCCAGAAGGATCAGGCAAACGACAGGACCTGAAAATCTGAGTTTTACTTCAGAAAAGAACTTTCCATAAAGTTCTGTTTCACCTCATTGTAGGCTTCAAGGCCAATGTGGAACAAATTAACATAGCTCTGTGACTTATTGGACAGATGACCTCCCAGTGACCTACCAGAGTGTTATAGCTTCAAGACTGAAATTTTCTGCACTCACCAATCCATAAAAATAAAAGTCAGAATTTTTCATTCACTCAAGTTCATTTTAGCATCTGAAATTGACAACATTTTTATATTTTTCACCTTTCTGAGGGCTAACATAATTTGTTCTGACTTCTGCGTCTCTGCTACGTTCCTCTCCCCAGCCAAGGGGATTGCCTCCTCCTCTAGCACAGAGCTTACAGAGATGTCTGTGCACACTCTTCCTCCCTTTTTGGCAGTTCTTCTGGCTCTAATTTCCGTAGCAGGAAACTCACCTCACTAATAAATCAAAGAGCTCTGGAAGAGGTGACTCATCACCTTCCTGTAAGTGGTTAAAATAAAAATGGACTACAGCCATTTCTGTGGTCTCCACTGCTCTCTTCCTAAGCTCTATTTCCCACCACATACCCCATGCCATAGAGGCTCTCATCTCCCTGAGTTATTTTCAGCCCTTTATATAACATACTAAATCCTTTCAGGTTGCCATTGTCATGCCATTTTTTTCTGTTCTCCCTCTACCTGCTACACTGGTCTTCTGTGACAGTGGAGATCTCTTCCTTTGTTCTGAGATGTGACCAATGGTCAGATGGAAATGTAACGCGGCACCTTCCTCTTTATTCAAATGCAATAAAGAACATCCCCAAAATTCAATGATATTTCTTCCAGTCTTAAAAACACATACACTTCTGAAAGTGAAGCTATCACCTCCTAAGTGCATTTTGATTGCATGAAATGTATGAACCCACAGAACCAGCCCTGTGCCACTTGCATACGTATATTCTTGTGACAAATCATCTGTCACACAACATGGGAATGGAACTGCTCTATGGACACATTATAGGCATGGGGCTGTAGCATCTGGCTCCTAAGGGCTTCCAAAAAAGATTATATGGAGGTTGGCAAGAGGGCAGCACCGCTGCTTGACAGTAACAGCAAGACAGCTCTGGAAACTGAATTATATTTACAATAAAATAGTTTCCAGATTTAAAACAGAATGCAATTCTCTCTTTTACACAACAATCAGCAGATTTAGCAAACCATCATGACTACTTAAGCATAATGCAGACCCCTGAGCTGCCTCACTGACTACTTGATGGCTCCAAATTCTCTCAGAGAAAAGCTCTACTGCTACAACACCATCTGCTAAAGCAGGTCCACCACACAAATTCCCAAGGAAATGAGCAGAGCTGTATCCAAGCCCTGCACCGACAGATCCCTGCCTCCATTAGCACTGAGCTCTGCACAGGATCATTAATGAACTTTCTCACGGTTGGTCTCAGTAGAGAAACACCATTAGCTCATTTCCAGAATCTATAGTCTGTATTAAGGCATAACCATGCAAAACTCCAGCAGATAAAAGGGAAGTTTATGACAGTACAGCAAAGATTTACTGCTTGCCTGTTTTTACTAAACTGAGATCACTATTTTCAAGTTGAAAGATTACTTTTCAGTGAACAAAAGCCAAGCCAGGCAGAAGAGATGTTCTTAATAATAACAGTTTACAGGCCAAATCTGTAATTCTTTCTGGCTCCAGTTTCCAGGAAAGTGAAACATATCCATCCAGCCAAGGCTGCAGCCCCACCTCACACAGCGCAGCCAGCACATCTCTATCCTTCACTGTACTGGTTTGCAAACAGTGTGCCTGCAGTATGCACAGCAGTCCTATGAGATGGGGGGGGTCTGTCTGGGGCCTCTGCAAGGGTCAACGTGTAGCCACAGCAACCCTGAACCTGCATACGCTGCTTATGGCCCCAAACACACATAGACAAACAATACCAAGGTATGCCTGTGCCCCAACCATGTGCCACCTGCCTCTGCAACCCAGCAGCTCTCTTTTGACCCCCAGCACAGTGCTTTTTGGGTTATCTTTGCTTTGGGGATTTCATCAGTCCTCTAACAGTGCTCTGACTTGGGGTTTTAAAGCAATCCCTTAGTATTCATCTGTATCTCTCCACATTTGCAGGGTTTATATTATTTGTTTTTCCATTTGATTAACCAGCTGAAAAATCAATAGCAGCGCATTCTATAACAGTTCCAGAGGAGCTCTCTGTTGTATTGTGCTGCTATTTTAGGAGCCAGAGGAAAGTTTGCAAATCTATATAAGCAGTTTGGCAACCTGCTTTTTCTCCCTTCACCTTCTCTATTCTTTAGGACAACACAGGAATCTTTCTGAGGCTCAGCATGGTGAAAAATGATATAAAACAGCTTTGGTCCTTTTTTTTTTTTTTTTTTTAAAGTTTTTTTAGTTGTTTTTTTTTTTTTCCTCCCCCGTTAAGAAAGTTAATACCATGGAAAAATCTGGTCAAGAGGATCAAATGTTTATGCAGAACATCATGTTGCTTTGGTGTGCCAGCACTCCAAGAGTCCGTAAGGAAGCCAGCCAGACGGGCTCTGAAGCCTGCACCCTGACCTCAGTGACCTCTTAATTTTTCAGAGTTTATCTAGCCCCATCCCAGCAGTACTTGCATTGAAATCAATCCCCTTGCTCCTGGATATTTGGCAGAAGGGGATTTCCTTCATATGGAAAACTGTTTAATACCCATTTAACAGGCTGTCTAGCCACTGTAAACCCCCTAGCCCCCTTCCTGAGTCTCCCACTGGCAAGTAAGAGTGAAATAATATGCTTGAAATAGCCCTAATTCTTCTCCTCAGTGCAGTAGTTGTTTTTCTAATAAGCAATTAAAAAAAAAAAAGTAAAAAACCTAGCAGCTATATCTGAATGACATCTAATAGGTTTCCTTAACAGTCTCACTGCCCCATTCCCCTCACTTTTTGTGTGTGTGTATTATTTCCTCATATGTACATTTGCACCATTAGTAATGAGTAGCAGCAGAAACAAAAAAGTTTCCATTTTAAGTCAGAAGCTTGCTAGCAAATCACATTTATGCCAAACTACTTCTATACCAAAAAAAGTCCAAGTCACAAGTTTATCTTTGGTTGTAAAGACAGGGCTTGGCACCAGGGCCACAATTCCTACACAATTTCTATCTACAAAGAAGTTTGAAAGAAGGAAATTGGTAGATACCATGGTTTTCCCAGAACAGCCAAGGTGGGTTTGGGTTCATTTCTTTTTTTTTGTATTGTGTTTTTCTTGTTATTGTTTTCGAGTGTCAGAATTTTGACTCCAGAGCAAAATGGCAGAACAAGCAACAGCTGGGCAAGATGCAAGTCTTTGCACTAACAGTGAGAAGAGTTTTAACATCCTTTCAGTCAGGTCATTGCACAAGAACAACTTATCCTTATGCACTTTGTGCCTGCAACATTCAAAACCAAAGATAATATGATTTGTTTTCTATATAAAAAAAAAATTAAAAAACATCCATCCATCAGTTCTACAGTTTCTCTAGACTAATCATCATCACCTTCCAGTGGCTTAAGGAAAAGGCCAGGCAGGTTCAACTGAGAGACACAAAGGACCATTACAGTCTGCACAAACTCCCATTGATGCTTAAGCCATTTCATTTTCCAGGAGGAAAGAGACACATATAGAAAGGGACAATAAACAAAAACAGAGTAATGTCAACAATCCACATCATTATACTTAATTGCCACAGGGCAACCTTTTGCGTAGAGCTGTGTAGGATTCAGGGCTTTTCATTCCTGCAACAGGTAAACTCCTTTATTCCATCACAGCAATACGTAGACAACAGAAGAAAACTTTCACACACACTCTATTTATAGCATTATTTAAGTCCTTGTTTTGAATGAATCAAAAGAAGCTAGCTGAAAGGCTAATCTTAGAGACAGAGCCTGTCCCACTGCTCCCAGCCTCCTCCTGATTCCCCATCTCTGTAGAAATCACCCAAGAGACTGCTGCTTCCCTCTTCTCTCACACAGGAGGGGCTCAGTTCTGAAGGCTGCCCAGGCTCCATTCCTCCTGCCTTCCTGACTTGCCAAGGATAGGGTAGAGCAACGGGGGGGGAAGAGGCAGCCTTCTTGCCAGCTCCTTGCCATTGCATTCGTGCAACAGACCACAGCCACAGCCCAAAGCCCAGTGATCAAAATAAACATTGCACTCCTCACTTGGCTGCCAGAGTGAACTCTCAGAAGGGGAGAAATGAGAAAGATGAGAAAAAGAGAGGAAAGTATGAAGAAAAAATATGTTCAGATGAAGTTTCCTCTTTTATTTTTTGATGCTTCGCCATAAGGCTCACTTCTGTATCCCATCGTTTTTTTGCTCTCAGGAAGTGCCTACATGTCAGGAGCTACAGCTTTCAGGAAGGAGCTCAGACTTACTTTCCTTAGCAACAAACAATATGCTCATCCCTCACTCTTTTTCTACATCATACGTCGTGGCATGGCCCTGACATTACAGCAGTCTCAACACACCATATGCGCTGTTATACACGACACAGCTCACACACTGTAACCACAAAGATTCTAAAGATATGAGAGAGGGGCCTCTTCTGAAAAATTGCTATAAATGACCAAAAAAAAAAAAAATAAATAAATCTATCTTTGGAAAAAGCAAGTTGATACACCATGAGGTAAGTTATCCAAGACCACAAATATACCCAATCAGCTCCAATTGTGCAATACTTCTGGTGGAATTTCTCTAAATGCAATCACTGGGTAACTAACAAAACAGTAGGAAAGTGAAATATTGTGCACAAGGGTAGTTTATTAAAAAAATCTGCAATCAGTTGTTACACGTTTGTTCAACACTTCTGTAATGTGATCGTGGTACTATGTAACCACTTTTTGAGGGGCCTGCAGTTTACCTTACAAAAATTTCACTGGGACAGCTTTCCCCACTGCCAATCTTTCACTGTAAGTGCTCTTTGCTTACCCCCAGAGATCAAAGAGATGTTTTTGTGGTTTGCTGTTACATTCACATTCCTGCTCCCTCCCCTCTTCCTTCCTTCCTCATGCTTCCCTTGCTCAAGGCATCACACAGCAGCCTCAGGCATGAATCACACACACACATAGGGGCATCAAACACAAAAAAAAGTCTCAAAAAACACACCAAAAATAGTGGAATATCCTCCCATTAGGCCAGCTGGGGGGAAAGTTTTACCAAACTCCTTAAGAGAAATGAATTACAGCTCTTTTCCTGGCACGTAATTAGATAATGGTCAACTGAGAGCTTGGTTCAAGACCAGCTACAGCCAATCATGAAAGACCTCAACTATTGCTTGTTTTCTTTCCATCCTACCGCTGAAAACAGACTTGCACACTTAGATATTTCCTCACAAGCATTTGTTCTCCATGCCTTAACACACAGATGTTTTCTGATCTATTTTACCCAGGAGGTTAGCCAGTCAAAGGTTGACTTACCTTAGCAAAACCTGAATCGATATTTATCTTCCTTCTCAAAAAGGTTGAACGACTCCTTGAAAGGCATGATTAAATATTACTCCTGAACAACTCCATAAATAACTCTCGCAAACAGTGCATTGAATCCTCCAACTTGCCAGCTATTCCAGTGGGACTCAGCTACATGAGATGTTCAGGACTTCTCCAGAGGACGAACATCATCTCCACTGTGAATATTCACAACTACACATTTCTAATTCAATGCCATAAACAAATCTATTATATAACACTTCAATTTGTTGTCAAAGTAAACAGCCCTGTCAAGACCTTTCCGTGTCAAAATATTTATGCAAAAATAATTTTGAGGAAGAAAACAAAGGAACAGAGTTCAGAGCGAATGGTTAAAAATACACTTTCCTAGATTTTTTAAAATTATTTTTTCAGTTTTGTATAAAAATACCAGAAAACTACTCTCTATATGAAGGCAAGGACAAATGACTCAATGTATTATGAATAAATCAGCACTCGAGTGCATATAAAGATCACCTCTCAGTCTGAGTATAGAATATTTGACGTGAAGAGACGTGTTGAGAATGCACTGTCACTTCCACAGGAAGTCCCCCAGTTCCTCTTGCAGAATTTTTCATTACAAAGCACACGTGGATGGCATTGTCCTGCTTTTCAGCTTGCTTAAAACCATTTACAGTTTGTGATTGCTTCGCTGTTAATAGAGTACACAATACAAGAGCACTGCCAAAACAGTAATTTTGGTGGGACAGAAAATATCTTGATTACAAACATATGAGTTCAAGAAAAAAATGCCATCAAGGGACAGGTCTATTTTCCTAAAGGAACATCTGTTTCTAACACTTCCCATGAAAATAACAACAATAAATCCTAAGTCCAAACCAGAACCTGTCTTCAAACACTGCTCAATAAAAGCCTATGATCCCTGGAACAGGATTCTCTTTAAAACCTCCAGCAACCCATAGGCTTGAAGAGAGTCATTTCCTCTGCATACAGTGCAGCTCTTCAGAACTGCAGCCATTTGGCAGCGTGCTTACACAGCCACAAAAGGATGGGAATTAGCCATGTCAGCATCTTCTGCGGCTGCAGAACACAGCTCAGTCCCTCACCCTGCCAAAAATCAGTTGTAAAAGGCAGCGTGACAGCCTGGAGGAAGGCAATCCTCGCCAGCTGATGCTGGCTGGAGCCAACCCTACCAGCAGCACAGTGAGCACCAGCACGCACCAGCTGAGGAGCTACCTGCGAAGGGGATGGGTGAAGCCTGATTCCAGAATCAATAAAAACACCCCCAGGATGCTGAGAACATCTGGTTCAGTTCAGTTAGCTGATTCAATAGGCGTGGCTGTAACATTCTGGCCACACAAGATAGCAACAGGTTATTGAGGACTTGAATACCAAGAATGGGAAATTCCATTACCTTTGGAGGTGAAGAAGAAGCCTATGTGTTCTCACACAAAACCAACAATCAGAGTAGCAAAATCTAAACAGACTTCAAACCTTGATTGATAACGGGAGGTAGAAAGCAGGCAAAAGGGGATTTTTTCCTTCTCTTCAGTGCATCCCAACTATCACTGCTGCACACAGACCCCTTGGTGCTACATGGAATGTGCAGCTTGATAGAGAAATGCTGAGGCACAAAATCCATTCATCAATAATTCACACAGTGTTCTGTCAAACTTTGGGGGTCAGGAGCAGTGGCTTGCCTTGAGTTTCCAGTGCTTGTGCTGGTAATAACTTGAAGGATGTCAAATCTGTTCTTACTTGTTCTTCTCAACTTCTTCCTTTACACATACCGAAACGACAAAAGAGTTCTGTAACATACGTGTAGAAATGATGAAGGCTTACAGCTGTCACCTAAATATTTTTACTGAAACTATAATTAACTGTTTCTAAGAGCTTGGCTTTACTACAAAGTTGGTCAGAGAATAAGAATATTAAATTTCCTCTGTTATCAATCAACGATTTCTGTTCAAACTCTGCAAAGTGTACCTTTGAGGCATCCTCTCTTCTTACTGCTGTTTTGCTCAAGGGAAAAAATGAAGGATTTTTCCTATGTTACACACCATTACACAACACAGATTAAGCTGCACGCTTATACAGTACTAAATGCACCATTCTGCTAATCTACACAGATAACTAAGCTTAATTACATTAATAATTGCTGTGGTTTAGTATGGTGCCAGAATTCACCTCTTAGCTTGTTAGACCGACAATTTAATTAGTAGCAGTGAATACAACCTCAAATGAGAGATATTATCTACAGAGTTATTTAAGGAGTTTTGCTGTTGTTTCTGTACCACCTAAACTAAGATGCTTTTGCTGCACTGTTTTATACACAGTTGGAGATGTGGCATAAGGAAGGAATATAGAGGAAATATAGAAATTTAAGTGCCAGCATTCAAGAGATCTGGGAGAAGCTTATTTGTTTTTTTTTTTTTAATCTCATTTTGCACTGAACCCCCATTAGCCATTACACCTCAGATAGGCTCAACCCACAGCCTTCCATTTACCCACACACCCTCTCCTCAAGCTTTGTTTCCAACAAAGGACAGGTGGATGTCTGTCACGTTCTTTCCTCTCTAACAAAACCAAACCTCTTCAATTCATCGAACAGCTAAATCCTTTCTCTCAGAAATGAAGGTGACAACGCACATGTGTTTTTCTCTTGCAACCAACACTACCTTAAGCCTGAGCAAGCCCTGTTTTTAGCCAAGTGGTAATAACTGAACTCCTCTATGTTTATTTTAACTATATTAGTCATATTCCATTAATGTGGAATAGAGCCAAGGAAACAGTGAAGTTCTTTAATCTCATCAGCCATCCCGTGTTTTAGCTTTATCCCTAATGTAACTTTCAGGCCTATGAACAGCTTATAAATCTTCCAAGTTAAAAGATATCTGTTCAAATTGTTTACCAAACATCCTCATGGTACTACATCATGCGTACAAATGTTCGCAGTTTTGCAGAGTGAATAGTCTGAAGAATCAATAAAGTGTTCCACCATGAGGCTTAATTAACTCTCTCTAGGAGCTGCGCTTAACAACATCCATGCATCAGGAACACGAGTTACTGAACTGAAAACCAGCCTTAAGTGCTCACACTAAAGTGTATCAAAAGGTGAATTACAACAAAGCACAGAAATCGTATTTTAGGTATGAAAGAAAATAGATTAGGAAGAGTATGCTATGTCAAGGCATGTTTAAAAAGAAAACTTATTGGAAAACAAATGTTATACAAAGCACAGGAAGCTCTTCAGTCGTGTAAGCAACACATGCCAGATCCAGATCCTCAGTATCTCTCCTGTAAACACACTTGATTCTCATAGCGATATCTCAGTTTATTTCTCAAAGTGAATGAGACTTAATAAGAAATAAAGTGAAGCAAGAGAAATGCTCCTTGCCAGCAGAACAGATGTGATGCCCAGCTATGCCAGCATCACGTTAGCTAGCATTACTCCAAGTGGCTATTCAGTTCTTCATTGGCATTACTATATGTCTGACAGCAGAAAATTAACAGAAAACAGCCTGGAGCACACACATGGCAAGAAGTCATCTTAAGCAGAGGCATGCTCAGCAAGCTGGCATCTTGCTCTGCCTCAGCTGCAAGTGGTATGCAATTTTTGGGAACACTTTAAAGACAGTATGCAACTTGCACAATGATCCTTGGGGAATAGAGCTCTTGCACTTTTTGCATCAATTCCCACAACCTGTGCAATAAAGCTATCTGGATTGCTAAATAGAATAGCAACCACAGCATGGAACAGCTGGAAGGTTGCAGGTCCTGCTTGACATTTTACATTTCAAGATAGTGATCCATGGCTTTATATGCTAATGGCCATTTCCTCATTGCCAAAGACACAAATAGGGCATCACTCAACAACCTCATCAGCTGTGATTACAGGAGAATATCTCAAAAGGAATGTATTAGCATCAAGAAAATGTTTTCTTTGACAGTTAGTATTGAAAGTAGCCTCCTTCTTTTCACATTTTGATTGAACAATACATTATTTCTTAGTAGTGAATTTTTAATACTAATATTTGAGGTTCCAGAGAAATCCCATTTTCAAAAATACAGGTCAGTTTGCTCTGAAATAATCTTTTAATATATTACCAAAGCTAGACAAAAGCTAACCCATGAATCAATAAATTTCACTTTGATATGTATTCCATGCAATTTGCCCGATGCCAACAGTGCTTTCTGAAAAAAAGTGGTAATGCGTAAGCACAGTCACCATCCACTTTCTTATAGCCTTGTATCTGGGATATGCTCTGAGTAGATCAGGGCTGTTAAACACCCAGCTATGGGTGCTGAACCAGTCCCTTAGTAACAAAAGCTCACCTCAACCAAAACAGATTCAAGTTAAAAGGAGACAAAAATTCAAGCCTATGTGTATATTCACAGTTGATCCTGCTTCACTTTCCTAATTTATTTAAAAGCTGCATGTTGGATGTTCTTGAACTCCAGAGTCACAAATCCTTTTTCATATTAAATCTAGATTTTGCATCATTATAGATCTTAAACGTATTTACCAACATACAATATTACAGAGGTTTCTCTGCACTGCTCTGTACAACATCACTTCCTAAAATGATTAGGAAAAAGGCAGTATAAAACTCAGGTTAAGCAGATACAATTCCCATTTAATTAAATGGATTTCTTCTCTTGCACAAACTAAGATTTGCCTGTGCTTTTTAGGTAGGCTTTCCACAACCTACAGTGTTGTGTATGAATACCTCTGTTTTAAGCATGCCATCAAGGACACTGGGTTAAATAAATCCAACAAAACGCTAATTAACATGTTTTCATTACTTGTGTCTTGACAACAAAAACAGGATCAGCTACTGCTTACTGCACTTTGTAGATTTCGTAGACACCATCACTTTGACACTCATCCCTTCATCCCATTACAACATAGCAGGGCTCAGGTATATGCAGGTAGCATACAGCTGTGGGTATTGAAGCATTAATGCATTGACAAAAGCTGTATTCAAGTGCTTCTCAATAAAGGCAGGGCAAAGAGATAATTTGGACTGTGTGCTGCTTAATTAGAATTGGCTCTCCCAAGGGAAAGTACAATCCCTGACATGTCACCTGAAGGCAAATTCCAGGATCCTTCTCAAAAGCTCATGGGGGAAATGAGGCACATCCTGTTTACTTTTCAGCTCATTAACAGCTCCACACACAGACACCTCACCAAGTTTGGGGGATTTACGTATTTATGCAATGGAGGTTTTGTAGGTATAGAAATTTTCATGTGCATTCCACTTAACGCCTCTGCTTTTTTAAGTGAATCTTTCTATCCAGGTAGTGTTCTGATTGACATTAGAAAAAGGCTTTAAACCAAAGCAAAAGGATGAATCTACAATGAACAGGTGAACATTATGATACAATATCTTATATCACTTGTGGATACTAGTGACAACAAATGATGAGCTTGTAACAAGAACCCCAGCATTTTAGTTTCTTTTAAAACAACAATCACAATGTCTGAAGCCTTTCCTGAAAAGGCACCTGAGAGACTAGGGTCCTTTAATGTGATTTCATTTAGTACCATACATTTTTAGTTGATTCGATGGTTGCATTCTGTTTTGAACACAACAGTCAGCCCAAATTCAAAAAGGAAAGTGTCTAAGAGAAAGCTGGCTTCTGCGATTACAGAAATAACGTATTCACCATTTCCTTTATTCTGGCAGAAATGAACTGTACCTCTGGAAGCACCCCCTGTTCCTCAGCAATAAGGGCACAGTGCTCTGCAGTCCCACCAGCTCATATATGGGAGCCCTCGGGACAGCACTGCATCGTGGTCACTGGGACAGCTGTGCTCATGTGCAGTGCAGCACTGTGAATAACAACTTTTGTAAACTGCTGAATGAATCCCTTTGCTAATCTGCAACCGTGTAAATTTTTGCTCAAAGCTGCAGAGATGCTTTGCTTTCTCTTCCCATCAAGTTTTATTTTGCTGAGGCTGGTCGCATAGTCACGAGTCTCATCAACAGCTGTTTTTTCTTTTGAGCTTGCTCTGTCATTCTGGGAGCTGAATTTTTGCTGATAAAGTGTAATAGGAGCTGCTTCCTGCTACACCACAGCACAGCAGATGTTGCAGTTGTGGTAGCCCTAAAGCTGAGATCTCTAGCAATCTTCCCTTCATTTACACAAGTGTGCATCATATTTGTTTTCCTACCAGCTTGTGGAAGCAGGCATCAAATGAACATCTTCCATTTTACCTGAGATTGTTTGGGTGAATGGGGCCCCAGAAGGCAGTCGGGTAAGAAAGACAGCATGAACATCACCTTAAAGGAATGGTGACAGGAAGGTGCTGCTTCACCTCCAGCTCAGTGGACACTTCAGGCGATGGTTGTGGAGCCTGTTCCTACAGAGAAGTGGTGACTTCTCTGTAGCCCTAAGCATGACTAATTATCCCAACTGAAAAGTTTCCCCCATATCTAACTTCTTATCTCTTCTTGCTTTCATGTAAGCTCATCATTTCTTGCCCTGTCCCATCCCCAGCAGACGTGAAAAACAGATTATTCTTTTTCTCCAAACAGCAGCTTTTTGCTTACATTTTCTCAGCCTTCTTTGCTTAACCTCTAGACTAAACAAATCAAGTTCTTTCAGTCTGCCTTCGTAACTTGTGTTTTCTTTTACCATCCTTCTCGCTCACCTCTGGGTTTCTCTCCACTCATCACACAGCTTTTGGGCTGGGCAGTGTCCAGGGCTGGATATGCAGCCTAGATGACTTGTGAACTGCTGAGCAAAAGCCTCTCCTCTTGTATTTAACAGGCAATATTTCAATTCTCTTTTATATACTCTGCACTGGTGTATATTGATTTTGACACTGGAAATGGTTTGACTTAAAGGAAACAAGTAAAAAATAAAAGACCTCAAAGCAAAAGCTTCCTTTATATAAGGAAAATACCTGCTGGACCCACAGCAGCTGGCTAGCCAGAGTGGACACATCTACACACGCAAGCAGAGGAACAGCAAATGCCATCACAATAGTGGCATACTAATTCCCATCTGGGAACACTATAGCAGTCAGTGGGAGATCGAGACATGAATCGCTGAAATAGAAGTACCTATTGAACAGCATGGTACAATTCAGTCAGCCAGAGACTTTAATTTGAGAGACAAATTCTCAAAATGAAATACCCAGGCCAGAATAAGCAGACATCTCAATCTGAACACCATGAGAGAAACTCTGCTTTTGACTGCTTAATGCTATTTTAGTCACTTCAGGGACAAGCCCCTCAGCTCAGTTTGTACTGACATACAAGGTCAGAGGGGACTAAGCAGGTACATGAGATGCTCATTGTTTTAGTGTCATTTGCATCAGCATTGATGCCCCCTGAGGAAAAAAAAGATGTATAGCAGTATGTTTTTAGTGTATTCCGAGTCATGAACTAGACGATGGAAAGGACTGCGTAATTCCATCCTGAGACAGAAAAGGAAACCAGACCAGGTGATGAGAAGAAATTTATACAGTGTATTTCAAAGTCTGAAATGACATCTTCACATCTGATTAAAGTGATCCGAAAGGGGAGAAAATTGCACCTTACCCTTCAACATGTAGAGCCAGCTAAGGCAGATATCTTCAGCAGACACTCCAGAGATATTTGGGTTCCTATTTATGGATCATCCATTTCCTCAGCTCTCTTTTTGTGTTCACCACTCCTGTATTACACTTTTTCACGTGAACCCCTTACCTTGGGACTTAAAAGCAAGGCTGCAGTTCTGTCACCGATACATTTTCTGTATACTTTCTCAAACCACAACATGACTAAGCCTCTTGCAATCATTTACTGTTAAGAGAAATCATTTCCCTTTATAGTCAAGGAAACAAAGCAAGAATTATTCATCTGCTCTCACATGCCAGCATAGTGTTTCAGTAAGTTTTCCATCTACAGGAATCAGAAATGGAGATTCTTTGAAAATTTACTATCAAAACCTCCATCCTACTACAATAAAGCTAAGCAAACGTTCCACAAGACGTTGCTACTGCTTTTGAAAAAAAATATTTTACAAAAAGAAGTCAGATACTTAACACATCATCCCAACGCTTCTACTGAAGCATCTTCTCTTATAGAAAACAAACAATTACGTAAATGTGAGGATAAACTAAGAAGTCGTTAATCTGAAGGTTCATCAGCTAACAAAGACAACACAAATGTTACGAGATTTGTAGTTCATCATTCAGAAGGTATTTCTGCTAACACCATGCATTTCTGTAGATCAAGACTGCAATCCACTCACTGCAAAGCAACCGGTCTGGTTTTGCTGGTGCAGGAGCAGCTCACTTAGAACAGACTACAATTTCCTGTCTTCCCTACTTTTCAACCTTGGGAATTGTGAGTCAGCAGAGGCTGAAGGGCTGATGTGTCCAAAGCAAGTGTGAGCACTCAGTGGGGTGTTCCCAGCTGTGCCCGTTGTCCTTGTAAGTGATATCTTTTCAATATCTAAAGGGTGGGGGTCTATAAGGAAGAAGGGAACAGACTATCAGGATGTGTTGGGATAGGACAAGGGGAAATAGTTCGAAACTAAAAGAGGAGAGATTTAGACTGAATATAAGGAAGAAGTTTTTTTTACAGTAACGGTGGTGAGGCACTGGCACAGGTTGTTCGGAGAGGTGGTGGGTGCCTCATCCCTGCAGGCACTGCAGGTCAGGCTGGACAGGGCTCTGAGCACCTGATCATCTTCAGGTGTTCTTGTTCAGTGCAGGGCAGTTGGACCAGATGGCCTTGAATGGTCCCTTCCAACTCAAATGATCCTATGATAATATGATTCTAAGATCTTTCATTAAGACACTGCAGCAAAAATTACCTTCTCCTGCTAGAATAGGCTGCTACTACAGTAATTTCCAAATAAGATAATGAGTTCTAACTCATCACTGACATTAAAACCCATGTCTAATTAGAGCAGACAGACTAGCACACTTCTACAAAATGGGATGAAAGCAATCCTTCGAAAGCAAGGCCTTTCCGAGCTCACTTGCACTCAGCTTCCAGGGAACAGCAAAGAGGGGTTGCACATCAGCTGCTATGCTTTGCCATGCCAAGAGAGTTCTGCATTGAACACACCACAGTTTTGCTGTACACAAGTTAAAAAAAAAAAAAAAAAGCTTTAGTTTGTGCATGGCCTCAGGTTCTTTCTTATCTTAAACAAACACTAAAAGTTTTAGGAAAGTTCCAGAAGGGCCTTTTTATTTTCTCCTTTTGAAATGGATAATGCTTCTTCTATTTATTACAAACCCTTTAAAAACACAATGAAAAATAAGATCAAGAATATCAAATCATCTTGGTCAGACTTGTCAAGGGTAGATTTGCAGAGATACAAAACCTCCAACTAAGCATTAAAGGGCTGTACCTTGGCTGCAACAGATCCTGCACACAGGTTAGGTAAGGAATTTAGCTGGGACAGCAATCAGTGCTAGCTGCAGGCTTCTCCATTTCCAAGCTACCCTACACTTTCTTAAAGCAGTTCTGCAGAGCAGAGCTTGATACTTTTGCCAGCAAATGAGTTACTGTTGGTGCCGGCAAGAGGAATCCCTGCCAGCTGCTCCAGTTCTCCAGCAGGTAAAGGCAGCAGTGGGCCCGAGCCAGGAGGGACAGCCCACATGTAAGAGGATCTCAGATCATCCTGACCTACATTCCAATTTTTTTTAATTATTATTTTTTATTAAATTAATGAACCACGTTTATTCCTGGCATTAAATAATTCACTTGAAATTCATTGGGATCACCACCAGACATTAATTTGAATAAAAAGAAGTAAATTTCAGCTTTTAAATACTGAGGATAAAAGAGTTAAATTCCGAGATCACACCCACATGGAGACCTGTCAGCCCTAGCTGAGTTTGCACAGCAGGGAAGAGGAACAAGTGCTTGTGGAGGCGCCGCCAACCGCACGGCTGACGCCCAAGAAATGACAAGTTTCTGAACATTGATTCTGCTCAGGTCTGCTGTGCTCTTCAGTCTTCTTCCTCACTTTCAATGGCACTTAACATTTTATCTTAGGCTAAACAACAATAATAAGAAAACCACACCTGTTCTAACTCTTATTTAGGGTCAGTGGTTTCAGTTATTATAAATGCAAGAATCCAAGCAGAGGTGATGGCAACCAGCACAATGAGGCAGGTGCTGAGCAAGTTTTCTGTCATAGGCAGCTCTGCCAGCATATATCTGGCCTGCAGCACCCTTGCTATTTCTGTCCTGGATATCTCTGGAGGAATGACTGCCAAGTGAAAATCACTGTACCAATTTGTGGGCTGGTTTTGTGATGCGCATAAATGAGTTCTTGGATAGTTCACATTCATATTGACTCGTGATTTAAGTGCAAATTTAAATTCTGGTATGTCTAAAGGGGAAAGGTTTGCACATTGCTATGCAAGTCTGCCAGCTGGCTTCTGCTGTGACTTTGTTCCTTTGCTTTTAGAACTAAAACATGAGGCTTAAAACAGTTGTTTTAATATTTAGCACTGTAGAAGGTCATGTTCATACCAGAGCCCTGGAGAAAAGAGCTCTTGGGTAACGAGGAGAATGTCAGCATGCATAGGACACACCAGCTGCATTATTTCTACAACTTACCTTGCACTGTAACTATAAGGCTTTGTCAAGGACTGATAAAGAACAACAAACTGGAAATGAGAATAAACATCAGATTGATATACATGTATTCTTTGATAAAGCAAAGACATGGGCTAGGCTGTAGTGATCTCTTCTGGCTTTAAAACACAAAAGTGATATTAAGGTGCAAATTTCAGCTCCACATGCCAAACACATGACACATGTACTGTTTCAAGGCATTAGCTGAGCCCCTAGATACTAGGCAACGCTTATCTTACACTTGATGTATTGTATTCTTGTCTCCTAAATCTACTCTTATTTTCCTTCCTTAATAGTCTGCCCTTTACTGTTCAAAATTGCTCATTCTTTTTTCTCTGGCAGCCTCAGACCCCAGTCACTATATTTATTTTAATGTAGCTTTGTGATCATCAAAAGTAGATGGACAATTCTTCAATGCTGACATGAACACACGTCACACTGCCTACCATGTTACAATAGAGCCCAACAAATTATCCAAAATAGCCCCACTTTTTCCTATCAAGCTGAATTAACAGATACCTATCTTAGAATCATTAAGGATGGAAAAGACCACTAAGACCACTAAGCCATCAACACATCAGCACCCATGATACAAAGAAGCAAACATGGCAGGATAAAATAGCAGCCAGTTGAACTGCCACTTGATATATTTCAAGATGGTGTGTAAGATATTCAAAGGTTTTAAAATTAAAGGCACTAATTTCAAAGTGCATTTAATTATTTACTGTGTATGTTGTGACTCCTCAACCTGGTGCCTGGCACGCAGCTCCTGTACTCTTGGTAATCCATCTGCCAGAGTCCTGTCCTCCTCTTATTTGAGAAAGGGAGAAGCTGGGATGAAAAGACTCCACTTGGGCCATGTTCTGAGTCATTCAGTGGGCTTATTGCTTCCAAAAACTTCTGTTAGTTGCCAGAAACAAGAAGTCAAACTATTCTCTGCTATGATAAATCTTGATTCTGGTTTATTGAAAGAAAGAGTCTACTAAATAAGGTTGATTTTTTTCTCAAACTTCCACTTGCACACAGTGCACCAAATTATGGTGACGAGAGCCATCTTGTTTTGGGATGTGTTGACATAAATATCTATACACTTGCTTAGTAAAGAAAACCTTGCCCTTACTGTTGTCCTAAGCATTATAAATGGCATATTTTCCTCTAACCAGCTGTTAAATTTCTTCTTCCCCTCCAATAAACAAAATCTTTGCTATGCTTTCATATTATACTTTTACAGTCATGTCAAACAAAGTTCATATCACAAAGACCTTGCAATTCAAATGCACCACATAAGGCACAGCAAGGTAATAAAACAAGTGGAGGAGGAGGGCATGATGAAATATGATAATGCAACAAGAGTGGTCTAAGAAAGGTTTGGAAAAGGGTTGGAAAGAAATACTACACTCAAGTCTCTGTTGCTTTCAGCTGCAGTGGCTATTTCTGATTTGTTCCACTATGCAAACAAATGCTGAAAAAGCCACGTTATTAAAAACACAGATGTGTGGAAGGGACTTAATTCCTCCCAAATATGTCAGTGTAGTCTCAACTATGCCATCTTTCTCACAGTTATCAAGAAGGCTGGCTGCCCAGCATCCAAGCAGCAATGGCTTCTGCTCTACACACGGAGAAGAAACATGACAATTATACTGAGATAATTTGTGTTTATCCAGAAACTTGATAAATGTAACTGATCACTTGAAAATGTAAAATATATTCACCAACAAGAAGGAGAGTTAGTTCTGCACTGGCTCAGTATATCCAGAGTACAGTTACTTTGCCTCCAGACTTACACCACCCCACACCAGTTGAAAAAACAGGACTGGGATTTTAAGTATCTTCTCCACATAAGCACAGAACATCCTTACTTACAAAGCCATTTAATTTGCAAGATACTGCAACACCTTCTCCAGGCACAGAAATGCTAAACACAACAAATTTACTTTTTGAAAGTAAATACTTTTTGAAAGTTAATACTTCAGTAGTGCAGCACTTTTTGTAGCTAATTGGTTTATACTTGGAAACACAAGTAGATGGTTCAGACTGCATGTAGACACCACAGAGAGATCTGTAAGTACAAAGACTTACATACAGCTTCAGGTTGCAAGAGCTTCATCAAGCTGTTAAAGACAGCCCTGATTTAAAAACCCTGCCTGACGTTGAGGAGCAGAACCTTCAGTTACCAGCTGAATGCATGAGGTGTAATGGCATCCAGCGAAACCCAAGTCTTAGTGAAACCTAACACAAGTAGGAAGAAATACTTCAGTTCAGTTTGGTGCTTTTCTCTCCCTTTTGCAAATAACTGGTGAGTCAAATGAGCCAACACACCTAGCCAGGGAATGACCTAAAGCCCAAAGGCAACCAGAGTTACTAAAAATTACTAGTAGGAAAAACCCTTAAGTCCTTAAAAAGGTGAGAACTGTTTTTAACATCCCATGTTAAAATATACATCTGCCTCCATTAGTTAGGAATCAAAAAATTTTCTCTTTCCTTTTTTTCCCCTCATCTGATACACACTTTCTTCTCCTGCCATTCACAAACATAACCACAGCAGCACCCAGCACGACACATTGCACTCTCCCTTCCTTCAAAGCATAGCAAAAATCAGATTTATTGAATACCAAACAAAGCAGCATTTCAGATGTCAAATATCCTCATGCTAAAATACATATAACCCTGACAAACTAATTGTTTTTCTGCGGCACTGTGACCTAGTCAAAGCCTGGACCTGCTCTGAAGCCCTGATCAGGGGGTTGACAGCAGGAGTGATGGATGGCAAAGGCAGCCACATGCTCTGGCTGAGCAGGCTCCATGTACCGTCCATCCATCACTCTGACAGCTTCAGAAATTCTGTACAAATTTATCTACAGGGTGCTAAGAAGGCAGAAGGCACAGCATATATCCCTCTGGCTGAAGGGGTAGATAACCAGAAAGGAAGGTTAGGCCATTTAGTTTTCCAGAAGTAAATTGGTAAATCCCATTTGGCTCCATCGTAATGCAAGTGAGAATACACCAGTAAGAAATGCCATGGCATTATAACTGTGCAAATGATAAATAATGATAATGATGTAATAAAAGAATTTAAAAAAATACAAACAGCTGTTGGAAAAAGATTTTTCCCCTCCCTATTTTTATTTAAAGAAAAGAGAGCAAGGGAAGACTAACAATTTAAGTAGAGCCTGGTCACTACATGTGCCAAAAAGAGTGAAAAGATGAAAAGTCTTTTCATAATTGAGTTTTTCAGTACTGACTGCTGGAGCTTTAAATCAGGACTTCACTGACACAACGATGTAACAATTTTTCAAGCCATAGGTAAATAGATACTCCACATTATTTTGCTGAGAGTGATGACAATATTCTCTTCTGCCTGTACACTCTTCTCCAAGCTGACACAGCATGTGCTTGCATCGTATCTGTCACACTGCTCTCGTTAATGCAATCCACCAGAATAAACCTTGCTTCATCTAGTAGTAATGCATCATTACGTTCACTATCTCAGGATCTAACCAGAACTGACACTTCTTTTTTATACAATGGGAGGGAAAGCAGTTTGGCTGCGGCAGCAAAAAAAAAATGCATTTTAGTAATAAGATGTAGTCAAGACAGAGTTAAGCAGAAATTCATATCCCTCAAATAAATCTTTTTATTGGTTCTGCCTTTTACTTTTTCTGTCTGGAAGGAAACAGCCCAACTACACAAGATGTGACACTGAGTATTTAGATTGAGAACTTCCTGCAGGTGATACAGTGCTTTTCTATAGCTTTGAAGATTAGAGAATTGAATACACACATTAAGCAAACACCGCCTGTCAAACTTTCAAATACTCCCCTGCAATAAGAGAGAGAACTATAATTGCCAGAACTGCTTTGTGTGCTTTGTTTTGTAAATGAACATCCTGTTTTAATCAATCAACACTCCTCTTTAATTAGTAAATTTGTGATCTGAACAACACCTCTTACTTTATTTTAATAAACTCCTGTGGTGTCTGGTACCACGTTTATATGCTCTGCAACATCAATAAGGGTGTTCTCAGAATTACCAGATCATTTTATTGTTATACAAACACTGACTTCCAAGTTAGCTCCTCTAGATACAGTGTTATGTTGCCCCTAAACATTTGCTTTTAATCAGACATATCAAGAAAAAAAATTAATTGTTGTCATCCCCCCTACCTCTTCAGTTCTGCAGTGTATAGGTCGAATTCTTTTACACGCATTTGTTCCCTCCACCGTTCAAGAACACAGGCCATGCTTAGTGCATGCTCATACAGCCACAACTCACACCCAAAAACAGCCAAATTTTCACTGGCTGCAGGCTCAGGAGCAGAAATAGTGATCACTGCAGCACTATGGCAGCTGTAACGATGGCACACCCACCTAGAATCAAGGAATTGGTTTCACAACTGAGTACTTATGTAGCTCCTGAGCTCATAACATAGAGACTATATGAGAGTGAAAACCTTTCACCTGGCTAATTGATGGCTCCTGAGAGCCACTGGTTGCTACTTAGATAAGTTAAGTCAAGAAATTAAAAAAAAAAACAAAAAACTGAACAGAATTTAATTTACCCAAAGTAGTTCAGGTCCTCTTTAGAAGCACAATTAGCATTTCTACCCAAGCTCCCAAACAGCTCCAACCCCACGATTTTACTTTTGTAATTTCCCCTGGATAAGAAAGTAGTAAATCAAAACATTATTAAGGCAACCTTATTAAAATTCTCTAAGCCTTTCTGGGTCAAACTTCATTTAGTTGGACTATTTCATTTCCATTCTTAAGTTCAGTGTTATTATTCAAAATAATCCTTGCTATTATATTAATAACACCAAAGAAGTCACGCCATGCAAAAAGCATTCGGTTTAAGAAGAGGTTTTGACCATGAAGAAGGGCAATCAAAGAAGTGCAGGGGCGTTCAAGAGACAGTGTAAAGAATAGACGTCTCTTTGATAATGGTTAAAACTGTCTACTCCAGATCACAATGCTGGTGTTGTTCGTGCTTGGCTGACCATATGGAAATTAAGCTTTTCCCCTGTTCTTCACTGCTGCTTTCCCAATGTTGCCTTCTGAGCCATTTAATTACACTCTGTCATAAAATGAGGCGCCGGGTCCAACAGGAACAAGGATCACCTAAGTGCTATTGTAATCACCGGCATGCTTGTATGGGCAATGGAGGTGAAAACCTTTACACTTCAGAAAGAGAAGAAAATGCATTTCATCGGTCACAACACAATGCCCCTCCTAAGCCTAAACAATTGCAAATGTACAGGCTCTGGGACACCGCCATAGCCACAATAAGGCCATTCATGTAGACTTTGCTGAGGCAAGTTAGGGCAAAAGGGTCAGAGGGCTATGAACTTTGATCTATGGTTTCAGATTTGGCAGGCCTTAAAAAACCTCCTGCTTCAGTAAGTTTCTTGATTAAGCTAATAAGAATTACACAAGAAGTGCTGTGATCTTAGCACTGCATCGGATTAGCTGCCTAGACGGTGTTCTGTGAAGCCTAAAAATCTCATCAAGAACATAATGAGAAATAGACTATGGAAATGTTGAGAAAAAAGGTCTCGAGTTTGTGTTTTAATTACGCAGGCAAAGGTTTGAAATGAAAGTTACCTGAGAGCAGCGGCTTCTGTAGAAGCGGAGGACAATTTGTCTGTGGAAACACTTCTTAACTGAGCAAAACACAAATTGCAAATAAAAAGCTCAGAAGTGTTTTTCAAGATGAACCCTCAGTAATACAGAAACAATTTGGCTTTTGCCATCTTCCATATAATAGCATATGGCACTTAAATTTATGTAAGTTCCACAGATTAGTTCAACAAAAGAATGCCATCATAAGCATCAGGAATATCCACCCTTATCTAATTAAAACCATGTCAAAGAAGTGCAAAAGTCTTTCTTGTTGCAAAAGCTTACCAATTAATTCCTGAATTGGGCCATTAGAGTATTAAGAATTTTGTCTATTTAATTAGCTATCACTGTGCTAGACCTTTTTAGATCATATTACTGTATAATTTATCAAATTAATCAAATATTATTCATCCTTGAATTGTCAGGGTTATTCTTTTACCAGGGATATGTTTTGAAAAACATCATTGATAACGAAGAGAAATCCGAGGACCTTCAGCAAGCATACACTCAGGAACATCAAACATTCCATGAAAAGAACTAGATTTTATTATAATCATAAAACTCATACTCCAATATCTTTAGCCCATTATTATTTTTTCTAGTCTGCAGCTGGATCAGATGATCAAGTCTTGGTGTACTGGTTTATAGTTCCTTATACATCACAGAGATGTAAGCCAAGAGCCAGGCTTAGAAGCTGGATAGTAAAAGCTTGATCATTGTGCTTGCCTCTGGTCAAGCACCAGTAAAGGTAGCCATGTCCATGGCTGTACATGGAATGGGAGAAGGAGGAACCTTTAGCTACATGATTGATTAAAAAGCAAAAAACAAAACAAAACAACAACAACAGAATCCAAGAAAATAGCAAACCAACAAGCAGAAAACATCCAGATGACATCTTTGGGTATCACCCAGCTCCACGGTGGGTTGCTGTTCACAAGGACACAAAGCACTCCTATAAAGATAGGGTGCACCATGAGCTGACTGCAGAGCAGTACTAGGCAGCTGCGTTCATCGTTATGCTAAACCTCAGCCACAAGTTTTGATAGGTCTCTTTAGCATCTTGCACTGTATGCTCGCACGTCAACAGCAAAACGTTTCCCAGGAAATATTCCAAAATTATTTCTTTGAGAAGTAAAGTTCATTTGTGGGTCAATGGGGTAATTATGGCAGAATGAGCCTGCCTAGCTCCAACAACACCTTCATATTTCAACAGCACTCCTTCCCATGATTCCCAAGCTACTGATTTCTCCTGTTCGGTATGCTTCTCCTCTCAGGAAAATAGAACAATATAAGAAAACTAATCACTGCTATCAATTAGGAATCATCTCATGGAAGAGGATTATATTCTGAAATTACAAAAGAAAAGACGTTGCACCGTGCTTGCTAACATTCATATTTATATTGCTGACGTGTCTCACTGCCTGGCATCACTTTATCAGCTGCAAAGGATGCTGCAAAAACACACTACAAAGTGCATTTTCCAGCATGCTTATAATTCCTCACTATTGCTGTGTTCTGCAGAGGAGTTTGAAGGAGCATTATACTGTTATACTGTATCTTGTCCATACATCAGGCTGCTGGGAGAACCAGAAGGGAGCTTTTGAAGTTACAGTAAAATAAAACCTGGTGCCAAATCCAACACAGCATGTTGAATCAAGTTGTTGAACTTGCTAGAAAGCCATTTACATATACAAGCTGCACTAATTGCAAGATAATACATTTGTTTATCTTCAATTAGCCAAAACGCACAGCATAAGCTTACATGTCATTTGTGCTGTCTTGCACACATTTTTTTTATTAGTGTTACAAGAACATTTTTCCAATCAAGCATGTTAACAGCAAAATTAAAATCTAACACGAGTAAATCCTTTAATGCCAATAGAGAAGAAAGGAAGCATTAATAGTAAAAAAAACCACAACACAGAAACAGAAAGCAATGGTCAGTGCAAACAGCTACAGGCACAGGAGCAGCGTGGTGGCCCTGCATTACAGTATTCTTCTGTCACTTGCACAGATTACGTATACGTTTTAAAATTCAGAGCCTCCTTCTTGAAAAGCTTAGGCTATTTTCCTGCTATCACCTATCTGAACATGCTTGCTTACACTCCCTACCACACAGCAGCAAAAGCCACTTACAAAGGTTTAACATGATTTAGCTGTAAAAAAAGACACTCTGGTGAAGATGTTAAACTAGAAATGCAGACCAGAATCCTTTCCTTCTATCTTGCTGCAGGCATAAGGGAAGCACCCTTTTATAAAATGATGAAGCCTATATTCCCTGGTTTTGCTTCTGTTATGACTGTATTCCCAGATTTATAATTGCTGAACTGTTGACTAAACTGCTTTTGCTTCCGCCTTCACTAGATAGATATCTCAGCCTAATCTTACAGTGCCTTTGTAGAACTGACATGCTGCCAAGCAGCCACGTACATCATCTACAACATCTCCTAAAGAAAGATTGGTCCTCAAATAAGTGAAAATAAGGAACAAACATGCCCAAAGCATCTCAGTGTCCTTATAAGATCAGCGGACACAGATTTCGCACACTGGGTTAAACTCTTGGCTGTGGGCTGTGCCACAAACCCCAAGGCAGATGTGTCAGTCATGAGAACTGGTACGTGGCACCTATTTACCTAGAAACATTAGACAAAGATTAGACAAAGACAGGATTTTGCAAGGATTAAAAAGTCATCTAAATTGTGAGGACTGCACAATGCAACAAGACTTTGATTTATTGCATTATCACCAGGATTTGCTCCTCAGAAGTGTAACTAAATAAAGATGGATATCAGCATGGGCCCGACAAACAGATCTCAAGTAGAAAAACATGCATTTATCAACAACATATCTGAAAATAGTACTCTGTTGGAAAAGAATAATTGTGTCAATTGCAAAGAATGTATAATTCGATTTTCAGCTGCAACAGTTTCCTACTCCATTCATACCTTATTGTGTTATCTCAACCTGGTGAACTTACCAATGAGCTAAAAAAAAAAAAAAAAAAGCTCAGATACAGATAAAAAATACAACATCACTGCTACAAACAAAAGGCAGCAGACCATAGAGACAATCAAAGCAACAGAGACACAATAAGACCAGGGCCCATTTTTGTCAGCTTTCTGGCAAAGGAACAGCATTGGAAATTTCCACCTAATCTATGAAAATTTTGCACACGTCCATTAATGTTAATATATATAAATCAAATAATATCTGATTTATATGAAGTACTGGAATAGGCTGTCCAAAGAGGTGGTGAAGTCTCCTCTGGAAATACTCAAGACTCGTCTGAATGCCTACCTGTGCAACCTCCTGTAGGAAATCTGCTTTAGAAGATGAATTGGACTAGATGATCTCCAGAGCTCCCTTCCAACCCCTGCAATAATGTGATTTATTAGTATTATCACAAATTTATTAGCATTATCACAAAGTGTTCTTTAGGCAAAGCAGACAAATACCCAAGTATAAGCACATAGACACACTCAAAGCAACTTTCTTTTCTGCTGAATTTAAATCAAAGCCAAAGTACCACCACCTGGTGCTGTGCTGGTCAGAGAGACTTTCTAACAGCTGGATTCAAAAGGAGGTTACAACACAGAAGCTTTAGTTTAATTTTACTCAGTGTTAAGAGGTGAAATAAAACAATTCACAAATGCAAGAAGACCAAGAAGGGAGAAAGATCAATACGAAAAGAATTAGCGCATAAGTTTTCAGATAGATGTGCCAGCGTGTTGCTTGGATTTATAGTTATAAAGCAATTATTACTCAGCTCAATAATAATTTATTTAGCTACCATGGCAACTACTGAAATACAAAGCATTCTATTAAAGGCAAGAAGACGGCCTGCAGGAGACAAAGGGAGAAGGCAGCTCACGCACTGGGCAGATAGTGCTCTCTCCCCCTGGATTCCATGTGGAGATGGCAGGGATGGGTTGACAATTGGACTAGGTGATCTTAGTGGTCTTTTCCAACCTTAATGATTCTATGATTCTATAAATACTTGCTATCACACACCACCACTTCAGGATGGCTCAATGTAAAACTGCAGGATGCCAGACCCAAGCAAAGAGCCAATTGTCAGGGTATAGAAGGTTGTATTCTATTAAGAAGATAATTTGATTATAGCATCAGATATTTTTCTGCTGCAATCCTAGGAATATCCCACAACCCTTCCTACCTCAACAACTGCACAGAGCAACGATTAGCACTTATCTCTGAGAAGCAGCGGACAGGTAAGGCCACCAAAAAACTGAAAAGGACAGAGTTAATGCCTAATATCAAAAAGGATAAACTGAGGAGAAGAAAATTATAGACTAGGCAGCTTAGCTGCAGTTTCCTGGAAAAATTCTGGAACAAACAAAGCGTTTGTAGCCACCTGGAATATAACAAGGAGATTACGAGCAGCCGACATGGATTTGTCTAAAGCAAATTACATCAAACCAGTCTAATTTCTTTCTAAAACAAAAGAAAAAGCTCTAAGTTAAGGCATTTAATGCTGCCCTTGTGTCCTCATATGCTAGCAGGGAAGTTTATCAAATTCCTGTATAACAGAGGCAAAACGATGAGTGCAGATTAGCGTCCCACACAAAGGCAAACAAGATACCTGAAGCATAAACAGGCTACAAGACACAAAGGCAACATGAAGATACGCAAAGCAAGGGTTCACAGTTCCCTTGTCCATCTTTTTCTGCTCAACACAGATCTGGACAAATACATGGAAAGTTATTAGGATAATCAAGTGGTGGAAAACGAGATCTACAAAAATAGGTTAAAAGATGTGCTTAAATTTCGTCTATAGGAAAAAGCTTTCTAAATTAAGGACAGTGAAACATGGGGATGAGCTGCCTAGGGAAGCTCTCGAGAAACTTTTCTTGGAGATCTTTCAGAGCAGATTAGAGCCAATAATTAGGAACATCACAGGTGTAGCTGATGCTATTTTCCATCAAGGAGGTGTAACAGGTAACTCATGCAGCCTCTTCTATGGAGAGGGAGTTATGATTTTCTTCTTTTTTTTTAAATCTCATCTGGATGATTTGTTAGGAATTTGTCTGGGGTTTCCAGACATGAGGTAGCCTTTTCCTGGCAAAAACCCCAGACTGACTACAGACATACTATACCCTCACAGGGCACATATGCAATATATCGATTTTTTTTGCCAAGAACTGCTCTATATCCAGAAATCAACAGCACACGCATAATAATCCAGCACTTTGGGGAAGAATCAGCCTTCGCTGAATAGGCACTACAACAGCACTTCTATATTCATGAAAACTGGCACAGGATTACTGGGGTCCCCAGAATCCTGCTCCTTGAACACAACAGGAATGAAGCAAACCAAGAAATATTCTTTGGTCTCTTCTCCAGGTCATCTCTCCACCAAACACAAACACTCTCTCAGATATGTATTTCTTTTAGTTTTAGTAGTAGTGTAGCAAGTTGACTACATCTATGATTCCTTTACTTCTGTGAAAGAATAAAATTCCAACAACATACGCCCTATGTCCCAGCTCCTCTGTTTAACGATTCAGCCTCCAAAATAAATTCTTCCTTTAACAGCTGAACCCTAGCTCTTAGTTATTAACGTTCATAACAGAGTATGGATGTAAGGAGGTGGGGTCCAATTTATTTTTCCAATTTACCTTAAACAAGGGAGAGTGGTTATATTCTTCAGTCTCAGAAATACTTTATCAGAATAACAGCATTGTTTTTTTTTCTTTAATGCCTACATAATTTGCAAAAGCAATGATCTGTACCAGAAAGAGCTGTATGGGAATCTGCCATAAATAAAAAGAAATTAAGCAAAGTTAGCGGAGCTGATTGCGACAGGACAGGAACTGTGCAAACAGCTTTAAGTATAAAGAAGGAATTCAAGGATAGCAAAGTCACTGTGAACATTCATCCTGAACCATCCTAGAATTATTTGTTTGAGAGCAGATAATCAAATCAGTGTATTTATTCAAATTACAGCCCTGTGCTAGTAATGACTGCATTAGGTGACTATTCACACTTAGACAGCAGGTAGCAGTTATATCATTGCTTTTGCTATGTTAAGCAAAACTATGGGAAATGTCTGTAACTAATTCCAGTAAATATGGTATCTTAAAATTAATGTAAGCACTCCCACTAGCATAACATAATACTATAATAACTAACATAATACAAAAGAATTGATAATAGAAGACTCTGAAAGAAGTTTCCAATTACATTAATCCCAAGCCTATCAGCAGAAAGCCGTAGCATTTTAAAGATTTTTTTTTTAATAAATATGCTTCCCATCAAGATTTCTTGTCCACAGTGAAAATAGTTCCTGCTAGGATTGACACAACCAGTACTCCTATATATCTGCTGAAGATCTTCATTAAGCTTTCATAGTCAAACCCATGTTTGCTTACCTAAGGTACTTCTTTTCCCTCCTTCTATGCCCTCCAGCTGAGTTTGAGAACAAAAAATAAAACCCAAAAAGGCATCTCACCTCAGTGCCCTTCACCTGGAGGAATTATCTCTGTGCGATAAGAGAGCTTCACTGCAACTGCTGTCTGCTTCCAACAACTGAGCCAAGCTTATGCTTGACATAAGACAAACTAATGCTTCAAAACAACCAGTATTTTGATATCAGGGATCTGCATCCCTGATCTTCACTCCTGTTCTCTGCTTTATCAGTTCTACCCAAAATGAGCAGCTGGCAAATATCAGTGTACTGTATAAGGTTCAAATGCTAGCAAATATGATGATAAAAGTCACCCAAGGAACAGATGCATTTTTATCTGTCCTGGATGCAAGCCTGAAGAAAAACTTTTCCCAACCTTTAACACAGATGAACCTGGTCCTTCACCATCAGCAACTGAACATGGCTGAAATGTGTTTCTCTCTTCCCATCAGGACGTGGCACTCTATTTCCTTGCTCGTGTATAAAAGCAAAGAGATCCTATGGGTCTGAGCATTCTGAAAGAGTCCTTGTTGCCATCTGCTTGGAAAAGAACACATTGGAGATCTTATTACCCCTGCAATGCCACTGGACACGCTTTTGCAAAACGGAGAGCTTCAATATTCAACCAAAGATGTGAAGGCTGAAGGCCCTAAACCCTGGTTCTTCTGTCTTACTGAATTAATTAGTGGCAGTATTATGATATGCCTGTAATTACCAAGGGCTTGTCTTGTTGATATTTTATTTTCTAACTTTCAGCTTTGTATGTAGCAATTATAGCCAATTTTCTCCAAAAATGGCCTAAAAACTTGTACAATTACACTTGAGAGAGCAAGGAAAGAAATAGAAGTTGATGTGGAGGAGATATGTAAACTAAATCAATTAAAGCTAAAACGTACAACTTGAGCTAAGTTTGTAGCTCCGAGCCCAAGTAAGGAAAGCAGTGACTGGATGAGCTGTTTTTCTCTCCCAAGGTTTTCTGCAGTGAGGAAAGGCTTTAAGTTGCTGCTCAGGATTCATACCAAGCTTCCTGAAATGCACAGCCCAGGGAGAGGCACAGGATTAGCACTATACCAGGGTGCTTGGCTCAGTCCTGAGCCCGGCTGGCTCCAGCATGAAGTGTTGCCATGCAGCAGCAAGCAGGATCCCGGGCAGAGCCCAAGGATGGGCAGACAAAGGCTGGCAGTCCCATTCCCAACCACAGAACAAAAAACCATCACAGCACATGCAGCTACTCTACGGTACTAGATATCTCTCAACATTAAAAAAGTATGAGAGAAGACAGGCAGGCAGAAAGGAGATCCTTGTTTTTCAGAAGTTCCTTTCTTTCCCTGATTATTAAATCAAATCTGACCATCTTCTGAATTCATTTTATCATCTTTTATTGAATTTTTATGTAACATTTTCCATGGCCATTACTTCAATTTTTTTCATTATTACTGCCCTATTTTTAACCTCAGTCTTCCCAGAATTTGGCTCACAAATTTACTGCATAAATCACAAGGCTACTCTGACTAATCTTATAACAGAAATGTCATGTATATTACTTTGCATAGAAAACAAAAACACTATCCAGAAATGCCTTAGCACTGAAGTTTTAACAAATTTGTGGAAAAAGTACATATATCCTGCTACTAGTTTTCCATTGTGATTTTGGAAAGACCACAGTTTCCTCACACTCTAGCCTCAGCAGGGATGAAAAACATTTATTCACCTTAAGGGGAGCACAGTGCTGCTTGATTCATTAACTTTTCTAATAAAGGTATAGCACAGGCATGCCAGGATGCAGATGTATGGTAGACAAATCTTCTTTTAAAAATTCAGTGTTTATTTGTTCAGTTCAGATGACAGTTCTTATAACTCAAACAAAACCCAGGCAAGAGATAAGAAGGTAGCTCAAAGACTCAGCCTCACAATTTTTTTTTCCTGAACACTGTTTCACATTCAATTCAGAAGACTATCACAATAACACAACCCAATTGCACAACATTCCAAGTTCAAGCCAGAAAAAGGATGCCAGACATCTCCAAGCCTGCTGACATAAAAAAAAAAAAAAAAAAAACAAGAGAGAAGGTGCTGAGCTCTTCACCAGATCCTAATGTTAGTGGTTGCCTTTCAGCTCTCACAGACACCAATTGACAAAAACGTACCTTTTATCTGAAAGCATGAAAAGGAGGCAAAAAGAAGAACATAGCTTGAGTTGCTAAGCTAAGTAATGCTTTGTGCCTCCAGAAGAGAAATGGTCTATTTAGACAATTCTGAAAACATTCTATCGTACCATCATGAGGCAAAGCTAATGCAGGCAACTAATTAGCAACGTCACATTTACGTCATCATTCCAGAATCGCTTTATCTCAACAGCAGTAAAAACAAACCCACCCACAGCTTTCTAAAGCCATTTTTTATAAACCTGTATTTTACTGCTGAGCATTGGCTAACGTTTGTAATACATTCTTGATAGGAAAGCTTCTGAGCTGCCCAACCCCAGCAAGGGTAACATCTCCCAGCAGTGCATCATACCACGTTCCATTTCATTTCATTATGCAGCATCACAGGCTAATATGGATGGTTCTAGCAGGCCCAGACCAGGAGTGTCAAAATGCTGCTGCTAGTTAAATGTTGTGCCACAAATCACGTTAGAAGCATTGAAATTAAATACATGCTGTTGGGACAAAAATACATGCATCTCCTAGTGGAGAGATGCATGCATGTTAACTGCCATATCACTGGGGCCAACCAAAGGCAACCATCCTGTGTGCATGGTGAAAAGGCAAAAAAGGTGAAAAGGAAAAAAAGGAAATAAAGACAACAGCTCTGAGATAGTCCCAATATCCAGACATACACACAAGGGGCTTAAAGAAACAGATATTTCACCTCCACTGCATTCAGGGGGAAGTTTAGGCAGCCTGGCCCTGAAGGAATATAATGCCACATTAGAGTAGAAGAGTGGATATATCATGTATCTATTTATTTATGTAATATCTTAGCCTTTATTTGTGCCTTAAATTTAGCCTCATTCTAAATGTAGCTACTGTTACTTTTTATTATTATTTACAAATTCCAAGCCCAGGGGAGTGTGTAAGCAAATACCAGGATGAATGGGAAGGAAAGGAATCATTCCTCTGAGGTTAAAAAGCCTTTGGGTACAATTGCACCCAATCCCTTCACACAGAGCACTAGAGGCAGTAGCATAGATTCTCTGAGAGTACTCAACAGATTTGCACATATTAAGGTACAGAAAGCCTTTAATGAAGCACACAACGTGGTTGACAAATGATTTTGAACTCCACGTTGCTGTTTTTCCTCGCAGAGCCATGCCCACCCAATGCCCTGTTGGGCAGACTTCCCAGAGGTACAGGACACACGAGAAATTGTAGTAAGGCTTGGCTCAGCACTGTGAAATCTTCATCATCATTAGGCTACAGTACCTGCACTTTAAATAATGCTAAGGGCTGCGTGAGTATATTTCCAAATATGCACGTCTCATTATTTTTGCACGGTGCACACTGCATTTAAACTCTGCACAAGATGGCAGTAAAACAACTTAACCAGGTAACTGGGGTCAAATAAGTTCTGACCATGAAACAGATATGTTACATACCCTTTAAAGCAGCGATAATATATTCATCCTCGCATTAAAGAGAGACTTTAATAACAATTTCATTATGCCTCATTGTACCTCTGAGATTAATACATGTGAAAAAGCTTAGAAGAGTGCAGGAACGTTATTTTCACTTATTTAGCACAATGCCTCAAATGATATATAGCAACTCTCCGTGAAGTCACTTAATAATGAGATAAGGAAAACAGGCCACAAGGAAACGAGCACATAAAGCTCAAAGCATTGAGCTAATGCCCAAGAAGTCAAGGAGAATCTTGTGTCCACCATAATGGGCTTCAAACTCTGGAGAGTGCTCTATGCTTCCAAAAAAAGCGAGCTCAGGGTTCACAAAACCCAACAATCTCTACTATAAATTGGTGTAGCTTTGTTTGACCTTCACCTGAATGCCACAGAGAATCAAACAGCTCTTTGATGTCTACTGCAGATGCCATGCTAATAAATATATGGGGTGCCAACAAGGTGAAATAAAATGGAAACTTCCTTGTAGGATGTTCCCAGGTAAGTTTGTTCATTCAAGGACAAAATAGTGCTGAGAACTGGGCTGAAACAAGCAAATCTTCGGGTCTAAGGTCTGAAATACCACTTTCTCAGCACCTAAAAGAGATTTTGACATTTGGCAAAGGTTTTTTCCTACCAGCAGGATGCTTAGCATTTCAAATTCAGCTCTGGAGGTAATCACACATACAGTTTCAGAATTTGCTTTCCATTAACATTAATGCCATTTCAAATGCATAAATGTTTATAGAGGGAAAACAGACACAACCAAAACAAGTCACTTGAAAGGCAAGCATATATGTATTCAAACTGTTTTTTAATCTTGTCCCTATTCTTTTCGACCAATCCACAGGAGCCGTCCTTTATCTGTTGCTACAGGTCTGCGCATTTTATTTTTCTATTACTGTTAGCATTCTCACTAAGAATTAACAGTTTTAAAGGCTCCATAATGAAATTCTCATCTTGAGCACGTTAAACCACAGCTGTGAAAGTCAGCAAGACTAATTCCAATACAGTGGGTTTTCAGTCACAGCCAAGAAGCTTTAGACAGTATGAAAGACGGAGGCTTAGGGATTCAAAGCCAGCTGTAAAAATTCTTATTTGACTTCTCGATATAAAGTTAGACAGACTTGCTACAAAGAAGCAGGCTGCTGCCTCAGATTTCAAGTAGCCTTCTAATTTCATAGTGAATTCTCACTTTCTCCAAACTCCAGTACCACAACGTCTTTCCATTACCAACTTTTCTCACTAATCCCATGCTAGAAGAACAGATGATGTTGGTGCAGGCAGACAGAAGGAGTGGTGCAGATGTGTTTGTTGTGGTCTCCATGCATTGAACTATAAATTTAGGAATCCAAAGCTTTGAGGTAATCTCTATAAAAGCATACACGATTCTGCAAGGAAAACTTATCTGGGAACAGATGCACAGAAAGCAGAGATGCTGTAATTACTCTAATAGGATCTTTAAGAAAATACCTAGACAGTTATAACAAATTCTGTCTGATGTTTGGCCTAAACAAAAGTATTTAGTTCATCATTCATCCTTTTCATCTGAGAGACGTTAATCCATTGTTCTAAATGTACAGTAAACATTATCACTGAAATGAGTCTTAGCAAGACTCAAGGTGTGTGAGCCACAAAGGCCAGCAAGGTTGAAACCACTTTGTTTACCTTTCTTATTTGCATCTCAAATTATATGCCTCGGTCTGATTTCTGACACAGCATCATAAAAGCAATCTATAGGAAGATTTTTAATGTTAAGACAGACTCTCTGCTGCTATGAACATTTGACTACAGAAAACTATAGGATGTTCTCTTTCCAAATCTGACTCAAGTTCTAGCATTTGTCAGAACCACAACCAGGCAAGCTCAGAAATCCAAGGAAGCAAAAACCTTGGAAGTAATCCCTTGTATATTCAAAACGGTTCATGATCCTTTCATGCATGTTTATTCATTTGCTCCTAGTTTTGCAATGGTAATGAAAACCAAACCCAGGCAAGCTTTATTAGATTTTCATTGCAAATATTTGTAACTGAGATGTGGTTAATTAAAATTAAAACAAAAAAATATACCTTGCAGAGCATGTTCAGTATGGAAAATTATTTGTGGCACACTTGATGTCTTTGGAAAGGTCTGCATTAAATCAGACCTCAGAAGAGAGAACTGAAATTACTTAGGACAAATGGAAAACTTGCTTGAAATTTTCATCACATTATGTATAAAAAAAGATCAACTCTAAATGAAAATGGAAAGACATTGATTTAATGGTCCAACCCAGAATCTACCTTAGTTAACATGCATGAAACTTTAGTAAAACGATTCTTGTCAGGAACCAACAGCAGACACCACCATGTTGCTTCCACAAGAATGTTGCTTATTCCTACAGAGAGAGTACTTCCATAGCTGATGAAAATACTGACATTTAACACAGAAAAGAATCACATCCCATCTTAACTAAAGGTGTGAGTTTTTATACTGGCATTAATGAGAACGCAAACTGGCTAAGTATTTGGGTGAAGGAACATGAAGGGAAAAAAAAAAGTTTGCAAGAAAGCTTATTTCAGTAAAATCTCATTTTTATTATCTGCTTATCTCTTTATCTTAAGGTCATAGAATCATTTAAGTTGGAAAATACCACTGAGATCACCCAGTCCAACCCCAACCCACACCCCACCATGCCCACATCCCTCAGTGCCACAATCCCACGGTTCGTGAGCACCTCCAGGGATGGTGACCCCACCACCTCCCTGTGCAGATGTGCCGCTGCATCATCACTTTCTAAGAACAGTCTCCAAAGACCAGCTGCCCCTACAGAAGCACATCACTTCCCCTTCACAGAGTTTGCCTGCATGCACACAACTGTTGGCTTCTCCCTCCCATTCTCATCCCGTAGAGAACTCAGTTTGAGCGAGAAGGTGAAGGTGCTGCCAACTGCCCACTTGGCAGAGCTGACAGCAGCTTCAAGGACACAAACAATTCATTTGTGTGACCTTGCTCAGTCCCCCCATCTCACTTAGGTTTTGGGATTTTGAAAAGTGACACCAAAGGTCTATTTAAATGAGCTTTCTGCTTGCTTTCTTTGATCCGGGAATCTATGCAAGCCAGGCACCATTTAGACCACAAAATTTTCCCTTGTCTGTTTCTCTGGGAAAACAACTGTTATCGTATGTCTCTAGGTTTGATGATGACCATTTTCCACTGTCAATCTCTCAAATTTGATTTAAAGCAATTTCAGTTGTTTCCCATTTTTCTAACTTCGAATGCATAGAGACTGATGCACTCGTACTAACACAAATAGCCCTTTGCAGCTAGGGATCTCTTTAGCAGGTTTAATATTTCTTCTGTCACTCATGAAGCACCTTTAATACAGCTTTTTTTTTTTTTTGTAAAGTAGTTAGAAAACACTGGACATAAATTCATGAGCCCTGCAGAGCAGCACATTAACCAGTATTTTTTCAACAGGCTATGTAAGACAAGCACAAGACATGTGCCAAGCTCAAACAAAAAGACTGATTTAAAGCTCTTTTGTTTTAATATCAAACTGAAATCATTTCCCAGGAACCTGGTTATCTTTTTAAAGCAATTCACAAAATACGAAACTTCACAGCACTGTCATAAAGCAACCTTGCAGGTCAGATCAGCTAACAGGAAATGCTGATATCTGTTAAACACATTTCCAAATAAAAAGAAAACTTTAGCTTACTGTACTTCAGGTAATATGTCTGTTCTTTCATATAGATGTAAAGTTTAGTGGACCTAATTATAATAACCTGGGAATTAATACGGGCTTTACTAATGGGTTATCTTTGCCTACTTAAAGATTAATAGCATAATAACTTCCAAATAAAATGGCAGGTTTTCTGAAGCATCGTAGCATAGTGGTAGCTTCACTCATTTTGAAGTTGGTTAGGGTTGATCCTTGGCAAATTCTGGGATGTGACTTTGTCACAGAAAGAATACAGCACACCGGACAGCTTAGCTAACGTCATTGCTACCATTGATGCTGTGAGATGCATCTGGTGCAGGCTTTACCCTGGGCTGAGATAAGTCTGAAGCTGATCCATCTACAGATAAACACCAGAATGTTTAAACTGGAAGAAGGGATTAGAAAGAATTTATTGGTTCATCTAAAAATCCTCAGGCCTTTGGCTGAAAAAGAGATATGGCTCTTCAAGCAGCTTCCTGATTCTGCAGTAACTGGGATATCCTACAAGAACTTCAGTGCTCCCCAGTTACAGGAGGAGATTGATGCTGGTCAAACCCTGGGCTGTGATCCCAGAGCTCTTCTGCTCCAGGAGCACTCTTTGGCCTGGCTACCAGCACCTAGCAAGGTCTCTGGGCTGCCATTATGGGATGTGTCCTTAGTTTTATCTACACCCAACCAGGGAGGGTGGTGTTAAGTGTCCCTCCTGAACAACCTTCAGTCACATCAGGAGGAGCTGTGATGTGGCAGAAAAAAAAAAACAAAAAACTATGAGAACTAACAGGATTGGTTCTCCCCACTTGGAAATTTCTCTTCGTGATGGGTTACAAATCTTTCTGCTAAGGTGTTTGCAAGAACGTCCACCTAAATGATGGCTCATGTTCCCACCCTGTATCTGCACTGCCCACAGGTGGGAGAAATCCATGTCTTCCTGCAGGGTTAAACCTCACAATGCGTGCCAGGGGAGGGAGCAGCACCTGATGAGGATGGAGTGTAAGCCACTGGCACAAAGGACACAGTTTGTGATCACCTTATTTTACCAACTATTAAAGCAGCAAAACCTCACCACCATCTCAATACATGTTTTCTCTGTTCTCCTACCTGGCAAGAAACCCGAACACTGAGCTACTTCTCAAAGTATTTTCAGATATGTTTATTGCTGGCTGCTGGGGTTTCTGCTTTTCCCAAGAGTCTCAACTCCAAGGCTGTGGGAAATGCTTTGGGTGACTCACACCTGCACTTCACTAACAGTGTGCTGCTGCTCCTGCAGCTCAAGCCACACTTTATTCAAAACAAGCTTTTCCTTGCAAGTTCCCAGAAAGAAATTAAAATGGAAAACAGCGTAAGAAGCACAGAAAACGTTTTCTGTTTTTTGGGTTTTTTTTCTTTTTTTCCACTCACTCCTTCTCTCGAGTTTGCCGTGTATCCCTGTGCTATCTTTTGTCTCTCAGTGCTGGAGACACTCTGTTCACAGATTCTCACTGGGCCCAAGATAAAGCTGGAGGGGAACCGTAAAGTACCTGCAGTGCATTTGGGCATATGCTGATGCTGTTCTTTAGTGCACATCTGCCATTTCATTCCTTTCTTTTTATTGCATAATTTGTTCATACTGCACAGCTTCATGTCTACCATTGCTGCTGAGATCACAGTTCATAATGAACTTTCTAAGAAAGATGAGTAAAATATTGAAGTACCTTGGAAACTTTGGCATGATTCTCTTGCAGGTTAGTCATGCTAAAGAAAGAAGTATATTTCTCTAACTATTGCCATGAAATTTTAATGAGTCACTGTCCTATGGGTGACTGGGAGGCAAAAACCAGCAGGAATAACTGTTTTTATGGTAAACCATAAAAAATACACAAAGTTTCTGAAGTAAATATTAGCTAAAATGTTGAATTCCGTACCTCATGCTGATGTACTCACAATGGCATTATCCCTTGAGAGCTTACCTCAAGTTACAGCTCGGATGTGAAATCACATAAAAAAAGAACTCAGCACTGCAGAAATAAGTTGTAAATTGAGGTGCATTTCTGCAACTTAAATAACATTTACCAGTCACAAGAATAAAGATTATTCATTGTAACTGGTGCAGAAGCAGCCTCTCAGCAGGGGATGTTGGCTTCTGAATGAGTAACAAAGCACTACCAGAGAAGTTATTAAGAGATTATGCTGGAGACTTCTGAATAACAACATACTGCACAACACCATATTCATCATCCTTTGCTGTTATGCTCATCAGCAGCTCAGCTATTGGAGTAGATTTCTAACATCCCCTCTGGAAGCTCCATTTAGGCCTCTCGTGGACTGTTCTGCAGTCTTAGATCAAACATTGCTCCATCACAGATGGACAGGATGGGGCCCCTTCAGTTTAGGGATGCGTAACTGTAAGAACAACTGTATTTCTCCAATGAACACACAAAAAAACCGTCTTAAATTATTTGTAAAAAAGAAAAACAGACCCAAACCATTAGCTCCTACTTTGATTTGTGCCTTTCATTGTAACGGAGACTCATAAGAACAAAATTAGCAGGCTCCAGCAAGGTACCTCAGATTATTTCCTTCTGCTTCTCTGGCAGCTTGTAGAACTCCTTTTTAGCTTATTCACAACCTGTCTTGAATCACTGACTTGCTATTGGCTTCAGCTACCTCTCCTGAGAAACTATTCACATGAGCAAGATGGTCTCTCTGAGGCAGACTACTCAACTCAATTCGAGAAAGTTTCCCTTCAAAAAATAATCATCATCCAGATTTCCTCCTTTGCTGAAGTTTCTAATGACACAATGTATGTTTTAAGCCATCCTGACATTCCCAAGATAGCATCATTTTAACTTTGCCTTAAATACACAAGGCCTGGCCTGCACAATGGCAACAGGCACCAACACCACAGTTTGGCTGCACACATGTGATTGACAGCCGCACAGCTTTCACAGAACTGGAGACTTCTTTCCAACATTTGCTGAAATTCATCTAAAAATAAGGGCTTTTGGCTGATCACTGACCAGGAACTGCACTGGTAGAGAGTATTTGAGGCAAAAGAAACTTAAAGACTGAATGTTACCATAAATAAATTTAGACTAAGTGCACAACTCTGGAACCCCATTGTTTTAGAAATTGTTAACTGCTGGTAAGCTCTATTAAATAATCACCACACAAGTATTTCTAAAGTTAAAAAAAACAATAAGAGTGCTTCTTATTGCTAGGATTTCTGCACAGTAGAGAAAAAATACCTATAAGCATTAAAAAATAAGAGATGGTACATGATTCAAATTACACTACACATGAACAATTTTTACAAAAGAACACAAACACTTATTTTGCCTATAAGAATGATTTGCAAACCAAATAACTGAAATCTAAATTGAAAAGCTGGATTTAATCATGAACCCGCTTTGCTACAGATACGACTGTCTGTTTATATCCTCTACTCCAAAGCTAGAGCAAGAGTAAGTAAATAAACTACTCAGGAGATTACACTCCTGACAAATGTAGTGACTATAATTTACAGGGATCAAAGCCGAATACATTTACCAGAAATGGAAAAATTATGTTTTGGCAGTAGTTAAGGATTTACAGATATTAAGCAGTGTTAAGTCAGTCAGAGGTGTGTATACATCTTCGTCATCAAGGGGCAAAAAAAAAAAAAAAAAAAAAAAAAAAGTATGCATACAACAGTTCAGGTCACAATCTTGCTTTCATTTGTCTCGTCCTTTCTGGTGTGTTTTCCATTTTTCTGCTACTTAATCATAAATTGCACACAGACTGACCCGAAGCATCTCTCCTTTATAGGACATACCAAGCAAGAGTGCTCAACATCCACACGGCCTGGAAGATCTGCTTACATCCAGCAGCAACATCAGGTAAGGAGATCTATCAAACGGGAAATTACACTGCTCGAGAGTGAGGTTTATTGACAGAGGCATGGCTTCCCTTGAATATTTTGCACTGAGAGCTGGTTGACCCTGGAAGATTATACAGTAATGGGAACTCTAGCGTATAACACTACACAAGGGAAGATGCTACACAGCAAGCAACTAAAAGATGACTCGGTGAATGTCTCAAGCTTCAATGTTTTTTCTTAACATCGGTATCGGATTCGGTATCATTAAAGAGTAAAAATGCATCGTTAAAGACTAAAAATGTGTGATTCATCCCTGTATTTCAGTACATGGGTCACAGCTTGCATTGTTTATTCTCATTTCTGTGGTGCCTAAACACCTCTGCCAAACTTATTAACACACGCAAGACTCACCTGCTGCACTGCCGTAAAATGGGGAGACATCTGGGACAGCAATTCACAGGCGGAGGAGGGATCATTGTTCTGGTGTTCTGCCAAGAGCTGCACCTTCCACTGAGAGGTTTCACACAGCCTGTTCACTTACTACAGCTACAATAAGTCAGCCGGGACAGAGTCTTACCTTCTCTACATGACAACACTTCTCTCATATAATCACAGCTGTAAGCACTACAGCCAAATGCAAAATTTCATCCACCATCAACTGCCTGGGTGAACAGGGGCAGACCCAAAAGCAGACCAAATACCATTCCCTTTTGATAGTTTGAAAGTTTTACCCCCCTCCTTCCTCATTCACAAGTTACACTGTGAGAAAGACAACGGAATCCTTCTTCAATATCTGCGTAAAATTGCTTTACTCCTTCAAGAGTTTCATGAATGAAATCTTTTATGAAATCATCACACTTCGCCTTTGGGTAAATAGGGTAGCGAGCTTGAACGAATGCAATTACTTGCTTGTTAATTATTATTCAAGATGGATAAAGGTTGCTGAAAAATCATCTCTCTTCTCATTGTTCTCCCACACAATGCCATCTACCCATAATCTCCTCCATGACTTCCTACAAAATATACCCCCCTATTACTTCAACTCCAGGAAAACCAGTTTTCTTTCTCCAGCATACAAGAGAAGCAACACTAAGCCCAGCAAGGCTAGCACAGGCACACTGGTCGCTTTCATAACTTCAGTGTCAAGTGCTGCTCATACTCAATACCAGAGGGATGGCAGTCACCAGCACTGGTTTCCAACTGGTTCTGAGCCAGCTCATTCCAACTGCAGAAGCAGAGCAGCCACATTAGGGCAGCAGTTGAGCATGGCTTCCCCAGAGGGATGGAGATCAAGTTATAGTTTTTAATTGCAAGAATATAAAATTGAAGCTGGAAAAAGCTTTAATTGGCCTTTTCGCCCTCCCCAATAACAAAAACAATTTTATCTGTTTGAGCAGTTTATAAACGTTCCTTTTTATCTACTACTGAAGTCGGTAGATTTATTTCTAGAAACAATTAAGCTCTGTAGATGAATTAAAGTACTGGAGTTGTAAAATCTATTGTAAAAATCTTTGCAATATTTCTGCTTGAATAAATTAGCATTTGCATTGGAAAAATGTCATTGTAGCCTCTTTAAAAATAAAAGCAATAAAACAAGATAAAAGCCATTGTAGCATTCTAGAAGTCAAATTAATTAGTTTGCTTAGTTTATTGAAAACCAGACAACTCCTAATAGTGAGCTATTCTGTAACAGTTAAATCAGTACACTTAGGGGAAAATGATGAAGTTTTGCTTTTATTTAAAAATTTTGTGCAACACCACTTGGAACTGGGTAAATGCTAACTTATTGCAAACAGTTGAGTATATATTTAAATTTCACCACATGATCTCAGTAAGACAAATTGTAAAAATAAAGCAAATCTCATGAGTGTTTGCATTATGTACATTCGGGCCCATAACCACAAAATGTGTTTGCACAGTGAAGGGACTACTCAGGATGCAAAAGTACAGAAAAGACCAATGAGGGTAGATCTAATATCACAAACAATTAGAAGTCTTCAGTTAACACTTCACAATTACGGCTGAACTCACAAGCCAGGTTTTCTCCTAATATGCCATTTGATAGGCCCAACTGGATTTGAGGCAAGACAATGCAATGGAAGCACAAGTGTGTAATGACTTTATTTCATATGCTGAATGCCCAATGCTCTTTACAGGATATCCAGTCATAGGCTAAACATCAGTAGCTCTTGCTTCAGCATATGCCATCATCCATCTTTCTCCAAAGAGAGAGGTCATGCTCAGATCATAAAGTCATTAAGGTTGGAAAAGATTACTAATATCATCGTCCAAGCCCAACCAATCCCACCATGCCCACTGACCACATTCCTCAGTGCCACATCACCACAGTTCTTGAACACTTTCAGGAACAGTGACTCCATCACTTACCTGGGCAGCTGTGCGAGTGAGATGGCCCTCACTGCTCAAACACATGGCATAACTGCATGATTTTGATTTGACAAACTTAAGGCAGCAGTGAATTTATTCTGAGTTCTCCCTTCCATTCCTGGATAGGTTTAAAATATCTCTTGAAAACAAAAGCGGCAGAAGCATAGTTAGTTAACTAAGTGTACCAGTCTTAAAACTAAGTAGCATTCTTTTCTTCATGCTTATTTTCTTTGTAGACAGTTTACAAGAAATTTGTGTGGCTGGTTATGATTCGCTGTGGGCTCACGATACTTGAAGCTAGGTCATGTACCTTCAATAATGAAGAATAAAGTTCTAGCTATAAAAGGACCAGATCTGAGACCTGGATTTATAATGCACAGAGAGCAACTGAAAAGCTACCATATAGCAAGCAGTCAAATAGCTGCAGTAACAGAAGTCTTCACATGGGGCAAAGCCAGAGTACACAACCTGCCCTCTCACAGGTTGGATGGGAGCCTTTTCACCTCCATCTGACCATAATCAGGAGAGCAGGAAGATGTTCAAAGCACAACTAGCTTTTCACCTTTATCTATGCCTATGAAGCATTTGAATATCAAACGGTTAAGATTTAACTCAGCGTCAACTTAATTTTCCTCCACGTACACTGAATAATGCATATTCGTAAAGCACACTCAAGTATTGCTTTAAATCAATGGAATTTGGTGTTGTCAGACAGACCGATCAGTTCACTAAAGACAAATCTATTTAAATATGTGCAAGGTCCCAAAGTTGTTTGGAAATTGCACTACTAAGGTGACTTCACCAGCAGCAATGAGTTCAGTCAATTGATTTCTTATCGTGCCCATCTTTTCTGGATGCTGGCTGCATTTCTGTCACCAAAAGTGATAGCTTTGAAGGTGAACCACAACAATAAGAGCTTTTCTGTCTGATCAACGTACTTGCAGTAACTGTGAATCTGTTGCAGGTTGGCCAATTTCTATAAGGAAAAGAGCATAAGAAAATGGGCTAATTTGCAATCTTTTACTTGGATTTCCTTCTTCTACCCCCCAAAATGATGACAATGTTGCTATCCTGCTCCTAACTTAGTATAAAACTACATAGAGATGTCAGTTGTAAATTGCAAGCTGCTGTTTATAAATTAAGTATTGGTATAAGCAGTCAAGTGAATTTTGTGAGAAATTCAGGGAAAAAATGTGTTTTGGTTACATGCTAAATAGGTGATAAATTCGCAGGCATGGGGCTTCTAGGATTATGTTTTAGAAGTGCTAATGCTGTAGCTTGATGTAGCTCAAAATATCTGCTTTCCAACTGGCATCTCAAAAGGCTCACAGATACTTTGTATTAAAGCTAACCAAACTGAAGAATATTTGTCTCCTGCAGATGCCCTGAAAGAAATAAGCTAAATCCATTCTTTGGCCTGGAAACATGATAATGCACACGAGACAGTTTCCAGAAAGTGTTCTTTCAACTTCCCAGGGTCTAAAAGCTCTTTTTAATCCTACTATCTCTCCAGTGCAACAAGAGCTGGGAGCAGACCAGCCTTCTGGCTAGAACAACAATTATTCCTATTTATGGAACACCAACAGCATGCATAATACTTAATGATGCCATGGCAATAACTTTGAAAATAGGAAATAAATAGATCAAGATCTGGCTCATAAAAGGTTGCTTGGAAGACAGACTGCCCCAGCTTAATCAGGTTTTATGCCATAATGTTACTTATTCTTTGCTTAAGACTACTAGACAGGCTGCAGAGCACAAAGGTTCTTCTTGTTTCCATTTTTTTCCTTGTTTCTAACTTAAAAAAAAAAAAAAAGAAAAGAAAGAAAGAAAGAAAAAACAAACTGGCCTTTCTTCTAAGACTTTCAGCAACGTAACAATTTTTTCCTCCTCCTTTTGTTCAACTTTGGAAAGAATGTCAGACAAAGAAGACCTCCGGCTTTGGGCAGTGACTTCTTCTAAACTCTTCCCATCCCGATATATCTCCAGGACACCTGAAAGTCTTCTCTTACATTAAACTGTTGCACTGTGTCTTCAGTGCACACTACCAACCCTGTCAAACTGCTGAGCAACAGTCTTCACATTGCACAGTGCCACGCCACTACTGCCCTTCTCAAGGTGTCAGGGTGTTCATGAAGTCAGCAGCTGTGTAACCTCATTCGTGCTGGATTCAGCCCTTTTTTTTTTTTTTTCCCCCCCAATAAAAGTCTGCTTTAATCTAACATTTTAATAGAATACATGTTTTCCCCAAAGTTAATTTATAATGAATGGAAACATTGATTATCCTCACCTCTCAGTGAGTAGGCATTTCAGTCGAATCTTTTATGACTCAGTGTTGCTCAGAGAACACAAGAGACAACTCAAATCACCCCACTGCATCTTCTCAAGCTAATAGGGTGGGATGTTTTGCTACTCTACCAAGCAAAAGGAAGTTCAGTAGTTGCACTTGTTTTAAGCTACATTTTACAGGCAGACTCGCAAACAGCTGGTAACAGACCAACAGCAGTGAGGTTCCATCAAGTCAGCATTGCTCTCTTCTCAATTTTCCGTTGCCATCTTAGCTTCCACACGCATATTAGTAGCAGTAGCCTTGCTACAAGCATTCTTGTAACTATTGAGAAACCCTCTGAAAAACATGCACCAGCCATATTCTTCCACCCTCCCAATGGATGAGAAACTGAAAGTGCTACACAGCTTGGGACTGGTCTTCTATAAATTATTTGTTATGCATTACTGTCTTACATACAGCCTACGATTAACAGGCTTGAGCTATCACCCATTTGAAATAAAAGAGAACAAATCACTAATAAAACATTTCCTAAACTGGCCTTGCACCAAACTATCCCTAGTGGCCCACCATGGGCCAAGCTTGTCAGCATCTGAGGCTCCCTCACTCTCAAACTACTCAAAAGACCTGAAAAGCTATAAGTTGTTCAGTCAATCATTTATGTTTTGTAGCTGCAGCCAGGTCTGCAATGATCAACTTCCACGGCTTTTTTTTTTTCTTTTTGTCTTGTAATATAATTCCTTAAGAACAGAAAACAAAGCTTTTTTTTATACTACTCTCTCTCTAGTATTTCTCTTGGCTTTCAGAAAACTGAGAGCCTTGATTCTAAAAATACAAGTGAGCACCTGTGTGCACATGTAGCATTGAACATGAAATCAAGTTACATATCTATCCTATCTAGGACCATAGCTTAAGTTGGTATGGAACTCCCACATCGTTGTATTGATGTAGGTTGTCCATCACAGCATGATGGCCACAGGCACTAATAACAGCAAAGATCATCCTATGGCGTCTGCCACTGGCCTAGATTGGTTTTGAATTCAGCGTTTAGTAATAACGTGCTTAAAAGCAAGTATGTATTCATGTGCAAGTATGTTCTTACAGTACTAAATTTCTGCTTGCAAGAAAGCTGCAATCGAGTTTGGAGCAAGAATAAGAGAGCAAACTGAGGTTTAGATACCACATCAGTCTGCACTTTAGAAATGCATTTAGGGATAGGAAGTAATTGCTGGTACTTGCAGGGAATGTCACACTGTTGGAGATAGAAATAATGGCCATGTTTCTGCATTTCTCTGCTATATTCGGGAGTGACCTTTAAAGTATTTTGTATTCCTCATGCACAAGAGGTCATATAGAGAGCTCTCTGTTGCCTGAAAGAATCTAGGGCAGACAGATCTCTTCCTGTCACAGACTCGTTTCAAAAAAAAAAAAAAAAAAAAAAAAAAAAAGCCTAAACCTGGCTCCCTCAAATATCCTTATAGGTGCTGGTTCCACGTATGTAGCAAGCTCTTGCAAGCAGAAAAAGTTATTACATCGCTCATGCTCTCCACAACTTCCTACGATGCTGAGCTTCACCTATTTACAGTGCTCCACAAATTCCCCCATCCCAATGCTATGCCCAATTGACCACAACCTTACAGAAGTGATTTCCCAAAAAAAAGTCCCCAGTTAGGGCTTCAAAACACTTGGGGAGTTTCTCCCACAGGATGTATTCTCAGGGAGTTTTCTGTTCCATTTATGACCACTTGTTGTTGGTATAGAATAAAAATAAATCAATTTTCAGAATACCTGAAAAACAGATCCATTCCACAGAGCACTTTTAATATTCACCCACGGATGTGAAAGCAAACAAAACAAGACTAAAAGCATGTGCTGTGAGGCAAGTGATTTTCCTTTTCAGAAGATTTTTTTTCCCCCAAACAATTTGTGGCAATTCACTGGAGCTGTAAAAGAGCCATAAATCACATATATGCAGAATACTAAACTCAACAGTATGAAAACTAAATGCCCAGCAGGAACTGCTACGCTGGAAAAAGATGCAGTCATTTCAAAGACCTTATGCACTAATGAGAGTTTCCCAAACGAGGAGACTGCCTTTAACTGTAGTTAAAGGTGTTGGCTGGGTTTACAGCACTAACCATCATACCTGAGTAACACCTTTATGCCACTGCAATTAAAGTAGTGTCAGTGATCCCACCCTGTGCTTTAATATCCAGATTTTATAACTATTAAAACGCTTCCTTCAGGATAGACCTGAGCTAACAAGTTTTTGACATTTTCTTTAAAGCTTTATTTAAAAAAGAAAAAACCTGCCTTGACTGCCCATATTTCTCAATGGTGTAAAATAATGTATTTCTGAGGTTTTTTTCTTCTGTCTCTTTCAATATTAAAACATTTCTAAATTTAATTTAAGCATTTATAGTCCTCACCTTTTTCTTACTTAAAAAGGGTAAATTGCAATTAGGATGCAATGCCATATGATTTCAGCCTTTAAAATAGCTCATAGTCTGATCCTACCCAACAACACACTTGGGTGTTAATTTTTAAGCCTAGGAATCCAGGACAAAAAGCTATCACACTTCTCCATCCTTGTAATTGCTCAGCACCTTTGAAAATCAGGGCACTTTCACTGAGATGTCTAAATATAGTTTTAGATGCTTAACTTTAGGAACTATGATTTGAAAAAAAAAAAAAAAAAAAAAAAAAAAGAGGTCAAAATGATTATATATATCCAAATGGCATTCAGAACTAAACGAATATTAAAATGGAAGAACGTGCTTAAGATTATTTTCATTTCTTTTCAGAAATACTGAGTTCTCAGTATTTTATTTGCAATATTTTATGGTTTTACTACCTAGGCAGCTTGCCCTCAGTGTCTGAAATACAGTGGTACATCCCAGCAGGGTTGCAAGCTAAAAGCCCCATTCTGCCACCTTTTTGACACAAATGACTGCATTATGAGTGCTTGAAATGGCTCAGCAGGAGCTGCAGAGGCAATATTCCAGCAGGTGCACTAATCTGCTGAAACGCAGGGCAAATTGCCCCCATACCACAACAGGAAATGATAGGAACTGGGAAGCCTCAGCCATGAAAAGCTACAGATTGGAAGCATCTTGACTCCTTTGCAAAGCAGAAATTCCTTTTGCTACTCCGCTTTTCACTCTGCAAGAGCCAGATGTGCTACCCAGGTGCCATGCTCCCGGTCAGCTGATGGATGGACCTCAGATCCAGAAATCCTGAGAAATTTAGAGGTATCATTTTGTTTCCCCCTACATTAAGCCACAGCTCCCACCTTTGACAGCTCAGGTAACCCGGTCATAATCCAACTAAAACCAAATGTCTTGCTCAACCTCACCAGAACAAGAAAAAAAATATTATACCTACAGCTCAATAGCCGAGCAGCAACAGAATGACGGTTCATGATCATGGAATCCACTGAGCATGATAACAAAAGCACAGCCTTTTTATGTGTATATATTACTAAACCCCATAACAATTCTGTGCAGTTACTCCTGTCATTAGGACAATTCCACAAATACCACTTTATGTATAAATACTGGCAAAGAACAATACGATACCATCTGTAAAATGCAATCCCTAATACATAGCAGATGAAGGAAAAATTGCTTTTTTCCTCCCTCTGCTTTGGATTCACTTGCGGTTAGTCTGGAAGTTTCAACCCAATTTTCCTGACATTACATTACTTTGCAGTTATGCATTTGCACTTTAATGTTTATCTCATAAATCTTGAGCCATACACTTTGGTCATGTCTGAGGAATATGTGATGTAATCTCACTAGATGCATGCAATTAGAAAGATATAATCAAAACCCATAACCCTAAGGAGGATATTTTCTTTTCCAGACTTTTAATTCATAAGCAATGTTGAATATAGTTTGTAACTTAATCCCTTGTATGTAGAACAAAGAAGTACACACTGCACAAACTTACAAAAAGAAGAAAAATAGAAAAATGGTTCACAATACTATTGATCATCTACTGCATAAAGAGAAATACAACACATGAGCAGGTGCTACAGAAGTAGAGTGCTGTTCCCCTCATACATATATAGGACCTGCAGGAATGTGCATCTCTTATTACTGTTACTCAAGAATAAAGTATTTAAATTCACTTTCATCTCCAATTCAACACAGCCATGCAAAACTAGGGTGAAAACTTCTTTCCTGTTGTGATTACAAGACTAAAATGCCATTAAAATAAGCAGCCTCCCAGTGGCTGATGTTTATGTAACTTTAGTAAAGAGATTAAATGAAGGGTGAAAAAAGCTGAATCTGGGTATGGGGGAGGAATTCCCAGGGGTAAGATGTGCAGTACCCAACCTGAGTATCCCTGGAGGCTGCACTGGCACCTCGCTGGGGCTGGGCTTCGTTTGCATAGAAATTTACAGCGAGCGTTCATCAGAGATAAATGGGCAAGGCTTTATTTACTTATGCTGCTAAACATACACAACACTCTTCAAAAATGCACAGGGAGACAAAACAGCTTGAGAGCTTCAAAGGAAAGCTCTTCCTGCAGAAAGGCAAGCACAGCTCTCCATACCCAGCACTGCCTTCAAGGCACTGTGCCACAGACCATGCAAATAGTCAGCAGGCGTGGGCACCACAAGGTTTTACCTATTTTATAATTTATTTTTTTTTTTAAACTTAATTTTCATGAAAAATATCCTATTGAATCCTATGGAGTCATTATATCCTATCCTATGGAGTCATTCCAGAGAACTATTCTTGTAAAAAATAAAGAAAAGGGGTCACTGTGAGAACAGCAGAAATAACACTGATGGAAATATATTGCAACTCTTAAATTGTTAAAAGTTCCATGATTCCACATTTTTGAGTGTGGGTTACCTTGAGCCCTCTAGGGACCAGCATTCAACCCTGTGGTAGATGCTGGATCTGGGCACTTGCTCCACCAGCAGTCAGTTCCTTCCCCTAAAACTGCAGCTCTCATGCTTTACAGACCAGCAACATCAAAATCTAACTCATTCCATTCTTTCTCTAACGCTAATCCACATCCTGTGCAACAGAAGGTAAACATGAGCAAAAACTTTGAAACTTTTCTGCATATGAGGGCTGTACTCCTTACTGTAATGCTCTCAGCATCTGCCTTGGTTAACTCTGCTTTGACCATGAATTGCATCATCCCATTTTATGAGTGACATGGCCACTTAATTAAAAAAAAACATGTCATATGAGATGTTTTACAACACATTAATATCTGCTCCTCAACTACCAGTCATCTTATTAAATTCTCAGCATGTTCTTACTTTGGAGCCATCCAGATAATATAGACAGCAACATTAACAGCAATAAAGACGTTGCTGTTGTAATGGAGTATCTAATTAACAGTGATCTCAGTGGGACAAGGCAGGAAAGGACAACTGAATAAAAATAATCTGCATTAAAGTTATTGGAATATACAAGTAATGGTAGCAGCACCAGTTTTAATTAAAACATCAACATGGTGATCCAAATTGGCTAAATTTGACATAGAAGTAATGGCCCTCACCAGTTTATTCATCATTCTATAGCCTTTTCCACTTATTTAGGGCTTAATGTCCATCAAGCCCTCTATCCCTAGCTGGAGCTCACACTCTTTGTACCAGCACTGCCAGCCACCCCAGCTCCGGTGTGCACAGCCCCCACGTGCTCTGCCAGTTTTCACACCCACTCCTTTTGGGTCTTACACTCAAGAATGCCTTCCAAATACCATCGCCATTTCTCTCATCATTTTTGCAGCATGCAGTGGTAAAGATAAATGTTTTTTTTTGTGTTAGTGTTTGGGAGGGACACCTTCAAGCTCATGGAAATTTCCTTGATTGTAGACATTGATATGCTTCCACTGAAGTCTCCTCATACAGTTCAATACATAACCTGTTCTCTAGCTATGACCCAGTTCATAGAATCATCAAGGTCAGAAAGACAACCAAGGTCATCTAAACCAACAATCAGTCCTTACCTGTGACCACGCTAGACCATGTCACTTAATGCAACATCCACCCTTCTCTTGAAAACCTCAGAAGTGGTGACTCCACCACCTCTCTGGGTAGCCTGTTCTATTATCAGTGATATACAGATGTTTTTACTCTGCTCTAAAGTGACTTTTCTCCCTCTTTCCTCCCCTTCCTCTTTCCAGGCACAGCACTTGCTCTTCAACTTGTGAATCCCTGCAGCTCTTCCGTCTCTCAGCCAAATCCAGCGTAGTTTCAGTGAAAGACTCGGCGAGTCTATTTTTTTTCCACCTGTATTTTTCAATGTTATTTTAGTTCTTACACAGCATGACACATCCCCTCCCAGTCCACATCAAGACACTTCAGCCAGGCTGGAAGCCTCTCTCCTCCCAAACACAGGCAACTGCTCCCAGGAAGTAATACCAACTTTCCTCAATTTCCTTTTTCAGTTTTCTTTTTTTCTTTTTTCTTTTTTTTTTTTTTTTTTCATTCCTTCTTCTAGCAGGGTATGGAGAGGTTTCATGACCTCTACAAGGTTTAATAAACAGTAGATCTTTCCCACAGCATTGCTAAGGTATTTTCTTACCTCTCACAGCTTCAAACTATAGTACAAGTTCTTCAGTGAATTCATAGACTGGTCTGGATGGGATTTGAAGCTCCAACCCCCCTGCTGCGGGCTGATTGCCCCCACCAGCTCAGGCTGCCCAGCACCCAGCCTAGCCATGAGAACCTCCAGGGCTGGGGCACTCGCAGCTCTCAGGTTGTGCTTCTCTGCCCTCTGAGTAAAGAATTTCTGAATTGAAAGCATTCTCCGGGTGAAACTCTTTCCAAAACATCCTTCCCAAAACTTTTGCATCCATTTCCACTCCTCACCTTTATGAAACCAATGAACAAACATAACTGTTCACTAACTCATTTGTTATTTCTTAACTCCCTAAGTACTGTACATCACTTCTCTTTCAACCACACACAAACAGAGCAATGCTCTCCCAGCTGGCTCCGCTGAAGCTGTGCCAGCTTTTAACTGATGTGCAGTGAGACAAAGGATACTGCATCCACCCAGGATGCATAAACACTTAACAGGGCGTTCTGAATCACTGACTTCACTTGTGATGACAATCTTCAAGTTAGAAACCTTGCTTGTTCTTCACATGTATTTTTCAGTCATATTCCTAACTGGAGTTTATTTCATATTGATTGCATTAGCAATTTTTTTTTTTAATTATTATTTAAGATCTTTGTTGTCTTAATGCTCACAACAGTTAAAAAGAAATTAAACAGTTGATGAGGCCACAGGTAGCATCATGGCTCAGCTTCTGACAAAGCCTCAGGGTCTAAAATCCAGTGCCAAATTTGTGCTCCCAAGACTCCACCTTTCACTAACATCCATAAATCGAGGATCAGATTTGACTCGTACATACCAGAAAGTTGTGTAAAGGATGAAACGTGAGGAAATGATCTCATTCTGAACCCAGCAGATCTTTTACTGCTTAATCATGGATGTGGGGATTTCCTGCTGCTTCTGTAGTGCAGTTTTCTGGGGCTCTCTCAAGGCTACATTACAGAACAGATGACCAAGTTCAGAACTGTAAATCCATAGCAGAGCAGCATGCCAGAGTTCACAAATGTCTGCTAAATAATTTTCTTAAGAAACACTTCATCATACATAAGACAATGCCCAAAACATTATAGAAAATCTGATGCTTATAGCAACCCCAGAGTCATACCTGATCATCATGCTATTACGCTACAGACTGATGTTCAGACCCCAACCAGGGCACAACAGCCATCATATTTCCCTCTAGACTGGACAGGAAACGTCCCCTGTGGAGACGATACCAAGTCCCTCCAACCACCTCTAATAACACCATCTCCAAGCAGTACATTATTTTCTTCAATTGCTCATGTCAAAGCCCACTGCTACTAAATTAAACTGCATCCCACATATGGAATGAAAGCTCATAATATCAATTCCTGTCTCATAATCCTGAGACATTCATAACAATAAACATGCAAACATGTAAAAACAGGCTTATTCTTCCAGCCCTGTATGGTATGCGAGTATGGTCAAATTAAAAAGCAGCATTTTGTCCCCTTTGCTAGTTTTCTTTTCTAAAAAGAGAAATCCTGGACTGGGATTTATATCTAAAGTTCAATTTAAATCTCTCTACTTTTGATATAGAAGACCCTTCATTCCCTGCTGACCTGTTTGCCATCCCTCTATCACTTAGCAGCATACAACCACCCTGGTTCAGACCATAACAGCACAAACTACTTGCATAACCCTTCCTGCATCCAGCAGAGGCTGAACAGCACATTACCAATGAACCTGGAGGTGATCAAAAAGCTACAAAACAAACAGGAGAAAGGAAAAGAGGAGCTGCAGGGCTAGCAAGCAGTACAATCAAGCATTTTGTGTTTTTCCTAGCCTCTTGTTACTCAAGGGCAGTTTTCCCTACACCTAAAAGCAGTTACACTCTTGGATGAAAAAATACCATGATTTACATTTGCTCATTCTTTCCTGCAAGACGAATACAATACTCTGCATTGTACTAAAAATGGCTTTATGCGCTGCTTTGTTAGTAAAATGAAATCACAGTAAATGAATAAGAATTCCATTCTGAACTGACATGCTGAGAATATAAATTATGTTTTATAAAACCATTGTAATCTGGATGGGTGCTGCTCGCATGAGCTATTAGACAGCGCTTTAAAAGCTGCAGTCTAGTTTAGTGGAGATAATTTTAATTGACTCAAGGGTGTATCTCAAGGGTCCTGAAATTGTTAGGAAAACGTATTGCAGAGAAAGAGCATTCCCTCAGCTGTGGGGAGCAGAGTCAATGCAATCTAATAAAGCTCTGGGTTTCCAACTGCTAGATACATTTTGCGATTGGAAGTGATTGCATCGAGGATGTAGATGGGGCACATAAATGGAAGCTTTTATCACTGGTTAGCATAATTACTGCGACTGTCTGCACTTTATTTGCATCTGCTGGAGCTTGGTTAAGATTTTTGTAAAGTCACGTAATGGGAGAACATTTGCTTTCACAAAGATCTGTTTTGGAAGCTATTCACATGAAATGCTGACTTCCACCTTCTTGGGGGTTTCTGCTTGTTTTCTGAACAACAACAAAAAAAATATTGACACGGGCAGGGTTCTAACACCCCCACTATGTCCCACGTAGAATCTCATTAAACTGTTATAAATCACTGTTGAACAATGAGCTCAAAACTCTTATAAACAAGGCATCTCCCAGAATACATGAGGATTACCTGGAAATCTAATTAAACAAGCAATAAAATATTGGGAAAAAAAAAAATCTTCCTACTGACTCCGCATCCTGGGGCTGGTTAGCATCTTTAAAAACGTCCCTAGTCTGGACATCCCCCAGACTGAAACTGTATTTATGAATTGATCACTCCCTTTCCTCTCTCTCTCTTTTAAATAAAACTAATAATAGTAATAAGAAAAGCAACCACACAACTATTACTGTTGGACTTCCTCCTTGGGTCAACTTTTGAGGCGATAATTGGCTTCTTGATTTTAAATCAGTTTATGTCAGTGTAGCATTCCATGGCTGATTTTTCTGTTGAACATAACAGAGCTTTGTTATTCCTGCAGTGTACTAGTGGTCGTATCACACTGTAGATTCACTTCTGGTCACCAGAAGCACATCATACTGTGATTCACAGCCACAGGAAACTGTGCTCTTGGCTGCTGGCCTACAACTTGGACACAGTCATCTGGAAGAGGCCACAGGGCTGGGTCATGATTCTCACCACTGTCAGAACAACAACTACAAAAAAATATCTATTTTTTGGAATAGATTGATAAGAGCAAGGAGAAAAGGAATTAGAAATAATCTGAAGTGACTGATTTAATAGAAGATGTTTCATGCATTTTGAACCACCGTCAGTGCTACCAAGAGATTGGTCTCAGCTCAAAGCCTCTCTTTGCATATATTGAATTTCCCTTTCCTGAAAGGATCTTATGCATGACAATTCACTTTACCTTCAATTCTGTCTGATATCCAGACAGCATAAGCAGCTAGCAAAAAGACCTCTGACAGGTTCTTGGCCAAGTCTCTTCAAAGCTGGTCGGTCTCACTGCGACCAGGCCAGACAGCATCACATTCCATCCCTGAGAAAACCACAGAGCTATGAAATAGTAGATCCACTCACTGAGACAAATCAACCTTTCAACTTATTTCAAGCCACACCAGTGCTGGAACATGAATAGTGCTAAGCTAAACCTACTTGTCCCCTTTATTTGTAATGGAAGGTTTTTAAGATTTCCTAGCCCACCATTGCAGTAGCTGTTGAATTGGTCTTGAAACATCAAGTTTACTACAAATCAGGATCAAACAATCTCCAGGAGACACAGTACCTACTTTTACAGCACTAAGTGAAGAGGATTTGGAAACCTTGGATTAAGTTAATACAAATCATTTCAAGCAAAACTAGTAGAGGCTGAGACACTTTTGCAACAGGTGCACTGCAGCTGGGGTGCTGCAGTTACCTTTGTCACTACAGATAAAGTAATGCAGATCCAGTTTTCCAGTCAACGGGTCTTCGTATATTAAAAGGTTTATTTATTTGAATACCAAGTTCATTGGAAAAACTAGAGCAAGCATCCCAATTTGTAACAATTTCATTGTGTTTTCTGCCATATTGAAAGAACAGAGGAGGAAGCAGGAATTTTGCTTATTTATTTTGGTTTTAATTCACTTGCAGCAGCGCAAGAAAAACCACCACCAAAATCCAGGATAATTTCTTTTGGATGTGCCCTTTCTCTATTAAGCAATCTTGTTGAGAAATTCTGACATTACTGTTTTTCCATCCACTTGGTCATAAAATGGCTTACATTATACTGTACTGCTAAACCCTATGTTTGGGATGCTATAAGCTGAGAGCCCCCTACATACGCTACCAGTGTAACAAGGAAAGCTTTTGTGCAAGAGCATGTAGCAAACATCAGACTTTAACTTGACACAGTGAATGCTCTCTGCAAAGTAGAAGTTTAAAGAGAGCATCTCTTAGGTGCTAATTGCTTAGCCTTCCACAGAGCTAGAAACACATTCTGCAGACAGTAATACACTTTTCAAGAATGTTTGGTGCATTAACCACAGAATTATGCATAAATAGTTCTGACTAAAGCTGGCTTTTAGGTACCAGTACAAATTGTGCCAGGAGGAGACAAAAAAGTACTTAAAACGCTATTCAAATTTCATTTGAAGAATAAAAATGAGCTTCAGTTAAGACTTTTTTCATTGCTACATCAATGCCAAATTCTTATTTGCAATATAGAGAGCTAAAGCGAACAGAGGGATCTATCAGTTCAAATCCTGATCCTTGGATACTGTATTATTATTAACTACAATCATTTAACTGAATACAAAATTAGTGTCACTCAAGGTAATAAGTTCCAACTGTGTAACTTGATAAATCTATCATTATTACATTGCATTTTCCCTTCTTCCAATGCAATTGCACAATACTAGCTGCCATAAATTAATTATTCTTTTAATAGAAAAGACCAATTTAATGAATTCAAATATGAAAAGGTCTAAATTGATTTTTTTTCAACCTGGACCACAATCCTTGTCATAAAAGCACAAGTTCTTCAAAAAATAATTGTTCAGAACCCAATTTAAAGGCTTCAGTGAGAGCTTAATTTGATTTTCTACATAACCCCCAATTAAAAAGAAGAGACTATAAAAATGTTTGTTGCAAGATAGTAATGACAGCACCAAATCTAATATATGTAAAACCTTACAAAAATAAGTTGAAAGTAACACCTCCAAATCAAAGAACAAATGTATGATTTTATGCAGAATGTTCTTCCCATGGTTTCAAAGTAAGAGGAAGCATCATGCTGTGCTGATCTATAATTACATTTGGTTCATCTACGAAGTAATCACCTTTATGATAGCAAAGAAGTAATCACTATTTTTTGTTCTTGAAAGATTGCAAATATAAATCCAAGATCATCTATTTCTAGCCTCTCTGCGCACGTCTATTCATGGACTACCAGCGTTATATATAGGCATGCATTAAGGTACAAGAAAGCTTCAAGAGCTGAGTGTAACCATTCACCCAACAACCGGCCTATGGTTAAAATTGAGGGCACCTGCTGCTAAATACCACTTCAAATACTTCCTCTTCCAAAAAAGAGCATCTTTGTGTAAGACAAATCGTTTACAAAAAAAGTAAAACAATTTTCATTCAAGCGATCAATATTTCATTCAGGATGCACATAATGCACCATTGAAAAATGCCTTAATAGCTGGAAATGAATCACATCCAGAAAATCTAAAACCAAATCCTGTAATAAATATTAGCTCACTTGTCAGGCAATCAACCAGATTACTTCTGATGAATCTTTTGATCGTGCATTTGAGCAGAGTGCACCCAGTCACTTCAAGGTGTATCGAGCAAAGTCTGAAGCCTGGGAGATCTCAGAGGGGAACAGGTTTTTGGCATCATTGTGTCAAAACATTATTATATATAAACGTCCCCACCGATAAATTCTGCTTAGTTGTATCTTTCATAGGACTGTACACAGGACTAGCCACCAAGTGTACCAAACACTGGAGGTTTGAATGTCCCCTGTAACACACAGACTGTTGTTCTGGTTAAACATCAGCTCTAGAAGGGCTTGTTTGGATGATCTGGTTATTGGATTTAAGTTTTCTAATTCCCCACTTCACAGTAAAACTGTTCTTCCATTTTCTTGCTTAGCACCTATAAACTGGATTACTTGCGAGAATAATTTCTTCTCCCATACTCAGTTCTGAGTCATCAGGTATTCCAGGAGCTTCACTAAAGGTGATCTTCGGTGACCAAATTTATATCCTATTATTCTTTCTGAGCTAGAATGAATTATCAGCTCACAGCAGTCAGTAAAGATACCTAACTGCTCTTGTAGCTGCATGGTTATTCGAGGGCATTTTGTTAATTTGCAGAGTGAGGAAAAGATTAAAGCTACAGTCATGGTGATGGCAGGGTTTGCACTTGATTTAAGTAAGCAGTGAAGATATATCACTTCCTTTTGGCTTAAATTATTGAGTCTTAATGCTATCCAGTAATCAGAGGAACCACCCAATAGCATTGGTCTGACAACAATATACACGATTGCATCATTTTAGACACTACAATGAGATACAGTATTATCTTCTGGCTGATGTTCTTGCAGCTCTATCAATCTCATCTCAGCAAACAAATAATCAAAGAATTCTAGATGACAATGCTCTATTTAAGCCTGTGCTATGACTGGGTATGTGAGGAGATGGGCAGAGGAGAATCGCTTTGTCTTCTATATTACGCAGAGAGCTTTCTCACAAAATCTTGGGCAGCCAAGCAGCTTTGTTGATGATGGTGCATTTCTGTATCAAAACAAATTATAGCTATCGCATCAGGCAGCCCAGGTAACCTAACAGAAAGCACTGAGTGACAAAAGAGAGAATTGATCATAGTAAATCATTCTAAATGAGTTGTACAACTGGCATTTATCACACAGGGAAGTCATCCATTGACTTCTTAAGATGTATTCGCATTACTCCCTGTGGCCTTTGGGGATGTTATAAAGGAACTTTGCCAGAAGTGTCAGAATATTGAAACTGCCACCTCTCTTATAGTTCAAGGTAGAAATTCAATTACAAAGTTGGGTAATACAGGACAAGAAGTAATTTTTTTGAATAATAAAATTTAGCTAGGAATTCAATACTTCAGTAACACTTCCAGAGATTAAGAAAGTGGGAAATCTTTGCATTCAGAAAACATTTTGTTTGTGGCAGAGAGCCATCTAGAGATACGATGTAATTGGGCTATCCAGAGCCTCCAACCACATGGTACCTACTTACAGCTCTGCTGCTGTGTTGGAGAGCTGGTGGGTTCAACTATTGACAGCTAGCTTTTCACTGAGCAAACTGCACTACAACATCAGAAACAGGCATACTTTTTTTTTTTTCTTCCCCAAACCACACCACAGTACAATCAGGGAGCAGTGCTTTTGTTATGAAAGCATTCCACGCATGACCTCAAGTACAGCATCATTCCCATCAACTCCAGCTCAGGGCAGCCAAAGGAGAAAAACTAAAACCAAGCAATTCAGATGGATGATGCAATAGGAAACACTGGGAAATGTTGCCCAAAAATAAGTAATGAAATAAATCCTAGAAACCTCCTCCTACACGGCCGACTGTGACTTAATCACTCCAGCCTTTATCAAAACCTCAAAACATAATGAGATTTTTGCAAAAGTCTTTTAGAGCTGACAAATCTCATGAAGACACATTTATCCCTTTAATTACAGACAGTTCTATTTCCTGTATTTTGATATGAAATAAGCCCATTCCGATTAAGAGTATACAGCTGCTTTTTATTTTAACCCAACATAAGAGATATTCTGATATTTTACAACATCTTGAACTCACCACTGGCTCATTGCAAAGCGGTGAAATCAGAGAATTGCCCCAGCCAGCTCTGAGATAACTCACAGGATCTTGGCTCAAGTCACTTGCAAAAGATTCACGTTAACTTTTCCTGAGAGCGGTTGTTCAATTACTGCATCTGTTAAACTCCGCTCTGTAGGAAAAGGATGACCTGTGGGTGGCCCACATATCGATTTTATGTTCTGAAGCAAGAGCCTCACAATCTGATTCCTGGTACAATTCACAGCGTATTATACAATGTGTTTCACCAGCACTTCTCCGCCCACTGCTGAGTTCCTAAAGCTCATGAGGTAACCACAATGATTACTCAGAAAAAAAAAAGCACTGCATTATAGAAATAACACAGTATGTTTTAGCAACATTTACACGGAGGAGGAGTCAGCATTGTGCAAGCAGTCACGTCTCTGTGGACCACCAGTAACTTTTTTTTTGCTCCCCTCTCTAATAGAAAAAGGGAATTAATTTCACCTGGATTTCAACTGAAGCGAGGACACTTTCCATGGGTAACATCCACCAAGCTGGTGGGGGGGGGGGGGGGGGGGGGGGAAGTGTGAAACTCAAAAAATTCTCACAATTTTCACAGTTCATCCTCCCAGTGAATGAAGATGCTAGCAGCCTGCTATAAACTCAATCTATCAGCATCCCAGCTGAAGCAAAGAAAAAAAAAGAATTAAAAAAAAAATCTGTCCCTTTGGAAGAACAAAGTGAAAAAGGAGAGGAGAGCAGAGGAAGTTAGTTACCTAGGGCAACAGCAGCACTTTAATGCAGCCCTGTGTTACTTCCTCAAGGGAAATGTTTAGGAAGCTCTGGAAGGTCAGAGCATTCCATACCAGTCCCACCAGGCTGCAGGCCCAGGTTCAGCAGTGCAAGGCAAGAGAGACAGCAAATGGAAAGACAGAAGGAGTTCTTACTGGGTTATTTACCATCCTCCTCCTTCCATGCAATGTAAGGCTCTAAGCAAACATCTTTTCCTCCTGGATGGAGCTCTACAAAACAATAGCTTTGACATTTATGGACTTTTTTTGAAGCCAGATTGTCACCACTGGAACAGGCCATCATTTTAGGAGAAAAGAATTACTAAGGTCTCAGAAACAAATGAGTTCTCCCCGCACACAAAAGTACTCCATGCTACCTACAAAACTTGTAGGATAGTACCTCGCGTCCCCAAGAGTAAGTTCCAGAAGGAATGCTACTCTTTTGTAAATTCCTAAAGTTGGACCCATAACCCCCACCCTTTCCCCCCTCCCCAGATTCTTCCTAGATGTTTTCATACCCACAGTTGAAATCAACACAAAAACAAAAACTGTCAGCAGCTTCAGGTTGTCTGGGCCCTCCGAGCCTCTCAACATCAGAAGTGACTTTCAGTGTCTGAGCTCTTTTCATCACTACTGCCAATCAACTAAGGGAGAAAGGTGATCTCATCTGATTGTCATTGCTCACAGCTAAAATCTTTTTCTCAAAGGAAGCAGCAAGCTTGTCATCACACGGCCCTATATTTTTCTTACAGTACTGTGCACTTAGTGAAAAAGAGACATTCGACACTCTCAGAAATTTTTCCAGAGGAAGAATATATATTTTATCTTTGTGTATCCTCCTCGTGTCAAAATCAGAAAATGCATTAACTCCTTCATTCTGTTATTCCTCAATATTATTTAACAGTCCTTGCACTATGTCAGGCTCCTAAATGAAAGACTTTGGACCAAAGCATTTATTTCTTATCAGATTTTAGTCTGTTGAAACATAGAGGAAATATAATTAATACCAAAACAACCTGTGTAAAAACATTTCACATACTTTCAGCTTAATGGAAAACATCACTAAATGCAAAACTTTAAGGAGGCTTAAAAATAAAAGCTTCACTTCTTTTACATATACTTGGTTGTTTCACCTTTAAAAGGAAATGATGGTTTATTATTCCTACTTTCTAGATGGTTAAACGCCCACAAAAAGTACCTCAGTTTCCCCAAGAGAAACTGGTGGTTCTCAAGAACAAAGGAGCTGTTGTTTCCATCATGCTAAGGACAGGGCGTTGTTTGCTGTTTGTTTTCAAGTCATCCTGGATTTTCATCATTTTTTCCTGCATGGAAGCTTTGAGACTTTTGGTCATGTAATACAACGAGCTGCTCTTGCAACAGACAAAAGCATGAAGGAAAAGCAACTGAGTTAGGAGCAGCAAGCTCATATCATTGATCATCAGCAAGCAGTGTCCAAGCACGCACACTCGGATGAGAACTTGGCCCTGCTAACACCATCCATCCCATAACTCCAGGAAATGCATTGATCATTTGGGATGGAGAACAAATCTGTTTCCTCTCTTGACCAGCGCACTGCATTGAGCAGATGTTTTCAATGATGTATTTGTAATGATGCCAAGATGGAGTTTTCTTTTCTTGAGTAGTTTATTTCGCATCCAGCAACTTGTGGAAGTAATTTAAAGCTGCTCTTTCCGATGCAAAATACCTCACACTTGCTTATATTACCTTTCATATGCTGGTACCATACCAGATACAGCATCAAGTGCAAAGCTGGGAACAGAACAGGGAGGCAAGATGTCCTATAAGGTGCGAGCCAGACACATATTGGCATGCAGAGGTGTTTGAGAAGAAAGCTGAACTTATTATTAACATTCCCTTCCATATTAGATGCACCCTCAGTCTTTCTGCGTGGTTTGTTTAGGTTCTCCTGCTCTCCTAGTCTACACTAACATTGATTAAGGTATATACTTGTCATCCAGTACAAATCTTACAGCCTGATTTATTAGCAAGTATATTGAAAGCACTGCCTTTATATAGAAGCTTCAAAAAAATATATTGTTGAAAGCACATTGACTCCTGTTATAATCTAAAAGCCAATCTACAGAAGTGCAATCAAGAAATAACGCAATTACATTCACTCATTTGTCAATGATGTAATTTCAGAATTCGAGTGTTCTGTTCTGATTTTTTCTAACAACTTCAAGCATAGAAGGATACAACACAGCCAAACTCACGGCAGCGTCTTACCAGGTTAAGTTTTAACAATGCAGTTCAAGCAATGGGAACCCAGGCAGCTTGGGTTACCAAAATTGCTCCTGTGCTGCTGCCTGAACCAAATCTGACACTAATTCCAACATCTTTGTGCTATACTGAAGAAACATGACTCCTGTGTAGCCCTACCCTCTCGCAGATATAATCTGTAGGAGCGATCAAAGGTTTCCTGCTATAACCAGTTACAAATGCAGTGTTAGAACTGGACTAGGTTTCCCAGCAGTGCTCACTCTTGCCATTTTTCTTCTCTTTAGGATAATTTCAGCTCAGGCAATGTTTGTCAACACATACCCTTATACATACCAAACCCTAACCTTACAAAGACGCAAGTATGCAAAGCCAGGCAAGAACATGGGCAGGACATAGTTTTGAATATCCTGACAGGCATCAAGTCCCTTAGGGAACAATGCCAGCAGGAACAGATGAGCTGTTCAGCGCCAAGGAGGTACAGTAAACATGGCAGTCTTCAGCAGCTCCATGACACCTCCACCATCTGTCACACTGAGATATTAGTATGAAACAAGAGTCATCTGAGTCTGACTACAAAGCCTTCCACTCGTAGCACAGTGAAATAAAACTCACGTCATCCACTCATTTGAGGCACGATAGCACATCTACACATTGGAAAACATCCTTCTATAGGGTTGCTTACTTAACAGCTGTGGGTAAACCTTGTAAGTACAAACCCCATTTTGTAGCCAAAATATTTATTTTTAAAGGTTGAATTTTCATTTTTGATAATTTCAGCGATCAATAACAACCACAGGATGTGCAGGGCAGTTGTAAAGGACAACAGAGGATCAGATGGCAGAACTTTCGTCTTAAATGAAACTGCTGAGACTGAGATCACTTGTTGCAACATCCTGTAAGTCAATCTGAAATTTCCACAAAGTACTTGGAGTGAAAACATCTCTAACCAGCAATATGACAAAACCGAGTCAAGTAATTGCTATGGCTGGTTGGAGAGCCCTGGAGTTGTTTTGGCACTCATGCGGCTCCTTACTGCTCTCGTCATGTTTCTAGCTTATTAGAAATCATTGTGAAACAAACTAAATCTGGGTGGCAGATGCTAATCGCCTCCAGAAATGTTTTACTCCCTCTGCATTAGGAGGGGAGGAGATCAAGGTGAAAGTCCAGGTTCCTAATGGTAAGAAATGGGGAACTGGTTCACAACAGCTGGCTCTTAGCTTGCTTTGCTCTCCACAAAGCATCTCAAAAATTGAAGAACTCTTGCAAACATTTTAAAAAAAACCACTAACACCAACTACACACAGATTTTGGGGGGAAAAAAGTTTACCAATCAATCCTCTGACTGCATGCAGGCCTTCCTACAGCAAAGAAAAGAGCCCTGTCAAAAAAATTAATTCCAACACAATATGAATGGCCAAGATGGTTATCTGCTCCATATTTTACCTCGTGTCAAGATTGCTTGACACACATAGCGAAATCCACACCTCTGGTCTCTTCTCAGCTCCTTCACTGCAGCTCCCTGCTTCACATGCAAAACAACGTACAAAAATACATTTAAAATGGAAGGACTCAATGCTAAAAACACAGATTTCATCCAGAAATAAACATTCCAAACATAATCTAAATCTCTTTTCAGCAACGAACTCCTCACTACTTGTTATTTCTTCATGGATATACTCATTACAGAGAGATAAGAAATTACCTTTGGTTTTACAATAAGATCATTTCCTATCAATAGTACTATTGAGGAACAATCCCCACATACAGCAGTTGTGTGATAAGAACTATGAAAAGGCAACACAACATTTGATGATCTTATAGGCTGTAAATTTGGAAAGCAGCACTTTTGGAAAGTGCCACTGTTGAGAGAAATTTCACCTGCTCTTCAAATATTATTCAGATTCCTTCACAAAAATGAAAACAAACTGAAGCAGGAAACACTGTTTCTTTATCTAATGTTTCCAGTTTATTCTAAGACAATATTAGTGTATTGTGGGTCTACTATTACAGTGACTGAACAAAACAAGTAACAAAGCAGCATGCTTTCTCTTCCAGACAAGTCACAAGCTCCGTAAATCCTCTTCTCCAGCAGCAATAGAATAGATGAAGAAGATTCATTATTACCTACTAGCAAACAGACTAGGCAAAGCTAAAGCAAGCAGTGATATCCCAATCTTCTTCCCAGGAAACCTATATTCTAAGGCTTTTTTTCCATTAAAAGTCATATAAATTCAAACATACACATATATGGTTACTATCCCATGGAGTTCTCTTGCTTGAAGTGCATGCTGTTTCCAACTTGTGTAGTGATAGCTCTTTGGCTATAGAAAAGAAATCACAAGCCCCTCCTTCACACAGAAGCTTGTAATGCTTCACAGTGAATTTCTCTCTCTCCATCAGTCATGAGTTGCTCTTTCTGGTCTCCATAATTCTAAGCCATTCTAGAATCAAGGCACCTGTGCAGCCATTCTCTGAACAGCTCTGAGACTTGGAGAATCCCAGGCACAAGTGCATCAACAGAATATTTTTGGATCTCGCCGTTAATAACCACATTCCACCTTCAACCTCTCATGTTCATAGCTGCCCACATGCCTCGGGACTGAATTAAACTGTTGTTGTGCTAGAAGTTGAAGAAATAAGCCGTAGAAGAACATCACCTGAATAAAGCTTTGCAATATTAGTGAGGGAGACATTCTACTAGGCCACACATTGCTCAGATGTTTGCTGTGAGCATGTCTGACCAGAAAGGTATCCATTGCCTTGTTATAAAGCTCAGCAGCTGGACCCCATGGAAATCTCTTGGCATTCCCCTGAAGCCATGAAATGCAGATGTAGCAGTTTGCACTGAGCTGATGCTTTGGAGATATGCCATAACACAAGCTCAACACATTACGAATCTGGTCACAATTTCCATTTAAATTCAATGAGGCACTTAAAATGATATGTTTTCACATTTACAATATAGATAGGCTTGGAAATACTTTAATCAGTAATCAATTTCTTACTCCACCCAAAAGCAGATGGTGAAATATTTCAATTAATAGCATAAGTGTAAGAAGGAAAAAGGGCTCAGACAATAAAGCTGAGCAACACAAAGAATGTTTCAATAATTGGGCCAAACTTTGAGTTCGCCAGAGCCAGAAAAAATATCCCACTGATTTCAGCAGGCACAGGATTTAGCTCCAGCTTGGAAGGACAGTAATGTCAAATGTAGGCCTGTAAGCAGACAGTCAATATCAGAGCACTCTGGTAGGTAGTGGTATTTGCTTACTTTCAGCAGGTGCAACAGACTTTCAGAAGAAGTCCTCAAATGAAGAATTAAAATATAAAGTGCTTCCTAGTTGTTTGAGGTTGTAACACTCATCACTTAATATTCGTGGGAGATAGTACCTTTTCTCTCAAGAAAACTGAGGTTTTTTTTCAAAATTCAGTCCAAGAACATACACCATCAAACACAAATCAGGTATGTGAGGTCTGTACAGAAATAAAACATCATCTGCTTATCTTGTTAGAGCTCCTGCTCTAGCTCCAATGAAACTGTCAGGAATTACAACCAACATCTACTGTCCAACCAGATATTTGTAAGCACAAGTGTTAGAACTAGCCTTTAGTGCCAAAACTGCTCATTCCCATATTATCCTCTACTGAGGAGGAAATTAAAGACCAAATTGTAATTAAACAAGTCTGATATTTGTAGGCGTGCTTAAATTTGGCTAGATTCAGGTAGGCTTGCATAGGAAGGATTACATTCTGGACTGTCAAAAGATGATCTTATGACTAACATGACAAAATTAGTTTTGTAAATAAAATATTTGAAAGGTAATTGTTTTAGAAGCATAAAGGTGCTTTGTTCTTTGTTTGTTTTTTGTTTGTTTGTTTCTTCCCCAGCCACTGCTCTTGGATATGAATACATCAGCTTAAATGAAAGAAAACCTCAGCCTGAAGCATAGAGTTCACCTCGAAGAGTAGAATCCAGTGAATCAGGAACTAAAATGGGTGCCTTATAGCAAAAACCAGCGAGCAGCACCAGCATATGGCAACAGCATGGAGCCATCTGTGGCAGCTCAACAGCCAAAAGCATCCTCAGCCTCACATCTGGCTGCAGCAACATCCACCTTGCCTATTTAAGGTAGAGAGTAGCATTCATGAGACACATATTGGTGCTTAACTTTAGAGTGCATTTCTTATAAACCTGACAGAAGTTGGGTACATCCTACTTTGCAGCAGAGCAGCCAAGTCACCACACAGCCTGACAAGCTGTCTTACTGCAGCTTTCCATGTGCCCATGTGCATTTTATATGATTGAACTAAAATCCAAAATAATTCTTGAAAAGCAAAAACAGAACACTGAGTAGTCATATACTTCAGCAGAGTGGCTGCCCTGGTTACCCCCAGGTGAAGAGTCAGGAGAGGAAAGGTGAGAGAAATTTCACCATCATCAACATGAGCACTTCAGAAATGCTGTTCCACTTTAGCTCTTAAGAAGCAACCTGAAAATACAGCAACAAATGAAAGAAAAAAGAAAAAAAAAAAAAAAAAACCATGTCCCAGTGTCATCCTCCTCTACCAGCTTGCAAACCACTACTATCACATCCTGCTCCTATCGTGGAGTCCACACGCAAAATCACAGAGTAAAACTCTGTCTCAGTTCTCCATTACAGCCCACTGAAAGGGAATGCAAAACCCCATCTTACTGAAGGGCTGCAGATTTTCATAAGCCAGTTAGTGCCAAAAATCAAGAAAAATATTTAACCTCACAGTCCCAGTCCAAATTACATTTCAGATTCTTCAAGCATCTTCAGCTACAGCATGAAGAACCACAGCGTGCTAAGCTTAAACCAACACAAAGCTTTCAGCGCTACTTCCTTTTTTGCCCAAAGTCTTGGTCACAGCTATCCAACCTTTTGTTATTACACCACGTATATGCGAGCATCTTGTTTCCACTCTTTGAGTGATCTTTTCTATTCAAAAAATGGTTAAAAATAAATAAGACTCAGATACCTATATGTACTCGTCCCACCCTTCTTGGATCACACATATATGAGAATATAAAACAAAACAAAACAAAACAAAACAAAAACCAGCATTAAATGGAATAAAGTGATCAAGTGTGATAGAAAAAAAAAATAAATTCATTTTCTCATTCAAAATATTTTAAGTCCCAAAAGAGGATAAAAGCCTCTTCGATTCTCAAAACAACACCACCTTCAAGGGGTAAATTGCTTTTAAAAAGTCAGTACTGCTTCAAGTGTGAACCAGCATATAGTTTTTAGAGATTGCATCTTTCCCTGAGAGTTTATAAATCTACATGTAGAAAAAGGCAATGGCAGATATAGCTACTTTAAACCAGTTTAGGATCATCCCCAAAAGACTGGGGTAACAGTCTGGTAACAAAGAAGAAATTACTTACCCCTTTCCGAGGATCAGGGCTCACAAAACACTCCAAAGAAAGCAATCTCAAATAGAGAAGCTTCCCTTGTAGCGGCCAGCCCTTAAATGAGGTTCTGGTCACACAGATGAATTGCTTCCACCTGTGCTCCCAGGGCAGGCTACACCCCTTCACCAGGTGCTCAATCACTGCTTCAGGCCGTTACTTAACAGTTCCCATACACTATACTGGATCTTCAGAGACAGAGAAGTGAAGAAATGCCACTCTCCATGACACCGCTGACCATAAAGAAACTGTTAAGAATGGGTGTTTAGGCAGGATAGGATTAGCATACTGTGTGTTTAAAATCAATAAATGGGATCAACTTTGCAACAACATTTTTCATTTGTGTGAATTTTGTGATGAAAACCCAAAGCATTTGGTGTATGCTGCAGATTAATTTAGACTCTAACCTTTTCAGTATTATTGGAAGGGCACAAAGGTATATTTCAATCCTTCTATAGTTAAACATAGATGTGAACAGTTATGTAGAACCAACGTAAGAGAAAAAGATTTGCATAGTTATCTATCCTGATTTCTTTTCCAACCCAACATTTTGGTCACATCCAATAGACTTTCTTCATCTTTTAGTATCAACATTTACCCTAAACAGAACAGCTCAGTTTGTTCACAGAATGGAACAAACAAGTACCTGTACCCCCTCTTTGCAAGGGATAGATGCTACAAACAGCTACGATGAAATCTAAGTGATGTAAATATTGAAGTTGCACATAATTCAAAAGAGTAACCGCCTCCACCTTTAAGCTTTGTTACTAATATTTATGTACTACACTTCCCAGAATTTCTAACTGGACTACAGCCACCTTACAGATGTGACTGGACTGATATCCAGTCATCACCTTGAAATGACATGAAATAACATCCTCATGCTGTTTGAACAAAAACTATGATCCAAGGAAAGAATGTATCTTCAATGAAGTTCAAAAGAAACAAGATTTGTTTAATAATGTTGCTGTCTAAAGTCCTTGGACTTAATCTGCAGAAATTTTAAATGGCCCTAAAACCTATTCATGGCTCTTCAGTTCTCAAAAAAAAAAAAAAAAAAAAAAAAAAATCCCCTCTAAGAAATGGCTTTGGCCAATTCAATGTAAAGAAGGGACAACCACACGTTTTATTAGCTGTAGCATTAAAAATGTTCCACCTTACCAAGCACAAAGCCATCATTATGGTGCTGTGTGGTCTGATTCAGACAGTCCCCTTCCTCCTTGGTTATTCTCTCCACCATTTTCTGTCTTCACAGTTGTCATCCTGAAAAACTAATCCAGGTGAATCCCTGAGATAAAATGGTATCCCAGTCACTGCAAGGGGCTCCACTGAACTGCATGGACCCAAGTGAAGAAGATGCCTCCAGGCACGAGCATGGAAACTTCTGGGGATCATTAATAAATCCCTTCAAGATACCTTGCCTACCATACAGCAATTTACTTCAAGTGCTGTAATACACTTTTCAAGAGTAGAACAAGTGTTTTCATTACCCTATATATCTTACAAAGAAATTATGACATGGTAAGAGTATTGAGTATGCATGAAGTGATCCTGTTTGCTAGGATAACACAATACATGATGGCTGGAATTAATTTTCCAAACACAAGGCAATGTTATTAATAAAAGCGTGACAAAGGAAAAAAATCAAATATGTTGCTTTAAAAGTCAAATAGTGTCTTTTTGAAGTGATCAGATACAACTTCAGTAATGAGCGTATTACCATAACCTAGAGACAATATAATCTTTTCAAAGGACAGGGACAAAAACATTTTTTGGCTAGGGCAAGTAAATCAAATAGGATTTTCGGAAATAGTGATTCAACTCCAAGCAAGGCATATTCTCAGAGACAATGTTTCACACTGAGATAAGCCTGTGATGCTGTATCCTACTCATGAAGGAAGCAACACCACCACCTATCTTGTTCCTCTATCTACTTTCCTGAACAGAAGCACAGGGAGTGGGACCAAAGACTCTTTGTCAGTTTTATCAGCCACAAAAAAACGTCTCCTTTCCAAGTCTGTGCATGAGCAACATGTTACAATTTGATGATCCATTTAATGCCTACACAAGGACTGCAAACAGAAGGGGTTGTTCAAACAGGAGAACAGTGGTAGTCATCTAGTGTGGCCCTCCCACCATCCAAGACAGATGATGGTATTTGATAGGATCATCGATAGAGAAGGATGGCATCCTTATGTTTTGGTTATCTGTTTCATCAGCTCACATGCTGACATCAGGGAGTAGGACACAGCCCAACCACATGCCTATGGAGGCTGAACCCAGCACGTGCTCTCCATGCTGTATGCAGCCACACAGCACCTCTGCCATCCCACACAGATGGATGGACACTCACTCACAGCCATGCCCATCACCCTTCAAGACAACCACCTTCTCCTTCAGTTCCTCCGGTGAAGCCATCATATAACATCACCTGCTACCCAGATTCTCCCTTCCACCCACATTCATCTTGTCTCCCCTTCCAGCATCCAGGTGAATCAAAAGGATTTTTTCGAAGCAAATATTCACCCCAACCCCAAGCATCTGTACTTCACATCCTGGCCTGGGCAGCATCCTCAGTTCCCTTCTTTCGCTGATCTCCTTGCTTACTTCTTCCTTTTCCTGCTCTGCTGCTCTCACGCCACAGCCCACCCCTCCATTCCCCTCTTTCAGCATGGTTCAGTTCATCTGCCTGCTCAGTTGGGTAGAAAATGCCACTCACACACTTTCCATTCCCCAAAGGAATGGACAGACATTAAGGAACAGTTTTAAATAGAGCAAAGTAAAAGGCTTTGGTGTAGTCCTGTATTTCAGGACTAAAAGTATTTCAAGTCTGCAGTGCCGCAATTGTTTAAGAGCAACTTAAAGCATTCTAGCAAAAGCACATACTGCTGAACATCCGGACAGTAGCTTTGGGACATTCTTAATTCCCAGTAGCTAACATACATCTGACAAATTCATACCAGTATGTGTGTGGCTGATAGTTTAATAGCTAATACTATTATCTCCTGGATCCCCACCAGGCTATTAAGTCATTAGCTGTATCCTCACATCCTGAGATCTTACTGAACACGGTGGGGAGAGAAAAAGGAGAAAAGTCTGTCAGATCTGCCTGAAAACTGTTTTTTCCAAAAGAATCTCTTACACAGTATGCTCCAAAAGGCACTCTTGACTAAAGCCATGTTTAACAAACAATGGAGAAAAATCATTTACTGTGCGGCCATTATCAGAAACCAGTGTGCTCCTCAGAGTGGGCAGACATCTGCGACATCTACTTCAATGAAAAACCCCGGGGAATATTCTGCAGTTTGGCACTGCAGCTGAGTGTTATAATGTAAAATATGAAGAACATAGCACAGTGGGGTGTCCAGGGACAGGGAAAGGCAATCCAAAAGGACTGCCCTAGTTTCTGTTAAAAATAGGTCAAAGAGGCAGTGTAATAATCAAAGTCTGGCAGCGCATACTAATTACTGACAGAATGTCTTACACTTGCATTGACTGGAAGCAACCCATACACAATCTTGTTAGCTAAATACACTGGGAACCTTCTTAGATATTTAATATTTGAAATGAAAATGCAGATTTCCTATCACTGAGAAAGACCGGTTTTACTCTGTGTGATCCAACAGATTAATTTCCCGTTAAATCAGTAGCTTAGGAAGACATACTTTCCCCATAATGATTTTAAATTCATTGATGGTTATTTGCAGAACTAATAAACAAATATGCTGCACTATGAATCTCAAGTAAATTGTAGATGACGTTGATTACAGAACATGAGATTGCTACACAAGCGCATATGAAACTGCCCATGACAGCATTCACATGAATGAAATGAAACCAAAGTACTGAGAAGAATTTGCATATCTTATAATGTAAAATGCAGTAATTAAGGAAAGTCTCTGCACTTCAAAGTTAACACGTGGCCCCAACATTAAAGTCTGATCAGCAACTTTCTCCAAACTAATGTATTAGTAGAACTGGAAGGAAAAACAAATTTTACTCTTTTGCTGATACATCACTAATGTAGCCTTAATCACAAATGTCTTTAAATACCTGTACTTTGTAAGTTGACAGGGTTGTCAGAAAGGGGACAAAGGCAGAAAATTTCATTTTGTAGTTTATATTAAAACACTAAGTGAATTGACCTGAAGAAGATGCTCTTTCCAGAGACTTACTCACCTGAAACCATCTCACAAAATCCTCCTAGATGAAGACCAATAATGAAATAAAGAGAAATAAATCTTGATTCAGAAAGCTAGAACGGTGATTTCACAGTTACATAACAACATAACTATAGATACATAATTTCTGGCATTTTGCAGCAATATTGGCTGGGCTGCATCACCTTTTTCTTCAACTGATTTATCCTGCAGAAAAGTCTGCCATAGCAGTAATGTATATACCATGCAATAAGGTTAAAAGTCTCTGCAGCTTTGGTAAGGATTGCAAAGAAATGTACCCAGCAAATTATTTTCCTATTGCTCCATATCCAAGATATGTAATGGGAAACCAGAAAGTTTGTTTAGTCATGAACAATAGAACAGTAATAATGAGTTAAGCCCCACAACTAAGATTACAGGAAACTAGTCTCCCCTTTGATGTTCATTAATGGTAAATGAAGTTTCAAACATACACAATGAGCAGACACATGAGAATCCTTTATGCAAAAGCTCCTGCTTGAAGCATACAGTTTGGTCCATTTTCCTAAATAAATGTCTTAGGAAATCATGCAACACATGTGTAGGCCTATACGTCTTCCCAGCCCCTTTTCAGCACGCTGACCTATCTTTGAACGTATTATAATTCTATCAGTTTCACATAAATTGGCAGGTAAACAAAAGGAGATGAGGAGAGACAGATGCATGATTTTCTTTTCAGACATTTATCTTGTTCCCCTGCCCAAACATCCCAATAGCCCAGAGGCAGAAGGCACAATGGCAGACTGAGAGCAGCAGGCAAGCTGCTGGCCAGGCACAGGAGCAATGACTCACAGCCATCCCTGCTCCCCACTGCCTTGGGACCCCCACACTGTCCCCCTCCCCACTGGACTCCCTTCACTCCTGCTCAGACACCTGAAGAACAACACACCTGCCCCAGGCTCATCTTGGTCTACCGGCACCTACAGTAGTCTGGAAAATATGCTTATGTCAAGAATCTAAACAAACAGGCATGCACAAAGTACTTATGCAATGTTTAAAATCCTGTTTGCATGTTTGAGTTGGTATGCAAAAATAGAAATCCACCAACCCTGCTCTAAATGGTATACAGGTATTCATACAATGAAGCAGTAGAAAAATGCTCAATCTGATTCCAGTTGTATTAGCTACACCTCCAGAACTCGTAGATGTACAGAGCCTCCTTCATTTCAACGTATAGCTTATTTCACAATCTGTTTTTTTAATTTCCGAAATCTATTTGGACCAAATGTTTTGGATCTACCACTGGAGCACGAACCCTTCAACTGTCCAATGCAATGCCTCGGTGCAGTGCACCTGTTAAAACTGAGCCTTTTCAAGGAATGGTGAGCAAAAATAATCAGCAACTAGGGTGCAGTTTTAAGACAGTGCTCGGAGTGGCCCATAAAATATTGAAATTCTGATAGCATAAGTTTTAAAATAAAAATCTGATGTCTCATAACTAAGTCATGAGACCTCATCAGCTCCCTACAGCAGTCTCAATGCTTCCCCTAAAAGCCAGGGTGTCTCAAGGGAGCCATCTCGCTAATACTTCTCAGTAGAACGTAGTCTGAGCACAATTGCTGCTAATTTTACTTACCTCATTTGCTTGGTATCTCATTTATAATGGCTGGCACTTCTGATGCATTATAATATGGTTTAAAAAGAAATCAGCCTGAATAAAGAGAAGAAAATGCTATTGTCTGCCTTTTTTGTGTAGCTGAAATCTAATTGCAAGCACTTTCCCATTTCCTGGCAGAGCAACCACTGTTTTCCACACAGGTCTCTTTCCTGAAGATGTAGGTGGTGATTAGCACAAGGAATCAACCAGACCAGACCATGGTCTTCATCAGTGCTCTTTCAAAATCACCACCAGCCCTAGGACAGCTGTGGCAGATACACAGGGACAGGGAGACAGAATCATACAATCATTAGTTGGAAAAGACCTCTAAGATCACCTATCCAACCCCAACCGATCCCACCATGCCCACTCACCATGTCCCTCAGTGCCACATCTACATGCTTCTTGTTAGCATCCCCTGCTGCTGAGGTTTCTGAACACACCATAGAGGACCACAGAGAGGCTTATATGATGGGAAGTGCGCAGGATGAGCACTTCTGCTGTCTTTTTTTGCCCACCAGCAGCCCTCAGCCCCTCTCCACTTGCTTTTTGTGCCCTTGCAGCAACAGCTGTGACCTCTGCAGGCTGTTCAGCATGCTCAAAAAACCACGGGATTCAAAATTAGCAAATGAATATTTAATCAATTAATATCAGGCAAGTGTGACAGCCTCAGATAAGCCAGTCTTTTCCACAGCGGGAAAGCACCAACGTTTCATTAAACAGAGCACATTTCCTTGCATACCTCATGTAAAACAGAATTAATAAAAGCAAAAAAGGAAAAATAAGCCAATTTCCGCAAATCCCTCTAAAGGATTTTTTAAACATGTAACACAACAGTGTATCAAAGCCTTTGGTAGCTATTTAAGAAATAAAAATGGAAAGCTGCAAAATGGTTTTAGTTTCAGACCAACAACTGAACAAGAGATTACCCTAAACTTCCCAAGCTTTTTTGAACAAGTCCCAAATTCAGATAATTCTCCCCACCTCTGTGCATCACTTATCCTGCTGTTCCTGACAGCAGCAGGAGGAACTCTAAAGCTGTACAGCTCCAACACCACCCACAGAGTGGCCCATAACTTCCGACAAAGCAGCAATATCTTTACACGGGCAGAATTAGCCACTTCAATACCTCAAGCTGGGAATCTGCAGCCGAGGTATTTACATTACCAAAAAGGGCACTTCTCATCAGGACACCTATTTACCCATAACTAGATTTTCCAACAGGTTTCCATAACCAGTTTTCTCCAGGCACCTCACCCTTCCCCAGAGGGGGAGCTGAGAACAGATGGGCTCTGAAGACACACACGTGTCATGAGGAGCAAGACTAGATTTTTTTTTTCTGGATCCAGAGGTCAAAAATTAAAAAAAAAAATAATAAAAAAGATTCCTGTTGAATTACACGTGTTTTATGGGCACAGCACCTGGTGAACCAGAAAGCAGCAGCAATGGAAGTGGAAGAAAAAATGAGTCAGCCCTGCTCTGACACAACAGTTTCCAGAGAGTTCCCAATGAGGCTGAATGACAGGAAGTGATAGGAACAGGGGGGAGCATATTTTAAAGAGTTTTCAAAAGGGGGATAGACCCTCATGCCAACACTGTGTAGGTCTTTGCACTTGAGTGCTTAGGGATTTCTGCTTTCCAAAGATGATGCAGGGCTCTAGTCCTCAGAGCAAAACTGGGTATACGTATTTCCAGGGATCAGTATTTATTCATTGCAGTAATTACTGCTCCTCCCAGTGCACAGCTTTCACCTTCTGCAGCATCAGAAAGACCACACGGTGCGAGTGGTGAGGCACTGATTTCCCAGAGCATCAGCTTTCCTCCTCCTGGCCCCACATCCTCAAAGCTTCTTGCTGATCACAAGTGTGCATGGCCCATTGGCCACCTCTCAGTAGGCTCATCTATTTAATTTCCAGCAGAGGGACACATTCTTCTGAAGGAAAATATCTGAATACTTCCTTTTCCAGCACTAGTTGCAATTAGAAACATTAAACAGCAGAACTAACAAGTTTGGGGAGGGTGAAACAGCACTTTGTCAAGATTTTCCTGCCTTGTCATACTCCAACCATATTCAGAGCAACACTAGGATGGTGTCAAAAAAGCTCTCATTGCACAAAAGCTGACTTATTTCAGTTCATTAGCAGTGCTTGATATGGGTCCCATTGGCTAAAAAAGATGGGTGCTGTGGGAGGTGAGAAACATGTTCACTTCTCTTTTCTTATTCCTACAAGGGGAAAACCTCCCACCCATATCTTTCCTATTGGTATGCTCCTTTCCCCCTCCCCCCCAAAGAAGAGAAAAATGCATCCTTATATTTAAAATAGCATATCAAATCAAGCCAAGCATTCTCTAAGGCTATGCAAACACTCCAAATCCTCACAGAAGCAGAGCTCTTGTCTTAAATGAGAATTTGCAACCATGTCTGCAATTCACCAAAACAGGCAGACTTCTGCCCTTCTGTTTGCATACAATGATAAACCATTTTTTGGAGATTGAGATCCCTCTTGGAATGTAAGTAATTAAGAAAATATCTGTTTTAGAGCAGGATGGTGCCCTGCCAGTTATGCATCAAAATGCCTCTGCTGCACAGTTGCTGCACATTCTTTTAATAAAATTTAACTTAGCCCTTAGCCTTCCTTAAATATGTATTTACCTTATTTTAACAATCTTTCAGCAATGATAATAAATGCACTGCAGACAGAAAATAAATACAATTCAATGAATACAATAAATACAGTTGTGAAACTATAAGACAAAATAATAGAACCACATTCTTCTGTCCAGTAGCATATGCCAAGTCTGATAAGCAAGTGCAAGGAAACACTCTTTTCTAATGTAAAAATCCTGATCCGTATATAATACGTAGAAGAAGATTTGAATTGTCTGGACAAAAGCCTAAACAACACAGCGTTCTGGAATGAAATCCTTGAATAATACCTGCTTATCTGCCTTGCAGTGGGCAGCATCACCTCCAAATACAATCTCTCACTCTGAAAAACCCCACACAGAAAAAGCTTGTTAAACATGAAGCTGTGCACAGCCTTTCACTCTCAGAAAATAAGGTGGTCTTTACCAAACACACACTTGCACACAGTTTTCCACACAGGAAATGGTCATGTATTGTATCTCCCTATAAAAATTAAAACAAACAGAATCCACTATAAATGTATTACACTTTGAATAGTAGTCATCGACTGAAGACTTCCATACACAAAATCCTGGTTAAATCTTCTCAACTAGATTATAGAAGGAGTTTGCCCATAACGGAAAAACATGCCACCATATCACTCTTACAATGAGGACAAAAGCATTTAAGACACAACAAGCTATGTTGTTGGTGGTAAGATAGCTTATATAACTTGGCAAAGGTTAATAATGTAAGGAGTCTGAAGGATATTGAGCAAGAGGAGGAGATCTCTGAGGCACTGTTGGGTTTCTGCCACTCTCAATTTTGCCAGACACAAGTTCTCTGAAAGAACTACAGATGGCTCTCTCATGGAAACTTCAGCCCTGATCACTTAAAATACACAGACATTTTACGATTTGAGGAATATTCTTCATGGGAATGTAACATAAGATCTAAACAATCCTCAGTTCTGGGACCATATTGAAAACATTAACTTGGGGTCCCACAAAGCCGTGTATTTATTCATGAAAGGCACACAGACCCTCCCAGGAAGCTGTTGCAAAAAGCAGCTCTTCTGCTCAAACTTCTCAGCGAGGAAGATCGAAGAGTTCAAAGTGAACTAAAGCATTGAAATGAATGTTCAGTGATGATGACCACTCCATTCCCCACGGTATCACCTTTGAAAGGCCAACAAGTGCTTCCAGTCATATATCTCTCTTGTAGATCATGTTCGATCCTGTCAGAAGCTGCTGCTTTAATATTTACAATGCAGTTACAGGAGACCAGCACTCAGCTGCCCTTCCTGCTCAGGTTCCTTCCCAAAACACCTACAGCTCCTTTATCTGCCTCACCATTAGGTGGCAATGCAGCAACATGCATTGCCCAGCTGATGGCTGGACGGCACATTTATCCAAATTCCTGGCAACACTGATTGAATATTTTGAAAAATAAACAAATCCTTTTTCTTTTTCCCTCGTTCTTACTCATCATTGTATTTTTTTAAAACTAAAACAAGGAGCAGAGGTAACCGTACATAACATTAATTGCTGCCAAAGGCCTGTGATGAAAAGGCCTCACTCGTGCTCCTACAACAGATCCAGAGAACTGCTTCCTAAATAATGCCAACGTTTAAGCCCTAAAGACAACATATGCAGTTTTGGAGATCAAGAAAAATTACCAGATATTTCAGGGAAGTTTTGTGTGTCCAGAAAAGCACGTTTTGTCCTTCAATTCATCTGGCTTTTTCCTATAAAGAACAAACAAAAAACCAAACCAAAACTCTAGAAGCGTTCCCAACAAAAAAAAATGCATTTTACAAATTGAAACACTTCACTTTGGATAAAACCCTTTTTTTTTTTTTTTTTTTTTTTTTAAATTGAAATCATAACTCAGACACACTTATATGCCCTGGATTTCTCTTTGTCTTGCTTTATATTCATGGTGCCAGAAAAGTAGCTTTTAACAAAGCAACAGCTGGACTCAGACTCTGGGAATTACTGCGTTTTCATCTCTGCTTGGTCCGACTGCTAACCAGACCACTTCCTGGGAAGGAAATCAAAGTCTTTTATGTCACAGAGTCACGAGCTACGACATATGTAAGTGCTCTGCAGGAACTCAGCAAAAGCATTTGCAAGTAGAAGGGAGGGGAAAAATTGCTTCCATTAAGACTTATTCGTTGACTTTTTAAAGAAATTCCAGCCTGCTTCTTGTTTTGTTTGTGGGCCATAACACTGGCCTTTGTGTTTAGTTTGTGTTATGAAATTCAGTTGTACCATGAACAGAGACCAACTCTGAAGACCCAACAAAATGGGATCCCTGAGTGCAAATTCCTCTCCACTCCATCAGATCCTCTCTGCAGCACTTGGATGCCACCAATTCAGATGAGGGAAGGTGAAGACTGAAGCTTTTTGTATAATTTTATTTTAGAGAATAAGCACAGAGATTTGTCCGGCTCCTATACAAAATCACTATAGAAGCTGTAATCTTTAACAGAAATCTCAAATGATACGTTCTTGAAATGAAACCTAGGCTACTTAAATACAGACAACCAAACTTAAGGTAATATCAAGTCCAAAGAAGATATCACTTAAATTCTTAGGAAAGAAAAACCAACAACTGAAAAACCCTCAACCCTCCATCTGGAGCACAAGCATTCCTTTAAGTTGTCATTTTATTAGACAAAAGACAACAGAAGTGTTTTAAGGGCTTTTTCTGTATCTCCCCTTGCTCACTGTGCTCCTCCAGGCAGCTCTCGGAATTTCCGAGTCCAACTTCAGTAACTCAGCAACAGCAAAGAGCACTATGATCTCCCCCGGGGCCTGCCTGGGTCATCACCCTCACTGCCATCAGCAAGGCTCCTGGCTCCAGGTTTGCCTTTCCCAATGCTTGTCCTGCCTGCTGGCTTCTGGAACATAGCTCCTCTAGTTCCCCAAGTCCTCCATCTGCCCCCAGGTACTCTCCTTTACCAAAAACATGATACATTTGTGAATGAAATAGGGAAAAAAATGAACTACTACTGTCCATCACATCAAAGGGTTTTTATACTTCCTTCTGCATACACCAAGTTTTTTGTCATAGAATGTAGAAGCTCCATTTAGCATGCATTTTCCTCCCTCACCAACTCTCTTATCACTCTAATGACAGCACTAGTAAACTGGGGAAAGTGTGATGTCAGAAAGCGAGCAAAGAATATGTGGAAACAACTTGTTTAGCCTTCACGCCAAGTTATCACATGAAGACTTATACCTGATAGGGGCTGACAGCTCAATTCAGCCCCCATTCACTGTGCTGTAAGCCAAGAGCAGTGAAAACCAGGAGCAGCCCATAATGCCAAGTTCTCATTGCTACAAAGATAACTCTTAAAAAAAAAATGAAAGAAAAAGAATTGCATTCATAAGACCTTATGTTGCAATTAAACACTGCACTGGAAGCAAAGCAGTCTGCAGAGAGCAGTGCCCCTTACAGAAGGAGGTGTGAGGGCCCTGGGTACACTCTGCAACTCGCGATGTGGTAAAGAGCTCAAAGGATTTACAGCCGGTCAGAGTGAGGAACTGAACAGATTTAAAAGGCTGAGAAGTACTGCTGCTCTCTGGGAGTTTGGAGTACGTTTTATAGCTTTGAAATATTACAGCATTGTTTTTGAATCAATAATAATGAAAATAATCACTCTTGAAAGCACTGCTCAAGATTCATCCTCTTGCTGGCAACTTTGTTTTGCTTATCGCTGATTTATACATTCTTGAAATATTTCCATTCTTATCACTTCCATACTCTCTCTATAGTTCAGAAGATATTATAAAGCCTAGTCACTTTTCTCTTGGGCAGGATCCAGATGGACTGCTAGACCACGTTTTCTACTAGTATGAAGTTCATTACAGTCAATGCACTCACATCACCATAAAACCTATAAGAAAGGCAGAGAACATGGCCAGGCACAAGCAGATGCTGCTCTGATTGATAAAGTTCACACACTTGCTACCTAAGAAGCACTAGACACAGCATGCACTAACTGTTCTGCAATAAATAATGCTGAGCACACAGTAGATTGTGCAAGCCTGATAATGGCATCCTGCAGTGCTCCTTTACAAACAATAGGGCAGAAGTTGGAGAGAACACTCCCTAAGCAAAACTGGTGAGAAAGCGTGAGCACTGAGGAGATGGGTGTAAAAACCTAAGAGAAAGGGCACGTACACAAATAAGTAGCCCTGTGTGCAAAATAAAAGCCCAAAACTGTGTTAGTAGAGCATTAGCTAGAAAGCAACATGACATACATTCAAATAGGGGAGTTCTGATTCAGGGAAACCTGTGTGCTTCTTATTCTTCCTTCGTGCATATCTGTGTGCTGTGATAGCATGCAACAAGGAGCGGCTGATTGTAAATGAATGTCTATCACATCATGTATTTACCATGCTTCTGCAGGACTAAATATAGCAGCTGGCAGCAGAATAAAGTTGCTACCCTAGAAATAAAACCTAAGTGAGTAATGGGGCAAGTTGGCCAAACCTGGCTCCTTAGGACAGCGAAGAACATCTGGCTTGTCTCCATGGGTGTGGTGACTAAGCCAAGGGGACCAGCCTCAGTGAAATCAGCCCCTGCAGCAATAGCTGTCATTTTTTCAGATTAACATTTACTAAATCCATTTCTGTTCAAAAGCTGTAGGACTGTGCCTAGAGGGCACGTAAACTCTGCAATGACCACACACAAGGCATGATACACAAAAAGCAGGATGCAGCCCAGCACGTGGCCATCCCCTCCCGTTCCATCACTGTGAGCCCCGGGCGTTTTGAGCAGGGCCTCAGGCTCCAGCATGCCACTGAGACTGCCTTTTAACACCAAAGTTATCCATTGGTCCAATACCAGCACTTTTACTGTAGAAAAACAAACGAACAAATCAACCAGAAAAAAAAATTAAGATTATCACCAGACTATATCTGAGCTGAGAGGGAAAGGAATTTAAGACACCAAAGGAACCTATGACTTTGCTTCCCTATGACTTCCCTCCACCGACTCCCAAAGATACGCACAGTGGAGGTGCTGAGCTTCTACAGATATCACAAAAATCCCTTCTATTGAGAGCTGGTGGGGCATCACTTCAGTGCAGTCACTGCCACCTCCCTTTGTGCCAAGTTAAAACTTGGCTGTAAGAGCAGGAAAAGCAAAATTTCATACGCATAGAGGAAAATGGTTCAGAAGCAGATTGATAAGCCATGCCTTTGTCATTAAAAGACAGAGCATAACCATAATCTCTGCACCTCAGATAATCACAAATGCACATGCTAGAGGTCCTATTCTGCTGTCACATCTCTCCACAAGCAACCATGCTTGTGTAACCCACACTGAGACATACTGGCAGCCCCCATGCATACGGACACATCTATACTGCCATTTTCCAGCACTAGAGCCCTCGATTATGTCCACACCCTGCAGCAGCCCCAGGGAAGGGTTTTTCCTCACCACAGGAAAGGTTCCATCTCCTCCCAGCCCTGCCTTTCAGCCTTTGGCATTACCACCACCACCACATTTGTAGCCTTCTTAAGAAGGTGCAGAGAGCCTTGCCCATCTCTTCCCCACACAGTAGCTCTGAAGGTTTCTACCAGTCATTTACCAAAAAGTGACCACCTGGCACAGTGAGAGCTGGCTCCAGCAGAGACACCCCCAAATACCCTTCTAAAAGGGAGATAAGACACAGCTACGTAAGTCTCTTCATTTCCATAACACTGTACAATTTTGGGTACATTAAAAAATACCCAAAGATGACACAGGAGTTTAAAGTGAGGATGCTGAACTTAGAAACACAGCTTCAGCCAGCTCTGTCCTGTTGTTAGTGGTATCCTTAAAGCAGTTTTGAATGTACTAAGGGAAACTCAGAAAGGCTGGCAACCATATGACACTGAGGTTAACTCCTCCAGATTTCTGATAGGTACCAAATCCTGCATTAGGTTCTGGAGAATCCAAGGTTGGAGCTGTTTTTATCAATTCCTTCCCCAGCATATCAGGTCAGAAGAGCATTTAAAGCCCAAACAGCTAATTCATTTATTTATTTTTTTATTACTGAAACAAATAAAACTGACTTTCAAAAGTCTAGCTTGATGCATTGTGCAGACAAAAAAAAAATAATTAAAAAATCAATTTTTCTCCTCATTTTTTGTCACCTGTGCCAAGCTGAAATCCACTGCAGATTTTCTGCATCTGCATTTAAATCACCAAACAAGTGCTCCTATTGCAAAGTAATAGACTTCAGGGCTGCAGAGCGGCACAAAGAGCTGTGGCTGGACCGTTGTGAGCAACAAAGCGTATGTCTTTCTGTTACCACACAATTTTCAGTGAAATATTTCTGTATTGCTTTTCCAGCGAGCCAATGCCCACCTCCCTGCTAGTAGCCGAGTGCTTCGTTTCACCTATATTTCCCCCAGCACTTACTAAAGCAGTGATCCAGACTAAGCTGGTTTGCACTGCCTATGACAGGATGTTAGCTATTGAGAGGCTGCATGCATTAACTGCCAGAACAGATGAGTGCTTTAGCACTTACAAATCACGGGGAGAAAAGACTAGAGCAAGAGGAGATCATTCATGTGTAGCTCGTTTAGATATGCCGATACCTTATCAGCTCGCCACAGCCCAGCCAGATGTGGAGGTGAGCAGAATTCAAGCACAAAGTTTCTTGCAAAGGGGTGGCAAATGCTGCTGAGTGCAGCAGGAGCTCTCAGAGAGGCTCAGCTTGAGCACCACACAAATTCCAGCCATCAAAACCCTCCATCATATATGGAAATTAAATCTCAATCCTCTGGTGAAAAAACATAGGAGGGTCAGGGCAAGAACAACTTCCTTGATTCAGTGCAGGCGGAGAGCTCGCCTTGTTACTCACATTCCTTAATAGCAATCCGTTACTGGGAAGTGACATGAGTTCTGCTTAATCCCCGTTTTGCTGCATATTGCTATTTGTGCTCACAGGAATTTCTATTTGTTTCAGCCCTTCACAAGGTTATTCAAGGGACAGGCCCCCCCCCCCCAAAAAAAAAAAAAATCATAGGAGGGCTGAGAGATTATTCTTCCAGGAGCTCCCTTGTAGTAAGAGCAAATAAAATCTGTATCTTGTTTATGGACTAGATAAAGGCAGAGGTTTCCCATACACATTAATTTTAGCTTAAATGCATACGGTAACTTAACATTTGAGGAAACACATCCTATATACAAACAAAAGTGTGAAAGATTAAGGACAGCTGTGCATCTGTTTATCCATAATATATGCACTATTATCTGACTGGGGGCAAGCAGACAATTTAACCTCTCCTTCAGCACCTGATGTATCATTGCCTTCATGCTGAATCTCCTCCTGCAACCGCTCACAGACTGCAGAGCTGGAAGGGGAACTGGAGTCCCTGTGCAATGCTAGAGGTTGGTTGGTGAGAAGGAGGGGGCAATCCACTCTGTCCTCTGTCTCACGTCGCTATCAGTTCCTGTCACTTCATAAAGTGATTTTTAAAAGTGCAGAAAAAATAAGAATAGACACAGCCAACGAGAAAGGGAGGGAAGTCTTGGGATTTGCTAGGATTAGACTGCTCCAATCCTAAAGTGACCCAATTCGTTTATTAAAAAATAAATGATATTAAAAAATAAATGAGCATTCTGTGATCAGAGCCATTGTGGCTTGTTGCTAGCAGCCAGGATGTAGCAGGTCCTCTCATAATGAATCCCACACCTGTTGAAGCTCGCAAACCAATGGGGCTGGATCCCAAAGGTCTGAGCACACCCAGCCCCAGCAGACTGACCCGGTGCCCAATTTAGTGGTTGGCAATCCTGCCTGAGGCACACAGGTTGGAAGTAGATGATCTCTGGGGGCTCTTCCAACCTTGGCCATTCTATGAATCACACATCTAGAAGCTCCAAAGGTGCCAGCAGCCATAGCTAACACCATAGCACATGACTACAGCAGCTTAACCACCGCTGCAACCAGAGCAGCAAAGTGTTTATTCTGATACTTGTTCAATCAAATATGTGAATTATTCTGGCCCAGCCAAGCCTACAACTTTCTCAGTCATACAAGTTTGAATGTTTCTGGGTTATGTGCTCTCAGGTTTTGTTTTTTTTCCTTTTAGTTTTAAGTCAATCCAAAATAAGAGTACTTCTTCCACAGCCTAACATGGACACAGTTCACACAGCCAAACTGAGGGGGAAATGGTGGATATATCAGCCCTTGCAGGGTAAATAATAGCAACATGTTCCTCTAATAGGGGTCTGGGAAAAAGGAGTGCTAGAAGTCTCCAAACAGGGAGAAGGAAGGCAATTAATTCCACATTTCCCATAACATTTTTTAGTTTGTTGGTTGAGCTATTAAAAACACAGTTATTTATAGAAATCTGTAGGACTCATGTGAAAGGAGACCTTGTTAGGAGGAAAAGTATTCATTTAGGGACCAGCCAAGTATAATGTGTACAGTGCTTTTATACCTGCAGGGCATTTCCTCAGGGTAGAGCCAATACATTGGGATGCAGATTTCTGCAGTTTACAGTCTCTCTCTCTCATATTTCTGGAAGTTTGCCTTCCCTAGGGAGGAAAGGGACAACTGGGACCTACAAAATGAAAACATGGAGGCACTGGCTGACCTCCTCCCCTTCAAAAAGGAAAGTATCTGGAGAGAGAGAGAGGTTTCAGGCCTTGTGAGTAATCATCACTTCTTTTTCCTTTTGAGAGGAGGGCAGGGAGAGAGAATGCACATGCAGTCATGAGACCCTGGAGTTTTGTCCTGATGTATTTATTTCCATTTTTTCCATATGTTGCCTTTCTTTGACAGCTGGCCTTGTATTTTAATGAACTTAAAGCTCAAATATCCATTATTTTCCCTAATGTGATTTGAAAAAGAAAAAAACCCAACACATCAGACTTCATTTCTAGAGAACATTTACACATTTGCAATGAACTGTTACCTAAATACAAAGATCTAAAGTAGTAACAGGAGCATGACTGCAGTTTTGTAGGTTACACCCTGTAAAACTTGCTTGATCCTGGTGAAACAAGCTCAAAATTCCAACTCTGTTTTGCCAAGGAGGTGAACACTTGCTCAGGGTGAGCTCTTCACCATCAGGGTGAAGCAGAAGTTTGCTTTCAACCAGTATTTCTGCTGCTGCCAACAAAAATAGATAGGTGAGGATGCTGAGACACCACTGAGCAGAAGAGCACCAAACCAGACAGCATGAGGAACCAGAACCTGGCTGCCTTTCAGAGCATTACTTTATATTTCAAGGCACTGAAACTTGAATACCAGTGGGAAAGTCCATGCAGTTAGCAGATATCTGAATATCAGCTTATAGAGTTATGTCAGTTTTCAACCTAATTACTTCCAGCTTCTGTCTAGGCATATGAAAAAAAAAAAAAAGAAAAAAAAAAGGCTTAGCAACACCCAGTATCCACAACTTCCAAAAAAATAGAAAAAAAACACTAAAAGAAAACTAATTCCTTTTAGGAAATGTGGTACCAATTAAGAAGTAAAAACCTCTTAGCATCATCACAATATTAGAGAGAGACTGAGACTCCTGATTTCTCATTCAAAACTTTTTTTTTTTTTTAAGTATGGATATCAAACAGATCAAAGTCTTTTTTTCACTTTGTTGACATCCATTCTTCCCATATTTTCCTGCTCACTTCTCCTTCCCCTTCCACCATCTTTACTCTCCTCCTCCATACTGCAGACTATTCTATTTCTTCCTTGCTCAGCTGATTTTCACAAAGCTTACAGAAATCTTCATGAAATCTTCTACCCATCTGTCTAGTTTGGCTAAAATTAGCTACTAAGCAAAGCAGGATGCTAATTAAAAAAAAAAATCTAAACCAGCCACCTACTGCTTTATTTAAACAATTTCAGTTTGAAGGATTCAAAATGAAACGGAAGCTTATCTAGCTTGGTTTAAGCCCCTATTCCACTACATCTCAGTTTTCAGCTCAGTACAAAGCGGAACAACTGAGAGACGCCATTAGTGGACATGGTGGTGATGGGCAGGCTAAATGATCTTGATCTTTTCCAACCTTAGTGATTCATGATGAGCAGCTCCCAAACGAAAGCATTACCCAAGTGAAAATAGAAATTATCAAAAAGGTCTTTTCCATGCAACACTACACAATTGTTAATGCACAGAACCTTCAGGTTTGAGAAATAATCACTGGCTGATGATACAATTCAACCTCCATACACATCTGCACCATTACAACAGTGCAGCGTGTTACACTATTACTTTCATCCACCTGATCTCCTGCTTCATTTTTCTTCCTTTAGCAATTAATCATTATGCTAGTGATTAATATGTGAAGTCATGCTTCTTTGAAAGTGCAATTGCAGCTTCCACCACCAGCTAACACAAATTAACACTCATTTACGTGACGAACCTTAGCATTCAGTACTGACATTACTGAACCCAGAGCAGAATTGAAGAAAACAACTGATGAACTGTCCATAGAAATACTTGGGCTTTGAATTTTTATTTTCTAAATCACCAAATCACAACTTTCTTCTCCTTCAGGTTAGGAACATAAAATTATTTAGTATTCATTTTACAGTGCATTCCCATCCCAGGCTGATTTAAAGCCTACATTATAATTGCTAATGATTACTCATGAAAAAGAGACTATTATATGTAAAAACTGCAATCAGTGCTAATCTATTCACCTATCCATTTTACACTGATACATTTTCTAAACAAAGCTCTTCCTGAATTGCTCATAATTAGCTTCTATTCTTACATTTTTAATTGCTCTTCTCCCCCTCCCATCTAAAACATAACGTTTTAGACATCTTCAGCCTTTTTTTTTTTTTTTAAAGCATTGGACTGAATTTTTATGAGTGAAAACCTGACAGTGTACAATTTAGAATTTTTAAGTAACTCCTCTGTTGTCAAATAGTAAATGCCTAAGCAGTGTTTCATTAAATACTTTAAAATAAGATCAAGATTTCAAGCACAGCATCAATCTGTACAGTCTGAGAGCACGTAAGAGCTAAGGTACTAAGGCAGAAGTGAGTTAGCTGTCATTTTATTTATTTTTTTTCAAAAGCTGAGTGCATTCTGCCCCTCATCTGCAGGTTGTCAAGAGCCTGGTAATCAAGAGACATTTGGCACTCCAGCTGGGAAAAACACTGCATTTAAGGGTCTTTCTCTTCAGAGACTCTAGTGCTGTTATGCCAGCTCAAATATACACAGTATTGGAGATGCTCTTCCCTCTCCTTCTGCCCTTCAGATACCTGAGCTGTATTACCTGGCAAGGCAATTAGGAAAGTTCACAAGAGCCAGCAAAACACTTCTTATATAGAAAGGCATTCTCTGCAGTACGTAGCTTAAGTTCTCCCAGGAATTAGATAATGCATCTTGCTTAGAAACATTCCTCTATCAAAATGGCACTTGGAGAAAATGGAATTCTAATCACAATTCTTACTCTGGTATTTTCTCCTTCCCACTCTACAAAAATCGATCCCAGCTTATATCCAGAATAAAACCTTATCTCTGGTCCTCAGAGGGTGAGAAGGAATGCATTTGGCTTTAGCTACAGGCTAAAGAGAGCAGCTTGTTGCTGAGCCTCCTCTGCCAAACCTCGCACACAAAAAGTTATGTAAAAGCAGAGAAAATTACTGTTTCAGCTTCATTTGACTTGTGGAAAAGCCACTGATTTTAATGAACTGTTCCTCTGCTAAAGCACTTATAAGTGGTATTTGCTAATGCTCATCTCTACATCAATTTCAGAGGCTGTTGGAAGAGACTCTCAATCTGCAAGAGTCCTTCACCACCAGTTCTGTGCAATTTGCAAAATGTTGCACTAATCAGCGGGTGCTTTAATCTTCATAAATACAGGAAAGCTCTTAGTCACTAGTGCTAGAGAGACTGGAGAAATTTGTGCCAAAACATTTTATTCCTTTCAGAAGCTTTGCATTTTCAAGCTCAGCAGAAAAGGCAGCAGAGCAGAGACACACGAGTCCGGAACATGAAAGATTCAGAGCTAACTCACAGAGCGTATGAATTTTCCAGCACAGTTTATGAACTAGGGTCACTAATGGACTTCCAATCAATCCAGACAGCACTATGAGCTGTTTTCCTTATAGAAATTCTCCACCACCTTTGCAAAATTTGTATATACGTATTGCGCACACACATATTGTGTGCGTGAGTTTTGCACATGAGGACACTGCCACATCCATTTGGTTTCCAGTCAAGCATCCTGGCAGAGCACCTATGTTTCACTCGAAGGCAGAACTGCTATTTGAAGCTGCCCCACACATCTAGAAAAAAATCATCTTTTGGATTTTCTGACCTTGCTTTTGATCAGGTTTAGGTTACCACAAGTCACACTATCATCTGAATTGCTCCAGCATTCACACTCAAGTGCCCCTGCTGACATGAACAGCAAAGCACAGTGCGCTTCTTGATAAATACTCTTTTCCTCCTCTAGACCTGTGTTACCACAGTGCTTGGGACCAAAGAAGAACATTATTGTAGGTGAACTTACAGGAAATCACATGAAAAAGTCTGTTTTCCAAAGCTGCCTCTATGTGTACTGAAGCCTTACTACCAGGAAGCAAAAGGGCTGCTGATAGGAAGCTGGGAATAAACTCTTTTTGCTTTTACTTTGTTATTAAATTTCCTCTATCCCAACACAGGAGCTTATCCAAATTACTTTCTTTTCTTGTCCTCTTAACAGAGAGGAGTGAGAGCACAACTCAAGAGTGTCCAAGGGTGTCAAAGGCAACATAATTATTCTTTCTGTTGTCTTTTATTCCTGTGCCAAAAACATGGCTCTCTTTTATGAGCGTTAATTTGATGCAAAATCATTGTGTTTTGAACAGAGTTGTCAATCTGATTTAGAACTTCCACAAGCCTTCCACAAGGCTCCATAACAGATAATCATAATGATTTGATTATCTGCAGTTCATGTGTACCTGTTGAGTCAGAGAATTAGCTTATAAACCTTTTACAAGCAAGGGAAGACCTTCCCCTTCATGGAATTCCACTCTACTAGTGACACAATAATGAAAACTTGAAGTAGTAAAGGTTAGAGGAGTTCAAAATGATACATTCCCTCTTAATATGTCATATATCAGGTCCTAACAACAAGCAAAATCTTCAAATTGGAAGAAAAAAAGATGGCTGCCAGACAGCACCTGCAATTGTAACCCCAACTGAAGGGATGTTGGCTCAACAGGTATCTACATCTCCTCCCAAGCAACAGGGGCTGTAGTGATAGAGAAGCCCATGCACAGAAGAGATGAGCAGAACACCTAGTAAGAAGAATTCTGTGACATCGAAGGCTTTGTGGTAGTTTTCCAACTGGCTGTAACCCAGGTACTTCTCAGCCTAGGAAATTTATTGCCCTATCTACTTCAGTGATAACACAAACTGAAGTTGCAATAGTATTGGTTATGTGGACATTAATTCAGATTGATATTTTAGTTCATTCTGAATAGTAAAGAGAGCAAAGTCTAAATTAGCTCTCTTCCATTATCCCTAAAATTATTAATACTTCTCATCAATGGAAACAAGTGTGTCCAACATTGGTGCAAATTACTATGTGAGCATTGCCTAGCGTTATAGGTGTATAGCCAAAATTTATTAGCATGCTTTACCTCTTCAGATTAAATACTTCCCACACAGAGCTTCATTTCAACATCCTGAAGACTACTGTAAGCGCTCCTTCCACTATTGCTGAGGACCAGAGCAACACCAATCAATCTTACAGTGGCTGAGAAACAACTGCTGGCGGGTGTATGATAGGTCAGCCAATAACCTACAGATCATAATGGCTGCAATCAAAGCTAACCAACAGTAGCTTTCAAATCACTTTGACAGATTATATAACCCATTCTTACGTAATGTTTGAGATGCACTACCTCCGTGCCTTTTGGATCCCACCAAGTGTCTGATAACTTCTATTATCTTTCAGTAAAGCAGCATATTTTTGCCTTGCAGACGTTTCACATGTACTTGCAACAGGAAATGAAGATGTTCATGCAAAATATTTGAAACAAAATGCTCCAGAGCCCACAGGAATTAAACCAATAGTGCATCTGCTGAATACTGATTATGACATGATTGTTATTGCGCTAACACTTACGGGTAGAAAAAAGTTGGCATACAAGCATACTTCTCCACAGTTGGTGTTTTTCTATGCCAAAGCATACTTCTAAATGAAGCAGTGATTTGGACATATCTGATAAATAAGTGACAGATCCCAAGGCATCAACTTGCTTCATACCACATGGGGTGGTTGCTGACAATTCTCAGAAGTGAAAATGTTCTTGCAAAGTCAGTGTCACAATGCAGAGTTAGACTGGAGCAGAACATCTTAGTAACTCCACTGATATCAGCCTTATAGTTTGATCCTCAGTGAATTTGTTAACCAATTATCTGTGGATAAAGAAGCAGTTCTGGGCTGCTTTTTTTTTTTTTTTTTTTTAAACACAGAAAAACAAACCAGTACTTTAATTTTGGAAAAGTGTCATTATTTATTATCGAGTTTTCTTTCAATTTATTCATATTAAGTAGTAAGTATTAATAAATACTGAAGTCCTGCATTATTCTTTGAATTTTTATCATATGCTGTATGAAATAGGAATATGTTCATTTCTGGTTTCAAAGTTATATCCAACCAAATTTAACTCAATGGAATGTAAAAGTTAGATGCAAAAATTCAAAAATAACCTTGTTCAACTAGATACCCTTCACATCTTCAGCTTTTATCAAATTACAAACTTAAGTAAAAACAACATAAAAAAATTAATGAATATTTAGCACTTCCTCATGTTTTACAATCAGTTCCGTTAACTAAGAAACCATTTCAGATTGCAAACAACTGAATTTTTAGATATACTCATTGAGGTACTTCTCAGATGTACGTAATATGAATTGGACAGTCAGTCTCAGTCAGGAGACATTCACATGCAAAGTGACTGAAGTGTAAGTGTCACGCAAGGCAAAGTCTAAAGCAGATAAAAGAAAAAGATGACAAGTTTACCCTTACGCATGTAATAGGTTTAAACAGTATACAGTCTTCTGGTTTGAAAGAGCACTGTATAGCTCATTGCACTCGTTCCTGAAGGAATTCTTTTAACTGTACATACATATATATGCAAAAAGCAAAATAGACAAAAAACTCATTCCCTCTATAGGGTAGAGGAAATCATAAGTATTTCCCATATTTTTAAGCAGAAATCAAAAGAAGGAAGTTGCAATTTTGGAGCAGGAATTGCTCACCCAGCTTGCAACATAATAAGTAGGATGCAACATTTAGCTGTAGTGCTCTACTGCTGGGCAACAAGCTCCATTTTTGAGGAATATGTTTTTTGCTAGGAAAAAAAACCTCAACGCAGATTTCATTTATTTCTGTTCAACTTGGAATTTACATATAAATTCGTAAAGGGTGTATAAGACCTACTCAAAATTCTTGTAGTGTTATCAAAACAGACTTATTTACTTCCTTATTGTTTTCCAGTCCATGTTCAATCTGATGGTGAATGCTGTATATCTAATCATAATCCTGCTGTTATCACAGCTGTTATGTGCTTTATTTTTCATGACTCAAAGACAGATGTCCCAAAATTGCCCTAGATCCCTGCCAGCCTTTTCAATTGCATTATACAATCAATTAAACTTTCCTGACCCTATTCCTATCTCTAGATAAAATTCAGACATTGGCACTTGAAGAACCAAATCATGTGTGTAAATTGGTTCTAATGACAGTTATAGATGTGTAGTCATATGCAAATAGCGTATTATCAAACATTAAAATGTCCAGGAGCAGTAGCTAGATGGATGCAGTCAAGAAAAATTAACTAGAAAATGCATACTCCAAATACTTCCCACAGTATGTAATGCAATTAAACAGAAGCAAAGGGAAATTCACACTAGAAACTGCCTCTCTCCTGCAGTGCCTATTTATTCCCCATCATCTGTTATTATTGTTGAGAATCTTCACATTGTGTCCCAATTAAGCAAATCCCTCAGAATTAATAAGGGTTCGCCTTCTCTATCACCACATCTCTAATGGTTGGAACTGAAAACATTGGCACCTCATGCTGTACACGAGTGTGAGCAGTTAGCATAATAACAATTGTAAGATGCACTTGCCAAAAAATGATTACAAGTGAAGCTTTATTGCAAGGGTGTCTTGTTTAGGAGGATTTAGCACAATTCGGTGGGGTGACAGCAGTTGTCAGCCATTGATACTGAACATAATAACTATTAAAAAGACAACTTATTTATTGAATATTCAGAGAGCTAAGCCGTTTTTTGGATGTGTCTGGAATACAGATTATTTTCCTATGGTTTGTTAGTCTGCCATAATAGAGGTTTTTAAAAACTCTCCAGAACAAACTCTGTTTTCTTTGATAGCCTATCAAATGAGATTCATATACCCAATGTCAGCAGAATGACAGCAATCAAAATACCTTATAAGTATGAATAAACCATCCATCCAAAGCATTTCTTGATCCTTACTTGTAAGTCACCTGTGAAGAGATTTTAAGGACTCTGCTGTATGATTAAGGACATTTAAGTTCCATCAATCTTATTACATCTTCGTGTTTTTTAACCCAATTCTCACAACTCAAAAAAACCCCCACACATCTATGTACACACTCTACATAAACTTATGTGCCTCCTTCCTTGTGATCACCCCTGATGTTTCACCAGAAAAAAACACGTGCATGCGCACACGCTCAAGTGCCTCTCCTTCCTCATGATCTGGCAGAGAATGAATGGTCCTCTGTTCCTCTGATGAAAAAACACTTGAGGGTAGAGTTCAGGGAGTAGGATTTCATATAAGAACCTCTACTCTAACGTGTTAGTTCAACACAGCTCTGCCTAACTCTTTATCCACACTTTCATTAGCCCCCTCCCTACCTTCCCCACTCCCCTGAGGAAGGAGTCCTGCATTCCGTTCAGAAAAGAGAACATTGGCAAAGGCGTTTGTCACACTGTGGGGACAGCATGTGGTGGAAGCAGGCGGCTCCATGGCTGCTTGAAGTGGTTGCCACCTCCACACGTAGGCTGCAGCCTTTCCACATACTTGCAGCATACTGAAATTTTGCAAGTCCAAAGTAAAGGGAATGCAACAACCCATTTTTCTCCTGCCCTTTAGTCAGAAAAAAATAGTAGCTACACAATCCTTTCCTGAAGAAAGAACCAATTCCATCATGAGGCCTATTTTACAGGTATACAGAGTACCTCAGGCTAGAGAAAGCTTCTGAATTTTAACTGAGGAGTAACCTAACCTAAAGCTAAACAACTGCTAACTAAACACATCATTTCCTGAATGCAGCCTCGATCATTTCAGTTTCTATCTTTCTTTGCCTTGTAATAGGCTACAAACTAAGCCCAAGAACTCCCCCAGCACATGTACTGTCTGTGGCTCTTATGGTTGCAAGCAGCTGTGTACATAACACACTATTAGACTCCTCCAACCCATGTCAGCAAAACAACTGGATCAATCCTCAGCTTCAGCATCTGGGACCTTCAATCTGGCCGCCAGTCACATTTGCTGCCTTCACCTTTTTCAGCATACACCATCTGGTGCACATTTTAATCATCAGGAGTCTTTTTACTGAATTAGCTGACTTTAGGTCAAGCATTTGTTCAATGTTTTTTTTTTTTTTCCTGTTAGAATCCGGCAAGTTCAGACATACAGGTTTTGCTGCCCTTTACCGCTTGAGCAGTTCCCCCATTTTTCCATAAATTATTGCATAGTTTATTTTGAACCACTAAAAAAATTCAATTATCCCATCAGATCTTTCATCCACAGAAAGAATCTTTGAATTCCCGTCATATTTTTGGAAGAAATCTTTTCCTCTAAATATCTGCCACAAAAGCAAGATCACCAAAACCTAGGTTGTTGTGAAGTTTTACATCCATACTTCATGAAATGCTAAAAAAAAAAAAAAAAAAAAGCATATTTGCAGGGCATAGGTAAAACAGTTCAATAAAACGGTAACACATGTAAATCTGTGTTTTCAGATTCTAAGCCACAAAGTCTTTGATACTGTAAGAATGAAGGAAGGCTGTTATTAAAATAATTATGCCATAACAGTATGGATTGTCAACTCTATCATCTATTAACTCCCTAAAATAACTGAATAAAACAACATAAGAAATATACATCAAAAGTAAACTCAGGAAAATTCATGTGGGCATGCCTTCATATTCAGTATGTCAGATCTCAGACAAACTCAAATCATGTAACAAAATTTCTCTAATCATGATTAATGTTTTGGTTTTGTTCTTCATTTTTTTTTTTTTAATTGAAGATTTCCGTAGTTATTCATTGGTATAAACAGATTAAATGAGATCTTCCTTAAGAAAATATGGTAAATATTCATCTGTGTTTATGAGAAATTTACATTTGGTATCAGTGTGTATTACATCATTCATTAGGTACATTACCCTAAGTAAGGGCCTCTTACCTAAATCAAAGGCTTTACAAGCACTAAATGTACACTGAAATTATTCAAGAGCCTTCTGAATGAGCAACGCAATCTGATCTACATCTACTGTTCGTTCAGGACAGGCCACATTTCTGTCTTGTTTACTCGGAGACCTTCCTTAGAATCTGGAAGTGGAGAACATCTTCCCAAATGTCAGAAAAATTCTCATTAAAATGTGAACTTCTGGCATACTTCTCACAGAGCTTTAATTTCCCACTGCACGACCACTGTTCTACACGTCATCTTATTTTAATTTGAAGCCTTCCCTAATTATCTTTTTGTCTTGTTAAAGGGTCAAAATTCTCCAAAGCAGTGGACTGCTCTAGAGATTTGTTTCCACCAGAGAGACTTTGTTCATAAGTGCAGTTTAATTTGCTGTACCTTAATTTCATCTAGGTTTAAGGCTGTTCCTTTGCCACAGTGAGGCAGGCTAAGCATAAAGCTACAGCATAATAAAATAATTCTAATATTTTCCGTTTTCAAATCATTAGCATCTGAAGCAGGCTTCTCCTTGCAATCTCCTCCTTCTTTGTGTTCACAATATGTAGTACCTTTTTATCTACACCTATGCACGCTACTGTCCACTTGTAGTGTTTCATTATTAGACACTAATTTTCTGGATGACAAAAGGAATGAAACACCTTTTATTAAACTCTTATGAGTGCTAGCAATGAAGTGGTAAACGTGATCCATTCCCCAAAGCTCAGGACACACAGTTCCTGAAACTCAGAAGAAAAGCAAGTTACTGTTTGTCTTCAATCCTTGAATTTCTGTCTTAATTTCCATAATACAAATTTAAATCAGTACCTAGAGCTCAAACCTAGACAGTTCTCATACAGAGGTTTCATTTCAGCTGATGTTAAAACAAGCTATCATACACTGAAAAGAATGAGATTATTGAAATAGTTTTTACTCAATCAGTTTTTGAAATACTAGTCTGGGACAGTGCCAGATAGCCATCTACTAAGCTCCATTCTCTTACATTTTCAGGGTGAGTTTCCAAAGCTGGACATAAAACACACGGAGTACACGAATTCTGAGAAATGGGATCATTCACACAGAGGCAGAAGCCCTGGTCACGTGCTGGGAGTGGGTAGAAGCCACATCACCATACTACATCCCACAGACAGGACCTCACACAGCACACCAGAATGGCCTCACATCCCCATAATCTCCCCAGTAAATCCAAGTCTATTTCAAGCTTCATTTACAAAACAAAAATCGATTTACACAACCAAAAAAATCAAGTTGGCATGGAAGACATTCTCATCTACTCCCAGATGGGCTAGTAAACAAACAGTGTAAGTAAACACAGTGCAGAAATCTTGCATTTGAAGCTCAGGAAATACAAGCTCATATTTCTCTGCTGCACTTACCCTATGGCCTAATAGAAATCCTTTTTATCTCTTAGTGTTCTTACTTCTACTCCAGGAATGGATTTAACTTCTCACGTATTGTGCAACGTAACTCATAGCACCAAACATACACATAGTATGAGTTATATACATGACCAGTTCTCCACCATGAGGCCAGCTAGTCAATCATTCTTTATACACAACTAATACAATCTTGATTAGCTCAGCCTAGTTATACCTTGACATACAGCTCCACACTGGCTACAGATGAATCCCACTCGTCTCTGGTCCATCCTCCATAATCTCTCAGCTTTAGCTGGAATTGTCTATGTCATTACATTACTTCCTCCTTTATGAATAGTTTGGGAAAATTAATTCTTTTGATTCAAACGAATGCTTTCATATACTATATATCACGAGACTTAACATTGAAAAAATTAATGCTTTATTAACTATACTGATTAGACAAATTATTCAAACTCTTGCTGAAAGTCTCAATGTATTGGGCAAATGGGTACTACATGTTTGGTTGGCTTTTTTGTTTGTTTGTTTTTTGTTTTCTTTTTATAATTTTTTATTTTAACATTTCAGGTAATTTCACCCTGTTCTGGAAGAACCTACCCATCACTTTATCATCAAGTACTCACTAAACATTCTTTTCCTTATAACGTCCTCACATGAAACCCTAAGTGATGAAAGTCAGCCTTACACCACAATGCAGCTCCGTGTCTGCCAATTGGTAGTCCTCATGCTACACATTCTGGAAGCAACAGAGATCAATTTGTGTGATCTCTTCACATCTATTCTTCAGTCTAAACTGCAGCGTCCAGTCTAATTTTATATTTTATATGAGCACTACTCCAAACAAGCAAAAGGCCTCCTGCTGCTCTCTGCAGAATGAAAGCATGTGTCTGACAGGAAGCAGAGAAAGCTATTTCAGGATTATTCATCTGGCTCAAAGTTAAACAGAATTGCAAGATGAAAATGTAGCAAGTCCTTAAAACAACATGACACCTTCCTGACTCATTTTTTGAAGGAATGCCTAGTAATAAAAAAACAAAAACAAAAAACATTCTTATTATTTAGTTTTAAAGAATTCAAGCTTTTAACAACCAGGTGAAAGACCACTCATTTCATTTTAAGAAAGCACTTCCTTCAGAAGACAAGAACCAGGGTTAAGAAAAGGTTAATATCTGTCATCTGACAAAGATCAGCATCTCTCCATTCCAGTGGCTAACATTACAGGGGCTACAACAATTAAACCATAAGAAAGCCATAACCAGTGTAATGTAATAGCTGTATTAGTCAGGCAGATCATTTTACATGGCTGGGTATTCTGAAAGATTCCATGAGGATTCCAGATGTAAATTCTTGACAAAAAAGGAAATGATAGAAGCGTCTCAAAGATTTATTTTTACTTTCTGTTCAGCACAGCGTGCACATGGTAGAATAATGAGTCCATTCATTCATAATTGCAGATGTTTTACACATCTTGCTGAAACACGTGCATTAATATGTTATATGGAGCCTTCTCCTCTACGTCCATATTGGTACAATAATTATTCTTTGATTTGGACATCTGAAGTGCATACATATATGCATAAACTTTCTTGAGCTCCTATTACAGTTAACACTGTTGCAACTCATGTCAATCACAAATCAAGTTTCTCATCATAGAAGGTATAGATGTTGTAGAGTTGCTGATACATATCTACAGTTTGCATAGTTAAGCTCTGGCAAGCCAGGAACTGGGGCTCTTTCCTGCACGTTACACAGTGCAAACCTCTTCACCCATGTTAGCTGATAACAGAACATCATATAACATGGATATCTTTATAGCCACTGTAAGATTACTTCCAGTAATCTTGGAACTCTCATAATCCAGCTGACTGCTGTATATAAGACTTTTATAATACTCCAATATACCGCTTCAAACACAGCAGAAAAATGCTATAAAGAAAAAACACTGGATTTTAGGAAATAAATTGATTCGTTCAATGAAGTATTAAAACTCTTTGGATTGTTTCCTTTCTACTTCATGATTATTTTCTTCTAAGTCTCCCTCCTTCTCCTGTTCCTTGCTCTCCTGATCAAGACACATTACTGCAAAATGCTGTATTCCCTCCAATTTTATGCTGTTTTATTAGCCTGAAACAAGACTGAAGGCATCTCACCTATAGCTGCATTGTCCAAAGATTCCTTACATTTTACTCAGTCCTGCCAACTTCCCATACCCAGAGCTGCTTTGCCAACAAAATTTGTACTTCCTACTAACAGCTTTATCTCCATGGTCATGATATCACTGCATCCAGTTTTCACTAACCCTTAGGATCTTTTCACACTTTTATCCAACTGATGTTTGGGTATTTCAAGGGTTTTTTGTTTGTTTTTTAAATGAATGTGAGCACCAATTGCTCATCACTGAAACACAGAAACAGAAAACCAGCTGCCTCCTTTTCAAGGGTCCCAAAGCCATTCAGCCTCCACTGATTAACCCTTGTTTTGCACCTTCCGTTGCTGTAATAAAGCAGGAACTTCTATCATTGCCTTGATGCAGACCCAAGTGCTTAACTAAAATGCCAACTGGATCAGATCGGTCAACTTTGACTATTTTGCTACAAAAGTCTATCAACCAAAGCGTTTCAATTTCATCCTAATGCACCAGCATACATCTACGTACGATTGCATGCTTAAAGACGGATTAACAAAAGTAGCAGTAGCTCCAGAACACTTTAAAAGGACAAGAGACAATCATTGAACTGCATGAAAACAAAGTTACTGCACTACTGGGAATCAGAGTGAAGTTTTTAGTTAATTTTCTTTGAATGGATTCACACTTCAAGCCTGTATTTTTATTTAATTTCGGAGTACATGCTCTTCAGTACACACACTCACTAAAGCTGCATCTCATGCACTGCTTGACATTTCTGATTTACCTGGATTCTTAAATCTTACTGCAAGCAAAGTCAGTGAGAACACCATTGTCTGGTATACAAAGATAAAAACATTTGTATGACAAAATATTCATATAATTAACCTCAAAGTTTGTCTACTGCAGGAAAAAAACATGCTCTACATTATTAGTATAGAAACGTGCATCATGAAAAATCCAACTCCTTCATGAAACGAAAAGGTAAATGATTTTTAAGTCTTCATACAAAGTAAGTTGTCCCAACCTGTCACTGAAACACTGCACATAACAATTTTTTTAAGCTTTAAGTGTTTTCCAGCATATTTCTATCTTAGCTGTAGATAATACATGTAATTTTGTTTAGTCTACAGCTATGCACAGATAACTACTGAAGAAATTTCCTATCAGCACTGGATACATATACTGACATTCTCAGTCAAATATGCTGCATCATTATTCTTGCCAGAACACAGGTGAAGTTTATTTTCACTCTATAATTTCTACTGAGACAGATTAATTTAAGACGCTTCCACAAATAAAGTGTATAAGATACGAAATGAATTATAAACATGTCAAAGTAGGAGAAAGAATTAGTGATGACGGCTGAGCCTCAGCAAAGCCTCACGTTCCATTCACAAAGGGAATCATTTGAGCTTAATACAAACTAAATGAATCTGAAAAGCTAGGCTGAAGATGAAGTAGCATCTGAAAAAAAAAAATTCAACCCCACTCTCAGCTTTCTATCCAGGTGATAAATAATAGAAATCAGTGTTTGGGGCTTTTTTTTTTTTTTAATTGCTGTTGTTTGTTGGTTTAGGATTTTGGTAATTGTGCTCCTAGTCAAGGCTGAAGTTTGGAATCACATTTAAGACCCAAACAAGTGAAGTTACAGACACAGTTTGGATATAAGGTAGAGTGGCCACATGTAAGTTCATGCACATACTTGACTGAGTTTACCTGAAACAGGTATTGTGGTTCCTGCAAAGAATGGAAATCCAGCCATCCATTGAGGAACTCTCCCAAAGCAACTGACATGAGCTACTGACTGAAGCAGTAAATTATTTAGGTTTTAAGTTAATTTAGGTTTAGACAAGTTGTGTACATTTTTTTCCTATCAGAGTCTTTTCATGACTAAACATAAGGGCAGGGGAAGTATGAAAACAATTTGCCATGGAAAGCTGCTTCTCACCCCTGTGAAAAGGCCATGTTTTTCTAATATGATTAAAGAAAAATTGACAATTTTGCCTGGAGGATGTATTTCTTTTACTGTAACATGTGAAGTGCTGTTTGTTGAACAATAGGCTTTGTATGCAAGAATAGTTTTCCTCTTCATCAGAAACTCAAAACCAGAGATGTTAAAAACATACAGATTTTCTTAAGAGTGAGTTTTTGTGGCTTTTTTTGGTTTAAAAGAAAAAATGTTCTACATTCATTGAACATCACATTCAAGTTGAAAAAAATAAGCAAGTGCCTATTATGCAAAACCTAAATTATTTTGCACATGACATTGCATTTGGCAGGCTTTGAGTTTTTTCTCTTGAATACTAAAAGCTCATGTTGCAGACACTAAAGCAATGAAATAAAACCTACAGAAGAAAATGGAATTATAGCCTTAAGCATGATGGTATGTGAGCCTGCATGCTGTTCTTTGTTAAACAAGTGCCATGCTCCCTGTCTGTCAGGGCTCTCATTTGCAGCAATAGCTCAGTGCTGCCTCTCTAAGTGACACATAGCCAGGAAAATAAGATTTCAATGAAGCCTCCTACAATTAAAGTGGTAAATATTTCACATGCTATTCTGGTGCCTGCAGGAGGCAAAGCTTCATGTGGAGCTAACTTATCCACCACAGCCAAAGGAAATGAAGCAGTTTCAGCCATCAGATGGCATGCTTAAATACGTGTTCCAAAGATATTGCACATGCTTTGCTTTGTTTTAATAAAAAAAAAAAAATGGGGGAGGTGGGGAAGAGGCCAAGTTGCAAAAAGAGCAGCTCAATCTTCTAAGACATGCAGTACCTATGGGTCATACAGTAATATCGATTGCTCTGCAGAACTCTTCTTTGATTTCTACAGGGATTTTAGCTTAAAAATTGATGATACAACATGCCCTTATTAAAGCAGGCACATTAGGAAAAAATTCTTACCTAGCTAAAGCTGACTCCTGCTCCCACTGAAGTCTAGAACAAAATCACCTATTGCAGTAGAACAAGAACAACCCTTCAAGCCCCAATTTTTAAAAGACCTTTAGATCCAAAAGGTTACCTTGCAGAAAAAAAAATAGTACAAGTGCTTGCAAATAAAATGATGCAAGTGCAGGACTGGGGCCCAAACTGCTGCATTGGATCGTACAGCCACTTGCCTCCACCTCACCTCCCCTAAAACTACAGGGAGAAAACATGGTACAGAAGCAAAATATACCTGCACCAGAAGTACCAACTTCTTAACTGGGAAAAAAAAACCCAAAGATTTCCCAGTGCCTTTATTGGCACATGCATTTAATGAGTCCTAGAAAGGCTCCTCCACTGCTGCACACATTTTGGGACAAGTGGGACAGGAAGCAACATGTTGTCCATGAGTAGCGTAACTATCAGGCAGGCTCCATTGTAAAAGGGATGCAAAGCTTTGAAAGACACCGCAGTTCACAGTCAAAGCAACTTACCGAAGGATTTTACACATCATGCTCCTTGGTTGTATAATTTGAAAACACAAAACAAGGGAAGATATCAGTGTCAGTTTCTAGCTTTTTGTCTGTACTACTTACAAAACATGGTAACATTTCTCTTTTATATGTCACAGGGGAAACTTCTGTATGCACATCACAAAGGCCGGTGTGGGTTATGGCAGATCTGCTTTGCACAATTACATACTGCTAGTATGGGAACAATACTTGAGCCCAACCTGTCCTCTGCTGGGCACAAGCATTGCACGTTTTCTCCCTTAAAGTCTCAGAGATAAAGATAAGAGATGGGAGGAAAAAAAAAAAAGAATTGTGAGGGTGAGAGATTGGAAGGTTAAGACAATGGAACAGTATCACAAGCTGAACTCAGCAACAAAAGAGTTCCAGATGAAGTGCCTTCCTTGAATCTTCATAGTGTGCAAATTCACAGAATAGGTTTGTCTATGGAGAAAAAGCATGGTGGGGAAGTTCCAAACATGAGAAGCTGAATTCCCACTTCCCAGGCACACATTCCCAAACCACACTCAACCTTTCTTTGTGAACTCCTGAATCAAGCACACTCCACACTGAACATGAGTACACACTGTCACAAACCACAGGAGCCTCAGGGACATATCTTGGTCACTGTCTCAGTGCCTGTTACTGCATTTCATCTAGAACTCCAGGAAGAGAAATCAGGCTCTAATGGGAAGAGAGGCAGAGAAAGCTTTCAGTCTCAACTGCTAACAGCACTAGTAGCATTCAGAGGTAGAAAGAAGATAGGTGATAAGGTAAGCTCATTACACCTGCTGTTTTCAAAATCAGACTGTTTAGGATTCACAACTATCATCTTAAAATCCAAGAGCGATTCTCTGACGCAGTCCTTGAGGACAGTCACTTAGATAACAAGACATGTTTCTCTACTTTTCCAACTCTGGTTTTCCAAAGCTTCAAGTTGTGCCCTTAATTTTCTTCCAAATGAAAGTGTTTTTCAGGGTTTCTTTCATGGCAAGGTCAGCAAGACTCCAGCTAAGTGCAACAGGAATCAACACAGGAGTAAATGCAGAATATCCCATCACCTGCAAAATGCTGATAATGAGAGCAGCTGAGCTAGAAAGCCACTTGTGGTATTTAACCCTGTAGTAGGGATTTATTAGATACTGTCTGTAACATGCTTTGAACATGAAAAGCACAAGATAAACGTGCTCATCTTCATCCTTGTCACCATCACTACACCTAATCCCACCCAATGACAGCATGAGGCATCACACAAACGTTTGGTGTTACATGGGGCTGTAGGGCTGTAGTGCAGGAGCAGCCCCAGCCTCGCATGGCCTCAGACGGAGCCATAGCCAGGTTTCATGCTGATACAAAGTTCAAGTGGTTTGAAGATGTCAGGAAGACAGGAGGATTATGCTGCCATACATTCTCAATTGAATATCTAGCTATATTACAAATTTGATGCACTTTTAAGCAAATGACAATTGATCATTGGCAAGATCTTTTGAAAAATCATCTATTGTTCTCTCAGACCAGCTCAACCGTAATGTATTCCTAATGTATTCTGCCTGAAAAAAGATACAATAGTACCCAACAATGATAGTGACTTTCTTTTTTAAAGCATAAGCAGTAGTGACAGTAACAAAGCAATTATCAGCTTTCCCTGGCATTTCATTTACAAACTGCATAACTCCTGAAGCCTTTGAGGTAGATTAGAGGATGCTGTGGTCTCAAGACCATTTAACACATTCCTTTGAAAACCACCTCTACCATAAGAGCAGGAGAGCAAAGCAGAGCAGCCCTTTCACTTATCTATTGTTATATGGACTGCATTCAGACAATGGGAGTGCTGCAAGTGGTATCCTCAGACTTCAGTTAACTCTTGAAAAGCAATGTTCACATAAATGAATGGGATGAGAAAAAAAGACAGACATTCTTCTGTTGCATTGCACGTTCACTAACAATAAAAAACGTAGAATTACATTATACAGAAAATAAGCATGCTTGGATTTTGCATTTTGTTTTTCTTTCATCTTCAAAATATTACCTTTAACTTCTGTATGACTTATTCCAAGTTGTTAAAGCAAAGTAAGGTGAACATGCTTCAGTGAGCATAAAGAGGCATCAGTTTACAAGTACAGGACACAGATTGTCAAGGACTGTGTTTTTCTGCAGCACTCTAACCAACCAACCAACATCTCCCAGTAATACTTGCTTTCATCAAATATCCCACCAAGAAATTGGCCTTTCAAGGTAAAGCTGAAGGGCAAGGAAGGTTAGCTTACCTTACAAGGAAAGCAATACAGAGTTGAACTAGAAGTCACCTTTTCCATCAGCAGAAAAGGTATGGGGATAGCTGCAGTCACAGGGAAGAAGGCTGCAAGTGGTAGAGTACTCCCAAGCACATAGTGCACACCTGACTGCTTGCAAGCATTTGATCTACCATCTGCTATGCAGACTCCTGAGTGACCTCGTATTCCAAAACAGCTCCTATACCATGGAACAATTAGCACGTGAATCAGGAAGTGTACTTGGATTAATTTGGCATTTTAAGACCAGTGATACGGAAGTAACTCACTTCCCTCACCCAGAAGAGGGAACTTACCTTTCCATCTTGTTTTTCTTTTCTACGTTTGATTTATTTCCTCATAACAGCATTAACTTTTGAAATTATACAGCAACATTGAGACTATGAAAGTAACGGCACATACTCAATAGAAACAGGTGCAGAAGCAGGAACACACTAGCTAACATGCAGGAGAGAACAAGGGATCACAAAGTTCTTCAGTATTCCTGCCATAAAAGCTTTAAAGCATACTCTTATTTTGTAAATAACCTCACATGGTGATAACTAAGGCCTCATCTGATTCAATCTCACGTTAAAAGGACAGAATCCCACAGCAAAGCACCATGACAAAATTCATAAGATTACACAGTAACTCAGTTTCATTTGTTTTCTATCCAGACAAACTCCAAGGCAAGTACATTTTAGATTTGGGTAACTCACAATTCCCCAAGTTATGACAGAAAAAGTTTCACATCTATTCACATCTATTTTATGATGACCCTACAAACCATATTAGAGATTAACCACGACAACTTCTATGATCTGGCTTTTTCCTAAGGGGCCTCAACTTATTCCTTATCTCAGAGTTGGGACAGCACAAGACTGCATACCTCATCTCTTCTTAACAACAAACCACCCAAAACCATGATGCTTTCATAGGAAATTCAGCTCAGTACCAACCTCAAAATAGATGCCTAAATATAAGAAAGCATTCACTTTGCTCCATGCTGCTAAGAGAAGCTCCAAGGTTATGTGATGACTGACTAGTCTTCCATTCAAAAAAAGCAGGGCACTTTCAGTGGGCCATAAGTGACACGTTCATGGCTCTGGTAGAGTAATACAACTCTTACAGACCTACCACCAGCTTCTACATATGTTTCATATAACCTTAGTGTTCTACCCATATACTGAGAAACTTCACATAAAAAGAAGATTTCTGTTGAAATATGCAAGTGTTTTCTGTTGATCTAGCTTGCCTTCAAGATCAGATAAACTTATATCAGTACCTTCTGGTTTGCAGAACACACAGAAACACACAGAAACACACAGCTCAAAGTTCAGTGAACTGCATAAGAAGAGTCAGGGAAAAGGAAATTGGATGGATAAGCCTCTAGAAATAGGATTGAACAGAGATTAGCCTGGAAAATAAAAAAGTTTCTAGGAAATACTGATACTTCACTGGTTTCTGAAATTAGAAGAACTGCAAAGAAAGCGATTAGTCACTGTGGTTACATTCTATGTAAAATGACTGTTCAAAGTTATGTTGTAATAAATAATTGGTTATACTAAATTCGGAATGCAACTGTTGGCACAAAGAATATCAATTATTGTGTTTTAAGGTATACCATACATTAAAATCAAATTGGAAACTGAGTGGAAAAACAGTTCTCTTCTTGACCCTCTCTGTGTTTATACTCCAATCTATGCTCAACACATGGCTTTATTGTACACATTGTATGAGTGCCCGCTATAATTAAACCTTCATTCAAATCTCCCTCTGCCTTCTTCATCACCCTTGGTCAGATCAAAACAGGAAAGGAAAAAAAAATATATGAAACTTGTCTGGAGTGTAGAAGCAGAGAGGAAGAGATACTATTTAACGAAGCAGGCTAATGGTGGTGGAGCAAAAAAGTCTCAATTCTCCCATCTCAGAAACATTGAGCCTGGAAATACTGCTGAAACCACATTTGGGAACAAAGCTCCGCTTTAAGTAGGCTCACCCATGAGTGTTGCTAAGCAATGGAGAGAAGGCGAGAGAGGGAGAGCGCCTGACTTCAGGATTAGAAGGATAGATAGAAGGAAAAACACTAAGGCTTCTATATAGCCTTATTTACAGTCTGCTTGCAAGTCCTATGTTTTTCTTGCCTGACTTCTGACCTATTTGTACCACAATTAATCAAACCTGGTTCTGTATCTATACCACCACGCATCCAGCACAGAGTTGCGCTACGACCTGGAGCTGTGCACAAGCAGTTACGCACCAGAACTGTCAACATGTCTCCACGTTGAACAGGTAAGAACCGCAGAAGCTGTCCTGATGTAGCTACTGTAGAATTAGCTCTCTTGTGTTTTAGGGAAATATTGCAGACATGTTTTTATGTAATTAAATGGTATAGAAAATTAAATGCTTGTGACAGCTACAGCTTGTTCCAGCTCTGCTGTTAGACTGTAGTTGCAGAGGTGTGGGATTTTATCAGACAAAAAACATAAGTGATCTTCAACCTGACTTAAGCGAAGTTTGCCTGTCCACTTGCCCGTGACAGTTTGGTATTGCAACAGTTTCCTGCTCTGCTTTTACTACAGTTACCTGCAATCTTTTAGGAAAACTATACTTTTTCAACTGCAGACAAGTAGTTTGCATCTTGTACTATACTTCACAGCAGGAAAAAGCATCACCTTGCTCAGTTACTTGCCTCCATAAACTACAGCATACATTCATAAAGCATGATTCTTGGAATCATAAACTGATCTATTTTTTTTCTGGTTGTCTTTTTTTTTTTTTTTTTTTAAACCTGACAGCAGCTGCATCTTTTCTGTTGTTGCTTTAATTTTTATTTGGTTTAAATCATCATCAATACTTTCTAATCATTTATGGCTGAACTGTATTCTGCATGCTAAGGCATTTGTAAGCTTCCAGGTCACTACAAAGGCATTAAACTTTCACTGTCTACCTGCCTTTTTAACATTTTCTAACAGCAGAGCTGGAGAGGGAGTGACATATGCTGCTGAGTAACAGATGCCTGCAGACACAGCCTAAACTAGCAGCATTTTTCAGGCTGAGACCTGGATGCTAGGATCACCAGCTAGTCACTGTTCTAGTTAAAGAAATTATGAAGGTCTCCCCCAAAATTCAGAATATCCAAATCTTATCACCCCTGCAATATATACAGGAAGAATTTCTCTGACAGGTTAATGGCATTTAACAGACAACAATCACAGAATAGCAGATCCTAAGATCAAAAATGATGAAGACTAACCAAGAAGACTCAGACTTTTAACCACATTTGTTTTCCATATACTTTCAATTAATATTGTGAAAAGCACAGACTGTGACCCAAATATTTGAAGCTCCAAGCAGCTCGGACAGCATACAAAGGCAAGTTGAGTCACATGTTGCAGAACTGAGCTACAGGCTTGTCCTGAAAGATGACAAGCGAATTGCTGATCTCAGTTTCCCATGCTCAACACACAAAATAGGTCACCTGTTGTACCGTATTTACACACACACACACACACACACACACACACACACACACACACACCAAGCCAGCAGCAAGTCAATGGGTGTTTTCTTTCACAGCTGAACAGACACAAAGCCAAACCATTCTTCATCCTCCAAGAAAACATGCAGGTAGGCCACTAAAAGCTGATCAAGAGAACTAGGATGGAAGAAACATTCTGCAGACAACCCTGCTAGCAGTTTTTATGTCACAAGCCTCTTGAAACAGAAAACATATAGAAAGTGTCTGAAGATGCATGCTGTGTTGTCTAATTGACCTATTTTTTCCCCCTTTTTTGTTAATGAAAAGAAAGGAAGGAGAGAAGAAGAAATCTTTCCTATCAGCAGCAGCAGGGGTTGTTGCAGGAAGAAGATAATTCCCCCCTGCTGCTCTACTGACAGCCACTGAGCTCCACAGGAGGAACACGGCGTTTTAATCATGGAATTGAAAAACACAGCAGTTCCCAAATCTTCATCTCACCTTGGTTGATTTACATACATTTAAGACAAACTGGCTCACTGTGGAATTATGTTGTACGTGGAAGATAACAGAGGAGGGAAGAATTCAGTGCAACTCCTAGTTTGTGCACAGGAGGGAGGGTGGCTGTGTGTGTAACCCCTCCAGAGCATCCCAGATAAACAACCACCGCTCTTTTCCTTAAAAGCACCAATGCAGACTTCCTAATTCCAAGTCATATACCTTATAAACTCAGTACTATTTAAAAAAAAAAACTTAAAAAGATAAGCATCTTATTAACAATGAGCAAGTCAAGGCCTGAGCCTGAGCAGGGTCCACTGAAATCATCAGAAAACCCGCAAAAGAGGCCCAGGGAGTTTTGGATATTTCATCAGATTGTCATTATAACAAAGACACCCCATAATGGGCTGGCTAAGATGAATGCAAATCTTGCAGAGACAGTCAGGCATCCCCAAAATTAAAAATTTGAGCACACAGCAGATTATAGGCAGCAGCTTTGGGCATGTGGCACAACATCTGTTACAAAAACACTAGAAAGCAACCTGCGGCAAACTGGACTTCTGCCAGCTCTCAGGATTTTTTTCTCCCTTGACGAGGCTGTCAGGAAACGGACAGATGGCAGCCGATGCACTCGCAGGATAGTTAGTTCAGTTAACAGTCAAGTATGCTAAATGATTTCAGATTCACTCCGCACCAAGCATTGTATTTTGTACTGCATCATTAACACTCTGTCCTAATAGAAATATAGTTTGGTAGCAAGAAACTGGCAGATATTGTATTTCACAAAACAGTTTCTCTGGAACAATTTGTCAGGGAACATTAGAACTGCCTTCATGAATAAAGCCAGAATCGGCCAAGTTTACCAAGCTGGTTCGTGCATAATCTCAATTCTACAGTATTCAAAGAATAGGGATTGAAACAAACATTAAGATGCAGGGCAGATAGTAGCACAAGTTGTTCCCACACGTGAACTCAGCTGAAAAAGCAGCGTTAGCTGTGCACAGCGTGTGGGATACCTTATCACTGTGGCTTGTCTGCCTTACCACGTGCAAGGCACTGAGCTCTCCCAGCAGGCCAGTTCTCGCAAGCAGCCTTTTGGATGGGATGACATGCTTGCCCCCCAGGCACACTGATGTGAAGATCTGACCCAGGAAAATTGGTATTTCTTGACTTTTATGAGTGCAATCGATAAATGAAGTTGAGGCACTATACCTCCAGGGAACAAATAACTCAGCACTGAAATGAACACTGGTGAACAGCACACAGGTGGACTTCTGGCATTAAGAGAACTATCTTAATATTTTTCCTCTTTATGATCATATCTTCAGCAGTGTGTTTCGTAGACTTAGTGAAAAGCTTACTCCATCGTCTTGCTTTTTCTTTTTTTTTTTTTAAAGTAGCAGGGCAAGAGTAATCTTTGGGAGAAAATATGTTTGAAGAAAACTAAAAGTTGCAAAGCATTCCTAGTGACCAAACAACACATCAATGACCTACAGAGTCAGTTAATGGCCTACAGCAGAACTGCAGGCAATATGATTTGCAGTAACAATACTACATTGTGCTGTAAAACACTTGTTAGTTGGACCCACTCAAAAGCCCTCCAAAAGTACAGATCTAACAGCGAAGTACTGAGCTGAGAGCAGCTGAGCAGTGCCTCACATGAGGATGTTCTCAACACCTCTCACACAGCAATGAACCCCACTACGGTCAGTCAATGAACACAACATGGATCTTCTGCTAAGTTCCCATTTCTGCTGACATTGGTTTTCTTCAGAAGCGTTTAGAAGGCATTGCCACAGTTGGACCAGGAAAAAAATAAATCCGTAATGGCAGCTGAGAGCTCATCTGTACTTCTCTAATTCAGGAGTGGTACAAGAATCTTCAGAACTCAGTTTGGCTGAGCTCATTTCTTCTGGCTCAACTTTTCGCAAAAATCTGATTAAACCTCAGTGAAATTTAATCTTTGCATTCCAAGCCTTCTTTTCAAAGAAAAAAAAAATTCTTCTGAGGGCGTAAATTATCAAGAGTGGAGAGACACCAACCAACTCTGAGAAAACAAATGAAAAATAGTTGTCTTTTCTCAGAACTACTCATCTGGCAAATCTGCAAAGCTATTCCAAAAAATGAATTGCAGAAGAGCTGCATGTCACTTTTCAACAGTCAAAAATACACTTTATCAGATAGAAAGTCAAAAAGAGTATGAAAAGGCAGGACAAATTAGCTACAACAGATTTAGGAATGCCAGGCATTCATAATATTCTTTCATAATGCCAGAGAGTCATAAAGGCTGAAAATTTGGCTCCCACAGTGGTAACTTATTTCTCATTTTCCTTTAATTTCTACTGCAGCCAAATAACAAAGACAAATCTAGCAGATATATATTTTTATAGTAATAGCACTTCCTCATAACAATTCTGCTTCAAAACCACACATTAGGACAGAATTAGCAAAACTCAGTTTGCAGCCTGGTTTTTCAGCCAAAGGTCCACATTTCCTCTTTATCTCCTGGTTATATCTGTCCCACATTGTCTCAGGAGAGAAACACAAAACAGAATTCTTTAGCTTTCCTCAAAACATTTTTTCCATTTATGGATAGATAATACATAGCATCGTTAGACCCAAATGAGACAATTGCAGAATGCTGCTGCCTGGGTATGATTGGCCATTCACAGCAACAGAAAGCTTTCACTGCCGAGGAGGAAAGGGATGTCAGTGGGAGTTTATTCCCATCTGTCAGCTCAGCAGGACTGATGGTGCTGAATGAAGTCTTTCTGCTCATTCAGCATCTGTGGTCTAATATTTGCCAGGAGTTTGATCTTGACCTCTTGGGTTGTGCCTACAGTACCCAGGGTTCCCAGGTGGCTTCCAGCCAAGCGTCAGCCTGGTCTAGGACTGCTGAGCTCGCAGAATCAGACCGCCCTAAACCACATTTTGTTGATACAGCCCTGTTACTAGTATTTCTTCGTTTCTCCAAATGCTCTACTATGCAGTCCACTAAGATTAGATTTTGCAGCTTTGAGGAAAGAGAGTAAGCAAGTCTTATGTCTCATCAAAACACAGCAATCATATTTAAAAGAGAAAAGGAAAACAAAAAAACAGGTGAAAAAATTGGCAGTAGGAAGGTTTTACAAGTTTTTTCCTCTGGTTATTTAACATTCCAGCCATCCCAGCTCAACTTCTTTTTATCTTCTATTATTTTGGACAATGCAAAACATCAACAAGGAAATTTTTTTTTTTTGCCAAACCTAATTATGGATAGTCTAAAATAGTTGTAGATGTATGTATTAGGTTAAAAAAAAGATAGTATATGCATTCATACTTTTTAAGCATCTGACATCTATAAGGTTATACGGGAAACAATCGTTTTTTCCACTCAATAATCCCCAGAACTCACACAATTATGCAACAAAAACAACATTACATACATACAGTTGAATAGCAGCATGTTTGTGGAGTATAGCACACTGATAGAAGTCTTTGTATTTCAATCAGGCAATTAAAAATTCAACACTCATATTGCAATAAAACACTGCTTATGTAAAAAGCTACAGAGCTAAAATCAGCATGACATCATGAACTCTTTTTTTGTACAGATTAAATGCATTAATTCTTCATCTGTTCTTGCTTGGGCAGGTAAGAGGTTGTGCCCTGTTCAAGATTACTTAGGAACACATGTTCCTTGTGGATGATATCATGTTTAGTAATAGACAAATGAATTCATGAACGTATTGGCTATGTCATGTCTTTTTTTTTTTTCCCGGTATGAAGTGGTCTAACTTTTGACTAAGATTACTATACATTGCCTATGGATTTTACTGCCTCTGAAGAGAAAGATTATAGACATTTATGAAGCGTTAGGCAATATATAAGCTTTTCTTTATCAAAAAAAAAAATCCAGAAACACAAGCACACACAGCTTTCTCAGTAACACTGTAACTACAAAACGTGCTAAGCAAAGTTGTATAGCATGACTAGATTTTATTCCGTTAGGGCACCTATAACGTTAACACAGAGTGGGTATCACAAGGACCCAATAATAACTACCTTCTCTCATCTTATTGCCTTGAGCAAGCAGTGCCGTCTCCAATACCAAAAACAGAATAACATCACATTAAACATGCAAAATCCAAGAAGATTCCAGCTTTGAATACTCTTTGATCTTTCATAACAGAAGGAAGTGTAAACCAAGATCAAGTTTATTAAATACAGATAAAAGCACAGTCAAGTTCCTTCCTTTCCAACAGCAGTTAAAAATTGGACTTAGATTTCTTAGAGACACTTAGTTTTATATTTACATGTTACTCCTTCAATATACTATTCTAATTTAAAAATCCAACTTCTGGACACTAGAATCCATATTTCTTCTGCTTCTAAACTGGAAACTGCTCTTTCTTCATAATGTGAGGGCATAAGTTAATTGAAAGTATGAACTCGCAGCACTCATATGGAGAGGGAACAAAGCTGTTGCAGTAATACGACAGAAATAAGAAGTTTGAGCATTATTTTAAAGCGTACTTTATCCACACATAAAACATCCTTCTATTCAATTCTGTTTTCATTGCATTTTAGTAGCAGGAGATTAGGGGTATAGGTTAGCTGAAGAGACATTGACTATTAAAAAAATAGATCTTTCCAACCTTGGAAATACCTTGAAAGCCTTCTGTTCCTAGTACCATGTGAATTCATCACTTAAATGCGATGCACAATAAGCAACTGTAGTGCACTCCAATTTCACTTTTAAAAGCAGTTTAGTCACTTTTTATACTTCAAGGATTGTAATTCTTTACAACAGCAGCAGCTTGAAATGCATTACAATGCCTAATTCATTTGAGACTTAATTGTAGAAAGCTTTTAATATGGCCTTTAAGATAAAACACAATCTAAGTACCATAAAAACCTTACAGCTTCTTCCACAATTAAACTCCTTCAATGAAGAACACTATCTTGTAATTTTGCAAGTCAAAGCATCAGTTGTATATGCTAGAGCACAGTGCAGTGCAAGCAGATGCCAATAATGATGGAGGCTTTCATTCAGAACACGAACAAGTATGACACCAAGGTATTGATAAATTATATTCTCATCTCATGTATGCCTATAAATATCAGCTTGAAAAACAAGTATTTTCCTTACTGCTTGGATCATTCCCATGGCACTAAGCAAAAGGTCTGAGGTACTGTTCCTATTGATACCAGCAGCATAGGATTTGCTCCTTGTAAGGCATCACCACCCTCAGCTTTTGCTGAATGAATTCAGCTTTCCTAACAGTTAATAAAGTAGACTATTTCTTGAAAGATCAGTTGAGAGGCATGAGCAATAATTGTCAAAATTCAAACCAGCTGTATTAAAAACGTACAGCCCCAACTCCGCAAATTAACATTTTCACCCTTCTGTCCCACTTTACCCCAAGCCCCTCTGCCACAGTGAGCCCCATGCAGCAATGGCTGGGTTGATAGAAGGCTGAGTTGTGCCCTGGGCTCACTTCAAAACTGAGACAGAATGGCATCTATCCATATACATGCTCACCTATCATTACCACGTGATATTCAGCTCCCTCCTAAGGCTGTTTTCCAAGCATACCTCAATATAAAGAGGTTGGCTTTTGTGTTTCATTTTTACTAACAAACAACAAGAAAGAAGAAAAAAAAATTTAACAAAAAAAACTATTCATAACTATAGCCAATATAGTCTTGTCTCTCTGCTTTCCCAAACCAGTTGTGTAAGGTTGCTGCCCTTTTGTTAAGATAGCTCACACTGGCACTTCAGAAATGGCTGCAGTTTCCAAGAGATGACAGAATTTCACATCCCCGCCCTATTCCCTCTGAGTGCCAGAACCCTTCCCAACGCCTGCAGCAACGCTTTGAAGTTGGTGCAATTGCAGCAAATGCAAAAGATTAAAGGATTCTGGAGCTCATGAAGAGAGGTGCAAAGCTCACTATCACCAACAAGGTTCATCTAAACATTTTAATTTTTTATTTTAAAATTTTCATCATGAAAAGAGTTGCACCATAATTCCTTTCCCCAGGATATATTTTACATAACTGCCTATTCTGTCTGTGACTAAATCCTTCGATGCATATAAATGGACACACATCTCAGCCTTCCATCTTGACTTTTGGGAGATTTGTACAGAACCTCACACACAGACAACGGCATATCAAGAACCGAGAGGATGAAATATGTTCAAAACATACAGAAATATTACCACAGCATATTATTTTTTTTTAAGCAGCTCTCACATAGAATTCCCACATTTTAAACACCCTCTTATAAAGAGGAACTGTAATATTCCTCTGACAGATTTTTGTTTTTGTTAAACATTTCATTTACTTATTTTATGTTAGTTTAGAAATTCCGAATTGAGGCTTTGAAAAAACAGCTGACAACACACCAGCACCAACCATCTTGTGTCCCTCAAAGCAGCCTACCATGCGCTATTCCATTCAGAACAAGGATCTTTACCTGATTTTCTACCTTTATTCAAAATCTGCTCAAGTCCTCAGTTATGACTTGCCCACATCACTAACCAATCCTGAACCTCCTGGCAAGGGGCAGCACAACTGCACGCATGCATGGTACCGTGGTACATTCACAAGAAAGCCTATGACAAAGGCTGCAGCAGATTTCCTTCTAATCCATAGTAATATTCAGGAGATAAAACCTGCTGCATGGAGCTTTTGCTGTTTAGAGGTAGGGATGACAGATGAGGAAACAGGATCAGTCTGAGACAGAAAATAAAGTAGTACTGAGAATCAGAAATCTTCTGTTGTTTTACTATTTCTTGATTCTAAGTCTGTCTGCCAGGTCACCCTAAATGTTGGGGTCCTGCCTCTTCCCTTCCACTATGGCACATCTTGCCATCCCTAATCTCAGCATCATTTCCTTTTCTTCCAGCTCTACAGTCCCAGCCACCACAAAGCTTTTCACCTCATATTCATCTGTGTACCTTCCTTACCCTCTTTCCTGACTCTGCAGATCCCAGCATTGCCTCAGGTGATGCAGAGCACATGGCTCAGCCAACAGTGTAGTCTTCAGGCAGTAACACGTAGGAGGTATCTATAGCAGCTGAGCTATCATAACCACAGCAAGCTGTTTCACATTTACTGCTGAACTCCTGAGCAGCCTGCTGGCCCTGATCTCCAGTTTTCCCATGAATCAGCTGGTCCTGGTGAAGAGAGTGAACTGCTACTACTGATGCACTTTGATTTTAGTCAACGCAAAATATCCAGCTACATTTAACAAAGATTGAACTTGGATTTTTTGCTGAAGTCTGCTGCTTGCAGATCTTAGTTTCTCTCCTGAGCACTTTATGCACATTTATCATAAGATACTTGGTTACAGCTCTTTCCTTGTCCCTCTATCCCCTCCATCCCAGCCAGAACTGCTGGAACATTTTACAGAAACATTATCAATCTCATTATCAGAGTCCTACAACTCCTTTTTTTGAACCATTTCCCATTGCTGTATTACAAGGGTAATATTTTAGAAAAGGGGCAAGAGGAGAAAAAGAAGGAATCACAGAGGGGTGTTGGTTTTATAGCTTAAACATCTGGAAATGCTGAAAGGCAAAGACAGTAAAACTAGTAGAAATATTAGGAAAGATAAGCTTAAAGCCTTAACAAATAAACAGTACTTGCTGAGTTATAGCATTCTATGTTTAATAGTCAGCATGAAAACCTTAGGGCTACAGTAAAGTCAATAGGCACAGAAAACAAAAACTGTGTCCTATTGTTTCAGAACATATCTTGCGCACACGCTGCTTCTGATGTGACTAGTTTTAACAAAAGGTAAACAGGAACACCAAGAAAAGTATCAGCCTGTGGCAAGCATTATTTAACTATTTGGCAAAATGATAAAGCAAAACAATACTGAGGAGTTTTAAAAATATTAATTGAAAAACAATTTAAGTATCGCTATTATATGTTGGATGAGGGCTAATGAGGTCATTTAAAAATGTAAAGATTCTTCACTTGCGTACAGCATTTCAGACATTTCCAAGGTTGGTGCCAAGAGACTATGCAGTGCGTCTGCTTCTCCAGCTGGGTGGACATTTGCTCTCCCCAACCCGTACACCATAGCCACGCTAAGGGTGCAACACTGCCTTAGTTGGCACACACTCAGATGTTTTCCAGCCTTGGGAGCTAAATTTATCATTCTTAACCAGTACAGTAGTACTTATAAGCCCCAAAGAGAAAACAGCTAGCCTTCTCTTTAAGGTGTCCCACTTCCCCATCCCTCCCTCCCCCTTTTTTTTTTTTTTTTTTTTGGACAAAGCTTTAATAACCCAAAGGTGTGAACAGATGAAAGTGATACTGCCAAAGCCAACAACTCAAAATACAAAATAATTCTATTCCCTGCATGGTGACTTCTAAATTTCCTTGGCCAGTCCTCAAAGTTTCTCGCAGAGACCAGAGGCCCTTATCTGATGGAATTCAGCATCACTAACTTCAAAGTTGTGCTCTGCAGGCGTGATGGGGAAATCAATCCAACCACGATACGCAGTGATTAGATCAGCTATTGCCACTCAGAAGAGAAATGTGTGGACAGTCTTGTATAAGTGTTAGCTCAGCATTCATCAACAAAGGAGAAATGAATCAGAGGAGCAACACTTCAAGCAACAGAGAAGGAAAGAAAATACCTTCAATGTCTGTCACTACAAATCTATGGTATGCTCACATTTGTGGTTTTTCTATTTTTTTTTTTTCCTCCTCTAAACTGTGTTCAGTTTTGCTTCTAATCCCAGAAGAGCACTGAGGGAAGTAAAATTCTAGAAGAAAAGTGTGGTTAGAGATACCAAGTGCCATCCATGCTGAAAGAGTCTATAACTAAGGTATCTTTTCTGACTAGAAGAGAGATGATTAACATTGGAAGATAGCATCACTGAACAGCTCTAGAGTTAAAAGCTCTCCTTGGCACTAGAACATTTCCACAAAGCACAACTCCAAGGACCCGATCTAGAGCTGATGAGCCACTGCTGAGATCCTCATTCACAGTCCCCAGTTAAAAGGCCATTTGAAGTAGCTCACAGCAGAACAACATGTACAGTAACTTCCTCACCACCACCCCCTCAAAGGACAGGATCAAACCAGACTGACTTGGTGTTTTTACCAGATGGTGTGCATCAAGAGGCTTCCAACAGAGTGCTGGCTAGAAGTTAAAGCTGGCCTAAAGATAACGTGCAATCTGAAATTGGAGACTGAGCAAAGACACCACCTGCTCTGCCCTACAGTGTAAGCCAGTCTCTGGAGTGGAGCCAATTCCAGGGGCAGAGATTACTGTAGCTTGTTCACACATACACGCATATATGATGGAATGCATTTTTTCCTAGTGCAGAGCTGTTATTCCAGAACACACAGGGGCATTGGATTTTTTCCCTCCACTTTGCCCAAGGTAGGTGCCACACAGTCTGGAGAGGTGAAAAAGGATGAGGAAAATCTATATCTTCTTAAGAATTCTCTTTAAACAAATTTAACTCCCTTCACTGCCTTAAGCAGCAGATTCAATTCATGATGACTCTGTGCTATTTTACCTTCAGAGAGTTCTCATCAAGACCAAGCTAACAAATACATTCCAGAAGGGACAGGATCACGGTTTCCCCTAGAGCAGGCCTGTCCTATTCCCGACTGCTTTTCACAAAGCAATCCAATGCTAAGAGCTCCCTCACCCTTTGAAATTCAAAATTAAGAATTTCTGTTCACAAACTCTTTAGAATAGGGCACATTGGCCTAAACCCAAAAGCTTCTAATACAAGGAATTGTTTGCGTCTCCATGTCCATACTGCAACTCTAACCTAAACCTTACTGAACCAAAAGGTAAATTAATTCATGGCACCTGAAACCAAGTTATTTGTTTCATGTCATTTTTTCAGCCACTGTTGTAGGTTGTATCTCTCCCTGCTACCTACAGCAGTTACAGGAAAATCTTGCCGCTTTCTTTCCAGCCCTGGGAGTAGTGCACCTTCAGAACATCTGTGAATGAATTTGAGCACTGACCATTTGCCTGGTTCTGGAAAAGGGGTTGTCAAGCCCCACCTTGGCATGAACTGATCTGATCCATCAAATCAAATCTGAAGCTTTCACTTCACAATATGTGCTCAAGTGGTCATTTCTACTTCTGACATAAAAAAAACCCTACAGTCACCTGCCTCTCCAGGTCATTAAGCTTGTCTATCCCGGTCAGCTGTTTTACCTACACTACTGAATGAACAAATAACAGAGGTTTTTGCTTTGTATCTAGCAATCTCAAAACAGTGATCTGAGCAGATGCTAAAAGATGTCAACCCTGAATGCATACCGATGTTCGTTATTCCATCAGCAAAAAGTCATAGCTTTGAGCAACACCTCTGGAGAAATCAAGCGTAATCCTTGTGCCAAGCAAGATTTAGTTTGAATTTTGGACCACCAGGGTGATAGAAGTGACTGAGGGGGAAAAAAACACTGTGATCTGATCTAAATTATTACTGACCTAAACACCTCTCTCTTTTATAGAGGAAGATGAGCATGTCAGCATGGTAATTACTACCTGACAGATCTAGCTCATGCACAAGTCAGCTGCAAGTCTCAGAGAGTTGCAACACACTAGCCTGAGGAAAATGGAAAGCAAATGCTTTAAGTACTGGTATAAAATGTAGTCAATAATTTTGATAGCGAGCAACATTTCTAAGGAAGGGCATTCTAAAAGTCACATGAAATCACCACTCCACTGCTAAAGACTGGTCCTGTGAAGGTCATCCAAACTTCAGTGCAACTTCAGTTGCTCCCTGGAGCATCTTGCTCCACATGATTAAATTCCGTAGTTTTGGCTTCCTCCAGGAAACCACAGCTGCCTTACTTCGGATAACAACAGGTCATTAAGGTTTTCACAAACTATTTCAATAACTTTGAGTGGACATTGGTGTTTGCAGGTGTAAAGGTGAAGGGAGCAATGTGTCAAATTCTGCCTTCCTGGCTGTCATCTCCCAAGTTGCAGATCTCAGGAAAAGACACTGAAGTGTCAGATAGTTTTCCTTCTGCAGCTTCCCACCGCATTAAAATGCTTTGCAAAGGTGTAATGCTTGAACAGGGGCAAAGCACCACCTCTTGAATCTTTACATCATTCGCTCTTGCTTTAACATCATTTGATTGTACACTGCTGTATACAAGTCAGATGCATTTGCCTGCCTGCATTGCAGAGTGAAGATACTTAGCAGATACACGGCATTACCTTTAAGGAGCTTTATCCAACTATTAAATTGCAGAAAAATATTCTGTTGTCACTTTCAGCTGAAACTGCTGAAATGATCCTCTCATAGAAATAAGCAGCTTTGAGACTGTTAAAGAGATAGAAAAACAAAAAAAAAAAAAAAAAAAACAGGCCTGATAGAAAAGAGATAGAAAAAAAACCAAACTCTTGACATGGAGGACAGCTGCACAAAACAAAATTAGCAATGCTTTCACTGGTCAGAGCACATACTGAAATAATAACTAGAAACCCAGAGTGATGATATTAGGCTTTTGTTATATGACCTTGTCAGAACTCCCCCTAGCTGGAAAGAGTCCTGCAGTTTTGTTGTTTCATTTCACCCCTAGAGCCAAGTATCACTAAGATGCATCTATTTTCCCAGCATGTCATGTTAAGAAGTTGAAATTTTATTCAATACATTAAGTTGTTCGTCTGTTCTCAAGAAAAAAAAAAAAAGAGCCTCTATCTAAACTTGTCAATAGCATATCTAAACAGTAAGTAAAATTACTGCACTGAGAATGCATTTCATTACCAACCATTCAGACCATGTCTTTGTTAGGAAACTGATGAATAGCACATTTATAATACAGGCTTTGTGTGTTCTAAACTATGATTTGCCCACAATATCCACGCTCAACCTTCCTGCCCACTTTTGCAAAGGCTACAGTTGCTACAGAATCAGGTGAAGTTCCTATTTATTTTCAGGCAGAATTTCTAAACATACACATTTGCATTACAAGTCCTGTAAAAACACAGACACAGGTATGAGGACCTGTACATTTGATCTTCTGTATCCACACATGCTATGCTACTTTCTGCTGGTTAATATTTACCTCCTTCCTTCTAGGAGAGCTATTGCATTGCAACTGTAACGAAGGCATCTGCCATCATGCTTCAGTTACCCAAAGAACAACCTGGAGTGGGAGCTAAGTTATCATTCTCCTGTAATCACTGGAAAAGCCCAGAGCAGCATTTGAAAAACACTAGAAAGAAAGCATCTCAGAAGGCTTAGTAGAAATAAGGATCAGTTCTGACCAAGGGAGAGCCCGGGACAACTGCTGTAGATACAACACTTCTACACCAAAGTTTAAGGAGCTTGAACTATTCTCAGCACCACAGCAAGTCCCCAGTCCTGCCAATCAGGCCAACACAAGCAACTGCATCTAAAGAAAACAGCATCGTTCCTGGGCTATGATTGGCCTAGACAACAACATGATACAGGAACAGATTTCCTTTACTAGTACCTTGTTTTATCATTTTTTCTTCAGTCTTCCAAGTGTACGTGCTGCCTTTCTAACCATACAATTAAACCGTATTCTGCTAAGCACCATGTGGCCATGAGCCACTGAGTGATACTTTTTAGGGGTCAGAAGGAAAAAAGCAGAATGTCTTATCTAAAAGTCAGCTCCTATTTGCTACCACCTGCCTCTCTCTGCAAGTGCTCACAGCCCTGCCCTTTCCTCAGCAAAAAACCAACAGAATGGAGAAGGCTTTTCTGGTCATCAGCTACTCACACACACCTTGTAGCAAATCAATCTTAGGAACTGAAGTTCCACTGCAGGCTTCAGCAGGGTTTACAAACCTATTCCTCAAAGACAAGTTTCCAAACACACTGAGCACATTCACCATTCATTAAATAAAGACATCTAAACCAACTGGCTCTCCAACTGGCCTGCCTATAAGTTTGACCATGGCACTCCAGAGTTGACATATCCCAGACAGAGCAAGTTCTGCATTTCCACAGCCTCCTACCCTTACCAGGAAAAGCTTTCTTTTAAAAAAAAAAATAAAAATTATCATATCCACTGTGCCAACATCAGGGTGTAATCCTAATCCATGCCACTGACTCCACACCTGCTTCAAGAGCAGCAGTCTAAGACAAGACTTTTACCAAGTGCCTTCATTCCTCATTAATTTCTCCCTCAAGACATCCACCCATTTCCTAGGATCAGAAGATCTTCCTGAGCTGTTTCCAGTCACCTGCCTCCTCCCTATGCACATCCTGAACTCAACACAAACAGTTGTGAACAGGAACACCTGGATGCACCATCCCTGCCTTGCTCCCACAGCTGGAATTGCACAGCAAGGAGCAGACAGAGCTGAACTCACTGATGAGCCTCAGTATCTTTCTCTCCAAGCCTCATCACAGACAAGGAAATCCTTACACCAAGTTGGTACAGAAATCATAAATATTCTTGCAGAAGACCTATGTAGAACTCAGTGCTTGCTAATTGTAGCTATGTTGTCCTGGGTATTGAGACATCAGTCACGCAGGCCTTCACTTTGATACCTGCAGATGTGCTCTGTGAGCTTAAGTCACAGGGAGTCTGCAGACCTAACGTAGATGCCTTGAACAACCACAGAAAAAGTTTTCTTCTAAGATAGTTTCCTGATTTTAAATATCACTTATACAGAAAGCTTTTACTCTCCTGGATATAGTTTCTTTTTAACGATTTTTAGCATATTGTACTTAGGTGAAGAGAAGTACTTCAGGAAAATCTACTCCTTTAATAGTTTGCTTAAGAGGATGCTATTGCAGTGAATTATCTTTCTTTAGCCACAGCTGCCTCCCAATGGATTTCTTATGTTTCTTACAGGGAATTTAAGAGCAGTCTCTGAAGTCCTACAGAACTGACAAACTACTCATTTAGAGAGGCTCCATGCTGGGTGACTCCCATGATCTCCTTTTCTTTACAAACAGCATTTCTTTTAAAAAGGTACAGAGTTTGTTTCCATATGCTCATGATTTCTCAATACTGCTGTTCTTACAAACTAGTAAATGAATGCCTCCAGCTAGCACTAACATTTCTATCAATGTAACAGCCCAGCCTACAGGGATCTAATTTACCGAAACTGGTTAAGTGCTACACAAACATCATCTAGAGAGATTAATTGGCTGTTAAAGTTTGATTGCTTTGCAATCCCTTGGTCATGGTTGGAAAATGAAAAAGTGATCTTTTGTCATTACGTAAATACCTTAAGGTATAGAATATATGCAGGGCTTTGTTTACATTTCCTAAACACAGCAAGTCTTCAGTGGGAAGGAGAGCTATGACCCATTTATTTATACTGAAGTTTATTTAGTATATTCATTATGAATGACATTTTCCTGAAGTTTATTTAGAAGTTAAGTCTTTCCAAGCTGTAATTAATCCAAATTAAAACACATTTATGCTGATCATTACAGCAATTTGTTGCAGACAAGTTTCCATTTGAACATTTCCCAAAGTCTGTTTTACTGTACTCTGAATCTTCAATTTCCGAAGTGCAACTTTCCATTTCCCCTATAAACAGCACAAATCAGATACCCCTTTCTCCTGGAGTTTTTTCACTCAGAAGTTCCCTGAAGTTCTAGGGTAATTTAGTATCACTCTTATTACTCATTTTTCTTCATTCTTAGTCTGTGAAACTCTTGCTTAACCATCAGCTTTGTAACCTTACCTTTCTCAAGGGAAAAGCCTTAATCAAGTGTAAGAAAGCCTGCAGAAAAGCTCAAAGCTCTGTTCACAGACCATGCTAAAAGACAAGGCGAGGAATGAGAACTGGAGACATCAGCCAAATGAGTTGTCAGCGAGTCCATTTTGTACAACTTGAGCAATTAAAACTAAACTATTTCCATAGTGCTATTCCACAGATATAAAAAGCTTCTTTTCCTTGACAAACTTTCATCATTTATACACACACTACCTCACTGACAACACACCTACAAAGAAACCTACAGGCCTATCCAAAGGGATGGATGTCCTCATTATTATTTGAGCCAACATTCAGGATTATCCAAGTATGGATTGCAAACACGTAGACACTGGGGTATCAGAATGGAATTGGCACAATTACTATTAGCAACATGCATAAGAAATAAAATTTACTGTGTTCCAGACACAGGAGAATTTGCAGCCTTTCTATACAGCAGGAAAAGCTTTTCTTTCTCAGACTCCGGAAATACGATCGGGAATCAAATGCATTGCATATGAAACCCTCAGCATACCACATTCAATTTCTCTTCTACTGATATGTGAATAAACACCCATAACAGTTCAGCATCTGGATTGCATGCAAAGCTGTAATGCAGAGAAGGTGGAGAAGAACTGAACATAGCAGACAGTTCCTATAAAAAGGTTACGAAATAGTCTCCTAGACAGAGGCCCTACTGCTCCACTAAAATTAAACATTTAAACGATTTGAAGATAGCAACAGGATTGCAGTTTGCATAGATAAGAGATAAGCACAGAACTCCACCCTATACAAATACTTAGTTTCATGATGCATATGCCAGCCCATTTACTGCAGAACTTCCACAGCTCTAAAGGAAAAAAATCCAAACAAATTATTTTATTCAGCTTGTAAAAAAAACCTCAACTGGTGTTGAAAAACAAGTATGGGAAGAGTAACGGAAATATATGTATATAGATAGATTGATTCCATGCAGAAGCTCAGAAATTATCAACACAAAAAGTGCTCAGATACCATGGTGATCAACACATTACAGAAACAGAGTGCCAGCATATCCAGAAAAGATGCAGTCCTCTAATAGATACATCCATCAAATGGGCACAGGCATAGTTTTCTCCACAAATAAATAAATAAATAAATAAATAAATAAAAATAAAAAGGAGGTACTAGGTCCTTTTGGAGGAGCTACGTGCCTCACTTGCCATTCTGACTGCAGCTTTGAACTTGATTTTGACCACTGTATCCAAACAGAAAATGTGACATTTGAAAGCCAAGTTTCCCCAAGCTAGATGTAAATATTAACTCTGAAAGTACTAGATGGACAGACACATTCCCCTTCCCACCTTCCTGCTGCTCCCCACACAGTTCTGCAGAGCCTGGAGAGCCATCCACACACCCAGGAGCACTTGGTCCAAGAGGTACCACCTACATCCAGAAGACTGCCACTAGATTTGGTAGCTTCGCTTTGGTAGCTTTGGAAGCATCCCTCAGATGCTTCGGGCCAAGGTTAAGAGTGGATAAGGAAATGCACTGTTCACAGAAGCAGTTGGCTATCATCTGCAACACAGCTTTTTGTCAGCGCTGTCTGGAAGCCTGAATTTGCACACTTCGTGTGGGTGAACACACCAAACACTACTCGGAATTATTTAAAGGTACCAAACAGCTGGTTTGGATCATGTTTGTATAGAATAGCCTGCTCAAAGCCTTAGATTGCTTCTCCCATTGAGATTACATTCTCCAGGCATCGCAGTATCTAAATGAAGTGGTTTCAAAATAGGAACCTAAATCACTTAGGGAAAAAACAACCACACTTTAAAAGAAGCAATAAAACTGTCTCCTTTCTGCAGCAAAAAGAATCCTAGCTTCCTCATGCTTACCAACATCTCCAAGATTTATGGTGTCAGTTGGATTCACCTCCCTCACATCCCATTAAGGGTGGCTATTTCCTGTCAAAGATACACTGAGCAGAGCTGCCCTGCACTCCTGCCCCAAACAGCAGACACCGAGAAAGGCAGCCCCCCTTATTGACACCACATCTCCTGCACTGACGCTGTTTGCCTTCTTTACTGCAGCTGTACATGTTGGGATCAGCACTTCAGCGATTTTTATGTTCACTTGAAAGTGTCTTTCCTGGGCAGCGCACTCTGCAATCTCACCCATAATATATGAGGTTTTAACTGTTTCCTTTTAGGCTTTTTTTTTTTTTGTAGCCTATTTATAGCTTCCTAACTGACTGCATTTTACAATTTATGAGCAACTTAAATGACCTGAATCTCCTGTATCTAATTGTAGTGGGAGAGGCCTCATTATTTGTTGTGCCTTTTCCCAATCCCTTGCTTTGAAATCCTTGCTTTGTGTCGCATTGTCAGAAGTGATTACAGCACGAATAAAGACTGCACTAAAAACCACAGATCTCGCGTTATGGGCTCTTCCCATCCTGTAGGGATTACTGATGGTTGATTTGCCTCTTGAATTTGGCTTCCTGAGCCATTTCTCCCCCAGAATATTAGCACTAAGAGATTCTAAGCATGGGCAGGACTCCCTCTCTCTCTCCAGCGTCTATCAAGAACAGTAGGATGCATGTGACAGAAGAGCTACCAGCATTCTGTAATACCCAGCATCACTTCCATGCAACATTTTTCAGAGCTTTTGTGGTTGTGGAAGGGTTTTATTATTACTTTCAGCTTTCCATCCTCTTCTGCAACCCTCCAGTGGGACCGGTCTATGCTTCAGCAGGTAAACAGTTAATCATATGACATATTTCCAAGTGTTTTCTCATTTGGGCTATTAAAATTCACTTCAAATTTAAAACAACTTCTAAGACTTTCCACATGAATGACATCAAACAGTGCAGCCTAATGTTTTCCAGTATGTTACTTGACCCTCTCAAGTGAAGGCATTATATGTTAGTCACATTCTAGACCTCAGGAATCTCAAACCGAGCACTTCTATTATTTGTATTTATTTGTTTTAAAGTCTGGTTAGAGCTACAAAAGCTTTTAATCTTTATTTCCCCACATAATACTGGTGGGTACTGATTATGTTTATCACATGTTACTTGCTATTTCTGTTATTTGGAAACAAACTGTTGTTTTTCAGGTAAAATACAACCTTTGCACCTTTACCATACATAGTTACTGCATCTGCAAACCTTCCATCACAAGTCAAATGAATTTATTTTTATTTTTCAATTGTTGCTTTCTCACTGGAGCTATAAGACTGCTTTGCACTATACTTTGGGCTTCTAAATCCAAAGTAACAATAGCAGGTTATTCCATCTCTCTAGGAAGCCCAGTGAAGGGCTCTCTCAGTCCCTCTATAAAGCAGCACCCATTGCTAGGAATCTCTTGTCGCAGTCGTAGCAGATTCAGAGCAGGGCCGCATCCTCGATATTTTCACAAACCATGCCATAAAATAAATCTTTCTTAACGCTTTTAGGTGTTTTCTTTCAAAGTTTGAAAACAAATTCAGTATTCAAAAGAATGAGGTTTTGGGTTTTTTTGTTTGTTTATTTTTTACTTTCACATATCCTAATTTAGCATTACTTCTCTTCCACAATTTTTAGCCTACTAGCTAGATTCATGCCAGAGCCACACAAAATGTAAAGTATTTTCAACTCTGAGCCTCTCCCTGCCATGTGGCATTTGATACACAATATATGGTACAAACGTGGAAGAGCTCAACAGGTTTCCAGCTCCTTACATTTAAAGTTTCAGCAGAAAAACAACAGTGCACATTATCTTCCATTTCATTCCTTCTCAGGTAAGTCTCCTCTGACTTCTCAATGCAAGGATTTACACCAATATGCTAAAATATCCACAAAGACAGTCGGTATTGCCCACTTCATTTATTTTCTTATCAAGCCTTACAAAGCCTTACAAAAGCCAACAGTTAACGTACACAGCCCTCACTGCCAATCACTGGGTACCTGACTTTCCCTAGTCAGTATCTCTAAGTAGAGCAAAATGTCAACTAATAATTGATATCAACACTTGGACTGTCTGGAGGTCATCTCTTTTCACATCAAGCAAAGAAAAACTCGCACAGCTTTAGGGTGGAGTCTTTGTAAGCTCAGTGTTTGCATAACAAATCTGAGATGTTTATAGAAATATCTAAACATTCAAGAAATCATTCATTCCAATACAAGCTTTCAAACGTAGCCCTAGCAGTGCTGGGATTAAAATTTTTAAACAGGAGTTCATCAGCTCTTATAGCAAATAGACATGATGCTCTCCCTAAAGTATCCATCCCTGCAAGCAGCAAGTAATTGCCCATTACCACAGCCTTAATATTATAGTATTTCTTGTCATTCCTGAAGGAATTGCTGTAATATACATGGCACTGTATTCATATGGCACAAGCATGAGCACAGAGCCCCAGTGCAGTCTTCCAGGCAATTTGATCTCTGCCTTTATTATCTTGTTTTCACTAGACAGTTGTAAGTGACTGACTCTGGTATTATGATGCCTAATTTATTCACATCAGCTTTACTGAATGCTGTGCAACCCCACTGATGTGCCATTTTGGAGGATCCACACCTGCATTAGCCCAAGGTACCTGTTTTCAGAATCAATATTAAACAGAATAAAATAAGGGGAAGACAAATAAAGGAAGAAAAAACAGTTATCAAGATCACATTTTAATAGCAATTCTAGATCACAAAGTAGATTCAAGTGACACTTATAAGTTCTTCAAGGAGAGTATAAATGACAATTAAATTTATTCAAAAGAAGCTTAATTCAACTATGATGTCTGGCCAAATTATTTTCCTGCCTTTCATCAAGAAGGGGAAAAAATTCTGAAATGAATCAAAAGTTTTAAAGATCATTTGGTTCAAAACATTTGCTCATGTGTCTCAGTTTACAAAGGAAATGTTTGCATCACTTACAAGTATGGTAATATTATAAGGGCATATTAATATTCCCATTATGAGTCTCGATACTTGAGTATCACAGATGTTTCACATTACTCACAGAACAACTTTGATTATTTTTAACAAACGGCTCAAGCTCTTATTTCCTCACTTTTGCCATGCGTCAAGAACTAAGAACATCTCAGTCAAAGTTTTTAAGAGGCCATTTGACTGAAAATTGGAAGTGGTTAACATTCTGATGCAATTTTACCTTCCATGTGAATATTAATTGGGCAATCTCTTGTCTTAATGGACTGTTTCAAAGTCTGCGTCCCCAAAGCTAATGACTTTGATTCAGCACTGCATTAGCCCACTTTTACAGTACAACTAAGTCAGATTAAAGTTCTCACCATTTTTAGTTCTTACAGTCCTATAATGAGCTCCTTTAGAAAGCTTAACCATTTACCAGTTTCCTCCAAGATATTTCTCACACCTTCTCTGCACTATTTGGAAGAAGAATGGAGAGTTAAGACCTCGTTAAGAAGGGCATCTGATATCACTAAGCCCAAATAACATCTAAATAAACAAATTCCACATTAATCACAGAATTCAGATGACGTACAACTTACAAGATCTCTGCATATAAAAGAAGTCATACCCTTGCTACTAAACCATCAGTATTAAAAAGAAAAGAATACTTCCTAAAGAAATATAGTGTGAATTTATGGACTCAGTAATACAGCACATCTATTCAGAAGGAAGTCAACACACACAAGATCTCATGGTTAGTGTTCTGGTCTCCTCATGAAGTTCTGCAGCATCTCAGCATCTTGCCATTGCTTGTTCCGAAGCACACCGTGCTTTCATAAATAAGAAATCCATGGGTAGCTCAGTGAATATTCATCACTTGGCTTTGAATCTGTCCCATTGATAGTTTTGAAGAATGCTGAGCACAGCAGATACATTAGTCCTTCAAATTTAAAGACAAGATCTTGGGCGAAAGACAGACAATTTACCTAGCACTGATTTTTAAATCAAAGGCTAAAGGGAAGAGAAAGCCAGTAGCAGGATTTGGAATTATCCAGAGACATGGAAGAAGAACTAAATAACAGCTCTCAGGAACCGCATATCATCACTCAGCTTTCTGTAGTGCCAGAACTCTGCCCATCTTTTCACTGAACCAGAATCACAGCCTGCCTGCATAAAAAGGCCTGTGGATATACTCAAGCTAACATGAAACTAGGAGTTTTTTTACAATCTTAATTATGTTCTGTAGAAACATGTAGAAACATTGCGGCCCAAAACTAAATGTCAAAGAATATATTTTTCTTCTAATAGCTTTGTCATGACTCTAGAAGTTTCTTCCTAATAGAAGACATTTCATATTCTATTATGAAGTGATCTATCCTATTCATCACATGGATTTAAATATTCATTAAATGCTGCCAACAGTAATGCTGTGTGCAACAAAAAGGAAAAGGAGAAAGACTGACAGTTAGCTGAAGTCTAACCAAATTGAAAACTTTGCGAGGTTTAGTTCATGCTGAAATTTTTAAGAGGGAATGAAAAGCTTTCTATTTTCTTAAGTGGGTTTAAATGTTGTTTGTCTTTCTGTGTTCAGAGACTGGGGTCAGAAGTGGAATCATTTGTTTATTCTGAGTCACGACAGTGTATTTTTGCTTATGCTTTTCCTGGGAAATACTGAAGCCAAAGTCCATTTAAAAATAATCTTTATTATATTCATTTAGATACTATAATTATTTTACCTACCAAAACAAGCTTTGTATTTCTTACATTTCTGCCAGCTTCCTCTGAACTCAGGCATTGCCACCACTGCTGGTTTCAACACCACAATCCCAGAGCAGCAGAGCCCATAAAGGAACGTGGTCCTGAACAAGTCAACAGGCATGGGTGAAAGGTCTGCAAGCAATGTCATGCTCCAAGCCTCAGCAATTCACTTTTCATTTGCACCAGTATTTCTATTTTTACTACGTGGCAAAAATACCCAGAGGCATTGGTTGGAGGGATTTTTAATCTATGATTTGTTTAACTTCAAAACGATAAATAAAAACTAAAAATCAATTAGAGCAGCCAGGAAGAGAGAGTGCTGCTTTTGTTGGCTGGAAATGAAGGAGTCTAACATATCCTTTCATAAACAAACCTCCTCTATACAAGATATTCTTGTAACAACAGGCTGACTTCAAAAGAGATTTGGAGGTTTGGTTTAGGATAGGAACCCAGAAGTTCAGAAAATTCAGTTCTCTGCAAAACAGAGCTGGAAGTCTTGTGAACAGCTTGAGTGAAATTTCTAGTGCTCCCCATGTCTGCTCAAGCAGAGACAGTACTGTAAAAACAACCTCTCAGGCCGCTTTTCAGGAAACTGGCTATTTTCTGCTGAACCAGCCAGAAACCATTAAGTTCAATACATAAAGTGATGAAAAGAGAAGTTGGCTGCCCTCAAAGGTAAACAGAGGTCAAGGTGGAGTTTGGCATGCAGTTACTCTTCGGATAAAGAAGTACCCTTAAAAAAAAAATAAAGAGGCTGCTCCATGCAAATCTGCTCAAATTAAAAGAAATAATTTACATAAAGTTTATGAACTCATCTGTTCATCTTCCAGAAGTAATTCAGTGGATGAGATTATTAGCAGGGCCATTAGTAGATCTGAACTTCCAAGGAAAAAGAGAAAAGATTATTTGTAAGTCTAATAAAAATGAAACCATAATGTTCAGTTTCAATTTGACCAACTAATTGTATATATACTTTCTAAATTAATAAAAATGAACCTCAGTAGGTTCTATTCAGCACCAAGTAAGCCATATACCTGAGAAGACTGAGTTAAAACTAGAGTTTGCAGGCCTCAAGTTTTTGAGCATGTAGATGGAGTTATAAAGCTACCAGGACTCAGCCACTAAGTACAGTTTCCCTCTTTTCCTTCTCACCCTGCAGATAATCCCATTTTAATTACTGCCTAACTCTCCACATATCTTCGCTCCTCACTGTACTCTTCATTATTCTCTTTTCCAGCCTCTTTCTTGCCCCAAGGCAAGACTGAGAAGGCAAGGACTGTCAGAGGAAGAAGTTGGAGGGGAAGCCCTTCCCCAGCAGCCTGGGACAGAACAGAACAGGTTTTCAGAAATCCCCTGCTTTCTCATCTCAGACAGTGCCAGAGCAAATAGAAAGCAAACACCTGAGCCCACGGCCAGGCTCCCCCTCACACACCCCACCAGCCTCTGCAGGCTGGTGGATGCGATCAGACATGTTCCCAGCTCCAAGAAATCTGAGTGATAGATTTTACATCTCAACTCTCCAAAAGAAAGGTGAAGGTGATCAATCACAAGTGTTATTCATTATCAGTCCTAAGTGCTGCTTACAGCGCTACTGGCTGGAGGTGTATTTTCAATTTCATCACCCACTGGATACATATCTGCCACCTCTATTAATTCCAGGCTGATGAGAGCAATCTAGCTATACCTATGGCCTACAGAGATTTTGGAACAATGCAACTCAAACTACCCTTGCCTTGGAAAACATTAAAAATAGATACTTTGGTTGCACTTAGAAAGGAGGCATGCTTTGACCCAGACAAGTCCAGGCTAGATTGCCCATGACCTTGACTAATCCTTTCTTGGCATATTTTTCAGTGCATCAACTCCCTTGAGAACAGCACATGCAGCACTCCCAGTTCCTAATGCAGCTCTTTTTTTCCCCAGGCACGCTCAGATAAAGAATTTAAAGTGAGGTTTTCCTTTAAGGACAAGGGAGGACTAGAAGTTTAGATATCCACAGTAAAACTCTGGGGAGGAAAGAAGTGTAAAACTGGAAGGTCCTGATCTTATAAGAACAATGAATAAGTTCCTAGAGGGAAGACTAGAACAAGAATAATGATGCTAGGAAGGAGGAAACACTGGAAATAGGAATCACCTCTCAGGAGAAGCTCTGTGTCCTGAAAGTAAGTCAATGAGGATTCCTCCTGAAAGGAAGAGTGCTGAGGTTTCACCATACAGCAGCATTAGGCTCTGGCTTTGCACCTTCCTGACCTGCCCCACAAAAGCACCTACAATCATCGTTTGAACTGGTTCTGTAAGCATTTCAGTCCTTGGAATTTATTGTTTACTCTTTCTTAGACAAGATCCCAATGTGTTTTTGCTGAACCTACGTTTATTTTGTGACTTTGTCTATGTGTTAAACCACAGAGATGTGTGACCTAAGCAGTGCCTGCCATACAAAAAGATGCAACGGCTTTTAGATCACCCAGGTAAATTAAGCAAGGAAGAACTGGATACAGTGTTCCAAAGACATCAGCTAAGGTGTAATAAGTTGCCCTAGCCAAAAATCCTCATCCCTGCCCTAGAGCTATAGTTCAGATACCTTAATTTACAGTTATGCAGCAACTTTTATCCTATGATCACAAAAACCTCTTACAGACTGTACATACATAATTCATGCATACACGCATGCCATTCAACAAATGCAGCCTCACTGAAGTTGAAAGCAATATTACATTTTCAAATCTTGGTGAAACTTGAAGACATGCTTTTTTAAGCCAAATTTCTTCCTTTAACCAAAGAAGCACCACACACTAAGTGGTATGAATTTTCTTATACAGGAATAAGGTCCCAATTATTGCTTAATTTTGCTGGTTCCTATAATTCACCAGGAAAAGATTAAAGCGAAAGTAAACGTTGGTTCCTTGTCCTGTTTGCAGTAATCAGCTCAACCAAAGTAATCTGAGTCACATCATTAGAAGGTGCATATGGTTACATTTTTCTCATTAAGTTTGCACAGAAGAAAGGAGATAGATGCCTGCAGACAGAACTCCCTGCAAACAACTGTTAGTCTGATGAATTAAGGAAGTCTAAGAGCGCTGTGCCTGCCTACTAATGCAATGCACCTTTTCTGAAGATTCATATCCAAGCTGCTCCCAATGACAGGTATGAGTAGGGTGGCAGTGGAGGGTTAAGAACATTGCAGAGAAACAGAAAACTCAGCCTTATGCAGACCAGCAGCCTTGTATTTATCAGCAGTCAAAGACTTTCGTGGTGCAGCCAAGTGGTCAATCAGTAAAAAACATCACCTACCAACCTCCCCTCTGCAAAGAATGTTTATCCTGAAAGCTGGCTACTGAATTCATTTTCCAGGAGAGCCTTAACATAGAGAGCAAGTAACAGTAAACGTACTACATCCTGCTGGCATTCCTTTCATCCTATAGGATAATCCAAACATAATTTAAATCAAGTCTCCTTGCCTTTCTGCTCCATCATTTTTTTCTTAAGTGTCCAGATGTTTGATTATTCTTCTCATTGGTTAGTAGGAAACTGAGCCAGAGAATCAGGATGAATAGCATGAGGATGAGTGGGCACCATTTCAAAAAGTCTGTGCCTTAAATCCATTAGTATTCAAGATGTTTAAAGTGCCATGATACTCAATTCATTTTATCACAGTAACATAATGGCAGAACAGGCTATTTTAAGTCAGATAAGGATGTAAGCATTTTACCTCTAAAAGCTTGTACAGCTATACCACCAGTTGGTAATTACGGATGTGCAATAGTACCTAAGCATTTCTTTAAACAGGAACTCTATGTTTTTTTTCTCCCATTGGCTCAACCCTTATTTACTGAACATTAAAGACATGCCATCTCCTTGAAAGTAATCAACAATTATAATACGTTGCAAAAAAGATCTGGCCTCTGAAGCACAAAACTCTGTTCCAGTGAAAGAAAAGCAAAAGAGTTCACAGACTCGAATGTATGAATCTTTCACAAAACTCTGGAATTATAACCACAAAGAGGTGCCATGGTGCAATCACCCTATCAGTCCAATCTGAATGTCAAGAAGAGAAAGCTGAAAAGTTTAGGTTCAAATCTGGCTAGCTTACAGGCTATGTCATAAAATATCTCCACGTTTATTGTAAAAAAAAAAATAAAAAAAAAAATCAAAGCTCATTACTGTTTTCTTTTTCCTGTAAATAATCCATTTCACCCCTTTACCCAGAAGCAACCAACTTAACAGTGGAATGCAGCAGCTTGTTCCTAACACAACTATACTGAAGCAAAAAAATACTATACGCAACCGGATCTAAAAAGGAAAAACACAACCATTCACATGAGATTTTGAGCAAAATGAGGGCCAGCTCAGTTCTCCTCCTGGAGAGGAAAAAAATCCCTTCACTTCAGAATGAATGACAGGAGAGGTTTTTTTTGATCTGTGAAATGCTGGCAAGGCACAACCTTGCCTAAGCACAATTCCTGGACACTGGCTTGCTCTCAAGCTTGTGAACAACGTCACAGGATGAAGGCACAGAAAAGCTCTCAGTTTCTGTAACAATTCCATGTAGTTGCTGCTTCCGAAGGATGATTTATAAGAAGTATGCCAGTTTTTCTTTTCTGCTCATAATCCCCAAATTGTTTTGAATTCATCCAGCTGCTGGTTTACAAGATTACCAGGAATACTTACTTTTATTTCACTCAGTTACAAATCAGAGTCTAATCAGCACTTCTACTGAAGTTCAATGATTGAAAAATCTTTTTCAATCATTAAATAGCAATAACAGGAATACCATAACTCCAATCATTAATATTTTAGTAGGAAGAGTGCCCATTTACCTAGGTTAATCATGTTAAAGGAATTAAAAGGAATGGTATTTCTGCATCGCTTCCCTGGGCACGTTGCGTTCCTCTTCCATTGAATCCCTGTATAACACTTTTTAAATCACTACCAATTTAAAAAACAAATGTTGCTCTGAGGTTAACCAGGAGAGTTACTGGTAATTCCTTTCCAACAGTAGTTGTCAAAGATGTTTGATTTTGAAGATAATTGCCACTGCATGTTCAGCAAAATGATTTATGATTAAACTTCACAACTTTATGCACTCCATTCTTAGACACTCATTGCAGCAACCAGCATGTCTTGCCACACTAAATGTTTTCTAAAAACCTGAGGACTCCACCATTCAAAGACAGCAGTAATAGTCCTCAGACATCTCAACTTGCTAGACAGATTTTTTTCAGTGCTAACTTTGCTGAAGACTACTTTGCAGTCTTTAATTTGGTGTAGAAATCACACCTTTCAAACATCCACAAGACTTGAAATGTTTTGGAGCTGAAAGTCTCGACTGTATGAATCTTTCACAAAACTCTGGAATTATAACCACAGAGGTGCCTTGGTGCAATCACCCTATCAGTCCAATCTGAATGTCAAAAAGAGAAAGCTGAAAAGTTTGGGTTCAAATCTGGCTAGCTTACAGGCTATGTAACCTAGTTTACAACTAACTTGCTACATCCGGCTGATCTATCAATTTTCATTCCATTTGACAGAGCTGATCAAACTTTAGAAATCAGTTTCTAGCAAATGCCTTCACCAGTCCAAGTGCTGGTTTTGCTGCTTTGTTGTTTGAACGATGGCGACTCAACAAGTAGATACTCAACGTATCTCCAAATGAGAAAAGTTCTACAGATATCAGTATTCCACAAGAGGTAGCACTTAGCAGAAATTATCTTGTAATGCTTTACGTGATCTATTTGTAACTAGTCATCTAGCTTTCAAAAGATAAAATAGAAACCAAGCAGTAAAAAAAAGTCTCTGCCATCCATCTAGAAACTCCTAGGCTGCGTGAGCCAAAGTAGGTAAGCATTCACCACAGAGTGAAAAGTTATCAAGCTGTCCATGATGAAAATTAATAAAATGTATTTGTGAATAAAGCTGTTAATTAGCAGTCCATTTTCATTTGAGATTAGATAATGGGAGCATTTGCCAGCTCCAGCCCTATCCTATATTCACCTGCGAGGGAGAGCTGACCAAAATGTCAACCAAGATTACTAAATTAGTATGTTAAAGAACTATTTTCAGTAAAATGTGCAAGTAGTACCAGCACTTCGTTCACAGCTCTCTATACAGCTGACTACTATAAAGGAAAAAGAACATTTCTTTCCCTGCTGACCATGAGGTTTCACAGGAAAAGCTCCAATGCTCCCTTAGCCTGTGTATTCTGAAGTCCAGTGCTGCTCCCAATTAGGCCAGGAAAGAAGCTTGTAATAACTCAGTCTTTAATTGGATTTAGGCTATTTCCTGCCTTTTTTTTTATTCAAGGCCAAGCAGGCCTGTGTTTTAGTGCATCAGCAGTCCTACTGGCAGACCCACTAATAAATAGGTAGGAGCCCATCCATCCAAGTAAGTTTTAGAACCATTTGACATTGATTTAAACATCTCCCTCCAGTCCTGAGCCACGTGTTCCTCTAAGATGTTCTTCAAACACTTCTTTCCAGCATTACCAACTGGGTCTAGACATTACACTGCATTTTAAAATGAGGTGCTGAGTTTCAGGCCATACCTCTGCCTGTGACAGAAGGGCACTGATGACGGGCACAAAACTTAGGAGGTGTTACAGAGCATTTTATCTCTTAAATGGAATAACTCCCAGATGTGTCAAGGAAAGAACTAAAAAGAATGAGGCAGTTCAGAAGGCAAGCAGTAAGCAGAGGAATTGGATATCCTGACAAAGCAGAACCAGGCAATTCAAATAGTTTTCAAATAATTTGTTTCGTCACCAATGAAAAGTAGGAGAACAAAGAAAGAGAAACTCAGCATGTTTTCCCTTTTCCTATAAACCAGCACCAAGCCACAGACTTCCTCCTTTTAATACTGTTATCCAACAGGTAACTGCAGTGTGAGGGGGGAAAAAAAGAATGGGAGACTAAGGACTGACTTAGAGTAGGAAGATTACCAATAACATTTGGACAGAGGTAAAAGTAGATAACAGCACGATGAACGTCAACCAGAAATAGCAAAGATGGTGCAAATGACATCTTGATTTCATCAGTCTGCTATTTCATCAGCCCTTGGCCACTAAGGCAACAGTTTTTTTTCTGGAAATTGCAAATTAGCACTTTTGGTATATGCATGCCTGGATGGAGGAGACAGAAGACAATCTAGTTATGTTTAAGAGAGCATTTTAGTGTTTAAGCACAAACGCTCATTACTGAAATCCTTTGAATGAGGAAAGAACTCTTCTGTACTTCAGTTACAGCTCACCACTTATCCTAAAAACAAGATTTCCTGGAATAGAAGTGAAAAGACTTATAAATTGTTTATCTCTTTCAGAGCTTAAATCAGCAAAGTTATATCTTAAGCTGTAAATTATAGTAGCTACGCTATCTGTTGTAGTCCATTTCTATAAAATATTATTAATGGTCATCTTCACTCTCTTCTTACTTTACATCTTCTGTCTGGTGATAACTTTCCTTATAAAGAAGTAAACAAGCCACAGAGCAGCCTGATCTGTCCTCTGCATAATTGCAGTAACCCATTACCTGCTTTACAACATCAGTTAGGTGGCCCCATCAAGGACAAGGACCACATTGCCCTATGTACAATGGAAACAAACCAGAAAAGACCATCATTGCCCCGAAGCACCTTAGTGTAAGCAAAAAGGAATCTAGTAACAGAACCAAGTTGGAACTGACTCCGGCACAGAAAACAAAGAAAAGGTAGGACTTCAGAAGGATAAAGACCTTCAGCAATTTTTCTTCCTTAGGTTAACTTCTTCTGTATTAGATGTAGCATCTGTATCAAATGTATTTTTCCTGTACTAAGTGTATTAATATTAGAAGTTGTTATATTCTCATATAGAGCAAAATAACCTCATCTCATGTAACAAGAGCTAATAGAAAAAGATGAAAAAAATTAAAATAACTCACCAATTGTCAATCCTAAAGTAACATTGTTTACCAATGGATATTTATATAGCATAAGCACAGCAGATACACAGTTGGTAATAATCTTGTATCTATAACATAACAGGTTTCCAATACTGGCAGAGGAACTGAGTAGGTCAAAGTTATCCCTGCATGTCGGACTTCCCCAAGACATGTTGTGTGATATCTAAGGACAGGTATCCCAAAAAAGCATTAAAAACTGATGCCCACGCTTGGGCTCTGTCATGATTGCCTTGGACCTCTGCACTCCAACACACCTTCCTACACAGAGACCCATACAAGATCACCTTAACAGCAACGTACTCCTTCTGTCAACCTTCACTGACCCAACACGAGAAACTGAAGATTACAGAAACCTCAAATAAATGATGTTAAGGTAGGAAAGATCTTTTCTGAGATCTTTAAACACTGTTGAGAGATGACTAGCCCAAGGGCTCAGTACGAGACTATAGATGGGCAAGTGGTTCCTCCTTCCACTTCTCAAATTCATCCCACGAGGATGAACCTAAAAATACCCTGCATTTGTTGTACAAACATAGATTAAACATTCTTATCCCAAATCTGCAAGTAACCTAATTGGTGGGACTGTTGTAATTATTCACACAATTTCATCACACTTTCCTCCAGATAAGAATGTTAAAAAGTAATAGGAATGTTTTGAACGAAAATAAGATATGTTGCATCTACAGTGAAAGTATGTTAAATGCTTATTTTGACCTTTTTAATTAAAAGACTCAATTTTGCTAAAACTACAGATACCATAAAAAGAATGATCATTGAATCAGAGATTTGAATACAAAAATATTAAATAGGGAAGCTAGTTCTCTCACATGTGAAGTGCCAAAATCTTGACAGGAAGGTGGAAGGCTGTTAGAAAGAAGCATGAGGTCAAGTACTCAGAATGCAAATAATCCACCCAGACCTAGGAGTTTATATCCACAGTAACCACATTGAGACATTTGCCAAAGTTCAGCTGCAGCTCAAGTTTCACAGAAAAAAAAAGTGCACAACGGAAGACATCCATTTAGACTTGAAAAGGGCAGCTTTAAAAGATGCAAGAGCAACATCTCACAACTAGAAACTGAATCTGCTTTAGTAAAGCACAGCTTTCCATGAATAATAAAGAAGTACCCTGATGTCCTATGAAATGCAGCTTAGTCATGAAGTCTATCTGAAACATTTGCTTACAACATTTACTTTTGAATTTAAAAAAAGTCACAGCAGCATTTAGCAAACTAATCTAAGGCAACCACATACTATAATCATAACCACAGGAAGCAAAACCAAAAGGACATTCTAAGAAATGAATGGGCTAAAATACTTTTTCTTCATATTGCTGTAGTATTCACGGGCCCTAATGAACCCAGATCACACCGTGCTAGACACTACTGTTCAGCCAATTTATAAACCAGACATGCCTCTCAATGAACAAAAGAAAGTACATGCTAATAACGTTATTACAGCATCACGGCAGCATTATCTTAGACAGTGAGAAATGTGAAAGTTTTATATGCTTTCCTTATTGTTATTAAAAGTAGCACTGTTACCTTGGCAACTGCTGAACCACTTGGGAATTTGCTAAAGAAACCCAAATGTTACTTGTACTTGCACATTTGCAATCAATTTAGGGGAAACAATTGGGTTTTGATGGTTTTTTATTTGTTTAAAAAAAAAAATTACACATTTTTTCCTTATGAGGACTATGACTCTGCAACAGTCTTTTTTTTCCCCCCCACAAATAAGTGAGTTCTTGGGATTAAGCCACATCTTGTCTTATTTGCACCCAAAGCAATCTATATTTCAGTATGCAATAAGAGTCTTGTAACCCACCTAGGTTATGGTCCAGAAATACAATAACAGACACCATCCACTGCTCACAGAAACAAACATCAACAGGCATCCCTCTAATCACGCAGGGACTTGGAAGACAGACAAGCATTGTAACTGGAGGGCCACTTAAAAGGGAAAAAAAAAAAAAAAAGGGAATTCCAGACAGGCATTTTTTTTTAAGTGTTGAGCATTCTGACAACACCCCTTAGAATAGAAAATACAATGAAGCATAGGTAAGGGCACAGTATTCCAAATATACCATGCAGCCAAATACAGCTTTTATCTTCATCAGTAAACTGTTGGTACACTGTATTTCCTCTTATCTTATAAGTAGATCCTGCTAAAGAAGGGTAAGAATTAGGTGCACAAAGATAAGAGGGATACCACAGGAGGATCAGTCTGCGAGATATAGTGATTGTGTGGGATAGCTGTTTTCTTTCTAGTTTTCATCAACATATTATTTTGAGTACTGTACATGCCAACAGCAAAGAAAAGCAGAATTCTGGGACAGGAAAGCTGGGATTTGTCAGTACTTTGTGCAACACAACACATCTATGGAAAAAGGGCACTGATTTCAGATAATCTCTGTATCTGAAATAGAGAACCATCATGCAAGAATATCCTAATCAAAATGCCTGTTTTTCTTAAACTAGATACAGTCTAGGCATTGCAGGCTCCTTTAGATTGTATCAGCTGTTCAAGGTATATTGAGTGAACTGGATTAAAACACAGAATTTGACTAGAATTCTTCTCAACACACAGGATAAGCCCCTTGCTTCAGTCAGGCTTTTGGCACCTCAAATTTCTACTGCCTCATCCGAGTCCTCGGGAGACCATCTTCCTTTCCATCACCTCTGAAGCTTGCCTGGGGTTACTCCTCTCGCCACCATCCTGGGCAGAGTTGCTGCTGCAGGCTGCCTACTTACATCTCCCAAAATCCTCCATCCCTGCAAGCCATGCAGCAACCTGCCTGGTAACCCACAAGGGTTCCACTTCTCCTAGAGCAGATGTAAGAGCAAGACAAGCAAGCTGCAGCTCACCACGAGCTATCAGAACAGGACGTAATATACCATGCATGCCCTCAACTGAAAGCATAAAGAGCAAGCTGATAAGCATCACCAAATGGATTAGAGTTGCGCATCTTCTCAGCTAAACTGCTGAGGGACATGCAGACAAAAGGATGCAGTTTCACAAAAGCAGCATTCTTTTACAAATGCTTTGCAGAATGAAAGTTAAGTTTGCTTTCTTTAAAATTAAGAACATTACTTTTTCTGCTGTCTATTTGTCATACTACACTTAAGAAGCTCAACTTAAATCAGAGCCAAAGGTATTACTATTTTAAATGACTTTTTTTATACCTTTCCTTACAGAACTGTTACGGAAACCTATCCTCCAGAAACCACACTCAAGACAATGTGGAAGACCAGAATTCAAGTGTATTCAAATACAAGTTAATTGTTTCAATACAAATCTTGAATAACTACAGAGTCCTTGTTATTGCTATTCCATTAAAAACTATGAAGGATAGACATAGAGCTGTTGACACATACACCACAGGACCTAGTTAAGCAAAGATGAAGTAAATATTTAATATCAGTTCATAAACTTAGTGCAAGTAATACCTGCTATTCCCTAGTATTAGGAACTGAACAATTTAATTGCTCAGAGCATTTGATCCACCAACATACAGTATTGTATATTTGCTTGCAAGCGTACAGCTCTGAGACAATAACTCAGATGCAACCTTAGCTTTGAATTCTCTTTCATTTAGATCTCTGAGACGATCACACAAGGGTCTGAGTATTTTATTTTTACAAGACTGTGTTAGAACTTAATTGTAAATGAGGATTTTTCACTAAATTTGTTCTTGGGGATAAGGGAAGGCAGTACAAGGTAGTGGGCTTTTTGGTTCTGTTGTTGTCCATGAGGCTAATACATGCCTTGATTTAAGATGAAACAGCATTGACCATACTTCGTTAGGATCCTCATAATTCCAATAACCTAAACACATTTCAGCAGTAAAATAGAGTTTAAGATCTGTTCATGTTTAGGCCATTCTTGAAGTTCTAAGTATCTCTCACATCAATGTCCCCGACAACTTATTCTGTCAGTCTCTCCCCTTTAGTATGACTCTTCTGTCAGTCAATATTCCCGTGTGCTGAGGATATAGGGACAACAGCCCCTTGACCTGAGGTTGCTGTTACCACATCTACGTATAACAACAGTAAAGTTAAATCACTTTTTTTCCAAGAAGAATCACAGTATTGGGACGGAAAACTTGACGGCATAGGGAAAATAACGTCAAGAACTGTCCTCTTCCAGAAAGGGTGAGAGATTGAGAGAAATAAGAAATGGCACCAGGACAACTGCTCTGGAACAGAGAGTGATAAAACATGCTCACCCAACTTATACAGACTCAAAGTATTTTCCAATGCCTGTTAAGTCTCGAGTGCTGTGATGCACGGTCAAAATCAAAAACAACACTGTATGACACAGGGACACCAACAATGCCAGCAAGAAAATTTAACATGCAGGCAGCAAAACCATATGATAACTTGTTACTGGGAGGAACAACTTTCAAAAGAGGGTTGGCACAGACTCTGCCAAGTGTCCCAGAGAGAAGCCTGCAACAAGGAGAGAACAAAGATTCACTGCTGCCTATTGAACAGCACTTCTCACTTTGATCTAGATGAGATGCTCAGGGCCATGTTCTGATGCAAATTCCTGCAGTAGGAGCTAACTAGAGCCCCCAGTCATCTCCCACAGCCCTCCAGCCTGGCATCTCTGCTGACTAGGCCCAAGGACTGCAGGCAAACTGATATTCTTTTCATAGTCTGAGAGCAACATAAGTTATTACTTAAAAGTTTTAAGAGTCTGAGAAGAATAGCACATACGTGCAGCATTATGCCAGTCATGTTAGTGTTTTGGTGAGACAGCACAAGGAGAGGCAGCCATTTTCCTCTCTCCACATGCACCTCATAAGAAGCACTGAGACCAGATGGCTGCCATGTTCTCCTCAGAGCTTTGCACAACGATGTGAAGGTGAATACAGAGTGAAGGAAATTTGCCACGAGTGCATTTTGCTTGCATTTTAATTATTCATACTAACCAAAGTCTATTAGACTAGTATATTTACCCTGTATCACATAGCACCAACACAACACTCAAGGCAATTACCTCTGTTTACAGGATATAATGAATAAACAGCTTTTAGTACAACATCCAACTGCAGAGCTACTGGTACACTCTAAGATCACCTCCAAAAAAGGGCCAAGAGGGGCACTGAGTGTTGTTTGCTCCACAGAGGCAAGCAGCTACCTTACAGAAAATGCAGGGAAGGTAATAATAATTATAGGCTTCTATACTAGAGAGAACAACATTTCACATGTTTTTTGCTGCTGTAGCTCCATAGTCCCCTTCCTGCAGCCACTGCAATGAGAGGGCAGGGAGAAGGGTCAGAGATGAGAGAAAAAAAGTACTGTATTCCTTTGACCATTGCTTGCCTATACAAGATGTATGGCAGCATCTGCATTTTCTTCTCCAACTTTTCCAACCCTCCTACCTAAAAGCTGTTCACCATTTGGAGAACACTGCCATCTGCTAGTTCACCTTTCCATTTTATTCCAAAGTCCCACCAAGTGAAGCTGGTCACTCCATCAAATTTCCCCACAGCAGCACAATCAGCTGAAACAGATCTCACTAAGCAACAACTCAGAAGTATTTATTTTAAGAAAGATCAAACATATCAGCCTAACAGAAGAGGGAGCCTGTCATTATGGATCAGGAAAAAAAATCCCCTTGCACTTCAAATATGCGCAACCTCTACAGTGATAGTTTGGGGTTTTTTCTTGCTCAGGTTTTCTCCCTCTTTGCATCTCCATCCTAAGAGGAAACCAGATTATTTAAAATAGATAGAAGCAGAAGTGTTTTACTGCATCTGCTTACAAATATATATATTCATTAAGCTCTGGCCACTATGCACAAGATGATTCATAGCAGCACTTAGTTTAAAAAGACTGTAGAGAGCTCCTGCTAACTGGTGAATGCAAGCAATTATCCAACAGAAGAGCATAAGCAACTCACTCTTTGCCTCCGCACAGCTTATCAAGTTTATTTTGCACTGTTACATTTCTGTAACTTATATAAAAAAAGCCAGCAGCTATTTGGCAATATTTACATCTAGAAACAGCAGTTTTATCATATATGAAACATCAGGGGAACTGGATGCCTCAGGATATTGGAAACTTCTCACCTCCCACTACCTGTCTGAAACTTGCCTGGGTCATGTTAATTGTTAACAAAAATAGATTTTAAACATGTTCTCTTATTTGGCTTGTCCCTCTAAAGAGAGGCATGAAATTTATTAAAGCTATCACATGAAATATTGAATGCTTGCACAGCAGAAACAAGCAGCATGCAAGTTCAGCAGTTTTCCTTCTGTAGTGACATAACTGATCTAACAAAGCAAAATTCCTGATGACTTCACAGCCAGGCAGACAAAAGCTGAATAATAGATCATTTAAAAAAAAAAAAAAAACATTCTCCAAAATCATTCTTGAAAATTTGACTTTCCCCCTTAAAATAATCAAATGCAATCATGTGTAACCTTTATGTAGTAGCTTATTAAGTATAACACCTTTGAAGACTGACTTCAGGATACTGAAGTTTTGAATGCCAGCACTGCAACTAGCTAAGTATCTCACTGGAGGCCATCCTGCATTTACTGTTTTTATACATCACAGAACTCATAATCACTCAGGCCTCTCAGAAGCCTCCGTTCATTCTTCTTTTAAAACCTTTTCATGGGCAACAGTCAGAAAGAACCAGAAATTGTTTGCTGCTCATAAAAGTGTTCTAAATGTATATATGCCTGCATTACACAGGCATCAGCTACCCCTCATGAACTCTTGAGGACTGGGGTCAAGAACAGGAAGGGTGTTAAGTTGGCGGCATTAGCTTTTTAATCATGGGTCTAATGGCTGCCATATCAAAACTGAGAGAGCATGGACAGTTTGTTGAGATACACTTGAACCATAGATAAATCTCTCTTGCTTTGTCAATATTCCACTTCAGAAGAGAATGGAAATTCTTATTTTAAAAGTTGGGAGGAAGAAAAAAAAATCTTGTGTTCAATGTATAGCAAAGCTTCTCCCTCTAAGCGAAAAAAAATGACAATTCTGCCACTTAACTTGAACTCTACTTCAGAAGCAAGAAATAGATTTCTTACTTAAACAAGTTACCCTTCATTAATCTTTTTTGAAAATGAAGAATCTTGTCAGGAGCAGTAGCCTTGAGGGGATTTTTTTTTTTAAACCACTCATTTTTCTTTTTTCTTTTTAAATGCAATCAAGTCCAGCATAGCAGAGAGCTCATGTAGATCATAGAGAAGCTTGAGCTGCAGAAAAACACGTTCATCTTAACACCAAGGATGGTGGAACATCATACAATTTCATTGTCTGATATAAACAACAAGGCTAAACCTCACCTCCTCCTGTATTCAGTTGTTTGCCAAACACAGCATGCTGCCTCAGCAGTAGCAAAACACAGTGCTTCAAAGCTGTTTCAGCATCCTAGATTTCCAACACCTGTCCAGGCCTTGCAGCACACTCATTAGGCCATTTTTACAGTCATGTTCTTGGAAGGAAAAAAAAAAAATAAAAAAATATCAGACTAAAGAAGTTAAATTGGGAACTCAGTCATAGGTGCTCTGTTTAAGATGTACTGGAATTAATAGAGAAAGCAGAAATAAGGGTTCATTACTCTCACATTTAAGCAACTCAATCTGTTGGATTTTTCCAGAAGCCCAGGCAATAAGCACTATTGAAATAAAATTCTACAAAACAGTGATAATAGGAACAGACCAATTTTTTATTTTTTTATTTTTTTTTAAACAAGCATAACTGAAATTTTAAAGTGTGGCTCTGTGTTGCAGTTTGTCTTTTCCTTAAATCAAAAGGCATTATGAATATCCATGCCACAGGTAACTAGTTATGTGCTCAGTTTCTTTCATCTTAGAAACCCAAAAGGATTCTCACAATCAACCTACTTAAATCTAATTTAAAACAACAGTTGTAAACATTAATAGGTTTTAAACCATAAATATGATTTGCCTTGCACTTCCATTTATAACCAAATCTATGTTAATTCACAGTTGATAGCTAATTTGTGTTGTGTCAGAAAGAACCACAGATGTGCTCAATTAGCATGTCCAGTAAACTATCAAGATTGGGAAGACAAATTCCTAAATAAACACTGTGTATTATGCTTAAAATACATGCCTAAAATTATTTTCAGCATGAAAATGAAGTTATTCTCCAATAACTTATGATTAAGGAATTCAATATGTTCCGAGATAAGGATACAGAGGAATCTTTTACTGCTACTAGGCTGCTGCTAGCTTTTGTTCTCTGTGCTGTTCTTGTCCATTTTCTTCTTCCTTCACCTATAGATGGTCCAAAAAGAGCAGCTATTTCTTGCCATCTTAAACACAAGTTATTTTGTTCTTCCCACTTAGCCTGCAGAGTGTCCTTTTAATCCCATAGGGAAAAGCCAAAGCTGGACAAAGATGTACCATGCTGATCTGAGAGAGTTAAAAATCTGAAAGCCTACATTACCTATTAGCAATCTAAGAAGTGCAGCATATAAGGAACCACTTACAGAAAGGAAACGTTTAAGATATTTGTAAACTAGAAGCAAGATCACTATTTTATAATACATAAGGGAAACCGTAGAACATAAATCCTTCTTTTGCTTCTCCTTCTCATTACTTTCTATTATCATGCTCTATTTGGCGATGTTTCAGCAATAAGATTTTTTTAACAAGTTAATAAAAGAAAAAAAGCTACAAAAAGGCTTTGATTCTGAAGCTTTGGAGCAATTTAAGATATATTTTAAGTGCTTTTAATTGTTCTCTGTAGGTTTAGTCAGAACGTTCATATTTGAAAAAGTGATTAATATGGAGAAGAGGTGTTACTTCAACCAGACAGACCATGCTGTAGCTGACAGCAGTTTGGGGGAGGAAACAACAAATACGTTCTCTCCAAAGGACACAGCCAAACTATATATACAAGGCACATTAGTTCTAAAATGCAACAAATTTACAACAACCTTCCAGATATTACTCATTTAACTTAAGCAAACAATTAACAGCTCTTCACTTCACCCTTCAACAGAATAGTCGGCTGAATCTTACATATGAGAAGGTGGAAATGACAATTTACACAGACCTTTGAACAAAGAAGTCACGTAATCTATAAAAAAAATCAGATAACAACTAAGTTGGACATAAGTCTTCTTAAGATTTGCTCATTATTTCTGTAGTTTATTCATCCCTTCTACTTAATGTTGGCACAAGAACAAGAAAAAAGATGGTCCTACAAAGTACATACCTGTGACATGTTAGGAACAAGTATTAGCAGATAAATACTCGTAGACTAAGAACATTTCAGAATTCTTAAAGAAAATCCTTGTACTCTAAGAAAGAAATAATACCTCCTGTCCCACCTCCTGTCCTAGCTTTTGCAGAATTGCAGCTACATAACACAGTTCTGTATATTTATATGTTTCATACGCAGGCCACCCAGAATATTTACATAGCCTACAAAAATCCGTTTTTGCAAGTAATGCATTAAGACACACTCAAGGTAAAATTAAAGTTCTCTTTATTAAAAAGAAAAAAGTTATTTCAAAGTGAAAAATTCAGCATTCTAAACTTTTCCTAATAATACTTTCCGCCTAATAAATTTCCATCTCATAAAAGCTACACAAAACATTATTGGTACTGTCATAAGATGTCAAATAATTACAGGCTTTTTTTTTTATGTACAAATTTAGAACTTGAATGTAGGCTTTCTAGGTTTATTTTCAAATTCATTTTGGTGATTTACCACAACCTAAGCTGGCCTCTAGTTAATAAGCCTTCACATATGGCCTGACTTTCTAAAGGGCCTATTAGCAAAGAAAGAAAGAAAAAAAGAAATTCCATTACTGTTTTCATGCTTTTTCATTGAACCATCACTCCATTTGCTTGCAATAACTCCAAAGGAGGATTATAAAAGTGCTTTCCCAGAACATGTACTAAAATGAAAGGAACTCCAAACCTGGAGAGTATCTGAAAAGGGCCTCTTATGAAGTGAATTCTCCCATGCAGCCCTTTGAAACGCTTTGCCTGGTCAAGCTGCTGGGCCTCCACATACAATTAGCTATTACTGCAGCTTATCCCCAATACTTTCAGCAGCCCATTGCAGCAGCAATTAGTAAAAGCCTTACTACACATCTTCGTATTGGTAACAGATCTGTTTGCAGGATCCTACTTCAGTACAGAACAAGTCTAAACAATTTTCACTTTCTTAACATATCTTCACTGCATGTGGGCTTTTGAAGAGCCACATTTGCTACTTCTCTGCAGTACAACTTAAGGGAGCTCTCCAGATATTAAGACTTCAGAGATCAGTATTGTGGCCCTGTTTAACAAACTGAAAACATTTCCTATTTGTAAACAACATGTGGGTAAACCGAGCCTCTCTAAAAAAATAAATATTCATTCATTGCGTATGCTGAGACATAAATGAAGTAAGAGTAAGAAGTACCATCTGTACTGTTTACCATTAGGGAAGAACATAATAAACACTACGTGATTTCAAGATGATCAGACAGAAAGAACACTTCAGAAGGGCTCAAAGGAAAGAGTTGGGAACAAGAGTTTCTATATCAAGTTGTAGCAAAGACAGTGATGTAGCAAGTCTCTATTTCTCTACGTTGATGTTATTTACTTTTAAGAACATGTCCCAACCAACTTCTTAGAGGAATTTTACTTGAACAAAGTAGTTGTGCATCACCGGCTACCTCTATCACTGAGAATCTCAAATCTTCTTATTGCTTTATTCCGATGCATGAATAAATGAAAGGAAGACAGAAAACATTGCCAGACATGCAAGAACCCCTAAAGATCATGAATTGAACCAGAAATCCAGAACAGAATGAGGTCCCTGCACATTTTCAGTTTTTGAACCAAAACCATAAGGAATGCAACAATACACCTTGAGCCACATTACTTCAAGGAAGAAAATAAACAAAACTCCACTGTTTGACAGCCACACAGCATCTAAAAAGCAGAACTGGAAAATCCACAGAGGTTGAAGAACTGCCAAGGGAAACAGTGGAATTTGCTAGAAGCTTTGAATTGCAAATGTAAGGGGAAATCCTCTTCTGGAAAATATATTCAGACTCTATATTCAGAGCACATGAATGCCAGAAGAAATCTGACACCTCTATTTTTCACCTTTTGTTTTCTTACCCTCTTTTTCTAACTCACTACTACACTCTTGGTTCTTTGTCATTGCTGCAACTTCACTGCAAGAGAGAAGTAGCTGTAGAATGTTTGTCCTGCAAAAAGGAAGGGGTCAGTTTTCCCCACGGGACAGGGAAAACCCTGAAAAATTCCTCACATTCAGGAGTTGTCCCACAAAGCTCTTGCCTTACACACAGATCTCTGATATTGTTGTTTGCTGCCAACATGTAGCTCTGTTTGTTTTATCCTCATTTAGGCTATCCATCAGAAACATCTCACCTTTGTAATGGAAAAGGCCAGGAATGATCCTACAAGCTCAGGTGCTGCAGATCACCACTACTGGTGCAACCCAGTCCCTAGCACCAGCTGAAGCTGGTTGAAAAGCTCCAGGAAGCAGGGACAGTCTGCAGTACAAACCCCAACAGTAGTAATTCAAGCCATAAATATGGATATACATAAATGAAGCTTAATCTCGTTATCTTTACAATCTTACTGTCCAAAAGAACTAAGATAAAAAGTAAAGTAAGCTCCTTCCTCAACAAGATGGTAGTATGCCTTCAAGCACCAGTAAGTACACACCCACAAATTCATCCTGCCCTGAAGAAGTTAACAATAGCCTACATATTATCATCACTAACTGCAGAGTTCTTAAAACACAACCAGGCATTCCAAAACTGCAGCCCAACACAACTGCACATGTGTTTCCCATCAGTGACTAATGGTTACCTTTTTGCTGTGAAAAGTTATTTGCAGATTTTGACAGTGCTTGGAGACGGAGGGCCAGTACAGCTATCAGCTGCTGCATTTGTAGGACGATCAGTATGCAGTCATATAAGCACACTGTAAGCTTTATCACATTTGTAGACACACAGTTCATTAAGCTGCACTGTAGTATTACTTCCCCTATGAATGATAAGTTCTGCACATAGTTTTGGCTAAATAAGTTTAAACCAAGCGTCTGGAACTTTGTCTGTGACTCCTCATGAAAGTGGAGTGGAAGTGCAAAGCACCTTGATGTTAGGAATTAGGAACTAACAGACGGCCCTTGGGAGATAGGACCGGATATCCCATCAAAATAGACCACCAGAAAGACATCCGTAGACACACCACTCCTTCTTTTGCCCAGCCACATCAGGAAAAACAGAAATTAAGTTCACTCCTACTTTCACAAGCAGACCAGAAAACTTCCTTGTGCTCATACCAGGGACAAAAGATGGGACTTAAATATGTACCAGCAAAAACACTTCAAGCAAAAAATATTAATTTCACATGTCAAAGATCAGAGAGCCACAGGCTATACCCTATTATAGGTTCAATTCATCCTCCACATCTTAGCTTTCCCCAAGACCAGCAGGAGAGAAAACCCCAGGCCCTCTCTCTGTACTTAGCACACAAATACCTGATGAGGAGAAACAGCAGCAAACTTGTCTCTTCCATCTAGCAGTTCTCTTGGACAACCTCTGCCCCTGTCCCCTTTTGGCTAGGGCAGCCAGAGCTACAGCAGCTGCTTCTAATCAGCTTCTCAGTCACAGCTGAGGAAAGTAATTAGGCCCTTCATTAGTTCTTTGTAGAGGATTGCTTCTAAGGCACACCTGTATCGTATCTCATCACCAAACACCAAATAACCTGTGTCAGGCATGGAGAACATGACTTTCATCACAGTCTTTAAATATTAAACCTCTGTGAAGCAGTCACTTTTCTCCAAGAAAGCCTTACAAAAGGCACAGTTCTGGCCACAGCAAAATCAGCTTTGCCCTATTCACTCCTGAGGAGAAACATCAGAGTTCTTCATGTATGCCTATATAGGCTAGGATCCAAGGTGGATGTGGGCCACTATTATCCTTCTTTATTTGTATCAGCATTACACCAACCTGAAAGTTAATCATTTTCTATTCAGTTACACTTCCACCCAAATATCTTAAAGCGCTTCTCAAACAATTAATTAACCTCCACGTCCCCCTGCAAGGTGTGCACATGTTGGTAGAGGAGTGGGTTTATGTGTGAATTACAAGCTGTGCCAGGGAGCAGCTGGAAGCACAGCCTATTCCTCCTCTTCGTTCCAACCCCCTATGCCTGCAGAGTGGCTGCGTATGGCCCAGTTTATAGATGACGGAAGCAGACACTGGGAGATTGCACATCATAAAACACGGATGTGGCACAGCCAAAAAGCAGGTCATAGTGCATTGGGGATGCAGCTCTAATTAAAAATAATAAGGCAGGTCTGTGCTTTAACTTTCCCTGTGCTTCTGTTGAGGAGGATGAAAAAGAGGGTTGGTATTTCTGCAGCAACAAGGCTGTGTTCTCAGCTTCTTCGCTCCTAAGGAAGACTTCAATTATTTGCTCTCCTTTTTTTTTTTTTTTTTGGAAGCACTGAAGTCCTCAGATGAAAATGTGTCTGTGTGCCAAATTTTGATAGGCAATTGTTACAGTTGGAAAGATTAACATGGTGAAAGGGCAATACAGGAGCGTAACATCAAAGGGACTAGCGCAAATTGAATGGTATTACAAAGGAAATGTGCTCATCCACCTATGAAGATCTAGGCTCACTAGAAAGACTCCACAAAGGAAGGATCCCCAACCAGAGGACTGTCCTTCCCCAGTGACAGTCAGCCCTGGTCCAAGAGAGGTGCAGCCAGGCTCCACCCCTTCCAGTCACACAGCTGAATTGCTTTCACCTCTGCTCCCACAGGGCTGGCTGCGTCCTTTCTCCAGCTGCTCAATCATCTTCAGTTCAGGCCGTGACTCAACAGTTCCCATACAGCAATCTATGCACCATAACAGCATGTAACGAAATATCAAAAGGTTGAGCACTGTGCAGAATTTTGTGCTAAAAGACTTTAGGACAAGTATTATATTGTCAAAGGAAAATACAGGGACTATGATGTGAATTCAGCAAGATCCCTGAGCAGATCCCACAACCCAAAGCTGCCGTCCTACTGCTCTGCACTCTGCAGCACAGCCAGGTCTCTGACTCTATTCTCATCCTAAGGAGCCAGTTCAGCTCTGATCCTGCAGACAACCGCTCTCCTGGTTTGCTGCATTGGTTTTCAGTTTCAACACCCTGCTCAGGACCCGGGCTGAGCAGCCTCAAACATTTTCCTGCTCAGGAGGGGACTTAATTCAAGGTTGTCTTTCCTAAGTATAACTCCTACTGTCGTAACTCAAAAAGATAACATTATCCTCTTGCCTGTGGATTTTCACATAACTCTTAAAAATGAAAAAGAGGATTTCAGCTGCTTTCCTTCCAGCTCCTATTGTCTTTAGCCTCCCGAGATATATTTGTTAGGTAATGCAAGATAATCGCCAGTTGTCGAGATAATTGTCAATTGTCAACTACTCCAGATAATTTCTATCTTTTCAACCTTTGCTACATCCCTGCATGCATACAGATGTTTAGGAACTGGAATGTGTCTTTTTTTTGTTTGCCATCACATGGGGCAAGATGCAGGTGTGGGAAGGGATTTCCAGCCAGCCTGCTTGTAGCTGTGGTACCCTTCAGCTTTTTATTTTTTCTGTGCGTATCTCTCAGCAGGCTGCCAACAAAAGACAAAATCAAGTGGCAGACTGTGGGGCAAATGCATCCCAAGCGTTGTGCTGCGGTGCTATAGAAACTTCACTTTGGTTGTTCTTGTGCACCACTGTAAAAGATGGGCAAAGCAGTCCAGCCAGCCCCAATGCTCCAACTGTGTAGTCCTGCATTTTCTTCAGATTTTCCCTTTCGGAAGGTAATTTACTTGGACAAAGAGGTGTCTTTGTCTCACCCTCGGTTATGAAATTCAAATGACAGCCCTTTGCCTTAGGTGCTGCTTCTGCTTTTCCTCTCTGCTCCTTTCATTTCTCCTCCCTGCTGTTACACTGGAGTGAATAATGCATTTTTTAGAGAATTTCCGTGGATTAGGTTTCCAATTAATTCAAGTCAGTTTTACAGACTCTGCCAGTTCAGGTTGCTAAAATTCACTAGGAATTATTGGGGCAGGGTGAGGGGGTTTCCTATAGGTTTTTCTCCAGATTAACTACAAGAATATAGTGGAAAGGAGTTATTCATTTTTACATGTGAGTGCACACCATCAGCACGCACAGGACTTGTTTCAGCCCAAACTGAATGCGCAAATTACACTCCTTTCCTTTCTAAAAGGCCCAAACATGGTTTCACACCAACTGACAGTGGTAGTAATTAATGTGGAGGACCCCTGGGGTCTTTTAACCTCCTTTCTCAGCTTTTGATGGCTGAGACAGCCACAACCTGCGTGCCATTTAACTATCTATAAAACAGAGGGGGAAAAAGCATTTAAACACGACATTGAGTTTTCTTTAAACTCTCTAATGAGCTCTAGATAAAGCGCCAAGACTTTTACTGAGGATTTTAAGAAATGCTTTTTTCCCCTCAGTTGTTCTCCCTGGGGCAGAGTATTTCTGTCTTCTCATAGACAGACAAATTCTAGGAACAGCTTCCACAAAAACCAGGAGAACTGGTGGTGTGCAGTGGGATCATACAGTAAAGATATGCTGTAGGACCATCTTATCCCTTTCATCAGCTTGGTGGGTGTCTCTATTCATCAGCAAGATTGTGACAAGTGCTTTGCCTTTGCTTTGTGTCTTTGTTCATTTACTGCAAACCTCAGGATAATTCAGCATTATTTGTTCAGTTTTATGGGACTTTGCTTAACTTATCACTAGGAGAACTAGTGATAAGTGTGGTTGGACCTGGGGTTGGGAACTCCATTTTGTCACCGAACTGTAATACTGGACAAATCACACAATCTTCTTAAGCCCAGGACTCTTTGTACTGCATGAGAAAGGAAGCATCCCCCTGGCAAAGCATTTCAATATCCTCTAACAATGGTCAGCCATTAAAGGACCAGGGAGAATTTGCTTTTAGCTTTATTTTCATTTCCAGTTCAGAGATTTCAAATTGCCAGTATAGAGGTAGCTTACTGCTAAACATCCTAAAATATTGTATATTACAAAGTAACCTCCCCAAAATACGTGCATTAAAAACATGACACAGATGCAAAATAATGCACTCATACCCTTGATTTAAGCCTGCCTGTACCAGAGGTCTGCCAGACAGACAGACCCCACTCATGCCTGTCTACAGTGCTGCATGGCAGGAGATGCTCTAGCACAAACCATCAAAAAATGTGGGTTTCACCTGACAGCCCTGAACAAAACCATGCCAAGGGCAGCAGTTCCCCACATTGCCACCCAAGCTCCTTTGCAGCACCCTGGGCTTTGGTGGTGTCCCTCTGGCTGTCTGCTCCTGCATGACCACAAAGCCTCATCCTCTCAGATTCCCCATGCCAATAAATGGAGTAAATTGTTCAGGTGGAGCAAGAGCTACACAAGAAAATGGCACACACCTTCACTTCTCTCCATGTTTTGTCGAGTGTCTGAAATTCCTCGTTAAGACTGGAAGCAGAATGCAAGAATCTTTTTAAAATACAGCCATCTCTGGTTAATGATGAGAACAGAGGAGAAGCAGCGCTCTAAGCTGTATATTCCTTTTATTTATACAATGCTCTGATTTACAGAAACTGCTTTATAGAAAATTTTGACACAGCCTCTCCCTGGAGATGAGGATAATTTAAGATTCTGTATCTGAAGCTAATTAAACATAAGATACAGCAGGTGAATAAATTGATTTTCCCATTTTGTGGTTTTGAGAAAAAGAAAATCAAGAAGAAAATAGAACAGAAAGAAATGCCACTGCCTTTCTGGCAGAATTATTTCATTAAAAAAAGAAGTTAGCTATGTCTTCCTACTCAAAGTGAAATGTTTTGAAAGTCTGAAAAGCTTCCAGCTATAAAATAATATGGTTTTATATGCTAAAATGCTTCCTCCTTCAGCTTCTAAATTTTGGCTGAAACAATTCCCCAAATTTACCCAAATTTCTGAGTATTTCAGTCTCCAGGAACTTCATTTTCCAGTGAAGTCACTTTACTTGGAAATCTTTTAAACTTTAGTCTTTTTAATGTCAGAACAACCACTATGCACTGACACAGTCAAACCATCTATTATTTATTTATTGTGATCTATGCTTTAAAAAGGGTTCTGTGTTCTGACTGTCCAATTTGAGATACTTTCCTGAAATCTTATAAGAAGTTAGAGCCAGCTGACCTGTGCCTACACGTGTGTTTTGGAGGCAAGTCCCCACTTCAACCCAGGCACATATGCTCCACGTGTCAAACCAGCATACAATCTCAATTCAGAAAAGGAAGAACTAGAATTTTGCCTTCCAGTGTGAACCACTTTACAGGGATATAGGACTTGAGCCAATAGCTGCCTCTTTGGGCAGCTTCATACCACAGTGCCGAAATGTACTCCAGGAGACCCTAATAAATTTATTCTGAAGAAAAGTCTCCAAAATACATGCAGTACTGCAGTGGTATTGTAGTAGATTTCTCAGCAACAACTTCTTTAACCAACTGATCTGCTCCAATTGCACTGATTTATTTGTTAATGTGGCCATAGCATGAAGACATCTCATGGTGAACATCACAAAATTCTAACAAATCACAAAGAGTTCCAGAAATTAAAAGCAATAAAAGAGAGCAATTTTCAAGATGAACTGAAATAAAACAGGAAGGATAATGCAGTAAACTCATGAAATTATTGAACTTATATTTCTTCATAGTGGTTTCTTGGTCAGGACAGGACCTAATAATGTCCTGCATTAGTATAAAGGCAGAGATGTCTCAGTCACACTTTGAGGTGACATTAGGTAATCTTTGCATAGAAAACCACCTCGCTGCTAACTAATTTCAACAAGAGTTCTACCAGCAGAGAGGCTGCAAAATCAGGCTGCATCTGAGAAGCAGAAAATGCCATCACTTTAGTAGTAAAGTATTATTTCTGGTTTTTCTGAATGTTCCTTTAAAAGTTAACATAGTAACTGTGAATGCAGCTCAGTATTTTTAATATGACCTCACACAGCAGAATCTTGACTGGAAAAAATCTATGATGTCATAAGTATTCATTACAAATCCACTAACTGAAAATCTACCAAAAATTTTTGGAGCCATGATGTTGACATAACACTGTAATGATGTCAACATCTCAGTTAGTAAAAGAAAAGGAAAGATGTTACTCAGCTTTATGCCAAAACATTGCTGTAAGAGTGAAGTCTACCACCAAAAGACCACATTTTTAAGACACTGAAAAAGTTTGCAAAATCATCAGCTGAGGTCCTGACATAAATTTGAGATCAAAAGGGAGACATCATAGATGTCTTAGCTACACCCAAAGGTTTTAGTGCAGGTATGATGAGACACCATGGCAGGCTTTGCTGTAATGCAGTCCTTACGTTTTCAGGTGAGACCCCCATGGATGTTGGCGGAGAAGAGAGAGTACAGCAGTCAGGTTGTATGGAAAATGATCTCTGGCAGCTCAGCCATCCAAGGAGTTTGGTTATAGCTCATCCTGATAATCCCGAAAGCTTTATGCCTCTAAATTAATGGCTAAACCTCAGTTTCTGCAACATGTAGAAATGAATCAAGAGAAAAGTTGGCATCTGAACAAACTTTTTTGTCTTATTATTTCCAGTAAGTGAGACTGTGGAGCAAAGGCATGGAAGCCATATAAAGGTTGGAAGTTCTCAGGAGTTGTTTTCTGTCTGTAGTTTGTTTTTGTAGCTTACAAAAAATTGCAGCTGAGCTTCACTTCCACTACAAATGTGCAATTTTCTTCATTTACTTTTGTCCAGTAAATGTGTATGCATGAGTGCATACATGGATGCAGCAGTGAAAAATAAGCTAATTCTAGCTAACATGGGAGTCCTAACCAGCAAAGGAGATCTCCTTCAGCATCAACACTACTGTTAACCCTCTCTGCATTTCCTCTTGACCTATGACTATGAACCAACAATTTCTTATTTTTCTGTTTATAACATTGTGAAAAAAAACAGACAAAGTTAGAACTAAAATGTCTTCTAATTAAAGCTGTATTGTTTTCTTAGAAAAGTTACAAAGGCTGCCCCATGATTAGACAATGAGCTGCCTAAATTATAAATGTGTGCTGCTAGCCAGGAGAAGTCACGCATCCAATCCTTTAGGGTGACACAACTCCTTGCAAAGTGAAAAGCGCAAAGCCTAGATAACACTTAAGTGCTATTTTAAGAACTTCTGTACTGAATAAGTTGGATATACAGTGGGTAAGTGTCCCATAGAGCCTTACTGTTTCGGAAGACAAATCTTCAAGTACTGCAGAAGACACTTTGAAGCACTTTAGACAATAGAAAGTATTGAAGGAAGTAAGAATGTCCCTGCCTCAGGATCTAATCCAACGCTGAGTCTGGAATTCCGCTTTTTCAAACATGCTATTAATTCACACATTAGCAAGTTCCATTAGCCTCTATCTGTACCAACGTTAAATGTAACCTTTCATTCCCAGGGCTGCAGAGAGGGCTGTACTGCTGGTAATGGTAAGCCCATGGGCCCACTGATGTTCTATAACCACAGTTCTGTAGCTCAATGCAAGATAATATTATAATTTGATTTCTGTAGTTACTTTGTACCATTTCAAATACAAAGCAGGCATGTCTCCTACCATGTCTCATAAAACATGAAACCAGTGTTTATGCCTGACAACCAAAGAGATCTACAGAAAGTTTGCTGTTTGTTTTTTTTGAGAAGTAGAAATTTTTACCTCCAGAAAGATTATGAATTAAGTAAATCTAATGAGATTTGCAGTCCTGTATTTCAGGGTCAGAAGACTTTATCGTTTCTTCTGCAGTATCATGTCACCTTCCCGAGTTCCCTAATCCTCCAAGTGCATGCTGGAAGAAACTCAAGTTTGGGGCAGCTGGAATGAATATTTTGGATAAGGCTTTAGTATTGGCTACCAAAAACTTGGGTCTTTTCCTAAGTGCTCATGAAAACATGAGCAAGTGTTCTTGAGGCTATTCCAAAATCAAGTTTATTTACTTTAATGATTAGAATTAAATAGGCAGAGAATGGTTCTTGCACGATAGGGGTGGGGGTGTTATATAACAGAGCAGCTTTCAACATCTATAAACCAAACATAAGTGCTGTATCCATAACAAACCTCTCTAAATTCCTCAGGACAGTATTTGCCGAGTATGTAACATACCATACCAGATCTTTAGCTCATGCTCACACCTTAAGTAATTGATCAATACTAAACAATGAAGTTTCCTGTTATTCTAAATAAGCTTTGTTCTTGACAGGGTGTAACATATTAATAGAAGAGTACAGGATTTTCATATTATTAAGTAAAGCTGTGAAGTTCTGCAGTTTCAGAGCTTACCCTTCTAGCTGTACAGGAGGCAAGCTGGATCTGGGGGCTGGGTAGGACTGTTTGAGAAACCTGTATAGTCAGTAGGAACCATGGTGGGTGTTCCTTCCTGGAGACAATTTCACATGCACCACATCTGGGCATATTGCTTAAGTAATGAACAACAGCGGGAAAATGGGCTCTTGAAGAAGTTGCAAGCCGGTATTGGAAACTCTACTTAGAACTACCTTTCATGACCCAGTTTGCAACTGAAGAGAAACAGATGCTGATGGAATCATCATAAATGTAAAAAAAAAACATATATCTAAATGCCAGACTAAGATGTACTGTCTAAACGCATGGGATCCCAGCTTAACACAGCTTTCCAAGGCCTTAGGAAAATAACTGTGTCAGTCTCTTTCATGTGTGAAATGAAACACCATTCATTTTCTTCTGAGAAAGATATTCAGGAAGATGAGAAGATCTGTATGTTCCCAAAGATGGATTGCAAATTGTAAACAGTACCTATGTGATAGGCAATTATTGCAAGTGTATACATTATTTTATCTAGTATTGTAATTGATTAAAAGGGAAAGTGATAGTATTAATCAGGAGACAAGGACACAGAAGTTCTGACAGAAGAACTGGATAGCTGAAATGTAATGCTCAGTGAGTGTTGCAGGAAATCTCTTTTCTTTCTGGAGTGGGAGGATGCTCACAAAAAATAAAGTACTGAGGTATATCCTAAGAGATACACTTTCTGGCCTTGTTCTAAAACTTGAAGGCTAAAATGTGTACATGTATCTGTGTATATATATGTATACTAAAATAGGAATTATGCTTAAATTAAGCTTAAATTTACCTTTCTTATCATTATACATCCTCAAGCTCTCATCATAGAAAGCATCTTCTCCATGAGAAGCAAACTGTGGCCCTTGTTGCTCTACAGCAGAACTCCTCCGCTTAGTACTAGCAGTTCCTCTTTTCAAGCATCAGCTTCATAAAACAAGATATATATAAGACTCCACTCTAATGGTCTTTATTAGCCATTAGGAGTAAAAATATGAAGCAAATACAGGATTGTGTCCAATTCGCCTCAATTCTGTTAGAAAATCAAAATGATTCAACCAAGTTATTAAGTGAAATAATGCTGAAATAATCACTGACTGTAGATAAATTTTTTTTAAATATTTGTTTCGTGGCTTAAAATAAACAGTAATAAATAGAAGTTTAAGGTTCCTTCTTTCAATACTTCATAATGGAAAACCCCAAAATTGAGAAAATGTTTTCATCAAATTTAACAAATAGAAAAGAACCTAATTTTAATCCAGTGACAATCTCCAAGTCCAACAATGAAGCAAAGCATCCATAATTCTGTTTAACTCTGCTTGATGTGAAGGCTTTATTTTGTGATCATTTTAGTGCATAAACCCTGATGAATAATGGAATTTTCGAAAAAGAACCCCTGTTGAGTCAAGCTTCATTGACATCTGACTGGTAGTCCAAAAGCCTGCAGAGAGGGTCCAAAGCAATGCATCACAGCCTCCCAGCAGGTCATTAAGGCATTACCCAATTAGAAAGCAAGGCTACGGGGCAACATTGTTCACAGCAGAGCAAACATAATTGATTTTTATTTCGAATGGGGGGGAGAACCTCCTTACTGAAGAGCTTTAGCATAATTTCTTATTTAGGAGAGGTTTAAAGAGATTTGTGCTAGAGTATTTAATTCCAAACCCTGGGACAGTCTCTGGCAATGTGTATAAATTAAGGGGCAGTTGACTTCACTCATTCATATACAAAATAGAGACTCGCCTGTTGCTCAAAAGTAGCATGAAAATTTCTGAGCAATGGCATCCAACACCAGCTGTGCAGGGCATAGTGCTTGGGCTCTCACAACCTTTATATGGTTCATGCAGCCAACAGCAAGCCAGCTTCCTACTTTAAGAGTCATGTCCTATGCATTTTAACATGGTAACACACTAGGCAGTCAGGAGCTCCTTACGAGCGCTGTGCAGATGGAATTTGCTCCTGAGACATCTTTATCACTATCTATCTCCTCTTCATTTTCATCTCTCCCAACTGGAAATTTTTGATCCCCTTGTTCATGGGCACACTGGGTAGGACTGTGCAGACACAGCCAGCCTGCAGCAAGAGGGGCTCCTAATGAATGACAGCTCGAATTCTCCCAATTTACAGCTTCACCGTATCAGTGGAAAATGTTACCTCTGATACCTCTCATAAGAAACCTGCATTGCCTCTGCATATGATTCACGTGATGCCTTTTCTCATTTTAAACCACATAAGACCGAAAAGTCCTTCTGAAGGCACCAAACTCCAGCTTTTAAACAAAACAGATCATAAATCATACAAAGAACACTTATTTTAATTTACTAACAGTGTTTCAGTGGCAATGACTAACTTTTCAGAAGAGGCTCTTTTTCTGTAGACTTTGCATTTAAGGTCCACTTGAGAACACAGAGCTGGAAAATGCTATAAAATCCTCACTTTTTACAAGGCCCAAAGCAACACAACAAAAATTTTTACTGGAAATATTTGTAGATTACTATCTCCAAACTATTTATACAGTAGACTTCAAAAGATGTATTTTCCTGTATTCCTTTTCCTTCAGAGCAAATTAATTGCTATCTTAAAAAACAGAATTTTTCAGCTGCAAAGGCATCAGTCCAAGAATTGAAGTTCACGTGCTGTGTCTATACCCAAGAATCATGTGATTCATGACTCTAATTTTCTATTTTCCATCATGTTTCCAACAAAAATAATTATCATTTTCAACTTGACGTATGCCTTAAACACTCAGTTTTTATTCTTAGTTAAAGAAAAACATTGAAAAAAAATTTACATGGCATTTTCATTTCCAAGTCTGCAGCAATACAGTGACAATTTTATTCCCCTAGGTTGTTCACAGCACTACTTCTCTATCTCAGTTAAGTGCTACCCTGAAATACTAAGAAAGCAAAGATATGGTGTAAATAATTTTTATAAACACTTATGTACTCAGATACATCACAAAGCTAGAAGCAGCAAGGGCAATTTAGCAGTCATCTGTCTTAGCACAGCACTTTGAGCCCCAGGCACAGATTGCCACCCCTCAGTGTTAGTCACGAAGCCAACACACATCAAAGAAGCAATCACTGCCCCTGAAAACTTCCCCTGTAAAATTTATGCTCAAGACCAGCTGTTGATGAGTTTATCCATATATTCACAATTTTGTTCCCCTTTTTTAATGTTAGGAACAACATCAATTTTTACTGTTGTGCACATAAACACGAGTATAAAATTTCAGCAGTGACAGCAATATACCATGCTGCTGCTTAGTCAAGTAGCAGTGGACCTAATGAGCTTCTCTGAGGACTGCCAAGACACATCCAGTGCCCAGCTCACAACAGGACTGCCTTCTGTCTTTCTCTTGTGCTGGAAGATCTATGGCTAACACCAGCTTCTGTAGACATTTTACCACAGATCAATTTACTGTCAACTGGCAGTCAGTAGGGTTATTCAAATACACACATTTATATAACTGACTGAAGGATCTGGTTCTTTCATGACATGAATACTAATAGAAAGGACACCACACTTGAAATACTTGTGACAGAAACCATCAGTGCATGAAGCACTGTGGCTGTTTGTGTTAGTTATATCTACAGGCTTTCTACTTATATCTCAAACTCTTCCAACTACAGCAATTTCTGGTAAACTTTCATTGTTCCCACCAGCAGACCAATAAAAATACTGCAGAGCCATCAGTACCATAGGTGGTTTAGTAATGAATAAGTTAGATCCACAAATATCCAAAGATGGGTCAGGATTAAGCTGTGCCTTACTGTGAAAACCTATTATCTCAGCTAGTGGCCCTCTACCCTTCTCAGTTTGTGATCTTCTTTTTTTTTTTTTTTTTTTTTCTGGCTGTAACAAAGCCCCCCCAAGCATAGAATACTAAACAGCTTAGTTTTTTTAGGCTTGTTATATTTGCCATGTACCCCTTAGAACCCATCATCAACAGTGGGGTTTATAGCCCCAAGTTAAGCCACCACTGGTCAGGTGGGTACATTTAAAGTACAAATAGTAAGAGTACAATGGGCAGGCCAGAGGATGTAGGAAGAAAGATCTCACGTGCTAAAAGCCAGACGTGGGTAGAGGATAACACCCTTTCCAGGCTGTAGAAGAATAAATGGAACAGTCTGGAATTAACAGGTCTCCTGACTTAATGAAAATAGGCAATACTTGCTTTTGTATGGTAGGTTAGAGTGCTTGGATTTGTAATGAGGAAAGTAAGTGTAGCATACACTGTACATTGCCATGTTCTCCCACAGGTGTGTGATGTGTGGGCTGGAGAAAATGGACTAATTTTAGAACTTTCACCTTGTTAAACGTTTCTGGAGTCTAACTTTGTAATAGGAGACATGCTGATACTACAGTCCTTGAACATTCCTCACCAGTGAGAAAATAGAGGGAAATGGTCTGAGAATTCAGTACTTAAAATGATAACTATAAATTATACTGTAACTTCAGTCGTTTTAAAATGCTTATTTTACTGGAGAATGTAGAGCAAGGCTATGTTTTTCTCCAAGGAAGAAATGCTGTAGTTCACCACAGTAAATCCACATGCTGGCACTGAAGTTCACAAGCAACCATTATATAGTCTATAAAATCCTTCCATAATATTCAGTAAATTGTGTTGTTGAATTCTTAAAAAGAAGTCTTGGAAAACTTCTAAGTCTGCCATTTCACATACTATCTTACATACCAGTTAATCTTCTATAGCCTTTATTCATACGCTTCACTAACTAGCTACGTGCTCAGAGTTTGACAAGAATAGGCGTAGGATAGCTGCACACGCTGTATTTATTATGTTTATTTGTATCTATACCAATTGAGAAACTAATTTCCAAAACGAGAGACAAGAGGAAGAAAGACTCACTTGAACATAAAGAAGCTCTAAGAATTGTTGCCCAGGGAAAGAGCAAGTTTCTGAATGTCTGAAGAACTTGTGAAAGGTCACCTCTAAGAGCACTTCCATCTAGTGCTTCAGGAGCAGTGCTGGAGGCAGAAAGCCAGAGGCACCAAGTTGTATCACACTCATTTAAGAGGCCAGAAACTTACTTCATCTATTTGCTCTAGTTTTGCCAAGCATTTTGCCTGAAATAGAAGAACTCATTTCTTAAAATCAAAGTTGACATAGCCCTGAGATGCTTTTTCTAATCTGATCTAAGCCTGTCCTGAAGGACCCAAAACCTCAATCCAGTTTTCTCTGAAAATCAGAGTAACACATAAGACTTCTGATTGCAGACAAGGGTCCTTCTATAGTAGATGTTATGCCACTGCAGAACAAAAAGAACTCAAGATTTAATCAAAGATTTACTTGATAGGGCAAGGAGTAACGATCTAAAACTTGAACATAGGAAGTTCTGTGTTAACATGCGGAAGAGCTTCTTTACAGTAAGGGTGATGGAGCACTGGCTCAGGCTGCCCAGAGAGGTGGTGGAGTCTCCTTCTATGGAGATATTCAAGACCCATCTGGACACCGACCTGTGCGACCCATTGTAGAGTACCTGCTTTAGCGGGGGGGGTTGGACTCCATGATCTCGAGGTCTCTTCCAACCCCTGTGATTCTGTGAAAAGTATCTCCTAAGCTGAATCTCAGTTTTCCTTCAGTGACTTTCAAAATATTCATGGAAAATAAAGGAGGCTAGCACAAAAAGTGATCCTCAGAAATATGTCATCAGTTTGAAGGCTGCTGAGTTGATATTACAAGACCAAAAAACTTTTTTTTGGAAAATTACTGACAAGTGTTCCACCTTCTCCACCACATTTTCCCCTAGTGATGTTACAAAAATGAATTTGCTGTTCGCTCTGGCCAGGGAGACCTCTATCCTATTTCTAGAGGCCTAATAGCAAAAAAAAAAAACAACAATCAATCAAACAAAAAAAAAAACCTCCAAAAAAACCAAACAACTCCACCTGTGATTGCTGATCGTTTTTTTCACTTGAAAATTATGTTACAATTCTTTGAATGAATGAAACTGGAAGCAAGCAAATGCTAAGGCAGAAAAAAGCCTTATTTGATAGCTTCTAACTCACTTCCACAACCACTGCATCCTCCTCAAACTTCCCACCTGTCTCTCACAATACAGAAACTGGCATTTACATATGAAGAAATCAAATTCAGTGAAACAAATACAAGCCTTTATCACATGAGGAAAATATGCATTCTGTTCTTCAAAACAAAACAGATCAGATTTTAGCGAAGTAAATGAACTTTTCTAATAAAACTCTTTTCTGATTGTAAATACAGTAATCTGATTGCCTTAACTCAAGTTTTTATGTTTGGTTTTTTTTTTCAAGTAATCTATATTCAAAGACACACACATGCATTTAAATCTCTGCCTGTCTATCTTGCATCTTTGGAAACTGCCTATTTCAAGCTGAGCTTTTCCTGAACAGGAGTAGAAGGCAGAAGGGCATATACATGTCATATACAGGACATTAGGAAGTTTCTGTAGCAATACAACTTTTAGTGTGAACTATAGGTGATAGGTGGATAGTTGGACTGGATGATCTTGTAGGTTTTTTCCAACCTTGGTGTTTCTGTGGCTAGCATTGCAGCAAACTAATTTGCAATAAACTTGTTCACTTTAAACAGGTCAACTGTTGTTGATATTTTCATCACCTATAACAATGTTCTGAGTTGCAGCATTTATCCAAAATAAAAATGTTAACCTTAATTTATTTCTGCAGCGTTCCATGAAAATCTTGGTATTTTAAGTCTACTAATTTAAGACATGCAGTGTCCAACAGTTTTATGTAGATCAAAAAACTACAAGCTATGCTGAACTATTTAAATCCATATTAAGAAAAGGCACAAATAATGAGGCCTAATCACAGAATACTAGCAGTAATAAAATGAAAGAACACTCTTTTCTTTAGTTTAGTACAGTAAAATCAAAGAAGACATGTGCCAGTAATGATTATTTCTGATCATGGAGTCAAACTCCCTTTAAATGTTACAATAAGGTCTGTCTTATAGCTCTATGGAAAGTAGATGACACAGTAATGACCCAGGCCTGCAAGTCTTTGAACCTGCAGTGCCATGTTCAAAGTGCATTGATGTCAGGGCACATCTGTCACGTGCCTTGGGCTTTAAACGAGGTCCATAAATATCAAGCTTGAAAGTGGTCAAAAGTCAGATGGAGCCATAAATGAAAACAGTCAGGAATACTCTTGCCTGAAATCATTTCAGGCTTGAGTGCATGCAAAGAGGTCAGACCTTACTCAAAGATGTATCAGAAAATGATGTACAATTCTTTGCATTTATAAGCACTCACATTAGTACATTTTCAGAAACTGGAATAGCGTACCAGATTCTATCATACATTAGAAAGCACAGCTGAGATGTCTTTTTTCTAAATTCCCAACTCTTCCTAAACTTCCACCTTGTAGCTGACCAGCTTTTCCCTGTAGAGTTCTTACAGCTCTATAAGCATTTCAGTCATTTACAACTATAAAGAAGTGGTCAGTGTGGCATTTATCTGTGCATCATTTTTTGCATTTTGTGTTTTCCATGTTCCACAACAAGTTTTGGAGTTATGCGTGGGAAGATATTTGAGGAGAATAGATTAAAAAAAGCTACAACTATGGAAAGTGGTACAATTTTCAACTTTTAAGTACAGTGAGTGAATTTTGTCCATCTGAAGAGAAATATATTATGTACCCAGGAATCTATTCATTTACATCACAAGTAGAATTGAAATAAATTTTTAAGCTATGATACCTACAAAGACATTCATGATACTTGCTACTGTGTCTGGGCAGTTTAATGAAGCTTGCATATTTCAATAAATTATTCATTGGGATTTATTTTCCATAACTAAATATCACAAAAATTACTGATATATCTAGTGAAATCTGATGGCTGAAAACATCTGTCCTCCCATGCTTATACATCTTCATTTTTCTCCTTCACTTTGTCTTTATTTCTCAAAATTAACTGTGCCAAACAGCTTAACGATACAGTATATTTGATTGATGCCATGCAAAATAAAACTGTATGGCATACTATACATTTAGAAAGGATATGGAACATACTCTTCAAGGCTGGAATTGTCTTGGTAAAAGCTCTAGCTTTTTATGCTTATGGCTAATGAATTTATCTCCTGAAATAAATGTATTTTTTGGAGTTGGATCAATGCATGCCTTAATTAAAACCATGTTTCTGTATGAGCATCTAACAAGAACACATGAAGGAGCTATTTAAATTGGAATAGTATAAACCTGTACAGCTTTTAAAGCTAACTGCTTCCAGGTGCAAAGAGAATAGAGGTTTAATGCTGTTTCCATCTTAATGCTTGAATGCCTTTGTTCTTGAAAGTGTAAGGTTTCCCTCATTCTCAGTTTTACGACTGCAGGATTCTATGTTGCATAACACCCTATAACAGAGCACCAAAGGGCTTAGTTTTATTGTTTCGTTTCATTTTATTGACTGCATGTTTTATTCAGCTAATATGTGCCATAGAGGCAGGCAGTAACATCTCAATTACAACACCAGTGCTCTTCCTTCTCTGTAAATGACCAGCTTCAATCTGCACTTTATTATATTCACATGCAGATGTTAAAAAGCAAGAAAAGAGTGATGAAGGAAGTCAGAGTTGAAGCAAGCCTTTTAAAGCATTCTGGTTGGAAAGGCTTTTTTCCCAGGTAATCCTCTAAAGACAAGCACATTCCAGCATATGATATTAATGCCATGGCAAGCCACCAACCACCAGCAACTATTGCAAAGAAATGGGTGTGAGAAAGTTCAAATCTAAATAAAAATCCCTCCAGAGTTTGATCAGAATTGGATCTGGTATTCCACTTTACTCATTTCTACTATTGTGCATCCCTGTTGGAGAGCCAAAGAGATTTTGGCAGTGCAACAAGTATACAAGCAAGAAATTGGCACTCCCAACAGCTTATTCAATGTCCTGAATATTAAGGTTTGTTTTACTAAGAAGGGAATGCTAAACAGGATGACATTAGGAGTCTTCATGGTTCTTTTTGTAATGCCACTGGATTTTTTCATTCCCACAAGGGCAAAGAAACAGACTGGCTTAACATTAGAGGAAGATAAAAGCTTTCCCTGTTAATCAGAGATATGCTGAGCTGGTGGGGTGTCCACCTGTTGGTAGGCGGAATAGGTGGGAAGGAAATGGAAAAAAAATCCAATAATCCATTAATTAAAGAGAAACATGGCATTCCTTTGCAAGTGGAGCAGTAATCAAAGAGTATCAAAAAGGAAAGAACTCCCTTATTTTATCTAAAGGCAGTCAGCTCTGACAATGCAGTAGCATCAATCAGTTCAGCATGAGTACAGGTCCTGCTAATGGATTTGAAAGTTTAACGTCTAGTTTTCTGGCCACTGACAAACAGCCAGATACCAACAACTACCAGAGATCACTGTCCCACCTCCAGCAAAGGAACACTAAATGTTGGAAGAAGTGGCTTTCTCTGCCTTCCCATAGGAAATGACTGTGAGCCAGCAATGTTCCTGAAGAGACAGTGGCATTTTCCAGCTACAGACTAGAAAATAATCTTTACACTGTTTCAGAGATACTAATAAATATTTCAGCTGAATTGCTTATACTGCATTGCAAGCATTCCAGAAAAATGATAATTTTGTGTTGTGTTTATAAAGAACTCAACTATTCAATACCTAGCTCAGTTATAGACAACTAGAAACAGCTAGACGTATTTGCAGTGATGCTTCATGCCAATGTGACAACAGTGAGAAAGAATGATTTCTTTTTAGTCTGCTATAAAGGGTAGATTTTACACAGACATTTCTCTGTCTTCAAAGGAAAAAACTGGTTCTGCTTTTTCATACTTGTCCCATATTTCGATCTCAGCATACATCACTCTTCTCCTATGTTGGCTATTTTTGTCCAGTTCTTGCTTCCAAGTAGAAATGACCTGCTCAAGATGATTCTTAGCAACAGGTTCACAGCGATAAGTCCAAACACCAGCATATATTCCTCACACAGAACACTTCAGGTCTGTTACTCCACTCACTCACTAGATCCACAGGACTGCAGGGGAAAGGGAAAAGATTTCGTGCCAGTCCTACAAGATGTGCATTTCCTGCAAGGTGCTACCAGCTTTTGATCCTGCTGTGGCCCTAGGAGCCAGTATTTGGGCTGAGACCTTACAGGAGCAGCATGCACTCTGATCTTACCCCACTCACCAACTAGAGAGATAAGAGCTGATACTCAAGTCTAAACACAACCTAGATGGGAAACTTTTATCCCACTTTTAACCAGTTTTGTTCTGAAAGGCCAAAATCAACTTGCACCTTCAAGGAGGTACGCATTCTGCACAACACAGGCAGGAAGCTTCAGTCTATGGAAATCCCAAATAAATCTTACAACATGACAGCAACCCCAATAAATAGATGGGAGGCATTTGAAGCAAAGTGGTTGCATGGTTAAGTGCTTCATATCAAGTAAGGAAGGTGAATGGAGTCTAAAAGACTGTCAGAGGAAAGAGAGTAGGATGGAATCCCAGGCAGAAGCCAGAAGCCCCTCATGTTGTCCATAAGCAGTATGTATAGGAGCAACATGCAGCAACACTGGGACCCAGCATGACGTGGGTCTCAACATCAAAGTCTTATGCAGGACAGCTTCATAGATCAAGTTGCTCTGACTTCACTGTTGTTTATGATTATTTATTGAGTATCAACAATAGAGAACAAATAGAGAGCCCCTTTCCAAAAATGGAAACAATCAGACTTTGTATGAGAATCCTGAAATCCACCCAAATGAAAGGCTTTAGTCTCTGAGACTGCTAATTCAGCACGTATCATGAGCAATAAATTCACTTTAGAAGTTCTAGAAATCAGTGTTTGTTCTTTGACAGCGTGCTCCTATCCAGAAGTTATAAACCAGAGGATGAAATTAAACACCGTTTCAACCTCCCTCTTCAACTCAAATCCCCCAGTTTCTGTTTTGCCAAAGTATGTTAAAATAGAGTCAATATCTTTAACATCCAAATATGATTTCTTCCCTGGATTTTATGGCCATATAAAGATACTATCTTTGACATCTGGGCTGGATGCTCTGGTGATGTAAATCAGCATCACACCACAAAAGCCAATTGAACTGCATGGATTGAAATCATGGTACAATATAGACCTATACATATATTTGTTTTCTGAAAGGAAAAAAAGGATTGCAAGGTTTAATGATTCAACACATTTATTTCCTGCTGATAGAAAGAAAAACTATCATTCCAACTGTACGTGGTACATAATAAATTATTGTTATTGAACTTTCATGTTAAATCCCCAGTAATCTGAGTTCTGTTCTATGGTGAAAACTATACTGCAGCTCTGCTACTGATAACATCATAAATACAGCATTACAATAACTAATACTGCCCTGCTATGACACACTGCAAATTAAGAACATTAACAAAACCTGAAGTGGATGTATGTGTCAAGTCTCAGTAGATGAAACTGTTGTTTTTTGTTTTTTGTTTTTTTCAATGTTTTACTGCTATACTCCCATGACTATCACAAAAACACCATTTTCAGCTCTGTATCACCATATTTTAATATTATACAAATAGGAAACCTGTTACTCTATCCTACGCTTTGTACATAGGAAATCTCTTTAAACACTACAGTATTCACCATATTCATCATTTGTTAATATCCCTCTCTAAATGGAGACATTTTTATGTTCACTGATTTCCCCATTTCTGCCAGAAGAATGTCTTCAAGTCCATTTTCATATCTAAGAAGAGGACAAAGAATTCACTTCTACACACATGAAGTATCTATAGCTCTTTTCCAAGCGGACATTTTGACCGATTTCAAAAAGGCTCCCAGCTTACACTGTGGAGATACTGCCCCATGACCACATGCTCTGCACAGTGGCACAACACAGGACATTTAGTGTCCAGTATTATCCCCGTACATTTATTTAAACAGTTGTGGAGTTTTATGTCACCCCGCATGAATTAGATGTAAAAAAAAAAAAAAAATGTATTACCAAAACACTTCCAAGTTACAGACATTTTAATACAAGGGAAGATGTCCTTTGAAGAAAGCTCTTCACCCATGTGAGACCCTCCCCTTTGCTAGTGCACAGCACAGACAAGGAGCCATGTGGCTGGACAGGACTTTTTAAAGTGGACATCACAGCAGCTGCCTTACTGTGACATTTTTACTCTCAGATGGGGAGAAGAGACACCAGCCATCAAGAGACATGGACTCATTCACCAGCACCGCTAAATAAGTCAGTGCCAATTAATCCCAAAGACTAAGGCTGGAAGAGAAGCCTGGTGGAGCTGATTCTAGCTCTTCCTTTGGCCTGGGAAAAAGCAAGAAAAGCTGTGATGAGACTTTATGGATTCTGTTTTCTTTCCTCTTACAAGAGATGCATTCTTAATCCATTTTGCTAACACAAGCGGGTATCTGTTTATACCTACTGCCTGAAGGAAACACACACCACCACACTCAGCCACCAATTCCCCTTTTATAACTAGTTACACGTGCCCTTAAGTAGTCAGGAAAAAACAGCCGTGCAGAAAAGACCACTCAAAGGCATCTCGTGAATAGCTAGAGCTGAGAGCTTAATAAAAACTCTTTTCTACCACAAAGCACAGCTTCTAGCATAGTGTTCAAAATATTTCTCCACATGCACTCTAGGTGAATTTCTGGTCCCACTGAAGCCCTTCACTTCAGTGGGGTGTATTTCACCTTTTGTGTTTCATTGCAAATTGTTAGGAAAAAGAATAAATTACACTCTGTTAAATCCAGGCACAGTAATAATCAACAAATTCTTTTTAAAAAGAAACAAATACTACTGGGAGATCTTTTTATGTGTAGCTCAAGTCTTACAGAGGTTTTTGTTGCATTTTTAAAAGGTGTTCTAAAAGTTACTTTGTGATCTACTTTTTGTATTCCTGGATGGTTTTACTGCATTTATATCAAACCAACTACAACAAGAAAAAAAACAAACAGGGAAAAGGCATTAAGAAACAAAAGACCAGATTTAAAAGCCTTTCACATTCATCCACTTAAAAGACCACACTATTTAGCTAGCTTGTCCAAATTTACAGTGTAGCAAGAGCAATAATCTCCATCAGTACTGCTTAAAGTCCCCTGCCAAACTGAAAGCAAAGTTTCCATTGACTTCTGTATGCAGATCGGTTCCTGGAAAAGAGGGATTGTATTTCAGAGTCAGAACGGTTAGACGAATGGCTGTAAACGCTGAGATGGAGATATCCTTTCTCTTCAGGTTAAGTTATTTTGCCACTAACAGAATATTTGAACTCCGTAACTCTGATATTGAGACAACTCATCCGTCTTTCAAGGCAGATTAGAGTGCACTGCAAATGGCACATAGCATAACTTAAGCCAAATGTCCAAAATTCCGCTTGATGTTGGTACCACACATCCTGCCTTCAATCAAGTGTCTGAACACATTCCTAGCAAGCTTAAGCAGAGTATAGTTAATAGAATCAGACTATGGAAAACTATCACAACAGTGCCATTGGAGGAGGTCCAGAGGACCATGAAGATGATCAGAATTGGAGCACCTCTCCTATGAAGAAAGACTGAGGAAGCTGGGCTTGTTTAGCTTGGAGAAAAGAAGGCTCTAGAGAGACCTCATTGTGGCTTATAAGGGAGCTCATAAGCAAAAGGGGGATGACTCTGATAGTAACAGGATAAGGAGGAAGGGCTTTACATTAAAAGAGGGCAAATTTAGGTTAGATGTTATGAAGCAATTCTTCACTCAGCTAGTGGTGAGGCCCAGGCTGCTCAGAGAAGCTGTGGATGTCCCATCCCCAGAGTGCCCAAGGCCAGGTTAGATGGGGCTCTGGGCAGCCAGCCCATGGCAGGGGGTTGGGACTGGATGGGCTTAAAGGTCACTTCCAACCCAAGTGTTCTATAACTCTATGAATGCAACACAAAGTTCCTATTTCAGAAACCAATCAGTAACTTGGAGAGAAGAAACCAGAGGTTCTTAGCACATCTCTTCACTGTCCATAAGCCTTCCATCTTGTAGTTCCTCCACAATATCTTCATTTAGATATTTTCATTCTATAACCATGTTTTATAGCATTCAAAATGCTTCCAGCCTGTCATTTCTTTATCTCAAAACATGTTAGTGTTTATGTACCACTCATCAATCCAAATACAAAAATCAATCTAACCCATTCTTCCACCATTCTTACCATCCAGCTAACAGATGCACAGAACCACCACATCCTTTCCTTCCATCCAACCCTTGGACAATCCTCTGCTGATTTACAGCCCTCACCAGGAAATCTGGGAGCCAGTTTTCTGTAGGCTACAGATTTTCATTGGTCAAAGAAATATATGCCACCAGAAAGAGAGAGACTGGAAGTGTACTACTCCCTCATTAGTCAGCACTAATGCTCAGAATAATTATTCAAAATGTTATTCATATTTAACACATCAGTTCACCAAACTGGCACTCTCACCCCAGTTACAAAGGTAAAGGCTAGAAGGGGCCTGGGAAACTCTGGAGCTAATGTGTAAGATCTTGGCACCATCTGCTCCTTCCAGAGAGCTAAAATTAATAAAGAACTCATCACATCCCTGCTGAGTGCAGGAATGCTAGCACACAGCTCCTGAGAGATGCACGCAGCTTTCAGTCATATTTTAGCCCTGTTGATACATAGTTTCTGCCAGCTTTCTAGGGTATGGAAATTTGAGGCGTAGAAAGAACGGATGTAAGGTGTGAGAGGCAGTAGACTTAGGCTGCAGCTTTCTAACCAGGACTTCCCAAGGAGCAATACATCCCAATGTTCTGAGCAGAGCAGGACTGGGGTGATGGTGTTTGTGCCATGCCACATAACTTGGTGTATAATCAATGAATATACAGATGGTATAGTATATCCAGGAGCTTGGCTGAGGTAATTATTATCTTGGAGTAGGAAAAGAAAGACACTCACCCTATCTTGGGCTTGCAAAATAGACTCTGGTGGAGCAGATCTCCAGAGAGATTCTTCCCCCCCCCAGCAGTCAGCTCTTAAATGGGTCTAGGAGAGGTGGAGCCAAGCTCCACCCCTTCCTGTAGCACAGGTGAATTGCCTTCACCTGTGCTCCAGTGGCTGACTCATTGCTCGCCTCAGGTGATTAATCAGAGGTTCAGGCTGTGATTCAGCAGCCCCATACACTTGGGCACATAGCCTCTGCAAGGGACAGCATCTCCAGACTTTCCAGGTGCCTAAAACATTCGAAAATAGTCAAAGTCCTCAAAATTGAGCTAAAAGTTTCAAGTGGAAAAAGAAACTCCAGGAAGCTCAGGTAAACGGTAGTCCTTAGTGGACCATAAGGCAATGTATCTGCTTTAAAACAGGATTCACTGTCAAAAAAAAAGTTGTCTGATCTCCTCCCTACTTCATGCCCCTTTCAGCTCCATCCAGATGATGCTCTGTGGCCCTGTTACCTTGTGCATACCCATCATTACGCCCTCATTTAGAAGATGCAAGTCCCAGAAAGACCTAGGGGACTAGTTACATAGTGCTGCCATCAGCACGTGGGAAAATACGGTTTGTGTTAACATCTAAGAACAGCAAAGCAAAGACCTCACTTTTGTGGAAAAAAATATAGAGATCATAGAATAAATGTGTATTGTATTAGACATGCCACTGCAACAAACAGAATTTTTACTATTTTGCTCAGAAGACATTTGCATGATGTACTTTGAAACTGTGTAAGCAGACTGCCCAGCTATTTGCTTAGTTGCACAAGAGATCTCATGCTGCTAAATCCTCTTCAGAATTATCTTGCCCCACTCCACTCCTCAGAAGAGATTTCCAAAATAAAATAAGTCATTGATCCAGTGTCAGGAAAGCTGCTTTCTCAGTGTTATCTAGTCCCTGTGTGTTCTCTGTAGGACTGTTTCCTACAGATAATTGGGGTAACCCTGAGGCGTTTTATGGATCCATACACTTTGAATTTTACACAGTCCTTTGCACAGATATCCATGTTACCAAAGATATTGGATCTCATGCACACTGGAATTCCCAACAGATGGACAGTAATAAAATTATTTTCCACACCAGAAAGTGCTACAGAAAATCTGAGGTGTGCAATGGATGCTTGAATTGACCAGTTTAAAATATATACTTTACACAAGAAAATTGTCCTATAAGAACATTATTGAATTTGCAAAGTGAAATACTCAGAATGTGAGAAGTGTCAGAACTGGAATTGCTTGGCACACCATCTGCACACATCCTGCATATCTCTTTAGTGGGGCATAACCCCCGGAGTGTTGACCTCAGTTAGGTCCAGAGCAGCCAATTGCCACTGGGTTTAGCAGCTAAATATCCCAGAGCTGTCCTTCTGAGACAGCTATGGGAATTCCAACAATTTAGCCAAATATGCATAGTAGAAATAGTAAAACATGTATCCCTGGATAAAAAGCCAGACATTCTTTCCCTCACCAAATTTTGTGTCATTGAGATATTTTACCTTTTCAACATTCACCACACACACCCAGGACATTGTTCTCCAGCTCTGTTTTCAGACTCGTTTCAGCTGAGTTTCCTGAAGAGTTCAGTTTGATGGAGATCCTCAAAACAAAAAAATTCCCTCCAAATTTAATTCAAAATGGTTGAAGCATATACCAATCAAAACAGGGGTTGCAAGAGGCAATGTTACACAACCTTAATAAGACACATCAGCAGCTCTGCCTGTAATATTTTTGCCATTTGCCTTTTTCCAGGCTATTAATTGCATCTTGAGAAGTAAAATAAGTAGCACGAAGAGGAGGAGGGTTTCCAAGCAACTGCTTCATTTTCATTTTGAGCCCATGCCGCAGAAGTGTTAGCAGTAACTTCAGGGGCTAGCCTCAGCCCCAGGCCACAGGAGACTGAGGAAAGTAGGTTACAAACAGTAATTTTTTTGCACATAACCTCACATTAACACATAACAGAGGGATCAAAAGGAACAGCATGTTAAATCATTGCACCCACATTCAGTATCTGCACTGTGCGTTGAATACAGTCAACAAAACATATTTGTATGGTTAAGGCACATTCCCACTGATTTCTGGGTCCCCCAGATCTCAAATGAATAGGGAAGAAAATAAATGAATAAATAAATAATCCAGCATAAGTATTGTCCTTTTTTTGCAGCTCCTTGCAAAAATCTCCCTTCCAAACCCATTTTCCACTGGGCTCTGCATGTCATCATATGCTCTCAGAGCTTTCCTCTCTCAGACAATGCTTACATTTTTCTCAAACTTTTTGCTGAATGGTGCCTTGGGTCTGCCATGAGCCCTAACCCAGACCACCATATTTCAAACTTGGGCACCAAACAAGAAATCTGATTTTCAGGAGCTGCCAAGCAAGGCAAGAGGACTTGCAGGCACTTTGCACGCCCTGGAAATCAGGCCACTTTCCTCTGTACTCCTACTTTCAGTTTTTTCAGTTTTTCCACCACCCAGTGGCCACTGACAGAAATAAATTGCTTCGTAAAAATACACTGTCCTACCATCCTAGTTACTGAAATACGCTCTTAGCATGGCAGCTGGCTGCTGATTGGTGGACTGCTGCTTACAAAATAGGACATGCAGGGGGTAGAAACACCTGTGTGTGTGTGTGTAGATGGGAACTTATGCATGATCAGCCAAAAACACTATATCCAACAAAGGAATATACAGGCAAAGAAACACAGCCACATTCAAATACAGTCACCAGAAGTTATCATTGCCATTTTCAGCAGTGGAAATCAAAGATCAAAATGAATTGAAAACTACTGTCACAACAAAAATCACAGAAATCTATATTCCATCATATAAATCAACACACTGATGAAGCCTCCTGACCAGTTTTATACTGGTACAGGAAGAACACAGGTTTCTTGGCAGTTGTCTGTGACAGACATAGTGAGCCACAAGTCTGGGCATCAGCATGGAGCTACGGACACACAAGAGGCAGAGTCCTTTTCAGTCTGCTATGGACTGCTACAAAACCTTCTGGTAGTTATAATTTAATTTTGGATGTTAGTATTCAGCCAGAGATTGGAAAAAGGCTTTGCTTCTGTAGATGATGAAAGCACGGTACCATAGCCAGCTGGCAGAGTTATAAAGTTGCATTTACGTCTCATTACTAATAGCTATTGAATTAACTCTCTAACTGATTCCTTAAGAAAATTTGCAAGATATATTCCATACAGCATACTGCAAAGTTCTGTGAGCCTCTTGCAAGGCTAGACCAAAATACCAACATATATGCAGATGTACCTGCAATGCGCATCAACTCACACTTCTACACATATGCATATGCACTAGAGAAAGACCAAAGAAGGAATGTATCATAGAATCACAGAATGGCTTGGTTTGGAAGGGACCCTGAAGCCCATGCAGCTCCAACCTCCTTCTGTGACCAGGGCTGCCCCTCACCAGCTCAGATTGCCCAGGGCCCCATCCATCCTGGCCTTGGGCACCTCCAGGGATGGGACAACCACGGCTTCTCCAAGCAGCCTGTGCCAGTGCCCCACCATCCTTGGAGTAAAGAATTTCCTTCTAAAATCTAACCTAAATGTCCCCTCTTTTAGTTTAAAGCCATTTCCCCTTGTCCTGTCACTATCAGACCATGTTAAAATCCAGTCTCCCATCTGGCATATAAGCACCCTTCAAGAACTGGAAGTCCACAATGAGGCCTCCCCAAAGTCTTCTCTCCTTCAGGCTGAGCAATCCCAACTCCTTCAGCCTTTCTTCATATGAGAGGTGCTCCAGCCCCTCTGATCATCTTCAGATAACATACACCTTTCATCAGTTCAGAATGTGATTCATCTGATCCATAATCAGGCAGGCTCCTTCATGCCTGCACTTACATAAATTCCTCCCTTTAACAATCTCAGTGCTCAGAATATACATCCAAAATTACAAAAATATAATTCACAGCATGTTTGACCCACAAAAATACGGTCAATGAGACTATCCATTTTCTCTTCCTTTCTACAAAGTTCTGGTGTTTCTTGTCAAAATGCATTATTTGTCTATGCTGAATGACACACCATCACTGTACAGTGTTATTCTTTGCTTACACAAAATATATATATTTTTTTTTTCCCCTAAATTCAGTCAGTGCTTGGCCTACACCTATTTAGTCACATTTCCAGCCCCAGACTGCACATTCTCAGATAAGGACACCAATGAGCCAACAGCCACTATCTGCCGTTTGCTTCCTCCTCACAGCCAGCCCTTCTTCCACTTGGTGGCAAACACCTTCCCACACCAAGAAGGACACTCCAGCAGGACACAGAGCACACCAGGTACAACTGCACATTTCCAAGGCTCACGGCTCTTTTCACTTTTTTTGGGACCTTGGGAGAATTCATTTGCTCAAGGCCAAGCCACTGAAATCCCTCTGCCAGAGCACAAAAAGCAAATAGGGGCTGGAAATACCATCCCAGAGATTAAACCTTTTTCTGTTTGAAGGAACGATTGAGAAGACTTGCCTGATTATTTGCCCAGCTCTGCCTATAAAGATTTAAACTTGTTTGCTATTTCCCCCTCACCTTGAGCCTGTGGTTTATGGCAAGCAGGGATGGTGTGGGTAGGGCAGGGGGAGCTCAGTGACTCCATGGTCCTCAGAGGACAACATCATAAAAGGATCAGGGACACAGCTCTTAGCCATGACCCCTCTCAGCAAACAAAGCAGTAATTACTGGGCAAAAAACATTGCTTACAGTATTGTCCCTTAGAAAACACCTTTCCAAGAGCCATTGTGCCAGGTAGCAGCTGGAGGCTGTGTGCATCCTCCAAGTCAAAGAGCACAGGTTTGTACAGCTCTTTCTGACCTGGCACTCCCATACCAGCCCATAAAGCCACAGACCTGCCACAAAGCTTCATGAATTATGTTGATTGAGCAATTTTCAGTATTTCTCTGGCCGCCAGCAGCAGCGGTGCTCTGTCTGCCAGCACTTGGTGAGACAAAGCCGATTTAGTGTCCCCCATCTGGTAGCTGAACTCCACATGCAATCTGCACACAGCCAGGGCCAGCACTCAGACTGGGATCCTCACAGAGCTCTGACAGCGCTTCCAATAGGAAAGCCAACATAGCATGCTGCGGTAAATTTGTCCTGCTGGGGAGTGAGTTTTACACCTGTGAGGAGCAGGAGTGGGGACAAAAGTGTAGAACACAGCTAGCCAGGACTGCAAAAAGCAGCTCTAATTGCTATGCAGATCAGAGAAAACCCACAGAGTTGGCAACACTTCTAGAACTTGTTTATACTTAATAGCAAATGATGGTTAGTACTAATATCTCGTTTAAAAGACAAGAGTATTTAATAGCCAGCTAATGATATTTTACTGTCCTAAGGTAAAGGAATTACTGCCAGAAGTTTGCAATTAAATAAGCCATCATACTGTGCAAAAATTACATCTTTTGCCTCCCTAGGTTGTTGCTTTGAATCCAGATCAAGTCAGCAATGACCAAAACCTGTCTCCCTGCAAGGATGCTCAGTGACCTGCACAAGCTGTGCTTACAGGTACAGCCTAGTGACAGGGCTGCTGCCCATCCTGACAGCCATCCTTAAACAGCTGTGTTAGCACACTGTCAATCTGATGTCACCTTCACCCCACATGATTGATTCTGAAATGATCTGAAACTGCAGAAAGTTTCATCATAGGGAAAGAAAGACTAGATGTTATCCTGACATAGAAATGAGTCAATCTAATTTTGGACTATGACAAAACTATTACAAACCACTGAACCTGAATTATCTCAGCTTTTCTCCTACATTTCATTCCATTATTTTACATTGAGAGTGCATTCTGGTTTCAATCTGCGCAAGAAATTGTGAATCCGTGTTACGCTGGCCAAACAAAATTGTGCAGCCAAGCCCCTTCCTAACCTTCCAAAAGCAACCTGAACAGCCACAGGTGTGCTCTGCCCCTGCCTTTCAACCTTGGCCTCTGCTGCACGCCTCTCCCTGTTTATATCAGGCAGTGCCAGGCAGCATGATGTACACATTGCTTATACGAGGGAGATCTCCTCCAGCTGCTTGTTGCTGCTTCACTAAGGCCTTGTCAGACAGCATGTGTAAACTGCAGCTCTTTGTCAAATGCAGTGCTACAATTAGAAGAAAAGAAGCGCAGCTCCTCTTGCTTCATCCCTTTCAGCTGTGCCAATTTATGCATTCCGATCATTTCATAATTTTCTTAAATTTAGCACTGGCATATTCATTCTACCTGGATATACCCACACTGCTTCAGTCCAGAAGTGTAATTACACAAGAACACGCTGAGCTCCCTAATCAGGATGGGGATACACACAGACATGGGCAGGTAGCACTGCAGGTTGGTGCTGAAGGCTCGTGCCCATACAATAACTGCCCTTGACACCGCTGCATACCAAAATCCTCTTTCATCTTCAGGGTCTTCTCCAGAGTCGATGACAGCCTGAGGTCTAAACACAGCCATAGAAGCAAATCATTAGCAGCTTGGGCGCCTGACTGGCTGGATTACCACCGTCCAGAAGCTCAGCACATCTCCAAATGTGTGTGCTGTCATCTGTTTAACTCTTCCCCACCCCATTTTCTTAAAGAAGCAGTGATTTTTATGACAGCTACATGCATGTGCACACACACTGCACAACACAACGTTTGATTCTCAGCTCCTCTAACTGAGGGAAGCTCTTCCTTTACTCACAAAGAGACAGATTTAAGATGCCAAAGTCTGCATCATGTTCTGCCAGTGCACAGTGACTGCACCATCATTAGCACAGCCAGAGCACCAGGCACTAACATTCTATTGTGCAGTTTTATTCTGAGTGAGATGATGGAGTAAAGCCCACCAGACAGGCAGGCAGAGAGGGAGGGCAGCACTGGATCCTTCTTGCACCTAATTAGCTGCGGGGCAATAGCTGTCCTGTCTCCACTAACTCTCTTCATTCTTGTCTTCAGGCTTTGAATAGATGCTGTCTGCCTGCCGCACCTATATAGTTTTAGGCCAGCAATAAAATGCAGACATGAAAAACATATTGATATAAATCTATGTGGGATTCGTAATTAATGGAGAAGAATTAAAACTAAAATGGCAAGTCTTCTACAGTCAGCACTTGTTCATTTGTTTCTTAATGTGAAACAATCATACATTTAAAATATGCAGGGACACACACACAATTTGTATGTATAAACATACATTATTTAGACCAGCTGAATACTCAAGAGCTGCAAATATTCCATGAATTATTCTGTAATTTACTTCCCATCTGAGAGTATACTTTCACCAGAATATTTTTCTTTTTCAATTAAAATTCATTATGTTAGTGTCCCATCCAAGCAGACAAAATAACAGAGGGAACGCAAGATGTGACCCACGGGCTTTGCATGTCGGTCTGCTCCCAGACATCATTTTCCCCAGAAGCCCCCCAAGGCATGAGCAGAAAGCGGGCTCTGAGCCAGATGAGCAATTTCCTGTGCACACATCTCCCCGCCAACACCTTTTTAGGAGGCACCTCCAACACAACAGTGGAATAAGACCAGCAAAAGCCTCCTGCACACCCACAGAGCTGATCCAAACACCAGCAGCAAGTCAGCCCAGCTGCTCCCCATGCGCTTTCTGGCTCGTCCCATCGCCTCACTGTTGTGAGATTTTAGGTACCGTTGGCGTAACAAATGTTTTTAGTCTCCTCTACTGTGTATGTTTGCATGCTAACCCATCACTCAGACCTGGTTTCCAATATAAAAATTCCTTCTGCACATAAATATCCGACTTTTCTTGGCTAGATTATCCAGAGAGCAATGGTTTCCTTTCTAACATGACTGCTCAGCTCCCACAACCTGCACAGCACTGTGACCGTGGCTTGTGGGGCTGCATGCTTCTGTACTGTACCGAAGGCTGCGGAGCTTCTGCTCCTAATTCAGAGCTTCTCCATTCCTAATCATTTTAAAAACAAAGAAATTAATTTTTCCTCTTAGCAGCGGTGTGTAAAGCAACATAAGAGGATACCCAAAAACTGTTCAGGGGGAAAAATAAATAAAAATTGTTAACATTAAATATTACTACTTCTTCCATCCTAAAAAAGACCTGGGAAAACTATTCAAATTATGACTGCACAAGGAGATGATAGTTGAGCTACAAAGAACAAAGAAGTTCCCAGCCAGGCTGGTTCAGATCCAACGCTCTGCTTGTTCCAGGAGCACCTGCTGCATCCAAGCACTTGGACAAAAGCTCTTCTTCTAAAAACTGAATGCCTCCAACTCTGAGCTGTGTTTCACTCTTCTGTCCTCAAAATCTCAGAGGAATTGTCCAGGAGGAAAAAGGGAAGGAGAACAGAAGCAAAAGCAGGCTTTACATTCCTGTTATTTTTAAATATAATTACAAAAAAGTCTGCAAGTAGAAAGCTGGGAATATTCAAAGCTTCCCAGACTTTTGTACAACATTTTTAAAACCCAAAGGGGAAAACAAAACAAAAAAGAGTGGTAGAATCCAATTTCAAAGTTTCCTTTGCAGGTCACTTTTGAGATGAAGTCAGATTTCCTCCACATAATATGGTCTGAAAATACATTATAAGGATATTGGTGGTTTTTGCACTAAAGCAGCAGTGTCAGAAATTGAACTAGAGCACTCCAGTCTTCTTCTCCAATGCACTGACGAAGAGCTCAGTCTGAAGTCTTATTTTCATTTTAAACTATGAACAGACTAAAAATGTTTACACCAAATACAAAGACATTAACACTTCTAACCTGTTAGAATAGAATAACAATATTGGTATGAGCCATAGAGGCCCTTTCTAATGATTCAAATCCAACTGCACTGCAGCACCCTGCACAGTGCAGGTCCTTGACATTTGTGACAAGTATTGTGATGCACTTTGTATAGCAGGAGCTTCATGTTGACAAATTAGCTTCTTTTATTTGGAGATACCTGAAAGCAATATGAAGAGCCCATCCAGAAACCAGCAACTTGCTCTTAAAGCCTCTATCAAGGGTTCAGTTAGCATGGAAATCCTAATTAGGTTTATTTTTAAAAAGTCAGGATTGATATGGAACAACACGGCTAATCTGAGTTTATGAATGGTTTCCATTGGCTTTTATGAATTAATTTGTGTTTGTCACAAATCAATAAGGCCACTTTTTCCCAGTTTCATATTACTACGGAGCTCACGGAACGGCTTGGGTTGGAGAAGACTTCAAAGATCGCCTAGTTCCAAGCTCCTTGCTGCAGGCTGGCTGCCAACCACTAAATCAGATGCTAGAACAAGTCCTCATCCAACATGGCCTCCATCACCTCCAGGAACAGGGAAACTACAGAATCTTCAAACTCCACAGAGCTCAAACCCTTGTTGAGTTAGAACAAGACAATATTTGAGTTCCCTTCCAGCCCAAGCCATTCTATGATATGATTATATGATAAGTAGTAGTACCTTGCACTACCCAAAAACATTGTCTTTCACAGCTCACAAGAAGAACCCAAGTATCCAGACTGTGAAGGGGTCTATTTACAAACTTAAAAGTCTCCAGTCCTTCCCTGAAGATATTTTTAAATTTATCCATTTTCCTCTGCTACTGCAGACCTTTCTGAACAAAGCAGCCTGATTGGAGGCTCAGATTCTTAATGAGGATCTAAATTGCAAATGGAAAATCCATTAATTATGTGTACCCCTAGAATGTATTCCTGTGTATTTTCTAACTGTAGCTCTTATGAGATCAGACATGGAGCCATCTTCCAAAAAAAGGATGCAGGCAAGCATCCTGCAAAATAAATAAAATAATAAAAAAAAAAAAAAAAAAAAAAAAAAAAAAGGACTGCAACTTGCAGCCTTAACATTTCTTTCTCATTTGTGTTCCACTGCTCCCCAGGACTGCCAGCAGTGCCCAGCTGATTTCATGTGATCTGTATCAAACACTGTCTTCACCTGACACTGTTTTGTCCAAGGGGAGCTCTTCAAATTAATTCCACAGGCTTCACAGAGCTTTGACAACTCTTTTTTGATCCTCTCTGCTGCCTCCTAACACTTCTAGGGATGTTTAAACCCAGCCTGAAATGAATGGAAACTCTTATAACTCTGTCTCTATTGCTATGGCTACTGAATTCCCCTCAGACAATAATTACAGGCAAAATCAGGGCACTACACAGCCAAAATTAGCACTATTACAAATATTCCCTTCCCTTATCCATCGATCCCTGTTCACCTGGGAAGGGCTGGCAGCACCAAGCCTGCTGTGGGCAGTTCCAGCAGTGTCCTGCCCTGTGCCAGGGTGGCTTTGCTTATTCACTGGCATGAAAAAAAATAAGCTTTGCTGCAATAAATCCTGTCTGCACAAATTCTATCTCCATGCTGAAAAACCTTTTAAAATTTCAGGAAAAGATCTCATATTAAAAAAAAAAATTGAGGGTATAGCCATATTTCAAATATTCTAAATTAAAATAGCTATATCAGCCAGATAACCCTAGTACCATCTCAAAATATTTGCCAGTAAATTAGGCTCATCTCTTGCAGAAATGGCATGAAATAGATTTTCCTGTTCTCACTGGGTTCATGATTGGGTTTTGTCTCATTTCAGACTATCTTGAGGATTCATTAGGTCATGGGCAGGGAGAGCACAGTACTTGAAAGCAAAGAGTTTTCCTGCTAAGGCTAATAGCCACCATTTCCAAAGTTGGGCTAGCCAGATCACAGCAGGTGATTACAGTAAATCCATGGCATGCAGGAGAAGGAGCTGAAGAAGTTCAGTTTAGCTGAATTTCACACCATGTCAGAGTCCTATTTGCAGCTTAGAAAATGAATTTAATAAAGCTTTACTGCTGTAACATGGACTGTCAGCTAGCAGATTCTCTGACACCTGCTGCTCTTTGAATCTGATACCATATTGCAGCATAATGTGGTCTAAAATTAGACTTCACACAACACACCGGGTTTCAATCTTTCAGAAAATAATTTTGCTCAGCACCTTTCATTCCCTAACTGTGTTTTAAGACATGTCCCTTCTCCCCTGACTCTCCTGGAATAACACTGGAATATTTAAACAGCATTTTGAATCAGATATGGAGGGGGAAAAAAAAAAAAAAAGCAACCTGGAACAGTCTCATTTCCACTTGATTGCAAATTGCACCATGAACTGTACATGTGCCAATTTATATAGTTGCTTCCTACCTGCACCCCCACAGAACAGAGATAGCATAAAGCTGGAAAGCTTCCAGTTTTGGGTGCAGAGAATTATTGTCTGAGAAGGAAAAATATCTGAAGCTTAAATGGCAGTTGAGTGTTGCAGTACCTATTCGAAGACTGAGAACCAGCCACAGGAAGAAGTCAGTGACAGCTCCTCAAGATAATGTAATTTTTCTGTATAAATTTCACTAATTACCAAAGAAAAGAATTAACCTGCTCTACTTCTTTCTCTAAGAAAGACATATTTTTGAATTATGAATTAGAATGCAACTAAGTGATAGTTTATCTCTTTTATAGAGGATTGCCTGCAATGAATGCTACTTCTTACACTAAAGAGTAGTTAGATTTTCTTTAATAACGTGCCTAGCCTTGAAACATCAAACTGGCTCCAAAGCCCATCTCTTGACTAAAATCACATAAGAAGCTTCTCTCACAAGACAAATTCCTATCTTGTCTTTCCCAGCCTATATGCAAACAAAACGTGGAGCTAATGTGTGTAGCATGAATAACATTTTGTTCCAAAGAAAGCTACAACTGGATTGTACACTCCAATAGACAATCTGTAACTCTGGAAGAATATAAAAGGAGGTGTAATTTAAATGTAGATAAATAAATTACAAGTAGATCCATTAAAATGGATGGAATTTACTGTAGCAGAATAGATACAGTCCTTTCATTGGTGAGGAAGATGTCTGAGATATCCAATAGAATTAGTAGCCGTACTCTCATCTTGGAAATTACAATCAATCTGCTTTTTGTATTGAAATCAACTGCTTTCCAAACTTAGAATGCAACATCGTACTTCAGCTTGCAAATGAGCCAGAGGGAAAAAAGTAAACAGATCACTAACACTAAACTGTAAAAAATATAAATAGCATGCAAATTGAAGCAAATAAGATGTCTGGTGAGAAAGAAGGGGAAAAAAAAAATGCAACTTCCCTCATTTTAACTGAATGTCCAGAATATTGTTCCATACAGAACATCACCAGTAAAATAGAATCCGACTGACTGCCGTAGCCAATTCCTGAAACCTTCCTTCACCAAACATGTGGAAGGAAGTGGATAACTTTTCCTTACAGCAAAGAAACAAGGGCAGAGAAGAGGAGCACTGCAGATTCATGCCTTACAAATCGCAGCTGAAGCAGCACTGAAATCACATGCGCAGATCTCAGCTTTCCCCATATTTCCCAAGAACGCTATTGAGTGCTGATTGAGTGCTGCATACCAAACAAAAGGTATGAAATCAAAGTTGATACATTCATATCATTTTTGTGACGTGAAATGAATTTATTTTCTGTACACTGATAGCACATTTTAGTTCAAGAATTGTACTAAAAGGAATGGGTTTACATTGAACAAATTGTGATCTCACCCTTCTCACTAAAACATACCTTTCATCATGTTTCTGCATCCATTCAAGAACATGGAGAAATGATTGAAATTGTTTTCTGCATCAATCCAGAATCCCCATAAACTATCAACCTTCTCCTGAAATTTCGATGAGTCTAATTATCTTCAGCATAAACTGAAGACAAAGGAGAACATAAAGCTTCTATACATTTCGTTTAAACTAGCTTTGCATCTTTTTGAAAATGCAATCAACATATTGAAACAAAGAAACCATCTAATGGGTACATTACAATAACAACTACTGCCATCAATCTACATTTGCACTTATTCATCTTGCAAAAAACTGGTGATCTGAACAGCAAGAAATTCCTCAAGTATACCCCAAGCACTCCCAGGCTATTCGCCCCATCACATCTACATGTATATACACGCTCACGTCCCATTTTAGAGATAACCATTATGCTCATCAGAAGTATTTTGTCTCATTCTTCATGTTGGGATACCTACCTATATTATTATTTATATCATTGTTTCATATTGGAGTGTTTATTTATAGCTCAATTACTTTTTTTTTTTTTTTTTTTTAACTGCAAGAACTTTTAATTACTACAACCTTTCAGACTCAAAGGTATTCTGCTAACATTGAAAACATAGTGACGAAACCTTTCAGAAACATCAGTAGGATCTACTTGTTTGGAAACCTGGACTGTAGCTGTGCCAGAGTTTGCTTTCATTTCTTGCATGAGTTCTTGTTTCTTCTTGTACTTAGATGCACCTCTCTGTAAACCCAGGGTATGACTAAGCAGGCTTAAAATGACTTGAGCAGATTCATTGACAAAAAGTTACACTTGTAAAATACCGAGCATTCTCTAAGGGAAAGCAGGAATTTTAAAGATAATTGTGTTTTTAAACTACACGCATGAAAAAAATATATATATAGCTCATGAGATAGACGTATAGAAATGTTACTGTTTGAGACACGTTCAGATCCTGGAGCAGAGAGCCAGGCTCGAGTACTTTGGGTACATAAATTCCTGAGGTCTGGGCAGCAGCTTATTAGCATCGTTTTGTGGCCATCCAAAGTTGAGGAGGGAGTTAGGCATAAATCACTTATCCTTTATCTTAATGTTCTTTCACGAAAACCAGTTATTACATTCTGTTTGATTACGGTGCTGGTTTGCATTTTAATCTGATTTAATCATCTTGAATGCTATAATTAAGAGGAAAGCATAAAGATGGTAGATCAGGACAGGCACAGTCTTATCAGACGTCCTTTACAGAACTGAGCCTGGGATCCCAGGCTGAAATTCAGGCACACACTGAGAAGTAGCCCCAGAATTGTAAGATATTAACTTTCTTTTGTCTGGTAAATCACTCGACATGCACATGGCCACAGGGAACCCTCTCCAATAGGGGAAAAAAACAGGTATTCACCCGTCTGGGAGGAAATACATCCAAACCCTGACCCCAGTTTAACCCTGTATGCACCATTATCTGCTTAAATACCTATTCTGGCTGAATTAACAGGAAATGGGCAAACCCCAATTTAATTCACATACAGAGTTTGGATGAGCACAGTTGAACAGTTTGACCAGTAGGCAAGAAAAGTCCCTGTTAATTCAAGACACTAAAGGCATACTCATGCGAGAAACGAGATAAGGAAACCAGCTTTAAGTGCAGACCGCGCTTAACAGCCATGGACACAGCCAGTATATGCACTGTTTGAGGCTTACAACACTGTAAGAAACAATTTCAGTTTTCAATTTTGATGGATATATGGTTCTGTACTGATATGCCATTCCAGAACTAATTAAAATGGAGTCTTATTTCAGAAACAGGATGAAGTCATAGTTATCTAGCTTGAACTAGTGAGTGGCAACGCAGTTCATGGCAAGAGTCTGGAACTAGATAGGTGATCTTTGTCGTCCTTTCCAATCTAAGCCAGCCTATGATCCTACTGGCTTCACAGGGACTCTAGCAATACAGCATTATAGGGTAAAGATTTGTTTTCTAAAAAAATAAAAAAAAATAAAAATTAAAAACTTTTTTTCCACTTTTTAACCACTGCAACCAACATCAATGTGCATACATTTTCAATAGTATAAGGATGCCTCAAACTGATATTTACTTCATTCTCTGCTGGAGAATACACCAGAAGAATACAATCAGGTCCACAGAGTGATAAAATACCACAGGTATTCAACGACCATAGAGCAAAACTGCACAGAAATCATTCAAATGCAGAAGGAGCTACAATAAGAGTGAGATGTGACCACCACCTCAGATCCTTGCAAGTTGCCCAGATCAGGACACGCAGTGGAGAATGCAGCCCAAAGCTGCACATCATCTGGAGGAGCAGGGATCCAGCATTAGAGCAAGTGGGAAAACCTGAACCAGCCATATACTGCTTTCCTGAGCCAAAACAGAATACAAAGTCCTTGCTTGATTGCAACAGTCAAAACACTGAACCAGAACAAGTAAACAAAGTTGTTAATTTGCTGTTGTCTTGATTGAGTAGCCATTGTAAATAGTAGAAGCTAAGTGATGCTCCATGTAGCTAATCAGCCTCTTGCTGAGCTATAGAGATTGAGGAACGGATGAAAAATATATAGCTATTTCATACCTGCCTGAGTAGTGCATGGCCTGTGCAAAACTCCTACCAAACTGTAGTGTACGTAATCTAGGATTTGGCTTTTCTATCTAATTTGAACGTGAATAATTGGAGCTCAAACCACTGGGTGGATGGAAGCTATGATCTATGGCTGAGGATGGACAATAGCTCTGTAATGTGTCAGATATTTTTTACTGGATACACATGAAGTCTTCCCTAACTTACTGTTGCTAGGTAGCTAATCAAGATGAAGTCTAAAAAAAGTTAAATAATTCTATAGTTCATAACTATTGGCTAAAATGTCTTTTCAGCAACCTAACTGCCTCATCCATGATTCTTTCCCCCGAGATTCAGTCCATCAAGCTGTAACGCAGCCAAGACTTGGATGTTCTCTGATTTTAGTAGAGGAGGAGAAACACACTTCCTTGCACCCCTTTACTATAACTGATTACCTCGACATCCAGATGGTGAACACAAGACTGCAAGCAAGCATGTCTGAAACAAATTCTCAGTGTGGAAGGGTAGAATAAGCCATATGTTTTCACAAATTAGGGGTGACTCTCTAACGCCTGAGTGATGAAGCAGATCCAGAAGTAAGTTATGCATGATCCTCCTCGATGAGTGAAGAGAAATGTTTTATTCAGTGCCTCATGCTGTGCGCTATATTTATCCCAAATGTATCTTTGTACATTTTAAAATGTTATCTATTAGAGGATGTTGCAACTGCAGCACAGGACTGCGTATGCTGTCATTTAAAATCCAAGAGCTTTGGGAGGGCTACATGCAGTCTTGATATCACCCAGCTGTGGTTACTTGTCCAGGAGATTCAAAAGCCCAAGACCTTAAAATCCAGCTAATGGCTGTGTTGGATAAAGTCTTTTTCATCCATAGACAAGGTGCAAAACCTCCAAAAATCAAGCACAACACCTTGCTCTTTTTTTTTTTTTTTTTTTTTTCCTTCTTTTTGTAATCCCAAACTTCCAGATCTTTGGGTTATGTTCAAACAGTGATGTTCTAACACCACTTTTTTCCTTCTTTTACCTAAAGTCTCCCTGAAAGCTCAGGAAAAATTAGACAAATTGAAATTACTCCTTTAATCTCAGAACTGTGATGGAGAAATTGCAAACCTCTGATGATGGCAAAGGCTGCTCAGGTGGAGCAGAACACAGGAGCCTTCTGCATGCCCACAGCCCCCAGCACTGCTGCCCTGCTCTGCCTTGCTGGCAGCCAAAAGGAGACACAGCCAGCAGCAGAGCCATGCTTCAAATGGAAAGAGAAAAAACAGTAAAAACAAAAGCAAAGATCATTCTGACTGAAAATCCATAGCTATCTTTAAACATAATAACTACAATCACATTTATTGACCAAGCTGCAGAGTTAGAGCCCATAGGCAAGATCATCAGCTAAGATGGATTGCTATAACACCATTAATTTCACCACTTCACCACTCCACCCTTGATCTCACCCCACTGTGTTCCCAAAATGGCCATGGAATACAATTTTTCATCTTTTATTGTACAAAGCTCCAACCATTTCAAGAAGTACTCTTGCTGTACAGCTTACTTTTCACTTATTTTACACCTCACTGTAATTCATTCACCAGCCTTATCTCTATCTGAACATATGCATCAATGCAGTCTGCTCGCATTCCGCTTATGAAATTCTTGGACTAAAGGGACCAGCAGAAAAATTTTGGAGCTATCTCCTGACCTTTTAAAATCACTTGTTACCTTCTGAACCAGAATGTCTCAGAGCTCAGCTGCTCTGAGTTCTTGCCTGTCTCATGTAATGAGCAGATGTGGCAAAGTAAGGATTTGTAACACTGGAAAAGTTATGATGACAGGTCTTTCTGTGCCAGATTTTTGTTTTTACAGGCTAACACTGAACTGCACACTTTTTTTTTTTTTAATTCAGCTTCTGACAAGAACACATAAAAAGCATATCAAAGCCAACAATAAATCTACTAAAATATTTCTCTTGATTCAAACCAGCCTGCACTTTACAGGACTGTGCAGATCACGCCCAGTTTGAATTTACTCAAATACCAGCCCCAACATCTCAAGACCCACAGTGCCCTGCATGTCACTTCTAGCACCTAAAAATAGCCCCGTGTGCTACTTGGTGAGGTGAATCAAGATGATGATATGGAGGAGCGTTTAACTGGCAGATAAAGGAGAAAAACCAAACCCACTGCTGAAGACAATGATAAAAGGAAACAGTCCTCTCTGTCCCCTGGGCAGTAAAGCAATTACGAGCAAGAGTGTTGCTCCATGGTTATTACAGCAGGCTGAAGTGGTAGCATTCTCCATGATTATCACAAATGTCTCCACTGGGAGGAGCGAAGTGGGAGGATTTGCCAAGCAGCAAATCCTCGGTTTCCCTGCCTCTGTTCCCAGCAACTCCTGCTGAACAAAGCTCCATACAAAAGTGCACCCCTTGACAGCTCCATCAAATTTACAGCCTTCTCCTACTAGAGCCAAGCCAGGATGCAGCAGCCCTGGGCATTGCCTTGCCCAGCTCCCCCAGAGCTGCTGAGCACCTCCAAGGTAGGAGTTGGGTATTCAGTTTCTGATGTTATCTCTCAAACTTTCTGGCTGAAAGCTGGGGAATCTTAGTATCCTCTTACGTGTCTTTAAACACTCCCTTTTATCCTTTGTGCTTTGATTCAGGCCACTTCAAAAAAAAGTTTTATGAAATGAAAATTCCAAATTATTTCTCCCTAGAAACATCATAACGCTTCATCTTAGCATCGACATTTCTAATTTGCTGTTACTCAAGCAAAACTTTGCTCAAAATATTTTTTTATAACAAAAATGGGATGAATGAATTAAAACATGCTGATAACATCTCACAGGAGATTTAAAAAAGTAAATAGGAGATTTTCCATCTAGCTGAAAAAGTACCCAGTGTCACCAATGCCTACCAGATCCTCCCTCTACCAACTAAGCTGGTCCATCTCTGTGCAGAATCAGACAGTAACTGTGTCTAGTTATTAAGCACACGCTTGTGCAATACTTTGCATGTAGACACAAACTTGTTTGAGCCATGTGCCAAACTACAGATAATCAAAAAAAAAAAAAAAAAAAACCCAACAGTGAAGAAGTTTGGCAGGATCCTGAGCCCAAAGCAGTGCTCTTGGCTACTTAGGCCACAGAGAAGGTCAGGGCTGGCCTCATGCTAACACTGCTTCACAGCTGCTGCCCAGAGAGAAGCTGAGCACAGATAGTTCGCACACGCCTGCTGTGTAAAACCCCAGAAACTGGCTTCTGAATGGCTGCAATATGATTAGGCCAACAATAAGGCTCACCAAATTTAAAATACGTCACCATCCCTAGGACTACTTCCTCGAGAAGTGAAGTGTGTTATTAGTGGTATAGAAGAGGAAAACAGTCTGCATTGTCTGAGAAATACCTGGTTCATTAAGGGAAAAATCTGCCTACTGGCCTGCTGGTTTAGTGTTTTCCTGGCTAAACCGACATATGGTTCATTATTATTGTGCATTACGATAGCCCCTAAGGAACCCAGCTCTATCAGGACCGCAGTCTGCTAAGCACTTGTACAAACACAGGAAAGGAGCCCCTCCTCTGAAGAGCTCGCTGTCTAAACAGAGACAGACAAAGGGCTGCAATGCTGTGCGAGAGTTTGCAAACATCATCTTACATTCAAGGCTCCTTCCTCCAGTTGGTTTTTCTCTTCTCTGAGGAGGATTTTATTTTTCGAGACACAAAGGAAAGCAGAAAGGAGAACGAGGGACAAAGAAATCTGAGATGAATGGGCAGTGTGAGAACCAGAAACAGGGGCACTAGTGAGAATAAGCTGAGATATGAATAAATACACGCAATTTTTACATTTCCAAGAGGAAAGGGAGCATTTTTTCATCACATAAGCAATACACAAAGACTAATGAGCTCATAGTTGTGGGAAGAATATCAGATAATATAAGAAAACTTTTACGAAGGTAAAAATAGGGAAATCCAGGGGCTGACTACTAAGAAAGATGACAGCAGCCCAACACTGGAGGTATTCAAAAACACACAGAAGAAACATTTGTCAGGAATGACCTAGAATGAGGGACTCTGCCCACAGCAGGGGTCTGAAATCACTGACCTTGTAATCCCTCTGCCAGTCTGTTATTCCAGGGGCATCACCTCTATTGCAGAGTTTTGAGCTAGAATAAATGCTCTGATGATGGCTGTACATGCAAAATAAGCACGTTTAATCTCAACCAGAAACACTCAGAAATGAAACCATTTATTTCCCTGTGTTCTCATTTAGTTTTGTATTCATGCTTTCCCAGACACCTAGTTATCTTGAGATGTATGAAATGAAATATGCCCAGAAGTGGAAAAGCAAACTCAGTCTTTTAAACTTTCTGCAGCAATCCAAGCAGCTGCTGAAGCCTGTGTTACATTTCCTAGGAAATGCTAAGAACCCCATGAGTCCACCTTACATCCTGCAAGCATGGAGGGGTGGCTCTTCAAGGACTAGACAGGAAGAAAAAGCAGCAAACAGCAGTGCCAGCTGAGGTGAAAGCCTTTGCCAATGCCTCAAACAACGCCAGGACACTTCAGGTAGGGCTGGCATCCTATGAAACCCCCTTGATTTGTGAAGGACCTCCTTCTGTCTCTTAACTGAGGACAAAGTGAGCACTTAAGATAACCAGAGCTGGGAGCACTCTAGTTTATGACGAGGAGGGCCTCTGAATCTCTTCCTTGTCTTCTAAAGCATCACTCCTGTTCTCTGCTTCTCCAGTACAAGATCTTTTCCTTTTTCTAAGGGAAAAGAATAGTGATGCCTTTTCCCTTATTCACACTCTGAATTATCTGAGGGGGGAAGAGGGGAAAAAATCCTACAAATTCCCTTTGCCCTTCTGGTGCTCCACTGTGAAATAGGCACCTCAAGTAACTTAAGAAAAAAAAAAAAAAAAACACAAAGCAATATCTATCCACTTTTCCCCACTATCATGAATAAGTGCATATTTGAGGTCCTATAATGCATCACCAACTGTGTCATTTGTATTTTGGACTTGCAAAGGATAACCGTGTTTCTGCACTGCTACCAGCTTTTTTTTTTTTTTTTCCCCCAGCAGGACAGTCTCACCCCTAAGATCTGCTTTTCTGCTTCACCTTTATTTTCCTGCAACAATTTGTTCTGACAACAAGATGATGTTCCTTCTCCCCTCCTTTGAGACTATTATCCTGAACGAGGGAAAGGCTCACATACTGCATGTTTTATTCTTTAACAGGAGCCTTCCCACAGTGAAGACCAGCCTTCTGCAGAATAAACAGCAGTTAAGAGCTTTCTGTATCTTCTTTCAGCATCATAGATGCTATTGTTAACAGTACAGCACTTGGAAGGAGTGAAGTGCTCCAGACTGCTTATCTTTGTGACCTGCCTTTAGTAGAGAACTCAGCTCATTATTGTTATCTTATTTTTATATTTAAAAAAAATATTTTTCCATTGTTTAGATCCCTAGAACTCTGCTCTGTTCAGGGTGGCAGGTTTCTTGTTAGCTTGTTCCAAATAACCTGAAAAAGACAGCCTACGTTTTACTGAATCGAGACAAATTTTAGAATTGCAGAGATCTAATGGTTCAGTTGCTTCTGCAGCCTGAAGGAAGCATTCACAAAGATCCTCTCCACCAAAACCAACTTTCCTCTCTCAATCACCTCCCATCCCCACTGGAATAATTATCCTTAACAGTTAAAGAGAAATGAAGGGAGGAAAAAAACAAAAAGGAAGAAAGAAAGAAAACTAGACTCCAAAGCACATAAACCTGGAACTCTTAATCTGAACATTTTTCCTTCACTGGTTCATCTGCCTGCAGGGAATTCAGTTAGCTACATTGCTAGACTAAAAAACCCCGAAGCTGTCCTTGAAATGAATGGCTCCATTCATTTAAGTGGGAGTGTGTTCTGGTTTTATTACCTGACCCCTTATTTCTACCACAGAATCACAGGGCAAGTAAAATAACCTGCTCTCAACTGTGGTTGTCTGGTTATATCCTCCTATTACTTTATTTTTTGTTATTTTTCTAGGACTAATTCAGTGCAGTAGAAAAGGATAATAACCTCCACCCTCTCGTGAAAGCAGTGTTCAAATATATTCTGAATGATTTAATGTCACTCTGCCCATTGAATTTCTGTCTCAGTAATTAAAAGGAAAATCAATTAATAAACTGAGAGGTAAAAAAAAAAAAAAAAAAAAGTATTTTGAAATAACTACTACCAAATCTCACTATGAGCAACAGCAGTCTTTCCATCATCTTCAATGGACTTCACATCAGATCTAAACCACGGTTGTTTGCTTCAAATGAAATAGAGCTGTTAAATTAAAACCCAAGAAAACCCCAACAGCACTCACACAGGTGAGAGGATGAAGAAATGACACCTCAGACACGTCAGCGCATGAATACGCCCACACCTATCCTGCCGCTCAAAGATGATCTCTTTGCATGGGCACCCACCCAAGCCCAGAGCTCAATGCCTCCCAGCCCACTAGCAGCTCGTGCCAGCTGCCCAGGGCAGGCTAGGGCTGTGCACCCATGGGTGCTGCCCACCACGCAGTAGCTCTATAGCTCTATGCTCACTGCCAGCCAGTCTGCACACACAGAAACAATCAGCCCTGTATTTCTGACACAATAAGCAAATAGATCTGCCTTATTAACAAGCTCTGTAGCAGATAAGTATACCTTGTAGACTAAATCATTATCTAGACACTTTTTTTTTTTTTTTTTTTTTTTTGAGGATCCAGGCAATTATTTTTAAGCCTGCTATGAGGAATAATAGCTGACTTCCCAGGGCTGGTTGTGAACATCCCCATAATGCCTGCGGAAAGTCCAAGCTGAAATGCTCTGTAGTTTAATGACACAGTAGATAGAGAGAAAAACGTATTTGGAAGGAAATACCATTAAAAGAGATAAGAAACAAAATGTTGTACTGTAAAATGCTTGTAAGTGAAAAGAAAAAAAAAAAAACAACACCTGATTGTTCAATTTTCAAAAGATTTCAGTCCTTGTCTGCTTCGTCTGCGTCGAGTAAAGCAAAGGAAAATATCCTGGTTCAGGACAGAGCTGAAGATGACCTTGCAGGACCTTTTTTGTTCTGAGAGCAAACTAAGGAAGGTAAAACAGGTGTTATTGTTAAGAAAGGGATATTCAGCTGTAGGATGATGATGATTCTTCAAGCTGTAGAACTGCAGTCAGAGAACTCTGCAGCAGCTTCACCTTCTATTAATAGTACAGAAGCATGTTCTGGCATTAAAATAATGAGGAATGCTAATTCCAGATCTCTTTTGATCCCACTTTTTTTTTTTTTTTTTTTAAGATGACATATCTATTCTTTTTTCTTTAGTGTTTTCTGTTTATTCAGTAGATAATTTTCCATAGTTTCCAGTAAAACCTGTTTAATAACCTGTTTTCACTTAGTATCCCCAAGCAACGCAATTTCTAATTTCTTACATCAATGGTCACTTCTCAAAGATGACAGAGACCTCCCAGAAACACTCCCATTACAAAAGTGCTCATTGGATTTCTGGCCTTGTAAGTCACAGCCTGCCTGTTGTATACATTTTCTACAGAGCCCATTGGGTAGATAAGCCATGTATGGCTTTGGCATTTCCAAAGCAGCCTGATTAGACTCCTATTTCCTGACCATCCTTCAAGGAGAATTCTCCAGCTGGGGAATTCAGTCTCTTTTAAAATTCTATCTGTATAATTGTTATTTTTCAAAAAGCAGATAATAGATATTTTGCCTGCAAGCAGAAAGGCCACATAAATTGATACTGCAGCACTAGAAGCTATTTCAAACAATTAAAGTCTTGATTGGGAATTCATATATCAAGAGACTTACGAAACAAAAGATTTCTGTGGTGTGCATCCAGTAGCTCTTGTAAAACATAATCTTGAGATCCCACTGCAGCCAGCACCTGGTAAATGAGCATAAGAAAAAGCCTCAGCCCCAGCAAGCTCTCAGTCCACATTAAGATCTAACAGATACAACTATCTCCTATGGTGCCCTACTTGTTATGTAGTGGAATACTGGCATGCCCATGTGTAGGATGCCTGGGCGTTGTCATAAAATGGGGAAAAAGGGAAGGTTAAAAAATAGTCAAATATAAAATCAGAAAGACGTAGCAGAAAGGAAAAATCTATCAGTAAATCTGGTTTCATTCATATGGACAGATAGTCTCAGTGATCTGGCTGCTGGCTGCAAGATAAGAATGACTGAATTAAACAAATATGAATTGTTAATGGGAATTCCTTTCCAGTGTTGCCTTTCCAAAGAGGAAAATGGAAGATGACAGGCAAACACCTGCCACCCAGAGCAAGGAGGGAGCCACTCACCCCTTGTGTGGCCCTTCCACTCACATCTCAGTGTTATCAAAGCAGCAAGTGCAGTGCAGGCTGGTGCACAGCTACTCTCCTCGGGCAGTTATCAGTGTCAATCTTTATCTGTCTGACTGTGACCACAAATAATGAATGCTAATGGAAAAGCATGTGTTCCTGTGTCAAGTATGGCATGTCTTATTTTGTGACTCAGGCTAGGAGTATTATTGATACAGCACACTAGTATAATCATCAGCTCATAGCAAACAGACAGATAGGGGCAAGAAATTCCTCTACTTTTAAGAAACCTGCAAGAACAACAAGGTAATCTGAGTTCAGCAATGAAAAGAGAATGACAGTGTTTGATTGCCACAGTATTTTGGAAAAGTTGTGGAAGCTTTTTTGAAGTAGCAAAGTAGGAAGTTCAATATAACATTGTGCAATGTAGTCTAAAATGCTTATCCCACCAGGCAAATTAGCTGGAAGAGGCCAAAGAGACAATAAATTCAAAAAAAAAAGCAGCATGAATTTATTCAAAAATACTGCAGGAAGGGTGAGAGCAAGCATTACTGTCCAGATGCAGATAAGGAAGTTCAAGGACACAGATAATAGAAAGCAGGTTATGCTAATTGCCCCATAATCACCACCTGCATACTACAATCCCTTAGTCAGGCACAGGTAAATTTACGTTCATTAAAAACACATAGGGAATAAGTGGTTGTGGTGATCAGATGAATGCATTTCCTAGCAGCTGCTGTCTTTGAGATGTGAATGTCTTCTGTTTGATGTGGCAAAGCTCTGCTAATTTCCTTGTGGAAATAGAATCTGCTCCTGTCCACATGGGTACGAGCCTGAATGAAAGTTTTTCCAAGGCCTCCCAGCTTTGCTGGGAGAGAATTTGGGAGGGGATTCAGTGAAAGGGATTCATTTGAGGGAGTTTTAAAAGTTTAATACAGAAGGGAAGATGGTAACATTGAGAATCATAAGTAGATATAGTTCACTGGTACCTGCCAGTCAAATTCTTTATCAAGAAACAAGCCAGTTCAAGTATTATCAGAGGCCAAGGCTGTACTCAGCAAGGACTACAGCTAGACCCAGTCCAGCAACCTCCAGTGAACATCAATTCAGCATACTGTTAGCCATAAAAGTATCTAGCGCATGCCAACTGTATGGCACAACCAGGTGCCTGCTTTGCAAGTCAGTCTGACAGAGTGAGGACGTACAGACATTCTCTCTAAGCACCGGACTAGCACCATACGGGGACCTACTAAACACACAGTCAGTCTCTCTGGATACATTTCAAATGACAAACCACGCACAGTATAAGACTGAAGCCTCTAAATGAAGATTAGTCACCGCAATCTTTGTTAGCAGATACTGTAAGTCACAAGTGTGTTTCCAGCTTAGTGAAGCAAGTGCATATTGCATTTAACTTACCCTCTGTAGTGCTGTCACCTGTCAAAATCTCTTCGCTGTGTCATGATACCTCCCATCAGAAGTACTGCAGATGGGAACACACTGCCTCATGGCAAAAGGTTGACATTTCTTGGTGAGGACTCACAGCCTTCTGCTGCAACAACAGCAACATCCCACCAGAAAAAAATCACTATAGTGCCTCTACAAGGAAAAAAGAGTCCTGAAGATAAGAACAAAGAGCACCTAAAAAGCATGTCCTCAGAGATACTCTAGAGTCTGGATAAAGGTAGAAAGACCGTACCAAATCAATTTTAAACTCAGGTGAAGCAAAAAGTCTATAATCAAGAGGAAAAACAAGCAAAATAATTCAATACCCTGAGAAGTGCTAGATTGGAGGGAGGTACTAGGAACATCTAACACTTTTATATAGTACATTAGCAGCTTCACAGCTGAAACACAACAAGCCATGGAGCTTCCAGTGATCACTTTCACCTGCTCCACAGCACCCTGATACTCAGATGTATAGAAAAGCAGTTAGAACTGAAAATGACCACTCTATGATATGAGAAAAGAGTGAAAAATAACATACAGAGATTATTATTATTATTATTATTCAGTACCACCTAAGTAAAATTGCCTGCTAGCTTCCAAGCAATTTCCAAGTTTGAGTTCATTGAAGCAGGTGTTACCTTCTAAGAAGTTATTTGACTGTCTCCTGGCTCAAGATACTCAAGTTCAGCATGTGACTAACTCCCTTTTCCTGAAGCACAGCTCAGGTGACAACAGGAAAAATACCTTCCTTTGTAAGATTATGTAGATTATGCATAAAGTGTAATAACTTAAGCCAGGAATATATTTACACGTTGCAACTCCTGCAGATGTTATCAAAGCTAGTTTTAAACCAGCTCTGTAACTGATGGTAACAATTTAATACAAGTTAATCACCAAAGTCTTTATGCAGCTTCTTGAGTGGGTTTTACACCTGCAGTGACATCTGCAAAAATGTATGAATATGTGAATATGTGTCTGAAGCAATCACTGCAACACAGACATAGCCCTCAGTTGCACCAAAGTAGCAGATCAGGCTCTGGTCTCCACACCTGAGATTTATGGAAAGCTAAGGAATGTATCTCAATCCAACACAATTCATGAGCAGCACAGGACACCACTGTTAATTAACTTTTATCACACCAGAAAAGGAAAGAGTCTCTCTGTTCCAGTTTTTGATACTTTAGCACATTTCTTCTCTGTTCTATACAGAAGTTGTTTTTATAGCATGGATTTTGATAAGGCCCAGTGGTACAGAGAACCAAGGCTCCTTTGATTCTCAACACAACAACACATTTAAGGACAGCTTTGATGTTTTCCAACTGAAATACAAATATTATTTGATTATTTGTCTGGAGTTTAAGTATCAGCCCTGAAGAACTACTTGTGTGCCTACAGCTACAATCACGGACTTTCACTGTATCACTCAGTCTAACAGAAGATGTTACCTTTAGTATAAAATATGTCTTTCTGAAATATTGCTGTTAACCACCAATATAAGGTGATCTTCAGGGATGAGCTCTCATGCTTTTGGTAACAATCATTATGACCTGTACCATTAATCCCATTGATTTCTGGCCTTCTGCCTAAAGTACTATTTTTGGAGGTTGCATTTTTGCCACTTTCAAGTCCTTTCGTAGACCTACTAACAGAATGGAGAGCTATTCAGTGTGAACAAAGGCAACAGTTCTGGTGTAGATGCTGATGTTTGATATACGTGGCACCCGTCCCAGGGGTATTAGAAGAGAATCTCTGATGAACAACATGAGAAACTGATCTTCCCTTTTCTTTCTCTTTTGGTCTCTCATCCACTACAAAGTAGTCAAGTGTTAGAAAACACCTGTGGAAACAGGGTAATTGTGTAACTTGTTGCCTGTCAGACAACTACAAAGGTACAAAAACCACACGAGGGGCATCTCAGTGAGCTTTTGCACTGGAGATATAAGAGCTAGGTAGAACGTGAAAGCCTACATAAATGTCTCTGAGCTTTTCTATTGACCAAATATCTCAATATTGACTCAAATGACTCAATATTATTTACTTGTAATGACATGGAATACATATTAACATTATTATACAGGTGCTTTAAATAATTTCAATAAGCTGCAGGCTGGCACAGAAAGTGTCAATGATCTTGTTATAGCTATCCAACAGAAATCAGGATGAGATTTGTTAGCTGTGATGCACATTGATGTGGAATTGTAAGAGCACCCTGATCTGACTGTGAGGCTCAGAGATCGTCTCACCCTGCACAACCGCCGGCAAACTGCTCCACACATCAGCATATCAAAGCATGCACCAGCAACAAAATTAACAAAATGCAAAGAATGAAGGAAACATGCTGAAAGTGAATTGAGAAACCAGAAAATAACCACACCTGCTATCATTTCCACTGCTGCGTGTTCGTGGTTGAATATAATGAGCCCTAGAGAAAGCAAATCTGCGTGAGGCGGGTTTGAGCCTGATTCTACCTTACGGAGATGTTGTAATTGCACTCTACCTTACGGAGAGTGAGACTGTAGATGCATATCTGTCTGTGCACAGGAGATGTACCTCTTGAAATTCTTAAAGATTCTATCTCCAATCATAGCCTGGTTCTGTATTGTTCATTCTACTGTGTGCTGCTATGAATAATGAGGGATGTGGCAGTGCTCAATTAGCCTGCTGCTTACTTCAAATGGCAGCCTGTGAGTGCAGCCTGGGAACAGTTTAAATACACAAACCAATTTAATTCTGTAAATGTGCATAATATATTGGCTAACTAATAATCTAATTGCTATTTACCGTGTGTTTATCTCACCAGCAAAGGGTATCAAAATTCTAGGAATGTCAAAATGATGCTTACAATGTTAGCTCACATTTTTTGTATGTGAACTTAGTGAAAGCCCCCTGCTTTCCAAGTCCAAGCTTATGCAATAAATGTTATCTCTCTGCTATATCAAAGTAAGAATTAGTGCTCTGTAAGAGAATGCTCTATCATATTAGCATCTTTCTAATCCTATAAGCAAATAAATAATCTATTAATAAAAGGAGATTTGAGTTCAAAATGGAACTGTATTCTGTGCTTTTTTTTTTTTCCTCAATTCAAACAAAATGGAAATTCTGAAAGGCCTATTCACCTCTGACAAAGGGTTACAAAGGGATAAAAAAGAAATCTGCTGTATCAAAATAATTATATAAAACATTAGTCTCAGAAGAAAAGGCTGGGATCACAAAACCCATTCAGCTTTCAGATGTAATCTGTTTAATATGAAGCTAGATTAAACAACATGAAGTGAAAGGGTTTAAGTATAAATCCATATAGATGCCCAAAGTATTTACAGTGTGCATTAAATAAATCATTTCATGCAAAAGGACAGTTATTGTTACTGGAAAGGTTTCCTAATTCACTTTCAGATAAAAATAAAGAGGGCTGCATTTAGAAGCTTTGTACACTTTTTCCCTTCTGACAGCTTTCAAGTGGCAGCATATTATTTGGTCTCTGCTACATACAAAGTGTCTTAATTAAAGGTTGTCTAAAAATACAGAACATTTTCACAGCCACATCTGCCATTAACTCTTCTGACATTCTGGTGGCATTAAGTACCAGAAAATTCTTCTCGTATTAAATAGCATTCCTCTCTCATGCTCTGCCTCACAGCAATCCAAGCACATTTTAACAGCATGTTGCCGTTGGTGCGCACCATCGTTAGGGAGGTGGGCACAGCCTGTTCTCAAGCACAGCAAAACGGCTGGTTTTCCATGCTGCTCCTAACAGGCAGCAGCCTGGGATATTTGGGCTGCCTCGCAGCTTTGGAATGAGTCCTAAAACAGGGCAGCACAAGGCTGACCCATCCTGGGAGCAAATAGAAACAATGATGCATTTTCACCCTTCTCCTTCTACTAGGGATAAAATCAAAGCTGAAGAGACCAAAACACAGCAAAGCCAGGTGTAATGGGATGTGGCTGGACTATCCTTGCAAGGTGATTTTCTACTGCTTGGTTATCTATCCTGAGGAGACTTAATGACAAATGAAGTCACAAAGGTTATACTATAAGAGAATATCCAGCCAGTTTGCTCATGTATGTAAAGACAGAAGTTAAGAAAAATGCAGTTTTCTTCAGTTATGTTTTCCATATGTGGTGAAGTTTTGGATTCTCTGGTGTCTACTAACACAACTGGACTAATTCTGCAATGTTTTCCCTAAAGGGAGCACTAATTCATTTTTCTTTCTGCTGGACTGGCTCTTCTTATGAAATCTGGAAGACTGCAATATTCTTCAGACTCTGATTTATAGCCAAATTGATTCAAATCAGCCTTTCCCAAACAAGAGTTGTATCACTGAAGAGAAGCACTGGCCAGCAAAACCAAAGTATTTTTATTTCCTCAAGAACGTTGGCTAAATGAGGGCTGGTTCAACTCATTTAGCATCAGGTACATTTAAACTATAGGAGAAAAAACATACTGCTGGCAGAATTTCTCTCTCATTCTGGCTACTTATTCAAGCATTGTGGCTCGTAGCTTACTTGCCGTGTTTGCAATTATCTGCAGTAAATACAGTTCATGGTTTAGGAAAAGAGCCAACCCCCCAGCAAAATTAGGGAGTACTCTTCTTCCAAGTGCCATTCCTGTCCCCGTATGCAATGTTGAACAAAATGAGCTAGAGAGTTTAACTCCTTTATCGCACTGTACTCCCTCCAGAGGCTCAGCTTTCGTTGGTACTTAAGGACATTAACTTTTTAGACCAGGTTGTGCTCCTCTCTAGCAACTGTTACACCCCTAAGAAGTTAAGATGCACCCACTAGAACAGAGATTAATTTATTATGCATCATAAAGACAAATCATTATTATTTGGGCTTTTCTGTGGTTTGTTGCTGATATTGTTTAAAAACAAACAAACAAACATGGACTGCTTAAGCCACTTGCATTGATTTTTTCAAAGGTTAAAATACCTCTGGTGGATGTGTCCTAATGGAGCATTCAAGCTCAAAGAACAAGCTGTGTGACTCACCAGCTGTTAAGCAACCTTTAATGCACAGGATTCTGAGAACTGCAAAGAATATAGCACTACAAAGTACCTAAAGCTCCCTAGGAAGATCCTGATAATAAAAACCACATTGTAATATTATTCCACCAGACAGATAGGTTGATGGGCGGGATGGCTGGTGTCTCTGGGGAAAAGTTGTTTCCACATAAGTGAAACATCAAACTAGAATGTTCCTTTATCGTTCTGAAGGGGGCTTGGGATAATTTATTCAAGTCTGAAAACCCACTGGAAAATTGTTGTAAAGCTTACTTATGTTATAAACATTCAAATTTAGGATTTCTCTGTTCTCTGTGTTTGTACAGCACCTAGCACAAAAATGGTCAGGCTCAATTAGCATACTTCAAGTTTTTATACTAAAACTGACCTTTGATGCTCTTACCATTATTTTATTCACTCACTGTCTTCTTATGTCCAGCCAGACCTCCTGAGAGACAATGTTCTAGAAGAAATATAGCAATCAATTTTCATTTTTATTGAAAATAACTCAGAGCTTCAAGAAATTGAACAATTCTGAAAAGCTCTTGACTGGCACAGAATTTAAAATCCCTCTGTGGAGTTAAAAGATAGAAGGTTAAATTCTTATGAAGTACATGTAAAATGCAGAATGGTATGATTTGTGACATTATAGGCTTAAAAACAATTGTGGCAGAGGGAGAATTTGCTTTGGAAAGAAAGAAGAGACTGGAATCAAAGCTGAAGTATTCATGCCAGTATGTTTCAGCTCAGCGTGCCTGTATTGTAAATGCTTCATGAAGATGATCTAGGTAAAAACTGCCCTAGTAAATCTTTTTCATTAATCTGCCTGTTCAGAAACAGACACTCTGCTAGTTTCACTCATATCCTTTGCCCCTTCAAAAAGACTAATTTTCTTGTGGTTTCAATGGGGCCAGCATCTTAAACCTTGTCTCTTACAAAATCAGCAGAATAACGTGATCAGGAGTATGTTATATCTGAGCTTATTACTTCAGAAGTGCTCAGTTATTAATGCTTTTCAGTTGTTTTAAATTAAGATAAATGTCTGAAATACAATGGCATTATGTTTGAACTCCGTACAGTTTAATATAAGCAAATTTTAAACAGGAAACTGATGGTCCTTTTGAATGTGAAATTCTGTATTAGAACCAAATGTAGCTTTTTAATCTCATTTGGTACATATACTAAAGTCATTATTACTTTATGAAACCTTTTTAAAGATTTATATATTCCATTGACTTGGGCTTATATGGCAACTACTTTTTCTTTTAGGTTTAAAATTAAAACAGGAAAAAAAAAATCTTCCACATTCTCAGAACTCTTATTTCTTTCTTGGCACAGAAAGCTGTTAAATGAAGTCATTTTCTCCATTGTGGAGCAAAGCTACAGCTACTTGTATGTCAGTCAAAATATACTTTACCCAGAAAGCTCATAGCTGCTTTGTTACTGTAAAACTGAGGTTAGCCTCATTGTTCCAGTCACACAGTCACCAGATATAACCTTTGAAAGGGAAAAATAAAGTGCATACTATTGCTGTTAACTAGATTCTCTTACTCATGCTGAGAAGTCTGGCAATTGCAATGGAATTGAGCATGGACTAACATGGTTGTTACAGCCCAAAGACAGGGTTGACTCCAGCCAGTATTTCAGGACATCTAAGAGAGGAAAAACTATGCAAGAATTTGAATACATTTAATGCCTGAAGTAGGTATTTGTCAAGGCTACAGATTAGTACACAAGAAGAAACAATAATAAAGGCATTAGCCATCTGATCACTCAGAGCCATGTTCTGATTTTCTAAGAAAGCTGTAATGTCACGTAAAAGCTAAACAAATATTCCTAGAGGTAGGAAGTAAATCAAAGAAAAAATACATCATAATAAAATCCAATGGAGAGAAGAACCTCACAGGCATACTGTTTGAATACTTGTTTCTGGTTTAGTTAACTGATTGTCTGCGTTACTACTGCTAAAGGCTGCATAGACCTGAAGCAAGACCGTATCACTATTGCACTGGGTAAATCCTAAACAAAGAGTAGCCCTGCTCAGTGGATGGATAATAGAAAAAACAGCTGCCAGATGAAGCATAAGCACTGCTATCTCCATTTGCTTAAATAAGAAAGGGAGGTATGGAGGAGCCAAGTGACCTGCATTAAATCACAGCTGATGTTTGTAGCAGACCTGCCACAGTTACATGCCTTGTCCAGAAACCACACTTTTATTGGCTTTTGTTTTTCTCAAGTGATTATGTGCAGTTTAGATTCAGCTACAGCCAAGTGGACTCCCAAGTCAGTCAGCTTATCTGGGGAGAACAGAAATGGCAGCAGTTAAACCATGTGGAGAGACCCTTAGCCAATAACCAGCTTTGGCTCAACAAAGGTAGAACAGGGTCAGGTGCTTTCTTGGCATCATTCCTAGATAATTGACAGATTTGAAGGAAAGGTGCTTTCCAGAGAATAAGTGCGGGCAGCAGGGTCAGAAAGCTCACCATGGGGAAACCAAAGCAAGAACTTCTGTGCAAATGCCAGTGCTGACTCACTCTGACAGGGGAAGGGACATGAACTCTCTGGAGAAGCAAAGAAAATGGCATTTCTCACAGAGAAACTGAAAACACAACAGAACTGATTCAGATTTCTTATTTAGGTGAGTTCCTTTCTCTTTAAATAGTATAAATAATGAGGTTTAAAAGATCATTTGTATATTAATGGCCAGATATAAATTATTCTTGCAGAATTCATCTTTATCCTGCACAGCTGATGAATACTCTTTCACAGAGGACAGTCTACTGTTTCCTGTGATCAGTTCAGATCAGCAAATTGTCGTTCAGAGTCAAACTCTGAAAGCTTTACTATGCCAATTTGACACTCACAGACAGGCAGGAGAGCTCCACACACAGTACTACTCAGCAGATGGGTGGAAGAAGCTGTCTTCTATATGACTCAGCTATTATCAAAGATGACTAGATTCTTCCAGGAGAAAAAGACAATTTAAAGCCAATACCACCTTGTACTATGAAAACACGTGGCCTAATCCTACTCTAGCAATTCCCTGTGCTGCAGCTTTGTCCTGTGACGTGAAGATGATGAACATATGAGAAAGCAGTCACCAGAGAGGCTTCCCATGTTTCAGCTAACCAGGAAAAAGACTGATACCTCAAAAGAGTTGCCTTTTTTTTTTTTTTTCCAGTGACTTCCCCTTTTCCTTTATAACTTTGAGTGAGAGTAGCCATGTGACAAACAGAAAGATGGGTAATCCTTCCCATGAGGAACCATAAAGAGAAACTTCTCTTGAAGTTACTGGTTTGAAAAGGAGGCAGGAAGGCAGGAGGGAGGGAGGGAAGGAAGGAGAGAAGAAGGAAAGAAATGAGAGGAAGGAAGGGAGGGAGGAGAAAGGAAGGATCAAACAAACAACCTTTTTGTCAAATATCTTTTAACAAACCTACACATGGAATAGTTTGATCAAAGCTGCAGTAACAGATCACAGTGCCAGCTGTTCAGAGTTACTCCTATCTGTAATGAATTGATCATCATGGAAAGCATGTTAGAAACAATTCTAGAATAACAGCTTTCCACATGGTCTTCAGCAGACTGTGCTACAAGAGTAGGTGACCAGAGTGGCTCAGGCTCTTCTTCCAATCCTGACTGACAGGACGCTGACGGCAGAAACCACAGAGAAATCTGACATCATTGTCACTCTTGGGAGCTTTTACAGTCTTGCACCAATATTTCTGACTTCTTTATTTGTTCTTTATTGTCTTTAAGTATGCCCAATGTGGGTTCCAGGTTTGAAGTGAGTGACAGACTGCAGTCAAACAAGGGCTGAATTCAAGGGACCAGACCCTGGAGAGGCATCACTCAAGTGGAAGCAAATTATACTAATGAAATCAATGAGGAGTCAGTCTCTGGCCCTGCAAGAAGCATGCCAACCTCTTCTTACCTGGCCCCTGTCCACAGATGTGTGTGTGGCCATCCTTTTCCCTCTCACATTTCGTTTACGTGGGTCATTTGGTTGTTATTTTGTCATTATTAGCATGTGCATAGTGAGGAGAAGGAACCCCTTTCAGCCTCACTTCAGATCCATAGGTTTCTGACACCGAGTAGGGACAGAGATTGCTGGAGGAAGTCTTTAAAGCCAATGGGGAAAATCAGCAGCAATTTTAACAGCTGCCTCCAGGGAATGCAGCCATATCTGAGTTTAACACAAGCTCAGATATTAACCTACTGTTTCAGGCCAGCTCATTCTTCTCTTATTTGTTGTCTGAAAACATCCGCAGTTTTCCTTTCAGAATTAACTTGCGTACTTTATGTAAGAAAAAGAACCCCAAACCAATCTCTTGCCCACAACTAGGTTGTAAGTGCTATTTGATGCTCTCCACATATAGACACAATCAGTCCACACCTTTCACATGCATTTATAGTACCTGCTAGACTGCCACTGAACGCCTGCTCTGCTCAGACAGGGGCTCCCACAATCCTACATGTTGGAAAAAAGCTCAGGGAGCTGTGGTGGTTTTTATGATATTACGCAGTTGTGACCACTGGATGGAAAACACTGAGCTGATGCAAATTCACTTTGACTTTTTGTAAATTTGTTTTAAAATGTCTAATGGGGTAACTTTGTAATGGAAGACTTTATACCAGATCAGCTTCTAACCTCGTCTGGCTCACTGTCAGCATCCTCCCACTGCAAGCATAAAGCTAATCTGAAAACATAAAGCTGCATAAACTTTGCATCATTCATCCTAGCTAATTTGACAGAAGTGTGATAGTGCAGCATCTCTTGATTCAGATCAAATTCATGTTACCAGCTGAAAAGCTGCATTATGAACAGCCCCTTATTAATGATAGCAGCATTTGTGAAAATGCACCTTTGCCATTCCATTCCCCAGTGTTGGCTCATATCCATTCCCTCAAAATCAAAAGCAAACTTTCTGCTGAAAAGAGAGAGAGAAACAAAAACAAATTAAATTTACAGCATGAAAATTTCCTATTTTTGTGCCATTTAGAGCACTGACTGATCTGGTAGGAAATTTCTCCAATAACAAGCAGCTTTCTGAGGGCAGTGCTAGTGGCTCTCATGCAGTCACTAGATTGCAGTGACTTCTCTATAAAAGGTCTTTTCGCTATCTCTAGCAGACACTTGGTTTTTCCTCTGCATTGCTTTCTCAGCACACCTGCATTTTTGCCTATTTTGCTATGTCTGTTACATCTGTGCTTCTAAAGGAAGCCTCCCCCTTTTCCATTTGCATGAAGAAGAGTCTTTCCAGACCGGTTTCTACTAGTAGGGTTTTCCTCAAAATTAAACTATTTGAATTTAGAAGGTTTAGCGGCATTTGTACATAAGTACTAGCAGGTGATCTGGCACAAACGCTCATTTTCCTGAAATGCACACTGTACTGTGTTTTGAATCAAGAAGTTCCAGTAACCTTTGTTCCTCCTCACTGTCTTCCCTGTCTTTTCACTTTTCACATTACATGTGCAATTGCTCAACATGCTCAGGTAACCGCTTGCTTTAAGGAAACTCCATAGTCCATAATTATTCGTGCCTTGGCCTTCTCTCTCTGGCATTACTGGTCATTCCCCATTGAACTCTCCAGTTTTTGTTGTTTAAATAACATAGCAAAGGTGGCAAAATTCCTCCAATAATGACTTTTGTCCTGCACACACTCTACTCTGGTCTCTGAGGGCTGTAGCAGTATGCTGTTTACATCTCCAGTCTTAAATGAGAACGTTTTAGAAGGCTGTATAGTGGGCTGCAGCTCAGAACAGGTTTCTCTAAGCTGGCTCTTTAAATCTTCTCCATCTCGCTCAATCAAGATTAGCACCAACACCTTGAAGGGTAACACAACCCAAACCAAAACTGTCAAATCCAGCTACCCTTTCACCCTTGGGCATCCCACTGAGAAACAGCTGTTTCCAAAGCTCCTCCTCAATATGCAAAACAAGTCAAGCTTATTCTTCCTTCTCTAGGAGATATCTGCAGGCACATCATTGCCTCCTGCTAGAGTTTCTCCTGGATCAAGGGTAAAGACACAGCTCCCATATAACACACCTGCCAGAACACAGGTGGAGTAGCTTTGTGAAGTGCAAGTCCTTGCACAGACAGTTTGAGCTGGGCTTTAGGACAGCACTGGACATGGTCATTTCCAGACCCCAGAGAAAATTCCTCTCTTTTGATTTTTTCCCATTTCCCAAGGCTCTCAGCTACAGCAGCCAGACCCCTCCAACCCTAAAGTCGAATAGGCCCTATCGTAATGTTATTTTTATTTCTTTATTTGAGTCATAAGTAGTATTAGAAAAAAAAAAAAAAAAGAGACAGGTATATAAATACAACAGTTGAGAATATACTAGTCTTTGTAAACATTCCCACAGCAATAAGAAAAATTATGTTACTGAGTCAGGTCTGCAAATGGAAAAGTTTTGCTATATTTCAGCAAGTCAATCAGGTGAAAACAGGATCTGGAGTCTTCAGCTTTAGAGGCTTTAACTTAGAAAAGCAGAAAAGATCATCCAGAAAAAAGAAAAAAAAAAAAAAAAAAAAAACTGATTCATATAAATGGGTGGGGAACATTTTCTACTGGAGGTGAGTCCTGTACCATTACCATAGCTTCCCATACTGATACATAGGAACAAAAAAAACATTACTGATCTTTTCAAAGTCCAAGCATATACATAAAGGTAGTGAAAAGGAAATGAAAAAATAATTAGATTTTTAACGAGTGCATCAATATAAGAGAGACCTGGCAGAGCCTAATCAAAAGAAGATGTGCTGGGAAACAGCTTGGTTACTGCAGCAGAACCAAAATATCCAATAACACGTTAAAACAAAATCTTACATCCACTAGCAAGACCAAAGCCAGATTCAGAGCAAGCAGGGGAAAAACAATAAAAAAATAATGTAAATAGTGGTGTATCACACTGAAGAGAGACAAAAAGGATTTCGAGGAGCTCCTTCAAAGGGTACAGATACACTCTCTTGCAGCTCTTGGTACTGCATACAGAACCTTTGCAACAGGAAAAGCATGTTTCTGATTGGTGACAACACACATTCCCCAAGCTCTCAGCTACAGAGAACATATCAGCTCTGTGAAAACTTATGCATGAGATCACAGAGGTAAAGAAGCATTTACTTGCCTGGTAGGCAGCAAACATACACGACAGTGAAGTCCTGGGTTCACTGAGGTCAGGAACAAAGCTCACATTGACTCAGGCAGCTGAGGATTCACCAGGACTTTTAAAATGCTTCTGTGCATCAGGTCAAATTCTTACCATTTCTCCACATTTCCTCTGATGCAGCTTGCCTGTAAACTACCACGACCTAAGAGTTTAAAGGTAGGAGAGAGCTCAGATAAGAAAGAACAGGATCTTTATACATGACTGTCTGCTAAATGTGTTACCAGTTAAAATTAAAAAAAGAGGTTAGCAATAGCAATAGAAATAACAATGCAACATGATAGTACAGCTAAAGTCAATAAATAGAGTCTGATAGTAAATATTATTAAAAACAACACAACAAAGTTATTCAACTTTTTGATAACCCAGCATGCAAGATATGTTCATCTTGCACAAATTGCTATTCAATTTTTAAGACATACAGAAAAGACTCTCTGGAACACTGCAGATGTTGGTATGCTGCTGACATCAGAAAAGCAATCTTAGAGTGGTGGGTATATCTTCTCCTACAACACCGTGTAGCTATTCAGCTACAGGAATTCAGTTTTATGGAATTCAGTCAGCTCTAGCAAGAAGAAATAGTAACACATTACACAAAGTTCTGATAAACTAACAAATCAAAATGCTGCTTCACTGCATCGCTCTAGCTGCCATCGGTCTAGTCACTGTATTCTTACTGTCACTGTATTTATGTCCTTACACAGAGAAATTATTGCTGAATGCCAGGGATTAGCCATGCTTGCTAATTCCACGACATCTTCACACTTCTAGTAAGCTCTCCAATGCAGAATTGTAAGCATAATTTAATCGAAGTTAACTTATCTTCCCAGCACCCTAATACAGCACACCAAGTTATTTTCCAGTTCAATCAGTGAGAAGCAGTGATTTACTCACATCATGAGGCACAGCTGCAAGTCCAGCTCTAACTCTGTCCTTTGTGTGTTCCACAAGACCATAACAAATGTTTTCGCTTACTATGATGTTCTTAGAAATGTTGGAAATGCCTAAAGGATATTTTTTTTGGCTCAGTTACCCCATCAGTTCATTCAAACACTTTGAGCTGTCTGCTTCTCCAAGAATGGCTGACCCATCCGTTGGAGGCGGACAAAATGGTGCCCTTCACCACCCTAAGAAATGCCAAATATCTCAGTATTTCTGATTGCTTGACATTATGGAAGTAAGACATTTTTGTCATAGAGAGCACTGTGACATCCCTCGTCAAAGATGTTATTCAAGCCATGGAGCTAAGGTGGCCAGATTCAACTGTCATTTACAACAGTGTAGAGCTAGAAATAACTAGTGAGAATTATCACCAGTGAAAATTTGCCATGCTTTCAGAAATTCCCCTTCTGAAGACACTGACAAAACAGGTCTGCATTTCTCTCAAATACACAGACTTCAGATACAAGCAATTACAGTCATGTCAGCAGTGTGAACTGTGATTTGTGCTTGCCAGAGATCAAAATTAGATCTAGTTCACTTCTAAGGAGAAATAAAAAGGAATTTAACAGTTAAACACAAGTGTCCAGTTCCACTCTCACAAAACATAGGCTTTACAAATCTCTGTTTATCAGTGAAAAGCATAAGCGCTGTGCATTTAGGGCGCTAACTGGAAGATTCACCAGTTTTTCTGGTTTGCTGTCATTTTACTGCCACTACATCAATAGTTATCTTAGCCTCAGATGTCAAGTCTTTCTGAGCCTCATGGTTAGTTTCCTGAAGATAACGAATCTTACTTATTTTTTGTGTGATTTTTGCAAACGCACTGGCATTCCAACCTACAATGTAACTACCTTCCGATACTGACACAGGGATCTCAGGTTTACCAAGTTTTGATGTTTACAGAAAATTGTGCCTTAGATAGTAAACTGATATTAGCTGCATATTTCTCCACAGCAATACAATAATCATCCCTCAAATAATCATCTCTCAAACTCCAGAGTGTTTTAAGACTCTGAGTCACGTAAAAACACATGGCTCAGCAAGAGCAGAGGTGATACTGGGAGCAGAGGAGATTACAGAGGGTATCTTTAGTGTGAGTTGATCCCAAAACTACAGGAAGTGCAGTAATTTCAGGGAAATGGCTGTTAACAATTGGCAAGACATAGGCTATCTGCAATTCTACTGCTGCAAGAACACCACCCCTTTGACCACAGCAGAAAGGATGGGTGTCTTAACTTTTTCCACAGGCCTGGAAGATTCCTCTAAATGATTTTACTGGGACAGCAGTACTAGAGTCATACCCTGCAGGGTCCAGGAGATGCAGAGAGCTGCACTGCAGTCAATCCCTCTCTGCAGAACCAAGCTAGCGGCTGCCAGATGTGCTCAGGTTGCAATGAAGAGGTGCAGGGAAAAAGCTGTGCAGACTGTGAAACTGTGAGCAATGGATCTGGGTCTCGATGGGCTGAGGACAGAGATCACTGGTGTGGCTTTGACTCTAATACCTGACACAGAGCTCACCTCACAGTCAAGCAGTGGCTGGGAGAGGGCAGACTCCGGTAATTCCTACAAAAAAGCTTCACTCTTACAAGCTAAGCAAAGAGTTGGTTTTCCTTCCTCTCAGCTTCTGGATAGAGCAAGCTAGAAATAAAAAAGAACACTATGAAATTTAAGTGTAACCTGATGCATTTTAGATTGACAAAAGTTCCAGGCAAGTCAATGGGACTGATACATCGAAACCTTAAATTTCGTTATGATTTTTTCATGCAAAAAGAGGTTAGATTTTTTCCCTCTTCAAGTTGTAAGGTAAAGGATATTCATTGATATTACTGTTGATTTAGGGGGAGCAGATTAAATCGGTATGGATCACAGGATGGAGAGATAACTGTGTTATCAGTATAATTAAGAGTTATACTGTAAAGGTAAAGATAACAGACATTCAGCATAAACCTCTCAGCTAAAAACTGGCCTTTGCAATTTGGGGTTTGGAATTGAGACATTTTCCTTCTAGAAAGAAAATAGAATAAATGGCATTTTGGTACTTTCACATCTTTTTTGCTCTCTACTTAGAAAAGTAACAGCCAGCATCTTAAAAAACTAATTTTACCAGCATTTAGCCTTGAATACATGCCAGTGGTAGTTGACACTTTAAAAGATGGAAAACTTTTTAAAAAAGGCAATAATGCATAAAGAGAAATGCATACAAAGAAAGAGGATCTTAAACAATACTAAAAATAAATGTAGCTTAAAAAGATCCCTTAAAAACAGCTGTTGACGTTAGAGATTTAATTAAAATGTAATTAGTTATACATTCTCCTTTGAAATGAACAAGCATATTACAGCTTTCATCTACAATGAATTCCTTTTTACATTCATACCTTGCTTTTGCCTGTAAAAAAGGCAAGGTTTTACAGGAAGTGCTATAAGGATAGGATAGTTCTACCTAAAATTTTACAATCAAAAAAAACATAAAATGATTTTTTTTTACATACTGATACAGCACCATATTCATTGTGCATGCAGTGTTTGTGAGATACTTCACAAGTGTTCCTAAATGCACAAAACAGTAGAAGAAAAGATAGAGACAAATGGATGAGGGATGGTACTCTCCATAAATTAGCACTTTAATGTCTGGAAAAGGATTCTGCAATAGGTCACTAAAAACTAAATCAGTTTGACTCCTCACATGTCATTTACCTGAAAGAGAAACGCACCATCGGCACTCACCACACATGGATTTGTACAGGCAACATGCAGCCAGTGGCTTTCCCTGGGGCTAACACTTAAAGGAAGAACATTGACCTGGTTTTCTATGGAAACTACACGGAGGTTTTCAGTTCCACCATGGAACTGCAGCCTCGATCATTGCCATCAAACTCCACATTAGACATTCATGCAGCATTAGACATCCCATAGCTGCCAAGGGCCACACAATGAGACATTGTCTGACCTAAAAGTCACATAATTAGGCTTATGGGAATGACACCAGTAAATGTGAATTAAGCATATCCTAATTTTGCACAGACCATTCCTTGCCTATTTGACTACCAGTCAGCTGGGGAAGAAGTGAAGTCTGCTATTAGCAACAGATAACTTCACTGCAAAGCCACAGACATGATAAAAGTGACTTTTTTTTACTTGAAAAATCAGAGTTGGAGAAAAAAGTGCAGCCTCATAACAGATACACACTCACAGACAACGAGGGGACCCTGCTTTTAATTACATTTTTATTTTTGCAGAGTGGGTGACCCTAGATGCTAGAAGCCAGCTCTTTAGTGAGATGTCTTGTTTTCCTATGGTGGCTCAGTCCAACATCCATTGTAATGCCTAATACCAAACACTTTTGAGGTAGCAATCAGCAGAATGAATATAGAACTTATGGCTGAGGAAGAAGTGTGAAATTCCTCTTATTAGCAGTGCTGCACATTTCTGCACACACTCTCCCTTCACAAGGCTGACTTTCTGCAGAGCCAAGGAAGGGCTTTCCAAGAACCATGTGACTGAGGACATTTTCTGCTGAAGTGGGTTTTTAATTCAAATTAGTCATAGAAAGTTACATTTTTGTGGCCTGAAAACATATTCATCTGCGTCAAACATAAAGCAGTTTCATAATTGCATGTGATTGAAATATATTTTTTAAAGAAATGACGTAAGGAAAATGAAATCAGAGTGTCTGTGGGGCTTTAAACCTCCCTCTTGCACTTATGCAACAATCACAAAGAATTCCATACAAATATCTTGTAACTAACATTTTCAACAACAAAAAGCATCATTTAGAAATGAGCGTGATTGGTCTCTGGAAGGCAACACAGGCACCAATGGAATTCACCTGTGTAACAGTCAGAAAGGTCAGCATGGTGGAAGGGCAATACAGGAACGTAGTAGCAAAATGCAAATGGAATGGTGTTACAAAGGAAAAGTGCTCACCTGTCTTTGAAGATCTAGGCTCACAGGGAAAACTCCACAAGGGAGAGATCTCCAATGAGAGATCCTTCCCCAGGAGCAATCAGCCCTTCAGTGAGGTCCAAGAGAGGTGCAGCCAGGCTGCACCCCTTCCAGTCACATGGCTGAATTGCCTTCACCTGTGCTCCCAGGGCTGATCAGGTCCTTTCCCCAGTTGCTCAATCACCTTCAGTTCAGGCTGTGACTCAACAGTTTCCATACAACCTGATTGTCAACTGCAATTTCAACGTTAGGAAAAAGTGAGTATGGATTCCATATTCTTTAATTAAAACAAGGCTCATACAAATTCTGCCGTTTCCAGCTATTTTTGCCATTTTAAAATATATTGCCTAAGACCTGCACAGTTGTAGCCATATCATTATGCAAACAGCATCACAGGCAGAGAATAGATCTTATTAGCCATATAAATTAGGAACAATTTCACAACATCAATCCCCTTCCAGTTCTTTATGAAGAAATCATTCCTCTTTTTCTCCTCCATGAAGGAAAAGATCTATTCAGTAAGACCCACTCACATACGCAGAGATTACTAGATCAGTGCTGTATGCTTTTGTACAATGCTATTTTCATGTCCATTTTTTTTTTTTTTAAAGGCATTCAATTTTCAAGTATTAGTGATGTCATACCAATGAGACCAGAAAATTTCTATTCAAGTTGCTTTGCCATAGCTACAACAAAGACTATCAGGCCTCTATGTGTGGCACTGGAATCACATTTTTTCCCTTTGTTCAACCCCCCACACCTGTAAAAGCCATGCAAAAGATAACACTTCCTTACACTTAATTGTCCCATTAATGTATTAAAAACAGAAAACTGAAAACAAACAAACCACAGCTTTCAAACATAATCCAGTTCTGTATTTGTTTGTTCTAGACCTATATGATTACCACATGCTAGCTACTGTTAACTGATTAATTAGGAACTATCAGTAATAATATTTTGTACTTAGATCAGGATTTCCACCTCAGGATATTTCAATAATGTCAATTAATTAATTTTCACAATGCTGCCTTTAAGTAGGTGTCATTAGTTCCTTTGCAGATGAAAATACTGAAGCATATAAAAGGTGAAATTAATTAGCTGATACAACGACTCTGCAGCAGAACTAAAGATCCTGAAAAACACTTCTCCTTTTCTGACTCTAAAAGTGGCATGATTTACTTACCCTTTACAGCTAAGCAGTGGAAATGATTTCCAAATGTGTAACGGAAACTTTTGTGACTCTATCAAAAACACTATTTCTAGGTCATGATCTCGGTGATATTTTCTTTTGATTAAAATAACTTCTACTTTTTAGTACAACCATTCAAATATGAAGAACATCAAAACCAAATAAAATCTTCCTCTAGATCTATAACAAACTGGAGCATTGCTACTGCTTTATCAGGTTTAAATTAAGGCTCTTTTGCAGAGTGTGGAAGTGAATAAAACATAAAGACAAAGGACAAAACAAGAGAAGGCAGACTATTCAGCCATTCACGACAATCAAATTTACAAGGCAATCGCCATTCATGCTAATGAAAAATGGGCCAGCAAATTCTACCTCATATGAAAGGCAGAAGAGCCCTTATACATGAGAGAGAGGAAAAAGCACTTAGTACATTTTACCTCTGTCACAAGTGGAATATCAAAAACCTCTTCTTGCCCTCTATTTACAACTGACAAGGCCGCTTCTTAGTGCTATCTTTTATAAAAGTCTGTAAATTTCTGGAGACAGCAAATCAATCACGTTTGTACTGATGAAGCTATATGGTGCATTTAGTATTTAATTGGCTGATTTTTTTTCACCAATAATCTACGTAATAGTGGAGGGCGATAACTGACTATAAAAGAAACAGAAATGATTTCCCTGACAAAACAAGCAAACAAAAACACACACCAAAAACACACATCAATAATAGGGAGACAAATTAACCGTGCACCTTTGATAAGATTCTGTCCATATAGAAGCCTTTTTTGCCAAAGTTCCATTTATGGGGAGATCAAATTCTGATCAAGTGGCACTTCCAGTGGTTCCACAGAGACCAAAACTCTCTGTTCCGTTCTCTGGAATGCAGTCCAGAATGGATGGAAACAACTTCTGGTGCCACGGCTCCACCTGATGCTGCAGAAGGCCACAAATGTGATGTGATTTGGTGTTTGCCAAAACTACACAGATCTTTAAAGATCAGTGCTACATTGTACTCACAATATTGTACATGTATCTGTCTTTAAATCTATGTCATAGAATTGCGCCTGAAACACATGTACATAATAATGTAATAAAACTACAATAAAACTTTTTCCAGTTTTTTTTTTTCCAGTGAGTTTCCATTAACATTAACATACTGAAAAAGGAAAAACATCTTACTCCATATTTTTCTAGTGGATTTTAAGCTTCCATCAATGTACATAGGCATATACTGAACGCATGGTCATATATATGTATGTATACATATGTAAACATTTAGAAGAAAGAAAGGGAACAGTAGCTATGAGTGCCTTCTCACATTGCTTACCATTGGATAGAGTGCTAATCTACCTGCAAACCCAGCCCCTTTGACATTTGCCAGGTAGACAATTAGAACAAGTTAAATCAGAAATGCAAATGCTTATACAGCCTAAAACACCCTTTAACCACATTGAATTTGAAATACTCTTTGTTCTTTAATTAAATTATCTCTGCTAGAAAGACAAAGAGTACAGGAAACACAAATAAGCAGAGGCAGGGTGAATAATTGCTTTCTGCTATTTCTAGATTGATTAAATGCAATACGCACCAGCATCCTCTCCAATGGCAGAATTCCCATTCCTTACACTGACAGCAAAGCTGTCATTTCAATTTCCAGAATGGCAAGGCAAGGAAAATGGAGGAAAGAAAAAAAAAAAAAAAAAAAGAGGAGTAAGGAGGGTGGGAGAGAGCAGTAAGAAACATCAAACAAAAAGCAATCTAATTAAAAGTACCTGACTGAACTAGATTCTTATTGCTAACTTTAAAGTTTGCTTCTAAGTGTTATTTTCACTGATTTGCCAATATATATATATATATCTAAAGAGTACACATAGATCAAATTGATCATTATAATTTATTTGGCAACAAAGTAATATATTAGAAAGACCTTTCTCCTAGTAAATGGCTCCAGCTTTGATGTCTGATTGTTATGCAAATTCTGTGGAGTACCAGATACGGACAGAGACATAATTAGGCTCAGAGTTTTGTATATAATAATTCTCACAACTGAAAACATATCCTTTTTTACGATAATGATGTGTTTGTGCACTGGAAACCAAACCTGTACATTTGTGAGGACAGGAGAGCAGTGGGTGCAGCCTGCACCCCCACATCCCCCCACAGCTGCCCGGAGCCTGGGGGAATGAAGCCCCAAGCCCAGCTTTCATCACCAACGCACAAACTCTTGGAAAACAAAGTGATCTTTGTTCTGGAAGACAAACATTGACCGTATACATATATGTATTTCACAGCACTCAATTAGAAACTGAACTTTGCCCCTTTCTCAGGCTTTGAAATCCTCCTGCGCCAAACACGGGCCTGCACTCTCCGGTTGTGTGGGCACCCCTCACACACACCATATGGCCCCAGACCCTCAGATGAATTCCACACTGATTTATGGCCCCTGCAATCTGAGGCACTGACCTGCAGAATAAATCTGGCCTGGGATGTGCACTGAGGGGCAGCACACGTGTGTAGCCTGTGTATTCCTCCCATGCTGGCTCTGCTGAGGGGCACCGGTCACCATTGGCAAAAGGCAATGGATTTTACACACTGTGTTGCGTGGAAGCAACAAGAAGATAAAAGCAACGGACACAACACATCAGAAAGACCCTCAGAAGTGAGCCCTGCCCAAGGCTGATGGTGGAGGAAAGGTGGGCACTGTTCTGCCTGGCACGCCCTGTTGAGGGCAAGGCACGAGATGCTGACTGGCTCATCAGACACCGAAGCACGAGCAATACAGACCAGTTCCTTTGCAGGTGAAACAGCTGCTGACAAGGAATGGGCACTGGCAGTTGTTGTAAGGCACCACAGGAGTCCCAGCAGGCCGTCTTCCCTCCTAGAACAACACACACAAAGAACAGGAGCAGCGCGGCCCAGCGGTGCCAGGAGGCTGAAAGGAGAGCTGGGGGCATGGGCGGAGAGGTCACTGGCTCCGTTTTAGCCACAGTTTAGTGATGAAAATAACAAGTCCTGCAGGATGAGTACAGGCAGCGAGGCTGGTGGCAGTTAATGAAGCAGGGAGCTAACATCAGCCATGCTGAACAAGGCTGCATTGCTCAGATCAGGGCCTTGCTGCCCACCCCACAGGGGCTGCTCCTTAGGGGCACTGCTGCTGCCTATAATCCTCTCAACCACTGCCATTAATGAATGCCACTGAGTCACCCAGAATTGTACATTTGGGAGAACAAAAAGAAGAATTTAGCTTTCACTCTTTGTTCACCTTTTTTACCTTCTGTGTCACTGATCCTGGGAGATTAAGCAAAGTGACCAAATTCACTTTTTTATTTATAACCGTTTTAACAACCTTTCCCAGATACCAGCACAAGATGCTTACATTGAAACAAGAAGCGGATTGACACATGTTGAGCACGTTTCCTAAATGTTCATCATTAAGAATATACACATTTGGACTTAAACTTCCTGACCCCTTTAAAGTAAGAGATTTCGTCAAGGTCTTTCAATAGCTACGCCACTTCTGCATTTAAGCACATCATCTGTGCCACTCTCTGGACTCCATTCTACAGCATTGTATTTTTTGTTCACCATTCAAATGACAAGCTTCCCAAGACAAACGCAACACTTCAGTGAGGAATTTTAACTCTGTAACTCAGACGATGCCACAATCACAGCTAAATGGAAGAAGCAAAAATCAAATCAAATCAAACAAAGAGATCCCATCATCCCCTGCCGCATCCTTCCTCCTCCCCTTCCCACCCAACAAGCACTCTGGATTCCATAAAAGAGATCAGAGCGGAGCAGCTCTGGCATACGCTGCTAAGCACGAAGTAAAACATACGAGATATGTTACACAGTTTGGGTTTGGTTTGTTGTTTTCGCTCGCCCGCTGCAAAGTGCACCAGCACGTTCAAAAACAAACGTTTAAAATGATCTGCAGCTACCTTTCTGAAATCTGCTCTAACATGCTTTACCCAGCAAGTTCACTTACGCACGTTGACTACATTCAGCACCAAAATACTGCAGTGTTTGCCTGGTGGGTTTGTTGACACCTTAGTCAGAAAGCTTCTGTACTTCCTTTGCCCCTATACGAGTGTGGGCATCATCAAAAGCAAACAAACTTTACACAGCAATAAATTTTTTATTCAAATAAGCTTGTCAGCACCAATTATCTGAACCACAGCTGCCAAATACCAAGAAGCAATTTCAAGAACTCAGGGAAGACACAAAAGCCCTTGTTCTGCTCTAGGAAATACTCAGAATGGGATGAGATTCTGAAACCCTGTGGAAGGATGGAGCAGGACCGGCTGCATTCACAGCAGGACTGGCTCTATCAGCACATTACAACAAAGGACACACCCCTGTTCTGTGCTTTTAGATCACAAACCCAAGAAGCTGCAAGCTCTTCTTTCTTACATATACTCTATTTGCTAAATGTAGCAACACATATGAAACCAAGTATTTTTCACAACCAAGATTCTTAAGAAACAGTATTTTAACACATGGAATAACCTCAGGGATGTGCCATATATATATATATGTATGTACAAATGAAATTATATCATTTTTTTTCCCTTAAAAACATGTATTACAGTATTATCACAGGGAGGACCACCATGGAAGCCTTCACAAGCTGAAGAGTTCCAGCAACACGAACACAACACAGTTCACACTCAGAACACGTCTCAATGATACAAGTGGGGAACAAAAATTCCAGAAGAAACTCTCAGCGCATCAAATCAAATCACCACACAGCGTACATTTTTTTTCTGTAATATTTTATTTATATAGAAATACTTAAAAAAACATGAAGTAGCACCATTACTTAAGTTTTACTTTTATTATGTAGAACTTTAAATGTCAGAAAAATAAAACTCTTGATACAATTTCAAATCTTGTCTCAGCAAATATAATATTAGTATTTGACCATGAGGTTAAAGGCCCTTTATCATAAAATAAAATATACTTTGTTTTTAAACTTTGCTCAGTAAAGTACATTTAAGCTCAAGTAACGTCACCTACATATACATAAACAAGTGGTAAACAAATGTATTAAAATAGAAATACTAAAACTATAGTGGTGCAACAGAATTTTTGTAATTTCCACTGAATTCTATTTATACAAATGTTAGAAAGCTTCAACAGTTCCTTTTGACATATGTTTATACATTTCCATTTTTGTAATAATATAGAATAAAATATGCTTTATATCACTGAATAGAAAATATGCTGGGTGAAGCAGATTTAAAAGATTTTTTCTGAACCTATAAAATCTCCATCCCAACAGAATACTGTTCAAAGCATTACACATTTTATGGTTTGTAATTCCGTTCACAATTGTGTGATATTAAAATAATACAGTGTTCTTTGCCATAAGGCCATACTAAAATAAAAAAGATTTAACCCAGCTACAAAAAAGTTCACTGAACTTAAATTAAAATACTTGTAAACATCTTTGCAATATGAAATATAATTTTTCAAGTCAAAAAAGAATAAAATACTTCAATCTGTATTAATGCAATTTATCTTTAAAACCTTTAAACGTTTTAATATATATAAGAGATATGTTACAGTTTGTTTCTTTTTTTTTTTCCTTTTTTTGTTTTTTAAACTTTGATAAAGCTGCAGTATCATGGTTTTCACAGGAACTTCTTGCCCTTTCAAGAACATTCAGAAAAGTATCCACTCATAGATTTAATTATTTTGTAATACGCATCCTAGAAACTACCAGCACGTTTTACTAAGAGTCCACACACCATTGTCATCATCATAAGCATCTCCTACTTTCATTTTTTTTTTTTCAACAGTTTTTGTTCTTTTTTTTTTAAAAAAAGGGAAGATTTGGAAGCTTCGTATTAAAGTACAGTGTAAAAACTAGCCTAGCACTAGAATGGAGTCGCCCGTTATTATGTATAGCATGCACCGCACAGCACCCAGCCGGCCGCCGGGCTCAGGAGAAGATGCGGATGGCCTGGGTGACGGCGCTGTGGCACACGGGGCACTGCGGCTCCGTCTTCTCGCAGATGCGGTTGGCGCACTCCATGCAGAAGAGGTTGTGGCCGCAGGGCACCAGCGCCGCGATCACCTCGCTCTCGAAGCACACCGAGCAGTCGCGGCTGCCCTTCCGCCGCACGCCCGACGACGAGCAGGACGAGCTGGACGACGAGCTGGACGAGGAAGAGGAGGAAGCTGATGAATCGGAGGGCAGACTTGGCAGATGGCCGCCCAGCCCGTTGGCGTACAGCGGGTAGGAGGCGGCCAGCAGCCGCCCGCCCGGGTCGCTGCGCACCCGGCGTGCCAGCGGGTGCTCGGGCCCCGCCGCCGCCGCGCTGCCGTGCAGGGGCGGGGAGAGCCGTGCCGGGGGCGGAGCGCTGCCGCCCCGCCTCGGGCCGCTCACCAGCAGCGCCAGGTTGGCATTGGCGGGCGCAGCGCCCGGGAAGGCGGCGGCGGCAGGCGAGGGTGCGGGCGAGGGCGGTGCGGCTGCAGGGCCGCGCTCGAACTGCGGCCAGAGGAGGGCAGCCCCGGGCGGCGGGGCGGGTGCCAGGTCGAAGCCAGGTGGCGAGTCGAAGGGCAGCTCGGAGCAGCAGTCTGGGGAGGAGAGCACGTCCCCACCGCCTCCGCCGTAGACGTAGCCGTTGGCACTGTTGTTGTTGTTGTTGCCGTTGTGGGTGAAGCTGAGTGCCGGGCTGGGGGGGCTGTAGTCGGCCAGGCGGGCCCCGCCGCCCCCCGTGCCACCCCCGAAGTAGGAGTCGGTGGACGCGCTGCCCAGCGAGCTGGAGCTGTCGTTGCGGTAGTTGCAGAAGGGTTTGCGGCCCGGGGTAGGTGTGATGCTGGGCGGCGTGGGCTTGCTCCACAGGCTGCCCGTGCCATTCAGCTCAAAGCCAACATCCGTGCCGTTGGCGTGGAAGTCATTCTCGTCCGTCAGCTCGATGATGCCGCCGGTTCGCATGGCGATGTGCGCCTCAATCTCCTCCCGTGCCCGGTCCACGTTCTCGGGCATGCCCGTCACCTCGAAGACCGGCTCCTTATCCCGGCTGGGCGTCACAATGTAGGTGTGCGTCTGCTGCTGGATGCGCTTAATCGTGGCCCCTTTGGGCCCCACGACCAAGCCCACCACACGATAAGGCACCCGCACCTGGATGGTGGTTTGGCCAGGCAGGTTGGGGGGGCCGGGGACGGTGCCATTCAAGGCCGTGTTCTTGTTCCTCGAAGCTCGGATCATGGAGAAGTGCTCGGCCGCCGAGATGATCTCCCTGCGGGCCATGGCCACATCTTCCTTTCTGCCCGTCACAACAAAGAGCGGCTCCTCCCCGCGCACCGGGGTCTTGATGTAGGTGTTGGTCTTCGCCCGCAGAGCTTTGATTTTACAACCTGGGAACGAGATGCGGGAGACGGAAGGCGAAGGGGAGGGGAAGGAAAAAGCGCGGGGGAGAACCGGTTACAACCCATTCTTTGGGTGCAGCTGGGGAAAGGGGAGGGGGGCGAACACACCCACCCGCAGCGCGCTGCCCCTGCCCGGGGCGATGCTGGCACAGCGTTCGGGAGCGATGTGCAACGCGACGGCAGCCAGAGCCCTGGCAAGCGCCCAGCGGCACCGCGGGCGGCAGCGGCACAGCTGCGGGCACTGCCCGGGAGCTGCCAGCGCGCAGCCCCGAGAGCGGCGGCAACAAAGGGCAGCGTGCAGGGAGGCGGCACGGCCGGAAAGATGAAATGCAGTGCGATGCAATGCGATGCGATGCAATGCGAGCAGCCCGCACAAAGCCGCTGCTCAGCCCGCGTTCCTGCTAAGCGCTTTCCTTTCGGAAAAATAAAATCGGTTCTGAGGAAGGTGAAGAGCAGCGGCCGCACCGAGCGAGCCACGCTCCCCTATGCGGATGCTTTATTGCAATCCCATTGTTCCACTTCCCCGCTCCGTTCCTCTTCCTTAAAAATAACCCCCGGTTTCCTACTTCGGGGGACGAAACCCGCGCCGGGGCTCCCTTTTGTCCTCGTTCCCTTTAGCAAACCCAGCTCGTGCAGCCAGATTTCGCGTTCTGCCCCCATCTATCCTCTCCCGGCGCATCCCGGCTCCCGGCCGCGCTCTTTGTCCGCCGCTCACCCACCTTGCCTGCCCACGATCTCCGCGACGTGCTCCGAGCTGGGCACCGGCACGCACTCCGTCATGTTCACGCTCTTTTTCCGAGGCTCGCTGTCGTAAATGGAGCCCGCCTCGTCGTTGTCCAGCCCCAGCAGGGAGAGCTGGTCCAGGGCGATCTGCAGGGCTCGCTGGTCATCCAGGGTCTCTCCCCCTCCGCCTCCTCCTCCTCCGCCGCCGCCGCCGCTGCCGTTCCGCTCCATGTCGGCGAAGAGCGAGCTGGGCATGGTCCGCGCCGCGCTGCAGCCGCCGCCTGCGCCGGGCTGGGGCGCGGGGCTCCGACACAAAGGCAGCCCGAGGCCAGCGGGAGCGCGGGGCGGGGGGCGGGCGGCTGCCGCAGCCGGCGGGCGGTCGCCTTTCGCTGGGATATTTTGTATCTTTCTTTTTTTTGTTGTTGTTTTTCCTCCTCGCTCCGTGCAATCCGGTTTATAAGATGGTTTCGGGACCCCCCCCACCGCACGGCTCCCCCCTCGAGGCTTTTTCTTTTTTTTTTTCTTTTTTTTTTTCCCCTTTTTCCTTTTTTTTTTTTTTTTTTTTTGGCTGGGGGTGGGGTGGGGGGGCGGGCAGCGGATAGCGAGAGGAGCTCCGATCGCTTCCCCCCCTCGAGTTCCTCGCCGGCCACAATGCCAGGCGATGGCAGCGTTTCTTTAAGGAGCCCCTCCCAGGCTCCACTCCACTCACTCAGCGTTTTTTCCTCCTCTCCCCTCCTCTGTCTGAGGCACCGCCGCAGCCAGACGGCCCGGGAGAGGCGGAGGCAGCGGGCGGAGGGCGGGGGCGCGCCGGGCGCCGGCCGCTGTCAGCCCCGCGCCGCCGCCGCCGCCGTCGCCGCGCGCTCCCATTGGCCGCGGGCTGCGGGGGGGAGGGAGCGAGGGGAGGGGCGGCGCCGGGCCCGCGCCGCTCTTTGTTGTCGCGCGGAACAATGCCGGGCCGCAGCCCGCCCCGCAGCAGCCAGGCCTGCCTCGGCAGCGCGCTGATCGGGGCCGGTTTATTCCGTCCTCCCCTTTTTTTTTTTTTTTTTTTCTTCCTCCCCCCGCTTTTTTTCGTCCGAGGGGGGTGTGTCGACTCGCAGCTCTTTGTCTCCCCGTTAAGGAACGATGCCCGAACGGCCGCCCGGGAAGGAGGCAGCGCCCCGGCCACACCGCCGCCACAGCGCGGCCGCACTGCGCCTGCGCGCCCCTCCCCCCCGCCATGCGCACTGCGGGCCCGGCGCCCTCGGCGGAGCGGGGTGCCGCGTGCCCCTTTGTGCGGTTCCCCTGAGGGAACCGAGGCGCCGCCGTGAGGGCGCGGGGCGTCCTCTGAGGGCTCTGCGGGAGCCGCGCATTTCCCTCGGGCGCGGGCGGACGAAGGCGCCGTGCCGGGGGGCGTGGCGGCCTCGAGCCCCGCTTCACCGCTCCGTCGGGCTTTGCTGCGGGGCGGCGGTACGGCGGTGTGCCCGCCGACCTCCTCGCCGGCCGAATTGTGGAGGTGGCCCGGTGGCGCTGCTCGGTGCTGCGCCGGTGGCAAACGCTGCGCCCGGCCCCGCGGCTTCCAAAGAGAGAGGGCGGAGAAGAACGCACCGCGCCGAGCTGCTCCAGCGCAATGTCACCAGCGCCTCGGAGCCGCCAGACAACAAAGCACCCGCCGGGCCTTGCACACCCACACCTCCTCCCTGCTCCCGCTGCCCCCACCCCGGGCGGGCAGAGCAGCTCTTAATGCAGGTTCCCTGACAACAAAACCTTCCCTGCTGGAGGGACGTTGCGGCCACCGACTTCATAAAAACACCGCCCTCACGTGTTGGGTTCCAGGTTTTCTCCAATACCTACCGCTAAAGTGCCCGTGTTCTCTGCGCCCTTGCCAACTATCGTGGGCAGAAGTCTATCTGCAGAGAGAACCAAACACCAAGTAACTATTTTATTGTATCCAGGTGGATGGGGACAGGAGTTTATGAGTCTCCCCAGAGCTGTCGGGCAGCTGCCCCACAAACATCTAACGAGATGCAGGTACTCGTTTACATGCAGTGTTTATTGCCAATGACTGCTACTTCCTCAGGATGTTTGCATGCTTTGTAACAAAGCCCCAGCAGATTGTTTTCCATGCAGGGCATTTACTCTAGGGGTGTCCTTTCCCAAGTGCTGAGGTCGTCCCCTCTGCTGAGGAAATTCTGTAGTTTCATATTTTAAAGATTTCCTACTTTGCACATTTACACTTCCAGCAGCGATGGTGTCTGTGTGGGAGAATGATCTATTACTTACAAAGGCTCAAGGAGCCTGAAACGTTACTATTCTGAGCACTGAACATCTTTTTAAAACAAAAACCAGATGGACATAACCTTCAACGGCAATAGAGATAATGCTCCTTATTGTTAAATAAAAATGATAACTCTGCTTCTCTGGAGTCCTTTTAACTCCAGGAACCCAGAATCTGACAGAAGATATCTGTACCCATTTAGCAGACGGAGCAGGACAGGACAGAAGTGAGGAGACTGTACCCTTGAGGCAATATAAAAGATTGCTCTTGTTGACGTCTAAGACACCAAAATGAAAGATAGGAGCAGAGCAGTTGGGACGTACTTGGATTTTACCCGTTCCTTGTTTTGTTTCGTTCTCCTTTCTTCTCCCCCGCTTCCCCTCACATCTAAACCTGTGACTGGGTTTCTATCCCAGTTCCCCACACAGACCATCCACATTCTGACTGATGAGCAAAAGGAAAACAAGTTACCCTCACATTTATGTACCTCTCCAAAGAAAATGTTATTCTCAAGCAAGATCCAAACAGATCTAGCTTTATATTTTAATGTTAAGCTGGAAGCACTAATTAAAAATATCTGAAACTAAATTTAGCCCCTTCTATAGAAGAAGCTTTCTGAGAAGGAAGAAGCAGACCAGCAGACTAAGAGTGCACTCGTAGGTGTTTTAAGCTTCCTAGGAACCCTGTGAAATTGTCCAACATCTTGAGGGCTATTGCTTTTCTTCCTAACCGTTTTTGAAAACATTTGAGAGCAAACTACATGGAATAAGAACAATAGCACAGTTAGGCTGCTGTACATTAAAACACTCATAAAGCAAGTGCATGGTGCCCTGGGAACACAGTCTATGCACTAGCATGCTCAGGTGGCAACAAGCAATGCACACAAGACTCACGTGAATGTACTTACTCCATAGAAGTAATTCTTCAGAATCCAAATTAATCAGATCAGATCCAAATTAAAGAGTATCTGTCTATAATCCTTTTCATCCCATACAACCTTGAACAATATGCAGAATTATAGTAAAGTCCATCTCTGGGGGAGAAACCAACCAGCTACCAATTAACAGCAAGTTAACAAAAGCAGGAAGGGAGGATATATTACAGGCAAATACAGGACTTATTGCAGGAGGAGTGCAACTCTCAGTCCTTTAAGTTTCTCTCTTTTATCATTTCCCATTTGTGACAGAGGTAATAAAACTTCCTTCCTCCAACCTTTATTTAATTAAAGTGTAAGGTCTTTGGGGCAGTGAGCTTACTGTATGTATACACAGCTCTGAGCGTGAAGAGGTCATGAATTAATCCCAGGCCTTTAGATACTACTCGAAATACAAAGCACTAACAATAATAATAGGATATAATTTTCATTTAGAATAAACGGGATCTGCATTTTTGATGCATCTTCACAAAGAATAAATCGCATGCATCTCAGGAATGACTAAATCAAGAGACGAGGAAATCTCTTCATACCAGAGATTTGCCGCTCTACTCTATCCCAGGTCCCCACCCCAAAGGACACTACTGCATACTGTTACACCACTTACTGGGAAGTCCTTATTTACCATAATCTTGCAAAATAATGCCCCAAATCCCACAGGCCAGATTATCAATCAGATTAGGAGTACAGTTGGTTTTTTTTCCCCCCGAAGACAGTGCACAATTACTGTGATAACACACCCAAATTAAACTCTTGCCTCTGCAACAAGCAGCAATTAGCAATCTGCAGACAACTGACAAGTTCCTTCGTTTCCTGTAATACTTAACAATACAGAAGCCAGATTTCCTATTGAATCCCATATTAACCTACATTCAATAGCCATGAAATCTCAGAGCGCCGTGTCAGAATTTGTCATCTTTGATGATGCTAGCTCAGCCCCTTCACACTTCTAGACGAGATGTTTACAAACAATTCATCCGGAATCTGAATTGCAGCTGAAAATGTCTATTATTTTCTACTACTTGTTCCATCCGTTTTGGTGTTTCATGCTAAGGGATGAGCAGAACTCTCCAAACACTGTGGCTGCGTTAACAAACTACAAGAAATAAAAAGGAGGTGGAATAGAGAGCAACTTTGTGATACATCTGGGAGTTGGAAGCAGCTCAGGGGTGGGGAAGATGCAAAGTGCCCTTTTCCCCTGTGAGTGTCACGTCAAGAAATGCAAACAGGGAGATGGTGCTGATGGTTTTCTCTATAGGCACTCTCATCCCTATAACTCTACACCTCTACTACAAAACTAATCTGCCTTTTTTTTTTTTTTTTTTTTTTTTAAATAAAGCAAAGATCTTCTGAGACAACTCATGAAAAGAATTTTGCCCAATCCAGAAAGTCTCAGACCTTTAAAGGTCACAATCGGTCTCAGAAAAACATTGATACTGTAAAGTTCTGCTAGTTGCTAGTGGCTTTACTAAAATGTTTCTTTCCGGTATATTAAAACGAAAAAGATTTTTGTAATAGTCATCACGTGCTCTGCTTTCTTCACATGCATTTGCTATGCATTTGACAGCAGTGATCAGAGCGTGGCTGTGTGCAGGGGATAAACTGCCTTATAAGAATGCAGTCTTGTTTAACACGACTGATGGAAGGCAATTCACAACGCCTACAGATGCCTTTATAATAAATCAGAAGTAACCATCCTAGAACAGCTGCCCATTTTAAAGCTCTCTACTCGGTGTCTAAGTGGCCTCCTTCACTTAGTGCTCCATTCTGCCTCTCTGTTAAGAACAAAGGTTATCGCACTGCGTAGCCAGTTAAACGGTGTTCAGCAATAGTGCCGACCAGAGTTCAAATCTGAAAATCCATCCTGCCTTCCCCCTGCTCTCACATGATGCAGCAGGGCCGGCCTCCCGGCTGCTCTGTGCGCAGCTCTCAGTGCAGCACTGCGCTGAGCGGGATTGGAGCTCTTTGTTACCAGGGCCCTTGGGCTGGCGCTCAGTGGGTGATGCAGTGCTGGCATCTCATATCTATAACATACCCGTCACAGTGCTGGGTCCGGGCTATTAAGCAATAGATAGATTAAAAAAAGGATTTACATCTGTATGTTTAGACTGAGCTAGATGATGCATAGATCTGAGATAGCTCATAACCGAGGGTTTTTTCAATCAGTTTTAATCTAGGAAATAGTAAATTATATTTTAATTTACTTTCAATCTCTGAAATAGTTAATTAAAATTACAGTCATAAAACACGTAGCCTTTGCTTCCCCTCCCCCCAGTCTTAGTGCTGTTATCAGAAGGATAACACAATTGTCCTTTAATGCTAATTGTTTATAAACTCCCTTGTAAGAGACCATAAATATGCAAAATGTCTCGTCAAACTCTAGGCAGAAATGCAGTACTCATAATAAATGAGTGAATATTATGGCCCTGACCATAATTCCAGTGCTCTCCAGTAAAAGGAGATCTAATTCTTGTCACAGAATTGCTTGTAGGTGAAAGTTCAGCATATAAATACACACGGGCTAGGATTAGATTTTAATTGATAAGTATTAATCATTATTCATTTCTGTCTCTGCATGAAGCACGGTGTTTAAACATCTAGACAATACCCTGTATAATGGATAACCTTGAGAGAGAACCTTTTGCATCTGCTTCTGCTCAAGAAAAAAAGCCCACATCAGCCTTTGTTGTAGCGAGATACCCTGACATCCAAATGGAATTGCTTCTATGGGAAAACTGACCATCTCCAGCACAATCCTGCCTAACATGAGTCTGGTGCTAAACTAGACATGGGCCCAAATAAAAAATCTTTATCTGCATACACCTGTCTGTAGAACTGTTTGAAACCAGATCTGAGAATGCTGTGGTTGTGGCGCATCTCTGCTCTAAACAAACAGATTTCTCATGCGATGCTCTCACTGCAACCACAAAGCATTAGCACTCATAAGAGCATCATTGAAAATACTCAGGCTGTTCATTGAGGACAAAACCATTAATGATTAATACTACGATAGGAGAAAATGTGGCAGTATTTCTTGGCAGCTGCAATGTGGCAATGCCTCTCCTACATGGAAAAGACTTACAAATACTTTTAGCTCTTCATGCATCAAATGGTTCTTATTCGCTCTGTGGGAAAAAATCAAACAAATTCCTCAGATTAAAAGAAAGTGAAGGCGATTTTCACATCTAAGACTGGACATGTACAATACATCTCTCTCTGACTGACCCAGCAGATGCAGAGATACATTTAAGTATCACAGACATTACTGTCCCAGCAGATGCTGCAAAGTTGTCACTGATACAGACACTCACTGTTCCCACAGATCTGTATTTCGGGAGGGAACTTTCGTACCACAGACACTACTGTCCCTACAGAACCACATCTGCTGGCAGAGCCATTGTTTCACATACCCTTCTGCCTCCATCAGATGCGAGACACTGCCAGGACGACAGGCGTTTCTGTCACAGCCAATCTCCAGTCACAAGGCATGGAACTGCAGCTTGCACTGCTGTTATTACTGAGCTCTGAGTACAGAGTTTACTGATGGAGGAACAACATAATGCCATGAAAATATACTGCTGGATACCTAGCACATCATCATTAGCTTTGTATAAATATGGTACTTGGAAGTACTGTGTTTGGGGATGTCAGGAGGAGAAAAAAAAAAAATCTCCTTGTATCCTCCTCCCACTTGCCTTTAGCATGTAGACATCCTGAACAAGAAGTTTCAGTTTTTCTTCTGTATTAGCATCAGAAGATTTGACTCCCAAGGCTGAAGGCATGAGAGAAGACATAAAGAGAAGGGAGATGGTTTTCTTTCTTTTTAATCTCCTTAATTTAGGCCCCCACCTTTTGAGATGCATCATCTCAGAGCTAGGGTTAAGCAGCTGTTGGCACAGGGAGTTCTGCTGCTGCTGTGAAGCTGCACTGCCAAGAAGGGACAGAAACAGAGCTCTGGTATGGAGGTCAAAGGACAGCTGTCTGCTCAGCTTTAGATGATCTCTGAGAACTGCTGCTGCCTCAATAACATAGAGAGTGCTCCAGCTGGTCAGAGGCCACAGCCCATATGCCACAACACTGGTTCTCACCTGACTGGGGTTCACATGGCTCATGTGGTGCTCAGGGAACAGGGAAACCACCGGAGCTGCTCCTGGGGGCTGCAGTGCACCCAGTTCCAGCCTAGTCTCACCTCTGGGGTGACAAAGCTTGGAGCTGGGCTAGGATGTTGCTAAGGCTAGGACATCCCTTTGGAGTGCACTTGACCTAAGGCTCATAGCAGAGCATGTACTTACATATAAATAGTATGTATGGTATGTGAGCCTGAACCTGAGCAGCCTTGGACCTTTGTTTGCCTGACTGAGTAGATATATCCTTTATGATTTGGTATGGGAGAGAGAAAATCTCCCCTGGTCCCCTGGTAATTCTGCAGTAATGTAAACCCCACTTGAAGAAACATCATCTAACTTTGGAATTCCCCTGTGGGGAGTCTGGGCATTTATCTTTATCTGAAGCATCAAAGGCTGTCCACTGGCAAAGGCAGGACACACAGATTCCCAGAGTAATAATCTGATACAGCACAGCAAAACCTACATCCTTAGAACAGATTGTGGGAAAGCATCAAGATTTTGGTTATCCTGCCAAAGCAAACAAGATGTTTCAAACCCCATCATCTGCTCTCCAGTTCACACCCTTCCAGCACTATCTTTCTCAGATGCCATGCCACACTGGTTAGTGGCAATGGTGCTGTCATATGTGATTCATTCAGTTGTACTGAAAATTAGAAAACCACATGCTGCGCTGAAGAACTGCTTATTTATGTAGTCACATCATCCCAGAGAGCATGCATCCTGCCTTTATTTGTACACAAGGTCTTTCATCCAAAATTTGGGAAATACTTTTTTCTTTTCTTTTTTTTTTTAAACCAGAGTTCATTCAGAGGACAGATAAATCAATAGCACATTGGTTTTCCAGCACCCATTGAGCCCTTAATAGCTTCCACTGCCACCCTGAAAAAGCAAATGGCATTTTTGAAGAGAGTATCTTCGTCATGACAGGATGTGTGGGAAGCAGAACTGAACAGATACAGCAGAACTGCAGTTGTGCTAACAGGAGTCGGTCATTTATTTGTGCTCTGGGCAGGTGAATTTCATCCACAAAGGAAAATACAGACTACTTTCGTCTGTTTATCATGGAGTGCCCTTATAAAGCCTCATCAAGTGTTTCCTGAAGAGATCACAATGCTACATTTACCACAGCTATTAATTCTCAGTATGAATGATGAACTGACATGTTCAAGGACAATAAAGCAAATGCTAAGAGATGCCAACAGTGCACTCCTTCTTTGGAATAATAACAACCATATACAAATATTAATAGTATTAAATAATATTTTCTGCAACAAATTAAGCTGGCTAAACTCTGCTTTGAGTTCTGAAGCACCGCTCTGGAATTATGTGTGTTTTCAAGTAATTTCACTTCTTAGGAGATGAGTTTTTCTACCCTTTATGAAGTCAGTGCTAGTGAAGCAGAGGCACTAGAATCAAAAATCAGACATGACTGTGTGACTGGCAAAGCCTGGCCTCTCCAAATTCCTAAACTAGGAGATTGCGTTACTGTCTGCAGAGATAGATAAATCCAGTCCTATCTTTAGATGAAGAAACTACTGAGATGATTCAGGCAATACACCATTATGAAGGAAGAAAATAGAAATGTGAACCATTCTTTTTTAAAGGTCAGCAAACTTAAGCATTCTTGAAAATATTTACTGTCATAACAGACCAGACCTACTGAAATGTTCTAGCCTTGCATTTGGACATCCACAGGACTCCCCTGTACTTCAGTTGTATCACATGGCTGCTGTGGAAAGCAGAATTGAGCAAGGGAGAGGAAAAGACACAAAGTATTTCAAAACCATTTGGAAAAAGTAAGAAGGTTGCTTTCAACGTTACTGACTGCCTTTCAGGACTCAAATTAGAGCTCTGTTTTATTTTAAAGCATTGCTTTCAAGCTTGCTGGAAGTGTCAGACAATTTGAATAGATCTCCATTTTAATTTCCAATCTAGCAATATGGAACAGCTGCCATAACTTGTGCAACATGGAAAATTCAACATCCTCATTCCTCAAATGACAGTCATTGAGAGGGGACTCTGAAAAAGGCACATTATGCTTCCACTTTTACTGCCTTTTAGTAATTCCCAGACAAAATTATACTTTGGATGAAGAACCCTCAGCAGTACTTCTAACTTGCACTGCCTACAACTGAGAGCAAAGGCTTTTGGTGAAAGCTGATGGGAATGATATCAAAAGGGTGAACGGAGACCAGGAAAGCAACACTTTGGGGTTCAGACAAAAGTCCCCCATTCTGGCATTATCTAACAAAGACTGAGGCAGTTCAGACATATACAAGGGAATTTGTAGGGAACAGAGTGTGCATGAGATGAGGCACCTTTATGATTACAAACTCCATTTTATACCTAGTTTGAGAAAGAGTATAGGGTTTTTTTTGTTTGTTTGTTTTTTATAGTGTTGTAATGCTGATGAGTTGGTCCTGTTACAGGAATAACATCCTATCTAGTTCACGCTTTCATTCATTTCACATATTATTCATTATTCATATTATTATTCATTCAGTTTACATATTGTGTGCATCTAGATAAAGCTACCTCCCACTTTTCTGCTTAATTCTGAATAGAAGGCTCACAGGAGTGTTGAGACCCATCACCACACAACACTGTGTAACCAGAAGAACATCCAGCAGAGGTACTTTTGCTCCAAGACAGACCATTTGCTTCAAACAAAGAACAACTGAAAAGCCTCTAGCAAAGCTGTTTTCATTCACTTAATTAAAATCTTCATTCTCAGTTTTGTAACGCTTCTCTTTTCTGAATTCATGGCTTCTTTCCTTTCACGTGACCAGCTTCCAGCCCTGAGATTCTTCCCTTCAGTAGCCTACATTTCTCACGAAACTCAGTCTCCTAGCATGACACCCACACTTACTAATCTACTTTCTGTTATCAGTATACTGACAGGCACGTTTATACATTGGTGAGGATGCACACCAGGGAAGCATGGATGTCTCTTGCTGGAGTTTGTCTCTAAAAGTTACCTCTCAGTCTGAGAGCCTCATCTGCTCCAGACAACTGTAAGTTGTGCAGCTGTTTTCATCAAACCCCTTGCAGAACAGCCCTCCCCCACTTCCTTCTCAGCCAGCTCGCTTTAACACAGGCAGACATAAGTGAAAGGAAAAACAATGAGAAAGGAAGCTTGGGAGGGACAGGTTGGAAGGAGAAGGAAGAAGCAAAAGGTCCGATTCTGCAGACCACGTACATGACAAAAAGCATTTGCACAAATAGCCTAATTGCATTCAGGGGGAGTGTGGGGCTGAGTAAAAGTACTACAAGTGCAAGCAACAATTGCAGAATCAGGAAACAAGTAGGAAAAGAAAGGAAAAGGAAGCTTCACAGAAATGAGACACCTGCACAGAGGAGAGCAGTCTCATACACACCAGGAAAAACAAATCAACCAAAATACTAACTGCCTTTGAGTGACTGCAGAAATGTTTATAGAGCCTTTCCCGACTTCTGCCTTGCTTCCTGGCAGGCAGCACCACAGAAAGAATTCTTACCACTGGCATCCCCTTCTTCCACCAAACAAAATTCAGTCCCTTCCCAATAGCACAGCAAAGCCAGCTGTGCACAGGGGTGGTCTGGGCTTTACCTGAGGAAGGATGGATATCCAGTCTGTGACATGCTTGAGGACTGGGTAACTGCTGTCACAGGGGGATGGGCATCTCTTCTGTATGATGAGCTGTGGAAACAGCATTAATTTTGTACAGTTTACTGTCAGCAAGGAGCCATCCAAGTCTCCCAGCAGCTCACTTTTTTCTTGTCTTTACAAAGCATATGAGGCAGTGAGAAGATGTGGATGCCCAGTAACTTGCATTGCTCCTCTTCCTGTGAGCTCTTCAAGGAATTCTTAAAACAGCTTTTGTGACAGAGCAGTTCTAAATTCCTGAATCATTAAAACAATGTATTTATTTATCAAAAGCTCACCTCCTAAAATGAAACACTAGGGAGCAACGCAGTCATTCCAACGAATGCATACATTTGAATTCCCAGGGCTTATACTAATTGGCACTTCTCAAAATGTTTCCAGTTAGGTCTGTCCACAAACTTGAAAAAGAAAATCAAAATACGCCTCTCTGAGATGGGCTGATGTTTGTTAAACAGAACCATTAAATCAGTGAGATTAGGGACCGAATTCAAAGCAATAATGTTTGGGGATCATACATTAAAGATGACAGGATCTTTCTAAATCACTCCAACACTTGCAGTACTAGCCTACAAATCTGAAAAACACACACTACCACCTACTGGCAATTATTCATATATGTTATTTACTTACTGATAAATGGTAACAATATATGAACATTGGGTTTGCATGAACTTTGCTAGGACTAAGATTAGTCTTCATTTCTACGTTTATTGGAATCGCATTTGAAGAAAAATACCTTTCTGTGCATGCAGTTCCCCAGTTTTCATTCTTTTCAATAAGAACTGAAGCAATAATAAATGAGTAGCATTTAAACAAACAGCTAAAGGTGTCATTTTTGCAAGCAACTCCCTTTAATATGAGACTGGTTTTGTTGCTTAGCAAGAGAAGGTTGGTAGCATGGTACCACCAGGCTCCAGACCTTGCCATTTATATCCACCATTCTGGAAACTGGGCACAAATACAATAGTGGTATGGGACCAGGGAGGAGAATCTGGTTAAGTTTCAGTGCTCGGTATGAGTTCTCTTCTGCATCAAGCAACCAACTCTCTGACATGGAGGGCCATGGCTGGATAGAGGCGATAATACCAGGGAGCAATTGCACTCAAACACATTTTCCTTGAGTGTTTTCACCTCGATTGGTGCCTTGTCTTCTGCTGCAGCTCTCACCTCCTTGCCCTAAGGTTTGCTGCGATGCCTTAGAAACATCTTGGAGGTAAAAGGGCTGTGATGTATACATCAGGAAGTAATGCTAAAGAGCCACATCCGAATAACATGACAGCATTTTTGCAGAGCTTAGATGACATGTTTACAGCCTGTATGCTCTCTCTGGAGTCTTCTGTCTGTTGGCAAAAATCTGATTGCTGATGAAATGCTGGTGTGGATGATGAGTAATTTTGGACTACTTACCACCAGTCAAAATATAAGGCTGATGCTAGGACTTTGTCAACATGACCCGCAGCATGACTGAGTCCTCACCTGTGAAGGGAAATGTGTCATGAGAACCGAGAATGACACCACTGTGTCACTCTGGAATCCACAGCGCGCTCAGACTCAGCCCTGGTGCTGCAGCACAGCTGTGGCCACTCCTGTGAGATCACCTCCAAGTATGTGGGCAGCAATGTCAGAAGGACTGCCTAGTCCTGAGGTAAGTGCTCACTGAGGGCTGAAGACTGATACTGGTAAGAATCACCCCTGCAGTTTTACAGGGGGCACTGACCAACATGACTCCAAGTTAAACTGAACACAATAGCTATCAAAAAATCAGACTAGCAGCAGTCCAAGCTGATTGCCAGGTATTGTACCCCTGCAGAAAAGCAACCTCTTTAAGGCCTTATAAATAAAACATTCTATCCAATAATGCCATTTCGTATACATGAATAAATGAATTTTTTTAAAATTATGAACTTTGATATATTTATAATTAATCAAATTTATAGTTTGATTATACTTTTTTTTTTTTTTTTTTACCTTACCAGACTTTCAAAATATTTTTTTCTATAACATATCTTAATTAAACACAAGATTTCCTGCTGCCAAGTACCAGATTAGCTCAAGACAGACCTTCAGATATGCTATGCTAATGCCTGACACTCAGGAACAGACACTTTTCGCTCTCTTCAATATGTGCATTACAAGTAGTATTTTAATTGGGTTCCCAATGAGCCTGTGAGTCATTTTTACAAGTTGACTCACATGCTGCAAAACTGAAGAATTTGGTGCAGGGAAAAAAAAAAAAAAAAAAAAAAAAAGGTAGAGGGTGGATTTCTGCACATCACTGTCACTGGGGAGAAGGGTGGGTTTGGCCCTAGTACCCAGCTGCAGCAGCAGCAAGTGCATTACTTAGAGGAGGCTTTTTTTGTCAGTAACTGTTAAAGGGTGCTCTTGGAAGGCTTTTGTTTCATGAGAGCTGTGATTACGAGATTATATAAAGTATTATAATTTTGAGCTTCTTTCCCCTTCTGAAGAGGGACCAATCCTCGCATCACAGAATGCCGCATTTCAGTGTATTTCAATCAGTGCATTTCAGTGATTCCATTTCAAGGCTTGCTAACACACCAACAGCAGGGAGAGGGCTGCTCCTCTCCCTTATGTGCCAGCTCTGCAGACTCGAGCTCAAGCTGGAGGCAGAGTTACATTAAGCTCTTTTCTCCCTGCACATCACCAGCCTCGGAGCCTCAAACCATTTGCAAAGATGCAAAGGGATGGGAACTCAGTCAAAATAAAGGAAGTGGAATCAAATCTATCCTTCCATTTTTGCTGTGTCAGCTTCAAACAGTGGTAAAAGCCATAGTTGCTTACTGAAGCAAGTAAAGGTGAACAGCATTACACAGAAACTGCAGGTATGTTGAGTAAAAGGCTTTTTTGAACTGTCTTTTTTTACTGGAAATGACCACATTTCAATATTTTTCTTTCTGTATTCCCAGAAGAATCCATACAACACATAAATGAAAGGCAGATTCAGTGAAGGCAGAAAATACCAGAGTGTTTTTCACTGTCCTAAGGACAAATGCCAGAGCCCTTCTGGGACGTTCAGAACATCTAGTCACTGTATCTTATTCAAGGGAAAAGTCATTTGTCAACAAACTAATCACTGGACAGATTCTGAGACAACGGAACATAAAAAGCCAATACAAACGTGCAGATGAGGTTCCCATCAGCAGCTAGTCACAGCAAACAAACAAATGTTTGTCCTCAAAGCATGGCATTTGGGCCCAGCCATTTTTCACTCAAGTCAAAAGCAGAGAGGGGATGATGCAAAGTTATCTTCAAACTAACTTTTGAATCAATCAACACGACTATGGAAAAAAAGATGGGCATGAACCAAATGTGGATCCAATCCCTGCCTACTTCAGCCAGCAACAGTGGCAGAATTGGGTATAGACAGAACTGAGCCTGCTGTCACGTTATTAGCAGCAGTAAAAGCCCCACTATTTCATATTTAAACTTTGAATAGCACTGATGCTTGACTCCTGGCTGAAAGCAGCTTTCATTTTTGATTAGAAACACAACGCCAAGAGAAATAATCCCAGTGACTCACATTCATGGTGTCCAGGATACGTCACCATGAAAACTGAAGCATCTGCCCCACAGTGTGTGGGCCAAACTCCTGTATTTTTTCATAGCATTCCCTATGACATGGGACTCAACCTGAGAGACCTTTCCTAGCCTTCCTCTTGCAAAACGAAAGCCCTCTGCTGGTTCACCACAGTCACGCTTTCCTCAAGAACAAAGCCAAAAGAACTCTCTGTAAAGGAGTTCCTCAGTGACGAGGCTCTGTACTTGCTTCTTTTTTTCTAAACATTATTTCAGAATGTGCATGCAAATAGCAAAAGGATTCAATTACTTTGTTCTGCACCAAATCCACTTCTCAACTGGTGAAAAAAATCTGAACACCACAGAGGAAAATCAGGGCATTTTAGAATGCCAGTGTGTACCATGTCAAATGCACAACAGTGAGATTTCAGTTTCAGCATTGTGGAACACGATAGAATTTCAGCTTAGCATGAGTTGAAATCGACCTGAAGCAGTCAGAACTTCTGAAAACTAAAATCATAATTGCTTCCTTAAAGGCATCGCTTGTATAAAATTAAATGCATTTCTCCAAAAGCTTCACTAACACAGCAACTGATTGGTCCTTGAGGACTCCTATAGATACTTGTCATTCAGCATGAAATCAGGTCAGCAGCTAAAATTAAACACCCACCTCTACCCTGAACCGCATGTGGAGTCATCGCTTTTAGTATCGCTCAGCCTCTGCCTCCTCAAATGAGCTCCTTCTTACCCCAAGCTTAAAGGATGCCTTATCAAGGAGCACTGATGGATGCAGTCATTCCTGTTCTGAGATGAAACTGTTGGGAATCAGACCGGCAGTCCTGTTGACTCCATCTGCATTGATTAGCTCTCAGGCAGCCTGCCAACGCAGTGCGCTGCCTCTTACCCCAGCCACTGTTAATCTGCCTGAGCGAGGCCTGCAAGCCCTACATAAACTGCCATTTCTCTTCATTAGTGTGATTCTGCCTGCATGGATCTGATAACATATGGGATATTATCATAAAACAGCCTATTTCACCAATTCATTTTCTCCTTTATGAAGATTATGAATGTACTGCAAGTGCACTGGGCAGGATAAAACAGAAGATCTGCAGTACAGTTCCTTTGATTTTGTTCCTAAAATGCAGATAGTGTTCCTTTTAAGTTCACATTTATAATAATCCTCTGCTAATATATTATAAAAACTGCTGACTCTCTCTCCCTGATTTCCTCTAGTTCATTACAGGCCTAATCCACAATACAAGTCACTGCTTAGATTGAGACTTTAATGATCAACAGAGCTAGCAGATGCCTCACAATGGAAAAAATGAGAGGCACAGTAACATTTAGTCAACCCTAATCACTGCCACAGTCTGACTAAGCATGAACACGAAACACGATCATGGTTTGACAACAGATTATGTAATTCCCAACATGTGCTTTGTGCCCCCTCGCTTCCTGCCCGTTTCAGATAGCACACGATGGCTACAGTGGGCAGATTTGGCACAGCTGAACGAGTGCTTTGTCTGGGAATTCTGTGGATGCAGGTAGACACCCACCTGCATCTGAGATTTATTAATTAGCACATGTCCCCACTGAATGAAGTCTGCATGCCCTCTGCTGGTAAATGCATGCATTCCCAAGAACATCCACACATAAACTGAACTAGTGAAATAATTCAAGGCTACTGCCTCACATACAGAACTACTGCTGCAAGCCCCTCGACAATGCATGCACAGCGTGCTTGCCCTGGCATGCTTCCACATGCAATATAGAATAAAATGAAATTAAATCCCCATTCATTCTAAACCTCACAGCTGTTCTGTGCTTATAACTGCGAGGTTGTTTTCATGCCTGCACTCCGAGGGCATTTTCTGCTGAAATGTACCATTATAACTGCACAGCCCATGTCTCTTTCAGAAGAGATTTTGAATGCATTGATCCTTTAAGGAGTTTGAATAAGGAGACACTGCATGGGATGGACACAGGAGCCTGCAGCAACTACAGACTTTTGTTCAGAGCTGCTCCCAAGAAAAGAAAATGCGTTCAGCTTTCCAGGATTAATCCATTAGCAAAAGCAATGTTAACTCCTGGCTAATCTGTATCAATTACTGAGTACAGATATATGCAGCAGTGGTCATTTTAATAAGCAGTTCACTCCTTAAATTACTTCTACTGCCAAATCAAGTGAAGATCACTAGGAATCATAACCAGCTTAACCCATCTGGCATCCTTCTCTGCAGAACCTTCTATTTTATACTGTCAAATAATGGCAACAACAGACCCGAGAAGAACATAGAATGGCAATTTCTATTATGGAAAAGCAAGATATAGCACAAGCCAAAGGAGAAGCAGGGTGAAAGGAGCATCAGACGAAGATAAATATGCCCACAGACTACCAGATGCTGCCAGTGCCCAGAGAGAAACTGTTGGATGGTTTCCAGGGCAAAGGGGAAACACCCAAGTACCACTCATACATGATAGCAGAGTAGAGGAAAAGCATCTTGCTGTGCTCCAGACCATGACAAATTCATCAAAACCCCTCAGAAAAAAGAATATTTTCATGCTTCACTAATGACATTTAAAACAATAACCATAACAAAAAGGAAACAGCTGAGTGCAGAGCTGACTCCCTGCCTTGGGAAGCGTGTCGGTATACAGTGATCTGTTCCTGTCAAATGCACACCATCACTGGCACAGGTGAGAGTGCATCAAAAGAATTAACCAGTGCACATCAAAGAGAAGGTGCAGGCATTAGTGTAATTAAAATCTGGCTGCCCCAGGACATATTAAAAGCTGTATGAATTTTAAGTACTACTCATCTAAGGACTCAGCTCTGAACGCTGATGTACTGACCTACACCAGTAAGGTTTGCTCGCAGGAGGAAGTGATTGCTATGATGCATATCAAGGACATCTATCTGTTCTTTCCTTACCTTTCAAACTGAGCAAAAGCTGTTGCATCAGCAAGTGAGTACAAACCGGTGCAGAAGACAGAAATGTCAAACGGCCTTTCTATTCTTGAAACAAATGGACAAAATAGGACAAAATGACCTATACTGGCATCTTCACACAATCACAGAATGGTCCGGGTTGGGAGGGACCTCAAGGATCATGAATCTCCATCTGTGCTACTTCAATATTAAACATCATTCTCTCTGCCATCTCACCCAGACTAGAAGAGGTCATGTTCAAACACATTAGCAAACACAGCATCTCCTATAGATTTAAGCCCAACGTACAGCTACTTCAGCTCCATCAAAGTATTGTGGTCTACCCTGGGAAGGAAGGGGAACCAAGAGAAAAGTGTAGCCATGTATTTTTTCAGAAGTGTTGAAAAGCATGAGTATCTAAGCAGAACCTAGCAAGAAAGAGGTGAGGGTTCACCAACCTGCAGGTGCTAATGTATTTTGAAACGTAACCAATTTTGCAGAACACTGCTCTGTGTTTCTAGAAACACCCATGTCAGTGATAAGGGCACTGTTCTGTCCTGTTGCAGGCATGGGAAGCTGTAAGTGTGGGTGAGCAGAGCACAGGGTCTGGACAAACTGGACTGAGACAGCTTCCTGTGACAGACACAGAAAACCACACTGTTATTTCTCCAATTCCAGGTACAAGCTCATTGATTTCTGTTTCAAGAATTCATACACTGTACTGGAAACACATTCTCAGTAGGAAACCTCTATCTCTACAGGCTCAAATTGTTTTCCTATAGGTACTTTTGGGGCTAATGATGTCTGTTAGAGGTGTGTGACTACCAGTGCTAACAGTATCCCCAGATGCTAAATTTTAATTACCAGAGAGCAACAACAAATTGCTTAAACAACTCATCTATGTCTAAAATCTTCATTCCAATTGTACATCCTCCCTTAGTTTTACAAGTATTTAGATGGATTTGTAGGGGACCAGACCATTTCCTTTTCCTCCTCCTGTTCAGAAGATACAAAGGAAAACAAATGCAAGAGATAGAAGACTGTAAGAACAGAACATATTTTAAGACAGTGACACAGTTCAGGAAAGTCAGCAGAGGAAAACCAGTTCATACTTACCTTATAGTTTATTTATGCATTTTTATATATAAATATATTTAAAAACTGGTCCACTAGTCACACTAAGTTTCTGAAGCTATCAGATCAGCTTATGGAGTCAAACATGAATTTTCTCACCCATGCAGGATTAAAAATGAGGGTAGGTGGGTTTTCTGATTTCCTCTTATCATTTTTGAAGCTAGTTACAAATAAAGAGAAAGTGAAAGAAATAGCAGCCTTAGAAAGATGAAGTTAAATAATAAATGCCAGAAACATTATTACAACTTTCAGTCTGTGATGACATTAGTGAAGATCATTTCAAAGATTACAGAATGGCTTGAGTTGGAAGGGACCTCAAAGATCACCAGCTGCAACCCCCTGCCATGGGCAGTTGCCCTCCACCTGCCCAGGCTGCCCAGGGCCCATCCAACCTGGCCTTGAGCTCCAGGGATGGGGCACCCACAGTTTCTCTGGCAGCTATGCCAGTGCCTCAGCTCCTCTGAGTAAACAATTTCCTCCTAACATCTAATCTAAATCTCCCCTCTTTTAGTTTAAAACCATTCTCCCTTGTCCTATCACTGTCAGACCACATAAAAAGTTAGCCTCACTCCTATTTATAAGCTTCCTGTAAGTACTTCCAGGCCACAACGAGTCTGCAGTCTTCTGCAAACTGTACAAGCCCAGATCCCTCAGCCTTTCCTCATAAAGACATCGAAGAGATACAGAAGACTGTAGGTGGCACAGTTGGAGTCCAGCAGTCCTTGCTAGTTACTGGGCCATTCCAGCTCCCCATTACTAATGCTCTATTCTGCTTTGCAATGAGTCAACAGTATCAACTTGGCTAATAGAAACAGTTATGGTTCAGTCTTGAAGTAGAAAAATATTCATCACTTTCCTGGATGTAGTTAATGTCTGAATATTTGACTCCTCATGTTTACAAAGTTGCCTGCGCCAGGTCTGTCTTACTTCTCCTACACATCCTGATCAAGAACAAGCACTTTATACAAGTTTGGATTTTATTCTTTTAGTCAAAACAAGTATAGAAAAAAGATCTTCATTTCCTGTGAACAGACCTTGCTCTCAGAGCTTTCTCAAGCCTTAATCCTAAGCTTCCAATGACCTTAGCACTTGGCACTTGTTATTCCATGTACCCTCTTCTCTACTAACAACCCACCACAACCACAAGGTTCACTGAAGAATCAAAGCAGTAAAACTTTTCTCTTTTTGATATTTTAAAAAGGAAGTAGACTATTTCAAAGTTTTAAGAGCAATTCCTGTACTCAGAAAGATCTTAGAGTTTAAAGTGAACTGAGTGTACTCATTAACAGTGACCCATTGATAAACCCAGAGAATGAAGTCCTGTTTCCATCCAAATAGCAGATAGCCTGAGCAGTATAAGATCTTACACTTCCACCTCAATCTTGCTCTTACGTCATGTCTAGGACTGAGAAATTTGCTTAGTCTCCACATCCATTCAATCATACTATTCTTGGAATTAGACTTGTGCCTTCAGGCTCCAACCAATTCAAAATTCAGCTGTATGAAGCATTCATAACGTGAGGCGGTCCCTGCCCCAAAGAGCTTACCATATAAATAGCACTTTCTGAAGGCAAAGAGCCCACAGTCAAGCTTTACATTTCTGTATCAGACCATCCGCAAGGATGCTAATTATTGCCAGGACAACTACAGTTACATGATGTGAAAAATCTTGTCTATTGGGAATCGAATCTCATATTCTGCAAAGCAGTCATCAGAGGACGGTAACTATTTTTAGGCTACTTCTGACCTTTCTGAGAATAAGGACTGTTCAAAAAAGATGATTAAAATACTAAGTAAATTATGCAGAGAGTTCAATAGTCTGAAGAAAATGTAACTTCATTTAGTCTTGCATAATGCCTTCAGTAACACGGTTAGATTCTTCTAGCCATTAACAGTCAAATTTTCCACTGTAGTGATGAGACGTAAGTTGGGCTGGTTATTGAGTAATAGAGAGGGCTTTTTTATTTGTGCAAACTTAACCTTCAAGAGAACAAAGATTAATCAACAACATGGAAGAGGTTGTTGTCATGAGATCCAGTCATAAGATTTGTAGGGACTGCTGTAGTGGTTGCAATCCTTAAAACTGGCTTGGAATAAAATCTGAGAGATGAGAGTCCACAGAGAAAATGTTTTCAAGACAAAATCCAACATCATTATTAATGATAGAAAAAAGTAGGCTCTACCACCACAGAAAAGAAATCTGGACAGCAAAATCCAGTTCCAGTGCATGAAGCAGGTATTGTGAGGACAAGGGGAAATGGCTTTAAGTTGAGGGAGGGAAGATTTAGGTTGGATGTCAGGGGGAAATTCTTTACAGAGAGAGAGGTGAAGTGCTGGAACAGGCTGCCCAGAGAGGCTGTGGATGCTCCGTCCCTGGAGGTGTTCAAGGCCAGGTTGGATGAGGCCCTGGGCAGCCTGGTCTAGCATTAAATGTGGAGGTTGGTGGTCCTGCATGTGGCAGGGGGGCATGGAGATTCATGATCCTTGAGATCCTTTCCAACCCTGCCCATTCTGTGATTCTGTGAGGTTGGGATAAACATAGACAAGGCCACCTGGTTATACATTTGGCATGTAAAGCATCCCAGAGACTTTCAAAGCAAAAGCTCCTCATACTGAAGTCATCTTCAGTGTACTTTTTGACTGGCTTTTCCTTTAGGAAATTTTTGGCGTTTGGAAGTGTTACCTGTACCCTAAAGCAAAGTATCTCAGTGACAAATGGCTGCATGGTACTGGTAAGCACACACATTCAGCTGCACAGTCTACAAGGTTCCAAGAAACTGAGGACAAGATTTCCAAGACACCCAGTTTGCTGAGCCCACTCTGCAATGTCAGTACTGTTTCTTTTAATGGGAGCAGATCTTCACAAATGCTGCGTAAAGCCTCAAAAGGCTGTTTTGTAGCATTTGAAAAGGGGAGGGCGACAGTATTCACATGCTGTCTCAGCCCACAGACAGACCGATCTGCTCGCAGTGGTTGAACTTAAAAAAATCTTAGCAAACACTCCTAATATAAAATGGATCAGCAAGCATTTGAAATTCCTTAACCAAGAGAAAAGCCTCATTTGCAGACTTGTCACATAATGCAGCCTGAGACGGGTGGGCTCAGTCTGTCACATCACTTTTCTCCAAGCTGCTAAATATCTTTCATTGGGGCTTACAATAAAGCGCCTACTGCTACCTGCCAGTCAGTACAGCACCAATCAAGTTGAGGAGCTGGGACGAACCAAGTCATGCTCACATTAGTTTATGCTTCCTTAATTCCCTACAAAATCACTACTTATCTATCAGGCAAATAAAAGTCTGGGTATTGAAACATCAGAGGCTTTGCTGTCAGATCTCTTAAAACAATGGAGAAAGGGAACATGTGGGTACTGAAAACCAGCAGAAATGAAGGAGCTGAACTCAGAGAGAAAGACTGGCTTAGAGGCGTCAGGAAAGCTGGAAGCAGCTGACTTGTGCACCTGACTGAAGGGCAAGTTCCTGGTGAGGAACCAGGGGAAGCAGTCATAGCACCAAAGGCTGGGCTGGGTGCAGGTCAGACTGTGCTTCATCTGGTTCTACTGTGACAGGAGCAGGCAGCTCCAGACTCACATGTCGTAACTGAAAGCATCAGGAGCAAATGGGCCAAAGATCCTGGTTTCTCAGCCATCTCTAACAGGAACGAGCACGGCATAGGAAAGAAAGCTGCAGCAAGCAGGCGCTCTGTCTGGAATGTTTCACTGAGTTTTCCCCAGGTTGTCAGCAACTCTTTGAGCATTTCAGGGTAGCCAGAAAAAAAAGAAATAAGAAAACCAAAAACCAGAGGGCAAACTGAAGGCAAAGGAGTGAGGGCTGAGCACAGCAGCCTGCACAGTTCCTCTGAGTAGCTGCATATCAGCGAGAGCGTGTGAAGAACCGAGACTTGCCTTTGCAGGATCCAGCGGTGGGGACACAAAGGCTCACAGGGGGAAGAGAAGCAGAACCCAGGCACTGTGCCAGCTCAGATAACCAAGGGGACCGGAAGAAGGAAACCACAAAGCTCCACAGTAAGCACAGGGATTAGGAGAGGGGGAGATGGAACAGTCAGATGAAGTAACTGACCCCAAACTGCCTTCTCAGAACTCAAGATTTGTGTTTTAAAAATATCAAGTGCACTTTCCCTTCTTCCTACTTCCTACTGTTTTTTTCCTTTTTTTTTTCTTCCTTTTTTAAGTGTTTAAAAAAAAAAAAATTATTATTTTTTTTTTTTTTAACACTTCCTGGTTTTGGCTTAGGTTGGGTAGGAAGGTACCAGAACACTGCTAGGATATCTGCCTGTTCTCAGTGTTTCTGGCCCAACCAGAAGTAGGAGAGAGCTGGACTCTCTTGAGAGAGTCTGTTTCCATTTAATTTCCAGGACAGTTTCACAGACTTACAAGGTCAGGGTAAGGTGCCAGACTTCTGGGTGCTGCTGAAAAAACTTGAGCCCTTGGAAACTTATTCTTTCTCAGCTGTCAGGAGAAATGTTGTAAACACAGAGGGTAGAGAGCTGAGGAAATGATGGTGTCACAGGTAGGCTACTGACATCCCATTGTGAAACGTGGGGGATTAGAGCTTCGCATGCCACCTGCTTTATCAAGTCACTCTTTCTTTCTTTTCTTTCCAAGACCAGGTCTGTTTCATAACAGAGGCCTACATGATATATTTAAAGCACTGAGTCAGGGATAGCTCCTGTCTGGGTTGCACAGTACCAACCGGGCACTAAATACAAATGATTCCATAACCTCTTCATGTTTCTTTTAGTTCTGTATTTCATGCCTTTAAAAAAATATAGGGGAAACATTTGTCACTGTGACTTGGGCAATGTGGGTAACGCCTTGTGAAAACAGAAGGTAATGGAGGACCTGATTGGTGAGAGGCCCCTGTGGGCTATTCACTGATGTGCTATAATTCCCTGGGTGTTACTTTGGGGATGCCGGAGAGGAAAGCTGTTCAGAGGCTGATGACTGAGAGGCAGAAAAATCCTCCCTGAGAGCAAGCAGAAGTAAAAGCAAAGCCTCCTGGGAGCTATCAGCGTGGGTGTAACCTGCTGGAGGTTTGGGTTTTTCCTCCTCTCCTCCCACGGCAGAGGAGCCTGCACTGGTACCTCACTTTCAGCTCCTGCCATGGCACTGCTCTTACACAGCCTTGCGATCACTTTAAGTGCCAATAAAGGGAGTGGGGAAACTGTGCTGAACCTGCCACTCAAGGGGGTTGTGGAATTAGTGCAAGAATTTGTCCAGCTTTTCTTAAGCACTTCTGTGGGATTAAATTCTCAACCTTTTTGAATATGTTTATTTTCTTTCAGCATATTGAAGAAACCTCTTCACAAAAACTCAACCCATCCATGGTCAAAAGGTCAGTCACATTTTCTAGAATCCTGGAGACAGAACAAAGCAAGTACTATACTACTACTACTAGTACTACTACTAACAATAGTAATAACTAAAACAACCCACAACTGACCTTATCTCTGATGCAGCTCAGACCTTTGTTATTTTCAGAGTTTTATTCTTCTAAAGCAATCTACTTCAGGTCAACTCTCTCTAAGCTGCCAGAACCACTTTCACACAGTCCAAAGGAAGTAACACCTCTCCTTGCTCTGTTTATGTAAGTGCTGCGTTCAAAGCAGAATAACTGCACCAGCAAGTCCAGCACCAGGCTCAGAGCTAGCAGAAAAACAAGACATAAAAGCAGCTGCTTGACTTAAGGTAAGCGATGGCAACACATGACACGTGGAAAATGAATGTTAGGAACTCCGAAACACTTCTGAGAATGAGCGTATCTCAGTGAGAGCTTGCACTGAGCTTATCAAGACACTGGGTAGAATAGGATTTTCCTCTCCTAATGTTGTATTTAGTGTGTTTAACAAACAAATATCACTTTTCTAACTCTCTTCTGCCACCTTCTCAACTGTTCACCAGCCTATATAACTCAAAAAAGGAGTTTTTACACAGAGTGACAGAAGAAAAAACAGTTGAAGTTTTGTTGCTGAAGGCATTTTGGAAATACCTGGGGGGAAATTGTCTGAAAGCAAACATTGTGAGCCAGCACTACAAGCACAGCTTAAGATACAAGCATCTGTATTGCTATTCCTAACCTGGATTTGCCTTCCTGGAAGATGTATCATATACTACATGTATTTGAAGAATCTAGCAAAGATGTGAGAAACAGCCTCACTTGTGAAAAACAAGGTGCAACACCAACGGTGAACCAGCTATAAGAGTTCCAGGTGCCAGCCACACTGCAGTGTGCCTCCAAGCCCATTTTAAACAGCATAAACAATAATAAACCTAGAGGTTCAAACTGAAAAGCCACCAATACTGTACAGATATCTGCTCAATCTATAAAGTGTTTAGAATCAGAAAAAGGGAAGGCTAGACATTAGTAAATAGCACAGCTAACAGAAACCTGGGGTATTAATTTTCATAACTGCAGAGATCATAGGAAACAAGTGCATAAATGGATATATTGAAAAATAAAATAAAATAAAAAACCTCAGGAAAGAAATTTAATTTTCAGATTTAGAGCTTTCCAGGCATGTCACAGAATCACATAATTGCAGTGGTTGGAAGGGACATGTCAACTATGGTAGTTACAATACACACAAATGCTAAATGAAAGCCTAGGACTAGAAGAGAAATCAAGGAAGAACCACCTGACCATAGCGATGGCATGCAGTACCATCTGCCTTCTCAGGAGAAAGTATTTAAAAGTTCCCTGAAGATAAAGAGCATTCTCTAAATACAACTTTTGAGTACCAGCATCTAGTTTTGAGGTTATTTGAATAGGAGCAGGTTCTATCATCCTCTCATACTTCTGGGGAGAAGGGCAACTACACAGAACGATGCATAAAAACAAACTTTTGATGCTACATGCTGTCAGATGATTTTGAGAATTGCACGGCTGATGACGTTAAAATTTTTTGGTTTTGTTTAAGTATTGTGGGCTTTAACATTGGCAGAAAAGCTTAAGGCCTCCACAGGCTTTAAGTTATAAGCAGTAATTGTAAACTAACATTCTGAATGTTATTTGGTCAGCCCACAAGGACTAGAATATATCCTTCAGTGCACTCAGCCTTCACCTAATGACTACCTCCAGTGATCCACAAGCAGGGCCTATGGCTGTAGGCACTGAACTTTAGGAGTCTTTGAAAGAAAGCCATAAGACAGATCTGTAATGCATCTGACAATCCACGGGGGAGCTCAGCAAAAACACTAATACTTTACCCGGCCATGTAGCTTTCGGCTTCTGAAGATAAAAGAAAACACATTAATTATTAAAGCCACCCACTCTTCCCAATAATTTTAAATCACGGACTGAATAAACATTTTGTCTAGTTCAATAATGACATCTACACATCTTGGAAAGGAAGAGTTAATGGCCGCAGCAGATGATGGAGAAACCACCAGTGCTCCTACAACACAACAGCCGGTGGGTTCACGGCAGCAGCTGCAGCCCGCTCCCCAGCTCAGCTGTCTCACTACACACTGGGATGCGAGGAACCTTTCCTGCCCTAGCAGCTGTCTCCCTTAACGGACTGCCCAGCTCACTGCTTCCAGACATCATCAGTTTCTCCCTGCTCAAACCCTCTTTGCACCCTTTCACGCAGCTCCGGGTTCAAACCTGCCCTGTGGATACAGAGTCACATCCCTCTCTGCTATTCCACAGGTGAGAAGCAGAACACTCTCATTCTGGCACTCAGACTGGGAACCAGATAGTCCCATAAACGAGCCGAGCCACCACTTTGAAGCTTTCGGAGAAAACAGTTACAATTTCCTAACAGACTTCAAAATCAGTATGGTAAACACGTGCCCAAGGCAAACCGCCCTTTGAAGGATACCACAGATAGCATCTTCCTAAGCAGATCTCGACTTCCTTCAGTGCAAACAGAACGCTGGGGATAAGTGCTCAGACATGTCTTTAAGTGAACTGGCATTCAGAAGTGCGGCTCTTATCTCTGTCATCTTGTCACTGTGATAGGAGCGGGTGAGCAAAGCCAAGGTTAGCTACCAGCCCGCCAACAACAGCAGCATGTGGTGCCTTTCAGAGCATGAATGCCCGTTTTTTACTGCAGGTGCTCTTGTGGTGCGGCCACAGGAGGAAAGCAATAACTGACATCCTTTTCCATTCAATTTACAGTGAAAAGAGTGTTTGTAATTTTGAAGTTGACTGGCTGAAGCTCAGCCCATATGGTGGCTGTTGTTCGACAAAGGAAAAAAAAAAAAAAAAAAAGTACAGTGCTTAAAGCAGAAAGAACAGGCAGTCTGTGCCTGGCTCTGAACTAGGAGGGGTTCTGGCCCAATTTCATTCATATTTAAATGTATGTGTTCACACTCGGGGGAACAGGGACACCGAGAAACGTTTCCTAATATTGCAAATTACAGCTTTCCTCTTGGTCTTGTGTGTAATGCACAAAGAAAAAACTGAACGCAGATTTGCATCAGTGTCCCATGAGGAACGTTAAAGGTTAGAAGCACAAGCAGCTGGAAAACGCATAAAGAGCACAACACAAAGTACAGTTCGGTTCCTTCTTTTCAGAATATTCCCCTCCCATTTGCCTTCTGATCAGCAGCTCTGAAAGGCCCAGAAATTGCTGTCTACAGCACATAATCCTGTGCACAAACACAAATGGCACAGATCACTTCATCTGTGTTGGTGAGGGGAAATGTAATTCTGAATGGAAATGCCTGGACATAGGAGGACGATCTCACTTGGTTTTAGTTTTCAATTTTCTTATCTAGGTTGTTAGCAACATTTCCTTAAAAACAGGTACACAAATTGAACACAGCAAATACCTCACGTGGACTCCTGTAGTAAAGAACACGTTGAACAAGAATCTGGAACAATGTCATTGAGGTGAAGAGGGGAGAATGATGACTTCAGGTTCAGCTCAGACTAAGTTAGCTATCAAAACAGTGTGCAGTGGTTGCACAGTAAAGCCAAGAGACGAACAAACTGCACAATGTTTGACAGCTCTGGGGCTTCCCAGGAAAACAAAGAACAAAGTACAACAGACAAAGAGAAGCAGCAGGAAGGAGGGGAAGGACAAGATGACAAACCCTATCTTTTCTACACCTGGATCTCACTACTGTCCAGCACAGTTCTTAAAAACATTTATAGGGGGATCAGTAGACCTGAAACTGTGACATAACTTGAAGATGTGGCAATTTCAATAGCTTTGAACACAATGCTTATTAAGTTGTTTTTCCTGTGCAATATAATCCCAGAGATGGGAACTTCATAGAAATGTTCCTGTATGTCACTGTACACATTGGCAGCTACTGCCTATCAGCTGCTTTTGTCTGTTTTCCTTCCAGTGCAGGCAGGACACAGATCACATTAAGAAGCCAAAGATGACATGTGTCAACCTCTAATGTTATCAATCAAAAATGGTCAATAACAGCATCTGCAGCCTCCTACCACTTCCCAAACTGCCCATCACAGCTACCTTGTGCTCATATCTTCTTAGGGACAGCTTTCCTGTAGTGCAGGAAAGGCCATACAAACAAAACAGGAGTGTGTCCAAACGTGCAGGGCAAGGAGTGAAAGTAACCGTACACAAATCAATCTGAAAACATTGCTTTGATTTTGTTGATTTTGATACAGTTATTGTAAGACATTAATTAGGCACTGGAGTTTACGACCAGTAACACAGAAAGGCAATGTTGCCCTAGAGGCAAAATCCACATAGGCCAGCCCATGGCAGGGCCAACAAAGGCAGAAGGCTCCCTTTGCTTCAATCTGTTACAGACTGCGGCAAGAAAATTCAGTTTTTCAGACTCAGAAAAACTGCAGGATGACAACAGGAAGGTTATTACTAAAGAAGGTGATAAACACCACTCAGAGGAAGAACCATTTCTAAGGTCCACTGAGACAAGCTCTGTTAAATGAGGAAATTATATTTGTTGGTTCACGTAAGATTGCTGCCTTCTATAAATGAAGGACACTTGCTGTAGGTAAAAAAAACAATAGACTGATTTTTTGCTATGTGTCTGAAATTCAAAAGTTAATGTCTGGGGAGAAAAGTTTCTTTGCTGTTGTGTCTCAGTCTAAATGATAGAGCTATTTAGATGGGAATTTAAAAGATGTTTGTAATACATGGGTAGGCTTATAAGGAGCATGGTTGGAACACTGAAAGTGACAACATGGATGCCAATTTACTATCTCTGAAGTGTTATTTTGAGCAGCTAAGATAGTTGTACATCTAACAATATTAACATAAGCATGTTGAGGTCTGCCCCATATTTCTGCAGGTTTTATAGCAAGGCCAGGAGTCAACATCAGTGATTTACAGTAAAAAGGGTGATGTCATTGAAATGCAAAGAAGATCAGAAGCCCCAGAGACAAATTATCTTAACAGCAGAGTGAGATCATTCCATATATTCGTCTACTCCAAGGAGCAATAATCATACAAACCTACACATAAAGACTATGTCGAGCATTAGGTAAAAGCTACTGAGGCAGCACTTCTTCCCCCATAATACAGCAGAGTGCTGTAGATTTTGCTCTGAGCTTCACCATGAAAAAGCTTACTCTGCAGAAGCCCTGATAGATTTATTTTTGTTAAACACTTATTTTTTGCTAAAACACTATGAAGAAAATATTCTAACCATATGTAAAGTTGAACAGAAAGATTTTTTGGTTCCATTTCATATAGAAAAACTGATACCTATGTGGAACAAAATAATGGGGTTCACTAGAAAAAGGAAGTTTGCCTTCAAACCTCTATGAAAGTTTTAAAATAAAGCTGCTCCCTGTGCTAAAATTCTACAGGCTGGCTAAGATCCAAATCTATGAAAAGAATGAAATTCCCTATTGATTTTCATAGGTTCTCAATTGTTTAGCTTCATGGATTTCACAAAGCTACAACATTACCTAACTAACATTAGCTACCAAGACAACAGATTTGTACAAGTTTACAAGTAGCTGAATAAAGATCCATGGTTTTGTTATTACCGGAGTAATTTACACCAAATCCTATTGGATATCTCCATTATTTCCTGCACCATTCTCCTATGGAAATGGGGTGGTGGTTGTTGTGCTTTGCAAAGAAAACTCATCTCTCCAGAACAAGGAGATACTGTTCATCTGCAACAAGAATGAACAAATCATCGGATTTAAAAATAGTTTTTAAAAAATGAGTTAGTTTGTATCACGAGGTCTCCTGTCATGTAGAAATAAGCTTTGAATTGTTAGCTTGTCTCTTTCACCTCAGATAAAGCCAAACTGCCAAAGTTCAGTGCTTCCAAAGTGAAAAGGCCTACATCATTCATCTAATAAAAATTTGCAATTGTGCTCTCACATGAGCTCGCTCGCTTCCTGGATGTGGGTGTTTCATCTAAACTTCTAAGAAGACATCAAAACACATTCACATGGATATACATCATTGCTTCCACTGGGTGATTTTAATGCATCTCACAGCAGTAAGGAAGGGTTTTCTCAGTTTTCAAACAGTCTTTTTTAGAAAAGGTGTTATAAATTCATTCCTTTATTTCTACATACATCAATAAAATTAGATCTACCTCTGAAACCCCTTATCCTAGCATCAGCCCCCACCTTCTTCCTATTTGCCCTGTCCTAAAACTCTGATTCTTTTACCTGACATTTTGCAACACATTCTGGTCTTAGAGCAAAAACTCCTCTAGGTGGTAGGCGTGATCCATATCTATTCCCTCCTGATGCCATCATAAAATCAGGTGCTTCCACTACTGATTAATATTGCTGTGCTGGAAAGACCAACCATCATGGGGAAAGAGACTCCTCTGTGAAATAGGTTTCTCCTTGGTATTCCTTCCAGAAGACAAGGGTAACCTTGTCAACAAAACCTACACCACCGTGGCTGTTCCTCCAGTAGAAAGCATCGAGAGTAGAAACACATTTTTGGACTTATCTCACAAAGTATTTAACTGTGTGCTCATCTGGCAGACAGTCTGTGTGGGTGAAGGTGAAAGATGCAGCCCTATCGGCTGATCTCAGGAATGTGGTCCACTAAAGAACCATCCAGCCCTGAGGGATGCCACAAGGTCTCTGTGTAGAAGGTTTCATCAGTTGATGCTGCATAAACCAGTAATGACTTCTGATTAGGTATTATAACACATCTCTGAGCAATCAGCATAGAAAAAAACACCCCAGATTTTGCCAACAGTTTCTCCACTGCTGCACAATCCACAAATCATTCATTTCACTTCCCACAAGTATGCGTTTAGCTTTTTAAAAGCCATCGTATAGCAAATTATGCAGCGTTCAAGAAGACACTTTGCCAGGGCTGAAGGAAGAGAGAAAATACATTTTTGATCCATTGATGAGATCCAGCGATGTTCTCCCCTATTTTTGGTATCTCAAAGGAAAGCAGCATTCTCTCAGGCAATGTAATTATCAGCCAGTAAAAAATCTCATCACAAAGAGGTCTGACATAGCTGCGTCATCAGAATAAATATGGCACAACAGGGAAGTCTCCATCTTCACCTCGGAACACTAAAAATACACCTGTGATTCAAAGAATTTCCTTAAACCCATAGAAAAAAAGGAAATAAAACACTCCCTCCTTACATCGCTATAAATCTAAGAAATGTTTCCTAGAGGATAACCACATAGAATCAGTGCAGCTTCAAGGCACAGAAAATATCCTCTGATTTGGATATTTACACAAGTTACAGGATGTCAATCGAAGTACAAGGAAATGATTATCTTTGCAGACTTTCTCTGTGACAAGTCCACCCACCTTTCCAAAATAATGAGTTAAAGAAAAAAAAGGTTACCGAACCTTCCAAATTCTTATTTTCTCTGCTGTAATGTTACTTCTAGTTGCACAATTTCCAACCTAGAGTTTGCTCATTTCTCCAGTACCCGTCTCTCCATCTTCTGGCCCTGGTTACTGTTGCACCTACAACAGCATTTATTATCAACAAAATCAGAGTAAAAAGCTTCCACCATGATCTGCTACCTTTTTGTTACTTATTCATTATAATTAAAGCTGATCGGAAATACTCAAGTTCAAATAGAATTTTACACCTAAAATACCAAACATTATTTTGTTTCTCTCCCTTATTTTGCAAGACTGTCTAATGGCATTGTGCAAGACTGATACACAGTCTTTCTCTTACTGAGCAAAGAAGAAAGGCTGATTTGTAAGAACCAGCAAACGAAGGAAAGCTCCAGTCCTCTTTATAATAAAGTCTCATTCAATACTACTTGCCCAAGTACTCCAAAGACTTCACCTAAGCACTTCAATTCATAGAATGCATCAACTCCCCCAGTAAAAGCACAGCACAAACACATTTACTCTAAGGCAAGCAAGAGGCTAAAGGAGTTCTAGTTGTGGTGTTGTGCTTTGTTTTCTTCTTTAAAATCCTACTTAAGTCACAGAATCATAGGGGTTGGAAGGAACCTCCATTATCAGGGCACCCACCTCATCCAGCAGTGGGCTCGTGTTGTCCCTAGTCTTCCTTTTGCCATTGAGATACTTAAAGAAGCCTTTTGTGTTGTCCTTGACCTCTCTTACCAGATTTAATTCCAAATGGGCATAAGCCTTCCTTGTTGCATCCCTGCAAGTTCTGACAACGTTCCTATATTTCTCTCAAGTGGCCCCTTTTCCACATTCCATAGACTTTTCTTTTGAATTTTTCACATGAACTCTTTACTCATTCATGGGTCTCCTGCAACATCTGCCTGATTTCTTACTACTAGAGATGCACAGATTTTAAACTTGGAAGAAGTGGTGCCTGAATGGCAATCAGTTTTCTTGGGCCTCCCTACCTTCTAATGCCATGAGATGCCTCCAAAGTAGGTCCTTGAAGAGGACAGGCTCTCCCGAAGTCCAGGGTTACAATCCTAATTTCTTCCATTAAGATCCTGAACTCCATTATCTCACGGCTGCTGCACCCAACACTGTCCCAACCAGTCCTTCCTTGTTTGGAAGAACAAGGGCCAGCAGCACACCTCTCCTCACCGGCTCCTCTACTGCCTGCTTTATCAGAACTTTATCTCCCACGCACCGCAGGAGCCTCCTGGGCTGTGTGTGCCTGGGAGCACTGCTGTCCAGCAGATACCAGGATGGTTGAAGCCTTCCATGAGAACCAGTGCCTATGATCACAAAGCTACTTCCAGCTGTCTGTGATAGTCATCATAAGGAAAACCCAAGGTATAAAAAACAAAACAAGATCAGCTACTTGAATATTTACTCTGAAAAGAAGAATTAGCCCAGCGTACGTTCTACAAGAAGTGATGAACAAAAACTAGCAATAACTACCATTTTACCCCCAAGAGTAGCTCAATATTTTAGGACAAGAATTACTGTCAGCCTCCAACCCTTCTGCTTTGGAACATCCAGACTCAGAGCAAGAATTAAATCTAAGGAAGAAGACATCTGTTCAGGGACAATTAGCAATTCTTTGTTTTACCAAGTGACCAACGTTTTCAGAGGATTCAACATCTTCTTCTTTTAAATAAGGATTCTGCAAGAAGCTTATCTGCAATCAAACAAATAAATAAATCCTTTATAAAAAGTATTACAAAAGTCACTTTTTCAGTTACAGTAAAAGACCACAACACAGACCTAAGAGCCTGCCTTTCAGAACCACAGGCCTTTCATTTGCTTGGTGGTTTGGGATTTTTTGTTTGCTTTTTTAAAGCAAAATACTATATTTGGGGGTTCTTGTATGCATTTGGGGTTTTTTTTTGCCATCATGATGAAGCTGCAAACATTTTCAAGTTTTTCTCTAATTTGATGCCAACATCAAACTGGAAAGTTGTTTTTGTTTTTGTTTTTTTTTTTTAATGAAAACAGAGATTCTGATGAAATGCAAGACCTGAGGTCTTTAGAAAAACAAAATATCACGAGATTTGTCATAAAAACATGGAGCTGGCAACAACAACAGCCTCCTCATACACAGTAGTTTGCTGTCTGCAAGAGTGCTTACAAGCCTGTAAAAATATTTCAGCTCTCCAGTAAAATAAAAAATGAAGAAAAAGAAAAAAGGCTCAGCTAGCATTATTACAAGTACCTGGTATTCACAAAATGAAGCGTCACAAAAAGCAGCTCCTCATAAGGCAGAAAAGAAACAGGACTCAACTGAAGCAACAAAAGCCACAATGATTTACCCCAAGCGATACTCTGGTCCAGAACCTCAATCTGCATGTATTAAACCTGAAAGTTAGGCTGTATTACATACCACACTTCCATGTAATCAATTGCAAAAGGAGTGGATAACTTCTACAGAGGCAACTTGCCACTCTAATGCAAATGCCACGCCATCCACATGGTACACTGAAGACTGTCTGAAAATGTGCCAACACCACTATTAAAAGTATGCATGATTTTTTTTCACCTAACAGCTCCTTTGTTGTGCTTTCACTTTTCTCCTAACCCAGGTTATAGCAAATATTCAAGTTCACTGTTCAGCTCTTTTGGTCTCTGTTTTCCCTTTGGCTGCCTGCCCAAAGGAAATACAATCTCTGGCTCAAGATGGCCAAAAGCATGACCTGGGTAACTCTTTTTTGATTGTCTACGAGTGACTCACACATCATATGACAATGACATTGCTCAAGTGCAAACTGCTAATATCAATACTAAAACTGTTTATACAACAAAAGCAAGGGAAACTTAAGGTTACTTCACCCCTCAGACATGCTTAGAAGATGCAGCCATTTGCCAATATTTTAGTCAGCTATGAGAGAAATCTACAGTTTCTTTCTTTCTGGCCAGAGAAATAAGTCACCCACAAGCTCTAGAGCAAAAGCAGAGTCCACTATGTTGGTCTCCTTTTTTCACAGTTCAATATTTTCCTTTGTCAAGCACTGTTTTGGCATTTTCTCTTTGGCTTGGAAGAAATGGTGTTGATAAGTTCAAGCACAAGTGCCAGCTATCAAAAAGCAGGACAGACAAAAAGCTGTACTTTCCTCTGCTATGGCCCAAAGTCTTCAAAAGCCCAGAACGGCAAAGGCCTGTTCAAGTATGTAGCAGCTTTGGGGTGCTCAACTGAGAGAGAACATAAGAACAGGGAAATCTTTATACTTTCCTTTATAGCAGTCTCTTATACACCCTTGCATAGGCTGTGGATTTCAGAACACCTCTTCAAAGATCCCTGTGTGCAGAAACTCTTTACTTTAACAGAAGCCACGATTCATTGCTGGGTCCCAGAAGAAAGGGCTTGAAGTTATATAGAGCTGCTTTCCATGTATCCAGGAAATCAGAACTCAGGGAACTGCTGCTGCTCCCATCATGCTTTCTGGAGTGATGAGAATGCCACAGCAAAGGGGTTTCTGTGAAATCTAAACAACAGCGAGGAAGACAGAGAAATAAGTGGCAGAAGTTCCTTCTTCATGCTTTTCTTCACAGAGGCAAAATTATACAGAAGAGATGATCTGAGTGGTAGTTACATTCTGCCTGTCAAGACAGCATCTTCCATACTGCAGACTTGCACACTATTACTAAGCACTTTCAGAGAAACACTGCAATTCCATTCTGCAATTGCTACAGTTGCTATACAGGCATCCACAGAAGCGAAGTGTGATGTCATTTTTTTCATTACATTCTTACATTTCTTCTCTCACCTTTCTCTTTGACATCAGCTGCAGTTCATTTACCCACTGGCCTTGATGCTTACAGTGTTGGATGTGATAGGAAAAGACGAGACACTGTTTTAATACAGGAAGGTTAATCTAAAATAACCTTCCTAAGCTGTTCATACTGCACGACAGTAACATTACAAGAGACATGGGTTCATGAATAGGATCAGCTTTCAATCCCCAGACCAGTGATAACAGCACTTGTCATGAAGATACTGTGCCTAGTCTCCAGGGGAAGTGCAGCTTCAGCTGCCACTTACACAGCTCCTTCTGTCAATCACTCCACGAAGCAATGCCAGCTGCTTCTTCTAAAAAAGTCATTTTCTTGACCTCCTAAAGGTAAATGCTATCATGACAAGAGATGAAAGATGGAAAACAATTTGCTGCAAGTATGCTCCGTAGCATCCCCATCACCTGTTAGTGTATTACAGCACCATGTGGCTCTGAATGCATCTGTGCCACTGAGCAAATAAATCAGTCTTTGGAATTAGATGGATTATTATAAACCCATCATACAAAGGAGTTTTAGAAAAATAAAAATAAGGATTTTTGGTCAAACATGCATGAGAGGCAACAAGTATTCATTGCTAAATGAGCATAACATTCACAAAACAATTTGCTTTATTTTTTGTCATCTCAGTCCATATTTCTACATGACTAATCTTTACTTTAAATGCTCCCCTTCATACTAAGAAGGACTATAATCTCAGAGCATTAAGCAGTAAGCCTAGTCCAAAAGTTACACTGCCTTCACACATGGCAAAGGAATAGACCTCCTGAAGCTGCCATGGACTTTAAGTTCTCTTTAATCATGATTCAATCTGCCTTTTCATCAGCCTTCGTGCAGCTCCTCTAAGGACAGCACTTGGGCTTGCACCACAAACCAATTCCAAACCATTTTCTTGAACCCTACAATTACAGAACAGCTGAATTCCCCTTCTTCAAATTCTATGAAGTCATCGAGAGAGCAAAAAACTGTATTCTGACCTCCTAGTTAAGAGATCAGAGATCATTTGCTACTATCCCTCTCCAAAATTATTTTTGTCCCTCTAAAGCCATCTTTTAAAATGAAGTTTGCGGGTTTCATTTTTTGCAAGGCGTGGAGGCAGGAAGTTACTGGCTGCAGGAGAATATGGCAGAAGGGACAGTGGTGCACATGACTGCTGTAAGTCATCACTGAAGCTCAAGGCCTCCCTAAGCCTGAAGACTTGTACTACAGCAAAACAAACGCCATAATATTCCAAAGTAGCAGTTTACACCAGTGTAAATCATTCAGAAAACAATGAAACAAGAGTGACTTATTCATTACCTGACTTTATTTATTACAGTGTAAAAGAACCACCAGTAAAATTCTGGAAAGAACTCTCCACAGATAAGCAAAAGGCCAGCATTGAATTGGTGACAATGATCACTCCATCTCCCATTTGTAACTTCTCTTGAGGAAATGCATACTTCAGCTGTGCTTTGTGACCACTTCATAAAAAGCAGCATAACATTGCAGAATTTCCCTCCCTTTCGCAGAACAGCAAATGTGTCTGTGAGCATGTAAGAAATGCATAGTCTAAAAAAGGCTTTGGATTTTTTTTTTGACAGAAGTCTACTTTTGTTGCCTTTGCAAATCAATATTTATTGTCAGCTTTCTACACTAGAAGCTTTTTTGAGGGAAAACAAAAAGCACCTAGGAATCTCACTGGAGAACAATGAGACATGATACTTTTGTAAGGGTGAAGGACAATCCTTTTATGCAGCCACCAAAAATGCAAACAGGGAAACACTACTGAAACTTTGCTCCTCTTCTTTGTGGTTCCAATTCCAGAATCAGCAAATCTTTATAAAGACGAGCAGCTTCAGTAATAATAATTCCATAAATTGATAATAAAAAGATTCCTCTGAATGTCAGTGAGGGGTTATGGAGTTGGATCCCTCAGGAAAATAGGAAGGAGGAGGAATGAGTAGGGAGGAGGAAAGAGAAATTAAAAATAAATAAATATATAATGCATCTGTAGGAAAACAGGATATGTTGAAACAAAAGTCTCTGCCCAAACCACACAACTTTAAGGTATTTATTTTTCCTTCCTGTTAGTCATGCTTTGCAAGAGTTTTATGATCACGGAATGATACTGATGTAAAAGATGAATGCCTCTAAACTTTTCAGTTCAGTTGATTAATAGAAACTATAAAAAAATAATTATTTTCATCTTATTTCCTTTAGCGCGAAAGGAATCAAAAAGCACAATACTCACAATGAAGAATATGATGGAGACACATAAAACAGGGATCAAAATTCAGAAATATTGATAAATCAAAATGCTACATACATGTAAATGTTTTATCTTGCATGTAAACTATTTTTCTAAGCCCCAGTAGAGTCAGTCAGGCCCATACAGGCCTACACAATCATTTCAAGTTACTATCTCAAGGGATAAGCAAGAAGCAAATCACAGATACTAACAAGTTTGAGGAATAGAACTGCCAACTGGTGAGAAATAGCACAATCAGAAACATACACACTTTTTGTCACTTCATAGACATATGCATGCATCTGGATCTAACACTAAGCAGTAGAAAAATTAATAACATTTAACACACTTCAAAGAAGAATTTCAAAACATTATAAATACCAAAGGATTACGTGTCAACACTACAACGGGTAGTGAACAAACCTTAGTTGCTTTCTTGACTGTCCTCCCTCACACAATGCAACGAGGAAAACTGTACTTCCTTGCCTAAATTCAACCGTTCCATTTTTATAAGCAGTCTGAACAAGAATCAAAGTGAATCAGAAGTTACGTGAGAATTCAAATCATGCATTTAAAGCAAGTGCTGACAAAATAATTGAATGCATTCATATCCTCTCCTCCACATGCTTTGCTTCTGCTTACAAGGGAAACCAGGCAGAAGCACAAATAAGCCTACACAGCATCATGAACCACACTGAAGTAGAACAGAGAAGCTGTAATACAAGAAACAAGTCCTCAAGATACCCTGCTCACAGAACTCAGTTTGATATGATCAGAGTCAAGAGAAAAGTCACCTGAATTTGCAGTTCCACTCCAGCTGCCAAGTCACAGTGCAGAAGGTTGTAAGATCTGCAAGCTTCTGCTCCTTAGGTCATCTCCTCCATAAATGGCACTAGGTTTATAAACGAAAAAAAAATCAGGCATATTGGAGAAATAACTGTCTAAGCAACAGTGCTGTTTTATTCACATACTTGCCAATTGCTGTACCTCCTGCACACAGTACAAGAATGAAACAGATATTCAGATTCTCAGTTATACCAGAAACATCTATTCTCTCATCTACTTATTATCACTTCAACTGTGGAAACAAGCATCATTCAGCAACAGTTGCAGTTCCTTCATCCTCATGGGCTTGTGGGTCTCGAGTAGCTGCACACACAGATGACTCCTTGCACAATAAATACATAACCACATGTTCCTCAGGCAGTATTTCTGGCCTAGCTGTAACACACTCCTTAGTTTAAGACTCCTTTTCAATCTGTCTGTCTACAAGATGAGCTAAAGATGCCCCATGCAGAACCAAAGGTTACCAGAGACTTGAGACTGTATTCATATCTGATTTAGGGATTCTGTTTGGTACAAAAATATTTTGCACCCCTGGTGTCTCTGCTCTTATCAGCATTAATACTGAGGGTGCAGCTGATGGCCTACATGGACACAGAGTCACAGGAAAGAGAATACAGCACAGCATTCCAATTACACTCTGATTTCTCCTTTAGACTTCTGCTTTAAGAATGTGAAGTTTGTTGAAAAAAAAAAAAGAAAATTCTGTGGAAAAAGATGGCCAATCACCTAAATTACTAGTGCTTGAAAAACGAAAGATTTTTAAAGCTAGAAGATAAAAGCAACATCCAGAGCCAACATGAAGGGTCTTGCTGGCCACTGCTTGGTCTGAATTGTTTTTCACTGGAGAAATAAAGTTCCTTTTTCTTTTTTTCTTCCCCTTCTCAAAAATGTGGAATCATTTGGGATACCCTCCCAGTGAATAATTACCATTCTCCAATAAATATTATCACTTAGAAACTTAATGTTGTTTTTATACATTATCAGTTGCAAGGAGATTTGATTCTCCTAAATATAATAGAGCCAAATCAAATCAAGTGACTTCTTTTTTTTCCACAAAGTTAAAAAATTGAACGTTTACCCAAATGAAGTACCTTAAAAGTTGTGTATGCTCATTTTAAATATGCACTATACTTAGCAATAAAACTGATGATAGAAGACAATATAAAGGCTACCTCTCGAGCCAATCTTTCCATCATTTGCTCCATCAGCAAATTACTTATCCCGCTTGGCAGAGATTTTCCAAAATTATCTCATATATATGTTACAAAGATAGGCAAAAATCAGCTACAGCAAGCTAAGTTTTCAATAATCCACAGAAAAAAATATTCATTGTATATAAGCAATTAGATACTCTTTGCACTAGAAGCCATTACTAAAGACAAAAGACCTAGCACTTGTAGGACGGTTTGATTTTCTAGCATTAATTAGTGCAGTTTTTGCCCCTTAAAAATATTAGGGTTGCAGCATCCTTAATTAATTCTCATCTTCATGCCATTTGAGATGCAATCTGAAAATAAAATAAAGTACGAAAGCTATTGCAAAATCTTTTAAAACCTATGTTAATGCTCTTTCTGCTTACATAAGTATAGTAGATTACAGTTAATTATGTGGTCACAACAATGACCAACACCTACCCATCTATGAAGGGCTACTTACTACGTCAACTGGGCAAGCACCTCCGTGACTGCAGGCCAGACATCCTTAATTGCACCCCAGATTCAGCTAGCAGAGTAGTTGTAGTAGGCAAGGGGTCATTAAACAAACATTTATTTATGTCTTAAGCAGTTTCTGTAGGCTGCAGTCCCTTCCACAGCTATACAGCTGGCAAAGCCCAAACTACGTCAGTATATTTGTATAAGCTCTATTAGGGCTGCTGTGCAGATATACCCCTTGCAAAACAACAAAAATTTATGGAACAACCTTCTAAGGAAGGTAAATATCATCTGGTTGAATAATTCATAAGCACAAACTTAAAAGGAAGCATTTCCATAGTGAAAGCAAACAAACTGGAGAAGAAAAGACTGCTATTTAAAATAAAAGCTAAGCAGTCAGAGTCATTCTACTTGTGAAACAAGTAACAGTTTCCTTTCCCCTGAGGAGCAGAAGTGATATGAGTAACTTCTGCCTACTGCATTAATCCACACAGAGAATATTTATTCAGAAGGACCAAATAGGTACTAAAGAAATGCTAGGCAATCACAAATTAAAGTGGCTGTACTCTGGAAAGAAAAGAACAACCCGTTTGCATGGTTAGCTGAAACGCAACACTTTGCCAATAGTAAGATAAGATTTAGCAGAAAGTCAGTTGGCACAAGATTCAAGGACTTAATTACTCATTCATTTAAATAAATATAAGAAACTCCTCAGGGCCACCTATCTATTCAGTCCTTTCCTTTCCAGTTCAAAGCAGTCACATGAGAAGACATGAGAGGCCATACATTGTGTCTCTCTTGTGCAAGATTTCCATTTTTCTCAACTAAAACTTCCACCCTTTGGGGAATTTGTTAGTGTTGGTCTGAATCACTCTGCGACTTGAACATCTTAGCCACCTGCAAAAAGCAAAACATTTTGTATTATTCCTGCAAGCTTTTCTCTTCACTACATTCAAGACAACAGGATGAACAGGTAGAAATGTCTGCAAAGAGCCTGGAAATACTCAAACAGGATTGGCAGGGATAGCTGTGTACCTAGTTCAGAGATGGCAGCTCCCAGCTTAGAATAATTATGTAAACCTTTTTTTTTTTTTTTTTTTCTTTTCTTTCCCCCCTCCCCCCCCCCCCCCAAGATGCCTTTCTAAGGAAAGGAAAAAAGAAAAGCCTTGTCTGGTTTGCAGTCCTCAGTCTTCCATATGTGCTATTTTTGCTCTCTGGTTTACGGACAATGCATTGCTACAACCTGGGAGTAGAGACTGTATCACCACATTTAGATGACTGTTTACACTAGGAAAAGAGTAAAATAAATAGTTCAGAAACTCCAAGATGGATTACATGTTTGCATATAAGTAACTATGGAAAGTGCTTGAGGGCAACAAATACATTACATAAATGAAAATTAATTTTAAAAATAGAGACAAAAACATTGAGGGGCTAAATTCATTGCATAGTTTATTTGCAACAGACTAGGTAACCAGCTCTAACTGCAATTACATCTGAAAAATCAGAAAGAAACCAATTAAATTAGGAGTTCCCAATCCCGTGACAGCAATAGTGCAGAAAGCTTTAAAATCTGAGACCAATTCCAAGAAATATGCCTATGATTTAAGTAAATAAACTATTTTCTCAATATAAAAGTTGGAAAGGCTCATGTTTTTCAAAACATAAGCCATAAACATTAGAAAGTGTAAGAAATATGGTGTAAAAGAACAAGTCCAGAAGATATTTTTAATCTGCTGCATAGAAAACTTAGCTGAACCAGGAGAGAAAGGAAGCAGATGCAGCTACTTATTCCTACTGAGGGTTCTTTGCTTTTCAGCATGCTCCACAATTTTTTCTTCTACGTAAAGTCCCTTTCGCTTTCTCACTGCATTCATGTACTTGCGGGCCTGGTTCTCAGAGTCTGCCTTTTCCCCAAAGTGCAAATATTCCTCTTCAGTGGTTGGTACCCAGAATGGATCACTTGAAATGATCTATAAAAAGAGAGGGGAAAAAAATAATAAAGTAGCATAAAGGTTTCCTAGTATTCTTAGTACATTTCAGGTAATTTTAATCTCTGAAGTATACAGCATGAAGATAGAGTGGATAGTTTTCTGGACAGCTTATTAGCTACTTAAGCACAATACATGAACTAGGAACACCATGTAGCATTCGTCACAGAAAGCATGGGAGAGATTTTGAAATTCAGTTGTATTTATCTGTGTACAAATTTATTTTAAAACAAATTTAATGGCCAGCCGGTAACAACAACAAATAGCATTTAAAACATTTTTGGTTTTGAAAAAGGAATTCCTTCTTTAGAATATTATGTCACCACGATCTTATCAGAATTTATAACAACTGAACATTTCTGTCTGTAGATTTCCTCCCTAGATGCAGCTACAGGTAATATTTTACCAAAAGAAGATCAGAAATGCTGCATCCATTTCTTAACCAAAATCCTCATGGGAGAAGGAATGCAGTACATGTCAGTTACTGTGAGAGCAGTGATAGTTATGGCAATAATTGAGAACATCACTCCATGATCATTTCTGAAGTCTAATATTAGCACTGATAAGGACAGAATAAACTTCCCTAAATTCTGACTTAGTGTAATACACCATTTATTTCGACAAATACTTTTAACTGCCATATGCTATTTCAAGCCAAACAAAATTACTTAAAGCTCATCTAAGTGACATAAACTAGAAAGAAGGAAATAAAAAAAAAAAATAAAAAAAGGGTTAGGACAAAGATTTTTCCTAGAAATAACAAATACCAAATTTTATACCTCGGATGCTAAATAACACCTAAAACTATGAGTGGAATTACATATACAGTATATAGAAAGTTAGGACAATAATTGCAGTACGTAGCCTGCTCAAATAGTAATGCCTCCTATTTATTTCCACAGAGACCTCATCAGATACAAAAAACACAATAACATGTTGTGTTGCTCAACAGAGCACGTTCTCAGCTATAGAACAGTATTCCTCAACGCAGACTCTGCTGCCATCTGTTACATGGCAACATGTAATGGAATATTGGTGGGGAGGGTTCATTCTCTACTGCCATACCACCAACATCCAACACTGACCTCATGAGCCAGCATCATAAAATAGGAAGCATTACTTTTGGTGCAGTCCCCATAGAAGATGGCTACTTTCTATTAGGAAATATTGCAGGTTAAATCCTGCAAAATAGAATGTTAAGCCTCTAAGTTAAAAAAAAAAATAAATAAATACATACTAATTTGCTACAGTTAAGTACATATATAGTCCTGGTAAATTAAATGGGATATCATATTATATTATCATATTATCATATTATATTATCATATTATGCTACAAGAGATCTCTAGCCTCACTTATTTAGGTGGGAAATGAACATACATAAAGTTGTCTAGCTGAAAACAAAGGCAAGCAGAACTCATAAATCAACTGTATGAAATTCTGGTTTCCAAATGATTCTGCATTTATTTTTAACATACAAATAAAGGTTGTCTAAGCATAGAAGAATCCACATGAGCTATACCCATTCTGGTGTCTTATACAGGGACTTTCTACCAGCGCCTTGAAACTTCAAGGCAGTTCCTTGACAGCATATGCCAGTAAACAGAAAGTAAGTGGGCACCACTATGCACTTGAAATAAAGAAAAAGACAGTGAAAATTGCTGGGTTTTTTGTTTGGTTGGTTTTCCTCCCAGCTCCTGGGCAAACACGCATGTTGACTGGATCAGGTTGTTGTGATGTTCATACTAATCATCATCATGCTGGAAAAACACCAGAGACTTCCCCTAGTCAGGACCCATCTAAAGAGTTGAACAAATGAAAATGTCCAAGTTCAAGAAGAAACACAGGAATGAGAAGTGACTCATACTCAATAGACATGCTCCAGAACTACTGCCTAGGGAGAGCATGCAGCTACAAACTATACCAACTTAAAAGGCTGTTACTATTCCCTTTGATTAAGTTCTTTCATATCAGCAAGTTATCTAATTCCCAAATTACATTCTGAGAGAAACAATGAACAGTGGTTCCTGAAGAAAAGTGAAAATATACTCAAGACTGAACTTACAGGTCTAATGTACCACTGCACTGTGCAGAGCAGAACTGGAAAGAGATCAAAATTAGGTTTTGAAAGCCACATCAGTACCCGCAGGAACTGGCTTTGCATCTCATCACGTCTAAATAGCTCTGGTATTACATTCTGCTTCTGGAACAAGTTATGGAGGCACTTGAGAATTCCTCTTTCTGAGGATCATACCCAAGTGTGGACATACAGCAGAAGATGTGGTTAATTAGACACACAGTGCTTGTAGTAAACACTGGGACAAATAAAGAGAAAGAGGAAGCCAGATCTACTGAGTCAGCTGGAAATGGAGGCATCAGTTGTGCTCTTCCTTTAAGAAGTCAGCAAATAGTCATGTTAATATAACTCTAGTGTAACTACACAGAGGTGTTATTGACACAGTAATAAAAAAAAAAAAGGAGATTTTCTGATTCTTAAGTTCTGACTCAGTAAGTGAAGCTGAGGACAAGAGTAGGCTACTCCTCTTCACATCACATTAATGGATCAAAGCAGATGCACCTAGCAGTTGGCATCCACCATTCCCCACATTCTGTACATATGCTGCAAGAAGGCAAAAAAAAAAAACAAAAAACCAACAAAAACCGAACATAAATGTTTCCCTCTGATGCTCCATGATTGTTGAATTTAATTTGCTTACAACAGTAGCTGGCAGAACCATGGGTCTGGGCTTCTTGGAATCAGAACTGAGAAGTTTTTTAACCCCTGAACTATTGTTCATATTCATGGGAGCCATGTAGAGAAGACTCTGGAATCCATGACAGAAATCATGTTTTTGTCAGGGTAGAGTCCTAAATAATTAATAAGATTCTAAATGTACCCATCCTTCTGGAATAAGATGCAGCCATTTAACAGGGAGTGTTTACTGTGTGCTCTGGAGGCTCCATGGGATCAAAACAGAAAATAAAGAATAAAAATTATGAAACAACAGAATCATTAAATACAGGCTGATGAATACGTTCCATAGCTCACTGCAGAACTACAAACCAATTCTAAGTATAAAAGAAGCAGTGTTTAAAATGAAATCAATAAGGATTAGACACTTCAAAAGATTAGATTACTTCAAATACTTTAAGTGTAGAGGTATTCCTGAGAAAAAATAAGTAACTCCAAAGCAAAATGCTTCATTAAACATCACAACTATTCAAACTAACACACCCAAACAGTGATGTCTCCCAAGACTTGTTTAGTAACAGCATGCAGAGCAACATGGGCAAAACAGCTGTCATTTTCTTTTAGCCTAACAACTTACACACTAAATATTCAAGCAATGCATGCTCCTATCTTTTTCAGACATAATCTGAATGCCTGTAATAATTAACCAATAAAAATGCAAATAATGAGTACTATTTTAATACTGAAAGACAATACAGTACTCAATTCTGCAAATGATTATGTAAGTTCATCAAACTTTTCAAGACTTGAGTTAGAACAAATTACTTTCAATTCCAGAGAACTTGGAATTTTAAGCCTTAACACGAGGATGATTTATTATTTGCATTTCAGTGGCACCCAGATGGCTCCAATAGTGGTCTGGGTCCCATTGTCTGGTGTATTTTACAAAATGATGGCATGAAACAGCCTCTGCCTAAGGCAGTCTAATTATGCAAAACAAGGTTGAGGGATGCATCAAAAGCAAACAGACTGGATCTGCCTAGTTCATCCAAAAGGTCAGGCAGATCTGGGAACGCAGCCATGTTGCTGGTAGCATTTCCCCTCCTGATCCTTACTGTCTGATGGAGACAAAAACTTTCTTTTGAGCCAAGTAACGTCAATGTGGAAAATGCTTTAGTTGGACCACAAATATAAAGAGCAATCTTACTCTATCCAGTGCAGACTACAAGACTAGCAAGTAACATGTGAACCAACGTGAACCATTTAAGAAGGCTCAAGAGTGACAAAACTCAGCGTGCTCAAGCACTACCAAGGGTAGCTTTTGCGTGCCAGGAACAACATTGTGCTAGAAGTGGTTTCTCAAAAACAACTTCAAAAGAACTATTAACACCATGTCAAAGGGCATACACACCTCAGGGTATGAGAATCTTTTCTACCTTTGAAAAAATCAATGCTAGGAAGAACTTCAAGAACACTGACAGTCCAAATAGTGGCCAGCACTCAGTAATGGCAAAGACTATGTAACTAATATGCATATTGCTGATATGCCTTTCAGATACCTGAAGCAGCCTTGTCAATTAGAAGTTACCCCTACTTTTCATGTGAAATGGCAGAAGTTTGCTGAGGTTTATGTGAAATGTGTCTTTGAAAAGCTGTCATCTCCAAACTGAGTTTTTAATAATAAGCTGAGTCATGTTGTAAAAATGCTTCTTCTTTGAGCATAACAAAATGGTGAGAGAGAAGCTTGTATGCTGGCAGTGTTTTCAGCACAGAGAGCACCAGGAAGCACATCCAGTAAGATTAGGTAGATTGAGCTGCACCCATTTAATTCCAGTGGGAAGCAGGTGTCATTGCTGTTCCCACTTAGGAGTACTGAGCAACTGTGCAAAGTGCTGAGCACCTGAAAGACTCATAAAACATTATGCTGGGGATGAGGATGAGATGGTAGAGGGTGGGAGGAAAAGTACATACAGTATACTTAAGAATTTTACAGAAGTACCTACACATAAATGTTCTTAGGGAAAAAAAAAAAAAAAAGTAGTCACAGTTATGTTACTGAAACACAAATTTTCACATTGTACCAGATACTTTGTGTACCAGCTTGTCCATTTTATAAATAGCTAATCTCTATACCATATCCTGAAAGAACAACAACAACAACAACAAAAGAATTCAACTCATCTTCAGCCTCCCTTTTTGCCAGTACTTTGACAACTCTGTAGTCAAACCTGGGCTTCTCAGAAGGATGTGGCCACTTTGCATCACTATACATCAATTTGCAGAAAACAAATAATACATCTTCTTAAGATTATTACATATAATTCTATAATATTGATAGCTAACTTCATCACTTGATAAAAATTGCACTGTTTTATTTCTCTCTGTATCTCTATATTTTCTTGCAAAAGCTCACGATTGTAAATTACATGGTTTTGAGAAAATACAATGAAAAAGACCAAGAGCATACAAGCATAAATCCAATTCACTAGTTCCTGTATTTCATTTCTACAGCTATCTGACAAAAGCCTGAAAAAATGAGAAACAATCAGAAGAGTTTTGTTTCAGAGAGGATTTTAGAGAATATGGAATAACTTGCATTCAAGCTTGAAACATTTAACCTGTAAGTTAATGACAAGAATGAAGATTCCCTACAAAGTAACTTCAATACCCAAAGCTCATCAGAAGAATCCAGAGATTCCAGTGACAATATTCAAAAGGGCTGGCCCAGGCCTTAAAACACATGAAGTCAGATATGACATTGCTTTTTTCAATAAACACTATAATAATGAACATTTGCACATTTAGTTAGAAAATAAACTCATTTAAGTTTACTTTGGCTCAAGAACATCATCCTTGTTTGTGCTCCAATCAGTGACAGCTGAGCTTTAGCTGTGACTTCAGTCAGTACCTACAAACAAGGATTAGGGAATTGGAAAGAAAATAAGGAAGCCTGTGGCTTTACTGTTGCATTTTTTCCTGTTACTTAAGAGACACATAGGAAAATCAAAGCCACGCAGCTTTTATTTACTACCTTAATTAGCTTCAGATGTTCTGGTTAATATAAAGACCTTTTCATATTTGAAAGGTTCCAGGTTACTCCTAGAATTTCTTAGCATGCTTAAGCTGACACTTGCACAATGATGTAAAGTCACAATTTATACCTAATAAAGGTTCATGGGCTCTTATGTTGACTCTTATGTATGACTCTCATTATGTTACCCTGTGTCCAGTTTAATGCTGGCCAAACAGCCTCATCCAGCAACTTCCATATGAAACCCTTATTTTCTATTTGAGTTGTAAAAAGACATTTAGGAACGAATAAAAAAATCAGAATACAAGAATTCCAGTGATTCAGGACACATCAGATTCTTATCATATATAACATGCAGCCCTTCTTTTACCTCTCTGCAGAGCCTTACAGCACAGCCTAGGCACTATTCTGCTCAGAAGGAATAGTCAAACAGAATTCAGATCAAACATATTTACAGATCCCCTGCCCCTCCAAGAATAAAAGACAATCAATGCAATCTGAAAGATGTGCATTAAGAGGAAAACCATACATTTCACAGCTTTACAAGAAGCAGTTCTTTGAATATTTCTGCATTTACAGACAATTGTCATTTGAATTGAGCCACATGCATTATTTTCACTATAATACATTTCCCAAATGGGATTAGAGCTTCATTATTCTAAGTGCTGCTCCATCATAAATATCTTCTTGCTCACAGAACTTCATGAAAAGACAAAATGGCATGACTCAGTGCAACAAGTTACTGCTCTACTAGAGTTTACACTCTAACTGAATGTGTATAACTAATTCAAGGATTAAAAAATAGAAAGCATTCATTACCTCAAAGCTATATACTTTTAACTAGGAATTAAAAAGAAAGTTTAAATCACAAGCAAAGAAAATACGGCCAAGTCAACCCAATCCACTCAACACAGGGATAGCATAAGGAAAATCATATTTGACTATCTTTTAACGTGTATTTATTTAATCTGGGACCAAACTGAAAGCTCCCACTTCTGGTTCCATTCTTTACAGGCAGAAATAAATTTAAGTATGACAGAAGAAGTGAATAAAACAAAGGCGTATCTGACAAGATAGACCTTGATGCATGTACTGCTCCATTCCCTGGGGCTGGAGTGATATGAACTATACAAGACAAATTAACTGGAAATCTCATTTCCAGAGACTCATTTAAACATCTGTGCCATCACTGATCTCCCTTATTTTATAGTCTACAAGTCATATTAATGAAGTAATAGTAATTAAAAAAAAAAAAATAAATCAATCCTGATTTCTTTAAATATACTTCATACATATAATTCCTATGAGATTAAGTCTTTCAAATTTAAAAATACCAAAAAGCGGTACTTTAAATGTAAAATGGGGAAAACAAGGTGTTAGAAGCAATCTGTGCAGAAAAACCCACGTCCAGGGCATCCAGGTAACGAGCAAAGCACACTGAGGAAACACCACTTGGAATCAATGCAGAGTGGTACAGAAGGGATCACACAGAATGCAGTTAAGGCAACAGACACACACTCAGTAACACAGCAAATGTGAAAGAAAGCCCAGTAGCTACCACACTGCCTATCCATCTTTAACACAAAGGAAAAGACAGCATGAGATCTCACAGAGTTCACGCTGTATCTTACAGTGTGATACGTGAAATAATTGGCATGCAAAAAAATGAATGGTATTTATTAAGTATACACCACGGGTACCATGAATATACCGTGACAACTCACCAGTAACTTTAGACAGTCAAAGTCACACCTAATACTTGATGAAAACTGTTCTCTTGTTTTGTTTTTAGCAGAAGAACCAGAGAAAAGCTTCACAAATTTCTCATGTGATCTGAGACACAAACTGTTTCTTCTGGCTTCCCTGTCATACCACCACTAGAGATTCTGAAAATGATATTTATTTAGCAATTTTGCTGATGAAGTGAGAATAGAATGCATTCCCTCTGCCATGGCTGCACAGAGCCAACATTGCTTGTAGCTTAATAAAGGGCACATTTTGTCAGGGAAAAAAAAAAAAAAGTGTGACTTTAAGAGCAACAAAATACAATCCTCAATCCTCCCCACCAGGTGGAAAGGTGACCGGTTTACACAGTCATTTTTTTTTCCTACTACCACCACATTTTAACTAACCAGCTATAATTACAACCTCCCTTGAGGATCAGTTTAAGAAAATGTCACCAGATGCTGAAATCTCCCTCTCCTATTCATGCCTGTAACTGCGTGGACACTTTCTTTTATGTGAAATTCCTAACATCTGACAGTGTGAAAATATTCGGTACAGTTTAGGGGTAGAAGGGAAGATCACAGAGGCAAGGGATTTTGTTTTTTGCTTAGCATTGCAGCACAGTAGCCACAAATCCTAAAGAAACTGGCACAGACCAATGGTTAGCTGGAACTGTAGTCCTTCTGACTGATATCCCTCTGGGGCACTGATACAAGAGACACTTCAGACAAAAGACCAGTTAAGCCACAAAACCTCACCAGCTGCACTTCAGATGAGGACATCCAAAACTGAAAAAAAAATCTACTGTACACAGTTCTGCCAATTGTTACGGGTATGAAGTATTTAATCTGTACTGGCTCACATCCCTATGTACACCGAGTTGTTGTTGTCTATTTTTTGAACAAACACTGTTTATATGGGTTGCATTTATCCACTGCATTTTTAGCACCAGTAAGGTGGTGCTGTCAAAGGAGATGAGAAGCACTGTTTCAAGGATTCACAACTCTCTTGGTAGCACATGATTGGTTTCGGAGATGCTCTTTTTCCAATTAGGACTCACACAAAATTCCTGAGGCAGTTGCAGGAATTGCTAAGAAAGAAATACTGCTACTGAAGTATTTAACAAATACTCCTATTAGGAAAATCTAGCTACAAGAAAATGAGGAAGAATATATGTAGTGTGAAAAAAACAGCACATACTTTGCAGAGAAACAGAGGTGAATGGACCATAGCTGGTAACTACATGGAGCACTCCTGGCCTCAAAAATCTGTAGTTGTTTGCACTCACAGATTTGACATTTGTCACAAATTTGAAGATAAAAGAATAAGACTTTCTAATCCATTTATCAAAAGCTTCTATGGTCCTAACATCAAATAAAATTCCTTGAAAGAATTAAAAATCTAGACTTCAATTATTTTAAAAAGTTCACGTTATGGGTTTAGACTCTTTCCCCTGCACCTATTTTTAGTTCCTTCAATTAAGTCTTCCAAGGCCTCCTACAATGCAGCTTTGTTTTTCTTTAACAAGGAACTCTAATTTAAAGCTTTCCATTTTACTCCTTGAAGATCCGCACTGTAGGAACAAAATGAAGTGCATTCTCAATTGATAACAGCTCTTATTAGCTTTCCCATCTCAGTATTTCCTTTACACCTTTACTTAAACCTGTTCGTTTCCTTAAGTGATAAAGATGAACAAAGGAAATGATTTTGAGACGCTTCCATTTACTGTGACCAGACTTGACTTTGAAAGAATTGAATCAATTCCCTTTACCTTTTAACATGGAAACATATGTTGAGTTGGAATACATGAGGACAAAAAAAACCCTGAAGTATCTGTCAATCAGTAAGATTTCTTATTAGCAGTAGTATACCCCCCCACCCAAATAAGTTTATCAGATAACTTATTTTAAAAGGCATGTAAAATTTACAGAAACCAATTTATGAAGAATCAGTTTCATTTCCGAAGCACTCAGTTGATGTTGAAATAAAAAGCATCCCATCTCAAGAAAGTATAACTCCATTTCTGAACAGCACCGTCATTAAATTAAGACCAATATAAAAGCTACATTTTTTCCTCTTCATTTCAAAAATGAATTAATCAAACATCTTGACCACAACTTAACCTTTTCCACTTATTATTCCAGTTTGCCACATCTACAGGAAATAGATCACCACACCAGATGGAGTGAATAGATATTTTTACCTCCCAGTGGCTGAACACCAGCTGCGGACTAGCCAGGCCACTAGTTCTCTTCCTGATTTCATCAGCAAAACCAAAGCTTTCTGCTACTGGCAGTACTGCCTTAATAATAAACACATCCGTTCCCTCCTTCATCTCCTCTTGTAACACTCTGCCTTCTCTTTTGGACAAGACGGCATACACACGACCTGCAAAGACATTACTTTGGTGAGCTTACCAATACATTCATTTTCTGATCCATTAAGAGAAATACATATTTAGCTAGGAAACTTGAGCATTATATAAAGTACATCATTTCTCTGGCTCTCATTCTTCCCTGTAAAATTTTAAGCATATCCATTAAATTTAGACAGACAACACGCTCTGCCAATACCACGTGCAGAATCATACAAATAACAGTTAATAAATGATAGCTACTATATGAATCTAGATAACACACATACTTTGTATATTTTAAAACGTAGGCATGTGATAGCATCAAAGACACTCGGCCAGATTATGTGCCAAACCTGCTTCACTTCAGCTAATCAAATATTAGAGAAACATTACAAGCTTAGTGATGCCACTAAGTAATAACGCTACTCAGAAATCACGGCCCAGCTATCTTGAACAGTTTATTTGGTTCAATGTTTCCCTATAAGCTACCTGTGTCCCAAGTGCTGCAGTGCTACTCTAAGGTACAGAAAACTTGTTTATTGGGTATTTATTACATTTAATGTGTCCCAACTAGCTTTTAATTAATGAATCCTTAAATTTGTCAGCAGCAATTTTTACTTTTCTTTCCCAAATATCAAGTCCTTTGACATACACTGCAGATAAGAACAAAGCACTTTTGGAAAACATTCAACTTTACAGAAGGCATCACGTTAATTTGCAGTTAAAATGTTTTTGCAGGTTAGGTATTCTACAGACAAAAACTCACAACTACATTTCTACTGATGAAAAGAAAAAGCACAGAAAAATATATACACTGAAAAAAATGTTTTAGAAATGCCTTAATTTACAAGTATGAATAATTACTATTAGATGTACAAATTAACTTTAGAAATACCTTACACCAAAGCACAAATTCTTATCAATTTTTAAGATGTTCAAATATTTTATATTTAACTGAAAAACAAAACAAAACAAAACAAAACAAAAAAAAAAAAAAAAAACCATGGACATGTACAGGCAGCTTTTAAACAGTGATCCTTCCTGGAAATAATTAGGAATATCCATTACTTCCTAATTATTCCCACCGATTCTGATTTGGCGGAAAGATACTATTAAATATTATAGTCACATGCATTGATTTGCAGATCTTTTTAAGTTTTTTACAGGATATCAAAGGGAATGTTGGCATAGGTTTATTTGCTTTTATTTTTTAAGTATAGAATCTGGTCCTTGGTAAGGAAATTGAGCACAAGCACATAGGTAGTGCTGTTAAATCTTCCTGTCAGGTGTGGCTGATGAAGCAGCAGTTCAATACCAACTGCTGCAGACTTTCTAGTTCTCTAATAAAACGTGGGCTGAAGCGTTCTTCCTATCATCACTGATGATTTTATCTGCTCGTGCCCTTACCAGGACCTCCTCACTGCTCCTCTGGCTGAACGTCACCTTTACTACACACAATAGTCTTCTTATTGCTTGAGAGGAAATTGAGGAAATACTTAAGATTCTACATTTCAAATGACAGGAAGATTAAAGCATGTTGCAGAGAAGTCACTCGAGTCTGCCATGCAAGGAGAGCCTTTGTTCGCATAACTAAATGACTTCAAGTCTAAGAAAATTCCAGTGACTACAGAAAACTCGGAGCTATGAAAGGGTCACATATCAGCACAGCTCACAGATCACTAAGTGACTCTGGTTAAGCACACACTGTTTTAAGATTCAAGTTAAATGCACGCATTGCAAAAAAGCATCACGTTGAGGCCATTGTTTATATGTTGTGGATGAACCACACAACGTAAGTTAAAGCCATTTGTTCAAGCAAGTAAGCCCAAAACCACTTTATAGGTTATTAATGTTAAAAGTCAAAACAGTCTAATTGTAATAGGTAGAACCTAGAAAAATTTGCATTTATATTAATGAGCTAAGAGAACAATTATCACAAAGCACTTTAGATGAACATATTTTCTAGACATCGTTCATTGAAGACTGGTCTTCCAAAACACAGAAACCAGAAGACAATTTATTTAGCTTACTTCAGGTTTCCAGCAACACGTATTTCATTCATGCAGCCTGGAGTACTGTCTCAGTTTAGGCTATCACAAAGAAGCTATGTGAGGTCTTCAGTTTTACCACTATGGGCAGGTGCCAGTATACTGGAGAGAAACAGGTCCCAATTCTGCACTAATAAGCTGAAAGAAAGAATGGCTTCAGCAGCATCAATCCCTAAAAAATGCCAAGACTTGCTGTTCAAAAATTGTTGAAACAATTACTTTGAAACAATGATGTTACTCAAAAAAAACCTTCAAGATGCTGCAAGATACAGAATAAATAGGTGCATAACAGATTCACTTTAAAGATGTCTTATGTTCAGCTCCTTAAAATATTTAAGTCTTGTTCACCACTTCACTGTACTGCAGCACTCTTCAGAAGGTCAAAGGAAAATGCCAAACAATTTCTGTTTACCCTGGATGCTAAAAAAAAAAAAAACCTTTTTTTAAAAAACAAACAAGTTTCATACTGGATAGAAATAGTGTGCAGGTACAACAAGATCAACATTTTCAGGTCTATGGTGATCATAAGCTTAACAAGCGGGGAAAGGAGCTGCTCTTCTGTTTTGGAGTCAGTGTGTTTTCACTTATAGAACGGAGCCAGAGATAATACTATGAAGCTGTGTGAATTGTTCCCTTAAGCGCTCTGATCTAGGGCTTGCTTTCTTTTAAAAAATATAATAACATGAGCATTGCTATCAAATTCAGAAACAAAGCCACAACAGTGTCTGATAAAATCGTTTCTCAATTAATTTTCATTTGCATAAGCAAAACGAAAAGACAGTCTAGCTTTAAGTGTTCTGAACACAAAAGAGTTTGCTATAAAATCTTAGAAACAAGCAGGTAATACAAAGATGCATTAAACTCAACTGGATATCAATGCATGGAACACCAACAGAAAAAAATTAAGTTATAAAAGCCAATGCTTTATCACAAGTCAACTGTCAATCCTTACTGCAGAGCAAGCATGCTCTTCACTCACCCTCAAGGACAGAGTTTATTGGCTTAAGCTTATCCATAATAATGGATTTGTAATGAACCAGTGCATGTCCATGGCTATCACCATCTAACACACATTCATTTAACTGGACTAATCTGCTTGTACATCTGAGTCCTAAATCACACTCATTAAAAACATATCCACGTATTAGAGTGCCATGTTTCCATTTCATTTTATGGCACAACTGATGAGATGATGCACGTTAATCACATCACTATAAACAATCACGCAGTAGTGGGCATTTTTTGTAAACAGCAATTTAGATTCTGTTCTTCTCATTTAAAATTGATATACTTGCTTACAGTGTCAGGTATCATGCTTGCACGTATGACAGCATAGTTTTATAGCAAATAACTACATCTTTCATTATATCAACTTCTATGGAGAACTCCAAGAACAAATGTTAGAGTAAGCTTAGTGCTATTGCAAGGAGGCACTAGAGAGTCACTGCAAAAATCTACCAGAGAACAAAGAAAAATCTCTGACATTTTTCTCACCTTTTTCTACCTTCTGATTCAGATACATATTTATGTATCTAACAATTCATGCATTAACTCAGAAAGCAAATTCTTGACAAAGGGTTGTGTTGTCTTACCTAGAACTTCTGCAGTAGCCATAATTTCACAGGTGTACATTGCTGCCATAAGCCTCTGTGGTTTTGCTTGCAAAGCATAACGACAAGCTTCCTTCATGGTGGCAATCAGCTGTCCAGAGAAGGGACCATAACAATCCGTAAGCAAAACTTCTCCCTTGTTTTTACTATTTTTTTCAAGTGACTTTGGAACACTTTGACTGCTCTGTTCATGTTCATTCTCACTGCAAATGTTAACAGTGCAATTGCTTGTTGGAGAAACAGTATCTTCACTTTCTTTATGCTCTACAGCACCACATTCCCCTGAATCCTGACTTTTAGTTGGAAGTGTCTCCCCAGCCTTATTCATTTCCCATTTTTCCACTGTAAAACACACACCCATGAGGGGTTCTTCACACATGGGACCCGAAAGCGTAGCCAGCTGAAATCCACTTACTATGCTGTTGTCGAAGTCTCCATACTTACTTACTTCTTTCTCAGCATTTTCAAGGCACTGCCACACAGAATTTTTATAACCCTCAAATTTATGTAACAAAATATTAGGCCCACATTTCCGTGGTCCAAATGACCAGATATGATCAACCGCATTCCTCCACTTCCTTCCCTGCAGATTTTGCTCTAATTTTTGTTTGAATTCCTTTATCTTGTCCACAGTCTTCTGATCTATTTCATGAGCTTTTTTATCTTCATTCAGAGATGTGCTGAGTTGCTCCATAGTTCGAATCAAGTCACTGTTTTCTTCAAGAAGTCGAGTTACCTCCTCAGGAAGTGGCAATGCTCTTACACTGAGAGTAGCTTGTTTATTTGGAGTAGATATTGTAACAAGCCCATCTGAATCGACCTGAATTCCTTCAGGAATTCTATTTTGGTCCTCTTTTGTTTGGTGTATGACAGCAACTTTCTGCTGCTTTCCTATTTCTTCATTTACCATGTCGACTTTTGGAGGTCTTGTTATCGTTTCTCGAAATGGAATAATAGGTGCTGACACACTAATCTCTATCTTTGCAAACCTGTAAAATAAAGTTTTTTAATTAGCTTAAATTTTAAAATTACTTTTAAAACGAGGGGTTGGGGAAGATCAGGCAGTGGCCTTAACACAGAACAGATGGTCATGAATAAATTGAACTGCAACACGGATTACCAGATAATGCACTTCAAACTATTCAAAATACCACGTACTTCAAAAAGGAAAGTAACAGTACAAAACAAAAGAAAGTACTGTTATGTCACTGTATAAATCACTGGTTCGCTCACATCTTGAAAACTATATGCTGTTCTCCTTCCTCAAAAGAGTTATAATAGAACTAGAAAAAATAAGGTTGGCCAATGGTATGAAAATACAAGCAGTTTTCAGATGTTTCAAGGATACGATAGAAGCCTACAAAACCATGAGAGGCATAAGGAAGGCTAAGAGGGATTAGCTGATAACCAAACCGCAGCAGGCCCTGAACTGCCCATGAACTGAAGACAATGAAGGCCCAACAGAGTATCAGTAGGAGTTTTTGCATCTGGCTGCTCTGTTTTTACTCTTCCTAAGCATCCAATTTAAGCCACTCCGTTGGACACATGGAGTAAGACAGACATTTGCTTTGGACTAGAACAGCTGTTACTACAGTAAGATGCTCTGAAAAAAATGCAGCCCTGGGTAAACTGAAGAGTTTTTTGTAAAGAAGTATGGAACCATGGTTCTGGAATCTTTTGGGTTATACCAGAGCTAATCTAAATAGCATTTCAAACCACAACCTTTCCTCTTCACAGTTTAGTAGTTTACTAAAGTATACCACTATCAGAGCTCAAATGTAACACACAAGAAATGGTGCAAGATAGCAAGTCCCTCCTTAAAAAAGCTAGTGAATACACCTTGCCACTTTTCCTTTTGGGAGCTGGTACCCAAGTGAGAAAAGGCATCACAAACCATGTCAGGTGAATCAGCAGTGGGGGTCCTGCCACTCTGTGCCTTCAGGTGTTTCTCATTTCTGCTTATGACACCACAAGCACAGAGTTCACGTGCCTTGTTTGGGACATCACAAAATGATGACTCTTGACACCCCATAATTCTTTTAAAAATCAAGTGAAATGGCAACTCACAAAAAAAAAGTCCAAATCATGCTTACAAAGGAAATTGTTAGACAAGTAAATACATAGACTGTTACTAGCTGCTCAGTAACATCCTATCTCGTCATCATTTAATTATTCCAGTAATTTTTTTTCCCAAAGTTGGAATAATGCCAATAATAAGGATTTTACACACCCTCAGGAAAAATGCTGTGCGAATTGCAGCAGTACATCTGTTTTCAGAAACAGTACAAATTTATTGCACTAAGTCACAATAAAGATAACGTTAAAAACGTATTCTAAGTGATTTGGAAGTGATCCATTCTAACTTGCAGAAGAAGTAAGCATTGTCTGATATTAACTGGAAGTGGCACGATCAAGAGCAAAGAAACAGGACTTTGGTCTTGCAACCTTCTTGCATGTTGCTTCCTAATTTTGGGGAGTTCTGTTGCCAGACCTGGTTTCTCTCACAGTTTCTATTTTGTGCGACTTATATCATTACACTCTTCACTGGAATCCTGAAGCTACTGCCATTTATAATTTCTTTGAATATGGCTTTATAAAGGCAGTGAACTAGTTGCTTCTGCACATACTACAAAAAGGTACAGTTGTGATCCAATGGTAAGAGCTGTTTTACTGTAACATAAATCAAAGATAGATGTATCTAACTGACAAAGAAACAGGAAACAGTTACTGAACAAAAATATTCCATCTCCCTGACCCTTCTAACCTTTCCTTCAGGTCATCCAAGCAACGCTGCAGATGAACTTCTCCTGCTGTCACTAGCACATGCTCTCCTGTCTCCTGGATCAAAACTTGGACACATGGATCAGCTTGGTTTAAAAGCTTCATTCCTCTCACCAGCTGAGGCATATCACCTGGCAAAAGAAGGTATTATCAACAAAGAAATACCGAGGAAGGAATACTTGAAGACAAACATATTTAAGTTGAGGAAACAGTAATACTCATTTTGTTGGGAGTCTAAATACAAATGCATAGTTTATCTGAAAGTTTGTGAATAATTTTTAAGTTCTACGGTGCTTCTATAGCAATTTTGTTTTTTTTCTATTCTGCATTTAAGCATTCTGAAGAAGAGGAATGGCTTTTCTTTAAGAGTTTACTGTAACCATACAGGCACCCATGAGACAACATGCAAGGGTCACCCCAAGACTATCTGCAGCTTAACAGGAAATTGCAAGCTGAGCCTACAGTGGCCTAATCTTGCTTGTCTTCTGATACTGCAAGCAGCAGCTGACTTTTAGGAAACTTTCACAGGTGTAGATACCTTTGAGACTTCTGTATCTCTAATAGATTTTGCTCAAATAGATTCAGAGGAGTTACTGAAGGAAGAAGTTGGTGATTAAAGAATGACACAGCTTCATCTCCTCAATGAGGAAAAAAGCCTCTCTAGAATTACACAATTTTCAACTTAATATCACACTTACCAGAGCTATAAACTTTAAATATTTTCTAAACTGCTTTACCAAATGAGGATATACAATATATAATTACCTATTAATCAAACATGAGACAAACATCTGCTAGACTCTCCTACTACTTTAGAAAAAAACTAAAAACTGAACAACAAAAAACCTATGTAACTTTAATGTTAGAAAATTTTTGACCTGAATTGGAAGCTAGTTACTTTGTTTCTACTAACATCACAACAAGAAATGGAAATTGGACTGAAACATAGGCAGAGATATGCTACTCTGGTTTGGGTAGTGGGTAGGAATCAATTAGAAACCCAAAGTAGTAGAAATACTGCAAATCTGTGTCAAAGGCTTAATGATATAGCACAGAAGAATGGCAACAGAAGTGAAGAACACAAAGATACACTTTGCTTACCTTCACAGTAAAGGAATACTGAAATGTTAGCATCATTCAGTATCCTACTAGTGATATAGCTAAGTGACCACAAAACGTGCAGCAAGACCTTCTATAACTCACCCCCTACTGAGACATGGGCAAACCAGCTAGAAGAATTCACTAGGACAATGAAATACATCCATATAGATTTATTTGATTTGCACTGGACCTATCGCTTAATTTAATGGATAGAACATAAAGTAGCTCAATCAGTGAGAGTGGGAAGCTGAGCTGCTGTTACACTGAATTCTCCTTTCAAACTTACTTGGATGTTTTGGTTCAACAGCTACCCGCACAATTGGTGTAGCTTCAAAGTTGAGAGGTGTAAAAGGTGGGCAAGCTGGTGATGTTGACAAAGTTGCAGACTTTAGCACAAAATCTTGCAGGCCTCCTATTCCTAAAAGAAATTGGAGAGGAAAAAAGAACAGAAAAGCAAGTGTCATATGAAAAGAGACCAAACACACAATCTTAAAAAACAAACAATAACAACAAAAAAAAAACCTGAAGCTATTCCAATCACAACACCAGAATTAAAAACTCCTCATTGTTCTTATAAACTATTTGTTAAAATGTGTGCAGTAATTTTTCCTGATTCTATCATAAAAAACAAACATTTCAGTACATCTAGTGATGAACAAATTCAATATACATGTAATTTAATATGAAAAAATGGAACCTTTAGTTCATATTCTGTATCTGATTAAAATTTAAATTTGTATTTTGAAAATGCAGGGACAGATCTGTGCTCTCTCCTCCTCACTCTCTCCTAATGCCAGAGGAGGGATAAGGAGAGAAGCTCTTAGCCTCAGCCTTGCATTATCATCCTAATACTGTTCCAGGTTCTTTTTTGGCTTGGTCTTATTTATTTGAGAACAGAAACAAAGAGAGTCAGCTTCCACCCTATGAGATCATGAAGGAACTTAAATTCTGAAGAGCCTGTCTGTTGCAGAGTTATCATCTGCAGAATCGGACTGTTTCTACAGCTCTGAAGGCCAAGTGTCTGCCCAGCAGGGTATACCAAAATATGAAAAGATGCTATTTAAGAAAACTTGCCTCAAAAATAACTGGAAGCAGAACAGCATTCAACGGCTTTAAATGCAGGATAGCAGATGCTACAGTGAAAATAAATCCATATAAACTCTGTGTTGCACCTGACCTCTGACCAGCATGTATTTCCTCTTTTTCACTTATTCAACATGTGGTTTAAATGAAAAACAAATGCTGGATCATCACCACCACCAGGGACTGAATAAAGGGATGGTCAGTTTTATTCTGATCTTCTGCAGCTGGTAAAAAGAAAATGATTTAAAAGGGAGGCAAACAGCTTCTTTTCACAATGCAACGTGAACCAGAACAATCACGTTATCAAACCTTGCATCAGACAGACTCAGCATTTTCTTGACAGACATTACAGCACTCTTACTACCAAGAAGAAAATCTAAAACTCTCTGCTCTTGTTCTGCATTTGAAGGCAAAAGTACAAAATTTATGCTGTGTCTGGCAGCAGTAATACACTAAAATAAAAAAGATCTCTTTCCATGTAAATCTGTTTGACTTACAGCCCGAGTATTTCGATTGCTTAACTGCATGTGCTAGCAGAGAGCAGCGTTCAGCTCTGGTAATCCATTTATTTTAATAAAACTATTGGTAATGAATGTTTGCAAAATAATAATAATAAAAAAAAAAGGCAAAAAAAACAACACACCCATCAAACCAAAGATACAAACTTCTTGAACAATTCTTGCATTAGATAATTAAAAGCAAATGCTAACATTTTCTGAATAATACTACAAGAAAATGTAACATAACTAATTCCAAAGTACCACATGACAATAAAAGCATTCTACTATTATGCTGCTACATCAATCTTACCAGTGATCCCACTGAAACATTCTACTTGATATTTAACTTAGGATATTAATGTTAACTGGTTGAATGGAAATGAGAAAAAAAAAGCCACTCCAAAATTATGCTTATATATTTGTCTCCACTTCTAAGATTTTTATGTGTTCAGCCCTCCTTTGTTGTACAGTTATTTTCAAAAAGAAAGGAACCATAGAGAACAAAAATCTGCTTATGCAAGAAAGATGACAAAAGCAACTGCTCTTATGTTTTAGGTGAGATGAGAATGAAAGCAGCTTGAGAATGAAAGCAGAAATACAGTACTGCAAGTATTTCTGAGTCGTTATATCTCAAAGAGCAACCTAGCCCACTGTGCTCTGTCACACAACTAAATAAAGATGCCATTAGGTAGTTTGTTGCACATTGGTTTTATTTATTTTATTAAGATAAGGTGGAGTTAAATTATTCTAGGGAAACTTTTAAATCTGAGAATTAACATGATCAGGAAACTGCTCCTTTTTATTAACTCTGCCTTGTGATAAATCATGTAAATTTTGTACAAGAGTAAATGCTGAAGTCTGACTCTTCTGAGGAGTGTGTGTAAACTTCAAGACACAACAGCTTGTTGTACGTGAACTCCTTACCGGAAATATCACATATTTCATTACATACTGTGCAGCAGCCTTCACTTCCTAGAACAGAGTCAAAGTACCTTTACAGATTTTGTAATGGATGGCAACGAGCTACAGCTACTAAACGGGTTACTACTGTATATTTCTTTATCCTTTTACTAGAAGATAAAAACAACATGGTAAAATCAGATAATATCATGACAGGACAAGGGGAAATGGTTTTAAACTGGAAGAGGGCAGATTTAGACTAGATATTAGACAGATTTTTTTTCCCATGAGGGTAATGAGACACTGCAACAGGCTGCCCAGCGAGGCTGTGGATGCCCCCTCCCTGGAAGGGTTCAAGGCCAGGCTGGATGGAGCTGTGAGCAACCTGGTCTATGATTCTATGTTTGAAATCAAATTTTAAGACAAGACTCCATATGTTTTTTGCTTCTGTGCCTCGCTAGTAACCACTACACTTTCAATGCTAATTTGGCATCCTTGAAAGGTAAAGCACACTTTACCCATTGAATTCAGCTATTAGGATCCATAATAGATAAAAACTGATGTAATTAGTTTCTCTTGATGTCAAAAGACTTAGCATTTGATGTTCTTTCCAGACACAAAAAATGAAGCAGAAAACACCATGTACAACTTTTTCAATCAGATAAGGAAACAATTCAGTTTGCAGTGTCAAAAATCAAACAAAGAAGAATGAAAGCTGTTTAAATGTTGACTTCTGCCACATTGTTACTGGCCTCAACACATCAGTTCAGTGGATCTTTATCTTCCCCTACTGATGATATCACCACTTAAGAATCCTTGGCTGCACAGGAATGGAGACATGTCAAGCTTTGACAGTGTAAGGAACTAAGCAATGCCAAGAGCTCATGTTAATCTTCCCAGTAAGGCTCTGTCTCCACCGAAATACAGTTTCTTATCAACACAGTTTGTTTGAAAAGATTAGAACTTTACAATATCCAAAGCCTGCTGGCACTGCGCTATGCATTAGTGAAGAAAGGCCATGCAAGCCCATTCATCATTTATGTAAAAGGAGGTGTGACGTAAGCTTTGGACAGCTACACAATGTAAGATCTTAAAATCAGTGTGTGCTTTTTTTTCTTTTTTTTTCCCCCAAAGGGAGTTTACAGATACTAAGACCTTTACAATTTTCTTTGGACTGTAACACAAATACCCTTTTCATCCTGCTGAGAGATCTTTTAAAATTATTTTTTTTTCAAAGATATTTTAAACCACACATTAGGAAATAAAATTCACAAATCCACCTTAAAAATATAATTTGCTCTTAGACATTTTCCGCTTTTCCTCAAGATAAACAGGCTAAAAGCCAACAAAGACAAACAGAAGGGTAACATAGTTGCCAAATATTAAAAAATTCATTAAGAAATTAATAAAAATAATTCCATAGCAATCATCATTCTCCCCTATCTAGAGAATTTGCTGTTGCCCATTATCTAACAAAAGAAAAAAGAAGTGGATTTTTGCAAGTAGGAACTGATGTATGTAGGAGTAGACTCAAATATAATAGGAAGTCTTTTTATTTTCAAGATACCTCAAAATGTTTTACAGATTACTAGGATTAAATGACAGCAACTCTGGGGACTTTGGACAAGCAAGTAGCTACTATGGCCTAAGAATGCTTCGTATTATACATTTATTGCATGAGATTTTAAAGCATGTTTCCATTGAGTCTCATGGGCACTGCACAGAAACATCTGAGGGCAGAACTTGACCTTTCTATATTAGAAACTGTTTCTGGAAGAGAAGGGAATGTAAATCAAGACACAGACCACATTCTAGTTGAGATTTCAACTTTTTCCATAATACAGACCACATGTTAGCACAGATTGCTCGTGAGCCTCCTCATCTCATCTGTGTACTTATCCCTCAATCGTTCATACTTGCTTCTGAAGCAAGTGAAATTGCTTGTAAAACAGAATATTGTACAATATCTGCATGATTTTATCTGCTCTCAGTACTTCAAATCATTTTACATAAAAAGCTAATTCAACATTTTCTTTTGTATTTCCTCTTTCCCTGTTTTTCTTAAGAAGAATTTCTAATGGCCACTACTATCCAATAGATGTTAGAAGCCTTCATACTAGTTTCTTAAGGTTCAAAGAGTCTACCTAAAAATTCGACCTAAATGCTAGAGATTAACAACTAGACACCTCAATTCAGTTCCTCAATTCAAGGGAATTAAGTTGCAATTTCACTGTAGAACTTTTCCTGTAGGATCACAACAATTTGAGGGTAAATTGAGAGTTAACTTTCTGATCAGATGAAAGTAAACCCATGTTATAAAGAAATTAATTCCCCAATGGACACAATTACATGATAGAACGTTAAATGCAATAAGCAACTTTTGATGCAAGAATCACCTCAATGCTTTACTACTGCATCACTGAGCAGCAACAAAAGAGCAGGGCAAACCATTGAGCTCTTCTAGAAAAAATGTAGCAGTTCATGGAACAAATCTTTGCATCTGATTTTATAAGACAACACAAGGAAAGCAATAATGTGACCTAAAACACAATCCACTAAGATTTCCCATTGCAAGATTACAATTTCAAAGAGGACTGCAAACATATATAATTAGTAAACAACTATCATTTATCTTGTGCTTAGATTCTTTAGAAAATATACTATATAGTTGATGATACATTTAGACTGCATGATAACATACAACAGTTCCAAACCGCTGATTGAGCTGACAATTGTAATTAGGATATTTCCTACACTTTTCTCAGGCTAAAATAAAAACATTTTAAAGGAAACTATAAAACAAATCATAAAAAAAGAATCGCATACAACTCTTTACATTAAACAGTAAAATATTACAAATGATGAGATGAATGTAGAGCAGGCCCACCTGCACCCAGTCTTCATTTAGAGTTGGGAATTTCATTGCTAAACTACAAATTTACCTTAAACAGAATTAAACAAAACTCAGTTCACTTTATGAGCCTGATTTCTGCTTTTACAAATAGGTGTAGCCAGAATGAAATATTCATTTCCTTAAGTTGCTCAATGAGACAAATAAATAGAGAAGATCAAAGTAATGATAGTTTTGTTATGCTCCAGGATTACTTGCTTTGGCAAGTCATACTAATTTTTGGAACTCAGAACTAAAGGGAACGATGTTGTTTTTTAAATATTTATGGTTCAACATAAGTTTAGTATGGAAACTCAGAAAATCCATGCTTACATCTGTAACTGCTGCATTTCTCTTTGGTTACTATGAAAACAATGCGCTTAATTGCTGGCTTGTGGCTTCAACAGAAATAAAAATGAAGCAAGAAAATCTTTACTCCAATTTAAGTTACTTTAATCTGTTAATCATAAAGAGCTCTTGACATAGACTGAACAGTGTGACTTCATAAAAGTGTCAGTTGTTCTACTCAGGAGAACAGATGTTTTGCCCAAGCCCATGCATTCTAATTCCTTTACATACAGTAGCTCAACTGAATGTAGCAAGCAGGAATACCAAACAACAATAAGAATGTGGACAGATTGTCGTACAGATTGACAACATAGGCATTGGAACTAACTTCAGTTACCCTGTACATCAAATTAATACTTCCATTACTTCATGTGGAAAGCATTTAGCACCATACAAGAAGTCTTCAAGGGTCTCTGAAACATCAACCAAGTTTTACATTCATAATTACTTCGGATAGATTATTTTAATTTGACTTGACAGCAACTCATCTGAATTTACTTAATTTATTTTTAATGATTACCAGAACTTTAGGTGCAGTTCAACACAGATGTCATCCCAAACAAATGGAATTTAGAAAATTTAGAAAAAGTTGTTTCAACATATTTACTTTGATAATCTAGAAACTTTTCTTAAATATTGTTTTAATGTGGTTTTAATTAGCAGTAATAAATGTGTCTTAGTAAATAAACTCATAAAATTGCATATTGTACTGGAAAACAGAGCAGCTCAACTCGTATGGAACATCTATGCAAAGGAAAACATTTTGCCCAGCCACCCTCTAAGGAAAAAGAAAAGCTTCCAGAAAACAGAGCATTAATTAAGCTCTCTGAAGCACATACACAATTCTGTGTAGATAAGAAATGGGTTACTAGTGTCACTCTGGATATTTCTAAAAACCTTTCCTACTTTTTCATGCAGATGTCACATGTCCTGATGATTTCCACTGGTGTAGTGGGAAAAATATTTCAAATAAAACAAAATAAAAAAAGAATCTCTAATTTGTAATTCCTATACCTAAACCCTCCAAAACTCCAGCTACAATGCTGATATCTGCCAAGCAGAAAACAGAAAAAAATGGGGCTTATTACTCTTCATAACACTAGTTAGTACATAATTAAAATTTGGTAATGTATTTTACCCATGGAAAAAAGGTCAAGAAAAATAAAGAAAAAGTTTGTTTTTTTTTTTTTTTTTTAGGCTTGATATTAATTTCTAATTAAGTTTGCAAAAGGAACATATACTAAAAGATACAAAGTACCAGAAGAACAAGAAAAGTCTATGCTGCAGAAGTCCCCAGCAAAAACATAGTTTACATTGGTTATATTCTGGAAATAAAAAAATCAAAATATTTTATATAGTAAACATCCAATTCATTCTGATTTATTCTAAAAAAATAAAACCAAACTGACCCTTAAGAAATTGCCATTTTATTTTTTACTCAGTTGTAACAACGCATCCTGAAAACCGGCGGACTTCATGCATGTATTGTTTTCTTACACTGTAATTGATGTAAGATGTAAGATGTAAGGTGTTACCAGATGTTACCTCCCAAAGTCAATTATCAATGATGTTAAAATTAATGAGGCCTTCAGGCACTGATCTTGCAAAGAATTTATTGTAATCTGTAGATGTCTTGGAGGTTTTGACATGTCTGTGTAGAAAAGGCAACATGAACACATCGGTACGACTTCTGCACTACACAGACAAGTTAAATGGGGAATTTAAAAACTACTACAACTAATACCAATTAGAAAAGATAATCGTAACTTTAAAAGCTTATTAATTTTACTTCTGTTTTGTGCTGGATTTTAGAATTTGTTTAATTGCAGGATCCCAACACATTCAACTCACATCTCAGCCATTAAAAAATTAATCTGATATCTTTACCATTCAGTATATTCAGTAAATGCAAAGATATGACATCACAACTAGAAGCAGCAAACCAATTACCAAATGTGTTTAATATCCTATGGGAAATGTTCTACCCAACCACTGACCATTTATCCTCCATTTATTCTGTTAACTTGTAAGACATGCAAGTAACTAATTAAAATTAAGTTTTCCGAGACCTAACCCAATGCCTAATTTTCTCCATTACAGGCAATCCCCACACACATCCCACTACATTTGACTATAAGTGATTTCTGCTTATTTTGTTGCCTTGGGAAATATGGCTTGAATGTTCCAAAGTACCATGAAAGATAGATAATTTCACTCTTCATTATACAGAACAAAAGAAATGAGGCTATTTGCCACTGCTAGGCATCAGTTTTAAATGCATTGCAAGAGTTCTGGTGCACTGCTTTCGTTTCCACTGAAAACTTGTTGATTATATAAGTGACTTTCTTCAGTTGAGAAGCACTGTTTCCAATGCAGTATGTCATGCTTTGTGACGGGATGTGCATACAGAAGAATCCGTTTAACATGATACATGTTTTTAGTCTCTCTTCTAAAGAAAATGCAACTCTTGTAATCACATATTCTCCCTCCAGCGACTTTTAAACATGCTGTCAACTTCCTCTAAGTTTAACCATGACTGAGAGGAGAGGGTTCAGATATAATTAAGATTCCACAAGTTATGTAAGAACCAACGGCTAACTACTGAAGGGAGACCAAAATCAGTAAGCTCACACAAACAAAAAAAAAGGGCAGGCAAAGCACAATGATTACATACCCTGCTTGGAAGCAGCTGCTGGCGAGCAGCATGCACATCCTGGCTGGCCCACTGGGATATGCACAACTGAAGCATGGGAGCAGCTTAGAAGAAAACTGAGCATTTTAAGGACAGCAGTCCTCAGGAAAATCGAGGCTTTGCTAAGGTCACTGCTCAGAGAGCTTGCTTCTCGAACATGCCACAAAACAACTATCCTTTTGTAGAAAAACCCTGAAAGCCAAAACCACCAGGATTTCATACATTTTAGATCCTGTTTTATATGCTTCTCAAGATAGAGCACTTTGCATCAATGAATCATGTAGGCTGTCGCCGGAACTCATCAGATGTGCTTTCAACTTCCTTGTCCTCAACAGCTCCAGCAGACTAGAGAAGGGGGAACCAGTTTGACTGCCATTGCTGATATTTTGAAGACAGTAACTGTGTGACAAGAAGTACCAGTAGGTTCACATTTCCATTCCGATTAATGGGTTCACAGTCACACAACGGTTAACCAAAAACTTTAACATTACATAAAACAGTATTTGTACAATTTTTATCATACGACACTACCAAAGCAACCAGGATTTAGACAAATACTTATTCCCTAATAACATATTTCAGAAGTACAATTAAGTCACTGAAATTGGACTCCTATCAGAGTTTGCAATGATGATAATTTAACCAACAAAGCTTAAAATGATAGGAACAAATGAATTGATTTATTCTCAGTGCACTAACTTAATCATACATCTAATTACACATTCTGAGTGTGGGTTTTCTTTTTTCCTCCAGAAGTACGCTGCCTTGGTTCTGGCCAACCTACACTGAAGACCTATGTGTTTACACCAATACCACATGCCTTTGAAAACTGTGCCTGCTTCCAACTCATTCAGATGACAGGAAGCTCTCAGCTCTGTAAGGAAAACCTCTCTCAGGTCTCAGCTGGGGTCCTTATCTTCTTTACTATTTTTTTTAATGAAATCTTACTGTCTTTATGTAGACAAACCCAGAAAGATGGCAATACAAAACATTCACTATCAAATTAAATGAATTACCTACCAAGTATGTATGCCTTAAGAATGGCTGCCAAAAACAAAGCCCTGCTAGAGTCCACGCCAGTTATGACAGGACTGCTGTCTTAGAAAAATTGAACCAATTATTTTTTAAATGAGCAGCCTGATTTTTGCCCAAGTACACAGCACACCTCACTGAAGGAAATAATAGAGTAGGGAACAGGAAGAGTTAGAAAAGAACCACATTTCTTTTAGTCGGTTTTAACAGCACAGAAAAGTACTTAAATTTAGCTTTATGCCAATACCAAAATTTCAAAATATTGTCAAGACACAGCTGTTCTGTATCTTAAGACAAAAACTCAAAAGCTTTAATCTCTTAAACATTACTCTTGGCTACTATAAGTGGAATAGAACTTTTTTTTTTTTATAAGCAAATTCTTAGAAACGTCATTTCTGAGACCCACAAGGTGCACAAGTAGTCTCCTCTATGCTTACTGTTCTCAGTTCCTGTAGTTTTTAGACATTACCAGGTAAGTAAAAACAGCACTGAAAATCACACAGCTCAGCTTGCAACCTCTGCAGAAGAATATCTGTAGCAAATATACTCTTTTCCAGTTATTTACTGAATGATAAACAGTGATTACACAACCTAAACTTTGAGCCTCAACTACCCAGTGCTGCCCCTGTAGCACTTGCTAAGCAGCGCTCCGCAGTTTGACTTTGGTTGATGCTCCTAAATATAGCTCTGCCTTAACTCCCCCCCACAGTTCACAAGCCAGACAAAGCCAACTTTATGACTCACACCCTGATACAGGCCAAACAAGCCTCACAACACTTCTGCAATTTAACAAGAAGCATGAAAAAACATCAAAATCTCAGAAAATATTTAGAAAATAACTCCCTGAAACAGTTTCTTGACTTGTAACCCTCCCATTTTTGGAACAGATGATTTCTATTTTCCATGCGCAGCGGGGCTGTGTCAGAATTAATTCCAAACTGGTCTTCTTCACTCACACTCCCATGCCCTCACTGTAACCCCCTCCTGCTTCTCCCGGCTCCTTGAAGAAATCCTGGTAGCGGCAGACAATGGAAGGAAAAGAAATATACAAAGTAATAAAAGACTTTTGTGGCTAGCTCAAATGCAGAAGTAGAGGCATTTCACAACCACAGATGGTATTTATTGCAAGAATGCTGTATGCTATGAGCACTGGGTCTATTACACAATAAGATAAACACTTTTTCACATGCGGGTATGAAAGCACATACACTGCTTCTCACTCCATTACACAGGAGGCCCAACTAAGATTAGGAAGTGTTCTAGCAAAACTGTAAAACGTATTCAAATAAATTGCCCTCGTGGATTAGTGGTTTATATTGCACAAACAATGCCGGCTGGGAAAAGGGCTTTTGAATTTGCTTAGGATGTCACTAACTACAATATTCTCAGAAGCAAAAATATTTTGTATTGTTAATATGAATTATCAAGGCAGGGCTGGTTGTGTTATTTAAGAACGTGTTGGGAAAAACACGTTGTTCTAATTGAGACTGTAAAAAAATAAAGCAGCAGCACTGCAAATGAGGGCTGGCAAGAGCTAAACCACATCAGGAACCAACATCCACACATATTTCAAATAACTCCATGATTATCAAAACTGGTAACTTCACAGGCTTATGTAAATTCTTACACCCTCCAGTGGCGTGGCAGTTCCAAACTTTAGTAGAAGCTTGGGCCAAAAGGCACCTATGAGACATCATTCCTATTGAATTTCTGTTTAGCTGTTTGCTAAAAAGTATGCTAAAGCATGCTTGATGCTGTGACAGGAATCTACATTCTTTAACTTCTTTTGCTATGAAGCCAAAAAGCTCAACTCATCTGACAATAACTGAGCTTCATCTGACCAGAAGAGCTGCAGTAACAGCCAGCTGAAAGTATGTGTTTTTCAAACATCACTATGTGATGCAAATACACCATCACACAAAAAGTATTTCCTACAAATAACATTAAAGAACTAAAACCTGTTTAAGAACAGAACACTTTTCTGCTTATTAAGTACAGATATCCCTCAACAGATTTGATGTATGGTGTTTTAAAAATCTGAATTGTTATACATGGATTTACATGTATTTTCAAACATATTCGCATAGATCCACCGACATCAGTGTCACAATACCTCACAAACATTGTTAAATAGTTGTTTTTTTTGTTTGTTTGTTTTTTAATCATCACACTGAACAACGCTTCAGTGTCATTAATTAGCATTGACTACAACAACTCAATCCCAACTTTTTTTTTAAATACATGACATGGAAAAAGGGCAGATATCTGCAGAATAGCTGTGTATTTATGTTTATATATACGTACACAACAGTTTTTCCTCAGAATACTGAAATTCTTCAGGTGCAACAATGTGTTACTTACCTACCTCAGGGTGACATTTACCCTAAAATGAGAAGAGTTAATTTTTTGAGCTCAGTGTACTAAAATCATAGTGCTTAAATCAGTGGCAGAGAAGAAAATTTTTCTGTGTAAAGCATATGTGAAGTTAATGCTTCTTTTCTGGATTGGTTTTCCACCCATTAGTGCTCCATGGAAGTTCGCAGTCAGAAATACTTAGAGAGACAATAGCTCCCCAACAGCAATCAAAATGTTCTATTGGTATATGTGAGTAATAAATTTCAAACCTGATTCAAGAGTCACACGCATCCACTGGGACAGAAGAACTGTTAATACTTTGGCAATCAAATCACACAGCACAGCTTCATATCTCTCGGCCATTTACTTTGCTGTCCTAATTCATTCCTGAACTGATGTTTCCTACTTCAATACGCAGCACGTCACAGCAGCACTCACAGGCTGGATAGTCTTAGATATGGAGCTCCAACAGTTTGGAGTGCAAAACCAAAGTTACTTTGATTCATGTATCACAGTTCCTTATTTATTAGCAGATACAAACATCTCTTTAGACAATTTTCTACCAGGAAAGTCAGATACGGCCTCTTAGACCCACATTTGTAAGAAAGGAGAAAGCACACAGCTAAGTCATAAACAGTCACTTAGCAAGCTACTGATGCTCACTCTCCTTTGAAAGCAAATACTACTAGTTAAAAAGCATGTAAACAAAGAAACCAACAGCACAAAACCATGATCCATATAATTTGTATAAGTAGGCTGAGGAATGGAATATTTTCAGGCTCTTCACAGAAAACCTTAAGGAACTCACCCAAAATCAGCTGTGATCTCACTGCCTTTGACAAATTCCTACGTACAGCATTATGGATGTGAGCTCAGGCAACGGCCTCAGAAATTCACCTTAAGACTTCTATTACTATTTTACATTGGTGGAAGTAACTACTTCAACACTCCTGTTCTCATACAGCATTGGAAAAAATACAAGGCACATTATCCAAATAACTGTTTTCCTTTATGAAACTGAACATGTTCATGTATAGAAGGAGAAACTGAAAACAATGCATCAATGCTGACTACGAAAAGAACTAGGGAAAATCATCATCCTTGCATATTAATTAAAAGAGACATGAAAAATCACACCCAATCAAGCACTCACATAGAAGACTTGGAAATTTTGGAGATAAGCCAGTAAGTATCTGGGATCTAAACCCACAAACAGTTAGCTATTGAAAGGCGGAGTAGCATCTGCCTGGAGGCAATGACTGTACAAGTCAATTTTCTACCCTTACACAAGAAAAAGGAGTTGTCTACTGAATTCTGATCCAGGCCACATTCAGCAACATATATTCATATAATAATAAGCATCTAATACATCTGAAGCTCCAGGCCAAAAAAAAAAAAAAATCACTTATTTCTGAAGCAAACAGGGGTGATAAACAGAAATGACTGCCTGCACCTCAACCCTCTGTGCAGCCTATTTCTGGATCTTTTCCATTCAGCAGCTCCGGAGCATGTGCATGTGAACTTCTTCAGGCAGCAATGGAATGAAACTGCCTCGATTCTTCTGTGTCCTGCTGCTGCCCACAGGCACACAAGTAGCAACAACAAACACCAACAAGTCTGGGCACTTTTCCTCCTGGTTTGGGAAACCTCAAGCATCAGAAGCATCAGCAGCACCCATCTGCATACAAACCTTAAGCAATCAGGAATGCTCACCTCAGATTTGGAAGATTATCTAGAAATTAATTTTCATTTTTGCAGATGCTAATAGCTAAGAGTTGCTTAAAAACTGATAACATACTTCACTACATCATCTCCTTTCCTCATGATGCGGATTTCGGATAACACTCAAAAACTTAATTACTTGAAAATTTTGACATCGCAATCCAGTGTGGTCAAGAGCAAATTTAAAGGCATTTTTGGCCAGAGGAACATGTGATTTTATGATAAATTATCCCAATACAGCTCAATTTTTAAATATGACAAAAAAACGTGCATACCAGTGGAGAGACTAAACACATTTTTAAGATCTCATAATAACCCCTGAAAATTTGAGCAGAGAACATTCCAGAAGCACTACAGAATTCAGAAGTGGTTTTCTTCAGAAAAAATTACTACACATGTGATTTCCTTTTATAGTCTTAAGAAGCTACACTCAGAAAAACAGAAAAAAATGAAGCTACTGAAAAAGCCACTGAAAATCTTCAACAGAAACTTAAAAAAACAACCATAACTTAAGGCTTTATAAGGAAACTATTAGCCATACCTACTATTCCTTCCCAAACAACTACAGCTACATCAAAGACACAGATGTCAGTGTTACATCTCTGACCTCAGACTTGTCTTATTTTTTCTTCTCCATTAATCTACGTACGCCCTAGTGATACACTGATATTGGTTCAAAACCAAGATAATTAATCACTTCTATTGCAATCCAGTTTATGAAGTCAAATCCCATGAAATGAAAGCACAAATAAAGCTATTAGCAGAAATGGCAAAGCAAGCTTATCAGCAAAATACACTTCCAATGTCACCTGATGCTACTGCATTAGCTGTGTGCCATGCTATGTTGCACTGCCCAATGAATACGGGTACGTTCCTCAGCCTGCCAGTAACAACGCCATACAGAGAGCAGGAACTGCAGGAGGACAAAATCCACTACAGCAAAGACAAGAGCTAAGGAAATGGTTGTAGTATCCAACAGAGAAAAAGGCCAAATTACAGATCAACTACTACACCCTTATCTCAATGAAGCAATTTTAATAAGCTCAATTTTTCAATTATTTAATATTTATAAAAACACTCATTGGTAGGAATTCAGCATAAAAACAACAAAGCCAGGTAAACACAATGGTTAACAGACATAAAACATCGTTCAATAACAAAATCTTTTCAATTAAATATCTTTTCCCGATTAATGTTTTTATTTTAATGAGGTTGTAAGATGGCAGTCAGCAATTCAATCTGCAAGTATACCAAAAGCGAAGACAAAGGGTTGAGTTTCCTTTGTTTCATTCACTATTTTCTGATGATTTCAGAAACATTCTTGAGAAAGACTGCCCTCCTGTGTTCACTGATGGATGCTGAGACCGCCCATTCAGCTCGGATCACTTGGGTTTGGTCTTTGTGGTTTTGGTTTTTTTGTTTTCTGAATAATCGCATTACTGATTCAGAGATCGAAATTAGCCCACCAAATGTTTGCACAGAAATAATGGCCTGGTGCAACAGCAGTACTGTTTCTAGGGCTTTCACACAAGGTGGTAATGCTTGCCAGTTGGCATCAGGCCTAGAAAGCCATTCTGGGCCTTTAAAATGGCACCGCTGCTCACAGCTGCTTTTTGCTCTTAACAGAGGCTGCTTATTAAAAGCTCCTGAATCGTTCAATGAAGCCCTCAAGGAATAAAATGCTTGTTAGACACCTTGTAATGAGGTTAGCTGCACTAATTCATAGCAGCTCCTCACACTGACTACAGCTCTACAGCACCTATCTTTAGAAATCCAGAAGTATCAATCCCTAATTACCTTGTTCCCATGTTATACTGCTTAAGTTTCAAGAATCCTTCAGTTGCTTTATAAATAACTAAAAATTGAAAGAACATTGTACGGGGAAACAAGCATCTCAGAAATGGAAAAAAAACCCGAGGGTACTCACAGTCATTCATATGGGAAATGAGTTCATAGCAAGCTGACAACAGGAGTGACTTCTATCACTGCTTTTAACATCATCACTTGATCTATTCAAGAAAAAAAAACACTCCTACTTCAAACACTTGACTCACATGGCTAACTGCATTTCAAAATATGAGGAAGTCATCCAACCTTTTATGAGCACTACACCAATGTACACTGTTAAAGACAGCAGAAAACTTCCTGCAGTATTCAACACACAGAGCACTGAAGGAAAAATCCAAATTCCATACATTAGCAAACGTAAGACTACTGCTGTGGTACTTGTGGACAGAGAACAGTAAACACCCCATTTTTTGGATACATGTTATTTGGAACCCATGTGCACACTATCAGAACAATTATTCATATATGCATATATATATTTATATATCCCCACGTATAAAGCCATGCTTTAAAAGTACTGCCATCAGTGTTCTTACAAACATGTTCCTTTGCTTTCACATCAGTATTTGCTTAAATTACTCAGAAGTTTGAACCAGCGTAGGAATTGTGGACCTTTCATCCTTTCACCTGCTCATGGCATCACAACAAACACTAATTCTTTTTGCCTTCTTAAAAATACATTTCTGCATCACCTCCAACACCTACTTTTGGTATTGAAACACTTTTCTTTTCTTTTGAACAGAAAGAAAACATTATTTCACCTTCAATTTTAGGACAACAAAAAGAAAAAAAAAATAAGTCCAGGCCAAACATATATAACAGAAAGGAATAAAAAAAAAGAAAAACCTGTTCTGTGCATTTGAAGAACATGTGCCTGCTCAACTTTAACTTCTGAGCCCAGATTATTTTTTTCCTCACAAACTGCCTTCTAATATTCCTTTGCCACTTTGAGGATCACCCACTACGTTCTTTCTATCCTTTTCATCACATCAGAACAACTTTGGTGAAGAGTTCTGAGCGTTAATTCCAATCTTGAATTTCTAATGAATTCCTCCAAAGACAACAAACCTTGTACTGACATTTCAAACTTCTGTGTTACTCTATTTGTATGTTTCTGTTTATAGAAAAGTCACATCCCATGGAGAAGTAGTTTTCAGCAGTAGAGACTACTCACAGTAGGGTTAACTGTTTATATTTCTTGAGATTTGGCCCAACACAACATGAAAAATGTAACACAATTTTCAGAGTATTTTCTTCTTGACATGATGCAACTGTAGGAGTACTTACTATTCGACAAGCAGATGGATGTATCTATCAACATCATTAGTATTAGCTGGTATTAAATGCTTAAATATGTTATCCTTCCAACATTTTTTTGTATAATACAGCAATATTTTCACTGTAACATTCTGGAAACCTTAATATATGCATTAAACAACCTTGTATTTTGGTGTAGTTTTCACTGTAACATTCTGGAAACCTTAATATATGCATTAAACAACCTTGTATTTTGGTGTAGTTCATATTCAACCACAAATGAAAAAAATTCTAAATACTATTTTTGATATTTAAAAAAAGACAAATGAAGGACAAAACCAGCAGTGAATGTAAACAATGCTCTAGAGCAAAACTGTTCAAAATTTGGCACAAAAGGGCATAACTCAGTGATTGCAATGACTTATCATTCAAAAACACGTGCATGGAAAATGTTCAAATTTGCCACAGCCGTACCAGAAACAATTTTTAGCACCACAGTTTGAGTAGGCCCATTAAGAGAACTACAATTATCCACATCAGTAGAAATGTCATACTACAGAGCTTCCACTGTTGCAAAAAAAGTTATTTATAATCCTCACAGTGTACAACCTACTAGACCTTGCTGCAGCCTTTGGCAATTCCTGGCAGCAATGCTTACCTGGCAATACTTCAACCTGAAGATAACAGTAAAAGCTACTGTAATCCCTAGTTGTCCGTTACTCATGCATTTTTTCCCCCATCTCACAATTAAAAGTTCATTGAAAACACAACAAGTTGAGTGCCTTCATTTTTTGCACACGCAACATAAATTAAAATTACTCAAATTCATCTAGGTTCTCTTTCCTTTAATCATATCAAAACAAATCTCAATGCACTTTGGATGATGTAAGCATTCAAGCTCTAAGAAATTAAAATGCATTGAAGTCTTACCTAGAACATTTCCTGCAGGCACTTCTTCAAGCTCTTCAAGTTCTCTTCCCATGAGTAAGTATAGATTCTCCAATGTACAGCAAGACATATGAGGTACTAATGGCAGATCATCTGTAGCAGAACACTGGGAGAGCTACACAGAATAAAACAACCAGTATTGGACATTTATCACCTACTTCTGATACAAACCTCCTCCTGAAAGCCTCCTTGAGCCTCAAAACTAAGAAATACATTCTAAAGTATTTTCATTTCATAAGTTAGACTTGTATACTTAGTTGTTTCCCTTCCAAGAATTCAGTTTTATAGCAAACAAGCAAATGGTACCTGGAAAATAAAAAACTGTGCTTGCTTTGTTGCTGTTTAAGTGCATACTACTTGTCTCTCACTGTTCACTGTCATTAACAGAACAAACGTTTTAAGCTAATTATTTTAAGGTAATTATCAACTTCATGATTGCAATCTCAATACATTTACCACCACTTTTTTCATTAACTTTTTTTCAATACCAGCAAAATCAGCTGAATATGCAAAACCAAAATATATCACCATAGTAACATACTTCAAACTTTCTTTCAAAGAAGATAAAAGTTTTTATTGATTAGCAGTTACTCTTCTGAGAAGAAAACTTCCTCTAATAGGTTAGAATATACTTCAGTAAGAAGCTCTTACTGGACTGGACAAGTTTCATGCTTCGCTTTAAAATCTATAAACCAATTTTATTCATACAATATAAAATTCATATTAAATAGAAAAATAAGGACAGTTTTATCCAGATGTAATGCTAGCAAACTCCCTTTTTGAAGAATTGCTTCTGCTTTGGAGGTACTTAGATTTACCTTTATCGTCTAAGACATTTCAAAGACACAAAGCAAAATTAAATCCAACATGAGCTGGAGTCAGCCATATCTAAAAGGTTTCACCTTCATCGGATTTGAAATAGTTACTTTCAATAACATATTGCAAGTGAAATCTCCAAGCAGATTTTTGAGGCATTACCTTCACATTCTATGATGAAATTAAGATCATAAGTGCACATCTGGTATTTACTGAAGTGTTTCATCATCTTAAGGAATTAAGCTAAATGAATGTTTTTTTAAAAACCAAATAATTAACTGTGGAGACTAAGCAGGCAAAGTAGGAAAAAGAATATCAAAGAATCAACAAAATGGAAAATGCTGCATATCCGTAAGATAATGACTAGCAGTTTCCAACCCCTCAATAGTTTAACAGGTCTTAGAATACCCCGTTATTTATATTGTGTTCAAATCTTTACACAACTCCTCTGTCCATCGATATGCAGCCACTACTATATAATTATTCTCTTTGCAAACCTCTGGGTTCAGCATACAGCTGAAAGTCAAAGAATAAGTTTTGAAGCATCCTGTGTGCTTACAAATGTGTTCAGACATTTTGTGTCTGTCTTCGGTTTCATAGGAGGGGAAAAAAAAAAAAAAAAAAAAAAAAATCAACACAAGGTTTTAAATCAAATTATTTTGAATCTAATTAAAAACAGATTATACGTATAGACATTTAATGGACATCTCTTTATAGGACAGCAGAAAGTGAAATATCTCTTATTGGGCACAGATAGGCTGTAATCCTTAGGTTAAGGATTATATATTTATCTATTCCTCTTAAAGAAAACATACATAGGCTTGAGATCATCAGTCAAGAAGTAATAATAAAGAAAGTCTATACCTTCTTCATAACAGCAACTTTATTACAAGAATAAAATAAACAATAACTTAAATAAACTATTTCCCTAAGTTACATTGACTCTTCTTGGAATTTCTGATTTGACCTTTTTTTGGAGGAAGCAATACGTTAAAAGTTGCCAATATTTCAAAAGAATGCCAAGTTATGGTAACATTTCACTGTCACCTCTTACCTTATGCAAAGACTCAGCAGGATCATATTTGGGTCCCAAAACAAAGATCTTTTGCCCTCTTCGTACCACACCACTGAACACTCTAGCAAAAGCAATGAAAGACTCCTTGTTGTCTGCTTCCTGTTTCGCTGCCTTTGAGGTCACGACATCCATTTGATCAGTGAGCTGTTGCTCTTCACCTAATCAAAGTTACAAAAAATATATCAAGTATAAAGGCAGCTTCTATTTCATCAACTGAAGAAAAACAAAAACTCAGTTACATACTGTGGTATTACATCTGTTGACACACTGAAAGACAGAAAGAATCCTCCACTGTAACTGATGGTCCAGCCCCATTTATCAATCATTGCTTCTATACCAATTTATTTTAGCATTTTCTTCAAAAATACAACACATACTCTCATAAAAGCTTTGAGGAATTAAAAGTTGTATTCGCATAAAATATGTTAGCAACAAGTCCGTAATGCAAATCTAGTAGCAGCAAATCAAATAAACCTGACACTATCCACATGGGCAAAAATAAACCATTCTGCATTCCTACTTTAAGTGAAAAACTATTTTTTCTGCAAAGCATCCCCTTAAGGCATCATCTACCCACAGGTGACTCCAAGACTATGCACAAGCGCAGGCTTATAAACAAGTATCCATGACACTATTACAGCATTTATAAACTATCAGCTTGCCACTAACTTCCTCCTCACTCTTCCTTTAGTCCCACCTATTGAACTGTTTAGACTTGACTGTAGATTGTTCGTAATCAGCCACCTGACAACACCCAGAAGCTACTATTAAATATACTAGAAGAAAACATGTATCAGATCATTATATACCTTTCTTATCACCAGTGCTTCCAGTCCCTTCAGATGAATTTTCACTTGGGGGCTTTTCAGAAACCTCCTTTCCTTGACTTGCTGCCATTTTTCCTGCATGCCTCTGTTTTGCAAGTTCACGTCGTTGAGCTATTTCTTCTTGGGTTAAAGGCCTAAATTGTATTTTAAAACATTAGCATTTGGATACATCCTTTACTTTAAAATAAATTTAATCACACCAATTAGAACATTAATTTCTCTGTGATAATACGTATTTTAATCCAGCTAAAATAAACAAACTATTTCTCTATCACGTTTAGAAAGAGGTTACCACGTTAAGCTCTCATATATTTCGTTAAAGTAAATGCAGTTGCTTCCACTGATGTGTGAATTCTCACTGTTTCTGGAAAAGATTCAAGCCAATTTTTAAAATTGCTCTTTACATCACGTCCAGTATATTATTCTGAGCTAGAAAGACAGCTAAGACTAAATAGTGTGCAAATCTAGACTTATCTGTACCAAGCTGGTCAGAAAAACTTTTCTTCCAAATATGCAAGAATCAAATGCTCTCATTTTAAATTACTTGTGATTTCTTTCTTTTTTTTTTTCTTCATTAAACTATTATTGGCTGGTTTTACAGCAGGTGTTAAAATGCAGGAAACAGACTTTGCCTGCTATAATATCCTTCCCATAAAATGACCTGTCCGTAAAAGTCAAGAGCCTCGACTGAAGCAACAACAAAGAAATGAATTTGAATATTCTGATGCCATTTCCATCTGCTCACTGGTAAACCCTATCTCAAAATAAAGGGCTTTAACATATGATTTAAAACAAATAAGTAATAACAAAATAAACAAATAGATAAAATAGTAATATTTAAGACAGGCGCTTTCATCCTCCCTTAGGGCAGCACGAAAAGATGTACTTTTAAATACAACCCTTCCCAAGCAATTTAAGCTGCGAAGTAGACACATGTCCATTAGATCTAAAAGTGCTGCCTGAAGTTGTGTCCTTGATTTTTGAATCTGGCCTTAAGTGAGAATCTGTGAGATGAGGTTTTCAAAGCCCAAGTAAATTCATTTCAGATACTGGACATCTGTCATTTCCAGTCCCTTCTCTGCTTCTATTTCCCTCATAAAAGAGCTACATACATTCTTAAAAATAAGAAATTCTGTTTAGAAAATTCATGATCCTCTATTTCTTGTGAAACATGGTGTCAGGTGCCAACACCAAAAACATTTTCATTATTGTGACTTAAAAGGTTGCGAAAAAATGTTACGCGGACATTTTCTTTTCCATTGGAATTAGAATGTTTTCAATTTATTTTTCCCCATTGCAAGCAATGAAATATATACTGCCTTCCAGCATTAATAAACTTATTTCCAAAATAACAACACTGTATTTTTTCCCATTATATAAGTATTTGTAACAGACTTCTAGATGAGACAAGAATTCTATCACCCACTTGTACTTATGAAGCACAAGCAGACCAGCAAATCAGAACACCTTAGGTGTTTGTTTCTTCTCAAGAAGGATAACATAATCCCACAACAAAACCCCATCTGCATTTGCTAACATGACGAGAGCAAGGACAACAGCTCTAAGTATGAAGATGTTTTAGGGTTCTTTCAGTACGAAGCACACAGACCAACAAGCAGAGAGAATCAGAAGTGCCCTATTAGTTTTACATTGTTTAGCAGCTGTGGACAAGTCACTGGGGGTCTTTAATTTCCACATTGTGAAGTGTAAACTATACTCCTTCTCTACAACAAAACAGTTCAAGATTTGCTGAACTCTCTTGGATGCAAAAGAGCTGTGTTTCTTCACCAAAATGACATGTAAATACCAACTTTAATTAACAAATGAATTGTACCCACATATTAAACCACCCCAAATGACAAAGAGGGAAACAACCCATCACTTAAGGGTCAAAGTTTTTGTATATAGACAGTAAGGACACTAGTTGGACATTTACTCTACCCCTAATTGGATTAATTAGAAAGCTGAGGATAGATGATGTGGCTGAGACCAACTCAGTCTCAATACATCTTTTATATCATATGTATGCCTTCTGTGTATCATACATTCTGTAGGAAACTATTTATTAAAAAAAAAAAAAAAGTTTAATAGAACACTTCATTTTACCAAAATACTTTTTAGAACTTGAGGAAATCACTTTGAGCAGTTATTATACTTACATCAAATCCAAATAGTAAACTCAAAAGACCATAAAAACTACCTCTGAATTAAAAATATCTCTAAAAATTACCTAATAGGCACCTCCTAATTCACCAAGAACAGAATGCTAGAATTTGAAACAGTTTCACAACTTGGAACCTGGAACAGACACATTACATACCATGGGAAAAGCAAACGTGACAAAACTGCACCCATAAACTTACCAGAATGTTATTATTAGTTATTTAAATAATCTCTTATATAGTCATTGTGACAGAATCAAGAATCTGCATCTCTGAAATTTCAGACAATGTGTTCAATTTGTTTATTTTATTGCAAAAGAGAGTGAGGCTGAACAATAGAAAAAGCAAAGCAGATGGTGAAGAAGAAAACTTTTTAAAATGAAGACTTCTGTCCTGAAGGCAGTTGTTCAAAGCTATTTAAGGGTTTGGAATGTCTGAAAAATTCCCAGGGGTAAGAGAGTGATAGGAAAAGCAGTGAGGAGACAGCCAAGGGATAAATGCAGTCTATATGTGAAGGCACAGAGTGCACATGAGGATGTATGTATGCATTCCAACACATTTTATTATCCAAAAATGCTTTTCATTTGTGTAAATAATTCCAAGAGTGCAAGTAAAATGTATGCTCCCCTCCCATCTGCTCCCTATATGGTACTGTTATAAATATCACTGTATTTAAGTGTTAGACAGCCCTTACCAAAAATCTCAAAGGTATCTCAAAATTCTGAATGCAAAAACTGCAATACACACATAAGCACTGTTAATCACATTCTCAATTTGATAAGAAGCAGATTGAGTGTGGGCAGGTTTTCAGCTAGTAGGTAAAACCTAGACTTCCACCCTAGTTTGTGTCAGCATTGATTTTCATAAAATTAGTCACTCCTAGTGTCATTAGAAATCACAAAAATGAGAGATCATTGAGATCATGAGAGGTCAAATAAATCCTGACATAGAATTGTAACACTTTCAAGCAGAACGCAGCACAAGATTAATGCACAGATCTGCAATAATCCCCAGGTTAAATTATACCCTGATTTATTCTATTTGTCCAGTTGGTAAAACCAATGAAAGTGCAACCAATGTTGAGTGAATGGTGACCAAATCACAAGAGCTATTCTCTTCTCTTCCTGTTCACTATTTTTTTTTCTTCTAGTCCATAAGAAAAGATACAGTCCACAAGAAAAGACAACGAAGAGAGTCCACACGGTCACAGAAACTGAGTAAATGAAAATTTTGGAGCAGAAAGGAAGAGATTTCCTGCCTACAAGAGATGCTATAACACACACACTGCGCACATGAACCAGGCACAGGTGGCCAGCCACGTTATTACTAACTCACATTAAGCTCAACTACATGGTAAACAGGAGCTACGGAAATAACATGGCAAGCAGTGTAACATACACAATATTATCACCCAGCAGACTGTTGATGCAACAGACTTCAGGTAAAATAAACTGATAGCTGATGACGACTATTTTCTTACTGCCACATTCCTCGGGGATAGCTCATTCCATTCAGACCAAATGACAACTAAACTTCTTCACTCCATCAGCACTGCGAATGATAGCTTTTCTGCCCTTCCATGTTACGACAGACAGATTCTGTTCCAAAACATCTGAAAAATTCATAGTCAGAAATCATACAAAATTGGCCTCTGGCTTCTAAATAAACTACTGGGTTGGGGTTTCTTGTTTTTACTTTTCTTTCTAAATTTTAGACCATTTGAAGAAGGAAGCATCAGCCAGAACACCATTCCAGAGATTGATACCGCCTGCAACAAGTGTCTGCAGTGCATCTGCCATGCTTTTGGAGGATGAGGATATTTTCCTCTCCATACAGTTTCTGAAATTTAAATTACATGATCTCATGGGCACGTGCTTGATTCTGTCAAACTAAGGAGGCCTAACATCTTAAAATCTAAGTAATGGAACAAGTTGCACATAGAGGTTGTGGATGCCCCATCCCTGCAGGCATTCAAGGCCAGGCTGGATGTGGCTCTGGGCAGCCTGGTCTGGTGGTTGGTAACCCTGCACGTAGCAGGCAGTCGAAACTAGATGAGCATTGTGGTCCTTTTCAACCCAGGCCATTCTATGATTCTAATTTATAGGGAATCTTCTGGATTGCACTTCATGACACCAACATACACATCCCTTTTAATGTCACCATAATCCCTATGCAGTTTCTGGTAGAAATCCATGTCTCTACACAAAATGAACAACTCAAAATTATCCAAAACAGTATTTACGTAAAATCTTAGATAGTGGTCTTACAGGACTCCAGAAAAAAAGGCATAAATGGATAACTTTTCATCTTCTATTATCACACACTAAAGATCATTCACTCTGAGATACATAACAAAACTAAGACATCAGAATCAAGCTGCCACACCTTATCCTGAAAAACTGCCCTGACTGATACAGCAACCTTTGATGTACCTGGCATATTAAGTGCACGACGAAGAGAGAAGAAACTTGAAACAGAACTCCTTCAGAATGCTTTATGCTTTTCTCTCCCAGGCTCACAAATACACATACTAAATTGTGTCCAGATTTTCACATACCAGCTCTTAAATCAGTTCCAAAAATTCAAGTGTATTCTGGATTCAAATGTACACTGTTACAGTGACATTTATTTCAGCATTTTGAAAAGCATATATGACTCTGGCAATGACATAACTGGGTGCCATCTCCAGTTGTAAACCTGTAAATCCGACAAGCTGTTTGAATGACTCAGGGCATATTCATTTCTAATGCACCAACTGCAATTTAATACAAATTTCTGTTTAATGCAAACGGAAAACGATGGATTCAGCTCAAACTGAAGTCACTGAAAATCATACTGTCTTTAACTACCTAAAAGGAAACAGTAATTCCTTAAAGAGCATGAATTTTTATGACTGTTACCTACTTATCAAGACAACGTAAAGCGTTTTCAGTTGAAGTCAGGCAAAAATCACTGGATTTGCATGTTTTCTGCAATAAAGTATTTAGGAAACATTAGAAAGGAGACAAAGTACACTACAGTCTGTTGGTTTAAGACATGCAAACACGGGAAAAGAACTATTATAATAATTTCATGCAGAGTTGTATAAGAAAGGGCTGATCTCAAAGTGACACAAAAAAGACAAACTCTGATTTCCAGCTGACTGAGGAGAATGCACTATCCTTCAATCCTATCTTCAGGAAAATGCCAAGGATGTTATAGGTTTTATATCCCTTCTGCACTCATGAAATACCAGGTTATTAGGTCAGCAGGCCTTTCTTTACTACCATTTAGAAGTAGAAGTTGAATATGTAACAATAAATAAGTACAGCTATCACAGATAATTGTGATATGAAGCAAGGAGATCCAGAGAAGCCAATCCGGTCCTATTTCCCATTAATTTTGGTTTTAGATATTTTAAATATCTAAGGTGAAGCAGACCATACTGCACTGTTTTAGGGTCTCTTAATTTGTTTGCCTACTCCACCCAACCAAGGGACCAGCAATTTTCACAAGTTTACTGAACTTAATATCTTCAACATCTCCACCTCTGTCTCAATTCACTGGAATTAGCAAATAATTTCACAAGTTCAGCCAGAAGAAACTGGAAGACAAAGCATGCTTGCACAATTCTTATTTCTTAAAACACTGACAAAAAACTCAGTGTCACAGTGGTACAAGAAGTCAAATTCCAAGTGTTCCCAAAGCGAGATAAACATAAGCTGCCAAACAGTTGAAACCTGACCACAAATTCCACAAATTCATTTTCTACTTATTCTAGTATTATAACATCTGGCAAATCTTGTTATTTAAACAGCAAAAGAAAAAGAAAAAAAGAAAAGAAAAAAAAAAGAAACAGCAATTTTAGTATAGAAACTATTGATTTTTAAAGTCACCTTCTAGATGATATTAGTTGCCAGCAGCAGTCTCAGAGGAAGATGGATTTTTAATTAAAACAACCTTCTTTATCACTTACTGAATGCCCTGGACATAGAAGAGCCTCTCTCTTTTCCCAGGCTGCGATTAAAAAGTATTACAAGCAGGTGGAAGAAATAAGACAAACTATAAAAAAAAAACGCTATAAAACAAAGTCAATTTGCAGCTACAAAGAAAACTACAAAAAGGTAACATTACACAGTAACACCGTGCAAAGGAAAGGAAAAGACAGCAGAAGCATGGATCTGCTTGTTACCTCTGGAAGCACAACAGCATAAGCCTCCCAAAACAAAACAAAGAAAAAACCAACAAAGAACACAATGCACTCTATAGAAAAGTATCTATTTCTTTATATGCTTTAACACATTTAGAAATACCCCCCATTCAAGAGGATGCAAACAGCCTAGCAGATAGGTCCTGCAGTTAAACATCAGAACACACAAGAACAGAAAGGGCCCTTGAAAGTCAACATGAAATTGAAACAATGCATACATGTTTTTACATTAGCAAATATGAAACCACAGCTATAACACACTCTTTGCCTACATACGTTAAGCACGCAGCTCCCTCTGTTCACACATCCTTAAGGAGGATCCTCATGGAGCCTTATTTGATCCTCCTGGTTCCAACACTGCATGTCAGCACAGCCATCACAGTCTTTGCTGCGCCACTGTAAATAGCACATATTGGCCAATATATTTCAAAGCATATTGAGGGACCACGTGACACAATTATATAATTTTAAAACATTGGTATTTTGTTGCACTGAAAATATTTTCGCAGTTTTTCCTTCTTTTTTTAGAAATAAACTCATTTTCTGAATTCTTCCAGAACTGCTTATCTATAATCTTAACCATTAAAACATTGAAACACACGTTTAGCTACATTACTAGTTTTCAAAATAATGGGATCCAACTATCACTTCAAAACAAACTCCCCACTGTTACTTAATCAGCAAAATTAAGTAGTGAGGATAATAACTGGTTACTTCAAAAGTAAAGTCAGGAGATTTCACTTTAATATAGACAACCAGTAACTAATTGAATAATTAAAGACGTCAAGAAAAACCGTTCAGAAAAGCTATCAAGAACATCATGGTGTTCAATTTCCTAAATAAAGGGAGGGAAAGGTCACTGCCTCCAGTCAGAGCTGGTATCCTACAAATTCCTCAGAAAGAACTCTAAGCCAGTTCTCACTCTGCTGCAATATTACCTCAGAAAACCCACTTTTCAGTGATTTAGTCTAGACACATTTACCTACATTTTGTTACAATTTTTGGCTGAGCTCTGCAATATTTGAACTATCACTCAGATGTAATCTTCCACTCAACTCAGTAAACAATTTGATGTTTTCCAACCCAGATCAATGACAGTCAGAATTCCTGAGGGTGCACGACTAAAGAAAATTTCAAAAAAAGGCAAACAAGAAAGATGCAAGATGAATATTGGAAGAGACAGGGAAGCAGAGTTTATCCATGAGTGGTCATGTAGAAGTATGCAAACTATGTAGAATGAAAATATTAAGAGCTATCCATTTGTCCTGGGAAAGTCACAATCTCTCACACATGGTCTTCTGCTTGAAATCACAAAACAGGACCTGTAGTAGCTCATTTCATTGTTGTTGCTGCAACTAAAATCCTGAAAACGTGCCAAATACTTTCTGTGTCTGGTATATTTAAAAGCTACCGCTGCCTCTGTGTTGCATCATGTCAAACAATCTAGATTCTCTCAACCAATAAAAGAATGGCTATCACTGGCAGAATATTGAGAAAGTGGTAGCCTCAGTGTATCTGGAATGAAAAATAACTCTTCTGTAATCGAGTACCTATGAAGGAAAGCAGACAAAGCAGGAATAGCAGCGCAATGCTGCACTGATGCCTGATCACACTCAGCATCACAATGGAGAACTCGAAGCAAAACAGCACCATCTAGTGTCTTGTCAATCCACAAGTGTAATGCACTCGTTTTTTTACCCTGAAGTCAAACTTAATGCAGGAAAGAATTTTTGGTGGAAGATTTTAGATAACTGTGACAGAAAAGATTGCAGTCTGGGCAGTGAATGAAATAATGGAAAAATCTTCAAGGGTTATTACAGCAAGAGTATCATCTTATGCACATTCAACAGTCCAAGAAAGCTTAATATTCTGTGTTACTTAGCTATAAGAGGCAATACTTTTAGCTTTAAGATCATAAAAACATAATTAATCCCAGAAGATATTAACGTAGACTAGAAATGACATGATCCATCTCCTTACCTTGGTTTATTGTGTGGCAATGCCTTTGCATCAACAGCAAACATTTTGGAAACAAAAACAATCACTGGGGCCGTTCCTTCACTACTGCATTTCAGAAAAGCTGAACAAACATAAAGGTTATTTGAAGTATTTTTTTCCCCAACTTATGGACAACATTGTAGCTTTCCATGACTGTTACAGGAATTACTGTTTCTCCATTTCAATGAGTAACATGGTAGTGACAAACAGAAAAAAATATACATTTCTCTGGCTTTCTCATTTGATAACTCTACCTCAATCTTCAAGTTTGTTTCACAATAAAACAAGTAAAAGCATAGAAAAATAGACCCTTCATAATAAAGCACAAAGTACGCATACTCCAGATAAACATATTGTTATAATACTTAAAATTGTGTTCATAGACTGGCTAAGATCAAAATGAAAAGACTGGGAGTAGCTTAATATTTAGACTGAACTATTAATCCAGTACCTCACTGTATTATTCCTCCTTACAGATCAAAGGCAAAAGTCCTGCAAGCATCTAGACACTCGTGGCTTCATGAAATTCCAACAGCTCAGCTGCAAGAATGGATCTACCTCAAGTGTTAACGCATTCAATACTTAGGAAATACTTTTTCCCTCGTCAAACTTGGAGCTCATTATCACAATCAAAGCAAACAATATTTTTAAGACTTAACAACATAGAAAATAAATTGTATTCTAATGCTCTGTTTTATCTTTATCTTTTATCTTCTACGTATGAAAATATTGCAGTCATAAGCACTTTACAATTTAGAATTAAGAAAAAACTTACTATAATGTGAAGTACCCTATTTTCACATTTAACAGCAATAAAACCCAAGTTTACAGAGGCAACTTTCTTCCAACTGACTTACACTAATATGATCCTCTACATTGTCCTGAGAACACATTCACTGTACTTCAGAGAAGGAAGAAAGCATCAGTTTCCTCACATCAAGGAACAATTCCTAGCAATCTCTTGACTTGACATCTCATCCCAAGAGGACATGTGACATCTCATCCCTCTGGATTCAATGAAGCTCGCTGTAAAACACTGTTTCTCTGTAAAACACCTTTTATTACACTCCCAGAGTTCAGAGATTGTTTCAACTGCTCCTAGTTCAAGCATGCTAACTCCCACGTGACCCACCTCCATGCTGTCACCAGAGAGCAGAGATCAGCACTGCCCCTCTGCTCCCTGTGAGGAGCTGTGAGCTGCCATGAGGACTCCCCTCAGCCTCCTCTGCACTGAGCTGAACTGAACTACACAATGAGTTTCAATGTTTAGCTATAAATACAAGTACTAGCCTTGTAACTTCCCAAAATCCAGAGTTTGAGTCTTAGACTTTGTTACTTGCAGCTTGAGTTGTCTAAAAGTCATGAGGAAAAATATCAGGTGTAAAAATAAGACAATACTATGACACATCACAGATAAACATCAACAAAACTACATGTGAAATAATTATATACATCTAAATAGAGGTTACCATGCATCTTCAATCCAAAGACAAACAAAATAATCAAGATTGAAGTAAAGCTGTGCTCCTGCAATGGCTGAACACCTACCGCTTTTCAGTTCCTGGGTTTCTGGTGGTAAAGAATCAAAGGTTTTAGCTCCAACACACATCAGCTTTTCCACTCTCTCCGCAGTGATGTCAAGGGGACTGGGAAGTTTACTACACACCATAGCTAAAGCATATTGCTAAGGATATAAAGAACCTTCTGGAAGACAAATGCTTTCAGTCTCTGCTTCTTTAAATCAACACTATCATGCACTAACTGCCATCCACAACAGAAAGATCCAATCCGTCTCTCACAGCACACTCTAATCAGCAACCATTTCAGACATTTGCCCACATGCAGAGCAGAGAGCTAAGTAAAGATGGCCCACTCTGTATGCAACTGGGAAGCTAGGAACTGCACAATTGATAATTTATAGAGCTAGTATTTGTAAAGCATTAATTCGTACATATCTACTGACTAATAAGTGCCTGTAAATGAACATGTTTGCATATACAGTTATTAAGATATTAAAAACATTCTGTCTAACAGAAGAACGTTCAAGAAGTAAAATCTCAATCATGCTATAAATTTATTAACTTCTTCCTTCTTGGTGGTAATCACAGAGCTCTGCCTTTGATAAGCGTTGTAGTGAACGCTCGTTCCCCACTATCACAATAATATAAATGTCTTCCTGTGATTACTCACAGCTTCTTCATCAGTACTTTTAGTTATTATGAGAAAGTATGCAATACAAACTGCCTTCTCCGCACTGTCTTTTACTTCATTATCATCTCATGTACTTTTGTTAGTCTGTTTTCAAATCAAGCCATCATTACTTTGGCCTTTATTTCCAACACTCCTAACATCTTGAAAAACAATGTCAGAACAGAAACTATTATGGAAGGGAAATGTAGAAAGCAGATATTCCTAAGGAGGAGGCATCACAGAAAACATAAATAAAAAAACCAGCACTGGCAAAGTACCATTACCACTAGCATCAAATGAGCCAAGTCATTACAGAATTAGAGTGCACTCTTTCAAGTCTATGAATCGCCAATAGAACAAAAAGCTGCATCTTCCTGAAGGATACAAAGGACTGCATCAGATATAGGGAGCCACTGACTACAAATGGCATTAAGGTGAACTTTGGGGTCTGCATGCCGTGACTCCCGGGGACCAATTTTCAAGCCCAATGAGGTAACGATCTTCTCAATTTTTTCTTTATCTCTGTAAGGAAAACACAAGCCGTGTCAGTAATATCTAACATGCATTCCTTGCTAGAATAGTTCAAAACACCACCGGAAAGGGATTCTGTGAAAGCTTTACAGGTTTCTTCTCACCTTTTCATAACAGCTTCATATAGACTCCATATGTTGTCCAACACCAACTGCACGAACAAGGGCTTCTTTCCTTTTGACTGGTAGAACATGAAGAGACATGCAGCTAATTATCAGCACTTCCACACTTTTCCAGTAGGCTTAAGGCTCCACATTAATTAAGCATTTTTGTAAGTAGTATGTAAAATCTTTATTCAAAATCAACCCCCCATCTCCTGTTCCTACACAAGATCAACTCTTGTCTAAGAAATGGCATAAATCACTAAACTAACATGGAATTTTAAAACGCAGAATAAGGGTTTCAATTTCAGAGAAAGAGCTTGATAAACATAGAATACATCCACCTTGAGCATGGTTATCTTCTTTTAATCCTCACCTACTGAGAAAAAAAAAGTCATTAGATAAAAATAGGGAAATTCCTGCCCTCTGAGTGGTAGAAACAATGCCCACAAAAGTACAGTTCTCATGCTCGTGTTTCAAGCACAGCATTCAATTACAATTTACATCTCAGTATGGCTAAAACTCTCTAAAATCCTAAATCCTCAGTTAAACATGGGAATCCTAAATCAGGAGCTGCAGAAGCACGCTTCAGTTCAGATGACAGAGGCCCATTCACTACACTGGTTGTAGGAACCAGTTCCTACACTACCAGTCTTGCACTCGTCTTCTGTGTTTTACTGTATCCTGAATCTCTAAAGCTGAAAAAAAAAAAAAAAAAAAAAAAACACTAAATAACTCCCAGGTAATATTCTGGCAATCTGCCTACCTGATCACCTTTCATTATCTTCTTTGCTTTTGTATTTAGATAATAATCTCCCCATAACGTCTTCAGCAGCACTGCAGGCTTGATTCCAATCTTTTGGCTGTACAGTTTTGCAAAATGCTCAATGCTGAAAGCAAAGAAAATGCATCTTGATTAAAGTGTAACAATCTTTACATGTGCTTGTCAGCCTAAGCAAGTGACAGCTTACACAAATCTCATGACCTTGTTCTGCTCCCTTTTTCTTTCCCCTAGCTTGCCTTCACATTAGCTCCTGTTTTTTCACATTTACACCTACAAAAAAATTCAATGGCAACAGCTCAAAAATGCCAGCAGTATTTGTATGTTTTTGTTTTATTTTAAGTCAGCTTGAAGGCTGAACTTGTTTTAACTAAACAAACACTTGTATGACCCCTTGAGAAAAAATATCAAATACAATACAAAAGTTTTCAGTATTTAAAGTCACATCCCTCTAACTTATCCAATAGAAAAGGTACTGTTATACATTTAACTGTGACCAGAACGGTTAGAATTAAAAATCAAGTATTTTTTCTAGACATACTTTAGCTATCCAATGATGGCAATTATTTTATAATCTATTTTAGGTACTTATTAAAGCAATGTTCCAAATAACAACATATCTAACCCATAAAACAACACAAATTTTAATACTGATGGGATACAACCACTGTAAACTTATTAAAGCCTTAAGTCAGAATATGAATGCTTTCCTTAGTAGATGTGAAAATGGATTAGAACTACATGCAGATACTGGGTAATTTGCAGCTTACGTTTGTTCTGGAAGCATGTAAAAGGAAATATATGCAAATAAAAACTAGCACCTCAGTCCTGAGAAGTTGAAAGGTGACCTGGGTTTAATATTACCATTCTAGGTATGTTGTCAGGCAACGATACACCAAGATGCAAAAGTTTTGAAGAGTTTTTTTCAGTTTTCTTCACTGCAGTGATAAGAGCTCAAGTTAAGACTAAAACCATACCAAATAATGAAATCCAAATTAAAGCCTGAGCTTGGCTTAAGAATGCCAGAGTTTATTTTATGGTTTTACAATATCCAAGAAATGTACTAAATTACCAGGTGAATCTCTTTAATTACAGACACGCGCCAAAGCTGAGGACTCCACCTTGTGGCCAGTCAGAACAGAGCGTGTATCATCCTTACATAGCATGCTGTGCTTCAAAACTGGTTACTGAGGACTGCAAAAACAGAACTTATCACATACTCAGATCAGTCACCCTGCTAATTTTGTGAAACTGTTCTATCCTCATATTCTTACTTTTATTTCAGTCATAGTGTTTCCAGCTGTGTAGTGTTAATATATGCAACATTTTATCTGTCCTAATATATCACAGGGAAAGAAGAATCAGAAGTAGGAACCCAACTTCAAACTTGAGGTTACCTGCAGCAAACACATATAAAAAAAAAAAAGGCAATAAATTAAACTTCATACCCACCCAAAACCCCAGCCATCAATTGCACTGGCAAAAACCACATTTCCATGGTCTGGAGAAAAATAGAGGTGGGAATCATCAGTATCTTCCAATCCAGCACTCCAGTCATAAATTTGATCTCCAGCTGCTGTGTCAGAACTACTTTCACTTTCGGCTTCTTTTTCAGCTCTTTCTTCTAAGACTTTTGAGGTAAAGAGTGATCCAGTGACTGCATTTATCTACGAAAGGGCAGGCAAAAATACCCAAAGATCTGTACACTCCTTCACAGCACTTGTAATTAAAACACAATTCCCCCCACCCTCCAAAATACATAGATTTTTTTTGTTGTTGTTTTTGTTTTGTTTTTTTTTTAACAACTTTGTGCACTTATGATTCATTCTGCAATCTAAAACACAGGCCTCGTGTATCTAACCCTGTCAATCTGAAGACAATGGGAGTTTGACAGACTAACATTTCAGCTTAGAGTAGGTTTTCTGATTCATTCAGTCATGTCAGGATTAAATCAGCTTTAGAATATTGTACATCACCCAGTGTTTCTCAGAAGAAGGAATGATGAAATATAAACTCATTACTGCCAACAAACAACAGAGGGCAAAGGGAAACCATGCAGATAACTGTTGAAAAAGGAGCTCTGAAAAGAGTCTGAAGGCAATTTACCTTACAACCCAAGAAGAGTTAATTTCATTCTGGCATATATTTATCATTATCAGTAACAGTCTAAAGATATTTGTCTGGCCTCAAAGGAGTTTAGGCAGTTTATCAGGGCAAGACATACAGCATGTTATTTCTAAAAGCAAAGAGATTTCCACGATGCCTTGTCCAGTGACATTTCAGTCTCTTTTCTCCACCAAAGACACTCAGAATGAGCCTTATAACATTGATTCATTTTCTTTTCAGTTGAGACAAGAAGTCCCAGCACTCGGTTCCACAATGTAAGGAAAATTGGTTTTGTTACAGTTATAAGCCACTGAAAACCACAATCTCTCTCAATTCAAGAATGGAAACAAGGCGGGGGGGAAGTCACAACCAAGTCTGCTGTGTGAACATGACACTAAAGCAAGAATACCTGTTCTAAAATATTCTTAAGGTGCATGTATGCCTCCTGAGGGGTTAATTTCAGCTCCACAATCAAGCGATCAATTTTATTTATCACCAATACTGGACGAATATTTTCTAGCCATGCCTGCCGTAGAACTGCTTGAGTCTATTAAGAAAAAAACAGTTTAAAAGAAAACCCATTACAGAAAGCTTGATACCACAAGAGATAGAAATGTTCCATAGGGGTAGTTATTACAGAATTCTACAGAAAATATTTTTACAGCTAAAAAGCCCACCAAACTAACCCATACTCCTCTAAAAATCATTTTAAAAAAAAACCAAAATCATTATTTTGCATAATTCTTCCATTTTCAATACTCTAAAAGCACACAATATTAAATAATTTGCTTCAGACATTGACTTCTTCTCCACACAAATATTCTATTACCAGAAATATTACACATAGTTTTTCAACCCTACACCACTACACCCACTCAACAGCTTTACTCAATTTTTCAGCAAAACCAAGAAATAAAATTGCACTCTTTCAGACCTTGAGTACTTGATCATTCATTACAACTGTCCAGAACTCCTTAAGCCAGCTTATCTTTTATTTCCACATACTATATTCAGACATACAAACAATTTTTATTTGCTTACTCATTCTACACTGTTCTCTTTCTCTAATATGCTTTTTATTTCACCTGTGGACAGACGCCTTCAACAGCATCCACCACTATGATGCAACCATCACAGAGTCGGACAGCAGTAGATACTTCTGAGGAAAAATCCACATGCCCTGGGGAGTCTATTAAATTAATCAGATACTCCTGACCACCTAGGATCAAACAATAAATATTTCAGAACAGTTTCCATAAACATGTAATTTGGCCAGGTTGTTATACTACTAAGCTAGTAGTGATTTCCAAGGACAAAATTTGCAGCAACCATTAAGCTCAAGAAAAACTTAAACAGGCACAGAAAACTGCCAGCAGCATAGCATCCAGTGGCTTATACAAGAGGCAATTTAACTCATAACATTTAAGATGAAGTAACTTTATCCCTGCACCATCCCATCATTATCAGGGAAGTCTAAAGGTACTGTTTGTCTTTAGTACCTTGGTTAACATTTGGATACACGCCCAAGACTTTGCAGAATCACGGCTAACACAGAAACATACAGTCTACATAGAAAAAGATCTCAACAGTGACAACAGAAAGAAGGGGGGAAAAAAATCCAATCAATTTTGTATTTGCTGGCATCAACAACTTACCTTTCTCAAAGTGCAATGAAATCGCACTGGATTTCATCGTTATCCCTCGGACCTGCTCATCTTCCCTGCTGTCCAGGTATCGCAACTGAGGGCAAAAATAGAAGAGGATATAAATACAGGGAATTATCTTCACAAGTTATCAAATGCTAAAGAGTGTAACTGCACTAAGATAAGGATTGACAAGACTAGGACGGGGGCTTCCCTTCATCACTACAGTTTTGTTACAGATGAGCTGGTAACTCTACCTTTCCTGCTAAGCGGCTGGAGATTATCCCATTGCTGGATATCAGGCAATCCGCCAGTGTGGTTTTGCCTGAAAGGAAACACAAATTACTAAGTTTAAATACAGAGAACAGAAAACGATGTGGCAGCATCACAAACGCTGCGACACTAGCTCAGAACAGAACCAGAAAATCATTGGAGCTGGAAGGAATTCTACGGTTCTAATCATGCACGCATTCCATTTATGCCAACATTCACCACCACAGAACGTTCAGTTTCAGCTATGACAGGTTATTTAGAAGTTATTTATCCGTACCGAGACAAAACCAACGCGTATCGGCACACAGCCCGCTCATCAGAACGAGGCGCTGAGCCGCCGCACCGCTCACCATGATCCACGTGCGCCAGCACACAGATGTTCCTGATGCCAGCAGCCTTTTGCTGGAGTCCCATCATCTTCCCCACGCTGGTAAGGACCATGGCTGCTTAGTCCTGCGACAGAGGGCAGCGCTCAGCCGGGCACCGCGCGACGATCGGCGCTGCGCTCGTTACGTAACCGCGCCGGCAGCGGCCCCTAAGCGCGCGGCTCAGGCGCGGCGCCGCGGGCTCGGACACCGCTCGCACGGAGCGGCGACGCTTCCGTCCATTTCCTTTCGGACCCCCGGCCCCCACAGCTCACCCCCAGCTCCCTCCGCGGGGCGACGGCCCCGCCGAGGAGACGCACTCACCACGACCACGCTCCGCACCCGGAAGCCCGAGCCGGCTCCTCCTCCGCCTGGCCGTGACGTCGGACGGCGGCCGGCCGAGGCCGATCGCGGGGACGCCGCCGCCGTTGCCGCGCGACGGAGCGCCGCCTCAGTCGGAGCGGAGCATGGGGCGGCCGCGGTGCCTGTGCGAGATCTGCACCTGCGGGTAAGAGCCTCGCTGAGGGGCGGGAAACGGGACGTTCCGCCGCGCCCGCGCTTGGCTTCCTTTCTGTTAAGCGATCTTCTCAGTAAATAGGAACTGATGTACTTGCGTTTAAGCTCCTGAGTGGATTCGCTCCTCTTAAATGAATTTGCTTGCGTTTAAAATAGGGAAGTGGCAGTCTTTTGAGCCGCCTTCAGTGCCGCTCTTGGAGTCTGCACAAATACTGAGTTCAATGCAGAAAGGAGCTGTGAGAAAAAAAGACCTGAGATTCCCGGTGCCACGACCAGCAGTGTGCCCTGGGGAGCATCAAAATGAGCGTGGCCAGCGGGGCAAGGAAGGCGGTCCTTTTGGTCCTGTGCTCTGCCCCAGGGGCGCAGCTGCGGTGCTGTGCGCAGCTCTGGGCTCCCCGGTCCGAAAGGAGAGCGATCACCTAAAAGGAATCCAGCTGAGGGACACAAAAGTTACTGAGGGCCTGGAGCATCGCCCTGCGAGAAAGGCTGAGAGACCTGGAGAAGGCTAAGAGGAGATTCTCATCACTGTTTATAAATATCTGAAGAGGGGATGAGGTTGGGCTGTTTTTAGTACTGTGCAGTGATAGAACAAGGGGCAATGAGCAAAAACTGGAGCACAAGAAGTTTTGTACAAACATAAGGAAAAACTTCTTTTCTATGAGAGTGATGAAGCACTGGAACAGGCTGCCCAGAGAGGTGGTGGAGCCTCCTTCTATGGAGACATACATAAAAGACCTGTATGGATGCTCTCCTATGTAACCTACTGCAGGGAACTGCTTCAGCAGGCATTGAACTTGATGAGCTCCAGAGGTCTCCTTCAACACCTACAGTTATATTCACAGAGTCACAGAACAATTGAATAAAACACACACAAAACATATGGTTTTAAATAAACATCACTGAAGTTTTTATACTGTGTAACTCAAGCTGTTGTTGGGTTAGGCAGCACACTGTTTACTTCGGTGTAGCTATAGAGTTTGTTTTCAGGGCAGCCTGGTCACTTGGCACTGTTACTTGGATATGCACACACTTCTTAGAGATTTCGAGATGAAGGAAACTCCTACAAAATATTAGGTGGTTAACTCCATTAAGTTTTCTTCAAATATAAGTACTGTTTCATTCAAATATCAAAGCAGAAGGAAACAATCTTTCCTAGCTGGAATTTATTCACAGAAGAAAAAAAACCACAAACTACAAATACAATGGAGGAAAGACAGAACTAAATTCAGCTCTCTCTTTAGACAGAAGTGGAGAGCCCTCAAAATTCCAGAATGACATTTTTTCCCCTCACATTATAACATACATAATCCACTCACTAAGAGCTGAATCTGAGTGTTATTATTCATACTTAAAGATTGAAGTCTTGAGCCCTTTTAGAAACAAATAATTGTTAAATATTTTTAAGAATCTATTCAGATTCCTTTTCCTTGGGCTGAATCGCTTCCTGTGCTTATTAAGTGATCTTTTTTCAAAAACAGCAAACAATTTTAATGCCAAAAACCACTAGAAGTGCTCAGCATGCTCAAAGATCAGTTTACAAAATATACAATACTTCTCAGATCCAACACTGCATTTCGCTATTTTAACAGCTCTCAGAAGTTCTCTCCTCTTCAGCTCAAGCCTTTAAGACTTTTGCAGTCTCTTGCACTCTTTGTGTCTGTTCCATTAGCACAATATTTTGTGCTCAGAAAAAAAAAACTCTTTAAACACAATCTAGTGACATCGAACCATCTTCCTCATTTGTTATTAATTCCCAGTAGATAACAAATGGTATTTCCCCTTAAAAGAATCTTCTCAAAGCGATCTCATCTGATGTATTTTGCCCAGGCGCCATCGTTGCCCTCATAGGCCCACAAGGATTTATGATAACGGACAACAGCTGTGCCTCACAACAGAATATGTGGAAAAATACCCCAAGTATAGCAACATCTCTCCTGCCCGGAGCCTTAAGCCAAAACAAGAGTACCAAGCACATCGTGGGAAAATGGAAGGAATTACAACATTTAAGTAAGCATTTTAAAGCAGTGTATTTTACTATCACTTACTATTACTTTATAATATTTCTCATATTTTCTCTTTGAAGGGAGGGGAACACTGAGCTTCGTATTGCAATTTTCAATCATTGCACCCCTCACTCCTTCAGCATATGTAAAAGGAAAGTTTAGATTGTAGATTTACAGTTACCCCAAAGAGATGATAAAACATAATAAAGCATGTTTACAAAAAAGCCAAAGAACCGTACGCAGAAAGTTCAAACTCTTCTGCAAAGTCGTGTATTGCACGTACTGTTTATACACCTATATATAATACCCATTTTTTTGTATTGTGCTTGTATGAAAATGACCATGAGACCCACAGTGAAATGCTCTCTCTCTTCATATTCCACTCTCTTCATGCAAGAGGTAAATGTTGCTACCTGTGGTAGTTGGATTTTTGCTCTGTTCCTGCTTTATGTATTATTTCTCTGTAAAACTATAGTTTTACAATTCTACTCTCAAATATTTTAAAAAATATTTTTAATCTGGGTATTGACTGATCCATTTTTTCAGAGCAAACATTGTAAGTTATTTTTCCACACAATGGGAAAAACAATTTATAATGGAGACAAGGGTGACTTCATCAGCAAAAGATATTTTAACCGGTATTTTCCTCTTCCTCAATTCAGATCTGATTATTTACCATACGATATTGTGAAACGACCGTTTCGGGTACAAGAAGAATATAAACCAAAGACTGGAGAGCTAGAACTTGGAACCACATACAAGAACGATTATTATGCTCATGAAATACAACCGGTGACATTAGTAAGACCTTTAGAGAGAAAACACATTACAGGAGGAAAATTGGATACCATACCGACCTATCAAGGTAATAACAAATGCCATCTTTAGAAAGAACAGTAGCCAAAGACAAAGGTAATTTCCTGAGTTTTCTATATTAGAGATGTGAAACTGGATTTCTTAGTTTGGGCCAGAGAGTAGGGCATAATAATAGAAGGTGATAATGCTTTAAGATGTTCAGCCCTCCGGCTGTTTAGAGCTGACATTTACAAGTTCTAAAAGGAAAGCTATCTCTGGGATTTTTTGGCTAGAAGGAGACTCTGACACACATTAGTTAGACATAAGTTTGCCATCATTAAATTCACAATGTATCTTTCAGACAGTTTCAACTGTGATAGCACAATTTTTTTCCACAGGTCAAAAGATTTCAGATTTCCTTCTCCTGTTATATAGCTTGCGTATTATCCTATTAATAATCTGTCTTGACAAAAATTATGTTAATAGACTCAGTACAAACATCATTCTGGCGAGTGACCTTGACATACGTTATAAAGGCATAAAAGTTTTTACATACAATGTGTAACTCAATTTGTTACATGTAATGCAGCCAGAGCCCAGTTGAAAGCATGTAAAAATAAAAGATGAGATATGATCTACCAGAGCTGCCAACCAGCAATCAAAATAAATAAATAAATAAAAATCAAGATACTCTTGGCTGTCAGGACCACTGTTGTCAAAAAGACACAGCAAGAGATAACAACAAACCGGTACAAACCAATACAGCCATTAAAACAGGAAGTTAGAACAGTTGGTGGAGAAAACTTACTTTGTTTACATAACACTTTTTTTTTTTTTTTTGAGGTAATAGTCAAAATAAGGCATCAAGTACATTTTTTTTTCCTGTTTTTGTCACAGTGTTGATAGAAGACAGGTTTGTCACATCACAGAGATAACATTATTCTAACTCACACCCATTTTCTTTAGTTTGCAAGGCTTAGTACCAGAAGTTGTCTTAATTTCAAAGGAATGTTCCTAAGAAAACACTTACATGGTGAAGTTCTGTTTTTGCCTTATAGATGACTATAGGTCATGGGAAGTTCAAAGAAGGGAAGCTGTTAAAGTGGATCATGTCTACCACCCACCTACAGAGAAATTTGGAAATCCTACTACTTTTCAAGATGACTTTGTTCCTAGGGAACTGAATCCTAGACAAAGTTTCAAACCCCTGTGTGTGCCCAGACTTTCAGATGTGCCTTTTGATAGCACTACAAGTCATCGCATTTCTTATGTTGCTCATCATCTGGAACCAAAGTTTGTAAAATCAAAAGAAGAGTACAAGCCAAGCAGCCAACCTTTTGAAGATCTCACAACTCACCGGAATGATTTTAAAGGGCTACCTGGGCCACTTGCAAGAAGCTGCAAGCCTGAAAATGCAAAAGTCCAATCCAGTGATCATTTTAGTGGGGTCACTGAATTCCAGGATCGTTTTCAGCCCTGGCTGGTCTCCTTGCCTGAGGCACGCAAATCAAAAGAGTACATTCCTCCCCAGGGTAACATGGACTTTAACTCCACAAGCCACCTTCATTATGTTAAACATGAGATTTCTCCTGCTATCCCTATAAGGCCGATTTCTAATGCAAGAAGAACCAGTGCCCCTTTCCAAGGGAATACTACTATGAAGGAAGACTTTAAGGCTTGGGCCAGCTCCCGGCGAGAAATTATTAAGAAACAACAGGAAATTCCAAAACCCACAGGAAAATTCTATGATTTAACTACATTCAAATCTCATTACATACCACATCACATCGTTCCAGCCCAAAGTTTCAAACCTGTGCGCGTCGTTCTTCCTAATTCGGCTCATTTTCAGGATGAAACTATGTATCGCACAGAATATACTCCAAAGAAACAAGAAATCTGCCCAGCAAATTACACATCCCCTCCAGGTTATATCTATGTAAACACAGATTCTCATGGTCATAAGTTCTTCCGCCAGCTCATTCCAGAGTTTTCTGAGTTAAATAGCAATCATGTTCCAAAGGAAGTAGCTGTTGTGTCATAATACTTACATCGCAAGCATCCTAGTGAAATACCTGGAATGCTACCAGTTTTTTCTTTCTTCAAACTACATCAAAACAACCTAAATAATGCAGATTTTGATTTGAAAAGCATTTAGACTGATAGCTGAAGGAAAATCAAGTCAAACCAAAAGATTATCGAAATACTTCTGGAGATTTGTCTGTTTTTTGTAGGAGTAATCTTACATGGAATCAAGTCTTTCTTGATTGTGGAATTCCAGGTTCCTTGACTTCCCAGATTTCATTCCATTCTCTCTCAAACCTACTTTCCCATTTTTTAATGATTTTCTGCAAGTCAAATCATTGTAGTTGCATTTTTTAAATAGTAGTTTGCTTTTCAGAATAATCAAATAAAATGTTGAATAATAACATGATATCCCAGTTCTTCATCTCATCAATACGTTGAGTGATCTGATAAGAGCTTTATTTTTCTTTATAGTTTGTTGGCCAAGTTATGTTGGGCATTTCTAGATATTCCTTTAAAAAAATGGGTTTTGTTTTGTCATGATTGCTTCTCCTACATCCAATTCTGAATCTAAATGTCCCACTGTAATTTCTGACAGTGATTAACAAGAACTAACCTTGCTCTTTCTGTACATATACTTGAAATCAGCGACTCAAAGCGGGCCATTAGACTCCTTTTCCTAATTTTCCAGATAAAAGCTTTGGATACACTTTGACACACTGTCTCCTTCCCACATCAGTCATTTTTTAAGCTGTTGTGCAAACTGAATTTCTCAACAAGATTTCGCAGATGATTGTTATTCAACTTAAAAATGCAAATAGTGAGAAAGAAAAGTGAATAAGTCTCAAAAAGTTAGTGCCAACTCACAGCAATTTTGGATTCTGCTGATACCTAAGCTAAACAGCCTTTTATCATTGCCAAAGCTCATTGCGGAGGCAATCTGAAGAGAAAAAGGGCAGAAAAAAAAGTGTACATGGAGTAAAAAAAAAATAGTGCAAACCCAGTTAAAAAAAGAAGCAGCATTGAGATGTGCAACTGAGATCCTGGTTTCACACAGCTCACTCTTCAAAAGTCACTTGCAACAAATACATAAAAACAACTTTCTTTAAAATCATACATGAAATTATTATGCTTCTATATGAGACATTTAACTTTCTCCCCAGGTATCTTTACCTGTTTTTAGTTAATCCAACAATCAGCGTGGGTATAGGAAAAAATCATCTGGCTTCTGAATAACTACGTGCTTATATTTCATAAAGCACATCAGCCGTCAGTGGGCTAAGATTAATGATGAGAAGATACTGAAAACAGGAACTGGATCTTATGTACAGAGGAAACCTGAACTGAGTGCATTAAAGCATCAGTTATTGATAGGTAATTTGCAGTGTGTGTTCGTAATATCATTTACTCTGTTAAGGAAATGGTAATTCAATTAAACTTTTCTTGCTGAAGACTATTCATTTCCCCAGCTGGCAAAGACATACTTTGGATGGGGGATGAGTAATGAGCAGTGAAACAGGGATGCCTGAAAAGAAGGACAGAACAATGACCAATTTGTTTTCATCCTGTACCACAGAAGAAAACAACTTATAGATACTCCTCTTCATGAAACTTCACTCATTCTCTTTTTATCCACAGCTAAAGTCAAAACATCCCACCTACCTGACAGCACATCTTATACCTAATTAATAACACACATACACATTATACATACCACATGTGACATTTACAGAAATCCCTAACATCCTCCCAGTCCTCTTTTCTAGGAAAGAAAAAAGAATCCCCAAAAATGCATCCTGAACCCACATAGTTATACGTGCCTGCATGTTCTACTGGTAGCAGCTCCTCCTCAGGTCTGTAAGCAAGCCCCAGGTGCATTGTGTAACTTTCACAGCTGGTTTTGCAGTACTTAAGTAATCTATTCTTTTCCTCCTTAATTTGTGGGAAGTCATTTGCTGCCACCTACCAGCATAGCACAGAGAAATTTTGAGAGCAAATGGAGGGCGCATTCAGGTACATTTAAGAGCTCCTGTACAGATGTGTATGATAACTTCTTTGGTTGAAGGAGATATATTCTAGTTTTACCCTTTAATTTCCCCCCCTTAAATTTCAAAGTATAAGAAAGTACCCTTATTACATTACAGTAGAAAGACCACACCCTGAAGATTATACTTCCAAGAAAAACATAAAATGATATTATAAACCTTCAGACACTGTCCAAATACTTAAGGTTAACTTCTTCATAAGCAAGGTATTATCAAAATACACACAAAATACACACAAAATAAACATCAGGCTGGAAAACTAATGTTTCTCAAGAAATAGTTGTTAAAAGAATATTTTATGATATCATGCTAACGCGTATAAGTGGAAGTTACTTGTGGATTCAATAGCTGTTCTAGAAGTGTTTATGCTACACAGTATTTGTTTTTTCTCTTTTGAAGACTATAAAGAAAGAGTTAGCGAAAAAATAAAATCAAATGAAGTCGTGCCCCTTTGCAAGTGCTACAATCCAGGAAAACTCTAAAATACCATTTTCAGGCATTTTCAACTTACAAAAATTATGGAACCATAACACGATGGGAAGTGCAGCAACAACAGCAGAGTAGCAAAGTCCTGGGCTGTAGCAAGTGAGGACTTGCTCCTACGTAACAGCCGTGGACACAGAAACAAAAGAAAGACACTGCTTATCCTTAGAAGGCCTCAAGCTGAGAGGGATCTCCAGCAAGATGCTTCACCTCACTGCCAACTCTTAGATGAAGTCTGGGAAGTGGTGGATCCTGGCTGCACCTCTTCCACTCACTCAGATGCATTGCATTGCATGCAGCTAAGCTCCCCTAGGTTGGTCCTGCCTTCCCACCAGGTGCTTAATTACTGTTTCAAGCCATGACTTAGCATTTCCACTATAGGAACTGTCCTTTCTAAAGGCTATTACACATATTGGAGATTCTGAAATAAATTTATTCATATTGCTATTGCCACTGTCCACCAAATATAAAACATAGAGCTGTTCCACTGGCTCTAAGTGAACACTTTGATGCAGCACATGAAGGCCTGACAAAGAAACCTAACTTTATTCCACCTTTTCACAGAATCCTTATTCTAGATTTCCATGAATTAAAGCTGACTGTTCTCAAAGCTGGGTAACATCTCTGCTGCTTCTCTAACAGATGTGCAAAGCTGAGAACAGCTGTCAAAAGTAAGAACTAAGCTTTGAAAATACCAGAATGATGGACATGGTAGGCGGACAGAGTAACCCTTGAAATGAAAGCATGACTAACATGAAAATCACAGTAATAAAGAATCTGAGAAATCAGGGTGTTGAATAATCAAAGTAGAGTTTATTTCAGAAATATCAAAACTACGCTCAAGAAAGCAAAGTATTAGACACCTTCAGTTACTGCAGAAGCAATAAAATAATGCACAAAGGAATGTCATGCCAAGTGCAATAACAAACATTTACAGCACTGCTTCTGTATAGCATGCATATGTAACCAGAGACAAAATTAAAGCAACAAAAGAATGCTGTATGTTAACATCTGAAAACTTTAAATATAAAGGAAAAATATGAATAAGAAATTTTGGTAATAAGAAAAAATATATGTCCAAAAATCTTTATTAAACACTGTACAAAACAAAATATTGCACTTTAAATCAGACAATAAATATCTACAAAAAGTATATTACAAAATGTTTTTTGTTTGTTTGTTTGTTTTTTTAATTTAAAAAAACTGCTGAACAATCAAGACCCATCACTGATTAAAAAGGTAATGATCAGGAATATCCTCTCCTTGCAGTCAGCCTTGGACACAATAGTCCATATTAAACATTTTCTATACAGTAGTGCTAGTCTAATTTTCAGTGATGCAAACCCATAGTGCAGGAATGCTGCTTCCAAAACTGTTCTGACAGCACATGCACTAATTAAAATGTAGCGTGGTTCAGTAATATAACTAAAGATCCAAGTCTAGACTCACATTCAGGCTTCCAAGAAGCGCAGTAGTGTGGGAACTACATTTAAAAAAAAAAAAAAAAAAAAAAAAAAAAAAAAAAAAAAGCTATCTGCTGCCTTCTGTGTGGTTCTCTGTGCTTACAGCCCAAATGAGACAATCTGCAATACAGAAAATAATATATCCAGAAAAACCGTAACCAGAATTCTTCATCTTGCAAAGATTTATGTGGTTAACGGTCATGATAAAAATTCATCTTGAAGGAAAACTGCTCAAAATAGATTTTTTGCACATCTCTATCTTCATAATCAGTAATTCTTCCTTGGACATTTTGCCCTGTTAATAAAGTATTTACCAAAGACAGAAAATCTGACAGGCATGTTTGGCTATTTGTTGGCTCCCCGTTTGACTGTGATAGGGAACAGTGCTCACAAACGTTTAATTCACAGCTCTGACAAGGAAGCCTTGTGTCTAATTCAAAATCAGTAGCAAAGTCTAACCATGCCAGAACTTTGTACTTCAGTGACTGAGCAGAAGAATAGAAACAATAGATAATGACACTTCATTTTTCAAAACAAATCTATTGCTGTTTTGAAAACTGTACTGACATCTACTTCGTCTACAAAACAAAAATTCCTAATTCAAACATGGAGATGTTTAAAACATTAAAAGTTCCATTGTAAAGAGTAGATAATAAAAGTTCTTGGAAGAAATACCCTGCCCAGCGTATCAATCTGCAATACTGTTTTTTTCATTAGCCACAAGTTCCCATTTAACTGCTATGACTAATGTCTTATTTACAGGTATATAATTGGAGCAGGATAGTTCAATGAACCTCTCTTCTCATCTCTTCACTGCAGTATCACGAACTTTCCATAGAAGCGTTACATTTCTTGACATGACTGACAACATCTTTGTTTGTAGACGTCTATCAAGCATAACCTCAGTTGCTTTGCAAATGTACAGTAGTGAGTTGTATCCTTGCATTCATCTTCTGAAAAATATATTTGAACATTAAAAAACTTTGAAAATGACCACAAGATAAATAGCAGAAATCATCATAACAACCAATGGATACTGGTAGCTTTGTAATTATTTTACTTTACATCTCTGACAACAGCTAAAGTAGGTCACACATAAGTGGTGTGATCTCACTGCATTCATTTCAGAGAACCCCACCTTCCAGGAAGTAAAGCTTGCTCAGAGACTCCTGAACGACTCACAGCTGGCAGTCGTAAGGGAAGTTTGCATAAAACAACTTCCTACAAATCCTGCTTCTAGAAGTGCTTCTGAGACTTTAATATGAAACTGCCCTAGTCATGGAGACAACTAACCCCAGCATTATCAAGTGCTGCTTGGAGAGTTTAGTTTTACCTTTGAGATGTACAATCAAATGCTTGCAGAATCACTAACGCACAATTGTGAGGCGCTTTCTAATATAAGTGCTGGAAACTATTGCTACGCTCAGATAGAAATAAATATTTACATACTGCCACAGGCTGTGGCATTGCAGTGCCGCCAGCTCACTGGTCTCTTTTTCCATCCACAATACTGATCGGCCACAAGTTTGTTATTCTTTCTGTGTACACAGTACACTCGTCTAGACTGAAATCCACTCCCACACTGCACACTGCAAGGCCTCCAAGGCCCTGTCCGCCAGTAGACATCGCATACTTCTGAGGAACAGTTTCTTCTGACAGCAGATCTGTGGGGAAAAACAAACGGCAGTTAAATGCTTATTTTTGTGCTAAACCCTTATTCACAGAATCACATGATTATGGAAGGGACTTCTGGAGATTTTCCAGTCCAAGCCTGCTGCTTATCACACAGTAAACTAGACCAGGCTGCTCATCTCCTGTCTGTTTTCCAGTGTGTCCAAAGGTGGAGACCCTAAAACCTCTCTGCGCAGCCTCTTCCAGTATTAAGAATCCTCAAAGTCTTTTTTTTTTTTTTTTCCTAAGTTCAATTTCCTGTACTTCACATCATGCCCATTCATCATAGAATCTCAGAATCACAGAACAGCCTGGGCTGAAAAGGACCACAATGATCATCTAGTTTCAGCTCCCCTGCTATGTGCAGGGTCGCCAACCACATCATGCCTCACTCTTGACAATAGAGAAGCTTCTGTTCATTTAAACTGAGACCTGAAATAGAAAAAATGTTTTACCTTTTGGAAAATTTTACTGACCCTGAAAAGCTGTATATTGGATGCCGCAGGTGCTTTAAGCTCTCTCTTGAATACAAGTAATATTTCTATGCTGACACAGAACCCTCTTAAACATTTGAAGCTGCCAAAATGAAATCCTGGCTTATACTTGTGAATGGAAGTTTCAGCATTTTATTCTGTGAAGCCCAAATTTCTTTCTACATGTTTCAGAAATGATCTGAAATGTTCACGACTCAGAAGTAGGTCTATAGTAAAAAATATGAAGAGCTGGTTTCTATAATCAAGGGACAATGCCATGTATGTACTTGATACCCAGTCACTGTTTGTTCTTCACTGCCCTACCTATGCTAGGTTTTGTTCCCCCAGACCACTATGTTAAGAGTTAATTTCTCTTTAATTCAGCATTTTTGAGATTACAGTGTTTTATGGACACTGCCTTCCATCCATGTGCAACAGCATAGCCCCAGGTAGTTAACATTCTGAGGGGGGTGTAAAGCCTGTATTTGTCCTTTTGTAAAGAGCTATTTAGAGACAGTAAAGCAAATTAACAGAATTCCTACAAAAATAATAATAAGAATAAATGCATACCTTGAGGTAAAAACACTTATTCAATTTTAGACTCACATGCAACTTTTAACTACCTTATCTACTACTCCCGTAGCATACTTAAAAGCAGAAATAAATCTATTTATCTGGATAAGTATACCTTATGTAAATATTTTATTTAAGTGAATTTTAATTAAATTAAGTAGTAAATTTACAGGGACTATAAAATAAAGCTCAGAAAAACTCTTATAAAAACTCTTCAGCCACAGAACTGAATAACAATAACAGCGGAAGGGAACTAGCTCAGCAGTAGTAACTAAGTTATGACAGATTGCTCTAGTTTGTGCTTTCTTTGGAAATCAAGGTTCTCTCACTCTCTTTCTAGCTTTGCCATCAGCACAGGGGAGGACAGTGATCAAATCCATTTCTCTCCTTGGGTTCCTGAACTTTTCCTGTGTACACAAAAGGGATTACTGTCCCCTTTCCTTGTATTTAATTTGTGAGAAGAATTTGAGCATTTATACAGTGTTTATGATATTGTAACTTTAATTTGATCATCTACAGACTTCAACTTGTACTGCTTCAAATTGCATACCTCTTTCTTTCATCACAAGAAGAGTTTGGCATCAAAGATCCATTATGAAGTCGACATAAAAAGTGGTGATGCTGTGAAGCTACAGGGCGGCCTATACAAGAACCAGGACACTGAAAAAGGAAACAAAAAAGGTGGTGAGAAAGAAAAAGAAGCCATCAAGTTAATTACAATAGAATCATCCTTCTCAGCAGCTACGCAATTTGCACAGCCCAGTCAGAGATCTTGATAACTCTGCCTTCAGCCCTCAGTCCATGTCCTCAGTACATGGTTCTCCAAGATACTGACCAGCTATTCAGAAAGATATTTAACCTTGCCCTGTTAATATCTGTAGTACTGACAATCATAAAAGTCATATCAAAATGAAAAAAAGTTTACTGCGTAAACAAAGATGCAGAACATAAGGAAGTAAACTTCTTATACACTAGCTTAAAATTGGAATTGATAACAGGTTAGGTTATAAAACATACTGAAACTAACACTTGGGTTTCAGATTGTGTTCTGCTCTCAATTCCTTGGTTTTGTTGAATTAAAGTAACACAAAATCAAGAAACAAGGCTTTGTAAGTCATGTTCTGAAGGCAGTTACAGCTGCCACAAGCCTCCATCTTGGCTGTCAAGGTGTTAGTGTGGTAGCAGCAGCAAGAGAAGACAGATGTTTAGACAGCGGAATGATTACACTGATGTCTTCTACAATATGAGGAACCTCCATGCAAACTCTATAACCTACCTGTTCTTTTGTCTGCGTTGTCCCTGCTGTACATGAATAACCCATACAGGGCTTCCTTCCCACAGGGCGATCTTGGTGCATACAAGCACCTGCTAGCACTGCCACCACGCTGCCATTGGCTTTTACTTGTTGACAAGTTATTTGCCGGTAGCGAAAACCACTGCCACAAGTTGCAGAGCACTCAGACCATCGACTAGTTACCCACCTACAAGGATGCAGAGACAATAATAGCAAATATGAAAGCGTTGCAACCTTGCTGGTAGTTTGCAGTGACCTGTTTGCAAATAAAAATCAAGAGAGCTGATTTTTAGGTGGATATTTAGAGTTTAGATGTGAGAAAAGTCAGAATCATCTTTTCCAGCCCTTCCCCAAGGTTGTACAAACTTGTTTAACTGAGGAGTTATAACACCTATGTAGCTCAATATACACGACTGAAGTTACACTGTTGCCCAAAAGGTGATAGTAAGTAAATCCTATGGTCACTGCTGATTTATTCTTTTTGCAGGGAAGCACAGCCTGGTATTCTGTAACTTGTAAAATGCCTGGTACTGATTTAGTTACTATCAATGCAATAGTAGAAGTAGGTGCCATAACTCATCCGAATTTATTACATCAAGATCCTGCTAGATAATGGCTCAAACAAAATGTTTTATTTGTTGATTAGAAGTTGCAAAGATTTATTCTGCCTTGACAGCCAGGAACTCTACCAGGGAAGCAGTAAGTGCCAATATAATTTATTCTGCTTGATCTTTTCATAAATGCAGGATAGAAGCATGGAATGAAACTATTTGTAGCACCTCTGTGATAAAAGGAAAAAGATTCTATTTTCTTCAGCAATTATCTGACTTTCTTACAGTCAAAGATTTTGTACTGATTCAAAGAAGATTAATCTTTTGCAATCTGGATTCTTTACCTCCTAAAGCTCAAGTACTTTTGCAAATATTTGGGTGCAATGCATGCACAGCATGTCAGCAATGCACAAATTCAGTAAAAATCTAAAATACAAGTTAAATACAAGTTACATTTACCTCACTGTAGTTGGATGCTATGCTGGAGAAAAGCAGATTAGATGTGTGGCAGCATCCTCATAACTCTGTCTCATCTGCTCTGAATAGATGGATTTTAGAGGTAGCGCTGCAATTGAGAATCTGTGTTTTAAACTATTCTTTCTATTTTAGTACATTTCCACTGGCAAAAAGTTCACTTGTTATGGGCTGGCTAAATTTCAGACTTGCAATTGAGGATGATCTGGTTTTTTGGCTTCTAGTAATGAATATAAACAAACTTATCCTGATATTTATCTGTTGCCATGTTTTCTGTGCTTAGAGAAGAGTTCAGAACATACTGGCAAGATACACTTCCATAATGTCACTTAAGATCTTAACACCTCTTTCCAAAAATTTTCCAGTGAAGGACAACTCCAAAACATGTGCATGACTTCTCGTGGATTTTAAACTGCTGACATGTTAAGGCCAATCCCTCTAAGCAATTTAAGGCATTTGTTTTGAGGATGCATGCAGTGCCTCTTGCTAAAAACTGAGGACAGCACCTTACTGAGACAGAATGCTCAGTGTAACTGATTAAATAGATAACATTTGGGCTTTTGGAACCAGTTACTATGGTGGTATATTTGCCTGTGATATAAATACTTTCTGCCATGAGATCTCTAAGTGCACTAGCTGATTCAGCAAAAATGGCAGAGAAGCACATGCAAGGAGTGTGACACTGTGGTGGGGGGGCACTGGAGACAAATGAGGTGTTCCAGATAACCATACTACTCAGAGCTTCTCTGCTAACATGAAAGAACAGGAGGTGAATACAGGCTCCACTATTGAGCATCTTGGCTGCTGTAAACATAATGATTTTGCTTTCAGGGCATTGGCACAGATTCCATACAACAAGCACATCTCAGAGGCCTCCTGTGGCTTTCACAATGTTAGTGTGGTAGCAGTAAGACCTGCTGCAGCAGCACGGACTTGTAAACAGTCTAATTTATTCAGCTGAATCACGAGCTCCCTGACTGTGATCCATTTTCACACCTCTCACGCTTTAGGGGTCACATGAAATAAAACTCACATTTCACACTCAGCACGCAAACACAGAAGCAACTTCAGGAGATTGTGAGCTTATCTTAATACAGATAAAGCACATGGAAACACTGTAGGCAGGAATATACCTGGCAGGGCAGTCATCTCTGTTGCATGATTGGTAAATAACTGCTGGCTTTTGCAGATCTCTGCAAAATGATTCATTTACTTTCTGCTCTTCTGAATTCATGCACTGTAGTTTCCTGGAGCGGGTTCCTGAATTGCCACAGTTAGCAGAACAAGTGCTCCAGTCAGCATATTCCCATTTATAATCTAATTATCAATAAGAAAAACAATCAAAAGAAGTGTGTGAGAGAAGCGTTAAACATTCTAACTGCGTCACATGTGAATCGATACGGCAGCATATCCTGCCAGTGAGACAGACATCACAGTCCCTGTAGAAAAGTGAACATTTCAGCTTTGTGAAAAGGAGCCAGAAGCCAGAGTAAAATGTAGTCCTACTCTGCTTCCCCTGAAGTTCAGCCTCTATATATGTGCATGAAGTTCACTAGAAGGCAAATGGGATCAGCATATGTGCACCTGAAGGGCAGAGTCTGGCTCACAGTAGGAATTGATGAACTTCTTTTAAAAGTTTCATAACCTTTTTATACAATGAGCATTAAAAAGAGGAAACTGTAAATCAGGCTTTCTAGGTTTCCTGCTGCTCTACGCTAGGTTTATTTTAAAGAAAACTCACCTTACTCCAGACATTGCACAAATTTCAAGGTTTAAGAAAATCGTGTACTAAACTATAGAAAATTACTTAATGCATAATTAGTTTGCCACTGAAGCCTCTGGCTTCATGAAAAAGAAATTGGTTTTAAAGACCATTTTACATTGAAAATCGATTGCCCCTAACAATTACAACCTTTATATTTAGTCACAATCCCACACGTACCCATTCCCCCACTTTTTTTTTTTTTTTTTTTTTTTTTGCCACTTGGTAAAAGATGAAGTACTGTGCAATGCTGACAGATTTTTATGTGATCACAGAAGGAGTCAGATTTTTCTGTAATAACCAAGAATAATTGATAGCTACCAGCTGTGTCCACAGGCTCACCCTTCCAGCACATAATGAATTCTTTAACTTATTGTTTTTCAATGTTTCCTTACTACTTCTGGGTTTCTTAAAATAATACAAAAGGGCCTTTTTCAAAGTAGAAACAGTTAAATTTACTGACTGCAACTATGATGGAGAGACTGTATTGTTTGTTTAACTAGGAAGATACTACTCAGAAGTACCCTCAATATGCCTACTGTGCAAAAACCACCAGAGGAGATTTTGCAGTCTTAAAAATGCACGGCTATTCCAGTGATGAAACGTTTACACAAGCAACAATCAGAATCAGAGCTAATGAAAGGAAAGTGGAATCCTCCCAGAACACTGACCAGCCTCATTGGAAAGGGTATTGAGTGACCAAAAGGCAGTTGAGCTGGAGAATACAGATGGACAATTTAATACCCGATTAGTCCTGCCCAGAAATTCTAACTCTAGTGAGATCTGTATTAGTATCAAGGTCTGGACATATTTTTTGATAAGTTCTATCAGGATATTTTATGATTTGTTTCATTAATATTCAGATAGATACAATTTTCTTTTCAGACTTATCACCAAAAGTAAATGTTTTGATCATAGATATATTTCAGTAAAATTACTTTGCCACCTCATTCGTACAGACCCAGATTCACTCATAGAAGTAATCCAGTGGCAGTCCCTGAGGAGATTTACAAGATCTCAAATCTTCTTTCACTCCTTTGTTCACCCACAATAAGCCAAAATATATAGACAATAGGTAAATAATACATGAGAACCTTCAATTTCAACAGAGACTTCTTTTTAAATCTGATTTGCATCCCCTGCATGCAGGGGATGTTTGCTTTTTTTTTTTTAACCTGTCAAAAGGAATTGGGTGTTTTGTTGCCAGGATCTTAGGATCTAAATTCTTAACTCTAAATTTTAAAGTTTGGCAGTTATAATGCTATTAATTTCAAAAGTACTTTAAATATTTACACACTTCTTGAAATGTCTGTAGATGCAGCCTACTGTCCTGCTGCTCATTCATCTGCAATTCTCAGTTCCACGTTTTAAAATTTTCTAAGGAAAGTGGAATTGTGTGCAAACACATGACATTGGAGGACATTATAAAATGTTCTTGAAAACTTAAAACCTAAATTGATGAGTATGCAGAGTGCCCCATTACACTGGTATGTTTAAGGATGACTATAATGAGATGGCAACCATATTGTGACAATGCTGAAATATGACAAAATTATTCTTATTGTCTTAAGATGGCCTCAAGGCCTGTTTTGTTTCAGGTTGATAGGCTACTGTGGAAGCATTTACATGATTCGCTGAAGTTGAGAAAACCTACCTGATTTAAAGCAGCAAGACACCTAATGAGGCAACATCCTCTGGGATTTCCAGCTGCAAGGTAAGGAAACCCACATCCCCTGGCCCAAATTCAACTCTGAGAATGGACGTTGTCTATTGGCTTAGGTGGATTGTGCATATAGGCGAAGTTAAACATGTTTTAGTGTGTTACTCTCTTGTTATAAAAGCAGGTTAGGGTTCAGGGAAGTCCATAAAGAGTGAAAGAAAGTAATATTAAAAAAAAAAAAGAATTTGTCATATAATTTTCAACAAACCTTCCTTCTTGACATTTACCCAAACTGACACTGGTTTTGCACTAGCTGAAGTCCAACACTGGAATTGCCCAGCAAATTGACCCGAGTTGGTGTTCACCTCCAGGACGCGACCCCCAGCCAGGATTCGGTATTCCAAGGTTTTGACTTCCTCAACTGGACTACCTCTGAAAAGCCAGTGAACAGTGTTTCTGGAGCTGGGTAGCATTGGGCAACCTAAAAATTGATGGTATTTTAGCATTTTTTTCCTAAACACAGCAGCTGCATTGAAAAGTTTGGACATAGTTAAGTATGACAGAGATATTCTATATAAAAAAACCTCACTAGTCTAAATAAAAATAAGAATATGCATAAATTCACTGAAGTCCAAGCTGTAGTCCTGACCATCCCCTGAGGCTTTTCAGTTGGCACACACCTATCACAGCTCTTTATATTTCCCCCTGCAGTAAGATCTTACACACTCCATTTGTATATAACTGAAGAGGAGCAGTGGAGAGCGATTATTTAAAAGGAATTAGCATTGCACTCCAAACTCCACTTTATGCAACCCACCAAACATGGACTCTCAGGAATCATCCCCATTTTTCCATGGGGCCCCTCTTCTTTAATGAGCAAATGTTATCACTCAAATGAGAAAGCATAACAGGCAACATACCTATTCTTAATGGATCTCCAGGTACCACACTAACATTTGTACCAATTCCAGATGCCATTAGGACACGTTTTTTTCTGCTTCCCTTTGATAGTAAAGTATTATTCTCTGTAAATCTCTGTTCTGTAAAACAGTAAAACAGTGTACAAGATCTCTTCTTAGGAAGAATTACATCAACATACTGAAAAACAAGCATCCAAAACATCCATTATGAAGAACAAGTACAATAGTGCTTTGAATTGATCAACCTTCTGATTGAATTGTTCATGAAGCAAATATACTTCGGATGTGAAAACAGGGAAAAGCACAAGATGTTTACAATGTTCCTGCCTGTTTTTTAACATAATCAAATTTGTTGAATTGTATGTATTTATTAGCAAGAATAAGCTATAACATAATAAGCTATAAGTTTAACATCAGCTAAAGAACAAAATTTATACAGGATGTATAGTCTATTTACTGTTTCACAAGGCAATGTTATTTATGTTTTAAATGGAAGTCATTCACACACAGAAATTTTAAGAAAAATATTTTTTCCAACGGAATTAAGCCAATTCCTCTCTTTTTTTTCCCCAGTGGAATCATGGCAAAACGCTACAATTAAGAAAAAAAGAAAAACATATTTTAAGATCTCATTATGCACAGTGCGTAACGTAGGCAGAGTCAGATACCAATCACTACAGCAACTCGTCCTTTTCATCATATGCCAGAAGAGCTGCCAAGAATACGGGCAATCTGTCAGTAACACACAATTCTTGTCACGTGGTCCAAATTTCCATTCTAATGAGCGTGCTTAATATCCACATTTCTCCTTCCACAACATTTTCAATTATTTCTTTTATTCTAACTTTTTTGGGTTATTTTTGATTGACTGGATTGGAGTATTGAAAATTTTTCCTCAACGTACAAGCTCTGTATAAAGCATCCTTTATAAAGCTTGTCCTTGTATGAAGTCTACACCAGAAGTAATGCCTCTCATTTTTTGACGTTGGCCTATATGAGCAGAGGTGCATGTTGGTGGTACGGCAGTAGAGATTGAACCTTCCCACCAATATTCTGTTCCATCTTGTTGTGTGACAGATAGCAGCAGAAGAGCAGTCTGACAAAATGAAGACCGATATGGAAGTGCATCTAAAGGAAAGGATGTCAATGAATTCCTTGGTGCAGAAAAAATAGCATGCACTTGACATTCACTGATACTTGCTGAACATTTTTGGAGACCAACCAGTGGGTGTGAGCACAGTGATGCAGTGAGTGGTGCATTTCAGCAGTGGCAATAGTGGGTCACTCCACTGGTGCACATTTTTACAAGCATGGCATGCAGGCTCTGGTTCATCACTGGTAAAAACACATGGCTAATGGCAGAGACTTGTGCTGTAGAAAAGTGTTCTACAGCTGAGAATCTGCTTTATCAAACACTGCTACTGTGTGCTTCATATCTATTGTAACTTCCGTGAAAATTAATAGGAGGCATTACATTTGGAGCGACCTATATAAACGCTGAAACAAAAGTCTCCACAGATCTACACTGAGATCAGCCCCATACTGGCACTGACAGCAAACAGCTACTTCCCTTGTCAGTTCTTAGCCACTTCTACTAGAGAAGGCTGTACAAATTTTGCTCTACTGCTCAGCTTCCCCACGTCAAGCAGTAATTGCTATGGGAAAGTCAAAAAGTCTGACTTGATGTTGCTTTAGACAACGGTCAGCGTGATCTGCAAATCCTGATAGCAGAAAGTCCTCCCATTTCACCACAGCTTGGTGTAGTTAAAAAAAAAAAAAAAAAAAAAAAAAAAAAAAAAAGCAGAATTTTGGCATTCTTTAGTCTACTCGAGAGTTATTTAAACTGATGCCATTTGATCACCATTAGAAATGAAGTTCAGACTCTTGTGAGTGAGCTTCCCAGACACATCATTATAATAATATTCCTCTTTGGAACATGTGAAATTTTTACCTAATCCAGGAAAACTGAAACCAAGAAAGCAGCTTCAGTCTACGCTCATCTTCACATAGAGACTCTTATTATGTCTTTGGTACGTCTTGCTTGGCCAACAGATCCATACCTAACATGTGCCTTACAAGTGTGATTAAGAAAGAAAACTTTGTACCAGGATTGGCCATGTATGACTGTGTTGTACTTTGTACAGCAAAATGGTGAGAAAGTTAATCTCCAGAGCTGAATAATCCATTTATTGGAGTTATTCGCAAGGCATGATTGTATTACAGAGTATTGGATTGTTTATCTACTAACAATACAGTCATTTAAATTGAATTTTTCTTTAAATTTTCTACTTTCAGTCAGCAGTTCATACTCAGATTTTTTTGTTCTCACTATTCCTTTGTTTTATTGGTCTTTATGATTAAAAAGGAAACACCACCAGCACTTTGCTTTCATTTCACTACGTTTCCCTGTAGTTTCCTCCTGCCCACCTTGTTTCTCTATATGAAAACACTAGGCACAATGCAATACGACATCGGATTTAGTTGTCTAATTTGTCTCTGGGCTTAAGGGCTGACACTTATTGCTCAGAAGCAAGAACAAAGAACAGTTTTTAAAGAAATCACACATTAAACTGTACCCAGATCCAGTATTACAGGAAACACAAAACAGTGAACAGCTCAGATTCCAGGGAGTCAGATCCAGTCAAATATTCCAAGTTCATAAGAAAGTGTTAAATAATCACCCACACCACCCCAAACTAGTTTATCACTAAAAAAATCATATTAAATGTTATCGGTAAAGAATTCTCATTTAGCACCTACCTCGTAACTGGAGAATGGATGCAGCCTCAGCTTTTCCAAGAGCATTAGTTGCTCTGCAAGAATATGTTCCTGCATTTTCATGGGAAACATTCCTCAGAAATAAAGAGCCATTCGAAAGGAAGAAAGAATTAATTGGTAGGGTGCCTTTCTTTGTAAACCATGTCACATTCGGATGGGGGACACCTTAAAAATGTAGATAATTAAAACATTTAGAATGAAATAAAATATATGATCTATATTGCTGTAACCATAACAGACAAGAATCATTACTTCCTTCATCATTTCACAGATACTGTAATGACACAGCAGCAAAACGAGTAGTTTTTTCATTCACAGACAAAAACATTTTTGTTTGAGCCCTATTAATAGTTCAGCATCCCACTGAGAATAAAGGTTAAGCACGGTAAGGCAAGCTCCCAGAACAGCTTTAAAAGCTGCTGCCAGTCCTACAAAAGCAATGTGCTCATGTATCTCTCTACTAAAGGATGTGAGACTGCTAACCTCAGTCAGAACCAATTAACATAACTACTGCATCCTAGAATGCAGGAAGGAGGGAATTAATATGATGAAACAAAGCAGAAATAGAAATTGAGATAAAATTGTTTCTCTTGAAGGAAAAGTTTTTTATATTTATCAGTTAAAAGAGAAAATGCTACACCCCAAAAAAGCCTCTAAAAACTTCTCCATCTAGGAGATGTCATAAATGCAGCTCGTAACAATGGATGTGAAGGAAATGGAACAGAAAAAGCTATTAAGAACTAAATTAGGGGCTCAGTTGTTAAGCAATCTCATTTACCACACTACAGAAAGCCAAAGATCTATCATCCTTCTTACTGCTAAGCTTGACTACTGAACTATTCTTTATTCAAAGAAAACTTGTCATTCTAAATTTTAGTCAATGAATGGACTTTGGATATTGATTTTTAATTAGGTGGTTTTTCCAGTTGCACGATATTACTTCAGTGGAAGGACTTTTCCTGTTTTCTTTTCCACAAACATTTGCCTTTAAATGATATTTTGAGAGCTGGCAAATCAGGCACTTCACTGTTTGCACTTCAGTAGAGCCGCCCCAGCAGGAGTGCTCTCTCAAAGCTCCAAAACTTGGGATAACTCAGTCGGTAGGTCCAACACATGGCACGATGACCAGCCTCAGCAGTGTGCACATGCACAAGGCATAAGACAGTCAGAGCAGTTAAACCATCCTTTTTACTTGAGCTCTGTTTTCTTGTCCATCATGCTCCCTGAAGGCTACCAGAATGGTGCTGCTATAGAAGCTGACCCGAATGTGGGACATTTGGAAGTCTCAGCCATACCGAATGCTAATTCAGTCTCCTTTCTTCACAGATCATTGTGCTGTATAACTTTACAGATGATGTCTTCATGATGTGGAATAGCCTTTAGGAGCAACTTCAACATTTCGATCACTGGCTTAGCACTTCCAATGCACACCTCAAGATTTTCCTTTACCGTAATAGGAACCAGACAAATTTTTTGGATCCTGCTATGTCAGCGAAGGAAAAAGCTCCCCATACCATTTTGTCCAGAAAGACAGCAGACAGAAACACTCTCCTGCATAATCATAGTTTTAAATTCTAGGCAAATTAGGAACTGTTCAGTGCTTTCAAACTCACGAGAATGTGATTTGCTGAATACAATTGTGTAAAACACGATACAGATCTGCAGAGCGCACAGGGATCCAAAAAAAACCAGGCTGTTTTTCAAGTTTCCAGAAGAAGCTTTATGCCACATCAAAAAATCCTATTGGAATTAGGAAGAATTCTTGTTCTAAGGGTCTTTTTTCCATTATATTCCATATTTCTGGCTAAAATGTATCATTCTCAGACACATTTTCCTTTACAGTGTATTTTCCAAGGCCATTCAGGCATACATTCTTTCAGTACGGATGGGCTGAGGAGGTGCCATAAGGATGCTGAACTGAGGCCCACAAGTTTGCAGCCAGCCTACCCTCACTGGCACCAAAATCCTGCAGGCTCATCAGAGCCAAAAATAACCAGAAGCAGCACGGCTGGGAGAAGCCCAAAGTCAAAAGATTTAAAGTTGAATTCCACAATACACAAAAACATGAAAATGCCTGCAAAGGGTCAGATTTACGCTTTTAACTTGGGCCTCTATTAAAATTCAGCCCCGAACATTGTCCCATGATAGTCTTCTTTTTGCTTGCATTCAGAAATGTACCCCATCCCTGGGATTTTACTTAAGTAAAATAATTCTTTCTTCCAAATTTGGTTTGTATTTATGCCGGAAAAATTGCCATGTCTCTACTCCTTTACTTCTCTCTCATTCAAAAAGATGTTGAGTCTTAAAACCCGGACTGGAGTTCAGTTTGCAGAAGAAATCTGCAGAACAGCTTTGCCTCTCATTTTAAATTCAAAATTGGGTAGCTGTCACACACCCTTAAGTCAGTTTAAGCTACTAGCAAGTGATTCCTCTTCTCTTCTCCGAGGAACGGTATGTATTTCTCTTTAGGGGAAACAAGCAAGTGGTACCACACACACACAAGTAAATCAGATCATTTCTCAAGTGAATAATGTGAATACACAAGTATAAATTTCAAGTCTAAGAAACAGAAGGGAGGAGAGAGGTCTGCACGGCAGTCCAACAGTCAGTCCAACTGAAATGCACAGTTAATCTACCCAAGTAATCTTAGATGTGCTGTCACTTACAGGAAAAGTGGCAAAAAAGTGCACTTAGAATGACAGTCAAATACATCATGGAAAACCAATACTATTAAGCATTACGTGCCATTAGCATACATTGCCACAATAAAGCAGAGCTAATGTTATCTAGATACCTTCGGAGTGCATTTATAAATCTGAGTCTGTGCTGAAAACAGCGGTGAGGATAATCAAAACACCTTCGTACTTTTTATTTTATCCCAAATTGCCAAGAGGTAAAATTAAATCTCAGTTAACAATTTCATGTGAATTGTGCATAGTCTCCTGCTGAGCTGGCCTCCTTACAGTCAGTTCTGAGGATCCTTCAAGGTTTTCCATTCCATTTTTCCATTCCTCCCCTTTCAGAGAGGAGTTCAGGGACCTGTAACAGGCAGGCTGTACTTTTTCTGCTGGAGTACAGAGAGCAGGGAGGGCAGGGCTCTGCACACTGTACAGGCAGGACACAGCTGTCTGTCAGAAAGCAGGGCCTCCACCTCTGCCTTTCAAAGGAACCCAGAACTGGTGAGCACAAGTGTTAAGTTTTCAGAGTCATGCATCCAGACAGGGTGCAGAATCTGGCCAGAAAAAAAAAGGCTTTAGTGCATACTATCTCTTCTGGAGTTCCTATCAGGAGAAACTTTTACTGTTGGAGGATTCCAAAAAAACCTCACTATTTTTAGCAATACGTTCACCCTTCTCTGTTTAAAAGTGCTTTGCATAAATGCTTCCCACAACACAGCAAGCAGTGCAATCCCAGCATGCAGGCACCATATATACACTTCCACTGAAAAAGCTTCCATCAAGCAGACTTTTGATGCCTTTCCTTTTGATATTTGACCACATATTTACTACTCCCAAGATAAGATGCTGCTTCCCTCCCAGCACTTGGCACTGCACATTGAGAGAAGCCTCATTCACCAGCTCTTGTGGGAAAGCAGACAAAGTATACAAAGCCCACATTTCTCTTGTGACAACACTCTTCAGTACTGTGACACAAACTAATCTTCCTTCTCAAAAACCGCATGATACAGTGCAAGCATACCATAAAAAAGTTGTTGTTTTTTGTTTGTTTGTTTTTTGTTTTTTCTTAACAGTCAAAATAGTTATGGCCTTTCTAGATGGGTCAGAGGACACAAAATCATTCTGGGAATCATTTCTTATACCTTCTCTATAGGACAAAAAGTAAATTTTTCAGTCTGTAACCCTGGAAGGAAGTCACTCCCTATCTACACACAAAAAAATACTGCTTTCAAGCTGAAGAATTCCTAGTTTGACCACCAGCCAATACAAAAACTAGAGGTAAGAGATGGCTTGTAGCCACCTTTATTCCCTTCATACCCCAACTCCACTCAGATGCAGCTGAGGATGAGCCTAAAGGTATCGACTCACCCAAATTGCCAAGGATTCAGAATCCCTGAGTACAATTTAGATCCCAGTGAGGTCTGGGGGTGAGATGCGTTGCTGACTTCAGCCAGCAGCAAAATCGAACAATCATATGATATGGTTCCAAGTCAGGAAAGCACTTAAGCACAGAATTAAATCCATCCCTAATAGGGAATGCAATTAAACACATGCTTGAAATAAGGCATGGCTACAATTGTCTTCTATGAAAAAAAGATGCATTCCTGAATGGATACCTTCTCAGACATAGAAAAAACTTAAAAATCAGAATCTTAATCTTGCAAAGGATCCAGATGCTCTGATGTTAAAAAATTTCTACTATAGACCTAAGTGGCTATAAAACTTTAAAATTAGTCTAATCTATTTTTCTGACATCAAAAACAGGTTATTTTCCACTAGCATTGGAGCGGCTCTAAAATACTCAATGTTCCATAAAAAAAAAAAAGTCATTTTCCACCATTAGTGGCCCTGGGACAGCAAATGTTATGGAAAAAAACTCTAGCTCCGGATGGGACTGTGAAACACGTGTTTAAAAAAGGAAAAAAAAAAAAAAAAAAAAAGAATCTGCACTATAGGGTGCCCTTAAAATATTCAGTGTTCAAAAACAAATTTCCTCCAACCTTGAAAGCCCTATGAAATATTACACACCATAAAAATCTTGGCCTACTAACTAGTCGCTCTAAAACACTGGATTTGTCTTCAGATATTTTTCCCTCAGCTATGTAGAATCTCATAAAGTATTCTGTATTTCCCATTCAGGAGCAAGGCAGAGCTGAGGAACTGTGCTGGCACAAATCACCCTGCTGCACTTCTCTAAAAGCGTAGAGGATAACTGCATTTCTCTAAATTTAGAGCATAACTTCATGTGTCATCTTGCAGAGGAAATGATTCTGGGTCAGTGCAATACACATTGAATGTCATCTGATTCTGCATCCCTAACACCTACACTGGATTTATCACAACTTACCATTCAATTACTTTGATTGATAAATCTTATTTTCTTTAGCAGAAATTGCAAAGTGCAATTTTCATCTTAGTTATGTTTGAACAGTCAATTTCTCATGGAGCCTAACAAACCTAAGGCATACAGCTACTGAAATTACCTGCATGGATCTTGCCAACTTCATGGGGAATAATGGATGGACTGAGAGCCAGAGTGAGACATTTTGGCCCTTGGTATGATCCTCCCTCCTGCCTTCTGATACAGCCCTGCTCCTTTGCAATCTGTCAAAGCTATTACCTCTTCCATGCAACAATCCCTCTTCCTGGGTGGCAGCACATCTGGCAGGGTTTTGATACACTTACCTACAGCTGGTGACCTCCTTGGAGGGGTTCCTGGAGCAAGACCCCTCCTCATCCCACCCTTGCTGCAGCTCTGTCAAGTGCTGTTTAGTTCTCTAGCTGTCAGCTCAAAGAGAACTTAATCTTTTTTCCAGCTGTAGAAGTTTAATGCTAAGATTTTTCAAAACCAGACATTTAAAATAAGGCAACTAAATAAGGTCTGAGTCAAGTGTAAACTCAGAAATCACTGCTACGCAAAACTTTCTAGTCAATCCCCTGCAAAGCCTTCAATGGTGCACTTTAGAGTAGTTCTACAGGTCAGCACTACTATCAGAGGCATTTTCACCCAAGTGGTTACTAACTACACTTTCATATAGCTATAATGCCAAGAACCCTGTTAGTTACGCTCATAAAACAGACATGCTCAGGGATTTGGACAATATAATTTTATCAAAATTACAGAATTACATAGGAACAATCGCTTTTAATCAGACCTGAACTCCATCTAAGCCAACACTGTGTCCAATGACGGGCAACTGAGCAAAGAGAAATGATGACGTTTATCGAATGACACTTGCTCAATATATTTTCCTGTCTTCATCAACTAGAAGTAGCAATTAAACCACCGTACATGTTTCCTTTAATATTTCCCTTCTCTCCATATTTTCTGGTACCACTGGGATGAAATTAGCAAACAGGACTCATCACAGCTTTTAAAAATTGCCAATTTACATTTTCTGATTTGTCTGTTTCTCTGCCATTAGTTTTGATTTACCATTATGGTCATTGGCCAGGAGCATGCCAATGCTCACAGGGAACTAATCATCAGAACTGCACAAACCTCTCTCTCAGTGCAGTCATTCAGACACAATTCCTCCTGATTGCACATACTCATATTTAAGATTATTTCTTCTATACATACATTTATTCTGAAAATAATTCTGAATATTCTCTGACCTCATTTAGCAATTAAACACTATCATTGTGATCTTCGTGCAACTCTTCGTGGAAAGCTTTAGATCTGATAAGCCTTTATAAATCTTGATCCTTCACAACTTTTGCTAACTGTTGCCATTCTTTTTCAGAACTTTTATTAAAATGTTAAAGAACACAATTCCTGGAGCAGAGTCTCGGGCCACTTTATTTGTGATCTCTATAAGATGGGACCACGTGCTCCTTTCCTGTACTGATGATCACAAAACAAGGTACTAACTAGTGAGATAACCTCACATTTTATACTATTATGCCTTTTTTATAAAACTTTGCCTAGGGAAATTCTTGATAGTTTTTTACTACCAAAGTAAGAAGTGCCAGGGGAATACTCACATGCTTGCTCAGCATTCCAGGAACTCTAATAGAGTTTTGAAATCTTACCTTTTTCTAATAAAATCTGCCTTAATTCTTCCTGAATTGAAAACCTGAAGTAAAAGCCTACCTGAAAAACTGTGAGGGACAGGGAAAACACACATCAAAACAAGCAATGATGCAAACCATGCCAATTCATGTATTCTTCCCCACGAATTACGTTGTTTCTATCTACACTAACAAGTAGTTGAGAGCATCAGGGATGTGTGTTCACACTACTTCAGAATACTTGGTGATTCCCTCCTGGCCCTTGGACTTACTGTCCATGAGTATTTGAAGGTAAAATCTGCAGGCACATCTTTTGATTCAGTTTCATCTGAAAGGATTTAGTTTTCAGGCTCCCAGACTGTTCTGAGACACAAAACAAAGCATAACTAAGTGGGAAGGACTGAAAGATTTACTGCAAAGCTTGTGCCAGATCCAAACTAAAACTCAAACGTGGGTGTACTCATATTAAAAAGAAGCACAAGAGCAACAATTTCCCATCATTATCTAAATTATAAACACAGTCATGCTTTCCTCATTAAATTAAGCAATACTTACCTCCTTAAATCTTTGTTAACTGCTTTTAGAAAAACACACACAAAGAAAAGAAATATACAGTGTGCTATGTAACAAACTGCCATTCTTTGCTGAGATCTTTTCTGAGGAGTTAAACATAGAAGACAAAAAACTGCATCAAAGTATAGTGGGTAAATGAAGGAACAGATGGAAAATTGAATTCTTGGTTTATACGGATCTGTTTCAAGTTCCAGTAGTGACAGCAAGTAGCCAGTCCATCTTTATGAAACATATGTGAATAAGGATGACTTTGATTCAACAGGCTTTGTGTACTTCTCACTCCTTTTTAAAACAACGTGTTATTCTTTGAGAGTCAAAGTATATCCACAGGTATGTAGCACTGGGATCAAAATAGAGTTTCTACACCTAAAAGCCTCTCTCCCAAGTTATTTCAGAGATGCAATATAATGCATAAACCACGTCAGTATACGTCCTTTCTGCTCTTTCACCAGAAGGTGGCACACAATGCACATTTTATGTATGTGTTTTATTTATATATACATACACATGTCCGTATTACTTTTAATTTTTTTCCTCTACTATTTTACTTCAACTTAAAACTTTCAGGGTTTTGCAATAAGTGGATTCTGACTGTTTCAGTTTATTTTAGTAATAATTACAAGAAGATATTTTCTGAAAATACAATAAATGTTATCCAAGAGCAATTTGGAGCAATCAGTATTGATACTTATAACATGTGTTTTGATTGAAAAGGTCTTGGCTGTAAGAATGGAATATGGATCTGTCCAGAATGTTATGAGTATCTTCTAGCATATGTAGTGTGGGAGCTATAAAAGTGAGTTTATTATAATTAGTGGAAAAAGTTTTATTATACATTCAAAAGATAAAAGAAGCTGATACTACCAGCTTCAGCTATTTAGCTACATTTTCTTGCTTGTTTCTTCTATTTTTGTTATTAGGATATATATATATTTTAGGATGATCTTTGGCATTTCTAAACGTTTATCTGAATGCAGTTTTAGCGTGCAAGAAAGAGCCAAAAGGAACCAAATCAGTAACATGTAAAGGAAGAAAACTGCTAGTCTGCTAACTCAGCTGGCTAACACTGTATGTAATATTAAACTTCACATCCTTTCCATTAAAAGCATCAAACAAGACTGTCCTGTGTAGCCTGGCCTAATGAACCCTGAGCTCCTGAAGTGGAACATACTTGGCTCTCCTCTGGCCTTGAATAATTAAGGGGTATGTTGTACAGCTGTTAGCCAGCCAGTACAGGAAGCAGAAAAGTGGATCTTTTCCTACAACTTCAGCTCCTCTCTATCTTTCACAGCCCCTTGTTACGTAGTTGGGTAGCCCTACTTTCAGCTGGAATTCCACCCTACAGCATGATGTTCTCCTCTAATTGAGCAATTAACTTACCTGTTTTGCATATGTACATCATTTTTATACCTTTCATAAAGAAAAAAATAGATCTTTTACAACTAGACATAAAATGTAGAACTCAGCATGTGGATTTATTCACAGAGAAAATCATGGTAAAGGATTATAGGATATTTAGCCTACAGAAAACAAACAAAAAACAACTCCAAAAGCCTTAGAAGAAGCCAAGAAATGCAGAGGTAATTTAAGAATTCTGCCAGTGGCATGGCACTAATATTCTTCATGCACACAGGATACCTCATTCATAATACAGTTTTTCTTTTGCTCAGCTATGTTGTGGGCTAGAAAGAGACCAACAGTTCCCATGTATCCACTTGATGTCACTGAGAAATCTGCATGGGTGAATCTGTGCTGATGGATACAAGCAAGTGTGGAGCAGAACAGGAAGTCATATGTGAAGACACACATAGCTACTCAGAAATATTTTGCTTACGATGCACAAACAAGTTGTTACCACCAAGAAAACATATCCTTCTTTCTGAGTGCTCAGGAGAATGGGCAGTGAGGAAAAGGCACCCAGAGTTGGGGTAAAGGTGTACCTGAAACTTAAAGGGCTCTCTGTTGTAATCACTTTTTGTTACAGTCTGCTCTTAGAGACCCTCAGCTGTCAGTCACATGTAACCCCTGTCATTTTTATGTTAGATATTCATGATGAAGGTGTACTGTGGGCTGTTACTTCAAGGAGGAGATCACTACTGTAAAACTACATCTGACGAGGAAAGAACTCTTGCAGACGCACACTGTGTGTTTGTGGGAACAGAGTTTTCAGAGTACATAGACATATTAGTGTGTCTCTTCTGATTCAAATGCTCACTTGTCTGATAATTCACATGATACTTAATTGGCACTTACATCAAAGTTCCCGTTTTACTACACTGCAAATGGACATATTTTGGGGTCCCACCCTATTAGACAAACATTAGCTGAGAGTGTTATTAAGTTCAATCTACTAAAGTCAGTAGTATACTACTTTTCATAAGGGAGATCAGAAATAACTCTTCTTACATCATTTCGTAAGTTTTTCTGCCACTAAGCTAAGTGAAATTTTAAGACAGACCAGTTCTATTTTATTCACAAGCAGTAATACTTACTTCCTTGGCAATGACAGGAAATAAAGCAATTAGATAAATCATTTTTGAGTCAACACTAGTGTCTTACCATAACTAAAATTTGGCTCAGTAATATACACAATATAAAGCATTTGGAAATCTATAGTCTCATGTGAAAATATTAATTTATATTTAAATTGCTAACTGCTTACCCATCCTAACAATATTAATATTAACTGTGTGACACTAAGTCTCTGCTGAATTTGAGATATAGGTCAGTTATACACAGAGTTGCCAAACTGTAGTTGGAAAATATGACTTCATCAAAAATTAGCCTCGGTACAACAGTGAACAGCAGAGTCACATGTCCCAGCATACATTAGCCTGGCGCCACTACAGTATGCAGAATTATTTGCATAATATTCCTATCAGTATTCTGGTACAGTATCAACACTTTCTGATACACAGCCCTCCAGCAACAAGTGTGAAAGGCACACCGACTTCTCTGAAGTCTATTTGCATTCAACTGTAATGTTCACTGTTATCAGCACTTTCATGTATGTTCAACAAGGCACAAAAGGCAGATCTTCACTTATTAAATATTTGAGAGAATATTGCCACTGTAAGTTAAATCTTACAAATTAAACTTAAAACGTAGCACTGATGGGACTTAAAATATCTACCTTTCCTATTCAGAGGACTAGAAAACAAAAATAAAACAGTGAACTGCTTAATGCACATAGCTCCTGAGTAACAGTAATGCCACTCGACAGATGTTGTGCTAGACAATATACTTTCATGGCTCGGCACTTTTTGTTTTCTTACTGCAGCTGCAGACTGATGGCTCTGAGAGGTAAGTTTACCTCACTGTCAGGTTTAAAGTTCTATTAAACTACGGCTGGAGATTTCATTCTCAGTTTTAACAATGGTCTAGACACATGTGCAGCTCAAGTAGGGATAATGGAAAGTCTCTGATGAGAGAGTCAGCTGGCTATGCCTGCTAATGCAGCAATATAGTTGTTCACTTTGGTGGGCTTTAAGCTCTGTAGTGGAGCCTCAGACATCTTGATGAAAAGAAAAGCACTTTCAAATGAAAGCTTGTTTGAATACATAACACGTGTAAAATAAAGTGACACAGTAAAGACACAGGACTGGTTGTGTGACATGAGTAATAAGAAATGACTTCTGAACAATGATTTGCTGCCTTTGCTGGTAGATTCTTTCAAAATTTTCTTATTGTAACAGTACAAAGAACTTTAGAGGAGTTCTTGCTTACCTTTCACAGGACATTCAACTGTAATATTTGCTCCAATTTTTGCTACGATTGTACCTCCAACAACTGCAGAGAGATTGCTGGCTTCCAAATTTGTAACATTTAACACGGAGAACAAGATGACAGGAACCTCTTTGAAGTGAAATGAAAGAAAGAATCAGTTTAAAAGCATTATTTGACTTAAGCATAGATTCTGTGTTTAAATTCACCGTGTTTGATACAGAATTCTGTTTGCAAAGAACCACCCAGAACTCTGTTGAGGTCTGCTCTGGTTTTAGAGAACAAGACTGTCTCACTGTTACCTACTAAACCAGGCAGGATTTCATGGACTGATAGCAAAAGAAAATATTTCTAATTGAATTTGGGGTAGATATTTATACATAAAACGAATGCATGCCTCATTCCAAGGATGCTACAATCCTACCTGCACGCAATAGTAAGGATGTTTCCATATCAAAACCAAAGTCATTAACAACTAGACATCCATATGTACCAAGTTCCTTTTCAGTAGGACTGCGAATCTGCACTTTTCCAATGGTGTCCAGGATCACTCTGCAGAGTATTCAAGAAAAGACAAATGTTACTGCCCTGGGACAAACACAGCTGGGTCTTCTTGCAAGAGTTACAAATACAGCAGCAAAATCCATCCCTAGGGATTTATTGTTCTAGATCAGTGCACACAGAAACAGTCCTGCCTGCTCTTTGGTGACAAAAGGAGAGTGTTATAGGATACATGCATGGAAGGATTTCAGATATCCTTCCTCTGCAAAGTCACACACTAATGGCAGCCCTTTGGAGGACAGCAAGTTTTATTGCTGCTAACTAAAAACTCTCAGGAACATCAGCACAATTTAGTATAAGGCTTGGCAAGAAATCCATTTCTCCAGAGCAAACTTTGTTTTCAGCAGAATTGTGGAGTTTGCAAATGTATGGTCTAATCTGACTTCCAATTTACTGCAGTTTACTTGTTAGTTTTAATATTATCATCATTAAATCTGAAATCTTTCACCAGATTTCTTGGATATTCTACCTGCCATCTCAGGGGTAAGATATGAGAGATGGCTTCACAGTCTGAGACTGAAAACAGCAGCCTTGATGTTTCATAATTGTCCCTCTTGTTATCTTTCTCAGCAATATGTTATATGAGTTATGCCACGTACTCATCCAAAAGGCCTGCAGATTTGGCATTCTTCCACAGAGTACGCTTACAAAAGGAAAAGATGGACGAAAACATCTTAAAAAAATACTTGCACCTCAACCAAACAAGTCTAAAGTCCTCTCATGCACGTCTGGGATATGGCCCTCTTTCACAAATCTTACAGATACACAACCTGCTTCTCACTTCACAGCCTTTTGCTGCTGCAATACTATTACCATTTTAAGTACATATATTTATATACATATGCACATGTATGTATAAACACACATACATGCACTCCGTGTAAGGAACATTTCTCTGAAAAAAAAAAACAAGAAAGAAAACTGCTTGCCAATATACCCTCAAGTGAAAAAATACAAGCTAAAATAAAGGCAATTTATGAAAGTAGAGTTAGGAATCAAATAGGTGCTCACAAAAAATAAAATAATGTTTAAAAAAAAAGAGAAAGTATCACAACAAATTAGTGGGAAATTATGCATGGTTCACAAACTAAACATAACTGCTGGGAGCTACGTGGTTCCAAAAACATTTACAGTTCTAAAAATGGCTTCGTTTGGTGTCCTTGCTTTAATTGATAGCCCTGCAGAAGTATATTTTTCTTGGCCATGCAGTTAATCAGTTAACTATGTTGAGAAGTATCCAAAAACATCTTTATCGTTTCAGAATCATTTTTCTCATTACTCAAAAGCTAGCTACAGCTCCAAGAGGCTCTCACATGAAGTTTGTGTTAGTATTACCAGGTGAGCTTCTAATTTGTCAGCAATGGAGTAAAGGTATTTGCTGAGTCTTAATACCTGAGTATTACATACATATGGCAGTAGTTCTTCAGTTACAGATCTCAAATAGGATGATATTAGAGTTTTGGGTTAGTTTTTTTTTTTTTAATTATTTTTAATTCATGGCCATCAACAAAAATATGTGCAAGTTCTAAAGTATTAAAACAGTTGAGAATTATTCATTTATTTTTTAAATTTTCACAAGCAATTGTGCAGCTAAAGGTATTTCTAAAAAATTTACTGTGTTGAAGGATGGTGAAGATAACACTGATATTTCCTGTCCATAAGAAGCATCAGAAAGACTGATTTTCATTTATACAATGGCAGAAGTTTTAACTGAAGTCTACTGTGTTTGGTATGTGAACAAGTGCACTCAATTGTCTCAATTTAACTGACTATAAATCTGTTCATTTTCTGATGCAGCTTAAAAGATACATACTTAGTACATCCAAGTCCCTTCACATTGTAAAAAAAAAAAAAAAAGTCATTCATTGCACATAACACTGGGGAAATGGACATGCACTTGGATGGTAGTAAAACAAAACGTGACAGATGTCTGAGTGAAAAAAGATCAAACTGCTTAAATAAAAGGACGGAAGGCACAATGTTAATGCTTAACTCATTTTTTACAACAGATTATGTTTTAATATTAAAACAGCAGGATGTATCTTAACAGTTTACAGTAACACAGTAATTCATTCAGTGATTGGAAAAAAAAGATATTCACTTACTTCTCAGAGGATTTTAATGTCTCACCATCTTTTGTCCAAGTATATTTCACTTCACTAATACCAGCTGTTTCACACAGTAGATTGACAGATTGAGTATTCTTGGTCAGAAAAACTGTATTTCCAATTCGTACAGTTAGTGTTTTGTTAAAGGAAACTCCAGGAATTTCCTTTTGCCTCATAATAACTGGAACCTTCTGGTCAGACATTAACTTATCCACAGTTTTTGTGCTGAAACGATCAGATTCGTTTGGTGATTTGCCTGTGAATTTTGAGGCCAATTTCTCATCCTGGGCTCCCTTCCATTTTTCAGTGGTTGATTGTGGAGGCCTAGATAACTCAGCGATTAACTGATAAATGACCTGGGACGCCAAGTCATCACTGACGTCTCCAGTTTCAATGAGCTGACTCATGTTCCTTATTAGTTCTTCAAACTGCACAGTGTCCATGCTGTAGGCACCCTGGAGAACTGCTGCCTCCAGACGTTTATTCTTGAATTCACGAGAGCTAAATACTCCTGCTGAATTACTCCCAAAGGCTTCGAGATTTCTCAGGAATGGTTGATCGTTTATTTGCCTCTCACCCAAATAGAGCTCATTTTTCTTACTCCACATTTGCCACATTTTGTTCATTTTATGCCATTTGGCCCCAAAGCTGTTGGCCTCATTGTGATCTGCATTTGAGATCTCACTGGCATGTTTTCGAAGACTTGGTGGTTCTATCAATCTGTTGTCATTACCAATCAGTTTGAGTACAAATGTTTCATGCGCTGAGCCTGCAATACACCGGTACACACCAATATCAGTGGCTTCAAGACTATGTATTTTCAGTGACCCTGACTTAGTGATGCCAAGTCTTTTAGAGTTTTGTAAGTGTTGCTCATCTTTCTCCCACCGTATAAGTGACTTCTGGAATCTTCGCACGGGGCACTTAATTACAACAGAAGTTTTTGGAAGTAAGTAGGCACGGCTTCCTATGGTAAAATTAATGCGCTTCTCTTGTCTCGTCTGGATATACACACGGTGAATACTGATAATCCGAGGTCCATGAGTAGAGGATTTTTCTGGAAGCTTTGGTTTAATTTCTGAAATAAAATAAAGTCTTGAAAAGTAACTAATCATTAGCACTCACGCATACAAAATCTGCTTTTCACAGAATGGCTGACAGAGTTCTTCCTGACTTTGTTTAAATCAGATTGCTACATGCTGAGCTTTTATCTGAGTCACAAAAATGCAAAAACATGGACAAGATGAAACCATGGTATTCCCCTGCTCCAGCCAAGAATTCTGTTACTTCTTCCCCCAGACTCCCAACTATGAGAAAATACAGACAACATTTACCTATACAAAGGACATAGATGGTGCACGCATACCTAAATGTATATATTATGTACTGTTTTATACTGTATACATAATCCTCTTATGGTTATGTTTCCTATTGCTGCCTCAGAAAGGCTAGGCATGAAAGGGAATGGAAAAAGTGAACCAAAAAAAAATTTGAGCACATTATTACTTTCCCTGCATTTGAGCACTGCTGAATGCAGAATGACCTAAATAAAACAAAATCTATCTGAAGAGCAAGGCTCCCTTGGACTGCTATTTAAATTGTTGGCTGGCCTTGCTGGTTGTCTCACTAAGTGAAGCCAAAAAGCGACACAGGAGGTGAAAGGAATTGTCAATGAAGACACAGTGCATGCAACAAGCAGAGCCACCCTGCAATCCTTGACTGAGGGTAATTTCTTCGGGTTGAAAGATGAGGTGTTCACAGTGCTGTGCCAAAAAAAGAAGGGAGGGAAGGGGAGGAAAGAGGGAAAAGTCAGAAGCTGGAGAAGCTGAATACAGCAATCAGATGAATTAACACGAGCAGACAGCAGCACATAAAGCGTCATGCAGACAGGATACAGAGACACTGGGTGTTACGAAGCTCCTCCTGCGCTGTTCTGCAGGCAGCTGGATGTGGACAGGTTCCCAGGAGCTGCCTGAATGCCACCACCACAGGAAGGCTTGGCTTTCCAGCAGCAGCTGGACAGGCATGTTGGAGAAAACATGAGAATGCAATGCTACAGATACCACTGCATTGACTCACTGTTGGCAACTACTGTGTCTCACTATGATCAAACAACTAGTCTTACTAAGAAAACAGGAGGTAGGTGAGAAGCAAGGCACGTGAGAAGGGGAGCGAGGGCACACACCCCCTGAGCTCATTCCATGCACAATGAAATTGGCCAGCTGGGGAGAGCTGGGAAACACTCAGCATTGGCGTTAGAAAGCAATCCAATTGTATTTGCTGCCCAGCCTTCTGGTATGAGACAGAAAAACGCAGAGCCTGCAAATCAAGTTGATGAGCTAGGAAATGGGAGCAGAAATCAAAATGCTTCGCAAAGTGCTTGAATTTGAAACCATTAGTACTATTTCACTTGGTAGGTACATAAATAAAATGACAACCACATTGATGGCACACAAACAAATATTTGAAAAACAGCATGCTTCTTAATATACATATGCTTCAAATACGCTGTGAAGAAATAGGTGAAAAGCTGAATGTTTCAAGCATTCAATAAGTGTGTACGTTGTATGAACTACACCCTAGAGTGCATTCTTATGCTTATAAAACAAAATGATTATTTTCAATGCTTTGGGTAATGAGTTCAGACCAGTGGGGATATCATGGTTTCATAATTACACAGCTTTTATATCAGTATTCATTATCCAGATATGTAGTTCCCTCAACTGTTTCACATGGTGCAACAAATAAATTGCTTTAGGCACTTGGTTTACTAAAATTATTAGGCTAGTGACCTGTTTTTAATAAGTTATTGGGCCCCAAATATTTATTTTAAGGGAAATGTTCCAATACAAGATCTTCGATTTCCAAAATCCAACTTACAGACACAGTAAGTGTAACTTCAAACATACAAAATACTTGAGGCTGTGCTCTGTTTACACTACGTGTTCCAACATGGAATTAAACCCATTGTGTACTTATAAATATGTTAACAAGTCTCATCCATTTCATTTCTTTAAAAAAGAAAGACCACTAACTCTCATTAGCAGTTCAACACTGAAGGGTGCATACATTTTTTACTGGTGCCTTGTGATCAAGCTTAGGAGTGAAATAAAGTTCAGAGCTGTGGATGGCAGGCCATATAGATATGCAATAGGGCCATATAAATATCTAAGGCCATGTAAGTATTTCTAGATCCGTAGTAACATCCAGTATTGCAGCTGCTGAGGTAATGGACTGTTTGGGAAAGATTCTTCTACAAGGTCAACCTTACTTAATGATTAGATTGTACTGGAGCCATTGGACCTCATTATCACCTGGTACAAATCCATCTGAGTCTCTGACCTCTAATGGTGCTATGCAGCGTTAGCTGGGTGTCAGACCCCGGTGATCTCAGAGCAAGACAGGTGTTGTTTCCTTTTTCTTAGCGACCACAGACTCAGGAATATTCTGATTTAATAGGACCAATATTAAGTAGAGAACAGACACAATTACTAATCCCACTGTAAAAGATCAAGCCTGAAGAGCCCCAGCACTGTCATGAGACAGCAAAAAAGGAGGAGCTCACCCAAGCTACAGATGAGAACCAAGAAGCCTTAACAGTATGCACACCACTCACCACTAGTGCCTCTGCTTCACTCTTAACTGCTAGCTGTCCGCCCGTGCATGGGCCATTCTACGTTCCTGCCTTCTCTTCACTTCTCATTCAAGGAGTCCTGAACCTACAGCTGCAGGTGTAATGCCTCATGCATTTTTCTTGAAACCAAAGCCCTGCTGCCCTGCCTCCTCCTGCAAAACCCAGATCAGAACTAGAGGTATGGATACACCCCACAGCTTCCCTGTCCCTCACATTGTGCAGCCAGTGCTTGTCAGGCAGACTTGAGCTGCAGGGGTTCTCTTGTTCCAAACAGTTCTGGAGAGAAGGGAAAAAACAGCGGTTTTCTTTTGTCCCTTCGATCCATACCCGTTCAGTATAATTGCACTCCCCATGCAACCCAGTGTCCTGCTTTCTTGGCATTGCAGTGGAAGCTGACAATGTAACTTGAATATCAGCCTGTGCTAAGCAATTTGCAAACTGGCTACACTGTCATTCAACTATCCACAATTAATTAAATTCAGATAGATATGCAGCTCAAAATATTTTATTAAACCTTATGCCAAGGACATTCCTGAAAGTCCACAGGGCTTTATTTAAGTGGAGCTTTGAACCTCAGGTTTTTGGCATGTTAATCTGAAATGCAGGCCAGGAAAAGAAGTTTCATATTATGTATGAATCAGTAATTATTCTATTTTTTATTTTATTTTGTGAGTAACTTTTAAAGCAAAGTCTCAACATTTATAAATCAGCTATTTCTTAGTAGTTGCATGAATTGAGTCAAAACACATTTATTTTTGTGATCTATGATCAAAAACAAGCTCTTGGTTTTTCCCAAACCTAAAACTGATTCTCTTTTTTCCTTTCTGTTCAGCTCTCTGCTTCTGAAGCCTGCATACTGCTACTCTCCTTTATAAAGGAATGAGAAGCCAAGTTAAGGCTTAAGGAAACTGCGTTTAGAACTCCCTGTTCTAAATTATGCATGTAATTGAGCATGTATTATATTTGCAAGGTATTTCCACAGCTGTTACATGCAAGCTATTTGTGCAACTACCATCACTATCATAAATATATTGTGCCCAAATTAAACAATTCCTATAGGCAGCTTTTTCTTAAAAAATAAAAATAAAAAATTATAGGGAGAAATAAAATACTGGATTTTTGAAGGACTGCTTGTACTGTCACCACTTCCTGCAAAGCTCATAGACTGGCATTTTCATTTCTACAAAGGAAGATGGACATTATACATAAAGTTATCACTGGCAATATGTTTCAGGCTTTGAATTCCACCGTGCAAAGCTAAACATCCAGTTTAATACAAATACACAATCTAAAAAACAAGCCAGAACTGCATTCTTATCTTTTCTAATGTTCCTCATAATTTATACTCCATTGAAACTCCATTTTTAATTTTTGGTTTGGGTTTTTTTTTTGTTTTGTTTTGTTTTGTTTTGTTTTGCGACTGAGATAAAGGATAAAGGAAAAATAATCAGAGCAAGTGTAGGTGAGTATGAGAGTGAGAGGCATATACCAAGAAAGTGTGTTCAAAAACACTCCTTTAGATCATGACCTATATTTATGTCCTGTAGAAAATAAATTAAAAACAATCCTGTTATCACTGGCTTACTCATTATGATACTCAGTTTACACCAGATCAGCGATGTTGTTAAAGTACAGGCAGACAAGTGAATTAACCTGTATACAGATTTTACTGTATAAACAGATCATTCAAAATCAGCAGGAAACTACATAAAGTAACATACTTACTGTTGCAGGCATTCAACTGACAAGACCTTACAAGCAGTGAAGGAGACGAACCACTACACATTGATTCATTTACTGCAACATATTGGCCCTTTGCTGTTCGGTTTTGGCAGGCAATTTTCCTTCTCTGGATTCCAACACCACAGCTTACTGAGCACTGTGAAACGAAGGACGCAAACTAAGCTTGGTGTCCCACGGCACATATACTAATTTGAAACTGAGAGAGACAAAGCTCTCTACTCCATATGAATCCTTGTGTTATCAGCACTTTTCCAAGCAATCAGAATATTAGATAGCTAACTTGTTCCATCAAGCAACTCAGGAACAATTAAAATAGCATAACCATATTTCTTTTTGTTCAACTGCAGAGAGAATATAGCAATGCAATCCAATATCTAAGAGAAAAAACTCAGCATGTTCAAAAGAGTCTGTGTCAAGTCTCTCCATCCACTCTTCTAGTTTGTACTGCACAAACTTTTAGTTCCATCTTCTAAAGAGCCTTTTTAAAAATATGTTTGAACAGGGAGTTACATTAAATGGGAAACAAAGAGCATAACAGAATAAAACAAAGATTTTACTTTCAGAAGCCATTTCTCTCAGCAACTCAAACACAGCTCTGCAGGGGGGGTGTGAACAGCCTACTTATAGGCAACTCTACGCATAGTTTAGTCCAGATATACATCCTGTGAAACCTTCTGCTACCCTGTGAACTTCCTGCACCAATCACCCACTATTTATCCAAGCAGATATCGTTAGAGATCAGGTTGCAAGTGAAGGTGTTGGTTCAGACTTGCTGGGAGCTGCTCACCTTGGACCATTCTCCTACGATCAGTTGAGGAGGACAGTCCACTTTCGCGCATGATTTTGTAGTTGGCAATTTGGGCTCCCGGCAGGTGTCATCAGAGTGTTTCAGGAAACTTCCATCTGTCAACAGCTGCTTACAGTATACTTTACGGGTCTGAATCCCTCCTCCACAAGTACGGGAACACTGAGAAGAAAAAAGCATAACATGCACACCTGCATATACCCCTGTGCTTACACATCACACCACTACGATTACACAGACACTGTAAGACTCTCCGTAATGATGCTGTATTGAAGAATGACATCCGGATTCAACAAAAAGGCAAGCAGCCTGTAGAAAATTCTTCAGATAAAATGTTTACCTAATACATTAGAATTGAGGAGAACCATTAAGTTAAAAACCACTACGGAGTAGAAATCCTGAAGAAAATTTATGTGTAGATTTGACTGTGCCCTACATCAGTTAATATGTCTCCAAAAGCAGATAATTGCATTTGCTCTGTCGAAAGAGAAGTGATGTCTGCACTAACTGACATTCAGCCTTCTGAACTCCTGAAAAGAACTTTCGACCTCATCCTCTCAGTACTCAATAGCACAGTAGTGAGAGGACTTTTTTTTTACTCTGGATTAACTTATTCCATTGAAATTAGTTGACACTCTTCAATATCAAAGTTTAGGAGCTACCAACCATGAGTTGTTTGGGATAAAGAATTTCAAGTACCTAGACAGAGGAGCACTGCTTACACTTAAACTCCTTCTAACCCAGTCATACCTGTTGCCATTCCTCAACATGCCAAACAGGGGGACAATCAATCTGGTTACAAGCTTGCAAAGAATGAGGCTTTTTGTCTTTGCAATTCTCGGCAGCAACAGAAGATCCTCCTGGCTGCTGGCAGTATACATCCCTCGTCTGTATCCCAACTCCACAAGTTGCTGAGCACCGTCTCCACAGACCAGTCTGCCACCTGTTCCAAGAACACAGCCATCTGTCAGTGAAAAGGTAAGGGAAAATCATACCCAAAAAGAACTTAGCAAAAAATAACAGAAGATATATTGATTGATAGATGGCCAAAACATTCTTCTGGTTTGACTGTAAGGCAAAATTATAATCTAGATTTATAAACTTTCAGGGAATAAAGAAATGCAGAAGTTATTCACAATAAAGTAATAAAGACTTATATCCAAGTAAATTTATTGGACTCCATAATTTACATGAAAAATGAACGCTTCTCATAAAAACAAACAGCCTGTTGGCAACCTACTGGTAAGTATGTTTGTAAATGTAAATACATAAATAGACCTTTCTTACATTTACAGAACATAAATTATGTATTCATTTTCTATACTACATCCTGCTCCTATTGACTTTTGTTCTCTACATTTTGCAAGATTGTTCCTGCGGAAGCAGTTTAGAAACAATATGCCAAAAGATCAGTATGTCAGAGACCCATATGGGATGAATAAGGCAATACATATCAAAGATTCACTTGCAAGTGACCAAATTAGCTAGGTATACCTGGATTTGGATTGCTTTTAATCTTTCCCTGGGATTCCCATACAAAAGTAACAAACCTGTAAGAACTGTATGGGGATACTAAAAAAGCATGAATTCAAAGTCACTTTAAGTCATAATTTCATTGTTTGTTTGTTTTTTTCCCCAGAAAGTAAATATTCCTTGCTTCTTAGTTTCTCAGTTAAGTCTGTTTTTCCACCCCTGGCAAACATCTACATATAAGAAATCTACTTCAGAAGATGGCAAACATGAAAATGTGGAGTGGAAAAGAAGTGAAGATCAAGGAATGGAGCAAAACAAAACAATGAAACCAAAAACCCAACAACCTAACACAAAAACCTTGTTTAAGATAGAAAAAGTGAAACATCATCCCAAAGCAAGATTGCAGTTCTGCAACTTGACTCTTTTCTGAGAAAGACAACATTTATTCAAGTCATATTAACCATTTATTTGCTTCAGTATGATTCCATTATCACAGTGTACCTTGGAGGACAAAGCTTCATATTGCAAGCATGAGTCATTGGTGGTGGTCTTTTGGAATTGTCACACAGGGTTTCATTGACAGCTTGCTTTGTCTCTACATGCAGGCACATCGCAATGGCTTCTTGTGTTCCTGGAAGGAAAACACTCATGAAACACTGAACACAGAAGAGATTTTTGTAATGCTTACTCTCAAATAACACTCAGTGAAAAAGCTCCAAATACTGATTTTGATGGCAGGCTTAAAAACGACCTCTTGAGTCAAAAAGAACATTGAGATAGCTTATATAACTTAAACTTTGAAATTTATTTGTCAATTATACATTGAAATTTGCTCCTGTACTATTGAAAAGGCTTGATTTGGCATTCTAAATCTCTGATTTAACAGATAACAAACAGAAAACAGATTACACTCTCTGCACCATCAGATGTTGCATCTGCTTGGCTTTATAATGGTCTCAAGCCAACAAATAGTTAATTGCCAAAATCAGGGTACAAGTTACTCCTCACTTACCTTGACTTTCATGAGCTAGAGATCTGCAAAAAAAAAGGAATTAAAAATATGCAAAAAGTTTACAGAAGTTAGGAGAGTCTGACTGAATGTAATCGCTCTGACACAAATAAGAGGTATAAGAGGTGTGATGGTTTTGCTGAAGGCAGCAAATCTGACCCAGCCCAGAGCTTTCCTTTCTTGTGACCATTCTTGGCACCTTCTCATCTGCAGCTCTTACTACTCACATCTTCTAGGTAAGCAATAATAGTGATCATAAACCAATAGAACAGAAAAGCACTGAAAATTTGCATTTTATGTTTTCCAGGTAAAAATGACAAGTCTTATGTCTCTTCTCATGACCAGATTCTAAGATTTCAAGGGGGCTGGCATTTTAACCAGAAACCTTCAGTAACAACATCCTGTTACCTATGACATTACCTCAAAACATCACCACAATTGCTACACAAAAGCTAGTAGGCTACTACAGTATTCCTGTCTCTCTCAATTGTACATCAGGAATGGTTTACTAACACTGTTGATCATTATTTGTTCTGGTTTCAGTGTACTATTGGTTCATTTAACATAAAGTTTTGTGTCCATGGCAATGGTTTATATTTTTCTGTCTTTTACAACACATTCATGAACAATGTCATTCTTTTCATAAACCAGCCATTCCTCTACCTATAAAAAATTCTCAAGTAGTGGAGCATATAAGCCAGTCCAGGACAGAGTACTTCTTTGGGGTATCAACTATTTCAGATACTTTAGCAGGTACAGACCAGCAGTGATTTTTCACAGTGACAAATTCCAGCTTCTTTCAGGCTCTCTGGTAGACTTCTAGATCCCCTCTAGGACTCATTTTCAGTTCAGAAAGATCCTGTTATATAAATGTTTTGACTGCATCTACAAAGTCATGAATTTTTATAGAACAGAAGACCCGACCTTAAATGTGATTGGCAACCTATTCCTACCTACTATATCAAAGTATCAATAATTACATTAACATAGAACACACAAATTGAGTAAATCATATTTCACCCTCAGGGCTGAGAATAAGCCTTTAACAAATATCATAAGGCAATAATGCAGACGTGAAAATGCCCAAGCAAGATAAACCAATAAACAAACTTTTCTTTTCTAGAACTCTACTATTTTGTTACGTACTGACAACAAAAGGAATCAAATGTTTTCTGTCCCATTGATCAGTATGCATTTGTTTAACAAGAGCAGCATTCCTGTCTCCACACGTAGACACGAAATGCCCACCTGACAATCTCCAGAAGAGAAAAAAAGATGTAGAAATTACATTTTGGCAGAACGAGCCTATGAATTACATTATCAGACAAGGAATGAAGCAGACATCGAGCATCCTCATAATCTCTATTTTAGGTCAAAATCTACTCTGCTACACACCTTCAACGTTGCTGATCTCACTGCATTCCTGTGGGAAGAAATACTCAGAGCTGACGTTGCTCTGTTCCAGGCTATGATAAGTAATATCTTCTTAATATCTCACACAAAGGGGAATGAAATGAAATTCCTTTCAGACCATCTAAGTCAGCAGTAATCCCATAGGAACTTCGTATCACCATGTTATAAAAACAAAATTGGTCAGCCAAATGAACAAAAGCCATGCCATTCCGGGTGACTGTAGCTTGCCACCTGGAGTTCATTAAAGCACTTCTGCCTTGCAGCATGACCTACCTAGCTTTCACTGTGTTACCAGAAGAACATGCTGATATGCTATCTTCTATTTGACTTAACTACAGGGCAGTAGTAGCAACTTCTCCCCACTGAGGCCTCATTTCAAGGAAAATGGCACCTCGTTTTGATGCGGTAAGCACAAAACAGGTATTGCAGAGCTGTTAAAACATACCACAGACCTCCCTTCCTGTTCCTTAGTTTGCAGTTCAAGGACACTATTCAATAAATAACTACAGTTAATTGATACAATATTTGCTTGAACTTAACTGTCAAAACGTTTCAAAATTAATCTGATTCCTCTTCCTCAACTATAATTTCATGTTAGTTGGGAACTTCAGTCGTGCATGAATTTTTTATTCTATGTAAATTGGAAAATGGAAAGATCTATTATTCAAACAAGCAAAGTTTTATATGTATGACTTTCTTGGCTTATAATATAAACATAGTAGATAATTTAACTGAAATATTATGTATGCAGCAGGGAGCATTAAGTATTTTTACAGTAATATGATGCCCTATTGTAGTAATTATCCTACTATTCAGTGAAATAGAATATTTTCTATTTTAACCCAGCATTCAAACCACATTCATTTACATTCTTTTATAAGCTTTTCTGTGCAGCGAAATACACAGTGTATGAAACTGAGTTAAATGCTAGAATGCTAGGGAGAAAAAAACACTTTCTGCCTTCTTTTTATAGTAAAAAGAAAATGGGGGTTGAAAGTTGCTGTGCATGTAAGAGGGTGAACGTCTTCAAGTCTGTGCCTTGAAGAGGAAGGACATTTATTTTTATTAGACAGTCTCATTTTGATAACTGCTTAGAAGTGTGAACTATCAACCAAAAAAACTCAGAAGAAATCCCAAATCTTACACGTGCTTTAGCCTCTCTGCAAGTTATTATCACTGGCAATGCTATTGGATACTCCTTCAGTAAAAGAGTAAATAGCTTTTGTAGTCAGTGAAACTAGTCAAAGGAATAACCAGGTACAAACTGCTGACTACTTTACAGAAAATGCTCTCAACTTTATGTTTGAGTGTGAGCCTCACAACAATCATTGTTTTTTTCTAAAACTCTTACATTTGGCTTGAATCCATTGCTTTTCTAAGAATCTCAGGTTTCTTATAAATCAAATAGCAAACTTCTAGCCATTATGGTCCAGACAAGAGCCTAAAAACACAGCTTGACTGTACCCTAAAGGTTCCAAAGCCACAAGCTTTGGAACAAGGAAAAAAATAAAAAGGAAATGCTGATGTATTTATTTTTAACCTCACTATTTTTAAGCCAATATAAAGACCTTGGGGGTCTTGAATTGTAATTTTTGAAGCATTTGAAATAATAATAATAATAATAATAATTACATTAAATTAGCAGAATTTATCTCTTGTAAAGAGGCATTTTTATGCTTCTTACGTCTATAGTAAAGGCATTTCCAGAGCAGACATCCGGGAAGTATGTGATTATTTTTTAAGTGGAGAGCATCTCTTTGAAATATTGTAGAGTAATTAAAGGATTGACAGCACTAAAAAAATGTTACAATTTACATGAACAATTCTTATTCCCACCAAGCATACTCTTTATTCTGATAACAACTATTGCATCTCACTAGGTAAACTTGTGCTTATGTTAAGGACTCTGGTATCAGGACCAAAGGAGTTCATACTGAAAAAAAAATGAGGGCAAACCCTCAGAACTCCAAGCAATTTCTACCACAAAGATCACTCCTCGTTGTCTTTGTTGCCAGAGTACACTGTTTGCTTATTTTCACCTTGGGATTTCTTCAGGTATTGAAGTTCTTTAGCTTTCAGGATGACTACAGAGTTTCCTACAGATGTTAAAGGTGATATCTGCCTTGTGACAAATTAACATGGACAACTTTTATTAGTGTTTATGGAAAGATTGATGAAAGAAGAAATAATTACGATAGCAGTCATAACAAAATGTAGCAGTCCTCAAAGGTAATAAGATTTATGGCATTCGATATTCTACATGACAAACCACATAGATTTGATGCAGAAACATACACTAAACAACCAATGTCTAATGCTGTCTATGTTTTAGAAGCTGGTGAATAGGAAACTAGAAAGTCAAGATCATGTTTGAGAATGATCTGCAGAGTGATGTCTCTCTGTAATTCTAATGCCTCAAAAACAATGTTACCATCTGCAATTTTACATTTGCTTTGGAGAGGGGCCAGAGGAGAACTTAAATTAAAAGTCTAGTCTGTATCAAGATCTAAAAAAGAAAAAGAAAAAAAAAAGGTGAAAGTGACAAGCACTGAAACAGAGATTCAGTCCTTGCTTGAACAGTGGCTGTAAGCCTTGCAGCTTTTTTTTTAGACCCTGCAGACTTTTCCCTCATTTAGAGAGGTGCAAGCACTAAGGAAGGGAGGAAAGTTCCAAGGACACAGAAATCCACAGGAATTTATTTTAATAACCACTGCTAGACACATAAATATTAGAGAAAAAGTACCTAATATAATTTACGTTATACTGGGATATTCCAAACTTAGATAACATTTCTTCCCAGTAACTAAAGAGTTCATCTAATTGAAGTGAGATTTGAAAATAAAACTTAGCAGAAAGGGATCTGGTCCTTTGAACTACGCAATGGAAAAAGAGTAGACACAGTGAGATCGTTAGTTAGTACACTGCAGTAAGTTGGAAACTGAAGAGATGTCTGGTTTCCTTAAGACTACTTATCGGCAGGTAATTTTCGGTCTGTTTGAAAGTGTTTGCCAAGGCAGCAAGAGGACCAGAACTGATAGAAGGAAAAAATTACTATTACCTAACTAGCATAACAGCACAGTACTTCTCAAGCTGTTCACTGATAAAGTGTTCTGACAACTTTCCTCATTTCCTGGGAGCAGGACATAAGAGAAATATCTAGGTACAGTACTAGTGATACCACAGTAGTCTTGAGAACACAAAAAAACATTTACTTTCAAACTTCTATAGTGACTTATTTCACATCAAATAAACAATATTACAAGCAACTACAGGAAAATTCTCGGTCAAGCAATCTCACGAATTCATGAGAGGACCAGAAGTCGACAGCCAAATCCACACTCAGCTCCACTGGGAACAAAATAAAGCCAGCTGTGATTCTGTTAACCAGTCATTCTGAAGCTCCTTTGTGCTGGCAAATGAATCTACTGTCTTCAGGAAATTCTCCTTAAATTGCCTTTAGTCTGCACTCCAAATGCAATTTGTTACGTGAATGCTTTTGCACGGACAAACTCACATGTGAAGACACTAACAATGCACATGTGCTCATGTAATGACAGGCAAAGATCAGAAGTGATTTTAGCTGAACTTCTACTGATTTCAAAAATAAAAATAAAAAAATGTTTTTTTTTTTAACATCTATGAGAAAGACACTGGCTAAAAAGCAGTAAAACAAATCTAAAATGGCAATGAAATAATTTTACATTACAAAATCTATCAAGAGCTGAAAAAACCTGCAAATTTCATAATAAGAAAAGCCCTGTTTCTGCTTTAGAGCGTGATTCCTTATCTCTAAAAACAATTCCCTCAAAATAAGGAAAAAGAGACAGTAGCTGTTGCTATCAAGCCATGTTTTATACATACATACTTGGATTATACCCTTACTGTTCATCATGTCTACTGAAGGCAATAGAAGAAACTGATACATTATTTTTTGTGACTGCACATGCTGCTATCCCTATGAATCAATATCATCAGTGTTAAATGATAAAGAAGGCACTTGTCAGTCACTTACCATTCTGCTGATAGCATTCAGGGGCATCCCTCCCAACTTCCATCTTCAAGTTTTGAACTGGTAATAATACAAAGGCAGGCTGTTTTCTATGAGCTCTAGACTAGGCTCTCTGCTTCCAATCGTAGTTGCTCTCCCCTTTCCTACATTTTTTATTTCTGCTATGGGTACAACTGTCTTCACTTCCCACTGATGTCATCGTTCCTGTCATGTATAGGTGTGCTCATAATTCCACTGCCTCCACTTAACACTTCATAACTCATTTCTTGTTCAGTTCCGAAGTACAGTATGTAGTAGCAACACCAGCAGTCTTGTCTAGTTACATGTACTTTGGACGACAGAGAGATTCGATTACATCCAAAAAGGAATGTGCTTAACTACTTGCAGACAGATGTATGGCATGAAGTTCCTATAGAGTTATATGGTGTACCAAGACCTAAACAAACTCCTCTTCAATCTCCAGACCAGTCAGATAGAAAGCAATACAAAATTATAATTTTATCTATCTGACAGTATATAAAAGCTATAATTTTGTATCCCCACTGTACTGAAGAAAATTGCAGCTTTTTGGTAGATAAACAATTAATATGGAAATTTTACCTCCAAAATGATACGCTTTCAGTTCACAGGAAAAGAAAGTTCATTTTTTTTTGCCCATCAGTGATGCATTAAACACGCTGTACAACCAACTGCCTGGCAGCCGAGATCCTCGCAGCAATAAGACTGAAGCAAGTTGCTGTAGCAAAAGCTTCTTGTGCCTTACTTAACCAAATAAAGCCTGATGCTTGAACACATTAAGAACACTCTATTAATAACCAAGGGGGAGAGGGGGGGGGGGGGAAAGCTGAAGCTTATAAGATGGGATTAAAAAGAAAGGGGGAAAAAAGGATAATAAAAGTACCTCCAAGACAGGTGGCTGAACAAGGAGTAAAACCAATGTACTCCCAGTCATAAATCACACTGCCATCTTCAGCACGTGAAAATTCCGGTGTGTAGGGGACAGGATCACTGTCACAGGGTGCCTCGTGACATACTTGTTCTGTGGGGGGCTTCACGTCTTCACATTCCTCCTCAGGCAGTTCCACCTCAGTCTGCGTAAATGAGAGAAGAATTCGGCACTTCACATCCCGCACCTGTATGCCACTGCCACACGTGGCACTGCATGGAGACCACGGTTCAGGAATAAACCTGCAAATGAGCACAGCACAAATGAAATGTTTGCATTTAACTCTAGAATGCGTCCGCATATGCACAAGTAAAACACAGCCAAAAAACATACGTGCAGATATAACATAGTACATAATGCTATTTCGTGTTTCAAATGATTGCATAATGAAATACGTTTTTTTAAGTCTTTCACTTTTCTCCCATCCCAGATCAGATTGTTCTTTATCGGAAGAGTATTGACAAATGGAAGAATGGCTTTTTCTTTCAGTGCTAAAAACAGCAAATGTCATAGAACTGCAGAATCATAACAGAATCATAGAATGGCCTGGGTTGAAATGGACCTCAAAAATCATCTAGTTTCAAGTCCCCTGCCATGGGCAGGGTTGCAAATCATTAGGCCAGGCTGCCTAGAACCACATGCAGCCTGGCCTTGAACGCCTCCAGGGATTGGGCATCCACAACCTCTCTGGGCAACTATGCATGCCAGTGCAAGCTAAAGGCCTGCTATGTTCAACAGCAGAGCTGGCAGGAATCACATCCAGATGCTTTTGATAACAAATTTTAAGTGGATAACTGTGGGAAAAGGTGAAAAGAAAGGCTTTCTTTTACTCCAGCAGATAAAATCCACTTGGATCTGAAACAGCAGATCTCACAGTCTTCCCAAAGACAGCCACACAAACTAACTAGGATAGCTACAGAAGTGAAATACTTTAGCATGTGCCTAACTCTAAGCATATCAGGCAGTCTTCTCAAGTCAATAGGACTATGATGTGCTCAGAGTTAAACTTGTGCTTAAGGACTTCAATGGATCAAGGACTTTGTGCACAGGTTTACAAAACTGTATGCATTAAGACACTCCAGAAATAACCTATGGTGTGTGATTTTGAAATTCTGTAGAGCTGAGAGACAATTTTGAGCCATAGCATCCAGATTTAGAAAGAAACTCAGAAAAATTGAAGCATTTTTTCTTTGACTTATAGCAAACCTATATCATAATGGAGGTTTTCCCATTGAATATCAGTGCCTGGGATTTTATAGAGAAGTTTAAGATTAAAAGAAAACGCATTCAAATACTTTTTATTCTACTTTGGCATTTTTCTAACGTAGCCATGTAACTTTTTAGCTCCTAAAATTCTGCAACACAAGTACCTCAGACGCAAGCCAACAGGGATAGGAAACCCAAAACACATATATGTATATCTGTATACACAGAGACATGCATTAAAGAAGGAAGTGACTGGAGTGTGTGAGAGACCTGGAAGTTAGCGTTGTATCTGAATTTTGAGTTTAGAATTCTTTTTTATTTTCTCATATTTATTTTTGAACACATTCTCAATCAAATTCTGTGACGGGAATCATTAAAGCAAAAATCATCAATGCAATGTAGAAATCAGTAGTACAAGTATTTCTCTTTCACAAGCTACTTTTGGCACATCCACCACTTGTGGGTTCTAAAACACAGCTGTAGTTATTTTCTTATTCATTATCCATGAAAATATGACACAGAAGCATAGAAGGACAGCTGTAATAAAAGGATGGACTGGAAGCTGGGACTTCATATTGCACTTCAAGTTTGGACAACAAGAGAATAATTAAAATTAAATGTGAAGGAATTGTACCAAGGAAATCGTAAGACTCCTGTAAGACAGGGGTGAATGATGAGATATCACACTGAATTATGCATGAATTACAAAAAAAAAAAAAAAAAAAAAAAAAAGGAAAGATAAACAAATCCAAACCAGAGAGATATTTCATCATTTATTCGGGAAGAAGTGACAACCTATTGTTAGAGTTTCTTCTTCGATTGTAAACCCTGACACAAAAATCTTACTCAAGATAAAAAAGACAGGATCAGTTAGGGCAATTAGAGCTCCTGGGCATGGGTGGAATGATGCACCAGGTTGCCACTGGCAACAAGATTCTGATGTCACAACAGGATTCCGGCCGTGGCAACAAGCCCACCAAGAGTAACATACGTCTGTTCTCAGTGCTCCTGCTGTTGCAGGGCTCTAAACGTGAAAAAAGCTAAACAAAATCTGGCTTTGCTGCTGCTGAGAGTGGCAGGTAGCCTACGAAGCACAAGGTAGAACAGGTGACTCAGCACAGAGATTTTAAGCCTTACATTTGGCAATGTTTGGCGCGAGGGCAGAAGACTTATTTGACCAACAAGCTCAGTCGAGTCCAGCACCAAGTTCAGAAGCCAAACGGCAGAAAATTAAAGAAAGACGGAAGACAGAAAGGCTGGACACAGGTGAAGAGGAGGGCTTCTACCATGAACCTCCGCGGAAGAAACTTGCAGAGTACGAGAAACCATCGGGAAAACGTAAGCGTAAAACAAAACATTTGGAAGAGCAGGGGACAAGAAAGAGGCCATATCTGACAGAGGATGAATCATTCGACACTGAACATGCCGAAGATACGGTCGCCGTACCAAAGAAAGTGATGAAAAAAGCAGAGTCCACTCAGCACCGTGGCTCCATGCCTGCCAAACCCCGTAAGCAGAAGCTGAAGAAGCAGCTGCAGCAGTCCACCTTGCTGCCAACCCCCCAGCATGCCACGCTGCAGGTGCCCAGGCCCCGCCAGCCCATGCCACGTGAGGCCCGCTCCATCAGTGTTAACGAGAACGCAGGTGAGACCTTGCTGCAGCGGGCGGCTTACCTGGGCTACCAGAATGTCGTTCTGTATTGCCTGAAAAACAAAGTCTGTGACATTCACCACCACGATGACTCGGGTTACTGTGCCCTTCACGAGGCCTGTTTCAGTGGCTGGCTGAATATTGCACGGCTTCTCCTCAAGAACGGGGCTCATGTGAACTGCAGTGCGCAGGGTGGAATTGGACCAATCCACGACGCAGTATTGAATGATAACTTAGGCATGGTCCGCCTCTTACTATCCCATGGTGCCAACCCAATGTCCCCATGCTCAGGGAAGACCATTTTTCAGATGACCCGCAGCAAATCTATGGAGACCTTCCTTGCTCAGTATTTAACTGACTTGTATGGTTAAGTGCTGATGAGCCTGAATTGTACTGGGATTTCTACAGCAGCTGTGTGCGACCCAACATATGAATCTCGATTTGATGTCCTGGAAAATCCCCCTGGTCCAGATGGAGTTGATAGCACTTACAACTGAACTGCAGACTTCGTGGGGCTCCTTGCTTCACTGCACAACAGCTGTTTAATGCTTTAATTATTAATGTGTTTTAATGTTGTTTTTTTTTAAATAGTAAAGTTTGTTCTCTACAAAGTTACTTGAAATGCAATTGTTTCTGTGAAGACAAGACACTACCATACATGAGAATATATTTCCTTTAGATAAGAAATATGCATTCCAGTTGGATGGATTTTTCTTTCCAGTCAGTTTTTACAAAATTGTTATATGTTTCTTTAAACGCACACAGGCTCCAGTGTAAGTTTGTTACCACTTGGAATTATTTTCTTTTCTTATAGAACACATCCACACATGGACTTCATTTCATACAAAGCACAGATTACACAGAACACACTTCCATACTTTTTGTAAGTGATGCAAACAAACTCACATGGTTTCTTTGGGAGATAGGATTTGGTAAGGCACTTGGTAATATTATGATAACTTTTCTCAATAAAATAAAATACTTTCACAAAAAAAGATGCTTGGATTAGATGATATCAGTTATCTTTTCCTACCTTAGTAATTCTTTCATTAGTAAGGATTATATGATCAGCAGGAAGCAATCGGAGAAACCTTTCAAATGTATTAGACGATGCCTATAGAAAATGTGAAGGAGAGGCTCCTTGGACAAGATTAGGATAAAAAATAACCAAAGATGAACATCAAGGACTCTGGGATAAGCGAAGAGGAAAAAAATCCAAGAAGTGGCAAAGCTGCAGAGCTGTGACAGGACATGCACTGAGATCACAGGTCTGCACTCACATTGCGTGGCCCAGTGGAATAGATCAGTCATGTCTAGGTAGGCATAAAAAACTGTCATCTTTGCATAGAGAAGGTAAGAGAGAACCCATTAAAATGATCCCAGCTCAGCTCTACTGTATTCTAAAGACACTCTGAACTGGCATGCTGTGCCTCTTCCAGTCCTCCTTGCTTATTCTGCCAAACTGCTCTGGAAGGATTGTAAAAGCAGACAGAGTACACAAGTACATAGCTGCTACAGGTGATTCTATAATGCTAGAGATTATTTTCTTTATAGCCTCACGCTGAATCCTTTTGAGAGGCAGCCTGCTATACTTCCAATCTGACATTAGACATTCAATCTGACAATGCAGACATTCAATGGCACATTTGATTGCATCCCTCCATTTCACAATCACATGTGATTGCCACTAATCTGCTTGAATTTAGGGCCATCAGTCTGGGGAGCAAAATAACCCCTCACAGTAAGTTGACCCCTGACTTGGGAGGCTAGAGCAGTGAAAGGCTTCAAGTACAGTCACCATAACTATGCAAACACCTGTTTGGCAAGAGGTTTCTCCTGTGTGTTGCTGCAGGTGTAAAGATTTTATTACTCATGATCACACCTGCTCATGCATGTGTGCCAGAAATCCGAAACCCTTAGATGGAGGAAGGAAAACAAGAGGTTATGGGGTAGACTCGACTTTCAGAGAGAACAATGTAAATCCAAAGTCATTTCAATAAGCTCACCTAAATCATTTTAAACTATAACTGCTACAAATGAGTGCTGAATTTGGCTAAATACAACAGAGTGCTTTTCAAAAACTCACAAAATACTCACAGAAAGCTGTATGTTAAATATTGAATACATGAGTCAAATACAAGCAGGCCTGTACACAAGGGACACAAGGAATTGTGTACATGCCCTAACACACACAGGACAGGAACTGGATTTAGTTTAGGCTTCCACACCCAGGCCATAAGTGTTGTCAGGCTTATCCCCATCAGCTTTGAAGGAGACGCAAAAAATCCAAAGAAAATCCAGGTGGTCTTTCACACACACGTGTATGTAAAATGTCACAACTCATCCCCACAGATTTAGCTAAGCTCAAAGACCAGCAGCTTTTTCTCACTTTCTTTATGCACTCGTCTCTCTCCACCAAGAAAATTCTGGCAGTCCTACAAAGCACTTCTTAGTTTCTGATAAAACCATTAATATTCTAAGGTAGCAGCACACTGGGATAAAACTGAAAATAATTACTACATATCAAATGGAATGCTTCTATGTGTATTAATTAATTTGTTTAAATTAATATCACTTTACGTCGCTTGAACGATATACGGACACTATTAGTAGAGTAGCTAAGCTCTATGTCATCCAAAACAGGAGCTCCAGAAGCAAAGCTGTTGAGAAGAAAATTAGGAACAGCTCATAATACAACTCATCTCCAAGGAGGGCCAAATGTCAAAGCAAACTGCAGAGCCAACAGTCATTCCAGATCATCTGCAAAACATGCTGGAAATATTTCTTCACTCTATAAGACAATGTACTTACGTTGGCTCTTCTGAGACTGCTCTGGTCTCCTCCATTTCATGTGCCTGTTTAAACCATGGGGATTTTGCTTCCACAGGACTTTTTTCTAGTAGAGAAAAAATAAACAACACTAGGGAATTCCTCCAAAAAGTGAGATGATAAGTAGATGTTAGCATTATATACCTTAGCACTTCATACTGTACACTGCCTATCTACTTATTCAATTTCTAGAATAAAGATATTGTGGATAATAAAACATCATTTATTAGGATATTTCCATCCTGACACCACTTTTTACTGAGAGGTTACCAGTAATCTGATTTTAATTTCTATGTAGCCTTCGATTTCTTCTCTACATCTTTCTCGAGCATGGGCATTTTCTATTAGATTGTAGCTTATCTGTGTGATGTATTATCACCATAATGTAAGTTTATAGCTGAACCAATCAGAAAGTTTACAAGCCTGAGTAAAGCAAAAATATGTTGTTCTCCACATGGACTGCCCTTTTTAAAAGATTTCCATTAGATAAATTATTTTTGCTAATCAAATTAGCTAGCTTTACCAAATACAGAATTCAATATAATAATTAGAAAAAAAAAAAAAAACAAAAAACAAAAAACAATAAATTCTAGCTTTTTTTTTTTTTTTAATCTGTCTACGTATCCTATACTTCTGTGATGTTTTGTCTTGCGGCAACATTAGAGACTTGAGGACCACCTCCAAACTAAAATCCCAGAAAGCTCTTTAATTTTCAGTGCTGGTTTCCACCGCATGGTTTAACCCTGAATTCTTCATGCTTGAAGAATAGCCTAGAGCCTGACAACATCCCAAAGAGAAACATTAAGCTGTCTGCAGATAATTTGCACTCTTTCTGAGCAAATCTTTACAGTGAGTGTCTGAAACATAGTCTTAAAGCTGAAATAAAAGTCAAAAAGAACAAAAGTAGCATCAACCAAAATTTTCTGGGAACAGAGAGACAGAAATGAGTAAAGGACAAAATATATTACTTCCTCCCAATTTTCCCATCTTTGTTTTTCCTTTCACCTTCTCATCTACTTTTCTACATCACATCAACTCTTTCAGAGGATATTTGTCAATTCACATAATTGTGACAAACATAGTAAATATACAAAAAATGTTTATAACTTAATGAACTGAAAAGGTCCACGTAGAAGACTGATAATTTTAATGAGATGCAAAAGAACAACATCCCAGCTGATACATGCAAGCATCATTCCCATTTCAAGTGTTACTGAACAACTCCCTTACCATCTTGAACTCATTAACTCTGGTTTTCCCAATCTGACCAAGTTGTACAGGTACAGTTAGCATGATCACTTTATGACTGCCTGGCCACATTATCAGCAAATATCAGCAGGACACTTCTAGCACCAATAATTAAAATATCTGTTCCTGCCAAGACTAAAATAAGTCCCAGTAAATTCCAACTTCTGGCATTTCTTAGAGGTTACTAGGGGCTTTTAATTCTCTTAACAAAAATGTAAAACAATAACAGGCTCAGATGAAGTTCCATTTACCTCTTGGCTTGTAACACGGTATTGGCACGATGCACTCTTCTTTTATGTGTAGTTTAAGTTGTGGATTACAGCCACCAACATGCTGCCCACGGTGGTCAATGCACAGCACTACACGGTAACGTAAACCTCGGCCACATGTCACTGTGCACTGCAGGAGATAAAGCAACCATCTCACTCTCTCTTTTATTTTATTTATAAATACTGATAAAAAGGAAGTTTGAAATACTGATTATACGTTTACTTAAGTCTTTCCAGAATTAATCAGATATCAGAGATGTGACGATGACCTTGCATTTCTGGGTGAATAAAGAGATGCTTGAAGAAATGATAATTTTTGGAAAGAAAGTGGCTTATTGGGGTTCTCTAAAGCTTATCTGATTGGCAACCATCTAAAGCAGAGGGGTTTGTGTACTGAGAATATGCTCTCTCAGAGTGGTCATTTCCAGTTTAAGCTGGGTCAGACGTGCTGTGAGAATTGTTTCTTGACTACAAGTCAGTGATGTCATCTGGATGAACTAAGTAATTACAGAAGTGTTGAGCTATCTGACTATCAGATAACTACAGCCAAGATGAGTTGGCTCTATGTTCTTGTTACTATAATGAAAGGTAGAGAATGCTGGAAAATCACCCTTGCAGACACATCAGCCACTAGACAGCCATGCCTTTAGTTATTATGTGGAGTGAAAGATTACATTTATCAAGAACTGAGAAACAAACAACCCGATTGCAAAGGAGTCTGACCTCTTACTCTAATTTCTCCTCTTTGTAAAGCAGGAATTAAAGAAGCATAAATAATTCAATATGTATTTTTATCTACACAGACACATTCACTTTTTTTTTTATTATTATCAGGCCAGTTAATTAGAACAAACTTATCCCATGAAACGTCATGAATTTTGCCTGCATTTTTTTCCTGTAGTATGTACTCATACAGAATAACACAAGATTAGATGCTTTTTCTTTCTTTTTTTTTTTTTAAGAAAAGGATAATAGTCCAAAACACTTTCAACTTACCTGAGACCATTCCATTGCCACCCACTTAGGACAATCAAACAGATTGCAGGTTTGAATGACTTTGGGTTTAGGGGCATACATGCATTTCCATTCTTCCACTTGCAGAATCTCTCCATGTATGGTCTCCTCTACACACACAAAACTTCTCCTCTGAATGCCACCTCCACAGGAAACTGAACATGCAGTCCAAGGGTTATGTTCCCACCTGGAAAAAAGATGAGTAAAGAAAAAACAAGGCTATTTTTTATTCTACTAACCTCTATTAAAAGTGCAAAAAACTGAATCTAACCTCAGTGTAATTAAATTACATTATTTTTTATTTCTTAATTTTTACCACACATTTAATATAAATACATTGAATCACAGAGTTGTATTGCATTATTCCAGGCTTGAATAGTTTTCATTCTTTCATCTGTGTCACCTAAATACAATATTTTTTGCGGTTTATTTTTCTTACATTTGTCAGAGAACATGAAGCATATGTACTTGAGATTACATGAAGTACAAATACAGAACAGACTATGGTGACTGAGGATGTTGTTACCCACAGCTGCTCACTACTGCCCACACTGGTGCAGACTACTCCTAAAAATTTGATCTTGAAAGCGTTTTGTGGGGAACTCCAATACTTGTTTTGGGAAAACTCAGCTATTTCAGCACAAAATGTCTTCATCCTTAAGGACCCTGAACAAGTTACGTTGTGACAGATACCATTTGGCTGGTTACTACTGCAGTTCTGCAAGAGTTTTCCCATCTACGTTTAAAATGCCATTGAATGAGTTTGCATTCAGTCTTTTCAACTTGCTTCAAGCAAAAGGCAGCTATTTAACCATTTCACTTCACAGCCACTCCAGGTAACCTTCCTGATTTCTTCTGAAGCAGGGAGATACAGAGATCAAGGAAAACTCACAAAGCCCTGCAAACTAGCAGAACTATGGTTTAGTAGCTTCCAGCAGAGGGATGACATACAAACTGGTGGGAAAGAATGTCTTTAAAGTGAAAATTTACCCATGGTCTTAGACCTAACTACAGTTAGATGGAAACCACTGTACCATTTGAAGTGAGAATTGCATGGAGGTGTTTAGGTTACAAGCTTTGTTTCATTTATTTTTCAGTCTTATCATAAATGTATATTTAAGCAATTATTTTGCAACCAAAACAAATCTTAGTGCCCCATTCTTGCCATGTTTACAGATTACAAGCCCTTCTCATAGCATTTATCTATAGCATACACTCAGCCCTATGTATTTTTCTCACTCTCTGCCTCTTGCCTTCCTCCCACCACCCACTCAAACTAAAGCCGAACTCTGGAAAATGGTTGAGTTTGGGACCAAATCTTATAGTTCATCAGTATCTTGCTAAAAAATTATTCATCTGACTACTGCAGGGGTTCACAGAGGGTTATGTATAAAAAGCACATCCATTATGAATAATGGACACAGTAACTACGATACCCCACCAAAATCAGTTAATCAGGAGTAACACAGCCATCAAAGAGGAAGTCATAGTCTTGGAGCAGATGGAACAAAGTACTATAATCCTAGTTAAATTTAAATAATCATTACACATTTTCTGTGATACAACAGGTAAATCAAGGATACTTTCTGTTTTAAGCATTCCTATGAAAACATTAATCATGTCTAAGGTCAACAGAAGAATGAGCATAAAACAGAGAGCAAGCTACATAACATTAACCAGACTATACGCTCAAAAGCATTCAGAATAAGGCTGTATGCATAGATATCATTTTAAAATATATTTTTATATAAATATATAAAATATATTTATATATATATATAGTAAAATACACTTTTCTTTAAATGAATGTCCAGTGTTAAATCACTTTCTTAAAAAAAAAAAAAAAAGGAAAAGGAAAAGACAGGGAAAAAAAAAAAAGGGGTAAAAGAAAAAGCCAGGAACTAAAGAGCAATTAACTGTTCGATGAATTAGCAGCTCATGGATTTATATATATAAGGCTCTCTGTGCTATGTGTAATACTAGCCTCATAAGTGTTTATAGCATAAAGTTTTATAGTTGTTTTTCTTTATCTCATCAGTTTCAAACACACTCCAGATCCCATACTCCCAAAAGCATTTTCAAGATGGAGTGAGGTCCATGGCTACTGGGGAAAAGGGGGTCTAGGACAGGCAGTCAAGGAGATACTTTCCAGAACCCACAGCTGTCAAGGGATTCTCAACAGTCCAACAAGTCTGAAATAAATGGAGGCATTCCAAAAGCTTTAAAAGAAAATTTTCATCCTGGGAAATTTTTCTATTTATTTCAAAAGAATTCTCCATCTGTAAAAATATTTCAGTGGGGCATTTACAACTCTAGCCACAGGAGAACTCTTTCAAGATCTTGTGGTGTGCACCATGACTTTCCCACAACTTCCCTGTGTGAATGGGCAAGTAGTGGTAAATGCCACAGGACTGCAGATGGCCCTCGAGTTATGTAGGAGGTGTGATGTACGATTGCTGGTCGAGGTGAGGTAGTCTGTACAGCTTTACTCCAGCATACCTACAACACTTGTTTTCTGCCTGCTTTGCAAAAACAATTTTGGGTTAGTGTGTGAACAGGTAAGAAAAAAGAAAGCAGAAAGAATAGACAGGAAAAGCCTTGTAGAACTGACACAAGGCAATTGCTTTACAGGCAACAACACAGAGAAGGAACACCTCGCTACATTGAAGCAAGACTTACATCCACATTGGACCAGATCCACCTCATTGATGCAAGTATTTCAGAAATTTCAGTAAGAAGTGGTGCCTTTAAACCTCTGATATGTTTACTCATGTGCCTTCCCAGTGGAAGGAACACAGTGAATTAGTTTGTCCAATTTCTTCTCTTTCCATCCTGATGGCATCAACTCTGAGCCCAGCTTGGCCATCCGCTTCCATCTTACAGTTCTTACTCCTGAGCATTGCACAGAAACACCATGACATCTTGTGATGGTACACACAGAGGTGTTGAAATGAGGTGGGTCTTTGTAGTTCTCGATATTTTAAATAAGAGAATCTGCCCACAGCTTTATCACAGACATAATCCATCTCACCAGAGTGTCATGCAAATATGCTGAGCACAGTACAGCACAGAAAGGGGATTAAATTTCTCTTCCAGCTTGTCTCCAGCTGAGTGGTTCAGAAGATGAAATACTCATGAAAATAAATTGTGCTGACTTTCAGAGGAGATCTGAACAAAAAGGAACTGACAGAAGAATTGGCAGAAGAAATGGAAGGAGATAGAGACGGAACAATTACAGAACTTCACAGGATAAAGATGTAAATGAAAAGATCCCAACCAGCGTATGAAAGCCAGAATACATCACAGGAGAGCTGATCCACAGCAAGCGTAAATTGTTAAGGAAATAAACTTTGCCCATTTATACCAGCTGTAATCAGTAGCTCCACTGAGCCATGCAAATCTATGATTTCATTCTTATTACTTCACATCTTTAGTCATTTAGAAAAATATACATTATTCATTTTGCTGTATTCTAAAGCAGTGCTTCAGTTAGGATAAATACACATCTAAGTCTACTGACTATAATTCTTTACATTAACAGTAAGACTGGCTCAATGCTTTTTAGTACAAACGTCTTTATAAAACATTTAAACATTTCAGAGAAGCCTTACAATTCTATGATTGATGGGAGATGAAAAAAGAAAAAAGAAAAAAAAAACAAACAAATAAAAGGCATTTATCTGTGCTCTTGTCCTAATTTTAGTCAGTAGACACTTAGACAACAGAGTATCTTTAAATTGTCATGTCAACCTTGATGTCATTAAATAGAGTGTAAGTTTAAATAGTAAATAAGGTCTTTCAAGTGAAGGGGAACCGAAGAGTCCTGTAATACAGGAAGACCAGTTGTATTTGCAGTTATATTCACCGCATTCATCTCCAGACTAAAAATCTTTCAATAAAAGAATCCATACGCAAATTTTAAATGAGATGCCCTTCTTGGCAGTACAGCAAGAGAAGGATTAGGGGAACAACTCTTTGCTGAAGTCTTTCAAGTTGATATTTTCAAGAAGAGCATATTAACCTCTTACTGCTAAGTTAATTACCCAAAGTGCAAGATTCAAAATCAAAATACAGGATTTTGTTATGAACTTGCTACTTACAGCAAAAAGCATCATAAAACAGCATTCAATGATCTAAGTACTCAAACAGTGAACTTACAGTCAAAATTGGGATAACACTGAAACATACGCCATTCTGATTGTACGTACCGAGGAAGCGGCTGGAAGTGATCATATGGCATGATTTCTTTAAATCCATCACTGTCAACAAAATAAATATTGCAGCATTATTTCTTATATCTTTCTTATCCAAGGCTCAACACCAACTACATACATACTTACACACAATCATGCTTCAACTAATTAATTCCCAGTGTGAAACGAGGGAATCTTACATTCACAGCATGTTATTTACCTCTGTAGCCAACAGTGACTCATACAATCTTAAATTTTCTGGAGGGAGAGAGAGATCTATTCGCCATACAGTTTCTCCACTTAATACCACAAAAAAAAAAACAACAAACCAAACCAAACAACAACAACAACAACAAAAAACAAACGAAAGAAGGAATGCTTCAGCAGAGAACTGTGCTACTTTACTAACAAGAAATACATACTTATATCTGTAATGAAGACCTCTGAGGAACATGTGTGGCAGTGAAATAAATGCAGCTCAGGATTAATTCTAGATAGGTCTGAATGGTGCTTAGGATCCTTCTACAGCAGTTTGCTTGAATTGCCAGCATAAAGCCTTACTTCCAATACTAAGAAATATGGCATTCTATCTAGTAGTAGTCCTCTTTTTCTGTCTGTATACAATAAATTTGAAAGGAAAAAGAATTACACCCTTTCTCTCTCTTATTTTCCCAATCCAACTTTGCAATATTTGGCACCTGTTGCCATTAAGCTTTACTGAAGTCTTACCACTCCATAGAGTGATCAGCTATCCAGGAAAAAGTCTTGAAATCCTGCACATCTATAACTGTTAGAGGTCACTATCAATGATTATGTTCAGCAGGAATGAAAGGAAATGGACAGTTTAGCTATAGGAAATGAAATCCATTGAGTGTGTTTCCTTTTCTTCTTCCATATAACTCTAGTTCGTCCAGCTGGCATATTACTATGAGGTTCTGGGACTTGATACTGAGATGTTATTTTAAGATTCTTTTAGCACAGCCAGGAAACCTCATCAGACAATCCAAAAGTTAGTTTGAAATACTGTAGTGCAATTCAATACAATTTATGTATACCGCAGCCTTTATAATTTGGCAATAACATCCCGCTCTATTTGTACCACGATTAATAATTTTTTTCTGTTTTTAATGTAAAAGTAATACTAATAACAACAACAAAAAAGTACACACACACGCACACACACACACAAGAACGAAGCCCCAAACTTCAATTATTGTCAACGCTGCAGTACAAAAAAAGAATGAGACTTTTTGGTAGATAAATGAATAAACCAAGATAAACTACATGCAAAACTTGACTAAGAATTAAAGCCACTGCTGTTTGTAATGAGAAATTCCGAATGGCAGGATTGATAAAATCCAAAAACTGGTATACAATTTTTTCTCATAAAACATCATAAAAACCTCACACCGGTGCCATAACACTTAGTAAAATAAAGATAGAATTAGCCTTTGAAGAAGGGGCTAACAGAAACTTGTAATATTGGTATAATGCAAAATCACATAATGCACAGCACTTAAGAAATACTACAAACCCCTTGACAATGGTGCCTGATGCCAGCCTTCAATGCATGCAGTAATCAACCAAGACTTAAAGATTAAAAGAACCCAAATTAATTAAATATGATGACTTGTTCCTTATTAAATGACAACAGCACGTACTTTTTTATTTCTCATACATACCTAGAAGGACAGGGATCCATGTTGCATTCTTTTAGCTTGGGCTTTGGTTTCTTATTTTCTGGGTGGTAATGACAATAATGATCAGGAACAACCCGCTTCAGACGAATATCCACACATTCAGCAGAATTAAGCTGATAACCTAATGCAGAAGCAAATTTAAATTCTAATAACGGAGATAAATTAAAGCAGATTTTTCTTTCTCCCTTTACCACTCTCCCTTCCAAATCCCTCCAAACAGTGTGGTTCCATAGAGTTAATTTCCAGTATTATTTTTCCTTGGTTTGCTTTTAAAAAAGGAAACACTGCACAGGAGCATACAGGGCTAGATTTTCATCAAAGGTAATTCAGTGCAACAGTAATGTTAACTTATCCTAATTCTACATGAGACTCTTACACATTACTCTAATAATACTCTAAGGATACAAGTAAAAGCATACATAAATGTGTCACATGTGACATAATGGAACAGCTCACCTGTCACAAGCCCACCCTACAAAGTCACATGGTTCTATTACACATTCCATGATTTATAACAGCCCTCCCCCAAGGAAGAGGTAAAGTGTATGTTAGTGAGAGCTTTATTACATGGTCATGCATGTTGGAAAAAAAAAAAAAAAGAAAGAAAGAAAGAAAAAAAAAAACAACCTTAAAACAGAAAGCCAGAGGAATTGAAGATGAGGTCCAAAAACTATGCTAAGTTAAACTGAAGAAAACCAAGAAATAGTTTCAAGAACATTCCTAGTTGAAGAGCCAACAAAAGAAAACTTGAAGTAACTGCTTGGTGAAAAAAAAAAAAAAAATTATGTGGAAAGACTGGTTAACAGAAGGGATCTGAGTTTTATAAACCATTGGGTTTCTTTTTTGGCTAAGAAAAAAAGGCTCATTCAGAGAAACTGACTTGGACTTAATGTGAGGAGAGGAGGAGGATGTTCTGGTATGTGCAAAGAAAAAAAGTTTGAAACCACAAGAATGAAAATCCAAATGGAGTCAATAAACTAACAGCTCAAGAGCCAGTGTCTACTGAAACTGCTAGAGGATCATATATCAGTGGCTTCATTTCTGTGTCTCTTGGCTGATTCAAAGTGTCATCGTGCATGAGGGTGATAACCATAAAGAAGAACTAAGCAGTTCCAGTGCTCAAAGCATGTTCCTGTTCTCATAAGCACTGAAAGGACCCAGAAGATATGCCACTTGCAAACAAAAAAGATGAAATTTTTAACTGTTTTTGTTCATTCAATCTTGCCTGTGCTTTCTGATATGTCCCTGCAACACTCCCTCTCCCCACGCATGAAGATTACAGAATTAAACATATTTTAATTCAAGTGAGGAATGGTGGCATGCTGATTCCAGATAACAGGTTTAAGTCAGGCAGCTGCAATACAACTCCCCTGCATGCCCCATAATATGCCATCCCTAAGACTCCTAGTTCTGTGGGTAAGTATTAGCTCAGTTTTGTGCTTCTTCACTCACTAGCATCTCCTCTCTCAGGACTGCTATCAACAGTGTCAATCTCTGTTGAAAAGATACCAGATTCAGATTATGGATATGCAGCTACAAAGCCAGGTACTGAAAATACTGTCTAATTTCAAAGAGAGAACAGGATGGAGCTGCGTCAGGGGAGGGGTGGGTCGGCCTGAGGATCAGGTCCCCTGGCTGTGGCACCACGCTGCTGGAGGTCAGGAAGCATTTGGACAATGCTCTAAGTCACCCTGGTGTCCAACCTTTAGGCTTTCCTGGGCTGCACTGAGAAAAGCAGGATTGTTTTGGCCAGGCCAGGCTGCACAGAGGAGCTGCTGCCATGATGGCGTGGGGCAGAGGGCAGGGATTATCACCAACTGCCCTAGTCAGCGTGCAGCCTGCAGGGCCGCGGGTGTCTATGGCATAGGGTTTGAGTTTTGAGTAGCTCTCTGTGAAGCCAGGTGCCAGGACTCTGCAGTCCTCATGAGTCCTTTCCAACTCAGGATAGTCTATGATTCTATGCTCAGAGAACAGCTACTGCTGCTAACAATTCACAAAACCAGGTATCTTAAAAGTTGCAGAAGTTTCCTGTGGGGCTGCATATCATCCTCTAAGCATGGTACAAGTATCAAAATGGATGGTCTGGCAAAAGCTCCCCAAAGTCTCTGCTTTAAACATCCTTAACACTTCTAACTCGTGTCCCAAGTAACTATTTAAACTATATCTGTACAGGGTAAGGAAATCACAAAATAACTATACCAGTATCGCTGCAGAATCTCCTAGTTTGTTTTTCAGGTGATCTGGGTAATGTTGGCTCAAGGGAAATAACTGTCTATGATGTCAAAAATTCCTCCCCTGACAAGGCAATGCACTCTGAAGAACGAGATTTGACAAATAGTGGGCTTGCTTGGCTGAGCAGTAGTCGAGCTGCACTTCATCCATTGTATAAATAGCAGTAATTAAAATAGGAGTAGAAACTACATGCAGTATCTTATCTTCTAACTATTATCAAGACCACATTTCCAGAGCCACGGGTGTTGATAGTAATTGTTTTTTAAATTCTGTTTATTCTGCTTTCTGCATGGTTAGTTTCTAAATAAAGTGTTCTACTACTGCCCCTCATGTCCACCACTGTGGTCAGAAATACCTCCTTCTCTAAATCCTTTGATTATTTTTTCATTGTATTTCTTTGTTTACTTTCCTAAAATATCATTTAGGAACTGTTATTTTCCACTCTAAATGTCATATCTTTATATCTGAAGATTCGACAGTCAATCCAATTATGAGAACATGACTTCCATTAATACAAGATAAAAAGTTATATTAACTGAGGAAAAAAACAACTTCCTTTCTACTCTGTCATCAATGTTTTTGAAGAACCACCACCAAAGTGCAAAGAAACACAAACATTTAATCAAGAAACATGTAGATGAAGGCTGTAAATCAGCAACTTTCAATCTTCACTAGTAAACACACCTTAAAAATTGCCATTACTTACCTCCTCCACATGTCACTGTACAGGGGAAGAACTCTGTTTGTCTCCATTGATGACTGATAGGTTGATAGAAAAAGAATTGAACCACACTGTCTTTCGATCCGGAGTACCTGGTCTAGAGAAAGTTCCATTAAAATGCATGTGTATAATGTACTCAATTGTTTATGACATTTCAAAATAGAATTCATAGGTAGAAACAGTGCAGACAGTATTATGACAACAGGCATAAAACTTCAAGAAAATCCAATAAATCTAAATTTCCAGCAGTCAAGTATTTGTACGTCAGTTTGTTTATCAAATTATTTAAGGTAATAATATTATTATTTGATTATCAATACTTTATTGACAAAGTTCCCAGTTGTATTCTTTTCTTTTACCTTATCTCCAAAACATTAAGTATTCTGGAGAGGGAGAACTAGAACTGACCTATGCATAGTGGTTCATGTTTTGGCAGGTCTAACTGCACATGTGATATTGGAGATGCAAAACAATAAACATTACTGAAAGTCTGTTTCTACAACAAGAAAAATAAAGCCAAGTGAGGTGATAGTAATCAAACACCTTCCATTTCCCATGGAAAACTGTATGACTATCTTCCTTTGGCAGTTAAATATTGGTAAGTTTCTACACAGTTATAAGTGCACATACATGATACAATACATTGACATTTGGTCTCTGTATAACAGAAACTGAAAGGATTAGAAATAGTCAGTAGCTGGACTATCAGTTGTCTAAGAGTCATTTTAGGGTGCTACAGGAAGCAACGTTCAGATTCAGCAGGTGGCAGTCTTCAACTGGATTAACATCAGTACAGTGTACAGCAATATTTCAGTAATATTTAAAACAAAAGTCCAGGACATTTTTATCATTAAATATCCTGTCGTGCTTTCTACTACAGCAATTGCATTGACCTCATAACATTTTAACTTGTCAGGATGTGATTAGTATAAATTAACTCTGGGTTTTAATTAAAATTCCTTATTTACTATCTAAAAGATTTGTTGTATTGCTACAACCCAATTGACAGCTCCTTACTCTGCTGCATATACTTGCAATATCTTTGTAGACTTGTACACACACACATCCCACCTTGATAATGAAATCTGCACCAAGAGGTCCTTGGATCTTTATGATTTCCCTGTCTGTAGTCTTCTGAAATTCAACAGTTGTATTTTCTATGACAAATGTTCCAGGTTCATCAAAACTGTGTTCTCCCTTGTCTCCTTGTAGTGTCTTTGACTCTATAACTAGGGAAGAAATACACAATTTGTAAATTTAGACAGGCTATTTTTTCCTTTCAGGGAAGTCAGAAAGTAACATTTGCAACTCTACATTGCAAGCATTAGCAGAATATGTGCATTAAGGAATATACCAAATAACTGTGAGAATATTAGCCACTTCAGATTATAGGTTGATGCATAATTCCATGACATGTCAGTTCAGGATCACACTATTTTTCCATATCAAAAGCTCATTGGAGATATTTTTTCCTAGAAAAGCACTCTATACAGCTATAAACCAATACATTCAGCAGGACAAGTTGAAACTCACAAAATTAATAGAATCAATACATTTCAAAAACAAATTTATATTTGAAACAACTAGAGCCCAGTTTCAGTAATCAGTGTCCAGAGAAGTCTGAATGGCATCAAGCTCACCACTCACCTCAAAAGCTGTATAACTCTACCCACTGCAGAGCTCATTCACTTAATTCCAAATATTTCCCATATTAGCAAAAAGCAAGGCCAGGAGGTCGTAGCTGCAGTGCTGCCTGAGAGATGTCCCTTTCTCAAAACAGGTGGTGATGAAAACCCTTTTTGTGCTGTACTGCATTCCTTGGAAACAGATTAAACTAACAGACCACAGCTTCCAGAAGACAGACGCTTCGTTTTAGGACTGAGTCATTTCCAGCAAACTGACTGAACTATAGGCAGACAAAGCTAAAAGAAGATATACTTAAGGAAATTAGAATTTCTGGGATCTGCATAATACAGTGGATGTGCACAGCAAGTCACTTGAAATACACTGGTTGGGTTACAGTCTATCAGGGTAGTTTATGAGAAAGGCATGGACGGCATATTACTGTCAGTATGAAAACTGCTTTTAAAACTAATTTTCATTGAAACTGCTGCATTAGTAATTTCTGATCATTTGAATTTATGGATACAAAGGCTGTTCTCTTTATAGCTCATCTGACATGTGGGTCAGGGAGCAGCACAGCCACTCTGCTGATACCCTGCTGTGTTTTAGCCAGGCGAGGTGAATGTCAGTGTGAGAATCTTACTTAAAGACTCCACCTTCATCAGAGCTACTAACCATAGCTCAGCTTTATGTCCTCTGCATCGATGAATTTTCCAGTTAGCCACTTAATTCTTTACTTTCCATATGTTACACAAACAAGAGCTGACTATACTAGTATAAGCCTGTCATGGATGAAGCTGTATCGGAACCGAGTAATTTTGAACCAATAAATAATGTCCAGACAAGACAAACAAAAGCAGAAATATTACTCTGAAGCATCTTTATAATTTTTTCAAATGTTGTAAGCTTATACTGTATAAACTGTGTGAACACGGTTACAATGACCCAATGCTGTTTACATTATGTAATGCGTGTAGACAGATCTTCAGAGACAGTCTAAGATAAACTAGACTTTCTTTTGACTGATTCTTCTAAACTGATTTTGAATTAAGAACATCTCTTTTTTCTTACTCAGACTATAATGGAGAATTCTCCCTTCAACTGTTCATTTTTTGAAAGAATTACAGTTGCTATTTTGCAATGCAGAACATGATTTTTTCAAGAAACGTGTACAAAATCACCACTAATAATCTATATGACACTGTAAGACTCCTTCTTATTCCTTTTCTCTTCAGATTGATTTATGAAAATTAAACATCCTTAAAATTAAGAAGGACTCCTTTCATTTGGTCAATAAAACACATGGTCTCTTAGCAATGGAAGAATAAAACAGCCAGTCAGAGAAAAGAACAATCTGGCAAGCAATAGGTTATCTTTAATAAGCCACTTAAATTAAAAATATATATTTTTCTAAAATAATTACAAATTGATTTCATAATAATAACAATAATAAAGGGAATCAGAGTCAGGAACTGTATCTATCATATCAGATATTGAGTAGAAAATCTAAAAATCAAGGACTAGCAGAGCCCATGACGCAACCTAACAAAATGTTGAGAACAGAAAGGTTTCTTGAAGACATAAGGAAAGATCTGTAAAACAAAATAAATAAACAAAAAAATACACAGAAGAATTATGTGAAAATTCAGAATGAGGCAAAACTGACCAAGTTCATTATTTTCACTGAAAGCAAAGGAACCTGGGAAAACAGGCCCAACATTTTGCCTAGGCAGGAGTATTCCCAAGAGCATTTGTGTAAATGGTATAAATAGTTCACTAATTTCCTTAGAAACGGGCAAACACACTGATCATTTAGAGCTGATGTGAGATAATGGAATTTACCCTTTTGGAGACTTGGTGGACACCTACATAAATACATTAAGTCTTGCTTTGAAGTGATTTTAAATGTCATGTGTACTTCTTGAATTAGCAGATGTCTTATTTGATAAAATCCAGCACCAACACTATCTCTGATTTCTTTGTATTAGGTTCCACTACTCTCACAGATACAGCAAAGATCACATGCATGGCTGGAAGCTTAAAGAACATATTTCTACAAAATGACTTTACCTTGGTCATAGGGTAGGAATATGGAGATGAATCAATTTTGTCAGAGAAAAAATAAATCTCTGGGAATCAAAGCACATCCTCGTCCAACCCATCTCCACTAGGATCAAAGATGCACAGAGTCACAAGGACAGGGAATTCTTAAGTAGTCACCCATGCCTGACAAGATAATCACTGGTGCCGAAGACATATAGCTGTCTTATTTTTTGTTACTTCTCTTGTCAGTATAAAAAATAAAAATTGTTTTCCCAAGGAAATGCCTTGCCCAGCTGTAGCTGGAAGACCCACTGCAAAAGGATCCATAATGGCATATGGATACACAGAAGAATTCCAGGGAAACAGCTCTTGCTTCCAGTGCAAGGGGGAGCAAATAATGTTCCTGCTCAAAAGTTTTCTTTCTTGTGCAAATTACTTGCACAAAATGCATGACAGAGGACCCAAATAAACCAATGCATTCTTTGGAAAACACAAGCAACACTGTCATCCTCCTAGCAATTCTTTGAAGACAAAGTAGTGCAAAGATTTATAGCTAAATATTGTCAAGTAATGCAATATCTGAAAATTGACAAAAAGAAGAAAAGAGCTTCAATATTTTTTTCAGTGCAATGTAACCTGCCTAAGTTCATGAACTTGGTTATCTAGCATTGGCCACTTGTAAAAATATTAGCTTCTGGTTTTCCTGTTTCTTCTGATGGAGGATTAGTTTCAGAGAACTTCCAGTCTTTCTTTTGATTATAATGCTCTTAAAATAACCAGTCAAAAAGCCATAATGTAGTCCAAATCAAGAAAACAATGCAGTGAAACATTTTATTCATAACCAGTTTTATATAAATTATTTGGTTATTTTCAACCAAGCCATTCACTGAACCCCAAACAGAATTAAAGTAACACCTTTGCTATCTGATGACACTTACAGCGTCCATAAGCACAAACAAAATACCAGCTGAAAAGAAATGAGTCTTTCAGCATAAGCTGCTGACTGTAAAACAACGTTCAGAGCATTTATTTGTTTCAGAACTGTTACGCACTACCTCTCTAACCAGCTTTCCATTTTTGATTAATCCAGCAGCTGTGTTTCCCTGGAACCAGAGTAGACCATAAAGCCCAGGATGAAGCACAAAATAATGCAGGACAAAGGGAAAAGTGCCAGATACTCTATAGTGCTCTTCAAATTGCTGCATTTACTTGAAGAGCAAACACATACTGGAGACAGTACAAAATTCTGCAGTAAGTAGTTCCTACTCCACCTGTTAACTTCACCTCCTTACAAGCCAGGAAGAACAGGACTAACAAATGGAGCCTGCAATTAGATGTGATTGTTCTTTAAGTTTTGCATTTAGTCGTAGCAGCACACTCTCACCAAGCCAATAAAGTTGCAAACCAAAGATATTCCAAGAGAAAAATAACACCCTCAAATGTACATGCAAGTCAGTAATGAGGGCAAGCAAATAACACAATCGCCTCCTCTAGAATAGAGGCTCTTGAAGAGCTGACTAGGAAGCAAGGCAATTTCCATCCCCTACTCCAAGAGCTCCTTCTTATTTTCTGCCTCTGCCACTTTAGGTAACAAATGTCTAAATCCTCAATGATTTGCAAACAGATGTGCTGGGGGAAGTGGTTAAAGGAACATTTCACAATTCTCTTCCAGCTAGAGAACTAGCTAACAAAAGTAATGCCAAGCCACAGCTTCTTTATGGAACCACCCTGGATAGGAAGCCAGGAGCACTCTGTACTTAGTTAACGAGTTGCTGCTGCATTCCTCAAGAGCTTTCCAGAAATCCCCCAGGAGCCACAGAATCCAGTTCTTTTTCCTTGTGAAGTTGAAACAACAGCTTTCTTCTGCAGAATTAATTGAGAAATAGCAAAACAGGAGTCTTGATTGGAAGTGGTCAAGATAACACCCTCATACATTTCTTCCAATATTTTTTATGCTAATATTATATATTTTAAGGGTAAGTTATGCTTTTCATATTGTTAATATCAGTATGACATCTAGAAGTCATTCTGGAGCTGTTTGTAAATAAAAGTCTTATTTTTTCTTTGAAATGATGGTATTTTCTTCAAAGCAAACAAAGAAGATGAGTAGTTTTCAAGTAAAATGCATTTCTTTCTTTTGTTTACATATCACATAGCAGTAAAAGTCATTTTTATTTCTGTGATTTGGACTAAGCCTTCCACTGCTGCTAATAAAAATAAAATACTGTAAACATTAAATGAATGGTTTATTTCACTGCTTGGTATATCAGTACTATTTATCATTGAAGTGGTTAGAGTTCTATAGTGAAAGCAGGTCAACGGGTAAAGAAATTACCATAGTTACTACCACCAGACTCCCAGAAAATATTAGGAAACCTGACAAAAAAATAAGCTGTTTCTCATTGGCAATATACCACAACCAAAACTTTTACAAGGAAACAGTGCTTGTGTAGATTAATTGTCTTTTATTTACCTTAGCTCATTTTACTTAAATTACTTTTTCTAGAACACTGCTCATCAAACAAGTGGCTTTATTAGCTCTTAGGTCAAAGTTGTAATTTCAATTAGACTACTTGTATCCTTATTGTTAAGCCTGCACTTACGTGATTGGCTGAATTAAAGCTAACTTAGCCAACAGCTTGAAGTATCAAGCCCGTAATTGTCCACAGTCACTCGTACTTTCTAAAAGCAAAATCACAGGACTGTGCTAACATCAAGAGGGAACTAAATCACAGAGTTTCCTTTCCACAAGACATGGAGATTATCAACTTCGGTCCTTTTATGAATTTGAAGAGTTGTAGTGGACTGGGGAATCCAGATCAAGTCCCTTCTCTATCTGAAACTCTTCAACAGAAATCTGGCACTGGCCTATTTAAGTGCTATCAATCCCACACAAAACCATTTAAAAGAATTTTGTTGGAGCTGTTTGCATGCATTTTAAGATTGTACCTGATTATAGAACCATTATACAAAATCTGTTTGGTTTAGATTAATGAAGAAACCACCAGTACTATTTCTTTTATTCTATTTCTACTTAGTAAGTAGTCTTTTGGTGTTCTGTAAGACAATGTCAAAGCTGGATATTAAAGATGGAAAGAGGAATCAAGGTTATGATCTTACCCATATTCTTAAAATTTGGATGAGTTCAGAGACAAGGCTCAGTTTGTATCTTCTGTGTATGAATAAAAATAAAAAACTGCTCACTCATACCAAGGTGTGCTGGTCCTTTGAGTGTAATTCTCACACTGCGGCTCCCATGTGGAACGGCAATCATGGTTTCTTCCCCTAGGAAAATTAAAAAACTATTTTAGAAGTTATCCTGCACCAGGGAATTTGCACATCACATAACTAGACTGAAAACTGTCAAATGTGACTATGAAAACATTTAACAGGTTTCGCAATTTTTATATTAAAAATAATCATATTTTATTAAGTAGAGTCTACTGAGTCTGTTTGCTATGCTATGCAACTCTTATAGACCTACACACAGACTTGTAAATCTTTCTTGCTATTGGAAAATTATTTGCTATTAACAAAAACAACTGAAATGTCACTAGTGTATTAAGAGTATATTTACACTCTGTTGTCTTAATTTTATTTCCTAATCACCAAATTGACAAAAGGAATCTGCTAAGTAGTGCTTCCCCCTTACAAAGCACTGCAGCTGTTCAGTCTCATTTTGCCCACACCTCATTTCCTGCTGCAGGTCACAACTTTAATAAGTGGCAGGACTTACAGGAAATAAATCATCTACTTAACACCAGCCCTTAACCAATTACAGACCAGTTAAGAGCAAATATATTTTTGTTATAACGTATGTATTGTAACACAGTATCTACATCTAACATACCATATAAGATCATTCCTTCCAGTAAGAGCCCCAATTTAAAATTAACTATAAACCAAACCAGACCTGAATAGAACATGTCAATACAAAACAGCTCTTGGCTGCCTGAATAGCCTCTTCACATATAGATGTACAACACACTTACTTCAGTGCACTTTACAAAGGCTGAGAGTTATTACTTTCCATTTCAAACATAAGAAATCTATAATTTGCCCAAGCAAACTGAGCAAGCAATCAAATCCATCAACTAGAATCTTTCATGCCAACAAGAGCAGTGCTCTTAGAAAAGGGTACACAAAATGCACGACAGGGATCTCCACAAAAGCATGGGAGAAGAATCCAAATGAGTACCAATAGGCTACATGCCATTTCCGTCTGGCCAAGCTGCAGTCCTGCTCTCAGGATGGACCTGCAAACAGGAACCTTTTCCAAGCACACCCCACAGAGAGTGCACTGTTCAATAATGGCATGAATATATAACCAGGGGCAAATTCAAAAGTACAATGAGCTGAAACGCTGTGATACATTGCTCCAGAATTAGTCATACAACATAGAGAGGAAGAATATTTGAGTTTAGTTTGAACTAAAAAGTAGTTGAAGAATGTTGCATTCCACTTTAAACCAAACCCTTTTATAGTAGATGCTAAATTATCAGCTTCTGGTTTACATCTCCTTAGCATAAGTATGAAATTCTGCCAAATGTTCGGGATACATCAAGCAAATACTGCAATTATTTTTTCTAAAATAAACACCTCCTTATGTTACAATTTTTATATCACCAATTTCTAGGAAGGTCATTTAAATATAACAATTTATTTTGGATGTAATAAAATATGACCTTTATTAATTTCATACTTGGGTATTCCACCAGAGTGCAAAATACTACAGTAAGAACAATAATACAGTTAAGGAGCCCTGGAAAAAACATTAACTACTGAACCACTTAATATCTTCTTGCATCTTGGTTTTTCATCAGGCGAATTGCTAAAGATAGCCAGAAGGTAGTGGATGTGTATATCTTCAAAGTAAGGAAATAACTACTGAATTCATATGTGCTCTACAGCATTTGAAAGAAAGCAGGTTTGAGGGGCCCATCTGTCCCTGCTTGGTCAGGGATTGTATCCTGTCTTGACAACCAACAAAGCCTCACATAAGAGTCTGATCCCAACCCGTTCTGAATACATGCAACTGCTGTTTTGAAGTGGAACCAAGGGCATTCTGCACGTAATGGATGAAGGCCAGATTTGCAGATGTGCAGAGATGTGTAGGACTGCTCCTCTTGAGAACAACCAGGGTCGTTCTGCTGCGCTTCCTCCACCTCCTTACAGCAAGCTCTGCTCGCCTCGGCAGGCCTTGTTGATCCCTTTTTTCAGGATGCTTCACATTCTTTTAGCAGTACTACAGACATTCCAACCTCACCAAAGCACTCTCTGATATGGTCCAAAAGTCTCACGGGGGTGCTAAATTTGGTGTTTCTCTGCAGCGGAGACAACATTACCAGAAAGGATTTTATTTACATTAGAGGAGATGATTAAGTTCACTACCACAACAGTGTTCAACCTCCACAGAACTGTCAAGAAGTCTGGCAATAGGAGATGCCTGTATCTTACAGAAATAGTTATGACCTAGGACAGTCTTATGAGATAAAATAAATTATAGGGGGAAAAAGGTTAGATGTTTGAAATTCTGAACTGAGATAAGGAACTGGAAGACAACAGGAATTAACTGACCCAAACAACTCTTTTTGTTTCTCCAGAGGGCAGTTTAAACTTCCCACCAAGTGGTAGTTACGACTGCCCAGGTCTGGCTCCAAAACAATGTATTCCAAAGGTCTCTGCTTTTCAGCTGACATAATGAAATTCATATTCTTGAAGGGACACGAGGCTGTGTGCAAACTATTTAAAAATGGTTCTAGAGCTGTATATTTTCCATTAAATAAGTAGGTTCTACATCATTAAAACTAGTGAACTCTTAAGAAGACCTAAGAGGAAACTGCTGCACTGAAATCTGTACTCAGAATTCCAAATTACCTTTTTCTTGTTTCTTACATATCTTCAAAAGTTAAGTGTTGACCTTGTCTCAAATCATCTGGAACGTACAGAAACACTGGACTATAAAATCTGACTTCAGAGTCATAAACCTCACCTTAAAAACTAAGAAACAGATGAGTGAGACGCTGTCTCTCTACCCTAACACTGCTTCCACTGTGCAGATTCCTGAGGGAGGATAGGGTCATCTTTTTCCGGCTCCTGGGTGGAACACGTACTCTGCCCTGAACCTGCAACCCTCTCAGCAAATTTACGTGCACAACACTACACACAGAACTTGCTGATTAAGCTCCTGGATTGCTTTTACTTTAGATGGCAAGGTTTGATCCTGTTTCTATGGTGTTAATGTGGATTTAGATTTTGGATTTCAATGAGAGCAAGATCAGACTCCCTGCTATGGTAAGACTGGGAGCTAATCCCCAGGATCAAAATAAAGGAGCCACATTCCTGAGCTCAATCCAATTCAGCAGGTTTTATTTACTTTTCCATGTGGGTCATGGCGGACCCATTTACTGTTTCACATATGGGCCAGTTGGGACTTTTCCCTCTCTCCTCTTACAGCAGGGCAGAGGATTTATTTCAGGCCTATAAAAACTTTTTCTTTCCGTGTATTTGCTCAGCACTTATCTGTTGGTCCTCCAGGTCTGATTGAAGGCCTCTGTGCTCTCAAAACACAAAACACAATGGTCCAAGAACAACTGTCAGCACAAGGGAACTAAAAATCTCAAACTGTTTGGCGTCTTTTTGCAGTGGCTCCCCTCATCTGCTCTGACATTATGCTTAATTTCAAAAAGTGGGGTGTGTGCTAGCCTGCTCAATAACAAAAATCTGCAAAGCCAACTACATACTCTTTAAAAAACACCTGAACTAGTTAGGTATGTGCTCCTGAAAACAACAGCAGTCATGTATGCTGACTCTAAAAGTCCCGTGGTAAAAAAAAAAAAAAAAAAAAAAAGATGAAGAAATAGGAAAAAAAAAGTGCAATTCCTCTCTGTCCTCAAGTTCTACCCTCTCCAGCCTCATGTTCATGATTGGTTACTCTGAGAACAGTTTAACAGTTTTGGTTGAAAACGACAGGAACCACCAACCCTACAGAACAATTAAGTTAATTACCAGATACAATCACTTGAGACTCCAACTATGTGAGGTAGTATGGAAAACTCTTCTTTATAGCTCCCCAAAAACATGTAGTGAAAAAAAGACTATCTCTAACTTCATTTTACTGCAGAATTACATAAAAGTCAGTATTTTCAAGCTTTGCAGGGAGACAGTAAGAACTAAGGAATGAAATAGCCAATGTCCTTACGTGGGAACTTGTCTGTGTCAGGTAGCAGATGATGAAAGTAAAGAAGGAGGCCTTAGAGTAACTACAATTGCCCCAAATAAGCCAAACTAAGTGACAAAATGTGGCAAATATTCATCCAAGAAATAAGAAAGTGCAGAAAATACTGTAGACTGTAGAGTTTCAGAGATAGCTGTTTTGTTTTAGCTCAGAAAAAAAAAAATAAACCAAGAAACAATTACCATACAATGAACAACTGCTTTATTTCAAACCGTGCAGTACACACACTTCACATTTGCAGAGTGCACCCTTTACACTTCCTCTAAAATCATCTGTGCAGACCAGCACTCTTCAGTACTTCAGCACATGGCACAGACACTAACAGAAAGCATTACATTTACTTGCCACAAGAAATGGTCAAGGTGTATTTATGCCCTGTTCTTGGGATTATCTTCTTTAAAAAACAAACATACAATAACTACTTTGGCAAAAGAATTCTAGTTCTCTTGCTTGCTTGCCAAGTGCTAGTCCATCTATGCTTGCATAACCAGCAGTGCAAGAGAAGAGCAATAAGCCTGCAGACTGAAACAGCTGGTGCTGAAGAGCCAGCATTTGCTCTATGCACATATTTCAGGTGTTTTACTTTGAATAAACTCTAATTTGATCCGATAGATTACATATCATTAGCTGAAGGAGAACATTAGGTGCTTTTCTGGAGCACACCTTCTACACTAGCTTCAACCAAAAAATCCACTTCTGTGCTCTGCAAGACCACTCCATGATGTGAATTGATGAACAATATGTTAGGACCATCAGGCAATTTGCTTCAAAAAGCATATTCCTTATCCAAACTGAAATACTAACATATTGGCATTCTATCCCTCCTTATATACAATTTTCCTGCCAAATCAGTCCCAATTCCCTCTTTCCCTCTTCTGGCTCTAAATACAGTTCATTTCTCCCCTTCCTCTCAGACTGTTTCTCAATTTGTCTCCCATCCCAGATTCCTTATCTAATCTCAGTCTTCCGTTCTTACTCTTTTTCCTTGACCCAGTGCATCTGTACAGTCAGTGCTGCATTTTCCTCATACCTTCTCATTTCTTTCTTTCACCATATGAATATAATGCTAATTTCTTCTGTTCAGCTGTTCTCATCTGGATGTTCCCTCTCCTTATGTGCTCTCGTCACTCCCTGTCAGAAGCCTGAGGCTAGGTAGAGCCAGAAGCTCTCTACAGATTGGTTTTCATAACGTCTGAATGCGAGTTCAGAGGCATCACTGATGCCTCAATCCCCAGTACCCATCTCACAGAGCATCAATGCCTTAGAAGGCAAGAGAAAGCACAAGGTCTCTCCTCGGTGTCTTAGCTCTGGAAGAGCAAAATGTCAGTTTATTCTGAGGAGACTGTACATGTACAGTCTGTTTGAGGTTAGGACATGTAGCAAGCTAGAGCATGCTCAAAAAGGACAAGCTTTTCAGAAATGTTAACATTAACATCCAAGAAACCTCTATAGAGCCTGAGGGGAAAGCAGTGGCTTTTTCATTTATTTATTTATTTTCGTGAAAGGTTATAGTAAGATATGTGCCGATGTTCACAGATATTACTAAAAACTTATCCACAACCAGAGAAACACTGCCTGCCAAACTTCAAATCCCCAATTTGCAATCAGGTCCAATAACGGGGGATATTGAGACATACTAAAAAAAAGTTTTCAGGAATGTTTAGACAGTGGGAAACAACATGTTTTTCTCTGCCGTGTCCTTGGAATACGCTGAGTTATTTTGGCTGAAATTTCTCCAAAACATTCAGCACCTGGCATACATAGTTTCTGACCCAACTGTTAAATTTTGGCAAGAAATCAGTAAGCATATAAACATATGAAGTATCAGACAACCTTGACAATAAGGCTCGCTAGCTCCATGTACATAGATTTCACAGAAGGAGGTAGCGCACTGCCATGAAACTGAGCCAGATGGCGGTACTGAAGAGAGGCTCACAGTGGACAGGTACAGGACTGACAGCCTCACAGAAGGCCTCAGTTTAGTTTTAATAGTTTATAATAGGCCTCAGTTAATAAGAATGCTTAGGGTGATAACATACAAGCATGTGACAATAAATTACATAGTACCATAGGAAACAAAATGCATGGCAAAAAGAATAAAAAAACAGTTACAAATCTACCAACACTTAACTCTTTTCCATGAAGCTTTTAGCAAAAAGTTAGGAAAGCTAAAACTCACAAGTATTGCATGGTTTTTGAGAGTCAAAAGAGAGCAGATTAGAAGTCTGAGCCTTCCACTTCATTCCTTCAACTTCACAATGTTAATTTCAGAACCAGCATCTTTACTTTTTCCTTGGTATCAGAACCAGAATGCTTTCCTACCATTTCTTGCCAATAATGGTGCAGAAAGCAGACATTAGGGCCCAATCCTACCATTTTTCCATGTGCACAAAGTGCAGTGGAGTTAATGGGAGTTCCATGCATATTGTACTAGAAACATCAGGCCCGTGATAACTCATTTCCCAATGGGACGGTACATTTTACAACCTATTACACTTTCTGTTTGAATATCATTAGTCAAACCTTTAATCATTTTACCAGAATGTTAGAATCTGGCCTGCTGGCAAAAGCCTAACTTACTTTGTCTTTCAAAAGCAATTAAGTGTTAGTGGAAAAAAGTGAAGAACTTTCGAAATGACAGTTCATTTCATATTCACAGATCAGTAAGTTTTCTTTCTAAGCTGTTTAGGCTTCTGATCAAGGAAAAGCATTCATTTGGTATAAAAAGATAATAGGACAAGTTGTGCTTGAGAAATCGTTTGCTATCAATGCCTAAATTTCTTTATTTCCAAATAAGAACCAATACATCTAGGCACTTTTATTTTCCCTAATGTCTCTTTATTTTCATAATAAAACCTTTGGTTCTCACTTTTCTTCCAATTTTTTAATTTGCCTCATTGCACAGTAAAATTATGATTCTGCTCACAACCTATCAGGCTTCCTCTTAAATACATGTCTGTCACATGTTGCTATTTCACTTCTCAACACTAGCTTCCAAAAGAAGATTTGGAAGATATTGTGTCTCCTTTACTGTTCCACATAAAGCTATGCTCTCTTTTTGCTTATTTCTATATTTCATTCACACAAAGATGATTATATATAAAAATTTCTACATAGTGTTGAACAACTTGACCCCAAGAAGATTTTGGCACTAACAATGCCAAGAAAATCAACATTTCTGAGTTGTGTGTCGTTTTGTTTACATGAATGATAATTCCATCATATAATCTAGCCAAATGCACTGACAGATAAAACCATAACTTGCCATAACTAACATCTTTCCCAAAAGAGTTTTTCTTCAAATAATTTTAAAGAACTACTCAAGAGCCAATGAATTCTGACAGAGTTAAAAAAGGAAGCATGGGTATTCTTCATAACATACACAAAGCACTGGGAGCCACCAAGCAAGGTCAACTGTAGTCACAGAATCACAGAATTGTAGGGGTTGGAAGGGACCTCTAGAGATCATCGAGACCAACCCCCCTGCCAAAGCAGGTTCCCTACACCAGGTCGCGCAGGTAGGCATCCAGGCGAGACTTGAATATCTCCAGAGAAGGAGACTCCACAACCTCCCTGGGCAGCCTGTTCCAGTGCTCCGTCACCCTCACCGTGAAGAAGTTCTTACGCACATTCGTGCAAAACTTCCTATGCTGTAGCTTATGTCCGTTTCCCCTCGTCCTGTCTCCACGTACCACTGAAAAGAGACTGGCCTCACCACTATGGCCGCCACACCTCAGATATTTATAAACCTGGATCAGGTCTCCTCTCAGTAATCTTTTCTCAAGGCTGAACAGACCCAGTTCACTTAGCCTTTCTTCATATGGGAGATGCTCCAGGCCCTTCACCATCTTTGTGGCCCTCCGCTGGACTCTTTCCAAGAGATCCCTGTCTTTTTTGTACTGGGGAGCCCAGAACTGGACACAGTACTCCAGATGAGGCCTTACCAGGGCAGAGTAGAGGGGGAGGATCACCTCCCTCAACCTGCTGGACACACTCTTTTTAATGCACCCCAGAGTGCATAGGCCTTTTTGGCCACGAGGGCACATTGCTGGCTCATGGCCAACCTGTTGTCCACCAGGACGCCCAGGTCCCTCTCTGCAGAGCTCCTCTCCAGCAACTCATCCCCCAGCCTGTATTGGTGCATGCAATTATTCCTCCCTAGGTGTAAGACCTACACTTGCTTTTGTTGAACCTCATCCGGTTTCTTACTGCCCAGCTCTCCAGCCTGTCCAGGTCTCGCTGAATGGCAGCACAGCCTTCAGTCTCCAGCCAGACTCTGCACCACCAATGACGACCCTCTGCACTCTGCCAGTCAGCCAGTTCTCAACCCACCTCACTGTCCACTCGTCTATCCCATACTTCCTCAGCTTTGTTATAGGGATGTCATGGGAGACAGTATCAAATGCCTTTCTAAAATCAAGGTAGACTACATCTACCGCTCTTCCCCCATCCACCCAGCATGTGACAGCATCGTAGAAGGCCACCAGGTTGGTCGAGCACGACCTCCCCTTGGTGAACCCATGCTGACTACTCCTGATAACCTCCTTTTCTCCTAGTTGTCTGGAGATGGTATCCAGCACAAGCTGTTCCATCACCTTTCCAGGGACAGAGGTGAGGCTGACAGGCCTATAATTACCCGGATCTTCCTTCTTGCCCTTTTTGAAGACCGGAGTGACATTGGCTATCCTCCAATCTCCAGGGACCTCCCCTGTTATCCAAGACCTCTCAAAAATGATGGAGAGCGGTTCGGCAATGACCTCCGCCAGCTCCCTCAGCACACGTGGAGGCACCCCATCAGGTCCCATGGACTTGTAGACCTTAGTACTGCCTAGGCACTCACGCACGTCCTCTTTCCTGACTAAAGGGAAGTCTCCCATTCCCCAGACCTTCTCACTAACCTCCAGGGTGTGGGAAACCTGAGGGAGAGCCTGTTCACAAGCCTTTCAGTCAGCTCTTTCCTGTGCCAGAATACCACGAGAAAAATTAAATCAATAGTCTGTCACAAAATGACACTTTGTCTTGTCTTTATACTCACATATGAAGCAACAGTAAGTTGTGAATCTTTTAATTTTCCTTATCGAGAACTATCCAGCCAGATTTGCCAATGCATCAAGTTTAGTTTGGGTTGCCTTAAATGAGCCAAGGGTGTCCTCAGAGTTACTCTTCTCTGGGAGAATTGTTGTAGCTATAAAACTGGCATAGACAGTGCTGTCCTTTCTGTTGTAGCTGAATAGCAACAGGGAAGACATATTTGGTGCATGAACTTCCTTTATATTTCTGTCTACATGTAAACGCAGAAAACAAGTACAAAATAAGTTCAACTTGATACTACAAAAATGTTATCCAATCTTTACTGCTTGACAAATGCTTGTTCTGCGCTAAGCAGAAGCTCTGGGTATTTGATATGACAAAGTGAACAAAGAGTAACTCTCTGTGGAAAGTCTGCTCAGTGCAAACACTGAAGGCATATGCTCATTGTTGCATGAAGAGCAACTTTATAAATTACTGAGCTACATTCTCCCATCTGAAAAAGGCTTCTAGCAAAGAGAAAGCAAATGCTGACACTGAAAGTCCATCCAGAACATTAAAAAAAAAAAAAAAAAAAAAAGGCTTTTTGACTTGTGATAAACTCTGGCACTGAAGGATGTTGGCACAAAAATATTCACTATTTGACTTAGATTGCTTTGTTATGTGATTTAATACATATGTATAAATTATGCAATACAAACGATCACACTGTACATTACCATGTGTTAAATTAACATTGTTTTTCAAGTTACATTTACATTGAAGTATACTGCAAACAGTAGCATAAAAAAAATATGGAAATATTATACATACTGCAGAAAAAAATTTAAAAACGATTCAATATACAGCAGCTTTCTCAAAATCAGGGCATAAGTGAAATCTTCAGAGGCTGAAATACAACAGTACTCAAGTATCTACAGCTGTCTGAGACAGGTGTTTTGCCCATTAAAAAAATACCTGCTTACATTTGAACTCTGCATATAAACTTTATTCTAAAAGTATGTAATCATCACCACTGCATTTGTGGCTCTGCAGGACAGTAGCAGACCCCAAAGGCTGCATCTCCACCTAACGATTACTTACACATGTTGTAAGTAAGTCCAGAAATAATCATGAAAGAAACAATGAGGCAACTGCTATCTCTACATGATAAGCACACTGGACATATTATGAGATTACAGAGAGCATCTGTAAGGGTGGAAAGCACACAGAGCCATAGGTTTGTGCTCATTCTCTTCCCATCTGCTATCTATGTGCTAGAAGGAACCAATTCAACAGGAGAAACTGTATCTTAAAAGAAAACAAGAGTCAGAGGTAAGTCCATGTGACATCCTTCCTGGACACGAGCATAGTGCGAGACTTACAACTCTACTATTGAGTCTAATCCTGGTACTCCTCTTATATTGTCAGTACTAATGAGACCTGCAAAGTTACGCATAGTAAGGGGCTAATTATTTTGAGGAACAACGGGAGCATTTGGGGCAAATATACCAAAAAAAAAAAAAAAAAGAGAGAGAGAAAGAGAGAAGCAAGTATTACTCCATTTTCACCTTATTCCTTTTGTATCATGGAAGTACTCACTTTGCCTCTGAAGTTCAACTGTCTTTAGACATTAAAAAAAAAAAGCTAAGTTGAAAACCAGACACTTTCAATCAGACACCACAATTTCCATAAAGCCATCTATAAGATGTTTCCATGATTTAAAAACATTTTGCTGCAGCATCACACATACTGCAACATGAGGACACTCTCTAAAATAAGGTGTGTATCTTGATAGTTATTCCTGATAGAATGAATTAAGTCGCTCTACAAAAAATGCATATCTCAAATTCTTTCCTAGCTATACCCTTATGTGTGGTATCCCTCATGGAATTTCAATAGACTAATCTAGCGCAGACTTCTGAGTAAGTAGCTTTGCAAAACTGCAAATAAGTGTATAGAGAAAAGGTCATACTCTGCAATACGTATGTTAATATACAAGCAGAAAACAGTCAAGGATAAATTATCACAGTATCAATTTGCAACCTACTTTTTTCTGGTGAGACATGTGTCTTAGCTTGTCCCCTCACAAGCCTGCATGTCGAACCATCTCCTGCACAGATTCCACAGTTGTCTTCCTTGGCATTGCTCCCAAGTTGTCGATCACAGCCTACTGCCTGCCAACATCAACACCACAGTCAGAAGGAGGGCAAAGCTGTAGTAGACATGCTCAGGTTTCTGGAATTTTATTTATTATGTTATCCTTTCGATTTTATGAGCTGGCCTCATTTTTCCAAAGCATATCTTGCCATATATTTTAAAAGCACTGTCATTTCCACAATTTTCCACAATTTTAATGATGAACCACAACAACTGATATATTAAGGTATTCAAGCACAGGCAATACATGAATCAGTTTCCCATTGTGAATGCACACCAAGGAGCATTATTCTTTCTAACACAAAGGACAACTACATTTACAATTTGTTTTTCATCACCTGTTTAATTGTGTCTGAGAAAGGATTAATGCAATGAAATAATCCACGTTGAATATTTAAGGGATACTCAGCCTTCAGCTTTACAGACAAGCAGATACGGGCAGTGCTTATAATCTAGTGTCCTGGATATTCAGAATTTAAATGACATCAGTGTAGATCTATTTGCCATTTACATCAAAACCTGCATGATTCTGTCGTTGCCTTTTGATTTTTCATTTTTGTTTCTGAATATGAGCCAAAAATCTATAAAACCTTGCAGTGATTATTGTAAAAACATCCAGATTTAATCACTGACCAAAATTGCAAAAGCAATTTGTTTGTTTTTTTTTTTATAATCTGTCAACTGAAAAAGATCCAAACTATGAAGAAAACATTTCTATTACTTTTCCTTTTTCCTAACCTCAGCCACCCTAAAAGAAGTATGAGAGGAAGAAAGGGAAGATGAGGAAAAACATTAACTTGAAGCAATTTAATGCTGAAATAAAGATAAATATTTAGTCTCGCCTATCTTACTCTTTAACATTTTTAGAAGAAATTTGCAGGGAGGACCAAATGTTGAGCAGTGTGTCAAAGAAACTATTCTGCAGCTTCAGGGTTCTTCAGCTCAGCTTCTTATATACACACTTCCCTGAGAAGCAAGCTAATTCATTACGGAAATCATATATATATATATGTATATACATATACATATATATATATATATATGTATGTTTAAACAAACTCAGAACTGACAAATGGATAGAAAGTACTATGGAAACTCACAGTTAAATGCAGTGCTAGAATTCTGAAATTGGCCAGTACATTCCCATTCCTATATAAAAATGCTTGGAAGGGGCAGTCTTAGCTGCCAAGATCCACCGCATCTGTGCTATGCCAGAACTGACACATGATCCCCATGGAGAGGTGGGGATTGAGTCCACACGTAACAGGCAGGGTTGGGTCTTCCAGCCTCTAACAAATGCACACACGCTGCACGCCCACTGCCAAACAGGGAGAAGTGTAACATCTAAGCTTCTTTTTTCTGCCCACCTCCCTCTCCTGGGCCCTAGTTCCCCAGTTCCCTACATCCTTCACTGCCTTAAGATGAAGGCATCATGAAGGAAAGCTATTTGCATTAACTACTGTGGCACTTCAGTTGAGAGGTGTGCTGTGCTGAATGGCAGGCACCTTCCTAATTTTTACCTCTTGTAGCTGGCCACTTCACAGCAGGTCACAGAGAAGCAAGCTTACTAGAGAGTAGCTTAGACACTAGTGAATAGCTTACATCAAAAATCCCATTTCCACATTCCTTTTTGAAGACCAAAGCCAGGCTGATCTTCTATTAAAGGGGCACATAGCGCTCCTGTTTGGTAGGCGTGTGCAAGACGTGCTGCTGGAACTAGGTAATGGTAGGAAATGACAGGAACTTAGAGGATGCAATAAGGAAGAAAGATCACTAAACTCTTCATTAACTTCCATCAAACAGCCACTATCTGAGATTGTGGCCTCCTGATTGGCGTCCAGGCCATTCCCAGACAGATCCCCTGAACATACTGCTGGGCAACAGCCCACATAAAATGTCACTTGATTGTTTGGGATGACAACCACTCAGAAATGATGTACTGCTGAACACAAACAGGATTCTGTAACATCGCTAAAGAAACAGATTAAATTCAATGATTTCATGTTAATGAAATTTTAAATGCTAATAAATTCTTAGTTTTGAAAGGAAACTAGTTAACACACAAATCAGGTCGCCTCAGAACAGGTGCATGTTTACTGCATAGAAGCAGTATATGAATGCATACATGTTCCAATACTGTAATTTAGGAGACTGCATTAGAGATTAAAATGTTTTCAATTGAAGATTTGTTTTTGTTTGTTTGTTTGTTTTACTTTAGTTCTTGGCTCATCGACACTAAGAAAATAACAAAAAAGGCTGCAAATGGATCTGAATAAGTTTATCTTCCCATTTTGTCACCAGTCAGCACAGGAAAATGAATGAAAATGACAGAATTTCAGAACCAGAAGCAAACTGGGCCATTGTGTGAATCAGAAAGCTGATAAAACTTCAAGGAATATAATAATCCAATGCTTTGCATAGTGACCTTAGAGTTGACAATTCTTTCAAATTCTACTTCCACGACAGATTTTCATCTTGACCTTTGAACAGTCCCTTTGCTTTCCAATTTCCAATCTGTGAAAGGGGTAATTTTTCAATTCCCCACCTCACAGTTATGTTGCAAGAACAGATGTCCAAAAGATTCTGAAACATTCAGATGGTGCTATGTTGGGGATAAAACCAGTACTTGAAATAGCCTCGTCTTCCTTTAAGGTAAATTTTTCAAATGTTTACTGCTCACCACTGTTTTTCCTGTACTCATTCACAAAGGTAATACTAGCTCGTGGATGTAAATTGTCAGAACTACTGCTATTACAGGCTCTCAGCAGATCTTACAAACACGTTTCCATTTTTGTAATGTAATCTCATTTTCTAAATACTAAGAATATGTTTATTCACTCATCAGTTAATTCTCAAAGGAAAAAAATCAGCTGCATGCTGTGACACTGTATGTAAGGCATTGGTATTTTTATTAGATTAAACCATTGTATGTTTGTAGGCTACAGATCCTGTAGTCCTTTGTGACAGGAGGGTGTTGAGCAAGCAAAAGACTCTCAAGACCATGCCATTAAAACCCAACATGACAATAATAGGCAGACAGTATAACAGAGGTATTTCACGTATCCACTATGAAAACAAACTCTCATTCCATATAACAAAACAGTACAACTGTGCAAACACAAGGCAGTATTGTGTCCAGTGTGGAATGTAAGGGAAAAGATAATCAGCACTGCAGCACACTATCCATAATTGTTTCACAGGGTATTATGGCTAAATTTTTAATACATAAATGCCACAGAAATAAAATAGGAGTGCTGGCTGCTAATGCAAGGGATTTAGGTAGAGAGAAAGCTTTACAGCTCCCCTGCCAGCAAATGTAATATGTCTGACTAGATCTATGCACCTCTAGTTCCTTCTGAGATTGTGTTTATATCAATTATTATGAGTATACAGTGATAGCCCAGAATACAATTAAAAATAACTCAAAGTAGGATCACAATTTATGCCTGTAATGAGCACAGAATCTCAGACTGTTCAACGTTGAGCACCCAAAAACACCCTGCAGAATTTAATGTGACAAGCCTTCAATTTTAGAGGTAGTTCAATAAGTGTGCAAACCATGATCAGCGCTAAGGTAGGGGGCACTTCAAAACCGAGTGTTGAGAGTTGGCCTATTGTATTTGTTTCTAAAACTTTGACAGCAAAGAATTTCTCACACAAGCTGGATAGCCATGAATCACACTAAAAGAGCAGGAAGCTGCAAGGTGTTGCTTTAGAAATCAGGCCCTTGGCATACCAGTAAGGACTGTAAATTAAGGTAGGAATTATTTTCAAGAAAAGGATGAATGTGGCTTAGGGACGTGGTTTAGTGGTCTAGATGATGGTGGTGGTGTTGGACTAGATGATCTTAGTGGTCTTTTCCAACCTGAATGATACCATAATTCTACTGTATCCAGTAACTTTGCTAGAAAAACAAAGACAGCATTCAAGGAAATGTTTTGAAGAGTACATGTGTATTTGTGTACAGAGTTACAAGGTCTAGAAAGTGATATATGGCAACAGCCTTTCCCATCTCACACAGCACTGCAGCAAGCCAAAGGGGTCTGATGATTTTCATGATTAAGGTGTTTGTTGGGGTTAACTTAGCCCACATCGCTAGCTGTTTACAGAGCAAAGGGATCAGCTATAAATATCATAGGCAGATTGGGAAAACATCTGCACACTTTTAGGGTATAGTCAAAAATAATTGTATTAGGTGATAATAACATAAACTGCATAAATGAAACAAGTGACAATAGAAACCATGTAATAGAGGTACTGGGACTTCGTCAAATTAAAAGAATAATCCAGAAAAAAGGTCATAAATTAAAAAATGATTCAAGTACTGTAAAGACTATGTTGCGAGTTCCTATACAAATAAACAGCTGGGGAAATAGTGACCATTGTTTAGCAAAATGGACATGGAAATTTAAAAAAGTTTTGAGACATGATTACTTTCTGTATTTAATAAATTGGTAATGAGGGGTTATGAATTTGGACGGAGATTCTTTTCAAACTGGTGCATGATATGTGACTATTTTAGGACATTGCAGTATGTTTCTGTTTTTTCAATGTACAAAAGAGTATTACTGTTTTGTCACAAGTGAGCAGAAATACTCATCTGCTGCAACAAACTTCTGAACCAAACGGTGCTATTGTGAAATGCACTACTGAAGGGTGTTAAATGTTTGTAGCGTGCTCAGAATGCTCATCTGAGTTCAGAAAGGCAAAGGAAGAGCAAAAGGTCAGGGTATAAAATATAGTAATACAGATGAAAGATTAATGAAATTGCTGCTGTGTTAGAGGTGACTGTAGAACATTACAAATATCTTTGCAGATATAAATCCAAAAAATGGCTCAGAAGCCTCCACAGATGTTTCTTTAACAGTTAGTAGGGTTTCAAGATGAGGCATTAGACTTAAATGAAGAAACGAATATGGCATGTTAATTCTGATTTATGAAGGTCAAAATATAATCTGTTAAACTCAAGGTCCTCTTCCTTTCTTAAGGAAATATTTATAGTTAACTGTGATGAAAAAAGTACTGCAAAGTGACAAATTTATGACAGATTCCCATACAGCAAAAAAGCTCTGCAATAAAAACCTGGCAAACTTCAGTCCTCCTTCAGTATACCCTTAATGAACATAAACACGAACATGGACTAGAAACTGCCCAAGCAGAGCTCAATGCAGATACAGGTTTTGAAACGTCAGTTTTTGCTTGTTTCTTTAGGCCCCGTAACATGGTTATTCCCTTAACTGACTACTCATCTCCATCTGCAGGCACTTTCTTTCAACACAGGTATGACAGCATTTTTTATAGAATACACTCCAGGGACATGAGTTGTCAATTATAAAAATATTATGTGTCAATCATAAGAAATATTTTTGGAATGCTAAAGATTCAAGATTACATGCTTTGAATAAGGAGCCTGAAGATATACTCACACTCTGCATAACAAGAACACTGAGGTGAAACGTGAGGAAAAAAACACCAAGATTTTGCATAACAAGCACCAACTGTTAAGTATCACTACTGCTATTGAAAAATATGAATTTATATGTAGCAATACATACAATTATATACAATATTTCTGTCTGGAAAAGGACTCCCTGCTTCTCTGCAGGGACCTGGGTACAGTCTTATAAGACAAAATACTAAGTTGTCTAAGTGGAAGCAGCTACAAAAAAAAAAAAACAACAAAAAAAGCCAAGAAACCAAAACTCTGCTGTTCTTACTTGTGGCAGATAAATATATTCTGTGAAGTTGCACTAGTGTTGTTCTTTCTCTCTTTCTCCCTACTATGTCTTAGGCTATTTAAATGTTCAGCAAATATCCATGCTGAAATCAAATACCTGTTAAATGCTATTATATTGTTCTCAAATGACTCTAATAGTATTTTTGATTGATAGTCTCATTTATCAGTGATGATTAAGGGGATAACATCAGTTAATAATATTTTTCATTGCTCTATTTTTGCCCAAGAAACAGGCATAGATCATTGTCGGGAAGTGATGCTCTTTATCAATGTGATTGACTTTAATAAAATAAAAACAGAAAATCAATTACCAACCTTTCACGGTGACATAATTAGCATCCTTCTGGAGTTGCTTCACTACACAATAGTTAGAAAAATCCAGATGAAATCTACTCTCAGTACATTTGCACTTTTGTTTTTTCACTGGCCTGGCAACTTCAAAGGATGCACATCTGTGTGTACTCATGAAAGAGATTGCAAATAAAATAGTGGCACAAATGTACAGATGGCATTTAGTCAAATTCAACAAAAGTAAAAACTCAGCCAATTTAAGAAGTGCCCAATATGCCTAGTGCATGAAAGAAATAAGGAACTGCACTGCAGAATGCACAAATAGAGATAATTATTCTTCACAAGGATATGGTATCACTGCTACTGAACTGCTGAAGGGTGTAAAGACTGAAAGGTGTAAACCCAGGTGCAGCTGGATTCCACTGCCTGTGAAATTTGTTAAGATGTGAAAAATATTGAGTGAAAATTGAGTGAATATTACACCAAACAAATCCAGCCAAGGGATGGAACTGCCATACCACCAGGACAGTAGAGCTCATGTTGTCATAACAAAATTATTTATTCTCTCAGAATTCAGATTAAAATAGAAGAAGAACATCCAAAGGTTAACAGCATTGCATAAAGTACCAGATGCCATCAAAATTGTTTCTGGCAAAAATAATTTCCAAGTCTTGAAACTTGACTAAGAAAGGACATACATTTTACTTCAACATCTACTAATAAAAGAAAAAAGAAAATAGTGAAAAAATCCTATGTGCTCACTAAAATAAATCTACATTGCAGTTTCTTAGAATCAATCTCAAGAGGGAAAATTAAAGTCCTTGGAGTCTCACTCACAAGAAAAAGAATTTTTGTTTTACAGACAGACACACTAAAAAATCCAAAACTCAGAAAAATTAAATGTGTATTTAACTATACAGGCACATCTGCTATCCCACTACACAGATCTCACTGCATCAGTGTCAGCTATTAGCTGCATTTTCTCCTGCTCTACTTGCTTTACCCCAGAATCACAGTGCAGGCAGATGTTAGGAATGTCTGCATCCACACAACAAATAATTAATTTTAAATATGGCTATGGGAATTTATGGCAATAAAAACATAAGTATAAAATTCATCATGGGAAAGTTCTGCTCTGCCTTAGCTAGTATTTTCCATTTGCCCTGCTACAGAATCCAGAGACTGACATTCAGAGCCCATCTATTCATTTACTGTGCAATCTCTGCTCACATCCCTTGCTTTGTGAAAGCTTCAGCTTGTAGCTTATTTCTACATAGATAAAATATGTCCATAGAATATACAGTAAAAAACTCCCACTCTTTCCCATGCTCATCATCAACAAGTAAATGAGCTTCTACAAACAGGAAGAGATAACAAGACATTCCTCCAGTTTAGAATGTTACTTTTATTTATTTATTTAATATAGAAGAGTTTCTACTTTCAGGTAAAATCCTGCTTTATCCTCATTGAAGATTTAATTTGGTCTTAGACATGACTTTGTCCTTATATGGCCTCACAACTCTGTCTTACTCTTCTGTTACTAAGCTCAGCCTATCAAAGGCTGAACTGTTGCACTGGGTCTCACATCTCCATTACAGAGCTAGCACAGCTCAGAGCAGCCCCGAGAAGCTGACCTGGCCATCAGCATCTGCTAAGAACTATAACATGGCCCCTTCAGGGACCCTAAGCATGCACTGACACCGAGTCCATCACCCAGCCCATCACTGCAGGGCCGGTGAAGCAGCAGACCCAGCTGGGAGTAAGAAGGTATCTCTTGTGTGTTTTCAGTTGTTTGTAGATGAGAAAGCAAGGAGTGAGGCCAAAGTGTGTCAAAATCCAAAACTCAGAACAAAGAACAACAAATATGTCAGAACGATGGGCACAAGCAGACATACCATGATGTTCAAGTTTCTCAGCCCTCAACACATAGAAAAAGAATGCAAAGCAATAAAAAAACGAAAGGTGAAATATACAGTGCATTAAATTCATTGCATACAAAAGGGCTCCTAAATGGACTGTCCACATATTTTTACAGACATTTCACATGTGAAGGCAGGAGGCTAAAGAGCATTCTGTAATTCTACAAATCCACTGCTATCAAATAAAGTGTTTCCAAAACATGTAAGTCTTCCTGCAAGATCTGCCACATGCTGGAGCAGCTGAGAGCCCACAGGACCACCCAGCAGGAGAGCAAGTACCCTTTCCTACATGGTTCCCATTTTAGAAAATACGCACATGCAGACACAGAGGGTAGGACGCAAATTCCCATTGGGCTTCCTCCTTGTGAGAATGCTATTGAAAAAGAAATCAATATATGGAATCAAATTACTTTTCTGACTTTCTGACTGGTTCCAGCCATATCTGCCACAGCACCAGGGGATCTGAAGACTCTAGTTCAACAAGATACCCAAATCATGAGTTACTGTACTGACTTTATTACGCTCACACACTGCAGGACCTTGCTAGGCTGGGAAATAAAATCATATGTATATAAAGCTCTCTAAAACAAAACAAAACTTGGCAAAGAATCACTTAGAAAAAGAGAGATAGAGATAAGGAACTGGAGATCAGAAAAAACTCACTCCTAATCTGACAGAAAGGATAAACTTAGACAGTAAGAAATCCCTATGGGCAGTAATCCTCCATCAGAAACAGCAGTGTGGAGAAAAACAGAAGGTCTGAAAAGAGATGACAATCTCTAGCAACAGTGAACAGCTGCTAACTAAAAGCAAGTAATTCCAAATGACATTTTCAGTATCTGTGAGCAACCCTTGTGCCACACAAGCCCTCCTCCAAGTTGCCAATATGATCTCAAGTGAGCTGCTATCTCACCGCAGGCTGGGACATGAAAAGGGCTCAAGTGCAGTTCTTACAGTGCATTCTGCTGGCTTGGGCAGTGCTGAGAGCCTCCATGGGAGAGGAAGCCAAGTCTGGGAGTCTACAGAGCAGAACCTTGGCTGGTCACACAGGACGTGGTAACCCGTGCTCAGCCCTCTCCTTCCATGGGACTTCTGGACAGGCACCAATGTTTCCCAGCTGATTTGCAGCTGGAGCTCCCGCTCGGTTTAATGGGATGTCACGTGTATAGTCACACAAAGATTTTGATATGTAGTTCTTTGGGCTAGAAAGATTTATTGAATCTATGTGAGCAAATCCCATAGTCACTCTGGATAAGGTCCAGCCTGCCAGCACCAGTGTCTGCAGAACCATGTGGATGGAGTACAGGTCTCTGCATGGGAGTCCCGGTACTGCATGCTGTTGATGGGCTACTTAATGGTACTGGAGAAGGATGGAATATGAAGGCTGGTTTAACAGCAAGCTACCTCAAAATCAATTCCTCCTGTAAGTTACTTGAGGTGTGAAGGCTAAAGAGGTGAAAGGCAAAAATTGTAATGTAGACTTTTTATTTTTAAATATAAGAAAGAGCCTGCAAGTGGTTTGTTGCTGTTGGTTTTTTTTGTTTGCCTGCTTGGTTTTTGTTTTTTGTTTTTCCCTGATGTCCTTTTATACTGCTATTTGAGGACCAACTATTCCAAGCAGAGTAAAAGAAAAGATAATCTTAAGTAAAAACACCTTCAGTATGATTACTCTAAAGAGTAAGAATTAGAAGATATAAATCTAGGATGCTATTTAAACTCCTGAAATTCAGATTAAACATTAGAGCAAATTCAGAAAAGAAAAAAGAAAATTAGTATTTTTAAGGAGCTAAATCCCTCCTTTAAAAACAAAATATTCTATGATGCTTCATTCTGTGTTATAAGAATAAAAAATTAGAAACTATTAAAAAATACATTTTTATATTCCTCTCCCACATATACTTTTAAATGAGATGAAATCCTTTACTCTTTGCTGTGCTTTTCACTGGGAAATCTGCAATAATATAGGATGGAAAATAAATGTCCCTTTCTCAGTAGGGAGTCAGAATGAGAAGATATTATCAAACCTCTATCATTTCAAGTTTTAACCATAAGCAGAGCTCGCACAAAATCATGAAAAAACGTGCTGTCTTCCAAAGGCTTACAGCAATAGCTTTCAATGAAAACTGACAGATATTTACATCAAGGGTAAAAGCACTTTGGTGGCAAGTGTGTGAGATACCTTCTTGGTATATCATGACACATGACAGAAACATGGAGCATGGCAGAAGTCAGTGGCACTCCACTTGACGTATGAGATGTGTTCTAATGTCAGCTAAATTTATGCCATATGCTACAGAGCATAGTGTAGTGTCTGCCTTTTCTGGAGCACAAACAACTTACTGACACTAAATGGAAAGTTCACCGGAGGATTTACATCATCTTTGACCTAACTGTGACAGCTTAGGACAGAACTACTCAGACTGCTCCGCTGGACTGTGATGTGTGGTTTTGGGTGATGTGTGTATTTATTGTCCAAACACATTGCTCTACTTTAGAAAAACTATCAGTCTAACCATTTTAGGTACTGAAACAAGACCTAATTCTGCATTTTGGTAGGGAAAAAGAAAATTACAAACTAGAATTAAAAACAAAAATCAAGGCCAGGCAGGGCCCCAATGCAGGCGGAGTAACTGGGTAAGCGTTGCCCACACGTCTGACATGCAGATGTTTTTAAATGTCTCCACCCACATCCAGATGGGCACAGCAGGAATATATTATATGAAAAAATGTGTTGGGAGTTGAACAGAGAGTAGAAAAAATATCAGAAGTGTGAAAATCCTCCCAGCAGTGCAGTTTTGACCTGTCCCTATTCAGCACAAAAACCCCAGATATTTGCTTTGGTAACAGAAGAAAGGCAGTAGCAGACAAAAACAATAAATTTAAAAAAATAATAAAATAAAATGACAATTAAAAAAAAAAAAAGGTTGAATTAAGCCTCAGACAATGTCTTATTAATTTTCTCAGTAAATTTTTCCCTGCTCCACCACCCTAGGATTTTACTTTCCTCAAAGACACAATACTCTTACCCAGAAACCAGTTTTGTTTCATTTTTTTTTTTGGACCCTATTATTTAGTTTGGGTGTACTTGTTAAGGGAAATGCAGAGAATCAGAATTGAAGCTGGACAGTGGGAACTTAATGTCTCTGTACATTTAAATTCATGCTCTGCCCAGGAGATTGATGGAACAACAATCTGAGAGGAAAGCTTTGTGTTGCATCCCTATCTTACCAACAGGAAGGAAATGGATGAAGTGCTTATGGCGGGGAAAACAGATCTTATAAAACTTGCCAACTTTCTGAGACAATAAATGAGCAAAACCAGCACCAGTTTGGAAAAGGACTCAAGCAATCCTGTTTCCTTATACTAACTCTTCAGTGCTCCCAGGCATAAAAGCGAAGATATCCACATCAGCACTATGACATGTTTATTTAGATGAGTTCACTGTAAAAGTGCTTGCCAAGTTATTTACGGGCTGTGCCAAGTATACGTCAAAACCCAACAGATTGATCTTATAGCAACAATCCTGAAGAATCCAGGTTTTTGCTGTCCCTCTCTCTCTCTTAACAGCAGTTGACTAAACAACAATATTTTTCCGGGAAAGATTAGATGTCAATTTGTATTCTTTTCCTGCTTAAACAGGAGTAGTAACAAAGAGTGGTGTCAGTTTTTGAGGAAGCCCTCCCTAGTGCAGTCCTTTTGCAAGGAACCAACATTTCCACCCTGCCCCACAAAGAGAAAAAGGTTATTCAAATGACCAAGGACTTCAAGGGTCTTCAGTAAATAAAACTGCAAGTGTTGATAACAACAAAACTATTAAAAACAAACAAAAAAAACCTCCAAGCTATTCTTGCAAGACCTCAAAGTAGGGCTACATCACATTCAGCATAATAGTGCGGCAATAGAGACAAACTGCTGTAGATGTATCATCTGCAAAATGCATTGGTATCTTCTGGATTCAAATTTTGTATTAAATAAGGAAACATCACTAACAATATTGTGAAAGAAATGTATTATTTTGCAAGTGCTTTTAGTGTGTACAAAGGTACATCCTACCTAAACATGCAGCATAATGAACACTGATGGACACCACTGTGAAATACTATTGACTCTTGAAGGGCAAGACTGTAAGGAACTCTTCTTTAATTACAGAGGCAGCAGATGCATTGTGTGTTGGCATGATTGGTATTGCAAGTATAGCATAGTTAGAAGTCCCAAAACTCACAGCAAGGTCCAGATCATATATTAATGTTGCAGTCATCTGCACACCACAGTTCTGCCAAACACATTGTATTTTCCCCCATAATGGAGCTCTTTTGCTTATCAGGCTGTATCCATTATTTTTGAGCTGCATGTGTTTTAGGCGTTTAACACAACAAGTCATTTGCAGAGAGAAAAAAACTAATTATAATAATATATTGGTAACATACAATTAATTCAATCTCAACTTCAGCCATTGTAACATTGTTTACCACTCTTGGAAAAACTCAGAATGACTGATTACAAGTTATTAAGTAAGAAATTGCTTCAGAAAGTTGTTATGTTAAACTTATTAATATCACCTTCAGTGCCTCTTATACACTTGGTACGCAGAGCACATTTGTACAATTATTGTGGCTGTGCAAGGAAAAGAACCATAGCTGCTTCCAACTGCCCAAAGCCTTTCAGCTGATACAACAAATGTGGTGATAAAGAGACAGAGAGGGAGAAAAGTAGGGGTAGGACTGGATGGAACTAGGAACAATGCTGAATGACCATAAGTTGGCTAGTACTAAAATTGGGGTTAAAAATGATAATATTCAAGCCTAAGAACTGTGATGCTGCCCTCCCTCATAAATTTCTGTTCCCCAGTTACAAAGGCAGCACAAAATACTGGGATCCTATACTGCTGTCTGGCTTTGCTTCAAGGTCATCAGGAGGCTAGGGCTCCTGATCCAGGACAGCCAATAAAGATACAACACCTCCTGACAAGGTGCTAAGCCTGGAGATGAGAAAAAGCAAAGAAGAAGCTTCAGCTGGTTATGTGTGAAGTATTACCCATCTGCCAACCAGTTTTGTTCTGGCACTTGGAGCTTCTGACCAATTATCAGATTCCTGGGAACATCTATCTTAAGTGCCTGGATCTCGAAAGCCTGAGACTACTTCTTCTATCAAATAATAACCCCAATGAAGTCATGTAAATCAAGAATTTGGCAGCTGAGCAAGCCTTGTTTCTTATCTTTAATGCTTTTAACAGAGGCAGAACCTCTTCTCTAGAACTGAAATCTATAAATTGCAAATATACAATAGAGATTGCAGGAATTTAGGATTCAGATCTTTAGAATGTACCCTGTTAAAAAAAGAAATACTACTACTGTAGGCATATTCGCTGCACAAACTATGAGCTCCTTAAAGAAACGAAGAGAGAAAGCAGCACGTACAGCAAACATACATACAGACACACACACACCATTCTCAGCAGGAGCCCATAATATATCAAATTTTCTCCTTAGCAGAGTTCATGAGATACAACAATCGTAGAAGGAGATTATTACTAGTTTCCGTAATTTTTACGTGACTAAAAGTTACAGTATAAGAATGAGTGAATTGAGTTATTGAGTTATGAGTTATTGGCCTCATTTGTATACAAAAATATTAGTGGCTAAGGCAGTCAGGAACTTCTGCATAGAAGAGAAAGGTGAGTTATCTATTATCCAGCTGGCTGTCCTTGCAGATACTTCTAAAGAAAACTGATGCATAGAGATGAAAAAGAACTGAAAAGCGTCCACTTAACGTGCAAAAGCAACTCAGATCTGCACCATGAACATACCTGGCATATTCCACTAATGCACATATCCAGCGATTCCATATTGCAACGAGTACCATCTAGTACTTTTGGGGCAAGCTCCACAATCAAGTTCTTTCCCAGAGCTTGACACTTCAGGGCACATGGTGCAGTAGGGTCATTATACACGGGGATCCACTCATAAAAATGCCCCTGGTACTTGACATCATTGTAGGCTGAACATTGTTGTGCTCTGAAGTCACCAACATCTGAAGGGCAGTCCTGAAAATAAACCAAAGAAACTGATTTATAAAAATAGGCAGCCCTTTGCATTTGTAGTAGTTATCTGAAGAATTATGCTGAATCTGTTAAGGTAGGCTTGGTTCAAAAACTGATCTGCTATGACAAATACGTCACAGCTTTCTACTGCATGCATTAATACTATTTATGTTGCTTAATCCCTTCCTTGCAGTACAGGTAATAGAATATTGCCCGTATTCCAGTAATAGCACAACTGATAAGTGAGAGTAATTAAAAATGCTACCTTTATGACACTGTGTGACGCATTCACTTTTAAAATCTGGTCCTGTAGTAAGAATTACCTTCTAAAGGAATCTATGCCTTTTAAGTGACTGTAGTGAGATAACTGATATTTATTATTTTTCTTCCCAATAGCTTTTTCCACTTAAGAATTTCAAAGCATTCTGCACTCATTCATCAGTTCATACACCTGAGTAATGACAAATGTATTATGCTGATACTTACACACTAAGAAATGAAAATGTGTCTGATCAATCGTTCAGTATTGCTCAGAAATGGGGCAGGAGGGTTAGGAAGAGACATCAGTGTCTTTTCCTTTAGTACAATTACAGAAAGTTCTTTACCTTAAGGGAAAATTCATACTTTATTTTGTTGAAATAAAATAGAATTTACATTTGTGTTGATCTATGGAGATAGTTCTAGAATTTCTTCCACACACAGCCTCAGCAAATATAGATGAAACACAAATACGACAAATGCCTCTTCAACAGTGTTTGAAATGAAATATTCTAAGATATTTCTTCTGTATAAAACATTGCACACAAGGACATTAATATTAAGCTACAGCAACAGGAAAGGAGATGAATACTGATTTATTCAAAAACAACTTCATCAAGGTACCAACAAAGGAGTAGGCATGTCAAACAATCTCTCACTCTCATTTAAAAGTATGTCCAGTGTCAGTCTATATGCCAGACCAAGAATTTCAGCCCATATAAGCCAGCTGTGAGGCTGATTTCAACAAAGACTTGTTTCCATTGGATATAAGGCTGAAAGCTTGTGATGTGTTCCCTGAAAAAACACTAACAAAGGGCAAGTGCATTACTACTGTTGGAAACATACACAAGAAAAGCACAAATTCCGCTCCAATGCCCTCAGTAATCCTGTCCTGACACATTTTTGCTCCTGAGTCTTGGTGGGTTGGTAGTCCATTAGCTTAATACCTTGACAGTACCTTAGATTTTTTTTTCTTTCATCATGGGAAACAGAAATATCTCTGGCTTTTTTTTTTTCGTAGACTGCAAGAAACTTCTAAGATCAGTGGTGCTCTTATGGAGCAACACATGGGGCTTTTGCAATGTGCAGTGCTTTGCAGCACTGTCCAATAATACACATTAGAGCGAAAATAAGTCAAAGTTACGCTAATATATTTTGTCTTATTTTTAATCTGGGATAATTTTAGTTTGAGTTAATAAAATGAAGTAAGACAAGGAAAAAATGCAGTTATTGTAAATCTTCAGGTATTTTATAGAGATAAAACCCCACAAGAGAGCACTTCAGAAAATGTCAAGTAAATACTGTTGGAAAACACCCCTATTTACTACCACTTCAAAGAAAGCCACCATATTTGCATGGGTGTAAATGAGAGCAGAAATTGGCTCCGACTTATCTGTCACTTCCCATTTACCACAACAGAAAGTCTAAAAAGCAGAGGGGACATCAGAGTTTATATGGATACCATATGGTTTTCCCTTCCACCATTGGAAACAAAGGAGCAGCTAATGAAAAAAATAGTTGACGTTGGATTCAAGTAAAGCTAGAAGCAACATTTTGAAGTAGCGTTACTCAACCACAATATAGAGCTACATTTTCATCAGAAAGAACTGAAGCGCTATCTGTAAAACAGGCAGAGCAACATCTCTAGGCTGGGCTTTGACAGGCTGTTGTTACGACTCATTATCACAAGGTGTTGGTGCAGTGCCAAGACACAAACACTGCAATGTCAGGATGTCAATCCACGGTTACTCTGTGTTTTTCATTGGTTCAGCACAATGCAGCTCCTTCCTTCCACTCACTTCCTGACTGCTTAAGAACAAGTGAATTCTCATCTCCCTATTCAGCTTTGGCATTTTCAAAGCACAGAAAGCAATTGTGGCATTCCATTCACATGCCAGCCCCACCTGCTTTACATTTGAGCTGTGTTCAAAAGCAGGAGAATAAAAAGAGCATCACAGAGAGTTATCAAAAGGGCTGAAATTATCATTTACATTAGAGTCAGGATAGTATGGTTAAGTTGTGGTTGAACTTGATGATCTTTAAGGTCTTTTCCAACCTGAGCAATTCTGTGATTCTGTATCAGAATTTGGGCAGCAACATGTTCAGAAGCCTGTTTTCCTTGCAACAATATCTACTTGTAGAAAGAAAAGAGTTTATGATCTAAACAGCAAGACAAGTGCAAAAACGAATGTAATCAAGACAACAAGAGGTCTCAGAAACTTCAGACTGGAGTAGATAAGTGAGAAGGAGATTAAAAGGAAGGAAGGAAGGTGAGCGCAAGGTGTGCGAGAGGCAGGCAAGGGAGAAACACGAGAAGTGGCAAGGCCACCTCATCAGCCCACACTACACGGGCCCCAATCCTTACTCACCCTGTCCTTTTGGTTTTAATCTATTTCAGATATAAATTTAATTCCTTTGTTCCCTCTATCCCACCAATATTCCACAATTATTTTTTTTTCCCTGTTTGCTAAATATTTTTGCTACTAATTGCAGATTTTCTAATTTCAGCAGTAGTTTTTCTGCCTTATGCTGAATCCTCTGAACCATACCGGAGCACTTGTAGGTTCACACACCACACAAGGGTTTGAACACACATCAATGATGCCTAATACTTCAGAATGCTAGCAAAATAATCATATACAGATTTTGCAGTGGAATTCGGTCTATTTATGACGTGAGTTACGTACGTATTATTAGGCGGATCTGAAAAAGATACTTCAGACATGAGTACTATGACGGTTAAAAAATATGCATGTGTATATATGCACTCTCATTCTTTTTGTGACAGAAGATTAAAACTACTGCAGTCAAGGGCTGGCTTCCTATGAAATGTATTGGTTAAGTTTTGGCAGTCACTCTTAGTCTTTGAAAACCAAGCTAACCTGGGAAATCTGTATCTTTGTAGGCAATGTTCATGTACAAAACATGAAGACTGTATCAGACCGTGTGATTCCTGCCAACAATTACGCTGCTGAAAAAAAAAAAAAAGCACAAAAAAGCAGCAAGAAAATTCCCAGTAAAAATGATGACACCAAAGAAAGTCTAGCCCTTTGTCTAGTTTGGTTCTTTGAATCTCAATTTATTGAAGCTGAGCCAGAAGCGATGAAGTCATTGTTTTGTTTTCTTTTTGAAATTAGCTTCAGGTTCTATGTTATTCATAGGCAATTTTCAGGCCACTTCTGAGTAAAATCAAGATACCTGAACGAGAAACTCTAGCCAGGAGAGTTAAGGGTACATCAGCATTATGAAAATAAAAAATAAATGAGTAGATTAGACAGAAACTATGTAACCCAAGATGAAATATTGAAGGAACAGAGCAGACACAGTTCAGCCAAGATTTTTTGGTTGGGGTAGGTGATCTGGTTAATGAGTGGATGCTGGGACAGTAATATGATGAATATATCGAACAGGTGTAAGCATTATTTGTATATAATAAAAGGTTATATTGGAATGAAACGTGAAAAAATCTGCAACAAAATAGTGATTTTTTTTTCTTACTGTAGGAGAGTCATTCTGGCTTACATGGAAGTGACTTTTTGGCATGTAAAAATGCAAAATTTATGGGGAAATGGCTCAAATAATTTGTTCTATGAATAAGACCCTAAAGGATTATCTTAAACACTTCCATATAGTGTACATCACAGCATTAGAATGTAACAGTATATACAAAAATGGAAATATTAAAAAAAAGGTTTAAGAAAGACTGAAAATCTCACTGAACAGCATACAATGAATAGTTCATATAGTTTATTTCTCTGAAGTTTCAATAAGAAAAGCTAAAAGCAGCTGAAATGCAGCTTCAAGAAATCCTATACCCAACATACCATTTACAACAGAAAGATAAGCAGGCTAAACATAAGCCTTAATAATCTCAGCAATTATTTCATTGCTAAGACTCTGAATTCATTTTTTGATTGAAATATCACTAATATTATTCTGGAACTATGCTTGAGTTCAATGAACTTACTACTATTCTATTACAAATCCAGATGAAACCAATTTTCTGGTAAAATGATTCTTGTTCTTTTCATTAGAATGACACACGCATTAAGTTGTGCTTCATTTGTACTCCTCAATATAGATGTTAGTGGTGTAATGTATCATGTAGCAAGATTACATTTGCAGACAATTTTACAGAGTGTATATATACTGGATGTCTCCTGTGGTTATCAATAATACCTAATAATATGGAAAGAAGCGAGTTTAAACTCTTAATTTTCAGACTAAAATTTTACTCTTAAAGTGAGAAGCATTCATTAGAAATGATGCTTTGGGGAAAATTATATCATTTGAAACAGAACAGGTCTAGCCCTAGGTTGGTATTAGGTGTAAGCTCCCATTTCAAGGTTAAATCAGGTCTAATACTTGGTTTGAATTCAGTGAGGCCAAATTCAAAGATCAACTTTCCACTGTACTAACAGTGGAAATCTCATGAAATTTATTTTTCTCATGAGTTCTCCATTATCTGACCTATAATCTAGGAAAAACAGTTCCTGAGAGATTCTGGCTCTATCTGAACTAAAATGGAAACCCGATCCCTCTCAGACATGCCCCAAAAGCAGAACTGTAAATGCAGCTTCCTGTCTGGAAATTAACATTTGAATCATCATAAATTCAAACAGATTCTCATACAAGATGCTAGCCACTTATCGCTTTAAAATAAGCCCTAAAGTTATAAAACAGGTCCCAATGACTTCAGAAAAACCCCCTTGGAGTTCAGAAAGGATATGGTAATCATGTTAATTTTCTCTATGATGACGCATACGAGTGCCTTCATTCTCACCATAGATTTTTTACTGTATAATCCTGAAAGCAACCAGTGTCTGCAACTGCTCAAGTGTATCCTAAAAGCATGCAGGCCTCTGCTTATAGCAGAAGTTATTGACAAATGAATCTCATCTTTCTGCTTTTTCTGCACACTACATGATTTTCTTTTCCTTTCACAGGAGGTCCAAGGGATGTGCTATGTTGAATTTGCACTGTTGCAGGGGAAGCCGTAGTGCACAACATCAAGCAGAGATGTATTACTGTACAGAAAACAAATGGATATATCTAGCAAACATTTAGACAGTGGCTGTTTGTTTATTGCTTACATACTGACTGGCTTATCTAGCTTATCACATGGCTTTACAAGATTATGAGTCTTCTGTGCACGGCACCGTTATTTCTGAGGCAAAGGCACTGTGCACTGAAGTTCTCAAAGGGCAAATGGCAGAGTTTGTCTCTAGTATCTGGCTTCTGCATGCAGTTGGCCAGAATTATTAATCACCTCCACTAATTTCTGCGGAAACTCAGGCTGTGGGTTGCTGAGGTGGAAAATCCATCCAACACCAAGGAATGGAGTTAGAACAGTTTGAGGTGCTAGCAAGCCTTGCTCCTGAGGAGGAGTGCAGAAGCCAACTGGCACAGAAGAAGCCTTAGGTGTGGCAAAGTGAAAAAGTGGAGATGGCCAGTTGTCCCAGGAGACACCTCGATTCAACATACGCACTGAGCCAGCTCCAGGCCTCCTCAGGAGCACACATCATACTTCCCAGATGCTGACCCCAGCCAGAAATCACAAGGCTGGCAGCAACATGACCATCATCTGCTCCTGCCTGGGTATAAGTGAGCTCAAGGGAACAGCAGGGCTCACCTTTTTAGGGGTGTTTTGGGACAGGTGCTGTCTTTCTCCCAAAGCCAGAAGCAAATGAACCAACTGCACTACAGAAAAGCAGATAAGATGCTTTTGCTTTGCTCATGTTCCCTCTTTCTTGGAATGGGACTGTAAATTGTATTCTCAGGTAACTCATGCCAGAGGTGCCTGCAGATCATAAACCAATGCATTATGAATTACTGTGTACATGAGTCTGCTATCGGTGGTATCACAAAATCCTGCACACCTTGAGCAGACTACAACATCTGGGGTGAGCGAAGGCAGCTGTTTAAACAGCATAAAGCATCACTGCAAATCAGTGGAGCACAAGTCATGAAGTATGCCATATGTGACTGGTTTTCATAAAATGTGTCTGTAAAAATAAAGTTTGATTGCATCATAGTAACAGCAACTGCTTTTTCAAATCTCCAGCTTCATATTCAGCCACAGAAACAGTCTATGCCAGTGTACTAAATATATGTATTTTATATATAGAAATATAAAGATCTAGGCTTAGGCAAATGTAAGGAGATAATGTAAGTAGTAATTACGCAATTTAAGATTTGAAAGCAACACCCTCTTTGCTCACATAATGAATGCTGTTGTATCAGCATCACAAATGTTCAAGAGCCCAGCTTAATGCTTCACCTCCGACAGAACCTCGGGAAAGGCACTTGCTACTTTAAGATGTGAGCTGATTTGTTAGTACTCCAAAGTGCATAATTTTCCTAAGAAATGATATAAAGTGTTCTGAATCATAACTGGTGCTACAATTTGGAAAGAAAAAGTCTATTTGGAAAACTAAATTTCAAACCTCCTGGAGACATGCAGCGTGAAATCTTTAAAATTGGTAATGATGATCCAAAAAAAATTATCCACCGTGAGATTTTAAATAAGAAACAGCACTTCTTAAACTGTAACAAATCATCTGAATAAGTAAAAGAAGCTATAAAAAGGATTAAATGCCATACTCACATTACTACTGCAGGTTTTGTATCGAATATTCCGACCTTCACAGTTCCTGAAAAATAGAGTAAAAATGGTTACACAGCCAATCCTGAATATTTTACAGCTAGTTATTCTCTTGAAAATTAGACCTATGGCTACCACCATACCTTAATCTGGATTCAAAATACAAGGTCTGAATACAAAGAGGATCTGGGGAGTCAAGTGGTTGCAGTACCTCTTCAGCAAAGAACATGTAACTTCCTCTGTGAGTCCAATTTACTAGAAATCTTATGAAAAACAACCTGAAGCCACATTAGTAGAATTCTTAATTTAATTTAAGTCTCTCAGACTGCCTGCATTCCTAAGGTACCCAGCAAATATTTGTGAAATCCAGGCAGTCCAGCTTCTTCGCAACAATTGTTATTGGTAGGTGAAATAAGAGGTATATAATAAAGTCACAATTATTTATTGTTCTTTCATATAAATATGGAGGTGCGTGGGTTTCACACCTATTTAGAAAAGAGCTTGCCAGACTTCAGGATAACTGACTGGTAGTTCTGCATATGGGAAGGCATTCCAGTTCTAAATGCAAATGGCAAAACTGAGCCTCTGAAAGAATTGAAAACACACTCTTCATGACTTGATAGGAAATTATATTTAGTAATGCCTCTAAAATCAGAAATGATATTTTTGAAGAATCCCTTCAAAATGGAAAATGTCTGTCTTACACTGATGAGAAATAAATGAGCAGCTGGTCATTTACAGCTCCTGGATTACATTTTTTGCTTTTGTATGGAAATTAATTGCAATTATTGAAAAGCTTTTTAAATTTGAGAAATTGAAAAACAGTTTTAAAAGGAAAGAGTAATGGATGCCTGGAGCAAGAGCTCAACCCACTCAGCTGAAGGTACAGCTCTCCAAGCTCAAGATATTACGTGTCTCAGATTTCCAATTTTTGCAAGAATGATCATATCACAATATGCAAGTAAAGAAGGTTTATGACACATACAAATGTGAAAACTTTGTTTCACAATCACACATTTCCTGGACATTACAACAACAGTAAAGCACAGAAAAAAAACTTTTAAAATACACATTAGTCAAGGTATGGAAAACACATGTTTTTTCACAGGGGAACACATTAAAAATATTAATAAAACCACAGTGGAATTTATATTGCTACAATTTATTGACCTCGTTTCAGTCACCAACACACTAGCAGAATCTCATGGCTTCTTGCTGGAAATAGTAATATTTTCAAAATCTCTGCATTCTGCACTAGAAGAAACAGGCAGCGTTTTATTCAGTCATCTTTAAAACACGCATTTCATACAAACTGCAGATCACACTGTAAGCCTTCTTTAAGAGAAGCTGACTTCCTGGATGAAATCACATTTAACTTGAAAAAAATCTCAACAAAATAGAAATGTAATCAGCAGTTTTAACAAAGTGTTTAGGAATAATTCAAATAACGTGAGCAAATACATATGCCAGCACAGATGCTTCTAAGCTGGTTGGGATCTCATTTTGCCTCTTGCATTACTCACACTTTTGGGATCATAGTAACAAGTCCTATACTAGTTCAGTTTTACTACTGAGGTAAATTCTGTTCTCTTCAAGGTACACTGAGGATTTCCTAAGAATTCATAGCCAACAGAACCAAAAAGAACCAGAGAAGGAAAAGACGTCCTTACACAAAGCAGCAATTGATGCATCCTTATTCAGATCCAGTTTCTATGCAGGTAATCCAGAATTTGCTTTACATTATGCATACAGAGATTCCTCTTAATACTTGACTATAGTAAATAAGTCACTCTTGCTATTTCATTAGCATATTTTAATAATATTTTTAAGATCTATCAGAGTTGAGGGCTAAGATATTTATCTAATATAATACAGAAATACATTAAAATAGAATTTGTAGAATCATAGAATTATTAAGGCTGGAAAAGACCACTAAGATCCCCAAGTCCCACCCCAGCACACCCCCCACATGCCCATGCCCTCAGTGCCACATCCCCATGGCTCTGGAACACCTCCAGGGATGGTGACCCCACCACCTCCCTGGGCAGTTGTGCCAGCACATCAAAACTCTTTCTGAGAAGAAATTTTTCCTAATACCAAACACTTGACCATTACATTACATTAAGTTCCAGAAAGAGAAGCAGCAGTGCTTTTCTATGAACACAGAAGACAGAGAATTATGGCACAGCTGCAGAAGAATAAATATACACAAGCATGTAGCTAACCTGCCATTTAAACATCTCCTCAGCGAGTAGGAGGCTCCCCCACCGCAGGTCCGTGAGCAATCACTCCAGGCTCCCCAGGCATCCCAGGAGCCATCCTTATCTTCATCAGAACGGGTGATTCTGGAGGTCTGAACAAAATGGAGGTTGGAGAGGAGAAAGAAACTTTAATTGACTTGCTACACATTTTACTGCTTGACATTAATAGCAGAGTATGTTACTCTGCTGTTTATTGACAATGTCTCAATTTACTATTTTAATATACAATAATTACATGGGAAAGGAAGCAGTGTTTGAAAATACAGTGCATTTGATTAATTTCCTTATGCCCAAACATTGTTGCCTCCAAATATTTGTTAATTCCCAACATACAGACATCCAGCACAAATTTTTCACGAAGTATAGCCCGAGAATTGCAGGTAGGGAAGCCAACCAAGAATGTAGCTTCATGGCAAAATGTCTTCTAACTTGAAAGAGATCAAAAAAAAAAAAAAAAAAAAAAAAAAAAAAAAAAAAAAGACTTCAAATGATTTGTATGCTACAGCAATTAATCAGTGATTTCAGCTTCTCGCGCAGGCTTCAAAAAGACATTATTTCCAGACAGCACAAATAGAAGATTAATTTCAGACCAAAAGGAAAATAATCTGCTAAAACCCCTAAAAAACATCATTTTTCACTTGCATTGTATCTAGTTGAAAAAACCTGACATTTCCCAGAGAAAATTATCGAAATATTTTAGAAAAACACAGGTTTTTAACATAATAATTCAATACTGAAAAGCAACATGATTCAATAATGTTCTGGTTTAGGAGAGTACTGCTTTTATAAAATTCTTTCATTAAGAAAGCATAGGAAAATCCAGTTCAGATCTTATCCAAGTATTTATTTCTGACTTCCCTACAATTGTTCAGCAAGCATTCCACCTAAGTGCTATTTCTGTTCTTCTGTCCACACAACCCTTAAAAGTTCTCTCTTGAAAAAAAAGTGCGGATTTTTCTAACAGTGTCAAATATGATTCCTTGAGAGCTGTCAGACATGTATGATTGGTGAGTTACACAGAAATTAAGATTACAACCCTAAATTAAACTCATCAAACAGAGATATAACTGATCCTTCTGATCATCACGGTGATAACATTTTCACGTCAGCTACTCCAAACGCAATAATGTGACTGATATTAATGTCATTAGGAATGAGAGCAGTACTGTGGATAGAAATAATACATTGACAGCAATTTATGCCAAGTACCAGAGAATATTGACCAATGTTTACCATGCACCAGCACAATAGCAAATGAGAGAACATAAAGGGGTCAGCCAAGCTTTAATGAAACAACCATTTCTACAGCCAGCGGTTCATTCCCATCGACTTCAGCGGGCATCCAATCAGACCTCGGCAAGAGAAACAAAAGCATTACATCCACATTCCTGTTTTATTTTTGACTCCGTAGAAGGGCAAAACTTAATCTGAAGTCTTGCAGAATCTTCACTCCCTCTCCCTAAAACAGAAATGCACAGATACACCAGCCAGAGGGCTGTCAGTCAGCAAACAACACGAAGAAGAGAAACAAAAACATTACTAACTAAATTACATAGAAGTAAACATTCAAGTCTTCACAGATGCCAAATAAAAATAAATGAAAATCTTTTCACTCTTTTAAACATGTGTGACTAAATCCAAAGAAATGCAAGACATTTGTATACATCCCAACACTAAACCAGATGAACATATTTTAGTAATCCGTAGTTTTTTCAAAGAAAACTTAAGTAAGCTCATGAGACAAGACTCAGTCCTATTTTCTTCCAGAAAGCCTCGCAAAAGTAATTTGAAAGGAAGTAAGGGATGTATAATTTGAATCTTATGGTGCAAGAAAAAGTAAGCAATACATAACTCTCCTTTAAATTTCAAGAGCACCAATAAAGTCAGCTCATCTTCAGCCATGAAGAAAGTTGACTCGGACAAAAGTCTAACAACTCAAAGTGAAAACAGCAAACAATAAAAACAAAACTGTTTTCAAAACAGCATCATACAAGGAATATGATTCAATACCATGCTGTGGAGACAAAGGGATTTTCTTCTAAATATAACAATAAAAATAATCATGTGCCACAGGAATTGAGCAAACTGATCTGTTTGGGGTTCAGCTGTCACCCAGCCTGCAATCGGTCTCATGTCAAAAGCATAGTACTAAGCAAGTGTCTTTTTAGAAACCCAAATGGCACAAGGTTAAATTTAGCCACACTTAAACATAACTAAGGACTACTTGAACAAATCCCAAAGGGATTAATAATGGTGTAACTGCACTACTCCCTGTAGCTAGACTGTTAGTAGAAAAAGACAACGATTTGTAAATTTTTCCATACTTTCCTTAAAACACCAAAGCTTGTCAAAGAATTTTTGCACAGCAAACTTCAGGGACTGGTCTAAACACTCCTTAACTTTCTTGCTCCCCTAAGTTCACAAATTTTACAAAACCTTACTTTGCTTTAAAAGTTTACTTAGGCCAATCTACTTCCAGAAATGATAGAGCCCTGCTCTACAGAGATCCCTGAGGAATTTTTGCACTGGCGTTGGGCTTACTTAACATCAGAAGCCAACTCTGAAATGTCTGACACTGAAAATGGAACCAATTGCCTTCAACCTTGAGCAAAAAGAACTCGGCACTTCCCAACAAATCACTCAGCACATGAAAATAAGTCAGATGAACAAGTCACTTCTTTAATTTTGCACTCGTAAATTTTAAAGTTTGTCCTCTGTACTCCCAAGGAAAATGATTGAGTTTTAGTATGTTAAGAACTGATTAAACTTACGATATTAAAATAACAATACATGTCACTCTCTTTTAGAATAGCAAGTTTCTTTGGACAAAGCAGTGACAATGCCTAAAATAATTCCAACTTCATCATTGTATTAAAGCCAGCCATGATATTAACAGACAGAATGTCATCTTGAGCCCTAAACAATGTCCAGTTGTTCACTTACCAAATTGCTTTGATAAAAGCCATTGTTCTGAACTGTATCTAATTAAAAAGCTGTAAATACTAGAATGATCAAAGCAGAAGTTTATGCCAACAAAGGCCTCTTCAGAATCATTGACTAATTCAGTGTCCACAGTGTTGATTTAAACTCCAGCTAGTTCAAACTACTTGTCCCATGGGAAAGAGTTAAAAGCAGCTTGCACGCCTTAGTAATTTACTAGCAAAATAATACTGATTTACTAGCTGTCTGGTTTCATAAACCCTGCATATTACATTTGTCTACACCATGGTACCAAGCTGAAGTAAAATAAAGAAAAGATCAGCACCATCGTGATTTAAACCAACAGAACCTTGGAAACTCATTTAGAAATTAAATCAAGAACTAATTGCAATTGGGTACAAAAGGGTTTTGTTGTACTTCAGGACTGAATTCATGTCTTGCTTTTTAACTCCAATTTTTCATGTTGTTTTAATTCTAACATGCCTCAATAGTGATCCTTTGCTATGTGTTTTTAGTTTAGAGGCTTAGTTTTCTAACAGATGTAGTACTACGTATCCATTACGTTTATTGTTTACATGCTTCACTGTGAAAGCACGCATGTACCTACACATGCATGTGCACACGTGCACCTGTGACATAACACGATCAAATGAAGCCACCAATGCTTTAGTGAATCCAGACAAAATAACTTTAAAAAGCCATAAACATAGCTTTAGGGAAAACCTAGATGATTTGTTGCTCTTTAAGTAGAACTAGATGGCAAAAGGCACCATGCTTCTACTTGATCCAGCCACGCTAGCTGGAGTTGTATCCATTCCAAAAGCATCAAACGTAGGGTTACCATACAAGCATATAAGGCAAGTGTATTCAGAACTCATACAGTGTTCTCTGCAGAAATGATTCCAGCATTTATGATAGTTTCAAAATATTCCATCTCAAACTACATATCCAATATTTAATTAATTCTCACAGTAATAAAAGGCTAAGTCATGACACCACACGAAGGTCTTGAATTGCTTGAATTAGGGGATGGGGGATAATAAACTACAAGTTTTGAAGCATTTCATGACATAGGCTGAGTCTCAAAGACTAGGATGACAGTATGCCAAGGTCCTTAAGGCCTGAGGCCCAGCAATGTGCAATCTGAGCTTCTGCTGACAACCCTTAACTGACAGAGACAGCCTTGTTCATGGAGAGTTCTTACTGAAAGTGTGGCACTGGAAGATTTGGAGGGGGGAAATGTTAGTGCCAGGTTCTCTTCTTCTGTCCAGGGCTCTGTTTTGCTTCTGTCACATATGGGCATATACAGTAACAACACATCTGCAAATTGTGAGTGTTAGTATGCAAGCTGTACTTGCCTTGCACTGTACTGCTCAAAGGAGCTGAGTGTAGCAAAAGTGGGCACTGAGGTAAAATAAATGAAATCCAGATGTTTGGAGGGCTGATCATTAATCTAAAACAAGGGGATTTTTACTGTCACTCGTAACACCCAGTAAATAACAACAGCTACATCGACACACATTACAAAAATCAAACACAGTGCTGTTAAATGGAGAAAAATGACTATTTGGCCAAACTTTTGTTTGGCTGTTATGAAGGATGACATAATTGTCTTGAATTTGGTCATGCAGACTTCAAAGGAGATGTGGTGCCAGAGAATGAAGGTCAGCTTATGCAGTTTTATTATTATTCAGACATCCATTACATAAGGCTTGGATATGTAAATGTTTAGCATTCGGTGTAACAAAGATTCAGCTTCTCAACAGAAATGCTCTTATACCTTAAATGTTTGTTTTTCAGAGCTTTTACATACATCTCCACTTTAAAGACAGACACAAGTATGTAGTGTTATAATAATTCCCATGTATAGCACATGCAAAAAAAGATGCACATACACCCAACGTTCAGTTTCCTCTGCATGAGCGCCTAAGTCAGAGTCCTTCTGCCAGGTATGTATACATTAAAGCCCCAACAATCCCAAATCCTATCCTGCAATGTGCCCCAAGCACTCCATCAGTGCAGGCATCCCATCTCTGACAGGTTATACAACCATTTAGCAAAACCTCTGGGCAGCATCTTGCAGTGCAGGCCATGTCCAGTGACAGATAGTCAAAATGCTCTACACAAACAGATTAGAGTGAAGAAGGATGAGACAGAACATCTTCGAGTTGCACCAGGGTATGTTCAAGTTGGATATTAGAAAAAAATTCTCCAAAAGAGAGGTTGACCACTGGCACAGGCTGCCCAGGGAAGTGATCAAGTACCTGGAGGGGTTCAAGAAACATGGAGATGTGGCACTGAAGGACATGGTTAGTGGGCAGTATTGGTGGTAGGTGGATGGTTGGACTAGATGATCTTAGAAGCCTTTTCCAACCTTAATGATTCTATGATATGGCTCACAAAATAAATCTCGGTCATAACCTTAAGGACATGGTTAGGCAGGAATGTTTACCAACATACCTGTTGCTATGCCAAAGTCACTGCTGCTCTCTGGGTGAGCATACTTTGGTTTTTCTCATGGCTTCTTATCAAAGTAGTTCGTATTAGTTTGAAAAAAGCATGCCAGACTCCTGAAGAGAATCCCCGTAAGAAGTTACATTGGCACAGCCATATCTTATGGCTATTCAGTAACACATGACACGAAACCATATTTCTCCATACAGAATTTGATTCTTCAGAAAAAAAATTCATTCCAGTGAAAGAGCCTACTGAAAAGTATAAACACCAGTTGAAGTCCCACTGAAGGACTAAATTAAGCAAACCCAAAGCTCTGGCCCTTTTCCCTGGAGTGGATTTCATCCTTGATGGTATTTTGAACAGAGATGAAGCATTTCCTTTTTACTGCTTCTTCCCACTCTCACAACCCATAAATACTATTAACACTATCCTGACTTCCAGAATCTTCCAAAGCACAAGTCTATGGTGCTGTTCACTCATCTTCACACACAGATGCACTGCACTATGCCATTTGCTTCCCCTTATACCTACATGCCTACAAACAGAGGCAGCTCAAGGAATTACTGCACTGAAGGGAAAATCTCCTGCCTGAGTAGAAGTGATGTGTTTCCCAGATTCCTCTTTTCAGACACTACACTTAATGGAAAGGTATCAGATCGCCCTGTTGACTATCCATAAGCAGAGTGCATAACCAACAAAACAAATATTTACCTGCAGATAACCACTGCCTGCACCATTCAGCCTCAGAACTATATCCTTCACTTTTAACTTTGGCTGCCATGTCTATAGCTTTGCAACAAACTGTAGGAGAAATCTCTTTCCCTGCTAAGGCCACATACAAAAATGATTTTCACCTCTATTTCATATAATCTAAGTAAAAAGTAGAACGTGGATAATAGATTTAGGAAAAAAAAATCAGTTGTAGCAGCAACTAAATAGAAGAACAGTCAAAACTTATTTCCAGACAAATAACTATTAATGAGATCTCACATTGTTCCATTAAGACTGATTTCAAGACATTTCCTGATATACTTCTACTATTGCTGAGTGCATTATATATTACCTAACAGTACACTGTATATCTTATTGAGTTTAATAAAACTTTAACTTATATATACTGAATCAAAGTATACATTATTCTTTACATTAATAAATGACATACCTGTAATTATAAAATCCTGGACAGAAAAACGTGAGAGAGAAAAAAATAAAAATAAAAATCCATACATCATTTTAAACTGATAAAAAACACATGGGAATAACTGCAAGTATTTTAAGCAGATGTTTAGAACTAATTAGTCTGGATATTATTAACATTACTTCAGTCACATTGACTATTCCTTGCATTTGGCCTTGCCAAACGGTGTCCATGTTCTAAGAACCAGTTGCAAAATGGATTTTGTATCCAGTAACAAACAGTGTTTCAGAAACACAAATTGGTAAAGCTCAGTGACAGATCAGGAGAATCACCAGCATGAAATGAGCCAAAAAGGTAAATTATGGATTTATTCAGCTATGTGAAGGAATACATCTGGGGTCTGAGATGCAGTTAAAAACTCAGTTGAATTCTGCAACATATTTTCGTTCTACAGCAGTTTTGAATAATTTCAAATTCAAGTTTTGGAAAATAAAACATGCAGAAGAGTCACACACACAGAGGAAATATTTACAGAGTAATTCATTTTGATACTGAACTGAAGGCAGATCTCAGCATGTTTTTCAATATTATACTGCATCCAGATTTTCCATTGTCAGGGTATTGCAAAATTTCATATTGACAACACAGGCCTGCACTGCAGGAGTTGTCAGGACAAAGTTGGAGGTTTTGGCAGGTGGAGCAGGGATACTTGAGGCTTTTGGCATCCAGGAAGGGATGAAATGTTGCTTGGCTGTTTGGCACCTATGAGCTAGCTGAGGCTTTTGGCACCAAAAAGAGTCTGTATCACCTCCTTCCTTCTTTGCGAGCAGTAACAGAGGGAACTTGGAATTTGTGGGCATGCAGAAGGAATCATGATTCCCACACCAGCAACTGGGCAGAAAGCTCCTGCAGCTATTTCTGCACCTATCCGCAGTAGCTAAGTTCAGTACCTACATGTTCTTGCTATAAAGAAGCAGCAACAAAATACCTGAAATATTTCTTTGAGAGATACTCCAGAAATTCAACAGATAAACGTCTAGCAAAAGAGAAACCTGTTCTAAAAACTGATAAGAAAGTCATAGAATCATTAAGTTTGGAAAAGACCTCTAAGATCACTTAGTCCAACCATCCACCTACCACCAATACTGCCCGCTAAACCACGTCCCTCAAGTGCCACATTTCCACATTTCTTGAACCCCTCCAAGGATGATCACTCCACCCCCTCCTCTCCTGCAGCCTGTTCTAGCATCAGAGAAGAATTTTTTCCTAATATCCAACCTGACAAAAATACACAGCATTGGCAGTGCACCTCACAAACCGAAGTTAGATGCTCTGGGGCCCTGGTTTTCCATATTCATAAATATTAGAGCACAGAGGTCCTGAGGACAGGGATGCAAGCTAACAACAGTTTTCGTGATATCCATTTCAACTGCGAGGCAAGAAGTCCGTGCTTCTGTAGTGCTCTTAGGTCCAATCATTCAGGACAGCTGACCAGGATCATGTGTATAAAAACTTTCCCTTGAGTTTCCAGTATTTCACTGTCTTCAAGATTTAAAAGTATAAGTGAACATATAGCTGGAAATACACAAACCTGAACTCTCAAAATATACCCATTCCTATGAATGCTGCAGATTCAGAAGAATCTGCAAGATAATGTATGTTACGGGAGTAGCACAGCTGAAAATTACATCTTGGTGTCCAAAGCCTGATTTCAATGCCTCTTACTGAGCTTTCTCACCTCCTATTTTGTTCATATAAACACACTGTCCTTTCTGGTATGTCTGTCTGCAATACCTACAAAGTATGAAGCAAAAACATAATCTTCAGAGCATTTTGATATGTTAGTTTTCTCTGAACCTGCTTATAAATCTGCATTAACAACATTCCATATATTTCCTGGAGTCCCCAAAGCAAGAAGAATTCATGCAAGCTTTGCTGAATGCTTATTCAAAAGTTGCACCTGGATATGCTGGGTTTTTCCACCTTCACACTGTATACCACATGTTCCTCATCCAGCATAAACAGTGTGACAGTTCAGCCAGAGTCCAGCGTGCAGAATTCCTCAGGTGCATAATAGAAAAAGAGATTCAAATTTCTGGGAAATATATCTGGCGTTATTTTTTTTCAAGTTACCTTATTAAATATATTTGCAAACATCCAAATAAAGGTGCTATTAAATACTTTACCATGCATTTTTTTCCTAACTCATTTCAAAAGTTGAAACTTCCATCACTTTGGCGCGTGCAGTGGAAAAGAACAATGATAAAAAGATGAGTTTGTGAAAGTAAAGGACTTCCATCAGCTTCCAGAAGACTCTTGGGCACATTCCTGCCACTATCAAACATGCAAAAACTTTCCCATTTTAGGCTTCTTTTTCATTTCTTTCATATTCTGATGCCATGTAAAACAGCAATCATACTTCAATGATTACACACTTCTGGATGCTTTAGAATTGTATTTTCCATCTTGAACATGAGGGAACTAGTTAATAAATAAAAAACCCATGTTTTTCCTACGGTCAGGTATCTCATCTAGAAAGACCCATCTCTTCATAAAATATTTGTGCCAGCTAAGTGCCTCTTCATTTGCTTTTTGATCTGTTCATTTGATGGAGGCCCATTTTAGTTAGGGATTCATTCCAGGGCAAGAAGGGCAATGGCAGGAACACAATTAAAATCAATGAGGTAGTAAATCTACATATTTCAACTAGGAAATAAAGGACAGAGAGAGCACAAAGTGATATTTCTCCTTAATTTACAGCCTTCAGGTAAGTTGTAAGAGCATGGAGAAGGACAGACCATGACATAAAGCCAGATGCTGTTATCACAGTCATCATCAAAATTCACTCTTGCTGATTTGTGGTGGTCCTGGTTGTATTTGCCCAAGTTAACAATGCAAACCCTGCAGTATGAGACTGGCTTTCAGGATACTTACACACTGACTATATCCGGATCCTAAACCAAACAGACAGAATCACTGGTGTCTATTTCTTCCTTCAATCAGGTCAATTACTGTATTATGCTGAGTTTGTTTAGGATTGATTTGCCAAGGCACTTTTGTATGACACTTCTAGAAACAATACAGAAAAGTAAACAAAAATAGAGAAAGTATGGACATTTAGAATTCCTTACACGTTGCCTCCTATTTACCTTGCAGTTTATAACAGCATATACAAGCTTTATGCCACCACAGTGGTAGGTTATGTATGTAATTTAAAGCAACAAGTTAAAAGCAATCACTTAAAACTACACAAGTTGTCAACACTTAACATTTTCATATAAACTTGAAAATAAACTTGTGATTTTTATTTCTAATTGGTTACCATAATCTTTTTTGTCTTTTTTTTTTTTTTTAAGGCAACAATTTGTTTAGAGGATATACAATGAAAAACACTGAAACCAAAACTTTTTCTCAGAAGAAAATGACTACACCTCTAACTTTGAAAAGAGCCTCAGTATATATCATATAGTTTAAAAATTTGTTTAAAATAATTTTCCTGACTTTAGATGCTGTCTGCCAAGTTCCAGCTAGAAGCAAAATTTTATGGCCAACTGCCAAGACTATGAATAAAAGGAGTTTATAGGGGAAATACTGACAGAAGAATAAACCGTAGCAAAAGCAGCCAATGTAGGAAAGTCTTCCCTGTGCATTTTGTCTATCCATAATCTGCAGTATTCATAAACCTGGATTATTGGGATATTGCACTCCGATATGGCTCAATTTCATGCCAAGATTATCAGTAGTGCCAGACTGTTTGATGATTTAGTTATAGGTATTTTTACCATATTGCACAGATGAGACCTCCAAACTTCTCATTTGTGAGCTATAGATTCAACTCATGTCTCCTGACTCACTCTGCTATTTAATACTATATGTAGCACATTTAATGGTAATATTTCTATAAAAGTAATGCAAAGCAGATTACAGAACATAAGCAGATACACCTGGCAGCAGAACAAATCTGTCAAAAGAAAAAAATATTAAAGCCATATTGCTAGCTGATAGCAATTAAGAATCCTCATTTTTTTTCCGTAAATGTAGAGCAATTAAGATTTAATTATGAATTTTAGAGATTATTTTATTTTGACACATTTCTCACTCTTGATTTTTGAAGTAGATATCAATGTGTAGACTGTTTTTAAATTAATATATTTAAGGAGAAGACTTATTAGGCCCATAACTGAAAAGCAGCTTGAAGTTAATTTTGCCCAAAGTAACTCTAAAATGTGTCAGCCTGATCATGGTGCCTCTTTACAGTGGCATAAATCAAATTTAACAAGATGAATTTTCTTTTTAGGGAAAAAAAAAAAACAAAAAAAAAACAACACAGTTCTTAGCTTATTTAACTGTGAGCTGGTCTTTGAGTGATATTAAGCAACGACATAACTGATCCAAAATCAAAATATAATTTGAAGGTTCCTTTTTATTACTCATGCTTAACTTGGGGACAAATTTAAGATTTAATTTTGCTCAGTTTCACTGGCTGATTTCCTACACTCAAGCAGTTTTGATCATTGTCGAGAAAAGCCTGCTTTTCATGAGTGCAGCCTGACTTGGAGATGTTTTAAGTCTTCTGTTGTGCCCACCTGCGCAAACAGAACACATCCATAAGCGGCTTCTGCCTGGGTTGATGTTCCTGGCATTGTCAAACTTGTAACTTTTGTTTGATTTTTGACTATTCGCAGTCAAAAGGATGTATCAGTTCCATAATCTCATGACTTCTGCAGTTGTGTTTACACACAATATACAGCAAGATATATTTCAGTTCCTCAGAAAGGCTTTGTTTGTTTGTTTTTAAAATAACTGCGAGACTTTAAGATGTCCTGCCTCCCTTTCCCCTTGTAGAAGATCTTAATACATAGAAGTTACAAGCCAATACATCTTTTGAGGGTAGACTCTGGGTATCACCTTTGCATAGGTAACAAGGGACAGTATTCCTTGGAAATATTCAAAATTAGGCTCCATATAAAGAGAACACAGTTTCCCAGAAACATATTTTGTAACATTTTGTAATAGTCTCTTGTTGTTCCTCTCCACTTTGAGTCAAATAAAACCATTTACTGAAACTCACTTAATGTCCAGTGAATAGTATCCCTTTTATTGATCCTCTATCTTCTAGTCAGGGGAGCAAAAGCAAATAAACAAGCTTGTCAGTGGTAAAGCTACAATGGCAGCGTCAGTGTAGATCCAATTCCCAAATAGGCAAAAGAAAAAAAATCCTACTGACTTCAAATAAAAGATGATGAAGGTTTAGCTACATGTGTGGGGTAAATATATACATTCTCCATTTGGAAAAACATTAACACAATTTGCTTTCTCTTTTGAATTCCCAGATTTTAATTCTCTAAAGACAGAATTATCCAGTCAGTACAATCTATGTAGAGAAAGACAGCTTTGAATATTTCAAGTATGACTCTATTCCAAATCTCTACTACTGTATATGTTTAACAACAGTATCTTTAGCACTCAGCAGAAGCTAACAGCCCTGGATATGGAATATTAACATGGCTCTTTCCATATCTGTTCTGTGCCAGTGTTTCCTATTATCAGTCCAATATTTTATGGTTATTGTATTAGCTTCCCAGCAGAACTTTCTCAAGTTCTGTAGCCTGAAACCTCCATTAACAGATGCTAAATACAATAGTTGTTTTTCACTTTTAGATCTTGTGAAAGCCTATAAAAATGAGTGGTCAGTTTGTCCAATTCTCTAAAGAAATTTTCCAAGATTTGAATGGGCAACATATAAAGCCACTAAAAATACTCCTGGCAGCTCATTCATTTGGATTGTGTTCTTTCTGCCAAGCCAACTAATGAATAGCTTATTCCAAGATAGGACTTCCGCATGAATTTTTTGTAGTAAAGGTAAGAGTATCTATTTATATAATTCCCTAGTTGCTTGTATTCAGAGGGTTTAGAGAAGGGAGGAAGGTTTGAGTTTTTTTCATTAGAAGGGACATTAACATTTCAACTTAAGGAGAATTAGAAAAAAAATATCTTATTCTCTGGTAAATAAAGGAAACTAAAATAATACTGGAAAGGAGTTAGTGAATAAAGCCTCTTTTAAAAACCATTAAAACTAATGGAAAGTATCTCACTGACTTTGTTGGACTTTGTATAGGACCCACAAGAACCACCTGAATTCCACATTAGATATAGCCAAACTAGAGCTGTGGATGTGATTTCTTAGACATATGGGCAGATAAAGATCAAAGAAGAATGGAAAAGAATTCTGCATACTTTTCTTAACTTTATTTCTTCAACCAGCCTCATTTATCAATGTCCTAGCTATAAAGTAAGTATTTGGTATCTGAGTTGCAGTCTAGGGTTATCTTTTAAACATCCACAAAAATATCCACTTAAAAACACCATCTTTTTTGACTACAAGAAAGAGGAAATATCAGCTTTTGGTTATCTATCAAGGCTAAGTTGTGCCTCAAGCTAGCAAGGATTCCCTACTTTGAAAATAAGTTCCATTTGCTAGATAATTTACAACTCTTTTACCAACCAAGGAGTTGTCAGTCACATTCTAGTTTTCAAAATCTTATCATCTCATCTCACTCTCCAGAGTAAACATATAAATACTTGTGCTGATACTAGATATGAGTCTAGAGAACAATAAGAAGCTTCAAATAGTTCCCTAAACATACATTCAAACATGATATATTTTCAGTCCCTGTAACATTGAGGAGCTCTCCTTATTCTTTTGTGTGAAATATATCCATCTTTATTACTTTTCACGCATCTTATATAGAAATTTGAAAGTCTGCTAAATCTTCCTCATTTGTGTTTCCCCCTCATCCTCCAGCAAATAAAGTAAAATCATTTAAGTATTTATGTCAGGTTTCTCAGAGAGTTCAGGGATCAATGAGCTATGCACCCATCATATAAGACCAGGATACTGTATACTAGTCCATTCATTGTCATATTCCATATACCTTTGAATGCTTCAGGTTTTGTGGAATTAATTTTCTTCAAAAACATATTTTCCCCAAGAAAAGTTTCTCCCTTCAAAAACAAAATCTTGCTCCCTGTCAGTCAATTCAAAGAGCCCTGTATAATCATGGTTTACCATATTTGTACTGCAGAGTAGAAGCTCCTAGGTTTCTTTCCCCTCATTTATGCACCAACTCTCATGTTTTTTCTGTGTACATCATCTATTTCCATTAGAAATTATATGGGCAGCATTTCATTGGTTCAAAAGCAAAGAACGAGCTTGTCAGTCACTGTGAAAATGAATAGCCAAAGGACATTACAGTCTTATTCTCCATTCCCTTTAGTATGCTCATAATCACAGTAGAAGCTAGAAAGAATAAAGAAAAAATAAGAGAAAATCTTTAATTATAACAATAGGTAAATACTGGTTTTAGGGAGGCTGTGCAATCCTGATCATGGAAAACAGTGAAGAACAAGTTAGACAAACATCTGCCAAGAACAGCTCAGGTGTAGTTGACCCTACCTTGGGGCAAAGGGTTTCTTCCAAAGCCAGTTGCTCTTTGTTTGATCTATACCAGACATTGAGTGAGGGCAGAAAAGCTAAAATTTAGCTACTCCAAAGGAGCAATCAGGACGCTGAAAACAAAAGTAAGAAAGGAGAAGTCTCTCTGTTTTGATTGCTGTGCCTCACAATACTCATATTTTGCTTGGAGACAAGCTCCACCTCTCAGCCTTCTGTTCTTTCTCAGATGTGTACCCTGGTTTATGCCTGCCAGAAGGGACTCCATTCCAGAGCACACGATTTCACAATACATTTCCGATTTTAGGCAGCACTCTCCAAATCCTCTGTTTGGTGTTTTGCTTTACCGTTCTATAACATTTATGCTCTAGGTCACCATGGACTACCAGATTTCTTTGGATGATATTTATAAAACATTTGGAAACATCATTAGGATAGAACAGCTGTTGTCTGTCTTAATTTGTCTCCTTTCCTTCTCTTTGTCTTGGCTTGCAGCATTTGAACATGGGCATCATGCATGTGTTGAGTTAGATGCTGAGCAGCATTTGAGAGCCACACAAGTCACAGAGCAAGAAAAAAGAGTGAAGAGGTGTAGCCACCCAGCTACACCTGTATTTTCAAAACCTCAACTGCTGTAGGGGCTGATCCAGTTTCTTTCAACACCTCATTACAGCAGTTTTGTGACCCTTCTGGAAGTTCTTTGGCAACTTAGGATGCCTACTAGCCATCAGTAACACAGGTACCAGTCAGTATCATGGGCATCACGGTTGTGTTGTACACAGTCATATATCACTACTGAGCCAAATAGATTTTCCTTGTCCCTCTGCTTTGCTTTCTTGAACAAATGTGTCTTGGGGCACCACATGAAACAAGATCAGTCCTGCTGCTTTTATTTCATTCTGATAGCTGATTGCTTTTAATCACTGTCTCCTGCCTGCTGCTAAAGGGATAAGTAGCTATACTTTTATACATCTATACATTGTTGGTTTGGGACTTCAGCTAGACAATCAGAATTCACATTAGATGCCAATAAAGGGTTTTAAAAATAAAACTATGAAAACATGACAAGGATTTTAAATCTACTTTGTGTAATTTGGCTAAAGTTATCAAGTTGCAAGGAGATCTATTCATAGGCAATCCTATGGGGCTTTTTTATTCTAATTCTCACTAGGGAATATTTTGGAAGAAAAGTATAAAAAAGACATTGTTTCCTTATTATATAATACTCCTGACTTACGCCAAGAATATTCTCATCTTAAGTGTGTTCATAATCTCAAAGACCGACACAGCTATTGCATTACTTATGTCTATACAAGCACAGCTTCTAAAAATATGATTCCTTGACAGTTTTTGAAAGGTGACCTACAGTATGATAAAAAAAGCTGTGTGCTTATGTTACGTTTCTGATTTGTAAACCCTATCTGGTAATTAAAAGCAGATCTGAAGTGTGTCTGTACAAATGCAAAATGAATTCAGTCTAAGTCAGAGACTTAGGGGAAATGTGAAATATTAAGGGGAAATGTGATTTTGCTGGTAGATGACTGCTGATTTGAAGAGGACACTGGACGTATAGCCTTGTCATCTACTTCTATTTCTTATGGAATTCACTCTCACTGCTTTACTGAGCAACATGATTATGGTACTGCTTTCCATTTTTGCAGACAGGGAAAAATAAGCACATCCTGTGTCAGACATGAGGGATACTTTTCTACCACACAACTCACATTTTATTATATCCAAGAAAGCTAAATCAGAAAGCAAGCTGTTCAGTACTTCTAGACTAAAATAAAGTTTCCCAATACAGATATAAAGTATCTGCTTCTTGAGTGTCACATTTTTTACATTTGCAGTTACAAACTCAAATCTGCTCTTTAAAATTAGTTTCCAATAATGAAGCATTCTGGTTAACCAGTACAAGTCAGTGAAGGATTTTGTTCTGTCAGTACAAATCCTTTTTGCATTGTGAGAGAGCTGATGGTTTACCTAGAGAACAGAGAAGTAGTAAATAAAAAAGGCAGAAGGAACAAAAATAATTTCTTTGGTTTGACACAACCGAATTCAAACATTGGCTCTCCCCATTTGCTGGGCAAGTTTCCTTAGCAGGATTCGTAAGTGAAGTTGAATTGAATTTAATACCTTCTTTCAGAAGAGTGAGTGGTATCTTCAGAAGACAACAGCATGTGCTTTATCTTTTTCTGCTAAGGGGATAATCTTTAAAATTGTAATAACATCTCTACAGTTTGGAGGCTAATCACCATATAAAGCAGCAATCCTAGGCTACACTAAGTGACAGATACAGCGATTAGAGCAGTCTGAGGTGTGTTCCTGCTATACCTTTTCCCTCATTTTAGTAAGCTTCTGGGGCAGGGACATCTAGGGCAGAGAAGAAACCTCTGCTTCCACTATGGTCTTGGATGATTTTGACAAAGAATTGAAGGGGAATAAAACTTATGTTGCTGAAAAAAAATAGTTTTCCATCCCTTATAGCACATAAGCCTGTGCAAGAAGAAAATGTTTCAGATTCCACTTCTTGCTGCAATAATTGCTCCTTGTTCAACACCTTTTAAACCTAGATGGGAATTTGGGAAGCATTGTCAGGACCACAGTGAGGAGCTCTGTGCCTGTGAGCACCTGGTAGCCCATCAGCATCAGACAGAGCCAAAGCCCCAGCTCCGTGCTGACTGCAAACCCAGCCTGTCATAATGTTAACCTCCCAAGTGAGAGCAGGAATTGTGTTTTAAAAAAGCAAAAACATGCAATCTCCTCTGCCAAGCAATCCCTGTAACTGGCCTGGTTTCTTTGCATCAGTCCCAGCAATGTTAGGGGAAAAAAACACAGTAGACAGACAACGCCCTTCAGCAATTCAAAACCACAGAGCAAAGATATCCCGTTGTCACGTACATGGGACTCCAGGATTATAATTTTTGCTTTGAGCCACCTTTCAATGTATACCAAATGGAAGCAAAACTCATTCCAGGTTGTTCTGAAGCCAGATTTGTGTCTCTGACAATTATGGTTTGAAACCATAATGACAGATTACAGGAAATGAACATATGGACAGGGTGATTTATAAACACTTTTAAACAATGTAACTTTTATCAGTTCTGCTACATCAATCACAAATCTAGGAACAATTATTTTTTTGTATATGATACTCTCAAGAGCGATCAGGACAGGATTTGCTGACAACCTATCTTAAATACTGAATTATAAATTGCATTTTGGTCTCTGTTTCAATGCAATGGTTCCACATAGATAAGAAAAATCACATGCTTTTCACAAACAAAAAAGCATTAGCAGAGAACCAAGGAAAAATTTGCTACATAAAACAATAGAAGGACAATCTTGTGAAATAAACCTGACTTCACATTTTGATAACAGGTGTGGCTGGGGATTTAATCACGGTCACAAAACATTTCAAATTCAGTAACTCATCTGATCTAGCATTTCCCTGTTTAAATTTTAAAAATTGAGATTTATAATATCAATAAAGCATATGCTAAATTAATTTAAATGACTGACAGATTTCAAGTATCCCTTGCCAAGGAATCTACATCAAAGGGAAACTTGGAGAGCAATTCTGCTGGAAATGGTATTAGGTCTGATACTATTCAGCATATATAGCCTAGAAGAAAATAACTGCTGGACAGATTTGAAAACCACAAAAAGATTGACAGTAAAAAACATTGAGGAGACACAAGAGCCATACAGCCATACAATCCAGATTGCTTGCTAGACTGAGTCCAAATAAAATGGGTTTTTAAGCAGATCAAAGTGAAAATAATGTATCCAGGAAAAAAGCAGAGTCACTGATAACTAGAGAACTGGAAAACCATGATTGACAAGTAAGCAGGCACAATTATTAATAACTAAAATGAGGTAAGGCGAACACTAAGTTGCCAGTACAATTAAGATAATAATTGCAACAGCAGTTACACATTTTGAAGCTGATTTTACTGTTTCTTCCACAATTCTGGTGGCCACATTTTAAAAAGTCATTGACAACCTGAAGGTCCAAAAAGAATCAATAAAAATGGCCTTAAGACTGAGATGATGTCACCTGGAGAGCTGACACAACTGGAAAGATCTTAAGATCGTATCACTTAAAACATCTTCCCAAGAGAAAACAACACTCACTAACAGTTTAATTATATCTATGAGTTGTACAAGTATAAAACAGGAACCAATTATTGGAAGCTAATGAACAAATTCAAATGAGACTCAGCAGGCACACATTTTTAATACAGAGATGACTACTGGGTCTGACACAAGCATTAATTGGAAGAATTGGACATATAGAAGGTCATAACCCCTTCTCTTTCAACTTCTGTGGCCATCTTGGGAATATGGAAAATTAAGTGTAATGTAACATTCTACTGTAGGTATTCCTGAGAGCTAGAAAAAATCATGGAAAAAATGAAAACCACAGCTAGGAATCTAATTGTATTGGGAGATCTGCAACACAAAGATGGATTATGAATAACGGGCAAGAATAATCTTTTCATTGCTTGCATTACAACAAGTAGAAATTGTTCCTTTCTTGTTACTAAGAAACTAAGTTACAAAAACTCTTGTCTATTATGCACCGTATAATAGCTCTACTCAGAAGTGCATGATAAGCCACTAACACTGGTAAGAAAACAGCATTGCAAGCTGGAAATGGGCTGAAATTCTGAAGAAGCTACTGCATTAGCACACTGTCCAGTACAAAGTGGCAAGTTACCTGACCCACCAGGTAGTGGATGTAGTAGCAAATCACACATTTAAATAGTGAACAAAGTAGAACATCTAGCCTGGTTTATGTCTAGTTATACCAAAGAAGTGCCACACAGATCTAACATTTCTGCCTTTGTGGGCCAATAGTCTCTGTAACGTATCAGATTTTTAAATATTAAATATTTAAAAGGAGATTACATGACTGAATTATTTTTGAGAGTGAGAACACACAGCACATTGTACACTCCATTCCCAAAAGACAACTTGACTTGAACTGCATGGCAACAACAAGCCTCAGTTACTGTAAAAGTATCAGCCACAGCTTATTGACCCCAAGATTTCTTCCTGGAGAACAGAAGCAATCAGAGGGTAATTCAAGGAACTTGAAAAAAATATAAATATAGTTTTTAGAGGAATGAGAATACAAAAAAAAAAAAAAAAAAAAAAAAAAAAAAAAAGGAAAATGAGAATCTATTGAATTCAAAGCTGTCTCAGAGAAGCACTCAAATCAAAATCCTTTATCCTGATTTCAGTGGGAGTTGAAGTGGCCGTACTATCAGATGCAATGTGATGAACATTCAAAAAAAAATAAAAATAAAAATAAAAATAAAGCAGTCAAAAGTTTATTTCACATATATATACACACACCCTCCAGTATATACAAATAATCTACTCTCCAGAAAACACAAAAACTTCATAATCTCAACCTGAATTACATTTAAACATTCAGGAGAAAAAAAAAAAATGACGTCAAATTAATTAGCTTGCAGTACTGTGTATGCCAATTACTCTAGTGATCATTGCTACTAACTTCTCACCAAGGGAAGTGCTGGATCTATTCGCCTGTAGACAAAAGTAGAACAAAATTAACCATGCTTCTACGATAGCAAAGAGACAGCATTATTTTAATGAAGCAGTAGAGGGCACTGAAGCATAGTGAAGCTCAAATATATTGGTGAAGAGAAGCTGCCTATAACTGATAACATACATATAGCATGGAACAGCTAGAACACAAGATCTGGGATCCAGACATGTACTTCCATGTCTGAAGAGGAGCAGCCACAAGCATTTGGATAAATAACACTTTCTGACTCAGTTTACCAACCAGTAATGGGATTGCATGTGACTAATCCTAAAAACATACAAGGCAGGTGTGTTTCTCATAAGTTACAAACATTAAATTTGCCTGCGTAAACAAAGACCACTGGAAACAGTTACAGAATGATAGACACACTTAGGTTGGAACAGATCTTAAAGATCATCTAGTTCCAACTGCCCCACCCCCTTGCTGATAATAAGCATTGAAATGAGTTATTTAGATACCAAATAACATTACTACAATATATTCTTCACAGCTAACGTGGAAAGTATTTACTACATACTGCAGGACCTATCCTGTCTTAAGATATACTCCGACTTTTACTATTTCAAATCATCGAACAAATCTCAAGGTCTCTCACATCGGGGGAAGAAACCAAAGTGTGTAATACTTCCTTTGGAGAGATGCCTGAGATAGATTGACCTCCCTGCTTTTCATTCCTGCTTTAAAACATGTTTCAACAATCTCCTCTGCCTATTCCAAGAAGCTGACCATCAGCTAAAGGGAACAATCTAACTCCAGGTGAAATAGGCACTGAACATATAACTGAAGAAGATTAGACGTCCAAAGAAAGCTTTTATGGGAAATAATCTACCTGGAGATAAAGAGTGGTTATAAACATTAAAGAGCAAGTTTCTTCTCTTCATTTAATACCTCCCAGGGCTGCTAGCACACACACAGAGGAAAAAAAAAAAAAAAATGGCAATGCTTCTCCATATTAACCCAAACGTAGAAACACAAAATTAACTCTTCGCACCAAAAATAAGTTTAAAACTGGCAATATATTTACACGAGGAAGAGTCTAATAAGCTGCACAAAAAGGGGTAAGAAGGAAGACAGATGTTTCCTATTTTCTTTAAGCAGTTTTCAAACTTTTTTTTTTAATGTACTTTTGTGGGGATAAAAGCATTTATACTCCTATAATGTACAGCAACCTCCCACAGAGGCTGGAGTCCCAGTGGAAATTTTGACCAGTTTATCTTCTACCTACATTTTGGTTCCATAAAGCTGATTTACTTTGCATCAATCTACATTTTCTGAAAATGACTTCTCCTGACATCCGTGTTTCAGCACTCCCATCCCGGACGGCAACCCAGCACTCCTTGTGAGCAATCCAACCAGCCCGAGGCAAAAGCCGTGGGACCGTAAAGACAACTCTTCAGTTTTACACAGTGGTAGAAAACCAGTTTAGGATAGGCTTTGTTATGAGGTCTCACCAGAACAGCAGGAAAATGAGGAGACAGTAGAAAGCATTTTACATCGTAAAGGCCTGGCTGTTGGGTTTTTCAGACTTCACTAATTCATACCCCAGGGTGGGGGAAGACCCGACCACAGCCCAAAAAAGGAGACTTTTCGAGCATACTCAAAGGATAGCTATGTCTGCTCTCTGTCATCCACAACTTATCCTGCAATAATAATGAGGTGACAGAGATTTGCAGCCTCTTAGGCCACACTGCTGAACCTATCTGGAGGCCTGCAAAGAATAGCACATTTCTAGGTAAACTGGTAAAGAATAAAGAACCACAACTGTCTTGCTAGATGAGAAAACAAAAACAGTTTTTTTCTGTGTGTGAAGTAGGAGCTGAATACCCTAGTGACACTTTCCTGGGAAAGGCTTAATTTAAAAAGCTTCTAATTACACCTTCCTATATTTGTGCTGAGCTACAGGTTGAGCACTGCACTGAGGAATTAGTTTGCTTGCAACACAATTTGGAGTATCTGTATTATAAGTTCAGTAATCTAAAGCAGCACAAGATTTAAATATATCTTAATGGTTTTTCTTCTCAGATCTTTGGTAGCATCTGCTGCCCAGGTCTTATCTTTCTTTGCTTATTGTCTTGCACCTGAATCATTCTAGAATTCTTGACAGAGATATAAAGCTGCCCTATAGATTGCTGTGTTTAAGTAGACCCAATCTGTTTTTGAGCCATTTATGGTAAGTCATCAGCCAAAGCCTCAGCTGAATGCAAACTATCCACAAGAGAGAACGCAAGAATTGTAGATACGAGATTAAAATAACAAACTGGGTTATTTCAGTTGTATGCTGTCAAATAATGCCTCTTCCAGAAGCTTGTTTAAAAGCCATACCCTTAAAAATTTCTCTGGGTTATGTTCCTGATGATTTTTGGCACCAAAAACAATGTTTCTCTATATTAACTTATTAATGATGAATAGAAGTAAATCACCAACTTAAAGGAAAAATTTCTTACTACGTATTTTGAAAGTTTATAAACCACGTTGATTCCTTCTCTTCTCTTTTCCCCAGAGAGATTCACTGGGGTAGCTGGAGAGATTTACTATCTGTGTGAGATTTAAGGTAGACCCAACTTAGAAATAAACATGAAAGATACCTTGGTGGCACCATATGAACTGTCCTTCAGACAAATGTAGAAAGGTGCTCTTGGCAGAGAGATGAGTGGTACAAAAAAATTCAAGGAGGGGGATGAGCACCAGTCCTGCCATGAATACATGGGAACTCTTCTGGCCTAATGCTATTTTTCTGAGTAGAAAGAACAGCTCTTGTACAACACTGGACTCTTCCACCACTACACAGTGTGCTTCTGTTAGAGAAAGGGGGTCAGCAATAAAAAGTTGTGTCATTCTCACCCGTTAATTCTCACTGAGATCTTGGAAGAGAATAAAGCAGCGTTATATAAACAAAACTGAGCTATATTCTATTGTGAGTAGATGGAAAAGAAAGCAGATGTTGCAAAAACTAAACAAGAACAGTGATTTGGTGTCTACAGAAGAGATAGAACAATATCAGAGACAAAGTACACGACAATGCAGTGCATAGTACAATTTGCAGGGGTAAAATTTGCAGCGGGCCCAGGAAAATGATAGTGTTACTGGATTAAGACTATCTAAAGCCTAAACCTGTACCAGAAAGTTCATCCAAGTTTCTTAACTGGGTCCAATGAGTGCAGGATTTGATTCTTAAAAGGGAAAAATCGGAAACAGCTGTCCCTGGACTTGAAAAGCAGGTGTGATGCGTCATTTCAAACAGACATGAACAGAAACCTGGTAGGTAAAATTACATCATTCAAAAACATTAAAAGAGCAGAAAACAGTGTTTTAACTCTCCTCTTAAGCACTGTCTAAGGTTTTTGTCTTAAGTGTATTTTATTCCAAACATTTAATTAAAAGCCAATGAAAATATACTTTTTATTCTTCTTTTAAGTGAACATTTTGCTGAAAATTTACATTATTATTTCTCAATAACAGTTTTCATAACTTTTTTATTGCCAGAGTTAATTAAAATGAACTTTTATAAGGAGGGTAACTTAATAAAAAGAATTAGTGTGATAAAAACGCAGTGGGAAAAAGTACCCAAAGATGGCCAACAGAATAAGTTACAGAAACAAGATTGCTGAGCTAAATTTGGTAAGCCGAACTTCAAGGTAACAGGGCAACAAAGAACCCACAGTCCACAATTTGAGTATGAAACAGTAAAAGATACTACAAAAAATTTCCCTCTCACTTATTCAATTACATGTTTGTCATTCCTAATTAGTTTTGTCATAGAGTATACATATGGAGAAAAGATTTATTAAGGAAAAATAATCTTACATATACACAAAATCATTCATTCTAATTAAGCAGCACTCCAGACAGAAATACTCTTTCAGCTATAGACCATTTCATCAAAAGAAGATGAAAACATTGTAGACGAAAGAACAACCAAAAATATAGCCCTTATTATTCAGTAAGGGTAATAGAAGAGTGTCACAAGAATGAAGAAGGGCTCCCCTAAGCACAGCAATGGTGCAGCTTTTACTCTAGCTACTGCAGAAGATGCCAGTGGATGCAGGGAATTGCCTGCAGAGCAGATGAGATGGAGAGCCATTGTAGGGTTTGCATCCTGGCCTCGGGACAGAGCTAACAGAGACATCAAGGGAACAAAGGTAAACTAGGTTGTCTTTTCTAACCCAATATCCTCAGAAATTTGTCATCTTGGAAGTACCATCATCTACTGACACAGAAGTCACTAGAGAAAGATTTTTTTCAGACACTGACTACCAAAGGAAAATTTAGAGCTGATGAAAAGCAAAAAAAATAAAAGGCCTTTGCATTTTGTTTTCAAATACTTCCCCATCTTATTCAAATCTTAATCACTCCTGACTGAGATGAGGTATTGTCTGACCACATTAGAGGCATGATGAGATGCATGTTGAATTTGATCTCCAGCACCAAGCTGACAGAAAGGTTTTTGCTCAGATCACTGAACAGCCAGAGCTCTGTTGGGTGTTTGACAGCACCACAGCTGTCCATATGCTGGAAGGTACTCAGAGTTAATGCAATAAACATGCATTAAAAATGTTGATTCTTTTGTCATTTCCACATTTATTATAATAAAATACTTATGAAATATCCACTAAGAGCTCTGACTCCTGTACAACCTGATAGGAGATCATTTCAGGGGATAACAAAGCATAATTATTTCTTCACGGTCATTCCTTTCTCTACCAGCTCAAATCAGTTGGATATTTATTGAAATAGCTTCCTTGGCTCCTCTTGTATTTGGGAGAAGATGGATAAACTAAGATGTTTAATATACAGGTTTGTTTAATTACTGGAGCACATTTCAACTTTAAGGTTGAAGTAACAGTGCAGTCAAAATCATTGTCAGACCCTTAACTACTTATCCAAATAATCTCAAAGGGCTTTCTTCCCATTTATACTAATTGCTTCTTTGAAATCATTGTGTATCAATATAACCACTTCTGTGCTAAGAGCCTGAACAGTTTTGGAAACAGCATACCTCACAGTTCTTCCTTAACCATCATGTGGTTATCTAAACATGCTGCAATATGTCATTAATTCAACCGCTTTTGCTCTGTAATACCAATGGGGTTATTCCAAATAAAATATATGGTACTATAAACTTGAAATAAAATGAATACTATATAATCCTTCAAGTTCAAAAGGTTTTGGTTTAACTGATTGGTATTAATAGCATTTCTGAGATAAGTATTACTAATGGCATCTATGAGATAAGCATTCACTATAAAACTGCACCATTTTCAAAAAATGACAAGATTAAATAGACACAAAGCTCATTAAAAATTCAATTGTCAGAAATCAACATCTAAAACTGGCAAAAAAGAGATTTTAAAATACAGTGGAAGAAAAACAGCAAAGGAAAAAGAATGCAAACCCCTGGAACAGCCTTCCTTGGTGAGTGCAGCTTCAAGGCAGAGCGCCGTTATCAGAGCCAAACAAAAATTCTCAGTTGGGAAAGGAGGCTTATATCTGGCAAAGCTGATATGTTTGGAAGTACAACTAAAAAGTCATGTTAACAACTCTTAAAATGTTTTTAAAATTTGACTGAAGTTGACCCTCAGAGAACTATGAGATTTTTCTTGGTACATCAATAAATGTGCCAAATTTACACTTCCCAGCCAATGCCAGCAAGGTTTTCTAGAGCTCACAGATAAGGGATATCAAGGCAGAAGAGTCAAGGTGTGCAGCAAAAAAATTACAACTGCACAGCTTGATGAGCTGTAGCAGCATATGTTTTGATGTCTTTTTCAAATCTGGGTAAAATTTGAGTTTCCCCTCAGAAAATACACGATGTGCAGTTCTAACTGCAATCTAACGCCCTAAATGTAAGCCCTGCACACCTGCACCACAGAAATAAATAGTATTTTTTCCATACTTATGTGTTATAAAAAGCAAGATCAATTCAGTATTGCCTGTAAATGCACACAGCTACAAGATTCAAAAGTTGGTCTAGCAGAGGTTTACAAACCAGCCCCTTTTCACGGAGCAACGTTTGTACTGCGAGGCACAGAAGAGCAAATCTGCGAGCTGCTCTGTCCCTCAGCAACCATATCTCCACTGTCAAGTCAGCATGTGCTCACCAAAACTGAGTGAGTCTCCATCCTCCAAAGATCTCTGCCTAAACATAACCTTAAATATATGAATACTACAAAGAAATGCCATACTTTATTTACGATCTGGCTCATCTCTATGCATTTCTTTGCTTCAGCTCTTATGAGGTTCCTCAAAAAAACACACAGCTGATGTCATTTCAGCTGGAAGAAGTACTAGAATGTTGTTCTGTCCTTTCTTTTGTGCTCAACCTTAATTTCTGCAGCATAATAAGCACAGTGCAAGCACTATTAAGCAAAACTCAGTCACACAGATTTTAGGATTTGGAAAGTCAGAAAGAGTTTGGAATATTAAATTCAGAAAGAAAATCCAAAAAGCGATGTAAAGATAAATAGGGATGATGAGTATTTTCATGGTATATGTGAAACAATTTGCTGTTACCATAAAAGGGGCTTTGTATATAGCTTATAAGGAACTTGTGTACAGCCATATTCCCAAATACACTATAGCCAATAGTAAAATCCCTGCAATCAGAGATGAGTCAAAGGAAAAACTCTATCCAGAACCACGTGCCAACAGACAACTGATTATACATGGGTCCCACAGGCTGTTTTGCAGCCAATTTAAAAGCCAGCAGCATCAGAGCCAGCCAAAGCAGCAAAACAGTGCCAAGTACGTACTATAATTGTTTGTGCCATTAAGCATACACAATGCCATTGCTTCCCAATCTAATAGGGAAAAATGTAACATGGGAATTATAACAACTACTACACTATAAATTACTTCACAGAAACCTGTAGTCTCATTATCCCAGCATTAACATATCAGAAAAGGAATTTTAGGGAAGTTTTATTTTTAAGCATTTTTTTGGGTTTGGGTTTCTCCCCCACTCCAAGATCGGGGACAAAAAAAGAGTTTAAAAAGAGTTTGAAAAGAGTTTGGTCTTCAGCAATGCTTTTTCTTCTATGAAGCCATACAACATCATACACAAAAATAAAGTAAGAGTGAAACATGAGCACATTTTGTCTCTGGGTTTGGCGAAGGCATTCAGCCATGCCTAGTGCCAGGCCTCCTAACAGAGATACCCCAGTAAGCCAGGACAGAATACCAGCAATGTGCCCTTTCTTTATGCCATAAAGATACTCAAGAATTTTCCACACTATGCAAGGAATCACCTGATGCGAGAGACTCATTTGCTTTCTTTCTAGTCTTTTGTTACACACACACACGCGCGTTATGGGTGCACTGACCTATTATATCTATGTCCTGTGGGAACTGGCAGCTGGAGCAGGGATCTGTTATAGATATCTGTTAGAGAAAGGGTGTGCCTATTAGCATGCATGCTTTGTGAAGTGAACCAAAAGTGTTACTACATTTTTGTACGTCTGAGTCTAAGACAGACTATAAACTCTTCTCCAAAGGGAAAGATATAATGAGAAAATTTTAATGCAATAAGCTGAAGTCAATTATGTTACACCACCTTCCACTATAAACAAGAAAAAAAACAAGAGCAGCAAAGGGTCCAAAAGAATCTTGGCAAATCCAGATTTCAAATGGAATGTTTATAATATACACACACACATACATCTTTTAGCTTAGCATTCTATAAGCTGTAAGATATCAAAGCATACTGCATGATTTTTATTTTTTTTTTTTAAACACCTGTCAAATGCCACAAAAATCACCATCTCCTCTTCCGATTCTTTCAGGGAATTATGATAGTCTCTCCACACTTGGAACCAGTGACTCCGCAATAAGAGTAACCTTAATGCTGTGCAAGTCATCCCATACACAAAAACACTTAACTTTTCCAGCAATTAAATCAATTTGGGGGTTTTTTTTCCATGTTCATTTCTTATATTATCTTTATCTATCCTAACATTTTTTAGAGACTACATCTTGATTCATTTGTCTGTAATGCATCTTATAGATATACTAGCACCATACTTCTCCAAACTCAGTAGTAAAACCTGCCTACCCTACTGCCCAAAAAATATGGCTCTGTGTCCTTCAATATTTAACATTAACTTCAAATGATCGCAAGGGAATTTTTGCTCTATTAATAAGAGTAGCAAGTAGCCTGCAGTCCAAGAACCACAGCCTTAGTTCCTGGTGATACTGCCCTAGCACATCCCTGTTCTAGATGAAGAGACGCCATACACAGTACATTTCCATCCTGCTTGTGTTAATCTTCATTTCAGCACATACTTAAATAAAAATGTAGATAAGGCATTCCATTTTCAAGGAGCAAGAACTCCTCTCAAACCTAAGGGGGCTAACTGGATATAATTGGAACTATTCCAATATAGTCCTCAGTTTGTACTGAATGATCCAAACTCTTTGATAATGTGATGTGCTATAAAGGGAAAATTATTATTCTGTTACATATTTTCACAAGCGTATTGCTGTCTCTGGAAAGAAAGAGGAAGAAAATTTCTGAACGCTAACAATAGTTATTGTTAAATAAATAATAATTACAGTTGGTTACCATAGTAGCTATTCAAAGACACGTTTCAACCAATGCTAGGCAAATATCCCAAAGGTTATCACCATGGACCTGAGCATTAAATTCCTCCTGTTTATAAAGCCAAAAATAGCAACCATCTTAGATCTGTTATTTATGCGTGGTTTTGAGGTCTTTATCAGCATTATGCCTGTTACATACACAGTATGTAACACAATACACAAAGTATCTACTATATACATCTACACAAACTGACAGCATCATCAAATAAAAACTATTCAAGCCTCTTCACGCACACATCATGCATAAGCCACACTTCAGGAAGGAGAGCAAACCAGTGGAGAATCTTCTCCCCAGACCTCCAGGTCTAACATGCAAAACATAATAAAGCTCACAGCAGTGTTGCAGTTGATCTCAGCTGCTGAAATTAGAGCACTGAAACACTGCTATCTGCCTCAACAAATTGTATTTTAAACGTGACCTTCAGATCTATCCTGCTGAACAGAAGCCAATCTTGAATGGCTTTTAATTAGAGGTTGTCTACGCACAGAAGTCATTGCAATTGCACTGGTTGTGTGAAAAAAAGAGAGACAACCATAACTCGCACATCCAGAAATGCAAAACAACCATAAAAGTTCCAGAGTGTGCAAACTCCCTTAACTATACTGAATGTACGGAGCATTTCTTCATTTGCACATTTAAACTTCACTTTGGGATCTACAAATCTTCCATAAGCATACTTCACTTGTTCTTGTTGATGTATTGATATCAGAGGTCCAGATCTCCTTACTTCAAAGGAGAAAATTATTTTGTTCTAAATTCTGAGAGCATTGCATCACATTGCTTACCTAAATTCTTTCATAAATTCAAACATTAGCCCTGGCACAACCACAGCGTTTATGTTTGAGGCTTTTTCACAGTCTTTGTTCATCTTGTAATTTTTGCAGTGTTGTCTCAGGGAAAACTGAATTAACTCCCTCATAGTTCTCAGTGAAAGAAAGATATTAGAAGTTTCTATGATAAAACTCTCATGAATCAAACTGAAGTCAGCTAGTGGGTGTTTTTTGAGCTAGTATCTTAACAGCTACTGCTCTGAAGTCTGTTAATTCTCATATTAAAATGAAACCTGATCATTTCCAAATGATAGCTTTGGGAAAAAAAAAAAAAAATCTCAGAAATAATGAAAAAATTCGTTTTTAAATGAAAGGCTGGGCGATTATATGCATTTCTCTTGTGCCACTGAATTAAAAACTAGTAAAAGGCTTGCTAATAATCCCACCCTACACAGTTATGTTATTGTGAAAAAGCAGTAGCAAGTTGGTCCCCACTTAGATTGTTAGGAACCGATTAGTGTGCCAGAGTAGGACCCTCTAAAAAGATACCCTACAGATTAGGCAACAGATTCTAGATATCTTAAAATAAAAATAATTTTTTAAAAAAGTCTAGAAGGAAGTTTTTCCTCTTGATAAAATTAGTGACATGCTACTGTGAAAATAATTCACAAACACCATCTGTGCAACACCAAAGCATCAAATTCAGTCATGTTGCACTTTAAATGCCAAGGACTGGACATATTATGCTTATTACGCCTTTTTGGAAAGGCTCTCAGATTTATTGAAAAGGAAGATAACTTTCTGGATCTCTAACTTCTCATTAAACATCAGATTCTTCCTCAGAAACCATGAGTAAAATGTTCAGAGCAATTCAAAAAAACTCGTATTATACAAAGGAGATGCAACAAATCCTCCCCTATCCCAAAGTCCCACTACAAGGCCAAAGCATGCAAACTAGAGTTTACAGTTGTCTGGGTTTCAATTTGGAAAGCTTACCACTTTTCATATTACATAGGATACAACCCACAAATTTCTTCTGCATCAGTCCATGAGGTGGGTCACACAGAGTGCAAGAGAAACTTCTGGCATATCAGGCAACATGACATGAGAAAAACTGTCTTGGCCCACATGATACGTAAAGGTCATCGTACAGCACTCCTTGCTCGAAAACAAACCAAAAGCAGCAGAATACATCACTTTGGCACTTCCCCCTGGTCAGGGATTCCAGTGCCAAATAGAAATGGAAGGATCTGCCAAACCAGCTGTGTCTGGAGTCTCTGCAGAAAGCCAGAGCCCCGCAGTAGCGGAGAATGAGCTCCAGCTGCAGGGGAGCACAAGGAACAGCCCCTTGCAGAGTCTCCCATTCAACACCTGAGACTAAGCTGCCTGCAGAAAATATTGGTCAAAACCAAAAATCTGAGAACATATTTGGATTCAGTGGCCGCTGTACTTTAGCCGCAAGAACACATTCTCTCCTGAAAACGTTGCAAATACAGATAATGAATATAAATGCACACACACCCCAACACCATCACAAATGTATAGTTTATACAGACAGATTTATACATTTAGCTTTGAAAATATCTGCATCAAAAGCCTAGCATTTTATGCTGCGAGATAAACTGTGCAGGTGAGATGGATATTGCAGTCATGTTGTCGCTTCATGCAGTTTTATGACAAAGATGGGTTGAGCAACAAACACCTGTACAGATTCAACTGCGCCAGAAATAATAAAAATACTGAGAAATACCATGATTCTCAGTCTTTATGGTACCACATTCATAGCAAACTTTGTACAAACCACACAGTTACTAATTTTGGTAGGGTGGGTCTGTTGCATCTCAGACAAATTTGGATTAAGTCAGAAAAAAAAAATTAAGTCAGAAAAAAAATCAGTAGGTGAGCACTGAGACACAAGAGCACACGCGTTTTTCTTAATAAAGGACCAGGTTGGTTAAAAAAGCAGCTACGAATTAAGAGTTGGACACGGGAAGTCAGAGAAGTCACCCAGTCCTGAACAGGAAAGGCATTCAGTTAATTGCCCTGTCCACAAGGATCCATCATCTCTGAGAGTCCTGGGCATTATCTGAAGGCACATACAATCTGTCTCAAACACACTCCTGGTTTAGGCCACAGATAAAGTCATAAAAGCTGGCCAGTTTTTAAGTCATCCATTTTATGACTGGCAAACTGTTATCTCAACTCATTCTTAATAGCGATTTCTACTCAAATCTGAGAATATGCAGAATATCCTCAAATGACCTTATCTACAAAGCGAAGATTTCTAAGGCTGCGCAGAGGAGCTCTGCTACTTGTGTCAAGTGGATTCCTTTTTCATCTGGAAGGGAGAGTGCTGTATGTGCCAGTGGGTTTCAATAAAGTAAGAAATGATAGCAAATGTATTCTCAGAAAAAAAAAAAAGAAAAAAAAAAGGTCAATTGTTAACAACTATGAGGATATATTAAAGCATTAATAGCGGTAAAATTCATTTTCATGCACTTTTTTTCTTGGCAGAAATGTTGAATACCAAAACCACTCCCCATAACTAGTAGAATTAATATGAGGGCAGATGACTCATTAACTCCAAGATAAACAGAAAGCTTTTGCTTCTGTTGCCTTCTTTCTTATTCATGATTTTAGGCCAAAATACTGTTTGGTAAAGCAGATATAGTGCAGATATGCTTTTGTTATCAGACAAAACCATTGCCCATGCTCTAGGGAATTTATCTCATTAAAAGCATTTAAGCAATTTTAATCACTCTCACAAAACATCAGGTACAGCTGACAAATATAATGCCTCCCAGCTATTAGTTGTCAGCCTCCCACTTGAAACCTGGTGCTTAATTGTGCATTAGAGACAAAAACAGGTCTGGAGACACTCTGGATAAAAACCTTAGGCTTAAGGGACTCATGCAATTCAAACACACAATATGTGAGGGCAGATGATTCAAGCTACACAACTGATATAGACACAGTATAATACATAAAATAGTTCAGTTGTACTGGAAATCAACAATGCCCACCCTTGAACATGAATGCAATTTCAGAGACAGAAGTGGATTTAAATGCATCTATACTCAACCTTCTGCTTTTCTGGAATGCTAAGGTCACAATTCAGTAATCACTACTCAGAATCGCAGTGCAACCGCTCAGAACGTGTGAATTATAAAATATCACATCTTCGTGTAAAGAGAAGAAAAAGAAAACATTTCCTGGTTTAAAAAGAAACTCACTGAAGGCAGTGGAAGAATTCCCACAGTGACATCCCCATGCTTTTGCTTTCAATAGTTTTGGACCAGATTTTAAGGAGAAAATGTAAGGCTAGACCAGAGATGGATACAAGCAGTGAGATACACCATGAAGTCACACCTAACGACAAATGGGATTATATTATAATACATTCTGTACATTCTCAAATGCCATCCCTTTGTGTCTCGTACATGACCTTTAAACAGTAAAACAACATTTCCTTGATCCGCAGTGATCTTTAAATCTGGTGCTCAAGAATTTACTAATCAAGAGGCTCAGAAGATGAGTTTCACCATCACTTGCCATTTCATACAGGCTATAAGAGAAAGTAACTGATATCTTCATTGTTGCACAAAAAATGAATGGTTTTAAGCAATTTTCTTTTAAGAAAATATATTCTCTGGACAGTACTTAAAACAGCAGGAACCATCCTAGTGTAAGCATATAAATCTATAAAGTTACAGCACTATTGCCAAAACAACTTGAACAGTACTGAATGTATATGCATTACTGCTCATTGGCAAAAAACGGCTGGAAATTTTCTTCATCTCTGCATATCATCTATGAAATGTTTGGTTAATGGAAAGAATTTTATTTTAAACAAAGAGGTTAATAACTATAAAGGTTTCTTTGAAAAATTATTGTAACAAGGAAGAAATCTGAACAAGTAACGGACAAATACTTCAAGTGATTCAGGCTAGGAACACCCCCTGAATCTACTGTTATTACCATGTTTAACTGAATGAATATTAAAGCAAATATAACATACATAAACTAGTTTTACACTAAAGAGATGCTGATTCTGTCTGTCAATCTGTTAAATGTCTCAAGTGTGTGTGCCTGGATAGCATGGCACATATTTCTCCTAACTGGTACTCAAACAGAACGCAGGTCTGGACTGAGACTCCAAGTGCAGACACATTCAGCAGTGTCCCAGCCATTTCCATAAATAATGGTGTGTCACGATGAAACATGTTTGTTTTTTCTGCCCCTCTCTCAACTCTCCCGTAGGGAGGCTACTTCAGGATCTCTCTCAACCAATTTTCATAGTAAGACTAATTGGCTGATCTGTCTGTTGGTGTTGCTGTCATCTGTAATACTGCTTCTTCTCCTTTCTCAGCTCTTTCTTAATGAAGTCACAGACAGCAATTATGTCACTAACACTTTTTAGCAAGAGGATGACAGGGAACGGCCTCAAGTTGCACCAGGGAAGATTGAGGTTGGGGATTAGGAAAGATTTCTTCTCCCAAGGGGTGGTTAAGATCTGGAACATAAGGCTGCCCATGGAGGCGGCTGAGTCATAGTCTCTGGAAATGTTCAAGAAATGTTTAGATATTGTAGTGCCGGGCATGGTTTAGTGGTGAAATACTGGTGTTAGATGGATGGTTGGACTGGATGATCTTGGAGGTCTTTTCCAACCTTGGTGATTTTATGATTCTTCCACAAGTATAACCAAATCTGTTGTTACATATGCTGTCCAATCTCTAATTATGCTAACTGTTCTCTATACTTTTTTTTTTTTTTTTTTTTTTTTTTTTTTTTGAGTGTTTTCCATATGAGGACTTAGGTAGAACTGAACTCTACAATGCTTTTTTTTTTTCCTCCAGTTTTCAGCTTCAGGAAGAAATTTTTGCTGTTTTTGTTACATACACAACAAGACACTTGGTTATATTACTCCCAACTTCAAGATCATCCAGTTATTACTGTATAGTCTCCTACTCATCTCTGTTCAAAGTTCCTCCCAATTTATCATATTATAAAATGCAATAAATCCAATCTTAACCTGTTTCAGTCATTAATGAAAATACTAAGTAGCTTTAGTCCCAGGGTGGTTCTGTGCATAACCTTCCTCTAGGGAAGCATCCTTTTGGCACAGGCAGTTATCATCCCCCTCTCCCATTCCTTATTTGTTTCTCAGTTCACACTCCAGCCTGCATCTCCTCTAATTTAATTTTGAGAATGACAAGTAGCTTTACCAAAGTCCAGGTTAATGGATCTTTTGTATTCCCTCCACTTAAGGAAATAAAAAGAATGATCAAAGGAAGGTATAAAACGAGCCAGGTTAGGTCAGACTTCTTTCAGACAAATACATTTTCTTCAATTTTACCTTCATTTTATTCATTATTCCTTCTGGGGAAAAAAAAAAAAAAAAAAAAAAAACCCACATTCCATAGATTTAAGTATTTAAGATCAGACAGATATGCTCAGAATTTCCTGGCCCTCTGTATTTCAGCAATACATTTAGTTATTCCCTGGGCACTTGGTACCACCCATGTTTTGATAGATTTCTTAAGAATTCCTACTCTCAGAGACATGATTCCATGAGCAGATCTTTCAAATACTGTACAAAATTCTTATCAGATCCCCTCAGTTTGACCACATCAAAGCTCAGAGTTTTGCCACTTCTTCGAATTATGAAAATAATTCCTGAAGAATATCATACCCTTGTAAAATTACATTTATGGAGTTTTAGCTTACATGATTGCTAGCCAGGTTGTTTCATTTAAATAAATACCTATATCTTAACTAACAAGAAAGTATTTCCACTTCAGATTGAGTGTCTACATAGCTGTGTGCAATAAATACAAAGAGACATCCTTCTGGTCCTTGTACTAAAGTTTCGTACCCAAAGTATAATTTGTTATAAAATCTTATACAAGTTGGTCTTTAATAAATAAGGTGTTGACAATAACCACAGGTTTCTTCTAGAAAGTCTACAGCTGTTATAACACGATTATTAAATTCCAACCAAGAACTAAGCACATCCCTCATTTTCACTGAAAGTGTTCCTCCAGTTAAATCTACACTATTTATGTAAACCAATATCTACTCCATATGGTTTAACTTAATTCACATAGTCTCTTACTGCACAGATAAGGAGGACACAGCAATCTTTATCTGCATTACAAGCAGAGGATCAGATCCCAAATACAAAAGCTTATGAAAACAAATAGTAGTCTTCAAATTGTCAGAACTCTTCCCTCCTGTTTCTAGTCCCACTGTTTCTTGCTTTTTTTTTTTTTTTTTCTCCTTAAATCCAACCTTTCCCATTTAAATATAACAAACAGCAGTGTGAGACAGGGAAACGTTACTGAAAAAAAATAATAAATTACACAAGACAGCAGTGCTAACACGATGTTAGTCCTTAACATAACATTTAGTTCAGGTGGCCACTCTGTAGTTCTAAATATACATTATTCACAGTCTAGAAAAAGAGGAAATTATCCTAAAAGAACAGTGATCTGAGATTGGGAAGACTCACTGGTGTACCTGAATGCTTGGACACCTGTGTGTGAAAGCATGCAGTGCTGTCTGTCTGGACAGAGTAGCAGAACAATCAGAAGCAAAAACACACTCAAGAATTCATTTATTCTACAGCAACATTTTTAAATGTGCTACAGAAAGAAGATAAATACAATACCACCTGTGATCCCAGCCTTACCTTTACTGCTATGTCTCCTAACTGCGCGCGAGGATCAGGGTTTTATTAGAGGTTAGATCACGGACACAAAAAAGAAAATCTTACAGCAATTTGCTAGTCAGCAGTACATGTGGTCAGCTCACAGCCAGAATACTCTATGATGAAAGTAATACGTTGTTTTATTTGCATAGCAATTCCCAGCAGATAATGTAAAGCTGGAAGGAGACAAAAAATGAGATGGTAACTACAGTAAGAAAACTGAACCAGTGCTAAGGAGCAGCTTAGCCACTAGAATCTGACTGTTTTCTTAGGTACAGGTCATGGACAAGAACAGTAATTATGGGGCTGGCTGTGTTAAACGCAGGAGAAATATTTTTCCAACTTATGGATATTATTAAGAGAAACAACTATTACTGTGGAAAACATTCATAAATTTATATATATTAAGTACATAAAAGTGTCTTATTAAATAGCAGAGAGAAAGATAGAACAAAGGAAAGGGGGAGAACAGGGGTTCATGTGCCTTTACTCCCTTTAGGATTTTTCTTATATTGTGTACGTGCAGATGTACATGTATGGATGTAGAGTTGTAATTGCTTACCTCTGGCATTAAATTCAAAAAAGAAATATTGTGGCTCTGATTTAAGTCTTTGACTTTTCAATCAAGAATTTTGAGTGAATTAGAATTATTCTATAACGAATCAACAATACAGAGAAGTGAAATGCAAGCATAGTGGCTAACAATCCATACAGATCATGGATATTTCCAGCACGCTGCTAAATAGGAAGTACGGTAATGGCAGATCCTCTCACAAAAATATCTGTTCTTTTCAAGCATGTTACTTAACAAGCTCCACCTAGAACTAGAGTTTGTTACCATTGTTTTGCATACCAAAATAACACAGTAGATATTAAAGGGGATTTTGCTGGCTAGCCCCAAATTCACTAACACAAATGACAAATTTTTCTGAACATAACAAAATAGCCACAAGATTTGCAAGGCAAACACTTTTCCTCCCCCTCACTATTTTACTACAGATAACTAGTTTTTTTTTTTTAATCTTAGTACCATGAAATCAATAGCCTTCACTGTTCTAGTTTCATATAATCTTTTCACCTTAAGCTTCAGCATTATTTACACATGTACCTGCACCAACACACACACAAGTGGATTACAAGCAGCATCAGTGACACCAGCTTGCAGACAAATCAGCTCAATCCTCCTCAGTGGCAGTCAGTTCAGATCTGGCCTTCCTACCTCCAAATCTGAACCACAACCAAAGTGCAGCTGCAAAAGCCATCTCTCCTCCCATTGCAGGTCCTTCTCCGAGATTCTGTTGGTTTCCTGCCAAATCATATTGAAGTAACTTGTCTTCACCTACAAGATCTTGCCTAGTAATAAATAATATAGAAATAACCACAATGTGCTGAGGAATTATCAAGTGAGTCCTTCTTAAAAAACTGGAGGAATAAGACCTTACATTACACCTCTCTCCATCAATTACAGCCCTGTCACATTTCACATGCTATGTCCTCCTCCACTTCACACTCCCTGGCCACAGCCTGGGACTTGCAAATTAGCAGTGCAAAGTCACAGGCTCCCTCCTGTTCCAATATTCTACAGGAAAAATGCAGATCAGGGAAAGAGAAGTATCCAGTGATGGAAAACAAAGGGAAAATAGAGCCCCCACTCAAAAGCACTTCAGCAAAATCCCAGAAGCAACTTTGCACCATGGTTGGCCCCAGTCCTGCAAGCTTGTTCATCTATCCCAAAACTGAATGTAGAGACTATAACATAAAACTTATACAATGCTCATCTCATAGTAGGACAATAAAGACAATACAAAGGGAAGGGAACTGCAAGAGTATAGGCAGATGAGAGTAGTTAGAGGATGCAAATGCACAGAAGTCACCTTCCATTTTAGGGTGGGCTTTTTCTGATCTAGCATTTTCCTGTTCAGAGCTGCTGTAAGCAGATACCTCTCCATTGAGCCCTGACTGCAGCTTTGCTGGGCTTGTCTAGCAACACATGTTAATTAGAGTTTGTAGATTAGACAAGCAGAAGATTAACTAAACCCTAAATAGAAGGAAAAAAAAAAAAGGAGGCCTTTTTAGACATAAATCTTGCAAGTATGGTTGCATATAGCATAAGCCCAGATTCCTGAATGGTTTATGATTCTGTAAAATCTTCACTGTGCAAGACTGCGTATACTTAAAATTTGCAAAGGTAGCAGCTTAAGTTATTTCTAGTCAGCTCATAAAAATCTGTCTTTAGCACTTTTTTCCTAAAAAGAAAAAGAAAGAAAACCAGACATGCTCCAAGCTCAGTGAAAAGATAAGATTGTGGACATATTACCAATATGACTTCACCCTTTATTTTGTAAAAGTTCAAAACAACACTAGATGAAAGTTTATACCTAAGAATAAGGAAACGGCCAAAATGAAAGTGAAAACCCAGCAAATTATACTTCAGACACCTTGACATATTACGCACCCACGTGTGCTGTCAGCTTCACTGTCCTTTCCTTTGCTGTAGGCCGAATGCTTGAATACCAATCTTATTAAACTACAACTCTGAATTTATCCACTATATATAACATTCCAGATGTCGTACCAGCTGGGAACAGGCCCTTAGGCCATCTTTGGTTGATCTCTTAGTCGCTCTCCAGCTTTTGCCAGGCATTCATCCAAAAATATGAAGGAAAGTGCTAAAAACAGATGTCAGAGTTAATGGTTTTTTTTCTTCATGGTAGGAAATACAGAAAACTTGCACCCTACACCTACTCTATGAAATATGAACGTTGTCAACAAACCATAAGTTAATTTTAAATTAAATCATAATGTAGCAAAGTTAATTCATACACTATTTTTCTGACAACAGGCCAGTCTCCATCAGTCTGTTCTTTGAAAATATTATGCAGTCATTTGGATTTTTTCAATAAGTTGGAAAATCTTCTGATGTCGGCTATCTGCAAAAATGGTTTCAAGTCCCTCATTTAAGAAAAAAAAAGTCATGCTTATGATGTAAACTAGACTGATTGCAATTCATGGTAAGCTTTATGATAATGTAGGAGTACTGGGAGTTATTAAAACCACACACTTCTGAGCTATGAAGGAGGAAGACCTGTTGGTCACATTTCATTGCACAAAATGATTTCAGCTTCCGCTCACTGCAGCGTGAATGGGAGATGTTCAGACCTTCCCAAGAGGTGCTCTCTCTTTGGGGTCTTCCAGAAGTTTAAGCATGGAATTTCAAAGAACAGGGCTGGAAACAAGGCCCTGATCCTGCCAACACTTTTTCACATGTGCATCTCAACTTCTGTGGGTATTTCACTGACATAAATGGAGTCCTCACGTGAATTAAGTTATGCATGTGAATAAGTGTTTGGGCCCTAGACTGTAAGGCCTGCAGAAGAGAGGTCATCCATCGTATCTGCTCTAGACAGCGTTCCAACTTCTGTCCACACCAAAATATTAACAAACATATGTAGAAACAATTCCCTGAAAGAGTTCATGGTGCTGCCAGCAAAACTTCCCTGCAGTATGCAGGAACTTGGTCTCTCACACTGCGAACTACAGAAGTTCATTTCAGTTGCAGTTATAGGTTACATATAGGATGAGCACCCCGTCTGACACGCTTTAGGGGAAGAATTTCTAGGAAATAGTCTTCATTTAAAGGAAGTCGCTTACACTGCATAGAAAAAGGAAGGCTTTTTATAAGAAATATTTTCATCTTACTTTTCCTCTCAATTGAGTACAATACTGAAAATACGAGAAAAATACTGTCATAGAGCCTCAGTACTAAAGGAGCAAAACAACAACAAGCATTAATTGGCAAGTTCAGTGTTAAGTATAAAAATATCTGCCAAAAAAAAAAAAAAAACAAAAAAAAACCCACTTTTCAAGTTGGATGTTAAAAATACGCAGACCAAGTTTAAAACTTAGTCCTAGTACATAAATTTGCTGCATGGGACATAATTCTGATTCTTGTATTATAATGCAAGCAGATACTGCTGAAGCCAGTACTCAAAGGTAGTAAAAGTGTCATGGTTTATAGGCTGATTTTTGAATATATTACATATAATCTATTGTTAACAAAAAGAAAAAAAAAATCAGTCCAATGCATTGTGCTTCTTGAATGTAAATTAGCACGCTAGTGCAGTGTAACTTTTTAATTCAATTTTATCAAGTAGTAAAGTGGGGGCACTACGTCACATACTATACTACTGTTGTGATGCATTATAAGAGCTGTCTGAAAGAGCACAATTTGTTTCTTCAGATTTATGCCATATAAAAACATTCGGACAAAGATCATTGACCTCTGTACCACACAGATAAGCAGATGTGCCTATATTTAGCAAAAATGGTTCGAATGGCGTAGTAAACCACATTGTGTCAATATTTTGTGATGTGATGGATGTAAAACAATCAATCAACAGATTACGGCTATTTTTCAAACAGATCTTATGTCAGCATTCATGGCATATCAATCAGCTTGCTCTTTTAAATCTATCAAAATTCAGTGATCTTCATCAAATTTGCCAGTAGTTGGATCAAATAACAAGACGTACTATACAATACATCTTTCCATATCTTTTTGACACCAGATTTGGAAGAAAAATCATGACTGAATGTCTTCCTATGAAGTGCTGATGCTGTTGCAATGATGCTTATGTTCTATAGAATGTTCCACTTTCTTTTTTTTAATACATAAAATCAAATTAAAAAATCTCTGAGCTGTCACAAATATGGAAAGAATATGAATAATAATTTACTTTTTATTATTTTAATCCAAAATAATCTTCCAGTTCAGTTACTGCAAGCCACGATCATCCTCTGTATCCTTAAATCAAGTGCTGATAAGCCTCCAAGGCTAGAATTAACAGCAATGGTGATGGGGACCCACACATGCAACTTGAGATGTAAAACATGCTGAATCAGGCTTATAGCTTATATTATTTCTTCCACTTAGTCTTGTTCTGATCCTGAAGCTCAATCCGACTTGCCCATCCCATGACTTATCCAGCAAATCAGTTCTTTCCATAAGAAAGAACTATTCAGTTCTTCAACCTTCTCCCTTTCCAACAATCATTACCCTATCAGTCTCTCAAATAACCAATTAACAAGTGCATTACTCCTCTTTGCAATGGAGATAGTTGTTTATAAAACAGTGCAAATATTTAGCATCTTGTCACTAAAGGAGAAGGGCAGGAGCTTGTGCTATTCATGGCCATACTGCAGCCAGATCACTGGATTACTGCACACAAATATTTATTGACTGAGACATGAAGAAAGATGGCTGCTGAAAGCTAGGAAATCGAAAAGACAATCACCTCATTTTGTTGTTATATCAATAGATCATTGTTAACTGAAGCCTGGTACAGTTTGTTTCACATTAGGAGTATTAAAATGCTTCAGACCTTACAGTATCACAACCTGTAACACTTACTAAGCTCTGAAAATAATAAATACAGCTGTCAGCAATGATCCTTTCAGGAACCTCTATTTACCATTTGTCTGCTACTGCCAAAATTGGTAATTAATGTATGTAATTTTCTTCCTCGGGAGCAAATAGCTTTTGAAGTCTAATAGTCAGTAGGAATAAATCAGGTTTACTGGCAATGCTGACAGTTATTTTGAAATAGCATGAAGTGATAGAACTGTCTGAAGTGGTAAAGAGATTGTTCCTTAGCTGTCTCAAGGCTCACTCATTATGCAAGTGCTGATGATATCAAGTACCATTTTAAGTATTTCTAGAAACAAAGCCAAGATATGCAGATTTCTTTTAAAAGAAAGCTTTTTACTGCACCTTCCAACACTAGTGACACAAAAATGAGAAGAGACTCTTTACTTCCAAGTGTTTATCTCCACGAAAGTCATTGTGACATCCAACCTGGAGCATTTTAATCATGTCTCTTATGAAAAACATGCATGGCAGAGATGGTATTAAAATAAGGAACTTTAAAGTTTTGATCTAAATCAGTTTGAAAATGATCAAAAATACAGAAGCGGTATCAATGATCAGTCCGAAGAGGAAAGAACAGTGTAACAGAAGTTGTATCTTCCTTTACTAGAAAATATATGATTTTTTTCCTCCCTTGGTCCGTACAAATAATCCATTTCCTCTAATCCGAGTCCTTTGTCTTCAAGTCAGTGGTCTTAGTCATACACTGGCTCCAAGCTGCTCCCACCATCTCCCCAAACAGGCATATGAAGCAAAACTTTATATAGAGCAATCCTATAGAGCTGTGCAATACTTCTACCCCTTTTATCAGTGAGAGCAGCCCTGGGATCAGCCTAGCACCCAGGGGGCAGGAATAACAGAAGCACCTGAAATAGTTTGTGCCCTTTCTCACTGAAAAGTCATTCTGGGAGGAACTTGAGAAAGGTTAATTTAGTGGTTGGTTTTGCTAGCTGGGAGTCCTCTGCCAGTTGGTAAGGCCAGTATTATCACAGCCCCAGAAGGGCTAAGGATGCAGACCAATGAATTTTACCACAGAATTTATTGGATTCAATTTTCAGCCTTACATACTATTCATAGAAGATATTTAATCCTAACTGAAATGATATAAAGTGTGTTTTCTGCTCAAGTTTTATTATTACAGATTCCCTGTGAAGGCATTTATCCCACAGGAGGCAAAGACCTCAAGCAACGATTTACACACAGAGACACTTGGCAGAGTTGGACTAAATGCAGTAATACTAACAAAATAAGAAACTTTGTAGCTCTCAGTGAACAAAGAAAAAAGCCTTAATGCGCAGCATTCAGCATTGCCACTGTTTTCTCTTACAGTCAAACCCTGAATTTAAAATGTTAGTTGGTACTTTAAGAAGTGCCAGCTTCAATTTGCCAATAAACATAAGCATGTTAAATAGTTTCCAGTTCATTAAGCAATCCATCATGCACAAAAACATATCACTAATTATATAATTTGTACATATGCTAGTCACACGCTTCCGGCAAGCAATTAGGCTAAACAAAAGTATTTTTTCAATAGGATCATACCTACTGACTTATACAAATACCAGTCTGTAAGGGTAGTTTTGCCTGGAACTGTAAGTGGTTTTCATTCACAATTAATCCCTGCCTCCTTTGCTTCCCTACTATTCCAAATCAGAAACACATTTCACTTGATTACAGAACTAATTTCCATAACCAAGTTATCTTAAAAGTAAAAATTCTTAGAAATAAGAGATCCAAATTAAGCCTGTACTCATAAAGCATGTAAAAAAAAAAAAATAGGCTACAGACTCAAAAATATGAGGAAACCCCTAACATTACTTTCAGATAAATTTCTGCTAAATATACATTTTTATCTTCACACAGCCTTACAAAGACTTGGCTCTGAAGTATTTGAACACAATTTAAAGCTCCTCAATAACACCTGGAGGATTGCTATGGGGTACCACAAGCCTCGCCTCATATATTGTTGCTCACACACGCAAGAACAGCTAAGAGAGTGGAACTTACAGGATTCAGGTCAGTGGTGTTTATGCTCAGTTACTCTAATAGCACTACTTTGGTTGAATAAGGACTGCAAGGTCAGCATGTTATTCAGCCAAAGGGAAATATTTCTAACAATACTGAAATTCAGGTAGCCAGGCATTTGATATTTCACCACTGGTGTGTGGACAAAATTATCAACTCACTCAGAATACGCAAGTGAAATCACTGGGAGTGTTGTTTGGTGGAAGTTTTGCAGCATGGAAAAACACCCAAAATAGCTTGCATCCACTTCAGAACTGCTTGCTTCATTCCAAAAGAATCTTTAAATGAAGAGCTAATGATTGGGATTCAAGATGTTAAGCCTTTTTAATAGTTCTGAATGTTCCTTCAGGATTTCAACAAAGATGTCATGTCACAGTGTAACATAGGAGAACACTGGGACACTATGTACTAAATACAAATCCTACCCCTTTGTCAGGATTAGAGCTTGTCTTCACTAATGTGTTAACTGCAAATAACCTTCATCCCTTACACTACTCATCTACAAGCCCAAAAATTTCTATCTCCATTTCCACTGAGAGAAGAACTCATTGGGAGCAGCCCCATAGAGAAGGACTGAGGGGTTCCTGGTGGATGGGAAGCGGGACATGAGCCAGCAGCATGCACTTGCAGCACAGAAGGCCAACAATAAAAGTGTAGAGAGAAGGAGAGCAGCTGACACCAAATCCAGGCAGTGACGCACATTTAGTTCCACAGGCAGATCAGTGAGGATGGAAGTCAGCAAGGGCAGAGGGAAAAGGAGGTGGGCGATGCTGCTGACATCAGCCCGGATGGATCCCTAAGACAACTTCCGTCCATGCTGTAACAGTTTGTACAACATGTAAAAGCCACAACAAAACCCAACAGAAAATGCAGAAATGACAACGGTGCATTTCCCCTCGCACAGAACAAGATATACATCAGGATATTCAGTCTCCTAATTTTTGCCTTCACTTTGTAGCAGATTTCTCTGGCAAGTCCAAAGAAACACTAGTTATAAAAAGAACTGCACCAGCCTCAGCCTGTGTATTATAACTTGCACATCTACTTGGAAACAGACTCACTGGCTTCTACCTCACCTCACATATCTAAACACACTCAAGTCTGAAAGTGCAGATTTTCATTATTTTAATTGCTTACTGGGTGGTTTTAAGATGCCAATATTTACCACCCTCCCTGACTGCATTTTTTTTTTTTTTTTAAGATTTGTTTAGAAACACTACATTTCGTTGCCAAGATTGGACTACTTAGTGCCATATGTCTCATTCCAGAATCAGTTCCCTTACTATGAGTTTAAATTGGTAAATGTCATAAATATATAGGAGAAAAGTCAGACAGAAAGCTAAGGGATCAAGTAAAAATTTCTGACTTAAAAGATAACATTTTTCTTCATTTTCTTTTATTTTTTTCCCATCCCCTAGCTGTCTCTTTCAGCCAGCCAATCTAAGTGGAAAGGTACTTCAAACATTCAACACAACCAAGCTTTCACTGCTGTCCTTGTTGGTGGTCCATCATATGGAATGGTTTTAATACTTGGAAGCTATGCCTTAAGTGTCAGAAAACAAGAACATTTTATTTTTGTAAGAAATCTTTCCAGTACTACTAGTATTCTAGAAGAGAAAACAAAAATCTTGTAGTAGATTAGAAGTTAAAAAGCCAAAAGAAATCAGAAAGAAAACCGGGAAACTTCCTTATGGCAAGGTATAACTCGTATCTTAAAGCTGGGAGGAGAACTATTATTTATATACTTATTCAAAAATTCATTGAGAGTGATAGCAGAGGGGCATATTTTTTCAGTCTCAAATTTCTAATGGCAAGTGAAGCCTTTGGCTACACATCAAAATCTATCTGGTACTTTGTTAGATTTAAATTACGTTGACTCAGTACAATTTTAAAAATGAAGTATACTGATGCAAGACATTGCTTGCTGGACAATGCAAGAGCTATAACAAGGTATTCATTGCACATATATTTCTGTTCTTTGGAATCTTGCAATAACATTTGCTTTGAATCACTGTTTTTGTTGTTTTTTTTTTTTTCCCTGAAGATAACAGAATGTGTCAAAACTACTACATAAATTCCATTCAGATGCCACAAAAATACCTCAGTGAATAAAGATAGAAGTATCTGATCTATTTTCCTCTATATCACAATAGAAGGGAGTAAGAGACTTATTAACTGAATTCAGAAACTATCTAACCCAAAAATTTCATCTGCATGTAATTTTTAAGTGCACACATAGCAACCAAATATGCAAAGGGGTTAGTACAATCCTGTGCAAAAATGAGAGCACCCTCCTTGCCAGACTAAACCAGAACAAAATGTACTGTCTTACATGTACAACATGAATTCATATGTAATTTTCCTGGGCTAAAACAGAGTACAGTGTGTTCCCCTTAATATTTACTCATCTTCCATTTCAAACTGTAAGCTTTGTCTTTTCAGATAGCAAATACTTCTGAATATTCAAGTAACAGCTAGTTCTTTTTTACCGAGATTACTTACTAACAAAGGAATGAATGATCCTGATTAAACTGGCTCCCTGCTTGAAAAATATCACACACAACAGCCAAAGAAAACCCCTCTGAAACATTCCTGCATTTGGAGGTTGTAAGGAAACTAATCTTGGATCATGATGATGATGCTATATAGAAATAATACCCATCCATATATCAAAATGGAAATTTTATTGGAATAGCATTACAGGAGGACACACTTGCAAACACATGGAACGATCACTTCTTCTGCAAGCACTTTGCTACCTTGTTGACTAGCCAAAAGGACATAGAAGGCCACTGATCTTCTCCCACTCCAGCACAATAGTCCTAGGAACGCCTCACCAATTTTCATCTATTCTGTTCCCTTCCATGAACACAGATGGAGAGATGATATTCAGAATGGATCGGGTAAACTTATTTTCTGATTTGTTGTAGCCAAGTGCACAAGTTTATTTTACCGTTCTGATTTTCAAGTAAACTTAACTTAGTATGTGCAGGAATACCAGGACTCTGCATGGATGCTCACAGTACAGCTCCAGGGAGATGGAAATAACATATATCCACAATGACAGCATAGAAAGTGAACTGTTGAAATTAAACTGAGGTATGGTGTGTAAGAATAAGCTATTGTGTTTTTTTTTTTTATTAGTGGCAACATTTCTATACTGATTCCATTCTAGTGTTGGCTATATTACATATTTAAAAGTGCCCTTACACTTTACATAAATTCCTCTTCAATCACTGGCACATCCTTTTGAGATCTACCATGCTTGTCAGCTTTTCAAGCATTAAGAATGATTACAAGATGTCCTGTACCATAAGTGGTGGTTTCATAAACATAAAAAGATCATTCATTTTTTAAGGTATTTGCCAGTAACACAACAGATTCCAACAAAATGGAATAAATCAAATGGCTCATAAGAAAAATATACTATTCCTCATGCCTATCAACACCAATCTACAAAATTCAAGAAATTAACCAGTGAAGGAATCTCATCCTCCAGTTTAAATCTTAATTCCCTTCACAGAGTGAATGTAATTGAAAAGAGTACAATGACATTTAAAAATAACAAAATTCATAACTATATGAACATGTCAGCAAAAGCATAAATTATAACTGCATATTATTATAATTCTATGATCAATGTCCTACACAATAATTGTTTTCAAGTTATAGAAGAATTCTTGATTTACACTAAGGAAGGAGAACCAGACATAGATCAGCCCTTACCTGGCTTTCAACAGATTTACATTTTTTTAGTAAGTCTTGATGACCAAATTTCACTTCAGAGAATCCAGTAATAACAATAATAGTACATCTGCCTTTATTTTCAACTTTCTGATGTTTTATCATCATTGGGCTCCAAGAACTTAAACTTCAATTCATACTGCTCATTATTCCTGCACTTATCTGTAAAGGTCTGAGTTGCATTTGTGAAAGAACAGAAGCCAGCTCTAATGAAGATCTAATTCAGATCCCAAAAAAATAGATGGAAAAACTTTCCATCAAATGCAATTGAGCTTGTAACAGGCTTATGTATACAGCTATACTGGTATTTGAGGTTTTATAGAGAGTGGGAATTGTTTTTTTTTTTTTTTTTTTTTTTTCCCCCCCCAAATCATCAATGCTATTCACATAGTCTATTTGAATAGACTGTTTGTACTATCCCTCAGTTACATTTGATTTATTGTCTCAGCTAAAAAGCGCTCCATTTAATGGAAGCTGATTCTGGTATATACCTTTCACAGGATTTTTCTACTACTGTCATTCAATGCAGCCTGGGTCACAGCTGCATTTTACTGTACTCCAAGTTATTACTTTGCCAGGCTTTTTTTTTTTTCCTGGGGAACATCTTACATGTAAACTTTCCTATAGATGAATCAAGATTCTCAAATATAATTATCATAAACATATTAAAATATATTCAGCTAGCTTACAAGAGCTCCACACACTTTCTTCTTCTTCACTTCCTTTTGTCCTCCTGAACAGCTTTTCATTCTAATGTTTAGTTGTCACAGTTCTCCTCTTTCCTTACAGCAGGCAGCTGATAAACAAACTTTCTCTAAATAACTCCAACAAGGAGACAGTCTTTCAAACTCAAACTGGTAATCACTATATAGAATCATACCCTGTGACTGCAAAGCAAGTTTAGCTTTTTTTGGAGACTGTTTCCTAAAAAATTCCCTCCTCTTCCACTAAGACATGTACTGTAAGTGTCTATGTAATTCAGACTGTTTTGATGTGAAATTTCAACTGACTTCTGGAACATATTGTATATGAGTAAATTTCCACAGCATGCCACACATTTCCTAGGTTTACTTCAGATCTTTCGCCAAGATTAACAGCATTTCTTTCATGTTGCTTTCTTTACTGTATATCTATATTCCGTGTTTAACATAATGTTTCAATGGATCTGGAGAAAGCATTAAACGCCTAACTTCAAAATACATAATTTGTTGCTTTCTAAATACTCTGCTTCATGCACTATTCTGCTTTGCATTTGTTTCTTTAGAGTGCACCCAACCTCCCCTGCTGAATACTTTGTAAACAGAATTTGTTGACATTTCACAAGAAAGAAGATGTGATTAAATATCTCCAAGAAATACGTCAGTTAAGGATAGGTCAAACCAATTCACAGAAATTACAGCAACCTCTAATTCCATGCATTTTAGAGTACTATAAACATCTACTAACTCACAATTAAAACATAGTTGCTTTCATCTCTATTATAACCTCTAAGATCTTCCACAAGTTTTTTGATCTATTATTTTTCTTTCTAAACTTTAATTATTTTTATTTTACTATTTAAGAGCCTTCATTTTCATTTTGCTATAGCTTGTTGCATCTCCTAAGGACATCGTACACTGTTTCTTAATTCAGAGTAATCCATGTGTCAGAGTTGCATGAATGTGTCTGCCATTTTCACATATAGCTTACTGACCTGGTCATCGTAACGGTAAGTGAGGAACTGTTCTCCTGTGGTATCCTCAAGAAAACTCCCTTGTGGAGAAAGGGCAAACTCAGGCAAGAAGTATGCACCTTGGGACTGCTCTGCTCTTGTCTGTAAGAGATTCAGAAACATCACGTTACTGCTACTGCAGACACAAGACAAGACTTTAAGTATGCATACAGTGAAAATGATTAGCTCTGAACTTCTGAAAAACAGAAAAAAGCTACATGTTTTTAAAGCAAATTATTTAGTGAGGGATATTTTACTCCTAAAGTCCATGACGAATATTCCAAATTCTTGCAGAAGTTCAAAAGCAATCAAGATGTCTCAGTAGCAAAGACGGTATATTAGTCACATAGGTGGTTTTAACTTATCACAGCTGAAAGACAGTGAAAGTGACACTAAAAAAGCAACATCAAGCAATGCTTTCTTTTTTCTTACATGTTTTACTAGAAAGACTGCTGCAGAAAATACATCATCTCTATTCTTACAGGACAGCAGAAGAGCAGAATCATAGCTTGGAAGACAACTTCTAGACCAGCCCTCCTCAAAACAGGCTGACTTGCTAGACCGCGACACTGAATTACTTTCCTATCCTGCAGGAAAAAACTGTTGCAAGGAAGAAACTGGATGGTGAACTGAACACTGGGCAGTGGTCCATGAAAACTTTCTAAGTCATTCGCAGTTGGTGAACTGCTTTTGAGAACAGTGCAGGAGAAGAAGAGCCTGTTTTGATCTCCAGAGGAGTTAATTCTGTCTGCATCCGTACCTCCGAGTTGGCCCTCTGACTCCTGGGCCCTTATTAGAAAAGATATTTTTCCTAAGTAATCTATGCATGTTCTGCAGCCATAGCACACGTGGAAAATGCTAAGTGCACTGAACACATACTGGTTGAATGTGCTCTTATCGTATTGCAGGTTTAAGGCATACCAGACATAGCACGTGTGCCACACTAACACATCCTTCATGTTACTTTAAGGCAGGAGCCCTATCCTAGAAAGCTAATTGTTCTGTATGGAAAAGAAAAATGAGCAATCATATTTTGAACGGAGAGTACTGGGTCCAGCTAGGGTAGGTGAAGAGTAGGAAGGGCAAGGACATAAAATTACCTTCCAAGAGGTTGAAACCTTCTAGGGAAGAAAAAAGCATGAATTGCACAAGTTACTGCTGGATGTTTCCCAAAAAGTCAGCTTAATAAATGGGGTTTAATTAAACTGTTTCTTATATTTTGACATATGTAATAATTTTACATTAACAGTTGCCATCAACCAGTTTCTAGGCTGTTGGCTAGAACTGTACCGAGCAAGAGGAGTGTAATCTCAGCATCAGATAACTAGAGATTTCAAAAATCACGCATGTCATTCAACCAGTTTGTAGCAAAAAAAAAAAAAAAAAAAAAGCAAGAGCTTCTGTAGTTCCTCTCTTGTGCAGAGAATTCACTTGCTGAAGCTCACAACTTATCTCATAAAAAACAGATGACAAGCCATTCACAGTATGGGTCTGGAGAAGCTTACACTGCTGTTGCTTACTCTGTTCTGCAAAGATGAAGCTGTCAGCTTCTCAGACTGTAAATCTCATCATTTGTGACAAGCATTAAATTAACACACTTGTCCTAAATCAAGCAATCTTCATATAAACTAGAAATAGCTAGGACATGTCTAGACTAGGGTAAAAGGTCACACGCTAGCATGCAAGTTTGAACACGATTTTAAAGAGGATTTTTTTCATCAGACCTGCAGAAGAGTAATTCCAGTTCACGTCAAGTTATCATGACGTTCTCTAACGCCTGTTATACCAGCAGTCTCAACTGTGTGCTGTAGCCAACTGATTTTATTTATGCCAAAGTAAATCACAAGATATGAAGAATAAGACCTCCATTTGATAACAATACTTTCCCCATAAGGTAACAAAGAGAGGTCCACAGTTACTGCTTCATGCTGAATCCAAGCTGGCTGCAGCTCACACAGGCCTTGACAGGTTCAGCATAGCCCAGACATGAAGCTGGCTGACATAATCTGGCATTTTTCCCCACTGGTGTCAATGGAATATCGATAGATCTTATGTGAGGGAATATGGCCATGATGTAATCCTATGATTTCAGCACAGGGCTAACGGATAAGAGATACGCATTCTAAATCTCTAGTGGCCTGGCTTAAAGTACTTAACATTTCTACCTCAGTGCCCCCACGTGTAAAACGCAGTTACAAGTGACCTGTACTGACAGTGCTTTTTAAAGTTTAGCTTATATTTGTGAAATCCTTTGGAAAGGAATAGTGCTAAATACTAGCAATTTATAACAATATTTTGGAAAGAGCTGTCGAACTCCAGAACAGAAGAAATCCAAATCACTCCACCACACTTCTTAGAAAAATGTATATATCATACTGCTGCTTAATTTCCCATAAACAAGTTTGCCAGTAGAATATGCAGCGATTAACTGGCTTGTGCTCCTCATCTTTATAAATATTTAAAAATAGAAAATCGTTGGACATTCATCAGTATTATGCTTTGAATATAAAAGATGCCAACATTTGAAGCTGAAATAATGATGTAATAAATATTACATGAAAAACAAGGGTTTATCCCACACACATTCAATTCCTGTATCAAAAGCAATAGCAAGCCAGTGAAGAAGCAGAAGAATATTTGCTAGATTAAGGCAAGCAAGATATGTTTTCTAATCACAAAAAAATTCAGTGCAAAAGATGGACATTTTCTAAGGTTACACAAGATGCTCTAACTGAAGACTGGTCTAACTGCAGCAATAGGTACTGCTACCTTGTCAGCGTAACTCAAGTGAAGGAGGAATGCAGCAAAGCATTCAGTTAAAAACAAAAATCTACTAAGAATACAGTGTGTTGTCATGGCAAGCTGATGTTGAAGCCAAGTAAATACAGCTGATACACAACCTAAATCAAGAAGTTTGTCTTTAGAAAATAATAAAAATTCAAAATAATAAAATAACAGCTCTTAATTCTCAAAGATCTCTTTTGGATCAAGGTAAAATAATAAAATATTTTCTCCCCCACAGGTATAGGCACCTCAAAATAAGCTGCATGGTTCCTGTCTGAAGCTCTCCAGTATGTTTTCGTTTATACATTGTATTGAATTCAAATTGCACTGTTTCCTTTTAGTCCGCTTTAGTCCCCACTGAGGAATCTACCCATGTTCCTTTTGAGTCTTTTATATTTCTATGGGCCCTTTTGCCTAAATGTAATTCCAATTTCAACAGTCTGTGGGTTTATAGCATATTTGGGATCGGCATGACTTCGCTAATCTGTTATAAATTCACATTTTAAGCTAAAGGCTCTACGTGCAGGTTTCAAAAAACAATTACATTTCCTGCTAGTGTTTTAACTCTCTTTAATGGCCAGTTTAATGTTAATAGCTTCAAGTTAAATGTGTCAAATTACAAGTACACCTAAGATTTAGAACAGGCATTTTAAACTAGCTTTTATGATCTTCTTAAACACAAAGAAAGTAGAAGACAACGTAGTTAACCCAGATAATAAAAATCACTGTATAAAACCCATTCAAATTAATGCATCAGATAGCAAGGAAGTGTGTACTGCTGTAGTAACAAACAAGACAATTTTAAAATTGGAAACATAAATAGATGTTTTAAAACCTTATCAGAACATATATCTTATTAGTCAGAAACTGAAAAAAAAGAATAATAAGGTCTTCCATCCTACGTCCCTCCACCTATATAATCAAGGAGATATATCCCATGAAATAGATAACGTATTTACGTTCTGGGAAGTGTAAAACGGCACCATGCCTATTCAAAGGCTTATGCTTTGAGCACAGCTTTGATCTCAGGTTGTGATTGCTTCCTCACTCATCACTCTCCATCTGAGTGCTTGAAGATTAAATTACTCTTCCACTTTCAATTGCAGAAGGCAAAACGCATAGCTGAGTCTCTGGTTTTTAGATCTCCCTCCACTGAGATCTGCCTATTGCCGTTTTTACTGCTGCCTGATTTCATTGCTCTAAATATTATTCTGAATAAAAGCATCTTTGCAAGTGGAAGTTGGTAGATTAGAGGCTTTTATTTTTTATTACTGCAGATAAGAGAGGGATGGTTGCTGAGTGCTTCCGCTATCATTAGTAAGTAGCATGGTGAAGTACCATGGAGTGGCTCTGAAGATCAAAACAGTGCCCAGTACCAAAAACCCACTTGATGCTATTTGGAGGAGAGGATTTTATTTTAAACTAGCTGTAGTCAATCACACAGATTATCTATCAATGATAGAATCACATTATGTATGCTGCTCCTGCACATCTTCTGACTCAGTTTCATCCGTGAAGATTCTTATTAGCATACTCTGAAACCACTCAACAACATAAACTACTTTAACTGTTTTATTTTTCCTTGAGTACCCAGGATTCACATTAATTATTGCCATCCAATTCTGTTGTAATTGCCAAATCAGAGCAATTAAAAAAAAAAAAGTAGAGTTGCCCTGTGAAATTAAATATTAATCATTGCTCATTCTTTCCAAGGTACAGATTAAGAATTTCATCTAAGGATTTAAACTATTATTGTAACTTCAGAGAAATTGAAAAATTTAGTTTAGTCTACAACTATTGGAGATCATTTGATACAAAGGCCATTGCAAAGTTCAGTTGAACATCATAATAACATGCCATGACTCAATTTAATCATAGCTACTAGAAGACTGGAAAGTAATTGTTCCGTATTTATATATAAATAAGAGTAGCTTTAGAAACTGAGCTTTCTGCTCACAGGAGTAAAGGTCGAAAAGATGAGAAAACAGAATGAATGTCTCAAAGAAATGACTTGAAGATAATTAGAAATGCACCAATAATCTCTTAGGTACAATTTTTTTTTTTAATATTTTAGGCACAATTGTTTAATGTTGGAGTTTTGAAGCACCAAAAACTACATTTAAGAAGCAAAACAAGAACTACGCTCATACATAAGCCTAATCCAAATCAACATTACCAAGACTTAAATCAGTCCTTCCCTAACTAAGCCCACATGCTTGTTAGAATATGGAGCAAAACAAAACTAACTGCTTCACATGGCAATAAAAACAAAATGAAAACTTCCAAATGTTCAATTTTAAATGCCAAAGACAACAAAATATCACACCGTTCCTGAAATTGCATCAACATCTTGTTTTAAAGGGGGGAAAAAAATGAAAGATAATGCTCTGTCACCTAGAGTTTCACAGCTATGAGTAATTGCACTGTCCTGCCCAAGGTAAATTCTGAATCAGCCAGCACAGTGAATGCAGTTAGCTCCATATACTTCCACGGATCTTTTAGTAGCTCTTGTTGGAAGGGGAAAATTAGTCACGGTATTTGAAGTGTTAGTTTCCAAAAGCCATTTTTAAGGAAAAAAAAAATCAGAAAAAAAAGGCAAAAGAGAAATTGCATCTGCATTCTGAATTACTTGTAAATACATGTTTGTCAGATTAATATGCACAGCAAGTCCAACTGCATTTTAAAAAGCCTTCAATTTAATTCTTCATGTTAAGTATCTGCCTACTAAGATGTTGTAGCACAATGTCTGCCCCAGGGAACTAATATACAAGCTAAGTAGCAGTTCAATTTAATGGATTTTCAAGGACTCCAGTACAAAAAAAAAGTTAAACAGAGCACAACACTCCAGTCTCATCACCACATCAAGTGCATCAGAATGTAATTTCACATCAACAGCTCAAAGCCTCAGACCTTGTGAGAGCAATCAATGTAAATGAATAAATATCTAGTAAGATTCAGATGAGCTTTTGTTATGGTCAAGATTTAAAACAAAAAACAAAAAACCCTACACACCAGCTTCTTAATGCTAGATGCTTTGAAATATGAGGCCTTGGAAGTGATCAGGCCAATTATTTAAAATAGTAATTAAACTAAGATGCCAACATTTCAAACCAGAATTAAGATACTAAGCATCATTCTTTCCTCAAAAAAAAAAAAAAAGAAAAGAAAAAGAAAAACACTTGGCAAAGCAGCTAAACTGATGAAAATCAAACAGTTCTTCATAGAAGAATCCTCCAGAATTCTGGATATGGCAGCCAAGTTTCATCAAGGAAGTCACAACTGAGACCAGACAACCTGAGTGCTGAACCAGAAGAACTTTCAGAGACAGAACTCAGGTGTGTGACTCAACAGCTCTTTTCACAGCAGTTCACATTCAGGTCTGCTGAAGGTAGACTTCAGATTGCCCCAATTTAAGACCAAATCAAAAGATATTTTTACTCTTATCTCTCATTCTAGACTTGTCTAGAACATGTAGAGATCGGCTAAGGAAAACAATCCTGTAACTTGAAGATGCATTCAAAGATAAGCAAAAATTCATAGGCATAGTACTTCATCTACCTATTTGTGACATAATAAAACATTGTCAGTAGGCAAACTGCATGTTAAAATTTCATCAACAGCTTGAGAAATGTCTACTATTAAAAAGGGACTTTAAGCTATACGTACAATTATATTCACAGATGCAAAAGAGAAATTGTACACATCATTTCTGATGCTCAAATCAAGCCCACTCTGCACCCATTCAGCACTAGGAGTTATTCCCAACTTGAATACATTCAAGATCACATTCTCACATAGAAAATAGTCCTCAGCCAAAACCTTTTCAGTGCTGTCTGTACTATTTTAACACCAACAAGAGGATATTGGAGACTTTTTTTTTTTTTTTTTTTTTTTTTTTTTAATTAAGGCACTATGTTTCAGTTCTTCCAGAAAGCTATTTCTACCAAAATTTCTCTAGATTAAGGGAAAAGATATTTTCCTCAGCGGAACTTAGGCTGCAGACTGAGAACACTGTATTTTGAAAGCCTCTTTGTGTACCTTTTAAATTTTGTACTAGTGATTAAGCTTTTGAATATTTATCAACAATTACTTATGTTTTCTCTCACTGTGGTCTGGCTAAGAGATTAAACTTTCCATTGAAAGGTTGCAGTAGTATTTAGCCAAAATCTGATTTACTTTCAAAACCCAACTTATATATGAACTTTGCTTCATATTTCTTCTGGAAATACAAACCCTAGAGTTTTCCTTTCTCCAATGAAGCGCCTTTTAAGCTGCTTAGGCAGACTGTATTCTTTCTGAAGGGTCGAAGGGCTCAAAATTTGCTTTTGAAAGATTCACACTGGGAGAACAAAGTTGTTCCCAGTTGTATCAGTGGCAAAGCTCCCACCAACAGCCTTACAGAACCAAGGCCTAAAAGTACATATATCTACAGCAGGACTACACCTCTTGTAATATTACACCTACTATTAAGCCTGTGAATAACGTTACTCAGTGCTACCCAGTTTTACGTAAAAGAAAAGCCATCATGAAAATACAGCACTCTTAGACAAGATGAACCTGACACAGTTCATTCCCAATTATTGTCAGAGAGTCAGTGAGTGTGGATCAGACTCTGCTTTCAAAATATGCAATGCCTCATTATATCCTGAGCCTTTAATTTAGTCTTTGGGGAAACGGGTACAACAATATTTAGAGCCAGTTTGAAAGCAATTTTATAGCATATGGATAAAACATATACCAAGAAGTCTGGATATTAAGGGTACAATTACCAGTGAGAATAGAATTACATACAAAAAGCGTATGTCAAGTCTGTTCTTAAAAACAAGAAAAAAGGCTCACAAAGATATGGATTTACCACGAGGAAAGAGGAAATTAGGTGCCAAAAAGAATAAGAAAGTAATTTTAATCCCTGTCCCCTGATTCCCTGCTGCAGCGGTGACACAATTTATAAGCTCAGCACAGTATGACTCTACATTTCATCTCCTTAAGGATGCTGAGAAACTGCACTGGACATGTCAGGAGCATCACACTGAGAGGCTGCCAGCAGTGTGGTGAGCAGGGGCTGTACCTGCTATGGAGGGAAGGCAATTCATCCTTGAGCCTGTACCTCCCGAAGACATAATATGACTAATCTTATCGGTTTTGTTTCTTCGCTTGTTTACTGGTTCAGCAACTTATCTTAAAAGTGTTGGATTATAACATAAAATGTTAATAGCTTTGAATGGTAAAGAAAGAATCCACTTGTCCATTGGTTGGGGGTTGTTCCTTTAAAGGGCCAAGAGAGTAGATAAGCAGGTGTTTTCATTTCATTTTTTATACTTTTCTTAGGTGGAAGATGCAAAAATCCTTTTGATAGAACAGAATTTGATAGAACAGACTTTTATGCCTAAAAATGGTGAAAGTGAAGATATCTTGTAAAAAAAAAAAATCTAGAAGTGAGAAAACACTATTTTGTTAATTCACCTTCTTGAAGTTCTTCAAGCAAGACAGATGTAGGTAACTGAAGGCTCTAGAACAGTCATTATCCCTTCTTTCACCATATGTTCAACTCTATCCAAACCAATCCTACTTTTTATTCTTTATTAACCTAATAATTGGCAAAATTCTTGTCATAAATCATATGCTTTCAGCATTATTGAAGTACATTCATATGGAGCTCTCATTCATTCACTGAAAGTTTCTAAGGGTCTTACAGTCTCATAGGAAAAGAAATACGTTACAAAAATACTGTTAGTATTTTTTGCAAGGAAATTATGATAACCTTATTATTTATAGTAATATATATACTATTTGTAGTATTGACAAAGCTTTATTATAACTTCTTTTATCATGACCACTATGTGGTGAGAGAGCTTTTTTCTTGCTCAGGTGTGATGTTTCTACAAAGGTAATGGACTCCATTGCAGGAAACAGACAACCTTGGTTGTTCTATGGAGATGACTGCATTCTGCCCATGTGTCTCCTTCAGTCACACACTGAAGGAGACTGGAACATAATCCTTGAGGAATAGCAGACTTATTTACAAAAGGCAAGAAAAGAAGATAATTTAGGTTATGTAGGATCACTGTCAGAGGGAGTGGAATCACAGAGCAACACGTGCTGATTGAAGATACTCATATTGTTTAGGGATCAAAGAACAAAACAAAATGAGAAATGATTTAATGCATTCCCTTCACTGAGCAGCAGGAGATTCTATCATGGAGGGCAAGAAAGACTCAATAGCTTTGGCCAACCATCTACTGCAGACATTAGTAATAACAATACTAACAATAGTAATAACACCAGAGAATAATGATTGTGGGCCATATAGGCCAAAGAGCCAGGAGCAAGCTATATACTGCAAATGCCTCATCCTCTACCAGTGAAATACAGCACTAAACAACAGAGCAAGTAATCTGACAGATTATTTTCTTTTCATCTCCTCATCCAGTATAATAGCAACCTTAATAGTGCTAAAGACAGGGTGTAAGAAAGATACAGATGTTCATAGGTAACCAAGAGGTGGACCTAAATGGGAAGACAACATAAATCAAGAATTTGGTAAAACTTTACCACACTGCTCTGTGAGCAGCTCTGCACAGCACTTGCAAAATATCCCCTTGTTTTCATTTCACTACAGTGATACACATACACAGACATGAATATAAGGTTCAGAATTTAGGGAGCTGTATCTGAGATCGACATGGTCAACCCGTCCACATGCAGGTTTAAACACATTGAGGAAAGCAAGGCAGGTGGCCAGCAGTTCAAGTTTTTATATGCAAGCAAAACGGGACCCAGCACATTGTCACATACTGGAATAAGGTAACTGTAATCAGATAGATAGGCTATTGGTGAGAGAAAGTAGGATAAAAACTTCACACAATACTTTGTTCATCTGCAGGATATTATACCTAGTGAGAAAATCTGCTTAGTTCTTCTATGCTCTGGTGTTATAACGTTATTCATCAAGAGATCTCATATTACTCAAAGTTGTCACTATCCACCTTTTACAATGACTGTTCTCAGGAGAGTCTGGCTAAGTATGACATTGCACTCCTGACTCAGATTTTCCTGATTCTTTTTAATTTAAATTATAACCTTAATGTTATTAATGTTATGTTATGTTGGTGTGATTATTTGTATTTAATTTCCTTTAGAGTTTTTTCTTTAATAGCGATATAATTTGAACTGACACAGTAACATGCTTTTCATATACTTCAGTTGAAATTGTGCCTAAGGGCAGTGAAATTCTCATCCATACACTGCATAAGGAAAAGAACTCTGGCGCTCAGAAGCCAAACACCTGCTAGAACTAGTGGCAGATCCAGATTTTTAAGAGAATTCCTGTTGCATAATGAAAGCACAAAGAAGGGAAATGTGTGGGGCAGTGGAATGGTATTAAAACCACAGCACTTAAGTGAAAAAAAAAATAATCCTAAGCCACATTGTACTTCTGTCATTGAAGATTGTGGCATTAAATAAAGACGTTCACAAATGCAAATATAAAGAGAGGCTTTCGTGATGTGGGACAGGCTGAGCAGTGACTCCTTAATGCGTCACCAGGCTTTGCCACACCTTGCACAGCTAATGACAGGGAGCTCTCTCCCTGCCCTGTCTCAGTACATCTGCTTCTGATTCAGGTGGCAGAGGAAAATTGGCAAGTAACCCAGACCAAAAAAAGCCTGCCTTAGCACTAACAATTTTTCATCATTGCATACTGCTCATGCAGTGTTGTCATTAGCAACAGCATGGTGCTTGTTATGAATTAAATTAGAGAGATGCAGCATATGAATTTGCTCTGCTACTGTAAAAGACTACAAATTCTCATAACAGAAACAGACCTAGAAACAAGAGCAAACTCACTGCCACAAAGAACTGGAATACTTGGTGAAAATCAAATAGGCCAAAATTGAAGTACAACTAAAAGAGCATGCTAAGTAAATCATTTTGACAGATTAAGAAGATAGAAAGATTTTTTTAAAAAAATCAATATCTATCACCATCTCAATGAATAAGACTGTCAGAGTCTCTTAAATAACATATAATTAAGTATAATCCAGGTAACCGAAAAAAAATTGAACTTTATTAATAAGATAGTGAGGTTCCTCTCCAGAGGCAAATCATTTTACTGCAGGATAAATATATTAAATATATTAAATACATAAATACATAAAATACCCTTCTAAGAAAAAGAATATACTAAGCATACAACAAAGGTCACTCAGCTCTTACTGATCAGCAGTGTTTGCTGACCTCCTTCAGTGACTTCCAAAAAATAAATACACATAGATAAGACTGTGTAAGGGCTTGTGCACATCCAGATTAAAAGAGTGAAATCTCTCAAGTAAACGCAGAACAATCTCAGTGGCGCCAGAACTCCTCCAGCACGTTCCAAGAGCACCAACACGACCTCCTGCAAAGCACTGCCATAGAGCTGGGTGGGTGAGGAAATTGTATTGTATATATTGTACAGTACTATACTGTACTGTCCTTTACATCAGAAATGCTTTTCTCCCTTTCCTTCAATCAGGATGGGAAAGGACAGTTCATGTGGTGTGTAGTGGCCAAACACTTATAAACACACTGCTGGTACTGCCAACTCATGGGAGAACAGCGCCTATGCTGATGCTGTCTTTTACCTACCTTGATTCAGAGGAGTACTGAGAGCCCTGCAATCATCTTGCCAATAGATCTTCAGATGTCCCAGAATTCCAGTTGAAAAGAGACCACCCTGAATAAAAGTGTAAATAATCAAACTGCTTCTCCTCTGTTACTTCTAATAGATGAATCCTTTCTCACCTGAAAGAAATTAGACTGTAGAGAACGCCCCAGCCAGATGTTCACTCTCAGGCCAACATGATTTAGAGCAGCTAACCACATGAACGTGCCTAACACATGAAGAGGAAAATGATTTTTCCACCATTAGTTTTCCACCACTTCTGATAATTTTGGTGATATTAACCCAATTCTTCATCTACCTTTCTTTCCCTGTTGCAGTAAGTACCTTTGCAGGGTTTATGGACTAAGCAGCCCAGCACATTGACTCGGCCAGGCACATTTTCACAATAAGGAAGCAGTTAAATGGTCATGGCTTGGCTGTAGGAATGTTGGTTTAAGGCTATTAATAAGGCACGTGAGGTGAATGCCTTTCAGCCAAGCGCCCTCCACATGCGCACACCTGTTTCAGCAGGAATTTAAAGAGAAATTCCCAAAAGAAACTGTTCACAGCACGCAGTCTCTAAGTATCAAATGCATTTTGCAAACACTCCAGAGCTTTCGAGCTTTTTGTTCTTACCGTCAGTAAAGCTCAATGACACATCAGCCATCAGGCAAAGCATACAACTTCCTAGTAGAACTTCTTTAATCCCTAAGACATCATTATCTTAATAGCGTCTCTGTTCTTGTCATCTATCACTGAGTTCTTTACCATAGAATTCCAGGCTCTTTGTCATCCCCACCAAACCTTTTGCTGTTGAAATGCTTTCCCTGACTCTCGCCCACTATTCAAATGCTGCAATTCACTTTCTTCAACCATATTTCCATGCTGTTCCATATTTAACTTACTCAGCTTCACACTTACTTCTCAGCTGAACTCTACTCCCTCAGTCTAGTGAGGCCAAATGTTACCCTCATCCATTCCTTTTCTCATTTTCTCTTTATCTTTTCGAGGATGGGAAGAAGTTGTGCTCCAAGTGTACTTTGTCTTCTGTTTTCTCTTGCCAGTGAAAGCATCTCAAGCAGGGCAAGGCTTTAATTGCATATTGTATTGAGTCATACACGCTGTCCAGCATTAACAAAGGAAAGGCAGACTGGAACAAAGTCAACGCATGAATGAAAAGCAAACAATGTAACAAAAGAAGCAGAAGCTCCCCAAAAAAACAGTCTCCAAATATGAAAAGACTAAGTATGAAAGACGACCTACCATTGATCTCAAGATAGTCCCCTTCTGGGTCACAATTCTTCTGCTAACGTTAACTGGCAGTATTTTATGTTTACACTTCCTAATAAGCCACTACTTTGATAACTGTGCTTTAGTGCCAGGAAAAAAACCAGCAACTGAAAGCTCACATGACAGGCACTGCAGTCATCTGTTCACAGACAACCGTTAAGACTGATGGTCATTAGTTTAATGATTCTTTTTTCTTCTTCTAAACGATGTGGACAGTAATGCTGGAGGACTGATATGGTGGAGGGGAAAGGGCTCTTACCGAGGTGAGAAAAGATAAACACAGATTCGCTCCTGGGAAGAATAGAATAAATCCTCTAAATGAAGTGGAATTGCTGAAATGTTAAAAGACACAGCTGAGCAAGTCAGACAAAATGAAAACAGAAATGGCTAATTCAGAATAGGATGCTTGCCTTAATCAGAATAGTTTAAACACTATGACTTTATCACTCATCTTCCATGACCAGTAAGTAAATTTCATTAAGCAGTTTTAAAATAATCCAGAGGATAAGAGAAAGACGTTCAATAACCATGAAAACAAACAAACAAAAAAAAAAAGAAGAATAGATAATACTGAATACCAAAGGCAACACATTGACTAGTATTTTGGAATCAAATGAAAAGTACGAAACTCTCTTAAATGCACTCCATTTTGTTGTTTTAAATATTTTAAGCACTACATGCCTTCACTATGACTGATCTCACTAACAGTCTTAACCTTCTTACTTTCTGTATTTTGAGTGTAATTGGTAGCAAGATCATGTGAAAATAGGTATCACATTGAAAGATGGGGCATGTGATTAAACTCTTAGTGATCCATCTTGTATTCTCATCTCAGCAGCTGATGTTGAGTGAATTGCTTCACTATGTGTACATTACTCTGGGAACTTGGCTACCACATCCACAATATGTGATTTGCCAATACATACCACCTGCATACTGAGGGGAACGGAAGACCTTCCTGTGGAAGAATATCTTCCCATCCTGTGTGGGTGTGCAGGAGCAGATGTGTACGTACAACGGATAGCTCCCAAGACACATGAATTGAGACATGTCATAAGTCAAACACTGTTTTCCAATAACGATTATCTTTCTACAGGAAATTTAACAGAATAATTTTACTCCTTCAGAATACCACACTGAAGCTTATGATGGCATAACAGATGGCTGGCAAGATAAACTCTCTTTTCTAGCAGTTTGAAGAGCCTAACTGCAGGATTGATCACTTCTCAGAGTGCACTTAGTTACTGGCATTTCATTGGATTTACTAGCACCTCAAAAATTGGAGGCAACTGAATATTAAGTGAAGGCTCTAGTCAAGCTGTTGAAAAGCTCTACTACCATGACCAATCCAGGAAAAGTTCTGGAGGGATTGACCTTCACAGTTGCTGCTGGTATGATTAAGTCTCTGTTAATGCATCTGTCCCACACACAAAATGAGAAATTAGCTCTGGCATACACAACTTGTGGGCTAGTGTTTCAGCCTCCAATGTTTCAGCAATTCAGTTGTAAACATTACTATTTTTCCTCAGAAGTAGGAGCTCATGTGTAAACAGCTTTTCAAAAGCAGATTTATTGAATTTACCAGAGTACACATAATCTTGGTTTGTCCACTTGACCTTGTCTTCTGAAAGGCTGCCATGCCTCTTACAGGACAAGAGATACTCAGCTCACTGCTTTTAAAAACAAGGGCAAATGCAGAGTTCTTAATACATGCCTGACTTCTATAACCAACAGTGCAAACCCGTCTATTCTTACATATCCAGCAGCTTCTCTTTCACTGCTACCATTTGCACATAACGTTAAACTAAATTCTTGACAGCATAGTTTAATTTTAAAGATTTACAGAAGGGCACTATTCCTACAAAATATTTTTCAACTATTCCTGAGCAGTTTTGGATGGATCTGAGGCAATAACCTCCTCTGAATTCTCTTATCCACAGTCAGCTCTTAGTTTGCCAGTACAAGCTAATGTGAGCTAGGAGGCCAGCCCTAACAGTTCAATATCTAAAGCTTTAGCATGGTTCCAGATTCTCATATGTTTGTCTTCAGCATTCTAAAACTTTTAAAAATACAGACAGAATCCAAGAACAATGGACTGTGTGAAGACAAGTAAATTCTTCTGCCTTTATATTTAATTGCAGAGGATTCCTTTTGCCCTATGTATCTATTACTTCTTTTCAGGCTGAAAACATCTATGACACTAAAAACTACTGAAGCAAGAATCTAGACTTAATGAATTTGCAAACAATGATATGGAATACTGTGCTCTAGAGTCAACTTATGTGTTCTTATTCTGCATATTTATACATCTCCTCACATTCTCCATTGCTTTACAAATTGTAGACAGTGAGCTAGTTCACCCACAGTTCCACCATGCTAAAGCTAACTATGGCAGTAATTCAGTTGTTTTCATTTGCAGTCTTTAAAAGGCCTGGCTTCCTCTGCATTCTATACAGAGTAAAATGTTATTATTTGAAACTTAAACAGCATCCATTTCAAATAATGAGACCCGAACATAAATCTTAACCTGTGTATTTCTGCGCAACTTTGGCTGTACTTGGAATTATCAGTCCAGAACATCTTTATTTCAGAGCCCAGTTATTTTTGCCAAGATATTCTTTTATCCTGATTATAGTGAATAAAGCCAGTGTGCTGGCCTGACTCAGGGTGTAATTCTGTGCCTTTATGGAAGCTTTTTATAGCTCCTAGAAGGAAGACTGAAGGGAATCCTACACATCCACACGAGGTCTGAAATTTGTTGCTATCTTGTAGAAAACAGTATGAAAATGGTTGAATGACTTTGTTTCTTCCCTATGCTTTTCTTCTTACTGATGCATGCAGCTACTTCCTTCATGTTATATGAATCTATACCACAGAATCACAGAATTGTAGGGGTTGGAAGGGACCTCTAGAGATCATCGAGACCAACCCCCCTGCCAAAGCAGGTTCCCTACACCAGGTCGCGCAGGTAGGCATCCAGGTGAGATTTGAATAACTCCAGAGGAGGAGACTCCACAACCCCCCTGGGCAGCCTGTTGCATTGCTCCGTCGCCCTCACCGTAAGGAAGTTCTTACGCACATTCGTGCAAAACTTCCTATGCTGTAGCTTATGTCCGTTTCCCCTCGTCCTGTCTCCACGTACCACTGAAAAGAGACTGGCCTCTCCGCTATGGCCGCCACACCTCAGATATTTATAAACCTGGATCAGGTCCCCTCTCAGTCGTCTTTTCTCAAGGCTAAACAGATGCTACTCCATCTTTAATAAAACAAGGGTCTGACTGCAAGTTGTTCTATTAAAAATAGAACCAGTTTCTTTTAAAAAACAAAACAAAACACACAATTCCCTACCTAAAGTAAATCCTCAAAGATGACACTACAAACATTAAATGGAAGTATGGGGCAATAATAAAATCTAAAGGTCAAAATGCCTATGCCAAGAAAATTTGATGTCATCTCTGAATCTCAAAATATGCTAAAACCATTCATGATAGCCAGTCAGAAACAAGGAATCATTCTGATTTGTCTTAAAGCTGTAAGGATCCAAACCAATCACTAGCATTTCAGATTAATCAAACACCTCATGCAGACTGAGAAAACACAAGGCTGCACTACTCCTGTTTTTGCTCCTTCCGCCATGAGTAAAAACTTGATACCTATTTTAAAGCAATGAATCCCATTCTGCTGTTTCCTGGGAGGCAGGGAGCTGGCAGAGAATAGAGAACCTTTCTCCCAGTTCTTCACCAGGTATAAATATCACATTAAAAATTTCCACTAATATAACAGGAAGCCTTCCACTTAAATCCTCAAGTCTGCTGTGAGTGAACAAATAGAAAAACAGAGTGCCCCGCTTAAGTAAATATTCATCTAGCACTACTGCTAATATTTTTTCTCCCCTCACGTATACGAAGAACAGCCAAACTTGTACTATTTTCAGAATAATAGTCAAGGAACAAAGGAAGTTATGTACAGCGCTTTTTAAGCACAGGAAAATTACAGAAACCAAGATCATCCTTGGTTGAGAAGTATTTTAAAGACATTAATAGAATAAACCCTTCTCTGTAAATCTCTTCTTATAATTTCCTTTAGTAAAAGATAACAACATATTGGATTTAAGTCCATATATAACATATCAAATGTTCTTTTTTAAACAGAGGATCTATTCATAGCAGCTTGTATTTGCAACATATGCAGCAAATTATACTATTAAACACTTAATCCTAATAAAGTTTAAATTTCACCCCTCACAATAAAGCTTACACAAATCTTGCTATACTTGAAATAGGATTCCAGGAATAAACATTAAAAGTTGTAGGTAGCTAAAGTGACAGGAGTGATTGAACATTTGAGATGTAAAGTTAGATGTTTAGATCTACGTGTTCTCGTGAAACATTAAGAATAATTATTAAAAAAAAAAAAATGGGGAGGAAAAAAAAAAAGAGGGGGAGGAGAGGGGAGCCCAATTAGCCAAGGTTTTAGATTTTCAATTTACAAAATATAGGAAAAATAACAGATGGTCTGGAGTCCCATGAGCCAGTTTACACACCTCTGAAAACTCTGAGCTTGTACATGCCCTCTGCATGGAGGCCAAGAATAGACTGGTCTCCCTGAGAGCCCTTCACTCTTCAGCACCTCCCACAAGAGCTGAGCACAGCACCAGCCCCAGACTATTCAGAATGAAATGTCCACTGCAACAGAGATGCGCAGGTAGTAACAGCTCATGTCCACAGCACAGTTTGCTATGGCAGCCTCGAAATAGAGGAACGGATGTAAAAGCGAAGACACAAACCTGAGTACAAATCTCTCCACAAAGACTGTTCAGTTTCTGAAAGGTTTCTGAAAGGAAGACCCATTAAAAATCACACATGTCCAACCAACCTAGATTTCATATGAACTCTAGCACTCCCTGTGTCAGATTCCAGAGTGTCTGACCTCTCTAAAGTTAATTATGCAGTTCTGAATAGGATTTTCTTCTATCTAAGCTACTTTAAACAGCCAGTTCCAACACACAAAACAAATCAAACAAGTGGCCCTCCATACAAGACCAATCGTGCCACTGCAAGCCCCATTTCAGAGCAAGTATTCAGCCTAACAAGCTACAACATCATTAAACACAAAGCATCATTCATCATTTCTCCTTAGCCATGCTCCCAATTAGCCATGTGAGAACATCTGGCTGCATCCACTTTCTCAACTAAAAATAACATCAATGTAAATCACAGTCTATTGTTTTATACAGCAGTTCTCTAACTTACAGAGAAGAATCTATCAGGAACCTGCAGTTCTGATGCAGACAAAAACCACAACCAAATCTCATTTTGCAGGAGAACATTATAAAGACTTAATGCTTTTACCTACACTATGCCTGCATGTGTTTCCACATAATACACTATAGCAACAAGATATATACCTGCTCTACAGCAGTAAGTTGAAGCTTGCAACGCTATATACCACCACCTAAAAAGGGGAAATACATTTTTAGAGGTTTTAAATGCTCTTTTAAAAAATGTTCTAGGTTTTTTTTTTCCTGTGGACAAAGAATAATGCATTTATTATTTGACAGGTACTAGCTATAGCCCACTTTTGATTTACTGTAAAGATGCAAGTGTAATTCCTCATAATAATAAAGATATCTAACTCTTGAATCTTTTGATCTTGGGTGTTAAAAACATCACCTGGAGTTATATACTTTTACACAAATATTCCATTAATGGAACAAGGCCTACCCCATATCACTTGGGAATCATGATTGTAAGCTTAGTAAGATGCTTCAGTAGCACAGAATGATTCCACAAAACTTGGAATGGTCTGATATTGAATGGGAAAGAATTAGCAGGTGCAAGGATGTTGTACCAGGGAACTCTCCTCTGAGGAGGCTGGATAGACTTGATGACATGGGTTGCCAACATTCTACAGAGTAAATAACCTTGAAACTCTGGGTAAGTTGAGTTCTGAAGATGGAAGAGACAGGCCAGATCATTACTGAAACGATCTAATTGAATGTTGTCTGTTTTACTGTCAAGATGAAGGGTCAGTGTCATTTATTCATTGCTGCCAGCCTCTCTTCCTAGCTCCCTTCCTTCACAGACCCACATGGAGCTGGAGCTAAGAAGATACAGTAGTGAAAATCCCACAGAGGATTAGTTCTGTGCAATCAAATATGCTTTTCCCACATTTATGCAGTTACTTTTAAGAGCTCTTCACAGTTCTTTTATTCTCATAGTAAGGTTCTCTTCAACCAAGGCAAAGCTGAGAGGTAACAGCAGATCCTAAATGTTAGCTTCAACTACTCCAATCCAGACACATGCACTAACTAGAAATGTTTGTATATTCACTCATGTTTTGTACAAGAAGAATCTTACTTCATGAGTTAAATTTTATTCATAGCTGAAGTCTACATTCAAAATAAGACCAGGTTATTATGGAGGAAAAATCTTATAAAAATTAAAAACTCCCTTTGAAACACATGCTTTCCAGTAAAAGCAGCTAGCAAAATGCAAAACATGGTCAACATTCCAACACCATGATGTCAATTTTCATATGCACAGGCAAAATGCCGCATGCAGAAATCAACTCTCTATCATATCTTCCTTATTTATGATGTGCTTGTGTTTCCCTTTGAGTTCATTACCAGAACTGCACTATGCAGTGGAAAGTGCAACCACTTAACAGGTTCAAAGGAATCTTCTGAATATAATAAGTCTGGCAAAATGCCACGTTGATTTTCAAAAAATGGACTCCCACGTTCTGCTTCAGTTTTTCTTGAAAAAAAATAGTGTGCTTGCTTTAAGGAATAGTTCTGATGTTTCCCTCTGCAGAAGTTCAGAGAAATTCCTGCCAACAGGGTCTGGAACCCCTAATAGAATGCTCTTCAATGGCACACTAGAAACCTGACACACATGCACGCACACACACACACACACACACACACACACACAGGGAAATTGCCTCAAATTGTGCAAGGTTTATAAGGAAGAGCAAAATCATCCTTTTATTTTATTTTATTCCAAAGGGACAAATGCAGCCAATTTTCAAGAAAATTCACAACTGCAGACACAGCTTTAAATGCCGTCTGTCCTTTGCAGACGCACAAAGAGACAAAATGATTCACACCACACCACAGGAAGCATGATAACCAACTCATGAGCACTAATGAAATACAGCCCCATTTTTCTTCCTATGGGCAGGTCTTACTCAGGAAAAGCTCCCACTTACGTCTCAGGCAAAGAGCCTAAAGCCTTAACTGGTACTGTTACTCAAATGCAGAATGTCATGTTGTTCAACTAGAAATCCTTGTACAACTATTACAAAATAAGGTCTCTGTTGTGGCACAGTAACCTAATGAAGTCCACAGGGCTCCCCAGGCTGGATTTCATTCCAGGACTGAGGTTTCAGGCAAGTCCTCATACTACACCACTGAATAAATCAGTATGAATTTTTGGCAGACAAGGAATGATGGGACACTCCTATAGTAAAGTTGAAGATGACAAGGTCCTTCCTACAGTGTCCTCATGGGAGGCTTAATGTTTGAAATTATAAAGAAGTCTACAATTCCTACATTTTTCCCATTTCTAAATAGTAGTTTCTATGTGACGTGATAGCTCACAGAGGTCTAAACTCAGCAAGAAAAATAAGCAATTATAAACAAATACATCATTGGTGTTTGCTAAGGACATAATTCAAGGCAGTTCAAAAGATCACAACAAGGCCCATATGTTCTGTTATCCCAGCTACAGCCCTTCTCAAGATGGTTATCTACAGGAAGAAGTTTTCTCCAAAAAAAAGCTTAACGATCCCAGTACATCTTTGTTGCCTTCACAAAACCAAGAAAGCTCTTTTTAAAAAAAATAAGAATTCAACTCATATATAAAAATTAAAAGTATACAGAAACTTTCCCTTTCAAGGTAGTGCTGCTACCTATGACTAGGTAAAGATTTAAAAGGTTGCAAGTTAAGAACAGGTGATGCTAACAGGATGTTTGAAAGGCCCATGAGACTTACAACATTAAGTAAAATGTATTTGCCTACTGATCTAATTGCTTACTAATTTTCAAATCTATTCCCACTGGATAAGTAATGGCATTTTAAGCCTAGCTCCTGGCATTAAAAATACATTTCTAGTTTCCTCTTAGCAGAAGATAAACAGCTGCATGGTAAAAAGCCATACATTAAGATGGCATTCCGTAGGTTTTTGTATGGTTTTAACCAATCTATTGTGTTCCAAGTTTAGCTGAGAGGTAGGAAGGGGAAATGAGAAATACATTTGGGTGCACAATTTCACAGTGGGGTGAAGGCAAGTGCTCACTCATTCAGAGAAAATGTCTGGAATATTTGTGTCTTATGGAAGGACTTATCACATAAGGAAAGTGGAATTTAAGCCAAGAGTTATTTCATAAAATAAGAAAATATTGCTCTATTTATCTTGCACAAGAAACTGATAGTTTGTTTAAAAACAAGAAACTATTGCAGCCATTAGTTACGACTATGTAAATTTAAGTTTTGGAATTTTTAAAAGACAATTTTGAATATGTGCAGAAACAATTCAATTTTTTAACAAAATAAAAATTATACAAGGCAGATGAAGGAGAAACTCAGAATATACCTTTTTTTTTTTTCCCCAAGGCTATGCTTCTAGATATGCTGAAGTTTGGAGAACACATTTCTTTAGTTTCTAAACAATGAGTCACAAGTGACAACAGTAGTAGGTTCAGTAGCTTCCAATTCAGCGACCCTCAAACATAACCCCAAGGAACACTGAGATGGCATAAGAACAGCTGAACTGGCTTGGACTAAGGGCACATACTAGACCATCAGCTTCCAACATTCACTGTAAATAGATGCCCAGAGAAAGACACACACAGAGCAAGCACACAATATACTTTGCTGGAGTAATTTCCTGGACTTGTGTACCTCTCTTTTTAGCCTGACATGATTTGTCTATTTTGTAATAGAGTGGCTCTCCCAAGCACTTGTCCTGTCTTCTTCTGGATTCCTGTATCCTTCTACTCAACAAAACCCCTGGCAAGCAGTACCAAAGACCATGATATAGAGGACAATCTCTGCGTTTTCCTGAAAGCAGTTCCCAGTAATTTCCAGTTATGGCACTCAGTTGTTACACTGGAAGAAACAAGCTACTGGCTGATACCTGCCTAGACTTTCAACTTCATTCAGAAAAGGATCAGAACTGTATACTGTGCTTAAGTGTGGGCACACCAAGAATTAACAGTGAGAACATAACTCTCCTTGTTTTGTGTCTTCCCTTCATAGCACTTCTTAGTGTTGAATTTGCATTTTTGATTACTGACAAGCTCTGAGAGCTAACCCTTGATGAGACATACCTGGGAATCACTGTTCTAGAGGAAAAGTAATGGTACTTTCCAACCATTCAGGAAGTACCTTACATTCATGCAAATAAAACTATATAATCAGGTACATATAGACAGAATCCATTCAGTCTTATCAGTTAGTGTTGTTAGTCAAATCCCTACACAGCGTGCGGCTCATCTCTTCAGAGATGGATGTATCTCCTCTTCAGCTTTCTAACAAAAGTGTTGGTGAGATCAGCTGAAAAAAATCAGTAATCTGCTGGACACGCTGGTAGTTTCCAACCAGAATATCATTTAGTAAGCAGGCAGTACGCAAGACACTACTACAATACTGTTTTTTCCAGCCAACGTTCACGTTAGTCAACCAGGGAGCAGTTTAAAACTATTTGGCGACTCAAGAAAACAAAACACCAAATGAATAATGAGACTTTGAAAACATCTAATGAAAGGAGACTCTCAGGAGAGGAAGCCAAATCATATCTTAGCATACTTTATTTGTTATGTATCCACAGAGAGCAGTGAGCTTGTTTGGCCTTGTGCTTCCACGCCACTGCTTCATCAGCAAGAGGCTGCAGTAGCTGGGATGAAAGGACAACTCCCATTGGAATTGATGTATCTGAGTATATCAGAACCATGACTTGCATTACTGCTTCTTATTTCTCCATGCCATTTGATAGCCTGGTGCACACATACAAGCAAGGAAATGGCAACAACAATCAGAAAAAAAAACAAGTGAAGACATTTTTGGTGCTAGCTCAATTCTTTTTGAATCAGTCAGCTGGAAATAAAGCTGGATTCTGCAGCCTTCTGAAGGGTGCAGAGCAACAAATGCAGCCTGCAAGAAAGCAGTCACCTTCTCCTGGCATTCTGTGGCAGTGCAAGTGTACCCATGTCACCTTCATTCTCAGATACTGAAAGGCAGTAGATCAGGCAGCTAAAGCTCTGTTCTCTACATCTGCATGTTCAGAGAGAATCTCCTCAGTTTCTTCTGCATAAATACATTATAAACGGTACTGTTCTGCTTATATGCACTGACAAGAGACTGCATCCTATAAATTTTAAGCAGCTTAGATTTTTGGCAAAAAAACTGATGGCAAAAAACATTACATAAATACAGAAATACATGTTTCCACATACAAACAAATGCTTTACTTATTTAAAGCTATGAAACAGCATCATTAACCAGTTGGGACCTCCCACCATGACACAAACGACAACAGTTAGCATACAACAACAATCTAGTAATTGCAGTCATAAATGCATTTTTAATATTGTTTCACAATTTATTTGAGCTGACTGCATTCACTGTGTTTCTAGTGGATCCAGAAGCATGACAAACTGACAATTCTTGGAAACCACATTTCTCAAAACAGACTGAGAACGCTGTTTTCATTCCCTCTCCATAATGATGTTAAATCTAATAAATATAAAATTAGAAACAGAAATAACATTGTTCCTAAACAATTTATGTAATATGCCGTCTGGAAGGAATGTATTAAGCCAAAATTTCAGGAACTACACTCCATTTATCAACACTTGATGCTTCTACTTGTACCTCTCAAATTTTAATCAAGTATCCACACGTCCAGGTACTAGAACTCACACACCAGAATCCTATTCTCTCAAAAGAGTTTTGAGGGTGAAAGTTTTGGTTTAACGTTGAAATGTGAAGACAGATGGTTAGCCAGGCTTTTAGAAGTGCCTAAAGCACCTAAGTGCCTGGTTCTGATCATACTAATGGAAATTTAGCCTGTCACTTGTTTTGAAAATCCTTTTAAGCACCTACCAATACAGCTAAGCACTTAACAATATTTACGTTTAACTTACAAAAGCTCGAAGCTTACTGAAAGTCACCAAAATAAAGGCTCCACATCACACAGACCCTTCTGAAACAACAGCCCTATTTGCAACAGATTTAGCACCCTTGTGTAGTTGACAGTCATCATAAAGGTCGCAGAACCACGCTTGCTCTTAGAACATGACTAAGGCAGTTCTGAAAATATAACCCTTAAATCCAAGAGCACTTAACAGCCCACAAGCCTTCATTTAATATCAAGAAAAGTTCTCTTCTTCCAAGAAGGAAAGTCCTTCACAAACTTGCTTACAAACCTAAAGGAATTATTTATCAGTGACAAAGTAAGTACAAAGGTTATTTCAGAACTGCAATGCAACGCAGTTCCCATGTGTGTCTTATTCATGAGAGTAAGCCTTCCTTTTCTAAGATACATGTACAAGTTTAACTATTTCTTCAAGAGATCCACAAATGCAGATGAAGAGCATTCCTGATGTAGCACTGCAGAAGTTGGGAAAGTACATCTCTAATTAAGGCAGTGCAGAAATTTCAAGTCTGTGAACATATTCTGTTCCATTCTAAAACAAGGGAAAACAGATTCTTATTCCAAAACACACAAGAAGGTTGAAAATGCTTTTCAGAATAGAAAACCACGCAGACAAATAAATACTGAGCTTAAAAACTGTAGAACCTTCAAAAGGAAGTTTATCTGATGTTGATCTGCATGCAGAAATCAAGCTAGGGCCAAATCCAGACTGATTAAAGCCTGAATTTTCCTTCCAGCAGCTGTTTGCTTCTTTTCCTACTTCTAGCTGCAAACTCTGTTGTCCCTTTAGAGTTGCCATAGCTATATCCACTGTCCTTCCCAGAACACTGTTCTCACTGGCAAACTGCGTTTCAAAAACACACCCACACTTTCACCATGCACCAATGGTTTTACAGAGATCCTTCTTAACAAGTATTACTCTGAAATTGTTGAAGTAGAGCAGTGTGGGGCTGTATGTGGCCACAGGAATCTAATTAGCACAGGCTATAAAGTATTTTAATAACACACATTTAACAGTCAAGTGCAGCGTGTGCAACACACTAACATACTCATTCCTAGGGATTTCTCACATAGCCTTACAGTGCAAGCAATGACAGAAGCCCAACTATCAATCTGCTCCCACTATCCCTGTAATTAATATACTTACTAGCCACATTATATTTGATGTTTTGTGAAATCCCAGCTCCTGGATTCAGGTGAGCACACAGGATTTTAAGAAAAGCTTCAAGATTCTGAAGGCTTGATTGAATGCAGATAAAGACAAGCACATAGATCTTTTAGGTTCTAGAAGCAAATAAAAATGACTCCAATTTTAAAAAACATTTTCTTTTGAAGCCAAACTCATTACTTTGGATGGCCAAACCGTGATTTCTAAACAGCTGATAAAAGGGTTCTAATATCAGTACAATCCACCGTGGACATTTTTGGTGCTGTAAAGGCAGAAACAGAATTTGGTGCACTGAAAAATTGCTTCATCAGTGCAGTTTATGCCTGAGTTTGGTAAGGAATATGCAGGATCCAGATGCACCAAGCAGACCTGAATGAGTAATTATAAATGACTAAGTTTTCAAGTATCTGCTAAAAACCAGAGGTCATCCTGGAGCTATTCCTTCACTTCTTAACTACTTTTCCACGGAAAATTCTAGTTTGAGGGCAGTTGTAAAGCATTGTTCTTACACTGAAGCTTCTCTAAAAGCGTTCAGCTTCTGGAACTAGCAGCCTGGAACTTTACATAGAACTGACTTGAGAATCTCAATCCAGATGTCGCAGGGACTTCGTCAGAAACTATCATCAGCAAGCAAAGATACTCGTGTCTGAAGATGCAGGTACAGAATTCTAACTCTGTCTGGACACAGAAACTAAACCACCTTTGTCTTACTGGAATGAATGATTTTGGGCTATACCTCAGGTGAATAACCAAAGCATGATTTTCTCAAGTTGTATCACTGTAGCATCATTAATATTCCCTATGATAAAAAATAGTTACTAAAAATGAAAATAAAGAAAGAAAAGTGACTTTTTCACTGGTATCATCTGGAATTTTGGTCATCTCTCATAGTTGCTTAAGCTTTTAATGAGAGTATATTCTTAGAAGTAAGTATTCAAACATATTTTGTGACTCAAGTCACAAGACAGAATCATCATAATTGTTTGCCAATAGAACTCTTTGGATTGTAAGCAGGGGGCAACTGCAGTTCAGACTCTGACCACCAGTTGAGCAATCATTATTAGTCACAAATTCAAAATGAGTTAGTGAATTTTCTGAGAACGCTGTCACTGAGTTACACACTTGTTAATAAAAATATTTTAAGTCAGAATACTACAGAGTCTCAGAAGTGTTGTTTGTCTGCAGTAGAAGTATTTCAACCTTCAAACAAGGAATAAAACAATTAAAAAAAAAACAAAATTATTGAGGCTGATGGCAAAACTGCACAGAATTGAAAAAAAAAAAGAAGAAAAAAGAAAAAAAGAAACTTCTTCAAATTCAGCCCTGGATTTCCAAATTACATCCCAATTATTATTATTATTATAAGTATTTTTAAATCTCCAGTATGTTGAACGGCATATAAGTTAATCTGTTTCCTGGTGTTGATGTGCAACACATTCAGTGACTGTAAAAGAATATTCCAGAGGTTTTTTGCAAAGATGGTCTCTAAATCCTCTATGTCATGTAATGGACATCAGATTTTTGGCCTCAAAAAACTCAACTTAAAGTCATTTGCTATGTTGGTAGTTTTTGGCAGATTGGCTACAGCATAAACATTTCTAATAAGATAATGTTTTCAGTATGTATATCTTTTACATCCAAATCATCATAGATAGTCAGAATAAAATATAGCACAAGTAAGGATTGCAGAATCATAAATCGTGAGAACAACCAACATTTTGTTGGATGTGATCTATGAAACATCCCCTTCCAGAGAAATCCAGAACTAATTTTTCATAAATATCCAGACACAGTGCGTTTGCTATAATTCCTTCCCCAGACCTTAGCAATTCCATGGTCTTCAGAGATGAGATGGACCAACTTACAGAGGGTTTAACTAGTACTCCAGGAACATAAGAAAATACCTGCGTAGTCCAAATTTGAAAATAGCATAAGAGAACAAAGTAAGCCCACGTGCAAAATCTTTGATGATTCATATCTTGTCCACACCGTTCCACTAGCAATCATTTCTTGCTGACATTAACACATTTGTAATAATATCATACATACATTCTTGCATACATTTCATAACATAAAACAGCATCTAACTGAACGGTATAATAAAACATCACCATGAGGTTAAGAAGGGAGTAGGTACCAGGCTGAACACCCTGCCTTTTCAATTGCCAATTGTTGGGCCTCGGGAGCAGTGAAACTGCTTCTGATAAGTTCTTTGCAGTACTAGTCGAAGCATCACTAGGAATATCAATTATATATAGAAAACAGGTGACTCACCCAACTGGTGATGAGAATCTCTAAGTACAGAACACTCCTTCTCAGGAAATAGCCTTCATCCAGGAGACATTCTCCGTCTGAAAGCTAGCCCTTAAATGAGCCCAGGGAGGGGTGGACCCTGAATCTGGTCAGGTGGGAAGCACAGGTGGTGGATTGATTGCACCTGTGCTTCATGGGCCAGCCACCCCCTTCACCAGGTGTTCAATCATCAATTCAGGCTGTGACACAGCAGTTCCCCTACACCAGTGTGTGGCCATATCTTCTTGAGAGATTACTTAACAATTTTGGACTTAAATACTTTTGCTTTGTTCACTCTCTACTATTGATAGCTCATCTGCTACCACATGAGAAAAGTAGCCTCTTGCACCAGATTTAGTAGTAAGCACACACGATCAGTTACAGCCCTGAGCAAGGATGTAGTTTGCTAAGGTTCACAAATGCATGTAATCTGCAGAATATAATAACTGCCTTGGAAGTATTCATCATTTAAAACTATAGAAGTAGTGAATTGTTCTGTTCTGCTGACACTGCTGCCTTATTTTTTTTTTTTTTTTTAAGACAGACTCACAGACATCATTTGCTTGGGTCACTATTGGCTTTAGACTGAATTCATTTCCATTCATTTCACTTCTATTGGCAAGGCCAGGAGAAGGAAGCCCTGTGCCTGTAGAAGATCACAGCCAAGGCTAGCTTGCAAGTGATCTCTTCCTGAGTCAAACTTATGCCACTGCTCTTGCTCTCAGGACAGTTTTAACAATTAGCAGCTCAGCAGTGCTCAACAGTAAACAGTTTGCTCGTTAACCTATGCAACGTGCTGGTATAGCCACTAATACACCCTTGAAAAAAGATTTTGTCATGAACTTGAGACACTGTGTGTCCATAAGTTCTGAGGTCAGATTGGAGCCCAGCTAAACACTGTGCTATGCATGTTACCATATTAGTGAGGAATCAGAACAGATCCTACAACCAAAGTTCACTTCCACTTCTCAGTAATAGCTACCTCTTTTTCACAACTTCTCATGTTAAAGTTTTCTTTGCATTACATTTGTACCACATTCCCACCACATTCTTTTTGAATGGTTATTATTTTATACTGTACCTGCCTCAAGCAGGATGAAATTAATCAATTGCACATAAGTGACATGACACGGATTTGTGACCTTGCCCAGCATCCAATTGTTTCTAATTGATTAGCTCCAGACATAAGCACTTTAATAGCCAAAAACAATATAAGTGGAAGCTATGGTACAATATTAGGGTAGAACTGTGTGTGGTCCATATATGGCCTCAAGCAACCAATTAAAGAATTAATGGATATTGAATACAAAAAAAATGTCATGTTTAAATAATATATCTTTCATGTGACTAAAATTGAGATAAAACACTAAAACATAGGAGGAGAAGGGATTTCTACAAGATTGGAGTTAAGTGTTAATGGCCCAAATATGTCAAATGCCTTAGAATAATTAAAAGGACCATCAAGACAAAAAATATTTCACCTGGACTGAAATATTCATAAAATTACTCACAATGGTCTATTGATTACTACAATGTGTTTGGGTAGTTGTTTTATAAGGAGACAAGTGAAGCTATGCCAAACCATTTGTGGAGAGGACGAAACTATGCCTCTACTGGTTCCAGTACTGCAATAAGAAAAATATGAAAGAAAAAACATGAAAGAAATGTATTATAAAAGAAAAAACTGGTCTCCTCAAAACCAAAAGGTCCAAACACAAAGCTGACATTTCCTTTCCCTGTATTTCTATTCTCATCTTACACAGAACTGTTAAGTGAACTTCACATAGTACATCATTTTATAGTGCTGGCTCTTACAATATCATTCAACTTCTTGCACACAAAAATACAAACAGAACAGGCACAGAAAATCAGTAAATTGTTTGCATTTACATGAGAAGCAAGTGGGAAAAAAAGAGACCCTCTGTTGTCCTATCTGCCTGGACACACACTACATGCACTATTTAACTGCCCAGTTACTAAAGAACGCAATAGCTTTCCCTTTATGACAAGTCCTTTACTCAGGTAAACCGGTTTACTTTCAAAGCTAGCTATATTGCTCCTGTGAGCAACCATAGCGTGGTACAGGAGGTGCTCATCAACAAGTAACTGCCAAACAACTCATTGCACACACTACACCAGTGCTGTAAGTGAGTAGCACAGCTTGATCCCACTGCCTTGTACTTCAGAGTCCATCATACATGATCATAGCTTACTGAGCTGGCCAGTAGTACCTCCTCATTTCTTCACATTCCTTTTGAATTTACTTGTGCCTGCTGTATCAGCCTTTGATTCAAAAGTATTTGGGATGTATGTTTAAATAATGACCAGCACACTGTGCTCCAGTTTGACCCCTCCATTTTTCAGCATTGCAGTAGTACAAACAGTACACAATGATAAAATCACATCAATGATTTTCTACACAGCCAAGAGTTAAGTTGTAAAACCAACCACGATATTTTAAAAACTGATACTATTTATTTCAAAAATATTCTCCAGTTCATTTAATTATCATTTTCTAAGTACTTCTTGATTCTGGAGCACGTAAGACAGAATAACCCTTGAAACATTCTGTACTGTGGGAACTATCACTATGGGGGATGACAGACTAACAACATCTCTGCCGCACGCCAGCACACCATATTTCTTGAAATACTCACTTCTTGGAACTGATTAGGCTCATATGTCAGGCAATAGATCAGTTGGCAGCTACAGCTTTCCTCCATGGTTCCTGTATTCCTTGAACACTTGAAGGAAAGACCTTTTTGGACCTTCCTCCTCCCAAGATACTCACTGACTTCCAAGTGCTTTACATGTTTCTTCTACACAGGTATTTATATAACCCTTGTCACTTACAGTATCTTAACGTTTATCAGGTGCTAAATCTCCTGTGGGCAAAGGGCAGCTGTGTTGCCTTGAGAGACCCCAGGCATTACACATCTGGCAAGATCTCCCTTTGGTCCCCACATAGTTGAGTCAGGTACAATATTACTACAAAGAGAGAAAGTATGAATTTCCCAGATGGATGTCTTTAAAATTAACTTCAGTGACAGGAAAACCTCGATCCCATTCTCACTGGAAACTTTTTATTTACAATGCAGATATTTCAGCAGCGTTGTTTAAATGATATTATTTGAAAGTCTGCGGCAAGATCACCTAAAAAATAGCAAGCACAGCAACAAGTCATCACCTACCTGGAGATGAGCACAGATAGCAATAGCAAGCCAAATGACCTCCCAGAAGAGCCCTGCACCGTTGGGGCTGGCCATCCTCCTGCCTCGGAACTCTGCTGAGAGAGATTGTTTCAAGTTACAAACAAAACCAAGTGGGCTGCGCCAGGATTTCAATGACTAAAGCAAACTAGGCAAAGGGACAGAACCAGCGTTTGGAAGAAATGCAATACAAACATCGGCGTTTGTGCTGGCCAGCGGAGCAGACTAGCAGCGCATGCCATGAGCACAGCCTGCAGGGTGATGTAGTTCCGATTAGGGAACAGAAGCAGGGTGGAGACGAGGGAAGGTTTGGGGAAGCAGGCAACAGGGGGCGAGTTTGATCGGCTCCTGCATGCGAGTCAATGCATCGAATCGGTCCCTCCCGTCTGGACCTTTCACTTTCACCCATGCAGCGCCGAGAGCCCAGCCCTGGGGCCTCTGCAGTAATACGTACTGCCTTTGAAAGTTCTGATCACAGCAGCCCCGATACAGAGAAGAAAATGACCTAGTATAAAGACCCTCATCATTTGCGGGCCAACACTTAACTGCTAGGCACTTTTATTAAAAGCTTCAATTTAAAACCTTTAACAAGAAAAAAATAAAACATGCAACAATGCTGATAATTCTTAGCACTTATTCTTGCCTCAGCCTATTCATTACCACCGTTATAAAACAGTGCAAGTTCCACACACCCCTAACACATGCACACAGACAGCCCTCCCTCCCCTCGCCCTCCACCCCTATTTTTTACGAGGATCCACAGTGAATGCAGATCTTTCCCTCAAAACCAAAATCAGACACATCCTTTCTAAAATATCAGATGTCCCAAAAGAAAAGCAGCTACACGAACAACCCTTGCACCTGTCGACTAAACATAATTAAGATATACAGAAATAAGTGTTTAATAGAGAGGAGAGGAGAGGAGAGGAGAGGAGAGGAGAGGAGAGGAGAGGAGAGGAGAGGAGAGGAGAGGAGAGGAGAAGATCTTCCCACCCACCTACTTCCAACCTTCCACGCTCCTGAATGCTTTGGTCATTCAAAAGTTTCAGTCTCCCATGTGCTAGAGAAGGTTCCTCCCCTTGCCAGGCACTGCCGAGATGAAGCCCAACACTCCGCACTCCGGTACCCCGCAGGTGCCGGGGCTTCCCGGGGCTCCCCGAGCCGGCCGCGCCGCCCGCCCAGCGGCTCCCGCAGTCGCCCCCCGGCTCACCCACCTGGAGCGGCGCCGGGCTCGGCGCGGAGCGCAGCGCCGGCCGGTGCCGGAGTAGGAGGGGAGCGGCTCCGCCGGCGCCTCCTTCCCGCTCGCGGGTCAGGGGAGAGCCTCGCCCGTCACTGCGTCGGGGATACGGCATCCCGCACCGCGAGCGGCGGCCCCTCCCTCACGCCAGGCTCCGGCCCACCGCCCCGCCAGTTCACCGAGGTCCTACAGGCTGCTGGCAGCGGGCCGCCCCTCCCGCCGCCGCAGCCCGGCCCCGGCGAGAAGCGCCCGGGCGCCTCCACCTGCGGTGCGGGGCCGCCACCCGCCGCCGCCGCCCGGCACCCCCTCGCGGCCCCGGCCTCCCCGGGCAGAGCGAGCGGGCGGGCGGGCGGCCAGCGGGGCCCGGCTCCCCCCGGCTGCGAAGGCGCTGGCTCCGGCAGCCTGGGACCGGGCGGTTCGTCCTCCCCCGAGGGGCGAACGCTACCGTGAAGTCAGCCCCCGAAGCTGATGCGAAGCAGCTTCCAAAACCGCAACCGTCCCGCGTCTCATCTCCAAGCGACTCCGACAGTACAGCTGCGAATCCGCTCGCACGCCGAGGAGGTCTTTAATCACGCTGCCCTCCGCGATATTTTTAGGTTTCCTACTGTAAATCTGACAAGTACGTCTCATCCGACAGCTCCGCTCGCCTTCCCCTCTCGGTCGCTAAGCAGTAACGGGGTAAAATCCTCTACCTTTGCGCTGCGGCTTCCACTGACGTCCCGAGCTTTCGTCGAGTCTAAGAGCAACACACAGAAAAAGGGCTATTATCCCTGCCACCGAAGTTAAAAATACGCTCCGGCGAACTAAACATAACCGATGAAGAGTTTGTTCAAATATGTTGCGCTGGAAACTTTTCCAGCGCGTTGAGGTTTCTCACCAGCGAGGGAAAGCGCCTCCTCCATCGTTAGGAACAGAGTGCCCTCTGCTGAAAGTCGGTGGCGAGGACGGCGGCCAAAGGGATGGCGCGGGTAGGGAGCGGCCCCCGGGCACCGCTGGGTACCGCACGACCCTTCCCTCCCCCCGGGTCGCTGGGCCACGGGCTGTCCTCATAGCACCGCTGTTAGCCGCAGATAACATCACAAAGTTGGGCCCTGAGAGTCTAATAGTTTCCTAAATTTAAATGCTGATCGGCATTATTGTTTTTCTTTCAGAGCTTCTTGCCTGCATTCTTTACTTTCTCCTTACTCTGATACCTTCCTACAACATTGCTTCTCATCACTTCCTTAGTATAACCCTAAACACAAAAGATAATAGAACATCATGTTTGCAAGTCTTAGAAACATTCATTCATCTCCTGCAATTAATTGGAGAACAAGTGAGTAGTAGTGAGCAGACCAGGTCAGACAGCTCCAGCAGGCACTCTGATTTCAGTGGGGCTGCTGTTGTGTCACACGCTTAATTCCTTGCATGATTTTGGACTTAAGTTATAAGTTCTACAACTGGATGTACAAAGCATGCAAGAAAACAGAGGTAAGCACCTGCAAGCATCCCCCAAACCCAAAGGATGATTTTCAGAAAGCATTAGAGTAAATAATGGTACACATGGTACAACAGTGACCAGCAATATGTCTTGCCCGATCTACAGACAGTTTTAGTCTCATTCTCCCTCACCCTCCATGGTTGGGGTTTTTTGTATGGCTTGGCTTTGGGTTGTTTTTGTTGTTGTTGTTATTTGTGTTGTTTTTTTTGTTCGTTTGCTTTTATTACATAGAAATCTTTGTGTGTGTGTATGCAAGACAAGCACCAGCCCAAGAACTAACAGTATTTATCTATCCTAAGCCTACTGCTGAAAAACTATACAGTTGTTTTGACAACTTTCAGTGGGGACATTCCCCTATGTGGAACCCACTCTCACATCACAGTCATTTGTTGTCTCCTTTACCCTGTTTCTTTGATTTCTTCACCGCCACCTCATTCCCCACCCCCTGCACTCTCATCTCTAGGTTTCAGTGAATGTGACAGCTTTGGGATTTTAACTCCTGCTGGAGACCTCCATTATCCCTTCTGCCGAGCCAGGCAAAAGCTGAATGAAACCCAAGAGTCCAGACAAGATCTGTCAGACAAAACCATTTTAGAATGCTGAAGGAGTCTGCCATGGGTGCTCAATACGTGTTCCAAAGTTAAAGGCCACAAACTTACAGGTTCCAGATGGCTCATTTTCAACTCTGGGGCAGTTTGTCAGCAATCCTAATAAACTAATTAACCATTACAAGAAATCATTGCTTCTAAGGGAACAATTAACTTCTCTTCTGCTCACTGTCCATAACCTCTATGAATTATAAGCTCTTCAAGGAATGATTTATTCTGTCTTTCCAAATGCTTGCAAAGCTCCTCATCCAGTATCAAGTCCTTGAGTACTGCTTATTAGCAAACCTGTCACACGTTGTTCTGACTGACACTCATGCCATGTTAGTCTGGCAGAGCTGGTAAAAGATTTTTGAATAGGAAATTACAGTGAATCTCTCAAGAGTTCACATACGTAACTCCAGTATTTATCTCTCACTATTAATAATGTTTTTCTATTGCATATGCTTTTCTTTTGCTGTTCTCTAAAATATACATCATTTAAATGACATTAAATATGACAGCTGTAAAGTTCTTGTACTTCATAGAATTGTGAGATATGGACACTTGCACTTATTTCATTGAACACAATCATGATCTCATCCATCTGTACAGCTGGCACAGTCTCATAAGGAACTTGGTTGGAAGTACGATGGTCTTATTCTGTTTTCTAAGTACTTAAGGCCAGGTGTCTTTAGTACTGGCTACAATCATTGAGCATTTTGTTATTGATTGATTTACATTCAATTGTGACAACAAAAGTCTTCATCTGCAAGCAGAAAAGGAGGGAAATAAAACCCTGCAGGATACAGATACGGGCCAAATTGAAGCAAATTACATCTCTGGTCTGGTAAATAAAGAATGTTTGATCAGATGCTAATCATCAGATTCCACTCTTGGAAAACCTGAACACAAAGCCTTCAAATCTAGAAAAATGCACGTCTCTATTTACCTCTGTCCTGAAATGCAGATGTACACCTTCAGCAGACCCCACTAAATATAAACATTCTCTCAAAGCAAGTTCAGCTAAGCCAATCTGATGATCACGAAGGCCATTTTTACATCATAACAAAAGTCTGTACTACTCAGGGAAAATGTGTTTGGCTAAACTACAAATTCAAAATCCACTGAAACAGTGCAGAACAACATTTGGCTCATAAATCAGGATTAAGCCTAATGAATACCAAAGCTGGAAGTATCCTGCTGAGGCCCCATGCAGAAAGTGAATTTTGGTTGGAGGCCTCAAAGTTATCAGTAATAGAGCTGCACCTGATTGACTAATAAAAGGAAAATGTTAAATTTCCTGTAACAAGAGTCATGAGAACCCTGATAGGGCATAATCAGTTCTTTGACCCCGCATCATGTTTGTACAGGGCGCCTGTTTACCCTGAAATAACAAGCTCTCTGGGGGAGAGAGCAATCATGCACTGTCACACTTCACAAACATTATATGCTATAGAGAGTAAAGCCTCTATTAGTAAAGGCACGAAGTTCAGCTATGGTACTGTGCCTTTCATTCCACAGTGTGAGGGAACCCCGCGTTCCATGCTGATGGCTGCCCTGGGCTTTGGGAACAGCTCCATCAGAACAACAAGGAGAAAAAAAGCCTTGTGGCTTCAAGAAAAATAAAAGCATACTTATGTGTGGTCCAAAACATTATAGCAAATTTCTGTTTTCCTCTTAGTTTGTGTTCAGTTGAATCCAATATTAATAAATACAATATAAACTAATGGTCACTACTGCAAGTAATTGAATATTTATCCTTCCTTGTCACTCAAATTCCATTTTGTCTTCAAGCAAAACAACTTGTGGTGCATTTGCATATTTATGATCCTGTACAGTAGTAGCAGATGCATTAAATTTCATGACTTTCCAGAACAAACACATTTTGTTTCAGATGGAATATACATAGTTTGTTTTTCAGTTCAGTGTTCATAGCCCTAACAAAAATGCTGGGATAGACACGTTGAGATCTACATATAATACAGTCACATAATCATTATGCAATTTTGATGCCTATATTTTCATGTGATTATTGTAGGCATAATTGAAAAATATTAAAAAGATATAAATACTTCAATATAAAATACATAAAAATACATACATTTGCATGCAGATAAGGCAAAATGAAAAATTAATTGAGGGGTAAAATTTATTTGGTCTATTTGGACTTTTTCCTCCCCTAGTTTGCAAAATATATTATATGTAATAGATACATGTGTATATAAAACATATATACACACAAACACATATATATACACCTACATAAAGCCCCTCTGAGGACTGTGGGAATGCCAAATGTGAATTCTTGAACTTGTCTGCCATTTTCTTCTCATGAACAATGACAACAACCCACCTTCCTCGGAAGCTTTGATGGCCTTTACTTCTGTGTTTTTTAAGAATAAAACATTGAGTGCTCTGTGAAATAAGGAACACCTGGTGCCTAAGCAGAGTTCATCCCTTCAGAGTCTATGTTGCACGTCATGAACATCATACAAAGCTCAGTGTGATAACTGGTTTTCCTCAGTACATCATTGCAGGTAGGGTAGGAAGCAGAGCAAAGCAGATGCCCAGATCCCAAGACAGCTGCCACATGTCACTACGTGTCCTGATACACACCAGTATGGATATGGAAGGAGAGAACAGTGAGATAGACTGGGGGGGGGGAAAAAACAAAAAAAAAACAAACAGGAAAGTTTGGAAGAAATACCTTACTGGGAGGAGTTCAAGTGACAAAAACAATGTAGTTATGAAAGCAGTGGATGAATGATTAATATAGGAAAATGCAGCAAAGCCAAAGGAAGTAATAAATATGGGTAGGTGTTGAAGCAGACTAAAAAAAAAGCAAGAACCAGAAATGAGGCCATTGGAAAATAGCTTCAGGAAATAAGTGACACTGTGCATCAAGTGGTTGGCAATAACAAGAACAAGATTCACACTGTCTTGCATACAGTCTGCACGTCAAATTACAAATACAGACAAGCTATAACAAAACCCACTACAAAATGGTTGTCCACTCCTCTTGGCTTGTGCAGGTGAGAACAAAGCAGCAAACAAAACATCATGCTCAAAAAGAGAAAGCAGGACAGTATATTAATTTAAGACAGAATTCCTGGGCCAATCTATACTTTAAAGTTCAAAGCAAATACGAGGAGAGAAAACAAGTTTGAAATCCATTTCTGATTCTTCTGTTCTCTTCTACCCGCCAACCCCTTCTGCCGCTCTGTCAATTGCTCTGATTTCTTGAGTTGACAGCTACAGTCTTCATTAAGAGACAGAACTCTGAACCTACCAGAGGAAAATCATCCCTTCTCCTCAGTACAGGCTGGCTGCAACCGGCAGCTTAATGTGAAGGTACCAGGTCAAGTGCAAGAGGAGCAGAATAAGCTATCTGCTCTCTGTAAAATGAATGCAAAACAACTCAGCAGCATTGCTTGGGAAAAAAAAAAAAAAATGAAGATCATTTTGTTATTATATTCTATTAAAAGATGTGGAAGTGATTTCATTGTCACAAGGGACTCAGATTTGACTTAGTTGTGGAGGATCAGAGGAGGTTCCTGGCTCCTGTGGGAGCCAGCAGATGTACTAGCTCTTATTAAGATGCAGTGATGACATAAGTGAATACAACCTACTTGACAATGAACGAGGGTAAAGAAAGGTTAGAAAAACTTGGTGGATGGAGGAAAAGAAGTTTTCTGAAGCTCCGCACTGACGTTTTGGAGATACAAGTTGCTGGAAAACAAACAGACAGACAGCCATGCAACTTATTTCCCACTTTTCTGTTCTCCTTGGCTAGCTCTGTTACCCCATACTAAGCGAATGTCAAAATTTCTGACATTTCTTCAGTCTGCTACTGATATTAGTAAAATCTATAGACCAGCTGTATTATTGGAAACCTGTGCCTCAGCTACAACCTTTTTTCTCATTCTGTGTAGACACCCCTTACAGAAATTGAGATATATTCTATGTAAGACTGGACAAGAGCAGATAAATCCAGACAGAGAGCCAGATTCTAGTCGTTGTTGTACCAATATAAGGCGTCCCTAACGTATAGCTCTTTCTCTGAGAGGGTGGTTGGGCACTGAAATTAACTCCTAAGGGAAGAGGTCATAGCACCAATTCAAGGAGTACAAGGAGTCATTGGACAACATTATCAGGAATGCGGATGAAGTTTTGGGTAGTCCTGTGTGGAGCCAGGAGTTGGACTCAGTGCCCTGTTCCTGGAGACACTCGAGTGCTCTGAGCACTGGATCAGCTGCAGGTGCCCTGTTCAGTCCTGGGATTTAGACCAGATGGCCTTTAAGGGTCTCTTCCAACTCAAACAGTATTTTGTGATTCTATGATTCTCTGCGTTTGTACATGCAGGAGGAATTTGTTCACCAGTGAAAATAGGACAGCCTAGTGTTATCAGTTATTACAAAACATTACTAACAGATATATTATCCATATGATATCTTTTACTAAAGAAAACTTATTGTTTACTTTTGCATCTAACTACTCTACAAATTATTTCATGATACTCAAAATACACTTCTATCATTATCTATCAGCTCCTGGAAGGCTGTTATTCCAACACAAGCAAAAGCTACTGTGAGCTGGCTGACTTGTCCTACTTAATTAGTTAGAGAAGCAGGAGCATAGGCTGAAGTACTGCACAGGAGAATGACACTTGCAGATACGTCAGCCAGAGAAAATATCTCCCTCTTTATATTATTGCTAACATTACAGAAACAGTAATTGCCCTTCTACGTTTCTGGTCAGCAAACAGCAATTTTCTCACAGAGCCTCCATATCCACAGTACTGCTATTGACAATAGCCTTCAACCATCTGCAGGCTAACAGGACTCAATCTGGTTTCATCAGCTCCAGGCGTGTGTGAGTCACTAACATCTGCCTGTAAATAAGCTGTTTGGCAAGGGGCTTATTCTTATGTTTTACATTTTAAATAGCACTACTGCTGCATACGCAGACTCCCTGAATTGCCACAAAAGCTGAAGGCTGTTCAGTAACACCTTGCTTTGTTTCCAAAATATATTTAGGAAGAGACACTCATGAATTAGGGAGAATGATCATTAGAAACAAAAAAAAAAAAACACTGAAAAGCTACTGAAAAGTATCTCAGAAGTATTTAAGACTCTAAAAGCAGACATATATTTAAACATTCTGTATCATGTCATAAAGGCATCTAAAAAATGCTGCTTCTATCAACCAATCTGGACTCACCCATGACTACAGTGCTCCAACAAACTGCCCTCCCAGGAGCGACCAGAGTCAGCTGCTTCCCACCAGGCAGAGCCAGGTCAGAGAGCAAGGCCAGCAGGGCACAGCTGCACCAACTCCTGGGCAAGGCGAGCAGAAAGGCTGGAGAGAGCAACAATAACGAGCAAAGACCTCAGAGAGAACTATAGAAAAAAGGAAATATAAACATAACCTCAAAATCAATCTACACATCAGCTGAGCTCACAAAAGGAAAACCATCCCAACCTGAGAGTCCATGGAGTTCCTGTGCCCAGGAGCAGAGGTGTGGGTGTGCGGCCCCAGCTGAAGGGAGTCAGGGCCATTAAGGCATATTAATGAAGTCAGAGCCTTAACAGCATTTTGGAACTAATTTAGCAGATTACTGTCACATGGGTAGAATTGGCTAGCAGATGTGTAAGGGAAAGGATAGCAAGAAATTTGGTTGATGTTTTCTGGCTCTTATTTTATCACTCTATTTTTTTTTTCTAGTGACTTTTAGCAGCTTAAGATCTGAAAAAGTTGCTAAAAAAAGTCCATGAATATTTTACATTTTTTTCTAATTCCAATTTAGTATAATCTACAACGTTGTCCAGATCTCTCATATCTACATTTTTCTGTGAATAAACTATTTGTAGAAAAGCTTTTACTGTGCTTTAGCCTGATAAGTCTTTTCCTACAGCTTTTCCGGATGTGCTCTATATCTCTTCTTAATCCTAATACAGTTCTGACATCTTTATACTAGAAACAGTAGGAAAATACGGTATAGGGTTATCTCTGTAAGAATTCCCCAGCTCCATTTGTGGTCTAAGCAGTGCAGATACAGTGCTAGGGAAAAAAAAGAAAAAAAAAAAGACAGAATGAAAAAGAACCAGTAACTGGATTCCACTAACACACTGCTAAGATGCCTTCATACAATAGATAAAACTGGCTCAGACTATTTTTGAACTATTTCTTCCAGCTGTTTTTGTTTGTACTGCTACAAAGCCCTGGCAGGCAAGAAAAATATTCTTGGAATAGCAGATTCCTAGCTTTGTCCTGTTCCAAACCCATACAATGTATTTGAACAGCTGGCCAGTGCATGCAACTGTCAAACATGACAAGGACATATGAGCCCAGTGTTCCTTGTGGAGGACTGAGGTTTCAAAGCTGAAGTATACCCTCAGACATACCTATCTTGGTCTTAGAGGTACGTATTCAGATTTGAATTATACATTTTATTTTTCTTGACTTGAGTTTTCTACTGGCACTGAAGAACAAACAAGTACTTGTTATAGCAAAATAAAAAGACTGGAACTGCTTTGCAGAAAAGAATTTCCTCATGCTATTGCTAGGACAAGAACCAGAGCTCAGTTTGGCCATACACCATTACTATGCTACATACATTTGTAGCCTTGACATTTTTTATCCAAATGTGTAAGGAAATTCAGATATCCTCCTGATGAACATCCTTCCACCTCTTCTCCAGTTCCTTTCCCTCCTTCATGTACCAGGACATACATAGCCTAATTCTAAAATTCCTGGTTACTATCTTGGAGCCAACTTCACTGTTGTCCATGGCATGTGCCTCTGGACCTGGAGAGTGAAGTTAGAACTTACCTCTACAACATTCATAACATCCATCTTTCCTTTTAGTGAACTCTAAGAAGATGTCAAGGCACCAAAGCTGTATTTTGGAGAGTGCAACTCGTACAATTTAGACTGTAAGTGCAGGAGTTCACCTGCTTGTGTAGAATCAAGCTGTAAAGATCAGGCAGTGTAAAAGGAAAATTCAAACAGCACAGCCTGAGATTGTGAATCAAGCATATCAGCCTGAAACTGCAGCTTGCTTCCTGACAAGAGCATGGCTTTAGGAGAACAGCACACACTCAGATTGCAGTGAATACCACCTTGCTAGGAGACTGGAAGTAAGCAGCAACAGAGTATGAGATGCTTCCAGTGTGAAAGTGCAGCATCTAATGACTTCTTGGTACCTCTGGGACAGCAGCAGCTGAGAGGCGTTGCTTAGAAGGAAGCCAGCCAAACCAATTAAACGTACCCCAGAATATAGGCCTAGGACAAAGAGCAGGCAAAATAAAAAGAAACCAAGGGTGCCCAAAGAACTTCCTGACTGCATAAACGGTGTAGATTTGGGCAAAGGCTATTTGCCTTTGCAGGAAATAGCATTAGACTAAGCTCTTAAGGGAACTTTCTTCTAACTGCTGCAACAAACCCCGTAATTCAGTTCAGATATTTATGCTCGTACTCATTGAGATCCATGCAGCACCCACTCTCCAAAGTGTAAGTGAAAATGAAAAGGATCAGTTATTTTGCTATTGGAGAAAAGTAGCAACTATCACAGGACAGGTGCCAAAACAACTTTCCTACTGTACAATGATGTTTTTTAATGTGATTGGCACGAACGTTTGCGGCCCGCTTCGCACGTTTGTCTTGACTTCCGCTCCTCTCCTTCTCACTCATTACATCAGCTTTCAGATGAAACACTGTAGCACCGACGTACTACAGCCGGGCCTGAAGCCTGAAAACGCCGATAAGCAACAAACAAACAAAGGTAGGGGACTGTTGCCGTCAGCTGAGCAAACTGCAAGACCCAGGCAGAAGAAGCAGAGCGCAGAACCGCGGTGTGCCCGAGCTTAGCAGCAGCTGTGCTGCATCCGTCCTCCCAAATGCGGGACTGTATGACCCGACCCCTGTTTAACGACGCAGTGTTTAACAACGCCGAGCTCCCGAGCGGCTCCTCCTCGGCCCTCTCCTATCAGCGCCGCTAAACTAACGAGATATGGCAAAGTGTGTATAGAAAACAGAGCAAACCCAAAACGAAACGCAGAGATTATCCACCGGGAGCCGCGGCGCCCCGGGGCGCAGCCGTAGCCCTTTAAGCTGCCCACCTCCGGAGGCTGCGGCGGCAGCTGCCCGCTATTTATACTCGGCGGCGGTGCCGAGTGCCCTGCGCGGGGCGGTGCTGGGAGCGGCGGGGCTCGGGCCGAGCTGCCATGGCCACGCCGCTGTCGTCCACGCCGCTGTCGTCCACGCCGCTATCGTCCACGCCGGCGAGCGGGAGCCGCAGCCGTGGCGCCGCCGCCGCTTCTCCGATCGTCTCTCCGATCAGCCCGACGCGGCTCAGCCGGCTGCAAGAGAAGGAGGAGCTGCGGCAGCTCAATGACCGCCTGGCCGCCTACATCGAGCGGGTGCGGACTCTGGAGGCCGACAGGTCGGTGCTGGAACAGCGGCTGGTCGACCTGGAGGAGGCCAGCGCCCGGGAGCTGGGCTGCCTGCGGCTCCGCTACGAGGCGGAGCTGGGCGACGCCCGCCGTACGCTGGACGACATCGCTATTGAGCGGGCCGCGCTGCAGGTGGAGCTCAGCAAGATCGGCGAGGAGCACCGGCAGCTGCACAGCAGGTCGGTGCCCGGCCCTCCTGCTCGGTGCGGGGCTGCCTGGGAGGCACCCCCTGCTCGGGGCGAGGAGAAGCAGGTGATGCTTCTTACCAGGATGCGTGTGCCGGGAGGAGGGCTCAGAGCAGTGAGGTCTTGGTGATGGTGAGGCCCCAAATGTTTGGATGGTAATGTGGAGTTAGTGTGATCTGGGCCTGGAGAAATCGTAACGTGTGCCCTGCAGGGGCACTGCTGTGATACCTCTACACCGGTACTGCTGGGCCTCCTTAGAGCTCCTCTGTAATGGGCATGGGGTTCCCTCAGAGCCTGGGGAGCTGGGAGGCCTTATGGACCCAGTACTGCCTGAATGCCCAGCTGACTGCATTTAGTGCTGCACCTGTGATTCATAAACAACCAAGAAGCTGCTGTGCTTGAAGGCATCTAGAAAGTTATGGGGTTAGGGGGAGTAAGTCTCAGTATAGAGTCAGTTCAACTCTCTTTGGGGGTTATTCCCTTAGACGCTGCTGGGGGGAATACACAGAGCTGACGGTCCTGCGAGCAGGACAACCTTCCTGCTGCAGGCTGCTACTCCACAGAAACTGTCCTAGAATGATCTGCCTGTCACTTCAGGCTTGATGTTTTCATGACCAGTATATCTTGTCTGGAATCAATTTGCTGTCCACTTTCCTAAAGTGGGGAACAAGGGAATGGCCCAACATAAGCACACTCGAAAAAGGTGGACAGTAAAGAGGAGGGAACAAGAATTAAACCACAGTAAACATTCTCTGGTTATATACAACTACACATACTGTGCAGTTATTTCAATGCCCTATTGTACTACTAAATGAATTACAGACTTTCAGTAACTTGTGGGTCCACAGTTCCTTCCCTCCTTCCCCTAAGTCTTGCTATAAAGTGTTGTCATAGTACTATTCAGCAACAGCTTTTTCTTTTAATATTTATAGTATGAAGCAAGTTCTGCCTTCTACTGGTTCAGTAGGACTTAAGTAGCTGTTCTACTTGGGAATGAAACATGTTTTTACTCTAGGCTTTGGTTTTTAGCTGCTTGGAAGTTATTGGGTTTGCTTCATTCATGCTGGGTTTTAGCTCATAAATTTGTTTCATAAATCTAACCAGCCACTTGATTGGATAGTGAGGAAAAGGCTAATGCCAGTTCTGAAATCTTTCTGCTGCTCTTTGTGTTTGTATAACTCAGTGGCTTTGTTTGTAAAAGCTTTAGGCTTGGCAGGTATGTAATCCTCCAGACTAATTTACTACTTTAGAGTAACTGGGTTTTAAAGTGGTTAACTTCATAACCCTTGGGAAATGATACATTGTACATGCTGCTTTCTGGATGGACTGGACTGAAGTCCTAATATTAACTGTTATTTAACTGGGCAGTCTAATTGCAAATATCTCAGATGACTTGGAGCAAAATCTTTTGAAGGTAACATGCTCTTTATACATATTCTGTAAATAACCTGGAACTCTTATGGGATGGAATATCACTAGAAATTTCCCAACAGCACTATTGACTCTTCTTAATCACTACAGAAGACTTGAAACTTCAGCAACAATTGAATGTCCTTGCACTCCTTTCCTTAAACAGTGTAATTGGAAGTAGGCCAAAGATGCTTTGGAAGGGGGAGTTGTGGATAAGCATATCAGTTGGTTGAATTCAGAGTCTGAGGAAGGTCAAAGCAGGAACAGTAGCGCTACAAATAACAGCAAGCATAGTTCTGTTCTGTGTGAGTGGGTATAAATGTGTGTTTTGGTATTGAACTTCTCATATATAGAGTAGCAAGCAGAAATTGTAAGTAAATTTGTCAAGTCTGTTTTAAATATTTCACAAAAAGAGCCCAGGTATTACTTAAATTCTCCAGGAAAAGTATATGGCACCTTAATTTATTGGATGTGTGATAGTCAATAACTTCACAGTTATCATTTTGCATCAAAGCCAAACCTAAAAATGGTGCAATTAAAGATGAAACTGCCCGCTTCAGAGTTTACTGGGGTAAGGGATTATTCTTACGCATTATTGCAATAAATATATATAGATTACTAGAAGGTGTACTTTGATAACACTATCTGATAGTATGATTTTTTCATGTTAATATCACAAATAATACTTACAAGTAACAGTAATGGTCCCAGAAGGAAAGCGGTTAACTTCTCAGCTAGAAAAGAGAGAGAACTGTAAATACAAGGGGAAAACTGAAATATGATCTCTTCTTATTGCTACTACAGTACTTGCTTTATTCATAGACTCTCTGCAAAAGTATTTTCTACTAGTAAAACATTTGGTTATGCATCATGGTCACAAGGTACAGAGGTGATCAACAAATGCCTTGAATAGCAGAGCTAGAAAAGGCCTTTGGCAAGAACCTGATCTAGTCCCATACCTCATGGCCTATGGCAGAACCAGCTGTACCTGCATCACTTCTAGCAGATGTTTTGTGACCCTTTTTAAATTCCAGGTAATGAAGATTCCAGAGTTTCCCCAGACATTATGCTTTAGTTTTGAACTACCATTAGTTTCCCCTGCAACATCTAACCCAAATATTTCTCCTGCAATTTAAACCTACAACTTCCTGCCTTTTCCACAACAGACATGGAAAACAGATTCCCTTCCCCTGTGCAGAGGTCTTTACACACATAAAAGACTTCTGTCTCCTGTCACTTTTCTGTTCTCTAGACTAAACAATTCTTACTTTGTTCCAATCTTTCCTTGTATCCCATGCTTTCTAGAGCCCATCCCTCCCGTGGAATGACTTTGGACTCTCTCCAGCTGGTCTGCACAGTTATCAACTGGGAAACTCATTGTATAAATTATCACAACTTAGCCACTTGGCAAAAAAGATTTTGCTAAAATAAATGGAATGCTTGACTCTTTATAATCTCAAATCTATGTTTTGAGCAGGAAGGAACTCCAACTCAGTGTAGGTCAGGTAACTACAGGAATAGAAGGCAGAGCAGACTGGAAGATTATCACACCTGTCTCTCAAAGACAGGAACATGGTGTGGGACCAGCAGTTGTCTATTGTGGTGCCAAGCTTAAAGAATAAATCCATAGATATTTAGATGGTATTTGAATTCTCTGTAAGTCAGTTTCACATCTGTGCAAGGAAAGAGGGGTGTTGGTCTAAATGACCTTTAAATATCCCCTCCAACTGTAAGGATGTGGTGATAATTGGTTGCTTGCAGAAGGTGCAAGCATCTTCTGAAGAAAATGGCATTCTGTAGAAAGCTGAGCTGTTCTCACCTCATGACTCTGTGAAGGTATGAAGGAGAGGAGAGTTTGTGATCCATCATGAGGGCAGAGGCCCTCTCTTAAGGGCGCTCTGTGCTGTGAGGATGGTCTGTGTGGAGACTTGCTGCTGTGTGGCGGGAACTGGTGGCTGGAGCAGGCCAAGCCCAGCTGAGGTGGTGACCTCCTGGAGCCAGAGCTCCTCCAGTGCTGAGGAGGAACTTGGTGTGGAGAGAAGCCCTCGGCAGGTGGGGTGCTTGCTACCTCCAGGTGCAGAGGAGGAGTGCTTTGCCATGTGTGACCAGCACTGCCTGCCATCCTGCCTCAGGAGAGCAGGTCTCGGGTTGCATGCACACTGCCTTCCCGCCTTCAGGTACTTCAGGCCCTTGCTAAGAAGCATGGCTGTCATGCTCACACCTGGGTGAGGTGGCTGCAGGGGCTCTGAGATGCAGCAAAGGTGCACTTAATTGACTGGCAGGCACCTCAGCTGCCTTCCCTACTGAAAGGGAGTTCTTGTTTCAGGAGTTCATGCAGTAGTGGCAGATGAGCGTAGTCCAGGAAATGCCAATTTTGAACGTGACTATCTGTTCCTGATGGTAGTGCTGTGGAAAACAGTTGGATCCTGCATAGGATTTGCACACAATCAGCTGGCAAATGGATCAGAAATCTTTCTGGTTAAACAAATGATGTGACTCTGGTTTGTTTCTTAGAGCCTGCCCTGGGCTCTCACCACAAGTCTCAACCTTTCTTCTGATTCAGTTCAACCACAGACATCCCCCCGCCCCCAAAAGGTAAACATACTGAAAGCAAATATCCTTCACTAGCAGCAACTTATGAATGTAAAACTTTCACTTGCAGGAATTCAAAAAAAGAAGCTGACCTGAACCTGGCACAAGCTCGTATGAGAGATCTTGATGCTCAGCTGAATGCAAAGGAAGCTGACCTGGCAACAGTTTTGAATGAGAAACAGACTTTGGAAAATGGCGTTCGTGAGTTAAAGGATCAAGTAGTCACTGTAAGGCTTGTTCCTGGAATTTCAACTTTGCTTTTGCTCCTGAGGCTTTTGCTTGTCTTATCTCAAGCTAGTTAGAGATTTAAAAGTAAAGTCAGACAAAGGCTATTATCTGTGACAATTACAGGTGGACAAAAAAGATTTCTCCACTCTTGCTAAAAGCAAATGCTGATAATAGTTGGTCCATTAAAACTTCCAGCTATTGTAAGTACCTTTAATTCTAGTCTGACTGTAGTAGCTATAAATTTTCATCTACTGACAAACAATGATGAAACGTGAGCTGCTATAGCCCTGTAGTAAAGGGAGGATTTGATGGACCCTGCTTCATTATGCCTGAATCTCAGCAGAACAAATACAACTTGACTGTTTCTTTGAGCTCTTGTGCTGTTTAAGTTGCTACTCTATCAGTACTTTCCAACACAGTATCTTCATTCTTTAATATGATCATTAATCTACTTTAGGATCTTTACAATAAAATTTTTTTGTCCAATTGAGTAAAATAAGCTTATACTTGGAGTACTTTTCATGTTAAGAATCAATAAAAATTATATGGGAAGTAAGGAAGAAATTGGGAGAACTTAGTACTGTGAAAGGGAAGAATACTTGCAGATGGTGCAACTTATTCATCAGAAGCACTTTTGTGCATTTGAAATGAAGCTTAACTGCTGCAATGAAGGGCTGCATACATCATCTGCAGGAGATCTGGCCTACATAACAATTAATAGCATTTCATTGCAAACATGCTGGGTCCCCCAGAAATTCGCCCTGAACAGTAGAATAGTTAACTTCACTTAATGCATTTTTGATTGCTGGAGGAATTAAATCGAATAACCTGTAATAAGTTGGCTGTCTTAGTTTAGAAGAGTAACCACTTAATTTTGACTACCCTTATGTCTTTCTCTTCTAGCTGGAGCTGTCACTGGAAGATGCCAAAAAGCATCTCCACAATGAAATTTTGAGAAGGGTGGACCTGGAAAATCATTTGAAAACTTTGCAGGAAAAAATTACATTCCAGAAGTGTCTTCATGAAGATGTATGTTTAAGCTTATTAAAAAGAGGTGTTTTTTTAAGTGTCTATGACCCCTGGATGTCCTTAAAAGCAATGTTAAGTTGTGCCTTATTCTTAGAAAGGTAACTTAGGAAGTCAACTTATGGCAGTCCATCAATCAATAAAATCTAACTAGGAAGACTTCAAGATATTATACAACTTCCAGTTAAACTGGTGTAATACCAGTAGGTATCTGGAATATGAGAACTTTCTCAGGCTGTACTTCTGAAGGTAACTACAATCACGGTGTACTTATTTGTGTAAATGAAAGTGCATACATTACAGTTGAAGTTCACCGATCTTAGGCTTTTTGCAAGCACCAGAAATCATTTAAGTTCCCATTTTTTAGTGTGTATGGGAACTGTTGAGTCATGGCCTGAACAACTGATTAGGAAAAGACCTGGTCAGTCCTGAGAGTGCAGGTGAAGGCAATTCAGCTGTATGACTGGAAGGGGTGGAGCCTGACTGCACCTCTCTTAGATCTCATTGAAAGGCTGAGTGCCAATGGAGAAGGATCTCTTTCTGGAGATCCTTCTTTGGTGAAGCTTTCCCCTGCAAACCTAGAATCTTTTGATGTGTGAGCAATCTTCTTCCCTTGCTTTATAGCACCTTTCTATTGTGCTAGTCCTTCCATCATCACGCCTGTTGTAATGCCTTTCCCAGTGTACTGATCTATCCAATTGCTACAATAGGAACTTGCACTCCCTTCTTCCTCCCTTCTTTACCAAACATTGTTCATAAGCGTTGCATTAGGAGTCTGTACATAATATGGAACTTAGAAGTGAATGCAAACTAAATTCCTTCTGGAAGGAGTCTGTGTGTGTGATTTCAGTGATAAAACTCCAATTTTTCTAACCCAGTTGCTGTAAACTTTTGAATAAAACAAAAATAGGTAACTTCTTAAAGAAGCTGAAGTGCACATGCATCTAAAGAAAAGCAGAGAAATTAATATGGATCAAAGAATTAATCTCCAAATTAGATGCAAGTTTGCTTAGTAGTTTAAGCAATGTTAGCAGTGAAGAAGCAGAAAAATCCAGCACAGCTACTGAGGTGTGAGCACCTGATGTAGTGGAAGGACATGTAAGCTGTGAATTGAGGAATTACCATGTACTCAGTGGCAAATTGCTATGGTACTGAATTTCTTGCTAAGCTGGTACAGTAAGTTCACAGTCTCAAACTGTTTTGGCTTGCTTATTCTCAGAAACTTTCTCTCCTAGGAGCTCAAGGAAATGAAGAGAGTCCATGAGAGCAGAGTAGCAGAAGTGGAGTCTGGTCGTCAAAGAGAATTTGAGAGTAAGCTCTCAGATGCTCTGCAGGGGCTCAGGAAACAGCATGAAGAACAAATTCAAGGATACAAGGAGGAGCTGCAGCGAACATTCAGTGCAAAAGTGAGTCTATGAAAGATGCCAATATAAGTTCTCTGCACGTTATATGATTTGTCACACTAGAGTAAGTGACTGATGGAGCCCTTGCATTCACTGCAGAGCCTCTATGCATAAGTGTGAAGGGTAATTAATGGCACTTACGGGATTTCAAAACAGCACCAAGTTTGACAATGGAACTTCTACCCACACTTAGATCCAAACAAAATTGGTTCAACTATAAATATTGTTGCTTTGGGGAGCAGCTAGGAATGGATAATGTAATAAAGCTGATGATAATTCAATCTACTAACAAATAATATTCGAGAAATTAAGGACCAAGGTGTGCTATGTTTATATGAAGAATTTTCAGAATTGTTGAATAAAATTTCAGTAACAATAATGCTAGTGAAATACATGAAATAGTGTTATTACAGTATATATATTTATATATATATATATATATATATATACTTATATATATAAGTATACTTCTGAAGTACAAATGTCCCTTTTAAGCTGTAACATTGTATAAGATAGGAAGAGTGGCTGTGGAAGTAGCTTGACAAGTTGTTTTCCAGAAATGGTCTGCAATCTTTTTTTCCTAGCTTAGGCCTTGTATTCAGGTAGTAGTAATACTTCCTATTTATAGTGTTGTAGGAAAGATCCAGGGCCTCCTGGATTGAATGCACCATACAGTATTGATGTGCTGATAGTAGATCATGTAGTTCTGCACTACATCTGCTTAAGAGTATTTTTCACTCAATGGTTCTTCTGGGTTCCTCCATACTACAACTTCCTGTTGTATAACAACCTACTGAATTTGTTCGGATTCTTCCGTCCAACTGGTATAGTGTTCTCTGGAAATCTGGAGTGTCTCTTATAGTAGCATGAGTATATCTCAGTGCATGTTTTTTCAATTCTTGGAAAATATCAGGATTGACTTGCTCTTAAGATAGCTTAGTGCTGCTTAGAGCGTGAAGTGGGAACTGTTTAGTTACAGAACTTTTGGGGAAGAACAAGAGCTTTCTAAGCATTCTTAGTATTCTCTAGTCTTATGCTTTGACAAGCAATTTTCCAAGCGTTCTTCATTGTTCTGGAGAATCCACTGACTGACTATACAAAGTCATTCCAGTTTTGTAACTGGAACATCCTAATCCAGCGCCTCACTATCTGAATATTGTTCTTTTTTTCTGATATTAATGTCAAACTCATGTAAATCTCCTTGAAAAGCAATACAAAACTTTCTTATTTGGATCCTATTGGTATCTGTATACTTAAGTAAAACAGCTATTTCCACATGTAGCAGCTGGAAGTCATTTTTTTTTCCCCTTCTTTTAAAATAGATGATCACAAGCAGCTCATTTCTAACAGTGACTTTATCCATAGGTGGAGAATGCTCAGCTTTCTGCAGCAAGAAATAGTGACTTTGCCAATGCTGTTCGAGAGGAGTTAAAGGAAACAAAGCTTAGAATTGGTAATCTGACATCTGAAATTAATCAGTATCGAAGCCAGGTACTATCTTCTTGTATATTCTTAGTATTAAATACCCAAATCAAAATATTTCCTCTCTAATACTCACTGTAATTGTTTTTTTTTTTTAATTTTAGAATGCTGCTCTTGAGAACAGAGTGAAGGAGCTACAGGACATGATTGATAAAGATCGTGATCTACATCGAAAACGTATGGCTGAGAAAGAGAGAGAAATGGCACAAGCCCAGAATAAGATTCAGGAACAGTTGGAAGAATATGAGCATCTCTTAGATGTGAAACTGGCTCTAGATCTGGAAATAAATGCCTACAGAAAGATGCTGGAAGGAGAGGAGCAGAGGTAGGTTATGACAAGATCTTCATGTGAGGACTTGCCCCATTCTTGGTCTCTGCACTAACTGAATGTATATTCAAAAAGGCAGTAGATGCAAGAAACAAATACTGTTTGCAATTAGGATCACCATTTAGTTCAAGTATCATCTTCTGTAGATAAATAGTCATATCCATCCATATCCATCATATCATGTATGAAGATAAAGTAACTTGACAAACTAAACTGAAAGTTCAAATCCACTAGACATCCCTATCTAGAATGATTACTTTCAAAGTTTTTGTACTAAAACCTAGAGTTGTATCAAAGATGTATTGAAGTCTAAAACAGCCATCCTTTTCCCCCTTACCCATCAGTATTAGGTGCTGATGTCACTTTGAGATGGAGTAATTATGCAAAAGCATTAGGGCATGCAGCATATAAGGGTATAGTCATTCTGTATGGGTTTTATTCTATACCTAGCTACCTCAGAAATCCATTTAACAATCAGAACTTTAGCATTTGGAGCTGTATGCATGAATGAAAGCAGAAGATAACTACTAGCTCTTGACTATCCAGACACTCCTTACTAAGAACAACATGAACTGAGTTAATGCTAAGGGTCAAGAATTTAAATAACTTTTATTAAAGTGTGTGTGTAAGGAAAGAGTTGAAATAAATACTTACTGCAGTTGAAAATCTCTTATCAGTAGAAGTTCTGAACTTTAGGTCTGGGATTGTGTTCCAAACTTAACAAGCTACTTACTGAGTTACTCTTGCCAGTAAAAATAAAGTCTTATCAAGGCTTCACAGAAAGCTTCAAGGTAAGAAGCTGTTAGGCTTGGCTATCCTGATAGCAGTGAGAAGAAATAAGCATTGTAGATATTCAAGTGGATGTTCTTTTACTCTTTCCAGGCTGAACATATCACCTAGTGCATCTTCACATAGCATTGCAACTCAAGCAACAAGTGAAGAGCGACGGTTTCTGCATGGGAGAAAAAGGAAAATGAAAGCCAGAAAGAGAGAGCATAGCACTGGATTTAAGACTGTTCAGCATGCTTCATCTTCTGGAAAAGTGTCTATTGAAGAAATTGATGCAGATGGGAATTTTGTCAAGCTTAAAAACAATTCTGATGAGGTACTTGTTCAATTTTGTTCTGCCTTCGCTGCAAAGTATGACTGCTTGTGCACTGATTTGTGGCTTAGAGATTACAACAGGGAATTACAAAAAGATGAGGAGATGTACTGCCAAATTAAATAAAAAAGGAGAGGAGCTTTCTAAATGTTTCTTGTACTAACCTGGCTACTGCCAATAGATGAGGACCAAGTGATATTCATACTGCAGGTTTTGCTCTCAGGCTTTTGGAAGAGGAGCACTGGCATCTCTGATGCAGAAGCCTACCATCTTCAGTTATTTCTCATTAGAATCAGGGTAATAGTATTGGAAGCACTTCATATTTTTGAGAAATTAAATAAGGATTAGTAAACTGGATGACAGCTTACTAATTAGAAACACAACTAAAAGGTTGACTAGGACTGACAGTATCTAATCAGTGTAGAGGGCTTCACTAATGAATTGGATAACTCAACTGGTTTAATCTGCAAATCCAGAATTGTTACAATTATCAGAACTCCAAAACTTGCAGCTGATAGCCTAGGTGCAAATTTTTCATTTAGCTTGAAATGCCTTAAACCTTCAAAGATCACAATATATATTACAGCTTATATTAATATGTATAAATATATACATGCAGTCTGAGTCAAGCTGGTCATACACATCTACGGTTCATCATAGCCCTTCTAGAAAGAATAACATCATCCTGGTTAGAATACTATCCCTATTGAACAGATGTACCCAAATTTCTGGGGTGAGAGTAACCCTAAGACAGTACTAGGAGACTCCTAGAAATTTAAGGTAGCTTTATAATTGAATATAGTCTTCCATCTTACAGAAGAAGGACCAAGAGACCCTCAAGACTGAGGAGGATCTTAAACTTATGAGTGTTATGGTGTTGGTTTGTAATGCTGAGAAACTTCTTATCCTGCAGGATCAGCCACTACATGGATGGGTGCTGAGAAGACATCTTGAGAGTGTGTCAGATGTAACATACAAGTTCCCCTCACAGTTCACTCTTCAGGCAGGCCAAGTAGTTACGGTAGGTCTGTAACGCTTCATCAGTATTTCTGTATCTTCTTGAACAGAAGAACTAGCCTGCCAGGGATGAGAGTAGCTGAGTTTGTTAGTGAGTGTCTTGGGTACTGGAGTACTTGGAGTTGTATGTGTTAGAATGAGTTCAGATGTAACTACAAATAAGAAGAACCAACACTGTCTCACTTCAAGTTTTTTGCAGGTCTGGGGTGCGGCTGCTGGTGTAAGCCCAGGTCCTAGTGACCTGATCTGGAAGTCTCAGAAGTCTTGGGGATCTGGGTATAACATCGGTGTTACACTCATCACAGATGAAGGTGAGGTAAGTGAGTTGCAGTTTCTGTCCTTCTACTAAAGTGCCTTGATGTGTTTGACTCTTAAGCTTTCTTGACGGTGACTTAACTGTATTGCAGGAACTGGCAGAGAGAAAACTAATGTATGTACCCAGAGAAGAAGAAAGTGGTGAGCAAGATGAGTATGAAGAACTAATGGGAAGTGAAACAGAGCTTCCATCTCAGGTAAGATGCTTGCAACTTAAACACAAGCAATTGAAGAATTCTGATAGCCAACTTCTTTACACTGTGTGAATATACTTCCCCAAATACGATCCAAATCCAACTCTTACCATTTTTCTTGATGTCAGACCAAAAGAAGAAGAAAAAAGAAATGTTGTTTGGTTTCATGATAGTGATTCCTGTGAGCATCCTTAAGCAGGTGAGATCAGTGAGAACTGTGCTTGCCATCTCAGCTTGCTTCACTAATACTGCTTTAGTCTCTTGTCCCATGTAGGCTGTAGCTTGCATGGCTTTGCATCAGAAATGAAATTGATGCTTTTCTTACTTTTTGGCTGAATATCATCAAATAATTAGAGGCCAAACAATTAACACTATTGCAGAAGAATACCAGCTTTTTATGTATTTGTCTGAACATCTATCTCACTGTAAATATGTTTGCAAGCTGTTATTCCAAAAACAGAATGCAAAAAAAAATTTTTCATTCTGTGGGAATGAAGTGACTTACCTGATGCTTAAAACAGTGTACTGGACTTGTTCCAAAGTACCTGATTTGAATTCACACTAAGAAAATAGAATATTTACTTTCAAAAATACAAAATTAAAGGCTCTACAGGTGAATCTGGATAGGCTGGGGTCAATGGGCAACTGCAGGAGCTCAATCATTTTGTCCAAGTCATCAATGAAGATATCAAACATAACAGGCCCCAGTATCAACCCCTGCAACTTAGATTTCACTCCCTTCACTACCACTCTGGGCCCGGCCCTGCAGCCTGTTCTTTACCCAGCAAAGAACGTACCTATCCAAGCCATGAGCTGCCAGCTTCTCTAGTTACCATCCCTGGAGGTTTTCAAGGAAAGGGGAGATGTTGCACTGAGTGATATGGTTTTTAGTGGGCATGGTGTGATCAGTTGACAGTTGGACAAAATTATCTTAGTGGTCTTTTTCAACCTTAATGATTCTATGATTCTAAAATGCTGAAATCAAAGTTCACTGCTGTAATGCTATAATGGGATGGGAAGTACTGATATAATAGCAGGGTGGCAAAGATCTCCAGCGAGAGATGCCCTCATTTCCACTGCTGAGCCTTAAGTGAGGTCTGGGAAGGGGTGGATCCTGGCTCCACCCCTTCTGGTCACACAGATGCATTGCACTGCATGAACCTGAGCTCCTCTGGGTTGGCCCTGCCTTCCCACCAGGTGCTCAATCACTGTTTCAGGCTGTGACTTGGCATTTCTGCTATAATGGTATATTAACTGGCTAAGTTTCTTTTAAACTTGATCATGAGTTTAAGGCACTCCAGTGTCAACTTAGTTTCAGAAATTACTGTCTTATTTTGATGTGTGAAATAAGCATCTTAGCTGTGCTTTGCTCTTAAATACTCCCTTCAGTATTTCCTAAGTAGAAACAAAGTACAGGTAAAGATCATGCTAATAGAATGAGCCTGTCTTCGCATACCTGTTACTTTTTGGTTTCAACTGATGTTGAAATACCCTCTGAAAGACTCTCCATGGCCTCTGACTGGCTTCTGTCTGATCATATGAGCCTGAAATAGTTCATTTTGAGCTCTTCAAGTGCACGTTAGTACACTACTAGCTTATTTTTTTTACTTGCTTAATATTATGTGGAATTATTGCTGAAGGGCTTTAAATTGGTCAGAGGTGAAAAAACTGCATTTTACTTTTTTAAAATTGGAATAGCATTGTTTCCTTCCCTTAGTGCAGACTAAAGCCCTATGTACAGGGGGATACCTGACACATGTTATTCTTCCCCCTCCTGCTGACAAAGCCTTTTGAGTTCCAAACTTTTGCTTAAAAAGAGCTACAAGGAACACAGGTACCTACTGCAGCAGGTCTTTGACACCAGTGTTTCCTGTATATCTTCTCCTGTTCATGTTCAAGTTATTTATACCTGCCCAAAAGCACAGCTTGGAAGTACCCTGGGGTACCATCTTTTTCAAGAAAAATGTACCTCAGAACAGGCAGTTGTCATCTGCTTAGGTCTTTCCTTGTCCTTCTTTTGAAACTGAATCTAACTGAATATCTACTATACCATCTGGTTTAGAGTGTTCATCGAAGTCTTACATCGTTGGTGTATTTTCAGTCTCTCACTGTAAAGGATAAGACCTTTTTTAATAGGCTATTGAACACTGTTCTGTAATGCTGTGCATTGAAAGCCTGAATGGCATACTCCAAAATGACTGAAGCTGTACCAGTAGAATTAGTGTTTGAAACAGGGTCTCTCCTCAGTATTTTGAAGGCTCTTTGTTTTAATTGACTGATAATATGGCTTGTCCTGCCATCAGTGATGGGAAGCAAAAGCAACTTCTTTTATCTTCACAATAAAACACTTACTGTGTTATCAGCAACTTTACAGTACAGCTATGTACCACTTACCGTAAGAATCCATTCTAATACTCCTACTCAAATACTAACATCCTTCCCATCTGCTGGATTACTTTTAAACTTCAAACTTCTGTCACTAGTACATCTACACTGCAGAAACATAGGTAATACTGAGAACAATTTGGTGTTTTGTTTTTTTTAACTAAGTTGTTTAACTTCCTGTAGACAGCAAAATGATGTAAAGAATGCAAGCTAGTGCTTTAAGGCAGGGTTTCCATGTTTTGTTCTTTTTTTGTTTCTGCTTCTCTTCCAACATGAGTAGCATGAATTTGCATGTCAGTTCAGTTATGATCCTTCCAGAACTCTGGAGTACTGATAGTTTTTCTTCAATTTTGATTTTTCTTTAATTAGCATTAAATAGAAAGCTTGTAGAAAGAATGCATGCTTCTTAGAATCCATGTCTTTATTTTATTTCTGCAGCAAAATGAAGATCCCAGCTGTTCTATCATGTAATATGATAGACACGGAGATGATCACTTGAAAACACTTCTAAACCTCAAGTGACATTTTGGACTTAAGTGTGTGGCGGTACCTTCTGCAATATCTGAAAATAACTTGGAATTTACATCTCCCATCTGACCTCTCTGTAAGGAAAAACTGTCCATGATATAATGCCTTCTGCCTTCTGATACTGTACCCTGTGCTGGATTCACTTCTACGAAGATCAGTAGAATACAAGCTCTCTAGGAAGTTTCTTTTACTCTGCCACAAGGATTTGATTTCCATGACCTGAAACAAGAGTGTGCACAGTTCACAAAGCTGTTTGATGCATGTCCTAGAATGATGATAAATAATTGAGACTGAGCATCGGCTGTCTCAGCTTTCTCAATATTCTGGTATGTTGTTTCTCTAAAGGCAATTTCTGTTTCAAGCCAGAGTGGGTAACTACCTGTGCCAGATCATGTCACAGCTTGGATGTTGAGCAGTTCTGAACTTAGCTGAAGTAACACATTATCCTGAAGAGTGCTGACTATCTGAAATGGTTCTTGCTCATATCCTGATGCTGAGATGTCTAGATCACTTGCTGAAGAACTTCCTAGAGTAACAAAATTTTTCAAGTCAAATCAAGCTGTGATGTATTCCTCTTCTTTATTAAATGTACTGTTTCTTTATTCTAGTACATAGAAATTATCAACTGCAGTATTTGATGTTTCTAGATGCAGCATAGCTTTTAGTTCTGATTTGCTGGAATCATAACACTGACAGATATATATCCTGCAAATGTGAAACATTCCAACAGAAGGTACTGTAACTAGCAATACTGGCACTCTGCTCCCAGAAAGCCAGCGTTCTAAGTGGATTGGAAAAAAATACTGATTAAAAATCAAAATGACAAAGGTGCATTAAAAACATTAGCTCTTAGAGTCGCTGTGTACTGGAAGTCTGACAAGGGCAGTCTGCAGTCCTGCTTTGTATGTCTAGCTGGGAAGTGGGGGCAGAGTACTATCTGTTGGCCAGTACTTAATTTAATAGCTTTGTAGCTATCTGAAGGCTGACCCCTAGCCCTTAGAAATCATGTAGTCAGCCTTCATAATCCCTTTTTTCAGCCTGTTTACCAAAATGCTTACCTGATGGTTATATGGCAAAGTAAGAACCTCAATGAGCCTTGCAGGTCCTCTTGTCTTTAAGAGCATTAGCAGCTGATGTTGCAGATCAGTCAGTGCTGGCTTTTTTGTCTGCATCTGTTACCTTACCAAAATACTAAGTTCTGAGTTTTGAGATCTGTTCTATATTTGGGTGCAGTTATTAATATGAGGTTTTTCTTACACTAGCTTAATGTTCTTAAATTAAGCTATTTAGGTCTTTAAAAAGATAAAACTAATTATGACTTAATACATTTTATCAGTTTTGAACTCCTGTTATACCTTTTGCCCCATAGAGAAATGTTGCTAAATCTTTCTATATTTATCTTTATGTTGAACTTTTTATTGTTAAAGAGACTTTTCATGAGCAAATATTAAAATCTAAGATATTTATAGGTAAATTAAATAAAAGTTGGTTTATTGATATTTTTTGAGTAGCTCGAATGATTTGAAGTAATAAAGCCCTACAGGGAGTTGTAAGAAACCTTTACCCCTATACTACGCTGTGCTGTTTACATCTATCACTCAGTTCCTCAAATAAAGCTGGACTGTAATAAATTTCACTAAAGAGTAGTACTCAGTACTTTACATGACACTTCTAGCATAAGGTAAAGATGGTATGAAGCAACAACCATTGTGTGGGTCTTGACATAAAATAGCAAGAGTTGGTATCAGAAACCCTAATGCTCATTAGTATGCAACTGCAGAGTACCCAGTGGGGAGCCATCAGACTGTGTTGCAATGCGTGTCATACATAGCTATCATTTGTTTCCTCCATATTTAGATTTCTTATTTTACTCCAGTGACAAGGCTATTCTACTCAAGGCACTTTTTAAGTAATGTCATTACCAGCTTTAGAAGATCAAGCCATTTTGTTAACTTCTCTTTCTTCTCCCTGGCTACTGCTTATTTACCAAAGCAAAATGCAGGTACTGAACTCTGGTTCATAACAGCTTTACTTCTTGGCTTTGTGCACTCAAGCAATAGTCCTGTCACTGCTCCAACGCCAAAGCACAAGTATAACAACTGTACACTGAGTTGTTTAGTATTTAGCTAATAAGCTGTGAATCTTAAATACTTTAAAAGTTGTTACAAACATTTTGTACTTGGAGCATCACAGCTACTTTTGTTTAAACACTAGGTTGGACCAGGTTACTTTCTGTATTGCTGCTCTAATGACTACTTGTTACTCATCCATGAACTTGGAAAACACCTAATAAATCTTTGCTTATCTGGAGTTATTGTGCTAGTAATTAGCCAGGTGTAGCCAAAGCTTTAAAGAATAGTCCTTTACTTCTCTTGTCACCTCTGTATCAGCCAAGGTCAGAGATAGGAGAAACTGGAAAGCCATGGTTTGGACAGCTGGTTACAAGCTATTTCTGTTTGTTATGTGGAATAGTTACTGCATCTGTGGTACACATGAAATTCTTTCCTCTCTAAGGAATACAGCTTCTGCTGGACTACAGAACCAAGTAGAGCTTAAAACACTGAAACTGGATTCAAGTCCTTTTGTCCATAAAGAGTTCACTTTCCTTCTTATCATCTTATCATTCCCCTATCTTGACCATAGAGTATTGGACAAGATTGGAAAAAGATCATGTTTGTCTCAGGTTGCTGAATTTTTCAGTCATTACTACATCCACATTTCCTGAGAAAAGCAGGAAAAGGCTAACAGAAGAAAATTAACTCTGTATTCACTTTGACAGTACTTAAACCTGAGTCTGTCCATTTTGAAGCTTTTTTTGCATGTTTAAGTCACAACATTTGTCTTTTTACCTCTACCTATTTTCATCTTCATTATTCTCCATTCTTTAAACAAGAAATAGACAATAGCAGAAATGTTACTAACTTCTCATCTGTTTGCAACCATGTCCAGTGATACTCACTCATTTATCTCAATGGAGGTCTATGCAAACTGTGGAGCTAGAATCAGTTCAAAGGACTCTTATTCTCCTGCTATAAGAAAATGTTAATAGATATTATGAGTGTTACACAACCTGTGACAGGAGAGCAAGATTACTACAATTCCAGTTGCTGAGGTATCATAAAACTAATAGTTTGGGGTATTTTTAATGTTCCTTTTTTTTCCCCCCACCGAAATGATTTATCTAGCAAGAGTGACCCTCCAGCACAAAAATAAATGCCAGAATTACAGGAATAGAAGTGGCAACCACTCTTATCCCACCAACATATTTATTAAGTTTGGTCAGCAAATTATAGGAATCTTCAATTCTGAGAACTTGTACTTAGTACAACAACATCGTAATATTGACAACAATCGCTTTGCCTTTTGTCAACATACAATGTGAAACATGGATTAACTTGTTCACAATAAATTACATTGTGATAGATGGAAAGGGCTCAATGATATCAGTAACTTAGGAACTCATTACAGTTAGCTTCACTTACAGTATTTTTAAAAATTGTTTTTAATAGTAAAATCATTGCAACAAAAGACTTTTTTTTTAAAAAAAAAAAAGGAAAAAACAAAACCATGTACAATATTAGCAAATAAATGCATTTTGGGAGCAACAGTGAGCTACCAGTAAACACTTCATACAGTGATCTTCAAGGCACAAAGCAAAAAAACTGGGTATGGGTTTTTTTGCAGGTTGATGGTGTCAGGGAAGGTAAAATTTTTTGGAATATAAAATAAATACATTTTAAAAAGACGCATACAAAAGTCAGTAAGTCAGTCAAATAGCAAGGCTTTCACAGAATGCCACACTGACAGAACATTTGTGAATCCATTTCAGTCATGAAATCACGTTCACAGCTTGAATGACACAATCACTGAGGCAAGGGTACCATCACTTCAACATAATTAATTGGGAAGAAGCCAGACTCTCCATTTAACATCCCTTCATACCAATTCTCATCAATCTGATTGGTCAAAGTTATGATGTCCCCTTCCTTAAACCCAAGCTCGCCTTCATTTTCTGGTTCAAAGTCATAGAGAGCTTGGCAGCAAGGCTGATCCACGTGCATTGAAGAACCTGCCCCCATGACAGAAAAAAAAAAAAGTATTAAAAAAGCTTCACAGAATTTCATTATCCACAAAACATGAAATTAATAGGCTAGAAATGCAGCTGTCGTGATTTTTGCACACGTTTATTTGCAGGAGCAAGGCTTCCAAGTGCTCCTGCATAAGTGCTTCCAACTACACTTTGCTTGAGCAGTGAGGGACATTTCTGGGTTAGTGCTCCCTAGGTTTGTGTGTTCAAGTCTTCTGCTATTCATGTCCTTTATCTGAACTAAAGCAATGGTTATGCTAGTAATGGTGTTGTCTGACTAAGTCCTACAGATGAAAACAAACAGCAACTCTACCAACATACAACCTGGCTGTTCTGTGACTTACACTGCCTGCTCACATCCTATTATAACAATCTTCAAGCAACATTACTCTTAAACACAGTAGTAAGGACATACATTTACAGGAAGAAAAAATACAAATTAAGGTAGAAAACAATCACTATTAGCAAAAGAAGTTAACTTCATAAATGCAGTCACCTAGTCACCATCATGAAGAGGTGGTTAACTGCTTTGGGTCCATGGCATAGACATGTATGTAGCACATTCCTTCACTCATACTTACAGTAATGTATTCTAATAAAAAGTAATCCAATGTTCAAATTGTAAAGCTCAGCTCAGCAGACAAGGACTAGTGAGAGGTTCAACCACAGTTCAGCCATAACAGATTTTCAACAATATTGGCAGAATATCCAAGCAGAAGTCTGCTAATTTGAAATATACTTCTAAATGAAGAATAGGAGAAAAGACTTCATGCTGCTGCCACGTAAACTGCAATAAAACACACTACAGCATGACAAACAACTCTTTTAACACTATTACTAGGATTACAGTGGTTAAACCTTTTAAGTTATTGTGGTTGTCTCACTTGTAACATTGCAACAACTCTCAAGTATCCTAGTGGTAGCTCAGCTATCACACATGGTAATCATGTGGTCAGCCTGACCAGTAATTTTTGTCTGCATCGATACAGCAATGCAGATCAAATAGCTAAGGTGTTAAAATGCTGGTCATACTTTTTAATCTGCTAATCACAGTAATGTACAGGAAACTACTGAAAAATATCTGCTGGTATTTTCGAAGAACAGGGATCAGAAGATTTCTAGGAAACACTTATTCTGCTCATCAGTAATAACATTTGGTGTTAAGTTGGGAAGTGGGAACTAATTTTGTTTGGGGGAATGTGTTCTATCCTTTGTAATAAAGGTTCTTTTTTCCTGTTGTAACAATGCAAGAGAGCTGTCAGCACAAACCCCCCTTCAAGTAAGCCATCCCAGGATACTGCTGAAACAAAGCTGCACTCGGTCTCTGCCTGTGGAAAGCATGGGGTAACAACAAAGTTTCACAAGAGCAAACTGAATTATGGCTTGTCCAATACAGTGGCACAGGCCAAAGCTTGTTTCAGGACATATTTCTGCTGAAATAGTCCATTGACAGAAAAGAAGATAAGCCACAGTTTTACAACAAAAATGGCCTGACTGCATTCAAAAATAGCTGAGCTATTTCCAGAGTCTCTGCCAAGGTAGAGCTGATACCAACTCACCAGAACTGTCAGCAGCAGAAGGCAGAACTCGGAATAATTGACAAAGTTCCTAGCCTTCACCAGCTGCTCCGATGGGGCTAATTTATCATTGCAAGTCAGTTCATTTCTGACAGCAAGGTACCCGATAGGAGATGGATCGCATTTGGTTCAATTTAAGCTCCAAAGGACTGAAAAGAAGTGTCTGGCAGCCTGGAAAGATTTTAAAATAATGGTCACAGCCAATACAACTGGTTTCACTCCAGGCTGTTGGATCAGTCAGAGTCTTCATTAGAATCAGGCAGCTGCTGCTACTGTATAACCCAATGAGACAAAGCTTCCCTGACAAAAGTAAAGGGGGCAGCGCTGCTCAACGATCTGCAACACACTCTGTTTAACATCAGAGAACTGGTGACACAACTCCAGCCTTTTCCCATCCATTAAATACTTGCTCTTCTTCTGTTGCAGAGACTTTGGCTAAAGAAATCACACTTTTTTTCCCTGAAGGCAGGTTTTAAGTTAATTTGCAGCACCAGGCCCATCTCCTTAATTCCACCATCGTGGAGCTAAATTGTCACATTTCATTGTCACATGTTCAAAGATGACCAGTCATATTATATAGATCACTTAAACCTGGACAGTACAAATGGAAAAAACAGCACCAAGCAGGTTGAGCAACTAGCTGTCTGTGATTTCTGAAGCATCACAGGATAAAACCAGAGCAATGAATGCTGGTTTTTTTTGTTCTTGTCTTTCCAAAAGGAGTTACTGCCCATACCTGCACATACTCCTCTTCTATACCAAGATGTATATATCTGGTAGCAATTATATTTTAATAATCACAAGCTGGAAGCTTACAAAGATAATTAGCCCCAGTCTCCTTCACAGCTGAAGTGTGTAAACATTTAAATGCCTATGTTAAAATCCAGCACATGGCAACCAGACCCAATTAGTTTATACCACAGTCAAACCTGACAAACAAAAAGAATGAAAAGCATGATGTAACACAGCATTTAAGAGTTCTAGAGCAGATGATGCTCACAGCCTCAGCTGATTAATGAGAGTAACAATGAATTAGAATAAAAATACAAAAAATAGATTTATTGTCTGTGCTTAATCAAAGTAGCTAAATAATTTACAACATTAAAAAGATGTTTCTGTACACATTTGCAGGGCTGGAGTCACAAGTCATTAGTAGTAAATAATCCCCATGTGTTAGGAATTGTATAAGGGAAAATACCATTTCTGCTCCAAGAAACTAATACTTAACCTAGAAAGCTGTAATGGAATACAGGAAAAATCATTTCAACACTCAGAACTGGATCATGGTAGTTGTGCTGAATGTGTCACACCTAACTTTTAACTGTTCAGTTGACATTTGTGAGCTCACTGAATGCTAAGATACTGCTACCTTCAATGACAGCATCAGGGAAATTAAAGGTCAACATCTTAGTAGAGCCAATGGGTAAAACAGGGGAAGTTGGATGTGTTGGATGAAGCTTTCTAAGCAAAAGAAGAGGATGATTATGATGCTATCCCTCCATCACACGGAGATCTTACAACACTGTGCAGTGTTTTCCTTCGAGCCACCTGGTTCACATTTATAAATCACAGACCACAAATCAAATCAAATCTATTTCACAATGTTAAGCAGCAAGAGGAAGGTTCTCCATTTACAAGCAGGGTACATTCACCCCACTGTAATTCCACAGAAATTCATATGGATAACAGAAAGAAAGAAGATAAATAATGATTTCAGGAGGTAAACAGAGTCCACAGCTTTAGAATCTAATGGAGGAAAAAAAAAACTACTGAGTCTAAATCTTTCTAATACTAAGTGAGATGAATCTAAGTTTTATACTATTAACAACACTAATTGCAGCAACTGAAACTAATTTTTTCCTATACTTCCTCTTTCTTTTATGACTATATATTTTTTTTCTGTTCTGAAAGTACTGACTGAGCCAAGCAGTAAGTGAAAACCCATCATTAAAAGCAAGCAGCTGCTGCTGTAGTGTATGAATGGAATCGACGAATGGAATTGGCTCACTCCTTTCCCACCTTAGTGATCAGTGGCCATTCATTTTTCAGTTCTTTCACTAAATTTTAGCTCACTAAAACTGGCTTTTTTTTAGGTAAGCAAGCCGGCAGCATCCTTAAGAAGTCATCTAACATGTCCTCCCAAAGGCTGGGCTGCTTACCTTTACAGTACATCTTAGATCACACTGTGATAACAATAAACCACTGTAAGGTGCTGTGAAAATAACTATAAAGTTAAGGATTTATACATTGCTACACATTCCTAGTACTTTGAATGAAAGGTATTTTTCCATCATGCCTCAGGAACGAGTGGCCCTCAAGCAAAGAGGGGTTGTCTCCCCCAATCCCACATTTATCAGCAGTATAGAACTGCTGTATTGGCATTTAAGCAGCATGGGGAACTTCACTAACACACCCTTAGGTAGCTTGAAGCACAAAAGAAAGCAGATGAGGGACAGGATCCTGCTGGGTGGATTTATGCTGCCAAAGTGCTGCAAATCCCTTTCAGCATGGATTGTATAATAGCCTCATCTTGTACCAGAGTAGAAGAAAATTCAAGAGATTCTAGAAAGAACATGAAGTTACAGCTCTACGCTTTTTTCTTCCACCTTTAGTTCCTGTGTTTCTCTCTCAGTGACCTTTAAAAAGGAGAAAGACCGCAGAAGAGAGGAAACTGGAGTTACAAACAAGGAAAAGAAAGAAACCTCAGAAAAAGATCCAAGATCTCATGTCAAGTATAGAAGGGAACCTTGGGCTCACTGTCTCCTCTCTATTTTCCTCACAAATAACACTGATAGAACAAAGTGCTTTTTCATGCTCCTTCCTTTGCATATTATTGTCTTTTGTGTTCTGTTACTGGTCTGTCGCCACTCACCACAGGCATAAGGGAGATAGGGCAAAAATATTTATTCATGAGATGTGGAAAAGTTACTTCAGTAGTGGTAACCATGCTTATTACAATTTACACAACCTCCATAGGCTTTCAATAGTTATTCCCCTTTTTTTTTTTCCCCTTCCTCGGTAGAACTAGGCTCTGACCACAAGAAGGGACCCTACTCCCACAGCAAGGGATATCTAACAATCACAGAATCACAGAATGGCTTGGGATGGAAGAGATCACCGAGTTCCAACCCCTGCCACAGGCTGATTCCCACCCATTAGATCACTTTAACCCAGGCCTGCATCCAACCTGGCCTTGAACACCTCCAGTAATTCAGTTAAAAAAATGCACAGATTTCCGTGCATATTTCAGGGAATGAAAGGACATTAAAGTAAATTATGTTAATAAAATTAGTTAGTCTGGGGTTAGTCTCCCTGAATTTTACATGGCTAATAGTCAAGATCCTGTGCTGATCACTTACACAGAGAGTGTTGAGAGAAATTAGCAGCTGGAGACTTTCCAGACAGTGATCTAACACACCCAATTAAGCATCTGTCTTTTCAAGAAACAAAATGCTTTCTGCAAGTGATTCTCTGTCTTCTCACCCTTAGTGGCAATACAAAGAACCTAAATAAATTCAGCAGAGTGCCACACCTCAAATTCAGATGGTAAAAGATTGTTGAGAGGAAACCTGGCTTCACAATTCCATTTCCAAACCTGGAGTTTGGAGGAACAAACTGGAGTCAAATACCTGGATACAGACACCCTATGAATCCATCATTTGCGTGGCACAAGCAATGCAACAAGCAACAATCTGATACAAAAAGCCACCAAAATGTTAAGTCTATGGCCACAGGCTTACCTGATGACTTTATAGAAGAACTGTATGCAATCCCATTGTGCTGCTGATTATCACCAGTTTCCAGAGTTGTAGTTATTACAGGTTTGGGCTTAAATTCACGTTTAGGCCGACTAGATGCTACATTTATTCTGGAACACAGAGAAGAGTGGCAAGAGATTCACTCAAAGGAACAAATGAGTTTCCACCCAGGTTCAGTACTTTTGTATATGAAAGGTGAGGAAAAACCTTTCTGCTGTGGGTTTTTGGACTTCCATTAGATTTTTTGGAGGAAGGTGTGAGAAAATGTTATTCACCAAACGCTGCCCAATTCTAATGCACTTGAGTTTCAGCAAGGCCCTATTTTATTTAATGCTATGGTCCTGCTGACAGAGGTAGAAAAGCTTAACAGCCTGAGTCTGAGAAGTGCTGAGCATCCACAGCTGCCACTGAGTTCAGCAGAAGTTCCAGGAATGAGCTGTCTGGAAAGCTCAGCTGTAAATGACATATGCAGAAGCCCAGCCAGGACAGAGGCCAAGGGACTACATCTCACATGGTACATTTTCATTAGAAAAAAAAAAAAAAAGAAAAAAAAAAAGGAAAATAATCATTTGAACAGCAAATCTGCCTCAGAACTTCTTCCTACATGTGCATGTGGCCCTACTGAGACCACCCCATTACAATGGCCCTTCAGCTGGAATGTTGCAGGGTATACAGGTACTGCTACTCCTATATGGTACTCACATCCATCACTTCAATTCTGTTCTCAGGAAAGCTTCAAAGAAGTTATGTGACTCTGACTGTACTATTAGTCTACGCTATGGCAGTGCTCAGGTCATTAAGGTCTACTGCTCCCTGCTGCTTTTCTGAGTGACGTACAACAAATTAATGACAGCAACTTTTTTCCTATTAGTATGACACAAAATATCTGGCTTTTCACAAGTTCATTACATCACAACTGTATTCCTAGCCAACTGGCGTGTTCTTTATTTTGCTGCAGTGTTTTGTTATGCCCATAGTCTCAGTGAAAACACACCAAACTGCCCAGCAAAGACTCCAAAACAATGTTCAGAAAGTATGCAAGTTTAAAAAAATCTACAAACAACTGGAGGCTGTCCTACTTAACCTCTGCAGATGTGAGGGAGAGAGTCTGCACACTCTCAAAGCTTGCTGGACAGATCTCATGGTACATTAAAGGCTCACGGTCCAGCAATACATTGCCAGGTTGTAACGTTTTAAAGTCCAGTAGGGCACAAGAGCACAGCGTGCATCTGTTGTGCTACAAGATCTGCTGCTTTTGTGACTTTTCATATTCAAGAACTTGAACTGCAGAAGAGACTCAAAGTTTTCTTATGGGTTCAGTCTTACCGGTTTTGCAGCTTGCTTTGCAGATCCTCCAATATTTCTGTAGATTGTTTGTGGTAATCTAGCGCTGCTTCTACAAACACAGCCAACTGGCTAACTTGCTCTACCTGAAAGACAGAGAGCAAACAGTTTTTAAGAGCCTGCAGTGCATTCAGCTGAAGGATAAACAAACATCATTCAAAACAGATTTGGCATCTCAAAAGACCACGATACCTTGTGGGACTACTGAAAAAGAGCATATGTGATTTTATCAAAGGAATTGCCAGTTGGAACCTGAACAAAACTGAGGTGTAACTTCTAGTTCACTAACTCAGGGCTGGGTCCTTACGTCATTTCCTTTCGCAGTGTACAAATCCTTTTTGCTTTCAACTTCCAAGCCAGCTGTCTGTCAACACCCAAGGCTGAAACAGTTGCAGTGCACAAGGTGAGAGTGGAGCTTTTCTGATCAGCAATGTTGGGACAAATTACACTGTGACAACTCTTGTGACTCAGACCCATTAGTGCTTATTAGCCGTGTTTATGAATTACAGTTCTGAAATCATCTGGACTTACCTCACTAGATGGCAGCATTTTATATATAAACCAATAAATGAAACATGATTTATCTGCTATTATCCAAACCTACTTGAAGAAGTATCAGCAAGTCATTCAAGTTTATGAATGCTAAGGAAGGATGTGAAGGAGAAAAAAAAAAAAAAAAAAAAAGGTAATAACCTCATTCCTCTTCCCTGATGCAAACTGAAAAGTTTAAGATGTACTACAAGGGAACAACAACAAATACTTATTTGTTCTCCTCCTTTTTTGTACTTCTCCTTTAAGACAAGGAGGAGGAGGACAGAGCCCAGAAAGTCTGATATGTTCCCATTCCACCATGTCTTCACATGTTGGATCACAAGAAGGTGTCTGTGAAAGCTTTCTGCAAATGTTTTATGGACCCATGGCAATTTTAAGCTCTACTTTTTCTGCTTTTACTCAGTTGAAAACATTATGAGAAATTCTGCTGGGACTCCAAGAGAGCCAAACATCATCACACAGCATACAGAAATCAAATGCACAGAACCAAGTTAACAGCGTTAATTTATATTATAGATACAAGTCTATCAAAGTCAAGAGAGTAATGCAAACCAGCTGAGAATAACACACAATGTGCCTGGGGTTTGCATGGGGTGGTCGGAGAAAATAGACAGACAAGGACTGTCAAGACAAGATGAGTGAGAGCTGGGAGGAATATGAAGCTGGGAGGAATATGGGGACTGGGAGAAAAAAAGAGTGACTGGGAAAGAGCCAGAGAGACTTGTGGGACTAAAAGGCATTCAGCTTGAGGAGCCTGAGACTGGATGAGTGGGAAAGGCAGGAAGATGGATCTGATAAGAAATGCATGCAAAGTGTCGGTGTGGGAGGTCTGGAACTAGCAGTGGGGAAAGAAAAAAAAAAAAAGAAAAGAAAAAAAAAATAAAAAAAGATGTGTGAATCAGGACTGTGTCTGGGTGAGGGACCTGGCAAGGTGTCTGAGAACCAGAGCATTGAGAACAGAGACTGCAGGGAAACAGAAAGAAAGGGAGACACTTTGGGAACATGGAAGGACAGTTAGGCAGTGACTGCAATCAGCATCTCTGCAAAGCAATGAGAAAGACTATGGTTAGAAGAAGGCTGGAATGAGAAGTTTTGAGGGTGGGAGGCAGATTGGGTCAGCGTGGAACATCAGAAGGAAAGAGCACAGTTTTCTTGAAATATAAGCAAAAGAAAGTGAGGATGGAACAAGACCTCACAGGGACGTCCAGTTCAACTCCCTCCCAAAGGCAGATTCAGTTGTGCTGGTAAGTCATTCCTGATCAGTTCTCTTGTGGCTCAGATAACTCAGTATAAATCCACGCACTGCTTCATCTTTGGTTTGGTGTTTTGGCTAATGATAACCACCTGAAACACTTCTCAGCTACTTATGCACAGAACTGTAAGACACACTGGCAACTTGGTAGAGCCTACAATGGGACACCAGGAATACTGTACTGAAATTATTTATAGAGGATGTTTAATTTTTGCTGCCTTCATATAATTGGTGCTGGTAAAATGGCAAGAGGGTTTTTGACTTACACACGGCTGTAACAAATGCATCCCACTCACAAACAGTTTGGGAGCTACAGGTTAGTTTATAGCTGGCTGATATGCAGTTATACAGAGAGGTTGCTTGCATTGAAATGATCTTACTTAACAGCTCCTCCTTTTTTTGCTTTTGTCTTTCATATTTCAGCCAAATATATATATATATATATATATCTGATGGAGACTTATTAGGAAAAAAGGATATCCTGTATTCTGCCTACAGATAATAAAACGGCCTCTAAAAGCATCTACCCAGCTTTATTTTCACACAGTTCCATGATTAACACAGGAAGAGAATGCACTGCTATTCTCTGTATGTGCACTGAAGAGAGGGATTATCTTAAAGACCACAGCTGTTAATTATTTAGACAGAATTTCATTGTGGACTTGGAATCTGAGCCAAAGTTCAAGTACCTGAGCACAACCCACATAAACTCGATGAAGTAATTTTTAGAACCAAAATGTAGTTGTGATTTGTGGAGTCCAAATCACCCAGATCCTTCAGATCAGCAACAAATTTTTCTGTATGAGTGAGCTGCTCCTGCAAATCAGTGCAGGTTACAAATCTCTTGCTCCTGCTTTAAGCAGCAGCTCTGTAACCGTGTTAGTCCCCATTCTTCCTCCCACTCATCTCCCTGCATTCTGTTTGCAGACAGTTCACTGCTCATAGATAATAAAGACACATGAAACCTCTGTGTCAGTCTTGTCTGACCTGCTGAATTCTTGAGTTCTCCCATGTGCCGCTGTGCACAAAGTTCCTCTCCAACACAAGGAGAAATTCTCTGCCTTCAGTCCTTGCCTTCTATAAAGGATGAGATGAGCTTCGTCCAAACCCACATGCATTTCCCACCTGGATATACTGCAGTAAACAAAAACGAAGGACAGACTTACATCATTTTCTAAGAAATTGAACATGCTTCTTTCAGCTAGTTCCTTTGACTCCTCAAATTTTTCTACAGCTTGTTTAACTTCTTCATCTGGTATCTTTCCAAGACGTTTCTTTTTATAATCATAATCCAAACGCCGTCCTTCTAGTTTCTTCAAATGATGCTAAATAAGACAGAACATTTAGAAGAAGGTTCAAATGAGATAGGCCCATACAAACTCACTGTGATTTAAGGAAGTTTCAGTTATGGACGTGATTACAGACATATGCAGAATCAAAAGAAACACCAGGCTCAGAGATTATCCAGCTCAACCCTTTGATCTAAGGCAGCATCAGGTATGTCCAGGACTGCATACATGAATGCAATTTTAATTTGTATATACTTTAAATAAACAGCCATCTGCTAAGGCTCAGGAAACTGGCTACCTTGATTTGCTAAACTTAGACTTGGAATGGACTTTACTAAAATGTACATCATCTCAGATTGGATCCTGCTTCTAATTTAGAACATCTGAATGTGCCACCCCCCACCTCCCCTGTTCTCTACTTAATTCAATTTTACCTCTTGTATTATATGCAATATGACAGCTAACAGTTAAAGAGCTATTTTCTCTTCTCATTCCCTAGGCAGTACTCCAACACATCTTATATTCTTACTTTCTTCGTTAGGTGTCAACTTGACACTTCTATCTGACATCACTATGCAAGCTTTCTGTTGCCAAAAACCATGGGACTGACAGACTTACAGAATGGACTGAGTGTGAGAGTAAAAAACACTCATTAAAGCTAACATCAAACAATTCCTTTCTATCAGTTCAGAAGAACTGCAGCTGAAAACAGTTACGTAAGAGACAGCTACAGGCATCAAGGCACAGTTACTGCCTTTTGCTATGCTTTTCACCTCCATTTACGTGTTAACAAATAAACCAACTTTTATTTCTGCATTTCATCAGGGATTCAACTTGTTTATTACCAAAGTCTATTGGAATCAACAGACTCAGACAAGACTGCCTGCTTTCTTTTGAATTGTCATTTTGTAAACAAAAGCTCACTTTAAAGGTTAAAAATATGTTCCTCAGCATCCTATATTTTTTTCCCATAGTGAGATACGGCACTCAGCAATTGATGGCACTTTTCAGATCATTCTGTGATTGCTCTGAATAGCCTTCTTCAACAATCATATTCAGCCTTTATAATAAACAGATATAGGTTACAAAGGCAGCAAGACAGAATAATCAGTCAAAGTAAATCACAACCTATTCACATGTTTAAATCAATTAACAGCAAATGTTGGTTAAAACAAAATAGTAGAAAAGGAATATATTTTTCTTCAATACCTTCTGTACTGAATGCATAGGCAACATAGCAAACTGAGCAAGCTAGACTATGGTAAAAAACAGCCAGACATTGATGGTCAGCAGATTTCATCACTACTTTGCTAGAGAAATAAGCTTAAATGTAATGACATTTATTTACCTTTAGGTGTCCAAAAAAACCTCTTAGAGAACTGGAGCCTGGTTGACTGTGATTATCGGTAAATGAAGCTTTACTCTGCACAAACTTACCCCAATCTCTTTTAAATCTTTGTCCTGCAGTAACTGTAGAGGATCAATGAAATTTTGTTTGACATTAATATCAAGTGAGTCCTTCACCTCTGCCATTTGCTTCATGCTTTCACCAGCATCCAGCAGCGCAAGGCCTATGGTAAACAATGGGCTACTTATATCTCAATATACATGAAACAACAAATGCTTCTTATAATAAAACTCAAGTGAGTTGCACTTGCTGTAGCCCTTGAAAAGTAAAAAATAATGCCCTTGCTTTTCTCCTACAGAAAATTAGAACTGGAAAATTCTGCTCCAAAGTATACCCTGTGTTCCTCTCCCCATCTCCCCTTAAGCCCTTCAAGAAAAACTAACAAAAACCATGTCTTATAATACAGTTCTTGCAAGGAGGTATATTTGTGTCTGCTGTAGGCCTTTGGAAAGTAACTGCCTTTCCCTCTTCCTCCTCCACCCTCATCAAGAAAATCTTTACTTCTCAGACATCATAGAATGGCCTGGGTTGAAAAGGACCACAGTGACCATCCAGTTTCGACGCCCTGCTACGTGCAGGGTCGCCAACCAGCAGACCAGGCTGCCCAGAGCCACATCCAGCCTGGCCTTGAATGCCTGCAGGGATGGGGCATCCACAACCTCCTTGGGCAACCTGTTCCAGTGCTTCACCACCATCCGTGTGAAAAACTTCCTCCTAATATCTAACCTAACACATTGCATATTTGGATTGCTCTAAATTATTCTTTGGCAACTTAGAAACAAAATATTTATCTTACTAATTTCAACTATCAATGAGAATTAGTTACAGATAGAATCCATCTGCAACAGTGGTGGACAAATACACAGAAGCATTAGGTACTATTATATCAATCACTCCCTAATCACTGTACTTAGCTTGCTCTCTTACCTGGATTAGCTATTTACATAGGTTATGTCACCGAGTAATATTCTGTGAAGAACTTTATATGGAAATATTCTCAAAGGAGGTGCACAAACTCACCAAACATAGAATCATCGCCAAGCTCTCTGCCATACCGTATCATGCAGTCTCCTAGGAGTCCTTCTGTCTGAGGATAGCCTGTAGTTTTAACTTGTCCTCTTATCTTTGACATAGTGTTCAGCATTCCCAGCTTGGCTCTGTATGCTAAAAAGGACATGAACATGAAAAAGAACAAGAGTTATAAAAATAATTTTTATACTAATATATTTAAAGCAATAAATCATTTAACAAGCAATCTCACAAAGCAAGTCACTAAACTGGTTTGTATAGACCCATAAACCTTTTGTTGTCAGTATTTCATATTCAAAAGTCGAAGTAAGATTCCATTCAACAGTGAGGGTCATATGAAACTGCTTTATTCTCAGGTGGATGGGCAACGTTTCTCCAGACCAATACACAGGGGGAATGCTTCCCACCTCTTGTGGATATTCACCAATATTCACATTCTCCTGGCTATTTCTGTTTATGAAGTCTGTTAAAGACACCACAAAAAGCAAACACAGAATGGTCTCATAAAAGTACAGCCAACTCCAACTTCATGCTCCTGCTTATGAGGACTTTGTAGGACTTCTTTCCCCCACTGTTTCAGTGGTTCCAATACTCAATACAGTGATTTTTTTATTCTTGCAGAAAGGACAGATGCATGCAAATTAATTTATTTTGGGGCTACTCATATCACGACAAAACCATGTGGTTATTCTTGGAATGTTTTCCAGTCTACTCCTACTATCAACTCAACAGCTACTTCAACATAGTAATGGCCAAGGTAGAATAATTCCTAAGAAATATGAGCCATGGATGGTCACTAGCTGCATCTTAATACCCTAGCTGGGCCTTGCTGAAGTGCTGAATATTCTCATCATGTTGTAGGCACAATCCACAAGTTGCTTCTCCTATAGACATTAGCAACATATTGAATTTCTCTGGTGATATGCATCTTGTAAGGTACCCAAAACAAACAGCTATTTCTGAAATCATCACATTCAGCAGACTAAACATGAATTCAGTCAGATAGTTCTCAAAAAAAAAATGAAGGCTCTTCATTTTGGACAGTAATTCCAATTCTTAACAGATGATCAACAGTAAATGTAGATGTGTTGTCTTTCTTTTTCTCAAACCAAAATTTTAGAAACCTGTTAACTGACTACCAAAAATCCACTCAGACCTTACAGTGTCCAGAAAAAACAAAGCTTCACTCAGACACAAGGCAGGAAAGTAGCGGCCCTGTTCCCCATAGCTACATAACCTGCAGTGCATGAGTTAAACTCACGTCAGCAGTGCATGAGTTAAATTCAATGGCATTCTCTTCACTTCAGGGATCTACATCCCACTGGAGGAAATGCAGCACAAATAAACACCACTAGTGCTGCATTACCATCCCAGGCCATCCAATACATGTCACACACATCCAACCTACACGTGCTCAGTAAGCCCCACACAATGTGCATTCCTAGCTGAACACATCCCAGGATGCATGAATACTTTATAGTTTCATTGTACAGTACAGTTCTTTGTACACATAGGTGAGATACTCTGGAACATCCAGAAGACTCACAATAATGACCCAATCAGCTTTTATCCACTTAGGATGAAATTTGGAGAAAGAAGATGATTTTCAGCAAAATTTGACCCCTATTGTTACTACACTACCTGGATTTGGCTGAAGATATTCTGTGGATTTCGACAGAAGCTCTGCCACAGCTTTATTTGTAACATCAATTTTCTGAAAAAGAAAAGTAACATAGTAAAAGCAAATCTATTACTAGAAATCTATAGTTTGATTAAATATCCTATTCTAGCTGCTTATGAAAATATACTTAAATAAAGCAAATCTGGCAGCTTAAAATAAATGGCTATTTATAATGTTTGTGACAAGACTGCACCAAAAATATGTGAATTGGCAGTTAGCACTCAGAAGGAGGAAAGGTTTCTATTAAAACAAGGGGAGCTACTTATCTTTCAGGCTCATCAGTCCTGAATACTGCTTATGCATTCCAGACTATGTTTTTCTGCCAGCCCAACAGTTGTTACTATGACTGTTTCTCTCACCAGGTGAAAAAGATCAAAAATAGCCTAGCTCACAGTCTTGGGGTCAGGGCCATTTAAATCAGGAGTTTACACTGGCTTCCTATTTATGTTTCTAAATGCTATAAAAATCTTTTATCTGCATTGTTTCCCTTTTTCTGCAATAGCAGAATGTTAAAAAACACATGTTGTTTTCCTTACCCTTTCCATCTCTTGAAATTCTTCATCTAATTTCGTTCCTTCTGCTCCACTTATCTTTTCACTGAACAGCTGTAAAAAAACAAGTTAAACAACAAAAAATTGCTTTTTTTTTTTTTTTTTTTTAAGAGAATAAACATCTGTGAGAGTCACAAGAATTCACCCCAGGTTAGAAAACAACGCAGCAACCATTTTAACAACTGTGCAAGAGAAGAGAAGCCTTCCTCGTGGAAACAAAACACTAATTTCAATAGAAATAGAGACTTGATATGAATTTACAAAAATTTCACTGAAGTGATGCTGCTAAACAAAAAATACTTCTCATGCTTCACAGCTTGTACCCTAAAGCCACAGCTAACGCAGCATATTTCAGACACTGTGACCAGAGTGTGAGAGTAACACTTCAGGGCACATTTTTCCAGCTCTACCACTAAGAGCATTCTGGTCCTGTATGCCATTAAGTCTAGGGGTAAAGTCCCATTCCTCCTGATGGGAATAACACACTATGCAGTTCTGTGGATGGAACAGACTTGTGAAAGCTGCTGCACTGTGATCACTTGCGTGACTGAGCATGTTTATAATACTGAAAACAAAAATGCCACACATCCTTCAGAAACTCTGAGCATTAGTTTTAAATAGAGGATTTCAATAAACCTTCTTTAGACGGCTATAGCACTATCCAACTTTTGTATGAAAAGCTCCAGGCCATCAGACAGCAGCCCTAGGTCATGGCTGGGACCCAGCACTCAAACAGCACTCCGCTGTCTGCTTCCTGCAGTTCATGGCACCTGTATTGCAACAGAATGAAGAAAAACCAGGCAGACCTGTGTGAATCAGCCTTTGAAGCATCGTTCCACAATGACACAAGTGGTAGAACACACATTCACCAAGTTTAAATCAGAAATTCCCATTTCGGCAGGAATTATCCTGGTAGACAGTAGTTTTAATGGACTCTTAGCACTGACTGTTCACAGCTGGTTTAAATCTGGGCCCAACTCCTTGACTGAGGCATCAGCAAACATGCCCCCAGTCTCGTGTCTTGCTCATCCTCAGCACCTTCTAAAAGAGAATTTATCTCACTGTATTGAAAGGGCCTCGGGGACCTGCACAATGTGAAAATAGGTCATGGATCTTTGCAGCACAGCATTTCTCTTCTGCATGGCAGCCTGCACTGCACAGGTGTGCTGGGAGTGTGCTGCCTGGCCAAAACCCAGAGAGGAGCTGACGAAGCAGAGCTGGAAGCTGACCTTGCAACAAAATCACTGCTGCCACATAGCCAAAAATTATACCTGCTTAAGGGAAATTGTGAGTTCAGAGAGAACCACAGTGCTAATTACTTCTATAGCACTTGTGATTGTTATGCTTAATATGCCAAAGTCTGGAAACTTTAAGAGATTATTTATTTATTTTCCAGAGCCCAGAACAAACACAAGAGTAGACCAGAGATGAAGCAACCCAGGCAGCAGTGAGTCCTTACAGCATCGCCCTTGCTGTTGCAAGGCAGCACCACAGAGAGGCAACCTGAGGTCACGCGTGGAGGGGACACTGCCCAGATCCCTGCAGGTGCATCTGAGGATGTGGGATGAGATGGAGAGAGGTGTTCTTACTGAAGGTGAAAAGCAGTCCAGCAGAAACTGGGCAACTTCTCAATGCTGGCAGTGTATTCTTTTCTGTGTAATGTAAATTCCTAAAATTATCAGTGCTATTTTTCACAGCTTCACACATCTTGTTTCTCTCCAGCAGGCACTGAGCAGATGAGTGGTTTTCTTCTGTCTGGGGGCAGCAGGGGAATTATCCCTCTTTAGCTGAAGCTCCAAAATTCACATTCAGTACCTACCCAAAACTATCTCATTGCAAATAATCCATCTGTGTGTTGGCAAAGGATAAATGCAGTGCTATAGCACGATTGCTCAACTGTGAAAGAATAATTAATAATAAATTACCGCTCCAAATGACAACAATGAAGCACTCCATTCTTGGGAAGAACTGGACGTTTCAACAAGAAGCACAGTGAAGGGGTAGAAAGTTCACTCACTAATAGCATTGACAGAGAGCAAACAAACAAACAGAAAAGCCCAACAACTCCATTGAGTCACTGAAAAACCATCAGCTTCCTGTGCTGTTTTGCAGGACTGCAGCCACAGAGCTAAGGTACCCAGTGGGATCAGGGCCATGCTGCCAGGCACGCCATGGCATCGAGCTGCGCTGCCCGCCCCTGCCTTCGCCTGCTCGCATGCTGCCCCGCATGGGTACTGCTATTTCTCTTCTGAAGCACTGCAAAACTCCTCTCTGTGTTTGAAATGGGTTACATTTAGTAATGGAGAGAGAAACTACTTGCAGCAGCTCTGAGTCGCTTCTTATGAGAGGATCTCTGGGCTTGTTGAACCTGTAGGGAGCGAGGAGAGTGCTTAAGTCAGAGTCCAGAAGGTCACAGAATAGCTGAGATTTTCCATGCATCAACTTGCAGAACGTCTCTTGTTTTCTGAATCTACAATCATATAATGGCTTATGTTGAAAGGGACCTTAAATGTCATTGAGCTCCAACCTGCCCAGGGCCCCCATCCAACCTGGCCTTGGGCACCTCCAGGGATGGGGCATACACAGGTCTGGGCAGCAGTGCTGGGCCTAGGAGAGGTTAAGTGAGTACCAAACAGCCTGCTCTGAAAGGAGCTTCCCATGGGAGGCTGCAGCAGAGGCTCCTGGAGAGCCCCCAACATACCTGGCTGATTCTAAATCTGCACTTACAGGGATTTGAAAATGCCCAGATTGATTCCTTACAGTCTATAAACTGTTCTGAGCTTCTGACAGTAAAAATTGTTGTAAAATTCTAATGGCTATCATTAGACTTTACCACCGCAGCTTTTTTTTGTATTGGTATTACCAGAACTTGCTTTACTGTTCTCAAATTCAGAAACAACAGCTTTTTCTCTGATAATCCTGAATTCAGGAGTTGTGAAACTTGTACTACTATTCTTTCAATTAAAACAATTGGTAACAAATTAATTATTGAAAATGGATGCATAAACGGAGACAGCTGCTGAGCTTTAGTTCTGTATCTGCTAAGCATCATTTAGATGCATTGTATCAAGCCGCAAAATGCTTTGAACCTAAGTTGGCATGCTTCTACTACAGAGCGGTGCAATTACGAAGGAATACCTGTCAGTTTTTGTGACAACTCAAAGGCAAAACTGCTGCTGGCACATAAAGCACACACTCTGTGTAGAAGCACACACTTCTGTATGGGAAGAATCCTGATCTTTAGCTTCAGTTTAGGGAACCAGGTGCCATGGTGCTGAACCCCTGGATGGGGACAGAGCCAAAATGCTGGGCCTCTGAAAAACCCACTTCACACTACAGTGAAAAAAAATGCTGCCTTCTCCAATGCTTTGTATATTGCATCCACTAAATTTAAATACTATTCTCTTTCGTATTTCACTAAGGAAGGTTACTGAATGCCAGAAACTGCCAAAAAGACTGAAGACCAACTGAGAGCTGATAAAAATCTCAGAACAATTACCCTATTTCTTATATATCCATTGGGCATTTTGTCACACCAGTTGATACGATTCTTACCAAGCCATTAAATACCTGCACACATGCTCTGACCTTCTTTTTCACTTGTTTTGCCTTTGTTTTGCAACAGATGATTGAACCATCACAGCGTTTTTTTGTTCTTGAACTCCACTTGTTCCAACAGTAGCTGAGTAAGCCCTTAATTAGCCAGCAATTGTCTTGTCCAGTACTGGCAGAGAAATCATCAAAAACTATTTAAGAACTGAATGAAAGGTATTGCATCCTATTAAAGACCAGAGAGTTTTTAATGACCCTTCACCAAGTAGCAGTATTTAATTTGTTCAGAATCAGTTGTTGAAATTATCTGCTGAAACCTTAATGGGATGGAAAATTCCTTTGTTTGCCGAAAATATGCACAATATCAAACGCAGGAGGCAAAAACCTACATTTCAAGGCAGAAAAATCTTTTCACGAAAAAGTCAAAGCTATGAAAATACTTTCTCTATAAAAACGGAAATAAGCAATCAATTGGGAAAAGTAGTAGATTCATCCCAAAGTTAATACAGAGAAAGCCAGGAAATATTATAACTATATGGCAGCATTTCCCACAGAAACATTTTACTGGGCCAAAGTGCACAAATACATTAAGGCATATCTTTAAATACAGCTAAATTCTACATTCCTGTATGGTTAACACATAATAGCTACACTTCTCTTAATAAATCATTAAAACTTTCAGTTGTTGCCCCGAAGCCACGTAATTGTTTTGTTTGGTGTTAAGCTGTTGCAGAAGATTCAATGCAACGTGGCAATACTAATGGCTTTCTGAAGAACCTTATTAAATGATATGCCTATCATAAACAATGGCGAGAGTAAGGTGGCTGGCAGGATTTCTTCTGGCTGAAGCAGAATCTCCTTGCAGTGTTTGCCATCCCAAGAGGAGAGGGATTATTTCTTTCCCTTTTCCACAACGCTCATTCAGATTGCAGAACAGAGATGCCAGGCTTTCTTCCAGATCAAAAGTACTTTAATTTCAAACATTTGTCATCCTCGGCTTTGTGCTTCCAGGCTCCTCTACAGTGCGATATATATTTGCTGTTTTTCCTCCTTCCCATGGCCCTCCACTGAGAAGCTAAATTAGGATGCACATTTCTAACACAGGCCTAAACAAAGAACAAAAGAGACCGTGCTCTTTGCTCCTGGAACAGCAGCAGGGGATGCCAGCACCAAGCAGGTATGAGAACAACGGCCTCTTCAGATGTCTCAACCTGCACAAGGAATGTCCCAGGAAGGGGCCCGCAGCTGTGCAGACACAACAAACCTGGAGCCACAGAATGTGGAGGATCATCTCCAAATGAAAATGGATACTCTACACCTAAACAAACATTTTCTCAGGCTCTTGGAAAAATACAGCAAGGAAAAAAAGATTACAAAAATGTACCTGAGGACATTCCTTTAGCTGTACTGACACGGCTCACGCCATCCAAATGCTTTGGAGAAAATCCAACCACCTCTTATTTCAGGGGCTAAGCACTGAACAATGGCAACAACTCCCTTGATGCTTCAGTACGCTGTGTTTTCAGAGAAAACAGGAATATTATTGCTCTGGTATACTCAAATGAAGAGATTTACTCCACCCCAAAAAATAAATTAGGGGTCTTCTACAAAGTGCATATATTTGTTTTGCAAATACAGAGCACTCTGGCTTACCTCCTGCAAATCAGCTATGCTTGCACTTTAACAGGCACTCATGTACGTTGCAGGACCAAGACCAGAGTACTCAGTACCTCACTGCATCAGCTCAAAGGGCCAGCACCTTTTCAAGGAATACTTGACAGTTTTTTTCTTACTAAATTTCAGGCAACACCAGCACTGATTTCTCCAAAGCACTTGGGGAATTAGTCACAGTCATTTCTGACAGCAACGGTGAGAAATGTTTTTTGAAAAAAATAACCAAGATGCTAATGGGGCCCTACTGCTGCTAAATGCAAATAAGGGAGGGCAGGAAGATGTCCCTGAAAATAAAATGCTTCTTATTGCTCTCATGGCCATATCAGCATATAAAATTTCTCTGAAATCAATAGTGCCCATACGTAGATGTTTAAGGAGTGAGGGTACAGTTCTAAAATGTAATACAAGGTTTCTGAATGTGTGAGATGATTATAATTTTTAATTAATGTTAACAAAGTTAGAAACATAAAGATTAAAACTACATTAAGGCAGTATCTACTGCAGAGTATGTTTTTATATGAATGCAGGGAGACAGACAAAAAGATGTTACAGCCAACGGAATGAATCTCTTCTAACTCTCCATCCATCACATACAGCTGATAGATACATAGAGCTTCACAGGAGCACATCCATGGCCAGAGGAATTCACGTCCCAGCATTTTACCAAAGAGCTCTATTCCCAGACACTCCAAGTAGAAATAGAAATTCTGAGCGTCTGTGTCTGTAGTTCAAGAGAAGCTCATGGCTATGCTCACAGTCTTGAAGGCGTCTGAGCTTCACCTGGGGATTTGTGATGGATCCACCAGCAAATCCTGTCCCAGTAACAAACAAAAATCAAAATACCAGAGAGGTATGTAGGTTTTAAATGTATGTATACACACACACACGCGTATGCAGGTAAGGCATTTAAAAGATAGAGATGAGCTATATTTGAGGACTTGCTAAGATACGTTTCATTTAAATATTTCTTAAATTGTATTTTTTAAAATTGGAGTATTATCAATATAAAAATAAGAACTGCGCCCCACTTCATTGTAAGAGCACAGACTTTTGTAGGAATTCTATTGTATATTAAAAACAAACAAACAAGGCCCAGATCTCTATAAGGATGTCAAAAATCTCCAGGGACTGCTTCCCAAGACAAATGTCACCTTCTCTAAGAAGACATTTCTGAAACACACAGAGTTCAACAAACAGTAAGTAAAGCTTTTGTAATCGTAAGGAGCATTATTACCTCACTGATATATACAAACCCTTGATTTAGTTATTTGTAGTTTCTGACACAAACAGAACCCACAAAGTTGCAGTAGATTATTTTTAGGAAGACAGATGAACTGAGGTATGAAAGCACATGAAGGGCAAAGAGGAACAGAAGGGAATTCTGTTTGTGTGTGACTCACAGGAAACAGGGATCTGCAGATCTCCTGCAAGTGACCTTGTGCTGTGACATCAAGTCAGCCACGAGCACCTTGCCCTTAACAGGGTCCATGCAGGCCAGTCTTCCACAGCTGGATATGACCCAAAGTGCAGGGAAAGCCCATGCAGCAGGCAGCTGCAACCACTACAGACAGCCCTACAGCTGCCAGCAAGAATGGACTCAGTCCATCAGAACTGCCCATACTCTCTTAAAAAAAAAAGTCTCAATTGACAAGATGGAATGCAAGGCCTGCAGCTGCCATGCTGAGTCAACCAAAGCCACAGGGGCTGAGCTGCAACTGTACAGTTCTGGCAATGGCTCAAAAGTGGCAGCTCAGCTTTATTTAGCTCAAATTTTGCAAGCCTTGTATTCAGGGATCAAGAAAGCCCTGGCAAGCACTCATACCTGCAGAAACTTTTGAGCAATTACATCCTTGCTGATGCGTGAATTTCAGCAGGCAAACTAGATGCTAGTCATAGAGATAACCCACACCATCCCTTTCAGAAAAAAAAAGAAAAAAAGAAAAAAAGAAAAGAAAGAGAAAATACAGATATATGTTTAATTGACTGATCAATTGCAGGTTCTGCTGTAAAATTAATGGTGCTAGAAACTAGAGACTCATAGCCATGTAATACGTATTCCCACTGACTTTAATTCTTTTACATACGGGTCTGTATGCAGCACTTACTGTGATCTCCCCCAGTTTAAAATGAATTCATGTGAACAAGAACTGCTGAAGACACCATGGTGTATCTTAAAATGTACTTAATCCAATATTTATATGCTTTGGAAACCATGTTGAAGAAGAAAAATGCATTGAACACAAGAGCATGACATAAATGAGGTTATTGGCTGAGGAGTGCCACCTTTTCTTCGGGAAGGATTTACACAAGTGAAAAAGAAAAAGATGAAAAGAATGTTAAGAGAGCAACGAGCTGATCAACCAGAGATTTTTGCATAGTTAAAGCAAAAGTTTCTGCCACTTGGGAGTGTTACCACAACAGAAATTTTTCAAAAGAGAAGGGCATGCTGCTTTGACAAAACTAATGAGTGCTCTACATAAAGACCTGCTGGTACTGAGCAGATGAAAGGGCCGTTTCTACAAGTTCCTGGCACTTTTGCCATTCTTTCTGCTGTCATGATTGAGATACGTGGAATATTTTTTTAAATTCCTGTTCTTTCAATCAAAATGAAAAGAAAACAGATAAAAGAAAAGCAGAGGTCTGGACAGACCTGAGAGATTCTGTGGAGGTGCTTTGGAAATTCCTCACCTCTAAAGCAGGGGGCAAAAAAGGTGGCAATACCTCGTGCTCTAATGAAACAGTGACAGCTGATAGAGTGACGTGAAGTGATGGAATTAAACAATTAAATTAGGGGTAAACACAGTAGCAGTCATGGTCCTGAAGTTCATGAAATCAACAGTAACCACTAATGAAGTATTCTTCATGACTCCATTTGCTTCTTGCTGTACTTTTAAAAGTCAAGTTTTTTCCAATCTACTTTCTCTGACAGCTACACTTGGATTTCATCCCGTAAGACTCCTGTGCTCTGATTTATTTCTCATATGTAATACTTCATGAAACTTCAGATTGCACATTACAGCCCTAACACTCCTTCAAGTTGTTCTGCTGAAAGCTGGACACAAGGTCTGTGCCAGCAAGAGAATTTGAAGTAGGGTCAGGAATGCTGAATGCTTAGGTCCTACTTGGTCAATAATTAAAATCCTGTATGCAGCTGCCCCTGCGAGTGATCAGGCAGTCTTATAATTAACCTTATTAAGAAAACTTAGCTAAAGTATTAGTAAATACAGACTGTGGAATCTAGACTTTTACAAGGATGTCTGTACATTGAGAATTGTGCTTGTTCATAGTTCTGGATATTCCAGACTTTCTGCTCTAAGCAAGAGCCACATGTCAGCCACTGCTATAGGTTTTGACGTTCCAGGAAAAGTGAGAAACAAGTTGGTGCAGGCACAACCAAACATTAAGCTCCTAATATGCCAGGAATTTAGAGGCAGAAATGGGAAGCTAAGTACCTGATTGAATTTGAGGTAAACTGATGCTTTTGGCCATGCAGTAAATAGCCAATAGTTCCACAGCTAGAATGCCAGCATCAGATCACCATTCTTTCCCTGAAGAATCTATGTTCTGATTCTATTAAAAGAATAGAACAAAAAATGATAGGAAAGAAAAACACGAGCAAAACAGCAGTTCTGAAATAGCTCAGTAGCTCATCAGACTGGGATGGAATGCTATTTCCTATCAAACTGAGTGTGCTTTTGTATCAAAAGAGCAGAATTAATCAACAGTTTTCACACACATACATGAAGCCCAAGAGGCATTCGAGCCCTGGATGCTTTTGAAAATCTCACCACGTGCTTATCTAAATCTCAAGGCATTTAAATACTTCTTAGAAGTCTGGCTCATGAGACTCAGAAGTGCACCCAACTCAGAACACTGCCAAAACATGAGCTCTGTTTAATTTCAGATTCAAGTCATAGAAAGCTGACAGTGGCTAAACTAACAACTACTTTATTATTATCACTTAATGCCTTCTTAAACAATATTTTCTCTTTGCGTTTCTTCTATTAAAACACAGCAGAAGGTTTCCTTATTTACAATCACAAATAATGGCTGCACAGGTGGTGGGTGGTTTTTTTTTTGTTTTTTTCTTTTTGTTTTTTTAAGATCTGTGCAGACACAACTTACCAGAACCAGAAGTCATAGAGGATGTGAGGTAATCGTTTTGACAACCTGCAAACACGTTTCCATAAAAGTAAACTACATGTTTGAAAATTACACTCTGGAAGATCCACAACTCACACAGCAGAGCTCAGATGGATGGCTCACAGCTCGTAAGATCTCTGCTAGCTCAAATGAACAGACATGTTTTGCAAAGAAACTGTGATCTGATGGCAGTCCTACCTACACAAGAGGCACGTGTAACAATACTAAATTATAAGAGCTTCCATTTTCTACACTACTCTTCTCCTGCAACGGATTCAGGAATTTGTTCTGGGACTTTCCTTCCCCTCCTCCTTTTGTTACCTCTCAAATCCCAGTCATCTGCACTATAAAATTAGCTCAGCTTGGCACTTCTCTTACTTATATCACTAGTGCCAGAGTTAGAAGAATAAAGCTTTACAGGAAATTGGCTGAAACTATAACTTTGGAAAGGGTTAAACATTTAGCACTTCAAAGTCAATTCATTTGAAATCCTATTTAAAAATTAGCACTTTAATTTAACGTTTTATTTGTGAATCTGTAAGAATTCAGCTCTACTTTAACTAAGGCTTGCTGCAAACTCTCCTTTCAACCTGAGAATCCTAGTTTCCAAACCTTGGCAAGAAGAGGTCCATGGCTGTGCTGACCATCCTCTGACAGCCAGCACAGCTCTGATAGAGGAAAATAGGCGCAGGGATGAAAGGTGTCCCTGGCAAGAAGGGATGCAAGCAATCCAGTACATTCCCTAGACAGAACCAGCTGGGTTCCCACAGAGCCCCACTGGCAATTAAAAGCTCGCTGAAGCTCCCAATGCAAGACCAAGTAGACAAACTGGGGAAAAGAAAGCAAAACTGGTGTTTCTCTGAATCACTGAGGTTAAATCAATGCCACAAACACAAATCCTAGGGCCTAAACCCAGTGTTTGTTAGAGTATCATCATCTTCATGGACTGCTCAAAAACTGAAACAAGGAGCAGAGAAAGGATGAGCAAGAAAATCACTTTACCACAGACAACGATTGTGTTACACACAGCTCTGTGCCAGGGGCAGTCAGTCCTGTTAAGGTACTAAACTCCTACGTCAGGTTTTCCTGGCAGCCCTATTTGCACGCTCTCCTCACATCACAGTACATAATTGCAGAGCTGTCACCTTCCCCCATCTCTTGAGTATTTCTTTTAAGCTTTGCAGATTTTCTCTCTGAGAAAAAATTAAGCAAGCCAAGCACTGATCACTGGCAGCTCTGCACATCTTTCTTTCTCCCCATCACCATTTAAATGAGGACAATTCAAGTCCCCTTTCTATAGTTTTTGTACATTCTTTTTATATTTTAGGGCTAGTAGTAACAATATTCACCCCTTACATTCACCTGTTTGCCTTCCAGTTTAGTCTCTTTCCCCCAGTACTGTTTTTCCATTTAGTCTGTCCTCCTCCTAGTTGCCTTACTCCTCTGCATGACTTCTATCTCTTTGCCTCTTCTTGGTTTCTTAGAGTTCCCTTTCTATTATGACACACATTTCTCTCTCCATCTGTGGTATTTGTAAGCCCCTGCTCCAACCCCACACAAATCACATGCACATAAAGAAAAACATAAAAATAAATCTTTCCTATTAATTTTCTTCCACAGATAGCTCTTCAAATAGGTAGCTTCATGAAACAGATTCCAGGATACTGTAGGTTTAGTGTTACAGCCATCTAGAGCCCATTTCCCATGGATGCACAAGCTCAGTTTCACACACAAAATATTGACACCGCTGAGCCACAGAAATTTCAAAGGAAAAGAAGACTTTTCTTACATTGAAGTTAGAAGGATTGGAATGGGATAAAGAGGCACTGGAGTAAAACATAAAGGCTGATTTTGATCACAGCAAGTTTTTGGTCTTATTACAATCCACTTTGTGTGTCCATCTTATGTAGTGCAAAAATACAGTTATCAGCATGGCCATGTCCAAACTACCTGTCACAGCACTCCAACAACACACCCTGCTATGTGATCTGAGGGTTCAGATGTCAGGCAAAAGCAACTCTCCAGTGTGCAAGTCCGGATGCAAAGCAAAGTGCTTCATTCTTCAGAGCAAGACTCAAACCAAGCTTAAATAAACAACACTGGTTTTCCTCCTTGTAGACAAATGGGAAAGCCAGCTTACAGCTTATGCTTTTGTACGGTTAATATTCCTCATTTACCTTCCAAAACCAGCTGGAGATTAGAGCCACTGCAGCAAGATTTGTTTTTCCTTTTTCTAGTTGGTTCCATTTCATTTTGGGATATGCGTGTATTCACAACGAACTGAAACCAAACCAAGTATTGCTGAGCTACCACAGTCTCCAAGCAAAACACATCACTCACTATTTCTAAATTCATTTTAAAGTTCACCTTCACCCCACAACGTATCGCCACTGCAAATGCAGTACAGTTTCCTGTGACTACAAGTCACAGTCAGTAGCACAGTGATACAGGGCAGAAAGAGAAGTGCTTTGCTGCTCATTATGCTGTCAGTATCACAGTTTCTAATGTTTTCACAGTGTGTCTTGTTTGGGACAGCAGGGTCACCATTCATTTCTTTCTTAGAAATACAACCAAGGCTTATCAGACAGGTGCCTTTGTACCTTTCAAAATACCACACATCCTACAGCAACCTCCATATAAATTACTTAGTATGAATTCCTTGACATACTCTGTAACTGCAGATAAGATGAGCTCCAATGTATGAAGTCTGTTCCTACAGCCCGTTGGACGGTATTTGCACAGGCATACGCAAGTGTTGAAAAACAGGTCCATGATACTATAGTGAAAATAGTAATATAATGTTTTATTTCACTATACTATTGTTTTTATTACAATGGAAGTACATAAATTAGCAAAGGAATTCAAGGAACCTGTACTACATATTTATATATCTTTTTTTTAATAAAAAGCTCATTTATACATTCAGGTTGGATATTAGGAACAACTTCTTTTCTGAAACAGCAGTTGGGCACTGCAATGGGCTGCCCAGGGAGGTGGCAGACTCACCGTCTCTGGAGGCGTTTGAGAGCCATGGAGATGTGGCACTGATGGAGGTGGTCAGCTCACAATATTGGTGGCAGATGGATGGTTGGACCTGATGATCTTAGAGGTCTTTTCCAACCCTAATGATTCTACATTTAATGATTTTCCAATTATGATTCTATATTTTTGTATACTGGCATAAACTTAATTAGAACACAATTCATGGTAAGTATGTAAGGCCGTTCTTATGCCATTTAAGCCTGTTTGAGTTAGTCAATTCAGGTTGAAACAGCAGAGGAAAAGTAACTTGGTTTTTATATCTAAATTCTCTGCTACTTCAGTGTTTGATACAGATTGATAAAGGCTTGTAAGTCTGATGGACACACATTTTTGGCAGTGCAGATGTAATTCCTTGCCTATTAGACAGGTTAGCAGTACATGTTCATTCAATAGTTTGTAAACTATTTCCCTAAGTCACCAATTTTCTACCTCGAGATTTACAGTCACACAGCAAGAGCCTGCTTTGTGTCTAATAGAGTACCTTATGAACAAGGCCTTGAGGAATTGCTTCAGATGCATGTGTGTTCCTTCTGGCTTCGCCATCAGTATGTATTTATCCTGTGAAGCTGTTCGTAATTAAAATCATGTAAATGATGGTAACTCATCCCTCCTCTCCTAAGTGTTCTCTCACCAGCCTTTCCGAAAAGGAGTTGCACATAATCCTGTACTCTCCAGTACTCTGCTCACATTCATACCTACGTTCTTTTATTGAAGAGAAAGACTGAATTACACTTAATTTATATAGTCTCTAACTCAAGGTTGAAGGAATGAAGAGTCCCAGGACAACAAATGCTGTAACAAGCATCCCAGAGAAGACTATGTTCTTGCTGATATTTTGAGAATCCGATAATAAAGAGAAACAGCTAGAAAGCTGTCTTTGCTTTCAAAGAGGGTTGCAATAAACCTTTCCTCAAAAAGTTACTACTTATCAGCTTTTGTTTCTACCACAATGATATGCATAGCTTATGACCGTTTCATTAACTTTGACCTTCTGCCTTTAAATGGCAGAAGCGCTTTCCCACAGACACACGGGCGCTTGAACTTAAGGACACAACAGATAAGTGCAACTGGTTATATTAACTGCCCACACTACTTGCCAAACAGCTTATGAAGTGCTGTAATGCCAGGTTCCAGGGAAGCAGTATGGCCTGAATTCTCAATCATCTGCACGAGTTGACTCCAGTTGGAGGTCTGTCACTTGGACAAAACACTGTCATCATGCATTCAATTCTTCAGATTTGAAGTGGAACTCAAGTCTGCTCCTGCCTTCAGATCTGTCAGCAAAACATGTTTTGATTTAAGCTTTAAGCCAGACCCTGGAGCAAAGTGAGTTAAGATTACTAGACAAATACATGAGCTAGAAGCATACATCATGATTAATATTTGAGATATTTTAAGGAATGTATTCCACCACTTCTACAGGGTTTATTTTTCCCCTCTTAAAATGCATACACTATTCATTTAATACCATTTTCTCTACTAAGCTTCAACAAAAAATGTTAAATAATCAGTAATTATATGCAGATAATTTTGGCAAGACCCTCAACTGTCATTGCAACAGTGCTGCTTTTTCTTTCTTTCCTACAACATATAGTAGTTCTCTCAGCTTCCTAATTACGTGTTTGTTATTCATTTTAAACATTAGCATGGAGTTGAAGAACTAGATACTGAATCACATGAAAAGGAATGTGTTGTATGATTAAAGGAAAAAAAAAAAAGAGCAGCTGTCACCAAGCAGCAGCTTGATTACAGCTACAGAGTGCTAGCACAGCACAACTCCAGAGGGCTGGCATTTGCTTTTCCAAAGAGCTCTGGCCAAAGGAATGGAGCTCCAATAAAGAACAATTTAAGCACGGGGGGTTTTCCACCCTCTCTAGTTCCCCACAAATGAGCTGGACCACCCAAAGGTTATCAGAACTTGCTAGTTATGTCCCCAGACTATCCACTGCAGCACAATCATTGTCCTAAAGATGGATGTTTATCTTTAGGTCCCACCACCTTTTAAACCAGCTGAATCTGGGCATAGCCAATTTGTCTATCTCTACAGCTGTGACATGCAGTCACATCCAAAGTCTTTCCTTCAGATGTGGTGAACCATCAAGTGCCTCAAACCTGGCATCCCTATGAGCCTCAATATCCTTCCCAGGCACCTGTGCAGGGGAGGTATGCTCAGGGCCCCCACCAGCTCTGTAACTTTAACTATTTGAGCACATCAAAAATGTGACGAAAAAGCAGCACAGGCTTCATGTACGAATTTCTAAATCACAGTGCTTTTTCCCCACAGTGCCCTCAGGGGCTACTGAACTTGGGGGCAGCAAAACCACTGAGAAGTACATTCCAAAACTGAGCTCTTCCTGATGCAAACCCAGAATTTTCAGATTTCTGTGCCTCCTACTCCTTCCTGCTGGTAAGTCCAACTTATGTGTACCAAAATATACACCCATTCTAGAGAGCAATATCCTTTTCCTAATTAAGGCTTCACCTGTGTCATGGCATGAAGCTCTGCACAGAAAGGCTGCCAGCATGCATGCGGTCTTTTGATGACTTCCTACTACGGTTCTTCAAAGCAGCATCTGATAACCTTTCCCACTTATTACAGCTCATAGAACAAGAAATAACACTGGACAAGCCCAAATTAATGCAGCTCTGAGGCCGGTATTTCTTACATATTACAAAAAAGCCATTTCAGTTTGACAACCATACCCCACCTTCAGTCACTGAAAGAAAGTGGAAAAGGACAGGAAAATGCTGAACCTCCAGAAAACAGAGGAAAACTTTAACAATTAAACATCTGATCTGCATGAGATGATGCATACACCAGGACCCAGCATGGTATCAGTGGGAATGAATTAAACGCATAGAGATATTGAAGAAAAGCACAGTGTTGTGGACAAAGGAAATTCTTGTCCATATACAAATAAAGTGCAAGACTCTGGACTCTATAATGCGATTTTACATTTCTATAGAGAGTGAGTCACTTCGCACCAGGCACTGACACGTCACGGCATTACTGGGTGTTTGACTAAAACTTGTCTGCTAAAGCTATTCTGTAGCACATGCGCTGTACAACAAAAACTACTTTGTGTTCCCCAACCTTGAACACTTCCCTGACAAATCTCCACTGTGCTTCCCACAGAACTCAACGCTGCTGCCGGCACATGCATTTATAAATCAGCAAATTGAAAATGATTGCTGCACACATCTCAAAAAGAAAACATCTCCGTGAGAATTCACAGACACCGACACAAACCTACCTGAATTTTTAGAGAATTTTTAGATTATTCCATATCAATGCCTTCTTAAGACTGTGGAGTGATAATAAAGTGTGAGACTTGAGACTGCCAGCTTTTCAAAAGATGAAATACAAATGCATTTCATGAATCTTCTGACAAAAATTCTGATTCATTGATCTGAGACTTCACATGGGCAAGAACACTTACGTACACGAAACCATAATGCTCCACACAGACAGAAACATACTTTTACTTCAGTATTTTATTCTGGAAATCTAAAATAGTATTCCTTAATCTGCTTAAAATCTTGCTGCGTATGGAGCTGAACATATCTTCTGAAGGAACATGTATAAAGGCACCAAAGGGCTGACAAAAAGACCTTAGTGATTATCCTTCCTCCCTTTCCCAATTTTATTGTTTCCTTAAAAAAAAAAAAAAAAAAATTAAAAAATTGAGTTTCTTTGAAAAAGTAAAATTTGTCACTTTGGATTCCAAACCACAACCTGCTTTGGTGCTCACTTATCCCACCAGAATGCAGAGCAGCAGCACAGGAACAGCCCTCCCTCCTGCAGGGTGATGAAGACTGAGCAGCAGAACCCAGAGGTGGGTGTGAAGCAGCACCACTTCCTGCCCCATTTGGGCGCACTGTTCCACATAGAACAAGATTTCATCCCTTTTCCTTTTCATGCAGAGCAGCTGGAGCAATGAACAACAAGCTGTTGCAGAGAGAGCTCCTCTGGGTGTTGGCACATTAACACTTCTTTCTCCCTTCAAAAATTCACTTGGTAAAAATGCAATCCCAATTTGGCCTTGAAACAATCCCTCTTTCTAAAGATATTCTCTGTGCTCTAGCTAAGGTGTGGCTTCCTTCTGACCGACCCCTGTGTGCCCACAGAGAAGATGAGAAAAGGTGATTACGCTATAAAGCAGAATACCTAACTCTGAAAGCTGGAGATATAAACAACTCCATTGCGTGCTCCCTCTCCTAGTAACATAAGGACCCTTCATGTTACCATTGCCATTACTCCAAGCCCTGCTCCATTTGAGATGTTTCTACATTAGATGTCTCTCATGACTACATGTAAAGATTACTTTTACAGATGCTAACAGGTAATTGTCAAAGGGGTCCCTTATGACACTGTTTTACCCAAAGAGCACTGGAAGAACATGAAGAGCTATACCACACTTATTTTTCACTGGTCAGATTGCCTCTTGCTGCCACAGAGTCCCTTTACATCCTCAGCCCAACTCTCACCTCTGTTTTGCCTCATTTGCCACGCTAGCCCTTACCTAATTGAGCAGAACTCCTTCCTCTGGTACTCTTCTCAGTTGAAATGAGCTCACTCTACTCTGAATGTGAACCAAACATTCAAATATTCTTTCAAGTGGCTTTTCAAAGCTGCTTTAACTTCTCTAACTCCTCCTGCACCCCAGTGAGACCCCTGCCCTGCTACCAGCTGCAGTGTGGCCAAAGTGAGCCATGCAGCTGTGCAATCCCCAGATGGAATCCCACGGTTGGAGTTGCTTCCACAAACACAGGACTTGCCCATGCAGTAGAGAGAGATGTGTGTACCAAAAGCAATCCAACCATCCACTTAGCAGTCAGATGTTCTTAATAACCTCTCGGTCCCATACAAAACAAGCTTTGCATTACCTTGTTGATGCAATACCTCTGTACTCACCACATGATATCTATCTAGCAATTGTCACCCATTCTAGTGAAAATCTATGCTTCGTTTTATTCCAGAACATGCTGGCACACTGTCAGTCACATTCTGCAAGGATGCAGTGCTCTGATTCATAGCTCCTTAAAGAAGGTTATTGCACTCGGTGTTCCCAGAACATCATCTGACCAGTTCCAGCACAATGCCCTGGAAATAACCCCAGAAAATGGATCCTTCATTCCTTTCTCAAGCTAAACTAGCCCAGCTTGCTCTTGTAAAATGGCTCCCACTGGCTCTCGTGAAAGCCAGCATTAAATGCTGCACTGATGATTGTACAGCCTGCACTCAAGAAGGGCCCACCCAGCTTTCAGCACACAAGCAGCCCACAGCCAGCCTGTGCTGAAAACCCCACTTTTTCAAAAGGAGAGAGATCAGTCAACAAAAAGAATCACAGCTTGCATGAGCAATAGGCAATTTAAATCCTTAAATCATTTAAATTGTTGTTTATTCTTGAAAACACTTAACTACATTGCATAACTCAAATATCCAGTTCCCCTGCTGCATTTCCCATGACCAAAGATTTCTGCTTTTTAGACAGTTATATTGAAAACTCATGCAAATAATAACAAAAAAAAGAGATGTATTTATTTATTTCAAGGCTCAGTAGATAGGGCTTCATTACCAAGACGCAGAGCATTGACCATCTCTCCCTATGGCCATACCTTAAGTGCACCCTCAACACCCACATGTGAGACCAAATCACTCACAGCTGATTTCAGGGAGCCCTGCTCAAGTAAGGGCCTGGGGAAGGTGAATTTTCACTCAGCTTTGGGGCAAACCTAATTCTGCTTTTGTAAAGTCATAGTATACTTACATCACCTTCACTGAATTCCACAGTAATGAATAGTCAACACTACAAACCATAAATTTGAGTCTCAGAAATAAATCGGCAAACATTTTTACCACCAATACAGTTCTTTTGCTGAGATCAGTCACAGGAGAAGTAACACAGACAATAGGTGGGCACTTCTAATGATGATTTACAGCTCAAAGTATTTGGGAAAGTACTCTTAAATCTGACCTGAAGAATTGCCATACTGCAAACAGTTAGGACTGCCAATCTGCATTTTAGAAGTTACTAAATAACTGTGTGTTTAGATAAAGCAAAAGCTTCCTTGACAGTGCCATCCTTTAAAATGACAGCTTTAGCGAACCCATTATGAGTAAATAACACAGTCATCATCCACTGCTGAGCTCCCTTGTGGGCTGTACAGAGGAAGGAGAGCAACAGGACTGCCAACAGAAATTTTATGGCCAGATACACTGATGACCAAAATCAATATATATAAAAATATATACATTTTTTTCTCTGGTTTGGAATTAACTTCTCACATTACCATCTATTGCTCATCACTGCTTCAGAACAATGCTTATTTGCAAGTATACCTTATGTGCGTGAAAAGTGACAAATCAGATCTATTTATTGCTCTTTCAGGAGCTACTTTTCTCCCCACCAGGCAGTAATTCTTACTGAATTCCATTCCCACATAATCAACTTATGATTTGCCCTTCAATGTTATTAAACTACTGCTTACATTCTTAGCCCATACGCTAACCCTGTGGATTTTATTAAGTTGCTGTAAAATTGATTGATAATTCCATCACCTACCCTTGCTTTTTACTGCACATTATTTTGATTTAACTGCCACCATTTCTACCTTTAGAGCAGCCAGTCCCATAGTGCACACTGGTTTTAGTAGATCGTGAAACAACCATACCATTCTGCCATGCAGCCAGTTGCTGTTACTTCCTACCTGTTCCTGCTGTATGGACACTGCATACCTTCCCTTTGACTCAGCAAGATCTTTGTGTGCTCTGCTTGAGAGGTTTTTGTTAGCTTGTTTTTATAGCCATTTTGGTCAATGGTTTCCACTGGCCTTTAAGTTCATGCTCAGCATTAGAATACTGTAAACAACATGCTTCCTGGTCCTGGGTCCTCTGCAAGGACATGTCCCTTTTTAGTGAGGTTACAGTTTCACCACTCAAATATTATGAAAAAAATCCCAAAATACACTCCCAGCTGCTTTGCAGAGCTCTTGACTTCATGTCAAGAGGAAGGGAAGAACGAAAGGACTTCAGGTATCTTGTTCTCTTGGTTGATGCAACCTGTGCTCAGGATGAGTTGCAAAATCTAAATGGAACAGACAAATCTCTGACGCTTTTGTTCAGCTACAAGTTTTTAATAATCCATGCTCCATTCTTTCACATATTAGAAAAACTCTGAGTATCACAGTTTAAATAAATATATATACACACAAACACACACACACCATCTTTTCATCTCTAGGATGGGTCTAGAGATGAAGCCACCATACATTTTTGCCTCATTTTCACAACTCGATTTCAAAACACACTGGTGGTTTCAGGCAGCAGCACTTTGTTACACACAATACCACAAACTAAAATGCAATTGGGGACAATTGGGTTTCACAGCCCACACGTCTAAGAAAGACGTGTATTGTCTTGAACGTCCACGAGGCCCAATTCCTTCCAATGGAACAGGAACTCTGCAGAAATGCACTCTGGATTTCATCCATGGGGCAGAGAAGAACTTCCCTCATCATACACAGAATTACCTGTATTCCATTGTTATAAAACTTTATAAAATGCCATCTTTAAACATGGAAAGCGGGAAAAAGATTTCTAGTATCATCAACAGAGAACAACACAGACCCTTCTAGAGATTCCTGAGAAGCTCTGAAGCACTGCTGCAAAGGAGGTCAAAAGGCACTGTCCTCCTCTATGCTGGCACGTGGCTTCTTTTTTTTTTTTTTTTTTTTTTTTTTTTTTTTTAAAGGATTTTTTGCTACAAACCCATTGGTGCCAAAACATGGTAAACTCCAGGAGAAAGGAACCTTTAACCACAGCTTATAAGATCACTGATGGGCAGATCTCAATCATTTAGAAACTCACAAGTCAAAACTCTTGCATTCTTCTTGCCAAGCAAAACAGTGTACGTGCTTTTTCAATCTTGATCAAAAGTGTATGATAGTTAAGAATATATACAGTGAAAAGTGCTAAATATTAGTAATGCAACTCTAAATTACTTAGCATACAGAATCATGGACAGTGTTCCAAAATGTGAAGTTTCTGCTTGAAGAGGTAAATGGAAAGAAAAGGAAGATTTGCTGTTTTTCCATCCCTTTAAGATAAGCCATGTAGAATGCAATGAGTGCCTTGACTGGTGCCTATTTTTTTATAAATTTGAATAAAGAACAACAAAAAAAACCAACACCCAAACTCAGCAAGACAAACTCATAGAACTTCACCGTTTTTTGCAAAATCATTTCCTCATTTTCCTAATGCAATTTTCACATAATCCAAAAAAAAAAAAAAAAAAAAAAAAGCAATTCCCAGAAGCAGTGCTGCTTTTGCTTAAGATCAACTATATTTATGTGCACCTTCTCCCCTTGTATCAACAAACTTTTTGTTCATCAGATAAGAGATCTGTACTAGTCCTCTGGCTGCTTCCCAACCACCAGACAGACAAAGAGGTGCTAAGTGCAAAGTCACAAATCTGTTATGCAAGCTTTCCTTAGCACACGGCTGCTGGGGCTGAACTTGCTCTTCCTCCTCTGCAGCAGGCTGCAGCCCCACTCGCAAGCCTTCATTTCTGCAACCCTGCGCTATCCTAACTGAACTCAGCACAATGACAATAACTAACGTGGGGGCATGAAAGACAGTTTCCACGTAGTCAGTGTCAAAAAAGCAACGTTAGAAGCAATGAATATTTCTGATAGAGCAAGCACGCGGCAGCTCAGCCTGGACCTTTGGCAGAAAGTCAGCCACAGAGTTGCGCTGCTCAGGGCCAGTGTCATTTCACACAGTGAATTTCAGATCTTCTCTAAGCAGAGCTGGCTCAGAAATATTCCTCTGGAGACCGAAGGGCAAACTGTTTATCTTCTAAGTAACGTCTAGCAGATATATTTTGGGCAGAGGCTATCTGTGGGGAGCGTTTCTATCCAAAGGCTTAAAGACGGTGGAGGAGGACGTAAAGGTTATAAATACAACACAGTTGTACAACGTAATGGAAGTGCTGTCATCAATTTCCATTTACCCATAATAAAACTGGGGCTTGGAGCTTTCGGAAACAGAGAGGTAAGCCAGTTCACACCCATAAGCTTCAGGGATTTCCAGATTTCAATGTGTTTCAAGGTTTTATTCTCAATACATTAACAAAAGCACCTTGAAAAAAGGAGAAGAGAGGGAGAAAAAGTTTCTTCCACGGAGAAACAATGCAAACACTCTTTGAGCATGTGGAGAGCTGCAGAAGAGATCAGGGAAGTGAAGAGGTTTGGTATGCTGCTCCTCCTCTCTCCCCCAGAGAAAGGGGAAAAAAAGCCCACATCCAACATCAAAGAATGTACTTTAAGTTTATTGCAATTTACGTGGGAAAAACAGGTAGGGAGTGTTCAGATGTTAAAGCCATAAAATGATGAGTTCCAGTGCCTCCAGGCAGACACCCAAGCAGCTTACACCAAGAGCAGAATTCCATCTGCTGGCTTAAGAAACCTTATCATACTTTTTTGGAAGGAATTTCTAGAGAGCAGAACTGGAACTGCTGGTTCTGATCTGATGAAAAGTCAGTGGCTTTGATTAATAATTCACTTTCACGGGGCTTCATTCCCCCACCAGAAGCCAGGCCAACAGGTGCTACATTCTCCAAAGGAAAGAAAAAGTGCTCCTCTGGCTGTGGATCCTCTGGTCTTAAAGGCAGCACAGGTGATGGATCTCTCACTTCCCAGCTGTCTCAGTAGAACTGTGAAAGGCAAGTTCACACTTCTGAATCAAAACAATGAGTTTCTCACCTCCAATCACACACTTGCTGCACAAATATTGTCTTTCCACTTGTTCTCTGCTGGGCAGATATCGTTATCTGAAAATCTGAGTTTCTAAACCTTTGCTTGCCAGTTCCAGAGGGATATTAAAACCAGAAATGTCAGGTGAAATTACTGAACCAGCTCTGCTGACCTTTCCCTGAGTCAATGGAATGACACCATTTCTGTAGCCTGGAAACACAGAATCTAACTTTGGTTCTCTCACTGGCTTTCTCCTCAGCTCCAAAGTCACGTCACCTTCAAGTACCTCATTTATCTTGAGAAAACAGTGGGAACAATGAGATCTACCTGCTCTGCAAAGGGATAAGGGGTGCTCCTATCTAAGGCTGGTTATACTGTCTTTACTTTTCTTTCAAGAAAAAAAAAAAAAAAAAAAAAAAGATTTTCCACCTTTTATCCATAACCTGAATGCACAAGGCCAGAAAATCTGACAATCAGAGAAATTTTAAAGCTTTTGATTCTTATAATTGTGCATAGTTCCCAACCAGGCTGATTTCCCTGCAACCACTGCAGCTCATTACACCCAGGTACAACCCAAAAAACATAATTTAATTCGAACCAGAACTAACAGTGAGCAGAGGCTTGGTATTGTCCTTTGAGTAGAAAACATGCAAGGCTGAGTTGCTGTCATGTTTCACATACGCAGCTGCTGCTATCTGAGATGCTGTAAGAAGTTAAAGGGTTTATTCTCCCATCAATATGTATCACTTAAAAAAGTTAGTAATAGAAACACCGTACAGTGATAGGACACTAGAAGCCTATCAAACAGAATTTGAAGTGTAACCTAACATTTGATGAGCTCTTCCCTAACTGGACTTGTTAAAAGCACTGTTACAGCCTACATCTTTGGCTCTCAACTGTCATAGAATTGCAGCAGTGGCTTCCTTGCCTGGACAGGAAAGAGCCCACCAGTGGGAACACAGCACAGAATTAGATGAGCACAATACACCGGGGTGGAAATGGCATTATATAAATAGAAGCAGATTGATCTTAATATCATTATAAGCCAAAACTTTGATGCTATAGGCTTGCTGCACAAAGTATAAAGAAGGGACATATTTTAATACTTGAACTACATCAGTGTTAATAGAAGGTGTTGGTGTGGCTCGACAGACCAAATGTTATACTAAAAATACTTCCATTCTTCAGCAATACTTTGTTCTGGAACTGCAGCTATCTCACACCACCGAATCTATACAGCTTTCCTACACCAATAGGAAGCAAGTGTTTGGGCTGAGGTTTTGCTGTCATACCGTTATGCTGCTTTTGCCTATGTAGAAGACACTGCACTGAGTCAGCCCAGATTTCTATCAGCATAATTAAGCAGAAATCATCCTCCTGTACGTGCATTTCAGAGTCTGTCCCAAATCCCATAGGAGAGTACTTCATTGTAGAAATGTATCTGCTTAGGATATTTAAGCAACTTGGAGTAACACCTAGCAAATGGCACTAAAGAAAATCTGAACACAACAGTGTTGCTGCACTTCCCTTATCTATTTGTTCTGCAGCACTGCAGGACTCTCAAGTGCCTGCACTGCAATGCATTACCCAGCATGTGCTGCAATGACTCAGGCAACAACAGCATGAGCCGGGCTCCAGCTCCAGCTTGCAGGATGCCTGTGTAGCACCTCTCAGCAAAGCCAAGAATCTATAAAAGGAGATGTGTTCAAGACGAGAGTTCAGTTTCCGTTCCATCATGCTGTACTGTTTTCTATTGCAATGCTATTCAGATTTTTACATATACATATGGTACACGTAACCTCCAAATGGTAGCTGCATCACTGCTGGATTCCCAGCTTGCAGCACAGATGATCCAACTCCTGCAGGCTTTGAGAGCTGCATTGCTAAAGGTTGTAGAGGCGCACAAAAGTTGTGTTTGCTAACTCGCATGCTGGCTGAAATACTCAGCATTTCTTTTTCCTACAGTTATGCCTTTCTGCTAGCCTGCTTAGCAAGTTACAAATATAATTGTTAATATAATTGTGAATATATTTATAAATTTAAATCTTCAGAGCTAGCTTCCCTCTCCTCCCAACTCTATCAGACTTGTGTTTTTAATATGGAAAACCAGCTTAGTGCAACAAACAGCTATCTTTATATTTTGTATCTATTAGCCCCCTACTCTGGTTCTGGAAAACTGATCAACAACAAAAGAACACTCCAGCAAGAACTCCATCCTCAAACAAGATTTCAGAAACTTGCATAAATCCTCAGCCTCTTCTCTCATTGTTTCAGGAATACAAGATGAGCAGTGCATCATCTGCCGCAGTACAGTTTTGTAATTACCTGCTTGCATAACAGGAGTCTCCAGCCACAACACAGGTAAAGATGAGCAGCAGTGACCAGAGTGATATCTTCATGTACATAGAAGATAGAAGAATGTTATTTTGTAGTCCCTGCCATTGGTTGAGGATTTATTCTGCTTTATAAGCCACGTAGAAGAATTAGAATTACTCACTTCAAAACATCTCCGACAAAAAACTCAATGTCTTTTCTCCACTATCCTGCCCCTATTATTCTAACAGATTTGCAAAATGAATACCTCAGATTATGTAATGAAGTCTAGGAACAGGATAGAAGGTCTCCCTGCTGAGGTCCTGGATTCATTGTGCCCAATTCAAGACAGATGTGAAGGAACACACAGCTGGATGGTAACAGCCTCTAGTTGCAGGACAGAAATAGATCTGCATGTACCAGTCAGTAGTTAGTAAAGGCTGCCTTTTGGTGTCTCAATGGCAAGTTCAAGTTTTCTTCGTGCAAAGTCTGTCCCTCTCTCAGTTTACCAAAGTATTTAAAGTTTGTTTGCAAACACTTGTGCAACCCCACTTGTGGGGTGGCAAAGTCCCAGGCTGCTGCAAAATGAGGACAAGCCCAAACACAGCAGCTAAGGACACAAAAATGAAGAATATTTGCTCGCCCTTGAAAGGCCTCAAATCTGTGGCCTTTCAAGTATGCAGGGACCTCCAGCAAGAAACACCTCCCATGGGTTGGCCCTGCCTTCCCACCAGGTGCTCAATCACTGGTTCAAGCTGTGACTCAGCACTTTTTTTTTTTTTCTTCTTTTTTTTTTTAAACTTTATTTTGTCAGGAAGGCAAAGCAAACAAAACCCAATCAGCAAGATTTATTCTGTGCGGGTAATAAGGTCTCCATTCTGATCTGGTTTTCAATCCAGCAGATTGGACCAACATGCCACATAAATCAACAGAGTAACAGCAGAAATCTGGGGGAGAACAAGCATCCTTGTAACTGCTGATGAGAGCCAAAAGCCAAGGAACAAAAGCCAAGCACACACAATAGAAAAAGGCCTTCAAAAACATTGCTACAAACAGATGACAGATGCACTACTTGAAAAGACAAATGCCATTCAGGACAATACAAGAGGAGTGCCCGGAGCATATAAGCTAAACCACTTTCAGAAGTAAAAAATGTTGTACTAACTCAGCTTTGCTTAGAAAATCTGTTCACATTTATGCTCATTTACAGGCAGAAGAGCCAACACCTGAATAGCTCTGTCCTTTTTTTCTTTACTGACAGTTAGGAAGGGTTTAAGAAGCCAATCTGCATTCACTGACAATCACTGCTCATGCTTACATTGCAAATAAGATATTCACAATAACTACAGTCATGTGTTTCACAAAAAAAAGTATTGATTTCTACAGCCTCTGAGGAGCCAAGCCTAAGAAATTCACTGCGAATAATCTGTTGATGCTTAGACTCCTGCCATAGACATACTTCTAACACAACTAATTAAAAAAAGACAAAAAACATGAATTTAAGGTCACCTGCAGATTTCTTACAGCAGTATCATGGCTGAGCACTCAGAACAGCTAGGGGAAGGGAGGCTCCCAACACCCAGCCTCCTGCTTTGAGAGGGACCAACATCACAGCACTGAGATGCCAGCCTGACGGAGCTGATAGAACTCAGCAGGAGTTACAGCAGCACCTGCTGACTAGGAAGACCATCCTATCCATGCTTTGTACTTACAGTTTTTCTAAACAGAACGGCTCTCTAAAAATACTCCTGGTGAGCATCAGAAGGCACAGCCCTCCCACTGCCTGTGCTGTGCCACGTGCGCAGCCGCACGGAGATCCACCCACCTGCATCAAAGGCTGCACATCGACAACAGGAAAACAGATATGTCAGCATCTGAAAGTGACAGGAGGCAAATTTTCCATTGAGAACAGAACTCCCTGGGGCTAATGAAAAGAGAAAAAAAAAATCTATTTGAAAATACATCGATTTGAATACTTCAATTCAAACTTAGACTGTACGTAATAAGCACAGTAAAGCTATTTCTAGCACTCCTAAAAGCTATTATCTGTTACGCCACAGACACACAGCTTGATGTGGGTCTATCACTTCTGCATCCCCTGATGAAGCAATTGGTAGGGTAGAGAGGCTGGAGTGCAATTGGGTATTGCAATGCATAGACGAATAGCCCAAACATTACTGCAGCAATGCAAACAAACGCCCATGACTCAGAGCTGCCTTCCAACCCCTGCCCCCAAACAGGTGAAAACCATAAAGAACTCCTATTGTGAGTTTATGGATTGCAAACATGGAGATATGGGGACTTTTTAGGACCAAGGATGTAACACAGCATGTTACGTCTGAGTTTGGGTGAGGGCTTTAGGAGCCATACAAAGGTGACTGCTGAACTTTTCCTTGAAGTGAACACCTATTTACTCAGCAGTAACTTCAGATAAACCACGTTGGCATGCGTCAGACAAACATCCCAGAAGGAATAAGCCAATAAACCTCAACTGTACAAATAGAATCAAAAGTATTGATTCCTTTTTTACCCTGGACTCTAAAGCAAGACATACAGCAAATGTATTTCCTCTGAAAAACAAAACAACAACAACAACAAAACAGTTCTGCAATAAGTGAGTGGCTGTTAGGAATGCTACACTAAATGATGTATTTGGATTTATTCTATAACTGTGTGGTCTATAACTCTAGATCTACATCAGTCTATAGATCAGTTGGAACTGTGGGTTATTTCAGTTGAATAGACGTCCATTGTAGCATGGAAATATTATCTTCTGAAAATATAGAGATCTTGTCATTTCTTTGATATTTACTCACATTTTAAAATTAACTCATTAAATACAGACTGTCTTAACTCACTTGCTTCATCCTTCAGACTTTTTTTGTCTCCAGGTTCTGCCAACCTTCAAATATTCTCCTTCAATCACATGTCCTGGCACAATTCTCATTCCCCTCAGTATTCCTCAGCATCCTCTGGGAAATTTGCCAGTTTTGTCATCTGCCCCCATTCTCCTTTGGAACATTAAAGCAAGGAATTAATTTCATTCTCTCCCCAAGCTGTGCCTGTGTCTGCTGTTAGTAGTTGCCCTTGGCATCTCTCAGCCTTTCAATACACAAATGTATACACCTCCTTAAGTGATCCTACAGTACTTAAGAGATTCATAAAACGTCCTGCTGAGAGATCTCTGCACTTGCTTGTTTTAGCATCATGCAAAAGAATTAAGCTAAAAGATGGAGTACCGATATTTCTATTATGTGTGCCATTCCCATCCCATTTTCTGCTACTTTCCACAATTGTTTTCTACGTACTTATATATTTTTATATTATTTTGCTCAATGTCTGATCTGAAGTCTTCCACAAGGAACTCCTAAGAAGTGCATTGTGTTTTCTTAAGCACCAAAAAAAATCCAGTTCCAATATCGGCTTTTTTCCTGCACAAGCATTTTCTACTAAAGAACATTTCCTTCTCGAAGAAGATGCTATTCAGACCTGCTTCCTTAAATTGCATACTCACTTCTTCATTTGACAATGAAAGGAAACTTCACATTTGGCCTAAGATGAAGAACGTTATCAAATATTAGACTTATGCATCCCAGTTTCCTACTGTAATGAACACTGGAGGACGTACCACAGCATTTCAGGAAATACCCAGGCAAGTTCAATATATCCTTCTGTTACATTCTGCCACCAATGCTACCTTCCCCAGCTTCCTCCCTCGGTTATTTAGTTCTTCGCTATGTGTACGTGCCCAGATTAAGCAACCTGCCACACTGTTGGCAGCCGTCAGACTGGAAGCATTTGTTGTGGTTACCTCTTTAACTTCCGCACTAAAATACCATCTGTGTTACCAACTTGGCACAGCAAAGGCTGCACCATTCACAGTACAGTGGGTGCAGAACAAACCAAAGCCTTTGCTAAGCCGTCCTTGGGTTTGTTTACCTAGAGAGCCCTCATTTTTGCAAAGAGGCAGTGAAAGTTGACTAAATACGTAGGTGCATGGCATTCCTTGAGATTGATACAGAGCACAGAAGAAATAACACTACTGACACTAAATTCTAGATACAATTACTCAGCGTGTCAAAATCCGACCAAAGCCATATTTGGGCTGGAGAAACCCCAGCTACCTGCTGCAGGACTGCAGAAAGACAGCTCAGCGGCTCTGAGCCTTTATTTCCTGTGCTCCAAGCAGGAGCAGCTGTCAGCTTGGCCGAACAGGTTACAGAACTCATCTCAGTACTGCCATCATCATTAAGGAGAGGTGGCAGGAGGACAGATCTCCGGGGAACTCACCAACTTCTCCACTGGAGAACCCCACTGTGCAGCACTGTGGGAAGGGAAAGTGGGAAAGCTGCACCGGGAGAACGGAGAGAAGGAGAAGGCTCAGGAAAAGATTTGAGTACAGCATCCAGAGAAGGAGGGAAAACTCTAGAAACGCAGGGTACCCCCTATAGGACAGATGCGTGGAATGCCAGGTAGGGAAACAGCGGGAGTCGGTCGGAGAGGACAACAACGAACTCTGTGGGGACGGCTGGTACCTCACAGCCCCCGTCTTTAACTGAGGCCACGGGGCACAAACCCAGAACCAGCACGAAAGAAATGCCAGTAACAAAAGCACTAATTGGAAGCGAAGAGCCGGGCCCCAGGAGATGGGAGGGCAGGGGCCGCCCGCCTCGCACGCTCCCCTCGGCCGGCCGCGGGGCGCCCAGAGAGATGGGTCCTTTGGCGGCAACCAAAGAACGCGCCCGGGGCGGCGGGCGGCGATGCCAGAACCCGCACAGAGGGAGAACCCGCGGGAGCAGCTCCTCCGAGCCCAGCCCGCCGCCGCCGCTCCCTTACCTGGCTGGCTTTGTGAAACTGCTTCTTGAGCCCCGCCACGGACATCCTCCCGCCGCGGGCGGCTCCCCGCGGAGCCCGTACCCCGAGGCGGCTGCCGGCGGGTGGCGGCTGCGGGCAGCGATCCGCGGCCTCTCGCTGTGTCACCCGCACCGCCGGCCCCGGAGCCCCGCGCGGGTGGAAACATCGCGTTCCGAACGGGCTCGGCGGTGCCACCCCATTGGCCGCCGTTCGTGCCCATGCAAATGACACAGCCGGAGTCGCCCGCCCATTGGAGGCGCGCGGGGGACTATGCAAATTGAGCGCTCGAAGACGTCTACGCTACGGTGTTGCGTGAAGACCGCAGAGCCGGTGGGCTCGGCCCGCACTGCGCTGCCGGGGGGGCGCAGCGCTGAGCGGCGCGGGGGTGGCGGCGCTGCGGGGCTGAGCGGCGCGGGGTCCGGCTGTCCGGCTGGGCCTGCTTTCCTCTTTGCAGGTCTCATTGCTACACGGCATCTTAATTAAATGGATGCTCTTAGCGCATGAAAGCTATTGCAGCAGTCCAGAGCATGATTGCTTGGGGCTGTCCAGCAGAATAAACCCACTCTGTGGCTTGCCTGTTTTTTAATTATTATTATTATTTTTAAAGGAGCAGCAGGAAGGCCAGGAGAGCCGCGCAGATGGGTGGCTCAGCCGAGTGCTTGGTTGCTGCAGGATGAAGCGATTGCACACGTATGTGTGGTTGTGGGTCAGCAATGTACCCATAGATAGGGGTGGTCGTGCCCCCCCAGCAAAGAGCTGGCACTGGGTCGTGAGGTCACTTGGCAGTGATGGAGCTGGGAAGTGCTGAGAGAGAACCTTGGGTGCTTGCAGGACCACAGCTCTCACTGGCAGCCTGCAGGTTTCACTGGCCTGGGTGAGCGAGAGCATGTTACAATTAGCTCACAGGCTCACAGAATTGTTAAGGTTGGAAAAGACCACTAAGGTCATCTAGTCCAACCATCAGCCCATCACACCATGCCCACTAACCCGTGTCTCGGTGCCACATCTACTCTTTCCTTGAAAACCTCCAGGGATCTCCTTATAATAGCAATGAGGACAAGAAATAATAATAAAGAAAAAAAAAAAGTAAAAAAGAAAAAAGAATCAGGGTAATTGTCCTATTATAAATTAGGAGTAAGGAATCTGTCCTACCTGCAACAATTACATACCCTGATACAAGTATCAAGACAGACTTGTCTCTAAGTTAAGGAACTCCTACTGGCTGCTATTTTACAAAAGGGACTTCGTATCCGAGGGGCAAAACCAACAAAAGAGAAAGCGATGAGGATAACCAGTTAACCCCCTATGGAAGACAAATTGTAAGGAAAAGTCCTCTCAGGTTTTTGGACTGAGTAATACTTGAAAGAAATCTGCAGTCATCGTGCTGCCTGATGGCACTTAGTGGGAAGGGAAGGAGCGCTTTCAGCCTCATTACACGGTAACATGATTACACCACAGGCACCTGATTTCAGCACCAAGCTTTCTTCCTAATCAAAGCGCAGCACGGTGCTCGCTGCCCAGGCCAGGTCAGGTACGGCATGAGTTAGTGAGGCATTCGGAGAGGTCGCAGCTGGCAGAAATGAAATGAGCTGTTTTGAGGGAGCCGGAAGTGCTGAGAGAAAAAACGGCCTGAACTGAGAAATTGGAGTTTTGTACGTTGTATTAAAGCAAACTCTGTGCGTACCATGGAATCGGGAGAAAGCTCTGGCTAATCTTTGGCTGGAAGAAAGGGAGGACCAGAAGGAAGGAAGGAAGAAACTTGAAAGAAGAGACCGTGCAGGAGAATCGATGGATTATAGTCACTGCAGCTGCTAGCTGTAAAATTGGGTTAGATAAAAACTTGAGTAAGGCATTATGTCTCAGCTCCCTCTTTTCATCCAGCGTTACACGAGGGTAGGAGGTGTGCTGTTTCTGCTGAAGTGGCACAAGAATCTGCAAGTGGGAAATGCCCTATGGAAATCCAAGTTCGTAGGCTAATTGCATGATAATACAGACAAGGTGAAAAATTAATTAAAATCCAACTTGAGTGGCCCAGGTGTTAATGATTCGGTAGAGACACTATGAAAAAGACTGGTGTTCAATTCAGATATAAGCAGAAGTTGTAGCTTGCAGCCAGTAATACAGGCTGGGTAAGCAATATCTAAGGGCTTTATAACCACAGATGGCTATACATCGTGGGAAGAGGGGCTGTGATTTGCTGGATAACATTCTTTATGTCTTTGGAAAAGTTGCTAATCCAATCTGTAAAATGAGGGAAATCATAAATAAAATAAAAACTCCAGGAAGTGGTACAGCTAAATGCTGACATGGTAGAAAAGAAACTTCTGTTAAAAAGAACTGTTATAAGCCAAAGGCAGGCCAGAGTATAGTACTACAGTGGCATGGTGAAAGAATACTTTGCAGAGCCAGGGAAACAAGGGGCCTTTGGGGGAAGAGTTCTAGATCTGTAGGTATTTAAACAACTGCAATCCCATTCCGGAAATTTCAAAGTACTTGAGAACTACAGATGATGCTCCAACACATTGTTGTTTTGAAAAGGATGGTGAACTTTGTACAAACCGAAAACTCCTAACTGGATTTGAATCACAGTGGTGACTGGAAAATATGTGCTGGCTGCTTATGTGGTAGAATTGGGCTTGGAAATTGGTCCTGTGAAATTCAAGCAACATAGGTATCTGGATAAGTGGATGCATTCATAATTCACTTGGATTTCTGTGTGGCTATTACTCTGTAAGAAACCCAGCCTGCAGAAATTCCTTCTGAAAATGATTCTGGTAAAAGCAAACAACCTCACAGGCATTTGGTTTCCAATGAAGAAGTTTTAAGAGTTGAAACTGCAGTAGTAGCCATGTGAAGTATTGGGTTTTGAGTAAAATAAGAACTGGTAGTATTTTAAAAAAAGATCTAGAGACAGCTTGGCAGTTGATATTACTTGCAACCTGAAGCCAATCACATCCATGTTTACTAGAACATCTCTTAAAAAAGATGAGAAATCTGATAGTCAAATTTGATCTGGGTTTTCAGTATTTACTGCCACCAAAGAAAACATCAAAAAGGAGAGAAAGATGAGTTTGTGATGAAGTTCCGTGGGATTTGATTCCAGGCCACACTGACTATAGGTAAAACATTTATTCCATAAGGCTTAAATATTCAAAACAAGCTGCTGTTCATTCACTTACCTGGCAATATTTTTTTACATGTGGCATTAGAAGGAGACTTTGGATGTGCTCGTCTGATCCAGGACAAGAATAGCTCCAGGGGAAAACAGCCTATTGACTAACCATGTTACTGCTTACCAAAACCAGGGTCATTGAGAGAAACCTGTGAGAAACCCATGAATGAGGCTCCATTTGTAATTTAATTAGAAATTAGCAACCCTAATTTCTGGATTTATAATTTATTATAAGATCCAGCAGAACATGTAGGAGAATTTTTTGAGCCAATCTACTTTGGTAACTCTGTTACAGTACCAAAATTATTTGTTGGCTCCTCCTTCCAACCTACCTAGCATCTGATAAGAAGGAAGAAGACAGAAGGTAAATATGGCATCTCTTGGAATCAGCACCAAGCTAAGTAGCACCAAGCTAGTGTTCCCATGAAGGAAAAGCAAGGGCATGTAAAGTGAACATTACTGCTCCCTGAACTTGGGTGTGACAGAGACAACATACAATCTTTTGTATGAAATACCTAAAGGCAATGAACCAAGTAGAACATGATAGTTGAAAGAAAAAAAACTGCTAGAGGAGACTCGCAGAAGGCTTTGAAAATTAATTTGGCTTGAGTATAAGATTGTGTCCTATCCTGAACATGTGAGAACTTCATTTGGTTCCACAGCTATAGAAAGAGGATAATCTTGAACTGAACTGACCTTCGTGCAGAGTATTGGCAATTAAATGAAGTAATACATAGCACAGTGTTCTAGAGTGAAATCCAAAGGACTACAACACTTAAGGAAATTGATCCCAGACAGCCTGGTCTGGTATTAGATATGGAGGTTGGTGGCCCTGCCTGCAGCAGGGGGGTTGGAGCTGATGATCCTTGAGGTCTCTTCCAACCCAAGACATTCTACAATTCTATAACTCTATTATTCTGTGATCCCAAAGACCTCTTCAGTGACAAGTCCTGCAACAGCAAACCTGGGAGGTGACACTAGGAAAATACTGCCAACAGCAAATTACTCCAATAATGAAGTCAAAAGAGAATCTCCCTGCTAAAAATGCCAAAGACAGTAAGGATGCTTCATGAGCCTATTTTAGTGCACTTTTTCTCATACTTAGATGAAAAAGAAATATTTAAAACAAAACAACAACAAAAAGGAATTAAGAAAACGTGTGCGTGTATAGGTATGGGAGGAGCAACTAACAGTAAGATTTTGCTTCTAGACCATAAGTAATTCTGCATATCATAGCACTTGCAGTGCAGATACACTGATTCAGGTGCTCCTGATGTGGCTTTGCACTGCAGAGTACATCTCACAGAAAATGGGAAAAAAAGCTGATAGTCTTTTCTATACAGCCAGAATTTGGAAAGCTTCCTGTTCCATATGGACACTGCTGGCAGTTGGAGCAGAACTGTGTGACCCTGGGGCCGGTAGACACTCTGGCTAACCTGCTTCATTTGTTTTGGATGCTTATGTTTGCTCTCCAGATCTTCTAACTAAATGTAGCTAGTGAATTGTTTTTGGCATTTGCGTTTGTTCTTCTCACACAGAATTTCCGTGGATTGCCTTACCATTATCCACATCTTTGTTTTTCATCTCATCCCCTTCCTGTATTTGTTTTCTACACGCATCTCCATGATTCTGTGGATACTTTCTATCCTCATTTTTAAATTCCTTGTTCTGCAAGTGTCAACAAAAGAAAGCATGTTATGTTTTATGCCATTAGTTAATAAATATGGTTCAATTACACATTTCTTTCTAAAAGGCATATAGATGAACTTAAAATCTAGACAGATATTTTTAAAGTTACATATATGTATACTATAAATAGATATTCTAATTTTGAAGAGAACACAACAGCCTTTTCTTCTGTGTGTGCTGCTCAGTTATGCTGCAGCTTGTAAAATTCTGCAATGCTGATCTTGCAGAGTATACGATATGGATACCTGAACAGGTTCTGGTTGGAGGTCTTGTGACTTTTAGGTGCCTATATTGCTTCTGATAGCAGTAAAAATAATAATTGTAAAAATTAAAATTAAATTAAAAATAATAAAAAAATTAAAAATAATAATCGGTGTTCATAGACAGCTCTACGCTGTTTAACAGAAATGAGCTATCTGTGTAATTTAGAATAAAGACATGAATGCCCAGACTCCACTTTTTTTACTGGCCTTTCTAATGGAGTTGTGTCTTCCTACAGAATAATGAGACAAAAAAAAACCAAACAAACAAACAAACAAAAAAAAAACACACAAAAAAAAACACCTGAAACTTAAAATGAATTGATGTGATAATGGCAGAAATGCTGCTCTACCTTCAGAAAATTGCTCCTGAGTTCTGTGCTGCTATTTCACGTGCCAAAATACAGCCACCCAGTTTTGCACAGAGCTGCCTCTGTTCATTTGAAAATACTGAAAATCTCATTGTTGACAATGCCACAGCCAGGGAGAAATCTGAAACTGCAGTGTCACAGGGAGACTAATGCCAGCTTCTGGATGTGTCAAGGATTCTCATCTTTGTTGGAAGTACTGTACTGTGTCTGCTGATGAGTCCTTTGAAGCAGAACACTGCAGCACTGTGGTGTGAACTGGATCACGTGTATTCTTTGAAATCCAATTCAGAATTTCATGTCACTGCTCTACAGTTACAGGACAGAACTTTAAATATCACCTTCGAAAGTTCTGGTCTTCACAATGAAGAAAATAAAACTTTCCACTGGAAAAAGGGTGCACTGAAGAACAACATATGCTACCTTGCCTTGCTTACAGGATGCAGTGTGCAAGCTTCTTTCATAATGATTTATTCAGCTTTAGCAGGTAAAAACATAATCAGCAGGAAAGATGAGTAAAAATCTAAAAAACACACATCTGTATTGTATATAAAAAAGGGAAACAAGTGGTAAATAAATCCGGTGGCTTAACTTCTTCGTGTATAAATACATGCCCAATTCCATTTTAACTTTGTATAACAGAGCAGAAAGTTGTATCCACTCTTGTTACAGTGAGTCCTTAACACAGTGTGGACATTTCAAACAATGTGACCAATGGTTAACAGCAATCTGAATATCAGTAAGTACCTTATAGAAAGCTTGTGAATATTCAGACATACCTAGTTTTAACAAAACTTTTATAGCAAGGATGTTGTTTTGTTTTCAATGTAATTTCATAGGTCTTTTGGGATCTGCCATGTTTGAACATCTGGGAATCATCACATGTTGTCGATAAATGAGGCAACAGGAAAGGCATGATGTGTCACAGATGTTAAATATGGCAATACTCCACAGACTGACAATCACAAACTGGAATGATCAGACTTTGAAAAATCCCATTAAGATTCATTGACTAGATAAAATGCAACTTTTTTCTTAAATTTCCTAACTGTTCTGATGACAGTGGGTATTACAGTGGTAAAACAATGATTGGAAACTGGTTTATTTTGAAGAACAAAATGATAGAGCTGAAGACAAGGACTTTGACTATCAAATACTTCATAGGAAGATTAATGCAGCTTGTCAGGTCCCTGTTGTCTCATCCCAAAGATTAATGGCTACTACTGGATAACTCTACCACTCCTAATAAAACAGTGAATGCATAAATGAGATTTATTGCATTAATTTAACAATGGCTAATTGAGAAACTTGAGCTGCCATACTAAGAAACCCTCTTCTCCCTCCTTGTATGGAAAGAGAGAATATTCTGGTTGCTGTAACTGTTAGCCATGAATGCCACCTCCTGGCCATGTACAGGAATAGGGAAAATGGCCCTAGCCAGCTTTCATGCAGTAGAAAACCACTGAATAGATGTTAAAAATATGTGAAACACAGACATGACTGCTGATAGACTTCCTAGATTGCTTGTGGAAATTGAAAGGCACTCTGATATTTACTTTTGTAAAAAAATTGCGTCATTTAAAAAAATAAACACACTTGACATTGACTTTCTGTAGAAACAACCTGGAAACTGTTGTATTTAAAGGGAGCAGCTGAATCAATACCACGAATGAAATCCTGACCTCACTGAAGCCAACAGGACTTTTGCCACTGATTTCAATGGGGCCCAAAATTCCAGCCCGTGCTTTATGAAAGCTGCCCTTGTGCATCAGCATTGGAGTTATTGGCAGATTTTAAATGTTGGGCATGTGTATTCTCTTGCAAATTCAGTGGGAATAGGATGTTAAAGAGGACCCTAAGAAGGTCTGGACCCACATAACAATGAACTGTACTTCAGGATGGTAAATTTTTCAGCCAGAGACCATTTGTTCCCTGTGCTCAGACAAGAATAGCTGCTGCTTTCATTGCTTGAACTTCACCAGCAATATGCTCACTGCTGTTAGTGCTGCTAGTACAGGTAAAAGCATGTTGAACGTACCAGAACATGTTCCTCGAAGCAATCTTGTTATCATGGTGTAATGGACTCCCAAATCAAAGCAAACCTCTTCTCTGGCTGCTAGGAGGATATACAGACAGCAGGGGAAACAAGCCAGGGAATTTCTCTCATCTGGGGAAGCAAATAAGAAGCATTTCTGCAGTGCATGAAGATGAAAATTTGGGCAGACAGTAGCTGAGATCCCCTGCAGCATCAGATTGTGTTATAACTACTGCATTTAACTCACACTTGGCTTTTATTGCCTATCTCTTCCAGCCGTGCGATCTCTTCCAGACCTGAATTCTCAAGTCATAGTTAATAGTAATTTCCTGCACACAGATACAGTGGTACACTGGCAGGCAATCAGTCATCTCCTGTTAGGTTTGTTTGTTTGTTTGTTTGTTTGTTTTTGCTCTCTAATGATCAGCTTACTTTGTCCAGCATAACATAGAAATTGCATGCAAACAGACAAATCACTAAATGCACACAGTAGACGACTTTTAATTTGCCTAATATGCGATTCTAATGTATCTTAATGTCAGATGCAGTCTTCTCAAGGACTCCGTGACACAATGTACATCAGAAGAGATTAAAAAGTAACAACACCTGTGTATGTGGGCAACCAGCACACTCAGAAATAATTTGGCTGATGTATTTGCAGTTTCCAACATTCCCAAAGTATGGCACTTTTCCGTTAATAAGGGTGAGTAGGATCCGTGTGCCACAGAGGCAGTAGGGTGTGTTGGGTTGTTTTTGTTTTGTGTGTGTTGGGTTTGTTCGTTTGTTTTTAATATAGGGAGGGAGTGAGGAGAGAAGTGGGCAAGGCCAAGAGAGAAAAACGAGGTAGAAATCATTCCGCCATCCAATGCCAGTGATACTATCTCCAATCTGTAGATGGCAGTGATCTCCCACGATCTGCTGCAGGAGGAAGGGGTGGTGGGGAAATCCTTAAATTAACACCGTTATGCAAAGCAGACGTGGGGAAAATTAGTGGTGAGGTTAGCTTAATGCTATAAAACCATCTCCTTTTTACACTAAGACTTGCTTAAAGAATATTAGAAAGTATATCACTTACTTCCTCCATGTAATGAGAAAATGCTTCATGCCACTTTTGAGCTGTGTATTTCTGTACTGAAGGATTTTGATGACAAATTCCAGAATCCCATCTTATGGAATTTATCTGTGATCAAATCCCAGCGTTGGCATTCTGGACTTTGTACATACGTTTGATACATTTCATTATTTTAAGCTGTTTATTCCAATGATACCTGGATTTTTCCTCCCAAACCCCTCCATGTACTCAGCCAGCTCCCTCACCAGTTGCTCAGCAGATCTGTGCCATCTGGGGAACTTTCAGCTGCTTTTCCCTGACACTTGCATTAGTTTTCACTTTCATTCCAATAAAAGGTGTAAGGAAGGCTGTTGCAGAAAGCTTTACCATGGGGTGTGATGTGTGCTGAAATCAGAGGGTTTTTTTCAGTGGATGTGGAATCTTGCCTCCCAAAATCTACTTTGCTTGATGACTGTTGGAGAGAACTCTCAAAGTAAAACATAAACTCTAATCTTTCCCTTTTGTGCATGTTTTCACTTGTGGGTTTTGTACTTTTCTTCTTAATTAAAAGATTCTGTCTATGGGACCTTAAAATACACCTTTTCATGAAGACCAGACTGCAAAAACTACACAGTTTGTGTCACATAGGCTTTTATCATCAGGTTTTAAAAGATACTGGACATGCCAATGAGATGTCCAGGACTGCAAACAGCATCTTTTAAATAGCATTTATTTTATTGTATTTTTTTTCTGGAGATCTTAACTATCAGTGAGATTTGGGGTTTTGTGGGAAGGAAGTGCCCACAGGAATGCATTTGCAAAATGAAATGTAGAGAAGTCCTTAATCCAGTTAATAGCTCAACACCCATAGGTTGCAATAGGAAATGTACAACTGCAAAGAGCAGAAGTAGAAAACCATTTCTCTGCTTCTGAGTCAGCCTAGGTTCCTTTAATGGCAGGAGCATTAGATACCTCACAGAGACACCAAGCTGAGACATTCCTCAGCAAATCATGAGAATGATCTGTGTCAAGTCCTCCATTTAACATTATGCCATTTGGTTACTTGCTGCAGAAAAGACTTTTTACAATATCAGTACGCTCACTTTGCAGTCACTTTCGTTTCACTGCAGTTGAATGGAGTCTTGTCATTCATACTAGCAGTGGCAATTTTGACAACTTTCAGTGCATCACTTAAGTCTTTTTTGGAAAGCTTAGCTGAGGCTTACTCCTTTTGCACAGGTTGGATGCTCACCCATTCTAGCAGATTATTGGCCACCAGGCATCACCATCTTAGGAGCTTTCTCTACAGCAACTTATCTTTTCTCTTCTACATTTTATTACTTTTTCTATTATGCTAAATAGATTTCCTTTTCCTTTTAGATCACACTTAACCAGTAGTAATAAAAAAAGGATTTACTTTTTAATGAGTGAATGTTCAATCCCTTCTATTGCATTGTCAGAAAATAATCCATTGATCTATTCCTAATATATGGTACTTATTTCATAATAGGCACTCTCACCCCTAAAAAAAGAATGGGAAAAGCTAGCTGAGGAAGCCTGTATAGCTTTTTTCCCTGTTTATTTACACATGAGCCTGTGTATGCAGCCAGGTATGCTCTTCTATCTCGTGCTACAGGCAGAGAAAATTGGGCACAGTATGGAAAATTTAGTTTTTAAATCTTGCCATATTGCCCCCCATGGATAAGACTATAGTGAAATATTAAATAAAATTAAGGTTTAACACACCTACTCGTGCTCTAGATACACAGAATGAGGTCCCTTCCTGGGAGTTATTGGCCACCCTGTGAAAAAGCAAAACAGAGATTTATGGGGAAAAAATAGTTCAGTAAGCTGTTGGCTCAGTTTTCCTTAGATATAAGTTTATCTGCGGCATGAACTCAGGGTGTGCTGAGACACTCCATAGCTGTCCCATAGCTCCCAGTCACGCTGCCTGACTTCACTGTTACTGTCTTTTCTCCCTCCTGCTCCTTCCCATTCCCTTTCTTCTGCTCTGTCTCTTCATCTTGCTAATTCATTCCACATGTCCTTGAATATGTACCATGTAAGCTGCTGTTTTGCATTCAACATTTGTTTATCCTGGGACTTATCACAGTATCTGAGAATCTCATAACTTTCACAGATTTTTATCCCTGTGAAGCCTTTGTGAAACAAGGAAGTATGTCAACTTACAGATGGGGAGTGGTCACAGAGCAGATTAAGTGAGGTGCTCAGAGCCCTGTTTAGTCGTGGGAGCTTTATTCAAGTATTTCTTTGCTCCTGATTTTCTCTATAGATTGAAGATTCTTGTCAAGCTACATCTCATGCAATGCACTGAAGTCTCCTTTCCCAGAGGACAGGGCATCGCTCCATCTTTTTGGCCTCAGTGGCTTCTTGGAGATGCAGACTGCCCAGGGAGATTCCTTACTGCAGAACAGGGATGTGACAGGCCCCAATTCAAAAACTTCAAAAAGCCCATTGTGACTTTTCATCCAAATTACGGATAGGTAGAAAATGAAATCTTTGGGAAGGGGTTCAAGTATCTGACATATATTTTCATTCCTCTACAAGAAAAAAAGCATCCTAAAATATATATAAATATTAATCCTTACGTGCGTAAAGCAGATACTTCACTGAAAAACAGTTAAGGATCCGAAAATGCTGACTTCTAGGAAAACTCTGGATTAGCCCTGGTTGTATCATAATAGGGAAGAAACAGCACATAACTAATGAGGATTGCATTATGGCTAATCCTTCCTCCTTGTTTGAGAGTATCTGCTGTAAGGAAAGTACATTTTCTGCAATAAAAGTCACTTATCCGTAACATCAACACAGTTAGAACAATATTTTAATGTTGGTTCCACAGAAAGTTTTCAGGCTTGCTAAACGTAGGGACATGCATCCATGTTTTACAATTCAGAGGTAGCTTCCCAAGCAGCAGACAGAAGGCTCACATAAGGACTGAGGTTGGCAGTGTGCAATTGGAGTGCCAGACCATCAGCTATTCCAATTCAGCCACGATGTGAAACTGCACAGCGAGCTTTGCAAACAGCTCTGCTGGTGCTGGGGTGGTGACCTTGGAGCTCTCATGTGACTGGGCTGCCAAAGGGCTGTCTGGTCCACCAGGGTGCCACTTGCCTTTGATTTATCTTTGAGTCTGAGGAATTTTTTTCAGTGTAGTAAGAAAATCCTATTTCAAATACATTATTAGAGCTATCTATGCAGTCTGGCCCCAGTGGATAATTCCTGCTAACTAGATATTTTCTATGGACGTATGCACTGACTTTAAAACAACCCTCATGTAGACAGATATCTGATTTTCCTTAAAAGTAAGATAAATGAGGAAGAAGAGAGAAAGCAGAACACAGAATAGTTCTCTTCCCTAAGAAGACTGTGGTGTAAGTAAATATGCAGCTAATCATAGTGCTCTTTACCCTAAAAACAAGTTTGGTTTATAGCAGATATTTTTATACAAACCTAGTGATAAAATAAACATTTCAACTACTCTGAACTTTAATTCAGACCAAATGAACTTATCACACACACAAACAATGAGGCAACTGAATGCAGTGATTGTATTTGTATAAAACTACTCTGGTAGCAAGCCAGTGTCTCCCTCTCTCAGGACTCAAACTGCTTAGCCTCGCGGAAAGGTTTCAGAATTGGCAGGCAGAAAGAGTCTGCATTCTGCTGCAAGCGTAACTTCCACTGCAATGTGTAAAAGTAAGGCAAGATACAATTTCTACACTGAGCTGAAAAGGTTATATTACAGTCCTCTGCCTTGATTGATATTGCCTAGGAAAGGTTTTTTTAGTGGATCAGTTTAGCTATTGTCTGTTCAGTATTAAAAACATTGCAGTCTAATAAAAAGCTTCTAGTTCTGCTGTGAAACAGCGGAGATACATCACTACAGGCTACAACAAATGTCCTAAATCTCTCCAGATATCTGATCTGAGGACTTCATCTGTATGCTGCAGCTTTGCAGAAATTACCTCTGTTGTGTCTATGCCCAACTACCGAAAATCATAACTTCCAAAACTATAAATACAACTTAGTCCCTACTCATCACTGTGCACAAGTGAAACGATTAGAGCAATACTGGCAACTGCTCCATCCAATTACAGCCAATGCTGGACAGTCAGATGCCATGCAAGGAGAGCAGTCCTGCTGGATACAAGAAGAGTGTTTAAAGCTAAGAGCTAACAAAGAAATAGCATCAGCTGATTTGACTCTGGATATAACACCAAGAGCATTGCTCTTCAATGGATTTTCCTCAAAAACTTCCAAAAAAAAAATCTATATTTAGAACAGAGAAAATTTGGAAGGCTGCAGCGCAACTGAATTTTTCTTAAGGCTGTGAGCCTACTACACATGGCTAGATATGACATAATGACATTTATTTGCATTATTGGGCTTTTCTTACATTTTCACTCTCTGAGGGAATCTATTTCTCAACATCAGTGTTGTCTATTTTTGCTTCATATTTTTGGATATGTAAGTACGTGGAAGTCTCTTACAAGAGTAAGTTTCAAAGCTCCCTCCAAAGCAATTCTTGGATTATATGCAGTCACTTAAAAAGTTCTCTTCTCCATATATTTTCTCTGAACACTGGAGAAAACACTTGCGTCAGACAGAACCCTCTGTAGGTATGTGAGTAAACTGAGAGAACACTAGAGAGAAGAATACAAAAGGGTCATTTAAAAGACGATGAAAAGATGAAGCATCAATTAAATAGTGCCAAATATATGCTTGGTTCTTATCTGTTCTTACGAGCAGTACTTTGTTCATACATGGAAGAAGCGATGTGAAACCATGGCAGCTGAGTTACAGGACTATTGATATAATGGCAAGGAAAAGATGCCAATGAAGCACCTTTTATGTGCAGGTTAAACTTAGCTTTGGTTGACAGCGTGCCCACTGCAAAACATACATAATGCCTACAGGAATGATAAACAGAATCTTCCCCAAAGAATATTTTGTTCAACTCTGTATGTCAGTTAATAACTTATTGCATAATTTACTCTATCAATTCCTTATCTATAACTGATGCATCAGGTCTTCCGTGAGTCTCGTGCAGATGTATTTGAGCAGGTGGTATCTTGCTAAGTGTATTGCATCACACCTGCAGCCACCAAGCCCCTACCAAGACTGGGGCCTCAAGCTACAACTGCCATAACCAACACAGTATGAAACAGTAATTTTCTTACAGTAGCTGCAGCCTTTAAGACTTCGAAGGAAGAGCTGAAAAATGCTGTTGTAAGAAAAACAAAGAATACAAAGGTAAGAGTTTTGAATACGCTTTAAAATGTTTTCATAATATTTTCCAATCCTCTAGATGCACTTGCTATGATCACATCTCTTTTTAAGTCTTGTAATCTAAGACTGTCTTATTAACTTTTAATATATGAAAAGTATGCACTATAGAAAGGTAATATTACTAATGAGGTAAAGATCTTTTCCCTCACTGTTATTTCCTGTCCATCTCTATGGTAAGTAACCATGTATCTTTGTATATGGACATGTACAAGCTAAGTGGAATAACTACTTACCCATCTTCAGTCCCTGTGGACCTCTATTAGCTAGTAAAAAGGCAGAGGCCACATCAAACCAATGCTCTACAGAAGAAACCCAAAGAAGAGCATTAAGATTCTTCCCTTGTAGTGCCAGCCATTGAGATTTTCACACATGGGGAACACAAACAAGGGTCTTCTAAAACTAAAAGGTTTTGCAAATCAGTTTTGTCCGATCACATAGTAGCCAGTAATAGAATAAATAGAAAGAGATCAGCAATAAAATGAAAGGTGAATGATCCTTCAGCCAGAAAATAAATCAGACTGTTAATTAAACAGCAATATTCCCATTGTTATAAAAGTGAATGAAATTTACTTGCTTGTTAAACATAGCATACAGAACTGAGAGGACTGCATACAGCTTCCAGCTACTTTTCTGCAAGCCACATACATAAATTTTTCTAAATAAAATGCAACTCCTCTACTTCTATTCAAAAGTTAGACTGTCAGCCATCAAAAGACACCAAAAAAGGTCACATTATGTTTCTCAAGGTTATTATTAAAACACGAGCAAACTTCCCTCCAGTAACTTTGGAAGTTAATTACACTGGCTGTATACTCAGTGTTCCTCACAGAAAAGGAGCAATAAATGCTGATGTTAGAGGCCACATCAGCATGCTCTTGTTCCCCTCCCTGCACACCCTCTCACTGTCCCTTGCCCTACCTTGCCAAAGACTAAGGGCAATGAGCACAAGAAATACCAAGACCATCTAAAGGCTGCTGGGGAACCCCGCTAAACAATGAGTAGGCAATGTCAGCACTGCCATGGTTAGCAAGAACAGAAGAGTGCATTGCAGGCCAGGCTGGGAGTATGGACATCTGGTAAAGACTGGGAAGGAATTCTGCCTGGTGGAAGGCCAGGAACAGCAAAAAATGCCCTGCCTCTCGTCCAGCCTGGTATATGAGGAGACAGTGCAAGGTTAGAGGTTCTACATCTCTCATTCCAATGGTCTCAACTCAGTTCTGAAGGTTATCCAGCTGCAGTGAGCTCCCAGCTCTCCTGTCATTCCCATTTGGTTGGAGAGGGTTTTGTAGCATTAGCAGTGCAGCAGCACTCTTGTCAGTCATTTTGTGTTAGTTATTTAATTGTAAAATCAGGCTCTACTGCTGGTACATAATTCCAATTTTTATTTATATTATTTATCTAAATTTTTTTGAGAAGTAGTTTAGGAAAACATGGCTTACAGAGGCCTGAAACAAAATTATATGTCATAGTTTGCAACAAGTCATGTCTCAGCTAAACAGATAAATGTTTTTAAAGTCACCTATTAATTATAATTAAAAGGTCTGTAGATCACCGGCGATCAATCTTACAGTCAGAGGAGCAGATCATAACATTCCCTTCTTACAAAGGATTTGAAAGTTTTGTTGCTCCTGAAAACCACTGGAGGAGATGAACCTGTACATGTGGCTCAGTCAATCCACAAGGTGTAAGGGATGTCTATAGGCAAAAAAATGAGTTGCTGTCCAGATACAGAGACAGACTGACTGCAGGTGTTGGAAAAAAAAAAAAAAAGAGAAGGATTTTAGAAGATATGAGATATGCCTGTAATTAAGCTAAGAAGGCCTCAACAAGAAGCAAACTCTATTTTAGAAAAATAATTTCTTTCAAAATCATTGTTACTTTCCTGGTTAGCAAATTTTGAGCTAGGATAATTGCTCAAAGTTCTGTATGTCCTGACAGAAGAGAATACTCGGAGGATAGACCCAGTCAATATAGACCAGCAATGCAGAGTAGTTGTTTCTAAAGTTGACTTCTCTCCCTACAGCCCAATGGCAAAAGACAATGAGACAGAAATAGCACTGGAATTGGACACCATTTTCAGGATTTCCATTTTTATAAAAGTGGATTAAAAGGGTTAAATATTCCCATTGTTATACAGGTGGATGAAATGTATTTATTTGTTAAACATAGAATTCCAAAATGAGTTTAATACCACTGAGACAATGTTAAGTCTGAAGGCAAAAGCATCCATTCTATTTGCTTCAGAAAAGCTTCCTTTAACATCATTTATACAAGAGCTCATTCATCATAAAGCAATCTATTCACATTTTAAATATAGATAATCTCACTTTCTCTTTTCTGAGCCTGAGAAAAACTGGCTTAAACCACTGGTCAAAATTTAAACAAAAAAAAAGAAAAAAAATCAAACAATCCACCAAACTATGAAGAGCAGACCAAACTCTGAACTAAAGCCAACTCATGTGAATTTCAGGTCAACTAATGGCTAATAGCAACTCCACAGGGATTAGAAACACTGCCTGGACTAAACTGAGTAACCATAAATGTAAACTCACTCATCCATTGAAGTCATGTTGAACACTTACTGAAGCATGACTTAAATCAATACGCAGAATTTCAGATAAACTGGTGAAAATTTGTCCAGCAAACAAATAGAATACAATATGATTCTAAAAAGACTGTTCAAATCTCCCTGACACCACCTACTTCTCTTAAAGTTGATTCAATACAAACTGCCTTGCAGTACTTCCATGAGTTTCAGATTTCTGGCACCCAGTGAGAGGGAGACTAACTGCAGTTTTCCTGGATGTCTGAACGTATCTTGTTTGGCACATCAGGCATTTTGTCACTATGTGAAGAGCAGTCCTGTCTGTGCTGAAAATTACTTTCCATAATTTAAATAACGTTTGTAAGTGGCAAGAATATCAGACAATCTCTATCAGTGTAATGCTAAAGTATCTTTGCTCTTGTTGACACAGATTCCTAGATTAGCCTGTTGGAGCTTTCCAGAGGAATAAGGGAATTATTTATAAGATCTTGTTTACCTATTCATAAATTATTTATAATCATTACAATAATTTATTTTATAAATCAATTAACTTTCACTGATATCCTTCCAATTTACAGATTTAAATATCTTCTGCCTATTTAAGTTGGGTAAATATCCTTTAAAACTATTTCTTACACTTGGGGATGTTACTCTGAGACTTTATTTTTTAATTAAAAAATAAAAATAAAAAGAATATATAACCAACTAGATGGAAATATCTTCTTTAAGGAAAATGAGAAAGAAAGAGCTAGCAAATGTGCAGCGTGCTCTGTGACAGTGCTTCTGAACCCACTGGAATCTGGGTCATTCAGTTAGAAAGTTTGGTGTTAGTGAAAGCGAGACGGCTGCCTAGTAGAGCAGCCAATAATGAAAGTTGATTTCAACAAAATATATGTTTCGCTATTTACTATAAACTAAACTTATGCACACTGCAGGTACAAACAAGCTGATGAAATTCTTAACCAAATAAACAATGGGGGAAGACATCAAGTATTAGCAGTCTAAATACTACATAAAGGGGACATGAACAAATTATATCAGTAACTTTCAAAAACATAAATCCACCTTCTGTGTCCCACTTTTTCTCCCCATTACCAACACAGTTGTAAGAAAATAGCATGCAAAATGTATAGTTCTCCAAGAGCACCATATAGGAATAATAAATTAAAAATAGGAATTTTGTAGAAGTGACAACCAAAAGCATGGGCAGTTCTTGCGCTTGCTGCACATGGAGGCTGGATACCAAATGGGGCTGTGTTTAAAGTTCACTGAGTAATTGAGAGGGAGGGAAAAAGAGTTTTCAGTAGACACCAGATCAAGCCTGGGATGAAATCGAGCCTTAGGTGGCTTCAATAATGCTGCAGGGGTGCATAATCACTAATTAACTGGTTCATCTGGGACAGCTGGGAATTTTGCAAGAGCTGGCACTTTCGATCTGATTTATCTCTCCTTTTTTAAGGTCCCCATAACGTTAACCTTACATATTTTGATATCAATCCAATCCTCTGCTCGTCAGACTGACTCCTGAATCAGCCCCTAGAAGAGCAGTGCTGGCAGCATGTAGTTCAGGCAGGAAAATCGCAGTTCTCTGCCATATGCCCCATGTGGTCTTAAAAAAAATGACTGCTGCACAATTGTTCTGCACTTCCCTGTAGCTCTTGGGCTGACTAAATATCTTCGGGTGTGTTAAGGTGTAATGCCAGACTAAAATCTGCCTTATTAAACAAACTCCCAATAGCTCTGATATCACTTTTAATTTATATTATAATTTCTAAATTCTGATTGCTCCCTGGTGACTTTTTTTTTTCCACAAGTACATCTGGAGCTGACAAATGGTTTTGTGCAGGAAGCAACTATGTGTAGTAAAGGCACTCTTCTATTCCTCTTGCGTTTTGGTGCCATCTGAGCTCTCTCACCAGAGTAGCCAGTTGAGCCCCACAGCTTCTGGGCAGTTTGTACTGTTTTACCTAAAGCAAAAAATTCCTGGGAGTGTCCCCAAATCTGAAGCAGCATCTGTTCCTTTCCTGTTTTTTCTTCTTTGAAAATGTAAACAGAATGTTAATTACCTTGCCCTGATTTTATCCTGCTGCTCAGTTTGTTTCCTTTTAACTTCTGAATCCATTACTACCTGCCAATTTGTCTAATCCTGTATGCTGGCAGACATTAAGGTTTTAGCTGAGCTATCTGCAGTGATCACGGAGGAAAATGAGCTCTATTCTGCTGGGTCATGAAGACCCGGTAACCCAAATCTATTTGCTAAATTGTAACTCCATCATTTGCAGAATTTGCAATCTAGACACAGAAACTTATTTCATAAATGTGCTCACAGATTAATTCTGGGGACTTTGAAGATCTCTCACATTGAATTAAACCAGTCAAAGGCTTTGAAGATGAGTTATTCCAGCGCTTCCAGACCTCATTGCCTTTTTCTTGGCCACGTTTTGCTCTTAAAAGAAGAATAAAATGAAAATTTAAGTAATCAGAAGATTCCTCCCGCTTTCTCAGCGCACACAGAGGAAAAAAGGCTGATTCAGCACTTTCACACGTGCTCAACTGTAATTGTGTGCGGCACTGAATTGGAGAGTTATGCTCAGGTTTCGTATTTCAAGGTCTACTTTAATTTTACAGGCAAAAAAAAGAGGAATATTTTATACTATATTTTAATAAATAATTAATATTAAACTGCATCTATTAAATAAAGGTTCAAACTTGCACAGTGCCCTAAGCTCCCACTGGATGGTGTTTATCAACATGCAAAATCAGGATCTGGTACAATGATATTTGAAATACTCTTCTGTTTCATACTGTGCCAGTTCAATATTGCTACCTACAGGTGTTTAAAAAGCATAAAGTGGTCCATCAAATATCAAAAGATGAGTTTGATTCTTGCCAGATCTCTTAAAAGTAAATAAATAGATTTGGGGTTCTGCTTATTTGCCTTCTGATTTTTGAAACTCTTGGGTTCCATTGGCTCGTGTTTTCATGTTTTTCCTCTAACAATTTTTTTTTTAATGGAAGCTGAAGTTTGCATCTACTTACTAGCCTACAGGGGCAGACTAAGAGAACATCAAATGTCATTAAGGCTCATGGGAAAACTGTAGGAATGGGCCATGCTGCTTGATAACTTACTAATTTACAAATGTTAGTTAGAGACATTAGTGCTTTGAACCACTGATGTGAATTAGCCAGGTTCTACGACTTGCTTAATAGTTCATATTCTTTGTGGCATTGAAATTACTCTACAGCTCTGAAACCTCCCCAACAACTGAACACAATATTGCTTGTCATATGAATGGAGAACAGTGAGTTTTTTACATTTTTTGTTGGAATTGAAGTAGTATTTTAGGGCTAGAACTTACCCCAATTTTTTTTAATGATGAAAGCGTTGGTTTTCTCTCCTGTTTCAGTTCTATGCCTCTATAGAGAAGTTCTTCAAAGTCCCATGTGATGCCATGCACTGGAAAAAATGCACAGCTCATGGTAGTGACTATGTTGAAAAATAGTGCTTTGTAGCTGAGAACTCAACTCGCTCTATCAAGTAGTGTTATTGTGCTCTTTATTGCTGCTGTAGTTTCCATGAAAATAAATAGTAGGTATTACTTTTGGAGCAATATACATATATAGAACTTCCAGAGATAAATTTTTCTGAAGACAAAGAGTTCAATCTGAAGGCTCATTCCCCTGCCATTTTTTTCATCTGGCTAATTTAATCATCCTCAAGAGTTTTAAGAAAAAAAAAACAATAAAGCCCTGAAACTTCTGGACCATTTTTAACTCTGTACTATAACAATTCATTTCTTTCATAAGTTAGTTTAGTGCTTTAATTGGCAGCTGTGTGAGGTAGAACACATAAAATCTCATGCTACCTTTACAACCAATGTATGCTTCCTCAGTTATATGAATGAGATTGCAGTGGTACTTTTAAAAACCTCTCTTACGTTGCTGGTACTGTAACAATAGATGAACTACACATAAAGCCACCTCACGTAAACATGGCCATTTTATGAAGAATAACCCAAAGCTTTTCATATTGTGAGATAATTCAATGCCTAGATTTACTCCTTACTGATCCATTCAATTTTATTTTATTTTAGGCTTAACAATCCCCCCATACCTCCAAGCACTCCTGGAGTACTGAATCAGTACTTGTGCATTCCTGCTGTGACAGCGTGCTGGAAGGCAGCCTCAGCATAAATACTCCTGTGCTGTTGTGTTTTCTATGTTTGTTTCTAAGGATCAGTAATTATGATTAACAGCCAAGTATGCAGAAAACCATTCACCCACTTGCTAATATTTAATATTTTACATCCTAAATATGAAGAATTAAGTGCCTTAATATCAGTGCTATATTCTGTTCATGCAGAATTGTATTCCAGACCCAAGTGAGGAATGAATAACCTTGCATTTAGTTTGTCTGATACCTTCTGCTGAACACAGTGGGTGTGCAGCCACTTTCCTTTAGCAGAATCGACCAAAGTCCAACACTGAAATCATTTGATTTCTGTTAACATTCACAACCTGTTCTTGAATATTTCATACTACCCACGTTAACACAACAGTAATTTTATATGGGCATTTTACCAGTAAGGTTTTTGCTTCCTTATATTATTGCAAACTATACATTCATTTTCATGAGAAAAAAATGGACATTTTTAGAGCGCTTGTATGAAATTAGTGGCTGTTTGGAACGGACAAAGCGTGCAGGATTGGGCTTTGCTTTAGCAAACATTAATTACACAGGTATTTCCTGAATAAGGAACGAATCTCCCAGAAATGCAGAGCTGTGCTGCCATCGTCAGTACTTTGAATAATTTTTTTGGTTATGAAGGTTTTTTGCTTCCTACAGGGATATTTTTCTCACAGTTCATTCACTCTTCGTTGTTGTGTTTACTTTTGTTTTCCCCTCAAAAGAGGGATTTGCAATCCTTCTGAGTTCAGGATTTGCAGAGGATTTGAGGGCAGCTTCCTAGCGAAGGAAGGCTTGCAGAACAGGGCACAAGTGTGTACTGAGGTATTTTTAGTTGTGAGTATTAACATCTCACCTATGAAAAAATGCACTCTCAGCTGTTCTCTCAGCAGTGCCTGGTGTGTTTGGAGAATGCTGATACCTGGATGTGTTGTACTGGGTGTAACGTAGCTGTGCTTCAAGCAGAAATTCCTTAGAAGAATGAGCAAAGAGAACACCAAGAGGAATGGTTTAAATTCTTTGTAAAAGGGTTACATTTTTCCTCACAAGGGGCAGGAATAATGCTACAATTCATACGAACAAAATGTATAACAATACAGCTATATTTTAATTTGGGTACAGCATCTGATTTTACTTCTATTACACAATGACTCTAGCTGTACCTTTAGCAGGTAATTATCTAAAGTGAATTCTATCACATAAGAATTGTATCACACACTTTTTGATATGATTCTTATTTCAGTTTTTCATAATGCTCATGAATATCAAGCTGTCAATTGCTCACATTACAAGTGCAGGAAGGCAGCCAGAATCAGATTTTCTAGGGGCTTAGAGAATGTAATGTGCATCTCTACTTCCCATCTCCTCTACCTTTCCCTTGTCCCATCTAAAAGGAGAGCACCTGCACTTCTGCATAAACGTGTTCTGTCAGAAAACACCCAGACCCAGTAGCAACCTTCTCTGCATCTGACCAGCAGCCCACCAGCCCAGCAGCCTTTTGTCTAATCAAAGCCAGTATTGACTGAAAGCATGCAATTGATTTCAGCCTGTGAAGACCTCATGAACTGAAGCTGGCAGTTTGCACGTAGGCTTAGAATAGTTTGTTTCAGACATTTTGTATTTAAGAATTCAGGGCTAGTGCAGAGAACTTTATTAATATCTGTGTGCAAACAGAACCAAGCCTTTCAAATTGAATTTAATGTCAATTTTTGCTTGTTTGATGCCCGCAAAGTGTATTTTGAAGAAAGCACAACTGCCATGACTGACCACTGGCACTAATTACTAACGTCCAATGCAATATGCATCAAAATTTGCAGATGAAGAATATCTTCTGTTTTATCTGCTTTACTTCAAGAAAGAACAGATTTAAAATAACCAAATACTGCAAATGAAATAAAATTATAAATTAAGATAAAATATCACTCTTTTTTTTTCCTCTCTAGCCTCATGCATTCCTTTCAAACATGAAATAACTTTTGAAGGAAGGATGGCTGTGGTGAAAATCAATATTTTTCCTCTAGCTGAGCCTACTTCAGAGAAAAGTCAGATCCTGCCTATGCCCTCTGCTTGCATCTAAAAATTTTAGGTTTCATTCCCTGTGGTAACTATCATAACTATACAGCTACTTCATACAGTATATATTGACTTTGTAAACTGTGGTTGTTCTCTAGTGCAGGGATCAGTATTCTGGACTGAGCATTCAAGTGTGGAAACAGGAAAATTCTGACATGTTATTAGATGCGTCCTTACTCATGCTCTTTGTAAGATTTCCTACATATCCCTGGATAGAAAATCAATGGTTACGTATGAAGTATCTGTGGTTATCTATTGGAAAGCAGCAAGATGCTCACTCTATTTGTGATAGAAGCTCGATTTTCTTGCTTAGCAATGGAGGACCATAAAAGATAAAAATATAGTTGCTATATGATAAGACTTAGTTTTGCCAAGTTTATTGTGAGAAATACCAAAAGACACAATGAACAGGAAGTGAAGGGCTACATGCAAACAGTACCCTGCTAGCTATAGCATAAAGATTTGCCTTTGAGCACAGCAGAACCTACTGCTTCTGCAGAGCAAGATGAAGTAAATGAGGTAATATAACTGAAGCTTAAAGTGACTGCAAACCCAAAATGGGAAGGCAGAAGAGAATTCAAGTAGAAAAGTACATTTATATCAGAAGTATTAGTAAGCCTCAAAACCTACTATAAAGTACTTAAGGTGTTTGAAGTATTCTAAGTATATTAAAAAAAAAAAAAAAACACACAATAAAATAAGTATTTTTAGTCTCATGTAAAAAGTTGATTTGCTGCTCCAAAGAACTTTCCATCTAAGTGCCAGTCAAGAGCATCAGTCAGACAAGAACATATGGTTAAGCCCTCAGTGTTTGCATCCATGAGTTACTGTGTATAAGGCGTGTGCCAGACAGCTCTGCAACACAAGTTCTACCCTTCCACACTGCAAATGTGAAAACAAAGTAGAATATCTGCCCTTACTAGGTTGCAGTGCCTCTAGCTGAGGAAATATGTCCTATCAAGTATTACATTCTGCCATATTCTGCCTCTGGTTATATGCTTTTGCCAACCCAGTGACATTATTAACTACAAAGTAATAGAAAGTGACACAGGGATTAAGCATTTTTACAGCTTAGAAAGTAGCGAGCTCACCTAAGAACATTCAGACATTCTAGGCTTTGCTAGTTGTATCTTGCAGCTGCTAAATGTTCTTACTGCACAGAGTATACATATTACACAGCATGCAGGTGGCAGTCACATCCTATCACTACTGTAAAAGCAGTGCATTAAGCATACACAGTGTGACAGGGAAGTGGAAGACAGCCAGGAATTTCATCTTACCTGGTGCTCTGTGCTGCTGCTTCACGGTCTCTTACCACGCACAGAAGTCCTCTGCTTTGTATTTGCTTCAGGCCTAGAGCGTCAAAGTGTATCAGTTCTTTTACAAAGCCACACAGCATCAGTATGACATGTGAAACTAGCCAGTTCTACAGCTCCTTACACTTCGAATGTTTTCACGATATTGAGTCTTACAATAAAAATGTCATCCAGGGCTGATCTTTAAGCCTTTCTTCACTGAATCAACTCACATACGTCACTGATATTTACCAGTAACTGCAGAGATGGGCGAACCAGCTAGCAGAAAATCCTCACCCAACATGTGTTTGCTCCAAAAGCCTTCTCAAGCTTTTCTAAAGCTCATATCACATCAGTGGGAATATCCTGATTTTCTTGTTTCTCCTTGCTAATTTCCTTGCTGTCGTGCTGCTCACTGATGATATAGAAAAGTTGCCATACCCAAGCCCTTCAGCTTAGTCACCCCTCACAGAAGACTTGGGAAACTTCTCTCTGCTAAGGCAGATAGGCAAACCCCCAGTGCAACGGGTAACAGATACACCCTGCTGAAACGGGCAGCATGTTTCATACACTGAAAGTGAAAAATGCACTTAAATGCTTGGCTGAAATTTTCTTCTTTTCTAATAACCCTTCTATTTTTTCCACAGGAAGTAGATTAAACTGGGGGTGGAAGGAGGCATATAGGAAGCACAGGCTAGCAACGTGTTTGCTCTGTTAGTTATATTTCTCTATGTTCTCTGTTCTACCATTTCACACCTTCCCTTTTCCACTACTTTTCTTTCTAGGCTTTCTTGCCCTTTATTTTCTGTTCACCTTCTTTTTGCTGACAGACTCCATGCCTGCAAGGATTTGGCTTCATATCTTTGTCTTTCTAAGGATGTGTTCAGCACTTACCCGTTTTTTTGCCTTAGATGTGTGCTTACCACTGTCCACACAGAAGCAAATGCCCTGCGTGAACACTGGTGCATACCTTGCTCTCTGTTGCTCTTAATTGCCACCACAGATGACCTTTCAGCCTGAGTTTTGAAGCTCAGTCATGAGATGTATGGTATTTTCCAAGCTATTTGCACATGTTTTAACTGAAGGCTGTGTGTATGTGTATGCAGCCATGGGTCATTACACAAAGTGAAACCACCAGCTGGTATGTCGTAGGCCACCAAACAGTCACCAGCTGATAATGACTCTCCATTATTACTAACCAGGGTCAAATTCATGCCAGTGACCTAGAAGGAAAGGGCTCCATATCTCATTACCAACATTTTGAGCTCTCTGGTTCTACCATCCGCTGCATTTTGGTCTTTAAGGAAAACTTTAAGTCACAAAATGAAAATTCAGGAAACTAAACTCGGGAAACTAAAAGGCATGCATTGTATCTTGCCACAATAAAAGCCATTCAGTGCACATGAAATCTTTCCTTTCATAATCTGACAATGAATTCACAGCGTACAAATATCTTCTTCCATAAAACAGCTGTCTAACCTATGGACAGAGGTCTCAAGGTATTTAGTATGATACAGAAACAGATTCTTTCTGTTGAAAGAATAACAGACATTTATAGAAATCCCTAAATACTTTTTTATTTGATAGTCCTCAACTTTTCCTCTGTCTGTCACTTTGGTGTGTTCAGTACATAGTAAGATTCATAGAAACCCACAGAGAGCATTATAACAAAACAGATATTTTGAAATGTTCCTTAGTTCATATCAAGTTAAACTGTTTACCAAAATTAAACTTTTAAGAATCCCAAGTCATTAGTAAACTGTGCTTGCAAATGTCAAAGTGGGATCTCATAATTCAGAAACAGCATTTTTAAGTCTTCCCTCATTTCAAGCTCTTCTGCAGTACTTTTGTTTTCTCTTCTGGGATTAAAAATAAATGTTACACTGTTTCAGGATATTTAGATATAAAGGACTCAGAGCTGCAGAATAACTCCAATGTTACATTTACTCAGCAAAAAACTGAAAATGTATGGTCTGCTTCATTTAAATTACTGATTGCCAGAACACATTGCATTTCAGGATTCAGTCCTAAAGGGTCTGGGAATATAGGAATTTAACAGCCAAACTAATCTAACTAGAAGTATACACTCATCTTTTTGCCCTCCTTTGCTGATTAACAGTATAGAATCCCAAACTGGAAGTTCTTTCCTATATTGTCTGTACTAATATATAAAACCTTTCTAATGTAAATAATCCTAACGTTGTCAAAGCACTTATCAGGGTAGGAGAACTGATAGTTCCTAAAATAGCAGTTATGCCATCATCAGGTCTGTTGAAATACTGAATTCTAAACTTGGACTTGGGAGAGTAAGTAGAGGAATTAATCTTAAATATTTTACATATATAAAAATATATTTGAGTTTATTTGTTTTAACATATTTTTTATAGTTTGAATCATTCTGTTTGTGAAGTGTACTTCATTCAGTTACTTATTTGGGCTCTTAGAGATTTTATTTCCCCTTTCAGTAAGTCACTAGCCATCTTCAATGCAAAAAAAAATATGTTGAAATGTTGTGTCCAGATCAGTTCGTTTGCCTGAAAGGGGATGGGAGGGGAACAGTGAGAAAAATCTTTGGCTGTGTTTTGCTAGGCGTGATAGTAGCCTTGCCAAACCCAGGTGTTCAAAAACGAGAAGACAGTTCTCCAAAACACAAAATTGGATCGAACATCACAAGATTAATATCTATCTGTTTTTCTTTTAATTTATCTTATAGCTTCTGAGACTTAACTTTTAAATGAAAGCTGAGATTCTTACCTAACCACAGCAGTTTGGAGCTGTGAGTTTAAGAAAACAATTACGCTGAAAACTTCAGCTGCCCCTGTCTTTGCCCACCACTCTACTGCTCGCAGTCTTCTGCACTGAAACAAGGAGCCCAGAAAGGCACTTCACTTAGAGCTGCACCACCTGGATTCTCTAACAGCCTGTGAACCACTGCTGCCAGCCAAAAGGAGCATTAAAGTCTGCTTTGTGTCCATGAGGTGATGCAAGGAAATGCTAACGGCCCAGTGAATCTGGTCCTGCGCAGGAGCCCAGTAGCAATAACACTTCTTCATTGCACTAACGAAAACATATCTTCTGCATCTTACAAATAGCATGGTGACTTACAAGCACTGCTTAACTTCTCTCTGGAAACTGCCATAAAAGAAGTGCCTCTGGTGGCTGTAAAACTTTGTTCAATTTCAGTGTTGCTTTTTTCTTAGGCATTCAATAGTACTGTTGTACTGAAAGTCTCTCTCTGTAATACGGAATTCCATTAGATGCATTTGCAGATTTGATCTCAGAAATCCATTATTGTGAAGGCTGACAGTGTGACACAAGTTAGCCAAACAAACTCTAGAGGAAGCATTCCTAGGCTGGTAGCCTTCTATCCACGATATAAATCAGATCCCTAAACTAACTGCTAGCTTCATCAGTTAAAGTCAAGATATTAATAAATAGATGTTATTAGTTTGGTTAATCAGAAATTATGTATTTTTTTCTTCTACACAGGACAACATGAAATCTGAGTCTAAATTTCACACGTATGGCTTATTTTGCCTCTCTAACACTGAGTTGAATAGAGAGATGTGTTCTGCTTCAGAGCTATTATGTGAGTTCAAAACATGCACCTTCAAGAGCACGTATACTTATGACTGTCTCTTAAAAACAAAAAAAAAAAGAAGAAGAAAGGGGAAATGAATGAGGAAATATTTTAGCACAAAAAAGTCACAATTTTTTTGTTTGCTTTTTGTTTTTGTCTTTTTTTCTTCAGAAGAAAAGCAGAGAAGCAGACACATCTGGTGTTCTGGGAACTACAAGAGAAAGATGGATTTCTTTCTGACATTTTTGTACTACATAATGCTGACTTTGCAAACTGCATTGTGATTGCAGACTTCAAAAATGATTTCTGTTTATAATCAGGTTAATTAATTACCATGTAAAATAAACAGAAGTCTATCACTTCTACAAAAAAAATTTCAATTTAAAAGACAAATTAAGTTTACTGAATTCATGAACAACTCCTGTGTGACTTCTAGGTGATTGAATAAATTAATGAATCTATTAGAAAATAACAGATAGTCATTATGAGTGAATTAACATAGTTACCTGCTGCTACAGGAACAGTACTGTATGTGTGTCAGTATGTTCGTGTTATCTCATCAAACCATATCAATACCATTGAATTCAAAGCAACTGAATTAACTGTACATTACGGTCTATCAGCATAAGGGAAGCATTGGTAGGATCTCCTATTTTAAGGTAAGGATCATGGTTATTTAATGAAAAGTTGTATATATACAGACATTAAGATTACAAAGGCATTGAATTGTAGAACTTCAGACATTTTACAACCAGAACGTTATGTCAACCTCAAAACTGAAAAAAAGACCTGATTCTACTGTTAATGGATGTGTATTGGTACCCAGCCAAAGTATACATACAAATTAATATGCATGTATGTTTGCACACACGTAAATGTGTGTGTCAGTACAACAACTAATTTTTTTAAACCTGAGTATCGGAAATGAAGAAAAAAAAAAAAGAAAGCTCTGAAAAACCTGTGATCCCAACTGGTAATCCTTACACTGGTGAAGCAGTGCTCCAAATATTTGTTTTTAAAATCTTTGTTTGAATTTACTTACGTAAGGAAAATTCAAACACAGTATGTTGTGTTACTGTGTTGATAGGGAAGAAAAGTTTAGTAAGTCTTTTCAAAATAAGAGTTTAAAATAGGACTATGACAAAAAAATCCTGTGGATTAAATTTGTAACCACTCTTAAGTCCATGATTTCAGTGAATTAACATCAATAATTCATTTATAGCACTTTGTTCCAATGGACAGGCCTGTGCCTTTGGTGTACCAGAGGTCATCCCAAGATGTAGATCTTTCATGGAGCGAGTAGCTAGGAGCTCCTGAACACCAAATAAAATTCAACTTTCTTGAAGCCTACATATTCAGTCTCGAAGAATAAATATGTACCAGTTGTATGACCAGAGCTCTATGGCTAGTTCTCATGCAGCAAAGAATGAAATGAAACAACTGATTTTACTACAGCTTCTTCAAAGTTTATTTCCCAAATGCATCCCATGGGGGTTCTGTTGCACACTTCTACAACACCAAAACTTTTCCCTAGGTGTTAGCATTATGAGCTTTAGAGACTGTCCTAGTTTCCAAGTTATTTCCATGATACAGAATGTGGAAGGAGAGGCAATGAGAGTGTGCTGACATGGGCAAGTCTCCTTGGAACCACTCCTGGGGTAGCGTTATTTACAGTGTTCAGGAACCTATCTGATCTCTGAATCTGTTTGTCTAGTTTAGTCTAGTGAGTACACACCTAAGTGGCACACTAGCCTAGTCTAGTATTCAGAAAGCATTACTGTTTTTCTATCCTGATCATCCCAAGCTTATGCAACTCTGTTTTCTGTCTTTCCCACTGCCTTCAGAATCTGTTGGCCAATCCCAAAAATTTGATAAAAGAGCAGTGACCTCAAAGATATTAAATTATATCCAGCTACATGAAAACTGATGACTAGATAGATGACTGGCTCATTAAGGGAAAAACTGCAACATGAACTCAAAAGTTCTGTTTTGTCTGGCTTGCCAGCCGGACAATCAACACACACACAGCTCATAAGCAGCCACAGGATGTGTTGCCTCTTGCCCAGCTAGTAATTAGGGATAGCAAAGAGACCTCAGGATACTGTGGGCAATGAGAGAGGACAAGAAGGCACAGATGGAAGATTCGAGGTACTGGATGGAAGAATCATAAGGTGTGTGAGAGGAGAGAGCTAATATAACTACTGTGGAGCCACACAGAGACATAAGATTACAAGACAGAAGAGTAGGTGTTGAGTGTTATGAGAACATTCTTTGTCACAGGGATAGTTGGTAGTTGATGGTTATCAATAATGTGCAATTCTTTCTTTTTTGAATCTATCTTTGTGAGTCTGATATCTGGGTTAGATCCTCAGCCTGAAGTTCATATACTTACCTGTGGAAGATGATAAGAGAGAGTGCTAAGACAATATTCTTCATTGCAAAAAACATGTATAGCGCAAATTAGAAATTTTCCAGTGCACTTCAAACTCTGCACTGACCATACCACATCAACCCTACAAAGTGCACCATTGCATGGATGTCCTCAAGAACATGGTTTGGGTCCAGAATATTTTGCAATTCTGGGAATTTTCACTGGCATTCACTGTTGGTGAAAATCATATGTACACAAGTGGCATAGATTGCCTTCTAGGATGTGCAGATGCTTGAAGTTATGGTGTTTGACATATCAGCATATGCTAACAGAATAAAATAGGGACTGCTGTGCGACATATTATCTGTGATAATATGTTTAAATACTACAGGACTTAAAAACTCTTCATCAATATGTGAATATATATAATTATTAAGATATATGTTATACAACCTAACTGCAGTGGTCACAAATAACTGAATTTCACACCCTTATTTACCGCAGCACTGTACATTTTCATGTTATGCTTTACTCTCCCATAGTGGTGCACATTGTCACTGCGACTTTCAGGTGTTTATTTTCAATGTGCCATGAAAATGTTCTAGAATCACAAAGGTGGGGCAACATTTTCAGTAGCTACACCTCCTGATACAAAACTTCTGGAAAATGATTACTAATGAAATGAGGGGGAAAAAATTACAGAATTTTCTCTTCTCTATCCAAACCTGTGGCTGTATTTTCTGCTTTTCCACATCTTGTAGATTAGTAACATGAAATGGAAGATATTTCACAAAACTACTAATGCAGGTGGTTTTGTCGTAAAGCAAAATAGTAAAATTTAGTTCTCAAACCATTTTTTCCTTTCCCTGAAACAAATACCTGTTGCTTTCTTGATTGTCACTTTCAAGGCTTGTCAAGTCTATCACATGGATAAAATATTTGTGTGGGTCTTTTTGCCAGCTGACACTTAAAACCAACACAGCTCACTGTGAAAATGTTCTGCCTGGGTTTTAAAATCAGAGCTAGGGTTAAACTAAAGATTGTACCAACTGTATGTCTTAAATCCATTCATTCCATCTGACCTGCAAGTACACATCTGCTGCATGTTAGCCTTACCCTGCTGTCTGACAGTGGCACACATTTGAATCCTCATCATTCTGATTAAAGACTTGGTTTTGTTAGGATGTCATGTACAGTATATCAAAGGAGATCAGTAACCAGTCTGAAAGTCAGATGACAAAGAAAACAATCAGCACATGCACAGTTAAGCAGAGTTTCATGAAAAGAAGGCTTAATGTAATGAGTTGTAATTTGGAAAACTGTCTTAAGTGGTCTCAGTACTCAAAACTCGTGGTGGGCAGTTTCAGATTTTAGAAACAGTTAGGAACTAAGTTTGGATAATCAAAATAAATGTGCTGCTTTGAGTACAAATTGGTTATCTCAGGTAATCCAATTGTAGAGTATGCAGATAGAATACTCAGGACAGGCAAAGCATGGTATGTTTCTAAACATTTGGTAATAATTTTTAAAGTTATTGGGATTTGTCCAGCTGTTCAGTAAATGAATGGAGATTAGGAAATTATCTTCTCTTTAATCAATGGATAATGAAGAGCATTTGTTTCAGACTCGTAAGACTAACCAAAATAGTGACTCTGCCTTTGTTTGGTAGAAATACAGTTTTTTGCCTTACCACATTAAAAAAACACTGTTTTCTGCATTTCTGATTGATTTCTGGTTTTAACATCTTAGGCTATTATGTTTTCTATTTGTGTTTATTAGTGCACATGTGAGTGTATCTATGTCTGTGTGTCAAGATCATTACTAATCATAGTAGAGGCAGAAAAAGAAAACTTCTAAGCCACTGGAAGAGCAATAGCGTTCAGTAAGTTCAAGGCCCACTAGGATTAAGATTTGGCTGATCTGAGCCACCTGTTTTTCAATTGAATGCAGAAAGATGTGAATACTGTCCTTGAAGAAGAAAGCAAGGATTAGTTAGTCTTGGGAAAAGACATATCCAGATCTTTGCAGTGTTGGCTGTCAGTCATACCAAAACAAAGTCAAAGGCCCGCTGCTCTTAATGGTCTCCTTCTATATATCTTTATGTGATATTTAAATGGTAAGAATTCTTACAGAAAATCTTTAGACATGGATTTGTTTTCCAAGGTATAGAAGAAAATTTAACGTCTTTCAGACAACTTTAAAACTCCATGACTAAATTGTTTTTAAAAGAGAAATGGACGTTTTTATGATCAGCCGGTTTTTTAGGTTATATTATTTCAGGATTTCACAAGTGAGTAACTCATAATCACTTGAGCTATCCATGGAAGGATCAGGCTTCCATCCAGTATACATACGGCACTTGTGCCTTAAGGCTTTGGGGGTTAGAGTCTGTAAAGAAATGCAGCCGTGCATAAAGCGGACTGCCTGTGACCACAGAACACGTGTTCACTACAGAACACCTCTGCAAGAGGGAAACAGTGCAGCAGATGGTAAAGCTGCACCAGGGTAGATTTGCTGAGGTAACTATGCTAAGTGCATTTGGAAGAATAAAGAGCAGCTTCTTTAACACTAAGAAAGACATCACATGAACACTCCTACTAATGGGCAGTTCTGATCTTCAACATATGATTAATGCATTTCCCAGGTTTCCTTTTAAAATCACCTGTGTTGTTTTAATGCAGTTAAGGGAATTCTGTGTTCTATCTTCCGCACTGACATCAGCAGAGAATTTTCCATGGTATGCACTGTTTGTGCATGATCTTCAGCAGGAAGCTATTCTTTGGTCCTGCAAGTCATGTGCTATTTATTACAGAACATGGATAGGAGATGGTATTTTCACAAGCAAGTACGCGAATGCAGACCACAAGTCCTTTTGACTTTTAGTAAAACTCACCTAAAACATCCAGGTACTTTGAAAATTTTAGCAACTGAGTTTTGAAAGCTTTTCAAAGAGCATGTTACAATCCTGTAGTTCATCTTTTTGAAAGAAATCGTTCCTTTTGATATTCACTCCCACTGTATCTTTAGACCAGTCTATAAGCAAGGATAACATTCCCTTACTGACCTGAGTTCACAAGGCTTTGTAAACGTTAATTTATCAATACAGCAATAGTGGGATTTCCTTGCAAAGATCAAATCTCTTCATAACTGTAAGAAGATGTAGATTGCTATACGGTCAAGCTCATCATATCATAAGTGACTCCTAACTTGTCCTCCTTTTGTAGGATTCATAACTCCCCAAAATGTCCAAGTTCTTAGACCAGGATCCATGGATTAGTAGGATGGTAGCAGTAAGTTATTTTTCTGTTAGGGCTTTGTTAAGCTATTGAATTATTCTCTCTGACTTGAGTCACTGGAGTAAACTTTTGTATACAGCTCCCTTTGCTGTATATTGCAAAAGAATTAAGGTGATCTTTATTGCAACAGACAGCATCAGAAATTATAATGCAGTTTAGGGCTCCGTTACTGACTGTAGTAAAGGTACATGCATTAATCCTTTTCTCTTCTCAACTATTTCTTCAGAGTGACTTGGATCAGATGTTTGCATCCTGGAGCATCCCTTCAACAAACATCTCCCAACATTTTTTTCCAGGTTTTCTCTTCCATTCCCAGGCCACTGGACAGGATATCTTTTTCATCTAGTCATGTACTTTGGTATTAATACATGGATAAACATGGATAAATCGCAGATTACTTGTAAGAACTTCTGAGTATGTGCAAGTGCAATACCAAATTCATAGTGGTTTTGCAGTTTCACTTTCATACTTCTTCATATTTCTTAGATCTCCTCTATATCCACGCTGAACATGTGGTACCACAGCTGTACAGCGTAACATCAGAAGCTCTCTCTGATAAAGAGTTTGGTGTAGTTCCATGTAAAGAATAAGTAAATGAATCAAACCATTCCACTGGAGATTTCTGGCATCTGTTTCCTTGAAAAAGGGCATTAGAACAGAGAAATGATCCCACTGAGTGACATAGTAGTCTCTCCTGCCCAGTATCTTATTCTCAACACAAGTGGATGCCTAGAGAAGAGTAGCAGTAAGACAAATTCTGCAGAACACAGTAGTCTTGGCACTGCTAATACAAAGCGTCTGAAAGCAAATCTTTGCTTAGTTCCTCTTGCAGTGAGTATTAGCCCTTTACATTCAATCTCATGTTTTATTCCAGTTTCTATGTTTTAATGCCTTCTTCCTTTGGCAAGTTGTAAAATATTTTAGGAAATTAAGATCCTATAACAACAAAGATGCTATTCATCATTAACAAAATGGACCAACACTGGCAGAAACAAAGAACTTTGAGATTTGTCTATTAGGTGTAGTTTTCTATTTATTATTTATTTCTTTTGTGTCAGAAAAAGCACTACTCTTTCAGGAGTAACTTTGTGGAAGCTCAGTTAGAATACAGGCCTTCAAAGGCGCATGCTAATTCTCTTATCTGGTGCTTAGCCAGTAGATGGGGCTAGTAAGGTCACATGAATGAAGGAGAGAAAGAGTGTAATTTGAAAAACAAATGAAAGGCTCTAAATAGCAAATGAAAGAAGTTTACTTCACAGCTTAGAAGAGATTTGGATGGATTTAAAAATACAACAATCTACTGTATTTTTTAAAACCAACGTGCATGTGGTGGAGAGTGAACTAAAGGTATTGAACATATTCATTTCTTTTTATGAGGTGCTTGTCTTTCCAATTGCATTGCCTGGAATAAATCTCTCCCAGACAATTAGTCTCATTTATGTCAGTGTCATACTTTAAAACTAAAATCTCCTATGAAAAAAGAAAAAAAAAAAAGAAAGAATAACTAAAGTTATTGTGATTGAACACTCAGTACTAAATCAGTATAATTTCAGTGTTTTGAATTGCCAGGAGAATAGCTGAGTTCCCATCAAGTTAAGTCTTGCATAGATAGCAGTCGTGCCTCTCATTTCCTAATGGTGCTGCCATCACTCCCTTCCCTGTTGACTATTGTTCAGGTATAATTAGAATGTGCCTGCAGATATTCCATTAAATGCCTAGCTTCTGTTTGTAAATTATATGCATTGTAAAGCTTATGAACTGATTTGTGTGTTAAAAATTCATAGAAGAATTCTGAGTGTAAAGCTAAGGCATGACAATATTATTTTTCAGTAAATAAAAATAACAAAGATAGCTGCCATTTCAGTTACTTAAAATGGAGATTTTGGCCCTTTTCTCCAGCTCAGACGAAGCTGCCTTTCAAACAAAGGACAAGTGAGCATTGCCTGAAGGCTGTCAGTTTGCAAGCAACACAGCCAGTGAGCAATTTATTTATTAAGGGCACAGGAGACAGGTCATTCAGCTGCACATTTGGCTGAGGCACAAATCCTAAAGAATGCTGTTAAGGACCTCAAGTTTTCTTGAATTGCTCCAGACCTTACCCAAACTATATTGCTGGAGTAGTTTTGTTGCTGAAGTTGACTTGGTAAGCGGTAGAAGCAGAAGAGCTTTCTTTCTCTTAAAGAAAAAAAAAACAAAAAACAACACCACCACCATCAAAAAAAAAAAACAACCCACAAACAAAGTTCATCTGCCCACAGATGTGAAACTGCACAGGACATTGAAGAAAACATATATAAAAGGCAGAGGAGAAAAGAAGAGTGAGGTCATCCTGCTCTCTTAGCAGTCTTGTCTGTCTTTATCACTGAGCTTGTTTATTAGTTTTCCACATACCTTTTGTCTGGAAGGTTAGGGTTAATAGCAGCTGAAAGGTATATTGCCCACTAAGCATTCAGACTGCCCAGCTGAGCAGCAGCCTGTAGCTGTGTCCTTTTATAAGATATAATCTATCAAAAATTTTACATGAATTCTGAAAAGTTTAAGTTCTGTATCTAATGTTTTTCCCTAACTTCAAAATATTAGGCTTTCTTACCTCAACTAGTTTTTGTTTTAGATGGGCTGAGATACAGAATTTAATCCAATAAATCTGGAAATAGCAAGCTATTAGACTTTTCAATAGCATACTACTTTGTGCCTTACACTAGAGCTGAGAAACATGGAAATGCTGGTACTGGTACATCAAAGCATTGGAAAAATTTAATCAACGGCACCTTCAAGCTATTATGCATATCAAGTGGCAAGATAAAATCATGAATAACAAAGTTCTGCAAAGTGGTTGCACAAACATTGTTGAAGCAATCTTATAAAAGCGCACTTTGCTGGACTGGACATGTCCTCTGCACTGAGGACACCAAGCTCCCAAAGAAAAAAAACGTGTAGTAAACTTTTAATGTGTGAAAGATCAAGAGACCAACTGAGGCAGAAGTAAAAAGATGCCCTGAAAAAAAAAAAGAAAAAAAAAAGAACCTCACCCATTGTGACACAGGTAGCAACACATGTGGCAAACAAAACGTGTTGGCTGTTGGCGAGGCCTATTAACATCTGCTGCAGAAAGCCTGGAAGAAACACATGTAAGCCAAGAGGAGAATAGGGTAACTGGCAAACAGAGAGAATGTGAGAGTGGGAGCACGTGCAGAGAAACCGCAGAAGCCGCCAGTAAAACTGATCCCAACGTACAGATGCTGATGTCACACAAACTTTGCTTCTTCATCTCCAGAACAATGGTGACAAACTTCACATTTGGACCTACATGCCAACCCCTAATCTGTAGTGCAGCAGCTAATGTTATTCTTGGAGCTGGACAGTCTTGCTTAAAGCAGCAGCAACCTAAAAAAGCCAGCTCCATTAAAAAATGTGGGTGGGGTGAAGTGCATGGGAAAGAGGCAATCATGAAAATGATCCATAAGGAAGTTTGTTTCATGCTTCTGAAAAAGACTTGGCAATAAGCGATCGGGGATTTTCTGATTAGGGAAAGGTTTTAAAAAAAAAGTAATAATAATCAGAAAGCATCTACACAGCAGATTAGAGAGAGAAAAGTTTCAAAATAATCAATTTTTAGAAAAGACATGATTTTTTTTTTTTTTTATGTTTACCCCATCTTTCCCTGGCAATGCCAGCTACTTTTCTTTGTTACTGAGCTTCGGAGACGTTTACTTGCACAGGAGACGTGAAAGGACATTAATTTCACGTCACATCTGTGAACGTGTTGCCATGCCAACAGGCAATACTTTGTGGCTTAATTATTGATTGACTCATGTTCCTTTAGGACATAACACAAGCAATAACAGCACACTGAGCAGCTTTTCTAACTTCGATACCTATTTATACCATACAAGAGGTGTGGCACTTCAAACCTAAGTATGGCTAACGTCTATAGCAGAGTCATATTATAAAAGACCCTACTACAGTCATCTTGTAGGAAGAAAGTGGTGGTCTCACACTTAATTATATTAATCACGTTGATTAAGAACTAGGATTAGAGCTGTTGTCTTCAAGATCAAAATCTCTATCCTGTACAACTCAAGTAAAGAAGAGCTCTTTTAGGTAATGAGTGGATCAGTTCCTGCAGTCACTCAGTCATTCAACACGTTAGACATAGCAACGAGAACAACTTATTTCCAGGCACTAACTGTGAGGTAAGGAAAGCTATGAACTTACAGTGTGTGAACTAATCCATGTTAACTATTCACTCGTACACTGCTCTCTTGCACTGGGTACGGGTTTTCTTATCTCCTTTTCACTGCAGCAAGCTACCTAAATTTACATGATGTTTACCAAGATGTAAGAGCACGTGCACTTAAATCACACAGTTTCAAATACTACAAGTTCAACACCCTCACAGGTATTTGTACCCGCATCCATGTGCCAGTTATGTGTCTACATGCATAAAGTAAGCAGACTACAATCAGGCAGAGAGGAACACTGAAAAGTAAACTAGGATTATCTATGCAGAAGTCTTAGGAAGTCTCCCTTTCAGGAGTCATTTCAGATCCTGTATTAGAAGTATAGTCAGGCAGGATTCTTAGGCACTCAAAAATAAAGCAAAAGGATAGGAAAGCTTCTACAAAGTAAAAGGCATTTAGGAATGTAAAATGGATCTCTAGTCTAAAAGTAATCTTTTTTTTTTTTTTTTTAAACAGTTTTAGGCAGTGCCTTGGAAAATTTTACCTACCACTTAAGATTTTAAACTTAGTATGCTGGGAAGTAGGTGTACAGAATGAGTCAGCCAGCATCTTGGAACACCCTTTTGATGTGTGTGGTCATGCTCACATCTTGCAAAGTTTAGTATTTCAAACCCAGGTTGTACACATAGTGACTCTCACACTCAATTTATCACTGCTGTACCGTTATCTATATGCTATAGGTCCAAAAAAAGCACTCTTTGCCACTTGGTTCTCTTATGGTAATTTAGAAACACTTCAGATGTGGTTGTAGCTTAGAAAGTCACATTTGAACCAAGCAAGTTTCAATTAGGAATGCTGCACCATTTTTTGCAAGATCTTTTTATATCATGGAGTGCTAACTTTTCTAAACATATTCTGTTTCTTACAACTGCATATCAAATTCATGCTGCAATATGCACTTGTACAATAAACTTTACTTCTCTATTTTGGTTAGAATGTGTATTTATTTGGAAACACATTCCACATTTGTTGGCAATATTTGCTTTACAGTACACGATTTCATTGTTTGCAATTTACTGTTTCCTGTGAAGTATCATCTCTAATTCAGAAAGCTGGTCTAATGACTAAGAAAATGTGTTCATTCATCCGATCTACTGATTCTACTGTTGCTCAGTTTGCCCAGACCTCAGAACCTCTCTATGTAATCAGGAAAAGAATATTTCCCATCTACCTGTGTTCCATATTGCCTATTTGGCTGCAGGGACAGTCTCCTAACATACAAATCCTGTTAGGACTTCTTAGTACTACAAATGAACAATAACGAGCTCATTATTTTCTCAAAAGCGTAAGTCCATATAAACCACTTATGCAAACAAGTAATCCTGATATACAAAAGTGCTGCAACCTTAGAAATTCTGTTTTTCTTGGTCCATAAAAATGATATTTTAGCTCCTAATCATTGTTGCTTAGAACTACTTTTCAATTTAATGAGCAAACTATTCTCCTGCCCCTTCACTCCCCTCTCTTTAAGCATTAATCTCTTGGGTAAAGCATTGTCAAATGACTCCTGAAAATCTAAAAATGTAATGTCCACTCTATGCCCTATCTTGGCTGTGTTATCTTCAAAGAGCTTCAGAAGACTAGTGAAGCATGCCTTCTTTTTTCCTAAACTATGTGTGCACAACTAATCAAACTGAAGGATGCTTTTACTAGATACTCCTTCTCCTAATCTGTTAAAATTCTTTCAAACATCTTCCCTACAGATGAATTTAACCTAACTAGTCTGCAACTCCATGTGCTAAAACATTTATTACATGAAGTTCAAAGTTAAAGAAAATGATACAGAAGAGCATATAATTTGTGAGGGCTTGACATACACAGCTAGCATAGCTGTAATAGAGCCAGAAAAGTCTTTGTTTGCCTCAGAACGCGTTGCCTGAATCACTATGTCATAGTGACTCAAACTTTCTTCTTTCTAAACACTGGAATTACACTGACCACTGATTGGCTTTGAGGGGGTCCTCTCACAGCCTGGAGTTTCTCTGCATGGATATAGAGGAACCCACAAGGAGTCTCATTCATAATTTGTATAGCCTGAAGAAGCAAATTTCCGAACTGCTCTTCTCTTGCTAATTTAGTTACAGACATTGTCACTGGAAAGGAAAAGAGCCACAGACATGGCCTAGATCCAGCAGCAGACGTGTGAAATGCTTCTTGCCACATTTTCTCGATTGATAGAGCTTGACATCCCTCAAAGATGATGTCCTTGAAAAGAATATGCATATATTCATATACACCTCAATGAAAGGTAGCATTCATTAATACTTTGTCACAACACCTTTTTTCCATCTTCTATAAGGACAATTGTACAAAGTACTAATGCTACTGCCAGCCACAGAATAACAAGCCAATAATTTGTTACTTCTTGAAGTTCCCAGTTTCACCATTGCCAGCCATATTTACAGTCCCATAGACTGCAGAACCTCTCTGCTGGCTTACGACAAAAGACTCTGTAGCTGGGATGGCATTATTAACCCACTGTTTAGCTGAATGACAGCACAACTTCATCCATTCTATCTACAGCGAAGGTATGAAAGGAAACAAGATGAACCAGAAATTAAACAGCACGGTATCACTTACAGCTATGTGCTTAGACTGTTTATTTCTTTACAGTTGGTCACACATCCATCTTATCTGCTAGCTGCGGTGAGCCAAAATACTAGAAATGCAAAACTGTATGAGGTCACCCTGGCATTAGTTAAATTTTCTACTTAGGGGAGACCTCATTGCAGCTTTTCGGTATTTAAAGGGACCTTATAAAAAAAGATAGAGATGGACTTTTTCCATGGTCTGATAGCGATAGGAGTAGGAGGAATAGTTTTAAACTAAAGAGGAGAGATTTAGAAGAGAAGTTAGAAGGAAATTCTTTACTCAGAGGGCAGTGAGGCCCTGGTACAGGCTGCCCAGAGAAGTTGTGGATGCCCCATCCCTGCAGGCGTTCAAAGCCAGGTTGGATGCCTGAGCTGGTGAGAGGAAACCACATAACCACGTCCACTGCACAGGGATTGGAACTAAATGATCTTTATGGTCTCTTCCAACCCAAATCATTTTATGATACTGTGATTCTATGATTTTAAGACACTTGTTCATTCTATCAAATTTATTTGCTGATTTATATATGTAAAAAGTCTTAAATATTCCTCTACCAAAGTTTCATGCAAGAATCTTTATGATTGCAGTGGCTTAACAAAAATGTGCAGCTGGCATAAATCGCACATTTTTTTGTCCTGGTGGTTAGAACAGTGATTACTCTTAGATGCATTTTACAATGATTTTAACTTACCAGGTTTGTTTATCAAATGCTATCAAGAGTGCTTATTATGTAGTTAAAATACAGTAATTATTACTGTGTGGCAAGGCTGACTCATTACAGTTACTACTGTACCCCAATAAGAACAAATATTTTCTTTTAATGTAGTTCTAAACAAAGTTTGGGTAAATGTCGCCTCTGTAGTCTATAATAGCATCTGAGTGGGTATGACTGAGCAAAGTTGTCAGAGCTTCAAGACAGAAAATAACTAGAGGTTGAAAGGAGACAAAAGATAATCTGATGTCTACTTGCATGCTGGGGTCTACAATGGCAATGTGTTAATGAATGAACAACAAAAAGTGAGAATAAAACGTAGTGATTTCTTGTTTTAAGAAGTTAGATTATATGCACTAATGAAGATTTAAGTTTTCTAAGTCCATGTATTTTCACTTCAAAGATGTATTTAGTCATAATTTAAATTCAAAGGGAAAGATTAAAAAAAAATGAATATTTGAGTTTCTATTTAGCATTGCATAATACAAATCTCTACATGATTGAAAAAAGTGTTCCAAATGGTACTTGATAGGGCCTCACAGATGTGTGATTCCTCATATTTCTTCCTCTGCCAAATAGAAAAATTAACCACGAGTATTAGATACCTGTTTGAAAGCCTATTGATGTAGGAATCTGTCATGTCATTCAGCTCTAACTGTTGCCCACAGAGACTTTCACAAGATAGAATGGGTGAGTTGATGGCTCTTCTTGTCACAAAAATTTGAGATGAAATCATCCATATCAGTATAATTCTTACTGAAGAAGCATGATACATGGCATAAAAGAATAACTCTCATGATATTATTGCTCCTTCTGATTGTTCTTCTTCTGTACATTCTCACTATTCATGATGGTCAGAAGTAAATGGCATAGGACAAGAATAGCTAGGAACTAATATTTCAGGAACACAACTTACTGACAATTTTTCTTAGGAAAAAAAAATCTCTCCGTCAGCTTTGTTCTCTCTGCTCAGTAGCCTAGTCTGAACTCCTTTGAGCAAGGAATATTTGTCTTCTTTTCCAGCTGCCCTAGATAGGGTGCTGAAGATATGTCAATGTCCCATTCCTTGGGCATTCCCGCTCTGAGTGGTCAACAGTGAGCAATAGGAACGCAAAAGACAAGACAACTTTCCAGAAGCGTTTAAAAACACAGTTTCCAAAAATTGTCAACTCTAAACCTTCTCTGCAACTTTCTGCTAGCTAGCCTAGTTTGTGGGAGCAGATCTATCTGCCTGGCCTTCACTTTGTCTCTTATTGGTCATGCATCCTTTGAAAAGTAGAAAGAACAGACTTGGGGTTTACAACTCTGACTACACTCCAAGCTCTTTGTGAGGAGACTGTGCTTGCTAGCACACACCTCTCCACTTTAATAAATGCATGTTTTGAAGTAAACAGAAGTGCACATTATATATTTGCATTCCCAAATATTTATGTTTATATCAAAGTAGCAGAAACCAGTATTCAACAAATATAAAAATGGGCAAAAACTGCAAGTAAGAATCTCAAAGATCTGGTTTTGGTTTACTTCTCAAGGAATATTTGTAGCTGGTCTCTCTATTCTAGTGGCTAGCTCTTCATTCCATGGTCTAACACAACACTGTACTGTGAAGGAAACACTAACTCACATTCCAGCCCTTTCACTAAATGGATCAAAAACCGTACACACCTATCCAAAGTATAAAACTAATCTCTTCCTAGAGCTCACTGGACTATCAGTTTCATGATGTTTATGAGACAAAACAGGAAAGACATTTCATTTGGACTAGAATAAGTTGTCCACAATATCTCTATTATTCACATGCATTTTGAAAGAACCAGTTTACTCAGAGAACATCAGGTCTTACTAAAATTTGCTATTTCAGTGACCGTGGGATAAACACTTATAAAAGATTAATATTAAGAAAATCTTTTCTGTTGTGTAATTCCCACATTTCTATCACAATACTAAATATTAATAAAGAGTAGTAGTAAATTCACTTGCAAGATTAAATCAATATGACCTTTTTCCCCCTAACTGCTTGTTTTCTGAATCTGAAACAACACATGGAATTCAAGAATTTCAGTGTGGATATTATATATATATATATATATATATATATATATATATATATATATATATATATATATATATATATATCGTTCTGATTAAAAAAAATAATAATAATTCTAAACCTGATATTAGACCATACTATCTCCTCAATTTGCATGCTGTAATACACTTTAAATCACATTTTTGCCTCATTAGTAGGTTGAATATGCAAGTGTTTTCTCCTGTGATTAACTACGTGTATTTGGTGTATCTAGTCACCAGGTTCACTAAGACTCAATGATGTTGCAGAGGGCATAAAGTGATTAACGGGATCCAGTTTTACAAAGTGTGTGAGCATACGATTATATACGCCTGATGCTACACGAGGTAATATATAGTGATAGTTTTTAAGTACACGTTATTTAACAAATAATGAACTTGTAAAGGCATAACAGTGAGTAAACTGACCTAGAGCTCCTATTGTCATTGCAAAGCCACTAGTTACATTCACAAGGTGTTCTTCCCCCATGGAACCCTCACATGCAATTTGTACAGAACAGAATGAGGCTGTAATAGCCCTTTTCATGCATACAGTGATCCATACCTTGGACACAATATCTCTACACGAGCAGAAAGTATCTTAGGAAGGTGAACAGAAAGGGACAAGGGTTCTCCCTTCAGTTCCTCACCATACGAAGAGCCCTCAGAGCCGCAGAAACCTCTGAAAGAAGAGCAGAAAACGATTCATTCTCTTTTCACTCACCCAAGTTTTACACTGCTGTAAGTTCACACACTGAGGCAGGTTCTATGGGGACACACCGACTGATAGGACGAGCCATCTCTCCTCGAAGGCTCCTCACCACCTCCCTCCCATCGGCATTCTAGAAAGCGCCCCGCTCCGCTCCGAGCCGAGCCAGCGGAACCCGCGGGGACAGGCCGCTACTGGCAGCCGTTTTGGCGGGAAGCGCCCCGCTGCCAGGTGCGTGGGGTGGAGCGGGCCGGCACAGCGGGGGGCGACGGCCGCGCAGGGCACAACCACCTGTCACGGGCACCTGGCCTGGGGAGCAGGTGTTAAATCACAACGGACTGAACCGCACCCTTAGGGGAACACACGGGTACTGCTGCTGGCTCATATCGCCTCTGTAGTGATCCCCAAGGTGGTTATCTCGCGCCCCATCCGACATGGAGAACGTAAGTACTGCGCTGTGGGCTGAGGGGTCTTTGTGCTGTGGGAAGGGGCAGCACCATGGGGCGGGATGCGGGGCTGTGCCTTACCCAGCCGAGGGCTGCGGGGCGCCGTGCTGCGCTCCTCGGCACCTCGCCTGGCCGCTGCCGCGAAGGAGCGGGAAGCTGGGCCTGAGAGGTCGGCTCTGGTTTCTGTAACTCAAAGCATGAAAGTTTGTTTTTGGTCTTGTTTTTTTTTTTACTATTTATTTATTTATTTTAATATCTAGAGGATGCTACTTTTGCCCGTTAGCATTATGTGTGTAGCTGCTGGATGATTGCTACCTTGTAAAGGTGCTGATGGCAGTAAGGAGGAGCTCTGTGGTGGTAGGAAGATACTGATGGTCTGCAGTGTTGGGGGAGGATGCTGGGTGGGCCTCTGCTGTGGTATTACTGCTTCTGTTATTTATGGCTAGAAGCTCAGATTTAGCTTTTGGTACTGAGGTTGTAATGAGTTAAGTGAAAGCTCTGTGCCATGAGTTAATGTTTCCTTTATTTTTTTCCCCTTTACGTCCTAATGCATTTTTCTCTTGGAATCTTTCTACAACTCCTCTTGTAGCCAAATCAGCTTGTGTTACCTTCAAAAGGTGGAGCCTTGCAGGTGTGAAACAGGCTGTCTTAATTACAGGATTTTGATAGCTTCAGTTGGTCACTGCTTTGCTTTCTTTATAACTGCTTTGAAGAACAGTTCTGAATTATCAATTTGTGGTATTTTACTCTTTCAATTATGCTTCTATTAAAAAAAAAAAAAAGTAATAATTTTAACTTTTTCTGCCCTCTCCTTTAAGTCATTGTGATTAGAAAAAATTGCAGGTATTAATTCTGGTTGGAACAACAAATGTGTGCAGGTTTTAATGCTCATGTAACAGCAGTCTGTCAGCTGTATGTGCAGATACCTAGGGACAGGAACCTATGACAGATAAATCACAAAGCACTGCTGCTCAAAGTGAGATGCCAAAGGTAGCTTTGGAAGTCTTCAAGGATGCTAATCCTTAAGTGGGAAAGCAGACTGCTGGTAAGTTTTGACCATTTATGACCACTGGTTACAAATGTGTCACCACCTTGCTAATGCAGAAATCTGTGCTTGAGGAAGCAGAAGAGAAAGTGAGGTTGCAGGCCAGATTTCTGGTTTAGGAATCATGTTTGGGTAGTCTTAATTCAGCCCCCTTCTGCGTTATGGTGCTCACTTCATTGTTTATATTGTGTCAACTAGCAGATAGTGCTCACACTATACAAACACACTGCTCACTTGCTGGGGATTTTTGGTATGTCTTTTGTCCCTTTTAAAGGAATAATTAGTTGATCATGTTATAAGACATAAAATCAAACTGTGGCATATACATGTGGGCAAAAATTTGATGTTTCTTAACTGGGGGAGTTTCAGCTTTGCAGCCTGTTATCTTTGTTTTTGTTTTTTTTTTTATTGTTGTTTTGTTTTGTTTTTTCCAAACATGTACTTTAATGTTATTTTGCTGTTGAACTGAATATATAAATAAAACCTGGCAACTTGGTTCATAGAGCCGAGCTTGCTGGCCTGTAGAAGGAACTTCATGTATCAAGTCTCTACCTCAGTAGGCTTACTGGCAAGAATGAACAGGCTGTTAAATAAGCTAACGCAAGAGAGACCGGGGTTCTGTTCTCTGGGTGATTTTCAGAGCTGTTTGCTGACAGCAGTTTTCTGAGAAACCTGTATTCCTAAGTTCAGTACCATTCTGTGCGGGACCAGCTATTCCTATCCCTCCTGTATTCCTTAAGATCTGTCACTTAAGTGTGCTTTTTGTCCTGCGTTCTCTACAGGAGCAGTTTCTAAATTTTTTTTTTTTTTTCAAATTCCTCTACGCTGTTGGAATGTTCTGAACATGATGCCTTTTGGAATGGTATCCTCTGTTCTGGTACTTGTTGTTATACTGGCCACTTCCTTCATCTACTAGAGGTATTTTGATTAAAATTCATGTTCAGTCCCTTCTTTTCTTGCAGTCCAGAGAACGTGCAATCTCAATCATTCATGAATTAACCCTTGCAGTAGCTCTGTGGTAAAGAAGCATTCATTTTCCCATACTTGGGAGAGGGAAGAAGGTGTGCTGATTGATGCAGAGGTGCATAGCAATGGCAAAGCAGGGGGAGTTCCATGTGAAGCCCCTGGTGTCTTATCATCAGTTTGCCTAAGGAGCAGAACTTGCTCCCCAGAGCCATGCTTTCCCCGCCTATTCCTCCTTCCTCAGTGGCCAGACCTTGTCTTCTGAATTTTTCATCACTTTCCTTCTTTAGTACTCCGTTGTAGAAGCATCAGATGCATAGTTAATGAAAGGAGCTGCCCTCCACAAAGGAGAAGCAAGAGTTCCAGGCCTGTTCACCTGAACTTAGTCTTTGTAGCTTGAAGTATTTTACAGGGGGAACGCTTACATCCTGAAAAACACACGTTGAACAGTAAGCAATGTGTTGCAAGATTATATCAATCATATCCATAAGGCATTGTTTTACTAGGAAGGGAGAAAATGAGAAGATTATTTTAGAATTAAGAGAAAACTAATACAAACACTTGAAGCTAAATCTCTGCCTAATAAAACCTTTAAACCTTTCTTGATTGTACAAGATTGGTATGCTGTCTCGTGTTATTTGAAAGGCTTTGTAAACTGCTCTGAAGTATCTAAATATTTCAGTTAACAAAGTTAATACCTCTGGATAGTATGATTTTATGGATGTTTTTTCAGAAGTTTGAGTCTGGCATTTGAAAAGCCTGAAAGAATAGGGTCCTGGCAATTAGAACTTATTTGTTTTCTTCTTACTTGTCAGCAAATTTTGACACTCGCAGGTGACAACACATCTAGGACTGTATTTTAGGAATTTCAAATGCATGTAGTATTTTGTGATGGGAAAAGGTTTTCATTAGAAGTTGATGCTTCTATCTTTAGCTTTAGTTTTCTTGCTGTTGTTACAAGCAGGTGTTGTACTTCTTTCCTTTGCAGAATACACTGGAAAAAATCAATACTGCACCTTTATATTGAATGCAGGTCAGTTTCTGCTGGGAATGACTGGGCCATTCCTATCTTGATTTTGTTTGTAAATAACACTTTTAAGAGTTGTTTCCAAACATTTCTGAAGTGTTTCTAAAATAATTCTAGTGGTAGGCCCTCGATAACATTTACATCTATTTCATCCTGAAAAGTTTCTTGTTATTCTGGGTATTGATTCACACAGTTGTACTTCTTTTCATCTTAGTAGGGAGAGGATTTTGCTTCAGACACTTCTGTATCTTTTTCATTTCTTTAAGTGCAGACCCGCATATCGCTACATTATTACAAATGTACAGACTAGTTAGCAGATGATGTCTTGTTTATTTTATTTTTTGGGGTCTATCCCATATTGCTTCATACTTCCAAAGTCAGCTCTTACAGCGTGACTGGAACCAAATGTTACTTCCTAGCTAAAAGTAATGTATGATACATGAAGTGTCAGGCAATTCGTCAGGAGTAAGGAGGAGATGGCCTTAAGGCAAACAGTTTGCTCTTTAGAATATAATGGTTACTTAACCCTTTAACTTGTATTGCACATGTATATAGAATAAACTTGGGAAAAACTTGTTCTCAGGATACTCATGTGAACCACACAAGTAGATATTAATTCTGCATCCAGAAATGTCAGCAAATTAGAAGAGTGTGCAGCCCATCAGCATCAGTATATGCGAGCAGTTTAAACTATTAAAAATTCTGAGTTATTTTCCTGTGCACACTTGTTACCTTAAGAGTTGTAATGTTGTTAGTAACGTGTTCCCGAAGTTAAAAAGACTTGTCGTGTTCGCTTTTTTTTATGATCAAAGTTCAACACTGAATATTATGTTGCTTTCCAACAGTATGCACAGAAATAATACTTTTGGTGTACTTTCTTCCACAAATGACATAGAACTGGAGTCTTTTGTTTCTAATTGTGTAAAGAAAAGCTGATAGTCAACCTGAATCTTCCCGGAAAGCAAATGAATAGTTGTGCTGGGAAGTGAAATGCTTGGATGGTGGTCAGTAGTGCTAGGCTTGCAGTGTTTTCTACAAGCATCTGGTTTTTTTGTATGAAAAAGCCGCACACCAACTGTGAGATGTGCATGCTTTGTACAGGACAGCCCTTGAATGGCCTAGATAGCTGTTTGCAAAGCCACGCAATAGATGGAGTGAGGGCTGGGGTCCCTCTTACTTTTGGAGCTGTGACCTCCTGCTTGCTGTTTGTAGTCACAGGTCCTCTTACCCACAGTGCTACATCAAGAACCTTGAACACAGTTCAAGTTTATTTATATGGACATAAAATTGGTTCTGCTTTTCTATGTGAAAGGGGTTTGCATTCATGCTGATGGGTTTTTAGCTACGGCTTTCCTACTGTTCGGTCACTGGGTACTTTTAGGAACCAGTACGTGTGCATTGCTGTATTTTTTTCTTTCAAGCAGTATTTCAGGAGGCAAATTGTTTTTAACAGTGTTATTCTTTACGTGGCTTCTGTTTTCATTTGTAAGTAGCTGTTTTAGACCCTAAGTGAACAAAGTACTTAAGCACATGTGCAACTTTACACCAAGGGACTGCTCACAAACTCAGAAGTTGCATGCAAATTTATGTCCCTGGGACCAGATCAAACCCAGGGAAACAGTTGTAGAGTTTATGGTACGGCTTTTGGATTAGAAATCCTGTTGATTTAAGGCCCGAAGAGTCTGTTTGGCTGAAGGGCGATTAATGGGCATTTTGATTCCAAGGTTAAGCGGTTGTACTTGGTATGAAAAAGGGAACGCAACGAGCAGAAGTTGGAGAGCAGTTTTATTTTTTGATAAACGTACTGGATCGCAGTATGGTATGAAAGAAGGAATGTTGTGTAATGCTAACTCTTCACTTCTAATTCTTGACTTTAAGGAAATACAAGTGCTGGTGTACTACTTATCGCTGCTAGCTGCCTCTCTGTCTCTTAGTTATCCAAGCTGTATTAAGCTGGATCAAGGTATTTTCCCCTTCTTTCTAGCGCACAAATAGCAAAGGCAGCTCCCTAGCAGAGCGCAGCACAAAGCCCAGGCTTGTCCCGAAGGGGTTAAGGCTGCAGAACTGGAGACATCTGGCAGAAGCTGTGGGTGTCGGGCGTGGCAGATCCCAGGGCCGTACCAGTCTCTACAAGGGAGCTGTCATGCTGCTGATTTATCCTTCCCTAATGTCACGGGTATGGATGTTGAAACTGCGGCTAGAATGTGAAATACGAAAAACATGAAGATTATGATTTAGTGTCTGGGGAGGCTCGCTGCTGGCCTCTGTTCACAAGCTGTAAGCACTGGAGGTAGCTTGACACAGGTTACAAATCTGGTATGTAGCACGGGGGGGAAAAAAGACAGGAATATTTTGGCGTTTGGAACTTCTACATATGTTAGTGCACAAAAATGAATGGCAGCAACGATGGGATCAAAGGCTGTGCTGGTGATATATCATGTTAGAGCACATCGACACTGCTTGTAAATATTTAAATAAATGTACTTTCTGGTCCTTCATTTGCAAATAATTATAACAGAGGGATGAAGAAAGCAGAGAATTAACTTTATTTACAAAATGTTGGATAATTAATGATACTTTAACAATACTCAATGAAAGCATATTATGTTCGTTGTCTGACATCTTTTTGTACCTGAAATGTATAGAAAGTTAAATTTTAGCATAGACTACTCTTGTGTTTTTATAATACAGCTTCCTTCATCCTTTAGTTTTCTTCTGTCCTGATATGGTAAAACACCCGATAGCAACAACAGCTGGAACTAAATGAGAGCTGTGGGTTTTTGTCCAAATATCCCCATTCTCCAAATAAGTTACCTGGTAGCAAGTGGAATGAGCTGATTGTTTCTCTGATGGGGTGAATTATTTTTGCCTCTTGAAGAGATATACTTGTATTGCTTCTAGTAAGAATAAAGACACTGAATGTTGTTGGTTTTCCTGGTGTTCTTAACTGTCTCTGAGGAAAGAAATTGAGACACAACCCTCAACTTGGCAGAATTGTAATAAAAATAGCAGCGTTCACATCTATAGCATAGAATTGATTTTCCTGCTTCCCAGTCTTATAGCGAAAAGGTAAATATAATTGTTCTTTCATGAGTGTAGAACTGTCAGTAGTTACTGAAGCCGTTATTGCTGAAGTTTCAATATCATATATGGTATCTAAAACTTCTTTACGTAGCATGGTGTTTATGAAGTAATATGGGTTAAGATCTATCATTTTGGACATCTTTTTATATATTTGTTTTGATGGTATTTTCAGCATTTTCAACAAAAGTCTGTATTTTCAAAGTGAATTAATTCTGTCTAAAGTCCAGCTTTCTAAAACATTGCTTGTTTCATAAATATGCTTAGAACTCAGTATTAGAGCTTATTCAAGAATAAAAATAACTTATCCACTTGCTGTGGAATTGGATTCTGCTTCATAAGTAATTCCAAGCCAAGAATTCTAGTGGTGCTGGGTACAAAGTACAGTTTTGGGCAGGAAGGACTAGGGCTGAAGTCAGGGATGCTGGCTTCTTGGTCTTTGTTAGGGGAGGTGCAGGAAGGGGACCTGAGGAACCAGCCCTGGTTTTCTTACAGTTACAGTAAAACTGACTGTGGAGCAGCAGCCGTGGAAAATCCTTATTTTGAAGCCTTACTTACTTTATTTTCTAAATATATATCAATTTTTTTAATTCAGTTCATTTAGTTTGCAGTTATTAAAACAAAAATAATAATGTGTTGGGCTTTTTTTTTTTCTTTTTGAGATACTCTAAAATTTTCTAGACGCAGTAATTCACACTGCCAGCTGAGCAGTTCTCATCTCATGCACTAGGATGTGGGGTTGAAAATGCTACCCATCAGTTTATATACATGGCAGCGTGAAACTAGTATTCATCATAGGGATGATGTCAAATGTCTTTAGAAATTTACAATGGTTTGTGAAAGTTAGGGCAGGATTGTGTTTTGAAGCATTGCTGACATTATTGTGCTTCCTAAGATGTTCTGCATCTAGAATTATGGTGGAACTGTGCTTCAGCCTGCTGTAAAGTGGCAAAGGAGCTGCTTTTCTGATTCCTTTCTCTGTACGCCAAAGTTCTTCTTAAGTATCTCTTTGTACAAACTTTGCACTGGTGTAGGTCATATACTTGATGCAATAGAAGCTGAAGAGCAATGAAGGTTTGGGTATCAAATATGTATGACTCAGTGGATTATCTTTCTGATCATCGTTGCAGTCTGAATGTTGTTTGAATCACTTGGTCATTTGATTTCAGTTATATTTGTTGGGATCTCTGCATAATCTCATCATCCTTTTGTGTTCTCATATAGTACCATCTGAGCTCATGCACTGTAATCGTCTGGAGTAGTCTGGAGTAGTGGAATATGGAGCCAACGAGAGTTTATTAAAATAGTATCTCAGTAGTTTTCAAGTCTTGTTTAAAATCACAATTTCATAAGTATCCCACTTCAAAATTATGTAGACTCAGAATTGCCAGGATATCTGGAGAGAGCCTGAACCCAGAGAAAATGGCTCTGCATGTTAACACCAGATAAAAAGAGGAAAATAAAAGGTATATACCTTGTTACATGTGTATAAAAGAGGAAATGAGTGAACTGATGAAGTGTAAGTTCATACCACAATGTGCTACTAAATAATGTCAGCATATACAGCATCTTTTGTAAAGCATTGGTTTTTTTACAAATATGAAATCAATGCTTCTTGGCAAGTGAATCTTTGCTCTTGGTGTCCTGCTGCTCTGCTGCATGTGTGAGAATGAGAGGTTTGAGAAGGCTTCTAGCAGCAGGGTTTTGCTGCTTTGCTACCTTCTCAGCTCTGTGTGTGACTAGAAATGCCTACAAATGATGTTAGATCTGATCTTGTCATGGTCAGAGGCCCTCTTACATCTCTAAAGTGTGTTTTCCCAGTAAGTGCTGGTATGGATGGTGAACACGTGGGCTGCCCTGCTTTCCTGCTTCACCTGCCTGCAAAAATGAGATCAGCTCTTCCATTTATGGATGCCTTCATTTAGGAGATATGTTGGAACAAGCCATAAGTTGTCATGGTGTGAAAGGATCATCCCTACAAGCTGCAGAAAGCTTATGGGCTTGTGGGTTGAAAGGCTTTTTTAATTATAGTAAAGGACCTAGGTTGAAGGTTGGCTTTCCAAACATCTTGCCTCTCCCATTTCATGGAAAGGAAGTCATGAAACTGGGCCCTTGGACAGAAGCTGTGCAGTGCAGGAAAGGCATCTGTGAAAGGTTCCTCATCTGATAAAACACAGCAATGTTTAAAAGTCAATAAAAGAGCACTGATAATCTTTCTGCTTTGGCCACAGCCATTTTTCATGGACAGAGTTTTGATTTGTTCTCAGTGACAAATCAGGAGATGTGAAGTGTTGGCTAGGAATAACATTAATAGCATTCAGCCTGCAGCATGGGTCAGTGTTGGTGTTGGGTATATGGTTTTGTTTTTTGTTTTTTTAAAAAAGAGCCTGTGGTATCATAACCAATCTTCTGCTTCACCTAACCTGTTCTTTTCCTTAAGGTTAAGAACACAGGGAAAGAAAGCTGGGGGCTGGGACCCACAGTGATTGACTTATACTAATGGAAATAGGATGTCATTGGTTTCTTTCCCTTAGCATATATCAGTGTATAACCAGGGTTTTTGTTTCAGTATAAAATTTGGTGAACTGAAAGATTTGGCAGTAAGCATAACAAAAGTTGGAAAAAAAAAAAAAAAAGTCTTTGTCCTCAATCTCCTAATATGTGTTGGTGTCCATATGGTCACAGAACAGTTCTGGAACGTGATATCATCAAGGCTTTGTAATCCCCCAGAATATCAATGATGATTTGATGGCCTTAATGGCACATTATAGCTAAGCATCAAACTGAACTGCAAACAATACTTGCAAAAAGTCAGAGCAGCGCGTGAGGAAATGTAGCATGACTTTGAAGCTCTGTTTCAGATGGGATAAATAGTTAGAAATACCTTTTTATACCATTTCAACAGATTGCTTCTTTTCTCTACCTCACAAACAGATAATAAAGAGACCTTCATTGAGGATGAATTCATTTATTTTTATGCTTCAAGAGGAGCGTTACTTGTCACTATTTTAAAAATAAAATGTGGGGAAAATTCAAATGCAAGCAGAAAAGAGATGTTCTATGGCAAGGTTATTGCATGTGTTTCTGGATTTTTTTTTTTTAATATAGCAAAGCAGCTTTATTTGTGCAAGAACAGGTAAATGTTATTTTGGAATGTGAGTTTGTCTTATGCAAATCCCATGCAGGGCTGCGAATGTTTTTGTTAACTTTTCGATCATTTGAGTCTTAATACATTAGTCCAGTGTAGTTTGTTCATCCTTTATAATGAGTGTTTCAATCACATGCCTAATTTGGATCATCCATTTATTATTTTTTTCATAACGATGCTAAAAACAACTTTTGTTGTTGTTTAGATTATGTCTGTGGGAAAATATACAGGCAAGTGTAGTATATAGCCTACTTCAAGTCTCAACATGATTGCTAACGTATATACAATGAAATGAGGCACCTTCAAGATTTCAATCTAGCCTGTCGTTGCCATACTACAGTAACTTCAAATCTGTAGCCCCCTCCTAGGGACAATTGCCATTAATAATCCAGATTCTGATGTGCAATTAAGCTTAGTATAATATCTTTGCTGTTCTTTTTTTTAAAGGTAAGATTCAAATTCATCATAACTGAGAATTCATATATTTTCAAAGAATAACACTTCTGACTGGAGCAAAGGGTTTTGGAAACTTCTGGTGAGCCATTACATTCTTCAGCACTGTGATAAATAAGATTCAGGTTGGAAATAACTTTCTCAAACTGGAGCTATTCCTCCATTAAATCAGTGATATTAGTCCTTGGAGTAGCTTTTCAGGAGCGTGGATAAGAGGTTCACAATCTGTCTGTAAAACCACATGCATATTTTCCAATAGTGTTACACGTTAGCTTCTGTTTGGTCAAGCAGTTGCTTTCTGCATAGCTAAATCTTCTGCAGCTTAAAGCAAATGTGACATTCTTTGCCTTCTGCCCTGAATATTACATAGGAGTTCTGTCTGCTGTTAAATAGATTTCATTCTCCACCCAGATGGAGCAGTATTTCAACAAAGAGTGAAAAGATGCTCGTGTATCTCTCTCCTCAATTGCCATGCAGGCAGAGAAGAGAAACTTTAACAATTTGGCTGTAAAGGAGTTTGCAGCACTTGCATGGAGCGTGCTGCTATGAAGGTATGAAGTTATTTACTTTCAAGATGAGTTTTCTTTTAGACATGGTTTAAACATTCTGGCTAATACACAAGACGTTAAGTCTCTAAAAAAGTCATTGTACATATCATTGGAAATAGCATAAAACCTTCCCTCCATCTTAGGTTTACAGCAATAATAAGCTTTGCAGATGCTTTTCCTGGGAATTAAGGACCAGCTGGGGTAAACAGACCTCAAACTATCCTCTTAGCCAGTCATTAATCTTCAGGGAAAGCCTCTACTTTGATCATTATTGCTAAAATATGCCTGTGCAGCCTGGCCTCACATGCCAGTAAAAGCAAAACAGTGTTTTGCCAAAACATGAACATTGCTTTGTTTCCCAGGTAGCCCTGTGTCTTGGACTTGCCTTCAGAGTGTGTGAGCATGCTCGTGTGTACGTGCACACACAGACACGAAGGGATGAGTTTGCAATGTGATTTATTTGTTCTGTATTGGTACCACTGTGAGTTTTATCTCCTCACGTGGGTTCCAATCAACCTTAAGTTAGCTTGGGTTTGTCTCGCAAGTAGTGTCTTGGTTCAAATACCCTTACTTCTGGAAATACAGGAAATAATCTATCCAGTAATGATGTTTTAAAGACTTGCTTTAAATTACACCAGTGGCTTCCACTGAGAAGCATCAGGAAGTGTGCAACATGTTACACTCCAGCCTGTCCTTTCCTGCTGCAAGCTGCTGAGAAGAGTGTGGTGGTGATGTACTGTGTGTTAAAAAGCTGACATTTCCTAAATATGTCTTAATACATGTTTTTTGGAAGGCACTTGTTGCTGTTCAGTGTATCTAATAAATGATTATAGATTTTTTTTTAGATGTCAGATGTGTTAAAGCATTTCTGCGTGAATGGCCCCAAAGCTGAAAGTACAGCCTTCTGAACTTCTGAGCTTCAGTTTTCCTGAAGCTGTACAAGTGCAGAGCTCCTCGAGACAGGAGAACAGCCCTGCTTCCTTGAGTTTGCCTGGCATGTGTTAGATAATGAATGTTGTCTGGTTGAGAACCAACCAAAAGCAGCGTGTTCTTCAGCTGTTTGCTGCTTTTTGCAAACCTGCCTATATTTTTGAGTTTCACTACATGCAGCTGTTCTCAGTGATTTTGGACTGCATTGGTGTTTCTTGAAGGAAGAAATTTCGCAACTGCATGCGTGTGAGGAGACAAAGTTATTTCTACTTGGTATTGTCTATCAAAAGTAAAGGTCTTGCATAAAGAATAGGGCCCTGTAGGGACATTAAAAAAAAAAAAAAAAAAAAAAAGTGCAGTCAAGTTTGGAGAGTTTACAGTGAAATTGTGCTGAACAGATCCAGAAGAAGGAAGCCGTTACCCAACCTGCGTCCTTTGCCCTAAAAGAGACTTTGGGGATCTTCCCTGCTGCCTCCAGAGAGGACTGTCTTTGTTCTGTGTCCCCCAAGGGGAATCATCAAAGCAGCAAGAGAAGGAAATCATTCGTATATATTCTTGCCAACAACATTTTCCCTATTTTACTATAAATGAGCACTGTGGAGGAAGTAGAAAGAATTGGAGGGGGGGAAATCCTGCAGCTCCTTAAGCACCCTGAGCAAACTGCTGTGGAGGAGAGTGAAAGCTGTGCTTGCCTTGGAGAGTCCCACGGAGCTGCTTGCAAGCAATGGGACAGTTGGAATGAGGATGGCTCCTGACAGCAGCCCATGGGGTACAGCCACTTGCTGCACAGTGCTATCAGAGATAAAAAAAAAAAAAGTGCACTGTGTACAGTATATGTAATATGAATCCAGACTTTTTGTTTAAATCAAATATTTTAAATGGCAAGAAATCATCACTGCAGTGTGTTGCCACTGGCTTCAATGTACAGACTCCAGTTGTACTTCATTTGCTAACAAATGCAGTTATGTGATTTATTTTCCTTTTCCATTGTTGTATGAAAAGGATATTTGAGGAAACTGCAGTCTAGATAAAGTTCTGTCTTCATAGTGGAGGCTTTTGTTGTGTGGGGTTTTTTGTTTCTTTCCACAGCAACTCTCTCCCAAATTCAGTCATAAATGACCAGGCTTGGTGCACTCTATGAAGAGGCTTCTGACCCTTCTGTTTCTTAGTGTGTATTTAACCTTGCAGATTTCCAGCAATCTTTTTGTCTGATGCTATTTTCCTATGAGGGAGAAGAGAAGCTGCTGCTCAGCTGTGGCAGGGATGCAGTGTTGGCCTTCTTTCTGATCAGTTCTTGGGCTATTTCTCATGCAACAGGGGAGTGCGTATTTGGCATTACCAGTTGCTGTCTTTCTCTTTTTAATTCAGCTCAGGTAGATTTTCTCCTTTTAAAAACTTGTCTACACTGTGCAGTGACACTGTGCACACCAGCATCTGTTGAATTTTTTGTGCCATAGAAACTTTGTCAGGAGGAGGTAAGCAAATTGAGGCAACCAATGTAAAGTCACTACAAAAGCTGTGTGGTTGTTTAGCCCATTCCCCTCATCCCCTTGCAGTTAGTTTGTTTCCTTTTTAGCAGACACCTCTGGGCCTGGAAAGTCACTTGAAAATTCCTATGTGTTTCCTGCACTACAGGAAAACTGCTACATGTTCCCCAGCTCCACAGAACCATTGCCAGCATTTTTCATTTGCTTCCTAGCAACTGCCAATTTGGCAAAATGAATGTGTGGGACCTAGAACACTCTAAGCTGAAAGAGATGCAGAAACAAGGGTCTGTTTGTATTGCAAGGCTATGTTTTATAGTCTCCTCAATAGCACAGAGGTGTCAGTGTCACCAGCCTGCCAACAGGAGAGATCAAGGAATAAATTTTCAGGGCAAAAGATATCCCCTCCTCTGTAAGAATAGTGTTTGCAGAAGTGGCAAAGACAGCATGAAGAAACCAGCAGTATGCAATGTGCAGCAGCGTTCCTGTTTGACTAATTATCTTCAGGCATGGACGGTATGCCCACACTGTAGTCAAGAGTGTGAAAGCAAATTTAACTGGGATGGTTTTAAAGAGCTCCCTTATTCACATACTGTGTTTTAAAGCAAAGAGCTCAAAGCAAGAGAATCATCTGAGTATAAAACTGCCTGCTTACTTGAATTTTGTACCCAGCACCGAGCTTTGTGCTTGTTGCATTATTTTTGGTTTCAATGCAGACTGAGGCATGTTGGCTGCTGATAGCATTGGCTCCAGCATGCATGTGTAGAACTGCCACCTCTGGCACATCCCTGGCACAGGTGAGGGACACCTGCACTGTCCACATGGTCTTCATCCTACTTCTCACTCTAAGATATGTCTTCTGTTTCTCTCTCCCTAAAATTGCTGGGTGACTCTTTAACCCATCCAGTCCCAGTTAGAAAATTGCCTCATGTTTGTCAAAAATAAGCAAAATTTTATTTTCCTTATTCTACCCTGCACTTGCATAGTCTGCAGTCATGCTTATCCGTATTATTTCTAATGCTAACCAGGAAGCAACTTGTTTTGCCCTCAGAATTTATAACTAAATATTCTTTTTTTTTTTTTTTTTTTGTTCTGTTTCTATAAGCACATTTAAATTCTGATGTTTGAAACATCCAATTCAATTTTCTTTCAGGATGTTGGAAGCAAGGCATCCCCTGGCTGAGATCTTGTACAAAACATTTCAGCCTGCAGCAAGCTTTTCTTTTTAAGTTGGAGTTTTAGTAAACCCTCAAAAAATTGGGTTTATAATTGAAATGACAGCACAGCCCTAATTGTAGCACTACCGGCACACCTTCATAACCAGAAGCATACATTGCAGCATTTTTAAAGAATAAAGTTAATCCTCAGTATGCTGAGCGATGGACTTTATGCTTCCTGCTGTTTTGCTAAATTTGGTGTTTTTCATAAAAATCTGAAAATGGTACAATTTGCAGTGCTGAGGCTGGACTGTGTCTGCAGTTGGCATAAATCAGTGTGATTCCACTGGAGGCAGTGATGTTGTGCAGATTAGCCTAAGTGATAGCAGCATAATAAATTTTAAAAGTGTAAGTTTGTAACATAAAGGGAGTTTGTGTTTTCTCAGAGTAGGTGGGTATATCTGATTAAATTGTTGCATACAAAAATACTGAGAGTAGCTGTGGTTTCCAAATCTCATTTAGAGAGTTGAACTGAAACAGCTCTGCTTTGGGAATACTAGGAGCTGCTTTCCTTGTAGCGGGAAGCATCTCCTTTAATAAATAAACTGAGGCAGCTTCCTTAACCCCACTAACTTTTCTGTGAGTTGTTGAATTCAACAAAAGTAAAACTGCTCTTTAAGAATTTGGGTCATGATCTTGCATCAGAGCTAAGTACCTTGAGCTGCTGGGTGATCCCCAGGGCACAGCATCCTGCCAGCAGAATTTCATGCCACATAGTAACTGATATGGGAAAGAAGAATGACCAGTGTAATCTTCTTTCTTCTCAGGCACATCTTGTGGTATTTACCAGCGTTACAAACATCCAGCTCTTCATACCATCACCTGTGATTCTTTGTGCTGTAACATCTGGCCCTGGACTCTGGGCCTTCAACAGGAACATAATGGCATATTGTATAGTCCTTGTGTGTATCAATTGTCAGAACTGACAAGACCACAACAAGAGAAAAGAGAAGGGCTTTGAAATGGCGTTCAGTGGAACAGCCAGAAGGCACAGCTTTGTAGGCAGCTCTGCTTTGGAGAATCTCTGCTAACAGCTCCCAGTTAGCTGGGAGCCCAACCAGGCTAGAAGAATTGGCAGACATTTGCACCCTGGAGGGGCTGCTAATGTTTGCTTCTGTCTCTCGCTGTGGGCCTTCTCCAATGCTTATGCAGCCACTGCTTCCAGCTTGAGGCACCAGCTGCAGGCATCTGAGCTCAGCCCTACCGGTGGCCACCCTCAGCCCTGGGAGCTGTGTCTCATTAAGGCCGTGTGTGACCCTATGGGATGGGCCTTTGCTGACCTGCATGTTGTGACCGTCCCCCACTCGTACTTGAGAGATACGCAGGAAGAGATTAAGCAACAACTTGCTGGCAGTTGAGTGTCCTTTATGACTGTGATGAAAGGGAAATGAAGGCTGAGTGCTGCTGGCAGATGAATGATTGTCCTGACTTAGGAGAGTCTCTTTTGGCCCAGGTTGAGGTCAGCCTGTGCGGAGACACTGGAACTATTGCTTGTCCTGCCTTGGGTGTGTGGATCGATAACCATTTTGTCATTTAATGGCTGGTAATCTGGGAAACCTCAGAGGTATTCTCCTGAAAATGCACATAAATGACAGTCTGTATTAATATGCTAGAGTCAAGCCTGCATGTAGTTAATAGTTTAATAGCACAGTTATAAATTTAATATTGCTTAACATTCCTTGATAGCTATTGCTTCAGTGGGAATCCTACCCCTCAGATCAAATAGCAAATGATTCTTCCTTGAAGAGTAAAATGAGAGGGGAGAAGGAATTGCTGTAAGCATGCGAGGCTGCATCACTTCCACCAGCCGTTATCTCTCTCACGTTGGAGAGCTTTTTGCAACCATCACGCAACATCATGCATAGTATTCTGTTGCTAACACACTGTCCATCAAAAGTGTTTACTCAGGGTGACGGCTAACACATCTGGAGGACATACTGTGTTTGATCTGAAATACCAGGCTCTGTCTTCTTTAACAATGACAAAACCATGCTGTGGTTGTGCAGTTCAAAGCGTAACGTTTATGGACCATCTTGATGTCCAACTTAAAGTATTTATGTGAATTCTATTGATAATTAAAAAATATAGATTAGCAAATTGTATAAAGGGGAAAATAACACTTTGTATGTCATATTTTGTGTAGAAGGAAAAATAGAGTAAGTAAAAATAAGTCTGTAGCAACAGACTTTCCTAGCATTCACTTCAGCGTGTGCCTTTAAAGCACGATTGGTAACGCTTTGAAGTTACAAAAATTGCTGTTGGAAATAGGTTTCATAAACGTGATGTATAGGTTTTATGCATTCATTAAACAGCATAGACCATGCACAGTTTATCTTACCATTTCTGTTAAACTGCTCAATTTTGAAGCCAAGGTATCTCCATTGTCATCACAGCTGTATGTTCAAGTCAAAGAAGGGAGAGCTGTCATGTCACACAATTTTCATAGAATCCTTAGAGTTGGAAGACATCTTTTAAAGGTCATCTAGCCCAGCTCCCTGCAAAGAGTAGGGGCAGGCACAGCTAAATCAGGTTGCCCAGTGCCTGATCCACCCTCACCTTGAAAGTCTCCCGTGCTCCTTTGGCAGCAAAGGCTTTTTGAACATGGGCTGTATACTTTGCATACAGGAAGGAGGACTCTGTGGATGTTCACTCGCCATCTGGCTTCACACAGGACTTTCTGTGGCCCTGCGTGGCTCTGAGGAGCAGTGCTCCATCCGCTCCTGCTGCTGTGCCTTTAGAAATTGTGCTTCCTACAGGATGCTGGTATAATACCCATCTGTGCTTTCATTCGTACAGAACAATACTTTAAAACTAGGGAAGTTGTTATAAGAGGAATCGTTAGCGCTTTATGGAAAAGATTCAAGATTCCCTTCTACTTGCTGTAGATACCTTAATAACTCTCAAATGTGGACATCTACACTTTTTCAGAATGTAAGTGGAGATGACAGCAGGAAATGGGGATAACCCGAATGAAACAGAGGAGATCCAAGACAGGAAATAATGACTTCTGCTGATTTCTTGGCTCATGTTTAGCAGGTTGCAGTCTAATGAGGCTTTCTGTGGGGTGAAGAAGGCTAAGATGCATACATTTTTTTTCATTTTTATTTTTTTTAAGTTGAAGAAAGAATCAAAAAGTGCTGGGTGGTTCATTTAGGATGATGCTGTAAGGCAAGAAAAAGCATTCTCGCATGTCACATGAAAAAAATGATCAAATAGACATTTCATGACTGGAAAGATGAGTAATAAAGGGGCCTATAGGACAGGAGAAATAATTATGCAGAGTTCTCTCAATTCTACCTTTAATAACCACCCTCTTTTCTAGAGGAGCTCCACCTTTAGACAAAATGATCACGAAAAGACTATAATTTATATAATTTTATCCTTTGAAACTACTGTTCTTCATAAGCCTAAGAGTGTCCTTATGCCATAATTATTCATTCTACGAGGTAAGGATATATAACAGCTATTTTGTTGGGCTTTATTTTTTTTCCCTTTGGTCTTTTACAACCTTGGGGAAGAGCTTTCTTGGATTTTCTTGTTGTTTTTTTGTTTTGTTTTGTTTGTTTTGTTTTTTCTTTAGCACCAGATTAAGTTGAAAAGGGAAATGTAAAGGTAGTTCTGGCATTTAACAGAAATTAGAGCATTATTTTCGAAGTGACGCTGTACTATTAAGTGGAGTTGACATGGAAGATGCTGGGGGGCAGTTGGGAAGACAGAAATGGTATGAAGGTATTCCCTGGGAGGACTTGGTTTGTATCCCAGGCTAAAACAAGAGATCTTTGGAAAACTAGGAAACGGCTCTGAGCTCTCCCCCCTGCAGGGGCTTGTAGGATGCCATGGGCTTGCTAGCTGTGATCATGATCAACTTGCTGGCAGCAGCTTTCAAGCAGTGTTGCCTCTTTCTGATCAGTAAGGTGAAAGATTTCTAGTGTGAAAGCAACTGGACTTGTAGATCCTCACGTGTCAGATAAGTGGCTGTGCTCTGTTGTCTGCAGGTGAATTCTTTCTGCAAACTAGTGCCCTTCACAAAATTCCTTGCTATTTTGTAGCTCTAAAGCTGTGGTTTACTAAGTGTCTTGTACTGTATCTGGTTTCTGCTAGTGAGTATCAGTGAGAAAAGCAGTAATAAAGCAATTATTCTGATCTTGAAGAAATTGATTCAGGATTTATAGAATGAACATAGAGCATTCACACAGCATTCTGATGCCCCCTTTCCCCAATCTGTGCAAGTTACAGTGATTGAAGTAATGAAGAAACTGAGCTATGTTTTTTTTTTTTCTTGCACAGAAGTTACTCTTGTACTCAGATGTTCGCTTTATAAATAGAACCGCATATGCATTAAAGGTGTATATTCAATAAACATAACAAAATTAAAACTAGCACTAAGAAAATGACTGAGTTCCTCCCTCAACTAACAAGAGTCTCCTTGTTTATGTTTTCATATATTTTATTGGACAGTTTTTTATTTTAAAGCCAGCTGTCACAACCTGATGTTTCACAGCCTTTGCTGTTGGAACTTGCATGTGTTCTGGCATCAGTCTATGTGGAATATCTGTTTGAACAAATGCAGTATCAGGACATGCCAGCTATGGCCATTTGTGTTTAGTTACAGCAGTTGTTGAACATACCTGAAGGGTTGACATTCAGCAGTGAATGAAGTCAATTTTGGCATCTCACTAATAATACTTCAAAATCTGTACTTCAGTATGTTATGGGGGGAGGGGAAAATGTCCTCTGTATTAAGAGTGGGATAGCTTGCTTGGCTGCTGGACCAGCGTAGCTGCAAGGTCTAAAGTAACAGTTGGATCATAAGGATGTTGCAAAAGCTCCACTGAAATGCAAGTCTTAGACTGAAACTCTGATTCCTAAGAAAACTGTAAAACCCATAAAACCATTATCTGCCCCCAGACTGACTCCTCCAACAGATTTTTTTTCTAGTGTATTTCTAGTAGCAGTTCTCATGGGGTGCAAAGAAGAGGAGTTGGTTTGTGTCCTCTAAAGGAAATGGGCAATAAATCCCAACTGGTCTGTCAGTGTTAGAAATTCTTACAGCTTTTCTTCAGTTAAACAAAAAAGAGCCTGGATCCCAGCATGTTGGATGTGCTGAATCATGACCATTGTCAAATTGCTGCAAGGAAAAAAGCTGAGGCTTCAAAGTAAATCCCAGGATTGCGTACTGTAGGCACTGGTGTATAATCCAAGGATGCCAAATCTGTTTTATATTTTGGCGTGGAGAAGGACCACTTACAGCAAAGTTACTAGATTCAGCACAGTAATGTGCAGATAAAATCTAAATTTGAATACCAATATACTGCTCCTGATAGTTGGCACTGTCTGAACCAGTTTGGGGCTAATTGGCTTGGGGAAGTGGCACAGCTACCCATGCATAGTGTTTCTTCCAAGCTAAAACCTCTACCAGGAAGGTTCAATGCAAATGTGACTGTATAGCTTCCAGGCTTGAACTGGTACCTCCAGACAGGACTGCAGAGCTTCAAGAAATCTTCGGGGGTGAGTCAGCACTCTGCCCCATGCGCTGCTATGCAGTTTAGATGTGATCCAGCATTCGTGGGAGTCCACGGGCCAGGAGGTGTTTTGCAGGCTGGGTGAACCCACCAGCTGCCTGGCACTCGAGCTGTAACACCATTTTCAGAAACAGGGTTTTTTGCTTGAGTACAGACCTCCGTGATATACCTTGTGTGAGACAATGTTACTTACAGGTAAAAAGGTTTTGCAGGGTCAAGGCCAAAGAAAGGAAAATATGCAATCAGATCGCATGCAGGATATATTGTATATGTGTATTATGTTAAAGTTGCATTGAAAAAGATACTATAAAAAGAAAACTCTGGAAAACAGAGCAAAAGAGTCCAAGTTCTAGTCATCAGCCACAACCTGGTTTCATCTTCTGTCCTTAAACTCTTTCACAATTATTTTACTGCAAAGGAGAAGTATATTACTTAATATGCATATGTGGGACAGACTCCTAAAAGTATTTATTTAGGATATTTCAGAGCCATCATAAATAATCTCAGCCTGTGTACACACATTAACGTGTTATGATTGAGGTGGAAGGGGACCAAATTTCAGTTGTATTTTTATCCTGGTAATTTGGAGAGAGATTTGTCTAAGTGCAAAGCCAGAGGATTTTGGTGGTGTGTGTGGCCTTTCTGTAGCACTACATTTACTCCAGAGAATCAGGAAAAGGAAAGTCATGGCTGATTATTATTATTTTTTTTTAATATGGATATGTGTAAATTCAAATACATATCATAGTCAGACTCTGTGATGGGGAAGTAGAACACTGACAAGTACGGGTCTGGTTTCTATAGGCAGCTATATATTTCCAGTAATCAAAACGTCAAAGTTTTGTCCAAGGAAAAGCCTTTATTTTTCTATCTGACTTGAGTGATTTGCATACGAAGGATCTCTACAGCAAAAAGAAAAAAAGAAAAACTGAACACTAAAATGTCAGTATTTTTATTGGTTTAAAAAGAGTAGTGTCTGCAGCCTTCATTTCAGAAGATCAACATCTCTGCTAAGATCTGTGTATAGATAGCAATTACAGAAAGCAGTTCGCCCACACGTACAGTGGCTTAACTCTTTAATAACAGTTTATTTTTGCAAAAAAGCATAAACACCTCGATCACATAATGTTTGTTATCCTGCAGAATTTCTTACTTCCCCTAATTCTTCAGGAACATGAACTACTAGCAGTGCTGCAGCAGGGCTGCAATTGTGCTCAGCTGTCCACACGCATGGGGGGGAAAGCAGTGAGCATGAAGAGCTCTCAAACTGTTCTCTCTGTGTTAGTCCCAAAACAGAAAGGAACAAAGAATGCTTTTACAGAATATGGTACAGCAAATTGGTGGATATCTATAAATGAAGACTGATTTAATTTTACCCTTGCTAGTACTAAGGCAGCATAAATCAGCCCTGGAAAACAAATGCCACCATGTGACATTTCGATGGTGTTTAGATAGTGCAATGCCTTGTTTCGACTTAGAGTGTTTAAAAAAAAAAAAAAAAAAAACATACCTACTGGTAATCTTCGGTACTGTTCTGTGTTATCTTTTCCTTCCCATGTCAGTTGACGCATGTGACACCTTGCACAAATGTTAATGCTGTTGTTTCACCTCCTGAATCTAGTTGTGCCACAACAGTTGGAGATGCAGCCCTCAAGAACCACAGGGAATGTCTTGAGTCAGAGGACTCTTATTCCTCTGCTGATCCCCCACTTATACGTCCACTGGAGTCACAGTACATTCTTTATCAGCAAGAGGAACAAAAGATTTTTGGGTGCAGAAGGTAGTGCTCAGCAATTCTTTCAGAATCTGTAGAAAAATCATAGTTGTGGGGCTATACTTATTTCTTATTAATTTCCTTTTGTAAAATGCTTTTCTGCTTTATTTTCTTCTTACATTAATGCTCTAGCAGCAGTATCAAAGAATTTGCTCTGAAACCACTTGTAGCAGAGAAAAAGCCCCTGAAGCTGTAGAAATGGCAGATGGGTGCTATTGAGGTGGAAGCGAAATGTGCTCATGGAAGCTATGGATGATGCAAACGTTGTATACCTGACGTGTGAAAGCCATTTGGCATCACAGTAATGGAGCAATGGCAATATGTGGGGCTTTTAACTTGAGAAACTGAGGCCAAGGAGGTGGATTTCAGATGCACAGTGGGTGTTTCAGCTCCCTAAGCTGGCAGAAGTTTTCTTCAATCTCATCTGTGTTGATAGAATTTAACAGGTAAATGACCAAGGATCTCTTCTCCTCCCCCCCACCCAAGTGGGTGGACTCCTCTTCAGGCAGAGGACTTCTGTTTGTTGTTGGAACATGAATATTATTTGAAGTAACTTTTTTTGGCCTCTTGGGTATAAATGGAACAGGTGTGTTTGCCACAGGCCACAGCTTGGGAAAGCAATGTCAAAGCACAATGAAGTCATTGTGAAACATCAGTATTCTTTCAGAGTCCTGGCTATTGCAGGCAGGAATACTGAAGAAAGCTCTGTGAACTGGATTCCAGGTGATAGACAGAAAAGCCTTGAAGAAAAAAGGGGGAAAAAAGCTTTGCATCTGCCTAATTGTGTTTGCCTGGTGAGAACTACATCTTATCACTGATGCCTGAACAAGCTGTTTGAAACAGCTCCTGTCAACGGCCAAGTGGGTTTGCACATGCCTGGTGTTGGGCTGATCTTGGAGCGCTGAGGAGATCCGATTTCTGTAAACAAATCGTTCTCTATGTGGACAAGATGAATATTTTTGCTGTAGAGTGTGCTTTGACTTAGAGTGTGTCAGGAAGTACCGTACCCACTAAGCGATTACTAAATGGATGGGTGGGAGGAGTTCCCAGGCGCTGCGGAGACGGCTTCTGCCGCTGGCCTCCAAGCTGCCACTGCCAGCCCTCTGCCAGGAGTGAAAGAATATGTTGTATAACTCACTGCCTCCACCAAGTACGTAGTGGTACTCTGCAAATAAACTTTATATCCAGGTATTTTTGGACCTCTGCCTCAAACCAAGTGGATAAGGAGCATTTATGACTCTGGCAATAAAATTGTGCAGATGTTCTTTTTTGCATGTGCAGTACTAAAAAGGAAAGCCCTGTTATGCTTTTATCAGATCAACTTGAAATCAGTACAGGGGTAGCTCAGGGTCAGGATTTGCGCTTTCACAGCAACGTATCTTTCGACTCCAAGGCTTTTTCAGTGTTTGTGCTTAAAGTCCCTCAGTAAGCCCCCCGAAGTGACAACAGTACGACTTTCTTTGTGAGATCTGAATGTCTGGATTAGGTCACTTCACTCTTTTATAGCTTTAACCAGCTTCAACTTGCACCGTGGTGACACACATCTGCTGACTCGATGGATCAGTGCATTAAGCTTCAGGCTGACTGGTGGGCCATGCTTGAAAGACTTCTGGCATGTGCTGGTGCCTGCATTTTTCACCCTTGACTGAAAGCATATGCTTCATACAATTGAGACAGTGTTAGCATGTGGGTCTCAGGCAGCCTCCTACACATCTGGCAGAGCCTGGCCCTCCTTCCAGGTGAATCATCTCTCCTGGGAGGGTGGCTTGCAGCACTGTGGCATCTGCAGAGTGGCAGGAAGTGTCTGAATTCATCTGAGAGTGATTTTTATCTTCACATGCTTTTCCAATTTCATCAGGCCCCTCATGCTACATTCCAAGTGACATGATTAAACCTGCCAAAGACAAAGGGAGGCTGATTGATAAAAATTATCTTTGACCCTTCACAATCTGTCATAGCTGAAGATAGTAGTAATAATAGTAGTAATGATGGAATGAAATAAGTGTTATGCGAAGGAAGCTATTATTGTTTGAATAATATTCTGTGAAACAGGATTACTTCCTTGCTTTTTGTTTCCATTTTATCACCCAAATTAACTTGTCATCGGCATAATAGAGGAATGGACTACAAAGGATTATAAACTTTGTATTAAGTGTCACTTCACTTTGATTTCCATTGTCTTGGTCTTATTTTAACACATAAGTTTGAAGGCACAATAAGGATGCAGACCAGCAGCAGAGGATCAGTTTTTACAAAGGAGGCCAGACATTTAGGCAGGGGTGAGTTGTTCTGGTTTTCTTTTTTGTTGTTGTTTGTTGGTTGTTTGTTTGTTTGTTTTAACAAGTATATGGATCTATTTTTCCCACTATGAAAAGAAAATCCTTGAAGGAAGGCTCTAAACATAACTTGTACTGCACAGCAAATAGAATATTTTATAAGCACAGTACATAAAAAGTATTTTTATTCTTTAGTCTGCTGCACTAGGCCAGGCACTTGGGTTATATTTCATCCCAACCAAGCATCTGGACTGATACAGATGATCTGCAAGGAAGATTAACTCTTTGCACCCCAAGATGTGTTGCAGATCTGTTGCATGTGCATTTCAGTAATGCCAGTGACAGAGATTTGGCAGAAATATATTCAGTCTCTTGCTTTCTTTATGATCTACACTTGATTTTGCCAAAGGAAAACAAAGAATAGTTGGGCCATAAAGCATAGGTGATCTGAAGTATTAAGAAATGCATCTGTAGAAGCTGGAATGAAAAGCGGTGTAAATGTTGCTCTTGGTTAGCATAGTGTTAATGAAGGATAATTCTGTTGATTTCCTTTCAGTTATTCTGAACAAATGCATGTAGCAAGGGCAGAATCTGACCCACTCCGCTTTGATGTGTGCTCTGCTCTGTCAGGAGCTGCTAGGTTCTTTTGAACAGATGCCTCTATTCTCTGATACGCGGGGTCATTAAAAAGATCAAGATGACCAAGGCTGAGCCATTTGGAGATCTGCAGACAGTTGTGTGTTGCCCTTGCAGTCTACATGGGGGTGGATTCTCTGTGAATTTTCCCTCTGAGGTTAGAGGTGTGTGGGAGCACTTTGCATGCTGACCACTGCCAAGCCTCACCCCGACGGCTGGATGTACGAAGGCAAAGATTGCAAGGCACGGCTCTCTGAGAAAGCAGCGGGTTTCCATGTATCATGTAGGAGGAAACCCAAGCAGAGCTTTTTCTAAGCAGTGCCCTTGAGAGACTTGCAGGGCTTTTCCCAGAGAGACCAGGCAGCAACAGAATAGTTGCTGAGTGAGCTGTTTCTGTACTTACCGAGGTTTGGTGTTCAGTAAATGCAGGACTCTGAGCTTCTTGCTCTCACAGCAAAGCAGCTGAGTCAATGTTGGGTGGCCTGGAAGGCTTCCTTCCAGGTAGAGCATGGAGGAGTTACATTGCACAGGGTGCTCAGATAGCCTCAAGTGAGCACAAAAAATACCAGCTATCAACTTCATCAGGAAACAGTACCTTAAATGTTGCCAGCCTGCTAACAAGAAACTTCTCTGGGGCTCTGGCTAGCAGCTGAACCTTAGCAAGGACTAAACATTTAATTCTACCTGTTCAGCTCTGCGTTTGTGCCTTTCTATCTCTTTCTGCTGCTGGAAGGTGTCTTTGTTCAGCCCAGTTCAGCACCAGCATATGTAGATTCACTGGATCTGTGTTTGTTTTTTAACTTTAAGTCTATTGGAGATGAATAGAGTAGTATATGAATGCATATAGCTGACAAAAATATGTAAGCAGAATAGAATTATAAAATTAAGGTTGGAAAAGCTAATCCAACCATAATATAAAATAGCATCATTTAGCATAGTAAACTTTTTTTGCTCAATGCAAATAAAGTTCTTCAGCTAAATTCAGACCAATATATCTAATACTTCAAATGAAAGCAGAATAAACCATACTTCACTGCTCAGACAATGAAGCATGAGCTGCATTTAAATAAATAAATAAAGACAACCTATTACACAGTTGGGATGTTTCTCAGCCATATTTCCTGATTCAGAAACCTGTTGGGCTCAGCACAGGCAGCAGCTGAGGCTGTGGGGAGCAGGGCTGGGTGCAGCACTGGGCTGTGGCTGGCCCAGGCATCCCGCTGCTGTTTCTCACCTGGCTCCAGCAGCAGACAGAACACGTGCCACGTTTGAAGAGCTGCGGGAACGTCCTGTGGGATGGCAGCTCGATAGCTGTTCTCATTTGGACCTACCCAGTTTTGCAGAAGAGAAGGAAGTGAGCAAAGTAGGCTGACACTCGATCCTTTTGTTGGCAAGCCCCTTTCATTAAGTAGCTGCTGATAGGAAGTGTCGTTTAACAACTGTAAAGCCTTGACAGTTGCAGGTTTGCAGGTTGGTCTCTGGGAAGACTGTCGACAAAATGAATGTGAAGCATAATGACTTGAGGCCTGAGAGTACTGGGACTCAGCTTCACTGGGCTGCAGCCCTCAGTCTGACTGGCACAGGGCTTCCAGACCTGGGCTGTTGTGCAGAACTGCCTTAGTAACCTGATGGTAACTTTACATCTTTAAGAGAACATCACTGCCTTTTTTTTTTTTTTTTTTTTTTTTTTTTCCTTCTGCTAAGGTGCAGGAATGGCAAGTATTTCTTGCCATTCACCATTTGGCACTGGTACATGCTCCATGCTGCTCACATGCAACAGTAATTCTATTTGAAGATAACTGTAGAAAGGAGTTTTCTGTCACATTATGTTGTGATGGAATTATCCCTTCTCTCTAATGAAAGAAATGAGGTTGCCAGTTGGGCTTGGTTTTTGGTGAGTGTTTGGTCCTTTCGCTGTTTTCCCTGAAAACAAATACAGTAGCAGTTTATTCACAGTTCCTCTTTCCACTGCTCCTAGCCCCTTTTCTTTGGTCTTATTCTCTTATTTGAAATCTCTCCGGTGTTCAGTACAGTTTTCCTTCTTCTCACGTGTGCTTAATGATTGCTAAGATAGTGCATTCTAGGACAGGAAAAGTTAGAGCATGTACAGTTGTGCACATGCATTCACGTGTGTAGAACTTTGCAAACTATATACTAACAATTTCTTTTTTTTCCTCAGTTGTCTTTGCTTGAGAAATTGGTGTTTGTGAAGCGATACCACATATCTTATTGTTACTTTCAGTGTGTGAGCTATGGAGCAACCTAACACTTTCGCTGTGTTTTCTTCGTGCTTACTTGGTTGTACTCACAGCAGTGTATAATGAATGGATTCATTTAATCTAAGCGCAGGGACTGCACTGAAAGTGCCTCTTCCCCCCACCCCAAGTGCCCTTGCCACAAGGCTCCAGTCCTTCTCCAGCTTGTGTTCTCCTCTGGTAAAAAAGGGCTGACAAATAGGTGCTGGGTGTGGGTATGCATGCATGCACATGTGCATGTGTTTACTTTACTTTCATTTAAAGCCATTAAGAACTTGATCCCACAAGGTTCTGAGCATTTTTATTTCCTGCTGACTTTTTGGGGAGAACACCTTGCAGAAGGTATTTAGCCTTGATCATAGCAGCCATTGGGGAGGGAGAAGGGGGGAGGGAGAGGGGAATAGGATGGCGGAAGAGGGGAGATGAGAGAAAGCAAGCAGAGGAATGTGACCAAAAGCACCAAATCTATCACTGTTGTTTCTGCCTGTCCGATGTGCTTGCTATCTTCAGATTTGTGACAGTAGCCAGTCTGGAAATGAAACTTTAAATATAGGTTAATAGGTGTGGCTTTTATCTACCACTGCCCTCTACTGAATAGAATATGAGAGATGATATTTCAGATACCTATTTGTAATAATTCCAGTCTTAAGGTATTTGAGACTCCATTAGCTCAGACAGCAGAGGTCACATACCTCTGAACATCTTTAATTTTGTACGGGAAGTAATATACAGCCTTCTGTCATCCAATGCAACGGCATGGTGCTTGAAGAAAGCACTCCTGCCAGTGTTAAATTCACAACACAGCTGAAGCCCCTTATATTCTCCACTTAAAGATTTAATAGGTCTCAAGTCAATGAGTGAAATATATTCTTAGCTTTAGGAAAGATATAATTGTAACTCTCTCTCTCTCTCTCTCTCTCTCTCTCTCTCTCTCTCTCTCTCTCTCTCTCTCTCTCTCTCTCTCTCTCTCTCTCTCTCTCTCTCTCTCTCTCTCTCTCTCTCTCTCTCTCTCTCTCTCTCTCTCTCTCTCTCTCTCCACACACACACACACACACACACACACACACACACAGCAAAGTAAAAGTTGAGTTTTCAGGTAATCTTTCTTTCTGTAATAAGTTATTTGAGGGAGAGGAAAAAAAGCAATGGTTCTAGTTTAATATTTCTTTTTGTTAGAGAATTTGTGGCAAAAAGAAAAACATTGTATTGCTTTTTAACTTCTGTCATGGAATATAATAGTGGCAGGAGCTAGAGGTGGTCTGGCTGTTGCTCAGTTGCAGGAGAAAAACTTTGTGGCTGTCTCACTGTTTCAACAGCTTTCCCTTGAAATAAAGTAAGGGACACGGTTTCATGGTGGAACAACAGCAAGCAGTAAGAGCTTAACAGGGCCCTCCAGGGAACATGAAAGAGTGCCTCAGTCATTTTCTGTCTTGTTACTCTAAACACCAACTGCATTGTCTCAAGTCGTTTTCCCTTGAGGGAACACTTAGCCTTACCAAACACAGCTCAGCCTTACAGGTACATTCCCACCAATTAAAGAGGAGGGGTTCCTCACAAGTCCTGCCAATGCACCCACCTAGCTTGAGCAGAGATTGCCAAGTATAACAAACAGTGCCAAAGTGTGTGGTGGTTTTAGGATCTGCTCCAACGGGGACCGAGATGAGACACTCAGTCACAGCTTAGCCTTTACATAGAGCCAAATCTTTGTGTATTCCTGAGGATTAAACCTGGAGCCATCCTCGTAATGTAATGGAGCCTAACCTGGGTGGCTTCTGGCCTCTTCTGTTGGCAGAGTTCTGCCCTGGGAGAGTTATGTTTGCTTCTGGTTTAGGCCTAGTTTTTGGGGTTTGCTGTTGGGTTGGAGTGTCTGGTTTGTTGCAGTAAAAATTCAGATTCTCCTCCCAAGATTTTTCAGCTGTGAAATGCATGAATTTTATGTGGCCTTGGAAAATGTCCACCTCCCAGAAAATAGAAAATAGGTACCTTCCAGTCTTGGATCTCACGTGGAACTGAACTCAGAGGGTGGGGTTTGGGTGAAGGTTCAAACCCAAATTCCCTTGAAATCTGAACGGGTTTGGGTTCAGCACTGTGGTTTTGGATGATCAACAGTGGTTATATACAAATGATTTTTTGCTCTAAAGAGCACAATAAAATGTTATTATACTTGCTAATCTCCTTTTTCATATCATGCCAACTGAGGACTGCTACAGTACAGCAACACAGCTGGCATGGTAGAGATGCCTGTGTTTTTGCCACTCTTTGTTCATAGGGGAATGAGGCCAGCTTTCTGTACACAGCATTCTGCCCTCCCCTGAAAACATCTGAGTCACACGGCTGTTCCCTGTTGGATCCTCAGCTCAATCTGACTGTACATCAAGAGGTATTATGCAACACAGACTGACAAACTTGGCTAATGATACAAACTGTAAAGAAAAATCTTACAGGGGGTGAAACTTTAAGAGATGGATGTGCTTGTCTTGGTGCTGGTGACACCTCATTACCTTGCAAGCTGAGCTTGGTTTTGCTGAGAGTTTGATCACCGTTATCCCTTGTTGCGATAGGCTCTGCCAAAAACAGCTTTGAAATCTGCTTGAACCTCAGCAGCTTCCATGGGCTCTATGCATGATACCATCCCCGGGCTGCCGCAGCTGTGAGCCTTCCCAGCTCAGTGCTGAGCTGCTGTCTCAGACCCTCAGTGCAGAGGGAAGCTGGGGGTGCTTTCTACTGCTGCAGCCTCTCCCTGCTCTGCTGGCAGAGGCCGCGTGTCCTGGTTTACATTGGCAGAAGCCAGCATAGCTCAAGGATGAATTTAGCCCTTGGCACTCCTTGGAGAGCTGACTCAGATGACTGCACATGAAAACTACAAGCTGGTCTCTTACTTAATTCTCTTGGATGTTCAATATTTAATTATTTTTTTTAACTTCAACTTTTTTGTAAGAACTATTTTCGTGTTCAGTGGAAGAGCCTCACTGCTGGGATGTTCTGGAGTTACTATGGGAATGGAGAAATTATCGTTTCACCTACATAGGGCTTTATCCTAGAGGATCTCAAGTCCTTTCTGAGCTCAGCCTCATCTGTAGGCCAACTGATGGGTTGTGGTGTTTACCTTCTACACGAGAAAAGGAGCATATAGAAATCGTAGGTGATGTGCTCAGTGGCGTGTGGCAGATCCATTACAGATCTAAGGACAGGAATATTGTCATTCTTTTCTCCAAATGTGGTAGGCAGAAAAGTGGCCTCCGGCCAAGATTTATTTTCTTTTGTCAACTGCTGTGGATCACATTGGTGTGGTGACATCAGTTTTTGTTTCAGATGTATTTTGAAACTGATTACTTCAAAATACAGGGTGAAATTCTGAATTGTGGCTTTCTCCCCTTCGCTCTTGTAGAGAGTAGGAAGCTTGAAAGTATGGCCAGAGGTGGTCTTGGAAGGTCCTGTAGGCTACTTAACAGGGCTGCCTGGGCAGTACAGCTCTGGGAATGTACCTACGCTGCTCAGAGTGCTACTTCTGGTGTGCTGGGACCCTGCTGTGCCAGGTTCTGTAGTGGGAAGGGGCGGTCGGTGGCATGTGCAATTAACCAGGGTATGTGTTGGCTGTGACACCCAAGAAAAAGGAAAGCCCTGCCCCCAAATCTGCAACTAGAAGGGAGCCTTCAGTAAAGTCTCAAACATACAGGAGTTGAAAGTGAAGGAGACGTGTGCTGTCCTGAGTAGGAGACAGGGTCGCATCATATGCATGTTGTGACATGTAGCAGCCCTACATGTTAGTAGCAGGAGTTGTCTTTTCATCAGGCAAACACGATCTCTGCCCAGGTCTTTAAGGAGGCTGGGGCTCCTCATACCACTTCTGCTCACATGCAGTTCTGCAGCGTTCAGCACATTCCTTCAGATTTTGAGGTAGAAAACCTGAGCTCCGTCTTTCATGCTGTGTAAATGCCTTGGCCTTGGAGAGTGCTCTAGGCAAGGCCAGAAGGAAACAAGGTAGAGGTTTTGCCTCAGAAATAGAATTATGCTGCCCCTCTTGCCATTTGCCCACAAAACTGTTTCCTGCCAACTCTGTTCCTGATGCAATTTATATCGGAAGCAGAATTGGTTGGGGCACGTTTGTGATTATAACTGGCATTTCTGTCATGCCTCATGCTGAGTGCACGGCCTCTCCCTGTGTCCCCGGTGTCTGAACACATTAGGAGCATCACAGGGAGAAGTGAGCACCCAGGCAGGGAGCCACGGGGCAGGCGGCTGCGCAGGGCTCTAGCAGCTGCTCTCCTGCAATCTGCGGGGGTGAAGGGAAGCACATCCCTGCTGCAGTAGGGCACAATAGAGCTGCTGAATGGGGATATCTGTGACAATATGTGGTTTTTGGTCTCACGTGCAACATGAAAATGTTTTTTTTGTTTGTTTGTTTTTGTTTTGTATAAATGAACGGATGGAACTGAAATAAATGGATTAGTTAGTAGGGGAGAGGCTACTAATACTTGACTGAAGAGTTACCCTGCTATGTGGTATTGCTGAGTTTTGTTTCTTTAACTAACTGTCCCCTCACTGCTCTCCTTTTTCTCCTATTCTTAACATGTGCTTAAATTGGGACGCCCCTGTACTGGTACGGCAAGCACATGAAAGCAAGCGAAGCACATGCTTTGCAAATTTCAGTGCTTTGCTCGTTCCTATCAGTTAAACTGTACTGCTTTGATAATTTAGTTGACTTTGTTGGATTTATGCCCATATATAACTTCTCCCCTTACTGGTAGAATAAGTAAATGCTCAGTAACGACTAGCTGTCTACTAGCTGTCTTTTTTTTTTTTTTTTTAATTCTTGTCTGATACAAGGAGAGATTTGCTTTTGATTGCATTACATTTGAGTCTCTTAGTACATCCACTGCAGAAGACACAAACACAGAAGCTGCTAAAGTACAGCAGTTCCTCTCGTTGGAGGTTTCCACCTGTCTTCCACCTTTATTTCTCTGTATTAAATCTGTGTTACGAGAACCCAAATGAATTCAACAAAAGACATTTACTCTCAAAGCAAAATATTTCATTCATCATTTGATTCAAACTACATGATTCCTTTTCAATGAAACTTTTTTTAATGTCATACAACTTTGATGAAGTTTCACTATAGTTATGTCAGTTTAGAAATTTGTTGATGCTTCTGAGCCAAATCCTGATTAATTTCTTCACTAAAAAAAAAAAAAAAAAGTATCCATTAGGAATTAGGATAGATTAGGCAAACTTCCTTTGTGTATTTGCCAAGCTTTCAAAGGTGAAGGTCTGCCACTCACCCACAAGCCCCTCACCACAAGCAGCATCACACTACTGTAACTTGTACTTCAGTGACTGTTAATAACTTACTGTGTTACTAGTGCAGAGTTGCTTAATGACTTTTCAGGCAAATAGATAATTAAACCATTAAATGCTATAGAACTGAAAATTGTGTCCCCAGTGAAATTCAAAGTTCTCTATCTCCTTAATGGACTGCAAAACCCAAGCTTGGATCTGAATTGTTTACAATCTGAAGTGGAGAGAGGCACAGTAAAATATGGCCTTGGATTTTGTGGTCTGAGCCATTCTCCTATCGGCTGGTTTTTGAGTTATCTACCTTGTAAACATATATACAGCTGTTCCATATAGACCTTTACTATTGTTTTGCAATGTGAAGCTGCTTCTGAATATATAGGGCTTTGGTTTAACTTTCTATCTCATGGAAGACGACTAATAATCAGTTGGAAAAAAAATGCTGTGAGATATAATTCTCATGGAGCTGTGCTTTTGGATTCACAAGCATAGGTTTTCTAATACTGTAGATTTTCTGTAGCCTTTATGCTAGGTGCATTCTTTTCCTGAGATAAGGCAGAAATTTTATTCTGAAGCTGGCCTTGTTGCTCACGGGAGGGGAAGGGGTGAGGGGATGCATGTGCACTTACACTTAATGTGAAGAGGTGGATGCTTTAGTGAGGTCTCCAGCACTGCTTGGAACCTCAGGCATGTGTCTTACTTTCTTTCCTTGAAAATTCAAAGCACAGAAACAGCAACAACTATGGCAAATGCCTTAGACCTCAAAAGGCATAGATTGGCAGCAGTTCTTTTTTTCTTATCAAAACAAATCCCGGGTTTGGTCAGTAAATACTCTGTCATTGGATTATGCGTTACTTAATGTATGTTTATGCTCTAGTGTATGTTTTTGTAGCCTAAAACTGAGCACACTGATGCAGACCTAAAAGCAGGATGCAGCATCTGTAAAACGAAGAGATGAGGTCATCAGGACACAAAGTGTCTTCAGGCTCACCCTCTAAAAATGGGGGAACGTATTGTAGAGCTACACGAGCATTTTTAGAAGAGAGTAAATCTGACTTCTAGAACAAGACTTTTATTTTTTGCCACCTGTCTGGTTTTATCAGATCTTCCAGTTTTCAAGTAACATTAAAAAAAAAAAAAAAAAAAAACTCTCTAAGGAGGACCCTTGCCTGTAGCAGGAAGTATAATCTCATTTCTCTCTCTCTTTTTCTCTCTCATTATATGCTGGCATGAACACTCTGACATTGCTAATTGCCTCCACATTACACTGGCTGAATTCCAACGGTAGTGGCATAAAAATTAATGAACAAGACAGAGCTCACACATAGGGAACATATGGCGCAATACTGGTCAATTGCATTCTAGTTTAAAAATAATGTCTTGAGAGAGGAATGATCAAAGCAGTCTCACAAATTGAAAGGGCCAACTTCTACCTGCACTGTACATCTGTGCTACCTTACTGTCCTGTGAGAATGCTGATGTGAACGAGGAGACTCCCCAAACTGTAAATACAGGCTGCCCTACAGTTGTTTCTTTTGCAAATATGCCATGAATTTCAGCCACTGTTTTAATTGTGAGAGCTGTTGTCAAGTAATGTTTCTGTTTTTTGATTGTGAGAATATCTGAAGCAAGAGCAGAAAACATTCTTAGAAAAGTAATGAATTCTTCAAAGATTTTATCTTCGTCTTTAAGTGCCTTTGCAGAGTGAGCTGTGCAGTTTATGGAGAGGTGACACACAATTATTTCCCATTATCCTAAAATGTGCAACTGAAAGTTAGCATGAGTTGTTTTTATCTGTGTATATGCTTCATACAAAATCCAGATTTTGGAGCAATTAAGATAGTGCTAATATGAGGTTCTCTTGAGATTCTTTCAAGTTGAAGGTTTGCTTAAGATTAATGTGAAAATACAGGTTTTATTCTTCTGCCAAAGTAAATGCTAGGTAACCTCTTGTTAACATTAATGGGAGTTAAATATTTGCACTGAGAGGAAAACAGACCCCAGTCATGATAGAAGAAATGATTATATTATATAATATAAATAAACACCACTTTTAAAGTATCTTTTACTGCCTTACTATGGAACAAACCATTACCCTAGTTGATTTTTATTATATTAGAGATTTCCTATCTTTATACAAGTAAAATGAGGTGTTCTTTGTCTCATGAGATTTGAACAAGAATATTATTAACTTATATCGGCCAAGTCCTTTAACAGTTTCATGAATGATCCAAATAAATCACTGCTAAGTGCAGTACTTCATTTGCAAGGAAGGGTTTTATGTCACTTCAATGTCTGTATCCTGAGCTGCCTGGGGCTGCACCAGGGGTTAGAGCAGATAGGCTGTTGCCCAGGCTGATGGGTGGCTGCCGATGGCCCCACTGGGTCCTTGCAGCACAGAAGAGAGCTGGAATGCAGAGCAGCTCAGGCCACATCCCCAGCGTGCCTCCTGCTACTCTGCAGGAATTTCCTTGGGGCTAACTCTCCCTGGCTCGTAGCCATTTCCACTTTAGTTCATAGCAGGATAAAGCAGAGGTGGGACAGCTCACTGGGGCCGTGGGGATGAATGGGAGACAGCTCTTCATGTATCTGGAGAAGCGTTTTATTTCAGTTTGAATTTTTCTCATCTGCTTTAAAGTGAGCATTTCTCAAGGAATTACTGCAACACCCTTTCAGTAATCCTGAAGTAGCAGTTGTTTCTCATCTGGAATTTCTATTATAATATGGATTCAGATTAAGATTTTGTTTAGTTGTTCTAAGGCTACATATGCACAGTTTCAATTTTACCTAAGACATTACAAATTCTCTTTCAAAGGAGAAGTGATGCAGCAGCTGAAAGCAGAGTTCAATGCAGTGCAGAGGCTTCAGTATAACCCGTTCCATTTGCAGTGCAATTAGACACCATTCTCCTGCAATGAATGGGCCAGATGACGCTCCACTGATTATAATAGGCTTCCTGATATAAATCTGAGAGCTCAGATTGATTCTGAGACTTGTGGAAGTGCCTGTACTGCAGCGATGCAGCTGGAAGAGGAAAGCTCCGTCAGAGCTGTTCTGCTCCTTTTGCTGGTACTGAGTTGTGTTTGGCCTGTGTAAAAGGAAACGGGCTCTTCCTCTCCTCGCTTTTCTCCCTGTTCATAAAGAGAAGGCAAAGGGTACCAGATGGCATGTGTTACAGAGCTTTTCCTTCTAGCACAGAATTTATTTCCAAGATGTAGAATTGTGAGGATTCCTTCAGTCATCCCCCTAGAGTCACCGGTTTGGTATCTCGCCAATGGCATGTAATACACTTCCTGGCATGCTCTATGAGAAGTAAAATTAGTTCAGAGCTTCACTTTACAGTTGAGGCTTTTTTACTGTGTTATTTGAACATGCCTGGAAAAGGATCAGTTTTTAAGATTTATTAACCATTTCATTTCCGATGCAGTCATAGCCTCCCACCGTGGTTGTACATTTGGACAAATGTCAAAATCTGTGAACAGTTTGAGTCTTGTTGCTTAATGTCATCTAGAAGTATCGTTCATCTCTTATTCTGTTTCCTTGTATGGAGGAAAGCATTGGGAGGGAATTGGAAGTGATGCTAGGAAAAAGTTTTGATCCATGTGGTTTTTCTTTCAAAAAAGGCATTACTGGTAAAAACTATTTTTCAGGACTTGGGTTTTCTGGCTGTATTTTTAGGGGTGCTTTTGTCGACAGAAGATAAGAAAAATCCAAACTGGAAAATTCAAGTGCATTGGTACTGTAGCTCATTTTCCCTAATAAGAGTTTCAAGGGAATTTAAAGGCATGTCAAAGAATTCCTCTTTGGAATTTGGCAATCGTTGTCACAGCACAGTAAGTAATGCACACAAATAGGTATTTCTCTGGTTTGTAGATTTGGGTGCAACTGAATGAGAGGAACACCAAGAGAAGCCTTATTACAAAGGGCTTCTGCAAAAACTTTTTAGCTCTTGGGATATTAATTTGCCTCTGAAGGACTTTTTCTTAAACAAAAGTTCTTAGTCATATTGGAGTTTTTGTTTAGTAAAATGAGGAAAACTTCCTGGTTGTTTTTTTTTGTTGTTGTTGTTTGTTTGCTATCTCATGAATTCCCTTGTCATTTTGTGGGTATGCTGCACTGTTATCTCATGAGCAATACACATTGCACTCCATGCATGTAGCTGAGTGTGTGTCTATACAAAAAAGGAGATTGTTTCTGTCTCTCTATAATCCATGTTTGTACAATTCTTTCAATGTCTTTAATTGTTTTGAACTCTAAAATGAAATGACTTCTAGATAAAATGAGCTTTCAGCCCTCTCCCCTTGTGACAGATTCCAGAGCATCTCTACCTCAAGGCAAGCTTGGTCACCATTTTGCCTTTGTGACCCTTCCTAACCTGTACCACTCAGCAGGCTAGCACTAATGTCAGTACTGTTTACTTGGGCAAGACTGATAGCATCCAGGTGGAGTTTCCAGTCCTCTTTTTCTTTTTTTCTTTTTTTTTTTTTTTCCCTTCCCCCTCCCTTCTTTTCTTTATCCAGCCCTGGAATGCATGGCCTAACTGAGCAGTGCAGTGGATCTCTTCTGCAGATCCACCAGGTCTTTATTTTGCAGACTAGTTGATGTTGTCATTCTCTCTTGCATAAAGAGGGGACACAGCCCCAGGTCAGTGGGAAATGACATGGTCTGATTGACCTCAGTGATTGTTACACAGCTCGGAATGTGAAGGACATGACTTGAAAATCTGAGTCTTTCCTTTATTTGACCTTCCAAATAAAATTTCTCCCCAATTTGCAGTGAGCTTGTAGACTCTGCTTCTTGCTGAAATACTAAAACCAGCACAGCCTTATTAATTGATTCTCTCATTTGCTGCTTTAGCAATACCAGCTTAATCAACTGCACTTTCTCTGGTTTTCTTTCATTATTTACAGATTCCACCTTTATGAACTACATTGTACAGATTAGTATAAATCAGTCCTCTTACAACTTCTGACTCATTTCATTTAAGTAGTGAATTACTGCCTTGACAGCTGAGAGCAGAGTGTTTTCTCTCCCTTCTGAATTTAAGAAAGGCTAGAACGCAATTCTTAGCAATTAATAATAGATCATTAGAAATACTCTATGCACAACTGAACTGCAGAAGTGATGTGACTAACCAGAATCCTGCAGAGTCCTGTGGCAGTAGCTCTTGGAGAAAGAAAGGCCCCTGGCAGGAGCACACCAACCTTTGCTGTGTCACTCCTCCAGGCAGCATGGAAGTGGTGTAGAACCAGTGCTCGGTCATAAATGCATAGGCCCAAAAGTATTTGAGCTTAAATGTGCATCAGGAGGTTTTGCATCTCTCTATGAAGAATCATTCAAATACTCACTGGGGTACTACTAAAAGAATGACCTTTTCTTGTAGGAGTGAGTCACAGTGCTGCTGTAACAGCTGCGTGGCTTCTTGCAGTGTCGAAGTGGACACTTTGTCCAAGGATAAGAAGTTTCTGACGTTATTGCTATCTTTTGAACTGGGAGCTGGGGGTAGAAAAAGCACCAAAAATTGCGCCAGTAAAAAGATCTCGCATTATGCCTGAGGTCGTTAACATCTGGCTTTGGGACTCTGCCAGAGGGAATGGATTTCAGAGGCTGAAACTATTAGTTGAGAGCCTGCTGGTCCCAAGGGATCTTACCTCAGTCTTACAGCAAGAGCTTCCTGGCAGCCCTAATGGCTGTGACAGTGCTTTCAGGGAGAGGATATCGCTTACAATTGAACCTAGAACTCCCAGGGACTTCACAGAAACTTTCTAGTGCAGTGGACGGCACCGGAGGTAACAAAGCAGTGCAGGGCCTGAGTGCAGGTAGGTGTGCACATGGGCTGTGTGCTCTGGGGGAGAACAGATGTGCTTCTGCACCTGCTCTGCTTCCAGCCCAGCTAAGGGGGATGCGCTGCGTTCATCTTGTAGAGAGGTGACCAAAGCAAGCTGAAGCTGCATGGTCTCTATCTCAGGGATAAGGAAGCCGGTCTCTGAATGAGCAGTTGTTATATATAGATTGCTCCGAAAGTAATGCCTTGTATTTATTTCCTTGGAAATTACCGCAGATAAAAAGAGCACAATAAATTTGATAGAGCAAATTCTCAGCTACAAAATGATATTTTTTTTTTCCACGCGGTCACCACCATTAGCTATGCACTTTCACCAGCAATAAATAAAAGCCTGCATGCTGTACTCATTAAGAAAAATCTGCACCAGCAGAGATGACCCACTGTTGCTTTTGCCAGTGCTGTCAAGGCCCTCAGTGTCCCTCAGGCACTGAGGATTAGATCTGTGGAGATGAATGTTATCTGCCTGTTAATGTGACACTTCAGATCAAAACGTGTGCCCATACCTTGCATCTTGGCATGTGGCAATGAGGACAGAAACAGACTTCTGGGGTACAAGCAGTTGCCCCGGGGTCTGCTTCGGAGCAGATCCATTCATTTGAAAAGGGGAGCGTGTGTGTTCTAGCACATAAATACAGAGAAAGAGAACTTTGGCTGAAAGGCATACAGTTCAGGAAGTGAACTTCCAAAAATGAAATCCAAATAAATAAGGCAAACCTGCAAGTCAAATACATGACTGGAGTAGTTCCTTTCTTATGCAATTTTTTTCAGTACTTTGTGTCCCTTTTCTAGTGTGCTTTTGTACTCACTGCCAGTTATTGTTGTTTCAAAACTTTTAAAACTGTGGTGTTGTGGCCTTATTGCTGATGGGAGCATGAAATGCAGTGATTACAGTGGATAGAGGTCCTTGGCTTCTTTTACAGATGGTTAAGTAAGAGACCATAGGTACAAGTGTATTTTTAATGGCTCACCAAATCCTTTCTCACTTCACTTTCAAGTTCACCCTTGTGTTGTTCTCAGCTGTTCTTAATAGATCATTGATGATCCAGGTGCAGTTGGAATAAGTGCCTGAAATCAGTTGCACCACTATGGAAGTGGGCAGAGAAACATGTGACATCTGCTCCAATAGCATTTTGGTGTTGCTGTATGTAGAGGTGAAATACATCTTTTGCAAATCAAAAACATTGTTCCACAGAGACAAAATGTTGGCATTTAAAACTTAACCTGTGGCTCATCACTCTTCTACATGAGATCATTGCACAAGCAGAGTGAATTTCACAAAACATACTAAGAAAACTTTAAAATGGAATGGATTGCTGTTTCTTGCTTTAGCCTCAATAATAATAACTGGAAACTGTTCCTTCATGTAGAAGTGAAAGTTGATAGGTCTCAGTTTGGTTCCCATATGGGTTTAGTTTAGTTCTCATGTGGGAAGGTGTGCACATCACTGACATTGCCATCTTTTTCCTCTCGGGTTTGTTGGATTTTTTTTTTTGTTTTGTTTTTTAATTTTTATTTTTGTGTATGAGATCATATTCAATCATATTCAGCAGGATCAGAATAGCAAGGATTTGAACCAGCTGTGAAGTGAGAACATGCTTTTCTGGCATTGGTCTCTTCAGAGCGGGATTTGAGTACTGAGTGAGAACACTGCACTCACAGGGCATCTCTGCAGAGCCCTCAGATGTCCTTTTGATGTCCTTTCTCAACAGCTGAAATGGGACATAATGATCTGCTTGCTCTTCTGTAGAACTTGTAAGTTTTGCTGTATGAGGAGCTAGAGAATGAAATCTTGCTAGCAAGAAGGCAAAATCTTTCTTTCATAGGGTTGAGGTTTGTTCATTCGTATTTCAGTTGCAGATTCAGTGCCATTAAACATCTGGATCATTTTTATTTGCAGTTTTATTTGTAGAATGGAAATTTTACAAGTGGCACTTGGGAAGTAACTTGATGGTCTTGGCTGCTGAACTTCTATTCAATGTTATTTTTTTAAAATACAAGATGTTAAGGGAAAAAAAAATCATCTATTTATAAGTAATCTAGATATAAAGATCAGCACAAGCACTGTGCTGCCCTGGGAGCCATGGCTGCACAGGGATGTACAGCCACACCATTTCCACTTACAGCATCCCTGCAGGATGCCAAACCCCTCTGTGTTCCTTAGTGTGCCTTAGAGATGTGGAACCTCCTGGTCAAGAATCACACAACTTCAGAGAGGGTGAGCAATGGCTTTTTTTGTATGAATGCCTGTCTTTATTCCAGGTTACTGTTATTTTATCAACTTGTTTCTTTTTCAGCCAATTGCAAAGGAAATGAGTGCTCAGAGCTTGTTGTAGACTATAAGATCCCAACTGGCAATAGCAAGTCCTCAATAGAATTTAGTCATCTTGAAGTCTGCAAAGTGCAAGTCTTTTTAAAATGAGCAGTATTTAACACTGTGCTCATTTACTAGTGAGGTAACAAAGCACGTATCTGATGCCCACTCTTGATCACAGCAGTTTACCTATGCTCACTGTGCCCGTTTTTCTAATGGTGACTGGTTAGGCATGATGTAACATTTCAATTGGTAAGTAAAACAAGTGGAGTGTTCTACTGCCAATGGCTGGGCTGCACAGAGCAATTACTAATCAGAGTAAAGCAGCAGCAAAAACTGCTGTTTTGTCAAACACTTTTCAACAGCCAATTTACACCATAAATTCTGTATGTAAAAGTAGCTTGCATCCCTCCTGCCCCGTAAACATCTATTTCACATTCTGTGAGACTGATGCTTCAAGATGAATGCAATCCAGATAATGTGGTTTGGAGTTCAGAGAAAATACCTTGATAAACAAAATGCACCATTTCTAAGGCTGTAAATGAGTTTTCAGAGCTTTCTAAAGAAGCTAATTCTTTTAATAGCTGTATTGCAAAGGCTTTGCTATTTCTCTTTACTGGCCAATAAAATATGATGATTCTGAACAAAGGATGTCTCTTTCTAAGTCTATAGAGGAAGTGTTGTGAAGGCTGGGATTGTACCTCTATAAACAGCAACTGTCGCTTGCTAAAATGGTGGTCAGGAGAAAATGTTCCTCTTAGGAGGACAGAGCCACAGAACTGGCTGTGTGACAGGCTGATTGGCACAGTTTTATTATGTAACTTTAGATACAACTCAAATCTACCACCTTGTGAAAGGGAGATGATACTAAGTATAATAGCTGCTGGTGCTTTTTAATAAGAATGATTTGAGTTTACTGGAAAAGAATGGCTTCACAGAGCTATGGAATTTATTACAGATCTGGTATAAAATGTCTTTCTTGGAACGAAACTGATTTATACTGGTGAGGATATGAATATGATCAGAGTCCAAAAAGGCATTTCCTTCTTGATAGACCCTTCTACTCCAGAGAAAAGATCACACCAAAAATGCAGCCGTGTGAGCTGAATGCCATTCTTTCCCTCCTTCTTGTAGACTACAGCACAAAAAGAATATTCCCTTAATCTGTTGGGTAAACTGAGATGGAGCCATACATTTAGTGCAAAAAATGTATGGTAAGGCTGAGGCTTTGGAATGAGGTATGTGGCTGGACTGATTAAAGTGTTTTGTGGTTGCTGAGGAGAGCTTGATCCAGCTTCCCTTGAAGCAAAGAACACAGGTGACACTGGCTGTGCAGCATCAGAAACAGGACCTTCAGATTGTGGAGGTCTCAGCAGCAGGGACATCTGCCAGATGCTCTGAAAAACACATTCAGAGTCATCTCAGCTCCCATGTGGCTTCAGTGCAGCCTACTGCAATGTGGTGGCCTTTACATCTCACAGGGCTGTGACAGCTCGGCTCTTCTTCTCGGGAGCTCGAGGCCACTGTTGGTAAGTGATAAAACACCTCACCACTGTATGGTTTATTTTTACCAGCAGGACAATGTAAAAGAGAAAGAGGTTTGTGAAAAATCACACAAGCCGTGTGTGTGTTTAATACACCCAAAGGCTTGTTACTTCCTCGTGCTAATCCTGCCAGGCTTACTTCTTCAGTCCCTTCCGTGTGGGTCTGGCAGTCTGCTTCCTGCAGGTATAAGACCTAAAGCCCCTGCTTCATAAGAGCCTTCTGTTTTACACCTGCCATGGTCCCTTTAATTGTACGATTTCGCACCTTGTTCTGCGCCTGGCACTCCTCCAAGCAATCCCCAGGCATCTCGTAAAAAGTGGTTGGTCTCAAATCATCTTTCTTCTTTCCCTCTTTTCAAGCTATGCATACTCCCCTATTATTTTAAACCAGTATATTGGTGGAGGAAAAGCCCTGGTAACCTGCCCAGTGCCTCCAAGTTGTTAACAGGGCAGCTCCAATCTCACCTTATAATAGGCTTGTGCTTGTTCAAGGAGCCTGGAAGCTAAAATGTAAGGGACTCTGTTGCTAACACCATGCTTATTCATAGCAACCTGGGTTCTTGAGCTGCTCCTACCTGTCATTTGAGGTTCCCACAAGCATTTCTGTTTCCAAACATGCAAGCAGTCTAACCTGGCATCCTATCTAATGTACAGAGTCTGTTGGCGTAGCACTGAGATGCACACAGCTGGAACTGACAGGGAGCTCAGTTCCAATCTGAACGTGTTTAAGCTAATAATTTCCAGTGTGAAACACTGTTAGTAGTGCTGTGTATAAAATATCTGGTAGCTGAGAGATTCTGGCTTTGTGTGAGCAGCCTCTTGTCAGAATGCTCAGCAAGGGAGGGATTGGCAGGAGGAGGCAAGGGGTTGGGTGTCTGTAAGCAGAGCCCGGGTGTCTGCAAGGCAGGAGCTCAGGCTGGGTGGCTGCTCTGTGTCCTCAGGTTCAGAGGAAGGCGAAGTGGTGAGGGGTGAGAGGAGGGAAGCTGCAGAGACGGCCTGGGCAATGGGGCAAGGCAGCACTGGAAAATAAATGAGAGCTCCTGGCAGATGCCAATGCCTCAGCCAGCTATTCTTGGCAGCGAATAAAAAGGTTAGAGCAAGGAAAAGTTATATTTATTTATAGATGTGTGTGTGCATACGGATATGTATGCATGTGTTTTATTTTTAAAAGGTTGCTTTTATTTCCAAGTTTTCAATTATTCCAAAGGTTGCATATGCTGGAGTGCCACAATAACTCATAGCTTCGCAGAGACAAATCTATTATTGCTTATATCACAGAAATGCCCAGAGGCCTCATGTAGGGACAAAGCTCCATTGTGTCAGATCTTGTGGAAACATCATGTATATCTTTGATTCATAGTGGATTTTGAATTACTCGTAATAGTTTAATATTTTTTTCCCATCTGTTAATTTCAGGTTTCAAGCTCTGAAAGGGGCTTTTACAGCATTTGTAGGTTCTGGCAGAAATTTCTACAGATCACTACAGCCACTTCTGCATAACGTTTCTATATACAACCATTGGCAAACATCAACAACTGGCAATAAAACTAGATATAAGTGATTCTGAGAACGTATCACAGTGGTAGGTTCAGACAGTAACAGAAAAAAGGAGTAGGGTGGAAGGAAAACCTGACTTTTTTGTGAATTAATCTTGGTATTGTAATGTCACATTACTAGCAAAATAATAAACCATTCCATTCAGGTGTTGGGTTTTGTTGTGCTTTTTTTTTTTTTTTTTTTTTTTTCCCCCCCTGTGACTAGGAATGAGAGAGAGAATAAGGTAATAAAAATACTGAGGGATCACTTGGAAAAGTCCAGTAACATTTTCAGTAAAGTATTGTCAGGCTAAGTGTAAGATCTGTCCTTGCTGATCGTAAGCCCCTTTTTGGGAGGGATGCTATAACAAACTGTAGGCTGACCGTGCAGTGTGGAGTTGTCATATTGAGCAGACAAATAGTGGGAGAGCTGCTAGCACCATTTAGCTGCACGCTCTGCAAATAATCTTTTGAAGCCATTGGGATTATTTGTGGATTTTAAACAAGTTCTGTAAAGTTCTGACTTTGCCCAGTAATGGTAGTTTTATGCATTATGTCTATGTAGCAACTTTGAATCTGTCCAGCATAATTGAATAATATCCACTATGCACATTCAGATGTTGAAGATACTTGGAATATAGCTGTATAATGTGGCTGCTTGTGTCGTTTGGGCTGGTTGTAGCTGGAATTCCAACATTTTTTGTAAACGCCACTCGCATCATCAAGGAATATCCAAAGCTACCACCAAATAACTGGACAGCTTTCTCTGACAGCTTTTCACATACTGTCCTCATGCGCTCCTGTTCTTAAAGCCTTACATCCCTCGTCCATAGCCAAAAGCTACTAACTTGGAACAAAGTTCAATCAAGACCCAAACATAATGAAGAAGGAGAAATCGCAAAAGATGGAGTTAATGGCTGCAGCTACCGCTGCGGATCCTTTTTGCCACAGGCTCTGAAAGTCTGGAAAATTAATCAAAGTTCAATCAAGGATGTATGATATTGCGGCAGCTGCAGCAGCAGTGTCTGATGTCACCTGGGAGCTGTCCATTAAAAACAGCTCGCTGGAAACTATTGTGGTATCGATGTGGTATCCTGGTTGAAAGGGTAGTCAGTTGCTACTCCAGGACATTGCTATATCTTCTGCTTTTACGACTGGGTAAACTTCAGAAGTTTGATGTGTATTTTGGACGTAAGAAGAGTAGATGCACGTTTGTAGTAGGCTAATAGAATGGGTAGCCTTAAAGAAATTATCTAGGTGGAAGATGGGGGACCGTTTTCAAGGTGTCTCCTTGAAATATCATTGTAAAATAGAAATTAAAATTTATTCTTCCTATTCAATTAGATAGGGATTTAAATGCAAAAAGATATTAGAAAAAAAAAAAACAAAATTTGGCCATAGTGTGAAGTTGTAAGATACATCTTGCAGAGAGGGAAAGCTGGTAAATAAGTACCCATAATGAATACTGATTGTCTTAGCAGTAACTGAACTTCACGTCTGGTTGTTGACCTCAAGTACTGCCCAGAAATGTGTAGGTCGTAAGCTTGGGGGGGGGGGGGGGGAATATATAGATAAGCTGTAGGATTTTTTTGGCAATCATTCTTCTTTTAGAAATGCTTGCCTTTTATTTTACTGCCTGGAAAAATGTATATTGTTTATGATTAAAAGTTGGCAAAACTTGTAGGCAGGGAAAATTCACCTCATTTTATCAGCCTGCCACTGAGACATGTCCTAGTCATCTCTATAATACTCTGACACTCCCATGAAACAAAGTAAAATTGCCACCGCTGGTATTACTGCGATGTTACTCATCGGTTATTATATGCCATGGTTTAAACAGTTGAAAACCACTACCTGGTATTAAAGAACAAGGGGAAAAAAGGGGGAAGTAAGTTGCTGGAGGCTGTGAAAATAAATGCAAAGCTCAGTGCTTTAGTTGAAGTATCTCCTGCATTGGTAGATTCAATCATCTTTATTAGAGGGGAGTGGGAACACAAAATGCCATTAATGTTTCAAGTATTACAATGCCAACTCTCCTTTAGCCTTGTGAATGAGTTGATCCTGGTTTTCTGGCAGACGTTGTATGCCGACTTTGACACACCTTTGGCCCAGTGTCACACCCTTTGGCCCAGGGGCACAAACATGGTTACTGACTATTCCTTTTATGACAACACAAAGTCTCTGGAATTCTGTCTAGGCACTTTAAATCAGATAGCATAAACAAGTCTTTCTCCCCATTGTACTTCTGCCTGGATCATCGCTATATCTTAACTGAAATTACTGGTGTTCTTTTGATAAACTGTTTGTGTTAGGCAGGGGGCTGAATATTTTTTTTGTTAATTACTAAATCTCGGTGACAGACAGAATCGGCCTGCTCAAACTTGTGCTGTAATTTGAGGATTAAATGCTGCACATCTGAGAACCACCAGTATCAAAACTGATTTGCTTTAAGAGACTTAACGTTGTTAGGGGCTGCAGTTTGACAAAGCAGATTCCTTAATAATAGAGTTGGCAATTAAATGTCTTAAACTCCTCACAAGGCTTACAAGATGAGAGAGCAATTGGTAAAATTGTGCAGAAACAAAAGTGCATAGCCTGTACAGCTCCCACCTTAATTCCTGACACCAAAAGACTTCAGCTCCCATTAATGTTTGGCTGCTAGATAAGATTTGAAAATTGCATTTCACTTGATGACACTTTTCTTATCTAGGCTGAAAGTTTGCAGGTTCATATCCTCTGCTCGTACCTTTGTGCTAACCCACCCCAAGCCAGACTGACCGTGCAGAAGATGGGCAGAGCTGCCTTGGGTATCTCATCCATACTGCATCATGCCCATCTCATTCTTTAGAGTGGTATCTCTGGGCAGACATGCCATGTATAAATATATATCAGTACAGTACATTCACTTATGACAAAATGATATGACGTTTTGCCAAATTTTTAGATAGAAGTTGCATGCTTCATTGTTCAAACAAATTTAGAAATTAAGGAGGAAAAAACCAGTGGATATCCAGTTTTCTTTCTAACAGCCATGAGGTAGGGAGAAACGGGAGGAGAGAAGAAAAATGTCTGCTGTTCAAAGCAAGCATATTTTAACTGATCTACCTGACATACTTGCCATGTGTTGCAATTCATGTTTCTGTAACAGTTTTTCCAGTCTTGATATTTTCTATGTAAAGCAGTTGTGTTTCTGTGTTTTCTTTCCTCCTTGAAGTTAGAATTTTGTGGCCATTGCTTCACAAAACATCTTAAAGAAGCTAATTTCACTGTTAAAACTGTTTGTAATTTCTTTTCTTTTTCTCTTTGATTGTATTGAAATCCAAGCATAGAAAGCACCTACTATGTAAGCAGGTGAAAGGTAATGTATTTAGTTTAATGTTTCAAACTGGCAAAAAGACACGGAACGAAAAAATAGGAACAGTCAGTGAGTTTGCAAATGGCTGGTAGTTAAGTGGGTGCTTCAGGCTTCACGTTGGATCAGATGGTGTTTATTAAATATCTGGGGAGATTGGAGACAGTACAGAAGGAATGCTGCTAGCAGAGGATACATGGTTTGGACTCATTAAAACTCCAAATTCTAAATCTCTCCAAAAGGAGCTAATAAACCTACCTGAAGAGCAGATAAAACTGTTGAAAAAAATGCAAAGTAGAGCATGCTGGAAAGAAATAATCTGGAGGTTTCATAAATGCTGTCAAGGCCTGGAATGATATTGTAAGCATTCAACAGAAAAGCCCAGTTATCAGAAAATTGGATGAACTCATCTGAATGGTACATACAAGCAATGAATTAACTCTGTTGCTTTTATTAGGAGAGAGAAAATGCTGTATTTATCTGTTTGTCATCAAGTGCGTGCTGATTGTGTCTCTTTTGCTCACTATAAAGCTGCGTTAAATGGAGGAAACTAAAATGATAGAAAGCAAAAGGATGGAATAGTCTAATATTTTAAGTATGCTTAGTACTATCAAAAAGTCAAGTGGGATGGTGTATCCCTTCTAGTGATCTTATGACGGCAACAAGGAAAAAAGAAGTGTGCAAAAAATTAGGAATGGGAGAATGAAAATGCCCAGTTGTTGGAAGCAGGGGAAAGCTTTGTTAGGAAGGTCACCTGCAGGACCACTACTTCAAATGCTGTTTTAAGCTACCTTGAGCTGTTGAAGAGAAGTAATTCAGTGAACAGTTAAAAGAAAATGTCTGCTGAAGCTATGGCGCAAATGTAGGAAGTATTAAATCAACTTCGTTTTTTCATTAGGTTCTTTTTGTCTAATTACAGTAAATGGGATGTAAATAGCGAGATAAGGATCAATAAACTGGGATCATACTCTTATTGGAAAACAGTTCTGGATACTATACTCAGAGTTACCTGCTTGTACCACATTACAAAATCAGCCTGGGTTTCTCTGTTGCTTACACGAGAGCTGCACTGCTGCATCTGAACCTTTCACACCTCTTGAGAAAGATTAAGTGCTTCGTGGCTTAAGCTGCTCTATTTGCAGTTAGACTGGTGCTTATAACCTGTGCTCTTGTGCACAAAGTTTAAAACTATTTTCATCTTCCTACGCAAAAGTTCATTAACTTTTAGAACTACTGGACTTACAAGTCATTTGAAACTCAGACCCGCAGCCATGTTCATGTCCTGTTGGCACGGCCTCAGATCTGTTTGTTTTCCCTCCTGGCTCCCCAAAACCTGAGGTCCCTTCTGTTCTGGACCAGTGTATAGCCCCTGATCCCTGATCTCACAGAAAGGTGACCTGCTGCCTATCTCTATGGGCATCTGGTCATGGGGCTGACCATGAGCTCATGTCTTGGTGGGGTGAAATGCTTAATCTGCACATCTCTCCAAGGTGCTCAGTGAACAAACCATTAAATTAGCACTGAGGTGTTTGCCGACACTGACTTAAGGAAGAGGGTCACCATGTATTACATGTTTGGAATCTAGGCTAAGCAGGCAGCACACAGAGCTTAATGCCATTTTGCAGCTAACTCTGGTAGAAGGAATTGACACAGACAACGTGTGCTTGGGCAAGTTCTATGCCTGCCTAGCATAGAGAAGGAAGCAGCAGTAGTGAACAGCAAACTTACTCTTAATGTAGCTTGATCTTTTTTATGATGGTCTTAGTAATATGACTCTTTTCTTCTTTCTTGAATCAGCCACCAAATCATGACAGGGAAAAAGTTTCCTGAGGATGATACTGTGCTTTTATGCTATGCCACACTCTCTTGTTTGTAGTGACTCCCTGTGATTAATAACACTTCTTAAAGAATGCAAGATAATAAAATCAGGTAAGAGCAGCAGCATTTTGTCTGTAATCAGTTCCATGTGTGGGAGCTCTTCTGAAAACTATGAGTACTCTGGAATTTGGTGAAGCAGTTTTAGCACCTCGGAAGCTGCCCCACGTCCTCTCACGTTCCTGCCTCTCTGAACGCAGGCTGAGACATGGCAAAGGAGAAACAGGCTGGGGCACATAGGACAAGAAAGCAGCTCTCTCTGAGCTGCATTGCTATGCTGTGATTTTGGTGTTTACATTTGGATGTCATGGATTTCAGGCCTGGGGAACTTTTCCTTTGCCTTCGTCAATGTCCCTGAGAATACAGATGCCATCGTTTCCTCAAGGAGCTTATAACTTAAATTCAGTTAAACAAAAACGAAACAAAAAAAAAAAAATTGAAATAAATTGCCCAGGAGTATCAAACGACAACTCGATGGCAGAGCCTCAGATTGAACCCAAGGCTTTTGGCTTAAGCCTGAGGCTCTGTCCTGAGGTTTATTTTTTCCCCACAAGAAACTATTTCTCCATTAAGTTTTACTACTGGAAGAGGAGTTACAGGAGTCTCTGATTTCTATTTTGGTCATTCTTCAAGACGTGTCTTGATAACTTGTTCTGTACAAGCAAGCTTGGACTATGAATCAACTGAAAATTCTGACAATACTGTTAGTGCACTAATTCCTCTGTAACCAGTGCATACAGGTTGTCTTGAATGTGTCACATTATGCTAGAGAGTGTTGGATTTTATTGAAAGGAACACAGATGGTAAAAATCTGAAAAAGTGCTTATTAGTGATAGCAAATAGTTTAAAAAGAGCAGCAGTGGAATATGCTCCCATAAAATATTCATTGAAAAAGCTTGAACAATGAAAATTATGCTTAAAAGATGGTTAGAAGATAATTAATTAAGGGGAAGAAAAAAAGTGAATCGGTCTTAAAATGTTTGTTATGGATAGTTAGCTAATTTAATAAGAATTACCATTTTCTAGGCAAATGGCAGGTAGTTAGTACATAGGGCATTCCTGAGAACTGGATATCATTCAGAAGTCAAGTCAGACTTTTTGGCAGCTCAGGTAATCCTAAGCCATGCTTTGTCCTTTTGTTGCAGTTTTGTTGCAGAATTCTCAGTTAAGTAGACTCCTTGGTTACTGCTGTTTGTTTCATTAAGAAGGAAATAGGATTTTAGTAACGAGGTGTGCCTCTGGCTTTGAGTTACCATCATGAGAGGACAGTTCGTTTTGTCATCTCTACAAAATACACAACTTAAAACATTCAACACAACAGTACCATGCTGGCCATCATTTCCAGTACTTTGTCCTGCTGTTGAGAAGACAACTCCCTTCCCACCCCACCTTCCCCCCAGTGACATGTATACAACTACACTGGTGTCTTGACAAGGGTGGCCCTGCAGCCCATGCCTGAGCTGTGCCTGGGAGGACCGAGCTGCCGGCGGTGGTTCGCTCCTCGCACACTTTGATGTGTTTTGGCAGAAGAATCTGGCAGACTGTGCTGTGAAACTAAATCCCTCCTTTTTTTTTTTTTTTTTTTTTTTTTCCCCCCAAGTCTTGTTAGTAAGGTGCAGGATGGAGAAACATAGGGATTCAGGGAAAGCATGGGCTTTGTGTCGTGCTCTGTGGGACCAGATTCTGGGGTCACGTTGGCTTTATATGGCCTCATTCTAGTCACTCTGGTGTCTTTACTTCAGTATTTAATAACATGTAAATTAAGTTATCTCGTTAAGCATTGTGCATATATCTACCAAATAATAAATAGGATTAGAAGACAAATTACCCAACAATTATTCATTACGTTAGCTCTCTTTTCCCTACAGCCATCTTATTTCCTGCTGCCATTCCTACAGGATTGCAGGTATTCATCTGATCAGGTACTGTCCTAAAACATGCCTATTGGTATGTTCCTAAAAGGGTTCCTGCTGAGTCCAGTGTGACTTATTCATGTGTATTTCTGGGCGTAGCATGGTGAGCTCCTCCCGGGTTAGGAGAGTGCCAAGAAATTATATTTGGGAGGCAAAGGTAGAGGAGCAAGAAGGGTAGAAGTGTTTTCATCAGTTTTGTTTTGTTTTTTTTTTTTTTTTTAAATAGGTGAGGGATGACTATGACAAAAATCCTGTTCTAACCCATGAATGCAACCCAACACCTGAATAACTGAAAACAGATTTTGGCCCAATTACTGGAAAGTAATTCTCCTGTCTTTATGACCTGCGTTTCTGTTAATAGGAAGCTTCAACTTCATAAAAAGAAATAAAATTCTCAAAAGTAAGTTGATAGGGGGGAAATGTTTTAACAACCAAACAAAAAAAAAATGCACACCCCACTCAATGAACCCTTCAGATCTGTAAATGCTTAAAAGAAGGAAAAAATAATCAGCCACAGCAATTTGCAAAACAACCCTCTAATACTGGAAGTATTTTTAATTGTGAGCACCTCGTAGCTTATTTGCAGATAGTTGTGCACTCCTGGAGAGGGGAAAAAAAAAAAATTGTAATAGGCCTTAGGTCAGCTGCATTGATTTAATGCATTACTTAGGCTGCCAGAGCAGAGGTAGAATCTCCTCGCACTGCATTAGGAGTGCCTCAAGCCTCCGTGACTCCTTTTGATCAAATCTCTGTGAAAGATGAGTGTCATGCCCTCTCCGAGCCAGCTGTGAGGGGACTGCCCTGCGACTGGAGGAGCACGCGGAGCGCGGCACCGCGGGGCAGCGAGGTGAGAGCCGGCTGCAGAGGTGAGAGGCAGACACAACTTCGTACTGTAGGTCTGGAGAACACCAAGGGGGAGGATCCTATTTCACTCCCCTGTGCACAGCCCGAGCATACATCAGACCTTGAGGTGCTCAGAGTCAGACAAGAGTAAAGAGGCGTGTGATGGTTCTGCCTTAGTACTTGTACAGACAGGAGTGTTTCCAGTACTTCTTTGTACAACTCACTGAGGGAATGGGAAACTGTTTTATAGCTCTGGAAACATAAGCACAGTAAGAATGTCTGAGGTAAGGAAAGTTCTTTGCAGTTATATATGAATGTGTGTTTTTACTGTGCAACTTTTACTTGTGGTTATGCACTGTGGAGATATAAAAATTCTTGCGATGGTGTTGTTTTGGGTAATGAACAATGGAGGTGAAAGCTGTAGTGAGCTGCACTCTGCATTTCTTTAATTACTAAGAGATATCGTGGAAGTAGAAAAATACATTTAAAAATTCTGTTTTTCTTTCTGCTGTACTCTGTAAACAACTGTATGACTTTTCTATCCTACAGTAAGTAATGCTGAATTGCAGGCTGCTTATAATGAGCAGAGCCATCACTTGTGTAATTGTTTTCCAATTGAAGTAGTAGCATGTAAATCATAAATACTTGACGATGTTTAATTGTACAAGTCCTCAATATACATTAATAGCAGTAAAATCTGTGATTTGTGGCTCAGATGTGTTCTGACTCAAGTGCTTTAAGCAGATACATTATCATTATTATGACGTATAAATGCACTGGAGAGCAGGCAAGAATATAATTTCATAAGAAGTTCTTTAGAAATTACCACTAAAGTGGAACCTAATGTATGCCCTTTGTATACAATTTATTGCTGACTATTTAGCATCCAGAAAATAAGGCCGGTAAATCTGCTCTTAGGATCAGCCTGTTTGTATTCAGGGGGAGCCAGAAGGGGGGAGAAAGGGAGAGTGTATGAGTGTGTGTATGTGTATATGAGGGTGTCTTCTGTTACGTTGTTTTCTTTTTCATACATATTGAGCTCATTCAGAGGTTAAATGCATCAGAATAAAGGATGCTTATTTAATTTATTTTTAATTTTTTTCCATCGTGTAAAAAAATAAAGATGGTTTAATTGTCATCTCGTACATAATGAGGTTTTGTTAGATGTGTTTAAGGTACAGCATTTTATTTTCTGGTTTATTAATTGCCCGAATACTTCAAGTCCTCCGTGTAATCTTTGGTTTAAAAATGAGGAGAGGGCAGATCGCTAACCCAAGGGAAGGCTGCTGATACATACAGACTGGTTTGTCCTTCTGTAAAATCCTGAGCATAAAAGTGGCCCTATTCTTTTTTTTTTTTTTCCCCTTTTTCTTTTCTTTTTTCTTTTTAACATATATCTATATTTGTTTTTTGAATAATCTGGAGAACCAGGCACCTTTGAGATTTTGTGGAAGTGGGGGAGAGCGAATGAAATGAACTAGTTTTGTTTCAATTCAAATCATTACTATAAGGGCACTCAGCAATCAATTTTCACATCCGATCGGAAGCTGGACTTCGGCGTGCTCGTTTAGTTGAGATTGTTGTTCGAGCAATTTATGTATAAATTTCTGTAATTCACATAACTACTTGGCTTCTTGAACCTCGCGAGCTGATTGTTTGTCTTATCTTTGGTGAGCTAACTCTGTGCTATGTTGCAAAAACCTCGAGGCATGTTGTGTTTCTTCGTGTTCCTGCAGTCTGCAAGTGAAGTCAGCTTCATTAGTTTCATGATGGCACATCAGTGCATGGCTGGTGTTGCTGCTTCCTCCAAGCTACTCCCGGAGCATGATCTGGGCTGCCTCGGTTTGGATAAGCTTGTAAGGATTTGTCAGCCAGATGTGACAAGATTGTCAAGAGGCAAGTAAAGAAGGAGATCTGATATTAATCAGTGCATAGCTTGGAGCCAAACTTTCTCAAATGCAGTGTAGTAACATGTTCTTCTCATTTACTGCTTCTCTTTGTGGCTATAGAACTGCCACTGTCTGAGTTTGACGGTTAAAAGGGATGCCAGCTAATAGTCTTTAATTGTAAGGATATGATTCTAGGTGGGAAAAGATCATAGGTTTCTATTTTTAACCTTCTTTTTGAAAATACAGTTGTGTTTACTGCAGTTTGCTGGAAAATATGTTAGACAAGAGGCTCTGTTTCTCTGCTTTGGTTTTAAAACGCTGAAATTGTGGCTCATTCTCTGCTCGGGGAATGTGAGGTGGGCAGCCTCACTGCAGGTTGTGCCGCAAAGTAGGACTTGCGTTGTTTTTAACTGCTAACAACAGCGTGCGTTGCTTTCCTTTGTTCTGACGATTAGAACAAAATACACTGAAGAATTCCTTTCTCACTTCTTTTACTAAAATTGGAAAAATAATCTGACTTTCAAGGATGCAATATTACATGATACATTCTTGCAATTAACTACATAATAGTAATAAGTTTGGATTTTTATCTTTTTTAATAATCAATATAATTCTGCATTTCTGTTTGAATCGAACTTTAGAGTTTTCAGCAGCTTATTTGGACAAAGTTTATTTTAACAGAGGTGACCAAGCAAAAGGTATCTCATGTTATGGAATATTCTCTTATGTCACATTTACTGTAAGAATTTTGCTTGATTGATTTTAAAAATTGTTCTGCTAAGTCTTTGAACTGCTGAATTGTCTTCGGCCTATTTAGAACCATAAAGAGAATGGTATCTGCAAACATATCCAGACCTGCAGGAGAGCTATGTTGTCATAAACAGGAAAAATTATTCCAAATTTTGGGCCACTTCATGGCTCTCTGTAGCTGAGATCAAATTGTGCCCTCTTAGGCTGCAGCAAGAGTTGGGCTTTTTATACCAAATGTCTCAACTTCAGCTTCTTTACTGTTCATGTTAGTGATGAAATACAGTTCCTGCAGTAATGAGCATGACATTCTATTTCCAATCAGCCAAGCTAGTAATTTAGTTCTGCTTTCAGTAATGCGGAGTCCAGAAGTAAATATATTTCTGATAAATGAATTAAGGAACATTTCTGTTCTGCAGGTTACACTTCTTGCTATGCGTTCGTGTTCTCAAAGCACCTTTCATGTGTTGTGGCATGGTTAATTATTTTCATGTAGATTTGAGCTAAAAGTCAGGTACTGATCCTGAATTCATTATTCTAGCAAAACCCCCACAAAATGCAGGCAAAAAAAGCTGTTGGGTTTGGCCCTTTGGATCATCTCCTGCCCTTCATGGTTTCGGTAGTGCAGTACGTGCCAGCTGTATGCACCGTGCTGCCAGCGGTTCTGTCCCAAGCAGATGCTACAGCTCAAGTTCGAAAAGCTACGTCTCTTTGGGTTCTAGTTACTTTTTGCCAATCAATACCTAAATACATATGTATATATTTATTTGGGCTGAAACTTCAATCATCAAACTCAAAGTAAATTATTTTGAGGGAAGACAATAACTATTCCTCACTCATAATGGGCTGTAGTTCAAATTTGAAGTCAGAAATTGTTTTTTATTACCTATTGAAGCTAATGTCAGTGTCAGAAAGCCATTTTAATTTTTCACACCTGCATTCAGTATGAAGAAATATGAAGTTTTAAATTGTGAAACTACCAATGGAACTGCGCTGTTGTGTAAAATATTGCATAACTGGAGGATTACAGAGAGCACCATGCCTGTGTGTACACACACTGAGTTTAAAATTTATAAAACTCCACAAAATGAAATTGTATTACACCAAATGTGTTGGAGTGCTGTTACTTTTCTTTTATTCTCTAACCTGTCTCTTCTGTCTGCAACACAGAAGGGAAGAATTTGAGCGTGTGTTACTTTACGGCTCTAAGGCTTGAGCAGCACTGTGACAAGCTGTACACATTGGGATGGTCTTTGAAACGTTAATTCACCCACGTTGCATCTGTACAACATTCTAAACTCTCTAAACAGATAAAGGCGTAGTTTAAAGGGTTTACTTATAGTTCATTTTCACTGATACTCTCAATTTCTCTGATACTCATGCGTATATCTTTGTATTGCTTCTTGTTAACGTGGGGCTCGGTATTAAATATTTCATTAAGTTTCAGTTCCTGGATGGATCTGTAGGTTGAGCATTGAACATGGGTTGCATGGCATGTTGATATGATTAAAATTATGTGCGTGAGTTACTTGCTGGGTTAAATAACACATAGTGTTTTATTATAACAACTTTCACACCACTTCTATTTGGGGATCCATCCTTACCCCTGAAACATATGCAGAACTTCTCATTAATCTGCAGCAATCTGTTGTTCATTTCTGAAATACACTGATATGAATGATTTTTCTGTAAGTTTATCAAAAAGAAAGTTGGGATTCTATTGATAAATACTGTTTAATAGTCAGCAAAATGTAAGGATTTGTGATCTACACGGACTTGGCAGGTGCACCGCAGGAAGCGTAGCACTGTAGTTTATTTCAGACCCAAATGTAAATCACAACTGTAAGATAATGATGGTGTGACATGTTTGGTTCTGCAATTTGTATGTCTCGTTATGTTTTCCTAATTGAACAGCAAAAGAAAAGGAGAGCTAAATGTATTTCCCAGTTTGACCAAACTGTCTTTCAACACACCTGTTGTTAACAAGTGAGATTAATTGCAGTGTAAGCTAATGTATCTACAAGCACCTTGTTCAACAGCAAAATGGAGCTCTGCTGTCCAGTGCTTTTTGTTTAAAGAGTAGCAGTTCATGTGCACGCACACATACGTGCATTCTCTTCTTATAATTATTTTGACAGTGCCGTTAATGAGAGGTGCCCTTAGGGGCCCTTTAGGGTAAGTGACATGCATGAGGAGTGATTTTCATCCCGCAAGTTATGCTGTGATTGAAGTTTGGCCTCGCAGTGTGCTCCTTTCTCAGACACGTCTCTGTTCTGCTTACTCACCTCACTGCATTGCCCAGTCTGTCCAGGGCACCTCTCTGTTAGCACTGCAGCTGCTGCTTGGTCAGATCTGCTTCAGGATTTGAAGTCTTCATTTGTTTCAGTCTCTTATCACAGCTATTCGCCCTATGGTTTTTAACAAAGTGGTGATGCACAAGCAAGCAGCCCATAATTCAGTAGCCAGCTAAAACTCTTTTAAATCCACAACCGTGGTTGATTTAACAGAGTGCTGCCATTTCACAAAAGTATCAGCTAATTTCAATGCCATCTCACTGAGCTGTCTCTCTCTGCCCCATCACCTTTTGGCCAGTTCTGAAGATTATTTTTTGTCTATCGTGTCAAGGACAAATTATATGTTTTCAATTCAAGGTGCTAGGCAGTACCTGCAAGAGGGAAGTTTTGTCCCATTCTAGCCAAAAATTGCTTCTTGAGCACCACAAAGAGAGGCAGCAATACAACTTGCTGCAGAACCTGGCTTGCACTCTGCTTCCTTGTATGCTTAGGCTGGGGCTGTTTAAAAGGAGGTCAGGTTTTGGCATCTGACCCCAAATAAACATTATGGATATATACATAAGGATCCTGATAATTAATGGGATGTATTCTGTGGTCTTGTCTAGAAAATATGCTCAAACTTGTGGCCTTTGTGTTCTTTCAGGAGAAAAAATCGTAATGGAATCTCCCCACGGAGAAAGTGTAAGTGGGAGCGCGGTGGTATCAGCACCAGGCAAAACGTTCAGCACAATGGGTGTTAAGTTCGACTCCTGAATCTGTGCTGGGCCTGTGAAACAAAAGCTGTTTGTCCAGGTACTTGGAGGCTCTTGTACCTCCAGAGCCTAGCAGAAGTGCCAGCACATACAGCACCCAGCCTGCTTACTGAGGGGCCGTCACCAACTTAGGCGCTCCATTACGAGTGTAACTTCGTGTGCATGGAGCTGGGAGAGGCAAGTTGTGGCCCATCTCTGTCTTTCCCATCTCTACCCTAGTTAGTCTCTTACGCAGGAGACAAGAATTTTGCTAAATTATTTTACTAATAAGCAGTTTGCCAAATGAATCATCTGGGGCTGGCATAGAGTGTGCTTGTTAGTGGAGAAGGTTGGAGCTATTTGGTCAGTGCTGTTTACTCTGTCACATCCACATCAAATTTTTCTCTACTTAATTGAAAGTTCAAAATATGCAAAATATCAGATGCTCTCTGAATGCAGCAAACAGTAAGGGCTGCTTTCTTCTCATGAGAAATGTTTGTTGCTGTTTATTGTGTTTATAAAATAACTCTATTAACAGCACTGTTACTTTGTAAGGAACATTTCTTGTGAGATAAGACTGTGGAAATAGTTTGTGCGGCATTCAGTCTGATACAATCAGACATCCTGTAGGCACCTCTCCCTCATTTTAATAACTTCATAGGTTCATTTATTTTAGTCTCAAATATTTTTAAGCCTGAGTAAAGAGACAGCAGAACTTGCAACAACCAGAAGTACTTGCAGTGGGCATAAATGCGCTGTGAGTGGAAAATCTTCTGTTTCAAAGTGTAAGGCTTTCAAAGATGGGCAGTGAATGAAATAATATCAGTGGTGTGTCGGTTAATCAGTGTGTGATTTACCAGTACAACTTTGTCCTCACCCATAGCTGATGGCCTTAAGCATGTGACAGAATGAAACTGAACACAGAAACGAGCTGAATGTGTGCAAGTTGTGGTGTGGGGCAGGTAGCCCTCAGCTTGTCCTCGCTGTTGGACCTGCGTATGTGCGTTGTCACTGAGCGAACACCTTCCCCATTCCATGTGTATCCTTCCCACTCTGCCTTCTTGCAGAGAAGGAACAAAAGATGCTTATGCTAAGCTCTAACATCAACATCAACATGCGGAACTATTAGGTTTGGGTGTTGGGCTAAGCCTACGATAACTGCTTTATGAATTTACACCACCTAGAGCAGTCCACCAACTTTTGTGATCGTGATGGGACATATAATTTGAACCAATTGCAGGGAGCTCAACAAAGGAGCAGAAACCAAAGTCTGTCATGGAGAGCCATGAGGACTAAACACATACTGCAGAGTAGGCAGGGTGAAGGTTGCAAGTATCTGTGGGACAGGTGAAATGGAAAACTACTGATGTGGAACAGGGAGGCTTGTAAAGTGGACAAAATGTAGATTGAAACCTGCTTTAAATCATGACTGACAGATGGACTTATCTGTACAGTAGATATCCAGGGAAGTGGCTAAAATTGTCTGGCAAAGGAATGGACAGTGGGATAAATTCCTCTGGGAGAATTAGTTGAGGTGGTTGTAAGAGATGCTGCTTGTTGCTAGAAACCCTTCATGATGACATGAAAAGTTCTTAGCGTTACATCCCACGTAAGGAAAGCTGCTCTCACACATTTGTGTTCATGTAATTCTACCTATTTTCTCCAAACTTGCACTTTAAATTGGTAAGAATTTCTAATTCCTGGTTGCAAGAAATGTCTGTAACGCAGCACTGGGGGCACCATTTCATAGTTTGTCTGCAGCGTGCAGCAGTGAAGCTCTACTTCTTTTCATGGGACAGCAGCAATTTGAGGAGAAGCAGTTTCTAAAGCAAGCAATCACTTTTATACAAAGAAAGGGAGAGGTTTCCCTGAGTGACAGGAGCAAGGTAGGGTGCTGACCTGTGCACTGCTGATGCGGAGTGGTACCCAGGGGAGCTGGGATTTGCTCTGCCATTCCCTGGTGCCTGAGTGCAGAGCCAGCCTGCATCCCAGTGTGGGCTGGGATCCACGGCTCAGGCCTGACGGCATCTGCAGGATTATTTACTCTATAATTTGTTTCCCATGCTGAAGAGCTGTCAAACTAGATTCCATTGAACATGGAATGAGGTTTGATACAGTTTTCTCTCTGCATCTTTGGGTAATCACAAACACTCCTTTTGCCCTTCTTCTCTTACTGCACAGTTTTCAGCCTGTTGTTAGTACATTGCGATTGCAAGTGACTGTATGTCCCCAAGGGCTTCAAAAATGCATAGATGATCACAGACATATTTTCTGAAATGAAGCCTGATACTATAACAAGAATCAGAATGAACTTGTTCCATTATCTTGTGCTTTTCTTTAGCCATGAAGACTGAGAGTGGGTTGAAAAATGTTTGGTAACTTTTGAAGCATAATCGAAACCACATCAGTATCTGGGGGAAAAAAAGAAAAAAAGTCAGCAATCATGACTTTCAGGCAATGGAGGGTTAAGATTTCTTATTCAGCGATGAGCAGTTAGGTGGTTTTTGGTGGCTGGTTTAATGGTTAATCTCTCTAATTAAGAGTCACCTGCATTAAAAATCCAAGGTTCAGATTCTCACAGCCTTGCTGTTAAAATCACAGAAAATTTGATCAGAATTTCAATGCAGGAAAAAAAAAAAGTAATGTCACTAATAATGGGTTTGGAGGAATCCTTCTGGTAGGGAGAGGGACTGGAAAACAGTAGCAATATCCTTGAGGATAGCAGAAGATTTTTATTTTTATTTCTATTAACATTTATATCTGCTCTATGTTTCTGGAAAAAGAAATGAAATAATAGCCCTGAATGAAAGGGCTGCACAAAAAAACTTTCCGCTTTAATTTCCCTTTACATATCCAATCCTTTAATTATGATTTTGAAGCTTTACAGTGTAGAAAGTTATTCCTTTGTTCTGCAGAGTGAAATTGTGTGTATGTTCCACGTGTTGGGAAAATAAAGCTCGTTAAAAGACTCGATATAATTACAGTACCTTAGACCAGGCATACTAAGGATAGCAGGATTAACATGCAAAAGACAAGCATTTTGATCTCATGGATTTCTGTTATGTTTTCATTCATTAAACTCTGATCTAAGTTGATTTGGGAGGTAATCAAAACGCATCCTTTAGAAGTGCCTTTTTAAGTTGTGCAGTGAGTGAAGATTTGAAGTTGTGACTCATGGATTGTTTCAAAAGTTAATTTTTCCATGTTCTATTCTGTGACTGTGTTATTCAGATGCTGCTGGAAAAGTTTTGGGCAACAGACTCTGGTAACCACAAATGATGGGAAATGCTACCAATACCAACTTGAAAATGACATTTTTTCTCTGAGATTCTTATAAGTAATTTTTTTTTTTTTTTTTTTTTTAAGTCGGCAACAGATACCCATTTAAGGGCGTTCTGATATGTTAACAGTATGCAAGCTAACCACATCTAAGAGTGGTGTCCAGAAGCTTTAGTGTATTGATTTGAGGAGGGCTTCATTCCATGCTTTGAATATAAGGAGAGTGATGATCCATCTCTAATTGCTTCTTTCCTATATGTAAAACAAAATGCGCCCCTTAGGTGCATTTCTGTTTAGATTTCTGTTTTTAACACGTAAAATCTCTTACACCTATAGAGGAAGACATGAGGACAAGTACGTGTACCCGTATAGCTTTTTTCCTCGTATTTATTTCTGTTGTAGGATATAATCTTTTGTAGTTCTGTCTGGAGAGACTGCAAAAGGTGCATTTGTGGAGTTCAGCTTACTGAACCTAGCGGGATGGCCTGTGGAAGGAGTTCAGTTTGTGCAAGTCACAGAACATTATGTATTACGGAAGTAGAAGAACTAAACTGTGTTATTGTTTGGTATTTTGTGATAGAAATGAATCATCAGAAAACTATGCCTCATTTTTTGACCTTCCCATAAGATATTTATGGCTTTTTATTGTTATATTAAGGGATTTTAGCATCTAAATGAAAATACATCCTCCATTAAGGTGAAGCAATTCACACTGCGTAGGGTATTGATGCGTATTTTATGACTTCATGGGGAGCACAGAGCTTTTCTCAAGAATTCAGTATTTTGCAATGACTCCTTTAAAAGATTAAAGGCAAAATGATTCAGAGATTTCAATAGCACTGTTGCCACTTGTTCCAATCCTTCAAATAAAGACGAGTCTCAGTATCAAGTCACTGCAATTTGGAGATGTGCTTGTAAGTTAAGTCCTTGATAAGTAAGCAACCGAGACTTGAAAATTCCAGGCTGTCATGTAAAGCAGTAGGCATTCCATCTCCTGCACATGCTTGTTTATAGAAGACTGTTTTATGCAGCACACTGCTCTGTCTTCAGCCAGTCCCATTCTCCGTATTCTCCCTGCTCAAACCACCTTTCTTCCACGCCCTTCTTATTTTAAGCATTTCCTGTCTCTATCTTTTGTACCATGATTGTCCAAAAATTTGCTGCTTTGTACATCTGCCAGAAGTGAGAGTGTGGGGATACCAGCATTGAGGAAAAAATGTCACTTTTTTTCTTTGAATCCTGTTTTTGCATTTTCTTGGATATTATTCAGTAGTGGAAGATCCCACTTTGCACGAGACCTAAGGAGTCTGAGCAGCAGCCAGTAGTAGACAGGCTTAACTTAGCCTTACTTCATATTGCTTCTCTGTACTTTGAGATGTAAACCATTTTATTTTAAGAATAGAAAAACTCATGCTCATGTTGCAATCACATAATCTAATATTTCTTGTATTCCAATTCAGATCCTCTGTACATTCATTTCTTCTCTTTTCCACCCTCAATAAATATTCCTTTCAGATCGAAGTGATACAGAGTCATACAAATGCTTTGTTCTGTTGGCTCTATGGAGCTTTAACAAGAACCTCCAAGTTGTATCTGCCTTCTGCAGCAGATGGGCATGTACAGAAGAAAACATATATACCGGGAAGCAAGCTTGTTGCCTTGTTGATTAGGAATTTTTGACTACCTTGATTTGTATTGTATACGTCCTTGATGATAAAGTGATGCACAAATTGAAAAGTGCAAGTGATTGCTATTTGTGTGTTCTGTTTTACCTGTTATCTTGCAAGCATTTCCTTGCAAAATGTGAGTATCATTTTTGAGGAGATGGGAGTGCTTTTTGATGAAATCCGTGACTGGGAAGTGTCAGTGCACTTCTGCACGACAGGATGCGTGTACTCTATGTGGAGTTGGCTATGTGGAGTTGTATCTCTGCAGAGCTAATATTGCTCATTAGCACTTCATTTGTTGCAATTACAAAGATTCAGCAAAACTCTCATCTGTGTGTCTTTTTCAAGCTTTCATGGAAAAAAAGCGATGCTTACATGAAGATCATATCTTAGACAAATGTCCCAGAAAAGTTTCCTTTTGCTATAAAGGTGCCTCAGCCTAAAGAGATCCTTGAGAGTGCTGCTAGGTATATCACTAAATACTTTACATCACATTCCAGTGCTTTAGCTGGTGGCCAATTTTCTTCTTTCAATACTACCTCTGCTTAAATGCAGGTTTTGCCTGGACTAATTATATTGCACATTAATAGGAATGAGCTTGTATGTTATCTGACTTATCTGGATATTAGGCTTGTATAGGTATAATGTGCATAACTAGATGGTGCTTATCCATTACATATCAACCTTTCAATTGATTTGCAGGCTATCCGATGCACTCTGGTGAGCTGTAGTTGTCAGTGTTTCAAACCTGGGAAAATAAATCAGCGACAATGTGACCAGTGCCGGCATGGATGGGTAGCACATGGTAATACTTATTCTTACAATCTATATAAAACATTCTACACCCTTCCTCACGTGTTGTTTTATTGCGTGTTGTACTCCCTTCCTCAATAGTCTTTACATTCAGTTTTACATCACTTGTTACTTGTGTTTACTTATGTTTTATGGTTTTATTTACAGCCCTGAGCAAATTAAGGATTCCCAATCTCTATCCATCAAGCCAGGTAGAAATAGTTCAATCCAATGTTGTCTTTGATATCAGTAGCCTCATGCTGTATGGAACCCAAGCTATTCCCGTGCGCCTTAAAATTCTGCTAGATCGGCTTTTCAGTGTTCTGAAGCAGGAAGAGGTGATACAGATTCTCCACGCTCTGGATTGGACACTACAAGATTATATACGTGGATATGTGCTGCAGGTATTGCATTAAGAGGGGTTTTTTTTAATATAACTATGATAATTGAGTCATGTTTCAGAATATTTTCTAGCTTGATATTTTCAGTAGTTCACAATGTGCTAACCATGTAGTACATCTGAAAGGCAGTAATAGACTTGTAGAAGAGTAGCACCAGAAAAGGAAGGGTTAATTTTTGGTCATTGCTCTCCTCTGAAATCTTTCCTCTTTGCTCAAATCTATCAATAAAAGGAAACTAAGGAGCAAAAAAAAAAAAAAAAAAAAAAAAAAGGGGGGGGGGGGGAGGAAGGTTACTGGGAAAGGCTTCCAAATGTACTCAAAATATTATTTAACCAGTAAGTTTACTTTAATATAGCAGAATAATACACTGACAAATAAACTTGATATCATTTCAAGCACCGGGGACGATCTTCATCACTGATGTAGTGCTCCTGAGCTTACTGGAGCAGCATCAAGGATAAATTGGGCCCTGTGTGCTTACCCTGATGTTAGTCCTTGCTACTATGGAAGTTACCTTTTATGTAAAGTAATATGATGATCTTACATTATGACATGAATCAATATTTAATGGTCTTGATAATCTTGCTTTTTAGTGTTAGGATTAAAAATATGGAATCAATTACCTTGAACCTCTACCACATGAAAAATTTATAATGTTACGTTCTTCATCATCTTAGAAACTCTTACATGCACTGTGAAAAATCTCAGTAGGCCATCAAATACATGTTCTGTGATAAAATATTTATTGTAGTTATTGGGAAAAGTTAGGCATAGCTAGAGTTTGAAAGAACTCCAACACTCCAGTGTAATTACAGCTGTGCTCTGTGAACACTGGCAATAGATCAATACAGGTTCATTTGTTCTCTGATCTTAGTTACTTGGAAGATTATTAAACTTGCAATTAAAGAATACTTGACTTAAATGAGGAGCTAAATCTTGGTCTGATTGCTCTATCTCTGCTGTCTGTAGTTAGATAATACTGTTGTTCAAATGATGTGTCTTAATTTTTGTGGAAAAAGAAAGGTTTATTGGAAAGTATTTCTATTAGTTCTGAAAGAAATAATAAAGCCAATGTGGTAAAATTTGAAGAAAATATCACAATTACTATTAATCTCTTGTTAAATAGAGTAATTTCATAATTTTGCTGAAGAGTTTCTAGTCTGTGGAGAGAGATTGGGGGGGCAGGGGTTTTCTTTTTTCCTATTTCACTAATTAATTTTTATTTGTTTGTTTTGCTGTAGGATGCTTCAGGAAAGGTGCTGGATCACTGGAGCATAATGACCAATGATGAAGAACTGGCAACTTTGCAGCAATTTCTTCGTTTTGGAGAAACTAAGTCCATTGTAGAGTTAATGGCAATTCAGGAGAAAGAAGGGCAATCAATTATAATACCACCACCTACTGCTAATTTGGATATTAGGGCATTCATAGAGAGCTGCAATCAACATAGCCCTAATTTTTCAGCTTCCTTGGACAAAATGAGCCCCACCAATATTCATCCCTTTGAGAATATTGTGAATAACATGGCTTTCATGCTGCCATTCCAGTTTTTCAGTCCAGTGCCTCCACCTTTAATAGGTTCGCCACCAGAAAGACACTTGATTGAGCAGGGTCAAGACCATAGCAGTGAAACTAAACAAGATATCCACCTACCTTTTACTGAAAGCAGCTTCCTAACTTCTAGTTCTGCACCGTTTCAAGTTGAAAATGAGAGGATCATAAATGGTCCAGATGTCACCACTAAAACAGAAGATGATGCCCTTTTAAGTGATTCGAGTTCACATAATACAGCAGCAAAGCTTGAAATGACATCACTCTCTCCAGAAACCAAAATGAAATCTGTTGAAAAAAATGGCACTGGGCCAAGGAAAGGGCGTGTTTTCTGCACTGCATGTGAAAAGACATTTTATGACAAAGGTACTTTGAAAATACACTATAATGCTGTTCATCTGAAGATAAAGCACAAATGTACAATCGAGGGCTGCAATATGGTATTTAGCTCTTTGCGTAGTCGAAATCGTCATAGTGCGAATCCTAACCCCAGGCTCCATATGCCAATGAACAGAAACAACAGGGACAAAGATCTAAGAAACGGTTTGACAATTGCTGGACCTGGAGATAGTAAAAGGACAGAATTTACGATTTTAGCTCCGGATAGCAGAACAATTACCAGCTATGCCAGCTCTTGTACAGATGCAAAGGGCCAGGCTGGATTTCCCAGTATTGGACAGAATGGTGTCCTCTTTCCAAATCTGAAAACAGTACAACCTGTTCTTCCTTTCTATCGTAGTCCAGTCACACCGGCTGAGCTTGCTAATACTCCAGGTACTCTTCCTTCTCTGCCCCTTGTTTCTTCCTCAATACCAGAGCAGCTTATTTCAAATGAATTGCCATTTGACGTGCTACCCAAGAAGAAATCCCGTAAATCAAGCATGCCTATTAAGATAGAGAAAGAAGTTGTTGAAACACCTCATGAAAGTAGTGATGTTGCCAGTTCTGAAGATGATACACGTCTGCAAGTGGTAAGCGATGGAGAGCTTGAATCCTGTGAGCATAAGATAGAGAAGCAGGTGTCCGGCAGGGTGGAAAATCACCCCCATTCAGGTAATTCATGGAAATCTGTCTCTGGGGTGGAGGGCCCAAAGTATTTTGAATCTGTCTTTGCACCAGATAACCAGTACATCAAGGATATCTCTGAGAATGAATTACATCACTGTGAGAAAGAGGTTAAACCAGAAGAAAATCAACCATTAAAAATAGTTTCCCATGAGATTGTATATGAAGATCCAATACACCACCAAAATGATGTTATAAAACCAATGACTGAATCCCCCATATATGTTAAAGAGCAGTCAAAACGCAGGATTTCTAAAGATGACTGCCCTGAATTACAACACCACTTGCTGACCGGGGGCTTTTTCAGCACTTTGTCAAACAGGGGTGCTGCCATTGCTTGTTTTGAAGACTCTAAAGATATGGATCATGTCAGCCAACATGCACTAGGGATTCAGAAGGAAGAAAGCCGCTTTCATTGTGACATCTGTAAGAAGACTTTTAAAAACCCTTACAGTGTAAAAATGCATTTTAAAAATGTACATCTGAAAGAAATGCATATTTGCACAGTTGAGGGCTGTAACGCTGCTTTCCCTTCTCGTAGAAGTCGAGACAGGTAAGAAATTATAAACAAAATTGTATTTATTTTACCATCATAATGGAGCCTAATTTGAAATTAAAATGAGTGTTGGAGGAATGGAGCCTGCAAAGATTTTCTGTGTATCCTCGTATAACAGGTACGATAACTTATCAGAACATTCATGAAATGAAAATCCATTGAAAGAAACATTTCCACTAGACTACAAGGTATTAAATAAAGCCATGAAAATTTCACAACTGATAAAGTCTTCAATAGTTGCGAGAATACTTTAGAACATAAAGGGAAAGCCACGAGGGTATGAATTCGGCTATTTTCCAGTAGATGCATGTGTGGACTTATATGTTCAGTGCGTACTTCCATGTGTATTTTAAATTGTATACAGTATTTTTTAAATGAAAGAGAAATTAGATCAATTCAGGAAATCTTCACTTCTCCTTCCATTACACAAGGATTTCAAACAACCTCATAGGAGAAATCCTATAATAAAAGATAGATTACTCTATGTCAGTGCAAAATCAAACTTACGCATTGCTAGTTGAAGTAATGCTGTCTGGTGTGTATTGGTAGTGCTTTAATGTGAAATTGCATACTAAACTCTAAACAATAACATGAGCCAGATTCAGTTTTCTGTTAGCTGCAGTATTGTGTTGCTGTTAGTCATTTTGTTTCAGTCTATTTTGCCCATTGGCTGAGAAACAAGAACTGAAGTTTTACTGTTGTCTGTCAGTTATGTATCTGAATTGAGAAGTGGTAGATAACAGTTCTGTTAAAGTGGGACTAAGCCTTGTAAGTTTTCTAACACTTCTATAACAGTGTTACAGCAGATCTTGACTGCAGAAAGTGTGCCTGGATAGTAGTTCAGAGTGACACAAGGTTTAGATTGTCTGTAATCTGCTAGGCGTGCTGGAGCCAGCTGATGTAGTCCAGAGAGGACGAGCCAGTCTTTGAGGACTGGCCGCTGCATGTGAGCTGCACAGATTCATCTGCTGCTGGCAAGGCTTCATACCCTGGTCTGCTGCCTGCATCTTCCCAGATGTGAATTCCTCTCCACGCTAATTGTGATATGGGCCACAGGAAAGAAGGCCAGCAGTAAAATTTGCATTCACATGCCACAAATTCCTTCCCACATCAATATATTCAGTTAAATTCTAGTACTGTTTTTTTTTTTTTTTTTTAAGAAGATGATTTGCTTAATAAACGTGTAAATAAACTGTGCCCCTTTTGAAAAGTTATCTAAAGTCAATCTACAAGGAAGTTTACAAGCTTTGTGCAAAAGAGCAATTATTTGAAACAACTTTGCAGAAGCTTCTTTTTTGACATATAACGCTGTAAGTGCAGGTGAAAAGGATTTGTGTCCTTTTGTATACTTTGGATGAAGCTGAGTTAGGTGATGGCAAGGGAAAATGAATGTTCTCCTTGTCTTGCAATAAATTCAATCTTCTAAACAGAGTCTGGAAGTTCCCAGTAGGCTGATTGATGATATACAATGAAGAGTAGTGATTTTGTTTTGGTGGTTGTAAAACAAATCCAGAGATGCCCATTCAAAAACTGGAAGTTGTGTGAAATGCAATGTTTCCTCATTCAAGAAAAGTCCTTTCAAGGAAAAGCTCTGTACTGGTGTGTGGAGCTGCCTCTTGGTACATGGTTACAGTCCTTAAAATCATCAATATATTTTGCAGTCTCAAGAATCACTCCTTTCCTACTTTGTCCATTGGGGAAGGATTGCATTTTTTCTTACACTGAGTCCATTTTCTGAGCTCAGTTCAGCACCTGGAATTCTTTAGTCTGTTCACCAACTCTTTTGGGCCCAGCACTAGATCTAGTGGAGTGAACAGCTATCCACAATGTAGGACAGAATTGAAAACATTGATTTCTGTAGAGTTATTTCTGATATATACCAGTATAAGCAATTTGAGATAGTCAGTCATATGTATAAATCATCCATGTGCACTCCTCTACGGCAGTTCTTCAAATGAGAAGCATACAGTTCTTGCATGCTACTAAATATTGATTTTTTTCTCTTTGTTAATGATCCTTATGAAACAACTGTTAAGTGAGGCAAAATACTTTCTTGCTAAGCTTGTCTTTGTTCTTTTAGACATAGTTCAAACCTAAATCTTCATCATAAGCTTCTGACTAAAGATACACTGGAATTCAACAACCATTTCAATGCAACATACCTCTTGAAAGACATGGCTAAGGAGTTTTGTCAAGATGTCTCTTTAAAACAACATGTTGGACATACTTCGGTAATCTTCAAAGGAATGAACAGAACAGGCAGCTTGGTTTTTCCAATGAGCAAAATTAGAGAACCCTGTTCTGAGAGTTACGGATACGATCCATTGAATGATGGAGGTGTTCTGGATCTAAGTACTACTTCCAGCATTAAATCTGAGAGCAGTGCTCATTCTTCTTGGGATTCTGATGGAGGAAGTGAAGTGTGCACCATGCCCTTGGATGATAGTGATGAAAGCTGTGAAGGACCCAGCCTAATGCCCAGTGATGAACTCTACCAAGACTGTAATTTAATTGAGAAAGCTGATCAGAACTTCATAAATTTACCTTCCAGTTTGCCAATAACTTGTCACATATGTCAAAAAACTTACAGTAATAAGGGAACTTTCAGGGCTCACTACAAAACTGTGCATCTCCGCCAGCTCCACAAATGCAAAATCCCAGGTTGCAACACTATGTTTTCATCTGTTCGCAGTCGGAACAGGCACAGTCAAAACCCTAATCTGCACAAAAGTCTGGCTGGGTCACCAACTAGCCTACAGTAAGACCATGCTCATCCAACTTTTTTTTTTTTTCTTCCAGGAATTAATCATTTCAATTAAGGAATGTGTTCATTTAAACACACTTGACTTCCGGTGCACTCAACAACCACGGTCAAATTCTTTTCTCCTGTGTGTGCTCTCCTGCAGTTTCATTTAGCAAAGCTTGGTGCTGTAGTTTTTGTGCAATTGTTTGGTTTGACATGAAATAGCTAGAGCTTCTGTAAGGAAGAGAAAGTGTTCTTGAAATGGGGGAGGTATGGAGTCATTAACTAAAATATTTCCGATACCTCTGAAGTATTATTTATCAACAATAGGAGCTTCAAATGAGAGCTGTCATCCTTTGTGTTTACATGTAAAATGGGTTGTTGTGCTGTGTAAGAAATTGTAACAATTGTGTTGTTTCCTCTGATTGGCTTGAGAGTTCTGGGGCTATTTCATTTCTGACAACTTGATCTGAAGCTGTCTTGCAGTATTAATTGAACGCGGCATTTGCAGTTTACTGTACCTTGAAATTTAAAGGAGTCCAAATTTCCTGAAATCCTGTAGTCCTTACTCTTCAAGTGGGAATTTCACTTGAATAGCAATATTTCAGCTTTTTTTAGAATTTGAAACTGTTTACTTTGCAGAAGGAGAGGCCACTTAACTTGGCAGGGTTGCCTAATTAACTGGGAGGCTCTTACAGATTGTAGAGACAGAAAGAAACAAGTAAGAAAAGGATTAGCTAAAATTTCTAAGCTACAGCAAATGCATCCATGACATAAAAAAAAAAATAAATTAAAATGCACTTTGAGTTTCTCTTTCAGGAAGACAAAACATTTTGTTTATTTAAAAAAAGAAAAAAGAAAAAAAAGGAGTGGGAGAAGGGGGAAACAATGTGAAAATCCAAACTGCTTTAAGAGTTTGAAGGTGCAATTCCAAGCCTTTGAGAGGGAGAGAGAAAATGGATGCAGTAGATAACCTTCATGATATATCAGTTACTGTTCATCTTACTGGTGACATAAAACACACGTTGATCTATGTAATGGTAGAAAGCTTAATCTAATTCAAATCTCTTTTAATGAGGACATTGCTCAGTGTCTGTTATAATGTTTGAAATCCCTGTACTTGTCCCTGTAATTAACAGTATTCTGCATTATGTTCTATGCACTTAAGATTGGTCTTGCATTGTATTTAAAAATTCACTTTAGTATTTAATTTGTAGTCACATCATACATCATACAAAAGCTGTGTATGTTCTTGTGGTGCATCTTCTTTGACTGAATGATTTCCATACAGAAAAAGAAATACTAAAGCAAGTCTTACAATAACTTTTTTAATTCACCAAGTGAAATCACCTGATCAGTTGTAGTATGCAGGCATGATATTGGCAGCACAACCTGTACATATTATACCAAAGTGCTTACAGTATTTGTGGTTTCTAGTCTAGCTTTCCAGTATAACTGGATCTTAGTCTTTATTCATTTTTGTGACTAAATAAAAATAGATCGAATTTCTGGATTTGGTATGTATGTAGAAAGACTAGTACAATGCTATTGCCATATGTCTTGATGTTTAACTTATTCTAAAATATACTACGGTATTGTAACCATTTCATATTGTATAAAGAAAACAAAAGTGGACTGAATATTTCATTAATTCTTTTGAAAACTGGTTTGTGTGTGAGTATGGGTTATGCAAGGAAAAAACATGACAGTTGTAAATGTTTGTGCTCATTAGAAATGGTTTCCATGCATTGTGTAAAGTAATCTTCTATTTTTTTAATTTACAGTAGGTTTATGTGATATTTAAAATAACCCATTTGTGCTTGAAGTCATCAAGAGGAACTATTAGCCTGGGGAGAGCTGTCCCGTTCTTTTGGTTGTTTTTTCTTTGTTTTGTTTTGGCAAGTGGGGGCCAATGCTTTGGGATTTTTCTTTGTTTGCTTTAAATGAGACCTCATATTCAAGGAGATTGTGGATGAAAGCTAAGGGTACAACTGTCGGAGACACATCTGCTTCCAGCCTTTTGATAGTGTAAATCACTTGTTTGTTATATAGCTATTTTGAGTTCTTTATATATATGTGTGTGTGTGTGTGTGTGTGTGTGTGTGTGTGTATACATATATATATATATGTATATATATATATATATGTATATATAAACCAATTTCTTTTATCATGAATGGTGTTTGTTTTTTTGTTTTGTTTTGTTTTGAAACAGTGTACTGTAAACTAATGCTGTAATGCCCATTAATATAACTTCCACTGTGTCCGAAAAGGAAACACGTTTGTATATCCTAACAATTTTGTATGTGTTAATAAAAGCAAATAATAATGCCTCTGGTTGATTCAGAAAAGTAGGCTTTTGTGATTGAGTAAATACCTATTCTTCACTTCTGTTCAAACAATAATTTTGAAAACACATCCCCTCTGTAGGGAACACTGTTTTGACAGTGGTACTAACTTATTCTGTAGTAAAGAAGTGTTGTTATTGTAATGAGCCATTGGAAGTAATATAATAAATGTTATCAGATATTTCATTGATTTTTTTTTTTCCTTAAGTAGTAGGCAAGGGGAGACATTAGTTTAAATGTCATCAGCTAAACAGAAGGTAAATATCTCAGCACTGAGAACTGTGTTAGTACAAATGTTTTCAGCTCTATTTTATATTTTTTAAAGGTTTTGGGTTTTTTTTGTTTGTTTGTTTTGTTTTGTTTTGTTATTTCTCTAAAGACTGAACAGGATGGGAGATTTACGAGAACAAGCTAAGCCCTCGGTGCCCCTAGAATACCATATGTATCTCATGAAACTTTTGTGTAGCTCCCTCCTCCTAATGACCGCAACGTGGCTGGACCAAGCCTTAACATCTCCTGTTAGTTTTAAATACGTGCAATGCTTATAGCAGCCTGTATCACATATTCACCGCAGATGTTGAAGGAAGTAACCTCACTTCAGAATAGTAGCACCACTTTTTTTTTTTTTTTTTTTTTTGAACTTTTCATAGTTGCTCTGCAATGCCTGTGGCAACTTCCACTGACTGATGCTCAGTTCCAGAGATGTTTTCATCTGTGATGCTCTGAGTACATGCAGTTGAAGGATCAAATCTTTATATGAGGTTTGAAGTGGGCCTGGATATGCCCACCATTACTGTGCATGTATGTTGCTCCCTTTTTTTTTATTTGTATCTTCTTTCTTTCCTTGTAGAAAACAAGAGCCTCAAAAACTAGATCATGTCATCTTTTTCTGACTCAAAAGGAGAAGGCAGAGATGCACGCTGCAGAGTAGCCACTCCGTACTTTTGAGCACCCGATTTCTCAGAATACAGGTATTTTGTAGTTGTTGGTTGCAAGTCTCTATAGCTCTGGAATAATGAGTGTCATAGTGCTTACAAGAGTATTTACAGAAATCTGTTTTTAACAGAGAAGAAGGGATCTGGTTCTAATACCTCCAGTTTCCTAGGTGCTTTGAAAAGAACTGTGGCAAAACCAGAGGTTGTTTCTGATGAGTCTTTAGTAACGTTATACACTGTAAAACCAGTGAAGTGGAGAAACAAGTTCTGAAAATGCCTTTCTGATGCCCTGCATTGAATGGGAAAGCCTAAACAAAAACTGAACTACCTGGACTTAGTCCAGGGCTTTTTCAATTTGATGCCAGGCCATCCTTGAAAAGGGTTCACAAACAGCTTCTGATAAATCAGCAAGCAGAAGTTAAAGCAATGCAGTTAAACTAAAAATACCTTTTTGAGTTTAAGATACAGGGCATAAGGGTTCCATTCAGCATGCAAGCAAGCAACCTTTTCAAAACTGAAATGAGAGTCTGAATCTGAACTGGGAAGGATACAACAATGCAATGAGAGGAGGAGGGCTGGATCAAAGAGTTCTTGCAGAGAGCCAGGCTGCAGGGTTTGCTCAGAGCAGCATTTACTGCCGGCTCCCCTGATTTAAGGGGTGCGAAGGGCAAGTCTATATATAAAAAGGTAAGACTTTAAGTTAGATTAAGTATGTACAGAGTGATCAGTTCAGCTTTGAATTACTTGGAAAACTTTTCTGAAGAGTTTGCTGGCTAGTGATGTTTCCACATAACCTCAGGAAGCACGTTTCTGATGGTAGACTGGCTTTTAATTTCCTTCAGTCCCCTATCCCCTGGCCCCTGTGCCTTTTGATTCTCCTTGGGTTGCACGTAGTTGCTAACTTGCAAATGTTGTGTTGAAACATCACCCTGTTAAGTTGTAGCCCTGTCAGCTGGGTTTCCCATGAGCACCCTTCTGCTTTCACATGTGTTCCATAAACTGGTATAAGAAAAGGAAGTGTCACAAAGTGGCAATCTCCTCTGGTAAGCCAGGTCTCATTCTGCTCCAGTTAAGAGCTTCGCAGAAGCACTTGTGGCCATTTGTTTCGTGTTTCTGTAGCTGCTGTCTTAAACTGGTAAAGCTGAATATGAATCCTAACTGCCAATTCAGACATGTCTTCTCAAGCATGAGCTGATTCTTTGCTTCAGTCTTTTATATCTTGGATCACTATAATATTCTTGTTCTATAGTTTCTGTTCATTTAATGTAGGGATTGCATCTCTAGTGTGCTCTCTTATTACCATTATTGTTAGTTCCTATCCTTACCGGCCTTTTGAATTTTACAAATTTAAGTGAAACACACTTCCTACTCGTTCACTGTCTGCACATCTCTTACCACAGAGTAGCATTTCCCTCAAGTCCAGAAGCCCAGCATGCCCTTCTCGTTCAGACCTAAAGCCATAAACGCAGCTACCAGAAAGGCAATTGTCAGGGATCAATTGAACCATTCTGGGTGGTTTTTACCTCCTCTTTCTATCCATTAAAGATTCAGGAGCAGCTGGTCCTTACATCCATTCAGTCACAGTGATAAAATGCAATGGGTCACTATTGGCTTCCTAACTTTTAAAAAAATATTAATAAATAAACCATAAGTTGCAAGTAATATTATTTTTGAGGCTTTTAATGAGAAACCTATGCTATAGTAAAGCTGAGCAGACAAAAAGATTTAAGAGTTCTCAAATCCAAAATTATTATTTTTAATTATAGTAATTATGCAAACCATTTCATGGAAAAAAATTTGTCTTATCTGAATCTGGTAATTTATAAGAATGACAGTATTTGTCAGTACTCTGTGCACAGGTAAATTATTCACATACATGAACACATTGTATAATTGTATATGCATTAAGACTGCATATTCATGTTAAACCCAATTCCACTCTCATTTATGGTAATAGAAGCTGGGAATAATTTCGAAGAAGTCAGTAGACCGGGGCGTATAATACCAGAGTCACATCTCAACAAGGGCTGTAAGTTATGTTTGTATGTAGGTTCCTGTTGGCTGCTTGTACTGGTCTGTGATTATTAGCTTATTGAAGTAGCTCAAAATGTAACACTTCAATAGACTAAAGAAGTTTTACTAATTTCTACACCCCCATCTCCACTATAATGTATTGGAGCTGCATTTCTATGTGACTAATGTAACAGCAATCCTATGAAAAGTATTACCTTTGCTGGTAAGATAGCATGAAACAGATCTTGTGTAGATGCAAAACACTTAACTCTGAGTGAGCTCTGCTAGTTTTGACAAGTTCAAAATCTGGACAGATATATCTTATCACATTCAAATATGTCCAGCCAAAAATTCTGAAAGAGAACAAGGCTGCGTGAGTGTAGGGCGTGTAGAGATGTGGAAGCACTGGGAGCCGCCAGAGTGACTTCAGAGGAATCACTGGCAAAACAACATAACTTACCAGAGAGGAGACATGTTATTGCTGCCCTGGGAAGCCGACATCTGCACCTCTGTGTGGGATGATATAAACCTTACGTTGGATTCCTGAGCACAGAGGCCATGTGCAAGTGAGAGGTATATGCAGGCTTCTCGGGCTGTGAACAGCTTGAATAAAGCATTCTCCAAAATAACAACTTACTTACTACTGCCATATGCAGAGTAATAACATTCTTGTTAGCAATATCTACAGAACGAGGACTTCTTTTTTCAGAAAGAAACTCTGCACAGATTCTGTCCTTCACCAGAGTCCTGTTGACTGTCTCTCTGCCTTGATGGGAATATAATGGAAAAACTCATTTGAGTGAAATTTAGTTAGCTTGCTTTCCCAGAGTTCAGTTTTCATGATTTAGCAAAGGAGCATATCCTTACCCTTTGTCTACAGAGGATACAGTAGTTCAAGCTGTGCCCATCCTTACCCCTCAGCTGTTTCTCCATCTCCTTCCTTTCCAGGCATAGGAGAGGCACCCAGGTTTCTCTCACTCCTGCAGTTTGACAAAAATCTCCAGGCTCCTTTTGCTTTTTCTCAGCCTTATCTTACACAAACAAGAACAAAGATCAGCAGCTGGGAATGAGAGTAAGGCCTATAATTTGGAAAACAGTCACAGTGGTTGTTCCACAGGCTAAAGGAGTGCAAGAGAAACTAATGATGATGTTCCCATTTGTGTACCTCTATGTGCTTTATCACCATTCACAGAGAATACTTTATGAGGCTTTCCTTCTTGAGTACTATTTGTATTCTGTCATGGTAGAAGAAAATTCTTGTAAGAGGACAGCTGGCAAATGGTGTCTGTTTCTCATCTATATCTTTGCAACACTCCTTATAGTAAGGAGATGTGGGTTTTCTCCTTGCTCTGACCATGCAATTCTGACTGTGCAATGTATGGTGGAAAGGAGGAAAGCCCACCCTGCTCCCACGGCAGTGCCTTTGAGCAAATGCCATATGAGCATGGTGTGTGCTCTGGAGATGTGTTCTTCACAGCAAGGGGGGTGGAAGGGCTGTCTGCAGGTAAATGAGCTGATCTGGAGCTCAGGAGATCTGAAAACTCCAGCCACTACTCAAACTAAGTTTGACCTTCAGCATTTTTATGCAGATCTGCAAAGGCTTTTTGTGTCTCGGTCAGGAAAATTGTGAAGGTAACTGACTTATTAAAGTCTTGGGTGAATACTGTGATGTTGCAGGCTATGCAAGATCTCAGCTCTATAAAATCTGTTTTGCATCCCTATGGAAAGTTATTGCAAAGGTAGATTTTTTTTGATGACATCATTCTCCTCCCTGCCTTAATTTCTTAATTAAAAAAAAAATTGTCTCATAAGCAATCATTTCCTACATCACTAGTCTTTTTTCTTTTTCTTTTTTATTCAAAATGGCAATAGAAAGTAAATTACTCTCAGAGCTAAAATGCAACAGCCAACATTTGATGTCAGCTCTCATCCCCCTTCTGTTACCTTCTATGTGACTGAAAGAAATCCATTTGTCATTAAACGAGCATTTACTCTGTTTTACGTGTCCGCCTATTGCTGAAGAGAGTAGGTGATTGGTTTGGGTCGTTTTCTAAGACGGTTCTGTGAGGAGATGCTCAGCGTGGGTATACAGTGCTGCTCTCTTCTGGATGGAATCAGAACAGGCCGGTTCAGCCTTGTCCTTGCTAACAACTGGGGGTGATTCTGATTCCCCCACATGATGGATGATGCCTCTGTAAAATCTACATGTACACGCTTTAGAAAACTAAAATATGAATTTTCTCCCCTTATTTCAAGAGGTCTGTAGTGATGCCCAGGATAATGTAGATTCCTTACAATACTTTGTATTTTGTCTCAGGAAGTTTGTTGGTCATTGTAACAGATCTCAATCATGAAACAAGCAGCAAAAACCAACTGTTACTGCTTCAAACTGTAGAACCTTGAGATAATAAATATACGTGATAATTTTAAGTAATGAAATGTATCAAGTGTGCACATCTGGTTTCAGAGATGCATATAACCCAGACAAAAATGACAGTCAAACAGGGAAAGGAGAATAATTTCCAGGTCAGTAATAATAACAGATCACACAACGCTCAGGGGAAATCAAGCATGCATATTTGCATTCAGATATGCACTGCAAACTCGAGAACTCTGTGTACCCTTCTATAAAAGCATGCCAGAGCTTTCTTGAAAAGCAGTCTTTTTTAATCACATTAATTACATGTTGTGTCACGGTTGAAGACCACCTTCATGAAATTACATCAACAACTTTTGCACTGTCTAATATAAGTACTGTAAAGAATCCCACAAACGAAAGTCAGTGCAGTCTGTCCCAGAAATCTCTGCAGAACGTGGCTTAGCAGAGCAGACCAGAAGTATCACCCTGCTGAACATACTGCTCTTGAAATTTGCCTCATGAAGCAGTGATGCTTTTGAAGATATTATTCAGATCTCCCATTTCTCCTTTTGCATTTGCAGATTCTAGCTTTATATTAAATCATAGTTCTCTCTCAAATGTATTTCTGCTTTCCAAAAAGAAACTTAAACATGGACGCAAGTAAAAAAAAAAAACTAGTAGTCTTTTAAAATATCCAAAATGGCACGAAGTCTGTGAACAGCAAGGAGTGTACCTCTTCCCTGACTTAACATCAAAGGAAAGTCTCGGGGCATTTCAAATGAAGATAAAAATGTTTAATTCTGTGTACAGAAAATACTTTAAAGTAAAGCATACAGTGGAGAGAGAAAGTTCTCTCCCCAGTGTTTTAACTTTGCAGCCTCTTTAAAGTCATGGGGCTGAGGCTGGGGCACAAGTAGAATTTTGGTACTTTATTAATTCTTTTTCTACACGTCTAAAATAATTATTCACTGCCAGATTAGCAGAAGAGTGTTAGTGTATGGAAGGGATAACAAGGGGAAGTTGGATATTTGGACAGGTGTATGCCTTATCGAAGCAGCAGGATATTCATGACCTCTGTATCCATCCTGGTGCAAGGCTTGATGTGTAGCCTTCTTGTGTCTTAAGACCAGTGCCCTGAGGCATCCAACAGCATGCAACCAGCATTATTTTCATTGCAAACTGCATGGCTTGTTCAGAATATTACAGTTGGTTTGAGTTTGCTTTGTGTTGTTGATTTTTTTTTTTTTTTTTTTTTTCATAGCAGAATTATTGACATTTTCATCCTGCTTTTCCAACCCAGCACTGATGTGGCTTCTTTTCACCATAGCAAAATTGCAGAAATAGGGTTTGGTTTAAATGTAAGAAAAAAATACTTTTTTTTTTCTTTTTCCTCAGTCCTATCAGCTTTTACTGAACCTATTGCTAAGTTGGAATTAGAAACGTAAGGAAAAAGGACCCAAGTATAGAGAAATTAGAGCCACTAGTGAACGATAGTAAATGTAGTCTGAAAGTGCTTAGCTATTCAACATCATATTCTTCTGTCCATTCACCCATAACATAATGCATATACTTCCAAGTGTTGTGAATGTTTGTTGTTCTCAATGTGAAAATCAAGCATAATCTTGTGAAAGCCTCTTTATAACAGAGGTCCTTGATATGTGGACTGTAATATAAGGAAAGATGATTAAATCATAGCTTTCTTGTGCAACTTATTAGGCCTTTTGCCATGCAAAGTTGACTCTCATTTCAAAGTGCTAACTTTGAACAGCAGAAGTATATTTTGACGAATTAACACTTGGTGTAGAACTTTCTTATGCATGGAAATGATAGTAGCTGTTGGAATTATACTGTCTAATCTGTTGAAAGCCTTGAATTCACACCTGCAGGTAAGTGAATTAATAGCACTTGCTTTCGTAAAACAGCTGAGTTATGGCATGATTATGATGAACTTTTGATGTGATTATGATGAACGTATGAGTTCTCTTGTAAGTTTTGAAACAGTGCTAAGATCTTTATGTTCATGGCTCTGTGACTGAAGAATTGTAATTCTATGATTTATTCCTTTCTCTAGGTTGTTCAGCAGTGCTTTTCTGTCATGGGAAACTTTTTTTCTGCTGTTTTTCTATTCTATGTTAAAATCTGGATGACATTCCAAGTTTAAAAGTGAAAATCCTGTGCAATCTATACGCTTTTGCTTCTGTCTGCTCTTATTCCTAGATTCTGCTCTCACATAATAAATGTACATCTCTGTTGAAGTCAACATGTAGGGGGAAGTAAGTTTCTTTCCCCCCCCCCCCCCCCCCCCCCCCCCGCCTCCAGGCCAAAATGAGCTCTCTCAATAGCACACCTTTGAATGTTTTGGTACAGTATATATTAAGTAGAAGGAAAGATGTTGGGGAATATGTGTAGTAAGATGGTTCTGAGCAGTTCTACTAGAATTTTTCTACAAGGAACATATGCCAAGAAAGAAAATCCACAAACCTTCTCTATTGGTTGTATTATTCATCAACTTCTACTGAACTGATGGTCCATTCCTGGTACCCTAAGTTCATTTACCTTGCCATACACTTGAGTCTTTCAGCTATAAGATCTCTTAAGCTGTTCAGTTTTTCAGCAATTACCTGGAAGGGTAGAAAGAGGAGGGAATATTGTATATAATGCCATCCAGACTTGCAACTTTCTAGGATGAAAGTATCTAACTGCACAGCACTAACTGAGCCCTGATTTCTAGAGAGAGGATCAGGTCTGCCTCTCATCAGAATCACAACACAGTTTTTCAGCTAAATTCACGATAGTGGGAAAGATTCCCCACTGCTGCATTTTAGGGCTGAATTTGTTTTAGTGTTGTTCTCAGTGCTATATGTAAAGCTTCCAGTACTGTCTGAAATGTCCCAATTTGTGCTGGGCACATATGTTTTGTGGGAACAAAGTGAATGTTTCAGAGTATGTGCATACGTATCTAGAGCTGTCATGCAACAGTGCTAGATTTTGCAATATGAGTGATATTTACTAAGAAATTGGCTTGTAGTTCTTCATACATTCCCTACAAAATCTAGTGAGATTAATAGGATCAGACCTTGGGAATGCTCCAGTAGCATTTGCCCAGTGGTCTTCTCTTTACAAAAGCTGCTGGTGATACCATAGATGTGCCGGACTGGCCACTGGCCTTGTTTCAGTCTGAAATACGGAACCATGATCATTGGAAAGCTGGACATCAAGGAAAGAAACATCTTTAATGTATTTCAAAGGCAACACCAGAATAGAAGGTTTCAAGGTGAACAACCATTAGCAGTGTCTTGCTGCTGTAACACAATTATTGTCATGTTAACATGCAGGAAAGGATTGCAATTGCACTGCTAGCTTGGGGAAGCATGATGATTCTGCCTCGAGAAACTCACATCACACTCTTCTTTGCCATAGCAAAATGTACATACCAGCAAATGGCTTGGCACAGATCAGGGTAAAGTTCTTTCCTGAGGTGAGGGATGGGAACTTGCCCCACCCCAATGATACTGTTTGAGCTTCAAAAGAGCCTCTGTTTGGGACTACTTAAAGTTTCTTGGTAAATTAGGATCCTGCACACAGCAATTAGAGAATAGACCTAGAGGTGGAAAAGTTTAATCCTTATTTTTCATCCCTTGTGTTCTATGAGTGCATCCCACTCAGTGAAGTAGATTAGTAAATAAAATTAAAGATAGGGAAATGTAGGCATAACAATAAATCATTTTCTCATAACCAGAAAGTAAGCTTGTGTTAGAGACAGATGAGAAGCAAAGAGATTATAGCCTAAAAGCTAAATGTCTCTTGGAGCAGTTGTTCTTCATTGTAGTCAGATCTCAAGTTAGGGATCACAGTACACTCTGAGAAAAAAGAAGTTTCTTTTCTTCCCTTGAAATGAATTTGTCTGTTTTGCATCCAGAAGAAGTGTGATATTTACAGTTTAATAATTCTCTGATGTACTCTGACTCTTAATTTTTAAATTCTTTGAAACGTGTTGGTTATGATAGATAGGCTACATCTGCTGCTTAAGCCTCAGCAGACTTACTTAAGATATCTTACATAAGAAAATCTTTCTTGAGAATCTCTGTGTATGTAACAGATAGGCATTACCACTCTGTGAAATAGATGATGATTTAAAGGTAGGCTCTCACATTCATGAGGCCTCAGTTTTGTTTCTTAATCCTGTAAAGGGACAAAGCCTAACAGTGATTTAGAGCAATTTTTTACCCCTGCTGTGTGTGAGAAGTCCAGACAAACTTTAATTATTAGTAGGCAGAGACCTCTGCTGGAAACTGTTCAGTACTTCAGGGAAATGCAGATTTCTATTAATAATTAGAGCAAAATGTGGAAAACCCTCTTACTGAGGAAGGTCAGAGGTCTGGGAAGGGCTCCATTAATGGTAGCATAAATGTTCTCCATCTAGCTTTTCCCTTTTGTCTTTTCTGTGTTAGCTGAATGGCTTGTTTAAAATAAAATAGAAGATCTAACTTGTATCTGTGCATGAATACAACAATGGCAGCATTTTCAGACTGCCCTGGGCAAAAGCAATCCGTCTGACCCAGCGGTGTCTTGGCAAGCAGCAGCAGGTCCATGGCATGGGTCAGTGTGCAGGGAATGTGTGTTTGGCTAAGACAGGGCACCCAGGGAGAAGTGCCCAGCTGAACAAGCTGTTCTGGCAAGTATACCATGCTTAGCATCACCCACCATGTGCTGAGTAGCTTCAGAGTCATTACATCAACAAATGACCAGTGAAATGTTGAAGCCACCATCCTTATGCCAGTATGTCTTGTATGTCTTGCAGAAGCTTCCTCACTAATATTCTACTTTATTAATAGTGGCAGTTCTTTTGAATCCCAAGTGTTTCTTGACAATAAAATGCAAAAGAAAAAGAAAAAAAAAAAAGCAGAAGTTGGTCCACCTCCTGCTTAAAAGGAATCTTCAGGTACTGGAATTATGCAATGAGGTCTCCCCAGAGCCTTCTGTCCTCCAGGCTGAACAAGCCCAACTCCCTCAGCCTTTCTTCATAGTAGAGGTGCTCAAGCCCTCTGAGCATCTTCATGGCTCTCCTCTGGATCCACTCCAACAGCTCTGCCTCCCTCCTGTGCTGGGGATCCCAGGCCTGGACACAGTACTCCAAGTACTCCAGATGGGACAGTCTTCTCCCTTGCTTCTCTGCCATCCCTCTGTAGATGCAGCCTGGGACACTGTTGGCCTACTGTGCTGCAAGCACACGCTGCTGGCTCATGTCCAGCTTTCCAAACACCAGGACCCCCCAGTCCTTCTCTGCAGGACTGCTCTCTGGAGTTCTTCTCCCAGTATCTGCACACATACCCAGCATTGTCCCAACAATACCTTAGACTAGGCTTTGATGAACCTCATTCAGTTTGTGTGGGTTCACTTTTCAAGAGTGTCCAGGTCCCTCTAGGTGGCATCCCCTTAATACAATTTCCCTAACCATTCATAAACACAGGCTTCTTTGCTTACAATTAAGCAGAGTGTAGCTGGTGGCCATGTGTACAAGGAATGATAGTAAAGGTTTCTGTGAGTGACAGGCTGACAGACTTCTTGAAGGAGATGAGATATTAACTTTTAATATAAGCTTCCCAGTGGAATTCCCATTTTCCTTAGAAGAATTTGCCAAAACTTTCTCGGTTTACCCTTAGACTAAAGAGCAATTCAGAACTCCTTGTTTTGCAGCATTTTATGGCTCTGTCTGCTGATGTTTCTTTCAGTTAATTTTCATACAAACATATGGTTGCTTCTGTTGACCGCATTAGCCAGTGCTGCATGCTTGGATGTGAAGACAAGTTTAGTTCGCACATCTCTTTATTTGACAGAATATACAGTCTCAGACTTCCTGATTAAAGAAGAAATCAGATGATCTTGGCCTGAAGCTTTTTCATCCCACATCCAGCCCAAAGCCCAGCCTTTATGTGCAACTGCTTGTTCAAAATTCTTTCTCAGTGAGTTTTTTGTGTTCCACATAATCTTATTTGGGTCTGTCTCTCTTCCTCTAACTAAACACTTTTCACATTGTATCCTAGATATATCTTAAGAATTCCTGGGCTGCTTGACTCTAGAATTTTTTGAAGAAACCATCAGCCTTGCAGTCATTATGCCTTTCTTATGGAAAGAACTCATTGACCTCTCCATTTTAGTGATGCTTAAGAGGCAGAGAATCCTCTGGTAACTTCTCCCTAACAAATTGACTCTTTTTTCATCTACAACAAAAGCATTGTTTTTGTGGAAAATAGAATATATGGTCTTGGAACAGTTAAAATATACAGAATGTATGACTTTAAATATATAGCCACATCTATTCAGATGAGTCTCCCTGATATGCCATAACAAATATATTACTCAAGTACACGTTATGTTATTTACTGCTAACCATAAATGAAACTAACATTGCGATACCTTTGCTGTGATATTGGGCATTCACTGTTCACTTCTCCAGGTGTAGACTACAATGTATGTACATAACCTGTATGTGCCTAGTTTTTGACAGGCACTGGTCACAAATATAGGCTCTGCTGGTCTGGGTGATAGGCCTGCAGAGTAAATAGAAATACGTTCCCCCAGAGTATACCCAAACACTGTGTATGAACTTAGCTTTGTATTGTTTTTCCCTGTGAGCAATCTGCATTGACTTTTGTGTCATCTAAGCTCTCTGATGGCCATGTTAGTGTAGAAGGAGAAATGTGAATTCAAGTAAGGTATTTTGAGTGCTTGGCTTCTGGGCCATCATACATTCTAAAACATCAAACATTCTAAAATCTCCGGTGATGCAAACTGAAAATAATTTTAACAACTTTAGATAAAAACAAGCAGCACAAGCAATGCTCATAGAGAAATACATGGCCAGCCCAGGGCAGCAGGTACAAAGCTGCATTTTGACTCAATTATTTTATAGAAAATCAAGCACTGAGCAAAAGTTTACTTGCACTCAAATTTGATTAAATAATTGAGATTACAACTAAAAGGGAAACATAACCTGTGAAATGCTTTAAAATGCGGGTTGTTTTGATTAGTATTTGTACCTGTCGTGCACAGTATCTGCATTGTAAGGAAAGTAGGAAACCTACTGTATTTCTGAAAACAAGCTAATTTTAGAGAAATACATTATTTTCCTTTCATATTAGAAATTATATGATTAGAAGTCCAATGGGAAGAAAAAGTTGTTTGGAAAGTCTGCTTTAAAGGCCAATTTAAAAGCATTTTTATGTTTTAAATAATGACAAAAAAAAATATATGAAAACGTGCGTAGATGAATTTTGAAATTGTAGCAGTTTTGGCAAGCAAGTGGCCCTTTTTCTGTGGTGTCATCTGGTTTTACTTTTACACTAAATCAGCCTTGTGGAATCCTTTCATATGGTGCAGGAGCCCCCGACTGGGCCTCCCAGACTTTAGTGCAAAACCAAAATGTAGATAAAAAAGCATTCTATCTAAATAGCAAGAGCCACATGTCAGGAGCACCTATATATGTATATATGCAATTATATAGAACCGGTTTCTGTAGGTTTAACAGATTAGAAGTGAAACTAGCTTTGTCACTGTATTGACACTTCCTCCTAGTTGAAGAATTCCGACGAATCAAAAAACAAAGTCCCAGCCTTGGGATGAATCAGCCTTAAAGATGGAATAAATTAGCATTTTGAAAGCAAATCCATCCCCAGCAGAGTTGTTAGCCCAGAAAGGGAAAACGCCACTGAATTCAGTAGAGATTCAGCTCTGATGTTGCATAGGCATATTCAGATGTATGGCAACAACATGAAGAGACATCATCTTTAGTACTTTCAGGTAAGAGTTTGTCTCTGTAAAATTTTGTCATTATAGAGGTGTCTTTACTACATTAATTTTGTTCAGCCACTTATGTTTTGGAGTTTTTTGTAGGACATCAGAGTGATTCAGTCAGTATACAGATAGACAGCTGCAATAAAGCTCCAGGCCCCAGGAGCATCATAGCATAACCCACATTCCCATCGATTTCAGTAATAACAACTGTACATGTCCTGACCTGGCTTCTGCTCCTCACTGGAGCACAGCTCCCTACTCCTGCCCGTTCAGTGGCAGACTGGAGCTGAGCATGCTGTGTAGTGGGGCAGCTGCCTTTGATGTGACTGGCAACAGACTACATCCCATGAATCTGGAGACAAGCATTTAAGTTTTCTAAGCCTTATTTTTAGGTGCTTGAAGTATAACCTTCAAATAAAGGAGCTTGTGGGACACTTCACTAAGAAAAAAATAAAAGGAAGAAAGAATCTAGAGTGGTTGCTGTCAGAAGAAAGGCACTGTGGATCGAAGAGTGTCATAGCTTTGGCCAAAAAAGGAAGGGAGTTAAAAAAGAGGGTGCAGCACTGCCTATGTTCCCTGTAATACTTCCTTCTCTGCAAAACACTGACAGAGACCGCACATAAATATTTTTATTACCATGTTGCATGATGGTGTTGCATTGACAATGATGGATTTCCTGGCAAATGTTAGTGTCAAAAAGACAAATACGTGGCAGAATGACCTGCTACGATACTGCTCTTTGGACCTCTGCCCAGCCCTTCAGGGATCCTCAGGATCAGTAGGAACCAGTAGCTTCATTATCATGTGTGTGTGTCAGAGAGAGAATGAGTTCATATGCAGTGGCATGAAGGAATGTGTACGTAACACTCTTGATGTCTGAAGCTTTTTACCAGCATTATCTGTTTACATTTCACTGAATGCTATTGTACATATATTTATCTCTCTATATAGATGGAGTCATGTTTAATAGAAATGTAATTGTCTAGTTTTTTATTAATAGCCTGTAAATGAGCAGAACAGTTTTACACTCAGCAAGCTTGTGTGAGCATGCCTCTTTTTGTTGCCTTTTGCCACAGAGGACTGGGTATACCCTGGCTGAATTGTTCCTCGTATCGCTGCTAGCAAAGTCACACCAAGAGCATTTGGCCTAGAGGCCTTTGTTACAAAGCCAATTACTATTAAATGATTACTACTGTAAACAACATATTTACTGAGGAGTGAAGTCCTCACTTTAATTCGTGTACTAACTGTCACTTTATTAACTTTGTGAACTGAACACAAAATGGAAATATCTTTTGCCTGTTCATTGAGAATCCCATTGTTGAAGCAAGCAAACAGTTTGCACAAAGTCTAAAGCCAGTACTAGACATAAAACAGCTCATGGTTTTCAATTATAGAGTAACTTGCTGTTACTGGTTCGTATTACTGCCCTAAATCTTGATTCTTCCCGTTTCTTGTTAATGTTATACGGACATTACTGTTATCCAGGTAATCTCTTTATATTTGAATTCTTCTATGTTGGATGCCGTAGTCGAATGTACGGTGAGCTCCTTAAGCTGCCAGTGTGAAGTAAAAACTATTCTGAAAGACTTGCAGTGGGCAGAGGAGAATATTGAATGGGAAAAAACACATTGCAGCCCACTGCCATTTCATACCATTGCTGCCTGAGACCCAGCAATGTTTAGCAGAGTGGATTTTCTCCTGTTATCAAGATCCAAAATGTCGCTTAAGTCCAGAGCTAGACCTCCAGAGAGCTAAGATCTCTGTTTAAACTGGGGCTGTCAGGGCATCACAGTTTAAACTAAAGGTCTGTGATGCCTAACCACACGTACCAGTTCTTGCCTTTCCACTGCTAGCCATGTTTCAGAAATTCACAGTTGATCACTGGATGTTAAAAAGTCAACATTTGAACTTTTTCTTCTCTGTGGGCACAGACATGGCAATGGAGACTGACTTTAACATTTGTAGAGCCAGCTCTGCCCTGTATGGCAAGCACACAGAGCCCAGAAGTTGGAGACCTGTAGTTGCACCACCATGTAATACAATCATTTAATATAGGCATGGCTTGAATGGACAGATATTTTTTGTATTGTTTTCAGTCCCCAAGTCCCTGCTCATCTCTAGGCAGGCAATATGCCCTTTGAAATTTTCAGTGGGGGATTTGCCTGAGTAAGACAGCAGCGTCCTGTCCAATGGGAGCAACACTCTATAAATACCTTTCCATTATAAGACTATCATTGCCAATTCTGTTTGGCTGCTTCATCTCATAATATTCTCTTTGACTTTCTTAATACTAACCAGTCTAAATATTTTATGCTTGTCTTCCAGCAATATACTAAGCCCCTTGCTGCTACTCAGTGAAGATGGGTATCATTTTTCTGTTTATTCTGAAACGCTGTAGTTCTCTGAACTACAGTGGTGAGGTTTGAACTGGTATTTCTGTTCAATAAGATAGCATCCACATAAACAAAAGTGAAAGCTAAAGAAGAAAACAAACAAGTTTACAGAAGCATGCCATTTCCTTACCAAGTCATTATGTTGCAATTAGAGATAAATAGTGTCACTTCTCAAGAAACAGATGAATTTCTTATCTGATAATATTTTCTCTATAATTCTGTTAGGATTTGTATTTATCTTTTAGTAGTATTTCTATTGTGTTTGTAGCTTATTGAGATTTTACGTTTTAGCAAGTCATTTCTCAGTATATGAAACAGGAGCAACTTCATTGTATCCAAAGTAGAGAAAGTGGCATAAAGAGCAGCAGAAACAGCCCCTTTGACTTCAAAGAGACCTAGTGCATATTGGCTGTTTGCTAGCAAGTGCAGTAGCCCTGATTTATTATTATTCTATTTATTATTTATAAACACATAACTTTCCAAACTCAGAAGAAGAAAACTGTGCCTTCTTTGAAGAGGGCAGCATTGAGGAAAACAAAGTCAGACCATGGGGAAAGGGATACATTATACAACAAAGGGATTGCTGATATGCTGGGCAAAGTCATCTCAATTACAAGCTAGAATCTTAATTGTCATTAAGCATTCTTATCCATGACCTTTTCTTCTCATCCTATATGCCATTCCAGTTCCAGGCTCTTTACATTCCTACACTAACCCTCCCTCATTAGAAATGTGGTAAACTTAATCAGTTGTCCTGAGTGTCCGAGAGGGATGGAGTTTGAGGAAAGGAATTCAAAAGACTGAGGTTGTTGTTCTTGAGAAGCAGCATAAGAAGGACATGTCACAAGCAGGGAGCACAGGCTGGAGATTTCTAAGAAACAAATAGGTGAGCAGGATATTAGGTTTGGCATGGCTAGCAGGGAAACAATCAACATATGGCTGCCACATGACGAGATGTAAGTAGGAAGGGGCAGCCTTGCAGGCCACTGCAAGAAACATGATCTGGAGGCAGTGAGACGTGGAATGTGTGAAGAAATGTGCTTTTCAGGAGTTCTCATGAGAGCCAGCTGGAAGCAGTTCTTGTGTTGCTCAAGGTGGTGTGCTGATCTTTTGGAGCACACCAGAAGGCTTGAGTGATAATGTTTCAGACCAAGTGTGGTGGTAGGATCAGCAGCTTCAATCTCTCCCTTCCAGCTTCCCTTCATTCCCCAGAGAGGAAAGGAGTAGCTGCCCACGGAGCCAAGTCCTCCTTCATTGGGAATCAGGAAGTGAGAAAAAATAACTAGCCACATTTTCCGCCTGGCCAGTGATGGCTTCCTTCCCCTGCAATCCACCAGGTGCACAAACTGGCCCAAGACTTTCCCTATATCCATTCCCACCCTGGCATCTGTCACTGAAGATGACTCTCATGGTCTTTGCTTTCAGCATCACCAGTCACACAGCCTCTGAGGACTACCTTCAGCCCCAGTAATTTTGTAGTCCTTAATCCTAAGCCCCCTGGAGCACTAGTACCATCATGGGGGGATGAGGCAGCAGGTCTCGGGGGAACAAGGGTGGGAAGGTGAGAAAGAAGCAGTAGGATACTTGATCCAGTAAAGCCAGGGTGTAGAAGACAGACAAAGCAGAACACTTCTTTGCGTGGATTGGAGAGAGAGGGAACGAGGGCAGGAGAAGACAAAAAAGAACACAGAGCAGTGATACTTGGAGAAAAGTGCACTCATGGAGAAGGAAAAATATCATAGATAAATACAAGGTAAGATTTGGAAACAACTGAGGTAAAAGAGGTGGAGAAATCTGAGAATTAAGGCCCATTTTATAGATCTGAGTCAACAAGAGGATGGTGATGTTGGCCATCAGAATAGAGAACAATGATGTAAAACAAGTTTGAGATCTAACATCTTGGGAAAATCACTAAGAGTTTTTATCCTAATTTCAACAGAGCTGGAGGACATTCCAGTAGCTCAGTGTGGATTCTGTTAAACTCCTGTCAATGCCAAGCCATCCAGGAAGAACCATTTGACAGAATTATTAATTAATTCACTATTTTTCTCGTGATAATATCTATGCATCACACTGCATTACAATGTAAGATTCAGAGCTTAGGCTCTTTAACCCAAGTGAATTCCAGAGTAAATCCCAACATCAAACCTGCTCCTAAAAGGGAGTGTTTGATACAAAGCAGTGACCATCTCAAGAGATGGCATGCAACTCATATTATTTCCTTCTGTTTCCCCCTTTCTGGAACTGTCATTCAGGTGACATAAAAGTAAAGTTACAAAGCTCCTTAAGTAAATATGCTCTACTGTCCATGTTGGAATGTAATTATTCACTAAGGCACATACTTAAAGGCACTTTGATGAATGTACCGAAGGGCATGTGAGAGAAATCCTTTACTCCAGTATTTATGAGGGAAAACTATGGTGGGATAAGTGTCATGAATCTGGCGCTAAATTTATTGTTCCTGCCAATTCTCAACATATTTCTCAGCCAATAAATTTCTAGGGCTTTAGACAACACATTTAAAATATGTCTCCAGAGGAGAAATGTCAGTTGCAGGTTTTCTTTCCTAGGTATTATGGCTTTATGGCTTTAGAGATGGTGCTTGTCACCCAGCCTTTCTAGAAGGCATTTTGTAGATTAGTGTATCAAACGAAGATGAGAATACATTAATTTCATTGTAACGAATGACATCTCTACCAAATTCTTTAAAGAATGGGAACACCAAAGTGAAAGGAGACTGGGCAACTTCTGTCCAATGCAATAACTTTGATACTATGTTTTTTGAGTGTTAGTTTACTGAATAAACTACATTTGTTGAATATTAGTGGAAGTACTGAATTTTGATGAGTGTTTCTCAACAAACAGCTGCCAAATTACGTAACATGACACAAAAGAAAATTCAAAGAAGTATGAAGTTGCATAGACAGGTAGTCAAATGTTGGGAAATACACAGGCCCAGGTTGCTGGTGCAGCTTTAATTCTTCTTTCTTCTTGGCTGGTTTGTGACACAGTCTTTAATAATCTCTTTCTGGGCTTGTCTGTTTTTACCCCCATAGAAAAGCTTGGGCTGATTCTCACTTAGAGACTTTAGAAGGTCATAGAGTCTGACACCTTTGAACGCAGCGTCAAGACTTCCTTTTGAGCTGGTGGTTACTGGCAGCACAGTCATACACCATTATCTCTGATAGGTAAGTTAGAGGCAGAGAATGAAACACACTGGGCCACAGAATTTTGTTAAAATATATGTGGATTTTTTAATATGTTCTATGACATTCTGAAATCTTTGCATTCTTCCACTTCTGGCTGCTTTTGCACCTGATCGCCTGATCCCTCTCTGCTTTTCCCATGACCTTCCCAGGCTTTAACCGTTCCCTGCTCCCCTTTCAGCTTTTCCCAGTTCTCCCTCTGCGTAGATGTCTGGTCACTCCACCCCGGTGTACAATTTGGATACTAGTAGGGAAATAGCCATCTTTTCCTTCCAGGACCATTGCATCCACAGTCATCTCTACTCCCGAGCTGAACCACATTCACTTTAGCTTAGAGCATCTGAGACTTGTTCATCAGCCCTAATAAAACTTGTGGGAGTTTTATTATTAGCCACACAATCATCATGGAAAACTTCAATTCTGATGGTTACATTATGAAAAACATGCAAGCAACTGAAAGCAAAGGTTTGAACTGGAAATCTCTAACTTGTGCTGACTGTAGGCATCTACTATTTGCTCTAGCTTTAGTCACAATATAGTATAGAGAACAAGGAATGGAGGCAACGCATACTTGCTAATAACATTTCCGCCCCATACAAATCTTTCCAGCTAACTACAGAAGGCTCCCAAGCACACAGGAGGTAATTTTCACTGAAGTACTCCAATCTTTTCAGCCTCTGGGATGTATGTTCACACTTCTGCAACATGTAAAGCAATCGCCTTGAAGATGGTCTAATTTAATATGATTAGGAGATTGCTCCAGCGTATAACCTAAGCAGATTCATGAAACTGGGTGTACATAACCAGCTCCAGCTATGATACGTATCCTTCTCCCTTCTAAGCTTATTACGGAGAAGGTTTGAGATCCCCTGGTGAGCTTCTTATCTCCAGTAATTAGGAATATCCTAATGGGCATGGTAAGTGCCTTTCTGTGCATGTTGGGATGGACATACAACATAACAGTATCTTCCTGCTGACCTGAAGGAGTGCAGTGGTTGCAGACAGTGCTCTCAGACATGTGCTGCACAGGGGAATGAGTTGTGACTCAGAACAATTTCCTATTAAAATATTTAACAGATAAGCACTAGCTTACTGTGGACATAAGCAAATTACTGATCATCGTGATCATCACTAACACATTTTTACATACAGGAAAAAGAGATGCATAGGAAAGAAGATTGTATCAGCTACTGACACACAAGTAAAAAGGAGGTTTTTTTCAGTATCTTATAGTAAAGTCATTATACACTCAGCCATGCTGCAGAACATCTATGGTCTGATCTTAGAAGAGATTTGAGTGGGGAAAGCAAAAGCTATAAGATGATCAGAGACAGAATTTCAGAGGCAATATAATATAATAATCTTGGTGCATTTATATAAGCAGCACGTCACAAAGCAGCAAGTGTAAGACTGCGATATGAATAAGGTCTGTAGAGAAGGTGGCATACAAATGTCCAATAACGGTGTGTAAAACCGTGATCATGGAGTACTTCATGCAAAACTTAGGTGTGTTTAAAAATTTAATCATGACTTTGGAGGGTGCTTTTGAAATTAGGCCTTTTATGTCCATGTGCACTTTTCTTAAGGATTGATCCACACTCCGTTCAATCAATGGAATTTGCTCCCTATGTAAATGTTCAACCAGTTACACAGCTATTTTTCTCCTCATCTGAACAGCGGGGAATAATCAGGACTGGCTTAAAGCTTCTCCATAGCTTAAGGATACTGTTCCCTGGGAAACATTGGGAAAGAAAATCCACCCGTGTAGCCACAACTTCATAACAGGTCCCTCTGCCACCACTCATCCCAGTGACTGATGGCTGTACAGCTGGCCATGCCACTTCTCTGCATGGCCCTGCAGGGCCTTTGCCTTTATTCCCTGTCCCCTGCTTGTACATATCGCCCTGACCAGGAAATATAACACCTGGCAGCAGGGTGGGAAGCAGATTTCTCTTTCCCACTTCTGTATAGAAGAGGTAGATAATGTTCCATTCAGAGGGAGACAGAATGCAGGAGAAATGGTGGAACAGGCCCTGTGCAGGTCTCATATTTGCCTGCTGTAATCAATGGCTAATGGAGTTATGCACACTAAGAAACTCATTTCTTGTTTCTGCTGAGGTCATTTTCCATGCTGTTAACGTGTGGAGCATTTGATTTCTCATTTACCAGCAGTGAATTTTGCAGCTTCTTCCATCCTTTCTCAGCATATTAACTACAGCTTGATGGTGGGACTGTTTGCAAAGCATATTTAAGATTTTTCAGCTGGTCAAAACTGAGCAGAGTTCTTACTTTGAAATCTTACCTTGGCAACTCATATCCACTGCAGCTGACATGCAAGAGATAAAGAGCTCTGTCCCTGTATGTCTATGGGATGAGTTTCCTTTAGAGTTAAAATACTGCAGAATAGAAATATTGTTATTCGCTGCATCCTCCACAGACACCAGTGTTGGGATGAACGAAAATTTAAAATAAAAAGTGAACATTTTGATGAGAAATTTCAGATCAGTAATGAGTCATTTTGAATTAGCTGTTCTAACCAGCAATACATTTATCATATGTATATGTATACACATATGTGTATGTATATAGCCCATACAGTCTCCTTTTAGAAGGAATAGGCACATATCCTGCTCATTTGTGATTTAAGGTCATTAAATAAGTTACTAGAAAGAGCTGTTAGTACCTGTAAATGAAAAGCAAATCATATAAATAGGAAAAAATAAATAAATCAGTTCCACCTTTCTCCTAAGTATTATGGAAACAAGGCTGCCTTGGATGACAGCAGAAGTATGGAGGTAAGGCACAGCAGTCCGAATTACTTCCAACAGACTCAGATCAGAGTCCTCAACTGCTGTGGTCAGAGATTCTGTATGACGTTTGTTTGGAAGGGAATTTAAACTGAAATGAGGTATAAATGTAAAAGGATGCAAAATCCTATCTGATGTGAAAGTGAAAGTGAGCTCTTAGGCCACATGTCCACACTGAAGGTGGCTGTGTTGACAGCTGCCACCGATCTGGATTGCTCAGGCAAATAACGTCATTGACAGAGGGCAGGCCAACCACCTAAGTGCTTATTAAGCTTCTTGTGTGTTTTTCCCCATTGTTAGTTGGGTACTGCTACTGAGTTAATGATTTCATAGTAATGCTTCCCCCAGCAGAGAAGTCCATACCCTATTTTACAATCCCAAAGCGCTAAATGTTATTTACTCATACACTGTTGACAGCAGTGTTTGGGTACCACAACCATCCCTGGGGACACCATAAGCAGTGAGAGCCTCCTTGGTCCTGTTCCATCCCCAAACCAGGTGCTACAAGAAGTGTTTGCTTCCCTTCTTTCTCTGCCCTTACAGACTGGCAGTTCTGTGGCCCACTTGCTTCATTCCCTAGATAGGACCATACAGCTTCCAACCCCATCTTTCCTCATGCATCTGCCTGCCACCAGGTGCTGTTCTTGGGACACAGAACACAAAGGGGATAGCTGCCATCCTGCATGCTTTAGTTCCATCCAAACCTAGGGGAAAACCTTCTTGCTTATGAGCCGGGTTGCAAGTGCTTCCCTTGACAACATTTCAATACAATAAACATCAATAACAATTGATTTCTGAACATTACAACTGAACTGGTAACATCATGGAAAAAATGGTGATGTCTGCGTTTGAAATCTGTGAGATTTCAGTGCTTGCTTTCCACTGAGGTACATGCTTCCAAAAATTGGCATAATATGGCAAGAGCCAAGTCCCAAACGTTCTCTGAGGCCAATCCCTTGTTGTGAATGTAAGTGAATTTAAGTGGATTCAGCATCAGTCTTTCTGCTGCTGTGGCTGTGCTGGTTGGGTTTTTTTGTTTGTTTGTTTGTTTGTTTGTTTGTTTGTTTTTGAGTTGTAGGGTGCTGAGGAACGTGGAAGGGTTGTTGGTGGAGAGAGGATTGGTACAGAGATGGGAAAGCCCAGCAGCGTGCCATGGGTGCCGGCCTGTGTGCTGGGACCTGCTGCGTTCTGCAGCGTGGAAGGAGCCGGGGCAGGGGTCTGCGGGCAACGGGATGCGGGGAGACCATGTGCAGGGTGTGCTGGGGGGCACCCCACGGAGCCGCCCCACGAGGCCGGGCCTTGGTGCCAGGGGACGAGGCCGCACGGCCGGGCGAGCCGGGGACCCGGCTGCAGCGATCTGCAGGGCGCAGCGGCTGCCGCTCCTCGCCCAGCCTCCATGTCAGGCGCACATAAAGAACCATGTCATGCTTCAGCAGGGGAAGGAAGGGCCGGGAGGGACCGGAGCCGCTCTCTGCTCTCCTATTTTCATAGAAACCGATCTGTGTACCTAGAAAATAACAGGAAGGCGAAGCGCGGGGGGGAAGGCGAAGAGGAGGGGTGGGGGGGGATAAGAAGATCCTGTTTTCGGTCGCTGCCCGAGGAGTAATTCGGAGGAGACGGCTCCATATTCCCGGGGCCGCGGCGGCTGCGGCGGGGATGGAGCGGGCGGCGTAGCAGCTCGCACGGGGGGGCCGCGGGCAGCGCCGCGCCCGCCCGCCGCCGCGGGGTGAGGGCTCCCCGGCCGCCCCCGCCCGGCCAGGCGCCCCGCCGCCAGCCGGCTCCCTGTACCGGGGGCTGCTGGGGTTGTGTCCAAGGCCTCCCCCTCCCCCGCGTACACACTCACACACACACACACACTCACACACACACTCACACTCACACACACCCCATCTCCTCCCGCCGCCGCCGCCGCCGGAGAGCTCGGGGATTGCCCGCGGCCCGGCCCCGCTCCCGGCTGCGCCCCGCCGCATCGCACCCCGCGGGGGCTCGGCCGGCTGCCCCCGGGCGGCGTGTGCGGGGCGCGGGGGGTGTGGGAGGGAGGGAGGGAGGGAGGGGGGGACGGCGGCTCCCGCGGCGGCTCCCGATGGCTCGTCCGCGGCCCCGAGAATACAAGGCTGGAGACCTGGTGTTCGCCAAAATGAAGGGGTACCCGCACTGGCCGGCCCGGGTGAGTACCGCGGCGGGGGCTCCCGGCCCCCCGGGCCGCCGCCGCTCCCCTCGCCCTCCCGCGGGGCGGGCACGGCCGGGCCGCCGCGAACCTCCGCCGGAGGCCCCGGCCCCGGCCCCGCCGGACGGGGGGCGGCGGTGCGCGCCCACCCCGCTATTGTTGTGCATCTTTTCTTTGATCTGCGGATTTCTCCCCGGCCCCCCGGGAGGAGGAGGAGGAGGTGGAGGAAGAGGAAGAGGGAGGGAGGGAGGGGGGCGAGCGCGGGCTGTACCTGGATTGTTATCGCGGGGAGGCGGCTTTGGGAGCCGGCAGCCCTGCCTGCGTGACAGCGATGCTGTTTATTATACGCCCTCCCTCGCCCCGGCCCCCCCGGCTCCCCCCGGGGCACGGGGCCCCAGGCCCGGCGCGGCCCAGAGCGGGCGGGGGAGGGCCGGGGACGCCCGCGGGGACGGGGCCTGCGCTCAGGTGCTCGGGGCGGTGGGCGCAGCCCTGGGGCGCCGCGGCCCTGCGAGGGGCGGTGCGGTGCGGTGCGGTACGGCAGGGCCTGGCCGCCCGCGGGGTGTCACACACGCGGCCCCTCGAGCCCCCTGCACGCGGGTCTGCGGGTGCCACCGGCCCGTCAGCCGGCTTCACCTTGTCTTGCGCCGCCTTGACTTTCTTCTGTAGCCCTTTGTCACCTTTTACTTGGTGCTGCTGTGATGGAACGGAGGTGGGAGAGCATGGCGGGCGTTTGGCAGCCAGATAAGCGCCCCATTGTATTGAGACATCCATATGTGGTGCAGCCTCAGTAATGCGGAGCAGAGCTTTCTCCAGGGGGGTCTGGTAGCATGGCACGCACACAAGGTTGTCCCTTCCCTCGGTTTTGGTCACTATTGTGTTTACTCATTGCGTAATGTGTTGTTTGAACTTGTTAGCAAGCATCGAGCAGTGGGAGTCCATTTATTTGTTGTCTTCTCCAACCTTTCTGGGACAACCCCATGGTAGTTGGCGCCTTCATTTTCTAGTCAAGGAAAGTCGCTGGTGGTTCTCGGCTATGAGAGCATGAAAGCAATGAAGTGTTGTGTACAATAGAGAAGGGCGGGATCAAGATGGTCTGACATCTAGCATTACCCTTGAGAAGAGAGCCCTGGGAGAGGATGAGTGTAAGTGCTGGAAAGTGAATGGAAAGGCTGTGAGCACAGCTGAGGGAGCGGCCAAGTGGTGTTGGACATCCAACACTTCAAGGAGTGAAGGCCAGCACCACGGACATAAGCAAAGGTCGGTAAAGGAGGAATAGAGAGAAGGTGCTAATTATCTAGAGGTGTTTAAATAAGGTGGTACATTCAATTATTTTGCCAAAGCAGACCAAAATTAGCATGCAAAAGGCCAAACTTAATCAACACTGGGTTGTGGTCTTGTTACTCTATCGTTATGCAGATTGCTGAATATACTACCTAACAAAGGCAATTTATGTCAGTGGAATAGCACGATCCACAGAAAATTGACTTCATTCTTACCTCTGTCATGCTTTAATTTACTGTGAAAGTTTTAATTGGAACAGTTGAGACCACAGCCACATGGAAGCATGTTAATCCCTTTCCTTTTTGAGCCTCTGATGAACTCCCATTTGTTTACCTAGTAGCAGAATGGGCTCTTTTGTTTCAGTGAGAGTTGTTTCCTTTAAGTAGAATAATTATACGCTACACAACTGGTCGTAGCCTATTACTAGGTGTCTAAATAGGTATGTGAGTGACAATAATATCCAAGAAAGTGTATCTTCATTAGGAAAAAATAGGTGTGCTGTTAAGGTAACTCACTTCCTTTGTGCAAACTAACAGGATGTGAAGTTCAAGTGAAGATAAAGCAGTCTCTCATTTGAAAATGACTTAGCAAGCTGAGGTGGAAACTGCAGAGAGCCCAGAGTCAATCATCAGGCAGGCTGGGGGCATTGGTGCCAGCATGTAGTTGGCCTGGATGTCAAGCATCTCTGAATGTGCTGCTCCTGTTGCATGCAGTGTGTGGTGACATACAACTTCATGTGAGACCAGGCTGATATCTGCCTGATGCTGATATGTTTCCTGTTAAAAATCCTCTTTGTGTTGTCCTTACTAGAACTTTACCTCATTTTTGTAGCCAGGTTTTGCCTGATATGCCCTTCCTTAAGTGAAGGGGAATCCTGGTGATGACATTGGTTTTCGTTTTGTTTTCCAGAAAGTATTATGGTATGTGTATGAGAAGAGAAGAATTGTCTAAGTTGATACAGGTATTCTGATTAATTGAATGCCCTTTATCCAGGGGATTACTTGCTCCCAAATCTTGGAGTTTTTGCTACCTGCTTCTTTATTCATTACACAACTGGCATGTATGGTCTTTGTATTTTAGTGTGAAAATCAACCAATTTCACTGCTAATATACTAGCTTAAGTCACAATGTATTTAAATGGCAGTGTTATTGTGTCTACTACATAGTACTTTGCATCTCTGGAGCCATTGGCAGGAGTTTCCTGTGCAGGAACATACTTCTCAAAGTGTGTTTAATAGAGCTGAGAAGTGCTAAAACAGGACAAGAAGGCCTTCCCTATAATGAAGCGCACAGGCACAACTGTCCTGGATCTTAGCGGACCATGTGCTTCCATGTGCATGGGTACTGTCATGCAGAAAAGCTAGCTCAACTTCCAGGAGCTGCACTGGACCTGGGCCTAGCTCAATTCTCTTGTCTCATTAGGTTTAAAGCTTGTGAGCACAGCCAGCCCCATGTGGCACAACGCTACAGACACATCCAGCATAGGCAGCAGTCTGGTCCTAGGCCATTAGCTCTCCACCCTCTCTTTGGGGGTGTGTTGAGAAGAACAAGAACAAGGCTGTCTTTCACTGCTGTAGGAAAAGAGAGAGAAATCTTAAAGAAAGTGGCCAAATAGTGATGAAACACAGAGGGACCATTGAAAAATTTTGTCTAATGATTGATGGTGCGTTATTATAGCAGTCAAACTGCATTTAATGTTTCTTTGTGAATCAATCTAGGATTAATTTGTAAAGGACCAAATTTGCTACACTTAGCAGAAATGGTAATGGCCAGTAAATCTTCTATCTTTGCATATCCTGTTAAAGTAGGATAGGTGAATAAGTGCACTGTCTTCAAAGATGTTCTTAGATAGCCGGTATGTGGAAGATGTCACTTGGGTCCTACCACCTGGAAGGGCTTTGCATTTTGGTATCGTGTTCTTCGGGGCAAAGCCAGAATGTCCTTTAGCACTGTGGGACAGTGAGTAGGTTTAGGGCTTACGCTCCAAGAATTATATTGAATCTTAATAGTCAGAGCAGATAAAGTACTGCAGCAGTTTGGTCTAACAGGTTTTTTCATGTTCACCTGTGATGTCATTTGTTTTCAGTTACTGATTAAAAATGCATGATAAGTACCAACTGGCCAGGTCATCAGTCCTGTAATCCAACAAATAAGTAACCATGTGTCTAGGGTGCGTGAGGAAATAGAGGGAAGATGCTGATGTGGTTAAGATATAGGAAAAAAAGGATTCATTTCATTCTACATTTTGTGAACTGTCTTTGCCTCTGAGAGACGACAGCCCTCTGTGTCTTGGTTCCCCTGTTTTAAAGAACAAGCAATAGCACTTTTCCCTCTGAAAAGGTGTTGAGGAGACAAAAAACAATAACACTTATAAGTTGCTTGGCTACTGCTGCAATAGGAGTTGTATTAGCACACATGGACAGAAAGATCTCTTTCTTTGGATACCCCGATTTATCTAGGATGGATGTCCTGTATTATTGAGAAATTGCCCATTGAATAGACACTCAGATGAGATAAAAGGGAAAAATTGGTGGTGGATTCAGAAAGATCAATAATGGTGTTTGTTTTATGAGTGACCCTGAAAAAAACAATAAGCACTTAGTTGCTGAAATTAGCTACTGATTTAAAAATAGGAAGGAAGCTGTTAATGCAGCTGTAGAGAGAGGAAGAAAAAATCTGGAATGACCTCAATAAAATAAGAGCGTGCCCTGGTAAATGCCTGGTGCCATTACTGAATGGAAATCTGGCCTCATATAGCTGGGGAGGCAAGAAGTAGATTTGGGTAGGTGGTTTGTGTGGGGGTGTGTGGTTTTTGTTACGTTGATCTGGACAATAAGAGGAGATCCAAGCAGGTAAACCAGGGTATGTAGCAGTGCGTCTGTGTACAGCAGGTAGGGAGAGTGTTCCATGCTGGGAGGAGGACACAAGCTTTAAAGTGACAGTGCCACAGCAGCTGTTTCAAAGGTGTATTTACTGTCTTCTGCATACAAATGTGCTTTTTCTGGTCTCCTGTTCCTGTCTTCCTCCTGCCCAGTGCCTTTATTTTCCTTTGAATTAGCACCTACTTGAGCTGCAGCTTTGCGAGTTATCTGATAATCCTCATATGTGAATAACACTATTAAACAGCATCTGCCTGCAGTGATTGCAAAATGGCATTTGGGGCATTTTAACATGTTAGTGCTGCAAATAGGTATAAAATTTTCAGTGTACTGCTTACAGTAATGCATAGTAAATAGAAATTGATATCTGTGGCAGGCCCGGAATCATAAATGTGGGGATGGTTGCATGATAATTTTGAGCTAAATGAGTCTTCAGTCTTGCTGAGCAGTCCCACACACAGCAAGACATGGCACCTTAAAGTAAGAGCTAAAGTAATACGAGGGAAAGGCTGAAAGGTAAGATTATGCTTACAGATTTTGGTAGTCTAGATCCTAAAAAGAAGGCTAATAATACTACAGTGTTATTGTTTAATGCAGTGTTAAAGAATATTAAAAGCAATTGCTATTACTGAGTGACAGAATTCCAGAAGACTTTCATTATCAGGACAAAATTTAGTGGGGGGGGGAATGGGAGAAGCATTTTGGACACTGATACACAGATGTTTCAGAAAATAAACCTTTATCTCCCATGTCAGTGGAGTACAGATGGAGCTGGTGGGGTGATAGCTGTGGACCAAGGCCCGTGTTCTGATTGAATTTGGTCAAACACAAGAGACTTAGCCAGGAACAAGCTGGGTCAGTTGCAGTTGCAAGTATGGCAGCTTGGAAATATCAAAGTCTCAAACACATTGCAGAAGAAAAACTCCACATTTTAAGTGTTTGATATTTAAAACAGACCATTTGTATTCTTATTAGCGTGAGGATAAGGGAAGGTGGGTTTTCCCTGGCAAGGTTTATCTTTTTTGGCAAAGAATGACAGGCAAAAATCAGATTAGATCCAGAAAACTTCAAAGGGTCCATAAGAAATAGACAACAGATCTTTCTCTGTGATTTTCTGCCAAAACGCAGTCTGCAATCTTTTCTCCTTGGCCATTTGGGACCTGTCCAGTCCTTCACCATGTGCTTTTCTCCTTTTTTCTCTTTTGGTTGCTCTGTTCTATGACATCACTTTTGCCGTGTTACTAAATATGAGTCTCCTGTGATTTCTCCTGTACCAATTCTGGGCTCCTTTCTGTTCTGTCCCTCTTTAATTATGTACCTCTCTCATACATCACTCCTCGGAGAGCTGCAAGCAGTTTTTCTCAGCGGGTCTCTGTTTGCTCCTCTCTGGGATGAGACAGGATTTGCTGATCACTGCTAAGGTCTGACCAAGGAACTGACTCTGAAGGTGTTGGCTTCTTCACACAGCACTCCCTTGAATCCAGTTGTGGTGCATCTAAAAAGAGATATTTAATGCAGTGAGATCTTTGTGGAACTGTGTGTTACCATCTAAACGTGCACTTGGTTGACACTTGTTGCTTAGATAACTTGCACTTAAACTTTTATTTGCAAATATCAGGTCATATTTAGAGTGGCTGTGAGTGCCTTTTCAATGACTTCATCAGCTCAGAGTACTGTTTCCTTCATTTCCTAAAACAAAAATAACAGGGAGTGAAGTGTGAACTCTCCCGGTGTTTGTAAGGTAGGGAACCTCAGCAGCTGCTGTTGTTTATCCATGCTCTTGTATTCTGCTTTAAGTGTGACTTAAAAACAGATTTCATCCCAGGATTGTAGCTTAAAAAGGAGTCATTTTTATACATATAATTGGATGGATCATAAGCTGTAGTAAAACCCTTCCAATAGCTCTTGTTTGGCAAACAAATCGTTTTGGGGCTGAGATGTTCTATGTTCATGTTACCGCAGGCAGGAATATTGGGGAAACTTATTTAAAATTCATTTTCTTACATCTCTCTCTTTCTCTCTTTAATTAGTTTAAATAACCATCCTCAAATGTGCAAGTCTGATCTTTTTGTGTAAATGACAATAGATGAATAATTTTCTCTTGCAGTGCCATGTTTTGTAAGTTCGAATGAGGCTAGCCCAGAATGAAGACAGTTGACTCACAAGTTTAGAGGCAATAAGCACTTAAAGATTCCATGCAAGCTTTTTGGTAGATGTTTTTCCTTCCCATGCTGAAGCTGCTGAATAATGGCATTAACTGGATAGATGCATTCTTTGTCCTTTCAGGGAAATCTGTAGACTGTCAAGTCAACGCATGTGTTCTTTCTGTTAGTTCCCATTACATGCATTAATTGACAGATCTCCTCTTTTTATTGTTGTGTTAGAGAACCTGTTAAGAGGAATGGAGCACAGGCAGCAGAACAAGGCTGTTTGCAGTCTTAACTCATTTTCTGCTTTCCCCATCGTAATACTAATTGACAATAGTCTTCCTGCATTTAGGGTGATAAAAATATTACAAGCCAGTGACTGCTGTCAGTAAGTATATACAACTGTCATCTGAGGGCAGATGGAAGGATTTCCTGGTAGTGCTGGAAAAGTGATGACAGTGTAGAGATGTTGGCCAGGCTAACTGTTCGAAATGGTGCTGTCTGAGCAGTACAGACCTTCCCACTGTACGGAAGGCGTCAGGGAGAACGAGTCTGCCTGAGTCCTCTCAGTAATACTGTAATTCAAGCGATAAATATAGCAACAAACACTGCAAAATAGCTTGTGTGGAGCAGGCAGGAAGAGGATGTGGAGCCGGCTTTTTGGAGGTGCTGGGAGTTAGCCGGCGTCGTGCTGTTTGTGTAGGTACCTTAGCACTTCTGAAGCTGCCCTCTGTGTCACCTGTATCTCTGACCTCTAGATACGATGGGTATGTATGTGTGTCTGCATGCATACCTACTCTGTACGTATGTGTATTCAAACTCATATAAGTGATAGGTGCTTGATGGGAGTCACACCTCTCTGTGTTAGCACTGCTCTTGACTCTGGACTCCAAAAGAGGCAGCATCATCAGAGGAGATCCTGGTAGTTTGGTTGGAGCACGGTAGGAACAACTAGAATAAACAGTTATTTTAAAGATTCCAAGAAATATTTGGCAGACAAGTGAGTATCATGAATTAAAGCTTCTAAAACTTAAAGAAGGAAATGGATCCTTACTTCCTCCACTGGGGAAGGTCCCTGCATTACTGCCTTTGCACTTCTGAGATTGTTTCATTCCTTTGTTTAACAGCCAGTTCTAAACCTGATACCCAAATTGGAAATAAACTGCAGTTTTGTATCCAGTTCTTCTTTCTTCTACTCAGACTGTTTGACAGGACAGTCTTGATAATATGTATTTTTGTCTGAACAGTATATGAGACCTGGTGATTTTTATTTTATATTAATTTGTTGTTTCAGAAAACAAAGGGAAGATGGGATTTTTATTAAATTCTGCAGCGTTTTAATGAATGAATGAATGTCCCATGTTACAATATAGTTCCTGTTGCCCCATTCTGAAGTGCCCTATCCTTCAGATGCTCTCAGGTCAGCCCACGCTGTATTTTTGCTGCACTAAAAAAACTCATGAAGTTCTTGGATTTCAGCAAGATTTAATCCCCATCTCATGGCCTTTTGTAAAGCTTTGCTGAAATCTGAAAATGCCTTCAAAGTCAACATGAAAGGAGGAGACCTCGTACCTCGCTCTGGATAGCACAAAGCCCACAGCTGGAGGGGACAGGTGTCCACAGACTTTGGGGTCTGCTTGAGAAAAACACATTTAAATCCCTTTCAGTTTTTCATTAGCAGGCTGAGAGGATAATTAACATACATCTGTAGCCCTGAAAATGTAAACTGGAAACAACTGTTTATTTTGCCTCGCAGCAACATGTAAAAAACCTAGAGAGACCGTTTGCCAGCTCTGGTTTGGCTGTTTGAATAGAAGGCATCATGTAACAAAAGAAGGAAAGCAGAGAAAGGAATATCATAAGCCAAAGAATTTCTGTAAGACTGTCAGTTAACGAAACATCATGTATGCAGCAGGGTTAGGGTCGGGGAGAAGGGGAAGGGTGCCAGATTGTGTAGGGACCCTGCAGGATTACTGCCCTGTCACCCAGGTCAGCTAGGAAACAGAGTATCCCTTAAAGTCAGTAACTTTGTACTCTTTGGGCTTGGGAAGCTCAGCCTGTGGATCTGCTTTTAACAGAACTGAAACCATCAGTCTGGAGGTGCAATCCAGGTGGGAGAAGCAGGAATATGCAAATAGAGGAACAAATGCGACCACTGCAATGAACAGTTCTAATCTCCAGTCCTTCTCCTGATTGATTTATGCATTCGGCATAGAAAGTCATTAGATTCAAGCAGCTTTTTTTTTTTTTTTTTTTTTTTGCAAATTTCTCTTTGTCTCCACGAATCTTACTCTGTACAGTGCTCGAGCCTCTGTGAATGCGTTCTGTGAACCAGCCCTTCTATGAATGCAGGAGGGCAGGCTGGTACCTATGAAAGAACAAACCATCCAAGTGTGGCGGTTCCCCATGTCTCTAACCTGTTGTTTGGTTGCTCCTCCTCCATGGGAGAGCTTTAGGTGTCGGGCCCATAACGGTTTACCTTTTCCACAGCACGTATCAGTATCTTCCATGGGGCGGGAGGGAAGGAAGCCCTGATCAAGTGCCATGTAAATTAGGCTGTGTGACAGGCCTGCGTCAGGTGACAGCAGGAAGCAGAGCCTCAGGCTGGGCTTTGCGTCCTTCCTCTTGCCAAGCAGGTGTTGTGGAGGCTGCCCTGTGCAGCGTCTGGGTGCAGAGAGGTAGAGGCAAGGCGCCCGTGCACGGCCTTATTGCTGGGGTGTCAGTTATTGCTAAGCACTGCGTCAGTCCCTTCAGCCTGGCTGATCGCTGCTGTGCCGTGTGCTGGCACCTAGATGTGTGTGCACCATCACTCCCTTCAGCTCTCAGCAGCCTTTGTGGCCGTCCTGCCGAAACCGCTCTCCTGGGCGCAGTCGCACGGCGGGTGTCTGCCGCTCTGGCAGGATGTGTGTTTGCATATGGGGATTTCTGCACCCTGCCCTGACCTCTGCAGCACCTTGGCTGTTCGAGTGTAACTTGTGGTCCACTGTTGACTTCTGTAGTATCTCCAGTTGCCACTCCTTTTTCCCAGATGTGTTTGCTTTTTCCTTTTGCAAACTAAGTTTTGGGTTGCTTGCAGCTCGCGTTTCTCACAGACCCAGCGCTCTGAGCCATTTGTCACAACTGTTTTACTGTCACTGGTTTTGGGGCCGTGGCAGCACGTTTGTACCCACACACACACGCACACACATGAGCATGAGATTACCTTTGAGGTACTGCGAAGCTCCCAGCCTGCTGCCCTGCGGTGCCTCCTCCAGAGCAGGGGGACGGATCTGGGCAACAAGGAACCCTAGCAAGGCAGCTCATGCCAGGCACTGTGCCCTACTGTTGTGGCATCTTGTTTGCTTAAGCTGATCAGTTGCTCTCTGGTTTTCAGCCCAGATGTCTCTCTTTCCACCTGACTCTATGTACATTTGTATTTCTGCAAGGACTCCATGAGACAGTATTGTCTGGGATCCAGTTAGGCAGCATTCACTCGAGATTAGCTGCATGTGCAAGTGTTTGTATGGTGGAAGTTACTGCGTCTTAGCACCATGCCAGAACCCCTGTTCTGAGCCCAGCTCACCCTAGTGATGAGCGTTTCAGGAGCAGACTCATGCAGAACCAGCTGCGGGGCTGGAGGGTGGCTGCTCTGGTTGCTACAGAATAGGAGAAGGGGAATGCTTCTCCCAGTAGTTGTGCTCTCCAAAGACGGTGTCCCAAAGCAAGCTAAAAAGTTCGACTGCATAAAGATCCCTTGATTTCAATAAAACCACTTACATGTGTGGTGCCCTGCCTGCAGAAACACCATCGCCTGGGGGGGAAGGCAGGCATTCATCTCAATGAGGGAAAAAAAATAAAAGATGACATTCCTCACTGCAGTGCCTCTCCAAATACCAGGGCTTTTGTAAGATATTAGCAGTGCACCAAACTCCACAGATAATTCCTTTCATATGGAGCCTGGATCAGGTGACTCACATATGTTCACGTTCTCAGGTATTCCCTTTTGCTGCTTTTTATCAGGAGTTATTTTTCAAGATCTCCCTCTTGTGCGAGCTTTATTTTTCTTTGTCACACTCAGTATTTCTGTCGCAGCCTTAGAAGAAGGTAGCATAAAGTTATTAAGCCTCGTGGCTAGAATTTTAATGTGTGCAGCAATATGTTATCTGTAATAAGCCTGTCCTGTCTGTTAATATTTTGTTTTCTCCATGTTTGTTTGAGAGACTCTGTTTTGCAGCTTTCTGATGTCATTAAGGGAGCAGGTCAGTTTTCTGCACAGCTTTTTTGAATTGGTGCTTCTGGTGAAATGATGAGAGTTCCAGGTTAAGAGATGAACACTGATAAGAGAAGACACAGTTGTCAGACAGGGCTCTGAAGCATTAAAATGCTGTGAATGTTTTCTCCTTATCTAATGCAAGATGTTTTATGCCATCTCCTGCCTTACAAATGAGTGGATTCACCTGTGTGTATAATTGCCATGTTATTGTGCTGGATGGGACCTGATCACACAAAGGCAAAGGCTTTGTTTGTGCTGCCAAACTGCGTGCCCAGCTGTGCTGCAAGATCAAGCTCCTCACTGTTACATTTCTAGAAGCTCATAATAATAAAGATTTTAGTGGCAATATGTTAAGAAGAATACCAGCTTCCTCACCAGATGTGGGAGCAAGGGGAGCAATTTTTTAATGAGAAGCTTTTCCTTCTCCTGAAACACTTGCTGCTAGATGGAGTGTTGGTTTGCTTGTTTGTCAGAGGTGGCAATGCACTTGACCTGGTGTCATAACAGGAATGTCAGAGCTGGCTCCACACGCAGAGTCCTCTGCCTGCAGGACAGGTCGGCTGGAAGGGACTGCCATCATGTGAGGTGGAACTGGGGTCTGTAGGATGAAAAGTATGAGCAGTAAGAGCTACAGTTGTGGTTGAGAAAGATGGCTTGGACGTGTCACGTGCCATCACCAATGCATTAAGATGTTGAAATGGAAATGCTAAGTCATGGCCTGCAGCAGGATTGAGCACCTGGTGGGAAGGCAGGGCCAACCCAGAAGAGCTCAGGTGCATGCAATGCAATGCAATGCAATGCAATGCATCTGAGTGACTGGAAGGAGTGCAGTCAGAATCCACCCCTTCCCAGACCCTCATTTAAGGCTTGGCAGGGGAGGTAAAGGTATCTCTTGCTAGAGATCCCTGACTACATCAGACCTTCTAAGGGTGAGTGCTCTTTTTCTTAATTTCTGCTGCTGCACTGGGACTTGTTCTTACTTGCTGCAGCCAAACGCTTTGCCAATCTGGTATCATTGCAGTACTTTCTATCCCATTATAGCATTACAGAAGTAAAAGCAAGTAATAGTTCAAATTAAAATTCTGAATATTGACTGAAAGTTGTGTAGTTGGAGAGCATTGATTTGTAGAGCTGTGTGTATACACTATCTGGATCCCAGGATAAATCTGTATATTTGGTGCTCCTGGATGTCCTTCCCAGGTCCAGATATTCATCTCAATCATTAAGTTCTCTCTGCTGTGTAGTTGCCTCTTTCTAGTTGCTTGCACAAGACGAGTCTAAAACATGTTATTTCTTTATAGCTGCTTGATAAAACAAAACGGTAATCTGATTTAAAATATGGTGGTTTGGGAAGAAAGCTGTGCCTAGAGTGAACTCCGTAACACAACTGAGCTGAGCCACTGGGTTTTGTAGATAGCTCGTGTTCATGGGTACACCACGTTCCAGTAGTTACTGAAAGGTAACACAAAATAGTTACGTAGGCAAGAACAGTTTAACTCATTGGATAGAAAGAAAGCATAGTACTAATCAGTCTTCATCCTACACGCACCTAGACATGTAGGCAACTCCAAGCCTGGGATGAAAACTTATAAATTAAAGCCAAAATCAGAGTACTCACTTGATTAAAACCTTTATGTAGTGTTTCTGATCTGAGCTTATTTAATATTTTTAGAATAGTGGGTGAGCCACCCTAGCACTAGCCACTGTCATGCTGATCTAATTCCATTTGTCTCTGATGCTAATGTCATTTACAACTCTAAAAAATACATCATCTTCATCTTATTATTACATTTGAGTGTTTGGTTTTTTTTTTCTAACACGGTTTAGTAATTAGGATTTAAGTGCCTAAGTTCATATGTACAGTTTGGAGTGCTTTGAATATTTTATATAAACGGTTTCATTCCTGTAAGCCATTGCTTGAGGTTGTTTTGTTTTGAGGTATTTGTTTTGATAAATACAGTTGTTACTCTCTTCAGCTATATCTAAGTAAGTTTAAGCAATGTGATGTTTTTGATCAAGGCTAAATGAGGGCTGTCATCCAGAGGTTGTGGGCACGGAAAACAGGCAGGTAGAAAGAGTATAACTTGGCCTGGAAAAACTCATTCCTAACTCTCTTCAGGCAGACAGATTAACATTCCTGAGAGTTTAACTGAGTCAGAGGGTCTTTGCAGAGAACATATCTGATGCTGCAGTGACAGCAGGGGAATCAAAGGAAGCCCAGGAATTACACCCAGGTGGGGTCTGACTGCTCCATGGAGACCACTCTGAATGTGTGGATCTTTCAAACAAAGCAGGGGTTTCAGTGACCCCGTGGCAGGAGTTGCACCTTAGCAAAACAGCGTGCCAGATGCATTGGTCAGGTGGTGCCACAGCAGAAGCTGGGGCAGTAATGAAAACAGCTGTTTGTGGACAGTTGCTCAGCTTACAGTGACCCAAGGCTGTGTACTCTTGCTTTTCTGCAGGTATAGATCTGCAGTTTGTTGACAGTTAGCAAGAAAGCCTGACTTTGAATGAAAAGTGATTGCAGATTTGTTTCATTGGCTTGCAGTTAAGTTTTCATGGTTTCTCATTCCATATAGACTGACTACATGTTGTTGTATATGTGATTTGCACAACAAAATAATTGGTCCTGGATGCCAGTGGTATTTGGTGATTGCTGTTCATCCCATAGCCCCAGAATCCAGACTCAGACCTTCATACTGCTGGAGGGTCACAGCAACAAGGATTGCTACAGTCCCCTGATGTTATTTATGCTCATTAGCTGTGCCTACAGCTAACAAAACCTCCTCCTCCTAGAGGAGAAAGGTTTGCTGTTCCCAGAGGCCCAGGTGGCTGCAACCTTCCAGGTACCCAAGCTGGCACCTTATTGCAGCAGGTGAGTCAGGTTGTTCTGTTCTTTGTCTCTCAGATCTTTGTGTTCACCCCCTGTAAACTATGGGTTTGTACCTTCAGTTTCCATCAGTCACATTTCCTTACTCAAAACAATTCTAAACACGAGCTGTAGTGTCAATAGGGCTTTGTGTACTCTTTGGGAAGCTGGGCCAGATCTTGCACCTGAGCTAGCAGTATTCTTCAGCCTGAAATCTGTGCCATTCTATCCTTCTTAACTGAGTCTTTGGGGAAGTGCTTTGCATTGGAAAGGAAATAGTAAATGCAGCCAGCTGAGTTGGGAAGATTGCAGCCCTCCAGAAAGGTGCTTACCTTTTGCCTCCAAGCATGCCTAAATGAGTGTAAGGACCTGCAATCTTCTTTCAGTAGCAACTTGGACAGGGAAGTACAGAGCATTGGGCAGGCTTAGTTGATGGGCTTTGAGTTCAAAACTTGGTTGTATTATCTAAGCAAATGTCAGTGCTCTGGGTGTGCTGCATCTGGTTGGAAAGGTTCTGATCAAACCGACTGGGCAAAATGTCCTATCTCATTAATAGCATTTTTTTCCTTAAAACAACAAACATGAATGAAATAGTAAAATTCCAGCATACAGTTTGAAGGCCTAAAAATATTCCTCAGCCTGTGTTCTTAAAGCATTATTCATTCACTCCTTCCTGCAGATCTGATGTGATGAGGCAGGGTGCATTGGGCATTTGGGGGGTGGAAATGGTGTGATGTTTGTGTCCTTCTGGCTTACTAGGAGAGAGAGGCAAGAGAAAAATTTGGTGTTTGTGTTCAGCCCTGACAGTTCTCATTTGTTGCGTCTTGACTGCCAAATTAGTTTTTATTTGCTGTTTGTCTTCCAAACACCTTATTGTATGTTCATTTCTTGCAATCTTTTAATATTTAGAGATAAAAATATTTGTAGTAAGATGATAGAGTAGAATAACTAAATGTTGTCATCAGAAAGCACTACAATGAGGAGTTGGTGGGCTCAGAGATTTGCTCAGGTGGATGCATGTTGCAGACTTGTTTGATAACAGGGATAATTCAAAGGAGAATCAAACTTCACTGTGCTTATACTTAAAGCTAATCAGAAGTAAATGCAACGTGCCTCAGGACTGGCACTGTTGGAAATGAACAGCCTCTCACCACCTCTTCACAAGTAAAAAGTAATTTTGTGAGCCATGAAATTTAAGAAGATCATTTTTTCTCTGGCACACCTTTGTGTGGGTTCCCTGCTTTCTTGCACTGTGGCTCAGTTTGCTCTGCAAGCTGCCTCTCAGCATCCACTGCTTGTCTGTCTGTCCTCTGATGGACAGCCTGTTTGGCACAAAACATGGGGACTCTTAGTAGCCTTTTGGCCTTTTCTCTTCTGTCCAATGAGGCCAACTTAGCTGGAGTTATTAAGGGTAAGAATCTGGCTGATAATTGTGTGATCAGATCCTTTCACTTCCTTAGGAAGCAGACTGGAGGAAAAAAAAAGAACGTCCCAGTGTTAGCACTATTGCTTCACTACAAGTGGCAGGGAAACATTTCATTTGGAGAAAATGGAGCGGTTTTGCAATAGCTTAACTTCGGTGTGTGGGCACTGTGGAAGGATTACAGCTTGGTGACCTGAAATCCTCATCTGACCCTGCTGAAAGTGTCTTCTCCTGGCAACACCTGGCTTCTCATTGGTGGGCCTCTGGTGCTTGTTAGTAAATGCCATTGTCCCCATGTGTAATGAGTAAAGGAGAGCAGCAGCGTGGCCAAGGTCATCCCAGAGGCTGTTGGCAGAGGCTTTGTATCTGCTGAGCCTCCAGCATCCCTGTCCTCCAACCCTGGAAGCTCGTGGAGGCCTTGAATCACACCGACGCATCTGTTACCTACAAAACTGTGAGTGTAGGTACTAGTCATGCAGAACTGAGCTTTGGCCCCATTTTCATACTGAAGATGAAAGCTGCTCTGCCGAAAGTGTATTTCAACTTTCTATCTTAAAAATATGCTGGTAATTAGGAATGTAAAGGGGCAGAACTCAGCTGCAGGATTGCTCATTTTTCCTAGCGAGACACTGCCTGCCAGCATTGTTTGGGCTCCAACTAACCCTTCATTGTCTTCTATCTCGTTGAAGTCCTGAGCATGCACAGAAAAAAAAGGATTGATGTCTTTACATCGTCATTTCGGGCTCTCTGCAGGATCCCCTTCAGCCATTTTCAGCAGTGCTCAAAAGTATGCTCTGCTGTTTTTAATCTTGTTTTGCTTTTTGTTTTTGCTGGTGGCACTCTTCCATGCCCAGAGACGTTCTTAATTTTTTACTTTTGTAGCTGTGCAATTCCACCTTATTAAGCTGGATTCTGCTTCTAGTCTCACCCTTCACAGGGTTATCTCTTTTAATGGGTGAAAAAGTGCATGTGCCAGCATTCTGCACTGGGAGTTCTAGTATGTGATGTGCGTCAGGGAGAGAGCTGTGCTCTGCTTCAAATACCTACAGTCCTGAGAAAGGAGAGCAAAATTCTGCAGTCTCCAACCAGATCTAGTTGGATCGTTGTTCAGTTCAATACTACAAAACTTGAGTCCCAATTTTAAGGTTGGAGAAGGTTGGATTATATATATTTTTAATTATCATAGCGATTATTTAAATTTTAGGACCCTTCAGGGGGGAGGGGGGGAAGTATTTTTACTGAGCAGTATTTTAAACAATGGTTTAGAAAAGATATTGCTGTGCTGCCGACTCCCAGTAGCATCAGCTATTAAGAAGTGTATTAAATCCACGTGAATAAAAACGACACATTGTTGAAACACAAAATATCCTATTATAACAATGTATTCTGAGGAGTATTGCTCTTATCCATTTAGAGCTATGTTAATAAGCTAACTGCAGAAGATCAAGCTGCTTGCATGTGTTGGGCAATAGTGAGCAGCTTGAACCACTTTCCAGCAAAAATACTACAGGCCTTTGCTTGAGTGCTGTGCCCAGACTCCAGAGATTTCAGTGGGAGATACAGATCTCTGCAATGCTTCTGTGTACTTTTGCCAATCAGAGGCATTTACAGCATGTCAAAACAATCGGTGATTACTGCTCTGCAGTTTTAAGTTCTCTCTTTTTGCAAAAGAAAAGGACTTGTTCTTGTGCTTGCAGTGCCCACATAAGCATCTCTGCATGCCACAGTAAAGCTTTCCTGTTTGAGTGTGTGGACCTAGTAGATATTTTTGCATCCTGTATGGGTTTTTGTCAGTGTAGAATTGTGTTGGAACATAATGGATCGAGATCTGGGAACTGTTCTGGTCCAGGAGTCACCCTGACAGACTGGAATTCATGCTTCTGACTGGCAGCACAGGAGTTTTGGTCAGCCCTGCTGTCCCTCAGAGCGATGGGACGGACCTGGGATGCCCTTTGCTGTGCTGGGCAGCGCTGCCTCTGCCTTGGCTGCCGCAGTAACGTAAGCCTCTGCAGGAAGCTGCTTTCTATAGGCACACAGACAGGGCTTGCAGCTCTGTCAGAGACATGTTTCCCATTTTGCAGGGAATGCAAATGCAGAGCAGAACACCCAGGAGGGGCTGCAGTCGTCTATGCTCCCGCACCAGCCCTCTCAGGGAGCAGATCTGCCTGCCTCGTCCTGCAGGGGATGGTTTGTGGTCAGGGAGCCCTGCTGTTCCTGGGGGGCAGCTCAGTGCCGGGGCTGGGGGGCTGCAGCTGTGGTTTGTACCCCCGGCTGAACCCCTCTGCTCCTGAGCCGGCATTGGCAATGGGAGGACTGCTGAAGCCAGGCTGGGAGCACTACCTGAGAGGTCAGCAATTACTCAGCATCACCGAGAGCAGCATATTCAATCTGCTTATACATCCTAGTCTGCACACCACAATGTAGGCAGGCAGATTTCTCTCTTCCACGCTGGTAGCCCTTAGCAACACCATTTCATAAAGCGCTGCCCTGGGTTGAGAGGTCCAGACTGCATTTTCTGTTCGGCATTCCTGACCCTAGAAGCCTGGCATTTGTTTACCAAATGAAAAAGCACAGTTACATCTTTAAAGCTCTGCTGCTTGGTTGGCAAGCAAACATTGGGAAGTGCAGCTCTGCTGAGGCTGTGCAAAAAGAAAGCGATTGTGATTCATTAAGCAGATGACAGCAATGGGAGGAAAGAGGATAAAACTTGAAATCTGAAACCACCTGCGTTAATTTTAGCCATAATGGAAGCGGCTGCCCATGATGTTGCTGCACGTATCAGATTTGCATGCCATGCGCTCTGCTCTTTGGATGCGGGTTGTAGAATCTGTTTGCTTCCTTCCAGCAGCAAAATGCAGCAGCAGCAGCCTGGTAGACTGATGGTGGAGTCGTTAGGGAGGTTTCTGTGACTACAGCACTGTGCCCCAGCACGGGTGCACTCATCTCTTTTGTTCCCGGTTCCAAGCAGCGATGCCTCCCTCACCCGTGCGCTCACACACCCGCGCTCTTCTCTCCCTCCCTCCCTCTCTGCCTTTGATCTTGCTGATATGGGGAAAAATATCAGCTCCAAATCTTCAGCATATTTAACCAAAGCATCTGGTAGGATGGGAATAATTTGTGACCAAGTGCAGCAGCAGGGGGCTGCAGTATGGTTGCTTGTATTGCTTGCTTTCCATTGCGACAAAACGGCAGCAATCACCAAGGAGTGCTGGGGCTGTTCTGCAGCTAAATAAGCACTTAGAGCCTTGCCATTCACAGGGGGCTGAGGTGGGGTGCTGGGAACAGAGACAGTGCACAAAGCTTGCATCTCCTGCTCCCTCACTTACAGTTGGTGGAAGAGATCTTCCTGAATGGCAGAGAGGGTCTCATCCTTCCCTATGTTCCCTGGAGTTTTTGTCACAGATGTAAATGGCTGTAAGACATTGCCACTGCTTCATATTTGGCCTCATTATAGTGCAGGAGAGAGAAGCCTGAGAGGTGGGGGGCTCAAGGCAAAACCAGCAAAGGCATGAGAAATCCTGACCTCGCTGCACAGCTAAACATTTGAGAGCATTAGCAGCCTGTCCTTGAGCTGTTTACTGCAGATTGATACTGCGTGTGTACGTGTACGCCAACTTCTACAAGCTATGAAAAGTTTCTTACAGCTCCCTGCAGTGATACCCAGTCAGAGGGGCACTCAGATGAACAAAGAACTATGCTGTGACATGGGGAGCAGGTGAGAGGTGTGTGACAGACGTGTGTGCATCCCTTATCCTGTCTGGTGCTGCTTCTTAGCCGGCAGTGTGAGTTGCTGGAAATATGACAAGGGGCTTAACTGCCCTGGAATGCTGCTTAGGAGAAGATCCTTACTGCCTTATAGTGCAGCACGATGTGTGATGTAAGATCTCTGTTCCCTTCTGGTCAGCATTCCCTGCTAAGCATGTCTTCATTCCTTTGCATTACTGATCATTTACAGCTGCTAGCTTTATTTCCTGAGAAAGCCTTAAAGGCTGAGGCAGTAACTGGACTGTGCTGTTCTGCAATGCAGCCCGGAACTGGCTCTGCATTTCAGGCAACCAAAGAGATCCCCTGTCTTGTCCCAGCAGACGTTGTATGTCTCAGTCACAGGAGCCCACATTTTTCTGGGCTCTTGTCTGTCTCTGGACATCATCCTTGTCACCATGCAGAGGAGGATGGCTGTGGTGCTCAGGCAGTCAAGGTGTATTACCCCAGAGCTTGGTAAACTGCCAGCACAGCCTTTGTTGCTCCAAAGCATAGCATTGAGCAGCATATGATGTGTTGTGAAGTGAGATGTATTATCTCCCTGCCTTGCTATCAGTTTGTAAAGTGAGTTGCAGTGTTTTCCCCTTCATACTTTCTCTCGCTGTTACAGTCTAATAACTGTATTTAAGTCATGAATTATTGAACTAATAATCATATTATGGGCACTTACTTAAAAACAAATAGTGAATGTCAGAAAATAATGATTTCTGGAAAAATATCTTTGGCAATCTTTTTCCTGTATGTTGCTGGTGATGAAGAGGCCCTCCAACAGCCTGTTGTGTTGTTTGTGTGCCTTCTTGTATGCAGCTGAATGAGAACTGAATGCGAGCCTCCACCTTCCAGCAGCATGTATCTTCCCTTTGTGTGCATATGAGTAGAGCATTCTCCTTTTATTTATCAATTCATTAGCTGTGTTAAATAAGAGAAGGGTGCCAGCGTGGTGCTGCAGCCGCACTGCTACTGGCTGCAAGGCATGATCTGGAGGTCTCATCCATCCTCCAATTTAGGCATAATTTCAGAGAATGCTCCACTTAGGCCTAGAAGATGAGCACCCATTCCTTTTGCAGAGAGGAGCCCTGTGATGTTCCAAACAAGGCTCTGGTTTCTCTGTCCCCTGCTGGTGTCCTTTCAGCAAGACCAAAAGGACTCAAATTAGTGTCAGTGCCCAGAGAGTTGCACAGCCAGCAGATGCTTTACAGTGAAGGAGAACATCCTTTGAAAACAATCTGGTGTTTATTAATCAACAAGAATTCAGTGTTTGGGGTCCTTCAGCTGGAATAAAGAAGAAAAGCACATGTGGGCCTGGCCTCCTGAGTGAAAACAGGCAGGTTGCTTCTCTTGGCTGCACTGAAGAGCAGATTTCTTATGGCAGTGGTATGTCAGCACCTTGCTTTCAGTTCCAGTGACATTTGGCAGGATTCTGTATGCTTAAGTTCAGATTGAGCTGTTTAAGATGCAGGCAGCAAGCCACTCACCTGCTCTGTAGTGTTGCTCTATGGATTTTTAGATTCATTGGGCTCTCACTTCTTAGCCAGAGTTCTCTGGGTACTTCATTTTAGATGCTCACATATGCCCAGAAGCATGATTTCTAGTAAGACAGGCACTGTCTTGGAGTCATCAAGGTTGGAAAAAATTGCCCAGATTATCGAATCGCAGAATCATTAAGGTTGGAAAGTCTACTAAGATCATCCAGCCCAACAATCAATCCATCACCACCATGCCCACTGTTGGGCCCTGTGTTATTTGAAGCTGCACTGTGTTTCTGGCTTGTGTGGATAGGCACCTGGGCTCTGCTGTTCTGTTGCAGGAGACTGTAAACTTTCAGCTGGACAAGACGGAGGGGCAGGGGAATGGCCAAAAGCAGGCATTAGGGCTCCAGGGAAAGGAGAGTGCCGGGCCTCTTCCCTGATGTGTGTTGTGTTCCACACTGAGTGCCGCCATCACCACCAGTGTGAGGTGGGCTGGTGTTGATGCTCCAGAGTCTCAGAGATGCCATTTGTTCCCCACTTGCTGTAGGAGTTATTTAGGTAACTCTGTGAGACAGACAAATTATCCTTCAGGCTTCTGTGCCTTTTAGAACGCAGTATCCAAGTTTAACAGTTAAATTAAGCAGACTTGATTTTTATCACCGTCATGTATTGCAATGCTTATGAAATCATCACAACTTTGTCTGCCCGTTGGTCTTCTGGTGTCTCAACAAAGTGTTTCTGTCCCAGCTGGGCAGGGCTCTGCCACGAGATCCCACAGTTGGTAGTAATGCTGTGTCCATTTCTGTCTCACAGATTGATGAACTCCCTGAAGGAGCTGTGAAGCCTCCAGCAAATAAATACCCCATCTTTTTTTTTGGGACTCATGAAACGTAAGTGAACAAACAAGGTATTTTCCATTGAGAATGTCATCTACTTCAGCTGAAGTTACCTCCACTGGTTTTATTGGAACAAATCCTAACTAAAGCCATTGGGAGACTAGAGATAGGTCATACAAGCCTAGCTTGTTTGTGTTAACTTACCAGAGTGAAACCTGAAGGTAGGTGTACAGGATAGCAGAGATCAGGCTGTTGTATTCAGACAAGTTTGGGTTCCTGCCCTGGATGAGAACTCAGTAAAATGAAAGGAAGCAGACTCCAGAGTCTCACGCAATCCTCACACAGCTTTGAAATATATGCATTCCTTTGAGATTTGTGCTGGAGATACTGTGGGATGGAGCTCTCAAGTGCTGGAAGAACAGAGCTGGCTGACCTCGTAGGGAGAGAAAGGGATCAGAACGAGAGGGGAAGTTAGGTCTCATAGTAGTTGCTTCAGAGTACAGAGTTTCGCCTTGTCAGCCTCTAGTCTATTTTAAACAGTATCTGAGCTAGTTTTTAAAAAAATCACCATTTCCATTTGACATGTAATATTTACATTTTAAAGCTTTCCTACTTGCAAAGAACATGCTTTTTGGAATTTTTTAAGAAAAGAGACATGAAAAAATGAAATCCTGATCACATTTTAAATTCAGTTATAGAGGTTTGAAGTTATATTCAATGTTTTTGTTTTCTTCTGAGTTTTACAGATATTCCATAACATAACAAGGTCCCCAGCTCACGCATCATGTTTCATTTTTAAGACCCTTAAGGATAGTTTCTGCATAATCAAAATAGCTTCTAGTTAAAATATTTCCTGCTGCTGTTGTAATGAAACAATCTGATGTTTTTACATGTTGTAATGTATTACTGCTATCATGAGGTTATCTAAGAAGATAAACAATAAATAAACTTTTGATGCCTTGAAATCAGAAACGTAAATGAAATCTTAAACTTTTTTCCTCAAAATGGTTCTCAAGAAAAAAAAATTGGACTGCTGTTATTCTGAATGAATGAGCCCCAAACTGCTAATCTCTTTTGTTTTGTAGTTCAGTACTGTGATCTTACTGCAGCATCTGAAACTGGAAAGCATTTTGTAGTTATTACCGTAGTAATTGAGGAAGCCTTACTGTCAATAATGAACTGTAGATTGCAGCTCATGAGTTTTATAACTGAGCAGTAGAAACTGTTCCACGCTCCCATGGCAATGAACGCATTTCAAAGACGTGGACAAATTTTCAGTGTTCACTATACATGGAATCACACATAAGACTGCATTAATATTTCCAAACGTTACTGTTGAGAGAAATTAAGGTAAGTTATGGAAAGTTTCCTAAGGTTTCTCTTTGTTTGTGTTAGAAGTGCTTGTTCTTGTTGATGTTGGGCAGATCGCTGTGGCTCAGAAGCCCACCTGCACAAATGGGCAGCTTCTGCACCCAGGATGTTAGGAGAATAACTGAGCTGCGAGGGGTGGGCACCCAGACCCCACACTAACAGAGCACAGAGTTCGCTGCAATTGCTGAGGTCATCAGGAAAGTAGGACAGTGATTATAGTGTAGGACAGTGTAACTTCCTCAGCTCTGATCACTGGTGATATGGAATCTTCCATGTGAAATGAAGTATTGTGTTATGTTTTTAACTTCACTGTTTTTAATGTAACTTATGGTTAGGGGCCTGCTTTGCAGGGGGGGCTGGTCTCAGTGATCTCTAGAGGTCCCTTCCAGCCCCTACAATTCTGTGATTCGCTCTCATTGTGCCGCAATACAGAGCGCAGGAAGCACCAGATACAGAGAGTCAATGGAAAAAAAATGGTGCTTTCTTCAGTTTTATACAGGAACTTAGAATTGTGCTGTAAATTAAGCGAAGTAGGACAAATGACCATTCTCTTTGTTTTTTTACCTGCATTGTGGTGTCTGTACCTAAGATTAGTTGGTGCAGCATGTAGCTGACATGGAGCAGCAGGGCACAAACTCTTCCTTTGCTGTGCTGTCTGAAAAACAATTTGGCCACAAGCACCCTGTGTGTCTCATTGTTTCCTTGTATTACTCATCTGCCTATACTCACCCATTGTTTCTTCTTATACAAAATTATAAGATTTTTGGGAAAGAGAACATTTTATTGTTTGCACAGAGCCTAGCACGTGGGGGGCTTGTTCCATGGAAGAAGCTGCCAGGCTTACTGGCAGTGTCGATGATGATAAATTCCTCTGCTTTTTCAGGCTGGTAGTACGAGGGGTACGGTTTTGCCCCTGAGTTCTAGGCATTCCTTAAATGCTTTCTCTTTTCATGCAATATTATTTTTAGGCCTTCCTGGGATTGTAACACATAGGATTGGAGGTTTGGTCCCTTGCTGTTGCAGGCAATTACGTCATATAATCCCTTTCATAAACTGTTCGAGTGCCAGTTCCCAGCAGCAGTTAATATAATAAATGAGACTCAGTTTAGTTGTTTCTAGAGAGACACAGCATGATTTTGCAACATCAAACATGGGGATGGTGAGCCAGTCCATGAAATCAGACTCACAGCAGTAACCTAAAGCCAGTGGGTAGACGAATGAATAAATAAAATGAAAAACAAAAAATGAGACTGAGTAGAAGAATAAGAAAAACGTTTACTCTGTTTAATGTTTTTAATTTGAACAGGAGGAATCTAAGTCCTTTTTTGTATGTTACCTTTGTTAAAATGCAGTGCGTTCCTGGGGCCCAAAGACCTTTTCCCATATAAAGAATACAAAGATAAGTTTGGGAAGTCGAACAAACGAAAAGGATTTAATGAAGGCCTGTGGGAAATAGAAAACAACCCTGGAGTAAAGTTTACTGGATATCAGGTAAATGAGTTTCACTCCTATTTCTCCTTATCTTTCTTGTTTTCTTCTTTGAAGACTTCTTATCTATGTAAACGTTGTATGAGTGATGATGGAATGCCCTGGTTTTGCTGCAGCTAAAAAGTTTCATAGCTGGTGATTGGAGTAATAAAAAGACAACTGCAGTCCTGCACTCTGTGACAAATTGAGCTTTAATCGTGCTGCAGAGCCCTTTGCTTTCTCTGATATTCTGAGCTAGCGAAGGGGAAGATTCTGCAGCACATTTAGCTGCATTAAAAATGGAAGGTTTTATTTACTCCCCAAAACCACAACTTCTTTCTGTTGTTTATTTTTATATCAAGTTTAGTGAATTTTACCCAGACCTCGAGGTCATGGCACTTCTGATTTTTACATTGGTCACATACAGCACATAGGATACCACTGCCTGTGTTGTAAGGGGTGAGAAGGCAGTTTGGGGCTGCTGTTCCCAGACTGTAGCTGCTGTGCAACAGCTCTCCCTGTTGGATGTCAGGAGGAAAAAGTCAGCACAGCTGGGGGGAGAGGAAGAAGAGCAGTCAGTGGGCTGTATAAAGCCAGAGAACTTTTCTCATTAAAAAATGGGGTTCTTTGAAGGTAGAAATCACCTCCAGAAGATAGCAAACGCCTATTACATTATTAGCAGAAACCCTTACAAACCAGAGATATGGACCACCTGCAGACAAGCTGCTGCTCCTCTCTGTTCCTGTTTTATATTTTCAGCTCTACAGATGTTTTGCATACACTTGGGGATTTAAAAAAAATATAGTGAATAGGCTGTGGGAGATGGGCTGTCAAAGAGCTCTTAGCCTTCTGGTCAGTGTTTGCTTTTTCCTAATACTTTTTCTTGCCCTTTGGGGAGCTTGTAACAGCCATCTTTTCTCCAGAATAAATCTCCTCTATTCAACCAAAAGCTAGAGGTTTCCATAGCTTTGCCCAAAGTAGAACTCACCAGGTCTCTCCACAGCCCTGAATTCTCCAGCCCATGCACTTTTGTTATCAGATCAGTTTCTGTGTAAATCCTTCAGAATGTGCTATCCCAGGATCTGTATCTAATAACCATTTGCAAATGGTGGCCAAGAAAACTGTCTTTACAGTCCTTTCTTCTGGTAATTGCAAGAATATCCTGAGCTCTTCCTGTCTAGAATGATTAAAGTGTGAGTTCTCTATTACTAGGGCTTTCTGTTAATTCAGAACAGCTACACTACAGAATGTAGTGATATTTTTGTTATTTATATTAGTATTGTTATTCTGTCACTATTGTTACTTTAAAGGCAATTCAGCAACAGAGCTCATCAGAAACTGAGGGAGAAGGAGGAAATACAGCAGATGCCAGCAGTGAGGAGGAAGGTGATCGGGTAGAAGAGGATGGAAAAGGCAAAAGAAAGAACGAAAAAGCAGGCTCAAAACGAAAAAAATCCTACACTTCAAAGGTAATCCTCTGAGGTTTTCCATAGTTACCCATGTGCATTTATAATCAAGACATCATGCACCTCGTGGCAATCCATCCTTTCTTCTTTAGCACTTTAATTCCATTACCATAACCATGGTGTTCAACCAAGACAAGGGAAAGTGCTCTTGCTGTTTGAGACAGCAGTTGAAATACTCTACCCTGTTCTTATGCTTTGAGAAGGTATATGGAAAGAGTTCAGAAAGGCTGGAAAGAAAATTCATTCAAAATTAGCCAGGAATTCTCAGATTTTTCAAGGAGTTGAGGAGTTAGATACATTTAGAGAGGTATTTCTCCATAAGGAACAATTTAAATGCTTTAAGAGTTGTGCATCTTGCAAAATGTGAGCTGAGGTTTGGTCCTTTTTTGGTCTCCTTAGGAGAACTCAAGCTTACTTCTCCCATCTTGGAGATGTGTGACTGCCCAAATATTGTGGTAAAAGGTAGCTAGGGTCAGGTGTGCTCAACTTCTCCCATTGTAGCTGTCTGTAAAATACTTCCATACAGTAAACAACAGAATGGGAGTGACGAAGAACTGTTCAGGTTGTCCAGAGATGTGGTGGATGCTCTGTCCCTGGAGACACTCCAGGTCAGGCAGGACAAGGTTCTGAGCACCTGATCGGCTGTAGGCGTCCCTGATCAGTGCAGAGGAGTTGGACCAGATGGCCTTAAAGGGTCCCTTCCAACTCAAACCATTCTTTGATCCTGTGATTCTAAGAACTAATTCTGTAAGCAAGAAGTAGGGTAATTAATTTCATTTTAGTGCCTGCCCTACCCTGTGAATATCTAAGTAACAGCACAGATGAGAAAGCTAAGGGTAGTGTGTCTCAGAGGGCCTCGTAATGGCTGGCCAATGTAATCACCTGCGTAGGTGACAACTTCAGGTTGAAATGCATTCTTCTCTTGACATCTGTGTGAAAGGGAGCAATGCTGTAGTCACTTCTCCAGTTCTGTGCCCACCTCCATATCTGTCCTTTGCTTAAAAAACTGTTGAAGGTCTGGCAGTCACATTCATTCACATTCATGTTATTCTTCTGGAAGTGAAAAATAATTGAAATGAAAAGAAGCAAGCAAACAATATGATACAGGCTTAATATGGGGAGGAGCAGGGGCTTCTGTGGTTCATCTGCTGAACAAAGTCTTTTAAGTAATTTCACCCCCTTTGTGTGTTTTACATTAGGAATTCAGGTCTGGTCTACCATCTTCTCTGCAGAAGACTCTGACAAACAGAGGATTAGGAAAATGGTGGCTTAATGCCACAGTTTATCCTTTTGTACTGTAGAATTGCATAACATAAAGGGAGCAGGAAAGATATATTGGCTCCACATGGCCTTAATGTTAATTTATTAAAGCTGACAGCACTAAAAAATATGGAAAGCAGTTCTGCTAATGTTATTCTCATTTTACATGTCTGTGTTTAATCAAAACTTTTGTCAAGCTGGCACCATCTGTTTCATTAACTAACAAAGCCTACAGGTGACCCAACACTAATACCCATCTCCTATTACTGTGTCTGTCTTACAGTCAGCTGTGCTGCCAACCTGTGTTGAAAACACAGAATATCTTTTTGCTTCACTGATGTCAGTAACTCCAACTACTTTTCACCCCACATATCCTCCCCAGTATACACCTTGAACGGTGAACCATGTGATCAGGCAGATCTGCATTGCAGAGACATTATAAAAGTGTCTTTCTAAGGCTGTAGCTCAATTTTTGCTTTATAACTTTGTTGTTGATCATTTTAGAAATCCTCCAAGCAGTCACGGAAATCTCCTGGAGATGAAGATGATAAGGACTGCAAAGAGGAAGAAAATAAGAGCAGCTCTGATGCTGGGGACGCAGGCAATGACACAAGAAACACTTCTTCAGATTTGCAGAAAACCAGTGAAGGGGTAATCTTTCATTAGTATAATTCTCTTTACATGTGATTTGCTCCCAGAAGGCTCTGAAGTTAGGGGTGAAAGGCATTGTCACAGTGATCTGTGCATACCACGTGCAGATCCTTCTGCATTGTTTCAGCAGTCAGAATGTGTCTAGAACAGAAGCATGGGGCTGGTCCCCCCACCAACCCAAATTTTGCCCTAATGAAATGATTGAATGAGAAAAGATGCTATAAGCACTATTTTTGTTCCAGCACTTGCATAGATGTCAGCTGAGAATAACTCCTGAAAACCATGAGCTGCAATGATGCAAAACTGATGCGAGAGCAGAATCAGACTGTTTGCACAATGCATTTTGCCTCGCTGAACACTGGGAGCCTGCTTATCCTTTTACACTTGTTTAAAAGCTGTTCCATCCCACAGACTTCTTTAGAGTTCGTGAGGATTCCTGTGCACCTTACAGTCTCTGCATATTGCATATTGGATTTTAGGGCAGACCTTGCCTTGGGATATGGCCTTCCAAGGAGAAGGTGCACGATCTATTGTATGCAATAGCATATATATTTAATTTTTAATGTGTGTATATATAAAATGCGTGTATACACATTTAATTATATATAGGTATATATCATTGTATGCAGTTTCAGACACTCTGCTTGTGTGTTTATGTCAGTTGTGTGTTTGTGTCAGTATTTTGTCACGACCATGGCAAAAGAGAGGAAAGCTGCAGTGTGGGGGATTGGTTAATCACCCCTTTAACAACCAGCACTATTTCTGTGCTTTTGGAGCAACACAAGTCTCTGTGCTCCAGCACTTACTGCTCCTCTCAGAACCAGTTCTTGCATGGTTGGTTCCCCTGCCAAGGCTCTGCCACGTGGCCAGCAGCCGAGCTGTGCTGTCACCAGAGCTGCTGAGTGACGTGGATTCCCAGGTGTGAGAGAGAGCCTGACAGCACAGGCTCCCTTCTGACACTGCTGAGGTGCCTTAGCACCCAGCTGCACGCTCAGCTTCATCCTTTTCTCAGAAAACACAGCCTCTGGGGAGCCGCTGTCATCTCGTGCTTAAGACTCCTCCCAGAGCTTCCTGTCTCCATGTCTCTCTGAGGTACAAAGCATCAGGCTTGTGGCTCTTTGCCCCTTAAAGACTTCAGTGTGTGGCTCTCTGTGGTCAGGACTCTGCCATTCTCCCTGTACAAGGAGACCCAAGCTGTGCCAGCTCCCTCGAACCATCTGGGGTGCAGTGCATGGCTGTGTTCTGGCCAGCGAACACTGTGCGCCTTCCTGTCCTCAAAGAGGTGTTTGTGTGGGGAAAAAAAAAATGACTGTGGTGGCTGCCTGAGCTGGCAAGAGGCTCAAGAAGGTTTGCTTTGTTTCCCACGTCTGTAGCAGTGTCAGGGGATGGCTGTGAACTTCAGGCATGTTCTCCGTGTAAGAACCAAATGCTTCCTGAGTTAGGTCAGCCACGGATTCAGTGACAAAAGTCCCCAAATCCAAGCCCTGCTATTCTGTGGAAATAGCAGCACGAGCCGCCCGGTTCATCCACCGTCAGATGGCGCCAAGAGCAAGCAAAAATGGACGGGGTGCAGGCAGAAGTCTTGTAGAAAGAATCGGTAAGGCAGAGAGGAAAGAAAAGGTTGCCTAAGGAGGTTGTGGATGCCCCGTCCCTGCAGGCACTCGAGACCAGGCTGGATGTGGCTCTGGGCAGCGTGGTCTGCTGGTTGGCAAACCTGCACGTAGCAGGGGGGTTGAAACTCGATGATCATTGTGGTCCTTTTCAACCCAGGCCATTCTATGATTCTAGGAAAAGGATGAGTTTGGGGCGTCTCGAGCGGAGAGCTCCGCCCTCTGCTGGTTACCCCACCGGGGCTGGCGGGCTGGGAGGTGCTGCACAGCTGTGGGGACGTGGAGCCCCGGCCGTCCCACAGTCTGCCCACGCAGGGGCTGAGCGGTGTGAGCAGATCTGGACTTCCTAACGGTGAGGGAGCAGTTGTGTTTGGCAAGGCCTGGCCCTCCAGCTGCGGGCTGTCCCCCTCTCCGGGTCAGAGGAACTCTGTGTCTCGGGCACACCTGTACCCTCAGCATCCTGGGGATATTCCTGAAGAATTAACTGGAGCCAAACCGTGGCCGCAGCGCCTTCCCCTGCACTTTGTTAATGAAATGCCTGACCTCCAGGGGGCAGAGGAAAGCTCAGAAATGGCAGCGATGGCTTCCTAAAGACTCAAAGCTCAGAGCAAATAAAAGTAATTCCAACACTATAATGACTTTTTTCAGCCAATTTCACACTTTCCAAGGGCTCAGCTCGAGATTTTTTTTTTATCCCTGGGATTGACAAAACTGCTTTCTTTCCTTCTCTCTTCTTTTCTTTTAGTTTCTCTCCTATCCTTGAAATCTACAGACACTCCTCAGAGACGTGGGCAGCCCCATGCCCAGCTGTAATTGCACCCACCACCAGTAGCTCAGGCTCTTGCCCTCACTGTGTTGTGTGTCCTATTCCCTCAATAGAAAGATACAAAGTTTTACTATTAGTGAACTAGCCATACCTGAAGTAAGGCAGCCCACCCCAGAGCTTGCTCAGGCAAGGCACAGACCCCTATGACAGTCCTCTGCTGTTAAATACTGAATGGTTCTGGCTTTTCCAAAACACCCCATGAACAGAATATTCCCGTGGAAAGGGATCCATGGCTCTGTATGGCTTTCTTTATAGGGTGCAGCATTAGCTCACAAGTCAGTGAGTTCATGGCAACGTATTTACATTCTGCAGGTAAATCTCTTGTGACCTGTGTGTTTGGTTCTTGGCTGGCTGATGTTAGAGCTGACCTCCTCAATCGCTGTTACTTTCACTGCTCTGGATGCCATATAATGACCCTGACTCCGGACTGTAGTCTCTAACCTATAAGGAAGTATTGACTGTGAAGCTCAGCACACAGGGGTTGTTTTTTCTTGAGGCATTTATTATTTGCTAGTCCAGATACTGTCTTGATAAGTGAGGTGTGTTGGTGCCTGCCTGTGTAAGGATGCCCATGGATGCTTTTCAGGAGGTGAATTATTTTACTGTCTTTGAAAAAGACTAGATTTGTTGGAAATTAAATGTGTGTGTTGTTAGGTTTGGGGTTTTTGCTCCTCCTGCTGCCAGAATATTGAAGTGGGATAAAGGACTCTGATCTTTTTACTCACACTGACAATCAGTTGCTAACATGGGAGGTGGTGAATCTATTTGTGGAGGCAACTGCTTGCCAACATAAATAAGGGGATCAAAATCTGCTCCAAAATTACTGCCATCTGATACTATTGCAATTGGGAGAACATATTTAAAACAGCCTGTGTCCAAGGCATTTTTTTTGTTGTTGTGATGTTCCTGTGGGGTAGCAACAATTCTGTTTACTGTTTTAAAAGAAAAGCATTATGGCCATGCTGGCCTGACAAACACAGGTTCACCGTGGCTTTCTGATGTGGTTTTGAGCAGTTTGCTTTGGCTCTTCCTTTTTTTACTTCCTAAGAAAAACATGGACCAGACTGCACAGCAGTTTTGGGGTTTTATCAGCATTGAACACATAGCATTTAGGGCTCTATTCAGTGTAAAAGCATCGTGTAGGCATTCTGCCAGAGAACTAAAACAGAATTTGCACTCCTTCCAAGTAAGTTAAAGTCTTCCCCTCCAAAAAAGATAACTTTGGTAAAAATGCACGGTAAAAATTTCTGTGCAAAATGAAATAGTGGCAGGCCCTGAGCCACTGTGTGAAGGTGTGCAATGTCTGCTGCCTTCATACAGCTCTGGAGAGCAGCACTGCTCAGAGAGGCAATGGCAGGTAGCTCAGGAGGAGCATGAATGGCTGAATGCAAGCTGAGGTTCGAGCAGCCAGCATAGATGGAATATACTTTTTGTGTCTCTATCTGCATTGAATCTCGTAATCGTTTTGACCTCAAACCAGCATGGAATAACAATGATCATGAAGAGCAAGAAAATAATTTTCCTTCTGCCCATCCAGTGAGAGAACAGGACAGCTGAGTTGCCACGTAATGCTAAAGAAGGAATTTTCAGGGCCAGAACAAAAAGTAAATTTGGGGGCTTATTTCTGTTCTCTGCTGTCTTTATGCTCAGACCTTCTGTTGGAGCACCAGGTTCAATTTTATTGACGGCTGAAGCCTCCTGCTTGCATCATCCATATTCTGTGCTGTTTTTTCTGCGTGCAGCAGCACAGACAAGTGCAGCACACTTTGCACTGTGCCTTACAGGGAAGCTGAGCGATGTGTTCAAAGGTGATGTGAGGGGATTTGTTTCTGAAAAGAACTGAAACCATGGAGACTATGGAAACTGCTCAGCTGTGCCACATCCTCCTTCAGCAGCTGACATGGGAGCCCAGCAGTCACGCTGCCCTGCTGGATGAAGGAGCCAGGAGAGATCCAGGTGCTCCTGTGCAGCCGCACATCCCGCGGGCTGTGTGCATGTGGGGAGGAGCTCTGCTGGCTCCTGGAAAGCTGGGAGCATGCACGGGACACACTGTGTGTGTCGTGATGGAAGATGCTACGAACTGCTGAAGTCCTAGAGCATGGTTCATGTACCTGGCTCTTTGTTCTCCCTCCTGTGCTGCACCGTGGCCCAACAGACACATCTGTGGGTAATGGAACTGTTAATATTCGCAGCACACCAAGTGAGCAAGGTGCTACCCAGCCTGCTGGCACTAGCCCAGTGCTGCATAGTTGTTAATAAGTGCAAAGCTTTAGTACTGCAAAAGGACAGCTTTCCTTGCTGGATCTGGCAGCAGTGCTGTAAGGACCAACTGTTTCAGCAACTATTCAGCCTACCAGGACTGGCTAGCAGCTGTCATTAGGAACTTTGGTTGAAGGTGCTGACTGACTAAATCGTTTGGCGTTGCCCTAATGGGTGTCTGCACCGCCTTCTGAAGGGAAGAGAAATGGCAGTGAAACCCTCCAAGCCATGTCTCCAAAGCATCTGTAAGCACAATCTCATTGAATCTTAGAGAGCAGAGAAGTCCTGGACCCTTGGACCCTTGGTGCTTGGGATGAGCTACGTCACTATGCTTCTCCAGGGCAGGCGGGCTCAGGCTGCTGCCTGTGGGCCATCATTATGTGTGTGAGCATTTTGGAGTAACCCCTTCTCATGTGTCACTAATCAGGATAGACCAGGACCTCACAGATGGAAAGTGCATTACTTACTGTTTGCGCTGCAGTAGTTTGCAAACCCTTTGTTGTAGGACAGAAGAACCACAGTGAACTAACAGATCCCACAGTTCAGAGAAGCAGCTAGCAGACTGGGATCCCACTGGGCACTAGAATGCTCTTATGTAGTGTATTCTTTTCTAGCCATGGCATCGTGCACAGCAGGTATGATGGGCCAGAATGGGCAGCAAACTGTTCATGCGGAATTGTTAAAATATCTTATATTCTCTTACAGATCCTCTGTAAAATGAAATTTCTGTCATCCCCAATGGATTTAACCTGTCACCAAAACTCCATTATTTCTTGATGATGATTTTTTTCTTGGCCAAATACATTACCAGTGCCTTCATACTGCTTGCGTGTTGTGGTTTTTTCCATCTGTCAGGGTGTGGGTGGACAAGCATTAATGTCCTGAATTCTTTACAAGGAGAAGGCAGGTCTTGTTCAGGGCAAGGTAGCCAAGTAGCACTGCATGTCTTCATGTTGTTGGATAAAAGTAGTGTGGCCCTGTGTCTGCAAGTGAGTTTAGCTCTCTCTCCTTAATGTGAAGAAACAGACTTGGAGATGCTTGCCAAGAGGGAATGGGGATGGTCTGATCCTGTTCCTGCTAGTGTCAGTGGAAGCAAGAGCTGACCTTGACTCAGTCTTGAAGTGGGAGTTTCTTCCTTTTCTGTCGTCTCTTTACAGTGAACTCCAAGCCAAACTATTTCCCTTTCAGAAGTAGCGGTCAGACGCGCTAGCTATGAGAAGTGTTTATCTTTCTTTGTGCCTGTGAAGTGTTCGTTTGTTTGAGCCAAAGAGCATCCTCATCACAGAGCATTCAGGAATACAGCAGCCCATCAGCTCCTGCACAAGGCCATCAGTGACCTGGGCTACTGGAAAAAGGCAACATCTGGTTGTGTGTACTGCAAGACAGTATTAAGTGACTGGGGAAAAACAACTCACATATGCGGCTTGAGTTGCTCATTTGAATAAAACCCTGAATGTTTAAACTGTGTTCTTCAATGTTTTGTTCTGTTTGGTTGATGAAACATACGCAGTTTTCTCCAGGAAAAAAAAAAAAAAAAAAAAAAAAGCCAAAAATTCCATTTGAAGAGACCAAGCAGCTGTTTGTGCCGGAAGTGCTGGAATAAGGCATTAATTATATCAGGTTTGTTAGAGCAAGCTTTTTTGTACATGAAATGTGATTTTTTTTTTTTCTTTCTCTCTTTCTCTTTCAGACTTAACCAACATAATGACTGCTGAACATTAAGGGAAAACACAAGAAGGTTACCTGTTTGGTTGTCTAATATTCTTGGATTTGATATGAGTCATCACATCTGTTCATTAGTATCATCAACAGCATCCCAGTTTGTATGCACATTATTCACATTCCTATCTGTTGTGTTTGCAGAAATGACATTTTACCCTTTTTTCTAAGGGTGGCGTTTTGATTTTCATATTATTTGGTTGCATGAAGTTGCCCTTTCCCAGTGGCTGAGGTTTATGAAGATGCCGCATACTTGAACATGTTTTAGATCCCTTTTCTAAATAGAAAAGGTGTAACTCCAAATTATATCATTCTATATCACTATTTTTTTAAAGACAAGTAAATCTTGGCAAAGAGTCCCTTCCATACAATGCTACAGTGTTTTCCACCCACAGACATTAATTTAAACTTCTCTATGGCCATGCTTTCTTGGGTTTTGATCAGTTTACAATATGAAAGAAAAAAATCTTTTTTCCGTTGAGATCACCACCAAGTTCAATAATGTAATACAATACCTTTCCTTCCTAGAAGTACCTAGCTAGTTATACTCTTAATACTTCTCAAAATCATGATGTAATGTACACTATCTGACTTAGTTCCTATATGTGAAGTTAGTGAAAGTCTTTTTGTGTTTCTTTAGATTAATACAAGGATTTTTTCCAATGCCAACACAATTTGAGATCATTCATTTGGATGCTTTCCACTTTTAAGCTTACTGTGATATAGAACCCTATGGGAAACCAAAAGAAAACATCGATTTTAATTAATGAAAGGCTTAAAAAGGATGCTGTCATTCTGGCTTTTTTTTCCTTTTGGAAATAGAACTAGACTAGTAAGTAAGCATTCCAAATCCATTATTCTGTGTACATTATTGTTGCTATTGTGATAATAGAGATTTTTATTTATTTTTATGCCAGCTTTTATTGTGAAAACATATTTAGTCTGGTTTTATCAATCCTTGTTATGCTTGTCCTTGGAACATCTTTTGCGTATTCAAGGTTTGTAGTTGACGAGTTTACTGTAAAAAACTTAAAAAAAAAAAAAAAAAACACAACAAAAAAACAAAAAATGAAACAAAAAGAAAACAAAAAAATGTATTGTTTTTACAGAATAAATTTATTGGAATGTGTATTGGGAGTAAGGTTTGAGGTTGTAAGCAACTAAGTTAGCGTCATATTTGGCTTCATACGTGTAATAATGTGAGGTATTAATGTAAGTCAAGTATTAAAGCAAAACATTCTGTTAACATGAGTTGACCATAATAGATACAAGTGCAGGTGAGATCTTTATTTTTTCTGTACTTTGCCTTTTCTGGATAACAGGAGGTTATTAAATTCACCTTGAATGTATTCAAAGTTTCTTTAAAAACATTAGAAGTGACATCAGAGGTGCAAATGTCTGTGAGACATCGTGTTGTTGCAGCCCAACAGCTCAGGGCTTGTTTTCTTGGGAGGACGGGGTTGGAGCTGTCCCAGATTCGAGCGCACGTGGAAGGATTCCGCACCAGGGAGTTGGGTGCTTGAAGGAAACCATTGCTTATGTTCCCTTTTACCAAGAAGCATTGACAAAGATGTGCTGTGGTTTTTGGGCCTGCCCTGTGGTCGGAGGTATGAAACCATGGGTTCTGTCTTCTGAGCGCTGCTATGAACCACACCTCAGTGCTTCACTGCAGAGCGTGAACGCATGACTTTCTTGCTGCTCTGAAAGTCCCCTTGTGTAGAGTGCAACATGCATGCGCATGAGCTGATGCTTTCCTGTTACTGATTAGGTTTAAAAAGAAAACTGAAATTCTCCAAGTCAAAACACCCAAAATTCAACATCCCAAAAATAAAGTGTTTGCAGTTAAAATGTATCAGCTAATTTCATCTGCAAGAAAGGCACTAAATATCCTGCTTTAAGTATAAATACCAATAGCAATCAAATAAATAGTTGTAATTGCAAGTGGAAACCTAAACAGGCCAAGCAAGGTCTCTGTATATGCTGCTACTTGTTTACGACCTAACACCATTAGCAAAAGGAGCTGCGTAGGATAACGCTTCAGCAGAACCCTCCTCTTGGAAAATGCATGTTAATGTGGAAGGGCTGACTGCTCAAGGCAGTGAGCACTCCATGCCCAACTCAGAAACACAAGTAAGCACATGCTTAACTTAAAGCAGATGAGTAGTCCTTGCAGAAGTGAATCCTTGAAAGTATTAAGAAAACTATACGACTTGCATAGCATAAACGGAGTCATACCATCACAGTGGATTGCTTCTTGAAAGATTTCTTGGGGTTTTTAACAAGGCTGACCCACGAGACATTACTTTTTGACAAATAAAACATGTGCATGTTACAGAGTTATGTATGTTAATTTCTGACACTTGAAAATCTCGACCTTCACATTCTGTAATAACTTTGTGTAGGGATTGCTAACTGATATTCTTCAGTGTGTGGAGGCAAAACACTGGCACTGTTACTATTTAATTCCATGCAATATTTTAAAAATGAACCATATATGAAGTATGAACTGTGCTTGAAGTCAAAATGTTGAGAAGTGATATTGAAAGCAGTTATCTTTATTTTCCCTTTTTGAGTCAGGTGAACAAAACAGGCCATGCATCTCCACACAGCTGTGCAATCTGGCACACGTCATTTGTGTTCCGTCTGAGCAAGTTCCATTACATCCAAACCCAATTACATACACAGCCAAAAAGAGGAGCTGAAAACAGTTGTGCTATTCTGTTTTTTCTTCTTCTTTTGCCTTCATAAAAAACTCGGGCTTGTTGACACACCTGTAAGCCAGCAGCTGGGGAAGAATCCCATACATTATGTTCAATATCAGAAAAAACTGTTTTGCTTCTTCAGGGACTCTGTAGATGTAAGGAGTTCGGGCATGAAGAGAAGCACCAATATGGGAAAACTGAGCCTGTGGTGTGTATATAATGTGCATATTGGGGGGAAAAAAAAAAAAAAGGTAAAGTTCATTTTTGGAAAGACAGCATATTCCACATACAAGTATGTATCTCCTCTGACATTTTCCCTTTTATTCCTGAATTATCCTTCATATGTTTGCATGGCAGTGAAAGGAAATTCACTCTGAACTAAGGTCATTCATAACTCGGTATAGAGACAGAAAGGGAGCTATCAATGTCATGGTAGGAGGTGTATTTTGTGCACACAGCACTGATCTTTACATCAGGTACAGGATTTCACTCTCGGTTATGGATGATTATTCATGCACCAGGCTCCGTAATCCTTCCGCAGTGCATCGCTGCCAGGTGCTGCACTGGGTCTCAGCCCAGAGGCGGGGGTGGGACTTGCAGCCACCTACCATCATGTTTGGCATCAGCAATCAGCAGTCAGACGTTCTAAATAGAGTCAGAAAATAAAATCTGGAAGCCATGTTAGTTTCTGTTCTGTTGGTTTTTGTTTCGGTTTTTGTTGTTTTTTGTTTGTTTTTAATTTAATCTTATAGATACAAATCCCAGAACTCCTGGTGATTTCAGAAAATACTGGTAAAGTTGGCCTTGAGTCTGGGGGCAGTTCTGAAGCATAGGTTAAATTCACACGGAAGGTTATATGCAAAGGCAAGCTTGTTGAGCTGGGGCATATTTTTAGCATAAACAAACACTTAAAGATAGAAGTGTCAGAGTAGTTACTGTCTTTTGTCTCCATCTGTTACCTGCTATTTCAAGCAACAGCTTGAAGTTCATGTTAACTATCGTGTGTCCAATCTTATTTATTTAATTACTTTGTAGTGAGTGAGATCTGAGGAGACGAACATCAATTTAATCTTAAGTAGAGCGGGAGAAAGGGACAGCAGGATTTCAGTACTGCAGAGGAGTACACGATGGCCAAATGGCACCCTCTCTTTGGGTTTCAGCAGGAGTTGTTTTGGACTCACAAAGAACTGATTCTGTCCATGGTTGTTAGCAAAGCAGGAAGTGAAACGATGCAGGTGCTTTAATACACACCTCTCTGGCAAAGGGTTGGGCTGAGAACATACATCAAAACAGAAAAGAAAACTGGATTTCAGAAGATTAGAACCACTTCCACGTAAGAGGGAGCACTGATCTAGCAAACCAGAGGCAAGAAATAGGGCAATCAAAGAAATCAAGTGCACACTTCAGCAGAGTGCTGCCTAGTATGTTTCTGTAAATAACTATTACACAGTAAACAGATGTTCAGGGGCACACTATCAGCAGCTTGTTTCTGTCAGCTGGATCATTCAGTCACCTCTTGCTGCCCGTTTGCTCTCAGCTGTCTCAGATGGGAGCTGCCTTTGGCACCTGTGTGCACGTGCTCAGACACCTGCTGCCTTTCCTCACATTGAGAACCTTTCTGCAGGCAGTGAAGACTCAGAAGCAAACACTATTCATTATACAAGGTAATGCTCTGCAAAGAAAATATGCAATCATGACCACTGGGCTTTGTGTAGGAGGTTTGGTGCTGTCTAATGTTTACCTAAAGCCTTCCCAGGGCATCTCAGAACTGCTTTGGGGGGAACAAGGCATTAAGCTATGTGCCTCTTGCAAGGATCTCCTGTCTCCAGAAGTGGCCCAACTATGCATAACAGTGAGTTCACAAGCTTGGCAGAAGGAGTTGTAAGAGCTAGCCTCTAAGAAGCCCAGAACTCAAACCCTTAGGATGCTTTTGAAGATAGCCCTACTGTGTGACTTGTGTCTCTTACAAGAGCTGGAGAGCACCTTGGTGAGCTTTCAGTGCTACAGAAAATTGAAACATTTGTCTGCTGCTTTTTTTTTCTCTTTGTAACCCATGAAGATTTTAACTAGCTAGTGAATGCACTATATAATTATTACTTATTAGACTTGTTTTGTCTGTGTAATGCTTTTTTTTTTTACGTTACCAAGGAAGCCACTGAGGTCTGTTAAAGTCTTTTTTTTTTTTTTTTCAAGTTTGATTTACCTTCATAAAAACTGTGTTGTGCTTTTAATCTTGTATCTTTCCATTACTGTACTCAGCTTCTGCTTTTCTAGTTGGATTGGGTTTTTTGTCTTGGTGGGAGAAGGAAAGAGAGTGTTTTAAAGCAGGTCTCTCATTTGCCAGTAGCCTAACCCTGCTCTGACTTCAAGTGCCAAATCCATGTTTTTTAGAAAGGTAAGAGCTGTTGGTCATTCCAGATCACTGTGCCTATTGTGCACTAGGCTGGTATTTCAGTAGGTGAGGGCAACCTTGAGTCTGCTGTGATCAGATCCTCTCAGTGAATAAACCAATCCTTGGTGCTTTCTGCCATTGAACCTTCTTCAAGTGGTGAATTTTGAGAATCAAAACTTGGCTGAGAAATCAACCAGATAATGTGCTGCAGGTTAACTTCTCAAGTAGCCTCTTCTGTTTAACAAACGTGGCCCTTGTTAAACATGGAGCCTTGACAGTCTGCCATTCCACAGTCACTGGAAGATGACTGGTGCTGGGTTTGGCACTGTTCAGTGTGACAGCTGTAATTTACATTTCCTGCTACACATTAGTCTCCCTGCCAGTATGAAGTAGTTTGGTGTTTTTTACAATATTTTTTGTCTGTAGCATTATTGTAGTTGTTGGTTGTTGGTTTTTGTTACCCTGCAGACAAGAAAGCCCTCCAGCCAGGGGAAAAGAGCCTAGAAAAAGGTTCCTTCTAATCCAGATTAAAATAAAATAAAAAAATGATAACCAATTTTGGAAGGGATTGGGTCAGATCTTATGTACCTAAGGAAAGTCATCAAATGGAATGGGGAAAGAGTAACCTAGAAAAATATGTTCCTTTGGTTTAGTTCTCTTGTAGATCAGAGGCACTGCAGAAAGAAGCCACCAAAAACTGCAGAATTGAGGAGAACAGTTCTATGGAGAAGAAAAACTTTCTATATTTTGGACAGTATAGAGAAGTAGGCTGCAAAAAACTGTGAGACAGTTGGTACCCACTGGTTGTGGGTAGCAAGGATATGGCTCTTAAATTGCTTCACATGTAGCTCACTTGTGTAGGTGAACACCAATTTTTTCAAGTTCACAGAGAGTACTCAAACTGTAATAATCAAAGCTCTGGTACTTTGGTGCTTTGACATTTAAAGAGCTCTTCCTTCAACTTCAGAATGTTTAAGAAGAGTTACAACCTGTTCTTGAAGTCTGAATGTCAGTAACAACCATTTAAGCTGAGAGCGATGTGTAATTCTGAGGCAATAAATACACAGAGGAATGGTTATTTTTGTGTGTGAAAGGGTAGGCACTTTGAGAGGGTCTTCATTTGGATGCATCATATGGCATTTTGAGACTTGTTTTTGCAAAAAGTATGTATTTCCTAATGATAGGAATAAAAACAACTGAAATGCCAACATCGGACATCTGTAGGAGCAGTGTTCGTTCCTGGGGTCAATGCCCCATTTCTATCACTAGTTGTTTACCTTTTTTGGACCTTTGCTCATAACTGAAAGCAAAATCCAATTCGGTAGTAGTTATTTTAATCATCAATTGCAAGTTTTTTAACCTAAGACAAACCCAAAAATGTGTTGTATCCCTCCGAGTAACAAAACAACCTCTAGAAAGGGGCCTTTGGTCCATTACGTCACATTTTTCTTCCTGAGTTGCTCAAAGTTCACAAAGTCAAATCAAGTAAATCTTTTTCTGTTGTGGGATGACTGAAGTTCATTCTGCTGTGCATTACAGTTTAAAAGTACAAAAAAAAAACAAACATCCCAAAGGAACTGTGGGGAGTGTACAACAACGTAAGTTCCCTTTATCAATTAGATTTTGTCAACCCACAAAGTTTTATATGTATCACAAGCTTCAAAGATTAAAATGTGAAATTCTGAGCAAAAAATACCGCTTCAGAAAGATTTCTTTTAAAAAACAAAACCAGATCCCCTCCAGTCTGAGGGTCTGAGTTTGTAGGTAGGTTTGTAAGGTTGTGACAGTCAGCATACTTTGACTTCTAGTTTATTTCACAAAGGGTTTAATAATCGTTGAAGAAGCAGTTCTTAACCTGCCAGGTTGGGGAATTCATGAAACCTGTCAGTAGAGAAAGATTTCCAATGCTGCCTTGCTTACCTTAGCTAGCTTGTGCTTTTTTTAGGTTAGATTTGTGCCAAACACAGTTGTATGAAAATTTTTATAACTTTTGGATGTTTGTCAGATTCTGTTTTCATACAATTTGGTGATTCAAGATTATCTATAAACTGTTGGATAAAAAAGTCATTCTCTGTGATATCAGCTGACAAATGGAAAGTAAGCTGTCACTCCCCCCCATCCTTAGTGGGCAGTTAAGCTGGACTGCAGTTTGTACCCATGAATGTTATCTCTGCAACAGGGAACAAAGTATTGGTTTGTGTTTGTCTAATAACAGTACTTGATTTAGCCTTACTGCTGTGTCTCAATGTTTTCATTACTGTTAGAGCACTGAGCGCGTATTTTCCTGTGTTGTCTGGATACTCAGAATACATTTTCTGCATACAGTACAAATTATTTGTCATTGTCTCAGCTGCGAATGTTTATCTGCATGGCATGATAGGTAGTTTATTACTGCTTGTCAGTTTCTCTTTCTTTTGGTCAGTCCTACAGCCACCAGCACTAAGAGCTGTTTAAGAGAACCCAAACAGAATGAGTTCAGTATGGTCACTAGTATACCTTTGGCTACAGGAGTGTGTCTTAATGTCACTGTCTGTTCACTGTGACTAGTAGCTACTTGTTCCACTTGTGCTTTTCAAACCACTGATATGGCAATACATATTATGGGAACGTTGTTACTGTTTTGTTGGAGCTGTATGTTTTTTCACATGACCCACTGCTGGCACTTTGGGACAGGTTTCCTTCATAGTCTCAGCTAAAGAATGCATGGCACTCAATAAGGTTTGCATTTTCCCAGTTGAATGATTCAGTAGAAAGAGAAAAGTCTACCAAGGCAAGAAAGCAGTCAAATATAAAATAAGCTTGAGTCTTCATTCCCTCAAGTTAGTTTTTCCACAGATATAAAAGATGATCTATGTTAATATGGCATAAAACCACCCTGGCAAGGTCAAGCCCTGCTCTCTTTACATATGCCATAGTTCTCTGCTTATTAACTAAATTCAAGAGTGAATATTTTATGAAGAAATACCTGAGCTAGTCCTCCAGCATGTATAAGGGTTAAATCAGGCATCCAGGAACAACCAGGCACCAGCAGGCCATACAAAGCAATCACGTAGTACGGCACGGAGTAGAACATGTATGCCAGCATCTGCATTTTAAACACAAATATTAGTTCCTTTGCAATATGAGGGAGGTGCATTAAAAGTTAGCCAGCTGTTGACTGTAGAATTGAGATTATTCAGAACTTTGTATCTAAAACCTCTTTGAGAAAAGAGGATGCTGTTGACTGGATCCATATACCCCAAGGCCCCAATCAGTATCAATGGCTGTTGTCTCTTTGCCTGATCCAAATCCTCTTTATCTCAGGACGTGTTTTCCCTTGTCATACTGCTTGCCATCCTGAGATCATACCAATAAGCATGGCTTGACCTAACTCACCATCCTGTACATCCAATGGATGCTATCCAATGTCCATTTCTCAAGCTCCACAGTGCTTTCTGTTTTGGAGTGTGAAATATATTGAAGCCACCCCTTTTTCCAGAAAGAATAGAACATTGTCTGAATAGTGAGTCTTCTTATCACTTCAGGACCTGTCCTTATGCAGCAGACAGAGTTGCAAAAGAATGGCAACTTTGCAAATATTACAAAACTGAAGCAAATGTTCATTTAAATAGGGTTGATAGGAGGCATCGTGGTTCAAGGAGTGTATCATTGGTGATAGAAGCACAACATGAGCTTAAGGAACCTTATTTTCCTGCACCTCCTTTCGCTCCGTTATTCCAGACTGAAGGTCTGCTTTGTCCATCTAAGGGAGGGTAATGATTATAAAAAGCATGCGGATCTATCTCATGAAATATATTAAAAAAAGCCTGAGTAATTAGGATGTGTAATTCTAGGTAACAGATCTGAATCAAGGTTAAGTTTATCACAATGAAGAACTGGTATCCTGTAAGGCTGTTTAGTAGGAAATACAAAATACTGTTTAACTTGCCATAAACAAATACTTTCCTTCTTGATCTTGTCATCTGTGAAACCCGTGGCGTCATCTTTGTGCCAGGTAACAAATCACTTCGTAACACTCTATGCTTTCACAGTCAATGCTTTACCTGAAGCTTAGGATAGGCAGCAGGATCTTTTATATAAGGCTCGTGAAGCTGAATATATAGCCGGCAGAGTTCAGCAGGGCAATCCAGAGCAATCTAAGAAGAATTTTTAAAACTTCCCGTGAACAAAGAACTTTCTCTAAAATGAGCTAACCTGACACCTCTTACCAGCCCTAAAGATCTAGGAGTGGGCTGAAGTACTGCTCCCTATGAGACTTGCTTAGCATCTGTTCCAAAGGTGATTCCTTTAATCGCGCGCACGCGCACACACACACACACACACACACACACACACACAAAAAAAGGCAAGCCTGAAATCTGCTCTCAGGTGCTGCTCAGGGAGGTGCTGAGAAAATGCTCACAGCATACTTGAAAAGTTTTGGCTGGAAGAGAATTCAATCACTTGATTATGCTGTAGAAAAAAATATAATAATTATTGATTTGGTCTGATAACCAGACTTTAATCCCAGTGAATGAGCTTTTGAATGGAAAATTGCTCAAAGAGTGTGAAGAAACTTCAGGTTAAGCACCCAAATTTAGGGTAGCAAGCTACAGATTTAGTCCAAGAAAAGAGTTGCACTGTGGCAAAGTAGCAGTGGAGAGCAATGCAGATTCCAAAGACAAGTGTAAATTAAAAACAATGATAATGATTTTTAAAGGGAGTAGCAGAGAGAACTGGATTTCACATTCCTGTAGAGCAAACTAAGTTCCTAATAAACAAGATCCAGTTCTAAAAGTAGTTACTTGTCACAGGATTCCTTAGAACACCTACAAAAAAAAAATAACTATTCTATAAGGAGTAAGCAATCTTTATCAAGAGCTGTCTCAGTAAGACTTGCAGCAAGGCACTGTTAACACGTAGTTACCAGCAGGGCTGAACGTGACTTTTGCACAACCAAATATTATGTGTATTTGTTGTGTGACTTTGACAAGAAATAGAAAGATTTACAAGAAATGGCTATTTCTCCCTCTTCTTTTCCAATATGGGCACCCAAGAAGAAGGTCTGGGTGTGTTCTAATGTTATATTTTCTGAGCACTTTCATAAAATCATGGTTACTGCATCTTACATGGAGATGTTTGGTGGATCTCTGTATGTAGAACAAAGGCCAGTAAGCTGTTCCTGTTTTGGTTATGTAAAAATAAATAAAAATGACCATGTACTATAAAGAAAAAATAAAAAATCAGCAAGTTATGCCTCATAGGAAATGAAGTGGGACTACAGACTGAAGTTAGATGCTAGAGCATGAGATAATACTTCCCACAGCAAAACTGTAGTGAAATAGCAGATTAGCCAGCATGAGTAGTGCTCTGAAGTAGCGTTGTATGTAAGAAATGAAGTGATCTGCAACAAGTTAAAAGTGAAAAAAAAAAAAGGGAAAAAAGTGGGGTTTTTTTGTGAGGCAAGTTTTTGGAGAAACAGCAGAAGATGAGTGTAACTGAGGAGCAGAACTACAGCAGGGCAATCTGCACTAGGTCTAAGATGCTTAAACATCTGAACTTTGATCACTGGATGATACATGAATTCCTTTCTGCCTAAGACAGAAGGTGTTTGCTTTACTAAGAACTGGATTGACCTACTATTGAATTTATCTAATTCAACAAGCATTTTCAACATTGGCTCACTCCCTCTGAAATTTTAATTCAATCAAGTGTGCTTAAAACAAACAAAGACCAAATCATACTTGGTAAGTAGAAACAGCATAAGTTTTTTTGTTTGTTTGTTTGGGGGTTGGGTGTTTTGGGAGGTTTTTTTTTGTTTTTTTTCTCCCTGACATAACATAAATTAATTTTGTTTCCTATATAATTTAAATGAAGTATCTGTTTATAAAAACACAGACTTAATTTAGTTGGCTTACCTCAATGTGAACATAACATAAATGCAACTCTAAATCACTCAAAACAATTTTGTTCCATTGATCTGCACCTGGAATGCTATTTACTCCCGTAATTGTGTGCATAGTTTCTTCTGAAAACATACTTTACATATGGTAAAATGGAAAAACAAAGAACCAATAATTATCCTAAATTTCAATTTATGAATCTAAGGCCTATTCCAATCTTGATAATTGAGGAATTTTCCTTGACTGAAATGTACACATTTTTTCCACACAGTTGCAAAAATATCTCATTTAGAAAACAAGTTTAAAATTTTGACAGAAAATTAAAGGCTGTAATATTGAAATATCTTCAACTTACCATGCCCCTGAATATGCAAAACCCCGCTGCTAGAATGAGATACGCAGCTAACATTAAATCTATTGGTCGTCTTAAGAGTCCTTTCTTCTGAACTTCCTGAACCACCTGCAATACAGAATGCGTTTAATACATCCCAACTCTGCCTGACATGTATTTAACTCCAGATCATTCACTACAAGAAGGTTCAAGTAGTGAAACATTGCGACAGAAGCAGTTCACAGTTTTGTTACTTTATTTTTCCACTAATTTCAGGGACTGAAAGATTTCTGCATCTGAAAAGGAGACCTTGAACTTGTATGCAGTCAGGAAAACTAGACTGAATAAACTCTAGAAATGGATGGATCCAACTGAAGCCATTTCAATATGGATTAGTTAACTTTCAAAGCAACTTAAATAATGGTACTTTAACCCTGAACTCACATCAGTCTTTAAAGCAGTATTACAAACTTCCTTTAAAGTTGCATCTATTGTTAATTTAAATGTAGAAAAGCTTTAGAAGCGTTGGTTTATCACTTCAAACATTTGAAATTGAATCTAAGGACTGTTTGGAGGGACAGCAAAACAAGAGCTCATCTCATCAGTGACGGTGAACGCTTATTTTCAGCAGTCTGTGATGCTACTGAAATTAAAGGAACGTGGATAAAAGAAAAACGTTTCTGTGGTCTCTGCTGAGATAGTGAACAAATAATATATCCTAATATGTAATGCAGAAATAGCTTCAGAGCAGGATCCTCTACAGTACCACGTGTGCCTATGAGAGCTGATCGCTCTGTGTTACCAAAAGCTGTTTAGAAATCTAACAAGGATGACATGGAGGAACAAGAGTGACAGCTTGGCCTACTTGGTAGAACATATTAGATTCATGCAAACCATTCTAGGTACAGTTTCAGCACTGCGTATTCACAGACAACATGGTAAGCACATCAGAATATCTTTGTAGTTCAGAGGGAGAACTTCCCCATTTATATGTGTTAGTCATTTCCTCTTCCTTTTTATTTGCCTTGTGTTGGCATGCACACAGCAAAAAGAAAAATCTGATCTCCTTCCTGTCTTATATTTGTGGAATTGTCTCCAAAAGCACAAAACAATAATTAGGATGTAGAGGCACAGTTAAAAGCACTCGAGATTACAATAAAAGCCCTAAAGAAGGAGAACTAATTTGCAAGCTCAGTTCCTGGGCAAGAACTGTAAGATCTGCACTGTAGTTCAACAAAAATAAGGCCATCTGATACTCAAGCTCTAAGAAAGGGGTGGCCTGTTTATTTTTTTAACCTTTTTCAGGAAAAAAAACTGTTACTTTGCAGTATTTGAAGAACTTTTATAAATGTTGCTACACTTAAATACATGCAAATAATGTATATACATTCTAACATTTATTCGAGTGAGAGACAAAGGCTTCCCAGGGCTGTTGAGTTAAATCATTATCGGATCTAAACTACGACATGGGCATTCCACTTAGTCTAAGTATGAAGCATATACACATTTCCATATATATTTATATGCATCACTCCTTCCTGTCAAAAGGTACGTTACTGAATGTACATATTTCCTGTGATCACAAAACTAAAACTGTGGTGCAGTACTAGTTTGTGAAATGGCCAAGGTGCAGAAATGAATGCACCTTTTTTCTCCATGTCTACACTAAGCAAAATAGAAATGAAAAGCTTAAGAAGGGGAAAAGATGCATTTTCCTGACAGACCTAAGCTGCTCTACAGTAATTCTGCCCTATGCTCCTTTTTACCCAGGAGAGTCACATCAGCACGTGCTGAAATGAACGAGGTGCTAAGCGCAGTGGCCTGGCAGAGATAACCTGCTACAGGTCTGCTACTTACTGCAAACAAAACTGATCTCTGCACAGGTCCTGCCAACACTGCTGTTTCTTTTGTGTGGTAAGGAAATGTGTAGGCAATGGAGCATGTTCTCTCGCTTTCAGGAAAAGGCATTTTCCATAACCTCTGCATGCAAGGGCACCTTGTGTGCTCAGATTTAAGGAACAGGAAAAATCTTATGAGCTGTCTGTAGAAGTCAGTCCCTTCAGAATTCATGTACAAATCTGAATTTATGTGTTTTAATTTTGTAAATGAATTTTAAATTACATTAACCTGTTCCCTGAGCTGATACACTTGTAGATAATCCGCTGGGCTTTATAAAAAAGCGTGGCACAGTTTGCTTTGATTCTAAATGAGGACATAATTCTTTTCCTTTCCTATGCACCACTTCTATTAAAAAAACACCCAACATTTGATTATCTCCTTGAGTTTTGTTGCTCTGCTTTTGTTTGGGTTTTATTTATTAATTTATTTGTTTAACTTAATGGTTTATCCTAGCATTATAGCAATGAATATTTTGGCCCCAGAATTGCATTTGTGGCTTCCATGTAAGTGTTCTTCTCCATATTTGCTCTATCACACTTAAAGGCATTATTAAAGTTTCTACCTAAACCTATACTGACTGCATGATAGCTGAAGCAGTTCAATCTTTCAGCTAATTGCAATTGATCTTTTGAAAGAAAACTATTTCCAGGATTTACAATGATTATTTAAACTGATTAGCAGTAGCATTATACACAATTGTTTCCTGGAAACAATACTTACTTTAGAGCTGAGAAAATTTTATTAAAATAATAGCAATTTTAAAAAAAATCATGCATGGTCTTGTTATGGCTTGAAGATGTTTTAAATTATACTGTTATTGGACCGAGATACAAATTTCCAGCTCTAATCCTTGGATACAGAGGATAAGATAGCTGTGAAGAGAAAATGAGCTCTAAAAAGGAAGTGGCTGGGAAAGGCTTGGTGGCCCTGGTGAAGGGAATGAGGACTTTTTTTTTTTTTTTTTTCTTCCTTTATGGTCTTCTAAGGAAAGGAAGTTCAGCTTCACAAGAAAGGATTCACTTAAAAGTACACTGTTAAACTTTCAGCTCACAGGCTTCTTATTCACTCTCTTTTTGAAAGAAAATTTAGAAAGTGAGTTTCCCTGGCATATGTACCAATACCAAATCTAAGTAAGTGGTTGAACTCCTTGGGAACACAGGAGACATGGCTATATTTCAGCAAATAAACAACACATCACATATTTTCTATTATAGAATTTCTGCAGTGTTTTCTTTGCTAGGAAAACAAACCGAAACCTTCACCCATTCTTCATGCAAACAATGTTTTTGCTAATACATTCAACAAAAGTCAATGCTACTACATAACTACACTTAACTTCTTCTAACAGATAAGCTCCTGGCTGATAATTACTAACAACTTTAAGTAAATCAGCTCAGACTTCCACGATATGGGACATGGTCTCCTACAAGATCATGCAGGAGAGTAGAAGGGAGTTTGGCACATACAGTCCCCCTGATTTTTACCTTTAAGAAGGATTTGCCCCAAAAGCTAGGCACAGCCCATAACTTATCTTCAAACTTCAGGAGATATGAAAGTCTGTCAATGCTCCTCTTTCTCACCTAAGATTCATCATGCGTGGATGGATGGCTGAATGTTCTCTTTCATACATTTCTGGAATAATTTTCAGTGCGTCATCTGCTGTTACTCTACTCCATAGAATGTGCCCCTCGCACACTGACCTATTAGCTATGGAATAGCAATTCTCTTCATCTGTGTCTTTATTTTCAGCTACAGAATGAAGCTGACAGGGACTTGAGAGCTCTTGAGATGCAAAAATATTAGCTGGTTATATTACAACTGGTATGGAATGCTGTGGCAAGAAGCTGGCTTGCTAATGGCAACAAAGAGTCAAATATCTATTCGGTGCATTGTATTACAGGGTTGTTTTATTTTGTTTGTTTTTAGTAAGACAGTGCATAAGCCATTATTGCATTTTTTTATTGCTCAGTTACATTATTACAGACCAGCTATTAAATTCAATGGCAACAGCCTAAGCAGCTTGTAAGTAAAGATGATTTTTACTATCTTTTTTGAAAACGTAAAGTGTGGAAACAATTAATGAGCTAATATCTTACCTCTAAAATCTAACATTGCAGAATACACACACACATATGCACAAAAAGGAAGGAAATGTTTAAATTACATGAAGTCTGTAGGTCTTCTACAGAAGAATATTTTTCTGCAGAAGCTCTCTAAGGATTTTGTGGAGTTTATGACGTTGGTATATTTTAATAATTTCCATCAGTTAAGGAATTGAAACAGTCAAAAGCTGAATAAATAGAGGGAAGTAACAACATTACCTTTAGAAATGAGTTCTTTGCTTTAAATATGAGATAATTTTGCTATTCCTTTATCTCACCATAATGATATGTTCTTGTAGTACAGATATATTTACAGTGTCTACACAGCCTGGCAGCAATTGTCATAACAGTGAACAACTACAAAGCATTCCTCTGTCACCGAGGGACCTAGAAAACTCCGTAGAGACAACAAGCATATTTGAGTTTTTCTAACAGTAACCAATGCTTAAATACAATAATATTACCTTGACTGGAGTATCATGAGTTGCTGAAGGTTGGTTATAAATTCGGAACCCAGCCCATACGGGAAGGCAAATATATGGTACACTCAAGAAAAAAGCAGGACACACTTTTGTTCCATATTTTCCTGTTAGAAAAAAATGATCATAAGGTATATGAAAAATTTGTAAGCTGTGTTGAATACTACATATCCTATCTAATATCAAACCTGAAGCAGCTGTGGTAGTGTAGACATAAAACACTGGAAGCTGCTGTTAAAGCAAAGCAAATCTTGAAAGTACTCAACAATGGTAGTCACGGGTGAGACTGAAACTATCAGCCAGGAAGGCATGCCAGAAATCAGACTTTTTTGGAGAGGACAAGAAACCACATCAGTGACTCTGAACTAGGTAATCCTACAGGAATGGAAGGCTTGAACTCTTATAGTAGAACTTACTTCAAATAGAGACTACGCTTTGGAGGAGGAAAAAAAAAAAAAGAAAGGGAAAAAAAAAAGAAATTTATCTACTTTTTAAGATCTGGTATTTTTTGTGTTTTCCAACATCGTGAAAGTGGGGACACTTTAAGGTACCACGTGGCAGAAAGAAATTATGTGAATATTTAAATTACAGTTCTAATCTCTATGGTTATGCAATGATTTATCTTAAACATCAAAAAATAGTCAATTTATTTTGAAAGTTGAATAAGTTCCAGATTTCATTTTGTTAAAGGTGATTTGGATGACCCTTATGCTGCTTGAAAGTCAGAATATTAATTAGTAATTTTCTACAAAACAAGATTGATATTATTTACTTGGAGACAAGTACTGTATCACTGCTTAAATTAAACCTAATTTGGATGAAACTTTATGGGCATAGCAAAATACAATACTTTTATTTTTCCTTGAGAATGTGAATCAAAACAATTTCTTTTCATATTTCATATTTAAATTTTGAAATATTCTGCCTCTGTTATTGATAGTCCTAAAATTTGTCTTTCACTTTATTATAGACAGGAAGACTTGGAAGACTTAGACTTAAGACTTAGACTGCAGCAAAATACTGCAGTCTGAATTTTGAGAACATTTCATAGGAAAAATTTAGTAAAATTATTACATCCTTACCCACAATGTTTCCAGGCATAAAGACAATGATGCTCATGAAAATGGAACCCAACCAGTAAAGGCCAATGGTTCTATAGCTTTGTCTGTAAAAAATAAAAAATGTATAAATATAAAAACATAATTTTTGCGCTATCCCTAAAAATCTACTACCCCCAAATCATCTTCAAATATTATAAGATTGCCATGGTTGTGTCCTAGCAAACAAATATTTTAAGATCTGCACCACAAGACAGCACTGGATTCTTGTTATGAGGAGGGAACTTAGAAGAATACTATACTCCTGTCTGAGCAGGCTATTGCATGAATAGTACAGGATCTGCTCATACTTAGTTGTTTGTCATTATGTTTCATTCATCTGAAGGCTGACTGTGTGGTTTTGCATGTCATATGTGTGCAAATATGATAAAATAATAATTATTTATTAATTAACTGAATTCCGGTGTTGCTTCTATTGCCAGTGTATACATTAGCCTCTGGAGTTCAAGAGTTTATCTTCTCAAACCTTCCTCAACAGAAATAAAGAAAAGAACTTGTAGAAAGGGCTACTGCCTCCTAAGCTGTGTGATTACTCTAACTGTAAATATGCTAATGGGGGCAAGATATCTCATGGTTTTAATGTGTGTGCTCTTTTGCTTTTAACTAGCACAAAGCACACAGATGGACTGTGCTCAGGGTGAAGGGGAGAAACCATAATCAGTGGATTTGTTGGTCTTACTAAGCTGAGAGTAAAGGCAACTTGGAGAGGGTACAGCTCCTGAAAGTAATGACATTTTAGTAGTGTTGCTTTCATGCCATAGGCTAAACAGTCCTGAAAGAAAAATCTAAATGCTACATAGAAAAGAAAGGCCTTTGTAGGTTAAACGAGAATGCAAGCAAAGTAAATATTACACAAATCAAAATGACTTACTCCCAAGCAATAGCTGCCACCATCAAAAGATACATCAGATAATGAGCAGAGCCATCCCAGTAGCAGATCACATGGCCATACGCAGTGTTCAGATACGGTTCACCCTTGGGAAAAGTTGTTTTAAAAATCATGCAAAGATTGAAGGAAGAATAATCAATTAATAAAGATAGCAGGAAACGATTTGATAAAAGTAACTGATGATCATCCAGTTCAGGGGTACACCTCTTGACTGTCAGTAAAGATGTTTCCAAGCACAAACCTGATTTAGTAAAGATCGAGTATAATGAAATCGGTTCTATGGTTACAGAACTGAGTGCAAGATTGAAGGGAAATCTCCTGGGTATGATCATCATCATTGTTCTGCTATGCTATGGAAATATTACTTTGCCGTATTTGAATGATAAAAGAAACAAAACCAAGACACATTTAACAAGTAGCAAAGATACATCTGTCAACCTAGTGATCTACAACAGTACTGAACGTGTTAATGATGCCAACAGGTAACTTTGTAGGTCCCAACTCATTCTACACTAAAGCTCGTGGAATCTTTTCAGTGACTTTCAGAGCAAGATCTTACTGAGCTATTTTTGGTGGATGTTGCTATTCAGCAGCCAACAGATTCTGCTGACTAGGTGTTTGGCGCCATCATTTTGTTAACTCTACTTTAATTCCGTGTATTAAAGTAACTGGGCAAAAGCAAAGGAATGATATTATTTCCTTCTTGGTAAAACGTTTAGGTATGGCAACACCCATCCACCCCATGTGTTGACTATGGTTTTCAGCAACTGTTTTCCATCCATATAATGGCCATATAAGTTAATACAGAACAGTATTACTTCAATTAAATAAGGTTGGAGTTGAAAGGGATGTTAATTTTCCAAATGAGTCGGTGATTTCAAGTAAATGAAAGTTTTGTCAATTACAACAATTAAACAGGTCAGTGACCAAATTTAAGAAGGTCCTGTCGAACATGTAAGAGGCTGTTTTTCTGTGGCAAATACTGGAACAAGTTATTCATAGTGAAGATTTTATTTATATTTGTAAGCCAAGCAGTCCTTTACCTCTCTCAAGTAATGAGTCATGAATCCATCAATAATTCCATCTTGTTCCAGCCCAATTATTAGATTCACTACACTGGTAAAGGCAAATACAGCATAAACTGTAAGAAGACAGAAGAAAATAAATTAAAAGTAAATAAATAAAATTTAGAAGTGTATAAAGACTTGAAGTCATGCAGTCACCTCACAATCTAACAAACACAGTCAAGCAGAGATCTACTGAACTACACATGTCTATTTTGAGTCACAGATATTTAACATACTTATGATGTGACAATTTCACATCATTTTTCACATAGTTTCACATAGTTTTTCAATAGTTGTTAACTCAGGAAGTTCTTAGAAAGCTTTTCAAAGGAATGTGAAATCCCATGGAGCTGTAGGCACAGCCCCCGTGAATCTCCATGGAAAAATCAGCATTTCCAGAAGGCCAACTATGCTTCCAGAGATCTTAGTCATAAAGTGACCTTGATTGTCGCTACCTTCTGAAATGGGATAGGACCAAAAAAAAAAGAAAATGTAACTTGCCATTTTTGGAGGAGAATGTCATTAGCACATTAGCATTAGCCCCTGCAGTCCATGGGAAACCTATCCAGCAAGGCAGAGTGGCAGTGAGAGTCACTCATCTGAGACAGGAAACTTTCTTATGTTAGGCTTTTTATTTCCTTTGACATCTGTGAGAATTGAGAGTTCCCAATCTCAGAACACTGCACAGATGCCTACAAGTTGTAATAAGGAGGAAGACAGAGGATAAATACAGGAAGTTTATATGCTGCTTCACCTACAGTCCAATGTTGCAAAATTTCCAGCTTAGAGAAGACTGGGCAGCCAAAGACACAGCCGCAGTGTTTTTGCTCCAAGATAATCTGAAAGTAAGGTTTCGTTTCAGAAAGTAATCAATATCTCCATTCTTTGATGGCAAAGTGTAAGAATAGAAATGTATAGAATGAGTTCTGAAGCCATGGTTAAATTTTAAAGCTGAAACAATCACCATATATTATCCTTTACAAAAATCAATACATTCTGAATTTAGCTCCCATGTAATAAGACATACCATAAAACAGCGGATCTTTTGGTGGTTTTCTTTTGACAAGAACACGAGCCAACAAAGCAATAAAAACCAGAACCAGTAATCCAACTGCAACAATTGACCAGGAACTGTGAAAGAGAAGTGGAGGTTAAAAGAAAAACAGGAAAAGGGGCAGAATTGCACTTCTTCAGTTTTCCTTGTCAGCTGTTCTCAAATGATGGGCCCACTCTCACATGTACATAATTTTAAAGTCATTGTTTTTAATACAGAAAAGATTGTTCTAAAAGTCCATTTCATAGACTGTCATAGGATTCATTTTGTAGTTTTGCATGATTTATGGGCCTGTCTTTTTACATGTGATTATCTAAAAAAAGAAAATACAAAAATAGCTAGATAAACAAAATGTCCAGTAGTCAAGATTTGTCTGACTAAAATCAGTTTTCATACTGCTGTCTTCAAAAATAAATAGAAATGATGGAAAATGCAAAGGCCAATGAGACATGAAAGTCACAAATGCAGAGATTTCAAGGCCAAAAATAGGATCATTAAGGACACTCAGTCTGACCTCAGCAATCATTTACCTAACCTAGAAACTACATATTTGCAAGTAAAGCACATCAGTTTGACAGGCTAAGAGCAGCAGTGTGGAGCACCTGTGATGGATCTAATTTCCAGTTTTGGAAGTGCTATGGAAGGGCTCTCAGTCCCCATAAAAGCAGCACTGCTGTGAAGCAGGAATCAGTTCTTTGGCAGTAACACAGGTGGGCTCTGCAGGGCAGAGCTTTCCTCTGAGATGCTGGGGGCTCTAATGCTGGTGTGTGAACTGTTAGCAGAAGGGAGTACCAAAATCTTCAGCAGAAACCCCCAAAAAAGGTGCGTGAAGAAAATGTGCTTGTGGTTTAAATCCCTGTATGTGCAATTGGCACTCGGTTCTGTGAAGACTCTCTTCTCAGTCCTCAGTTTTGTGCTTGTGCATAGGGGAGAAAAAAATAAAAAGAGGGAAAAGTTAGGTAAACTCCAGAAGCACCAGCTAAGAAATATTTGGCATGTGATTATATACAGAGTACCGCTATGTGTATCCAGAAAACAGTGTATAAGCAAACAGTGCTGATTGTGGTGACTTCAGCCTTAGTGAAGCTTCATTTTAAATCACTGAAAAGAAGTGCAAGATAACCACTTTGGAGGATGCTTCCTGAGCCGTGGTGAGTGCTTCCAGCCTGCTGGCTTGCTTTATGGCTTCAGTCTTCTGCTGCTCTGCTCCACCAGTGATGGATTTCTTCGTGCCATTACAGCCACTACTATCGCAACAACTCTGTGCTGTGGTTTATCAATTTGAAACAAACATTGGCACCGTATCACGTAAATCAGCACTTCTCCAGCAGCGGGAAACCAAGAGAAATAACTAGGTTATGAGCCAGAAGAGGCAAATGAGGAAGGAAAGGAGGCAGCAAAGCCTTACAAACACGGGGCAGATATCCGTGCAGCAAAGTAGCTGTGGCTGTGAGCTCGGCAGGATGCCGGGCTGCGACCGCTGCCGTCCCTCGAGGCGGCGCCGGGCTGCGGGGCCGCTCGCATCGCTCCCGGGGCGGCTCTGCCCCCACTCTGCTCTCGCTCCGCCGGCCCGGCCCGCTCAGCCCCGCGGCCGCAGCCGCCCTCGCTCCCCGTGCCGCCGCTAAAAATACCCTCCGGGCCGCCCCTCGCCTCGGCTCACCTCACTTCAGCCGCCCGCTTCCCCTCCCGCCCTCCGCCTCCCGCCTCACCTGCCGCCGGCAGCCAGGCAGTTGAAGAGGTACGTGACGGGGATGGCGGTGAGGGAGAGGACGAAGACGCCGGTGGCCGCCGAGGCGCTCATCCCGCGGCGAGAGGCGGCGGCCGCTCAGCGAGAGCCGCGCATCGTCCGCGCCGCCACCGCCGCCCCTCAGCGCCTCCTGCCCCGCCGAGGGCCGCGCTCACGCGCCCGCCGCCCGCCCCATTGCCCGGCGCCGCGGGCCGCCCCCTCCCGCCCCGCCGCCTCGGAAACCGGAGCCGCCCGTTGTTCCCCAGCGCTGGCGGCTGGGTGGAGGGAGTCCCGTCGGAAGGGGCGGTGGGGGAGGCCGCGGAGCAGCAGTGTCAGAGCCCCGACGCGCGGGAACGCCGAGTGCCGGCACCGAGGGGAGCGGGGCTGTGGGCCGGCCGGTGCAGGTCCGTGTCAGAAACGCAGCTATATCTCTGCTATCTGCTTTAGGATTTAGCTGGGTTACTAAGGAGGACATCGGGATTTTAAACGTTTCGATAAAGGAGAACCGCGCTCCCAGAAGCCGGTGAGCGCTCAAACAGCGGGCGGTGGTGAGAGGGGCGTCCCGTACTGAGCGGGCACGGCGCGGCGCTGCGCTGGTAGCGTAGCGTGTAGCGTAACGTTGTACGGGCTTCCCGCACCGCTCCGCACCGCTCCGTCCCGCCAAGAGGAGTTCACCAGAAGTGGTGCAGAGGACAGCCCAGGGGCCGAGGAGATGGGCCCTGTCCATCAGGAAGAGGATTTGCTGCGGCGTACGAATGCTCCCAGTAAATACCTGAGGAGTTAGCACCAGGGGGAGGAAAGAACCGTTTAATTTGTGGGGCAAAGCTGTGAAGGAACTTTCAGTCATTTTCTGGAACGGATTTTTGGCTGTGAGAAGTGAAGGCTCTGATTCTTTCACACTAAGATAAGGAAAAACAGAAGTGCAGTCTTAAGATGTCATTTTGTATGTTTACATTCAGCAGACCATTTTACATGACCATCTCTTAGAGGAAGGAACTTGGTGGCCTACAATGTGTCTGTGCTCTATGCATTACACACAAGCTGTTGTGTGGTTATTTCAAGTGAGAAAGGTCTAATGTCTGTCCAAAGGAATAGGAATGGGTTAAACTAAACAAACGATCTGGTAAAAACATGATGCAACTCCTAAAAGTAATTTAGTCCACCCTAGAGTCAAAATTGCCATTGGATGAGTCAGGGCTAAATTTATCACCTCCAAATGCCTACCTTTCAATGCACAGCCGGTTTACTTCGCAAGCTCTCAAATGTATAGGCTGCTCAGTCCTGTGCAGCTGCCACTGTGCAGTCTCAAGATTCACGTCTCAAACTTCACTTATTTCCTGTGTCCATACGGTCAAATGCTATGTGGGAAACTTGTTCCTTAGCACTCTGCCAGCATATTCCAGCGCTGATTTGCCCTGTGATTGCTTATCGGGTCCTATTTCAGCTTGAGTAAGATCTGTCAGAGCAAATCGTGCATGATAGACTAACAACAAATTGCCTGTAGAGGGGTTCACTGCTTGAATCTATTGTGTTGAGCTCTACGAACTTTTCAGGAAAAAAAAATGATAATGACTGTCTGCAAGGAGAAAAGACCCCTGAAAGGGAATGTTTGAAATGTTGTTCTGAGGGGAAAATGTTTTTTCCTTACTTTCTTATCTCTCACCATGTAGAGGAGGAGGTACTGAGCCTTCCTGCTCCCTTGTTCCTTTCCGGTTTGGACAGAGGAGCCCCCATGTCCATCTCTAACTGCACTGACCATGTGAATTCCAGTATTCAAAACTTTCCACTACATAAATCTTAATTTCTGGTAACTGCAGATCTTTCTAATTCCGGTTTTGCTTCTCTGTGCCAAAATATCCTGGCTTCTATTTCAGCCTTTATAAAGAAAATAACAACTCAAGCATTCTTGTTTCGGTAGCTCTAGCAAAGCAAAGCCACCAAACTGATCTTGTCCTCCAACAGCAGCATCTAAAACCATTCTGTCAAGCAGAAGGTCAAATATGGGACCTTGCCTTTTATCTTTTCAAAAAAGAAGAAATCTGTCATTTTGAGTAAACTTTAGTGTACTTTTTATTTTTTTATTTATTTATTCTTGTTTGTAAATGCTAGACCCAAATTCTAGAAACAAGTGGGCAAAAATTTGTTCAGCTAATCCAGTCTGTAACTACTGGCCAACTTCCCCATCAGCAAATATTTCAAAATCTGACATTTTGTGAAAGATTAAGCTAAAAAGCAACCTGTCTTACTGAGTGAACACCCTCAGCTTAAAAGCAACATCCTCAAAAGCTACCAGTTGAATTTCTTAAAAGCTGAAAGTATTGTTGTGGGGAAAAAGTAGAAAGACCTTTCAAATCTACATTACACCACTTGCGCCAGAAGAGCAATGTAAAAATGAAGTAGGACACCTTTAACAGCATAATCACTGATAAACATTTTACAAGAAAAGGGTGCTGATAAGCTGCTGTCACCAGAATAAGTGTGACTTCTCAGCTTTGTGTCACATAATCAATTATATTCATATATTGATGTTGCAAAAGCATCTTTTTTTCAGTTTTTCTTGAATGTTATAAATGGTACTAATTTCATAAGGCATATGGGTGCCATCATGCAACTTTTCAACTATCTAGCAATATTAGATGTCAGTTTAAGATTGAAAAACAAGTATATGCCACTTAAACAGAAGTGAAGGGCAGGAAAACAAAATGGATTAACAAAACCATGAAAAGTTGGACTCATGCAGAAATTGTCCCAGAATAACGTTTACTGAAAACATGATTCCTCGGGTTCTGGTCTTGTGTTTCACCTGAAAGGCAAGCTCTTAAGCTGCATAGTGTCAAAAATGATGATCCTTCACCACTCTCTAATGTTCCCATGTCAGAAATCGTAAGACTTTTGTCTAGATGATCATTTTTAGATAGGTAGCTCAACTCTTTCTCGAATGACCAGTATAAGCCTCATTCCACGTGAAGAATTCCTCACTGGGAATCTCTGTACTTAGCAACAAACCAGATCCAAATGTGTGGCCATCAGACTGGCAGCTCTTAAACCACAAGTGATGTGCTGAGGATAATGCCAGCTTCTTGATTAGACCATAACTGGCTCAAGAATCATTTATAACACAGAAGATGTTTCTCTTCATCCTGTCTACTAAATGGCAGCAGATCAGTCTTGTCAGCACTTAGAAGCCATTTGTAAGCATGCCAGCAGAAGAATACTGTGGACTTAAATATGCCTGTTCATTAACGTTCAGCTTCAAAATAGGAGACTAACAGACCACTTGGTCTTCGTGTCTACTTTTAGTCTGGGAAACAGCTCTTACATTTCATAACTGCCTCCAACATCACAACAAATTGGAGTGCTTAACATTATATTGAAACATAGTTAATTGTATCTTGAATCAAAGTAATGACATTAATCTATACAAATACAAGTAGGGTGAACCTTAGGCGAGCACATGAAGATCAATTCAGGGATTAAGAGACTCTATTTATAGATCATGGAAGCATTGCTCATGTGTTCACATACAGCTCTGCCAAGCAGCAAACTTTCATTGCATTATGATGCCAGCTACAAAATACCATCCCAGTACAAAACAACTTGTGTCATTCAATTTCACTGAAATAAGATGGCAGACTCTTTATAGTATATCTCCTTTATTTGCAAATAAGTTTTGAAAGCAGTAGAAGTCAGTAACCAACTGACCAGGTAAAGATGAATTAAAAGATGAATTAAAAGCTTCACGGTTGAGGCTTTTGTTCTATTTATTCATTTGCTGGGAGGCAGCTCAAACCACGTATAACTGCAACCCCTTGACAGCTTTAAATCCAACCTATTCTATTTGTGAATTTCTTGCTAGTTGAGGATATAAGACCTAATAAATAATGTTGCATTGTAACTCACAGACTGCAAGGTTCACCAGAGGCAATACAGTGTAGTTCATATGGCATGCACTGGGAGTCAGGAGGGCACATGCTAATGATCTGCTGAGGATTCGGGGGAATTCTCCAGCAGCAATCATACTACCAAAGAAACAAGCCAAGAGAAGGTAGTCATTAGTGTGCATTTTACTTACAAAACTGAGTATTGGTACCACAATCACGGAGCTTCTTTTTGTATTACAGCCTGTCTACTCAGCAATGAATAATCTCAGAGAAAGAGACATTTCAGAACCAAATTAATAGGCAGTAAAAGAGAGTATGTATGTCAGTTATACTATTTGACTTAAACTGCAAGTGGCAAGAGTGTGGCTTCTCAGTAAGAATCTTGTTAATCGTGTGGAAATCAAAATGCTAGCTAAACACCTTGTTAGAAGTGGAGGAGATGTGTCCTCTGTCTGAAAGAATATCGTGCCTTGAAGATTGCAGGCATTTAGCAGCGACTGAAAAGCCAATAGTTTCACAAAATACTCACTGTTCAATTGTAAAGATATCTTGGTAGGAAGTAGTAAGTAAAAAAAAGGTTTTTCTCGCATTTGCTTCTCCAACTATGCAGTAACAGAGTATATTGTTTAAAGAATAATTGTTTAAAAATATGTCAAAGTATAACATTTTTATAGAGCCAGCCGTGTCAGTGTTGGAAATGCTATTTAAAATAGGTACGTGGTGAGAGAATCTTCTAAGCCCTAATTAATTGGTTTCATAAAGCGTTTTCAGATAAACAATGTGAAGAATGTTATTTCTTGTATATCTTTGAAACATGTAAGTGTGCACAATGAAAACTGAAAGAGCTACCTCCGCAACTGGAGTGACTCAGAATTTCCATGATGTTTGTGCCAGTTGTACACATGGTATTCTAACTCAGGATTCTGGAAATATTCTCGGGAATATATTTATTAGCAGGAATTAGCAAGAATCACGTGTAGAAATGATATAGCAAAGAATTATAAATTTGAAAACAATCTGTGAAATTTGCATACATATTATTGTCAGCTTTAGATTACAATAAATTTTCTAATAGAGGAAAAGATATCAGCTGCTCTTATTTTGGATTTTTTATCAACATTATATAGACACTATAAAAGACATAAAAAAAACCACCTTGCCCGTTAGTAGGGCAGCAGTGTAAGCCTGAATTTGTTTTCTGTGCTTGCATGGATCCAGTGCTCCAAAACTGCAAGGTCACATTACCTGTACACTCCAATTGAAACAGTACAGGTTGATGCAAACCAGAAAGAAAAAAGTACTAACCACAATAAAAAGATCAAGGAGATAACTTTATCATTATTACTTGAAAGCATTTTTGCTGTGAATTTACATATTTGAATAATTTTAATGCTAACAGTAATTCAGTTATGGAAATGTATGTCTGGCATTCACAGCAGTAGTATGAATCAGATGTAAGAGATTTTAAGAATGTAATTGAGCATGGAAATGAAAAGCTGTTAAATTGTCCTAACAAGGAAGTTCAATCAGAAACAAATCCATTATTTACTCTGAATTCTTTTTCCTCCCAAAGCAGAGAAGAGATACTAACTACTTACGAGAACAATTGCTAGTCCCTGTAAAAATACATGCCGGTGCAAAAACTGAGATCATAACAACAAACAAAAAGCTACTTAGAACATACACAAATCTGAGTTCATGTGAGGAAAAGAAGGAAAGGGAGGAGAATTTGAATAATCTCAGGAACAAACGATTGAAAACAATATGCTTTGTAACCCAAACCTTGCTGACAGATCTCACAGAACTGGCTGGGTTTAACTGGGAGGGAAGAACAGGGCCTCTGGGCAGGCATTCCTGTCTCTGGGACATCCGTGGCATCACAAGTATCTCAGAAATCCCTGCAGTTTGATCACCAAATTCTTCAGTTCTTCTTCAATGTAAGTAAATTCAGCTTCTCCTCTATCCTCTTAGGGGGAAAGGAATCTCAAAACATACAAAGTTCTTTTATGAATTTCCATAGCAAAAAGTCACAGCATGAACTAGCTCAGGCCATTACACAGACCTTGAAATTGTGTTGCTCACACTGAACACTCCCTGACCTTCTGTTTTGCTGGCTAGTGATCAGGACAACCTTCATAGCTATATAATACAATACTGTTGAACTTTTGTCTGCAGCCGTTGATTTGTAGCCATTCTGTTACATGAGATCAAACAAAAGCTTCTGCTAGGGCCAGTTTGAACTGCTACAGTTAGATGATTTTTTCCCCTTGGTATTAATTCCTACTATATTTCCTAGATAAAAAACTGAGCATATTAAGAAGGCAAAAGAACAGGACAGCATTTTACTGACAATCACATGTAAGACCTTTTGGGAAAAGGATTTTTGCATTTTTTTCTGATTTGACTGGTGAATATAATCCCATGACTTCACACTTTAAAATGGCTTTGATCCATCAGATAATCATACAGATAATGCCAAAGAAAAGCCAGCTGATTTTTAAAGAAGGAACATAGCATAAATATTACAATGTGAAGCAAATGTCTGAGGCTTACTGTCTACATGTAGGGAAAAACAAACAAGAAAAAAGCCACCTACACCCATCCCCCAAAAAATCACAAGAAAATCTGTTATTTAATATTCAATTAGCTCTCACTTTCAAAACTTTTTGAACATTTGGCTTTTATCTGATAGAATCAAGGTTGTATTTCTTCTTTCCTTTGTCTCATTTCCTGATTTTTTTTCCTTTTTTGTTTTTTTTTAATACTCTAGATTTCTTTCATGCTATTTTCATTTCTGTTCCCTCATTTTTCAGTGACAACTTTTTTATTCCTTTCTTAGGCTGTCTCATAGGTCTTTCTTAGTATTTCTCTTGCATAGCTTTCTCTTCCTCTGATCGAGGCTGCCCCAACCACTGTCCTTTTTGTTCATTAGCCTTTCCCTCTTTTCTCCTCAGCCCTCTTCCATATTAATTAGCTTTCTGTAGCATGCAGTGTGTTACTGACAGTATCTTCACATTTTCACAAAGTTCTCTGTAAGCCGGGCAGTCACAAATGTTGGCTCCCATGTGACAAACCAACCTGTGAACGATCATAGAAAGATAGGAGAAAGATAACAATGAAGAAAACTCACTAATGCCCAGGTCATCCCTTGACTGAAAAAAAATACTCCCAGACAATAATGTATCCATCCACACTGTCACCATCTCCCTCATGCTTTTTTTTTTCCAGATCCCATGACAACTGATTCATTTCATTTCATAAAAAGTTGGCACTTTACTCCCCTAAAATGAGCTCTCTAACTGGCCCCTTCAGGTTCCCCTGAATGTAACAGGTATATGGCAAAGCAGCAGCAAGCTGTGGTATATCACAGCTTCCAAAGTTTTCAGAGCCTCAGCTATTGGAGGGAAACTGGGCTTTGCGTCCTTTCCATTCCTTGTGCGCCTTGGGGCAAGGAAAACACAAAGGTGCTAGTTTCGTTCTTCCAAGTCAGCAGCATGACTTTACTTTTAAATATAGCCTCTGTGCTGCTTGCTGCTGTATGGTTGGTATACTATGTCTTCTTGTGCCCTTTATCCCACTTAAATCGCTTCCATCTTGCCTAAGGTTCCCTAAAATTCGTTCTGAGAAGCACACCACATTTTCTTGGTCTCAGTTTTGTCCTAATAATAAACCTAAATGCAGAGAGGTGACATACTATACTCCTCTTTTAGCCACACGCTGCCGTAAATGCTGACAAGTCAGGAGCTGTGACGAGTACCTTTCAGCTCCATAATTTAAATTGCTGCTGTATTTACACCAAAGCTCCAGCAGATGGCAAAAAGATCCACCTTATGTTTGTAAGGACAGCGCCTGCTGACAGGACTGTGACGACACAAGTCTGACTTCTCGCTTTCGTACCTGAAGGCCACAAACGTATTAAATTAGTAACTTTGTTCTGTTTGTTAGAATTTGCTGAGTTAATTCACAACTCTGAGCCACTCCTGGACCGACGACGTTAAATACGATGGCCGCCGAAGGAAATAAATACACTCTACCACGTTCACTGAGGCTGTTTGGCTTTGTTTGCCTTTAAAACGTCCGATGCACACACCGAATCGATTGCTTTTATACATAAATTGCACAACACACATACCCAACAGGCGTCAATATTTTAATGTTATTCCACAAATAGTTAAAATAGGCGTCCACGCTTGTTTTGCCTGTTAATGCACCAAGACAAATCTCCACACCGCGGCACAGCACTCCCTCTCGCCTTCGCACGGCCCAGCTCGACCCTCCGGCGGGCAGCACACCGCCGCAGCACGCAGGGCAGCGCCTGCCCTCAGCAAACCGCCTCCGGACGCGGCCCCGCTCCTCCGCACCGCCCACACACGGGTCACGGCCGCGCCCGCCGGGCGGGAACGGCTCCGTCGCGCGCTTGCGCAGTGAGGTCGCGGCGCATGCGCAGCGAGCTGCTGACGTCGCGGCGCGCGGCGGAGATGCTCGTGCCGCCGGCTGAGTGAGGGCTCGGCCAGGCCCGGCGCGGCCCCTCAGGGGGGTGATGGCGGCCGCCGCCGGCGGTGCGCCCGTGGAGGCGCCTCCCGCCGCCACCGGTGCCGCCGCCGCCGCCACGAGCGGTACCGTCGCCGCGGAGAGCGGCGCGGTGCTGCAGCGGGAGCCGCTGTACAACTGGCAGGCTACCAAGGGCTCGCTGCGGGAGCGCTTCGCCTTCCTCTTCTCCAACGAGCTGCTCAGCGACGTGCACTTCGTGGTGGGCAAAGGCGGCCCGCGGGGCGGCGGAGCCGGGGGAGCGCCTCCGGGCCCCGGCCAGCAGCGCATCCCCGCCCACCGCTTCGTGCTGGCGGCCGGCAGCGCCGTCTTCGACGCGATGTTTAACGGCGGCATGGCCACCACCTCGGCCGAGATCGAGCTGCCCGACGTGGAGCCCGCCGCCTTCCTGGCGCTGCTCAGGTCAGCCCCGGGGCCGGGAGGTTTGGGTTGACCGTCTGCGCTGTCGGCCTCGGCTGGGAGCGCCGCGCCTCCTGCCCGCGCTCCGGCCGCAGTCGGGACGAGGGCACGGCGTCCTGCCGGCGGCATGCGGGCTGCTGCCGCTCCCCGCGCTGCCTTCAGCGAGAGAAGCAGCCTCGTCCCGGTACGGCCGCTCGGCGAAGGGCTGCGGTGGCGCCCCGTCGGGCTTTTTGATTATGTAATTGCGGCGCGGTGATGGGATTTAGTGGCTCGGTAATCTCTGTTGCCGCTTCCCGACCCCCCAGCAGCGCCGGGGAGGAACTGAAACTGTCGTGCTGAGCTTTTCATTTCATTTGATAGTTTGATTTGAAAATTTACTCGTAGAATCATAGAATATCCCAAGTTGGAAGGAACCGTGAGAATCATCACACCCCACTCCTGGCTCCACGCAGGATCGCCACTCCTCTTACAGTGAGCTTTTTATTTTCAGAGGCAGAGCAAATTGTATCCCTTTACCAAAGTAGTTAACATCTCTTTTGAAGTCAACACGTTTCAGATACCTTTGGCTGGAGAGAGCAAAGAACAGTTATCTGATCTGATGCACGAGTCACACAAGTGAGAGCAGCAGTGCAGTGATGGGGAAGAAGCATGCAAAGTGGGTACTGATTCCTGATTTGACCACAGTAGGGTCTGTTACTTCTTGTGCCCACAAACCTGTCTGCATTTTATTTTTATTCAGCATGGTGGTAAATAATCGCTGATACAATTACTGGTAGTTTCTCTGTGCATCAGGCTTATTGTGGAGGTGTGGTCATGCAACTCATCTGCTCAACGTTAAGATTTTTTTTTTTGCTAGGCAAAACTTCTATAAAATGCATTAAACAGATTTCTGTAATGAACATTTAGAAAACAAGCAATATTATTGTCCAGAAAGAAATTTGTAGTGTCTCTAAACTGTTTGTAGTAGGAAAAAAAAATATCTTTGTTTTGAGGTGAGAACAGTGAGAAGAAGAACCACACAGTGCTTTAGTAATTAGGGAAACAAGGTTTGCAGCAACTGATTTTGCTTTAAGAAAACCCACAGAATGGTGACTTTGTTGCATATTAGCAAAAAAACTGTATTTTCTGCTTTCTTATCAAAGGGGGATTGACAAAATGTAAGGTGAGGGGTTGGTGCTGAGAAGTGGGAAATTGTCTTCCAAGCAAAAATGAAACAAGCAAAATTGTCTTCCAATTGTCTTCCAAGCAAAAACCAAAGAGTAAAATCCCTGTGACGTGTCTGTGTGTGTAGATGTATAAAAGCTACCAGGCAGTGAAAAGTTGTTATAATGAGAGATGCTTGTTTTGATTAAAAACAGAAGCACAGAAGCGGGAGAGTTCTGAGTAAGGTTAAGAAGTAGAAGTGAGTGTAGAGTTGCTGTTAGAAGCAAACAAAAGCCACCTTGTGTTTGCAGAGCTGATAATGGCCAGGGGATGTGTGTAAGTACATCAATTATACTTGTATGGTGTCTAAACATCACCAGACTGATGAACTGCTAGAATGGCTGAGGTTTGGTGTTGTCTTTGGTATGGAATGCTTGGCAGCTTTTTAGTACGAGCTTCAGTATTTTATAGAGTGCTCCTGCTCTGGGCTGGAGCCTTGATACATATACACCAAGCTAACGCTGGAGTAAATATAAATTATAATACATTTGTTAAAAAGATAGTTGAGGAGATCTTCTTTAACACAGGCTAGTACTGGACTTCTGTGCCTCTGCACACTGTTTTTAATGTACACCAACTGTAAGACAGCCTGTTTGTTTTTTTCTTGCTGTTGGCCATAAAAATAATAAAGTAATGCAAAAACTGTTGGAGGTAATTTACTAGTAGTTAGAAACTGAACAATTTTGACACCTGATAATCACCAGGTGATTTTGACGATCCTTTCAATTTTTGTATTGGATATATTTATTCACAATTCTATATTGGCTGCAGTTGCTCCCTTTTTTGACAGGAGAAGTGATGTTCAACCCCACTGAGTTGAGTGGAGGAAGAACAGCAGCATTATCACAAAGTCGTGCCAGTTCAGGCATGCCATGAATGGGAGTGTCAACACAGAGATGGAGCTCTTGGCTCATGAGCAGAGAGGTTTTTACAGAGGAGACACACCTAGAGTTCTTTTTTATGAGCAGATGAATGCATCGTGATTATCCATCCATATATTAAAAGGAACCAGGATTATACAACAAGCACAATGCACTTTATTACCATACATAATAGTTCTTATAGCTACCTTTTGGCTTGGCAGATTCATACTTTTTAGTAATTGCAGAAAACTTCTGGCTGTGAAAATTGCAGAGAAGTGTTGGCATTGTCAAAAACTTGAAGTATGGAATTTGAAAGAGTGAACACAAAAAAGTCCTGGTTATGTGACATTCTTAAAATCTTTGGGCAGTTCATACCATAAGTTTTCTTAATTCAGAAGTCTGGACTATCACATATTCTGTTCCTATGGGTGCTTTTGCCCAGTGTTGATCCATGGCTAGAAAGAGATCGTGAGGTCAATGTGATGGATTTGATGCTGTGTGACTTCCTGTTATCAGAACTTTAGTTACTGAAGTCCCATTAGTTTTGCTATTGAGACACTTGTGGTTAGGGAGTGTGTCCTTATGTACGTCCAGGCATGCACAGCAGGAGAGAGGGGAGCATAGAGCTTCGAGCGTGTCTTCCATGGGATGACAGAACATCTTATGGCTAACAGAACTCACATGAGTGAAAAGAAAAGCTTGTGTGCGTATTCACTGTTACTACATTTAAATTCCCCTTTTTGGCTGTGTAGTTGTATTACTGTGTATTGATTGTATGGGACAAAAGCCTGCAAAACAGGGAAAAGAAGCATTGGAAAAGAACAGTTTGGAACGGTACCCTAATTCTTAAGGAAGTGCAGAAAGTGAACAAATCCATACATTTGCTGCATGTTATACACTCTTCAGGAATAAAATCAAAATTGTGTTGTAAAAACAACTTGGTGATTTAACTTTTTTTTTCTTTTGTTAGATATAATGCAGCTCTTTTGCAACCCGTTAATTTTTGACTCATGTAGTTTTGACTCTAAGTTTCATAAAGCTATAAAAGGAAGGTTAGGACTTCTTGAAGCAGGCTTTTAAAAATCTTAAAACCAAAATCTAGATGTGCTTTTCTGATATTCAATAAACTAATTGTCAACTTGATGCACAGAACTGCATGTTGAAAACTGTACGTTAAACTTGTTGGTGATTGTGGCTGGCAAGTCAGCCTATCATTTCCATCAACAAATAGTTCATAGCTGCCATGAATCAGCTTTAAACATACTGTCTGAAACTGTTAGCAACACAATTCACTTTTAATTAAACTCCTTTCTAAAAGCCTTGGTGTAAATTCGGCTTAAAGAATTAATCTAGAGCAAAAAATTTGGATGTCCTAAATTAAATAATGTGAACGTTGGCAATTTGAATGGATTGGAGTATTGTAATAAGTATGTGTCTGTTGTTGGGGAGTGACAGCAGATTTACTGTGAAATAATATCAACTTAGTTGTTTATCAGCACAAATTAATGGTTAGCAATTAGTAAGAATTAGGATTTTCTTTGGAGTATAAGAAATGCAAGCAGTAAAGAATTTAATCTGAAATGTACACTGTGTGTTTCCATTACCTAGATCTCCCCCTGCTGCAAACAAGTGTGAGCCTGTTGCTTTCACAGGTTACTTCTATTAAACACAAACTGGTTGTTATTGCACCAGAACCTATTTCTTCCATCTCGGCTTGTTGTTTGCCATTTATTTTTAGGAAGTCTGAACAGAAAATACACAGAACTGTAAAGAAAAGACTTGCCCTTGGTTGTGCAATTCATGCATTCAAAAACATGTCCTGGTTTATTATATTAAATCACCCGTGTTTGTTGGGAGCAGAACGTATGTGTACCAAGGATAAATGTCTGTAAATCTGGAAAACTGATGGAATATTGATAAGGTTATCTTCAATGTCATCTGTCATTGTAAGAAAGGTTATTTTTAAGGAATCGTCTGTTCCATACAGAGCCTCAAAACAAAGCTTATCTCATCTGGTCTCAAGTAACAGCTGCTCAGTATAGGGGGGGTTTGTGCCTGTTTTTTATGGAAACTTTAATCCTTTGGTTTGCTCCTTTATGCTAAAATTTCAACAAAACACGCAACCTCAAACAGTGGAGAGAAGCCAAGGCTTTTCTTGTTGCTGTCTGCAGCAAGAAGAGAAGAGTCAAGGTCATCTCTTAGAATTCTCCTCCCATTTCCTCTCTGAGCACTAGAGAATGGTGACTGTGACACAGGGCATTATCACATCAGATGTTGTTGACACTCTTCTCAAGAGTTGCAAAGAAGTTAATGTGCATTTTCAGTAGATTGAGATAAGTAATACAGCCTTGGCGGGTTATGTATCGATATGTGCAAATACAGTTCTTAGTAGTTAATCAAAAGAGCATGCGTTTATACACTCAGTAATTTTGCAGCTCAGCTGTTTACAGTTGGGGGGCGATGTGTAACTAGTACAGCCAGATCAATCTTAGAGTAATAAAACATACTCAAAACAAATTTATGCCATTAGGTTAATGTAGTATTCTTCAATCCTTTAACTATTTTATTATCTCCAAAAATACAACGTGGTGGACTGCTGCATGTTAGCAATTGAAATCTTTGACCTATTTTCTAAATACTGAGAGACTGTCATGCTTGACTGTACCTCAAGATGTGTTTTTATTATACATATTTGTATATTGATTTCTAGGTTTCTTTATTCAGATGAAGTTCAAATTGGTCCAGAAACAGTCATGACTACTCTTTACACTGCAAAGAAGTATGCAGTTCCAGCCCTGGAAGCACACTGTGTAGATTTTCTAACGAAGCACCTCCGAGCAGATAATGCCTTCATGCTCCTCACTCAGGTAGGTAAATTTAAGTTTATTTCGGTTTTCTATGAAAATTAGTATTTGGGGGGAAATGAGCATATAGTATTACTTCACAGTGGGTCTGCCATCACATAATCTAATTTTTGTATGAAAATAATTTTGTTGTTTTGTTGGCATTTTTACAGACTTTCTTGGCTTCTGGTGATATTAATGTAGAGGAAGAAGAGAAAAAAACTTTTTTTGTTGTTAATATATGAGGTATTGGGACACTTCAAATGGGGTCAGTTTATTACGCTTATGTGAATATCTCAATTGGTTGTTTGTTTTTTTTGTTAAGACAGTTTACTGTAACAGATTTGGTGTCTACTTCTTAAAATTATATTTCCAAAATGAAAAATACAAACATGAAGGAAAACCCAGATGCAGTGTATTTTCAATTACGTACTCCTTTTGGAATTTAAGTGCACTGGAAGATAGAACCACAAGGTGTAGAGAAATCATCCTATTTTATTCTAGACCTATACTAGATTTAAAAAATACTTGCTTCTTAGAATTAGTAGCTTATGAACAGGATGCTTGCAACAGCAAATTAACTAAAGATGTACTTTACTTTCTTAGGCTCGTTTGTTTGATGAGCCTCAGCTTGCTAGTCTTTGTCTTGATACGATAGACAAAAGCACTATGGATGCAATAAGTGCAGAAGGATTTACTGATATTGATATAGGTAAGTTCCTTCTTGTGTCTGAAGTATTAAACTTCCAAAAGGAATCATGCTGTTTTGTTGCTACACACTATTTCTCTTTTCAGGGTTGCACAAATCAGAAACAAAGTATAGAATTTGTTTAAAAAAAAAAAAAAAAAATCTAAAATGGTTTGAAATTCTGCTTGTAATTCTTGCGGTTTCAATGTTTTTTCTTTTACAAAAAGCCAGCAGTGATAAATCAGTTTACTTAAATTTGATTGTTATTATATATGTCTGTATAACATTTCACTTCAGTTCATCTAGATTATGTCTCAAATTCAGAAGGAAGGAAGACATTCCAGCTGCTTCAGCATCTTGTTTATCTTTAGCTTGGAGTCCCTAAATCATTGGAAGATTTTTTTTTTTAGAGTTACGATACATTGTGTGATATTATAAATGTTCTTAGTGTTTGTTCATTTGTTTATGTATTAAGATTACTTAAAATATGTAGAATTTGTTTGGATGAATAGTGATCTACATCTGTTAACATTTTTTCTTTAGACACATTGTGTGCAGTTCTAGAAAGAGATACCCTTAGTATTCGAGAAAGTAGACTCTTTGGAGCTGTTGTTCGCTGGGCAGAGGCTGAATGTCAAAGACAACAACTGCCTGTGACATTTGGAAACAAACAGAAGGTCCTTGGAAGAGCTCTTTCCTTAATCCGTTTTCCATTAATGACTATTGAAGAGTTTGCAGCAGGTAAGTTTTGGGATTCTTTGTCTTACTGTTAGACCATAGCTCTGCACTCTGGTCTGTGAGTATTGAGATGCTTAACACTCTATTATGTTATTAACACCTTACTAATAAGCATTGTGATGCAATCTTAAGGAAAGCAAAATATCCTGTCTATAATATACCCTGGTCACTGGAAAATATTAGCATCATCCTTGGTTTGCAAATAAATGTGGTTTAAATGCAACAGTTGGAGTAGTTCTTAGAATTACCTTAGAAGTTTTTTCTTTTTGCAGGCCCTGCTCAGTCAGGAATCTTGTCAGATCGGGAAGTAGTAAATCTTTTTCTACATTTTACTGTCAATCCTAAGCCAAAAGTAGATTATATAGACCGACCAAGATGTTGCCTCAGAGGAAAAGAATGCAGCATTAACAGGTTCCAACAAGTGGAGAGTCGCTGGGGCTACAGTGGAACAAGTGATCGCATTAGGTATGGCTTTGGAAACTATTTGAAGGAGAGACAGAAGTGTGGGAAGAAAGGCAGAGTATTACTCAACTTCTGCTTTTTGGCAGAAGGTACAGTAACAAACATGTATCAGAGAACCAAGTTCAAAAGTCTGGAGTCCTGGGATGTTTGCTGCATATCCATATTAGTTTTGAAATACAAAGTCTTGATCTGTTTTTATTTCAGTAATACTAAAAAAAAATCAAGTTGTTTTTTTTTTTTTTTTTGAAAAGCCCAGTGAATTAGCAAAATGTCACGTTATAAAGCTGATAGATACCTTAATAAGGTGGGTTTTTTCCTTATTATTGACATGTAAATGCGGAACACTATTGAAAACGAATGCAATGCTATTTCTGGTTTAGCTTTCTGCACAACAATGCGAGTCTTTCTTGCTTGTCAGGGAAGAAGTTAACACACCCATCATAGTTGCTTAGATTCCTTTATCGGCTTCTGTTTTATTAGGTTCACAGTTAACAGAAGAATTTCCATAGTGGGATTTGGATTATATGGATCTATTCATGGACCCACGGACTACCAAGTTAATATACAGGTACAGTATATTCTATATACAATTATTTAAGCAGAAACTATGCTTAATACAAAAGGTTTGGAGTATATTTGGATAGAGTAGGAGCAGTCTGATAGGTCAGGAATCTAACTTGTTTTATCCCCAGCAGTCATAACTGGATGATTAGGGAAATGCAAGAACAGTATAAAACTTACCTTCCTTTTCAGTTTATTCTTCAGTCATTTTCAGAATAGGTATTTCTTGAGACTGGTTTGGCCTTTCAGTTTGGTAACTCCCAGTGAATCATGCTGCGGAATACTTCTATGGTCTAACCTCAAATTCCTGTAAGTTTTCTAAAGAAGAATTTCACAGCTTTATAATTGGTTCAGTTGTGCATTAAGTCTGTCCTCTTAATAAGGTTTCTAGTAAGTCAGGAAATAATTTTGCATTTGTCATTAGCAGCTGTCAGAAATTATTGATATATGTGATGACTGCCAAAAAAAATCTGCTAAAAAAGCCCACTGTGTCATCATGAAGGTACCAGAAAAAGATAATGTGGTACTGCGTTACTTCATGAAAGCAGGGTATGCTCACATCTTGAGCCCTGTGGGAAGTATTTGGTCTCTCGCTGTGAAGTGTAGAAGGCAGTAAAAAGAATAATGAAAGTTATTCATAAACTACTGCTTTATGTAAGTGTGACCAGAAATGCTGGTACCCTTGCATTCGTAGGGGAGGAAGTAATGAGGAGATGGGAGCAATACTTGTGAGAGCAGTGGGGAGGGTATCCTTCTGAATCTGATCGTAGTTGAACGTGTTCATTCATCAATAGCAGACTCCTCAGAAGATTGTAGAAGAGGCATGTGCACTAAATCTTCCTTAATGAAATAGTTCTGGATGTTGGGGGAATGGAGCTCAGACTCTTATTTTAGCTTCTTTTGAACCAGCTTCCTTATTTTCCTTTTTGAAGTTCAGCACAGCTGTGGTAGATTTGATTTTGTGCTTCGTGTAGGAATGTTGACTCTGAGTATATTATGGACACTGTTACATAGTGTTTCCATTATGAAATTTTAAATCTGATCCTGCTAATCACTCAGTACCAAATGAAGGGTTGTGTTTCTTCCTACCGAGCAAGTGGTGAGCAAGCTCATGAAATGACCAGTGATAGTATCTAAAAATGTCCCCTCTGCTTCGTGTCCTGATGTGACTCTTGCCCAGTCTGAGAGGCTAGTTGAAGACACCACTAAAACTGTATTTCCTGCTCCTGTAGCCTGTCTGATCTCTCTTAGCACGTTGTGCTGAGGACTGCCTTCTAGTAATATCGATCCAGCACTGTATCCTCCCCTTTAAAGTATGGAACTTCAATCCATTTGAATTCTCTTATTGAGTTTAGCTTCGGTTTGATTCTAAGCTTTCTAACAAAGTCTTAACTTTCTGTGGCTGCATTGTTACTCTGTGCTGTGCATGTCAAAGCCTGGCACTACAACACTGCATTGATTTACTAGGTGTGTGGAAAAATTTGTGAAAGAACCTGTGACTTCAGTTAGGAACAGACACTCCCCATCTAATTTGTCCCCACCTTATTTGATAGACATCTGGCGTTTGTTGGTAATTCTGTTTCAGTTTATTTCTTCACATTGTATTTAAAGGGCAGTTTGTCTTCTGTTTCCTGTCTGATTATTACTGCTCTGTCTGTTTGGTACTTACGGACAGGAATTCTGTGTCTGTCTTTTACAAAAAGATAATGTTGTCTTCCGTACTACAATATTCCAAAGAATGTATCTAGGATGAAGTTTTGAAGGAATTTGGTGGCTTTTCCATATTTTTGAGTTTAAAAACTTAGCTGCAACTTCCTTAATTTGAAATGTTATCAGCTTGTTTTTTTTCCTCAAACTATACATCTATGTAAATGAGTAGCATAGTGTGCTAGAGTGGATCTTCAGAACACAAGAGTTACTGCCAGTTCCTCAGCACCATACCAGGTGTGTTTGGGGATTTTTACTTTACGTTAAGCTACTGCTGGTAACGCACTGATATTTTAATTGTTGCTGAGAAGTGCTGCACAGAGCTGAGCCCTTTTCAGTTTCTCATACTGTGCTGCCAGTGAGCAGAGCTGGGAGGCACAAGAAGTTGGGAGGGGGCAGAACCAGGATAGCTGACCTAAACTGGCCAAAGGGATGTTCTACACCATATGACATCAGGTGGAAAGAAAAAAAATGAAAAGTTGTTATGAGTTGGCATGGGGTGGGAAGCAGCCATTGCTTGGGAACTGGCTGGGCACTGGTCAGTGCATAGTGAGCCATTGCCATTATTTCTTTCTCTTCTGCCTTTGTAATAGGCTTTTTTTATCACAAGTTTAACTTTGTTGGCTTTATTTTTTTTCTCAGTGGAGCAAATGACTGTGTGGTGCTGTGCTGCCTACTAGGTTAAATCACACCAGTCTGTTATGTTAAAGGAATATGATTTCAATTGTTAGTTCAATCAATCATAATCAAAATTATTTATTTTGATTGTGGATTGGAAAAAAAACACAAAAAAAAACATGAAACCCAGGGAGCATACCTTGCCTGAAACAGGGCTTCATGATGGTGGTGGTTGTTGTTTTTGATTGTTTTTAGTGGAATAATCATTAGAAACGTGCATGTTACTATAAAGCCCTGATGTCCTACTTCTGCAAGAAATGTTGAGCAGCATGGATTAGAAATGGAATGAGAAGTGTGATATCTGCTGTTTCTGGTGTCCCAGCTAGTGATTCCTGTTTGCCAGTAAAACTGAAGGCAAAAGAAATATGAGATGTGGACATAAAGACATAAACAATATAAAGCATGGAAGAACAAGTCCCTGCTTTATTCTCAGAACACGTCATTGACTGTTCATCTGTAAAATCTTGTTTACTGAATGAGCCACAGCCAGTGAAACATTTAGGTTCAGGCTCATGTGCTTCCCTCATGCGGGCTGTGTAGGTGTGCAAAGATCAGCAAATCTAAGTTACAGGATCATGTGTAGTTTATTAAGGTCAAAAACTAAAAGTTTAAGAGCTATTTATCTCCTCTCAGACAAAGCCTTTAACCTGGTTGGTGTGGCATTGTGGGCTAGATTGGGCATACAGAATGGACAGCCTGTGTAAAACTCAGAATCTCTGGTTCAGCACAAGGCCAGGTCAGCCCTCATGGTACTATTGTTAGGAAATTAAAGTTACCTTTTAACCTGAGGGTGCACTGTTGTTGCAATTAAACTGGGTGGAATAGGCAAGCGTTTGCTTGTAATGTTTCAGTGTGCATCCAGTGAGAACCTTTCGCAAGTTTGTAAATCTAAAAACACAGTTTTCATGTTTTTCTGCAGATAATTGATTATGAGAAGAATCAAACTCTAGGACAAAACGATACTGGATTTAGCTGTGATGGAACTGCCAGTACATTCAGAGTTATGTTTAAAGAACCTATAGAGATTTTGCCAACAGTTTGCTACACAGCCTGTGCAACATTAAAAGTAAGAATAAAATAAAACATTATTATGATGCAAAGGTTTATCTTTTATCTGTTTTGTGATGGGAATGTGTCATCTTGGGGTCTTATTCTAGGCGTTGTGTGGAAAGGAGGCAGTAGCTAAACTGTATGGTAACTTTTAAAGCTGTTTTCTCTCTGTTCTGTGCACAGAATTTATAACTGGATCCTTTGTGACTCCCCACTTACAGGAGTTAAAACAAGTCCTAATGGAAGTCACTGTGGATCTGTGTGGGCAAAAGCACTATTTGGAATATTTAATCTGGCAGCTGTGTTTTTATCAAAACTTGTTTGATTTCTTTTGTTAAAGACTAGTTATTGTCAAGAACACTGAGAGCTTTCTTTTCTCACTTTTATATACCAGTGCTAAAATAGAGGAAAATAATGATTTGTCCTAGGAAAATTGACTCATTCAATGTTTTCTGTAAAAACCTTTTATAAATAAAATTATTTTAAAGATAATTCCCTGTTCAGAATTCAAAGTCGAGTGGATTGGAAAAAAAAAAAAAAATGCTGCATCTGAAGTGAGAGATTAAGTGAGAATATAGACAATTTGCATGACGAGGAGAAGTATCAGAAAACATTTATTCATTATTAGTGGGATAAAACCAAGTGGTTTAGGTCTACTGTCAGAGAAACCTTTTTTATTTAGACTTACTGGATCCGTTTCTGTTATCTGTAATTTATTATGTAACTTCTTTTATGTTGTTACAGATATTTTTTTACTGTTAAAATGATTTAAGTCAGTACTGTTTAAACTTCAACATTAGAAATGCAAGCATGACCCACACATTCTGCTGCTAATCTCCTGCTGTTTTTCAGGGTCCTGATTCCCACTACGGAACAAAAGGATTGAAGAAAGTAATCCACGAATCTCCTACTGCTAGCAAAACATGCTTTGTCTTTTATAGTTCGCCAGGTAACAATAATGGTACATCGATAGAAGATGGGCAGATCCCAGAAATAATATTTTACACATAATTTCACGTGATCATCTACATGTCAGCATATCAGTGGACTTTCACTGTTGCCCCTAGTGAGCTAGGCAGTGCTGTGAAATGACCTGAATGTGTAAAAGCAGAACTCACTTCTTTGAGAGGTACCAGGAAAGCAATTTTATCTGCGTCGTGGTTGGTGGAACCTGATTTAACTTTTCTTTTTAACAAGTGTGGAGTAAGTACTCTGTATACTGAAGATTGTTTTGAATGGTATGTTGTGATTTAATGGCTTTGTATTTTGAACCCTTTGTTTCTCATACAGTTGAATTCATTTCTTGAACTGGAAAATAGGTACTGGTTATGAATTTCATCTGTACCTGTTCCTCAACTTGTCTAACAAAGACAGTACTCCCAGCTTGCACTTCTCTGTAAAATAACTTTGGAATGACCCTGTGGACATGGATTATTACTAATTTTTTTCTTTTTTTCCAAGTTCATCAGCAAAGCTGGATTCATATTGCTATAAGTGGTGAGTTGTTGAATGAGTCCTGGAGCATTGATGGACTTAGCACTCCAGGCAGTATCTGCAGCTGCAGTGAAGAAATGCTATAGCAAATCCTGCAATGAAGGGATCTTTCCAGAATCTCTTTTAATTAAGAAGGGCTGTTTTGGAATATAGAGCCGGTTATGGAAATAGCCACTGTATATACATATGTGCCTATAAGAAATGTACAATGTGAAAATGGAATACAAGCCTTGTAATGATATTATTTTGACTGGTAAATAATCTAATACTAAAGAATTATTATCAACTATGGCCTATTTGCGTGTAACTTGCTCTGTAGTCATCTGCTGCAGGCCATGGATGTATGCAGCGATCTGCCTGCCGTGCCGGGTCTCAAACATGCCAGCACGGCAGCCGTTCCGTACCACCAGCGTTTCCGCCCGCGTTCCGCGGCGCCGAGCAGCCGTGCCGCGCATGCGCAGCAGAGGGGCGGGGCTAACGCCGTTCCCGGAAGGGCCGCGCCGAGCCATGCCGGCCCTCGTCGGCTTCCGTCAGCGGCTGGCGGCGCCGCTACGGGGTCTCGGCGGGGCCATGCCCCGGAAGGTGCGGGCGGGACGGCCGGGACCGGCGCCCAGCGCTTCGTGCCGACCCTCCCGACGCCCGTTTCTCTCTTTTAGGGAAAAGCGGCCGGGAAGGAACCCGCCGAGCCCGGCGCCGCCGCGGGGCCGGTGTTGGCAGCGGGCGACGGCGGCGTCAGGGTGTCGGTGCGCGCCAAGCCCGGCTCCCGCTGCAGCGCCGTGACAGGTGGGCGCCGCCGGGCCGGGAGCGCGGAGCGGGGCACGCGGGGCCGGGCGGCGCTGTGCGGAACTTCGGAGCGCGTGGCCGGGCGGAGCCGCGCTCTCAACTTCCGTTGGGATGAGGAGCGGCTCTCGCTCGCTCGCCTGCTCGTAACGGCGGCCGCACGGCCGGCCGCTCGCGCGCGGATCGGAGCCGCGTTTCGCACGGGTGCGCGGCGCCCGCGCTGCCCGCTGGCTGCGGTTCTTGGTGGGCTGACGGCTCCCATGGAGCGGCGCGTAACGCGGCGCTGTGCCCGCAGCGCGACGGGGAGCCTCAGCGCTGCGCCCGGCGGCTGCGGTGCCGGAACCGGTGACGCGCTGCTGTCCTCCGGCGCTGCGCTTTGTGCCGGAAGCACGGCGTTCTGCGCTGCCAACAGTTTTAAGGGCTTTAAAGATGCTGAGTCGCCTGCCGATCTAGGAGTTCGTCGGGTTTTAAATTAAGATGCTTTTGAAAGCATAAACATCCATTTCCAGGGAATGACAGTTATGCATTCCGACCATTGTTCCGTTCCCCGTTGTAGATGTGACGGCCGAGGCGGTAGGTGTGGCTATTGCTGCCCCGCCTTCAGAAGGGGAGGCGAACGCAGAGCTGTGCCGCTACCTCTCCAAGGTGCTACAAGTGAAGAAGAGTGACGTAATTTTAGAGAAGGTACTTCTTTTTTTCTTTTTTTTTTTCTTTTGCTTTTTTCCCATTCATTCTTATTCTGTTGCGCTGTAAATTCGAGGCTCTGGAATGTTATTCTTTGAGTACAGCAAGCTGCTGTCCAACTTCAGTCCAAAAGGTGCTTGAAAAGCTTTTAATTGACTTAATGGGATGATTTGCTAAGGAAAGAAAACTGGGATAAGAAGAACCACAGCTGATCTTGAGATCTTTAATCAAAATAGTTCTAATTATGTGTTTTCAAAAATGTATTTGGGACGTGTCTTCTGTGGCTCTTCAAGAGCCTTTTGTTTCCATTCAAATTCAGCTCACGTAATTTGTGCTTTGCAGAAAATGTGCATTTTAGGAAAAAAAAAATTGCATTCATTTTTTGAAGGCGCTTCTGTATTTTCTGACAAGTAGCTGTGGCATATAAAGTAGAGTGTATGGAAACATCACCGTTACGGCTGGGCCGTAGGAGTTTCTTCATATGAGCTGTGTTGTGTGTTGACATGTGTTGACTATGTTAGGTGGAAACGGTTTTATTCATCACACTGAATAAATAATTAATTTTTTCCATTTGTTGTACTTAAATGTCAGTTTTTCCAACCGTGTTAATGTACACTTAGTGAAGGTGAGGACTCAATGAAAAATGGTGCCTCTTATTTTTCTATATTTAATGCACTAGTTGGAGAAGGCTTTTAAAAGATGGTCCGTGGCAATATGATCAATGGACTGAGCCCTGCTTTGGGGAAAGGTAGAGGTGCTGAGGTTTGGTTCTTTTTTTCCTGACTCCTGGGTAAATTCTTCAATTCTGTCAACATTTTACAAATTGCAGTTTTCCTGCCTTGAAGAGTTGTTCAGATTTAATTAATAAATATAAATGCTACACAGAGCTAAGCATAAAAGGGACCAACATTTTCTGACCTTCTTAACTCAGTCCTCCAGTGTCCAAATAATTACAAGCTAGTGTTTGTTTTCCTCAGACCACTGTTTGTTCTTGGTGGAGCGCTGTGTTTGTACTTTATTTATATTCTGATCTGCTAGGTGCACACACTGAGTGGTTTTTGTACTGCTTGCTCTCTGTTGTGTGCTACTTGCTTCATGATAACACTGACAAAAGAATCCAATGTGGAGTGGTTTGGTATAATACCAGGCTTACCATGTTTCTATCCAAAAGGCTTGATTTTCATTATCAACTGTCTAGACTGCTTCAAAGGACTATTTTTCATTTTTAAATTCCTGCCTTATTTCCATAGCAGGGTTAAGACATTTTTCTCCTTCAGGATGTCCCAAATGGATCTTGCGAACTTTTTATTATGCATAGATTAAAATATAGCATGTCTGTTTCTCTTGTTTTTACTGAATCCTGGCAAATGTGTAGCTTCAGGCAAAATGAAATGAAGTTGCATGTTTGCCAGTTTCTATGTAAAACAGCAGTTTTGTCAGTAATATAAAAACATGTCAATAATATTTAAAATAACAGCTATTTGAATCCAAATATCCTATATGCTATATACAGTGCAGTTTTTTGTCATTTAGTTGATATTATCAACTGGAGAGTTCAGCTTAAGAGTAACTAATACTCTGTGGGGGGCAGCATTGGAAGATCTGAAAGTCCACATCTGCCAAAAGTTTGCGGTAACTTTTTAAAACCTCAAACAAGATACAGTTGGAATTTTGCTTCTAGCTAATACAGTTGAATAATGGAAACCTGCCATTCCTCGCTTTTTGTTCTAGCTTATAAGAAGCATCAGTTCAGGGCATGCTCTGGGAGCTGTAACTGGTTTTAAAAGGAGAATAGATTAGACATTGTTTTTGACCTTTAAAATAACAAGAAAGGATGTTGACAAACCATTTCTGACACCTGTTAATTCTGCACAGCTACTCACTGAGAATTATTTTAAGTATCTATGTGATATGTTGGCATCACAGCTTCTTTAAAATGTGTTTGGTGGTGATTCTCTGCAAGGTGACTTTTGTGTGTTTCTAACACAGGGTGGCAAGTCACGTGATAAAGTGGTGAAGATTTTGGTATCGCTGACACCAGATGAAGTACTAGAAAAACTGAAAAAAGAAGCTTCCACTTGACCTAAAACAAGAGCGGAAAATGGAACAATGTCATGTGTCTTGGTGAACAGAATGATGGTTTTTTCTTATGTAAATTGGTCCTTCTGGGAATTTGGATACTGACTGGGAAAAGATATGCTCCTCTGCCTCCCTCTTTCTTTGTTAATGGGACTGCTGTATAGGTGAACTGCTCATGTAGGTTTGGTAGGAAAAGTGGTATTTACTGAGGCTCTGTGTCTGCTTCTGCCAGTAACACTTGTCCTCTTCCCTTCTCTCTCAGGGTTTCTGAATGCAGCAAAATTTGGTTCATAAAGCAGAAGGCTTGGAGTGATGGGCTTCAAAGGCATCAGTTCAATGTGAAGCACAAAACAATCAGTCTGGGTGGTACAGACCCTAGAAGTGTTCTCTTTAATATCTGGTGGCAGGTGTTGGGTGCAGTTCCACACTATGCTAAATATGTATATCTAAAATTAATGTATTTAAAGCTAATGTATATACTGTGGTTCGTCATCATGCAGGCAAGCTAAAACCAGAATTACTTGTGTAGCTGAATCAAAATCAGAACTTCACAGTACAAAAAAAATGACCCAGAACCTAATAACTGCATACATAGTGGCACTTTGTAGTAGTCTGTAATTAGTTACCTGAAAAGCTATAACTGTGGTAGCTCTACAAAATGTGTCTCAAATGTAACGACTTTTTAATAAAAGATGAAAAAAATATTACCAAACCTTGTTTTGCATTTGTATTTTTAACAAAAATATTATTTCCTAGATGTTATGTACTAGAACATTACTTTTAAACAGAACTACTATGCATTTTTCCTTAGATTAAAAATGAGCATTGTCCTACCCTGTAGCAAAACTAGTGGAATCATAGGTAGAACAGAACAAGAAATCTGAAACAAAATGGGCAACTGTAGCCCAGTCTTAAGGGTAATGAGAAAACTGAACTTCTTAACGTGGTTCAGGGGTCAGAGTAAGAGTTAAATGTATGAGATAACACATGCATCTGGTAGGAATTTGCTTTTTCATCTGAGTTACCACTGATGTTTGAAATTGTTTTATCTTTACTACAATTGCCATATTTTACACATATGGAAATACATCTATATATTTAATACCTAAGGTTAAAAAAAAAAGTAATAACGTTACATATACAAAAGTTACAGCTAAATTCCTCTAGCTAGCTTCATCTGCTGCAAACTGGAGCTCACAGGTTCCATTTTTCATGGTTGAAAAGCTTTTGTTTTCTTGAATGTTCTGCTTCCTATTATCCTAAATATTGCAACAATCATTTTTGGAATCGGAGAACTAATATTTGTCACCTCCATAAAGGTGTCTTATTTTAGGAGATTTTATTAAAAATCTTGTTTGGACTGTGTTTGGGGAACTGAGTCTAAATTGTGACTGGTATTTGCTTAATATTTTGCACCTGGGCTGCTTATTTTCTCAGCCTTATGGCCAGCCATACATTGCCTCACTTGTATTTGCTTTTCAGACCATATGGGCCTATGTCTATGTACTGTTCTGTCAGCTTTGGTTTGCAGCTTGTTGCCATTTCGTCTCTTCTTGCCCAGCAGAGGGGTGCCATGTCTTGCAGAAATGTCAAAGCAAGCAAAAAGTAAACATTCGTAGTTGGTTGGTTGGTTGGTCTTGTTTTGTTTTTATTTATTTCTCAAGCTTCTGTTTACTATGAGTGGGAAACAGCAATGTGAAGATGGAGGAATCCTGCTTTCCTAGCACTGCACCCTGAGATGAATGCTGCAACAGCTGTTATAAAAATTTCTCCAGAAGCTGGTACCATGTGTTACATGGCATGTGTTATATGCTGTATTGAAATACTGCTTTTCCAGGACTCCAGACCCCGATGGAGATGGGAGCTGGGTAGGCAGGTGTAGTGTCTGAGGTACATTGGTCATTGCTGGTTATCTACAAAAGTAACCAGTTTAAGAAGGCTGCAGGGTGACCTCATTGCAGCCTTTCAGTACCTAAAGGAACCTACAGAGGGGAGGGGAATCAACTCTTTGAAAGGGTTGATAACTGCAGGACAAGGGGAAATGGTTTTAAGTCGAGGGAGGGGAGATTTAGTTTGGAAGTCAGGGGGGAATTCTTTACAGAGAGAGAGGTGAGGTGCTGGAACAGGCTGCCCAGAGAGGTTGTGGATGCCCCGTCCATCCCTGGAGGTGTTCAAGGCCAGATTGGATGGGGCCCTGGGCAGCCTGCTCTAGCATTAAAGGGGGAGGTTGGTGGTCCTGCCTGTGGCAGGGGGGTTGGAGATTGATGATCCTTGAGGTCCCTTCCAATCCTGGCCATTCTGTGATTCTGTTTAATCTTTTGATTTCCTCTCTGCTTTTGTTCAGCCTGCTGTCTCTGGGAGCAGCATGGCAAAGAAAGCCTTCATGTAATGAAAACAGAACTTATTTGATATCACCAATCTAAATTATTTCTGAAGGATAATCTAAGTAACTCTGGAGTTGCTGTGTCTTAGGACCTCTTACATCAAAGTTTTCATGTAGTCTCCCTGTTATAACTATAATATCTGAGTTCTTGATATGTTTGTCCTGATGACTGCCTGGGAGGCAGGAAGATATTGCTGATCCATGACACAGCAAAGAGGCACAGTGGAGTTAAGTGGCTTGTATGCCCAAACAAGATGTCAATGCCATAACTGCAATATAGGCCTGGCTCCTTTACATCATATATTGAAGTCCAAGCCCATCAACTCTCCTCATGAGCACAGTGGAACACTTCAATGCTATTTTCAAAATGGTGGTAGCAAATATTCTATCACTTCTCAGCAGAATGTATTTTTAGTAGAACAGTGCCTCCTTTTACTTGTTGGTCACCCCTTTATCCATGTGCCTAAAAGTATCCTTTGCTTTAAGCAACGTGATCATTCGACTGCTTGAAATCCTACTATTTACTGAAGCTCTGTCCTCATTTCCTAATGTTTTGTTTGACTGATTTCAGTAAGTTCTGATGTGATTTCATATCTTAGTTGTGGGCAGTCTGTGTATTTTTGTATGTAATTGAGTTATTTGAACATGGAAAGTAGAAGTTATCTGACTACATTCTATTCTATGCAGTCTTACAGCGTAGAACATTCTTGCTCTTTCTTCCTCTCAGTTAACATTTATTTTCTAAAATCATACTTTGAAAGTAGGTATATGGTTTCATTGCAGCACTACTCTAATATGCTAATTAAGGCTATTTAATTACATCCTCTGAGGCTGGCCTCCTTGCTCTTTTAGTTTTGATCCACTCCATTTATCATCTGCAGCACATCCCCGTCTCTGCTTTTAGTCCCATGTGATTTTAAATCCCCATTTCTTCCTGTATCATCAGTCTAAATAATCCCATGTAATTGACAACTCTGTCAATAACTGGCAGTGGCAATTTACCAGAAAGTGCAGTTTAATATCTTCCTTCCTTCAGCCTCCAGGAAGATAGATACACCTGCTCCTTCTCCTCATTACCTCACGTCTCTCTCTCTGTTTCCCCTCTCCTACTGTTTATTTGCATATGTAAAACCTGAACCAGCTGAATCCACCTTTTATTATTATTCCAGCCCACTATATTCCCCTCCTAATGTTTTTCGCCTTTATCCCAGGGGTATGATTCACTGCCACATTAGTGTGAAAATGTGCTGCCGTCTCCCCCTGGGAACGCAGTGCTTTACCTGCATGTAAAGACTCTCTTGCTTATTACTCTCTGCCCCAAGTGCCACAGCCTTTCTTGGGTCCTCATAATGTAGCCAACACAAAATAAGCAGACAGAAAGCTGCTGAAGAAATGAAATGCATGCCTGAAAGGAAGAGTCTGGTACTGCTCTAAGGTAATGGGAATTCGTTTCTTCCTGGTCTTTTTTATATAACTTCTTAAAGTAACTGTTGGTAAGCCATGAAGAACTTTGCTTTCCTCTGTAAATACTTCATTTGTTTGTTTTTGTATTGTCTCAAGAGCTGGGAGAGCTGAAGTGACAAAGTAGGCTACCATACCATCTTACTGCATGCAGCTCAGTTTTTAGAAAGTTGTTTAAATGCCATTTTGAGTTTCTAAGTTCACGTGGAGAAAGAAATATATATCGAGTATTGCTATAGTAGTTGGTCACTATAGAAACATGCTGTAAAGATAACAATTGACCATGGCCTTGAGGAGAAAAGAATGTTGAAATGAATTTTCAAAGCCTCTTTTGTGCTGCTTAGATGAAGCAGTCTGCCTTAGGAGAATAAGTGGGTTACAAATGATCATCCTGGGGTAATTGCCATGAAGCGGCCTTTTTTCTGTTACAAGGTAGGTGTGCAGTGCACTTGGGAAGGGCAAGCAGCACGTTGTTCCTTCAGCCAGCTTTTGCTGCTAGTGTCTTGCTAGGATTCATTAAGGGACAATTAAAAAACAAAAACAAAAACAAAAACAAAAACAAAAAAAAAAAAAAAAAAAAAAAAAAAAACAAAGCTCCCAATACATGTTAGGACATCCTCTGTGTCCACCTGTCTGCAAGAGGCACGGCAAGTTGAATTTTTTAAAATAAACTATTTATATGGAACCTTTTTATTTTTCTAGTGCCTCTTGTCAGTAGCTTTTCTTAAAAACTGCAGAGTTTTCTTCTTTTCTGATGCTCAGCAGGTCTGTGAGGAGCAGGCATGGCAGCAGTATCCCCGCAGGTGCTCAGCTCCAACAGCTGCTTTCCCAGCATGAGTCCCAGAGCCCTTTTGCTGCCCTCTCACCTTTGTTGCTGGTGTTTCAGATGAGTGCCCTCTAGCAGGACCAGGCTCTGGGGTTGTTTCTGCTCTGTGTTTCTTCCCTCAGCATTCTTCTAATTTCTTCTTAGATGCTACCACATTATCTTTCTCATTCCTTGGGGCTTGACAGCAGTTTGTGTGAATTTGAATCCATGTTCATTTTGGAAGGGGAAGAAAGACCTTGTGAGATAATCTTTGCAATCAGAGAGCAAAGCCATCCCTCTAGTGGGGCCTTGCAGCAGCTTTGTTCCTCCTGGCATTTACTCTTTAATAAAATGTCTCCTTTTGTCTTCAGTAAGTCTGACAGCAATCAGCTAGCACATATTTGAGGTCAAGTTCCTGCTATGAGGAAAGATTGCTATTTGCTACTAGCATGCACTTCTGAACAGGAATTTTCTTCATTGTTTAAACTGCTTCATCGCTGCCTTTTGACAGTGAAAATGCAGTCTGTTCCTAATAAACATGATAGGTTCATGTTTTTTTTTTTAATTTCTTTTTTTCTCTTTGTTTGGAAATCAGGATTAAGCTCATCATTGTCTGAATATCAGTTCTAATACATATAGAGAGGGGACCAGCCAGGCAAATTATACTCGACTAATTTCACTTAATAAGGATGTCTGATTCTGCTCGGTCACTTCCTTGCAGAGTTCAGGTTCAACTACTAAAGCAGACCCAGAGCTTTTTGGTAAAATATTTTTAAAAGATGATCAGCTTCTATTGATGTTCTTCAGACTTCTTTTTGCTGTGATTTCTGTCATTTATCAGCTGGAATTTAAGAAAAACAAAAATCTTTTTTAATGAAGTGCCAGGTGATATTTCTGGCAAGGTGTGAATGTGAATTGAGAGCATCTGAAAACAATGATTTGACAATAGCTGTCATTAAGTTGCACTTAGGGAAGCAAGACAAAAAGAAGGTGTTGTGCCAGCTTCATTAAGGTTGGCATTGTATGGGAATTTGAAAGGGTTTTTAAAAAATCTTCCTGTAAAATAGATCTCCATGAGATAGAGGTTTTTTTCTTGCACCACTGCTTATATCTGCAAATAAACATTCCACTAAATACATGTTTTATGAAAAATGTTTAACAACCTTTTATTTAGAAAAGCTTTCATTTCTCAGCTGCATGCAATTCCTGCCCAGCCCAGTGGACCAATTCAATCTTTTTACCTGAGAAGAATCTCACAAAGTGCTCCAAGTTGTACGTGTCTGGGCTTATAAATTTAAACAAACACATCTTGTTAGTGATCTTAAGATCTTAAGCTATTTTTAAGATCTTAGCTATTTCCAGACGGGGTTCTTGTCTTTGTCCCACTGGTATCCATTGGGAGGTACCTTGATTAGACTCTCTGAGGAAACAGAACCTGTTTGCTTGTCGTTGGTTTGTGTAATAGGTAAACTTCTCATATCTGAAAATGAAGAAGATAAAACATGGGGAGGGGAAAAAAAGGAATAATTTTTGTTTTATAAAGGTCATTTATTGGTTTATTAGGCTAGTAGCAGTTTTTCTTTGCTTGTTGGAAGTGTTGGCTGTATATCCTAAGCTCTGCTGGAGGAAATCATGTACAGAATAGAGGAGAAACTCTGGATGTTTTATAGCACTTTGCTGCTTAGCACTCAAGTCAAAATAGGGAAAAACTGTCACATGAGTAATACTTTTGTAGGCATATTTTCAAGGACCATAAATCTAATAATTTGCAACATAATTTCCCCCATCTTTCACAGTTATTTGTTTGCTTACAATCTGTGAATCCAGGTGGAAGGAGGATATTATATTGCCTATAGCCCTCTTAGCGTGAATTGTGAGCCCTTAAATGCCAAACTATTTTGTGGGGTTTTTTTTTAGGAAGGAGAGATTCATCTTCTGAAACCATCGATCCATGCAAAGGCTGCCCATGTGTTCTATGGAAAGAGCATCTACTGGTGCTGTTGTTATTTAGAGATGTGTGAGTTAAAATACAAATATAATCTGTGCATTATAAGAGCTCATCTATCCTGCCTTCTCATCTCGTGTGAGTGAACTGATTCTACAAAGGCAGCTACAGTTTGATGGTATTTTTTACTCTCTGTTGACTGAACTTCTTTCCTTCACAGCAAGTCGGGACTAATGCTTTGTAATTGCTCTGAGGTTGATGCATCCCCCTGACACCACTGTCATCCAGCTGCATCTCCCAAGGTCCTGCCTTATTGCAGAGCTCCCTCCAAAGCACTGTGAGGTCTCCCACAGGTTTCCACGATGCTGACCTGGCAGCCCTGTGGTCCCCTTGCAGTGGGATGGGCTGCTGCCAGAAGTGCTCATTCAGGTTAGTGAACTCCGTGTCAGTTTGCTCTGCAGGGGGAGGATAACCGTAGATTGTATTAAAAATTGTTTCCAAATGAGACATTCCTTTCTTTTTCTGTGTCAGGAAAGCATTAAGACTTAATTAAAAGAGAAATTTGAACTCAGAGAAATTCATACCGATCATTGCTCCTCTGCTGTATTAATTTCCAGTGTTGAAAGAGGACAAACACCAAAAGGGAATGACATGTCAAAATTTAAGTGGAATCACTTAGGAATGGTAAAGTCAGGTCTTCTGATTAAGTGACTCTTTCAACAGTGTTGTACATGAGAGGGTAAATCAAACACTTGTTTTCTTTTGCCTTGCTGCCTGTGAGCAGCATCAAACAAAAGTGTTACTCATCCTTTGTCTCTTCCAAAATGAAGTGCTTTTCTCCACAAAGGAGCCTTTGGTCTACTGCTACATGTCTGTTCAGTTTTAGGGGATAAATACAGCCTACCTAGAGGGTAAATGAATCTGTGACTTCTTAGCTGTAGCAAACAAGTGCGACTGCCACCAGATTTGGAAGGAGAGAATACACTATCAAGACTGTTGTGAACTTAGAATTGGCAGCAGGGGAGAGCGAGCTGTATTTAAGTATTTTAAAGAAGAACATGTCCTAAACATTAAAACGTGAGCCAATTTTAAAGACTAGGACTGCCAGTTATCTTTATGTCCAGTTCCATCAGGATGTTTTCCAAAGAAGAATGACAGACTTAAAATAACAAGAGCATATGAACTAGGTATAGCAATCTGTGTTTTGTCCTTTTCCTCCATTCCTTTCTATCTGTGATAACCTTTGTATTCTTACTGTAGATTAGATGCAGGTTCTTGGAGATGCATGCTCTTTTCCATGGGTAAAGCTCCAAATCTCTAGTTGTTGCTATAATACAAATAATAATAAGAGCATAATCAAGCTTGTATTTGTTTTGTGGTTATTCTGAACTCTAGAGGCTCACAGTAATTATAATACCATTAAATACTAATGGCAAAAGATTTGAGAGTAGATCATGAGACTCATGGAAGGAGATGAAAATGTTGCTCAGTCTTTTTCAGTACCCCAGGCACTGCATTCCTCTCTTTTATAGCAAAATACCAACTTAAAATAATTTCCAAACTGCTGGAGCATAGATCAGTTCCTCTGTGCTAACGGCAAAGCATGATATGTAAGAGGCAGGTTTATATGTGGGAGAAACTCGGCAGGAATCAACTCAGTAACAAAAATTAGTTTTCTGTGATTTCGGAGCGCTGCATCTCCCTCCATTTAGCAGTCAGAGAAACTGCATTGAGTGCTCAGAGATAGGAATATAACTATGAAGAAAGCAAGTCTTCTGTATGTCTCAGTATTCCTCTCACTGTGATATCTGATTGCTTTATGAATTGTGGAGCCAGGGTTATGACTTCATTTCGAAAACTTGTGGAGTGTACTGATGTGAAAGCATTACATGGCATGGTTCTGTGACCCAGCCCTTAGCCTCACACAGCTGTATTCAGTACCAGCATAGTGATGTGTTTAAGCCAGTGCGGTGTGGTATCTCTCTCCTGTCCTCTATCATAACGTGTTCACAGTATAAGGCTCCTTTCACGTGCTTGACTTTGTGTAAACACAGGGGATAAGTGCATCTAGAAACCAGGTAATGGAATTAGTTGTGCTAAGACTTAAAGTGCCGAGCTTCCCCTGTGAGATAGACCAGCTCCTAGCCAGTCCAGATAGGAAAGAGAGCATCCAAAGGGAAGGAGCAGTGCATGATAAATGCCTCTCCTTTGGCACAATTAGAGTAGGCTCATAACAAATGTGAAAAATGCAATTTTCCTGCAGCTTTTTAATTTCCTACTAATGCCTTCCACAGATGTAAAAAATGTTTGTTTTTTTGTTTGTTTGTTTGTCAAAATCATTATCATTTAAAGCCATATGAATTTGAAAGCTCCTACAAGGTTATAGAGGTTAATTAAAATATCTATTTTAACTGTTCCCAAAACATATTATGTTTGATTTTTTTATTTTATTCCTCTACCTCCTCTTTGCTTTGTGTATCATAAAGTTTGCTGACTAAGGGCCACTGGACAAGACTTACCAACTATTTCAATTTAAGTGGCATTCTGGTCTACATCAGTATTCAGGATGTCGTGCTTCTCTTCATCTGATATGATGTGTTGACTTGGAAACCAAGCAAGGTGTGGACACAAAATAATTTATTGAATTAAATAAAATCATAACTACTGATCAGCGTTTCTGCTGTACTGCTTTGCCAATTAAAATAGAAGCCCTTGCTGTTACTGCATGGGAATCTGCCGTTTATCATCTGCCTGCAGACCATCAGCCCTATTCCACATGGTGTGCTCTGCAGTTCTGCCTGCAGGCCAGCATGGCACAGGGACAAGCAGGGCAGCATCAGGCTCAGGAGCTGCACAGACCCAGCACGGTGTTACCCACCGCAGTTGCAATGCAGATGTTACATGCATGAGATCCTTCACGCGTGATAACATTTGTTTAGGTTCCCAGCATGCAGCAGTGTGCTGTCTGCTCCTATGTATTTATGTCTGTTATGCTCACAGGAAGGAATGTGCTTTACTTAGCAGCTTAATCTGTAGGAATTCAAATAAATTCTGCTTTTTGACCTCTGCTTGTTTTTCAGGTCTGTTGCACTGTCCGTCCCTCTCTGCTCTAAGGCAAATCTCAGTGAGATGTCCGTGAGTTTTTAGTACCTTCTGTCCTTTTCTGTTGTTAATAACCTCCTTTCAGCTGTTGAAACTGAGGCATTTTTCTGCAGTTAACTATGAGATTGCCACATTAAACTCTGTGTGGCGGAGAGATGTTATGGGAGCTCAGAAGAGATTTTAATAGGTTCCTCAGCTCTCCTAAGTTCCTGAGTCTAATTTAAACTAAAGAAGCACATCCATACCTTCATGTACAAGCATACCATGGATGCTTCAACTATGTCAGCTTATGCTGAACAATGTGCCTTTGCCCAGTCTGTAAGGAACCAGACAGCGCTGATGTTTGGTTTCTCTTTGTGTAGTTACTTTTCCATTTAGAGACTATTTTAAGTCCTCGCTCTAATTTTGCCAAAGGAAGCCAAGATGCAGACATTAAATCTGGTCTTAATTCAGGGTAGTTACAGCCATCATGATGCCCACTTAGGGAAGATGAATAAAAAAAATAAGCTGACATTCAGCTGTTAAAGTTTTTTTTTGTGTGTGCGTAGTACAAGCTTTAGTTTTCTAGCAATCCTTAAGATTTCTGTACCAGGAGTGGAAAACCTGGGTATCTTGAGAAGGTTCTCTGAGCCATGTGGACGTCTTCATGGGCAGGTTTGTGCTTTCTAAAGCATATTTGGAGAGTGTCATCCAAAGAGAGAAAAACCAAGCAGATAAACTCATTCATCAGCTCATGTCCTGCAGCGTGCCATTTGCGTATGCAGCAAAAATGGAGTTGAGCCAAAGAACAGCTGAGTTTGTGGACGGCTTTGAATCCAAAGTCACGACGGGACCTGCTGAGATGTCTAGGATCCTCCCCCAGAGCATTAATGAGAAAGAGATGCCATCTGGAAGAATTTTCTTGCCAAGATATTGTGATGCCATCTTTGTCTTCCAATTCTCATCAATCACACATGGCTTTTAAACAGATTTGTATTTTACCTTCCATCAAATGATTTCATCTTCTCAGCTTCTAAGAACACTCTCTTTGACCTTTCAATAGACTTTTTCAGAAGAGGACTTTTATTTGTGATAAGACACAGTAGTAGTGATAATCTGCCACTTCATTCCTTTGCCTGCATCAGTGTATTCCCTCTTTCATCTCAGCTGACTCTTCCACTCCTCCTCTTATCCCACTGAATTTTGTTTCCTCTTCCTTTGCTGTAGATACAAAAAAAACTACTTGATTTTTAAGAAATTCATTAAATGTAAATGAATAGTACATTCAGTAGTACCATCATCAGTTTTACTGATGCGGAATCAAGTTTACGTATATTGTCCCTTCATTTTAAATTCACCTCTGTTTAATTCAGTATTTAATTCAGTATTTACTTTCAAATTGGACAATCCATACTGCTATGATGAAGCTGGTTTTATGCAGCTTTTATTTTAGAGGGTTTCTTCTATTACACCCATAAGAGATAGAATCATTTAGTATAGATCTAGCTTTGAGAGCTTTCTAGGCCACATAATCCCAGCTGTGCACTTGTAAATACTGTGCTGTGTAACTACACAGTTAAATAAAGGCAGCGTTTAAATCATCTCTGCCTGCACAGTGTCTAGAATGTATTTGGCTTTGTTCAAAAGAAAAAAAAAATCAGGAAAGTAAATCAATTCATTCACCAGAATGTTTCTAACACCTCATACTGGGGCACGGCGATCCAGCTGAGATTGTTACACGCCATACCTGTACATTTAAATGAGGCAACCCATCTGGAAGATCTGCAGCTGGAGTGCACAGCACAGAGAAGGGAAGCAGGGCAGACCTAACACTGTTTTACAGATGGGAAACTGAGACACAAAGGTATTAAAAGTGGTTTGTAATTGAGCTGGGAATTGAGACACAAAGGTATTAAAAGTGGTTTGTAATTGAGCTGGGAATTAACACGTGTGTCTGGTTCTATCTTTGAAAACATCCTTGGCTTTTAACTTTCTCTTTTGTTCACACAGAATGAGTGGCATTGCAGCAAAGTTGTCTTTTCAGAATTATACAGTAACTCTGAAAAGGTCTGCAGGAGCATTCAAGAATATGAGAAACTGTTAAAATGAATATCTGACATAGAATAGCATAATGCCTGTGTAATGATAGGAGGGAGAGAGTAAGAAGAGCATGGGACTGAAAAAAGCACACCTTTAGGCCGGTATTAAGAGTTTGTCTAATGCAACTGTGAAGGGAAGTAGAAGTAGGCTGATCTTTTATTAGCTGGCACTAAATCCATTTTGTCTCTTAAAGACTAAAATCGTGCAGGTGAGGTCTGGAGACATTCTTCAATTGGATTTACACAGGCTGCAGGGCATGTAATCAATAGCGATTTGTTTATCATTCCTTGGATCTATCTACCTTACTTAGGGGCTTGAAAATTCTGTCAGTGTGCTAAACTGCTTCCAGACTCCTGAGTCCCTGCTGTGCTTCTTGTGGGCCACAGAGATCCCAGCAGTTTGGGGGAGGAAGGAATTTCTCTTTTCTTCCCCCAGGCAGTGGAGTGGCAGTGAAGTCATCTGATAACCAGTAATCAAATCTCAAAAATTTTCCCCTAAAGGATTCAGTATACAGAGTGATTGGCCATGAAACAATTGCTCCTTTAGCCCAGCCCTGCACCTTCTAATCTTTCCCTGGGCATTGTGCCCTTCCCACTCCCATCTTTCCTTAGGACAACAAAAACCATAATTCTGCTGATGGAAATGTTCTCTGAGCTGCAGGGCTGCAGAAATAGGATTTGCCCCTGTGGCAGTTTGAGGTTAAGCTTCTTTATGTTCTTGCAGCAGTTCAGCTGCGATTGTGGTTTAGATGAGTGCATGTGGACCCTGAGCTTGGTGCTGCATCAGTTCATTTCAGAGTGGGTGTTTTGAGCATGTGGCATATAGATGAGTAACACGAGCTGGATCAGAGGAGAACACGTATCCACACAGAGCTCTTGCATTAAACCTGAACTCCAGAGGTTTCATTTGTATTCAAGTGCTCATGCAATTAAAACCACTGAAGCAAACCTTTGCCATGGAAAATCTAATTTTATTACGTAAAAAGAATATGTAATAGTTCGGGGTTGGTTGCACTTGGTAATTATTACTGTTAATTTATTTTTATTGAGTATTTTGCTCAATAGAAAATCGGTCTTTTCAAATATTTCTTCAGAAACAGGCTTCAGACATGAGTTTGGATAAGGAGCATCTGCCTTCTGATCACAAGAAGTGCTTGGAACGCGGTGGCCAAAAGCTGCATGAAATGTTATGGTATGCTGATATATAGTTCTTTAACCTTTATCTAAACAGTACTAATTTTAGCCTTAGATTTTTAAATGTTGTGGATATGTATGAAATATTATTTGGAAAAGAAGCTTTTATGTTTTAAGAAAAATCAGCATTCATTTGTATTCCTGCTTGTTACCAGTAACAAAGAAAGTAACCAATAGAAATGATGCCCTGTGCTTATTAGACTTGCAGAAAAATGTAGCTATTATCAACTTTTACCGTCTCCTGTAATAAATTTGCATTTTAATAGGACAGGGCACTTAGGAAGTCGAGGGGTGAGTGGCGTTGCGGTAACACTTCAGCACTGCTGTTCACATAAACAGATGAGGACTGACAACCACTAAGTGCAGCCCATGCTGTACTGAGGAAGAAAATAGGCCATAGTAAACACACACACAAAAAAATTCCAGCCTGCATGGCCTAATGCAAAACCAGCCCTCTTGAGAGGAAAGATCATTATGCACCACCATGTTAGGGTTGCCATCAACTGTCCTGGCAGTTTTGGAGACACTGGGTTCTGTTTCGTTCTCCAGGTTCTGGGTGTGTGTACCTTGAATTGAGCTGTATAGTATCCAGGTACTAGAGAAATCTGATCTACCGTATTATCTTGCTTAGCTCCAGATCATTAGAATATCAGTACTATGCATAATTTAAGCAGGATTATACGGCTTTCTTCTCATGTGCAGAAGACAGATGGTACCAACTTCACCTAATTGGCAAATGAAACGTAAGGGAGGTGCAGTTTTGTTGAACCGCTCTGAAGGCAGGAGCTGCCCTAAGGAGTAGTCGTCTTCCTTCCTTGGCCGCATTCCTAACCCCTCCTGTCTGCCAGGACCAGAGGACATGGGTCTGCACAAGCTGAAAAATCCACCCAAAGTTGTGTGATTCAGAGATTTTGTGAGGAATAGGAGTGGTAGCAGAGGGGAAATGTTACCTTAAATTTGATATAGAGAGAAGTTTCCTTCCAACCTCAGTATAAGGAGCAAACGAGACCACGTTTATTGGCTAAGCAGAATATTTATTTGCAAATCATGAGAAGGAGCTTAGATACATTCAAATAAATTGAAAGAGCAGACGATGAAATACACATTTTCTAGAAGCTGTGTTGATTATACCTACACCAGAAATAAGACATTCTCTTCAATGTCTGAAATCTCTTTTGAAGTGCCTCTTAAAGGTATTTCAGCTTCAAGCTAACCTTTCAAGGCACGTCTGCACATCGCTATTCCCAGCTGCGGAGTTAGGGCAAAATAGAGGTTGAACTGCAGTGAACGCTTGTAAAATTGTATCTCACAAATCATCCTAAGAATGTTTTCATGCACTTTCTTTTGCTTTCAGCTACATAGTGACTTAGTTGTTGGCTTTTTTGAAAGTACTAGTTGGGAATTGTATGAAAGCTACTGAGTTTTCTTGCAAATAGTTTGCATCTGTAATCTAGCATGGTAATCCTTTGGTATGGATTTACCATCTACACAGAATTGCTGTGCATGTTCAGGAAGGGATTTCAAATGGCTGCAAAAGCTGTACTCAAACTTTGGCCCTTTTCAGACTCCTGATAACATGGCAGTCATTTCTTAAAACATAACATTTATCTTTCTTTCGTTTTATTCATATTAATAGTGACATCTGAGCAAATGTCAGATGGAAGAATTCTCTTCAAGTCAGATTCCAGGCACTGAATTTCAGTGTTTACCTCAAGAGCTTCATCATATTTAAAGCAAACTATTTCTGTAGTTTTCGAAGCTGCAAATGTTGTCTTGTTTCAATTCTATCACCTGCAACAACAGTACTTAATGGTTTTATTTAGCTTGACAGAAGCAATAAACTGGACTTCATCACAGATAATGATTTATCTAAGTGGAAACTTCTGGAGGTAATATATATTGAATTCTGTTTACTTTTTTGTCTAGTGTGAGGCACGCATTTATTTAGAAATGCATTCGTTAATAGAATGGATTCTTGCTGTAATTATTCCAAGGAAATTTTGTATATCATACAAGTTCTTAAGTTGAGTTTTAATGGTGACACAGCTGGTCAACAGCATGAGTCAAGGATGTAAAGGAAGCTGCACTTGGTCTTGGTGTCTTTCCTGATCACTCAAAATATGACACCTGAGACCACTGAACATCTGATTCTGGTAACTTCAGACAGGCCCTCCTAATATATCTGCTTCTACAGCTTGTTCACAGTTGTGTGGATTATTTATTCACTCACTGAAAGATACTAAAATTAAAATAGTCATTGGGCTTTTGAGGACAAGTAACAGATGAGACAGAACCCATGCTTTTTGCCAGGTTTTATTTCAGCCTGAGATGCTACTCCAGATGGTAAGGAGGAAGAATATCCTGGCACAGCCTGGCGTTCCTGGCACAGCATCGGGCTCTTTGCAGAAAGAGATGCTCTCCTTTCTAGGAGGTAGGAGTCTGGGTTATCTGGCATCTTGCATGTGATTCTGCATTAAAAAGGAATTCCTCCAAACCTTGCAGGCTTCTGTAGTGTGCAGAGAGGAATTTTGGATGATCTCTTAAATCCTCTAGTGTAATAACAGCTCTTCCATGTTAATGGCAGGTAAGTACCAAGGATTAAAAAGGGTGCATTTATCCAGGAGAACTCCTCGAGGAAGAACAAATCTTTCACTACTTTTCCAAGTTTAAACAACTGAATTCAAGGCAAGTACTCTGGGGAGTATGATATTAAATATTGTATCAAAGCTCTTAATATTACATGAAAAAGGAAAAAGAGAAGAACTTAGCAAGCAGGTGAAAACACTTGTAAGGGCCTTTAGCACCACAGACTGTATACTTTGTACTCGACATTGGTGAGACTGCACCTTGAGCACTGTATTCCTTGTTGGGCCCCTCACTACAAGATAATGAGCTGCTGGAATGCATTCATAGAAGATTAATAAAGCAGGTGAAGGGAACTAGGACACAAGACTTGTGAGGAGCAGGTGAAGGAACTGGGGCTGTATAGTCTAGAAAAAAGGAGGCTGAAAGGAGACCTCACAGCTCTCTACAGTTATCTTAAAGAAGGTTGCAGCAAGAAGCGTCAGTCTCTTTTCTCAGGTGTCAAGAGACAGAAAGTAAGGAAATGACTTCAAGATACTCTGGGGAAGGTTTAGATTGGGTATCAGGGAGTATTTATTCACAGACCTGGTTGTTAAGTACTGGAATAGGCTGCCCACAGTGGTAGTAGAATCTCCATCTTTGGAGGTATTCAGAAGACATGTGGGTACGGTTTGGGGTTAAGCGATGGTTGGACTTGATCTTAAAGGTCTTTTCCAACCTAAATGATTCTATTTAAAAGCTATACACAGCACATTTCTAAGATCAACAGTAACCATGCTCTTTAGTTTTTCAGCAGCATCTTATGAGCTGAGACTGTGCTTTTGACTTCTGTATTTAAACAATATACAGTAATTTGAACTACTAATCACATAATGTCATGACTTTTACAACAGTCAACAGGGATGATTCTGTTTCTGTACAATAGCTGAAGAAAATGTCAAGTACAAAGAAATGCACAGCTCCCTCGATACAAATTAGCTTATCATGCAAACGGTGAAATAAGGCACTTTGACCCTATTATAGTCAGACGTAAAGTAGGGAATTAACACTCCAGACTTCTAATTAATTACAATGTCTCATCCTCTTTATTTTAGTTGAGTAGGCTACTCTTCTAATTCAAACTAGCAGCTGTCCAGTATTAATACTTATCTGTTAGTTCTGCTTCTTGAGCAGCAGTCAGCCTAGATGAGCGTTGCAATTCTGAATGTTTCAAAAGCAGATTTCATAAATATTCAGAAACATCCTTAAACTTGAAATAGCTTTACTGTGTGAATAATTAACAGTACTTAAATTCTACAAAAAACAAACAAAAAAAACAAACCACTCTTCACTGCTTATGCTATGTTCTCATGAAACAAAGTAAAGAACAGTACTGAATATAGTTCCTTTGTTGTATAACAGCCACACAGTATTTCATACGAACTAATTACAGTAGACATCACAGTTTTACAGTTTTACTGAAATGGAAATCCAGAATGTTATGCACATACCAAATTTAAGATGATACAAATTAATCTAAGTCTGGTATCACATCTCAGGTTAAACTAGTATACCACTGAACTGCTAGAGTAAGAAGATAAATATTTAAACTACTTAATTCTTACATAATTGTTAGACCATGTTTTAAAAGGAACACTGCACAAAGATTTAAGCCATTGGCTCAATGGACAGGAGTTTACATAATATGGGAGATCTAATTTCTCCTGCAATTGACAACGAATCAAATATTGAGATATCATACCTCTCTGAAACACCTAAGTTCCTATTTGAGTTTTCATAAATTCCAACCCCCAAAAATGCTTCTGTAATAGCACATTTCTTCTCCTCTTTAAGGCATTTGGAATTCAAACTAAGCTTTTCCCACTATCAAAAATCAAACTAAGAAATGCTCTCTGGAGAAAGCCACAGTCTATCACTTTTACAAACAGCTGTCTTCAGACAATGTTACAGGCTGCAGACAAACCACAGCCACCTTCCCCAGACCTGTTATGTTTTCCAAAATGTACCAGACAGGATCTCAGTGACGGAGATAAAAGAATATGAGATGGATCTTACATTAAATTTATACAGACTAAACAAACCATATAGTGGGCTTTTATTATTCATAAAAGGTATTTCCTTTTTCAATTCACACTACAGATAAACAACAGTGGACTTCAACATAGATTCTTTAGTTATCTCTAAACTATCAAAAATAAGGAAACTGGTGACAAATGAAATCTAAAATCTAACTTATTACATAGTATTACTGGTCTTTCCATCCACAGGCACCATCAGTAGGGATGGTAACGAGGCCCTGGGTTGTAGGAGTTGTAGCCATATTGTCCATAGTAGGATTGTCCTTGTCTGTGCTGCTGGTAGTTGTTACCCCAACCTCTATCTGGCCTCTGATTAGATCTGTGGTCACTCTGCCAGTTGTATCTGTCCCCTCTAAAATACCTGCCATCTTGAAACCTGCAAAGAAAAGAAATATCAAATACTCAAACTGTGAGTTTTTAAAAGATTAATGATAATGAATTCTTTTCATGTAACTAACTGCACAGTCTTGGAATTTGTGCCCTAATATATTGCTTACTGCTTCAGTCCCTTGTGGATTCCCATACTCAAGAGCACGAGCATATAGCATAACTTAATGACACTCAATGAGCTAATTATCAGTGGCAGTTAGCCACTGTTCAGGCTCAATTATCGCTTTTCAGCTGTAGCACTGTTGCTATAGTAAATGTTAATTGTCCAGTGTTAGTATTATGAAACGTACCATATCCTGGAATCACCCTTTTTCAGTCTCACAGAAATGAGACATTACTGTCCAGAAGTAAAAACCTACAATTACATTCTGAAAAATAATGATATAATTCAAAGTATTTAGCTGTAGAAATGTAATATTACCTTTGCTAGGCAGAGATGATAGATTTTACAGTCGCTTCTAATAAAAGAAATACAGACTAGTCTAACACAGAGCAGCAAATATTCAGGTCACAAATGAAAAGTGTTTTGGACAGCTAGCAACAGGTCATCATGTTATTAGACTATTCCTTTGCATGTCTTAAACATAGATAATTAAAAGGGATAGTTCTGCTATCATTACAGATTCCTATCTTTATTCTGAAATAAATAAATGGTAATTTGACCAGGTATTTGTCTTAAAAAAACAAACAAACAAACAAACAAAAAGGACACCAGTACCGATCTCTGTTTCTCTGATTGCCTCCAGATCTGTTTCTCCATTCTTCAACTATTGGAGGGGGATCTGCAGGGCGTTTCAGGTACTCTTGGTACTCTTTATCATTTGACGTGAACCGATGAGCAAACATCTTTTCATAATCCAGGGGTATGTCAACCAAGGAAGTCATTCTGAAAATGTTAAACATTTTGAGCAATAAAAGCACATTTAACAACTTATAAAGACTCCTATTGTAACTCCCAGAATCCAGTCAGGGCAAGGGAAGGACAATGAAAATTTACTCTTTCAGATGAGTGCAGCAGTGAGGTTTTGCGTTGATAACATAGATTACCTAATCCCATCTGGATCTAAGACTGTAAAAACAAACAAAATGCCTTCATTATTTCAGCTGTCCTGAATAGGCTGTCTGACAGAAAGCAATACCAATTCCACATGCAACCTTTGCACATCTATGTTGGATATGCAGACACTGATCAGGCTAAATACTTGATAGCTAATCTAAACATATTACACAGCAGTGTCATTGAATCAATTTTGAGCAAGATGAATTGCAGCAAAAAGAAATGGGGCATTTGAGGGTCAGCAATAGAAAAAACACTATTTCTTCAGCATGCACTCCCAAACCATTCTGAATATGAAAAGCATTGCTACAATCAACTTGAAAAGCTTGCCTAGGCAGAATACAATGCAAATCTTACAGGTAACTACAGCGATCAGACTTATTTACCATAATTTGAGTGTTAATAACTTGTTTCAGAGAAAGAACAGACCTACGCTAATGTTGAACCGCCTTATAACACAGCTCTCAAATACCATTTGTGCTTAAGGCCTTTGTTTATATACGTGCCTATCCGGGAATCAGCCCTGCCCTACCAGGGGACTCTGAGAGGAGCTCTGCAAGCCCTGCCTTAACGAGCCCTGGGCGCTTTGCAGCATTAAGGCGCTCCGTCTTTTTCCTTCCTGGTCAAGCTCTTTGCTGTCTCGTTAGATTTGCAGGCGGAAGGACGGAGCGGACGGGGCTCTTGGAGACCTCGAGGCCTCCAAAGTATCTCAGGGGCTCCCACAGGCCGGGCGGCAACGCCCCGCCGCAGCCTTCTCTCCTCAGATGAATTAACAACAACGTTCATCTGTGCGGGAGGCAACATGGGACACCGTCATCTTCCATCTCCTGAGGCCAAACGCAGCTTGGAGCGAAGGACCGGGCTCCCTCCCCTCACGGCGGGCTGGGCCGGAACCCTCTGCCCGGGACCAGCCGTGCCCCCCACTGCCCCCCCCTCACCGCCGCCCCGCCGCCCCTCACCCAGCGCCGCCAGCCGCCGCCGCACGCAGATCCCGCCTCTTCCGGTGCCGGTTGAGGGCGGGGTGCTGCAGCCTGGGGGCCGTTGAGGCGGTGGTGCGCCTCGGTTCGCTTCCGCCAAAGCGGCTTTTGGTGCAGTGTGGGCCGATATAAATGGTGTCTAGAGGTTCCGCGGTTCTTTCCTCGGCGGGTTTTGTAGGAGCCTGGTTCTGCAGCCTCGGCACCGCGGTGGTGGACGAGGCGGTGTGAGGCCACGGTGCGCGCGCGCGTTACGAGCCTCTGCGGGGCTGACATTTTCCACAAGCCAATAATTGTTAGATTTTTAAAGCAGAGCGTTTTCTCTGTAGAAAAGGACTAATTTTTCGTAGAACCCTTTTATAGCAGCGTTTTTTGTTTGTTTTAGTAAGTTCGGGGTCGCTGCAGTGCTTTATTAGAGAGTCGTTTCAGGCAGCAGCAAACAGGGATTCGTAACCACGTGCATCACTGACACAGAAAACGTGGCAGCCAAAGCAGCACCGTGCTCTCAGAATGTTACACCCAATGAGTGCCCTTTGTTGGAGGTAAACAGAAATAATTACAGCCTGCTCCCCTGCATGACCTGTAGCAGAAGTGCATTGTTGCTTGCAGAATAGAAATGATGACCTCCATCCACACAGCCTAATGCAGATGTCTTAGCATGAATAGGTAGTTCTAAAGCAAACCGATTGTCATTAGGCTGAAAAATAATATATTTTAGCTTCTGTTTTCCCCTTGTAATCCCTGTACTACTGGCTGGCCCTTTAAACTGGGCAGAAAAATGTAGGATTTTATTTCTTCTCCCGACACATTTCATTTTTGGCCACTGGATATTGCAGTTCCAGATGTGTCTGCAAAGGATTTCATGCATAAAATTCATAAGGTGATCCTCAGTAAAATGGTAATTTTTTTTTTTTTCTGAGTCTCTAGTCTCCTGTTTCAGGGAGCATATTCATTACAGTACAAAACTTATTTTAATAGTAAAATCTTAATTATAGACTCCAGTCATCCATGCATTGAAGCACATGCGTAATCTAAGCATGTATAAAAGTTGTTTTGAAGGCAGTGCACCCGTTGTTAATTCTTTGAACACTGTATTTCTGATATTACCATTTCACTGAGGTGCTCCACTCAGCATTTTCTATACTAAAGAACCATTGCAGGGAATGGCTAAGCAGGGTAGCTCATGTATAAATATATATTTACATATATACACACTTAATAGATGTATGTCAGATTTACATATATTCACACATATATGGACTTTCTGGGCTGTAACATCAAGAAAGAAGTCGCAGTCTGAGGGACAGTTTCTTCAGATTTTTTGTAGATGTTTTACTGAGGTTCAGGCCCCGTGTGAAAAAGGCAAAATGACGTGATTTTTAAAGGAATAAGACACTCAGAAATTGATTGCCACCAAGAAGGACTCTCAATGCCCACTAAGAGTTTCACATAGCACAAACCTACATAGGTGGCCAAGCACTTAAAAGGTCTCGTTCCAAGTGTTGTCAAGACTGAGGGTTTGATAATCCACTCTTGCAATCTTTCTCCTCACTTCAAGCCTCTCCAGGTAATTAATGTGTTGTTTTAGTACAAACACAATCTCATAATCAGCATCTCTGAAGTCTACTGTAGTGTAATAAAGCCTCGAAGGTTTTATTTTTTATTTTTTCTGTGGATTTCGTTATGTTAAATGTCGCACTGTTAGATAAAGCTGAATCTTGTCAATTTCAAACTGAGAGCTGTTCCTTTTAGCCTATTAACGGAGATTTCGTAGTGTGGATCTTTCTGCCTGAACAAAGGAATGTACACTAAAACTAACAAAGTATTGTCTGCCATGAACAGATGGAAAATTGCAGGGTTCTTTTTATGATTATTTAGTCTTAATAACTCGTATTGTTCCATCACGAAACTTCGTGTTTGATGTTTTCTATAAACTCCCAGCTTCTGACCCTGTGTGTTTTCATTATACTCAGCTTTCATTTAAAAAATGTGTTTCTAGCCCTTGTTATTACTGTGACTTTTGGGGAAAAGTCTTCTGTACAGAATAACCAGCCCATGCTAAGAAAGAAATAGGAAAGCAATATTAAAGTTGTATTTGTTTAAAGTCTTACATTTTTTACATTTTGTCATTCCTTAATGCCTGGGTTCATTGCTGTATTGAGGTACAGGGTGACAGCTGTGGCATTTTAATGAAAAGTCAGCATGTACCTTGGTAGCAGAAAAGAAAGGAGAACTCTGGTACATCTCTGCGTGTTTAAACAGAAGGAATCCTTTTAATTCAATGTTAATATCTACCAGGACATATCCACAAAGAAGCTAACGTCCCTTGTAATCAAGGCCTGTCTGATCAAAGTGGTATTTGCCCATGAATAAGCAAGATGATAAAATTCCATACATTGTTATGGATCCTGCTGTTTTGTTTGCTGTTGTTCTTAAACAACAGTATATATATATATATATGTGCATATATTTTTTTTTTTTATTATTGTTTTTTTCCCCCTTCTCTTTATTTTCCCAGTTACAGTGTAACTGAAGGCCTGGGCTGTTTTTACAATAAAACACCGCTTCCCTAGATAATTTATTCTGGGAAATGGTGATGGCTGGCCCTGCTAGAGAGTGACACTGTGTTCTGGCTGCAGGCAGGTACAAAGGGCGCGTGTGGTGGCCTTGTTATTGATTACACACGAAAGTAAAGCTGTGTTGCTGTGTGTATAAGAGGCCATAAGGCCACCAGGGACATCTGAGTAACTAATGACCGTGAAGTATTAGCTGGATCGCTCACTGCGCTGGTGGGAAAGCAGAGGTACTCCTCAGCCAATCTGTGGAAATACTTGGAATTGGACTCTTTCTCTGGAACCTCCTGTGCTTGGATGATCAATTCTCATCATGGGGTGGTATTGCTTCGGCTGAAAAGGATTATTGCCTAAATGAATCTCACTTAGATAACAAGAAAGACTGAGATACAGCAGTTGCTGCTGAATGCCTCTGAAGCCTGTGCAGTAATTCCATCAGATCACTGCCTTTGCCAGTGCATTGTGTAACGTCACTGAGCTTCAGTGTGCCTTCCACGTGCCTCCATCTGCTATTGTAAAGTGAAGTCCATAAAGGAACAGTCTGCACCATTTGTACCAACTATGCAGAACTTAATGCAAGAGATGCTTCCTTCCCATTACAATGACCTTTAAATGTTAACTGCCTAAAAAAATAACACTGTCCTTTTTTTATGGAGGGTAAAATGCAATTCCTGGTGTTTGATTGTGTTACAGAACACCCATTTTGTGCTGTGGGGGCAAATTCCTTTGCATTAAGCTTACAATGGAGTAACTCTTGATTAGAAGGAATTTGTTTCTAATTTAAGGCAGTATGAAAGAAGGCCTTTAATTTTCCTAAGAGCTATTTCTGTTGTATCAGTCTTTTAAAACTTGCAGCCGTATTACATTTTATTTCTAGCATATTGTTCTTAAAATGAGTGCAGAGGTGGTGTTATCAGACTGTCATTTACCCATATGTATATACAAATTAAAAATCACTACATTCTAGCTGCCTCCTTTTATCTTCACCTTTTAAACTGTCTAAGCCAGCCATGCCCTTTGGGGTCTGTAAGAATGAATCATTTTTATTATTTTTGCTCTCTTAGACAATAATTACAGAGTAGTATGCTGTCTGTTTTTTAATATTATGGTCCTGGTTTAATTCATGGTGCAACACCATTAACTTCAGCAGAGTTACACTAGAAGTGAATTTGTCCCCAGGAGGCTTTTTGAAATGCTCAGTTCTTTCCTTATGATTACCCAGAGGAACGGAGGAGAAGGCAAGACAGAGGGCCCTTTGATAGGAGGAATGTGGTTCAAAGCAAAGTCTTGTTCCTGCCGTTCGTGGTGCTCCATCTGTTCCTCATTTGGGCTGGAGGTGGGTCAGGCCCCGCAGAGGCACACGTGCTGCGGCTGAGGGGCAGGCAGGGGCTTTGCACAGCACATCTGGTACGCAGGTTATGTTCCTTCCACGGCTGAAAAACAGTGGGAGGAATGTTCAGATACTTCACGCATACTTCTGCAGAGCTGTTTGAAAGTCAGAAAATGGAGTAGCCAAATGTTAAGATATCAAACTCATCCTAATCGTCAAGCTGTCTAAACTCCAACCCAGCCGCTTTTTAGATGTCAAGCAATCCTGTGAGTGGGGATGTATGAATCAGCGCTGCCATGGATTTGCCTATTGTAAAGATACTTGCAGAATATAAAAGATGTACTTGCAGAAGTTTCTAGATCTAGTTTTATTCATACTCAATTTTCTGATATATTTTGGTATTTAATTTTAGTTTGGATTCATTTCTAACATTTCTCTCCAGACTAATAAATTCAAATATGCTGCAGTGTGGAAACATCAGAAACATCAATGTGCAAGTCTGACACAAATATGCAGCACCTCACTGAGTTCGAGGGGGAGTGCAGAGAATTCCCTCGTTGCTGTCAGGAGCAAGAAGGGCTGGAAGTGGGAGTAAGGTGTGACAGCACGGCTGGCAGAGCAGGGGCCCACCCCATAGACCCGACAGCCCAGGGGGACGGGCAGGTTGGGTGACCTGATGCTGTGCAGGGAGCAGAGCCCAGGCTGGGCCCAGGGCAGGGCTGTGGGGAGACCCAGGGGCTGCCCAGCATGGGTAGGGCCTGATGGTGTGCTCAGTACCCCAACATGCACATCTGGGAACAATTTGTGTTTAAAGCGGGGACTCGGATCCCTGCAAAACCTAGGGTCTGGCAGAAGGAAATGGTTATGCCTCTTTAGGAAACGTCTAACATTTCTCCTGGGTTGGATGCTCTATTTGCATATTGCATGGCAATCAGTTGCCTCAGATACAAAGCCACGTATTCAATCTACAAAGGGGATACTGTCCCCCCAAGGTTACCACGAAGCTGTTAATGCAGAATGCTTCTTCTTTCACTTTTTCCCTTTATATATAAGAAGACTTCTTGCATGTTCTCTGCAGTTCCTCTTAGAATTAGGGGCCATTAGGAAAGCCAAGGCTACTTCAAGTTTGGAGTGTCTTCTCAGTCTGAAGTAATTCAAAAAACCTTGTGGAGCAGTGTTTCTCTGAGATACCGATTTGTAGCAAGACCACACCATGTTGGAGCAAGGCATGGTGTATACAAATATACTGAGCTGAGGAGAAAGAAGCCTGCAGGGTCTGCAGGGTGGGCTCCTTGCTGGCATGGGCTTCCTGCTGCATCCCTCACCCCACCTGTCATCTGGAAACTTTCTGGGCAGAGACCATCATTTTGTTTTGTTTCATTTTATGTCTGTGCAGTGCTGGAGCTGAGCCCTGACAGAGGGTCCAATCAGCACCACTACCAGCAGCAGTAACTCCCTTCTGTTTCTAAATTAGGGCTGGTAATCATTCTTTCCAGCAGACAAGGGTTCCTAATCTTTCAGAAGCCTCTGCCATGTCTGCCACCTCCAGTTCTCTCTGCCCCCCTAAGACCTCAGATGGCGAGGCACATTGTCCTCACCTCACCCAGCATAGCAATAATTCCTTCTCCATCTTTGACCCTGGATTCCTGTGGCAGTTTTCTTTCTTGGAACCTTTCCACAGTACGGCTCTTTTCTTCTCCTTCCAATTTCAGGTCTTTCTCTTCACTTCTCCCACGTGTTGTTGCCATTTCTTTCCCATCCCTACAGGGTGGAGACAACCCTGTGCTCAGCTGAGCACTGCTTTCTAGTGTTCGCTGGGACCTAATGCACAAGGCTGTGCTTACTACTGATCAGTGTAAACTTAAAAAAATATAAAGATGATATCTTGGGAAATGCAAAATTCTGATAGAGCTCCTAATAGAGGCTCATTTAAAAGAAATGCCCAGAAGAGCTCACACTTATGTGAAACCACATGGTAATTTTTGGTGATGCTTGGAATGTGATTGTTTCATGATGCGCTATGGCTGCTCAATTTAAGAATAATACACTGTTATTTTCTTGGTCTTAAGTGGTGCTGTGGGGATATCACAAACTTCCTGAGTAAAAACTTTAATTAAAAAGCAAGCGTTAATCTCCAAGCAGTAGCATCTGCAGCAAATTGCCAGATAAGACTTTGCCAACCTGAAAATCTAAGCAAGATTCTAATTAAATCAGAGGGAAAAAAAAGATGAACTAGATATGCGTTTTATTTAAGGATGGCAGTTACATAAGATACCCGAGATCTCATGGTTGCTATCTGATGGGAAATGCTGCTGCCAGATCTCAGGGGCTATTTGCTGGGTGAGAAATCCTTGTCTCACCAGTTCTGAGTGCTCTCATGCTGCACTCAGCAGGGCAGGGACATCACTGCGGCCCTCTGCTCAGCTCTGAAGCCACGTCTGTCCTGTTGAAAGCCACAGCTGATCTGGCACTGAAGCAGTACGACAGCGTGGTGTGAGGAGATGCCATATCACAAGCAGGGCCATCTTTCCAGTCAGACATAGAAACAAAGTCCTGACTATATATGGTTATTAAAGGTTCCAGCACACCTTTTTAAAAGCAGGGCTCTTAATCCTGGTGTGCTGGCCAAAATCTATTTTGGGGATTCCACTCTGGCTATCAGCATTTCTCGTATTGTTCCAGTTGGATCTGCTCTTGGCCTTTGCATCCTGTTCCAAACTGGGCTCCTCTGTTTTGGAACAGCTGATATTTTCCAGAGACAGCCGCACTGCAGTGGTGTGTGAAGTGCTCTCCTCATATCCCTCACTTGCCTCATAGCAATGGAATGAGGATTAATCAATTATGTCCAATTCGTGATACCCATGAAGTCAAAAAGCATTTTTCCTTTGGCATCATGTAGACCAGGTTTACCTCTGTGTGCCTATTTTGATTTTGAGATTCCTGCATGTAAAAACAAATAGAAATGCAAAGCATTGCCTTGGTGAAGGTGTCTGTGCAATGAGAATTGCCTTAGCTAGTGACTGCATGCATTGTAAATCCTGTTTCCTCAAGAGCATAGTTACTTGTTGCAGCAGGCGTTGTTGTGCAGGAGGAAATTCCAGTTTGTTGAGTATGGCTTTAAGCACACGGTGTTGCTTGGCCAGCATTTGTGGCTTTGCGTGTCCCATGCATTCAAAATACACTTTGTTACGCTTTCAGAGCTGGCTCTGCTCTATTCCCAGTTCAGCTAATGTTATGGAATCCTATCAGAGAAACCATGTTCTGAAAACCACGAAGAATTCAACTTCAAATATGGGAAGAAAGCTGACACTAAATAACAATGGCTGCTGCTTATTCTCTCTGACCAAATGTTAATTCTTCTGGGCAAGGAAACAGCACACTTAAATTACAGCTAGACTTTTAGAGACTGCAAAGAATTTTCTGCTTCCATCTCCCATTGCATACCACTCAAGATGTCACATTTCAGATTGTAAATCAGCTCACAGTGTGGACAAATGATAGCACTGAAAAACGTTGGTGCAGGATCACCTAACCTCTTCCATGCAAACGGAATAATAGGAAAGAGTGGTCATGGGCTATTCTGGGAGAAGTGTACTCACTGGATGGACACACAGAGAATATTCAGTCAGCCACTGAGGAACAGAACAACAGTAATAAATATTATTAAAGTCAGGTGTGGATGAAATTAACCTAGCCCTGTAGGGGAACTATCAAATTAAACCTAGAAAAATGTTGGTCCATACACAACATCAATCTTGTGCTCTTCTGCAAATGAACAGTAAATGAAAAATAGTGGATATGTGTCATCCAGACCTCACAGTGTTGACTAGATTTCATTTTCTCAAGTATGCAGAAACAGTTTTGATGTGTGTGTATTAATAAATACTTCTCCACTGGCTATGGATGAATTTAAAACACCACATCTGAAGTGCCCAGCTCCAAGCTTTTCTGGAGCTGTTCTGATCCGCCTTCCACCAGCCCTGTGGAGTGAGGCTGAATTCCATAACTGTGTGCCTGCTGTCATCTCCTTGGCTCCAAAACCCAAACAGAACTACAGCTGAAAAGCTTTATATGATATTGATAGGCATTGCTGCTGCTCCTCATCCTTTCAGTACTTCTTCAAAACATGGATAAATGCGCTGGATCTAGAGCAGTACTTCCGCAAGTGCTCCAGCTGTGAATATCACTCTAAAATGCTTTTATATATACTTTTTTTTTTTTTGAGCAAAAATTTTGCTATTTTTCCCAAAATTGGGATTTTACACAGCCCCCAACACTATGAAATTTCTCCAGAAAAGTGGAATCTGTGTATTACAGTGAGCACTTTTTCAGCTTCTGTTAACTAGCATTACAAAACATTGGGTCTAAGTGTGTTGACAGTAAATATTTTTTGAGAAGCCAAACATGAAGCTGAAAAAATATTATTGTGTTTGCTTAACTAATTGGTAGAGTTTGTGTATTTATCCAGGTATTGTTGTGGAATGAAATTATGCTGTTGGGAATAGGAATGCAGAATCTCCCTTGATCTACTGTTATCCATGGGGTACATACAGCCCAGGTTACCACCTACTGGATTATTTTAAATGGCATTTCCTCATCAAAATGTGCCTGGTGTCTTTGTTTGCAGAAGCTGTGTGCCCAAATATCTCATGTCTTTCATCTCTCTAAACCAGGTTTGGCTTCCCTTAAGTCAAGATGGTTTCCCCAGCTGGAAGAGGGAGATCTTGTGCAGAAGTACTGTGTGTGTCCTAATGAGCTTCTGGGAGAGGAGGGGGTTCACACCAATAGTCCTCAACTATCAGGTTTTGTAAATAAGATTGAAATCCCATGTGGCTTCATTCCACATGGCCTTTGTGCTGCTCAGTCCTTTGGGTAACTCATACAGGAGAGGGATCTGGCTACTCCTGCCCACCAGGAAATGTATCAGCCTTTATCAAGGCATGGGGCTTTCATGGAAATGGATCAGATACCCAGTGTACCTGTGGAAAAGTCTAGCTTTCTTGGTAAGACAATCAAGGAGCTAGTTAAGAGGCAAAATCATTTAATGAATGAGTTCTAAAGAAATACAAAGAGTGAGGTATTTCAGACCAAACAAGTATGAACTCCTGCAAGCAGCTAAAGCTTCTCTAATGGTTCTGGAGAATTAAAATGTTCTGAAAGGTCTGGTCCAGCCCCAGCCTCTCTTCCTCTGTCCTTTCTGATACAGAACAGGAGACGGGAACAGCGGTTTTCTGAGAGAGCGAAGACAGTGGATCCTTTTGGCTGAAGGGCAGAGGGGGGCACCTCTGGGAAGGACAGGCTGTGGGAAACCACATGGATCAGCGCATCCCCCGGCCTCTCGTCCCCCTTCTTGCCCCAGTCACCAGGCACAGCTCCGTGCTCCGCAGAGCCCAGTGCAGCCGAGGCGGCGGAACGGGCTAATTAAAAAGGCAGCCTTTAAAATGCCAGCCCCTGGTTGCTTAGAAATAGAATCTAACTGGGGTATTATTTCCGAGCTTGGATTTTTGAATCTAAAATTCCATGTGATGGAAAAGATGGGTATTTAAACAGATGTCTGCAATTTCTTTAAAAAATAGAGATTGAGTTACAGATGGTAAAAAGGGCCTGAGAATTAAAAACTCCTGAGCTACAAGGAAATTTACATGTGAGCAAAATGACTTGATGAGATGAATGGTCCCGCAAGTCTGCATGTTTGAAAAATAAGCTTATTTCACCAAAAATATGAATATATTTTCCTTTCTGCATTGTCTGCTTCTCTATTGGCAGCCTTAGCTGTCATCATCATCAATCAGCCAAGCTGATCAGGAAGGTCCTGTTTCTAACAGGCAATACATGCAGGTTTTTCCTTCTCTTATCTCTCGCACAGATTGGCCTTCCAGGACCAAAAATTTGGATCTGAATTAGTTTAAGAGGAAAACGAATTTACCCCATCTGTATATTTGGTTCCTGATTTCTCTCACTTCCATTTTATAAATTACAAATAAATGGACTTTCATGATGTTGGTCTGAAAGGAAACCAAAGTCCTCATCTCTACTTGCAAATGAAATTGATTATTTTTCCTTCTCTTCTGGTTTTGAAAAGAAAATAACCAAAATATATGGCAAGGGAAAAAGCAAATAACTTCTAACGCAACCTGTGAAGTGCAAAGAGCTGCATGTTGGAAGGGAAAAACTAAACACATTTGGGAAGTGCTGGGGAGCAATTCAGGATCCAACATATCAGCTGGGAGAGTTGTGTGTTACTGTGAGGAGCTGATATTTGCATATTTTACAGGACAACCTTTTGAAAGTTAGATAGAAACCACTTGTAGTCTCTCTATTACTACGCTTAGATACAAGCTTCCTGGCACCAACTTCTTATACACGTAAGAATCAACTGCGAAGAATAATAAGAGAACGTTCAGCCTACTCTTTTATAGATGATTGACAAAATGGTTTTGAAAGTGGCCTCATCCTTGTCACTTTTAAAGACACAGAAAAGAGTTCTCAACGACTGCTCTGAGATCATCTTGGTTCATTTCTGGAGAGCGGAGAGGAGAGCAGCTTTTGCCTTAGGAATCAGATGGGTGTCAGCTGTGGGGCTTTTCTGCCCTGCTGTGGGACTGGTTGAAGGTTTCATGTTCATTGCAATCGAAAGGACAAGAGCATTGGGTTGGGTTCTTTTTTAACTAGATAGATTATTTGTCCAAATTGTTTATTAGATATTCATTGAAGTGGAGTTTAACAACAAAAATCATATATCTGAGCGTTTTCAGCAGTCTGGCTTAAAATGCTTTCCCTTCACAGCTGCTTGTCTTTGAAATTTTATATCCAGTGATATTATAATTACATTAATTTTCCAGCTGTCAGGGGATTTTCAAAGCTGATTCTCTACTTCAAATGTAAAAATCAAGAATTGCTGGCAGCTTTTTTTGGTTAAACTTCTGGATAACGTTTCAAGATGGTTATTTGTCAAAGGGAAAAAAGGAAAAAAAGAAAGGAAAATGGCATGGCTCTGTTATGGTAAAAAAAATATAGATTTCATTGGTCTCGTTGGAAATAAAAGAGGGGGGAATCACAGTATTGAGTATTTTATTTAATACTGTCTGCCATGGGAAATAAAGAGACTGCCTTGGAGTATAATCGTTCAAAATGGCTGCTGCTCTGAAATACAGGGATATATGAAATAAAGGAGGGTGGCAAAAGATGACAGTAGTGAGAATAAGACTGAAGGAGAGCACAGAAATGCTGAAAGAGAGGAAGAGAGCGGTGAGCTGTGTGCTCCTCAGTCTGTACTGTATGCACATGGAGCAGCTTTCTGAAAGGGCTGTTCCCTCTGCATCCTCAGACAGACATGGTGCCTTTAGGAGGCCCATGGGAAGAGGAGGAACGTCTCATCTGAAGGAGCTACATCCACTTGCAGAATGGGGCTGTGCTTGGTCCTCAGCTTGAGCTGTGCAGGGGATCTGTGCCCTCTGTACTTTGGGTTGCCCTATACCACAGCCCCGTAATATTCACACACGTGAATACCAAAGGAGGAGGGAATCACCACCATCTTCTGCTGGAGCTGGGTCAGAAGTGACATATCATGTCACAGACAGAAGCTTAAGAACTGATTCATTTTAAAGCACATTTATAGTTCTCATTTGCAGAGATCTCAGAATACCTCAAGGAAATGGCAAACTGTATTATACCAAACAGTGTGAATCAGTGGGAATGATGCGCAACTTAGAACACCTTGCAGCAGCACAGGAGTTAAGATGGAGTCATCCATAGGGCGATGGCTTCATGCAGTGCTGATGGGAACAAGTGGTTTGCACAAACCTCAGCCTTGTCCCCACCCCTGGGGCTTTGCTACTGACTTCATCTGGGGACACAACTTTATCCTGTTTGGCACCAGCCAGGAGACCAGTGTGCCATGCTTTATAAAGGAGAATATCTCATCCTTATGGAGCAAAGGAGGGAATTTCTGAAGAAATGTGGGTTGTTTTTTTTTGTTTGTTTGTTTTTGTTTTGTTTTTTTGTTTCTTGTTTTTTTTTTGTATGTGGGATTGCAATTCCATTTTGGCTCTCCAGACATCAGGAAAAAGCTGTCTGTTAGGGTGGGGGTCTACGCTGGTGTCACTGCAGAAGGGGTTAAGCAAGCAGCCATAAAGCCTTTCCAACAACTTCAAAACTTTCCATGAAGGAATGGATGAATTGACAAGAGATAATGAGAAAAGTCGAAAATAATCACTCTTGCTGGCAAGGTATTAATTATAACTGTGTGGGAGAAGCCAAAATCCTCTCTGTGGACTGGGTATCTTCTCCCAGGGAACAACCTTGCCCGCTCTGCCAGCAGCAGGACAGCAGGGCCACGGCTTTGTATGGATCCTCGTCCTGGGACTGTCGGAGGGCAGCGGCACTGCCACGGCACCACAACGCGGCTCTTCCACCTTAGGGCGATTTTGCCTTTTGCAGTAAGGAAACATCCCTCTTTATTTTCACGGAACCTAGAGGGAAATAACGCATGGCCACCGTGTGTGGCACTGCTTTGCAGGGCTGCTGCGAGTGCTCAAAGCCAGTCGGTGCCGCTCGTCCCTCTGCTGGAGGCTGTGCCTGGGGCTGGCTGGTACGGTGCTGGCCGGGCTGGGGGGCTTCGGCCTGCCAGGGGCTGAAGCTGCCCGGTCGTCCCAGAGCTCCTTGGGATCCATGGCAGGATGCGGGGATTTGGTCGTTTCCCTGGGAAAACAGATTAAAAGCGCGAAAGCAAGTGCAGAGCCGGTTCCCGTCCGAGCCAGGAAATCTCCGGCTTGTGTTTCACGGGACGTCCCCGGAGTCGGGGCAGGAGGGCTCTCCGGGCTCTCGGACCGCAGCCGGATCCGGTCGGCTCACGGCCCCAACGCCGTTCTCAGTCTCGCGGTGTCGGGGCAGCGGTCCCGATGCGCGGAGCCGCTCGGCAGCCACCCCCACAACTTCCCCCGAAGTTTTGGCCCCGGCAGCCCCTAGGCGGGCGGCGGGAGCCGGGAGACAGGGGCCGCTCCCTCCCTCCGGGGTTTCCACCGCTGCCGGGCACCCCCATCCAGCAGCACGGCTCCTGCCCGAGCCGGGGAGCGGAGGGACCCCGGGGGCGCACCCGCCGCTCCGCCCCGCTCCGCCCCACCGCCCCCGCGCTGCCGCCTGGCGGGGCGGCGGGTGCCGCGGGAGGCTGCTCGGTGCCGCCGCCGCCCGGGAGGGAGGTTATGTAAGGGGGAAGGGAGGCGGCGGCAGGAGGAGGAGCAGGACGCTTCGCCGTGCCGCCGGGCGGCCGCAGCCGGGAGCCGAGAGCGGGGCGGCCGCATGTGCGAAGTGGGAACCCGGCCGCCGCTGGCCGCCGAACGCGGGGAGCCGCCCGGAGGGGCCGCCGCCTCCGAGAGGTGCCGAGACATGGGGTGAGTCCGCCGAGCCCCGGCCCGGCCCCGCCGCAGGTGCCGGAGTGCCCTGCGGTCGCTCCCGGAGCCGCCGTTTTGTAGCGCAATTAATCATTTCCCCGCGGCGGGAGCTCCCACCCGAACCGCGCCGGCGGAGCGAGCTGGAGCGAAACCCGCGGGGCGCGGGGCCGGCGGTGCGGACCCACCGGGACGGGCGGGCAGCGCCGGCGGTGCGCGGGGGGAGCGGGCGGTTGGGCAACGCTCAGCCCCGGGCAGCGCCGTGCCGTGAGCCCGGAGCCGCCGGCAGCTGCCCGTGCCCCGCTCCAGCTGAGGGAGACGTGGCCGAAACTTGCCCGAACTGTGTCGGGCGTTCGGGAATTTGTGCAGATATCCTCCGACCTTTTATTTCCAGTCTCTGCTCGCATGCGGTGATCTCTGGCAGAATTCATCTTGAGTTTCCCCCAAAGCATTCGTGCCTTTCTCCTATCCTCTAACTTTAACGCGAGGACAAAAGCCGAGTGCTAGCGTTCGAGCGGTGTATGAGCTGAACATCGGAGCGGAGGTGACCGTGGTTCCTTAGGCTTCAGCCTAAAGGTTGGAGAACCTCAGAACCAAAACGGTTCGGGGGATTCCAAGCCCCCGCGCTCAGTTTGCTTTAGTTTGGTGCTATTATGCTCTTACACCTTTTTCTCACCCCCACCTCCCCCCCACCCCGTGGCCGGGTGCTGCTCCCCAGGCTCTAGGCATCCTCGTGCTGCTTCCAGTTGTGCAAGCTCCCCCTCCGCACTGGTGTATTGCCATCAAAGTGCTATAATTTGAGACAATATGGATAAATAATGAATTAAAATGCCATGCGTGTGCCTGAATTTGATACCGGCAGCACTGAATAAAAATCCAGAGGCAGAGGAGAGAAATAAGATCCAAGTGGTTGTCTCCTGATGTTTCACTGCAGGATGGCAAGGGGCTCATCTGCTTCTTCAGCGTGTGAAGTTCCACTAGAATTAAATAAAGTACCCTTGGGGTCCTAGAAAGCAGCATCACGATGTGCTTGCTGCTGGGGCAGTGCAGCCGTGCTGAATTCAGGCTGGGCAGCGACACCTGGCCAAGGGAAGCCCACTTGTGCCCCTGCACCTGGATGTCTCTAAGGGCAGGTGTTTGCCGTCACCGTTTTTATCTGCTCTCTGTGCTGCTGGGTGAGCTCAGCTGGGAAGTGCAGCCAGGGGACGGAGGCAGTGCTCCCAGCCCTGCTTGGTGCTGTGCTGCCCCGAGAAGGGCCCTGCAGTGCTCTGGGTGCAGGTTGGGCTGTGCTCTCCAGTCCGGTTCGGTACCTGAGTCAATGTGTGTGGTTTCAGTTAGTTTCTGTTGGTCTGATAGGGAGCTCATGTTCTTGACACCATTCATTCCCAGGGCTGCAGCATGGGCTGCACACATCGGTACGCTCTGTGCTGAGTGCAGACAAAGTGCTTTTTGCATGGATGTGTTGGAGGTGTCTCACGTCATTACCTTGCCAGTCACCCTTCTGTCACAGAAAACTTCCAAGTCTTGGTAGGAGGGCTCGGTACACTTGGCCAGGAGCCATCTCCATCTATGCCTGTGTGTATTGCAGCCTTTCCTTCTGTGAAATGGGCACCTCTGTGCTCACCCAGCCCCATGCTGTGCTGTGTGGGGCAGCGCAAAGCTCAGCCTGATTTGAAAGAGCAGATTTTGTCCCAGTGATTCCACAGGATTTGCTTCCTGGGCTCAATTTGGTGTCACACATGGACAGATTCCCATGGGAATTGTGGCAATAACTTGACTCCTAGCACTTAAAATATGTTGTTATTATTTATTTTCTATTTCTGTTTTCTTCCTTTGGGGGTGACTGTTGCTAATGATTCATTTAAGTGCTTCCTATGGATTTGGCAGTGATGGATGGTGCTATGAAACCCGATAGAGCCACTCGAGCTCAGCAAAGCTATTTAAATTGCTTATTAGCTGTGAGCTGAGCTATTTAAACTGTTGTTTTAGTTCAGCTTAGTAGGCAGCAAGGTAGTGTCAAGTTTTACAAAAGTCATTCATGTGCTCAAAACCAATGAAGCCTGGAAGCCAGAGAATGTTGAAACAAAAAGTGTATGAACAAAACCAGACTGGTACAGTGCCTGTTGTGTCCACGCAAACCATATCTGTGGGTCAGACTGTTGTTTGAAGTCTCACTGTGCACTTGTTTACTTTGTAGGGAAAAACCTGCTTGTAAGTCACAGCTTTCTTGTACACGGCTTGTCTGACAGCTGTCACCAGCTCAACAGCACAAGGGACTAAGCTTAAAAATAATGCACTGTACCAAATTTCCAGTTGTATAGTCTTTTGTCTGCAAATCTCTTGATTTGTGTGTTGGTGCTGCAAGCCAAGTGCAACTGAAGCCCAGAAGATGGGCGGCTTCTCTGTGGCTCCAATGTCCATGGGCTGTGCCCACTGATCTAACAGCCATGGTCTGATTTAGTTGTCCTCAATCTGAGCAGTATAAGTTAACTTTCCAGTTATGAAGCTGCTTCGCTTACAAGGTGATTTATGGAGGTATGGGCTTGCTGCATCCTTTGTGCTTATGCTCTTTTACTATTTTCATTTCTTTAGTATCTTTGCATTCCCTTATCTGTCAGTTACAAAATAGTTCTTGTTATGAGGCATGTGACAAGTTTGGATTGGATGTAGAAATCACTGCTGCTGAAGCTGGTATTTATATTATTTGTTGGATTAAAATTCAACTAATTTAAATATCCTCTGGCAATAAATTCAAGTTTCAAATCTGTTTTTATAAAACCATATCAAGTGAAAATCAGGCTTCTGAGTGTTAGAGATGACTGCAGAAAGCTGCCTACCAATATGAGAGCGATGTGAGTGTGGCTGCGTGTGTGCTTTATAGGTTAATGATGAATTAGCAGACGTTTCTACTGGCTGGTGTGAAGTGCTGCTCCGTGCTGCTGCCATGGGCACCCAGTGGGTGTCCCTGCCTTCTCTGCAGGGAGATGGAGAAGGTGAGGTCCCAAACCTGGGCAGGCACTGGATGGAGCAATCTCATTGCACAGAGCCTGGGTCCTGAGCACATTTGTGCCCTTCTTGCCGTGTTTATTATGAGAAGGGGCACTTGGGGGCTGGTGTTTCTGAGAGCAGTGCTTTTATTATGCAGTGACATTTAAGAGCACTTTTCCCTTCTGCTGGTAGCAGTGTCCATCAGATGGATGGCTGCAACGATTTGGGAGGTAAAAGACTGAAGGGAGGAGAAGGGAAGAAAAAGGTGAAGGATACAAAAGAGGTGATGAAAATAGTGTTATGGGAGGATATTAATTTTGGATGCTGTCCAAGCTGGCCTTTCCCAGTACCCACAGTATTTCAGATACCATGGTGATAAGCTGTTGAAGTAGCTCTGTGATGGGTTGTAGCATCCTGGTGCAGGGGATGTTCCCTGTGGCCTCCATCCAGTGCCTGCTGGGATCAGCAGAGCCTCATGCCACCTCATGTGGTGCTGCTGCTGGGCTGGTGTCCTTCAGCTGGGAGGGGGAGGTTCTACCGCTCAGCTTCCAACTGGTGGTCGTGTCGGAGCTCAAGAGGCTGAGATCTGAGAGATGCCACAGCTCTTCTTGTGATTGTTGAGGCAGCTGGCTGGGGGATGCTTGGTTTTTCATCGCTTTGCTTCCTTATGTAGCTATTCCTATTTATGCAGAGTGGGGATGAATGGCTGCTGTTTCACTTTGCAGAATTCAGTGTCTGTGTGTGCAGATAGAGGTGTCTGCACACAATCCAGTGGAAAAGTCAGGTCCAGAGAGCTTCAAGTTCTGCAGCAGCATCTTGAGTTCACTAAAATGGATGGGAGAACTCAGTTGACCTCAACAGAATGTATAAAACCTGTTCTTTGTAGCTCTTTTCACATGTCTAATACAACTTTAATCAGGGTAGAGAGGCACAGAGCTCAGGGAGGTGGGGACAGAGACATTTTGGCTGCCGTAAGGACGTGTGTGTGCTCGGCACTGCTGTGTTGTGGGGTGAGCCAGCAAACTGGGTTGTCCCAGTGTTGGTGCATTCCTCACACCTGCTGCTGGCTGGGAGCTCTTGTCCCTTCTGACACAGCAATGTGAGAAGTTTGTAATGCTGCAGATAAATGTGTGCAACTGAATTAGTGCAAAAATTCCCAGTGTGAATAAACCCACAGGAAAATAAGAGATTGGAAGAAATTGTGGAGCGGACTACGAGAAGAGGAGCGGGAAGACAGGGTGAATGAATGAATGAATGACATGGCAGATAGACTTGGGGGTTCAGGAGCCTTTTCAGGAGACTGTAAAGTCTGCTAGAGAGGATGTCAGCAAAATACACCAGCACAAATCCACAACTGTCAGGAGTGCCCTGGCACACTCAAAGCCCAAGTTACTCATGCAGTCAGTGCTGAAGATAGCGAGAAAAAAGAAAATTTGAATGCTGAGAAAGTGATCACAGCCAAGTTTCTTTCAGCTGCCAGCCTAATTAATCACTTAATTTGATTGCCGCTTGAGGACAGGCTCATAAATAAAATATCCTCCCTGAAGTTGGGATGTCCCTCTTCTATCTGAAAAGAAGAGGGCTGGTAAGTCTCCTGGTAACAAAAGCATCATTTGAAATGTTAAGAAGAGTTATTTGATGTTCAGCTCCTTTAACTGAAAGTAGTTTTAACTGGTTTGGGATGTGATGAAGTGTCTGAAACTGTATGAGTGGTTTTCCTGTGTGGCTGGAAGGGACAGAGAGGAGCAGTCAGCTTGCTGGGAACCCAAAGCATGGGCACCAGCCTGGCTTCACAGCTTGATTTTCTGATTGCTCTTTATTCACTCATTTGGTTGCATTAATGCAGTGCCTACAATAAATAACCTCACCCATGAAAATATATTTAAGGAAGCGTAAGCATTTTGAGTCAGCCATTGGTTTTCCTGTTGACTTTTTGATAGGGCAGTTGCTGAGTGGGGAGGCCTGCAGGGTGTCCCACGGTCAGCTCCGTGCCCGCTTTCACCTTGAACGCCATCCATCACCTCCGTGCACCTTGTGTGCTGCAAGTACAGCGTGTGGCTTATTGATGTTGTGCTCCGGTGGTGGCTCTTTAGGATGTAAATGTGCTTAGGAGAACATATTTCAGCAAAGTTTCTCCCAATAATTCAGCTCTGCACTGTAAATAGCTGACAATCCTGTTATTAAATCTCAGAATGTGGCAAGGCAAGGGCACTGCCTTCAAACAAAGGCAGGAAGCATTTAAGCTTGAGCTATAAAGGAGCACTTTTAATGGCAAGAGCAATTAGGCAGGGAATAGGCCATTAACATCAAGGAAGGTTACTGCTGCACTGCAACCACACATCACTCCGCACGGGTTGCGGACGGTGAGGAGGGCTTGTGTAATAGCTGCTCCTGCAAAATGTACAAGATGAGATGGGATGTTGCAGTTGATCTTTGATTATATTTTTGATGACACATCCTAGCTGCTCTCTGCCTGTTCGTAGGAGAGAAATCTGCCCAGCACTGCTGGTTCAGATGTTCAGAGCTTACCTCCTGCGTGGCATGAGGAGTTGGCTGCTCGCTCCCCGTCGATGCAGCGACCATTAAAGGCGATGGGGCTCTCTTGCATTGCTTGGAAATGCTTCATAATGATAATTTTGCCACTGGGGTCAGGATTCAAATGAAGAAAATATTTTAAATAATTGATGCCCTAGGCATTTTTGGATTTGTTTTTTAAAAAAAAAAAATCAGTGTTGCTGGATGACATCACTAAGCGGGACAGCCTGCTTAATGACTCATATGGGAGCAGTAGGCTCTGCTGTGTAGGTGTTGTAGAATTTGTGGGCTTCATGTTGAAGGCTGGCAAAGCTGGGAGCGTTAGCTGCAAAACAACTGTGGCTTTATTACGGGGAAGAGGGAGCAGATTTGACACAGGGGAAGGAGGGCCTGGCAGTGGAGGTGTGAGCAGAAGTGGCTGCTGGTTGTTGTGCAGAGCTGGTTCCCTTCTGTAGCAGCTCATCCTCTCCCCCCACATGCCAGCCTGATCTTATTTATCCAACGGGGTTTATTAAAATGTGAGATTGTAGGGATTGCTGAAGTGGCAAACTGCCTTATTTCCGTCTGGAATTCTCACTGCAGCCTACAGGATTTAGAAACTCCAAATTTTCTGTAGGAGTTGCACTCCTCTGCCTACACCTTGGGGCACAGAATGAGCCCTCTGCAGCTGCGAGGTACTGCTCCCCACTGGCATTTGCTTTGTAACAATAAGAGAAGCCCTGCCACTGCATTCTTACCAGCCCAGTTTAGTACATTGATGCAGCAAGGCAGCAGAGACCTCTCTGGAATACATTCAGGACTACATAGCCAGCTTGTACAATATATATATTTTTTTTCCTAGAGCTACTCCTAGTTGTGCTGAAGATCCTTCCTTCTGTAGACTGTGAAGTGGTGTGTTCAAGTGCCCTGTGTAATTACTTCTTGTTTGCCTCTGCTTAATCTTTTGCAGTAGATTCTCAGTACAGAGGGAACACTGTGTTTTGAGGAAGAAAATATGAATCTTCAATCTTGAAAAACCTGGAAAGGAAACATGAATTTTATCATGTGGAGGTCTGAGCATCTTATTTTCAGTATTTATCGCTGCTTGTTCTTGCCTTGGAGGAAGAACAATAGTAGAGCCAGTGCTGGGAGCAGTAAGCAAGGCTCTCCCTTCTGCAGACGTAGTGCTTCAATAGAGATGCTCGCTGTTTCTACTTCATATTAATTGCATTGCAGGGACTGACTCAGGTTCTGTGCTTTGGTGAGTTGTCCTACAATTTGCAGCAGCAACACTCACTTGTTGCCTTTGTTTCATTCCGCAGTCTTATTGGGCTTTTGCATTCAGGCTTCCCGCTATGAATCTGTTGTGCACATCTAAAATGTCTTCCTGCAGTAGTTTAAGTGGGAGCATGTGATCTGGTTTGTGATACTGGAACTGTCAACGAGAGCATTTCAGTAAAGGGGAGAGATGCTCTAAGTGAAGCACATCTCAGTGGCCAGAGCCTGGGGCCACACAGGGTCCGCTGCGCTGCTTGCAGGACGTGGGGTGTAACAGCAACTTACTGGCTGTGTCAGTGATGCCCAGGGATGGGGCAGAAGCCCAGTTCTGGGAGGCAGCTCAGACACCAGTGCAAAGCTGTCTCCAGTGCAGTACCTATTATTTATGACACCTCCAGGATTTACATCTTCCTGCCCTGGTGTTCCCCTGCCTCTCCCTTGGCATCATCCTATGTCTAGCCAGGCTATACCTACACGCGTCCAGGAGGGAGGTAAGCCTCCACCTCTTCCACCTCCATGTACCCCAAGATGCTGGCCAAGAAAGCCAAAGATGCTGACCCAGAAGGCCAAAATGCTGCCACACCTGCCAGGAAGCTTCTGTGTAAGTGGGGCAGCCCCAGGTGCTCGTAGATAAAGCAGCGACTACCCTGGAGTGTATGGGAGGAGATAATGCCTCTTTGGACACTGTGTCTGTATGCGTGTAATCCAGTGATTGTCACAGTAATCTCCACTCCTCCAGTTGGAAGAGGGAGAAGTTTGTTATTTTGTGAGACAATAAAGGAGATTTAGCTGCCTTAAATTCACTCAGGTGAATGAGAGCTGTCTTCCTGATGATTTTATCTTGTGTGTATGACAGCTGTCTGTCACTTACATGTACTCCACTACAGGAGGGAGAGCCTGTTCTTTGTTGCTTGCTTACAGAAGCTGTCTTACGAGCTTTTATTTCAGGGATCATATAAATAATAACAATAATTAAAAAAATGCATAGAAACACTGATTTGGTTTGTGGTCTTTTTCAAGACAAACGGAAACTGGCTTGGCTGAGAGCAGACTTGACACTTTGTTACCCCCAGATCCAAGGCAATTCAGTCAAAAGCTTCCACCTCTTTCCTTGTCACAGGGGAACACTACAGCCGTGGAGCCAGGGTCTTGCTGCTGCTTTAGGAAAGTGGCCTGGGGATGGGTGGGGAGGCCAACCTCCTGCACAGCTCCATAGGTCCGCATGGACCTGTGCTTCCTCTGTGAGCTCTCTCCATGCTTCTTTCACCTCCTTCTGTGCTTCAGAGCAGGAGAACGGGCTTTCTGCATAATGTTAGACTCTGCTCTCTCTTTGGAGAGATCCAAAGGACAAATAATGTCTTTAAAGTTTCCTCACAGCTCCCTTGGTGGTGTTCTTTTCAAAGTCATTCCCAAGGCACAGATAATTCTGAGCATCTGCTTTCTGAGACCTCCAGAACTGCATACTGTGGGAGATGCTTTAGCTCTGGAGGACTTAATTTGCGGTACCCAGCCCAGTGCTCCCACCAGTTTCACCTGGCTTGGCCTGCAGAGAGCAGGCTGGGTTTGCAGAGCACTGCTACCTCCTGCTTGCGGTGCCTGGGGCAAGGGCCTTCCTGTGGTCACGGTCACCTCTTTTCTCTATACAGAGTCTGCTCTGAGTTGTGTGCTTTCAAAACAGTAACCTTGTGTGCACGTTGTTTAGATCCCTTTACAAGAACATCTCTCCATTGACTTAGAAATTAGTGCTCCGAATTCTGTGTGGGAGGAATTGCAAAGTCCTTATATTTTAAGCTTTAAATGAAATCTTAGAGTTTGGAGTGTAATCAAAATATCTAATCCCTGTTTGATCTTTCCTTTCCTGCCTTACGAATTGGCATCATCGTCTTGAGGAGGTGCAGCAAGCTCTGGGAGGTCTCTCCCATGAAATGTGAAAATGTAACATTGCACTGAGTTATAGTGCGCTTTTGCGTAACTGTTACATTCACACAAGTGACACAGGGCTGTACTGGAAAGAGTTTATGCTCGTCAGCTCCATTATTGGATGTCCTCTGAATTATTGGCCAGAGGAGAGGCCAGGCACGTGGCTGCTGGGTGGTTTGGACAGTTCAGTGTTACCTCTTATTCCTTACAACAGTGGCTGGTTTCTCTAAGGCTAGTAGGACCGTCCACACCTAGCACCTCAGATCTCAGCTTCTTGTCCTGTCTTTTGTCTTCTCAGTCTTCTGCCACCTGTCTTCACTCCTGGAGCTGGCTCCTGTGTTTCGCTGGTGACTATGTGGTGATACAGTGAGTCAGTCTGCTTGTCTATGGAGAATTGGGCCATTGAAATGCTTTTCCCCCCCCCCCCCCCATTTAAGGGTAGTAAATCTTAAAAGATCTCTCTGAACATCGGTTTCTGTAATAGAGGCCTGTTGAGTCCAATCAGTTTAACTTCTAGGGTGCTAAAGTGTAAACCTGCAAAAAGCATAGTAAGAACTTCTCACCAATTGGCACTTTGTCTGCAGCAGCTGCGTGAGCAGTTGATCCATCCTGCATGTTAACACCAGGCACTAATTTTAGACCATGGAACCTAAAGCTCAGTTCCCAGCTCTTGACTTGCTATAATTTACTCATGGCAAGCAGGGGAAAATGGTGCCTCCTTTGCTGGTCCAAAAAGTGTATTTATCTGCCTCCACTAGCAAAGTGTCTCCTGCCATGAGAGTGCGCTTGAATCAAATTGCTATGTAACACAAGACGTGATTTTTAATCCTATCTTAAAACCAATGTTTGGAATTATATTCCGTAAATGAAGCAAAAAGTCATTGAGTTGTATAACATGGCTTATTCTTCTAGCATAAAAAGCCTAGCTAGAATATATTGAACTGATTTTGGTCGCGTCTGTTTGGTGTAAAGAAGCAGTAACCTAGGGCAGGGAGGATCAGCTCTCCTGCATGTACTCTTTGGTGATTTTGAAGGATGAATTTGCTGCCCCATAGATCCCACTAAAGGTTTGAAGTTCTACAGCAGAGTATTAATAAAGGATGTGGCCACAAGAAGGCTGTGTCACTGGGGATGTCTGTTGGCCTGATGTATCACCCATCGGTGCTTTGTCTGCATTTGGTAAATGGATGAGCTCCAGGCGTTGCACTGAAGTAGCGCTGCCCAACTTAGTGGTGTTGATCCGGAGCTGAGTGGGATGAGTCCCTGGTTGTAGTCCAGCTGTTGGGGATTTAAAGCACAGCTCCAGCAGAAAGGGATTTGGAAAAAATACGTTAGGAACAGAATATATGTACCTGAGCACAGCCGGCTCACAGAGTGGCTGGAATATCAAACCGCTGATAGCAGCAGCTAAACAAGGGCAATCAGAACAGCTACGGTGATGTGAGCTCTCCTCTGGCTATGACAGCAGTGCTGTGCCCAGCTGGGGACTCATCCACTCCCATCAATAACTGTGTGATGACTGTCGGCATCGAGCCTGAGCCCAGTGGGAATGCTGGGAGAGAGCCGGGCCCTTCTGAGCTTGTTCTATCGCAGTCTGTGGAAAAAAAGTATTTTAGATTATCGCATTGCTTTAAACGTTTTTGGTAAGTGTTAATATACTTTTGGTGCGGTGGAAATAATTGACATATGGCTGTAAGATTTGCCATCTGTCCAGAGAGGATGAAATGCAATTAGTCCATGTAGTCCATTTATCAATCCATAAGTGGCAGTATTCACAGTCCTGGCAACTTCAATTGCTGACAGAATCAGCCCACCTGTCTGGCTGTGCTGTAGTCAATAAATAAATGGGATAGGGGGAAAGTGCCATTCAGCTTTGTCCTTCATCCTTGACAGAAGTTATTTAAGAAAACAAAGTCTGCACTGATGCGAAGGAGAAATGTTATGCCTTAGTTTTGGGAGATACTTTAGTTCTGGAGCCCTGTCAGTGGCTGTTCAGAACTTGGGTGAGTTCTGCAATGCACATCTAAAAAACCCGGGAGCTCCTCATCTGGTCTTAAGTCTTACCCAGCCACATCTTGGATAGGAAGCTCATAGCAAGAATGTGTGCTACCTTTTGTATATCTTGTGTATTTCCAGCCAGCCCACGCTAATTTCCCAGTCTGCTGATACAAGAATGCCATTTTTCACATTATTTGCATTATAACTCCTAGTTATGTAACCTGCATCACATGAAAAATGCTGATGCTTGAAGTGAAATCCTCGCAGAGCCCACACCTCACATAACCCTCACAGCCTGGGCAGCAGTCGGAGATGTCGAGGCCTTGGGAGTGGAGGGCTTTGCAAACAGGTGGCTGTCAGCTTCAGGAGTTGCTGGGGGAATCTTATCTCTGTACTGCCTACAGATATGTGCAGTTTGCTTTACTGGAGAGTAAGAAGGCTGTAGGGATTTAGTTTAGTGGGGGTTTTGCTGATGTGCTGTTCCATTTTCTTTGTGGGAGGAGGAATAGTGTTTTTTTGTGTGTTTCTGTATACACTTCATTGCATATAACCTGCAGATTGTTCCTCAGAATGAGTCGTTCCTCCTCTCCGAGGCTTAGGAGATTTTCAAAGAATCCTCACTTCTGTGCTGGGCTTTTTTATACCAACGAATAAGTGTATTCCTGAGATCTGTTCTGTAAATCTGATGGCAGCAGATGGTGTTATATTGGCAGAGATTAAAATTATCAGTGAATAACATTAGCCTCTAAGTGTTTGAAATTTCCTTTGTATTTTTAACTTGAAGTAGATAAAACATGCCATTAAGTGCTCTTGTTGGCTGCTGGTATGTAGGTTGCTCCAAAAGTAATGCCTCCTATTTATTTCCATGGAAACTGCAACAGATACAAAGAGCACAATAACACTGGTAGAACAAATTCTCAGTTAACACTGTTTTTCAGCTTAGTCACCACCATTAGCTATGTGTTTTCATCAGCAGTGAACCAGAGCCTGCATGCCATGCTTGTAACAATCTGCACCAGCAGAGGTGACCTGCTGTCACTGTCGTCACTGCTGAAGCACACCAACACCACCTCACTGTGCTTACATCCTCTGGTTGGTCCCCATAAATGTTTAGCAAGCGTCAGTGGATGTCAGTGGGTGCATTTTTATTCTGCATTTAGTGGCACTCCTTTGCTCCATCCACACTTCCATGCCAGACATGTTCTGTCAGGTTGCCCCTCTGCTGCCATCTGTCCCACAGCAACAACATGGAATGGGATATTGGTGGGAAGGTTCTACCTCTGCTGCCAGCCCACCAAATCTCTGCCTCTGAGCATCATAAAATAGGAGCCATTACTTTCAGAGCAGCCTTTTTAAATGCGGTAGCTCTTAGAGCTGTTCTCCTATTCCTCAGAGGTGCTGCTATGTGCCAGCAGCAGACAAAGTATTACAGCTGTTGAAGCTATCCAATTAAAATTCCCAGGGAATAGCAATCTGCTCCACGTGGTCCAAACTCACAGAGCGTAGAATTGAGCTCACTGTGGCAGCACTTGTTCACGTCCAGGCCTTTGGGGGTTGTGAGTGTGGCAGACGTGCTTGCACTCAGAGCTGTCCTTTCCCCTTTTGAAATGCAGTCTGTGTGTTCCTGTCTGCATTTGGTGTTTTCTGTCCTTTGGATGGCTTAATCGAGGAGGAGGCTGGAACCGGGGATCTGTTTAAACACGGCACTGCTGTCACCAGGCCGCTGCTGTCAGCACAGGCAGGCTGAAACGTGTGCTGAAAACCTGGTGTGAGCACAGCTTTGCATCTTGCTAATCCTTTATTAGTGAATTGCTTATTAATTGCTTTTAATTTTTACATGCCTCAGCTTCATTAAAAGCACGCATCCTCGTCTTAAGCCATCCACTGACACTTTCTGTGTCCTCTAACAGAGCACCTAAGCCTGGGTAGTGCTGAGCCCCATGGTGCTGTGCCAGCAGCTCCGTGTACCTGCACAGGGCACAGCTGACCCCATGCCTGGCTGTGGGCAGGATGAGCCCGATCGCTTTCTCCTGGCGTTACGCTTGGTGGAGTTCCTGATTCGCTCCTTCAGGCGGTCGATCAGAAGGAGTTATCTGGCTTGTTCTTTAAACTGAACTGATAAGCTCCCCCTCGCAACCCTCCCTCTCCCCTGAGTGTAAGTGGAAGAAAAGCCTCAAGGGAGAGCGTTTGAATAGAGTATGGAAAAGGATATTGATAATTGTGTGTGTGGATTAGTGCAGAAAAGTGCTCTGCTCCAGGGATCTGCTTAGCGCCATGGTGTGTAAGGTGATGGAGATTTTAATCATGTTGTTTTGCAATAGTAAGGCTTTGATTATGCTACTGATTAAAATAAACTTTTTGGATTTGTTTGTGTGCAGATGAATGACCTCATCTGCCATTTAAATGGTTATGACAAGTAAAAGGAAAATGTCCTGAGCTTTAATCCTGATTATGAAGATGCTGCATTGCTGGTGGCAGTGGGTCTGCATGCTCAGATGCACTCAAGGTCTTTTGTTCCTATATTGCATTTGTAGATACCATGTATTTTGATCACATATCCTCTGACATTTAAACTTTCGTTTTTAAATGAACTGCAAACAGTGCACACAACCTGAAAATATCCTTAACTTTCTGCAACACAGAAGACATTGCAAAGAATTGATAACAATAATAGAAATGGAGGGATTTTCCTGCTGGTTTGCAAACACAAAGTTAGTTCCCATCTTGCTCCAAGCATTGTGTCGTTAGTTTCTCCTTCCTGATCTCACTGTGTTAATGTGAGGGAGGCATCAACCCACATAGATGTGAGGAGGATGGGACAGTGTGTGGCAAGGCTGGGGTGTGCAGAGTCTTGTTTTCAGGTGCTACTCAAGAAAGCTGTTGCAGGGCCAGGCTGTGCTGTGCTGGCTTTGTTCTTGCCCAGCCTGAACCATATGGGATGCATTCCAGTGCGTGTTCACAGGTCTATGAGCTGTGAGGAGTGCATGTCTCCTGCTTGGGTGGGAGAAGTTGGCAGCAGGGCAGGCTGGCAGCCCCTCTGCCCTCCTACAGACATGTGGCTACCTGCTCCAGGATTTATGCTTCCAATTTCGGATCCCAGTCTATCACTGAAATATTACAGGTGAGTACTGTGCTCTGGAGGAGGCTATTCTGGAAGCATTGATACTGCTGGGGTTGAGGTGAGCCCTATGGATGTAATTTTAACCTATCCACAGGAATTTATAGGCTTTTGGGGAGGGGGGGTTGTTTATGTGCTGATGCTGCCTCATTCCTCAATGAGGGTAGGAGAGTTTGTTTCTAATCTGGCAAAGGGGATAAACAGAGTACTATTATTTCCTTTCCCTCCCCTCCCCCAATTTTGTTGGTTTTGAATTTATCCCTATGTACACTGGAGGCTGTGTAAACCTTTCCAGAAGTGCAGACTTACAGATTCTCTTTCTATACCTTCTCAGGAAGAATCTCTGAAATAACAAGAATAACAACCAGTTTCACACACATGCCTATACTTGGTATTTTTTGTGTGATTTCTAATTTTAATTTTGTTTTTTAGAACAGTCTTAGCAATAGTGGAATAGTTCAGGATCCTTTCAGCTTCTGCCTCTTGTGTGTGTTTATTCAGTGAGTGTCTCAGAAGGCAAATAACTGCTTGGAGATAGCCCATAAGTAAAGTGTGAGCTTTTTCACTGTCCACCTTAAGCCTTTTCATTAATATATTGTCTTCATAAAGGCTTAATGATATTGTGAGCTCTTCCAGATGCTGCAGTGATTTTTGCACTGAGAGCTTTTGTCCTGAAGACTTATTCTTTTGGACTTACTCAGCTGCTAATCAAAAATGAGATTAATTAGCATCTGTGCTTTTGACAGAAAATTTCTCTTTAGCTAACTGATCTTTTTTCTTTTTTTCTTTCTTTCTTTCTTTTTTTTTTTTTTGTCTAAGTAACTGGAACTATTATGTTTCCTACACATGTAAGAAGCACTTTTGCTGATTACATTGTCTGTTGAAATAATAATGACTTTAAAAGATGGGAGCTAAAAAGGTGCCTTTCTTTTTCATGAATGTAATACATTTCTGCAGGTGAGCTGATACTGAACTAGTACAAAGTGAGCAATGAAGAATCATGCCAGCGCCATTTGAACAAGTTGCATGACCTCCCCCTCAGTTAGCACTGCTGCAGCAGGGAAGTAACAGCAGAGCAAAGCCTGGCTGCAGCTGTGCTCTGTTCATGCCGCCTGTCTCTCTGGGCCAGGTCACTCATCTGCTGCACACAGCAGATATCTTCTCTTCCCTTTTTCTGCTTGCCCTGTTTTGCTCAGGGCAAAACCTTCCGTCCTTCCAAGTAATTTTCGCTGTGGCAATAGCTGTGTGAGAAGGCCTGCTCCCATTTCAGGACCAACAGGAGCTGACCAGGTACAAGAACACCTCCTATTGCAGAGTGCCGGGCAGATGTGGTTTGTGCAGGAGTTGAAACCTCTGTCAGCATCCCTCAGGTCTGCCGAGATCGCTAATTTTTACAATAGTTGCTTCTATTGAGCAGTGAATATTCATCTGTTGGGTTAGGCTTTTCCAGTCATGTGATAAAAAATTTCCCGAGTGGGAGATCTGCTATCAAACTGCCCTGTGATGTTAGCAGTAGTGAAGCTGCAGATGGGAAATGAGGCGAATTAATTTTATTTCCAGGCTTGCTACTGGCTCTGTTATCCCAGGATGCCATCTCATTCTTTATGGCTGCTTCCTCAGATGTAAAATGGAGCCATTACCACCTGCCTGCTCCGTGATACTGATTTTGCAGTCTTGCAAGTCAGAGCAGGCTCTGTGCTTCTGATGGCTATGAGTGCTGGCAGCCAGTGCCCGGCTTTCCATGTTGCATCTGATGAAATTTGACTGACCTGAATTAATTAGCACATGCCAATTTGGGAGGGTAGAGAGCTGCCTGCTTTTGTAACGCTGGTTTGCTGCCATCACATCTGCAAAACATCCACACTTAGCTTTTGCCGCTGCTCTGCTCCATGCTGTGCTACCTGATGGTGATGCATGCTTGAAAATCCCAGCTGCTTTTGCATGGGCAGCTCTGGCTAGATTTGGACAACTGAATCTTGCAGAGGTGTGAAAACAGGCCCACCTTCTTAGTGAAGAATCTGACCCTCGCCTGACGCTGCTCAATGCCTTTCCCTTGTGAGGAGCTGTAGGCCACCATGAGGCCTCTTCTCTGAGCTGAACAAACCAAGTGCCATCAGCAGCTCCTCATGCACCTTGCCCTCGAGATTCTTCCTCATCCATACTGCCCGTTTTTAAGAAGCTGGAGCACCAGCATTTCCTGGTGGCTTTGGGGGCTGGTGCTGTCCTGGTCCCACAGGGCCTGGATGGGGACCATGGAAAACAGAACTCTTTGTTTTAGCAATGTTGCCTATTTTTGCATTGCATTAATAACCACATGTGGCACTCCATATTACACTCTGTGTAAATATATACGTATATAAGAGATTAGTTCATTTTATTACACTGTCATAAAGGCAGTAATAATGATGCTTGACCTAAATTACCATTGGCACAATGCTTATCATGCTGCATTTAGCAAATGTGTGTTTTTGCATCATGTTGCAGTGATGCAGAGTATGTATGTTACAATATAGGATCTTATGTTCATACCTACTCCTGTTCCTTCTCAAAAGACCCTCATCTAATGTTTGTTGGAGCACATCGCTGCAGATCTGTCGCAGCTGTCAGGCAGTGTAAATCTCAGCATGTGCAGAAGGTGGCCTGTAGCAGGAAGCATCACATTCCAAAAACTGCTCTGCTGCATGGACTGGAGGCACATGCATCCTGCACCAGATGCGTTTTAAAGACACACACTCATATAATTTGCATGATTATTTATCAACTGTAAAGGAGCACTGCACCTTGCACTGCTATGGTTGCAGTTACTGAGCTCTAGAGCCTTCGTTCTTTTGCTTTTATAATGCCTATGAAAAGATTAGCAGCATATTTCTTAGATAATGGGGAACTATTGCTTTTTACATTAAATTTGTCTCATGTGGCACAAGATAGATGTTAAAAGTCAACTAAAATAGATAAGACCATGGTTTGAAAATTATAATCGTATTTATAGAACATGCTGGCCACCTTTAATAATACAGTTTATCAAAGTGCATTCTCTATTTTAATCTGCATTATTAAACAAAGAATCATTGGATGTAATTTGGACCTCCACTTGCTGGATTTCAAGCTGCTTTACTCCAAATGGTGGATGTTAATGTCAAGTTGATTTTTTTTTAATTTTTTTTTTCCCTTAAAGAGAAATGTATTTAATCAGTCATTAACAATTTTGTTTAAAATTCATGAGAGTTTTAAACATTCATAAGTTCCCTTTGTCTCTTGATTTATGTCTCTCATCTCAGCTGCCTGGTGGAGCAGCTCTCCTCACCTGCATGTTCCCATTGCCACCAGGTTACAGGGGCTCGTGCACCAAACAAGTGTCAAGTTAGCATTGTAGCTATTGGATATCTCCACATTTACTTTGAATGGTTGCTGCTGCAGTGAGACCAGGCATAATTTTAGCAGTGTTTTCTGGTACTGTTAAGGTGACTTAACAGAAATGTGTTTATAAAGTTGCTTATGGGTTGGGTTTCTATGAAGGAAAAGTCTGAAACTCCTTAAACTTCAGGCTGCGATATATAGGTCAGATTACTATCAGTAAAAACAATAGAATCTGCTAAAAATATACAGCTGAGTAGAAGGCTAAATTCTAAATTATCATCCACTCAGGGGACGTGTATATTATTAGAGTAAAGGAATAAATCGCTTGGGGGAAACCTCCCTTCCCTGCATTCCTTATTGCAAACAGACCCATGGCCTCCAAGGACGTTATACTGCTAATCCCATATAACGTGTGATGGAAGTGTTAAAAAAGTGTTACAGAGCTCTGCCCTGCTTTCCTCCCAGGCAGGAACAGCAGTGATGGTAGCGTTGGAAATGGGAGGCAGATTCCCATTGTGGCTGGTGAGGAAGAGGTACAGTACCTGAGGTTCCTCCATAGTTGTAACATAGCAGTCCCTTTGTAATTTAAATTGATTTTGCTGAAGTATTTCACGCAGTTCAGCATGCTTTCTATCCAGAAATGTGCATGGCAGCCCCTGGAAAATGTAAAACCTTACATATGTCTTGCAAGGAAAAAAAAATCATGTCATTTTCTCCCTTCTGGGGCCTTATAGGGCTTTGCAAGATTACAGTGTTGGTGAGCTACTCCCCTCAATTTTAATTCATGTGTAATGATCGAGAATGTGTGTGCTGGTTTGTGCTGTTCCTACATGCAGTACCTGAAGTTTTTGTGTTTTAAAAAGAGGTGGATTTAAAAGCAGCTGAGAAAAAAATTGAATGAAAACATAGTTCCAAAATGACAGGACTGAGAATAATTTAAGAGATTTATTTGTATGGGTGGGAAAGAGTAAAGTGTGAAGACATGTCTCTGGCCTTTCACTTACCTGCCTTCATTTGCTTTGTGTGTGGATGAGGTAAATATTTTGGGGAGTTAACAGTGGTGGACTCTATTGTAATACAATTGCTTTTGAATATTGTCAAAATTCTGTCAAGTTCAACTATCAATGATAAAACATTTTGTATGTACTGAGAATATATTGAACAGTGCACTTAATATATACCATTATATGCTGTAGCTTTTAAGAACAAAAAGCATAAATATATATAGGTATTTAATATATGTATTTATATAAACAGCATATCTTGATTTGCAGTTCACTTCTAAACTTGGCCTAAAGGTATGACTTGAAAATGATTGAGTTTTGTTGCCTGTAAGTGATGTTAATTGTGCTCTAGAAGCCTTGATGTGTGTTGTGCCTTGTCCTTCCAGCCCTGCATCTGCTCTGCTGTTGTTTGTGGTTTGGGTTGCCTGTGTGTAGGGCAGAAAACACCGGGTATGAGGCATTCCTCATGGTACGTAGGGATGGGATGAAGGAGGCCACACCTCACCCAATGCAGTCATGTGCTGGCAGGCAGCATGGGGCCTGGGACCTGTTTCATTCCCCCCTTACTGCTCATGCTGATTAACTGCCCACAGAGTAGTGCAGTTTTAATGATAAGGACTTCAATGTTTCAGTAATTATACTGTGCCTTTGCTTTGCTAGCATCGTTAGCACCTCTGCAGAGCAATCCTGGCCCCAAGCATGCTCACAGCAGTGAGCAGGAGAGCCAGCTGTGTGGGGTTTCTTGGTGCTTTTGGCAGAATGTGTGGATGTGGGAAGAGTGAGCACATGTGAGCATCCCTTCCTGGAGATAAGTATTTTGAGGAAAATTTGGGTTACAAAGTCATAGTAACACAAGGAAGAAAAGTTAGCTTTGTGCTGCCTGGTCAAGTCTGGGCTTCTGGGACATTTCATCTTCTGCAGACTCATGCATCCATTTCTCCTGTCCCTCCCTATTCTAGAGAACAGCCCATCTTCACCACCAGAGCCCATGTCTTCCAAATTGACCCCAGCACGAAGAAGAACTGGGTCCCCGCAAGCAAGCAGGCTGTAACTGTTTCCTACTTCTATGACAGCACGAGAAACAGCTATCGGATTATCAGTGTGGATGGAGCCAAGGTAGGAGGCTAATGGTATCCCAGTGTGTTTTCTGTGTGGAGAGCATCATGGCTGTCAGCCATGGCTGGTAGTAGATGTAGATGAGCTGCATTAAACACGTAAGTTGATAAATACTTGGCTTTTTCTATATATAATCCATTGTGGACACTCGTAGTGACAATTGAAAAGACAGCGACTTAAAAGTGATTTTTCCCAAATGAATTGACTCAGACAGGATTTTATCTCTGATTAATTTGACTTCATGGTCTTAATGTGCCAAGGGCTTAAACTGCCAACACTTTGTAGCACAGTGCTTAAACCCACGTCCTGTGCTAGGTAGATAACACTGAGGTCTCTTTGGTGAAAAAACATTCTTTTTAAGGAGAACAAGGAGATAGATATGTGCAGACTAGGGCTTTTGATTTAAATGCCAAGTACATATTCCATTTTGCATGGTTGAAATGTTTACAGGTTAGCACTTAATTTTCTACAGCTTTTCTACTGGAGTTCATCAGCGTTGAGTGACAAATTAAGCATGAAGATGTTTTCCCCACACATGGGCTTTTTTTTCCTGACTTTGTTTTACATCCCCAAACAGTGTTCTGAAGTATTTCCTGCAAAAATCTTCATCACTTGAGTTGACAACTGCTGTAATACCTTTTGTGCCTTCTTTTATCAATTTTTACCCCCCTCAGATTAACTTGTGAGGTGACTCCTTTTCCCTAGCAGTCTACAGAAGTGTAAGTTAAAACATTCCAATCTTGCACAAAAATCGTTATTTTTTGCAGGAGTGCAAAATGTAGAATAAGAAGACAAATTTACAGCCTGTTTACACATGTTCCTGCTCGGATGAGGGTGTTGAAATATTACTCTTCTGGGAGAGAGCTACCTCAGAAATCGTCCCTTAATAACCCGTTTATATTTGTCACTCTTATTTAAAATGTTTGTTTTTCCAAACACCCTCTGTGCTGTATTTGGTTATATAGTGGCTTATAAATCAGCCAAAGCACCTGTTTAAATTGATGGTGATGTTCATTGACATCGGTAGAGCACTAATGCATGGCCATCGTTATGCTGTTCATGCTGGTATGCTCACCTCCAGGCTCCAGCAGCTGGGCTGGTGCCACATCCTGTGGCCTGTGTGGTTTGTGGGTGTGCACACATGCGTTATGAGAGATTAATGAAAAGCCAGTAATTACTGTGCATGTAGGGTGAAGCCATGTGCCTGCAGCTGGAGCATCCTACCCAGGGCTGCAGACTGGATGGGTTTCAGAACCCCTTCATCTGTCTAAAAGGCACTATCCAAAAGGAAACAGCCCCTTGTTTGAGCATGCCCTAGAATTAAAATTTTCCCCTGGGGCTTCCCAAGCAAGGATCAATTGCTCATCACATGAATTATTCCTCTTGTATTGAACCCGTGCTGATTAAGGAGCAGGTTAAGAAGAAACGCTGCCTGCACACTCGCCTCTGGAGAGTCCCATTTCCCAGCCTGTCCATTTAAGAGTGCTGATGTGGAAAAAGAAGGGTGTTTGTACCAGCTAACGATAAAAGTTACTCTTCTCCCTCACACAACTACTGCTTAGCGTTGTGACCTACTTTCATCTCCCAAAGTGAAGCCCGGTAGGTCTGTGAGGAAGAGTAAAGGCAGCATTGGTTGGCTCTGTCCTGCTTACATGTAACTTATTAGAATAGTCTTCGTGTGTTGGCAAGTATCAGGCAGATTAGCATCGCTGCAGGCAAAATTATCCCTCTTTTAATGACAGAAAACTGAAGCTCAAGGGAAAGAAGTGATTGGACCTAGAGGGAAGGTGTGGATGAAGGACACATATCTCCAACAGCTCACCATCCTTGGATGCAAAGTGCCTGTTCTAGCAGTTTTAGACAAACATGTGATGCACGCTGACTTGCAGGGAAATGTCATTTAAATCCAGAATGCAGAACAACACAGGGCTGCCGAAGCCTGCTGGCCTTGCTGCCATGCAGAATGCAAGGCCGGCTGCACAGCCAGCCCAGAGCAGGCTGAGCACTCCTCGGAAGCACTGCCAGCCTGGCAGGCCGTGCCCAGTGCAAACCACTTCAATTTCTAAGCCTGGAAGAGAACAGGTTTTATAATTCCTATATCTTCTACACAAAAAGAGATGCTGTGGACAGTAGAAAACAATTTACAGCAAATGATTTCATAGATACCATAAACACTTGCACTCCATGATGTTAACTGAGATACCATTGCCAAACAAGTGAATAGATTAGCCTATCTTTTAATTGCATTATAATTGACTTGTATGTTGTCTAGAAAACAATTTCATCATGATGTTTTAAGAAGTTTCTTACCAGAGGCTGTTTGCAGCATAATGAATGCTGAAGGAAGTGGTACAGTAAAATGCAAGAGCACACACCGATCTGGAGTTAATGAGGCAGCCGAGAGACATTGCTGTATGAAAGTCCGCAGCTTTGTGAGCAAAAGCCAAACCTGTTGAAAAATGACAAAATACAGCAATGATGCAGGGAGAACATGAGCTCAGAAGTGTCTGGTTGCTGTGTAGTGTGTGGGGGAAGCTGCATGCAAGGCCCCTCATTAAAAATGACCTACATTATGCTGCAATGTAGAGGCAGAAAAGAGGTTGGAAAGCATGCAAATTGCTCAGACTGGTATCTTCCAGCATCTGCTGGAATGATGTGTAGTAGTGCCCCTATTGGTGGGTTTGTTTTCGCTTGTTTTGAATTGGAAATATGTATTATCCAGGCCATATAGATGAGGGAGAGGATATGGAACTTGTTTCCATATAGAATTTGAGAAAGAAATATAATCCTTGTTGGACCTCAGAAGCAAACTTCTGTCCTCATTTTCAAACATTCTGATGTTACATGCCTACAAAACCTGTGATTGTGACAGTATTCTTTTCATCTTTAGAGAAATAAGTTGTTAACGAAGGACATAAAGCTGTCTTAAAGATTAATAACCAGCAATTAACTCTGTAGGGGCATTTTGAGACTGCTGGAGCCAAGTAAACTGTTGCAGTGAGAGCCACATCAGGTGGCAGTCTGAAATTGTTTGTGGGATCTTTAATCAGGTGATTAGGAAAAAAATAAAGTAAAATAAAATTGGAGTTGAAGACTAATGGATTGCAAGAGTAGTTTTGGTAAATGTATGATAGGGAAAGAGAGGCTTTGTTTCAGAGAAAATAGATGTTGACTGATGCTCATTCCCATTTGCTAGATGATTTAAAAGAGTTTACTACCTAACAATTGCCTTGAAGATGGAAGATAGTGAGGTTGGGCATAATTTTGCTAAAGTGTTGAAAAGAGAACAAGAAAAATTACTGAGCTAGAAAAACAAAGTAAGTAGGTCTGTTTCTGAAGTAAATTGCAATTATTAAGAATGAGAGTATGGGCCAAATTTTGCCAATCAGTATTCACATACTGTTCCCCAAAGTGAATCCAGTTTGTAATACAGTATGATGAAGCTGTTTAGTTGTTAGGTGTTTTGTGTTCTGGTTGTTACAGTACCCTCACAAAAAGGTCTGTCTGGGTGCATTGTACCAGGGAGGTCTGGTGTGATTTGGAGGGCAGAATCCGAACCCCAGCAGCATTTGGCAGCAGATATTTGGGGCAGTAGGAATGGATGATGTGTAAATCTGCTAATATTTGGTATATTTCTGGCTTTCTCAGTTCCTGTACCAGTGCTAATTGCTACCCACCTCTTCATGATGACGCTTTCTCTGTTCCCATGAATGGAGGCAGGGCATCTTCTGCACAATTATTGGCAATTCTGAGTTCTACCAGTTCTGTACTCAGAGATTCAAAACAAATTATTTTCTTTGCCCATGGAAATGAAATTATTTTTAGTCTTAGTTGTTAAAAATACTCTAGGGTACTTTGCCAAAAGGTGACTCTTAGATTAGAGGAGCTTCCCTTCATAGGAAAGAAATTGCGGGGTATGGTAGCAGAGATGAAATTCCTTCATCTGGCAAGTTTCTTTGTGTGTTTTTTCTTTCATTGATGTAATTTCAGCCATTAAACCAATATCAACTCTTGTTCAGGAAAAGCCTACCAAGTAATTTAAATCTTACAAACTTGGATCTGAATTGAACAAAGGCTTCCAGCAGTCTGTGCATTGCAGCAGCTCTGCACTGCTGTGGTAGCTTTTAACTGTGCCTTCCAGACCTCATGGATGTGACTTGTGTTGGAGAAGGATCAGAACAACTGCAGCACCTCTTGTCACATTCAGAGCAGATGTGCTGTTCCGTGGCAGGGCGAGTGTGGCCTCGCAGCACTACTCCACTGTAAGCAGATAATGGTTGTCATAATTTCATAGTGAAATGATAGGAGGATGTTTTACTGCCTTGGGTAGAAAAGATAATGGGAGGAAAAAGAACAATGAAAGTGACCTTAGAAAGTGAAGTGTTGTCTTTTCTTCCTTTCAGTGGGTGTAGAGAAATCCTTAATAAAATGCAGTGATTTTTCAAAGGTGTGGGTGAGCAAATATGTGTTTTGTCAAAGAGACAGAAGTTCCTTTATTTCCCGTTTGGCCTGCCCTAGTTTTAGTGCTGTGACTGCCTTTGAGCTGTGCCGTGTGCTGCCCGGGGCTGGGCGGGCTGCCCGGTGCCTGATGCTCCTTGCCTTGTGTGTTGCTCTGCTGGCAGCAGCACTGCTGTTCCCAGAGAGATCCTGCTGGTAACATCTGGTTAATTTAGCAGAAAATACTTACTCCAGCTTCACAAGACTTTTTTTCACCACACAGTAACTGAGATGGAGATTTCTTCCCCTCCTTCCCCCCCTCTCCCTCCCAAGACTTTTCCTGTTGTGTTCTTCATGCCTTTCATCCCATTTCTTCCAGGGTTCTTCTCTGGTTGTCTCAGGACTGTCCACCATAGAATGGAGGGGCATGAGCTTAGTATTACTTACGCTTCTGTTACTGAAAACCAATGAGAAAAGGCCCTTTCAATAAAAAGGCAGTGTGACACTCATGGCTGTGTAATGAGCCCCAAAAGTGACCCAGCTCCAAAGGAAAGGCAGTAGGAAGATGAACAGGCCTTGAGCACTCGGAGGCTGAGTGAGGCTGTGTTTTTGATCCAGAAACCTTCTTATGCCAATAGATCCCCACTACTGAGCTAGCTTTCTGCTATAATACAGAGAAATGAGCCTATGTGATGGCTTTCATCTTCTCTTTACCCCTATCATGGTATGTTAAGTATTTCACAAACTATTGGAACCATCTTCAACATGGTTATTAGCACTAGAGATTATACTGGAGCCATAACAGAGTAATTGCAACAAATGGAACTGATTAACCCCCCACATCAAAAGAGCATCTTTTGAAATATGAAAACACAGCATAAAATATAATTTTAATGCACAATCCTGTTTTCCAGTGTGCATATTTTGTATATATGTATAACAAACATCTCCCTGTTTCTATGCTAGTATGATGACTGGTAAGTAAAAACATTAGTTGTGGCTTTATAATATTTAAATATGGAAAATATAATGTAGACAAGTACTTTTCCACTGAGACAGACTAACTACCAACCTGTGTGTATGTGTTAAACTTCTGCAAATCCATATTAGAGCCTTTACGATGATCTGATGCCATTTTATCTACTGCTTGGTAAGGCAGCTGCAGTGGGGCTTCTCCTACTTCAGTCTTCTGAGTAGAAGTTGGAGTGGGTGCTCATCTACCAGGCAGGTTCTAGCACCAACAGTGCTGCACAGAGTGCTTTGGAATTGATACTTGAAGAGTCTCTGACTGCTTCTTGCTGCCCCTTTTGGGCTTGTTGTTGCTGTAAATAATGAGATTGGATGGAGCTGTTCTTTGAGAAGCAGCTGCTCTGTTTGTAGTGATGTGCTCCTTGGTTGTGTGTGAAGAGCAGATTACAAGCAGGGAAACATCTGTCCTGCCCTGGGTCATAATTCACCAGGCTCACCTAAGCTGTGACTTCTCATTCAGTGAAACAAATTAATATTTTTTCCATGCTGGTTTTAACTTCTGTTTCCCAATTTCAGTTGATGTAACAGAGCTGTCAGGTGAGCAGGGCTTCTAGATGTATGGCGTCACTCTGAAGGGCTCTAGGGGCGACTCTCAATTTAAGGGAATCTTTCCACCATACAGGAGGTGCAACTCATTCAGCCTGTGGAGTAGCATGGAGAAGTGTGACTTTCCTGGTAATACCAGGAAAATGCCTCTGATAATCTGTTAGGCAGTAAGCTGGCAGCTAAAGCTGGGCAGATGCAAATAGAAAATAAAATACACATTTTAAAGATAAATAGTTGCATGTAGCCAATGCACTGAGGTGTGCAATGGATCCTTCTGCTGCAAAATCCAAGGCTTCCTGTTCTTCTCAAAGAAATTTTGAAGTAACAGTGAATGAAATTAAGGGAAAATGACAGTCCCCAGTGATCTTTAAATATTCATGTTATCTGTGTTGTGGTGTACTTGTGGTTTTGTTTCTCTCTAGACATTAAAATAACTTGAGAATATTTCCTTTGAAGTTTGGTGGTGAGGAAGAACAGCATAAAGGAGATGCAGAACTGCCAGCCAGGCGTGGGACTGCCCGCATGCATCATGCTTTATTTGCTCAAGGTGATATCATATTCAGAAATTCAGGCAGAGAGGAGGTGCGGGATCTTATAACTGAGGAGATGATATGTAGCCTGGAGTTGTGTCTGCAGAAGTTTCCAGCCATTGCTGATGCTGGTCGAGGTGGTAGAGAAGGTAACATGGGGTGCACTTGTGCAAGTGGGGCCGTGAATGTTCAGAGGGAAATACTGAGTAACTGCAGCAGTTATTTCTGAATTGCTGATAGCAGTGGAGATGAACTGGGAATGGAGGGAAACATTAAAAAGGTTTGTGCAAACAAGACCCAGGGCTGCAAGTGAAAGAGAGCTTGTCAAATGCTGGGAAATGGAGCAAAGTAAATACTGTGGATATGGTGGGAAATGTGGTGAGTCCCTTGAGACTGAATCAGTCAGAAGTCCTGAGCATCTGCGGAGGATGGGATTTGGGTAAAGCTGTACAGCTTGCATCACTGAAGTGTTTCTATTATTAATCTCTTTCCAAGTTATTACACTTGAAATGTGAAAAATCCTTTGCTCTGGATTGTTTCTGGAAGGAAGTCTTCCATAAGCCAGTTAGTGAGCTCAGGAGAGCAGAAAACAGAGTGCCAACAACTGAATCTTTCCCCAAAGAATGGGAAGCACACCTGCTGCTGTTTGACCCTGCCTGGCAGGTGGAGTGCATGGAGCCACCAGCTCTATGAAGAGACCACACAACTGAACCAGCGCTGCAGAAATCTATTCATAAATGCAATTTATGGGGGAAAAAAAAAAAACTTCCCAGAGGATTTCTGGTTGCACCGGCAAATATGGAACCTTCCTTCTTGGATAGGTTTTCCCTTTTTATAACCTCTCCTTAAAGTTTCTTGGTAAAGCTCTGTTTCAGGTCATGATCTTTGATCTTAACAGAGCTTTTGAAGAATCTTTAAAAAAATATGACGGGGAAATGATCCATAATTGTGATGAGGTGATAAGGTAAAAAACAAGATTTCTAGTATCATCATCACAGGCACAACATGGAAGATTTTGCAGATGCTTTCCCTTATCTTTTTGGTTTCATTAGTTAAGCAAAGCAAAACTCTTGGAGTAGGCATATTTTTACATTCCAAAAGCTTTCACACTTGCTCACCAAAGCTCAGGGGGCATGGTGTTGCTCAGCTTAGGTACAGGCTTCGCAGTGTGCTTTTTCTTCCAAGAAATTTGCAAAGGGGGGTTGAGGAACATAGTGCCCAGGGATGAGCTGAACACCTGTGTTATCTACTCAAGTTTTCCCCAGCTTTCATCCCAGAAGGACTTCTTGATTTGTTGCAGAATTATCAGGACAAGTTATCAAGTTATTTGTTGCACATTTATCAGGAATTGCAATGAACACAGCTCTGCTTAGCAGTTGGTTGACTGATTCGAAATTTTTAGTCCCTCTTGTTGTCGTTGTTGTTTTTAAGTTCAGCTACCAAAAGTAACAAATCATTTCTATAAGCTGTGCTTTATGGAGCTCTAAGGAATGCTTTTCCCATGAAACAGCTGCATCCATTATTTGTTCCCTTCTTCTTGCTGTAGTGCCAGGGGTACCTAATACCTGAATACCTGCGTTCACTGGTACTATAGTTGTTATAGGGAAAACCAGGAGTAGTATAAAAGACTGTCAACTACTTAATAGTAGATAATTTACAAAGCTGATTCTCTTTGGATTCTCTAACTCCACCTTCCTTCATTTTCTAGCAGCAAAATAAGTCATCAGGCATCTCTGAGGATGCAGGAGGGTTGTTATTTTATGTTATTCCACGGCTACTTCATATCTTCAGTTAGGTTAGAATATTGAGTGTTGCAGGACCTGATTGCACCTGTTGTGCTGTCTTCTAACAGTAACTTCATCTGGGTGCTTCAGAAGATGTCAAGCAGGTTCTGCCATATGCCAAGAGTAACGTACTCTTGGTTGTTCCTCATTCCAAAAGGCAGTTTTTTCCAGATTTCAGAGAGGCAGTGGTACCTGTCTTACTGACGCCTGCTCACTGGGGTGTATATGTTGCCATTCAGAACAGAGGAGTCTTTAAGGATGGCCACAGTCTTGTATCCTACCCATGTCATACTGCTCACGTCCTGCAGCCCTGCTCCAGGCTGCTGGCTTCTGCCTCTCAGACATCATCTCAACCTTGTCTTTAAAAGCAGTGTTGGTCATCTTTTTTTTGTTTGGCCCATTCAGTTTCTGCGTCTTTAACTATAACTACCTTCTGCTGGCGTTTCTGTGATGTGTATGTGCTGGAACAACTTGAGGTCCTGGGATAAGTCCTGTTTGAGCTCTGCACAGGGCCTTCAGGCTGAAGAGAGGAAATGAGGCTATGGTGCAGCTTCAAGGGTGCAAACAGAGGTGTGCTTAAATGCTTCATGTAGGGATTCGATTATGCTTATCTAAAATCCCCCAAAGTACAAATGTGAGACAACTATGTATTTTTTGCTGCACCTCATTGTAAGTAATGCAGCCTTCTCCCTCACCCAATTTGTAGTCACCAGGAAGAAATAATGCCTTTGCTGAATTCTTCTTCATCTCTGGAAAGTTAGAAATGTTACCTGGAAATAACACACAGGCTTATCAGGTTGTATATTTTATGAAATTTTGCATGAAATTCCTGGGTGACAATTTGTTCCAGAGCAGAGAGGCTGGGAAGCAGTGCTGTAGCTTTGCTTCAAGAAGCAGCTGCTGGTGCTGAGCAGGGTGGTGGGTGGATGTGTGTGCTATGCTGAAAAGGAAAAGAAATTCTCGTCAGATGTCAAAGCAAAAATAGGAGACTTTAGAGATTTAGACTGGGTGGAGGAGGTGGGAAACCAGCTCTGCAGAGATGTTAATTACTTCAGGAAGAAAAAGAGCACAATGGAGTAGGTGTAGCAGGAGGTTTACTTAATAGAATTCACATCACTGTGAACCCACTTTCGTTGCATTTAGACAGGTTCACAATAAGGACTTTACAACAGAAATAGTTTAGTAGAGGAAAAACAGTTATTAGTCTTTTTATTAGGGGGGAGGGCATTTTTTACATATTTTCTCATACAGGAGGCCAAGAGCTACTTCTACCTATATGTCATGCATTGCTTTGGATTTGTTGTGTTACGGGGTTAAAAATGCACAGCCCTGGGGTTGCAGAGTGGATCTGGAGGGAAAAGAGAGATAAGTGCAACTGCAGAAATGGCCCTTATTCCCACAGAGCCAACAATGGCAGCGTGTGAGGGTTGTCATCACTGTGAGTCCCTTTCCATACTTGCTTTCTTAGCACTGTGTGTTATGGATGCTTCTGAAATCTATGTCTGGGTGGCATAGCTACAGCCCTGGTTGCCTGGCTGACCTGGCAGCTGTCCCCTGTCCATTGCTGCATCCCCCCCTGTTGCATATAAGTGATGGAGCAGAGCAGGAAGAAAGGCAGAACAGACACATTCAGTGTTCTTCTTGGCATGTTTCTGGTGCCCCCAGTCTGCTCAGGTGAAGTCCCAGGTCTGTCCCAGGTGTATGTCCCACACATCTCTGTGTGGGAGATACAGCAGATAAGGCGAAATTCAAATGTATAGATGCTGCTGATAGTCTTCCTTTCAGTCTTCCTTTCAGTCTTCCTTTCAGTCTTCCTTTCAGTCTTCCTTTCAGTCTTCCTTTCAGTCTTCCTTTCAGTCTTCCTTTCAGTCTTCCTTTCAGTCTTCCTTTCAGTCTTCCTTTCAGTCTTCCTTTCAGTCTTCCTTTCAGTCTTTCAGTCTTCCTTTCAGTCTTTCAGTCTTCCTTTCAGTCTTTCAGTCTTTCAGTCTTTCAGTCTTTCAGTCTTTCAGTCTTTCAGTCTTTCAGTCTTTCAGTCTTTCAGTCTTTCAGTCTTTCAGTCTTTCAGTCTTTCAGTCTTTCAGTCTTTCAGTCTTTCAGTCTTTCAGTCTTTCAGTCTTTCAGTCTTTCAGTCTTTCAGTCTTTCAGTCTTTCAGTCTTTCAGTCTTTCTGTCTAGACCCTTCTACAAAGTCTTTGTAGAAGGGATGAGGGGAGAGATTTCTACTGGCCCTGATTTGTTAGACAGCTGTAATTAAGTCTTCTACATTACAAGTTTATTTTTTTGGTCAAGGGCTGTTCTTTTTTTCATCCCAGTTTCTTGTTGTGAGTTTGTCTTGATCCCGTTTGGAAGGTAGGCTCTGGAGGGGACTCCCTTTTTACCTTTTGCTAGCCCTATCATGGCTAATGGCATGAGTGTGTGTGTGTGCTGTCTTTGTAAGCTGGAGCAGAGATGATTTGATGTTGTGGGTCACAGGTGAGTGGTTCATTTCTGCAATGAAGTGTGAACATGGTGGTTTAGGCTCTGCGTTACAGTAGCTTTTTTGTTTTCTTTAGAAGGAGGTGAAGAGCTCTAAGCCCCACACCGAGGTTAGCACCTTCCTCATTATGTCATTTCACTCATGTAATATACAGTTTCTGCTTTCTTAGATCAGTGATTTATTGGCCAAAAGACATTACGTTTCAGTCTAGCCATCAGCAAAGGATGGTAGCTAGTGAAGATAAGTGCAAATCATGGCAGTGTAGGTGGATAAATTCCACAAGGGAGTTGCTGAACATGTGAGATAGCGGGAGAATTTCTCTGCAAACCTGTCCCTCTCCCTTGGTCTTCACATCCGGGTTCACGAGTGCTTCTGATTCACATTGGCTTGATGAGCTGGAAGAACCTGCTGAGCCTGTGATAGCTGCAGCCCAAGGACTGGCAGCTCCCTGCCCTCATCAATTCTGTTTTTAGATTGAGATACGTCTTTACTGAAGATTAGCAGCCTGGTGGGTTGAGGAAATTAAATTTCACAGGGGCTGCAAACTGGAAAGCACATATTGAGAGGTGTGAAAATGAAATGGGGAGGTTTTAATGTAGTGACTTCTTAATGAGGAGATACTATGCCCTTGAGTCTTAGGGCTTTTCTGGAGGTGAATTTGCTTCAGAACAGCAGGTGATGTGAATTTAAAGAGGAATAATTCTGGAATTTCCCAATCTGGTGAACTGGGACTTTGGTCCCAGAATAAAGAATGAGATTATTTCTGTCCCATTTCTGATTTGATTTAATGCAGTTCTAGAACTTAAAATTGGCTAGTCTAGCAATCCCACAGCTCTTACTTTGGTCTGTTCCCAGGTAGAGAGGTGTTTGCCTCTGTGGGTGGGTATCCCAGCCAAGGAAATGTCCTGGTGCTGCTCAGGGCAGCATGTTGGTGGCTCTGCCAGATGTTCGCAGCCATTGGCTCTCTCCTCCTGGGGCTGAGCCTGCTCCCATCTATGCTGCTGCTTCTGGAAACGTAGCATGATGCCAAGGATGTCCCAAGCTGCTGGTAGCCCCTGCCTGCTCCAGCACTGTTCTGCATGTGCACGTGTTCACCTCACCTTATCTTGAGAAAATGCCTTTCAGGAAACACATCCATGTGATGTGGTGATAATGGGGAGTTTGGGAAGGACCCTTTAAATGCACTAAGCGTCCCCCATGATAAAAGGTGGCTGTGTGTACATATGCCATGCATATATCATGAGCAATTTGAGCTGCCAGTGCAGTTTTTTTTTTCTACCCAGGTTATCTTGTGACCTCTCTGCTTGTTTTATTTGGCAACTTCTCTCTTTGGGAAGGCTGTGGGGTGGGTGTGTTTCAGCCTGTGAGAGCTCTGCCCTGCACAAGCTTATTTGCTTACTTCTATCTGATGAATTTGCCCAGTGTGTGTTCCTAAACGTCTCGAATCATTTCTGGTTGATGGAGTGCTACCTTGTACTGTAAAAATTATTCAGTATCATCTTTAAATAAAAATATAGATCTGTCACGATTGTTTTTCTCCCAAAGGAAGTGAAATTAGCCTGAGATTTTGTTTGGCTTGTGTGGACGTAGCAGGAATGTTTGCCATCTGATGTGCTGGCATGTAGATGAGAGCAAAGGCAGATTTTTTTTAACCACAGTAAGACAGCTCCACCAGTGTGATGAATGAGTTTATTATTCTGTAAGGTGCTTATTACATTATGCTCCTCTTTGCCTTTGTCTGCGGGGAGAACCCATTAACAGCTTCAGGGACTGATGGCAGCTCATTAGAACTGTTTGTCTATGAAGCCATTAACCTGGATGACAGTCCCTGCATTTATCTGGGGTTTTGATGCGGTCAGAATTCCATCGTATGTGTTATAGGAATGAGGGCCAATGCAAAGCTGCTTCGTAAGAGTCCATTTGAATGATGAGTGGACTCTTCTTATAGGACTGCGGTCCTATGGGAAACCTTCCCACAGTGCTGTGGGTTTGGCTGGGATAGAGTTGATTTTCTTTGTAGAGGCCTGTATGGCGCTGTGTTTTGGATTCTTCATAAAATTAGTGTTGATCACGGGTACCTCATGGCGCTGTGTTGTGTTCCCCTTCTCCTGACTGTTTCCATGCAGCTCTGAGTTGCTCTCTCAGCTTTTTTCTCAGGTTTTCACTTGTATGTGGTGTCTGGGGCATCTGACTGACAGAGGAGGGCTTTAAAAAAAAAAAAAAAAAAAAGCTAGAGCTGGCTTGCAAGCAGTTTCACTAATTGCAGCTTTTTATAAATGTAGCAGATGAACTGACAGTTTCTTGAAGGTGTGTGATCACCACAACCTTCCCTTGGATTCTGCACTGGCTACAGAAAAAATGAACCTCTAAGGTGCTAAGCAAATATACTTCATCTCATTGCTCAATAAGTTGCTTTGTGTTCTAGTTTGTAGTCTTCATTATCCCTCTTATTGCTTCTTTGATGTTGGACTGTTGGTCTAAAGGTTCTCTTCAGTGTGTTTTTTATGTTTGTATTTTCTAAATGTTTATTTTAGGAATTTTTATTACTCTCATTGTCAGCTTCCTGTGAAGAACGTTCTCACCTTTCAGTGAGAGGGGTCATTTTATTAGTTTTTCACCCAAAGATGTCTGATTTGATAGGCACAGTAGGGCTGAAATAATACTTTTTATCCCTTGAAATTTATTGTTGTTTCAGAGCTTCTAAAATAAATCAATAAGACAGATACGTTTAAGTAGTTCCCCTGTCTGACATAGGATATATGTTCAGCACTTTCTTTAATGTTTATGGAAAACATCCTAATTTCTCACTTGGCTGTAGATTTCACCCCCTTTCTTGTGACTCATTGTATCATCCAGTCCTCCTATTGTCACCCTCCCTTTGAATTGTCAAAACCATGCGTAGAATCTTTGAAGTCTTTGGTTTTCTTTTAATTTAAATCACTGGAATTGAACTTAGGTTTCCATATTGGCGCCTTTCTGCTGCATGACTCAGCTGGAGCACAGCACATCTGGGCAGCTTTCCTTATGCCTCTATGAGACAGCCATACAAAACCATGCCTCATCTTCAAAAGTTCATTTCTACACAGCATATGTCAGCCAACGCTGGCTGAAGAAGAATCACCTCTTCCCCATTCTCATCCTGATCCTTCCTATTAAAAAAGTAAAACAGAATTTACTAGCGTCAGCCACTTGGCCCTGCCCTGCTTTCATGCTTTTGGTGAGAAGCTTCCAGCAGCAATGATTTCATACTGCTTTTGAGCTTGGTCTGGATCAACTCGTTGTGTGCTGAGGTTGGTCCTGTGCACACAGCAGGGAATTGTACACTTGTTGGGAAGTGATGGCACAGTATGGGGAGCCACCGAAGATGTGCAGTTTCTAAGAAGGAAAACGGAAGCATCCACACAGAGGGTAAAAGTTAGGGAGGGGATGGAGGCAAGGAATGTTCTTTCTCTGGTGAATTTAATTCACACTTTTTGCTAAATGTAAATGATAGCTTAGGAAAAATCTGCTTGGAATACCTAGCAAATGATGTTGCCAGGATACTTCCTGATCATGTTAATTAAGCTGTCCCACGGATTTGGCTTAATTACTGCATAATTTGCATATTGGAAATGATGGTACATGTTACTAAAGAAAGCTCTTGTTCTGCTAGCAGGAAGACTGTTGCTCATGAATTCATTTTCAAGGGAAGGAGTCTCTAGGCTCATATAATGATGTATCTTGAAAATAAAGTTGAGATCTTTAATAATGAACTGGCATGTATATCTCATTCCTTTTGGTATGGTTACACTTCATGCCTTTCCTACCAAGTTCCTGAGAGACTGCATCCCTGCAGCCTTCCTCTTGTTGGCCATTTCTTTGATCACAAGAAGCACTGCTGCTTTCAAGGCTCCTGAATTAGATATCAGTCAGTGTGAAAGTGGTGGAATATTTGTCCTGATGACACTTATGTTTGAAGCTGCATGTGCATTGTTGGTGATGTCATTTACCACCCTCCCTGGTTTAGTTCACTGTTAAACTATAATTTGTGTGCTTCTATGCTGAAAAAGTGAGATCAACTCCACGTTTCTGCCAGGGTCGTTTTGTAACCCCCTGTCCCTGCTTTGAGTTCTGTGGTGTTAAACTGCAGGACTATGATGGTACTTTGGAAATAAAAGGTGATAAAACATCACAATTCCTGCATCAAGTAAGACAATATATTAAATATATGTTTTGGGAAAAATTATTGGGAGTACTGTAGCTTCTCTGTTCAAACTGCTAATTGCTTTGATTTATATGGTTGCTAGAATGTAAATTTCTGATGTGGCTTCTTACAATTCTTTTTTGATCTGTTTCTAAACAGGTGATTATAAACAGCACAATCACCCCCAACATGACCTTCACCAAAACCTCGCAGAAGTTCGGCCAGTGGGCAGACAGCAGAGCCAACACTGTGTTTGGGTTGGGCTTTCCCTCTGAGCAGCAGCTGTCCAAGGTAATGGGGGTCCCCAGCAGTCTTGTTTGCTGAGAATGAAGAACTGTGTGTACCCATCCAGCCTCTTCCAGTCTGCATGATTCTGCAAATCCTTTTCATCCACATGCATTGATCAATTCCTATAACTTGCTAGTATCTCTGTGTACAGAAGCAGGCTGCATTGTAAACTCTGTGGTCTAAACTATAAACTAAATTGGATTGCTGATGATGGTTCTAGTGTGGGGATTTTAATATTTTGCCCAGGGTAGTTAAAAACATTTGCAATTCCAGATGCTCACAGAGCTGTGAAGCCAAATGGGACCAAGGCTGTACCTCCTAGAGCTGCCCTGACCTTGGTATCAGCACAGCACAACCCTGGGTAGGGGCCGGCTGCATGACTGCCTCTGCTAATGAGTAACAAGCAGTTTAAAATAAATTCCCTATCGTTAGATCAGTGGTCTTGCCCAGTGCTCATCAAGAGGCTGAGGTGTTTGTTCCTGCAACAGAAAAGCATTATTTATCTAGCACATAGTTGCCACTTGAAGCATGGCTACTTGACATCAAGCTTAGTGGTTAACTAAACACTGTGTCCCTAGGACATGGTACACAGCCTCTCATGCTCCTGTCCTCTTGCATGCTTTATTTGATTGCAATCCTGAGAACTGAAGTTTCCTGTAGTGTCTAAAATAGCTAAGGCAAGTCATTGCAATTGGAGGGAGACATTTCAATCACTTGAATTTTTACCAGGTTTTAGTTTTCTAAAACTAACTGAGTTTTTGCAGTTTCCACATGTGTGTTTTTTGCAAGTGTTTCTTAAATACAAAACATATTTTACCTTGCATATTAAATTACTTTTGGATTTGGGATGTCTGTTAAGTGCCATGGCAGTAATGGGATGCTGTCCTGGGGTGCTAAGGCCACTCGATCAATCACATGCAAAACTGTTTTTTAAAAATGTGATGTTGGTGATAGTGAAGTTTTGTGATGTTTAGATGTAGATGAGTGCTTGTTTCACCTCAAACAGGTATTTATAGCAGCTAAATAAGTAGTAGGAGGGTTAATCAAGGGGAATCATTTGTTTTGAGTAACAGGTAAGCCATGATACAATGCAACATTTGGGCATCTTTAGAATCAGCACATTTAGCAGTCCTTACAGCCTAATCAGAGAGAATTTACCATATTCTCTGGAATTGACCAAAGATGTGCCTAGAGTAAGTTTAATGCTGGTACTATTAAGTGACTCTTTAATCCGTGAAGTGCCCATTGCCCATGCTACAGCCTTCTCCTTGCAGGAGAAACTTCCAAAACCAGCAGAAAGGCTGTTTCTGGTCAGAATATTGAAAAGAGATGGTTTAAGGGGCACTTCTGAAAATGGCTTAAAATGTTGTGTTTGAAAATCTGGCAGTTGTCTGTCTTGAAAATGTTAGAAGAGCTGTTTATTATACTGCCATGCAAAGCAACGGGACCAAGATATCCCTTATGATCATGCTCCTCCATTTAATTTTTAAGCCATTAGTATGAAAGATCAAAGGTGGTGAAGAGATTACAGAAGTGTATTGGGAATAGCGAAATTGTTTCATTTTATACTGATGTCATTACACTCTTATAAAAGATATAAATAACAGTGTACCGGGCTTCCCAAAAATACCTGAAGCTATTAGCCAGGAGTTGGGAGGGTGTGCTAAAACTCCTGTGAACCAGAGATCAATAGCCCTGGCTTAAAATAAATAAGTAAATGAAAATGAAGGATGTCAGCTGAAAACAATGGGTAATAATGAGATATGAGAAGTGGTTAGCATACCTATCAACTCCTGTGTTTTTTAAGCATGTTGGCTGGCCTAATAAAAGATATTGCCTCTTTCTAATGGCTTTCTTCTCTTGAGATGCTTAAGCATTAATCCATACCTATAGGGACAAGCAGTTCAAATTAAACATGAGCCATTAATGAAAACTGCATTCAATGACCTAGTAACCTAATTAACAACAGACATTGGGACTCTCCCAATCAATGTGGATGGTAATGTCCTGCTTAAGGTCCTTTACCTCAAAAATGTCTCAGATGTTGTTACACCAAAATTGAAACAGGAATCAAGCCAGTATTAATGATCTGTCTGTTTGTGATGGAGAGGCAGGACTGATGTTGTAAAACTGGTGTTTTGCACACCAGGCTGTAAAGTAACGTTTCTGCTGTCGCTCAGGATGCTGTGGTACAGACATGATAATCTTAGGAGTAGTTAGCTAGCCAAGGGCATAGGGACAGAGATTTATACAGGTGAGAAGTCTAGCAAGCCCAGACTCTGCACATTATAAAGCAACTGCAGTCAGCTTCTGGGAAGTGCCAGACCTTTGCTTTCCATCTATGCACGTGGGTGTTACGCGTGCAGTGTGATCCCTGGCCACTTTCATGAGCAAAAGCTCTCATCCCTGATAATCTGCCTGACACTGAGGAAAAGCCACAGTGACAATGCCACACATGCAGTGTGGGTCAGGTACCCGGTGTTCCCAGGTGGGAGCACTGCATAGCCCATTCCACAAAGCCAGGGGGTGAGGAGGTCTATGTGGAACTGCTGTGAGCGGGAGCAGCTGCTCCACTTCTGATAGGAGACATGAAATATAGTGCCAGATAAGGAGCTTAAAATTCACGTGCACAAAATAATGCTTCTTAATGTGTAAAATGTTAAGAAGCTCTATTTCTACATATTTACATATTTCTCCAGGTGACATGCAGGCTGCAGATTTTGAACAGCTTCTAAATAATCTGTGCAATGCACAGCTGCATCTTTGAGTCCCCGCTAAATCTCTTTGATCAGGACTCCCAGTGATGCAATGCCCTTGGGCTGCTGAGTTTCCCAGGGGTGGGAGCAGCCAATCCATCCTGCAGCTTGGTCCCACAGCCTGCCGGAGAGGTCTTCAGTTGGTGTTTCCTCTGCTTTTGTGAATTTGTCATTCTTTTGTGAATTGTGGGGAAGTTTGTCTGCTCAGTGACATTAGGAAGGAGAGGGAAGGCAAAGGGAGGAAAGATGGTAAGAAGTTGGTTTTGGAGAATGAGACGTGCCATAGCATCTTGAGACTGCGTTTACTACATTTTCACTTAGTACAAGCTAAGAATTTTCCAGTTTGGAAAAGCACTCTATTGTTGCAATGGTTTAATAGCTCAAAATCACTTTAGATCTTGGTGGTGATACGCATTTTTTTTTTTTTTTAGTATCTCAATTATTTGTCAGTTTTTTATGTATGAGAGAGAGTTGGTCAGCTGCTGGAGAGAGGCAGCAGTCAGCATTGGTAACATTGTATGGGTCAGGACTATCGCTGTATTGTTTCTGCACTCAGCAGAATAATCAAGTGAAAGGCTTTAATTTCGTGGCAAGCCAAGGGGATCCTCTTTAGCTTTCAAAAATAAACTGCGAGCAAAACCTAGCAGCTGTTAATTAGCTAAGAATAAAAAAGGAGCAGCGCCAGAACTCTATGGATTGCAACCAAATGTATGAGATAAACAAATAGCAAAGAAGTATTTCACCTCAGTTTCTGTTGCAGCCCTCTTTACATTGTAACAGTGCTTAGAAGTAAGGATAATACTTCCACTCTTAAAGCCAAGGGTCTGCCTGAGATTGGTGAAAATCTCACCTACTGGTACTTGTTTTTAAAAGTGTTAAATATGTGTTGGTAAACTGGCGGCTGAAATCCACTGTGTGAAGAGGTCTTCATCAGTTTTGTGTTGAAGGTTGCTTTTGTTTAGTCACATTCAATTTCCATTATGGCACTGTGTAAAAACATCCTTTTCTTCTTGGCTCAGATGATTTTTCACAGCAGTCTCCTGTGTGCTTTATGAAGATAGCTGCGAAGATAAAATTTGATAGATCACTTCTAATTCTTTTTTCATATTTCATAAAGTCCATGAAGAACCTTCATAAATTTTTCATACTTGCCCATAAGGATTTATTGGAAAAGCGAGACTCGAAACAGTCCTTTCCTGTTTGCAAGAAATCCAAGTGTAGAACTTATGTTGACGCAGTATTTTAGAAATAATCCTTTTGCTACAGCTGTTTTGTCACAGTGGGAGACATTACGGAGATATTCTATGTAAAGTTGGAGTCAAATAATGTAAGGACAAAATGTAGAGTAGGTGATGCTGAGGGTCTTCATAGAGCTACAGAGGTAATCAGGTCATTTTGTGTGGGAACTGCACATGCCATCAAATAGAAGAGCAATACTTTACATATGCAATTCCAGCAGTTGTATAGAACATAGCTGGATTCAAGAGCTCCATATTCATTATTCATAAGCATTGTTACAGTCTGTAAGTGGCTTGCAAACTTTCAGTTGGCTTTGAAGATGTGTTCCTGCATGGGATTTAAGAGCGGTGTGTGTGTGTTTGTTGGAAATCTCCATTCCGTGTGCACTGTCTCCACATGTAGGTCCAGATTTCTTTTACTTGAAGATCAATCTATACAGTCCCAGTATTGTACTGGGAGAAAGCATGCTAACTACCAGCTGTAAAGCTGAAAGTTAGAGGGTAGGATTAGTATGCGGATAATGAGCCTTCCCATTCCTTGACTATAAAATTGATTTTTGTAAGGTTTATTTACAATTTTGTCATAGGTATTCTGAATTTTCCAAGGATATAATGGCAGTATTTTTCGCCGCTGTGCAGTAAAATAGATCTATTTATATGTACTTTTAATATGTCTGTCCTTCCCAGTGTTTCAAGTTTTCCAAATCACAGGTTACTTTAGAAGAGAGACAAAGTTACCTACTCATATACTGCCAGCATCTTAATTACTTTTTTTTAAATGCATTTTCTTCCATCTTTGCAATCATCCTTTTAGAACTTCACATGCTGTTTAAAGTGTTTAAAGCCCCGCACCACTGATTGGCTGCAATAATACTTGTATTTCAAAGCTGCCAGACTGGCTTAGGAGCAGATGTCCTCCAGCAACTTGTAGGAACGAGACTGTTGCTTTTCATCTTTATCTTTCCATTCCACTGACTCCCCCAGTTTGATATTTATAGAAACCACTCAAACCTTTTCCTGAAGTCTTCTACCTTTATTTTTGCCAGTATTTAGAAAATCAGACCAAAAAAGCTGCATTTTCATAGGTCCCTGTAGCACATCCAGATCACCTTTTTCTCATCTTTTCTGTCTTGATAATCCCTTGCTCATATCCTGCAGATGTCTCAGGAGCTCATTTGCATTCTTTAATTTAATTGACTTGCTTTGAGGAATAGAAGTCTGATTTTTTTTTTTTTTTTTTAATCCAAATATGATTCTGTGATTCCATGATCTTACATACTTTGGGCTTAGTATATAAGATCATAGAATCATATATACTTTTGACTTTAATAGACCATCAGTGTTGAGTGAATAATATTGAGGGAGAAGAAATAAACAAAACCACTTCATACCAAGGGGCACCAGTAGCTCTGTGGGATTCTACTGTGAGCTGCAGAGAATCCTTATTTTAGAAACAGCATTGCCATGCCTTTGGAAGCACCTTCCTGACAAAGAATTAAAATGTTTTTTCTTGCCAAAAATAATGAATTATCAAATTTAGTTGGTCACTTCTGGAGATCTATGATACATACAAAAATAATAAACCAAACAGTTTTATGTATAGTTAATAATTTTAATAAGCATCTTTTGTGCTATTTCCAGTTTGCAGAGAAATTCCAAGAAGTGAAAGAGGCTGCCAAGCTAGCAAGAGACAGATCTCAAGAGAAAATTGAGACCTCAAGTAATCATTCACAGGTTTGTAATTTATCTTTAATACTTATATGCATACAGGATAAATAATTTAAAGCTAAATTTTCTAATGAACTACCAGCCTCTGGCAGCAGGCTGAGGGGATTATATCAAATGAAGATTGCCCAAGGTAATTATCAGCTGCTGGGCATTAACATTGTCAGAGGAATATTTTTCATCCATTCATGCTCTTTGCCTTCATTTACCTGTAAGTTTTTTCAGCAGTTCTGAGCTGTTACACATTTTTAGTAGCTGGGAGAGTTACACATCCTTTGATTTACACTGTTACACATAGGTTGGGTCACTAGCAAGTATATCAGCATAGTTCTGTAGCAGACTTTTTTGTTATCTGTCTAATCTACTTCTGTAGGAGTTTGGTTTGCCAATGCAAAGGCTTGCTTCACAGCCACCGTGTCTTTCATTGCCTGGATGTGATTCATTGAAAGCTGCATTGCAGAAACAGGCAGCGCTTTAGTGATGGGCTGGATGGAAGAGCTCATGTTGCAATTTGTATAATATGCCTTCTTAGGCAGCACACCTCCATACAGCCAAGCACCTCTGTGCCCAGTGAGCACTGGGCAGTGGTGTATCAGCAGAGAGTGAGTGCTGGTTTGGTGGCAGTGCTTGGCCTGTGCTGGTATTTGGAGGAAGGTTATATTCATATTGTTCAGGAAATAGAGCTGGATGACTAGAGAAAAGGTGCTGAAGCCTCAGTCCTGCATCTGAGCCCATGGGGGATGTCCAAATACAGCTCAGAGAGGCTGACTTCAGATATTTGTGGTTTTCGAAGACTTTGGTTTTTGAAGAGTTTGGTCGTGGCTTTTATGATTCTCTGCTTGTTCTGTATTTGTGGTCAGCAACAAGCAGTGTGTGCAGGTCATCTCTTTGGAGCAGCAGAATTTTGTATATTTTTGTGTTGGTCTTTCTGTGCTTCCAGGAGCATTGTATTGTTTCATTACCTTAAAAACCACAAACAATCAAAGGCCCTTCAGAAGCCTCATCTGTTAAAGCAATTAAAAATTATTTGTGAACACTTTAAATTTTCAGTTTGTGTGTCATTATCATTCTTTCATTCTTTTATAAAGAAGGCAGCTTTGCACTTTTCATGAACTGTGAGTATTCAGCTCATGACATGTTATTTGTCCTGTGCATTTGTACCTCCTTGCACTCATGTGGGTACAAGCAGGACAGGACCCTTTTCTGGCTGACAAGAAGGAAAGCCCTGTATGCTCTTCTTGTGTGCCACAGCATGCAAGTTGTGTTACTTATGGGTGGAGGCAATCAAGTTGCTTTGCAGGAGATGTGGGATGTAGAAAGAAGCCCTGCATTAATCTGTGTGTTGTGCCACAGGAATCTGGGCGTGAAACACCATCTTCCACCCGAGCATCTAGTGTGAATGGGACAGATGATGAGAAGGCATCCCATGGTGGTTCTGCTGAGGCGCAGCTCAAGTCTGAGAATGATAAACTAAAAATTGCTCTAGCCCAAAGGTGAGGTTCTTTTAATATCTTAATTGCATGGAGATGGTGTGCTGTAATTATGATGGCTAATGGTATTAGCAGAAATTATTCAGATGTAATAACATAATTTAAAATGATGCAGCAGCAGGAATGAATGAGCAGATTTTAGCAGGCACCTCCTGGTATCTTATTGGAAGATATTTACCTTTTCCTGATCTGGTTCATGATGAGATAAGATCATCTGGTGTTGCCACACCACCTTCCTTTGCAGAATTTTAGATCTGCAGAAATAAGACCTAGGTCACTGAGAAGCAATTGCTACTGGTAACATACGCAGTTAATCTGTTCCTCCCCTTTGTTTTTGCTGCATTTACTTCAATGCAAATAGGTAGAGATATTTAAAATTCTTGAAGGGAATGCACTGCACCATAAATGGTTGAAATGAAAACTATAATTTCACTGGATTTTCTAGAAGTCTTTGGGGGATATTTCTTAAGCTGCAAGTAGTGCCCCTTGAAGTCACGTTTTTTATTACTTGCTTTGACAAATTATTTGAAATGCTGAAAAGAGTAATTTGCAGCCACAATGAAAGCACTGAACTTGGAATATGCGAAGCTGTAGCATTAGAATAGTGCAATTCTTTTCTAGAATCCTGCTTGCTCTGTCTGCCTCTTGTGTGTGAATATGTTTGTGAATGGATAGAAAATAGATCAGGATCAGACTACTCATAAAAAGCTCTTTAAAATAAAGGCAGCAGTGACAGGAGCAGCATTAGAGTTGCTCACTGTGTAAGGTTGCATATTTTACACTTGAAGTACATTATCAGCATTTCAGTAGCATAACCTGTTCTGAATCATACCAGTTGCTCATTCCTCCTGCTGAAGACACCTTCACAGGCAAAGAAGCTGCTGTGGAAGAGGTTTCAGAGCCTCCATTTGCTCTGTTCTGTAGTTCAAAGCTCTGGGAAGTGAGTAGCTTCATTCTTCAGCACTATGTAAGGCATATTGAAGGCTGAGCATAAAACAAACCGTGTGTGGATAGTATCCCCTCCTCTACACTGTCCATCCTGAAGGGTCCCAGCAGTGCTGACAAACTGTAGTGATGCACAGGTACAGGACAGCAGGGTACATTGGTCAGACAGAGAGTAACAAGATGTGGGGTTAAATGGTCAGCCCATCTAATGGTGTCCGGTCCTTCCCAGCTCCTCCAATGTAAAGAAGTGGGAGACAGAGCTGCAGACACTGAGGGAGAGCAACGCCCGTCTGACCACAGCGCTGCAGGAGTCGGCTGCCAGCATAGAGCACTGGAAGAAGCAGTTCTCAGCCTGCAAGGAGGAGAATGACCAGCTCAGAAGCAAGGTAGCCCGCGCCAGCAGCAACCAGGGGATGCCAGGGCACCTTGTGAGCTTTGATGGGGGTGACGAAAAACAGTGAACAATGAGAGGGGCAACCAGCAAGTTCAAATTGGCAGTTTTTAAGACACAGATACAATTAGGGGTTTTAGGAGAAGGTGTCTGTAGTGAGAGCATTAATTGAAATAGTCCCCAAGGAGCTTTGAGGGTTAGCTGTGCTCTTTTCTTACATTGCTGCCGCTTTGTGTGTGTGTGCGCGCGCTAGGGGACAGATGTTGTCATTGATAGAGAAGTCTGGGGCAGCAATGCAATCAGTACGATGTGCTGTCATTTTCCACACAGGTTTTCCCAAACCTCTCCCCAGCCTGTGGGGAAAGCCTGTGGGAAGTGCGGCTCCTGAGGTGAGGAAATGGCCGCCCCTTCCTTCCTGCTGCAGCCCCAGTGACAAGCAGCCCCTGAGGAGGCCATGCTGAGAGCGTGGGATGGATTTCTTCTCCTTGCCACACTGACACACCCTATCCATTACAACCTTACACTAGTTTCACAGAAATGACGTGCAGATTGTTTCCTCAGCCCCACTTGTTGTAGCAGCTCAGTGTTTTGTGCATCCTTGAGTAATTAGGTGAGGTACTGTGTGACAGAAACTAAGCGCAGCCCCAGTGCTCCCTCGTGGATGTGTTCGTGGATTCTTTTTAAGGCGAGAAGCAATGATTTTGTAGTAGTTAAGTGCTGTAATCTGAGAAACAGATCTATGACATGTTAAATTTGTCTTTGCTTCCCTCTGCTCAGTGGAGCAATGCCTGCTCACATTGGCTGTGGTCTGCCCCAGATTTTCTGAAACGTGTCTATTACATCTGTTTTCTGGCATCTTTTAAAGATTGAAGAACTGGAGGAGCAGTGCAATGAAATAAATAAAGAGAAGGAAAGAAACGCACAGCTGAGCAGACGTCTCCAAGAGCTGGAAACAGAGCTTCAAGACAAAGAGCTGGTAAGTGCCATAAATACAGACAGGGCTTACATATATACATTCCAGAGCTGGAGTTGCTTCTCACTTTGGGCATAGATTTATGGTCTGGCTTACCTACAGCCAGGAAAAGCCTGTTGTCTGAGGGTGTTGCCCGTTTCTAGATTTTCTGGGTAGAACTCTTTGGCAATAGTTCGATAGATTTTCTCAGATCTCAGTTTCACCATATTATGTGCTGTGACAGCACACTTTATTCTGGTGGTTTGTGTATGCAGTGCTTTACTCCCACAAGAAGAGCTGGAGAGGTGGAACAAGTTGCCCCAGGCCAGACAGATGTCTGCTGAAAACAGTTTTTGTTGTCAGTGCCCGCATCCTGTGTTCCACAGACATCAGGAGGAGCAGGATTTTTCATTACAAAGACATTTACAAAGCAACTGGGCATTTGAGTAGCAGGCCCTGTTTTCTTTTTTTCCCCCAGATGGCTCATACGCTTCAGCTTACCCATTTTACAGCCTCCCTCTGATCTCAGGACTAAGGCCAAAAGTGAGAAACTTGAATTCATTTGGAGTAGCCCATTTTGTCATTTTTGATATACACGGTGGTCATTTTTCTAAGGAGAATGATGTTGATGGCTTGGGGCCCCTGAACAGCGGGAAAAATAATGGGATCCTTGTCTTTTCCTTCATTACAGTGACCAAATGCTCTGTGCTGTTTGAGAAAGAAAGAGCTGTCAGCAGGTGCAGTAAAGTTTGCCATGTGCCATTACAACATCTCAGCTGGCACTCTTAAAAGCAGTTCTGTTAAGGGTTTTTAAGATGACACAAGGAAATAGTTCAGGGAGATGGATTTTGATGCACTTTTATAAATATAATATGGTTCTCAGCACTGTATTTCCAAGGAAAATGTCATGTTTTCTTCCCAGCCTTCCTGTGGTAATAGCACATATTAGAACCCTTATTTACTAGCATTTTGCTCAAATTTCACATTTTTGTGATACCAAATGAGCAAGAAACTCAATTGTCTTGTGAATATCACCTGTCATCCAATTCATTAATTTGTTTTCAACTGTATGCTTGCATTAGTAGGTCCTTGATTAGGTCTAAACCATCCAGAAGTAACCAGCATGAAGCCCAATTGTGAACACTGCCCTCTGAGAAGAACTGCTGATACTCTCTTCATGTGGAAAATGGAGAGAAATTTAAAGACATGGGAGTCAGGATGGAATTATCTATTGAAATATTTATATAGACATGTATTCTATATTGTATGCCATATACTTTATAGTATGTATTTATGCACATACATACTGTATTATAATATATATAGTAAGTAAACAGCGTAATAGTGTATATATAGTATAATATTTTTATATTTTTACATACAAGTTCTCAAGCATTGTGTATGTGTGTACATATTCGTATGCATGAGAGCTCATATCTCAAAATAAAATTACTCTTCCTTTTCCAATAGCTGGAATATTGCCTGGATATAGTTATTCATACATGAGTTAAACCAATTATTCAGTGCAGTTCAGAAAAGTCTGCAGTATTAAATGGTGTGCTGTCTTACATGAATGTAAACTGATGCTGAGAAACAGAATATACTCACATTTGTTCTTGAGATCATGACCTGTGTGGGCAGCATTTCTGCACTCTCTTCAAGGCACAGCTTCTCTTGAACCTGCAAATGTGCTTTTCAGAGATGCTGGCAATCATTCTGCAAGGTGCACAGGCTTTCTTAGTGCCTTTCCCTACTAACCTCAATGGTGGTGTTTTTTTGTGGTATTAATGCATTCAGCACTCTTTATTTCCACCAGACATGGTCTCCTACTGAGTCACGTTGTTCTGTTCCTGAATTCCTTTCAGTTACTCCTCTCAGTTTTGACAGCAGTGGTAGAACAGAACACAAACCTGGGGAGGTGTTGCCCAGGGCTGTGCAGTAGGGAAGAGCCCATCGCAACTGTGCTCTGTAATGATGCCTCTCTACATGCAGCTCGTAATTCCACTGGCCCTTTTTGCTGCCATCATTGTAAATTCATGTCTAATTTGCTCTTTGCTACCATCTATAAATTGCTCATAGCATTACAGCACTTCGGATTCTCTCTTACTGAACATATCTTTTGAGTAGATACGTCATTTAGGTTAAGATTTCATTAATATAATTAATGACATTCATGCTAGAGATTGGATTACAGTGTCTGTTATAGAAGTACAAAGTCAAAAATGCAGTGAAAAATGTATTGTAGCATATTCTTGAATGCGGACATGCTATTTTGAGTATTAAAATCCAAATACAACGCAGAATATAATAAAATATGCAAAATTATTCTCAAATTTTCATTGTTTTAAATTGAAACTTGCAATGATTTTTCTTTTCTTTTGTGTTTTCAAAGGAACTGGAAGAGCTCCGAAAGCAGGGTGAAGTTATACCACAGCTCATGTCAGAATGTGAATCTGTATCTCAACAATTACAGGTACAGTTTAGCAGTGAAATTAATTATAAAGCAATCGATGAATTTATTTTGTCTTACAACCCATGCAGTTCTCTGTTTGGAATTCAGGGTTTAAAGGCAAAAAACCCCAGTTTACAAAAACAAAAAATACTTGTTAGTTGCAAAATGCACCATGCCTTTTGTATCACTGACTCATTCATAGGTCTGTTTCTTCCCTTGCGCAAGTTAGCACACCCTGGTTCACGTTGCATCCATCATCTGCTGGTTCCATACTATCTCACATCCTACATTCCTACTTTGGGGCTGTCCCAGCAGAGCCTGTGCTGTGCTCAGAGCACCCCAAGACCTATGGCTGGTCGCTGCAGAGGCTTTTTGGAAAGTAACAGATGGGCAGAGCTGTGTGCCACTGGGGACAAAACTCATGGAGGCTGTGCTGGTGCTTTGTGGTTCCATGGGGCTTGGGGTACATGGCTGTGCTGCTGGAGGTGCTTGTACCCAGCAGGACTCATGGGACTGTGCCTTGGTCTGCATAAGTGCAATAATTAATACATAGAAGGACAAATGTAAGCAGTCTCATCAACAAAATCAGTCCAGTCAATGGTACCAACATTCTAATAATTGGTGTCAAATCAGATAGAAGTATACTGAAGGGAGACAGGTGCTGAGCGTGGTTTGATTCAGTGATGCCCATGGCTTTTAGTGAGGATAAAGATGTGCTTGTGTTAATGAAATGGAGACCAGGCAGAAGAGTTCGTGCGGGAGCAGGATGGGAGGTGTTACCTGGCTGCTCCATAGCATGCCTGTGGGCTCCCCAGGGTAAGGGCAAACTTTAAAAAAAAAAAAACAAAAAAAACCACCAATGAATCCTGAAGTATTGCATAAGGCAATAACATTCCTTGGGCAGTATTTTCTAAAGCTTGTCTTTCAAGATTAAACCACCATGGATAATTCTGTATGTAATTGCTGGCACAGAATCTAATTCTGCAACTGTAGCAGTGACAGAAATGTATGCGTGGTGTGTGATTTAAATCCAGCTGAATTTTAAGATATCAACCAAATGACAAAATCTGATGCAAAGTGTCTTTTCCAGTTAATCTGTGTCCTTTTCTGCGTGGGCTTTTCTTAATCTGTCCAGCACGTGTTGGTTTCTTCAGAGGTGCTCACGTTAATCAGTTTGCAGAAGTTAGAGCAAACTTTTCCAATCTGATGCCATTTGTTGCTTTACTCTCTTAAATGCTGCTAATCTTTCTTCTGTATGATTTGTCTTGCTATCTTTTTGTCTTCAAGGATGCTGAGAATAAGAACAAAGATCTTGAAGAGAAAGTCAGAACACTAAGGACAGAAGTTGAAGAGAGCAAACACAGGCAGACCAACCTTAAAACTGAATTAAAGAATTTTTTAGATGTACTAGATGGGAAGATAGATGAATTACACGATTTCCGACAAGGACTGTCTAAACTTGGAGTTGACAACTAGATGGCAATAGATTTTTGTAATCTAGGGTCTGGATGTTTGATGTTTTGTTGATCCCAATCATGTGTTTTACAAAATATAACTAGAATGTTCCATCTGTTTGCATTGTTTTTGTACATAGAGGCTGAAAATTTGCTGTGGGTTATTTTGGGTTTTCGTTTATTTGTTTGTTTTCCAAACCAATCGTGCTGCTCACTGAATTCTTTTGAGGTTAGAAACTTTCTATGCTGCTGCTCCAGCTTTGTGGGGTTGGGAACAGAATAGAGGGTTCTGTCTCAGGAATCTGGAACTAGATCTACCTTAAAATGAATATGCAGTTAGTTGTTGCAGGGAAATTTATATCTTTCTTAAGGGCTGTTGCAACCATAGAAACAGAAAACAAGTCGTCTTTTTTTTTCCAAACTATCAGCACTCCTAGCAACGTATCCTTTTATTCCTTGGCCAAGCAGAGAGATTAGATGGAGCTCCTGCGATCTGTAAATCAGCCTGGTAAAATGTGCCTGTGATGAGCTGCAGTCAAGTGAATCACTTGACATGCATGCCAGTACCTTTAGGGACCACATCGATCAGGCCTGATTCAGAGAGTAAAATCTAGAGGATTTCATATAACCTTCAATTCAGGCTGCATGTGCTTGCTTGGGTCCATGCAGCACCAAGACAACAGTGTAGAAATGAATTCCAGCTCTTACACTTCAAGTCACATTACCCATAGGTGAGGACAGCTCCTCTTGCTTAGCAAGGCCATCTCTCTTTGAACCATCGTCTCAGTTTTGAACCCTTACTGTTCAGTCACTGTGTGTGCCTCTGAAAAGTGCACACCTGAGTCTTGGGACCAGATATTGATTTTAGGAGGGGACATACTGCTGCTTTGTACGCAGCGCACGTGCACCTCTGCGCACCTCCATCACTTCTGCTTGGCTGCTGCAGTAGGGGCACAGGAGGCGTGATCAGAAAAGCATCAAGAGGTCATAGGCAGCAGCTTCCTGCCCAGGAGACGTGCAGGTAATGACTGCATGAAATCAAAACCCCTTTCTTTCCTATGATTCCTGTGTTCCCCCCTCAGGGGACAGGCAGGTGGGAGTTAGTCACCAAGCTAGTCTGACAAAAAAAAAAAAAAAAGCTCCAACCCAATCTCTAAGGCAGAAAATGTAGTCTTTGTTTATTCAGCAGCTCTAAATACGTTCTGAGAAATGCAGACTCGTACACCGGACTGCAGCGAGGACATCGCTGCGTCACCGACTGATGTAGAAGGACCAGAGAGGAGCCCACATTTTGCTTTTATCCCTAGGAATGCCATTAGCTTCTTTCATTTCTTTCTCCGTATCCTGGTTTGAGATTCTGTTTACACTGCATCTGAATTCATTCAGGAAAGAACTTGTGATTATGGATATTATATTTGCTTCTATTGGATGGAAGTTTGGTGAAGCACCAGGTGAGTGCATTCCAGAAGAGACTGATTCAGTACCCATGCCATAATGTTTGCATATTATTTCTTAGGGACTTTTTCTTTCTTGGCATGTTTCTATTATAAAAGTGACCTTTAGAAGATATGGGTTATAGATGAAACACGCGTTGAATTATTTTTGCACATGGCTCTATAATCCACATGCTGGAGATGGGTTTTGTCTACCATTGTCCTATGAGTTTTCATTTCATCCATTGTGTTACCATCATTGCCTGTTTTTCAGACTGGACTTTTTGTATTCTTTTAATCCTTTTAAATGACACGTGAAGCTGGGACCTTTCATAGCCACTATGACCATTTAAGTCTTAAAAAAAAAAAAAAAAAAAAAAATTGCTGTAGGCTGTTGAAATTTAAAAATAAAAATAAAAATCAGGTACATAGCATGTAGGCGTGTGAAAATTAAACTTTGCCAGCCTGGAATATTCAACAGTTGCATAATGTGGGGTTAGGACAGACTTCTCAAAATTGAGAATGACGTCAGAAACTGTGTGTGGTGGTGAGCAAGCAATCTCCATTTTTAGTCTTTCTATTTGATAGCAAGTCAAGTCCACGGTCATGAAACAGGCAGCTTGTCCTGCTTCTCCTCTTCCCCCCATACTGCTGCAGAGCTCCATGTGTGGGAGAGCAGTATAGGCAGTCGGCTCCTGGTTGCAGTGCTCATCATGTCTGCACTAAGGACCCTGCTCCATTTCCTGCTTCCTTTTGTCTGTTATGTGATCTTAGGGCTTCTTGCCCTAAGATTTTAATATTAAATACGGTCGAAGGAGTACAAAAGACTCTGCAAATAAATGATTCTATTGAGATTAATCCAGGCTTTTTCCAGCTTTAGTCAGATCTGTCGCAGATCCCAGAGCTTGATTTTATTCATTACTACAACTCAGGGCCATGTAAACCCATATGGCTGGTGATGAGGAATGTCAGCTCTATATCCATTGTATATGAGGCTGTATCTCGCCTTGAGCACCCATGATCTCACTCTCCACACACAGGTTTCTCCCTCAGAATGGTGCATGGCAGGATTCTCCTACCTCAGCGGTATGGCTGCATGTTTGCAAAGGCCTCTGCCTGGCTCTGAGTGCCACCGCTGCCCCTCAGCCATGCCCTGCCCCGGTGGCACCTGGAAAGCTGGGGCTCTGGGAACAGAAATCTGCACTGACACTCTTTAGTGAGAGTGTCTGCCTGTCTTCCGTGCTCTCCAGAGAGATAGTCTTCTGACACAGTGTTAGAGCTGCTGGTAGTGTTGGTGTTTCTCTTGGTGCAGTGGCCAAAGTAAGCTGAACAGATCCAGTAGAAATGGTAGTGGCAGAAAAATGACTTGAGATAATTGTTGTCAAGGGGAATGGAATGTTTCTCCGGCATGTTAGTTAGCATATTGGAAGATGACCTTAGCCTAATTGTTAGAATAAATGAGTTCAAAATGAGAAATTTAAAACTTTGTTTCACAAACCAAAATAACACAGTTTAACCTTTTCCTTTTTTTTTCTATTTGGCTGAAGCCTTATTTGCTGATTTTTGACTCAAATTCACAAGTAATGGTATTTTCCCAGAAAATATATTTTCAGCAAAATTAGCATTTGCCAGTGTTCCCTTGTCCATGTCTAATAGGCATTTCCTTTATGAAGTGAGCTAAGTGCAAGAGGAACTTATTTTTGTAAGGAATTCAGTGCCACCTCTCACTTTCTATACCCAGCATTCAAAATACTCTTCTTTAAAAATGGTTTTACACTCACTGTGCCCAGGCCATGCTACTCAAGCAATGCCTTTTTTTTTTTTTTTTTTTTTTTCTTTACAGACAAACATCTGATTTTACCTTTATGTGAGGGATGTAGGCTTTTTTTTTAAGGCAGATCAATGAACTGAGTGTGAGGGCTTCTGCTGTCCATGACATCCTGTCATCATTTTCAGAGCACTGTGTCCCTGTCCCAGGCAGGCACAAATGTCTCTGTGCTATGGCATTTCTCTATTGTCCCATTTCATTTTTTTTCTCTGAGTTCATTTTCTCCCCATGGCTGCCTTGTTCATTTCTGGTCACCTTTGACTGCATCCCAGGCCCAAGAGGATGGCCCCCACACTGCTACAGCCCAACGCGCATTGTTAGGCTCTTCCAAACTAAACCCATCAAAGCCTCAGTGGCTTCTCGCAAATACAGCATTGTCTTCCTGAGCCTATGGATTAAGAAAATAACACTGCTGTCAGAGTGGAGGGCTGCATGTCTCAGTGTATTCTAGATGCTGATTCCAAAGGGAAGAGGTTTAAACAGGAGTTAGGGAACTGCGTCTGATTTTGGTGGTTGTTGTGGCAGAAGCTTCAGTGCAGGATGTGCCACATGCTCAGCCCCGCACTGATGGAGCACCAAAGGTCTGAGATGGCTGCCGCTGGCCCCTCTGCCTTAGCATGGGCAGTTCTTGGCTCCTGAAATCTGTTGGTATCCAAAAGTCTTAAGCATATCAAAGATGGAGGGAGGGGTGAGAAGTGAATATCCATGCACAGCTGAGTGGCATGAGAGTCAGGCAGCTTGTGTCAGAACACGGGGCAGAGATGGGGCTCTTTGGCACAACTGGGTGGCTGCAAGGCATGGAGCTGCCCTGAGGTTATGTCTGGCTCCATGAATTCAAACTCACCTTTGCGTTAAGCACAGCAATACGTAGGCACAAGGCGCTTAACCCAGAAGCAGCTCCAAGCAGAGGTCCCATGGGCACATGCAGGCCTGAGAGCTCGGCAGCATTCATGCTGACCTCTAGGAGATAAATTGACCGTTACATGAAGTTTGCACGTCTGAAGTACTGGTCTCTGTGCTAACCAACATACCTGAAGTGAAACCCACATTCAGGAGACTGCCAACAGAGTGACAGCTATACTTCCCATTGGGTTCTGCAGGCAGAAGGCAGAGTGGGGCCTCTCGCAGTCTGACTTTGTGCTGTGCTCTGTGTTAGCGCTTCTATTTTTATTTTGTAAGACAGTCTAAATACACCGTCTTCAAATGAAGGTGCCTATACCTCCAATTTTCTTTTTTTCTATGTGTATTTTGAAATAGATAGCTCTTTCCTTTCGTCATTCAGTTACCTAATAATGGCACAGACAAGAAAGGCACATCAGAAAAATCAATCCACTAGTGTATTTTTTGTGTGGTATTTGGGGGTTTGTGTGTTTGTTTGTTTTTAACACTGGTCAGCAATAATTATTTTAGCCATATACTAGCTAAAAAAAAGACCGATAAAGCACGATTTGTGAGCTAAGCTTCTCTATTTGCAGTGTGCTGCCCAACCTGGGCATGTGAAAGGGAGCTGTGCTCAGTAGGAGTGTTTTGCAGCATTTTGTTGTTTTCCTTCCCTTGCCTGATAGTGATCATGAGCATAATATTCTGTAAAACTCATCATGAATGGTGAACAAAGCACATTGTTTTTAACAGAAATACGTCCCTTTGTTGTTGAAAGTTCTGAGAGTGTCTTAGTGTGATCTGCGATACCAAAATATTTAGATTATTATGAGACTTTAGTACTGAAGATATCCATGCGCCCTGTTTTAACTGTTTCAAGTAAAGTTTAGTGAATGAGAATTTGTTGATACACAACTGTAGGAAAACACTGCAGTGCTCTAAATGTATATTTTTATTTGGTTTTGTTATATTTAGTATATGAGTTAATGGAAACTGGAGTGTTTACTACAGTTGGATCATTGTAATAACATCTCTTACCTCGTCATTTTGTCTGCTGTGAAAATATATTTTATTTTATTTTTTTTTTTCAAATTGGCCATAGACAGTCAATGTTAACATTTAGACTCCTAGTAGCAGTAAATGCTGGGTTTTATATATATATATATATAAGAAAAACTTGATTTTTTGCTTTATGAACTTATACAACTTTGTGATTTTTATCTGATTTTATTGTAACATAAAGTTGTTTTACGTAAAAATATATAGTTTAAGTAAAATCTCTTGTCTCACTGTCTTCATTGACTTCAGAAAATCGATAGCATTTCCCTGCAGTGTATCACGTGGTTGCAAAGCTGGACTCGAGGTAATGCTGTCACTCAGTATGAAATGTGATTTAGATCTATCTGTATGCTGTAGTGCGTTAGATACATACTCTAAAAACCTTATTTCCATGAGGTGGAGCTTAGAAACCTTTGTTCTGCTCTACTGTTAGAACAGCTAGAGGGGGTGCAGGGCTGGGCAGAGAGATAAGTGCTGAACTGGAGAAGTCATCTCTAGGTATTGTGGTATGAAATTTGGGATGCACTCTGGTTAAGACCTCTCACTAGAAGGAGGCTCTGTGTCATCCTGCTGGGGGATGCTCAGGACCAAAAACCTCATGGAGTCCTGTACCTGATGGAGCAGCCTTGGTGCAGCTGGAGCTGCTCTGATACTTTCTTTGGAGGGATGAATGGGATCCAGGAGTAAGCCCCTGCTGTTCTCCATTAAGATCCTGAGGTTAGCAGCAGCCTCCCAGCAGAGGCAGTTTCCCAAGGTGATGCATCTGTGTCCCACAGCCCATCCCTGGGTGGGGATAGCACTGTGCTGCTGCTACAGATTCCACATAAAGATGCTTTCGGCATCCTTGTGTTCATCACACAGAAACAGTGTTTGCTGTCTTGGCATTAACCCAGGCCTCCCCCAAGGGATTTATAAGGTTTGAAGACTGCTAAATGGATGAGGCTCATTGTGCCTTTGTTACTCTGGGTTACACAGCTGCAAATGTCAGCATTGGGGTGAGCGGGAAGCACAGCCTCTCCTGACCTTTTTCCAGAGCTCTTCTACCAGGAGCCATCCATAGCTCTGCCAAGCAGCTCAGTAATCTGGGGCAGCCCCTGAGTAACCAGGAGATGTGAAAGCGGCTCATATGCACTGCAGCAGTTGGTGGGAAGCACTGCTCCTTGCTGGCTGCCTGGCACACGGGTGACAAACGTTCCCCGCGGAAGCAGCCAGGTCAGTGAGCTGAGCTGCCAGGGAAATCAGCTGCCACATGTCGATAATGCCTTCATTGTCACTTTTGACTGGATTCCTATCAGAAAGCCTGGAGAGCCTCCAAAACAAGGTTTGTACTTCTCAAGTTATTCATTAAACAGCTTTTTGCCAGGCTGTGTGATAGCGAGCTGTGATATGCTGCCTTGGGATTTTTGGCGAAAATACAAGTGAAGGTGAGATGAAGTTTCAGTGTAATATTTGACACACGAACAGATGAATGACTTTGTAATATGTGTTCCTTTTGGTATTCTCCTTGTATCAGCAATCCAGGAAAAGTTTAAGCCCTGACTTGGAGAAAAAAACACCATCCGACCAGTGGGAGTCCCATACAGCAGCAGTGTGCTGGGTGAGATGGACTCGCCATGCCACATGTAACTGATGACAGGGCTGGATTTACAGAGATGCAGTAGGAGGCAGTGTGCTGAGCACCCTGTTGATATCCCAACCGGGCCAGGTGCCACGGGCTGCCTGAGGGCATAAATACCTGAGAAACAATTCTTGTCGATGGTTTGCATTCAGATCTATGAGCAGATATATCCATTGGTACATGATGGACATTGATTGGAGCTTTTTTTTTTCTTTTCCTGTATTGTCTGTTTCCCTTGTTAGGACTGGTGGTCTACGGAAAAGAAATCTGTGGCAGTAATCAAGAGAGAGCTTGTCTCCTGAGTTTCCATAATTGGGTATGATTTGTTGCATATGCCCTGGGTTGAGCATAATGTATGCTGGCTGGAGGGAATCCAGGCATACAGGGAATTATAAATAACACCAGGACAGGCAACCTTTTTGCATTATTGTGTCATACTGAATGGTATAAGTTTTCAGAGCTATCCACTTTCAGGCTTTTGTCGTTTGTTTCATTGCTGCCATTACCCAGGGCTTTCCATTTACAGGAGATGCAAGTTTGCACCGTTCATTAACCTAGAGATGAGTGATGCCAAACGGGATCCTGGAGACTCTTGAAGAAAGGACCCAGGTAATTAAGTATTTATGTCATTCAAACCTTGCTTACATATAACTGTGCTGGGTGCATTTGTAGAGACAATCCCTGTCTCTGAAACCTGGGAAAGTGCTGTGATTCACTCTCTCCTCTCACTGCAGAGGTTCCCTGGCCATCAGCACAGTCACTGCTGTGGGAGGAAAACAGCTTTAGGACAGCACTGAGATACACAAATGCTGCTTAAAAAACGGGAAGCAGAAGAGGTAGGGATGCATTGCATGGCAGCCCAGCTCTCCTTCATTAAACTGAGAGTTTGTATGCTTTATTGGTTTGGATGAAAAACAAACAGGGTCCTGGGTCCCTAAGGATACACAGCCTCAGCTTTCTGCTTCGTGTCCCAGCTGGGGCAGCTGGTGTTTGGGGGCCAGCTCTCCAACCTACTGAGGTCCTTGGCAGACCCAGGCAGCATTTTTCTGCAGCAGAGAAAGCTGCTGCTATGGATTTGTCATTGGTCATTCAGGGATACAGTCAGCTGTGTAGCTCCTCTTTCAGAAAGAAACCTGAAGGCACAGGTAGGCTATTACTGATGTACAAGTCCTCATTTCTATGTGTGATAAATGCATGCAAAGGCAAGCATTATGGGGGTGTTGGAGTACTGCTGTGTTTACTAGGGACTGTGGGATGCTGTTCCAAATGCCCCTCAGCAGGAAGTGCTCCTTCACAGGCGAGGTGGGCAGGGGAGGCATGAGTTGAGGCAGAACACACCTCTCCTTTGCTCCTCCGTATGCTCAGTGTCCGTAAGCACTTCTCAGTGCCTTTGTTCTGAAGTAGCTGGCTGGCTCTGTAGAAGGGATGGCAGCAGTCTCCATGTAGCGCAGTGGACGTGTGGGCGCAGGATCCCTTTTTGCCGTCACCACTGCTGAGCAGGAAGAGACTGTGGGACGGGCAGTGACTCACTTGCTGATGAGTATCAACTCTGGCATCTTTGTAAGAGCAGGACAGATCTGTGTTGTCACCCCAGTGCCTGTGCTGCCCACTCTTGTGGAGCCAGGACCGTGCTGCTGGCACCAGGATTCAAACCCACCTCTGTAGGCAGTGGCTGGAGGCCGGGAGGGGAGTGGGAATGGCTGCTGGCTTTGGGCTACCCCATGCTTCCATCTATAGGATGGTGTTCAGAGCAAGACAAAGGACTGTTGCCTTGGAACAGGAGGGTATTGCAGAAGATTTTATGGCACTAAGAGTGACTAAGTGCAATGAACTCACATAGGACCAGTATCCCAGTAGGATGCTGTGCACCTTTCCCCAGCTGCAGCCTGCCAGCAGCGAGGGTATAAGAGAGGTCTGTGCTATCCATTGTAATTCCTCTGGTTTCAGGCTGGTGAGTTGTTTGCCACAGAAATGAAACCCATGTCATAGCATTTCCCCACACTCCTCATCCTCTGGCCATTGGCAGCTCTGTGTTTGGCTATGGATTCCTCCTCCCTCCCACTCCCCCACTTGCAGCCATCTGCCCTGTCCTCTGCTCCCTGCTGAACAAGCCCTGGTCCTGTGGAGGTGCCATTGCCACTGGTCAAGGGCAGAAAACTGAACAACGTCCAGCAGACAGACCTGGAGGATTTGAGGCCCGAGGGAGCCCAAGAACGGGCTAGGAGCTGGGGCAGAAGGGGGCGGTTCTCATGAAAATGAACAAGAGCAGATTTTGGTTTAATATGTTTTCGATGCAGTTAGCAGCTCCTTCTTACTTCTGGAGCAATGGCTTGCTATAGACAGCTTGTTTTATGCAGCATTTTCACAAGTAGCTGAGCTGTTAATGTCACTGCTACCTGAGCAGATTTAATTCTGCTGCTTCTCGCTTTCAGCTTACTGTGACATGCTGAGAATGAAAATTGCATGCTTTTCTACTAAGGGAAAAAAGAAAAAAAAAAAAAAAGAAAGAAAGAAAAAAAAGAAAAAAACCCACCATGTTCTGGAGCAGTTTCCAGTGTGTGCTGTCCCCAGGGATTTGCTTATGGATTGTTGGGAGCTGTTTCCAGTGCCAGGCTGTGCAGCAGCATTTATTAAAAGATACCTTCACTGCCATTCACCTTTTATCATCACTGTGGATTTAATTGAAATGATGCGTCCCTCTTTCCTACAATATCGTGTTATTATGACACACAGTGCACAGCTGTTCTCTCTGATGCAAACAGGAAGTTTTGGAATTAAAAATGCTTTTCACCTGGTAGTATGCGTAACCTCAAATCTTATTTTCCTCAAAAAGATTGTACGTTTATCTACCCACCTCTTCTCTGAAAAGGACTGAAAGAAGCAGCATTTCTCATCTTTTTTGTTAGTTGTAATGAATGCCTTCATACACATCAGCTTTGTTCCTCTTACTCCAGGAGTCCTGGCATAGACTTGCATTTTCTTATTTTAAGGTATAAAAGGAGGGAGTGGAAGTGGGCAAAGGGGTTTCTGAGGCACAAGGGCCAGTGGGAGGCCAATAGTGTTCCCAGTGATGGGATTATAACCTTCATCCAGGTGGGGCTGACAGGGCAGCAGACAGTGAGTGAGTCATAGTCATAGAATCACAGAATGGCTTGGGTTGGTGGGGACCTTAACGCTCCCCCAAGCCCTGCTGTGGTCTGGCTGCCCTCAGACTGCCCATCCAGCCTGGCCTTGAGCACCTCCAGTGATGGGGCATCCACATCTCATGAGAGCAAAGCAGAGGAGTCTTATATGAGCCCTGTAAAGACCAGGTTAGGCTTTGATTTTTTGTAGAAATAGTAATTTGGTGTTGCTTTTTTCTTTCTTGGCCTTAACAAAGCAGCACAGGAAAGCATGGTTCTGCAGCATGCAGTTGTTCTGTTTGCAATGATGAGAAATGAAACAAAGTTCAACATCCATGCCATATCAGAGCCATCCACCAGGGGCTGAAGCCTTGAACTTTTCATTTATGGAATGGAGAAGTGACACTACAGCCTGCTGGCAGGCACTGCTTATGCCCTCAGGCCAGGCAGGGTTGCAGGGGCACAGGCACACAGGATACAGCCTAAGCTGTGCATCAGCCATGAGTGTGCTGTGGCTTGATGACAGAGGAGCCTCATCCATCCTGAAAAGCAGTGCAGTGACAGAACTGCTGACAAATCCATCTCTGTGCTGCCATCCCCAGCCACTGCTGCAGGCTTGCGTGTGCTGGGTGCTGCAATCAAAGGGTGGGCTGTCAGAGCACAGCTCTCCCTGTCAGCCCAAGCAGTCTTTGAATACAGTTATGTTAAGTCTCCCTAAAATTACTGGCAGCAGCTGCGTGGCCTGCCCTCATCTCATTAAAAGCTCACAAGGCACAGCAATAGGAGTTAGCAGGAACTGAGCCCTCACCACTGCGCTACACAGCAGCTCCTGGTGCTATGAACCCTTTCAAGCAAGAGCGCTGTATTTCTGTTCAATAAATTCTGCAGCTGGACAGTAAGGGCAGGCTGTTCCTTCACTGGCCCAAGAAAGGGGTGCTTTAATGGCAAAGAACCTGAGAGCTCAGCACCAATACAGCACCCTACAGCACTACTCACCCCAGAGCCAGCCCCCAGTCCAGACTCTCAAGTTGTTCCATCCATACAGATTAAATTGATCAACTTACTCTTCAGTAAAACCATTTGCAAATATGTTATTGATCTGCATATTTCAGAAATATTTGAAAAAAAAATACATGGATTTACATATATCCTTACTGTGAATTGCTGCATGGTTGACACTTACTACCAAACCCAGAGTACTGTAAGTAAAGCTGATAGCACAGCAGAATCCTAAAGTGAGTGTACCCTGAATCCACTTCAACTGTTTGGATCTGTTTTTATTAACGGTCAGTGTAAATTCCAGAAGAAATTTTGAAACATTTTTGTCACCATCTACCCAAAGTAGAAACAGCCTTTAAATGTAATGCAATTGAGTTTTTAAGGAGCCAGGTCCAGGCACAATGCAAGTAACTACTATTTATCAGGTAATTTAAACTCACAAGAGGAGCTATAAACACATACTGATGTTGCCACTGGAGAAACACAACGCTGTAGTACAGAGCTATATTCAAGAAAATACTCTATACAACATTTTGGCTTTCCTCTCTGCCACCACTTGAGTAAAACTGAGATACAGGAAAAACACTTTTTATCTAGAAACACTCCAAGCTTCCAACTAAAAAGTAAGCTTTTCAGTAATTACCACAGTAGTGATTATCTCAAACTTGATAGCAGTCTTTTCCAGTCAGCACTGTCTGACTCCTTCATAAGTGCACACCTTACAGAGGAGTATCCAGCGCAGTTATCTGAGAGCAGATTGTATTAGACAAGCAAAGTGTCTGAGAAATGTCTAGACAATACACATAGGAAGATGATGTACCAAATACTGCCAAGTTTGCTAGACTGCCTTTATTACCATGTAACAAAATACATTTTGCTTTCATTTTTCTCTACCAGAAAGTTTTTGTGATAGCATTGCTGTGGAGTAACAGCCTAAATATAATGTTTGTTTCAATCCAGTATATCCAGTATTTTAGTTATCTTCAGATGTGGTGAAAGCTATATAGCATTGAGACAGAAATACCTGTTAATGCAAGTATATGATGGAGTATGACGTTACATGCAAAAATAAGAATTTGCAGCTTCTGTAGAAAAATCAACAGGACCCTTTAATCTACAAACGTGTGCATTTTAACACATGCACAAGAACACATGCACACACACAATCTCACTGTTCTTTCATTCTGAAAGGCACTCTTCTATGACGTGCAAAAACAAGACCAATACTGTTCCAGTCAATTGTCTGCTAGTCTAAATTGGTTAGTTGTCCCATTCTCCATTATTCTGATCATTATTTTCCTCTTCTTCAGAATCAGCAGACACTTTCTTAATTCTCTGGATGACTGCTTTAATGCTTCTTTCTAGCTCATTAGTAGAGTCTTTACTGACATCTTTCTCAGTATCTCTATTCACTTTTCGTAGTTTAACTCCTTGCCTTATGGCAGAGAGAATGTTGTCTTTCACAGAGGCATATGGATTTGGCTGTTCCACTTTGCGGAGATGAACTTCTCCACGTTTTAGAGAAGCCAACACCTCATCCATCATACCTGCAACAGATAAATCTATCGTTAACAGAAGTAGGAAGACAAGCATGGTTACAAGTACAGAATCCTACTCATGAGTTCAGGGTTCTTCCTTTCATCTCTGCTAGAGACAGAAGGAAGAATAATCCCTTCTGGTACAGACTTGTAATGCTTCTACAGTGCAGAACTCTGGCACTGAAGAGTTAAACTTTGTATCTTGAATTGAGAAACCAACGCCTCTACAACATTATACAAGGTTGAGCACTAACAAAGAAATTATACACGAAAGAGAATGCTTCTTTTTCATTATAACTTTATGGCCTTTCAAAAAAAAAATTTACTGAACCAAGAAATCTCTTGTATTCCATATTAGAAACAATCTACCACTCCTAGCTTGCTCAGATGCCTGCTGAGACTGTCAATTGCATTTTTGCTCAGCCAAGAGAAAAATGAAAAGATTTGAGAAGAAGGGTTTGAAACTACTCCACTGAAGTCAGTGGGAGCCAGATCACAGCTCAAGCAGGCAAGCAGACAGCTCTTTTCTATGTAGACTTAAAGAAAATAATTCCCATTTTACATGATTTAAATCTCAGGCTATGTTTATGGACTTCGGACCATAAAGAACACCCCAGTGAGAAAGCTCCTGCTGGCTCTATTGCTACACAGTGCAATTTGTATTGTAGTCCTCTCGTTGGATTCTTAGATTGTCAGATGGGAAAGGCAATTTCCCTGGACAGCAGTCTAGTCCTATAGCCACAGGTCTGGACCACCTGTACCTCCCAACAGCAAGGATTTTTGCCACACACAGTATTAGCTGATTGAACATTGAAAATGCAACATTCTGCTGAATCCTGTGGTATCTTCAGAGACTGACAAGAGATGGTAGAAGAGGATCAAGCAAAGACCCACAAAGTTGTCTTGCAGCGCTTCTTAGTAAGCAAGCTACTAGCAAGGCTGTTCCAGCAGCTATCTGAATACTCTGGTGTACAACTCATGTTATTAATCAAAGCCTTTCATGAGTATCTGTGGCAGAGTAATCCCATAGTCCTCTTAGTCTGAAGTCAGCACACTAATCCACTGGATGCACAGTAGTTTGTCATGCTAGCCTGTGTTCAGCCTTCCAACTGCTTGTACTTCCTCACACCTTGGAAGAACTCAAAATGCTTAACTTTACTCAGAGTTTCTGCCTGTGGTCTGCCTCTTAACTGAGAGGATATAAAAGCTGCTTAAATGTATTGTGAACAGTCTGAAAAGGAATGATTTTTATATAAAGACCTGCTTCAGTTTAGCATTAGCTCTACTGTGACAAAATGCAATAAAAAAATTGCTGCCTTCCAACTTAGTTCAATCTGCCCAACACAGTCCAAATGCTTGCTTTAGAGACAAAAATAAGTCTGTTAGCAGGATGTAACCAGTGCAGCCTCCAGAGGCTGCTGAGCTCTATTCTCATTCAAACGACTGTGCTTCAATTGCAGAGTTCAGCCTTCAATTACACCTGCATGATCTTGCTAACAAAGCAGAGGAGGTAACAGAGCAGAATTTTTGCCCTAGGAATGCAAATATGCCAAAGTTACCCATCTACCTTTCAAATCCCGATTGAATTCTGCATGAATATTCTCAAGAATCCTTTATTTAGAAACCAAGCAAATTGTAAGCAGACACAGGCTGTGCATACCTTAGAAATGCAAGGAGCCCAGCTGCTAGGTCTATAGTACACACGTCATAAACACTGAAGTGCAGCCTTAGTACAACCACGTATCTACCCACAGTGGTCTTTTGACTGGACACGGATTTATCCTCATCAAAATGAATCATTCTGTTCAACTGTTGTAAAATTGTGGGAAAAATAACTCTGGTAATAAAGGTTGCTTACCACCAATATGAACAACATGAATAAATTCCCCCTACCTGGACTTTCTGACACCTTTGTACCTCTTACACCAGCAGGATCTTCAACAGATGTTTTAAAATATCAACCTGAATGTTCAACTAGACAGCATTTCCCCAAAAACACGAAGTCATACACTCTGGAAGTCATGATTCTATTGAGCATATCAAACCCGATCAACCAACCATAGTTATTCATTTAGAATCCTGAGTTACTGTGTTACTGTACGCTGATCTCTTGAAATTCTTAGAAATTTAGTTTTTTTTCTTGAGAAAGACTGCATGCTGTTACTGTCTAGAACCAGAGGGAGAATTGAAAAATACCAGAAAAGAAGAAAGAAAAACATCGGTCAACGTGAGCCTACTTACCTACACAATTATTTATAGACCTCCTGGATGAGTCATCCTGTTTGTGCATTGCAGGGCTTTCTAAAGGATCATGAGAGCTCAGGGGAAGTGGCTTGTCCTCCATTGCTGGTCTTGTCTTTAAATGCAGAGGTAAGGGAGGAGGTAGTGGTGGAGCAGGTGGAGGAGGTGGAGGTGGTGGAGGAGGTAGCGATGGAGAGACCAACTGCTCGCTGTGCTTTTCTTGCTTCAAATCATCAGCAGTAATAAAACTTTGGACAGGGATATCTGCTGGGGTATTCTCGTGTGAAGTTTCTGATACTTGTGCTTCTACTAGCAGCAAGCTCTTTGGCTGCTCTGGTGCTGGCCTTGGTCTTGAAGGAGGAGGAGGGCACACTACTGCAGCCTTCCGAGTGGTGTTTCGTGGCAATCTGAGACTGAGAGGCTCTGGATGAGATGTTTTCAACACAACGTGAGCTGGACACTTCTGAAAAACAAATCATAAGCAGAAGGTCACATCTCCATAGGACTAGCCAAACCAACATCCCCAAAGAGACTAAAAAGCAGAAAAGCACAAACCTATACCACTCACCCACTCAAGATGAAAATTCAACACCAAACATATTTAAAGGAATATAAAGGTCTTTCTTTCAAAGCCACTTCCTCTTCTGTTCTTTGCAGCAGGCTCTCACCTGGAAACTATTCCCTTAGCCAGCTGCATTCTCTTTACTCAATTACACACAATCCTATTTCAGGCTATCCAAATGGTAGTCTCAGATTTGGACCATGCTCAAGATATCTGTGTTATGTTTTCATATCATATAGGACAACTGTAACTCACACTACTTACCTCCCTGAATGTCTTCAGTCTCTCCAGTGTTTTCTGACGTTCCTGACTTATCCAAGCTTTTTTCTTTTTTTCCTCCTCTTTTTGCTTGTCTCTTTTCTGCATTAAAACACAAGTAAGAGAGCATTAGCTTGTGAAAACAAGCAGCTGCCTGATTCTTCAAGGCTGCTGTTCAGTACTCACTATTTGTATGCTGTGATGCTGTTGAAAACGTTTTTTCCACTCTTCTGCTTGCTGGAGTCTCTGCCGATGGCTTGCTTCACAACGATCCTGGTAGAACAGCAAAATTCATACAAACCTTGGTTAGTTCACATTCACTGTGTGCCACATGTGCCATTAACTCCCCGTGCACAAGTTACCTAACAACAACCAGTACCAAGTGCATGGCTGTGCTGTGAATGATGGCTGAACTCAACAAGTGATAAATGTGAGACACTGTGAAGGTGATATCTGTGGGACTCCTTCATGGCTAAAGCCAATTAGATTTGTTTTTTATCCTAACTAATGATAGTTATTCATGCTACAGAGGGAGTATAACCCAGATCCAAAAAGTTGCTTCTGTTTTATGTTTAGTTTTAAAAAAAGAAAGAAATGGAGAAAACAAGAAAGAGGCAGCAACAAGCTCTGAAGAAAGTTTACCCAAGCCTCACCTTGTGGCAGAGGTAGGAAGGCAAGAAAGAAGTGAGAAGCACACTGCAAAAAAAATACAAGGCTACTTTCCCTCTGTCCATTTTATTTGCCATAGATCCTATGTGCAAAGGCCAGGGAACCAAATGTATGTGAAGCACAATGAACGTACCAGGAGTACTTTGCGTTAGTAACAAAGCTGAAGCTGCAGGCTTCAGTGTTTTCTCCAGGAGTCACTATTTGTCAATCTATAGGGGGGAATAAATCCATAAGACTGTGCAAGCAAATCATCTGGCATTTGGCTTTAATATTACAAAACCAATAGACAGCAATTAAGTGAATGAAAATAGAAGCAAAGAATGTGTCTGCAGAGGAAGCAGTTGCAAGCAAGAGACAATGATCATTCACATAACATCCTCAGTGTCACTCCCACTCTGTCCAGCCTAGCTAGGAGTAGGAGGCTAAACAGATTTGAGCTTGAGCTCTGCTCTCTGCTTTAGTGAAACTGTGCAGGTGTAAAATAAGCCCAGCCCACTGGAAATGTTCACGAGAGTAAACTGTGATCTCACTTGTGTCTTCCTAGCATTCTGCTTCAGATAATAAAATAAAGGGAGGGGGGGAGACAGAAACCGGCCCTTGCACAGAACTGAGGCTGGAGAGAGAACTGCAGTAGTTAAATTTCCTCTCCCTCCAAAGGTATCACTGTGTGGGTTGCTCTGTCACTGCAGCTTCCTTCATAGCTGGCCAGGTTTTCTCCTGTGCTGCAGTTGCTTTGTAAAAGACTGCCTGGGCAAAGCTCTGGCTGTCAGTTTAGCTGACTTACACCTCTCTCCCATGTAAGTCTATGCTCTCAATACATTTGAGAGGCACTTGTACCACACAGCAGAGCATAAAGTTGGCTTAAAACCACATTGCCCCTCTTCCTGTTTTAGAGGCACAGAATCGCACATCATTTTCTATGCTCCACCCAAACCTTTCCTATTTGTTTCCTGTCCATCCCTCGTGACTCAACACTCATGACATCAGCTACAGAAACTGCACATCTCCAGGACTGCATTTACTTTTTTGTTCCTGAGGTAGGCTCTCCTCGCACAGACAGTCCCACGCTTTGTCTCCAACTGCTTAGTCTTCTGCCTCAGCACCGTCATTTCTGACAAGTGAGTGTAATGGTGTTCCATTGTCTGTTCAATGACCTTGAGCTCCTCAGGATTTTCACATGTATCATAGTAAACAACTTCATCCTGTTTCTCTAGAAAGGCATTTGGTATTTTTTTAAAAACCCAAAAATTGCCACAGTTATTTAAACATTTAAAGAACTAATGACATTTTAAAAGCCACTGAGGGCAGTGAGTTAGTTATTAGAAAGTGTAAAGCTCCAGAGCTAAGCTTGGACCTTTCAAGCTTTACGCAAACATGCCATGCTACTCACAGGGGTGTTTTGCAGGATCAGATTTATGCTGTTAACATTTGCTGTTATTCAGCTTCCTCTCTCAAGTGTCTCTTTGTGCTTTAACTCCTACCTTCACCAACTGGAGTATTACTGGAAAACTGACAGCTGTTCTGAACGAGTCACTTTATTATTTACCAGCTCTTAATTAAGCAACAAGCAGGAGCGATGTTTACTTCACAGGATACATGGTAACAGAGAACTCATCAAGGACAAATAAAAATAAAGATACCTTACTTGGTATCTTATATTATGAACAAACTTTTAAACAGGCATATAAGCAGCACTCAAGTAGCATCTATATATAAGCAGATATAATTACTTTTTTGTCATTACAGGATATATTTTGCAATTTCTACATGTTAAATTATAACAAACTTGTGATTAATTTCAGGACATATTTCAGTAGGTCACAATATCGTAGTTCCTATACATATATCCTGTAGCTATGTGAGCAGTATTTGCTATTTTATTATTATTATTATTATTATTATTATTATTATTTTAAATACAAAGAGCAGGTCACCACCCTTGTGTTCTAGATATATGCTTGATTATTTCTTTATTCTTACCTTTAATCTGTCTCCTCAAAGTGTCCAACTGTACAATAAGCAGCATTTCTTCATGTTTCAATACATCAAGCTGTACATTATATAATTCCAATTGGGTTTCATAATAATATATTTCTAGCTCCTCTGCTACAGTTACATTCTCTTCTTGTTCATTGAGGTTCTCCATCTGTACAGCCCCAAGCAGAAAATAAAAAGCATTTATAACAAAAAACATATACAGAAAACAAGCATGCATGCATGTAGACTTCAATCTATGAAGTTGATACCTGCAGAACCTGGCGTGTTCCAGAAGCTGCTAAAGTGCTTTGGTATGCAAATAACAGAATATTAGAAATGGGTTGGAGCAGAACTCCAAGGAAGCAGCAGCCTCATTAGTCTAAAGATCTTAAATCTACTAGGAAAGACTTTGTGATCTGCACAAATAACACCACTGCTCTTGGAAAATAAAAGTCAGATACGCCTAGCAGCAGTAAAACAGCATGAAGCAGAGTAAGTCAGAATATTAAGTAAATATTCTGATTTTGTAATGTTACTGAACATAATATCTGCTCCTTATCTGCCCAAAATCGACAACTTTAAAGGTTAATAACAAAAATGCTAACATGATACTTGTATAGGCATTTATCTCAACCTTTCCTAAGTGTCTCTATGTGTGCAGGAGCAACTTTAAGAACTGGAAACCAGCACTGTCTCATAACTTAAAACCACACTGAAAACCATCTAGTTCAAGCTTTGTGTTTGTTAAATTAAAAATTGATTTATCTTCCCCAAAATGTGAAGGAACACCAGGTTGTTGTGTCATCAGTTTTAGTGTTTAAAAACATTTAGGTCAGCTCTGCAACCCTGTAAAATACATAGCACTGAATGTAGGCGTTTTGCAACAAAGAGATTGGAAGTCTCTCCATGACCCCCTTGATAGGTTTTGATCAGCCTTTCACAAAACACTGACAGCAAAGGAGGCTTTGCAGAGTCTTACATTTTTCTGAATAGCAGCTCTCTTCTGTTTCAGGCATAATTCTCTTGCCCTCAGATGCTGAAGGGTCTCTTTAGCTAACATACATTTCAGGTTTTCTAGTCGTGGCAAAGCTGAAGCCCAGGTGGCTTTACCAAATCTTTCCTGGTCTTGTTCCATCTGCTTGTGCATTGCTGCAGATTAAAATATTGCAATAAGAGATGAGAAATGGAGAAAACCGATAATCTGAGTGCATTTATACTACAGCTGCAGTAGTAAAAATGCTGATGCTATCAAACTATGCTAGAGCTCTTTTAAAATTAAAGAAGATTGAATTTACTGTTTTATACATAAGTAAAATACTTCATTGACACGTCTTAGCAGTTACACAGTGATCTGATATTTGGGTGCAAGCAAAATGCAAGCTGTAAATCAAATTGGTTAAAACATGTAAATCTTAAGTGAATTAAATGTTTCTTGAGCTGGACAGTCACCCTAACCTTGGAGTTTGAAGAGAGAGCAGCAAAGGTACTAAAAAGAGCTCTCAATATCCTAAATCCTAAGTATTCAGAAAGCCTTTTGTGTAAACCATTCTGATTACCTGACAGAGCCTTCACAGTTTCCTTGAAGTACTTCACAGTTATATCCTGAATGGAGCACACAGCACTCTCAGCTCGCTTAGTCCATTCTTCAGCATCTTTTTGCAAAGCTACTACTCTTTTAGGTCCCAGGTTATCATACTGTAAAGATTTCTACAAAGAGACAAAATTCTCAGTATCAGCTGGTTACAGCAGTGGTGCATCTTGCACTGTGCTGTACTGACAGACGTTCCTAGCAAGACACAGCACATGGCAAGCATGGCATTCTCTCCTGCCACAAAGTGAACCACTCCTCACACCTCTGCATGATCATTCCTCATTCTGAGCTAACTCTGAAACTTTGTACCTTAATCATGACCTTGAAACATTCACTTTGGATCAGTTTAGCTTTAGAAAGCGTTTAAGAAATAAGATCTTAAAAATAATGACCAATGAGGTGCTTTTAAGTGTTACTAAAAGTAACACAAATACACTCTTCTATGTGCTATGTTCACTTCTATTTTTCCCTCACGTGTTGACAGCACATCACCCTGTCAGATTCTCTAGCTCGGCAGTTCTTTCACATAGAGATATAGAAAAGAAACATAAGCGAATTTTTTCAAATCCACAGAAAGTACGCATGTACAGGACTAGTATTCAGCTTTTTTCTCTTTGAAAAGCATCCAGATTTCAAATGAGCCTGCGTATCCTTCTGAATTATACAGTAGCAAACTTTGTGCTTCATCTTCCAGATTTTCATTTTACTTTTTTAGTACGGCATACTGCATATTTTACCTTCAGAGTTCAGACTTTGAGCTCCTAAAAAACTTTCCTTAACCTAAACTTAGTATGGTTCAGCTCCTTTCTGGAACACTAACAGCTCACTCTAATCTGAAAAATCAAGTAGTAGACAGCCCACTTTCCCAGGGACAACATAACTTGCACTGTGTGCTTCCAGTTTAAGGTGCACACAAAAGAAAATGAAAAAAAATGACAAATTCGAGCTTGTACTCCTAAAAGGAGTGGCACCAATATATGTTTGTTTTCTTGGTCAGGTCTTCTCTACCTTTTGTTTTACTTCCAGAGCTGAGCTAATGTGCATCAGCACTGGGCAGAATGGCATTCTCATTGTCACAAACTGCTCCCACTGAAGGTGGCATAATGAAAGCTACTTAAGTCTCTGCAAACGCAGCTCAGTGGAAAATAAAGCAGACAGGCAGAGCTTAGGGATGTTTTCCTATTAAGCCTTCAAAATGGAAGGAAGGGGGACACTGGTGGAGAAGAGCTGCAGTTCCATTCAAATCAATACCACAGACTCAGATCCTATGAGAGCAGTTCTGCCCCAACTCTACACTTCTCAGTCATATTTGATGGCTTCACAGGAGAGAAAAAGAAAAGCAGGTGAAAGCAAAACTAGGGAGTATGAAGTGATACCTCACTCTCACTATGTAACCTGTAAACTTCATAAAGACAGAACCTACCAGGATTTCTAGTTTGCACAGTGTCGCCAGTTCCCGCATGTCTCGGAAGGGCTGCAGCAAGTACTGGTAGAACTGTGTTGCCATGGTAACCAAATCCTGATAAGCTTCATCTTCTTCCTCATAAACCTTCATCAAAGCCACCATTGTGTCAGCGTTTTTGTGCTGCTGAAGAACCTAGTGGAATAAAAGGTAAATCAGGCTTGGCTGCTTTACGTCTGTGCGTGTTGGCTGCTGATGGGCTGTGGTGAAAGGCACCTGCTATTTATCACCAGGTGAAACAGGCACAGCTTCCCAGCACTCCAGACAGCCAGCAGCCACCTCAGCATGAAATACTATTAACACCATGCTGATGGGCACTGATTGCTCTGTATTGCATTAGGAGATTGCAAGGACTCTTGCCCAGGCCCAGACCATCATGCCCGGGGCCTCCTACAGCAGAAATCCTAGTAGTTGTGTGCAGGTGACTTAGTCACTTCTTTTTATAAACACAAGTGGTAAAGGGGAATTCTGCATACTGAAAGGGCAAGGAAGGTATTCTCAAACTCTTGCGTCTCTTCTACAATTACTATATACCAACTAATAAGAAATGAGTGTCTGACCCTAGATTTCTGACTTCAGGCTTAGAAAAAACAGACTGAGACTTAAAAATAAAAACTCTACTTCTGATACAACCCACAGTTAAATCCCATTGTCATCTGCACAATTTCTAATAGTTTACTCAGATCACGGTCCTAGTGACAGAAGATTTTATAACCTGTAACTCACACAATGAGCTACTCTCCTTCTGACACATCAGTCCCCCTTTGATGTCTCTAGTTGCTCCACTGACAAAACACAAAGCAAAGCTTCCCTTAATTGCTTTTGTTTACTGATTAAAATAAAAACTTCCAAGATTTTTCTTTGACAGCAGCTACCAGACACCCTACACAGCAAGACACAGCAAGGCAGCTGTGGACCACAGATCTCCCTGAAAAGACACTGCTTGGTCTGTGGCTCCTTAAGGGAAGGAACAAAGTGAGAAAAAGCATCTAGAAATGCTGGCTTGGTTGTGTTGCAACTGAGAAGCACTGGAATTAAATCATCACTCTTCCTCCTGCCAGCTGAGTCCAACAGGAGGACAAAGGTCCCAGCTGCAGAGGAATTTCCCCAGGGAAGCTCTGTGGCAGAACAGCAGGATGGAACCACAGCATTTCTGATAAGCCCTTGAGATCTGAAGCCCCTCAATCACTCCTAGGTCCACCTGGAGCAGTGTAAAAGACTACCCCTGCCCCCTCGTCGAAACAACAGTTCACTTTCTCACAAGAAAATCACTTATCAGAATTTGCTTTTTGCAGGCAGAGGGATTTTTGCTTTTGATTGGGTTTCTTGAATGTTTGGGTTTGTCTGGATAAAATCCTTGCTTTTACACAATTACACATAGTAACACCGTACGAGAACGCCCTGCAAACTACAGCTGCCTTTCTACAGAGCATCGTTCTGAAGCAGTAAGGGCGTTCCACCGCTCAGCAGCAGGCGCTCAGCCCGGGCTGCCCACGGTGCGGACCTCCGGCCGGCCCGCAGCAGCACAGCCCGGCCCCAGCCCCGCCCCAGGGCCCGTACCCGCCGCAGGCCCTCCTTGGCCCGGGCCAGGTGGCCGCGCAGGGCCTTCCCGCGGAACTCGTGCAGGCTCTCGAAGTATTCGTCGTCGCGGCGGCGGTCGGCGGCGAAGAGGACGTCCAGCAGCACGCGGCCGCCGCACAGCTCCAGCGCCCAGCCCAGGTAACGCTCCAGCTGCCGGCACAGCTCCGCCACCTCGGCCTCGTCCGGCGCCGCGCCGCCGGGGAACAGCACGGCCCAGAGCCCGCCCGAAGAGCCGGACGGCGCGGGCGGCAGCGCGGGCAAGGCGGGCTCCAGGCGCGGGCAGACAGCTGCCAGCTGCCGGTGGACGCCGCGCAGGGCCGGAGCCGAGAAGAGGCCGGCCCAGCTCTGCGGGGCCCGCTCCGCCGCCTCGGCCCGACAGTGGCAGGTGACGGCGAAGGCGCCCTCCGCCTCGTTCCAGCCCACCAGGAAACGGAGGCGCGGCGGCGGCTGGGGCTCGGCGAAGGCGGTGTCTCGCACGGCCACCCATCCCTCCAGGCTGTCCGGCTGCGGCTCCATGATGGCGGCGGCCCCAAGCGGGACGAAGCGAAACTCGGCCGCCTTAAGGCAGCGGCACACAGCTGGCGGAGGGGCGGGGCCCGAGCGGCGGAACGCGCGATCCCATTGGCTGGAGCCGATCGGGGGCGGGGCCGGCCGGTCCTCGCGCTGTGGTACGGAAATAAACACTGCACCGGGAAGGACGGGAAGGAGTTGTTGTGCGCGAGGTGTCTGTGGAGGTCTGGGCGGGGTTAAAAATAGAAAAAAAGAAAAAAAAAAAAAAAGAAAGAAAAAAAGGGAAAATGAAAGCAAAACAAAAGAGAAAAAAATCACTATTTTTTGTAAAAAGCAGCGGGCAGAGCACACCATGCTGTCAGCTGAGCAGGAGGCGGCCCTGCTGCCTTCCCTCAGAGCAGAATCATGGTGTGTACCTCAGGCTGTGGTCACCTCCCTGCGCCGCCATCTTCCCATCCTGCTGTGGACCTCAGCTGTAGCTGCTCCTGCCACAGATCTGAGGAGGCAGCTGTGTGCCAGCAACTCTCTGGTTGCTATCATTCTATCATTCTATCTGGAAGCTATCGTTCTATCATTGCTATCTGGAAGCTATCGTTCCCTGCCTCTCCAGAGTTGTTCCCTTTTTCACCACAAAGTTCCGTGCTCCCTTCCTGCTATGCAAAATGGAGGTGCCCAGAGGCTGCCTTCTTCTGTCCAGCATGGCAGCTTTGGAGTTGTGTCTAAATCCAGTCACAAAGATGGCCCCCAAAAACAGGAGTGTGAAATGAGTCATCTTCCACACAGTATTGCTCTTTAGGCATCTAATACCTGACCTCTGAATATCCCATCTTTTCTCAGCAGTTCAATGATTTCAGGAGGGGGGTGGCATACAATAACTAAGATTGGAAAAGAGCACCCGGTCCAACCATAAACCCTTTCCCACCACACCCCTCAGTGCCACATCCACCCTGTTCTTGAACACTTCCAGGGATGGTGACTCCACCCCTCCCTGGGCAGCCTGTGCCAATATCTTCCTGCTCCTCCTGAGAAGAAATTTTTCCTAATATCCAACCTGAATGCATACGTTGGCCTTCTCCAATTAGTCCCTATGAAAGGACCTCCAGGCCTCACAGTAGAGTGGGAAGTGACACAGCTTTTTGCACAACACATATCTCTCATCCAGGCTTGTGATGAAGGCTGAATTTAATTTACAGTAAACAAAACATCGTGTTCTGGTCTTTGGAAGTAAAGCTGACACTACTAATTTTTCAATAGATGAAAGCCTGTGAGATATTGTAGATTAACAACAAAGAAACATAAATAAGCTCCCATCTGAAAAATTAATAAAATCTGTCTGACAGCATAAATGTTAACATTCCTGCAAAGGCTGCATCATTTATGTGAAAACATTTCTGCTCTGATCTTGCAGATGATGGAGACACTATCAGCAGTAATGAGATTATGACTACATGGGTAATTAACTTGTAATTCCTTACTGAAACAGCCAACAGTTGTACTGCTAAAAATTTGAGGAAATGACACCAAGTGTAATTGGAATGGAGGAAGCAGCAGAGCTCTGTTAAGATGCAACAGACATTTCCCATCACACTGTCTTTTGAGCTCAAGAAGTGAACACTGCAATGTCCTCAAACATACTTCAACATCTCCTGCCAGCAAGGTTAGCTCACTAGCAAGTTTACAAGCAGAACGTCATGTATTCTGGACAACTGAAAGTTCTGTGGGTCTGAGTGGGTACATAGAGCTCAAGTAATCACTGTAAACACAATCTTCAGCAGTAACATATGCCTGTTTTTTATCAGGTGATCCACTGCTGAGCACAGACCGAAGGGTTATGTTTCTGTGAAAACCCTCCCCTGGCTTGGCCATTAGCCACTTTCTTCACTATAAATAGCTTTCCAAAGGCCCAGCATATGCACATAGAGTGGGGACGGTGTATATGTATAAGTGCATGTCATGCATTTTTTTTCCCTAAATTCTGGTGGTTTTTAAGTTTTCCTAGATATCTTTTCTAGAATCCAATCTTGATTCCAAATCAAATCACTAGCAACGTTTCTAGTAATTTGATATACAGACAGATTTTGCCATAAAACTTTTGCAAAGAACAACACAGACATTTCAGTTTAACTGTTCCACTGTATGCATCTGTATATTTATTTGAATTTGTTTGTGAAGAATGCACATTTTGTGCGTGCAACACAAGATAATGTGCCTAGAACTACAGCCTTGGAAATCATGTCTAGAGCCAATGACTGTACTCTGCTGGGTTTGTTAATATTAGCTCAAAAACTGAGCGTATGCTCTGGCTTTAGCGGGGGGTCTATATAAATGTTCCAAGTACTCTGGCTCCAGGAATCACACAGAACCGTCAGAGCCTTTTCTCGGTGGATGGCATTCGTCCTGGTGACACTCAAGTAGCATGCTGCTCAAGGACAGCTGGGGCACATCTATATTTGTGCCATTGCTCATTGCTGGCATCTCCCTATCTGAGGAAAGAGGCAGTCTAGAGTTACCGCAATAAGTCTTCCAACTGCAGTCATAGGAAAGTGGCAGGGAATAGCTTTTGTGTGAATTAATTTTTACTATGGGAAATAAATGTGAAGTTTGATGTCATCTGAGCTATCAGAAGAATTTATGACGTCTTAAGATAGAAGGCAAGTTTTTAGGTAGTAACATTCTTTACTTTTTTTTTTTATTATTGATGGTCACGGACTTAAACATTCTTCACTGTAATTGTATCTGCGTCTGTAAACTGAGCAAACATATCATCTGAAAATCTTATTTAGGCAGCAGGGTTCCAGACAAGCTTAATTACGCTCATTTTAATTTATATAATTTAATTTTATTTTGGTAGGAAAAATACTTGTTCACTTTTTTAGTTAGTTGCAGCTTGCAAAGCAAACCTTATTGTTATAATCATGGGGAAAAAAGTCTTTGTGGGAGCCAGACAACGTTTGCTGGTATGTTTCAAAACCTTTTCTCTGTTCCATATGTTAGAATTTGCATGATTTATTTTATCAGCTGTAGCATAAATAATAGTATTTCTGCATAACGTCCGTGTTTTTTGCCTGTAGTAAGAAATTGCTAGCTCTAGAATCTACATTCATTTCTGCAGTGCCAGAAGAAAACACTGAACTTCTGTGTATACTTTCTTAGATACCTAGGGGGCTGGACTGTTTTCAGTCATTGATATCCAACTGGAGAGTGGGAAATTTCTTAGCATTTTTCACCTGTTCAATAAGTAGCTTTCTAATAAGTCACTGAATTTGTTGACATTGATAGCAAAGTAATCCTCAGGAATATTAGTAAAATATTGATGAAACAAATTTGAGGTGTTTGCAAGTACTTGTAACTATGAGAACTGTTAAAAGTAGTTTGAAAGTGAAGCTTATGTGAAAGCTCCTGTAGAAGCTCCTGAAATCCTGATGAGTGACTGAACTTTTAGCTTTTGGGGGGTTTTTTTGTTTGTTTCTGTGAGAAAATGGTTTCCAAGGTTTTGTCTGTTTCACTGAATTAGACTAGATGTAACTATAGATTCATTAATATTTGGCTGAAATATCTCCATGAACTTTGCTGATTGTAGTAGTCAGTTGCTCAAAAAACAAAGCTGAGTAGTTTTGCAGCCATGATTTTGCTGAGTAGTGGAGTGCTGGGGAGATGTTGCAGCTCTGACAGAGCACCTGGTGGTCTCCCTGTACCAGCATTATTTCATTTGTTGTTATTATTAGGATGGTGAGAAGGAGTGGGCCCGGGGAGTCAGCATTAAGATTGCTTTTGCACCTTTAATGTTGTCCCACATGCATCTGCTTTATCATACAGCTTTGCATTTCACATCCATACGTTTTTTTCACATCTCCCACATTGCACAGAATGGATGAAGCGTGCAAGCTCCAGGTCAGATCAGGCTTCTCTCAGTTCAAGGGTGTGCCTTGCTTCCTGGACCCTGTATGATTTATCATGGGGATCATCATGGATCTTTTTCTGCAAACTTCCTTTACCTTAAAAAATATATTTTCACAACACCTGGGAATCCCCAAAGGGTGGTATTTATCCCTGTTCTATGGAAAGGACAGGAGAACTGAAGTGAGAACAAAGCTAAAGGAAACATCAAGTTTCAATTTCAAGAAAGACAACCTGAAAAATCTAGAACAGGAGTTTTCAGGTCATTAGCTAACGTTTTATGGGGCATCAGTGGTCACAAGAGAGGGCATCCTACAGAATGCCTGAATGACAGTTCAGAAACAGTGCTTGGCAGCAGCTGAAGGGTGAACAGACCTCAGATCAGTCGATCTCCAATTGCACAGAACACCACTAAATGCACTTGAAGGACATCCCAGTGTAGAGCTGAAGATGGGACTACTCCACAGTTTGGAATTTAGATGTCAGGTCACAGATGAGTCACTCAGAAAATACAAAATACACACCAAAGACTGCTCTCTGCTGTACTTTGCACAGAGGTGAGAAAAGCCAAGTATCTCATTAGGAAATGAAGCTTTAGCCTTTCCCATGACTACCTCTGGGCCCAGAGCTTTCCTCAGCCAAACATATTCCTTTCTACATTTTTAAGAACATATCATGCTTGATATCTAAGCATATAGCTATTATTTTTCTTTCCTTCTACAGGTCTGAGACTCATCATCTCAAAGGCCTCACAGAGGATACCAATGTCATCCAGATCTGTCAGTGCAAGAGAGTATGAAAATAGTGACCAATTTCCTGGTCATTCAGCTTCTCCACCAGTCCCAAATTCTAGTGAAACTGAAGGCTTGATATTTTATCACATGGATCTCTATGGATCAAATGAGAGGTTTGATATCTTTCCTGAAGAACCATCTGGTCAAGGAAGCAGATTTCTGAGAAATACCAGAAGGGAATCTGCATTGAGTAGCGAAAAATGTCAGAACTCACAAGAAGCTGGGTATGACTTGGAAAAGGAGGTTGCAGAGCTGGCCAAGATGTATGGGCTTGATGAGGACAGAGAAAAAGAGCTTGAGCTTCTTGGAGGACATCTGGAGACAGTGGGCAGCAAATGGCTACCTGCTCACACACAAAAATCGGGATTGCAAGACTCTGCATATAATGGATCAAAAAGCAGCTCTCCAGTGAAAGATCAAAGTCAAAGCACAAAGCACCAGGAACTTCCTGATGAAGTTTCTCAAGATGAAGATCAGAGCAAAGCCAGAGCAGAGGATGAAGCTGACAGCCACATATGGTCCAGAGAGGGGCTTAGCAGCAGTGGCGTGTCGGATGAGCGGAGCAGCCAGGCTGTCAGTGAGGAGGAAGAAACGGCAGATGTTTTTTGCTGTACTTGCAAGATACCAATCCGAGCTTTTGACAAACTGTTCGGTGAGCACAAGGATCATGAAGTGGCTCAATTATCCAGTGCAGTGGAAAGTGAAAAGGTAAGAATTGAGTAAGTGCACTGTTGTGCCTCCAAAGAGAGTTTGGACATACTGAGATTCATGCTGGGTTTTTCTGGTAGGAGGAGATTCATAAAAACATGTGCAAATTGGAAGAGCAGATTGCTCAGGTGGAAAACTTTGCCAGTCACTTGGAAGAGATCTTCATTACTGTAGAGGTAAGGCATTTCTCCTTGAGTTAACACTTTGGTACTGGGATTGGAACTGTTTTGACAGTCACAACATGTTGTTAATGGCATAAGTAATTACAGTAACTGAGCACAGAGTTATCTTGGGGTTTGCCTGGACTGAGTACACAGGAAAATTCATCCCAATCATTTCTTTTTTTAGATAGGCTAGTAAAAACACATTAAAACATTCAGAAATAAAGCCATTCCCAGTCAGCTTAACTTGATTTTAAGTGGCCAAAGACTGTGATCTAACAAACCCATCTGCAGTGTACCATTTGTGCTTACACCCCTTTTACAGAAGCCTTTGGGCCAGTTGCATCAGGATGCAGCACTTCAGCGTTTGTGCTCCTGCAGGGCTGATGTCAACTTGGCGCTGGGGGAGGGGACCCAGCTGGCTTTGAGTCAGATGGAATTGGTAACTCAAAGCACCTATTGTGTTTTCTTAGCTGTATGTGGCACTGAAGAACATCGGTGCCTGAGCAGTGGGCAGCTGCTGGCAATAGAGCCTTGTTGGCTACTTACATCTTCCTTCCTAATGGTTTCTCCAGCAGTGAGAGAGGATACTAGCATTAACTGCTCAGCTCCCCCAGAGCAAATCCAGGGATCCAACTGGGTTGCCATGGTTTCTCTAGTGAAAGGATATGCTTGGCTGTGTAGGTGGAAATACTTCAGAGATTATGGCTAGGATATTTCCCAAGCAGAGCTTCCTGGTTTTAGGTCGGAGACAGTTCTGATGATCTTGATGTCTGGAACCAAACCTAAGACTCTCTTTTGCTTCAGCGGGGATGAACGATTAGTAAAAATGCAACTTAGTCAAGTAACATCTTCTGTTTACTGGCATTGCATCCCTGGCAAGGAGATTTTAAGGCAGGCCCAAGAAAGACTTTTCTCTGGCTGAGTTACGGTTCAGCTCTGACATAAAACAACCAAACCCCAAATGTCTTGCAGGAGAATTTTGGGAGGCAGGAGCAGAACTTTGAGGTTCATTACAATGATGCAGTGCAAGTGCTTGCTCAGAAATATGAAGAACAATTGGAAGCACTGGGGGAAGAGAAGAGGCAGAAGCTGGAAGCACTGTATGAGCAGCTGGTCAGTTGTGGGGAACATCTTGACACATGCAAGGAGCTGATGGATACAACCCACAAGCTTTACCAGGAAAATGACAAAGTCGCTTTTATGAAGGTAAAGATCTTTGACTGGCAAGACCTCTTCTAAATGCTTTTTGCTGCTTGGTAGTTTCCAGCTGGGAAGTCCCCAAGCAACTTATTTGCTAGAGAGAATTTGGGGTGCCAGGTTCATGTGCTGTTGCTGCTCCAGGTGTTTGGCATTAGTGGGGCAACACAATGGATCCAAAATACAGCTGCAGGGGTAGATATTTGTCACTTGACAATTACTCAATAATTTATGAATCTTGGTGGGGTTTAGAGAAAAGATACCTCTCTAAAAAGTTTACCTCAGGGAACTCTGGAAATGCTTACCAGTCTTCACTGCCTTGTTCAGGCTCAGCTTCCTTGCTGTACACCAGGATCACAGCAGACAGGCTGATGCATTCACTTTGGAAGATGTTTCTTTTTCTGCTCATTTTGTTGAACAGTTCAGCAGAAGAGGAGGCTCCAAACTAAATAAATTATGGGCTCCTGCAAAATGATGGATGAATCCCACTGTTGAGAAGGTGTTGAGAACTGTTTTTCTTAGGGTAGAATAATAATTTGAAAAAAAAATATGAGAATTTTCACTGCTGATTAGTGATTGCTCTAAACTGAGCTGCCTTGTGACTCGGCTGAGGGGGAGCATTTGTACAACTACAGTACAACTACAGTAAGTTCTGAACTGGACAGCAAACAAAACACCTCTCCAATATCTCCCATCTGTTCAAATGGAACAACTTTGCTGTGTCAGTCCAACCAGTTGAGCTCTTTTCATGAGCTGACTTTTCCTTCTGCATCTCTGGCAATAACCTTATTTTCTCCTTAACTCATAGTTTTACATTGGCCACAAGAACCATTATTCTAATCTTTTAGGGGTGGGTCTGAGGCTCGTCTCAATGAATAGCTTTTGCTCTTGAGCTCTCAGTAGCTTAGGTCTCTCCAGTTACCAAATGTCTGTCTTCAAGAGAAATGGCCACTCTCTGACCCACTGACTGCAGACCAGTGCTGGCTCTGGTTCTCACGGACTGTTTACAGTATGGCTCCTGGGTGGTAAAATTATGGTAGGAACTTAGATTCCCTTCACTGCAGATCCTTTCACAGTTATTTTTGCCAACATCGTTGGCTTCTGTTTGTAAAGGATCTGTTGGGACTTTGGACACTTGAGGAAGGAAAGAGTCTAGAGTCTAAATGGGTAGATGCTGGTAAGTGCTTAATGTTGCATGCTATCATAAATTGACCTATGATCCACTTGAATGGGCTATTACACAAGGCTTTACTCTTAGGGCTGAATGAGAGCCCACTAGCTTATTCTAAAAGCTGCATTTGGAACAAGTTCATACAGCACGGGTCACCAGCACAAGGTAGTCTGCTTTGGCCTTATGCAAAAAATGTATCTTTTCTGTCTTTAACGCAAACTCTCTTTTTTTCTACAGGAAGCAGTAACCATGGTTGACAGGTAGTATCACAGTCTGGAATTTTGTGTCACATTTCTTCCTGCTAATTGGATCTATTTTTGGAGACAGATTGCATGTTCTGGACTCCATTCAGGCACACAGATTTCACCTGAGCTAGTAGACCCATTGAAACCTTTGTATTTCTTGTTCAAAACGCAGCAAGAGAAACTGCTCTAAGAAGTTCAACATCCAAAACTTGTTTTGAGCTAATTTCAAAAAAACTAAAAGGAGAGTTAGAGCATGAATAAATCACTGTTTTCAGCTTAGTCATAAGGAATAGATTTCAGTGACTGAAGAATAGGACTTCTAAAGATCTTGAAAGAAATGTTCTGGAACAAATCTGCCTAAAACTGTTGTCCCTAACTAGATTAGCAACAAGCTTATTTATGCATTAATAAAGCGGGGTAGGAAGTCAAGCTGTGGGTGCTCAAGACAGACCATGAAAGCTGTTACAGCAGCTGGAAGAAATTTTAAGGCATGCTAAATCATTTTGTAAAAAAAAAAATTGACTGTCATCCATGATGAAAACACACAGAAAAAGATACTCTTCTGTTTCAGAATTACATTGCCTACAGCTGTAAAGTCCAGAATTAGTAAGAGAGTCATGAATTCTAAATATCAGTATGAAAATTGTGGAGCTAATGGCTTGCTTCCCACTGAGGGTTGCTTGGGGAAATCTCACTCACCTCAGTAGCAGTGTGCCACAGCCATCTCACTGCCTGAGTGGAGCAGACAAAGTGTGGTCCTTCAGTCCCATCTGCATCCAGCTATTTGTATTTGGCATTTTGGAGAATGATCTGATGTGTGGCCACATGTATCCAAGCAAAGAGCATGGGGAGGCTGAGTTTTGTGCTATTGTGGAAACACTGTCCTAAGGAAATAGCTGCTATTTTAGAGTTTGCAGTTTTCTTCTTGACAATAGATTAACATAGAATGATATCTCCAGCACTGTGACACTTCCAATTAAACATTTTTCTTATTATTATAGATTGGAAGAATTCTTAAAGAAAGAAGTGAATTTAAAGCTTTCAACACATCCAGACTTTGAAGAGCGTGCCATAGATTTCTCAGAAGTTGAAAAACTAATGAACTCCATAAATACTATTCCAGGTATTCTTCCTATCTAATCATTATTTTAGACCTATTTACATTTAATTAAGTGTATGCATTAAACAGGAACCCATTACCTCTTTTAAAGGAAAGGCAGAGTTAGCTTCTCTCTAACTTACCCTCTAGATATTTTTTGTTTGCCTGTATGTTCAGAGATTCAGGAAACTATTATTGAATTTTTTTTTCCATTTGTTTTCAGTATAAAATTACCAGAACTTTCAAGTTTAGTCTTTCTTGCTCATTGCTGGGTGATTTCCTAGAAATCTCACAGAGACTTGCCCCTTCTTTTCAAGGATCAGACATGCTGAGTTTGGTGATAAATTGTCTTTCTTTGTAATTGCTTGAAAAAAGTAGAGGGGGGCACAGGCTGTATTAAACAACCTGCCCAGCTTTCATGTGACTGTGGCTTGCTCCTCTGCTACTTGGCAGATATTTTTCCTGTCATCCACAGCAATCAGAGCAAAAACCAAACAAATTCCTAATGATTAAAAAAAAAAAAAAGAAAATGTGAGGGAGTAAACCATTTCTGGCACATTGCATATAGTATAGTCAGATAATACATTTTTTTTCTGTGCATATGCTGTGGTGTTTTGTTGTTGTTTTCTTTTTAAAATAAAGTAGCATTTGCCACCAGTTCGCTTGTGCTGCTTGACCCTGTGTTGGATCTTTCCTTCATCTTTCCTTCACAGGATCCTCTGCAGCAGGGCTAGTCCACAGTGGTGCAATGCCTGTTGGAATGTCACTCCTGCAGGGCTCTATTAGTTGACTGGAGAAAAGCAGCTTTCAGAGGCAGAGGAGAGGAAGTCTACAGAGGAATGGGCTGAGGTTTATGTTATTTTGTTGTTTTGATTTTAAGCAAGACTTAAGTTCATACACCAGAGTCCTGATCGTCATCTCCAAACATTTAACAGATCAGCTCCTAACTTTTCTCAATGCGAGAGGAATATGACTTTAGTCAGAGCCCAGACTTTGTGTTTAGTCTTTTGTGGGAGAAGTGTTTACCAGTGAATAACAGAGCATGCTTCTTATATTTTCAAAAAAATAACCCATTTTTCCACTCTGCAGCTCCTTGTGCCCCTGTGATCAATCCCCAGGCTCCCAATGCAGCAACTGGCACCTCACTGAGAGTTTGCTGGGGTCTCTTCTCAGATGACACTGTGGAGTGCTACCAGCTGTGCTATAAACCAGTGAGCAATGAGAGGCACAGTGATGAACAAGCAGGTAAAGGAAACTGAGAAACAAGGGGACAGCTCAGTCCCTGCTGACAAAACAACTGGTTCCAAAGTGCTCCTTGATTTTGCTATGGCAACCAGTGCACCTTCTACAGCTACTCTCTCTGCTACCAACATATGTGCCACCATATCTCTAGCTTCTGGCTTTGTCACTCTTCTGCTGCTAGGTCTGCCATGCTGTCAGCTGCAGCAGGACCCATCACAGAAGCAAAGACAGGTCTAGGGGAGCAGCTGGGATAACAGGAACGGGAAGGGGGCAGAGGATAGTGCCAGGTCTCAACAAAAGCACTGGGGGGCAGGAACTGCATTTAAACACACATGCACCACATCAACAGCAGAGCACTGTATTTTTAGAAAGCAAATCATCATATTACCGGCATGCCTGCTTAAATCCCCACAGTCATTTTACAGTTTATCTCAATGCTAATAATAGGTTGTAACTCCCCATCATCCACACAACCAAAAAAGAACCATCGGAGCGTCCAAAAATCACCTGGATTTATGATAAAACTACACTTGCTAATAATAATGTTTCAGAACCTTTTACTGAAAACACCAACAACAACTCCAGCTAGAGAACTCCATAGAGTGCCAAACAGTTCAAAAAGAGAAGCAGAACCTGTTCAAATTTCATAAAGCAAAGAATGACAAATGAGTATTGAAATTGCTTCAGCTGGAAGGAGCTGACCAGATGGCATCCCCAGTGTGGGAATGCACAGGAATTTTTTTCAAAAAAAAAAAAATCAATGACAGGTAGGTGATTTTCCTTCTTCTTTCTTTCTTTCTTTTTTTCTTTCTTTCTTTCTTTCTTTCTTTCTTTCTTTTTTTTTTTTTTGGAATGATGTTGCTCCTATAGAGACTGAAGCATTATCTGATTTCTGAAGGCATGGTGAAGCAGCCTAATCAAAGGGTAGGGAGAATAGGAGGCTCTTGAACTCAGAACAAAATAAGCCACAACTGCATTATTTTAGGAGGCTTTGGGGGAAGGTTTGTAACTGTGTAAAGACACTTTAAATACTTTGTTGTTTCCATTTCAGAGAATATGCTAAAAGTCAAAGAAACATACTGCACCATTTCTAATCTGTTGCCGAATACACAATATGAGTTTTGGGTCAGTGCTTTAAATGCTTCAGGCATCAGTCCACCAAGTGAAAGAGCTGTTTATGTAACAGGTAAACTTATTTTGTTCATGTGACTGTGTAGTCTTCATAGTGGAATTCACAGTAGCCTCTGGATTTTATGCCAGTAATGCTTTCTGGATGCTTCATTTCCTCTGGTGCAAGTTTTCTGAATACTGGGGAGTTTCTTACTTTTATTTGGAGAGCCTATCAGGCCAATTGCCCTTTTCTTAGAATGTAAGGAACAGAAGCACAGAGACAGAATAACTTATTTAAGCCTAAACTTCTAGGAGACCTGAGAATAGGGCTTAAGTCTCACAATTCTTCCAGATGGATGCCAGCCATCCTTTTATTGCTCTGTAGGTATTTTGTGAGGTCACTTGCTATGCTGTCCTTTGTAACTGCAGTTTAGTCAAGCACATTTTGATTAGTATGGCTTGTCTTCAGTAACTCTTGTACTGGTAAAAAAGAAATAGATTCCAGTTCTCTTTTGTAAAATTCTGACATCAAATTGAGTGAGTCAAAGTGAGACTTTTAAGCATTCATTCCAGAAATCCTTGACATCTCAGAGCAGAGAAGAAATGCACCTTTATAGCTAAGGTCAAAACAGTGAGAGAAAGGATACATAATCCATCTCTGCCATTGTTCATTCTCTAATTGTTTTGGAAACTTTACAGTCCAAATGAAGTTTTTGAATAGTACTATTAATCACCATGCCTGCTGTTTATTGTCCTTTGGGGAGGTAGATGTCTTTGACTATATATTGCTCTATTTACAAATATCTAGAAGCAATTGCTTAAATCGGTCTCCCCCCCCCCCTTTTTTTTAGCTCCTTCACCACCTATCATTAAGAGTAAAAAGACACGAAGCTGTGAAAATGCAGCACTCGTATGCTGGGAATCTAGAGACGTTAATCCTGTTGATTCCTACACGGTCGAGTTGTCCAAGCTGACAGATAAAGAAAATGGCGACGCTATTACTGAGTGAGTCACTGTTCTACTAAGTCCACAACCTGTAGTGATGAAACCATTTCAAGTCATGCGGCTTCAGGTAGCACTAAGAAAGGATCCATGGCCCTTTGGTCAAAAGCCAAAGGCAATTTATTTAAAAAAGTACAAGTCTAAGGCTATGCAGAACAACTTCTGGGGAACAGAGGACAATATTGGGCTGAAGAAATGAATTTCACAATAAGCATTTTAGTAGCATAAGACTGGATTTACTTGGGGTAGGAGTAGAAAAACTCAGATGTGATTAGGAACTAGCCTTGACATTGTCAGTAACAGTAACATCAGGCACAATGTTACAACGACAATCAGATACCATCTCCCTCCCTGAAAATCAAGCTGGATTTGGCAATTCATCCATCAGATTTTAATAAGGAAAATTTAAATTAAATTTAAATAATTTGATGCAGTTTTAAGTGATAATTATGTGAATATTTCTAACAGATTATTTAAAATAATTTGACCTTCGTGTTTGCACACTATCCATGAACATCCTGTGGCATTTTTTCACTTTCATTCTCTGCTGGAAACAGTTTGAAGACATTTCCCATTTCAGAGCTGCAAAAATATCTTTGCATATGAAGTTTGAAATCTGAAAATTCAAGTTACGGTACCTACTTGTAAGTGGTCAAATGAGATAATAGTATTTTCTCCTTGTCCTTCATTTTGCCAGGAATTTCCGTTAGGAACTGGATGTGACCACTTACAAGAAGCAAACTTAAAATTTGTTTTACATTTGTAGGAATTCACCTTCAGAAGCATTCCCGTCAGTAAATGTAGTTGTATACATGTTTATGGAAAATGAATATAAAGGGCATAAGGGGAATGGCAGAAACAAAGGTAAAAATCTCAGACTCTCATACCCCTACTACTAGCAACTCTTACTTAAAAAGATGAAGTCTTGTTAAAGAATTATGAAAGAAGCTGATCGTGTGGTTTGTTCTTTGTTCAGAAAAATGACCTCAACCTTGTTCTCTACCTTATCATTTTCCATGAACTTATTTTCTGTAGATCAATCGTTGGGATTCCTAATTGTGAAGCCCTAATTCACCTGCAGCCAGCACAAAGCTATCACATTTCTGTTAAAGCCCTAAACCTGGGTGGTTCCAGTGAGAGAAGTGAACCTGTCCTGATACACACCACAGGTATTGTACAGCGTGGATCAACTCCCACTGCCTGCTGTGGCATCTATTATCTCAACAGAAATCTTCCTGCTGGTTTCAATGGTGTCTGGATCAGGTCCTAATCTCTTACTTCTTACCCACCTGGTAACTTTTTAGAAATGAAACCAATCCACCTACCTTCCCCTTCTCCCCCCCCCAAAAAAAGCCCCTTTTGTAACAGTAAGTGCATTGCTTTAGCTCTGTAATTCAAAAAGATTTTTGTTCAGTCCATTTGAGACTTGAAAGTTACTAATTTCTAAACATTTAACAAGACTAAACCAACCCAGTCCTCCTAGATATCACTGGCTTGCCAAGTTCTGACACACCAGGGAAGAGAAAGCTGAGGTGTGATTTTACTTTAGTTCAGAGATTACCTTGTAATGCAGCTGCTGGAAAGTATGGCTGAGACAACCGGTCGTTTCCAGAATAATATGGATATGTAAAACTTCCTTTATATTTATCAACACATCTCCAGCTTACCTAGGGGAAGCTCTGAAGGCATCTGTTGGAAAAAGGCAATCCAACATTCAACTGAAAAATTTGGTTTTGATAACTATCACAGTACTGTATTATCATCTCTGCTCTTACTGCCACACTAGACAAGCATTAACCATCTCCCCCAGGGGGAAATTAGAAGCCCTTTTCCCTCCCAGCCTCTAATCAGAACTCAGATTAATGGCTCATAGATAGACACCTGTTTTCATCTTTACCACTGCTATAACAGAGCTTCAACATTACTGGGCTGTCCCAAACCGTCCATTTCACTCACAAATGCATTTATGCCATACTTGTATCTCTTCTGCACTTACCCTCCGTAAGAGTGTTGCAAATTGTTCTTATTCAGAAAGCTGGCCCATATAAGAATCTACAGATGAGCTTTAACACAGCGCTGGCTACACTGGTAACACCTCAGAAAAGAAGTCATTCTCAAATCCCCAAACAGGAAGACCTTCACTGTGTGACTTTTGTTTGTGTCTATTTCAACTATTTAAATCAAACTCAATATTTGAAATTACCCTTTCTGCTAGCACAGCATATATTTGTTTTCAGCAGCACAGGCGTTTAATTGCTCTGTCATTGTTTGTATTATACTTGCATTGAAGTAACTTGCAGTTTGATTATAATTATTTCATTTTGAATTAGCATGAAGAGATTTAACTTCTCAGAGGCTACATTATGCAAACAGCTGTAGCAAATTGCTCTGTCAGCTGCAAGATCTCACCTTCAAAACTGAGAATGACCTTTGATTCTTATTTACTGGGGTTGATACACAGCTACAACTCACAAACAGGAGCTGTGGTGCACATGCCTGCTCTGTAGGGTGCTGTGTCTCAGATCTGTTTCATGAAGTCTTCAAAAAAAGAAGAAAGACAGAAGTATTTTCACCTTGGCTTAACTGCCCTAACTCTCTGAGGGCTGCTGAAACAGGAGGGCCATGTTGGGCACACACTACTGGGAACATTGCACCAGCCTTTTCAGCAGTCGTTCTCTGAGGAATGCAGTTCCGGTATCTCTGGCATCAGTGGGATCTAGCCTGCACTCTGTAAAGGCAGGCAGAAAGGAGAGGCTGAACTAAGTGACTGCTGGGGAGTGAACCCCACACTGGCCTGTTGCATAAGTCACTGCTGTAAGTCATCCCTTCTCTTTAAAATATGCCTAGTGTTTATGTGGAAGAGTGGACTAATGGAGAGGACTTGAACCTCTCCACTCCTTCCTTCTAATTTCAGAGGCTAATAAAAATATATCACTTCACCTTTAGGGAATATGATTTGGAATTAGATGGTCTACTGCAGGAAGGAGCCATCATCTCTGAATAGCTGCTTCCTGTGCAATGCCTGCAGCTTTGAACCTTGGCTGGATTTAAAAAAGGCTAAGGTCCATTTTCTGCTTTTCAACAAGATTGTAACTTAACAGTTTTAAGCTGTAAGTTGTTCCTGTAACACCCATTTATTTGAAAATCTCAAAATGGATAACCTTATCCTCTCAGTGTCAGCCAGATTCCTTTCAGAATGCTAGCTATTCTTTTTGTGGATCCAAACATTTCCTCCCCACCCTTGTTGCAAACTATAATGCCATGACCAATTGTTGTAGTTCTCACGCATGCTTTTCTCTTGTAGGCACCTACTTCTGTCTTAATGAGGACACAGCCCATCCTTTATTGGCAATTCTAGATGATGGATTTACGATTGCATGTGATGAACTGGAAAACCCAGAGTGCGATCTGCCTGTTTATGATAACAGCTTTACAAGGTAAACTTGAAAATTGCATTTTTACCAACTTCTATTCATTTCTGAAATTTCTTTCTACTTAATTCTTTACAGAGCCCGAAGAATGCAGATAAGTGTCACCAAAAAAAAACCCAAAAAACCAAAAACCCCACTTACTATTAATGTAGCACTAAAAAACACATAATTATTAACTTCTCTTTAATTATAGTGATCTAGTACTTGCACATTTCTAAGACTTGAAGAGTTGCTCCTTTCTGCTGGCAGTTGCTCCCTCCTCCTTGCCCCTTTCTCTGCAGGATGCCAGGGTGATGCAGACTTGTGCAAGAGGCTCTGCCCATCCTTCCTTGGTCTCACACATGGTGATTTAAGGGCTGTTCCTATAGAGCTCTGTTCATTGGAAGCCACTGAACACAGAATACAGAATGGACAGACAGAACAACAGTAACAACAAAAACACTATCATTTGTGCCTTAGGCACTTGAACCTCTTCTTCAAAAGGGGCTTCTGTGGCATGGAGCACAGATATTTTTAAAATAGATGCCAGAAGTATCTAATTTAGTTTTCAGCCAGTTCTCATTGATTTTGTGAGCTGAACTCTCTCCAGCTGCTCTTTGGAACTTAAACTTTGCTTGGAAGTCAATGCAAGTTAGCAAAGAGGATTACAGATGCAGCCAGCTGCTGTTATGTATAAATCTACTTATGTTGGACACTTCATGCTAAATTTGAACAGGTATTATTTGCCAAAGCAAATGTCGAGGAAAGGAGAGAGATCTGAATGCTTACCTTTTGCTGAAAGATGTTGCTGAGTTGACCAACTCTTTGCTTAGCTCATTCTATTTGGGCTTACAGATTTTTGTTTCAAAATTGAATTAGGCCCTTTGCCATTAAAGCTAGGACTTTAGCGTGCTGAATTGTATCAGTTTTCAATCATCACCACAGAAACAACATGTAAGTAGGAGAGGCATCTGTAGACACGTAGTAATACACAGTCAAAACTAATCCCCTCCATGGAAATGCAAGACTGTTTTTGCCATGCAACGTTACTAGGGAGCTTTGTTGAAAAGAGCCAGGAGAGAAGATTCTCTTCATTAAAGTCATCATGATGAGTCTAAATGAGATTTCACCCATCCTTCTACAGGGTGCTTTTACGTTTCACATAAACAGCCAGCCAGCAGTCATCTCCTTCTGAATTCTGAGGATGATTTTGATGCTACTGTAAACTCTCATAAGCCTCTTTCATGCCAAGATACTGTGGGGGGGGGAAAAAAAAAGCTCCCATGTTGAAAGGACTAATACTTGCACAAGGAAATTATATAGCAAACTCTTCTTTCTAAAGTCTGTGTGATCTCCAGCAGGCTAATATGCTTCTTAACCACACCAGCTCCTACAGGCTGATTCAGGTTTGCCTTGGTGGCTTTGCAACTCTCATTAATATGGTAATATCTTGTTCACAGATGTTTGCCATCCATTTTGCATCATTTTTTTCAAGCTGTAGCAGCATAGCCTCTCTGAGTTTCAATTTCATCAACCTTTAATCTATTCCCACTGCATCTACATGCACTTCTAGTGAACTGTACACTTAGTTACGTGATTGCTGCTGAGGTGGCACAAAGTACAGCCTGCACTTGCTGTTCCCATCCTCATCAGGCCCTCATCATGCTGAATACAGTACCACTTGCAGGCAAATGTACTCAGAGTGTTCCAGCAACAACCTTTGTCTTTCTAATTTACATCCCTATATGATCCTACCACAAAAACGTACAGGCTGTGACTCTGCATCCAAAACTTTAGCAGTGTTTTGAAACCTGCTATGCCCTGTGATGCAGCAGTGACAGTTAATGCAAATACCCTGCATAATTTTCCTAAAGCAGAACTGGGATGTAGTCTTACAGGATTCAAGTTGCCCTCTTAAATTGAGATTGGATGTTTCAGAAGCATTTGGTCCTGCCTGTTTTGCCCAATTTTCTTCCTTCAGAATCTGTTTTTGCAGACTTGTATCTTCAAAGCCCTCAGTTCCTTTGACTCTGAAACTATGCTTCTAAATCAAGCTGATGGTTCTCTCTGAGCTGTGTTGTCTTTGCCTCTCCTACCCATCTTTTTAAATAGGAACCACGGCTTACTACCAAAAATTTTCATTGCTCAGGTACCAAATTTATTCCAAGATCTGTAACATGTTCAATACTTGCTTGTCTATCTTATCGCAGCACAGACTAATCTCCCCCTCCCCAGCTGACCCAGGAGTTTCACATTGCTAGTGTTCCATTTCTGATGGTAGGTGACACTTAAGTCCTGGGTTCTGTGGGAAGAAAGTAAAAAGCATGTAGACTTTTTTTCCCCTTCTACACTGGGGTTCACCAAAGCGCTCTTTTCCCCAGAAATCTCAGGCAGCACAGGATGCTATTCCCCCTGTTCCTGAAAGTGCCCAGGGTGTTAATTAATACAAAACTACCCAAAAGTAAAATAGAGTAGGAATCACAAAGAAACTTGTAGGTCATGTGCCAGGTCCTCAGCATGTGAACTTAACTTTATTGAAAAACTCATGCTGTGCTACTAAGGAAACAATAAACATGGCTTCCATTTATTGATATGCAATGTCTAGGTACACTACATCACTAGCACTGCGAAGAGCTCCTGCCAGAGCATATTCCTGTTTCTCTCACAGGTGTATTGGGATCTTGGGCAGTCTGATCCCTTTTCCAGGAAAGCATTATTGGGAAGTGGAAGCTGAGGAAGATACAGAGTACAGAGTTGGCGTGGCTTTTGAAAACACTCCAAGACATGGTTATCTGGGGGCAAACAACTCATCCTGGTGCATGAGGCACATCATCACACCATCAAGGTAAGGGACATGCAGGCTACATTTCTCCTATAGGAATACCTCCTACACGCACACCTGCAGGCTGAGCAGCAAAGAGCTCTTCCCTGTAGGAGGCAGACAAAAATCTTACATCAAAACGCAGGTCAAACACTCAAACTGGGTCTGTGATTATTTCTACCACTGGCACTGTGAACCAGTGTTGGAATGATTCTGGAACCTTTAAGCAAATCCTACTGCTTTGCGCCATTCTCACATTGAAAGGGTCAGTCCCAGGAACAAATCTGAATAAATTCCATAACAGAAGTTACTATAAAAGCCTTGTTAGGTCTCTGAAATCCCATTGGGAAGACAACAAGTAGTAAGTCCACATCACCTAAAAAGTACTTACCTGGATAAAACCATTTGTAGGAAACTTGTTTTCATATCCTCTTTCTGGAGGTACCCAACCCAACAGCTGTGTCTGCATGCAGAAATGCCAGAACTCCCTCATGCCTCAGCTGCATCCACTGGCCCTACCCTGGGCAATGACAACTGCATTAGCACCCCCTTTGAATTGTATGTGTGATTCAGGCACACCGTGAAGCATCTAGGAGCAAGAAAACAAGTTCCATACCAAACAACATAGTAATTCCTATTGCCTCAGCCTGTAATGGCACTCAGACTGTAAAAGTTACCAGTGTGATGCTGGGTCCCCTTGAACAAGGCACTGAGTGCCCCAGTGCACACATTATCAGCAGATGGTAATGATGACACAGCATGGTACCAATGCTTCCAGTCCTCTGTCTGTTGGTATGTAGGGAGAGTTTTAGATGTAGCTCAGTTGTCTAGAGCACACATTCCCAGATGCCTGCTGCTCACAGCTCCCCAGCCATTGGCCTGCTGCATAACCAAAGTTCTTAGCAATGCTGACATTTGCCTCCCACACAGCAAGAAACGCTGCTTAATGAGGGAGACTAAACCCACTGAAGTTAATGACTCTCCCATACACTGCAGGAAGGCTAATTTGATTTCTTTGCTACATTGATCTAAGAGGTACATTGAGGTTTGCTCTTACTCTTCTGGAGCAATAAGCATGGACTTCAGGGAGGAGAAAACAGAGCCAGGCTGTTGCTCTGTTTGAGTCACTGTCATACCCATTTCTGCAGGGAAATTTTCTAAGGTTTGTGTTGTGTGGGTGGAAGAGGTGGTTAGTGAAGAAGCTGGTGCCTGTGAAATACCAGGAAACTTGCTTTACTGAATAAATCTTCTCGTTTCTCCCAGAACAGTATATGTTCCCATAAAAGACTCATATTTTTGGTTGCAGAGTGCCACACTAGGGACAGCTGATTTAGTAACTGTTAAATGATCTTGGATTACTCAAACAGTGACTACATGGGGAGGAAAAGGGCTACCCTCATGACAAAGCAGTTATGTACAGAGCATCCTCCTAGCCTCCATTAGTACACAGGACAGGAATCATGATTAGAGGTCATGCTCCAGTAACTGAAGACTGGAAAGTCCCTATCAACAGCACGCTGGCTGAGCAACGTGAAGTATTGTAGGAAAAGCAGCCAGAAATGTCATTTAGAGAACAGGGTTTGAAATATGACATCAAATAGCCTGGAGGATGCAGAGTCACACTGAGTCAGCCAGCCTCTGCCTGAGAGATTATATTCCCTCACTGCTGCTGCAGTCTGAGGGCGTAAGCATTTCCAGTTCCTGTGCCTTTGGCAGGAAAGAGGGCTCAGTACCAGGCCCTAGAGAGTACGTGGGCAGCACTTCAGGGCCTGGAAGGACAGGACTGAGTCATCTCATCAATTCTCTCCTTGGCTGCAGCTAAAGCTATGAAGTTGCAAGACTTAAGAGAAGACAAGCATTGCTCTGGGGAAAGCCTAACTGGCATGGCAGAGCACAGCTCCTTCACAGAGGAAAGGACATCTTCAGATAAAGCTTAGTAGCTGGGAAAAATGGAATGTCCCTTTGACCTTGTCCTGTCCTAAGTGACAGTACCTGCTCATTTTCAGCCAGGTGTGGATATGAAGGCCTGTTATGTGGGTGAGGCAGGCACATCTGAGCAGGGAGATAAGGTTGTATGGAAAAGCAGTGTACAGCATTGCTCAGCAGAGTGGATGGGACTAGGGCAATAAAGATGAAACACGTGGAAAGAGGGATAGGACTGTCTTCACCATGCAGGTGAAACAAGAAGACATACCCTGAAACATGCCTGTGCACAGAGAGCCATGGGGTATTTTTGACTGTGTTTCTTGCCCACAGGCACAAGTACGAATTCCTGCACAGTGGGATGACACCAGACATCAGAATTACTGTTCCCCCCACAAAGATTGGTATCCTGCTGGACTATGAAAGCTACAGACTGTCATTTTACAATGCTGATATTGCCCAGCACCTTTACACATTCAACTCACACTTTCAGCATTATGTCCATCCCTGCTTTGCTTTGGAAACACCTGGTACCCTAAAGGTACATACTGGTATTACAGTACCCCCATGGACTGCCCTCCTATAAGTCTGCGTTTTCCTCAACAGTCCTATCACACTCCCTAAAATCCAGCTCTATCCCAAGACAGCAAAATATCACTGACCCAAACAATCTGCCAGGCCTAAGCCCTTGGACAATTTTATCTCACCTTAGGCAGCATTTTAGAAGAAAACCATTACGGTCGCAAGACTCATCAGCACCCTGGAGCTGTTTGCAGAATTCTTTAGGGTTAGAAGCAGATACCATCCTTCCCACAAGTGACACCAAGCACCAGTGACAGATGCATTACTGGTTCCCCCAATACCCATTTTATGTCTGGGGAACTCCCCGTCCCACAGCAGTCATTACCTCCACTCTTGCGTTTTCTGAGAAGCTAAAAATTCAACAAAAAGCCAAAATAGCAAAAGGCACAATCACTATACAGATGCTAGACAAAGCTGAAAACACTCTAACTATAAAGCTGATCTTACAATCAAGTACTCTTGCTGCTACACAGTCTGCACAAGATGATCAAGTACACCTCCCCTGCGTGTGAATTGTTAGTCCATACCATATACAGCAGGAGGATTGAAACAGTGATGCTTATTGAAATTATCAAGCATGCCCTAAAGTCTCAAATATGAAAACAAAAAAACATCCTTATCCAATGCTCGTGCTTCTCATTTATTTATCTAGGGAAAAAGCAAAAAAAAGTCACATAGGTGCCTTTTGCAGTGCTTGGCTGCCCATACATAAAAGTCTGAATCATCCTTTCTTTTTTTTGGTGGCCATCCTCACCTCTGCCTTTCTACGTTCTCCACTCACAAATTCTTCCCCCTTCTCAGCGCAAAGATCTTTTGATCTCTGATGCTGTGCCCCTGAAGTTTCAGGCCTCCATTGTATGCTGACAGTAGCAGCTGGCCCAGTGCTCAACCAGAAGATCCTTGTTTAGACCTTATTTCCAGATTCCAGACAGTTGGACTGGTACTACCTGTCAAGTGGGCTTGTCTAGCTCTCAACAGCCCCACTTGTGGGTGTCAAAACCACCTGAACGTAAGCAAGAGTCATTAACAGATAGCTTTTCAACAGATTTATTGTACATTCATTACAAAAATAATTGGTTCAAATTTTCTATTCACGGTTTTGTCAGGAACAGGTTGTCTCTACAGTAGACACGGTTCTTATAAATAAAGCTTGGCAAAATTTAGAGAGACTTGATGTAGAACTGTGTGCTAAAAGCTTGTCTGTTTTTCTCTGAGAAATTAAGAGAAGAAATGCGTTTCCCCAAAATAAGTTTTGCAGAAACCATGAAAACAGGAGTGGAATATGCTCTTACAGCAGTGATTAGTACTTTCTTCACTTGAATACTGACTTGCAGCTTGGAAAACAGAACAGGTTTAGCAGCACTGAACTATGCAAGCATAGCTTCATTTCTTAGCCCACCAAGAACTCACAGGCTTCCAAGACAGAAAAGCGCTGTTATGATTATCTTGTCCAACCTCCTATGAAGCAGGTTAGACAATTTCAGTATCTTGCAATGAGCACAACTTGTGTCTCCTACAAATAGGTGAATAAGCCTGCAACCACTGTTAATACACAGGGCACAAGGTGGCCAGGTGACCAATGCTACCATACTGAAAGGCTGTACCAGAGAACAGCAGCTAAAGTGTACAGTGAACAAAGTGGTGAGAAAGCACTATACCACTGGGTTGCTTTAACACCTTTTTCTCCCTTCAGTTAAAAACGTATGCCTTGATTCAAGGTCCAGCTTCCATACAGTGGAGCATATTTAACCTTTATCTGCCAAAACCGAACACCACACTCTTTACAATGACAGAAAGACCTGCAAAAATAAAACAAAAATACACAAGTATCAGAGCAGAGATATCAGGTGAACAGCAGGACTGACAAGGACACCTTTAGTACACAAAGACTGCCAGGTGAATGAAGCCATTCTGATGAAAGCCTACATTGTGTTGGCCCTCTGAATGGCCCCACAGCGTCACTCTCCACCCACAGCTTTCATCTCAAGTGTTTAAACTGTACCTGTATTCTGGCTCCAGGATGAGCTGCTCATCTCTGATATTACATTAACCCAGACGACCATCCCACAGGTGCGCTGCAAGGACTGATTTGCTGAGCCAGCTATAAGGTACTTGCACACTGTGCTACTGAGACTCTAAGGGTACCAAACAGCTCTGCCATTATGTTGCTGGCTCAATGAATCTGCAGATCACAGGAGCAGCCAGCTTTTCAGAGCACAACTCAGTGGTCATCACCAGGGATAGCATATGAGACTGCTAAGGCAGCAACAGAAATAGCTGAAAAAAGAACAAACAAACAATCATCAGCTGCCAGGCTAAAAAAAAAAAAAAGAAAAAAAAAAGGAAGTAAGTTTCCATGTTTCTGTTTAATAAAAGCTTCACCTGTCAGCTGTAACCCAAGCATTTACTCTCTTAGGAACCTCAACCTTGTCACTTAAATATTTACACAGCAAGGAAAAAGGAGTGAATAATTCTTTAAAACCTGCTGTTACTGTAAATTCCCATTATATACATCCTTTACAAGGAGGCCACCATTTCCATTACAGGATCTACTGATCAGACCAGTATGGCACCCAAGCTGCAATTACAGAAACAGAATATCCTGAGTTGGAAGAGGTCCACAAGGATCTTTGAGTACAACTTCTGGCTCCATGCAGGACCATTCAGAATTCAAGCCTCACACTTGAAAGCAATGTCCAAACACTTCCTGAACTCCAGCAGCTAGCTTGATGAACTCCAGCCATGACCACTGTCCTGGAGAGCCTATCTTCAGAAATTGGCTCACTGCTGAACTAGACCCCATGAAACAACAAAGGTCCATTAAGAACGAGTTGCCCTCTGACAATTAGTCACATGTTGTACAACATGTTTTTCCTGGTTGGCATTTTTCTTTCTGTTCCTTTGATTATGTGTATTTGCTGGCAGAGAAAAAAATTCATCTTCAGTGAAATATGGGGGCTCATGCCTAAAGTTCTGGCACTGGCTGCTCAAATATCACAGGCTGCCCCAACCTGCAGCAGTGATCTGTGCATCCTTGCAGAGGCTGCAACAGCAGCAAGAACAGCCAAAGGACGGAATACCAACCACACCTCATCCAGCAGCTAAGTGGGGACCTTGCCAGGGCCACCTACAGACTCCCAGGTTTACAAGTTATACTCAATCCCTTTTATCATGGACAAAAAGACCAGAAGGCAATGCTGAACTAACCTTAAGTACCTAGCAAGAATCATATTTGGCTTGTGGCACGTCTCTATACAAAACAGAAAACAAAACAGAAAAAGCATCCATTAAAACCACAGTGCTGTCTTAAGAGAGGAGAAAGAAACAGGATCTGAAGCTCTGCTGCAAGCTGCCAGGATCTCTTGAAAGCACAGAGCTGGCTGGAGTCGCTTTCCCTCAGAGCTCAGTTATTTCAGTCTCAGCCAGAGGGCTAAGTCAATAGCACAGTTCTGCTACAGATTTGATTTGTTGTCTGGACTGCTTTTAGGCACTGCTGGGATTCTCTCAAGGCCCCTTGTTCTCTCACATCCCGCAATAACACTTAAGCAGGACAGACAGAGTAATCCAGGCGCTGTAGTACAAGAGGGACTTGAATCCAGTCAGGACTCTCACCCTCCCCTGTGAAGAGGAACATCTTAAAACCCGAGGTACCTTTGCATCCAGAGACACGAAGCACTTCGGAGGACTCTTCCCACTCCCCTCGGTTCAGCACGCCAGCACACACGGCTGCCACTGGAGGGCATCACATCTACGGGGCACGGCTGCCCGCGCGTTCGCCCCAGCCGAGCAGGGCCGACCTCGCGGAGCCGCCCAGCCGGGTACCGCGTCCCGTCCTTCCTCGGTGCGTCCTGGAGCCACGAACAAAGAGGCAAACGCACACAGCTGAAACGGCATCACAGGAGCGGCCGAGGCGGCTCTGGGCGTTCTGTTCCGACCCCCCCCCGCCAGCTCGTTCCCTCCGCTTACTGCCAGAGCCTTGTAGGTGGAGGAAGCAGGCCCTGCCCTTACCTCGCGGGCAGGCCTTGTTCTTCCACCGTTTCATTTTGGAGGATAGTATCAGCGGGGTCGGCACGGAGGCACCGTCTCCACTTTCTTAGTCCTCCGGAACAACGCCGAGAGAAGCGCTGGGGCACTCGGAGGCTGGCTGTTCTCTCCCGGGGCCCGGCCGCAGGGCTCGGGAGGCGGCTCCGTGCCCCGCTGCCTCGTGCTTAACCCCACCTTTGCAGCATTCACTTACGTTTCCCAGCAGCAAGCAGCGCTGCTCGCGAGCCGCACCGCCATGCACACCGCGTCACGCGCCCGCCCCGCAGCGCCGCCATTTCCTGAGAGCTGCACGGCGCTTCCGGGCACGGCGAGGGCGGCGCCTTCAGGCACCGAATAACCGTGGCGTCATCGCCTGGCCCGGGGCGCATGTGTGATGGCGGGGCGGGGCGGGGCGGGGCTGCACTGCACTGCGGTCGGGGAGGTGCTGTAGGTATTAGCGTACACTGAAGTTTTCTCTGTGATGCTAACTGGAAGTGAAAGGAAACCGCCTTTTTCAGCTCGTCTTCTAGAAACGTTACAGCAAAAGCAACACAAAAACCACTTTGCAGTACTGAGCTAGACTTAAACATGTTGCTGCTATTCACTTAACAAATGTTAGGTATGTGCTCTCCTGTGGTTCAAAAAATGCTTGTTTATTTAAAACAGCTTATTTTAGAAGAAAGGTTTTTTCGTGTTCTTTTTGGTTCCTGGCTTGATAGAGAGGAAAAAACTTATCTTTCTGCCCTTGGCTTGTCAGCAGTTTGTTATGGCATATTTGCACAAAGCCTGCCAGCATGGATTTTCGGGGCTGCTCACTCAGCTTTAGGGCTTGGTTACATGATAAGAAGTGTTTCACTCTGCTTTGATGATGTCCTGAAAACTGTCTATTCGTTGGATGCTCTCTGTACAGCCACTCCCAAAAGCTGTGTCTGATGTGACACATGCCGTTCCCTGCCCAGGCCCTGGCTCTACGTGTTGGCTGGGCACCTTGCCTGTCTCCTAGCACTTACACTGATGCTATATCATTGCAGCCTTACTTATGGGAAGCAGTGTCTGAAATGGTTGGCACCACCCAGCGCTGGAGATAGGACTCTGTGTGCATGGTACTGGCACTGTGCTCAATGTGAGCCTCACTGAAACTCAGAGGAAAGGGTGAAGGATGCGTTTCTGCCTTCCCAGGAGCTCTGACCTGCAGCTCTGTAAAGCATCAGTGGCCAACTATTATGAAATCATCTACTCTTCAATTTCCTGTTCTTTTTTTGAAAAATTGGTACAGTTCAAGCCCAGGCCCTCAAAGCAGCCTGGCAGCTCCCAGGTCTAGGCCAGGAAAAAGGAATTTTCCTATAAAGAAAAAAAAACTACTGTAAAGAAAAAATATTAGTAGCAAAAAAAAAGAATTAAAAAAAAAATTATTTTAGGCATTAAGGGACAGTTCCTGGTGGAAGAGCAATACTCCTTGCATGTTTCATACTACAGACACCAAGAGAAGCTTGTCAAGCATATTCCATTTCATCTTCTAGCTGAAGACCTGACACACACAGACACACACACAGACACACACACACACACACCCTCCTCTGAAGAGCTGCAGGATCACCAGGATAACGTTGTTCTGCTTGGTTACAAGTTGTGCTGCACACTGAACTTGGCGCTCTCAGGCCGAGCTCAGAGCTAATGGAATGAAAGCTAGGGAAGGACTGACATCAGAGACTACTTTGCAATATTAAAGACAGACAGGACCAACTTCTCATTTGAATGATTGCACACTGGCTAACTTCCTCCTTTCATTCCAAACCCAGGCAGTAACCCTCCTCACTTCTTTCTAAGACTGAACATTGCTGTGCTATTCCTCAACCTCAGGGGATGTGTATGTGATTAAAGGATGAGGTAACTTCTGTTAATTACCATGATTTGAACTAAGATTAGTTTTAGCTCCAGTAATGACTCTTGCCACTCGAGGGGGGGAGCAAGCAACCCAAGAAAGGAGTGATTCAGACTTGAACAAGTGTCCGTGGCTGCTTGCATTTGCTACTACAACCTCGCAGGCAGAGGTGCATGCAAACACTCCTGAACTTCAGTTTGCATGTGGGAGAACAATATAAAAGACCTTGCATGTACAGCCCACAGGCAGCAGCAATGCGCTGCTCACAGTCTGTTTCACATAACTATGCTTGCTTTCTCCTCGCTGTGGATATCAGCATAAGGCTGAGCATGAGCCATTATAAGCATAAGGCTGAGCATAAGCCATTATGGGGTGTTTTTCCAGGCTCACTTTAACTTCAATCAGAAAAAAGGAGACTTTATTTTTCTGAAAGGGAAAAGGTAGAATACAGAAAGATGAGAATCCTTTCCCTGACCTGAGAAACACTGTTAGACCAGAGGCTGGCTTGAAGTTCCAGGAGCTGAAAGGCATTTAGAAGCTTCAAGGCCATTTTGCTTAGTGGCTCTGAGTCCCCAGGCCTTCTAAATTCAGTTGCCTTCCTTGTTATAGAGGATTGTAATACATAACCAGGCATGGTTAGCAAAGCTAAATTTGTTGAGGTTTCTTTGGGAAGTGTGGGAGGAGATTCTTAAAGATGTTAAAGAAAGAAAATGAAAACACAGGACACTGCCCTAGTAATGTTCAAAGCAGGCAGCAAGAGAAAGCATTCAGAAACCCTTTGCCTGCAGAGCCATCGTTTCAGCAGAACAAAGAAATATGTGAAGCATCTGGACATCTTCTTTGTTCTGAATCAGCAGTACACGCTGTGCAGGGATACGGCAGTAATTTAAAAGCTTGTTTCCTGTATCCGAACACCATGTCAGGATGAAATGCAATCCATCCCACTCTCATTTAGCGAACATCCCTGGCACCACCATACCTTGGAGGCATGATGTCACACATCAACGGAGATTATTTATTTTGAAGCTTGTGAATAGCTCCGAGACTTCACTTCAGAGTGCTCCACTCAGCCATGACTCAAACCTTCCTTGTCTCACAGAAGGACACAACTGCACTTTCCTTGTGCTGAGCATCCTATGAGGGATTAGTAGATATTTATTATCCTTTCTCCTCTTTTATGTAGGAATGGCTTTGTCATTGTTGAAAACACCTTCGCATTCATGACACATTTTCTTAAATGTCATATCAATGATGTCTCTACTGAGACACAGCTACCAAGAAAAGCACTGGAACAAAAACTAGACATTCATTCAATTTTGGATGATTTTTAACTTATATACACTCATTGGGAAAACTGTAGTATGAAAATCAGATTCAGGCTTGTGGCAAAGTATATAATATCTGTCTGGTTTCTCCTTTTGGAGGAAGCAGTTATTACCCAGAATTTTATACCTATCTCTTGAAAGGACCAAGATATTCATGCTAAAGAACAAACTTTTTACTGTTTTTTTTTTTTTTTTTTTTTTTTTTTTTTAACCAGATCAGAATAGTTTCAGGCTCATCTGAAAGCTAGTAACCTGATACCCAGGTTTAGCAGCGGTATGACCTGACTGAAAATATGCAGCATGAAAAACAGCTAATAATTCTGAATGGTTCGTTTAATGCTGAATTGCTGAACCTTATTCAGTTAATGCACTGTAAGATTAAAACCCCAGAGGTGAATAAGAGAACTCCCCATCATCTTGGCTATGCTGGAATTTACTCTTGTATTAGCATTAAAGCAAGAATGATTGAAAAGTGTAGACACTATGACTGCCGGCCTGCCTGAAATTGGGAATAATTTTAGACGTACTCTTCCAGTTTTCTCCAGTGTTCTCCCTTCAACAGTGAAAGACCATCACTACATCAGTCAGCCCATGGTTTCTGTCCCAAGCAGAGCTCCATCACTGGATGCCAGACTGGAAAAGGAAAAGGGATGTATCTGTAGAGGGAAGCTCAGTGGGAAGATGGGTGAGGATCAGGCATGCTGGTTTCAAACTTTAGGTATAATCTTTCCCTGGCAACAGCAAAATTCAGATGGACAACAGAATGAACAGAGCTGCATGCAGTGCAAATTATAGTTTTATGTTAAGTGAAATTATTATACACCAGTATGGGCATAAATCTAGCTGATACAGAGGGCTGATGAGCATAGTTCCACATTCCAAGTAATGGCATTAAAGATACAGTGTGAAGTTCAGGGAATTAATCATATTGATCACTTCTTTTCAATGATGATTCAGCAGGCATTTTTTAAAGCAGATTAAATTAACTGCTTTCACCGTTCATTAATACAACCCAGAAGATTAATAACTATGCTTATGAAGAAATATTTTTACTTCTTTCCTGCAGACATACTCTGGACCCACATGCTGTTGCTGTTCCTCTCTTATCCACTTTGTAGCTTTCCTCTGATGGAGCCTGAGTAGCCTTTCCTTGAACTAAGTACAGGAGCCTGCATGCAGGGGGAGAGAATAACACCAGGTAGCAAATGACAGCCAATTACAATCGGAGCACGTATATGGAAACAGACTGTGATACTGTCAGGAAAACACAACATCTGGCAGCCAACTCTCTCTCTCTCCTTTCATGTTCCCTTTGAGAGCGAATATTTGGTTTGTTTGTTTGTAAGTCCTCCACTGAAATTGGTCTGCTCTTTCAGTAATAATTTTCAGCAATTTGGAAGATCGACAGTGACCCCATAGCTTACATCCTGACTATAATCACTGAGATACTGCTAAGGTCTGGATGCTTCTAAACGGAACCTGAGCCCCAGTGGGCTTGACAATATACAAGCACTAATGAACTAAAGGGAATTACAAAAGGGAATTTTCTTTCCTCCAGCACCTAATCCAGACACCAAGCAGGAGGGGAGAACACACGAGCAGGGTGAGGGCAGCACTGGAAGAAAGGTACGATGCAAACACAGAGTGAGGTACCGATGGTGGCAGCCCATGAATGTCAGAAGCTTGGAGATGAAGGACAAACACAGAAACAGGTAACAACAGCAGAGGTCACCTGTTCCTTTCTTACCTGCTTTAAGGCTCCAACTGCTGCAGTCCCTGAACGGCTCCATCATCCACATCTCCTCAGATGTGCTTCCTGAATAATGGTTCAAAATGCCCCTTCTCTAAAGTCAGTCCGTTGCCTCTGAATTGACAGTAGTCAGTGATTCCTTCAGTGCTTCTGAAGTGCCTTCCTGCCTACAGGAAATGCTGACAGAATCCTCCCTTAGTCCTTCAGCGCAATACAGCCCAGCACAGCTTCCAGCTGCGGGGTGTTGTCTCAGCACACATGAGCCTTTGATGGATTTGCCAAGAGCAGGCCGCAGAGGGACTCACCGGCCATATACCACCTTTCACCATCCTAACAACAGTCCAGCCCCCTCAGCTTCTCCCCTCCCCAGACAGCAATTATTTTCACAGAAGTTCCATGCTTCTGTTAGCCTGCAAACTACGGAGTACATATATATTCCAAATGAAATGGGTCGGACCTTGACGCTTCTTAAAATATACATTTTATTCTGGTGTTTGCTATGAAGGTTTCATTCAAATTGTGAAGGTACACAGCCTTTACAAACTTGTTGCGTTAAACGTTTTTGTTGGTGGCTTTATTTTCTGTTTCTTTCATGGCAGAGGAAAACATAGGCTATAAAATGTTGAAATTCATTAGATGTGTAGTATCACCTCTTCATATATGCTGTGGAATGCTTTGTAGAAATACTATATAAAATAAGGCAGACTTTGACAGGGAATTCAGTCATAAAATTTCAAGGGAGAAAACAAAAAGTTCCAACATATTATTATTATCTTTTGTAGCCAAGGAAAGATGAGGTGGTCGTCACAGGTTTATGGGAGAACTACCACGGTTCTGGTGCTCAGTATACATTTCTTGTTTATTCTACTATTCTCAAGTGAGACCTTTGCAATAAAACTTAATTTTAATTAACATAAATCAGACAATATTTAAACATACACATCTATCCTTACAGTGCAATAAAAATGTATCATTGTATAGTATTTTGTATTTGCATTATGAAAATAAAAGGTCTGTACATCAATTAAATGTATATTAATGAGTATGAATCATGTAAATTTGTAATGCATCTAAAGTTGGCTTTGGCTTTTAAGTATTTATAAATTCATAGAAAATATTGAACATCTAACAAAATAAATAAAACATATCATTTTAATCATAGATGCTAACGATCAACCTCAAAAATTCTTGTGTTATTTTTTACATATGCTACTAAATTTCTTAAAGAGAACTCACTTTCAGTAGTGCTCAGAAGTGAATGATTGCACCTTCTGTGATGTGAAAAAATAGAGTACATCTATTTTTCATAGATCAAAAATTCCTTCATGGAGAGTTGCATTTTAAATGTCTGATTGTTCTATGTAACTGTCCTAAGTGCTTATAAAAAGCATGTAGCTTTCTCACAAAAGCTGTGAGTCACTATTAATAGGTATTTCTTCTTCACTTGCAGAGTTGAGGATTAAGCAAAATCTTCTAGTGAATGTCTGTTTTGTATGGATTCTTCAAGGTCTTCCAGCTTCGCACACCGGTAAGAAGATAGCGCAAACATGTTCACTAATAAACCCTCTTCAGTACAAGTACTGCAGCAATCCAGTGTAATTCCACTTGACAGGCTTATTTCGTTGGAGTCCACACATGGTAGTTTGTGGAAGTCAGCTGCTGACCTCATGTTCTCTTGAATTTGAAAGTTCCCCAAGCGCATGGCTATCCTTACTGTAATACTGAAGAGACCGGAACGTATCTCAAATCACATGGACAAAAGTGAGCTTGAATAAATATGCATCTGGTTAGTAAATTACACACCATAGTCTAATTGCTATTCTGGTGGTGGTGGTCGGAGGCTCCGCAGCTTCCTTTCATCTAATCCTTTCCAGTATTTAAAGTTATTATCCAGATGCTGCATCAAATTTGGCAGGTCTGCAAATGCTAGGGGAGAAAGGGCAGAGTGTATTTAGTTTGCAGGATTGGAATAGTCACATGATGCTGTCTGCTTAAATATCACTTAAATGTCCAGGCAACTGTGTTAAGAAGAAAAGCTTAAATCTGTCATACTGCTACTTGAAATGTTTCTGGCTTTATAGCTCTCATCACATGGAACTTCCCAGGCTACTGAGAGCAGTTTTGAGAATCTATTTAATACTGGTATTGCAAGCACTAGCAAAGGGACACCATTTTCCAGGAGGGGCATAACTAATTATGCTTGTAATTATCCTACTTCATCAAATCTCAGTCACATGTCATGATGTGGCATTTAGGAGTCACATTTCTGACCATTTCTACCACAGAGGCAATGCTTGGAAGGAAATAGTTGCTCCCTCTGGCATTTTCCAGACTGTAGAACTTTGTCTTGAAGAATAACTGATATTAACATGGACAAAATGGTTATGTCCAAAGTGCCCTCAGAGAGAAAGTGTTCTTTCCTCCATTTTCACAGAAGCAAGTTTAAAACTAAGAGAGTTAAACTCTGCCTGAAACTGATATATTAAAGAGAAGTCACGAGAATGGTTTGTAGCAGCATCAAAATACTTCTAAGCAATAATGAAGTTATTAAGCTTTCTTGAAGTACAGGAATCTTCTTTTGTCTCCCATTTTCTTTAGGAGTTACAAGAAAGCAATTCTATATCACAGTAGCTTCAAACGTTTAAAAAAGATTTGTGGAATTTTGCTTACCATCCCAAGCATCAAACATATCAGTGATGAAGTAATCGATGAATGATATTTGGGACTTGGGGATGCTGCAAGTATTTCTGTCAAAAACTGGCATCACAACAGGTAAACCTTGCCTCTTTTCTTCATCAGTCTGCAAAGAACACTCTTGTGATTATTCTATAACATTCCATTAACGGCTTCTTTGAGCGGCAGATGGTTTGGCACTGACTAGAGCATGCAATTGCTAAATAAACAGAGAAACCTGAACAAACTGAAGAAGCAGCACCTTCTTGAGCAGGTTTCAGCCAAAACACTGAACAGTGCCTTCCAGTGTTTCCCACAAAGTGACAAATTCACCTTCTGCACTTAACACACAGAGCTGGCCCTAAGTAACTGTATGTTACTGTTTTAAGTTATGACTGATTTGGATCTAGAACATGTATCCATTGTTAGCCTCTGATAGAAGCAGCATTTTGTACCAATCAGAGATATCAAACTATCTTCTTCCTCTTTTTTCCCCCTTGAGGTACCAAAGCCCAACTTCAGTATTTGGTCTATATCTGTAATAATGCCTGTCCCTTGTCCCCATCTTCTCAAAACCTTTCTTCAGCATGGTTCACTAAGGTCTTAGAGCATTTTTTCAGCCGAGTGCTGCTCCCATGCTAACATTAGAACCTGATAATCCTGTTCTTGAGACACAGCCAGCACACAGTAGGCAGAAGGCACCCTTCCTCTGCCTTTTGAGATGGGAACACGACAGGCAAAACAAAAAAAAACCTCAAGTCGCAAACTGGAGAACTTGAAAGCTTAAGTTTTTTGTAACTGCATTGTAGATGTCAGCTTTCTTCTGTCTGAAGGTACCTAGTCTGGTATTGGCATGAGTAATCACAGAATCATAGAATCATCAAGGTTGGAAAGGATGTTCAAGATCATCCAGCCCAACTGTCCAATACCAATACAACCCCACTAAATGCTATCCTTTAGTACCACATCTAAACATTTTTGTTTTGCTCTCATTTTTGAGAGCCTTCTCCTTATCAATAATCATATCCCTTTCAAGACCATTGTCTCATCATGTTTGACCTCCTCACCCACTGTTTGATACTGAATATCCCATCATTTAAAAAAAAAATAATGTATTTTTCATATTGCTTAATGCACCCCTAGGTGTTTTGGAACAGTGGCCATACATGCACACTTCTCTTCCCTTTTAAAGAATTGCTCAGCTGGAATTTCAGCAGCCTCTTTTAGCTACCTTACCTGTGCAAAGTACTCCTCAGAGATGCGTCCGGCCCACTCTATACATTGCTCTATAGGTCTGCATGGATTGGAAATGTCTGCACACTTTATCAACATGCGTTTGATGAGGATGCGGTTTTCAGGAGAAGTGAGAACATTTTTGATTGAATCCCCATCACCATTATTCTGTAACATTTGAGAATTAAAAGCAATCCATTAGCAAAAGCTCTGCATACCTATTCAAAAGCTTTGTGCCTTGGGAATGTTTTCAGCAGATACTATAAGGATCAGTGCCATTACTGACTACCATATATGATGTCCAGCTGAATTCATAGACATTATGAATATGGATTATGAATATTAGCCACAGCTCGAGACTAGCCCTGAACTCATTTCTGGATTCATTCACTGTCTTTGTGACAGATCTCTTGGGCATCTTTGGGCAAGTCACCTAATCCCTCTACGCCTTGTCTGCCTCCTTAAATGTGTGGTGAGGAGCCATTAATCACTGCACACATAGTGATGAGCACTATGTAGGCAGAAAATGTAATTCTCTGCTGAAGTGCAAGGATTAATGGACTTGCACATTAATAGTGGAACAGCTGGTTTAACAAAAAAAGGACTAATCTGACATGCATGGTCATCCTCTGCATGCAAACCTCATCACCATGAGCATCAATCATACTGACAGCACTGCTGCCTTAGGAGAGTCAGATCCCATGCTGCCTCCAGGCATACTCCTGCTCTGCCTTCCACCAGGGCCATGGGAGCCCACCAGCTCCAACCTGACTGGGATTTGTGCTTTCTGAGAGTTTGTCAGCGTTACTAAAAACATACTTCTGTACAGCCTCATCTTGCCTTTGCAAGTCTAGGAAAGGTTTCAGCCCACACACAGCTTATATTTGGTTCCCAGGCTGCATATACAAGTGTGGCAACGGTCCTCTATATTTGGAGCCAGAATACAGCTAATATGAGTAAAGGCTCCAATAATCCAGATTAGAAGCTATTCTCTGTGGATCTCTTATGAAGTAAGTTTGGAAAGACAGATGCTCAGGATTAAAATACCTTTGAAAAAGTCACATATAAGGACACCAGAATTACTTGACTCTTCAAGGATGGGTACAATATAGAAATTGACCACAAGGTCTCTTGTCTTCTACTCAAAAGAAAAACTCTTTGGAGCAAGGAATTTATTAGGCTTGTCTAGCACCCAACAAGGTCTTGGTCTAAATGCAGTAAAGGAGTAACAGAAAGAGGTGTGATGATGGTAAGAGAACAGTAAGCCACCAGTTCCTGCAGTACTTGGTACAAAAAGGGAGGTACAAGTCAGCTTCTACAAAGCAGCAGAAACATTCTGATCTTTTAATAGGATATATTTTTCAGAAGGAAGTTCTGGGGAAAAAAGTCTTTCCTGAAGAAAGAAAATCACAATTAATAATATAAACAGTATTATTTGGTAGGTACTGGTTCAGAAACATCAGCTCCACATTTCCTACCAAAATTAGATTCTCAAATTTCTTGTTTTCCCTCATTTGTAGATATGCAGAAGAGGAAGTACTGAGGAAACAAAGTGAGTTGCACAGATCTTCAAATGCACAAAAAAATGATGTAAGAAAGTCAATGTAAAATGATGGAAGCTCCAAAAACACAAGTAACACATGAAAATGAAGCACTGAAAATAATTAGAGATCATTCAGCTAAGGACAGTAGATAGTATCCTCCTAGGTGTGCCACCAGGAATGCAGAAAGGATGTTTGCTTCTGTGATCCGTTCAAACCAAGGGCACAGCTCTGCTTGCTGGTTGCGGATGTCTTGGGAATAAAATGTGCTAACTGTGCTTCATCCCAGCATCCTGCTCAGAGTGCAGAGGCGTCTCTCCATGTCAGATGTTGGCTTCCTGTCATAGGCTTAGGTGACATCATGAAGGGAAATGGGAGGATAAAGGATGCTGGAGCTGGAAAGGATTTTTTTTTTTTCAATTTATGAAACAAAAGAAGAAAGGAAACAAACAGAGCAGCTTCTCAGCATGGCTCTTTGAACAAATATGTACAAAAATAATAAATAAAAAAATAAGTGGAACTGTCCCATTTGGAATACATGGTTGGCAGCTCAGCCTGCAAACATTACACTGAGTCACAGCCATGACTGGAAACAGGGCCAGGAAACACACACTGCTGCTGCAACCAGATATATGAACAGATTTGAAAAGGGATCTGTCAGTGCTGTTCTGCTGGTAACAAGCACAGCAAATGATTAGTTTCATCCACTCGCACATTATAGACCTTTTAATAGGAACCTGCTAAACTGAGAAACTCCAAAATGAAAGAAGGAAAACATTTTGCTTCTCAATTTCTCTAAAAAATATATTGCCTTTTTCTTCCCACTCTTAAGTAGGATTTGCTATGAATTGCAAATACCTCGTGGGGCATATTATTTCCCTACAGCCCCTGGGGCTCACAGGCAGAATTAAACTTTGATTTCTACATGCAGCTGTCCTTACTTTTACTGTCTGTCTGTACAGGCTGAAGCAGCAGCAGCTACCCAGCTCTCTGTAACAGGCAGGAGGATGGATCCATCCAAAGAGCATGGAGCAGCCACCCAGCTCTCTGTAACAGTCAACAAGAGAGATCCATCCATCTTTGGACAGATGCTGCAGCCCGCTTCTTGGGGCCACCTCACTTGCTTGTAATCTACTAAGAATTATTCTTCCTCCTTTTTTATTGTGTTTGTTACAGTCAAGGAACTGAGCAGAGAAGCATTTACCCTCCTAATCTCCCACTCGTTTTGCTGGCCTTACATTTCCATCAGAATATCCCAAAACAACAACAACAACAAAAGTTTATGAGGCCCTCAAATACATTTGTACATGCTACTTCTTAAAATTGTCTTATCAATTAAAAAAAAAAAAAAAGAAAAATCAGGTTATGTGGAAAATTCCATGAATTAATAGGTATGTATGTTTAAAAAAACTATCTATAATGAAATAGCTTGATTGTCTACTGCTCCAGCTGTCGGCTAGCCAGCGGGCTGATGCTTCACATTAAAAGATTTTACTTAATACTGTTCACAACTGCCAGCTGAAATTGGTTGGTTGAAGTTTCCACACCAGGTGTCCGCCTCAGGCAAAGATTTATTTTTATTTTTTCTGAAAATTACAGTTTAAAATGATTTGATGGCTTCTGAATATGAGGGTAGGAGAATTTATCAGCTCTTTTTAGCTGATGCTAAAATTGCTGCTGTTTCTTTCTTTTCTAAATACCCTCACATCTTTATGAGTGAGGACCTGGAATTTAGTTGGAAGGATGGTTTTGGGGTAAGCCAGTCACCATCTCTGTGAAAACCTGCTGCACATGTTACTAATATCAGGGGAAAAAAAAGTGGTTTGTGTAGATTCAGTAGGAACTGCTAGAGCCTGGGATTGAGCAGGACTCTTGCTGCAACTATAGTTCTTGGCTGTGCTGGAGCAGAAGCTGTCCAGGTTCAGATTTTATAACTAAGAACAAGGAGCCTGCCTCTCCACTACTTGCAGTAAACAAAACCTGCAGAAAAACAGCAGCAGGGAAGAAGAGGTTGTTACCTGATCTGAATGCAGAAGTAGAGAAGAAAATGAGTAGAGAGGCACAGAAATCCTGGGAACTCTGAGAGAATGGACTAGCAAGCTAACTCCATTGGAAGAGGGAAGGAAGGCTGAAAAAGGAGGGATTTGTTGAGCGAGGAAGCTAGTGCTGGGAAATGGAGAAGAAAGAAAAGCAGAGTGAGAAGCCATGGAACAGAATGGTGGGTGAGAACTGAAAATGGTGTGACAAGCCAGTGGGCAGCAAAGGGATTCTAATGTCAGAGAAGAGTGTCAGTGAAAAACAGAATCTGATGAAACAATTATGGCCTGACTGCATTGTAACATGCACATAATTGAAGCCATCAGCTTGAAGAGATGGTGGAATTTCTGTCATTTGGTAACTTCTGACAACAGCTTTACAATCTGAGCATGTATTTCATCATCCTTCCTTTTATTTGTAACAGGTAGGAGACCAACTGTGATAACAAAGACTTAGCTGTTAAATGATCATTCTAAGGACTAGCATAAGCAGAGCCTAGTTCTGGTCTCCTCTAGGTTCTGGTAGCAGTGAATGGGCACTTGTCACAAAGTGTAGGTATTTCCTGGGCAATCAATGTTGTAGTTACACAAGGTCCAGTGCAGCACCCACAGAAATCAACAATACTTGCCTGAGACTTTAAGCCACATTCTGCAACATGGAGCTATCTGGGAAAAATACTTAATAGCCACAGAATTAACAGCCTTTCTTCTAGTTTAAGTCAGTAAAACCAGTATCCGTCTACAGCTTTGGCTCCACGTTCACAGAGTTCTCATTAGCATCACCGAGTGCCAAGAACAAAGCTAATTCTAGCTTATTCTCTTGTGGGCAAGGGTACTCTCCTCCAGATAAGCTCCAGTCTGCTTCTGATGGGTGAGGAACAAGGTCTGTCCCTCTCCCACCTTCTGATAACAAAAAGACTGCCCTGCCCTCCCTATACACAATAGTCATAAATGTGGCTTTCTAAAAAACATGGTAAGAAAACACAGAAAACCATTACAGCTCCTACAGGACATTGCCACTGTTGCAAACTTTATTATAACTATTCTGAAAATCTTCTCTTTGCAAAAACCATTCCAACAAAATTATATGCTACTCTTACTGGCAACAAAACTGCTGGTTGAAGCTGTTATTGAAACTGGTGTGGTTTTTTAGAATGAGTTCCTAACAGGCAATTTCATTGTGTCCATGGGGTTCCAGATGGCTATTGATTATGTCTATATGATATATAATGCCACTATCATCTATTTTAAAGATTAAAAAAGAAAGTAGGCAGAAAACCCATGAACGCTGCCAGGCAGCATTAAAAGCTGAGGGCCCTCGTTTCCACAGAATGTGCCATATGGCAGTCAATATACCTGCCCTTACTCTGCACCACCAGCATTCCCGTTGTGAGTGAGGGAGTAATTCAGCTTCTGTTCTGAATCTCGGCACCTTTGCAGAAATGGACAGCAAGAACACCAAGTCTTTCTGCTAGCACTCTCTCCATAGGAGTGACTGGGTTCGTCAAAATGGCTTTTTTAACTGGGAATTATAGAGGCCAGGCTGCCGGTCCCAAGCACATGGCTAGTTCTTATAAAACATCCCAGAGCTGCAGTAATCATAGGAACCAAACAAGTCTCACTCATCTTCAAAGCTGTGCGGTGATGATGTAAAAAGAGCATTCAAAGCCAGAGGCGAAAGAGACATTTCTTATCTCTCATGCTCCATGTTTCTCATGAACTTTCTCAGAATATCACATGGAGACTTCCTACTGCCAAGGGTTCCCAGTCCCTGCCTATTCATTTTAAGGAAGATTTGCATTGTTGCTTACCCCATTTTCTTCTAGCGCCGCCAAGGGTTTATTAATGCTGTTGACAAACTTGTTGACATGCTCAAAGTGCTTTGTCATTTCTGTTGCTAGGACCATGTCAATAATGGCTTGGCGAAGGGTTCGATACTCATTCCTGTTTAAAGAAGGAAACAATTAAGAATGCTGGCTGGTTCACAAAGGGCTGCTTGCTAAAACAAGTCTGTCTTAAAGACTGCTTGTGTTGCTGAGAGGTGCCAGGGGAAGAAAGAATAGAAAGGCTTGGGTAGCCACAGAAGTGAGGGAGTCAGTGGGCAGACAAGACAGTGTTTGAGCTTACCTTTCCATGTTTTTAAATATATTGCATTTGTCATCCCGGGTGGTGAGCTGGAAAGCCAGGGCAGCATGATGGCTCTCCAGCACTGCAGTGTCATTGTAGAGAATTGCTAGCTCACTCCCAGCATTGCACAGGAAAGAATTTGTTCTTCCTGGGTGATCTACATCATGGACTGTGGCAGCAATAAGTGCGGCAACTTCATCAATGGGATCCAAAGTTTGCTGAAAATAGAAGGATGCTTAGTTTTCCTGACAGAAATGCTACTTTGTCCATAAGGGTTAAGCCAAGTTGCTAAGGGAGAAAAGCCAGAACTCTGCAAATCAGTAAGGGTCAGACATTCTAGTCAGAGCACTGGAAAATTCATTATAAGCTTTATTGAACACCATGTGACATTTTTCTCATTTTGTGCCTCTTGAATTTTGCCTTAGCCATACTTCTGATAAATTAATCAAATTAATGCAAAATAATAAATTAGTTTGTGTTTGTTAACAGCACATAAACAGCCTTCACTCAGTTAGGGTATTTGGCTTGGAAAAAAAACTAGTATTGCTAAAGCATATGCTATTTGTAGCAGACCCTTTCCTTTCTTTTGAAAACTGAGTGTGCCCTAATTCTATTCCATTTATGTGTTGGCTAGGCTTGTGATTTGTAAAGAATATTTCACATACCAGTGAAATATTCACAGTCCAGTTCTGTAATAGTGCCTTGGGCTAATGCAAATTCTGGACAGAATTCTTAATAGTTGATATCCTTAGAAAAATCCCACTGTCAGATTCAGATTCTCTTAGCATGGTGTACTCCATGTTTTCTGTCTAATTACACTGGTAATTCTTGTATGTTTCCTTACGTTTATTCTGTAATGAAATACAAAACTGTTTGACTTCTAAGGTTTTATACTGTGATGTTTTAACGGTGCATTAATAACACAGAGGAGGAAAAAGAACCAAACACCTCAGGAATCTTTACTGTTCATCCATTCTGAAACTAGTCTTTATTCTATGATTATGCTAGATCATAAATGCAAAACATTTTTGTTAAAATTTTAATAAAAGAGACAGGAGCAGAAGCATTTCCAGCTGAATCTGGGAGCAGGACAGTTAATTCAAATTAGCTTGAGTTAAGGTCCAAATTCTCTGCTCCCTTTGACTGTACCACTCACAATGCTCAGGTTTGGTAGATGAAAAGACCGTCCCTATGCTACCTTACTCTCTGAAATTAATGCAAAGACTTGACTTTGATGAAGCAAGGATATTATTCATTGAGGACTGCAAGAAGATTCTTGTGCAGAACAAGAAAAGACAAAGAAATATTTTTACCCTAGGTTCACAATTAAAATTGTCTGAAATACTGTCTCCTTTGTGTTTGCTTCTTTTTTCTTTCAGCTGCTACTCCTGGGATTGTATCTGAGGTATAAAGTTAGGGGAGAGGAATTGTAGAACAGGTTCTCCTGAGCAGGACAGACTGATCAGTGCTCAGTCTGAGATAGACCTGTGCAGCTGGAAAGTAGCGAAAACCTGGAGAACACTTGAACTGCAAGACCACAGCAGTGTATCCCAAGTTTATTTCCTGAGTGTGACATAACAACCTTTGAAGGGATTTACAGTACCTTTACCTCCAACTTCAGGTCAAGGATTCTAACTTTGTCACATTAACTCCTATGCCACTGAAATGGAAATGATCCTGAGAATATTGCTTCAGTTTGGAAACCAGAAAGTTTTCCCAGGCAAGAACTGAGTTCAATTTACTGAAGAAAAAATCTCAGTGTGAATCTGACAGCAGAACTGTGCCTTCTGTATTTAACTTAAGCTGAACTCTCTGGACAGTACAAAAGCAGCTGGGCTGTAACTCTGAGAAGATAAAAAGCAAATCTTGAACTTTGATTCTGCTCCTTCTTCTGTTGCAACATTTTTTTCTTTTGCTATGCCTAAGGAGGAATGGAAATAACATTTTGGAAAAGGAGGCGGCAGTCATGTTTCTGTGGCATCTGATTCCAGATCTTGTCTGTTTTTCATAGATATTCTTGGGAAAACCAGTTAAACCTCTGGCAAATAAAGGGCTGCAAATTTCTAGAGAAGTTCTATTCCCTCTTGGCATACAGTATATGAGTCAGCCTCTGGAGAGCACACTAATAAGATACAGCTCCAGGTTAAGAGACTACAGTTTTAATGAGCTGTCAGAAGCTTGTTTACAATCACAAATGTCTCAGCCAGGTGCCCATCACTAGCACTATCTTTAGGCAGGCCAATTCAGAGTAGGAATTTCCATCCAAAAATTTAACTTAGAAACATGTACTGCCATTGGTATACATGCAGGTACTGCTTTAATGTGCCTTCTCACACTCCAGTCTGCCCTCTGGGCGTGAGAACAAAGGCTCTTCTGATTTATTCTGGTTGCCAGTGGCTCTAATACACCAGTGGGCATTATGGTACAAGGAACTTCAACAAGTAATCTGTTTCAACACTCCTTCAATGCAGTCTCTTTCAGCCTCAGGGCATTTAATCCAGTGGGTAATACAGCTTTGGAAGCACTAAGCCTATATTGTTCCATGAGTTTTCCACAAAATTACCATCAAAAGGCATAAGAAATGACAATTGTTAATCTGTATCTGACCACCACAAAATAATTCAGTCATTAGCTCACCTACGTGAGAAAACTGAACGATGCCAGGAAGTTTTGTTGTAAAAGGAGGCTCTTATTCTCTCATCAAGAATAGCTCAATTCCTGTAGTGCTACGTAGTACCCATTGTTCCGCATACACTATATGGCAGATTCCAGAACTGATGTAAAGCAGTCCAGTTCTTTCACCTCAGAGCGGTCAAACTGGCTGGCACTAGGCAGATATTTGGGTCTTGGCATCTTTTCCGAGAGATCTTCCTTTAATCCTGACTGCACTTCCCACCTATACTGTTTCTTATAGCTGTGGACTTACCTTGACTCTTTCTTTAGACAAGAAATAAGCAGTGGCATGTAGCACATCTGCTGAATGGGTGGAATTATGATAGGAGTTGGAGGAATGGTAGTTAGCTTCAATAACTTGTAACCACGACCTCAGGGTTGATTCTGAGCAGTTCAGGAATTCACAGATTCCAAAGCGAGCAAATATTTTGAGACCCAGATAAACCAGAGGCCTGTGAAGAAAAATAAACAAAATTTTAAAACAAATGAGATTGAAAGGGTGTTACAGAGTGTGAATAGCACAACTCTATAAAGCTTTTTTAATCAAAGATGTGCTAAATCAGTATACAGACTTGCTTGCTACAGAACTTCAGAATCTTCTGCCTTCCTGTCACATGCCAGCTCTCAGAACGTGACAGTCCCTGACAGGTCTGAGAGCACTAAACAGGCTCTGTGTGCTGCTGTACTTCGTGTAGCAGCATTTTGGTACCTGGGGAGTCTCTGCTGGGTAAACATAGATTGCAGCCAAAACAAGACAAATCAGCATGTCCAGAATGCAGCACATGAGAAGAGGGAGCAGGTATTACTACTGCCAGTTTCCTAAGCCAGCTTGTTTACATTTAGGTTACCTACATCTACACCATACAGTGCTGCAATCACTATTCTTTCTGCTCTGTACACCTGCTCAATTTCTTTTACACCAGCCACCTGAAGGCTTTTATTGCTCACCGACTTTGCATGCAGTAAAGGATGAGGTATTTTGGAAGCAGATGAAAACAGGTGCTGGCTGGGATGTCACTGCAGTGAGGTCTCCCTGCATGCCAGCTCATCAGCACCATGCAGCACGGTCAGAGGTTTCTCCAGGGCTCTGTGTCTGGGAACTGCATTGTCTCCTTCACTGAGCTTAGGGTTAATGAAATGTCTTGGCTTTATCAGTTTGTCTGCTCAGACTTGAAGGCAGTACTAATTATCTATTTGTAGATGTGATCCATTGAAGATCACCTTAATTTCCTTAGTAAATGAATTGCCTTTATTTAAAGGCAGCAGGAGGCAATCCTAATTATTATACTTTTAGTAAGCACATAGGCAGCAAAATGCCTCTTTTGTCCTCCTTTGGTCTATTCAAATCAACAAGAACAGAGAAACCTCTCTGGTCACCTCATGCACGTTGTCTGAGATATAGAATTCTTTTACTGCAGTGAACATATTAAATGTTGTAAATTACAATGGCTAGATTAACAATTTTTTTTAAATTACTTTATCTATAGTACTTCATTAGAAATGAAAGTGTGTCAAAAGCAAAAACAAAACCAAAAAACTCTAATGAGATGATGCAAATCTCTTTACTTAGAAAGAAATTGGAAGTTAGATCACTTTATAAAGAAGAACAAAAACCTTAATGTTTTGGGCTCACAAAACCATAGACTAAAGTTGAAGTGTATATGTGTTAATGAAATGCCTTGGGATCTTGTTTTAAATATCTTTCAAAGCTCTTATGGATCTGGGATTTCAATGGAGGCTTAAGTTAGTCAATTTATTGCAGGATCTAGCCTCCAAAGTGGGCTAAGACAAAGCATGATAAATGAAACCAGACCCAGAGGAGAATTTTTGATAGACATCAGGAAATAAAACCAAAGATCTACGCAAGAGATCGATTTATAGCCATAGTGGGAGCTTTTGTTGCTAGTGATGTACAGACCATAAGAATTGCTGATCTGCTTTTGAAAACATCTATGATGAAAACTGTATGCTTTACATTTTATCAGTAAATATTCCTCAGTTACTCTTATACATAACACTTAGCCTGCTAAGATTTTAAATCAAAAGGCTTCCTTTAATCCCAGAGAAAGGCAATGAGAATGTTGCTGAAAAGCTGTACTCAAAACTGTTTGGGAATAGAAACTACCCAATTACACAGAGACAAAACAAAGCATGGTCTATACCAACTGACCAGATTAGATCAGCGTGTTGACTCTGTGTAGTTGGATGTAACTTGGATTTGAATCCCCACAAGACAACAATTTGATTTATAGAACTTTTCTATTTTTGAAAACAGAAAAGAAAAGCTTGTAAAATGGTGTTGCTTTGTTATTATACCATATCAAAGATATATCATCTTCAGTTAATATATTCCCACTGGGAATCTGCAAGAAATAGTGTGTGATGAAACAACAGATATTTAATGAGTTCACACATGGTGAGAAAATTTCAAACATCTGACTTTGAAAATAAAAGTAATTCAGTATGAAAAGCACAGGTAGAAAAATTTAAGAGCTGATTACAAGATGACTTCTAAGTCAATTTTCAGCAGCTTGTATTTATGAGCCCATAGTTTACTGACCTTTTATGAGTGGCAGCCTCAAGTTCAAAGATATCAAAATCCCAGTGTTCTTCATTTTCCATTGCCTGTGTTATCCGTGGGGGTATGTCATTGAGGGAGATGGGAGAGATCAAGCTGCCAGCGACCTGATGAGTTTCTGTTGAGGAATAAATCAAAACAAACAATGCTCATTAAAAAACAAAAAAAAACAAAAACAAAAAAAAAAACCATCTGATTGCGTTTTGCAGATTTTATAAATGTCTTTATATCTGAACATCTCAGGAGCTGCCAAATTAAGACTTACGTTTTGCTGACAATATGTATTCGTTCCCTGATAATCTTCTCAGACCGTCCTGTTCAATGAAAGATGAGAGTTAAATGCGGGGCACTATAAAAGAGGTCTGTAAAATAATGTCAACAAACAGTAGCACCATGACTTTAGAGAAGCCTGATTATGACCTCTCACAGTCATCTCAGCTGCCTCTGTTATGTATGCTTTACATGTAGATCCATAATGGCTGAGAAACTGCAGGCGGTGGGGTCTGTATTAACTCTGGGGGGTAAAGACTTGAATTTCTCAGGTGCAGACGGAATTACAGCCTCACACACACCCTTGTTTGGACAACACAGACATCAGGTCTGGCTGCGTGCCACAAACCAGGCGCTGTGTGTCTGTACATTTCCCATCAACAAACAGCAGTGGGTGGTGGGAGGGGATGGATGGGGACACACTTCTGCTCTCCTCCCAGTGCTGGCAGATCAGGTCACCACAGCAGCATAAGAATCTCACGATGTATGCTGGGATTGCAAGGCAACAAATAACTGTGGGACTTCCCTTCTATCAAAGAACTTATGCCTGTGTGCTCTCCAGCTCAGTGCCTCCTGGGTGTAAGTCTGGCATGGCGCCTGATGTGCAAGCTGAGCTGAAGGATTACAACTGACAGAATGATGTGTTTAATATTTACCTTTCAACTCATAACTGTGAATGTAGTGGCCCAAATTCTGCCTGCTCTTCTGATGTATACCAACTGTTAGCTACTGCACGAGTGTTTATTCAGACCATGATGTCAAAAAGCAGCTATTAAAAAACCCTTTCTGAACACAACTTACTATGTTATGTGCACAAAGCATAGCTTAAGGAAATGTGGATGCTGTATCTGAACATGCAATGTCTGCACCTACAGGAACTGTTAAAATTTTTGTATTTTTCAAATCCATAAGTAAATTAGTCTGAAGTTTTGTGATTTAAAATGGAGTACTACCATTATAATTGTCTCAATGACTCTTCAACTGCATTGCTATGGGACAAGTATTTAGAACATCGGATGCTGTGTATCTCTTAGAATCATACACTGTCTTTTTAAGAGTTGAAATAGCAGATGTAATTCTCTCTGGCAAATCCATTTGTGAAATCCAGGTGCCCTTCTCATCATGAATTCTGGGTAGCAGGTCAAATCCAATAACCCACAATTGCCTCTCCTCAGATACAGAATGTGAAATGGAATAAGATGATTCTGGGGTTGGAACTTGATGATCCTTGGAGTCCCTTCAACCCAAGCCATTCTAAGGAATATGATTCTGCTTTCAGCAGACACTATGTTGGAAAAATGGGCTGAATTACAAGTGGAATACACATGTATGTAAAGAACTAATAATCCATGAAAAGGAGTGGTCAGTTGAAATTAAAAACTGAGCATTGCACGAGTATTCAGCAGGAGCAAAGATTCACTTTGAGTCTAATGCATCATCATTTCTCCTATATATTAATGGTTAATGTAAGAATATATTTTGTCTCCTGCGTTAGTAAATTCAACTCTGTATAAAGCATTCTGATCTTCTGGAATTCTTGAAGCCTTTTTTTATGTTTCTCCTAATTAGACATTTGCTGGACTAATTTACAAGACAAAAAATATATGTAAATCGTTTCAAGATTTGAATGGATTCTGCAAATTTGTCTTGAGCTTGAAATGATAATAGCCCAGAGACTTCTCTGAAAGCTCACATCCCCTGATCCTTTTGTATTTAACACAGTTATTTTTTTTCCAGAGGAAGCCTCTTATATGCAACCTACAGACTAAAGGGAACACGTATCCTTAAGGTACAGGTAACATGAATCCAAATTCATCTAGTTATCACCAGGAAGGCCGCACTCCAGACTGAGAATTTGGGTTCATTTCTTTGCTTTTTCTACGTGCCCTTTGTTCAGTTTTTGGTACACTTCTTTTTCCAATGTTCCTGTTCCTTTTTAGGTAATATGATAACAAAATACATTACTTCTTCGGTCTTTTTCTTGCCTTATTTATTTAAACATTGAGTTTTGTGGAGTGTGGTTGTGTTTAAAATGTGAACATTCATGTTCTTAGCTCAAAATATTGATCTTTCCATGAATCCCTGCAAGTTCAAATATAATCCAAGGAAAAGCAACAGAAAGCATTTTCTATTCTTCTGAAAACACATACTGATTATTCACATACTTTTCATTCATTCCATTCTAATCCTAATTACTAAATATCTGTCTTTCATTCTCTTCCATCTATATCTTTCTAAAATGAAACACACTGGAAAAAGAAGAGTTTTTCCTTCCCACATCCAGTGAAACTAATGCTTCAAAGGACCGAGTCCACTTTATTCCAGAGTTACATTAATAAAATGAGGTCTGTGGGGAGAAAACACAAAAAAAATGTAGCATCTTATAGGCAAAGTATATGCCAGATGAGAAAGATCAGGTATCCAGGAACATCAGGCAGCAGAAAATAATCAATAGCTGTTTGTGGCAGCATGTACTTACTGTCATCAGCCCTCCCACGAGGTCACTTGTATGTGGATCCTCATCCTTTGTTCCCAGTTGTGGAGAGTACAGTTCAGTGGTTCTTAATATCTCCAAAACTCGGTCTAACGCTTCTGCAACTGGCATTGGACTGCTTTCTTGTGCAGCATTGATGATGTTTATTACCTAGTTTAACATCAGACATGCTTTGAATTCAAAAGCGATTTAAGAAAGAACAGACATTCATCAATTATTATGGAAAACTCATAGCAACTACGTGAGATCTGAACCTTTAATCCACGTGTGGGAGAATTAAAGTGAAAGGAATGTTAATAAAACACTGATTTTTGGTACTGGCTTTAGGACTTCATGGCCTTGAAGACAGCACTCTTTTTAATTACTTTCCTCTGTCCAAGCTTCTTCCATTTGCCTCTATCACTTTATGAAGGAGTCAATTTGTGACAAATCCTTGAACAATTCCAGGAAGTAGTTTACAAAGCATAAGAAGGAGGATCTCTTGTCACCACCTTCCCAAAGGCAAGAGTCCTTAAAAAGGGTTGTGCTGAGGCTGGCCACAAGGAGGGCACCCTGCTACGCAGCCTTGTGAGAACTCAGCTCAAAGCATCGGGCTGTTGACAGGCAGAAGAAGGGAAGAAGCTGCAGTGGAAGCCAGCACTGCCTTCCTCCTCCATCCAGATGCTGTGCTGGAGCCTTGTGCCATGGTGTTCCAGTACAGCACATCTGACAATGACCAGCAACAGTTGCTCATTACCTTGGTGATTGGTGCTTCAATAGTCATGGAATGTATCCTGGCCATAGAAGAGTGCCGCCTTTGTGAGCTGCCTGCATGTGACAAAGCAGAATCAGTACCAAGCTCAGCAACACAGCATGACAGCAGCTTTTAGCCAAGAGATCTGGGTTCATTTTCGGAATGGCTTACCCTGTGCTGCCCTTCACAAGTGATCCTGTATGCAGGATGCATACACATGCTGGTAATGTGGGAACACACAGGTGCGTAGATGCTTGCTGAACCATTGCTATCCAGATTAGAGATAATTAGCTACAACAGCCTGGCTAAATCACGGCTTTGGTTTTGTATTTAAACTAATTAAAATATTTAAGGGAATACTCACTTAAAAGATTATAGAGCTGTGCTTGCGTCTAACCTGGCTGGCACACGTAGGTAACAACTGCATTAGGTATTATAGGATACAAATACTTTTCCTGCCTGGTTCAACACGACAAGCCATGAGTCAGCTTTTACGCTGAAGTAAATCAGTGAAGCTCCTCTGAAGTGAAGATCGCTATGCCAAATTAAAACAGTAGAGGTTCTAGCCTCTTATTCATTGGAAATTGAAAAATAAATGTTTTATATCAGTTAGCAATTCTGGTTTTGTAGAGAAAAAGCCAAGATGAGATTTTTCTAGATAATTACATTGTCCTACCTACAAAATACAGACACATCACCGTTACTTTGTGCTGAGCACCTTTTTAGAAGAAGAATCAATGCTACTCCTGTCATACCAAGATATGATTGTATCCTCACTGCCATAGATCTCCTTCCACGCTTCACTACTGTAGGCTGCCCAGACAGCAATGGGCTGTGCTTAACAGAACTATGCAAGTATCCGCAAAAATTCTGAATGTGTGTCTCAGTTATCAAGGTTGGGGGGATATGATGAAGCACAATACCACACAGTGAAAAGAAAATAAAACTCTTAAGAAAATTATCTTCATATTTTTATCAAGAGAGGAGATAAGAAATGTAATTTCTTGTAATAATTTGTTAGGTTTAGAGTACTTGGAAAGTATTTCTGTTCAATCTTATTAGGTTTTCTATCCACACAGGAGAGAAGTTGACGGGCCTTGCATTCTTCAGTGGTTCAAAAAAGGTTTCAAATAGTTCAATAGATGAAAATTGAGATGTTCTATAAACATGAAGTTGTTCACAGATTGATGACTTGGTATTTTATTGGTGTCTAGGTATGTATGCACACATATATACTCATGCTTATCTGTATTTTTATGTGCATTTTATGCATTCATATAAAAATTTGAATATATAGGGATATGGAAAAAAAAACAACTGCTGGCTTAACATACCATCACTCCCTCGTGATGTTGTGGATCTGACATCTAGTGATCCTTTCCTCCTGTCTTTGTGTCTGGAAGTCTGAATATCTGTTGAGAAAATGACACCACCCAATGGCATAAGCACTGCCAAAGAAGTATGTGCAAGAAACTGAAACTCAGAGAAAAGATGACAGCAGCTGAGTGACACTGACCAGAAGGCTCCAGCAGACAAGGGCCAATGAAGGCCCATTTTTAAGCCCTCGCCCAATTACACTGCCACAAACCTAATCATGCTCTCTGACAGAACATGCCAAAGTGTCTGTTCAGAATGGATCTAATAGAGTGTGCAAGGAAAAGTTCTTCTCTTGACACAGTATAAGCATAGTTGTGAATACAGTTTGTGCAACACATCTGAATTCACTCAAGTAACAACTGCACATAGAACTGGTATCTGAAAGTACAGTACATGCTACCAAAGCACTCATTGTATCCCAGACCCCTTAAGGACTCAAACAAGTACAGCCTGTCCTACAGCACTGCAGTTAACAGGGACCTGTGGCACAGATGCCAGAGATGCAGTGCGGACACGTGGGATAAGGATGAGCAGTAGTGGTGGTGATCCCCATTTCCAACCACAAACAAATACTCCTCCATACAGTTAAAAGCAAAGCAAGCACACGTGCCACAAGCTATGGATCAGCCACAGCAACGTGCCATCTAGATGGCATCCTCAGTTTCTCTGATTTTGGTACAGGGATCCACTACTGAAACATGTCATCAGTGCAGTGACACCACAACACTGCATTTTCAAAGGTGGGTTGCTTTGTACCCCTTCTAAGAGAAGCGTGGCAGGGAGAGAGCTTGTATTTATTTTGCTGCCTTCAGAGCTGGATTCCCAGTTAATTGCTAGCTAAACAGTACTGTTCAGCCTGTCCTGTACAGCTCTGATTTTCAGCCAGCTCACAATAAACTGCCTTCTTTCCTTCCCCAGGTATATACTCCACTTAGTAAGACAGAAGAGATGTGTCATACCTGTCTGAGATTCAGCCTGAACACGTTCACATGTCTTCTCCGCCTACAAATCAGTATGAGAAATCCAGTTAGTCAGAACTTTTCCATTATTTTGCAGTATTTAGTGCTCAAGCCAAAGTAAGCATATCATCATTTTTACTTACCTTATTGTTGTCATTGCACAGTCTACTAATTGACACATAGTGTCTAATCTTTCTGTAGGCAAAAAACAGCGCGTTAATTCCCATCCAAACCTCAGGCTCTAATTCAGTGCTGATACACAAAATGGGTAATAGCAACAAATGAATATAAGGCAAATCCTGTTCTGACAGGAAGGCTCAGTGGGGAATGAAAAAAAAATAATAGCAGTTCTGCTGCACGTGATTGCGAATACAAAATAGAAACGTCTTTTTCAAAGAACTTCCCTTCCTCTTTCTCCTTGCCCCTCATGGATTCTTCTGGGGTATGATAGGATGTGTCAGGTATGATATAACTAAAAAATATTCATCTTGCAAGGCTAGCATATTAAGCTGAAAATATGTTTTCACTCCATTGATACAGAGAGCATGAATTACTTCCAAGGGATGAAATCAACCTGAAACACTTGTTTTTTTAGGAAGCAGCTGCATGAAGAAGCTGCATTCAACCCCTCCCTCATGACAACACACCTTCCTGAACAAGTATCTCAGCCAAGTGCTTTTAATTAACATTCAGGTCTCCTTGGAGGGCTTTGAAATTACTACAGCCAAGAGCAGGGGAGCACAGAAGGACAGTGCAGCTGAGCAGCAGAACAGAGCGCAGGTGGGTTCTGTTGCTCCCAGCACCCGACACAGACAGAGAGGATGGAGCACATGTGCTTCCGTGAGTATTAGAAGAATGAGGCACAAGTGTGCAAACCTGGATTTCTGGCTCCTTGCTGGGAAGAATTAGGAGAATTTCACTTTCCTTGTATACAGCATATAAACTTGATTTTACCCCTTGAATTAATGCAGAAGTCTGAGGCTCCCTCCTTTGCCTATGTCTCTTTTATACTCAGAAACAAGATAATCCAGTGCCTGCTGAGATGACTGAACTCAAAGTGAGCCCGCAGTCACACCCAACTCATAGCTCCAGCTGTCACACTTACCCCCCCTGTCCAACAACAGGTAATATCTTCACATTTTGTTGTATGCTATCTCCATTTTTCTTTTTCGCAGAGTACATTCCTTGCCATTCCTGAAAAAGGAATTCAAGTGGAAGGAAGTTGAAGATGCAATCAGCAGACCAAATACAGTGTTCTACACATTCTCCTTCATTTGGCAACTTAGAGGGGTCCAATGAAACAGGACGAGAAGATATAGCTTCATACCTTTCTTCAATGAAAACTCTTGTACAACACAAACCTAAGGGATCGTTCTTAAGGGTCACAAAGGCAAAGAATACATCAGAGGAATATTTGACAGTAAGCAAGCAATGTGATGATAATGTTGGTTCAGGTGTCACCTCTCTGAAGGAATGTGGGCCCACATGCACTTGGCAGTCCTTCTCCTGATGGTACCAGGAGCTGCTGGAGCCCCAGCACGTGCCCTGCAGGAGGACAGCCCACAGCAGAGCTGCTGCAGAGGCCAAGGAGCACTTGCATGTTCAGTGAGGGGGAGGCCCTGCACCCACCATGCAACACGTGGTGGGACATCACGTATCAGTAGCTAGAAGTGCCTTGGGATCCTGGTGAATTTACTTTCCGTGCTACCTATTCAGCCTCAAAGTCTTTCAGAGATTTATCCTGGATTTTTTGAGCAAAAGAGCTTAGAACATCTCCTGGATTCTGCCTTCCACCTGCTGACCTCCCCTCTAAAAGCACGCCAGTCTCAGGATAACACTGAAGCAGACAATTTTTGCAGTATCAGATTGTTGCTGCCAGTATCACTGTATTATTTTTTTTTAATAAAGCTTACAAATGGAACAAAAAGAGAAGGCAGAAAGGAAATTTTCAATTTGCAGAGAGAAGTCATTTTTCTCCTCTAGAAATGAGACGTTTCTTTCCAGTGTGGAGTGTAAATTATTCCAAAGCCTCATCCTCTCTCTCAAATGAGACTTAGCAAATGACCCTCCCCCCCTTGTTTCAGACATGCTTATGAGTGTAATATTGTTCTGTGACTTCTTTTACTGAGTGGTAGCAGAGCCAGCAGGCTCCCCAACAGCCCAAGGTCCCTCCACCAGCACTGCCTGCAGGAACATGGCAGCAGGCAAGGTTTGCAGCCTTGCCTACATGTATCCATCTCTAGAGTAATTGTTACTGATGGTTTTTTTTGGTGTTTTTTTCTTTTTTTCTTAAAAAAGCATCAGATTTTGATCCGGGCAGCTAATAACTACCAAATGATTAATAATTAATGCAATCCATCTCACTTATTAACAATGCAAACTACCCGTGTCAACTGCTGTCCATCAGCTTAGCTCAACAGACCTTTGCTCACATCCTACAAATGCACATGAAATGCCTTCCCGAGACACCCAGAACCTATTGCCTTACACTGGACTGACAGACCTCACAGCAGAGCAGGCCAGAGCACGGGCACGGACAGAGGAGTTTTGCATTTATGCTAATGAAACCAACAAACACAGAGCTGCAGGGCAACAGGCTGCACAGCAGAGAATACCAACAGCTCTTCCAAAAATCTGCCAGAGAAAAGCTCTGTGAATAACAAATTAGGAAGCAGACATAACATCTCTGCATGAGCTGCATGAGGAATACAAATGAAGATAAGCCAACCTCACAAAATTCAATGATCTCATAATTAGAAGTATGCATATCAATATTTTCTTGACAACCAGGATGAGGCAGAGATGAGCAATCAATTCCTAACTCAGGTAATAAAGATGGAGTATGCACAAAAGGAGGAAGGCAGAAGGCACAGATTGGATAATTATCGCATTGCAAGCGTGTGCTTTTCAGGACAGGTTTGGTTATTCACTGATGTGCTCCCCCTCATCAACAGAAAGATTTTTCAACTTGTGAACATCTACAGCCTGTGACACTGTGGTGGGAAATGCGAGAAGAAAAAGGCCAGCAGAATTCTGAAAAAATAAAAGGTCCAAGCCAAGGTCCTGCTGCTCTGTTAAGTTCTCACAGAGATGTTACTTAAACATATCTCAGAACAGCATATGGTCTTGCAGAGCCTGGTGGCAGTCCAGCAGAGAAGAGCTGCTTCCCAAGGCGTGCTGTCCATCAGCCCATCATTATGGACGTGTTGCAGCAGCACAAACACCGCCATCGGTCACTTCTGTACCACCCATCAGGCTGGCTTCGAACGCAGAGTAAGAGCCATGCACAGGACAAAGATAATGGCTTTACCCTTAATAGAGTGCGGTAGGAATCAATGCTGCGATTTAAGACTTCATTCAGAAGGCTCTGGTATGCATCTATCCTCTGAAACCATTCATTCAAGCACTACAAGGAATCATTCCGCCTGCCCTGTAAATCTGGTGCTTCTCAACCAGACAGCTCCTTCTAGAAATAGAGCAAAAATAAGCACAATGTGCCACAGAACCAATCACACACAGCTGTCCTGCCCATCACGGCACAGCCTGGTGCAAAGACAGCCCACACCCACCACCAGGGCGGAGAGAATCGCACGTCTGGTCTGACGTATTGACAGCCCTTATCTCACTTCAGGACAAGTGAAACTAAGGTAAACAGCCTTGTGTCGATGTGCAGAGCTCAGGGAAAGCAAGCAATGCTGTCAGAAGTAGAATTATACATTTCACCTTAATAAATGTAATCTGAATCACAAAACACTGAAAAAGCACAACTTGTTTTGTAACTCAGGTCTGGACAGGCCTGACGTCCCAGTAAGGTGAGCTTCTTGCAGATGACGGGCAGCTGCAGTAACAAGAAATGAGAGCACCATCCTGACCCAGCCATCGCTATTCACCATCTCTGAGGGTGATGCCTATCAGTTCTTGTTTGGATATATGGGACTTGCTCACAGCGTGAAGTCTGCTGGCACAAGAAGGGAAATGCTGGGTTCATCTTCCGAGGTTCCATTTAAAGACAAGATGCAATTTTTCCACAGCTCAGCTCTTCTAACGATCGCCAAATCTTACTTTCTATTGTTTTTGTTAGAGTACCGTGTTTATTCAAAGCAGAAGAACTAAACCTTTTAAAAGAAGAGTATCACAGAACACAGCTGGCTTTTTTGGCATGCTATAGCCTACAGTAACCAATATATAGTTTATTATAATGGGAAGCAGATTTTTAAATTAGGATATAAAGTAATTGCGAGCCTCAGAGCAACGGACCAAATCAGAGTGACCCAGATAGAAGTCAGGCACCTCTGAAAGTGCTGTAGCACCCTGACACAACTCAATTCAATCTAAAGCACCTTCAGAGGGATGGAGTATTTCAAAGGTTGCACCACACAGTCAAATTCTACTTGCAAATACTTCCTGTAATAACTTCATTTGTAATTTATTTTTCTAGAAATGCATAAAAGTGGGGCTACAGGGATTGCATACTATAAAACGTTGCAAAGGGAAGTACAAAAACCTTGCAAACAGGACATATCCACTTGAAACAGTTTAAGCTGTTCCAGACAGACAGGTTTGAATAAGCAGTATTTCATTAGTCACCACGGTTGGAAAGTCCTAGAGCCAGGAGTGAAATATGTTGCAAAGAAATAGATGGATTAGGGTTAGATTTTTATCATTCATGGAGTGAAACACGTTTCCATTATTAAAGACATTTTTATCAGCACACTAAATTATTAAACCTTTGATCACTTCATATCTTGAGAATTGATGCTGTGGTTTTAAAGCCTGACATGTCTAACATATCTGAATTATAACTTAATATAATATAGTATAAATACTCCCTTCTAAAATCAGTTTTGTATTACACACATTTACTGAAACACTTTGGGTCAGGCAACAGAGGTGCAAGGCACCATGATCCCTAGCAAGGTCTGTTGCTTGGATCTCTTTGAAAAGACCAACACACACAGAAATGAGTGACACGTTCTTGTTGAAATGCACGTGCAATCTGTATCCAGAGTGCAGGTTTCTTAAGGAATGCTTGTGTTAGCATCTTGATTTACACAGTGGGACTCACTGCAACTTTGCATCAGTGCTTTTGCATCATTGCCTGCTTACTCAGAGCACCGTGCTTCATTTTGCCATCTCCCCACACACAGTCAGTAACACAGTGCTTCCAGCAGGCAGCCAGCACGACCTCATAAGCAACCCAGACTCAGGTTGGAGCACAGACAATGACATATCTACAAACACCAATTCCCAAATCCCTTTCTGTTACCTCCGTGATTTTCCTCCTGCCGGGTACGATGGCACATGCAATGACACCAGAAGCACTTACAGCTCACTGCCAAAACACAGATGAAAGCTCCTTGATGGTCCTCACGCTGCAGCCACAACAGTCCCAAAGGAACGTTGTGGAGATACCTGGCAAGAAGCAATGCCTCTGCCTAGAGACCCCCCTTGGATTTCTCTGCACTTTCTGGGTGTGACAAACATTTCTAGCAGGAATCAGCTCCCATGCTATTAGAGGATAAAGGATATTGGCAGCCAGCAGCTGACACTGCCTTATCATTCTCAAGTGATACTGAAGATGTCTTTTCTGATATTTTTACATTCTCAAGTTGCAGATCAACTTCCACATTTCAAATTAAAATACTTCCACGTTATTCTTTTCTCATTTATACCCTTCTGGATAATGTGCTTTCATTCTAGTTTTCTTTGATATGTCTACACTTTTTGCTATATACAGCATATATTATAAACAATCCTGGAATCATAGAATGGCTTGGGTAGGAAGGGACCTCTAAGATCATCAGTTCCAAACCCCAGTGCCAAAGGCAGGGTGCCAGCCCCTAGATCAAGTACTAGATCAGATTGTCCAGGGCCCCATCCATCCTGGTCTTGAACACTTCTGGGGATGGGACATCCATAGTCTCTCTGGGCAGCCTGTTCCAGCACCTCACCATCCTCTCTGTGAAAAACTTCCCCCTAACATCTAATTTAGATCCTTCCTCCTTTTCTTTAAAAGCATTCCCTCTTGTACCATCAAATAAATACACCAAGTCAATAATTTTCATAAAATGTGCAGCTCTTCCAAACAACTAAAGAGGAAGAAGCCTTTAAAAATGAGTATTTTTTACTTCCTTATATTGTTAAAGTAATAAAGTGCAAGTGCTCTATGGCTGTGAGGCTGCACATATATCACGTGCCATCTCTGGACAACAATAAAGTTCACAAATAGAAAATGAGAAGCAGTACAATGGCATTACTTACCTTTCCTATCTTTATGCAGGAATTAATAGTATCTAGGAAATCAGCTTTTTTTTCATTTATAGGCACTTCTGTTAGTTCCTTTCCTATTAATTCACCTATTTGATAGCCCATCACTGTTTCAAATGCAGGATTGACGTACTGTAAAATAAAAACAAACAAAAACGTTCAACAGTACTAAGAGCACATCAGATCACTTTTTATCCATTTGCTAAATCTAGCAAATGGAACCTCTCCCCCAGCCTGGAATAAATCTCTGTATGCATTGCTCCTGAAAAAGGTATCAATGCTTTTTTTCCCATAATAACAGAATATGAATGCCTCACACTTTGCAGTGTTTCCATGTGATAGATATGGAAAGGGCACATCTGGATGCTCCCTGCTCCTAACATTGCTCCCCTGGCCTATAAAGGAAGAAAGCCCTGCCTGTTGGAGCTGCAGGACTCCCTCCTCTTGGTTCCACTGTATTCTGGGTCTGTCCACAGAGTAACAAAATTCAGCCTGAAAAAGTGTATTTCCAAGCAGCTCCAGGACAGGCTCTGTTCTTTTTGGGAAAGGAATGTAGAAAGCACGTTCTTCAATGAAATTGCCATTGTCAAGATCTGGGTCAAAAGGGTACAATTTATATGCACATTATAACTCCCAGAGGCTTATACTCAACCTCTGTACTGATAATAAAATCACTCCTCGCAGCCTTCACAGTCATGGATGGAACTAACTCCCTTATAAAGATGATGTTTTTCATGAATGCAAACCTAAGCACAATTTCTCTTCCGCTTTTAAGCACATTCTTAAGAGATGATTACATTCAAAAATGTTCACTCAAAAATCCTGATTCGACAAATACTATCAGTTTTATTAAAAAAAAAAAAACAGTGTTGTACTTTTTTGTAAATAGAGCACCAATTTGGTTTAATTTCTAGAGTACAATTAACATCCAGTATTTTTAGAAGAAAAAAAAAAAAGGGTACAAGCCAACAGCTGTTTTCATTTGTGACATAAAAAAATAAAGAAAAAGAAAAGCAAAACAGGAAGTTCTTTTTTTTTTTTTTTCCAGAAACAACAGTCTCCCTCAAAATTGACTTACGTAAGATATTTCAAACGGAGAAAATTCTACTCTACAGTGAAACTCACTTCAGACTTATCAGAACCATTAAGTTAGGTTAGACTCTTGTATCATAAAAAAAAAAGTAAATGTAATCATGAATGAAATAAAACACAGCCTGCAGAGCAATTTTCTGTTCTTATAAAAATAACTGGAACAAACCTGTATTACATGGTCTTCACTTGTGATCTCAATGGCTTCTTGACTTTTCTCTAATGCTGTGAATAATGAATTACAAGCCCTGGAGACGAAAAATGACATCTGATTAGCTTTGATCCACATAATTCTTACTGCAATGCTAATAAACTATTGTAATTCCATACTGAACAAAGTTGTACTTTAAGGATTAACATATTTTCTTTAGCTAACTGACATTCTATAATTAACTGCAGTACAGGAAAATGGATACTCTTTTAAGGATATGGCTGAAATGGCAAATTTTGCTGATGATGTTTTTGCTAAAATTACCTTAGTTTGAATTGTGCCCGCACCTCTCCAAATTCCAGCTGAATTAACTCATTGTAACAGGCCATGATATTGGAATTTTCTACATATCTCTGCAAATAAAACATTAGAAATACTTAATTAGTACACATTTCTGTACTCAAGGGTATGAAGCTCAGCTTTCTTTTGCCCAATGGAGAACAAAAAAGGCTCAGATATGCATAAAATAAACATGTTGCAATGTAAGCAACTTGATAAGGTTATTTTTTGGAGCTAGAAAAATTCTAGGCTCTGATAGCAATGACCTGAGTATCTTCTCTGATGTCTTTTTTTGAAACTTCTCATTTTAATCAAGTACAAGCCTCAGTGTTACATCTTTGCTCATGATAAACCACCATAGATGTTGATAGTTGTGGGCAGTGGGGATTATCAAAGATAAGCCACCACATCAAGGCTGCTAAACAAAGCTTTCTGTGCTTTGCCATTAGTCCAATCTCCAAGGCTCTCATCTATAAATAATTCAGAACCTGTGTCAGATTACTGATGCGCCCACTGGAATGACTCTGTGCATACAAGTGCAGTTATTTTCAGGCTTTAGCATTTCCTGTATTAGGACTCTGCTATAAATAAGAAAATGGATTGCGATGCGATGGCAAAAAATCTGGTGAGCATGCAACGAATATACTCTGAATTACAATGGTGAAATCGTGCACATTTTTGTTCCATTGTCAGCTAAACGCAATCAGGAATCCACTCAACTGACAGGCTAATAAGCACCTTTCCTGCTTAATTGCAATAGTTGCCAAGGAACAGATTCAACGTGATACTTTTCAGATCTTTCTAAACAAAAGATAATGGTACTTGACAGTGTCTGAAACGTGTTTACAGAAGTGAATTGGCATTTGATAGAGAAGATCTCCCACAGCATGCTCTGTTGTTCACTGAAGCCACTCTTTGGCTCTGCTACAGTAATTAGTCAATTTTGCCAATGTCAACCTTTAAATCAGAGCATTGTACACTTGTGAAATAAATTTATATTGAAGAAATGTCTCAATACCACTTCTGGCATTCCTGAGACTGCATGCCTACTTAGTCAGCATTATTTTAGCTCTTCCAGTGCACTGTACTTTTGAATGAGGAACTATGTAAGAATGAGCAGCACAAACAAGACTTACAGGTGGGATTACTGACACAGCCAGTGACAGTTTTGGAATGTCAGAGCTGACTAGTAGATTATAAAACAAACATACCCTTGTGAAGCCAGCAGAGATCAGGGGCAATATCGATGACTCTTCACGATCAGCATGCCTTTAAAAGAAGGATAAAGGCAGATGTTGTTTTTGTAATCAATTGAAACCCAATTTCACAAGCCATTGACATACCAGTACCTGTACACCAGATATCACATGACAGGCTCATATGTCTAGATCCTAACAGGATCTATGAATAAAACATTTTTTTGTCTATGACAAACTCATATCTTTGGAACAGATAAGCCAATATGTTTTCCTATTTGTACATAATGAGCTTCCTGCATCACAAACAAGTAATGCTTCAAACAATTTAATTAGCTAGACTGTTGCATGGATCCTTTTTTGGTACCAGGTCCCTGTTATTTATGTTGTCCCTACCCAAAGATGCACCTGAAGGTCTACATGAGCAAAGTTTTAAGGAATGTTTTGTTATATGTATTTACCAAACCTTAGTGGACAACTTAAGGTGGCTGAATGATGATGGATTTTCCAGTGTTGACAACCCAGCACCTGCTAGCAGGTCACTTCAGAATGACATACTCCTAAAATGAGATATCTGAATCATTCTGAAAATCTTGACTATATCAACTGTTAAAAGACACTCCAACATATGTGATGTATGAATGGAATCTGGAAGAAAGGTCATTATGTTAGATTTCTGTAAACAAGCAGATGGAAGCTGGTCATGTCTAGCAGATGGCACAATAGCTTTTCTTTATGTCTGAAATTTTGGATCCTATGGCATCTCTTGTTTTTGTTTTCCATGTACTTGTTTCTTAAGCACAAAGAGAATGATGTCCATCAAGAGTAAGCAGGGAGACAAGGGCAGAAAATATCTCCATTCCTCATGCCAGCTATCTCGCAATGCTGCCTCCCAAAAGTACAAAGAAAGACATCAGGAATACTGCAGGAAAAAACAACCTCAACAAACTGAACTGCAGGAAACTGAAGGATGGCAATCCTCAGAGAGAAGCCCTTCCATATGCTATTGGCTAAATGTCAGGCTTCTTCACAAATACGCTTCTTGCAAGAAAGGAAATGTGTGAAAGTTCTCACTCTGTGAAATCCTGAATAGTGACTACAGAAGGCATGTGTTAGCACACAGGAATTTGAAACAACCAACTGGTTGAGAGACAGGCTTACTTTTGAAGTTTCCCTAACAGGGGTAATAGACATCTGAAAAGTTTGAGATCTCAAACTTGTCACTCTAGGGAGCTATTACCTTGTCCCAACACACAATATGAACATTTTGAAAAGACAAAATCAATTGCAAGGTTTTTTTTCCTTTTTGAGTAACTTCCTAATTATGAGTCAGCAGGCCCAGCTTCCAATTTCTCCTAGCTTTTAAAAAGGACTTGCTGGCCCACAGAACCACAGAGGCCTTTCTCTCTCATATACATAAAGAAGCTCTTGAGTTAGTTCACTGTTTCTCCCCTGCTCCTTCTCATTTCTTTGATATTACAAGAGATGATTCTGATTGTAGAAGCAATGGTTCCCATAGTCATAAGACTTCCCAACATAAAAATAATACAGACTACATTCAGAACGGAATCCTCTGAAATGCTTAATGAGGATCTGTTGTTTGCTAGAGATGGTGGTGGAAAGCAGGATCGTTAATGGAAAATTTCAACCCCTCAGATTTGGCTTCCGGAATAAATGTTTTCTGAGAAATGGCCAGTCTCAAATTGCACTCAGAGAAAATTAACTCAAATCCATTTCCAGTTAAATATATTGCATTTTTGTTACTTCTACGTTCTTTATGATATATAAGAAGTGTGTTCAAAAGGGAGGAGGAGGAAAAAACGTGCACTGCTATACTGAGATGTCTTAACAGTCTATGTTATTTTCAGAATTTCTATGCTCAGATGCTGTTTCTCACTGCTCAAACTGTTCTATAGTTTTTTCATAACTCTACAGATCTCCTCTTTGTGCTGTGATTATTCAGATTGAAAGACAGATCGAGAGTTCAGTGTGTTATACTTATTAATATCCAAACACAACCTATGAGGCAGTTCCACAGTTCTGCACATGAGGGTGCAGAGGTTGAGTCAAGCCTCTTCAGTAAAAAGTAGAAATCATAAATCCTGTGGCCAACAATGGTGAAAACTCTACATGATATAATAACATAAAGTGATAAACTTCACAAGAATTTCTAATTCAAGCTTTTTTTTTCACTGTAGGATTTACATTTACAGTGTTAAGATTTACACTTTGTGGATGAAATTTATAAGTAAAGATGTATTTACCTTCGTACTACACCAATAATGACTGTATTTTCTGAGGGTTTCGTTGTTCTGATAGACCTTTAAATAAAAAGAAAGAACATTTAACATTTTTTAAAGTTTGCATTTCAGAAACTGTGACCGTACAGAATTTTCATACAGTATTTTTTTTAACATGCCTCTATTGCATGCTTTGATTTAACAATAGCAAAAAAAGTTAGATCTGAAGCCTGCAGGATTACTGAGAAAAGAGAATAAAGGCAGCAGTGCCTGAAATTCCATATCAAAAAAAGGACATACAAAGTACGTTAACTGAAACCTCAAATGCTGTCGAAGGGAACAGCAAAAAGTCAACCTTCTGAAACGGCATGAATGCATTAGTAGAAAAGGGCTAGTTTCAAGAATTTGGCCTCCCAAATTTAAGGAGCATTTCACTTTACAGGGGGATGAAAGTAAAAATGAGCAGTGCTTCTATCTCACAAATGTGGAGCCAGGTATTTGAGAAAGCATTCCACTATGGCAACACATTTGCACACTGTAGCTCCACACCAGGTCAAGCTTCAACTGTCCTAGCAAACAACCAAAAATGCCACAGCACTGAGATAACATTGATGAAAATGGACTTTTGTCAAAAAAAAAAAAAAAAAAAAAAAAAAAAAAAGCCAAACAGTACCATTCAATAGATTTTATAGAAGGGTCATAAAAAAAGCAAGAAATCTTTCCTGACAAGTTATCTACATAGCCATTCATTAATTATCCTGAAATGGTGTTTACCTGCACAATGCTTCTGCATCAAAGTATCTGGAATGTCTATGGTCTATAATGATAATTTCATGGTGTTTATCAAGAAAACATTCCAGTGCAGACTCAGGCGTCCTGGCAATATTACATCGAAATCCAGCTTTCTCACAGGCCCAGCAGAACCCGTTGCTCTGGTTATCTTCTTTGGCAAACACTAGAAGTACCTGGTTCAAATACAGAGAGTCATTACAAACAAGTCATATATATACATTAGAATCCATGACCTTTACCCACTTTTAACAAGGTTAGCCAACATGAATTCTCACAAGATGGAAGTATTTCTGTATATGAAGACCCCTGTGACTCCTGTGCCAAGCTTGCCTTGAGATTTGTATCACAGAAGGGAATTACCATGCTGGAAGTCCAGAATTGGAAGTTGGGAGAGCTATGATTTGCTCTGTCATAACTAGCTGCACAACTGCCAGTAGCATTCCTCTCTCTGAGTCTTTTTAAAATCAACACAATGCCCAAAAGTTCAACATTCCTAATGAAACATGTTTTAAATTCTACAGTGGAATACTCTATGAAAGATAAACATGAACATCTACTAAGGAAGACTTCCACTGACGTGACTGTACTTTGCTTCGGGGTAATATTTTATAGAGAATAGTTTATTTTGCAGAGAGAATACACAGACTGATAGAATGTACATCTGTGTTAATGCTGCTTTTGTGGACGACTCAGTAGATGCAGTCTTCTGGGAAAGATGGATAAACCAGATCAACATTTTAGCCCACTGTCTCAGGACACCAATCTTTCAGTAATTTAATCAAACTACACTTAAATATATGCTTTGGTTAGACAACAATGTGGAGCATGTGTAACTCATACCACATCCCACTGCCGTTTATCTTCTGGGTGACTTTAGGAATTCTGTGCTGGTTATACTTTGGACCAGGTTGATGGAATGTCTACCAGTAAATCTTAACATTTCCCTGCAGTGCATATTTTTCTAAGAATGAAGGACTTAGTACTCATTTAGTTCAGATTCCTTTTATAGTAACCTTTGCAAACCTGCTTGAAAAACATGTCAAACTTTGGCTATATTTAGTGGAGTTAATTTATAACACTCTTAGGAGTGGAATAATGGTGTTCAGCATTAGCACAGAGCAATCAGGAGATCTTATTTGTATGATCAGCTTCGGCAAAAATGTAATGTTGTCTGACCTTTCCTTCCCTCCTATCTACCAACTATCACAAGGATTAACTGGTAGAATGTTAGAGTGGCCTATGACTGGACAGAAGTCATACAACCATTAATAACCATAAAGGGGGACAGAAACATTCAAGGAATGTTTCTGATTTATACCTGGGGAAAAGCTGGATTAGGCTGTCCTAATATTTGATGTTAGATGATAACACTGTCTGTTCTGACAATAGCTTGGGAGGATTCTGAACTGTTCCTGAATACAGACATTTTCAAATCAGTAGGTCCAGATAAGTTTCACCCAAGAGTTTTGTAATTAATCACTGAGGAACATCTTGGATAATTAATACTTCAGTATGCCACAAGACATAGGAGAATTTTCAAAGGATGTTCAAGGGAGTCAGACAAAAGAAGGGGACAGCTGGCATATGATCTTTATTAATAAAGAGATAAAGGAGTTTGAAGTAATGCCAGTCAACAACAACAAATGATAATAATAATAATAAAAAACAATTACAAGTGTTGCTCACTTTCTATCTTCTGTGATACTGCAAGTTTGGTTGATGCTAGTAGTAATGCTGGTGTAATAGACCTCACCAGGATATTTGACTTAGTATTGTTCTGATGAGATTTTGATTAAGTAAAAGCAAAATGTATTAAGTAAAATGCAAATCATGGAACATACTACACTGACCACAACAGAGGAAATGGCTATAGATGGCTCGGTTCCTATGAGTTGAGAGATGTTTGGAGAAAAGAGTTTGTCAGGATTTTTAGAGTATCACATATAATGTGGGTACAACCTGTTAAGAGCATGCGTATCACTTGGCAAAAACACTGTGAAGATCTCCATACCACAAAAACTCCAGACATACATCCAAAGTTAATTTCTGTGATATCTGAGAAATTAAGACTTCAGTTGGAACCATAGCACCTACCTGAAGTTGATCCTGATGAAGTCTCATAGGGCCAAACTGCACATCTGTAACTGGTGACTAGAAAATATAAAAGAGGATCTTATTAGCACATACACACCTAGAGAAGCAGAAATAGCTCTGTTAGAGCTTACTGACTACTGTTGCACAGATATATTACCACCGTTACGATGGCCTTGTTCTGCTTTTGTAAATGCATATGCTGAGCTGTGTTAACACCATTACAAATCAGGTCAGTTTTGACTGTTATGTTTTAAAAAGAATGGATTAGTCCTGAAAGTTTTGTAGACAGATTGTTGGTATTTATTTGGTTTTTGTAACCCCTGTGTGACATGAGCTGCCTTGCAAAATACGAAAGCATTTTTAAAATTGTTTAAAAAAAAAAAAAAAAAAAAATTAAAACCCAACAACTTCTAAAGAACATTCAACCTACTGGAGAAAGGCAAAAAAATGTTACTCCTAGCATTTCCTATGTCATAGGTGCCAACGAGTGATACAAAAGCACATAAACATAGCAGCCTCATGGATGCTGGGCTGTGTTCCGTCCTTCCCAGCCAGCCCCTCCAGGGCAGGCATCAGAACCCAGATACCTGTGTGAAGTTGCGTGCACTCAGCATGCAGTTGGCTTTGAGAAACCCTGTAAAATGTTGCTGTGGTATGGCATGCTTTGTGCATACTGTGATTTCTGCACCAGATTCCGTTCTGGTAACTCAGCCCAGCAGCTTAGCTTTGTGTGCAAGAACTGTGTCAGGATCTTTCTTCCTCACATGCCACTGGAAGCGATGGAGGTGAATGGCCCGGGTGCTGCTTATGGCAGCTGGCTCTAATGCAACTAATCATTGGGTATCACTGGCTGGAGTGCAGGCTTCAGCACGAATGACTTTTCAAGGCATCTGGGACAAACGTTCTCAAGGAGATAAACATATAAATACAGAGGAGACTAATAGGATTGTGTAGGTTAGAGTCTTTGGGAACTCCTACTTGGCAAGTAGCTGCGCTTTCATGTGCCTAAGTAGTTCTCATCTCTTATCTCTAAAATGAAAACTAGAAATCAGGAGTAACAACGCTCCTGATTCCAAAAGGGCTGCAGTGTCCGGCCAATGGTCCCTGAAGAGCACAGACTCTTCAAAGATACTGGAGTAAAAACACAGCAGAAAATTGCTATGGGTAACGCAGTAAATGGAAAACATTCTCATGTACAAAGTAAAGATCTCTTGAGTACAAAGGTGTCATTTTTACATTGTTGTTTTTCAAAGTAAAGCCACACTTGAAGATCAGATTTATTGCTTTGCACTCTAGAACGTTTCCAATAAGTAATTTTAGAGAAACCTCACCACATCCCACAGAAAAATCTTTTTGAATTACATGCTCTATTCTTTCTTTGACCTCATTGCTCCATTGCTCAGCCTTCCAAGTTTCTCATGTGTGATTTTATTTATTTATCAACTTGGAAATCATCAGGGCAACATTAAATGAGCAAGAAACACAAATCAAGGAAAAATGGCAACGTAGCGCTTACAAAAAAGGAGCCAGGGTTTGCTGTGTTATTTCAGAGGGCCCCAAAAAGCTGGCATTTAAATTGTGTGGGTGGGCTTCAGGTTTACTCTCAGCCATCCCAGATTCGAGTGGCTTAGTTTAAATACTCTCTGGTCAATTCTTCTAATTTTAAGACCCCAAACCTCTCTTCCATAGGAAAAAAATCAAACTGCTTTCTCCTCCCTCGAGGCCTATCATCCACTTTTTCCAAATCTGCACCAGAAAACAGCAAATAGTTCTGCTGACAGTGCACGGAGCGGAAGGAGATCCAGCCCCATCTGCCAGGGCTGTGCTGGCCCTGCAGCACTGCCAGCAGTGACTCCTTGTTCTCATTCAGAGGGATCAGCAGGCATGCCCAAAGGACACAGAGGGGGTGTATCTATTGAATAAGCAATGCCTTTCTACAGTCATTTCTCTGGTCATGACCACATTTCAAATTAAATTTTGCACTATTTATTTTGCTCTCCAGCTGCCAGCATAAAGTAGCAAGTGTTACTGGTTCCACTGTGAGCTGCAGAGCACAGACTCGGAGCTGAGCTCTGAAGTTTGGGGTCTCTGAACCCCATGTATCAGAGCAGTGCACCCTCACACCCAGTTCCAACACAGACCAAGCTCTATGAAGTTATGCTATAACATTTATCCTACAGGGAATTCACTGAGACTGGAAAATGCTTTTATGCCAGCAAACTGTGGCATTCCGACACTGAAAATACCCATGTATGCACCACTGAAGCTTAAGTTACAGGCACTGCCCAAATGGGAAGCTGTCATTACACGTTAACTGCCTGTCCTGGGCCGAAGAAAAACCCTGCTCTGCATCTCCGCTACAAAACATCACTGAGCTCCAGTTAATTATTAATCCTGTTGAAATCTGTTCAATCACTTGATTAATCATTTCAGCTCTTTGTCTGCTGCTGATAGCACTGGGAAGCAGCGTGCTGATTAAGTGCTGTGTCAAAAACCAAGGCGGCGGCAACAAGGGTGAGCTGAAACTCTAAGGATGAATGAAATGAGCTTTACGAACACAAGCTCACAACAAACCAAGCCCAGCCAAGGCTCACATGTACTATAACATGTACTATAACACAGCACAAACACATTCTTATTCACTCAAGAGTTTTGCTTTCCTACTGGAAAAAGAACCAACCCCAGCCTTCTCTAAGTGCTCACACACAGCACTGCAGTCATCCCGTGTTCTCTGACCCACTGCCTGTTGTAGCCACAAAACTGAAAACACTGTGACTGCTGATAGTAATACTGCATGTTTCCCATGCCCAGAGCGAATGTTTGATAAATAAAAACAACCGACATAAATACAGACCCAAACAACCATGACCGATCTGATTAAAGTACAACAGACTTGGCGCTGACCTGATGTAACCTGGTACAGTACTTCTCACCATCAGTCATTCCTCACATTTTGCCAGGACAAAACCGACAGCAACGGTCTGTTCACGGTGGCTGCTGTTTAAGTTTTTTTTCTTCCTACAGCTACAAAAGCCCTGCGGAATTTGCCCAGTGAATAAATATAGTAAGGACTGAAGGGTGGACATAAAGCCAGCTCGATCCGCACACTCCCTGTGGTGATAAACTGCCTGGTTGGAGCGCAGGACACATCAAAGCAGCCCGCATTCCGCAGGTCTCTGTTTGCTAGAGGTCTCACATCTTGGCTCCCTCCAGCGTGCCTCTCCTACCATTACCAATTGGAGAGGAGAGTAAACTAAAAGGCAGCGTCAGCCCCCCGCACCCTCTGGCCATTAACTCCCATGCAGTGCTCCCGCTACAGTGCGGCAAACACGTTTCTTTTTTAGAGCTATGTTCTTAGCTCACTTCTTTCATGAAGTTTTTGTGGGATGTTATAAAGCAGAGCCTCGGGCTGCCTGAGGCAACCTGCTGACATCCAGGTTTCAAAAGCAGGCAATGAGAAATGGTGAGCTGTTCAATACCAGATAACTGCCCATTCAAATAAAGACTTCAGCCCTAAGGCCCTGATTCGTTATTTTAGGACATGGGTAACTACAGTGATATAAGACTTCATCACCGGGCTTATTGGACTACTGTCAGAAAAATTCATCATTTTACTCAGATCAATATTTTAACACATCATAAAAAATGTGTTTTATTTAGTTTTATAATGCATACTTAAGTTTTGCCCATGCATTGGTACAGGAAGACTTGACTCATCACAGCAAGAACCAAACCAAACACCAAAACATGCTCAGAGCACTAGGACTCAAAATTCAGATTATGCTAAGAAAAACAAAGGGATTAATTTTACAAAGGAAAAAGCATCTCTTTCCTTAACCTGCCGTGCTAAGCATAGATTTATCACCCCTGAGAAGGAAAGCTTAGACTCACAGGTTTAGATCATACCTCGAACTTCAACTCCTTTGGAATCCATTAATGGCAGAAATTTGAATTCCACGTGATAACATCAGTTCTCAAAAACCTCAGCCAAACACTTGTGGATGCTGGAAGGCGGAAAGTACCCCACTGGCTATCAGAGCAATTCCACAAAGAGAATAACCTGGATTTACTTCACTATAAAGTAGGAGTCTGGCCCCACAGTTACTCCTTTAGCCGTTCGGAGGCCACAACAATTAGGTCAAAGAACAGGAGGGAATAAAGCACCTAGGGTTACCTGCCTTCGTTTGACAAGGATGAAGGCAAACCAGGCTCTAAAAGACCTGAATCTGTACTCAGTTCATTTTTTGCTGAAATACAGAGCTCTGGAAGGCAGCTAACATTTATCAAAACTGCTGCTCAACCCAGATGAAACCTGTTAATTCTATCCCTTGATATCTTTTCCTATTTTTGTTTCATAAAAAATGTAGACAAATGTCACAGACTCGACAATTTAAATAATGCAGCATTCTGACTCAATGCAATTTTTCTTACGAAATCTAGCATTGAGTTTAAATCTGGCTCCCCCAGTGCATCTCTGTCAACAAAACAATGTGGAGTCAGATCTGTATTTCAAGGTCTGAAGATCACCTGAAGTTCTGGTATGATATCTTTTTTTTTTTTTTTTTAATTGTTTTCAATATTTAATTAATTCCTACAAGAATTATTTATGATGCTGTCATATGATGATACAGCAACCAACACAAGCACTGAGATATCATACTCTCCGTTCTGAATTTCTGAAGTTTTAGTAACGGTAGTGAATCAGTTTTACGTAAATTAGCTCTTGGGAGGCAAGCTCTGGCCTCTGATTCACATCATTAGGAACACAAATTTTGGAGAGTTTGCAGTTTTTGTGAGTTCTATGGAGCACAGTGAGTTGCCTCTTGAGTGAGGTTGCTAAGCATACCAGCCATGGGACCCATGCTTACTCCTGAGCTCCTGGTGACACCTTCAACTGTGTATGTTGTTTGTCCTATTCTGGATCTAATTCCCATCTGCACTGCTCCAGAATTAGTCCAATGCAATAAATTAGAACAGAACTGGAGCAATATCATTATGAAATTAACTGGAGTAATATCATTATGAAATTGGGCTTGCTGCCTTCTAGCACACTTTAGACACAATTGAGAATTCATTCTGCACCTTTTGGAAAATCTTCCCATATTTCTAATACTGTGTTTTTTTTTCACTGTTACCATTTTGCAAGCATGACATTATCAGAGGTGAATCATTTCATTATTTTGGAAAAAAGAGAAGGGAAGGGAAGGGAAGGGAAGGGAAGGGAAGGGAAGGGAAGGGAAGGGAAGGGAAGGGAAGGGAAGGGAAGGGAAGGGAAGGGAAGGGAAGGGAAGGGAAGGGAAGGGAAGGGAAGGGAAGGGAAGGGAAGGGAAGGGAAGGGAAGGGAAGGGAAGGGAAGGGAAGGGAAGGGAAGGGAAGGGGGAAGGGAAGGGAAAATGCTGTCCCAAAGGGACTTTTATAATTATGTGCAGTGTGGTAAGGCCTGGGTGGCTTCTGGCCCAGACCAGCAGCCCACTGCGGTCAGCTTTGTACAATTACAGAACAGAAGACAGTAACCTCTACCACTGTTAAAGGTCAGAACTTCTACACAGAGCACACCAACAGCTCTAAGGATTCCTTCAGCTTTTGATAGGATATTTAAATGATAAATGTCATTAACGCTTAGCATGCTTACAGCACAATCACACAGATCTCAAACCCGCAGAGGCAGCTCATGAATCCACATGATGTTTTCTAACCAAAGAGAACACTGTTGAATGGAAACCAGTTCTCACATCAGAGGATATTCAAGTCCAGCAAGTGGCATTTGCTGCAGCACTTCTCTGACCCGGGGATCCTTTAGAGATCCACATGATATACACAAGCACATTGGACTTGAAATGTTATCTGCTTGTCTTTATTTTACATTAGATTGGAAAAATGTGAAACAAATGTTCTACAACAACCCCAGAAATGTAAATACCCTTTACAATGGTCTGTGGTCCATCATCATCATTTTGTCAAATACCTTTATGACCAACTAGCACTGAGTTTAAAATGCCCTACACCTTCACCACCTCAAAACCTGAGCTGACTCACTGGGGTCTCCCCTCAGGCTGCCCACTCTGACTGGAAGCTTTCCTGGAACATCTCTGTGGAGGCCACATACGCACAGACCTCAGCTGGAGGCTGCGAGCTCTCCCCACACTGGATCCCTGGAATGCTCACTCAACTACAGCCAAATATTTTTGTGTGGTGAGGACATGCTGTAAAGCATTTGTAGTTATATCCTGCACTAAAGAGAAAAACAGCAGCTTAAATGATCTGGCTTGTACTTTAGAAGAATTTTTTAAACCCTATAATAACGGTTTTCTATACATAGGTTGCACAAATGGATGCCTTTATCAAAGCAAAAAAAGTAGTAAGAACAGTTTCATATTTTCAAAGCTAAACGTGGTTCGTAAGCATTTGTCTTTTTGGAGAGTCCAGTTTAAGAATGTGTAAAATGCAGAAATTGAATTGCTTCAGATGAAAAGAGAGGGTATCTTCAGGATATTAGTAACTTATTCTGTTTTATTTGTTTTAAACAAAATTTAAGAGTCGGCTCAAATATCTGGCATCTCAGAGCGGAAGTGTCATCTAAAATCAGAGGCCCACGGTATTTTGGGGTACATTGGGGTTTGCAAACAAATAAATCCAGCGTTGGCTTTCTCAACACCTTTTCTAACTCCGAAAGAACTCATCCCTCCTGCTCCTTCAGGTGTATGAATGTTGCACTCAGCTGCAGCATCACTACTTCCCGTCCCCCAGTTGTGTGGATGCTTCCACACAAACACTGCATTCTTCTGGCCCAGAGGGAAACTCTTGCTGCCTGCACTTTCACAGGAGCTGCACAGCACTCTGGGAGACTAAAATACAGCACAGTAGTTCTATTGTTTAATAACATTCAAGCCGCTTGCTCTCTTGTGATTCCACAGAAGCCAAAGGATCCCGGCATGCAGCAATAAGTGCTAATCTGTTTTATATTTGTTGACCAGTTCTCCTCCTTCTAGCAGCTCCCACTTGTTATTTTTGTTTTAGAGATGATTATAGACACATTAGGATACAACAGATCTCCATCACATACTGTCACTGTAAGCTTTATTTTTTGCTTTATTCATATGGGTTTCAGTGGCATTTTCATTGAACCATCTGGATTTTAATAGGTTCAGTATCTAAAAGGAAATTCCAGTCTATTAGGAAGATTTCCAAATACTGTTTATTTGTGTCAAATCAAATTTTCATGCCTTCATATACCAACACTGTAATTGCCACAAACAGATCAAGCAAAGCAAGAAAGTGTAGCACAAAATAGCATGAACCTGCCAGTAGGTCTATTAGGTTTTTTAGAAAACCTCTGCTCCATCCTGAGCCCCCCTTTATTAAGGAATAAATTTGATTTTCCTATTGCCATTAACAACTCACTGTTCATGCTGATATGGTAGAAGCCTGAGCCCTCGGCAAACGTACAGTCAGAGTAACACCACATTATAAAAAGAGCACAGGTAAATGACATATGCAACAGGCTGACAGCACAGCCAGCCTGCCTCCTGGGAACCCCCATGTTCCCAGCTGAACAACTTAGAAAATTTTACAATTTTTTATTTATGTAGATTTCCTTGCTGAAAGGCAAATCTGAGGCATTACATTGTGGGGAAAGACAGCTCAGGCTCTACCGACCACAATAATTCTTTCTATCTGCTGCCACTCTCTACCATGACAGAATACAGATCAGCACAGGGAGATGTTCAGTAGTGATAGCAAACATTTCAGGATTTTTGTTTCCTGAATGCAACTGTCCATTAATAATTGAGAAAACCAAAAGTTATGTTCTTGGTCTCTTATAAATGGAGAACTTTATCTCCAATACATCACAGAAAGCTTGAGATTACAAGCATATTCGAGACATCCTTTAAACTAAATACTAGGAAATTCATAGCACCGTGTCCTCTCTTCTGCTCTCCAGCATTCATTTAGCATGATCCTACCAGAGACCACTCCTACAGGATAACACCAGGTTTTATCACGGGCAGAAAACAGACAAATGGATTTAAGAGTGCTAGGATCCCTCCTTTCTTCTGTCCACTCAGAATTTCACTAGCAGGGATAGTGGCTGCTAGTGGCTGCTTTCCTCTCACACAGATGCCTCTTCATTTCGGAGGACCTACCGGGTAGGCTGAAACCCGACACAGGCCTTGTGCTCGCGCCTGGGTCAGGAACACACCGCGCTTCTGCCAGCCCACAGCGCTGCTGAAATGTTACATCGCACGCGCTGTACGTGGGATCACTCTTGGTTTTTTTTTTTCCTTACGTACAGTAGAACCTTTTTACAGTCACACCAATCCCCCTGAACTTTGCAAATCTTTACTAATGTGGATTTTTTCATTATAATCAGAATTCCACTTTTAATTTTAGCTCTCTTGGCAAAGAGAATTTCACTCTATCTGGATTTGTGGTAGGCACGCTCCAGCACTCTCTTTTATTTAACTCAAAACATTACTTAATGAATCTAACTGTATTACTATGTTTGCTAAGAAATAATCTCCACAGCCCCAGCTCTCCCTTTACCAAAGAGCTGCCGAGGTGCCAAAGATGACACTGCTGGAATAAAAATGAATTAGCACGGAGCGTGCTTTTCCCCCCAGGAATGCCTAAGCAATCAGTGCGTTACCACCTCCCAGTAAAGTTTCACACACCGAAACTGGGAACCAAGCTCTCAGTGGAGCCACTCCTTTTTAATCAACAGCCCTTAAAGCAGCCACTGTGGTCATTAATGGAGATGCAAATCCAGCTGGATATCTACCATCCAGCAAGGCAAAACCCTTCCCGTTGTGAAGTTTGTTGACTACACAACTGTCTGGGTATATTCTTTCCACATCTAAGGTCTGTATTTTTCAAAGTACAAGAACCGTAACAGTGCAAATACTAATATACTGATGTTGAATATCCTCATATAAATTCTATCTTCTATTTACCCCTGAGATTTACAGGAAAGAAACAGCATCTGAAGATACCTGCGTAAGATCCTTTTACCTGATTATGACAGTAAGTGAAGCTTTCAGAGTGCCCTGCTACACAGCAAATTGGGAAGGAAAGGTCTGTAATAGGGGGGAAGATCGTAGGCCAAGAAAAGAAAGTGAAAAAACACTGAATAAATCCATAATGTAAACACACGCACTGGCTGCAGAGCTAGCCTGCAAACTGCACAGCTAACTGCAAGATAAAAGCACTAACACTCAGCACAGAGCTAGTGGTGGTTAAGGGCTGCACGTGGTCAAACAGTCCTGGCCCTTCAAGTGTTCTTTGGACAACCAGCTTTAAATAGTGCTTCCATTCCCTATAACATGGGCAGGATGTCTGGAATCTGTTTTTCCAGAAGCTGTATCAGCCTCTTCCAGTTACAAGTCACTAGACCCTGCCACAGGCCCACAAACTCTTAGGAAAAGCCAGGTGCCTCTGAGCTCCACGGGGCATCTCTTACCAGCTCCTCATTCTACTCGTGCAGTAACAATAAAGCTGAAGAAGGAGCCAGGTGGAAGAAGAAGGTCCTGGTTGTTATATGCTAAAATGGTGTCAACCTATGCAAAACAAGGTGATTAGTCGCAAGGAAAACTGGCATCTGTCCAGAATCGATCTCCCTTGAGATACAAATTCTGGCACCTGACAAGATGGAAGCTCATTTCATCTGTTTTTCAACTATCCAAACTATGTTTCCCTCCTGAATAAGCTTTCTCACTCTCCTGTCTTTTCTATGAATGGATACAGCAGGCCTAGGCTTTCTGGTTTGAGTGAGAAAGCTCCATGCCAAAGCACAAACAAGGGAGAAGAGACATTAAAGTCCTGTCTGGCGACACCATTAACAAGTTCACAGTCACCATTTCCTTCTTCCTCCCTTGTACCAAGTGTTTCTTCCCAGACAGTGATCCAGACTGCTGATAGCTCTGGCAGGGAGCTTTTACCAGAAATTTTAGCAGGAAATGTTCATTTGCGAGCCCTGGTGTCCTCCCTGTGCTGCATCTGCACAGCCCCGTGCGGACTGCAAAGCTGCTCGGACAGCCTGCAGCATGCTGCGGGAACGTCCATGGCTCTGAGCTGAGTGCAGCAACAACTGCACACACTTGTTTTCTTTCTCCTTTTCCTCCCAGCAATAAAATACAACAAGGTCACTTGGAAAACTAGAAAAAAAACATCCTATGTACTCATTGAAGAATAATGTAGATCAGATTGTTGGAAGGTCTTACATCACCTGATTTCTTTTTCATCCTCTATGAACTTTGAACATAAGGCAGTAATTACTATAAGCACAGGAGAGAGCGGTGCTCTTGATTAGGAAAGCCTTTATCAATCATGAGATGTTTCATTTGATTTATGTGTTTGCGTGTTCCTGTGAGCCGGGACGAATTCATATTTGTGTGGTTAGCGGATTTTTCTGCATCTCTTTTGTCCTTATCCTCCAAAGACACAACAAATGGTGTATTGCTAAATGTTGAACTTTGCAATTTTTGTGCTGCATTGCGACAGTAATGTATTTTGACTAACTGCATGAGCCACCAACATGTACAGTCCAGGCAGCAGCCACGGAACACCAAAGGTTTACTTTTGTTTCTTCACTGCTTAATTTGAACCATTATGTTGTACTCTGGATGACTTCAGAAAATAGTACGAGGTGCATAATTTAATCCAGTTATATATGTAATCTAATTTTGCTTAAGAACATTCAAATGTCTTTCAACAAAACAAACCTCCTCTAGAACAGCAGGAAAATATTAGAGGTGGCATCAAACCACTGCCCTATTAAATATAAATTGCTCACAGCATGTTCTCCACAAAGCAGAGTAACAAAATTTGCAGGCCGTAATATGAGGCTCTACCCAGAAATACTTTCCAGATGAAGTATGCATGATTTGCGGTGGTTGTGTGACACAGTCAACAATGTTCTGCTGTTGGATGGAGATGATCCAGTGCATTTCGAGCTCTAAACCTGCCCATTCTCCCTGCACACCCCCTTTTCTCAGTCCTGCACCAGGAAAGGTGACTAGGAGACCACTACAGATGGAAGCTCCATGGCTGCTGCTGTCAGTGCCCTTTCCACACAGCCGGCTGTGAATGCTGAATGAATGAATGACTACCTGCAAATTGTTTTTGTCAAGTAAATCTAACAGGCACAAGTGTGGGACACTTCAGCCTCATGTCTCCTCTTTATTTTACAGCGCTAAGCCCTATCACTGCTACCCATGTACTGCTTGAGTGGGAACGAGTCTTATACATTTTAACCAATTAGGACTGATTTCTTTTATTTTCTTTTACAACTGAAATGTGTCTATGCCATGAATAATTTTTCTGATGCTGTAGACATACCACATACCACTTTCCTACTTCGGTGGAGTTTTAGGACATAATTTCATAGCATCTATGACAGCTTAAAAGTTAAACTGATGATTTTGCATTGCAATTCTGCTTTGTACTTTTAACCTATTCTATTACATCTTTTTAAACACTTGCATGGCATGTAGAATTTCCAGGATTACCACTAGATTGGCTGCCTATTTTTTTAAGAAAGAATTTAGTTGCAGCCTTCCAAGCAGCGAAACTCAAAGTAATGTTTCCCACATAACAAGCAGCTTTTTGCATAGTCTGTAGCAAGAAACGCTTTCTGGTAAGTACAGAACTTTATTTTTTTTCTTTTTTTTTCTTTTTTTCAGTGCATGATAGCATATTTTCTTCTTGAAATGTTCTTTATTTCCAGCATTTCAGTCAAACAAGTTCATTTAATTTAGTTAGTAACACAGCGCCTGTTAGTTGCTTTCTTCACACAGTTCCCCCACAGTCTCACCTGGAACTCCCCCAGCTTCATCTGGCTGGAAAATCAGAATCCCTGTGATTGCAAGCCACAGACAGAGGTGAGAGTTCATTTCTCTCCCTGCTCTGACCTCTACCACCATGCTACAACTGGAGCCCCAGGCTGATTCCATCAGCACTCCAAGAGTCAGAGACAAACATTTGGAATTTATTTGTTAGAAATAAAATAAATGACATCTTTTCAGCTTGCACCTGTACTTCTAAATCTCTTCCACAAAGACAAGTTCTGAACAAATGTAATCAGGAGCAGGAGGCAGCAGCTCTCCTAGGGGCCCGGCTGGGGGCCTGGGAAGAATGGGGATGATGCCCGGAGGCACGGGATGCTCCGAGCATTCCAACTTCAGCCAAAGCTGCAAAGGGGAAGGGAAGTGAGGAGCCCCAGGAGGAATTGAAGAGGTCAGGGCTGCAAACAAGGTCGTGATGGGGGGGCAGAGGTCAAAATAATCAAACACCACCGCTGCCACCTAATGGGAGGAGGGCACAAGGGTACAGGATGAACCTCTGAAAATATGCAGAGGAGGGAACAGGGAATACACAGAGAGGAAGAAGGGCAGTGGAGAAACAAAGAGAGAGAAGGCCCTGCCAATTGTTTGGATGAAGGTTACCCCTGCCTAGGCACCACGCTCATTGTCTGCAGCCGTCTCCTTTCCTGCGGCTTTCCTGAGCCTCCCTGAGCACAGACAGAGCTTGTTCCAAAGCGGAAGGTGACTGATGTGGTCCTGTGCTATGGGCAGGTCCACACAAGGACCAAATCGACTTCTTTCTTTGTACTTGTGTAGTGTGCAAGGTTTTCATTGCAAAGGTTTAACAGCCTGGAGCAAAAGCTGGCTGTATCTCATCCTGCTTGTCCTGGCAGGCTGTCCTGGAGAAAGCTCACATTTAGGGATTGATGGGATCTTAGTGAGACAGTCCCACTGCAAATGGAACCAAAGCCCTGGGCACACAAAGCAAACACACCAGTACCAAAGCTGGGCATTGCATCCAGGTCATCTCTCTGCACACTGACTGCAGGGCCCTGCTGATGAAGCAGGATGCTGGAAGCACAGGAGCTCTGGATTATGTGGGAACCAGGTGTGGCACTTTCTGACCATAAAGACACACAGATGGAAATATCACTTTTCCATCACTCTGTGCAGTAACTCTAAAGTGTTTGTTTTTTAAAATAAAAGACTTCAGAAGATTCCTTACAAGAACTGCTTTCATTCAGTGCTCTGCTGCTCTCAGCCAAGTACACAAGCTGTTTGGACAAAACAGAAACAGGATTTGGAGATGGGGTGATGGGGAAACCATCTGCAGCTGACAGACCTACAGAAGAGAAATACAATGCAAGTACCATTAGGTGCACCATGTGCCCTATTTTTCAAAGGCTGTTTCTTTCTTCCAATAGGTGTTTCCTTTTGCTTTGCATGACAGGAGGCTAACAGGGTGCTGCTGTCAGTATGATCGAGTAAAGCTGCTCAAAACATTGCCTGGAAGAACGGTTGAACTAAGGTCTGCATTGCTCATCACTGGTTCTTGTCCAAGGGGAAGTTAATAACCCCGTGCCACTGGCCAAAACACAAGCAAACCAAAACGTAAGGGGATCAGGCCCCTGGCAGTGTGTCAGCACTACTGATCTCAGCCAGCTAGCAGAGGAGTGCTGCTGCATGCCTTGCTGGCAGTTCCCTGCCCCAGTGTGACAGCATGAGCAGCAGCTTCAGGCTCAACAGTTTGCAGAATGCTTTACAAGATCTGGATGGAGGTGGTTTCACATAACATCCTACAACACCAAATTATAAACCTTTCAAATTCATAAACCTGGCTGCCTCAGGAAGGAAACTATTGATAGCCTTCTGCAAGAGAAACATACTCACAAAAATAAATAAATAAATAAATAAATAAATAAAAAATCCAAATGCCATTTAGAAAAATCACTGAAACAAACACGGATTTTTATCATGGCTCAACATTTAAACTGTCAGCTTTATCCTCATGATAAGCAGGCAGCTCTCATTTACAACTGAACACCTACTTTATTTATTTAGCTATGCTGCATTTAACCTTACATCCTGTCTGCTGGGTGCATCCGGCTCCACTGCTCTCCATGCTGCAGAGCTTTAGCATAAGGTGGGGGAGCTACTTTCCACAAGCCAAAAAACAGGAAATTTGATGACATTGTTCAGTGAGCAGACGTCAGCAGAGAGTGATACAAAAGAGTAAACAACTTCCTAGCAGCAGCAGACAAATGGGCCGGAACTACTGGAATCCTGTGATGTCTGGTGTGTTTTGCATGAAAATTACTGCCTCAATGAAACAGGGAGCAATCTTCATTTGATGCAAACTGGAGCTGCTCCCTGGAAATCCAGGAACTACACTAATTTGGTCTGTGTAAGATCTGATCCCAAATCTTTACCTATGTGATCATGAAAGCATCATTTTTAAGAATTCACATGTTTAACATTTGGAATATTTTGTAAATATTCACATTATTTTAGGACACAAAAAGCTGATGTGGATAAAAAGGACAAATTTCTGTGAACATACAGGCAGCAGTACCAGAAATGCAGGCACCATTTCATTATGATCATACCACCATCAGTCTTTCATGTAGAACAATAACAACTTATATTTTTATATTTTCCTGTTAAAGCACTTTGATATAAGCAAGCTCAACACCCCACCCATGGATGGAGAAGCAGGCATGACATCTCTTTTATGTATTTCAGCATTTGCTTTGTGAAATCTCCTCTTTTATCTTCCAGCTGTGGGCAAATGTCAAACCTGATCCAAAAAAATAACCTCTCAGCTGGGCATACGGTGACTCAGAGCCAGGTTACAGCCAGTAGAAAGAAAACGCAGGGAAAGGCATTTTTGCTCTGACTGAACGTCATTCTGCCCATCTCTGCCCAATTTAATGATCCCTTAACCCATTAAAGAGTAATGTTTGACCACTGACCACAAGCACAGAGCCTCACTATTGCATCCCAAGCAGCTGTATCAAGAAAAATGGTATACTCCAGAAAAAACCTCATCCCTACTAAGCCACTGTAAAGAGACCACTGAGGCACATCATTTTTCAGCTCTTTCACATTGCCATTAAGCAACTCCTTTTAAAGGGATGTAGTGTATCAAGTCCTAGGTTAAACAAGTTCTTGAGGAGTTCATGACAAACAGACCATGATACAGCTTGGGAAAAATTGGGGATCTTACCAAAAGATGTTTCCCTGAGGTGATGCAATTCAAAAAGTACAATCTCAGGACACTCCTCCTATCCAGGTAACACTGCCAGCCAAAATCTAAGCAGAACAGACTCTAACAATTAGAATCTGCAGCTACGTTTAAAACTGCCCACTCTCGGTAGGAGAAAGACAGAACAACAGGAAAAAGCCAGATCTTCTCAGTGCTCCTTGCCAAATTCTCCTCTCCTTAGAGACACAAAATGTAAAATGAAATCCTGGGGAGGAGGACACACCAAGCACCATGTCAGCACTGCAGCCAAGTGACACAGCTAACACACACAGGGCCAGAGCTGTCTGTAACACAACTCTAGTGACAAGCAGACTTAGTTCTTCCAAAACACTGGAAAGTGGCAATAGGCTAACGGCTAACAAACGGCTAGAAAAAAAGAACAGAAAGACAACAGCAAGTTGCTTCTCATTCCTCACTCTACTTACATCAAAATTTTCCTGGTTTCAATTAGTTTGTGATTTTGGCAGAGCTACAACTTGCAATGAGTGTTTTGCTTGAGTGAGGAACATGGGGAGATTCTGTCCCCTCAGATTTGACAGGTGAATGTGAGCATGCCACACAGAGAGGCAGGCAGGGAGAGCCCAGCTGGCTCAGGCCAGCAGTGAGGGTGCTGCAAGCACACCTAAGCCACTTCCAGCGAACACTGCAGGTGCAAGCTGCTGGCAGTGACGGAATGGGAGCTAGAAAGCAGCTTATGCTGGCTCACAGCTTACGTCAGTACCTCTGACAACACAGTAAGTTCTAACCAGAGAAGGGACACCGCATGTCTGTACATCACACGGCATCTGACGCTGCTCCAATCATGCTGAGGCCTCAGCTGCTCCACTCAGCTGCTAACACAGGTGCTAATTTGCAGACCCTGAGCTGCTTTGACTGCACTGGAGCCAGGAACGAACCCCACCATGCACTCCATGGAACGCAGGCTGTAGCTTGCAGAGATTTCTCCTGGGATCTGTCACAAAAAGCTCTGGATGTGGCTTGGTCTTTTCAGCAGTGGGCATAGATCTGCCCAGGCATGGAACCAGGGCACCTGCCCCTCTGCAGACAGATAGGGCTAATTGTTCACAAACCTCCTCTAACTTTGGCTAAAAGAAGGTTAAAAATATAAGTGACTGGCCAACGCTTCCAAGAATAAACAAATCAGAGAGGAGGAATGCCAAAGTATTTATCGGAGAATGGCATTCACTTGGGTGTGACAACAAAGTGAAAGAGTTAACACCTTATCTGAAGGCTGGCATTCTGCAAAACCTGCCAGGATGAAAACACTGTTTTACCACAGCTCCCTTTCCATATTTTCATTCCACTGCAGCTTACAGCTAATGCACAGAAAGGAACAGGCATCTGGCCCTGACCTGCAGTGACAGCAGCAATGGTGCTGTGATAGAACTGAGCAAAGCTCCACAGCCATACAGTCCATCTCTACACACTTCCCTTGTTTAGGGCCTTCCATTGTGAAGCACTGATTTATATCAGCAGAGGTGAATGCGGTGGCCAAAGTCAGGCAGCACACAGCTCCAAATATAGATGGAAGTACGGAGCGCTATTGTGTGCGAGCACAGGAACGGCACTACGTAGGAAGGGTGGGTGGCCATCAGCCACGTGCTGATGGAGCCCTCGCGGGGCTGCCGAAAAAGCACCATCCTCTGCAGGACCTCCCTTCCCAGCACAGGCCCTCACAGCAGGTACAGCACACGACACAAACCACTCTCCCACCCTCCCTACAGCACCGCACCATGGAGAGTCGCCATGCAGGCAGGCCGCCAGCTCCTGGCCTTTCCCGTGCGGCTAAACAGAGACTCCTCTGACCTTCTGTGTCTGGAATGTTCACTGCTATCACCTACATTCAATTGAATTTTTACACAAAAGTTTGTTTCATGGAAGTCTGTTTCAGAGCTGTGCTTCTGCAGCATGCTTTCTGATCTGATCAAACGAGCAATAAAAACCTCCTAGGCGAGGCTTATGGGAAAGTTAACCTGGAGGCCACTCACTACAGCATTTCCCATTTTTTACACCTTTGAGTCACTTTACATTAAATTACAAACAGACTGAATCGAAGTTCTTTCTGATATAAAAAGAGAGCTTGTCGGGAAAAAACGAGAGCTCCGAGGGCTGGATGCACCTACCAGTTGCCATCCACAAAGGGGAATGTGTTTCCTACGGCCGCCCCGCACAGTGCTAAGCTTTGTTTCTGCACAGATTTTGACATATGGCCGAAGTTAGGCCTTAAATTAGAATATTCCTCTTTGAATTGAGAAATGATCTTTCTGTGCAAATGAATAGTGTATTCAGTGTGGATAAAGCTTCTGCTATTGCACAGTCCATCTTATCTACTGATGTCATTTCCTTACTTGCTTCTGTAATATTAATAATCACCATATAGCCAGAGAGGTCATATACTAGGAATGTATACTTTAAAATTCTTTGACACTGCGGAAGAGTTCGAACAAAAAAAATCAATGTTTCTGGCTAGATGGATGCATGGAATGACTTGCAGGGAGATGACGTTACGTCGCTTCAAGGTTGGGATAAAGAAACCTGTGCTTAGGGAAGGAGACCTCAGATCACAAGAGAAAAGCAAGGGTTGAACACGGAAAGGAATATTACTGATAAGCAATGAGCCAAACCTTCACTAAAAAGCAGAAAGTGGCCATAAGCAATGTAATCTTGCCGATGTGACCAAAGGATCACATAAAAATCACAAAAATCTGCTATATGAGTCCCCACACCACAGGGAAATAATGAGTGTATTTTGAAGCATGTTGAGTGTTTTTGTTAAAAAAGAGAACCAAGACATCCTTTAGCATCTTTGATTTACCAAGTGCTTCATATCACCATGTAGCATTGTGCATGAAGTGTTTCTCTTCTTGAAGAAATGATAATTACTGTATTAAAATGCAAATGTTTCTATGTGGAAAATTTTAAATGTGTATGAAATGCTATGTAAAGAGTGTAGAGTTAAGGCAGTCTTTTACACAAACTCTCTGCCCTTTTGCATGCCAGAAATCATTCTTTTAAGTATTTCAGAGTTCAGAAACAGTATTCTGGGAAAGATCCAAACATTGATGTGACAAGGCTTTTATAAACCAAGCAATTCTGGACAGAATTTTTGTTCCTAGCAGTAGTTTGGCTGTGTATTCTCCGCAGAACACATTATTTTCTCTTCACTAGTACATAGCAGTTACCAGATCTAGTATCTCTTAAGAGGATAACATATTTGCTCTTTTCCTCAAAGCCCCTTCTGGGGCTATGCAGCTGTATGAGATTACCAGCTTTCCTGGCAAAAATGTTACTTCTACCTCTTGCAGATGCAAAACAAACAAACAACAACAACAAAACACACACACACAAAAAAAAACAACCTACCTTCAATTGCTTGATCCTAAAAATTCAAACATCAGAATGTAAGGAGAGTGAACCAAAGTGTGCTTTTAATTAAAATAAATCAGTTTCCCAAGCCCAAAGCACTTTTTTTTACAGGAATAATGATTTTTAATTCTCTGGAGTTGGCAGTACCACATCAGTGCAGCAGAAATGGGTTACAAGTGCTGTAGGACTTTGATCTGAACAAGACAGGCATTAAGCACTCAGCAAAACAGCATAAAAGGGCAAGGATCAGCTCAATTAAATCTTGTTCCTGAAGCCAGACCTCAATCAATATTCAGATGGCTGTTTCCAGCAGCCAGTTCCCAAGGACAGGGCTGCCTCTTGTAAGGGAGATGAGAATCAGGAAGCCCAGGGATTAGCACACGTTCTGACAGTCCCAGATAGACACAGGTAACCTGGGCTAACGTGCAGCACAACACAAAGGCCAAAGGTGGGAACTGCTGCTTCTAGTGCATGCCCTGCTACAGCAGAAAGCACAGAACCAGGTAAGCCAGCACAGCACAAACTGCAGCCTGGGTCAGGAGACAGCCCTCAGCAGCCAGACCCAATTTCTAGGAAGTGTCCAGAGAGCACAGGCACTGACATCCACGGGAGCTCTTCTGCTAAAAAAGGCAGCCCTGCATCTCCACGAGGAGGGGACTGTGCTCGGAGCAATGTGTGAATGCCTGCTTGCCTCTTACTAAAATCCAGAGAATGTTTAAATTAAGTTCAGGCATGATTGCTTTGCTGAATCATGGCTTGGTGTTGTACACAAAGAAGTCTATAATATGCATTCATTTTCAGGCTGACAACCTAGACATTATACAAATTATATGAATTACATCTTGTTCTTAGGATTGCGCTTGGACTGATTTTGTCAGTCCCTAAAGAGAATTTCACTGGATATTTATTACAACAGCTGGGATTTACTATGCGCTCTAGTAAAGACACTAGAAATCCTAGCAGGAGGTAACTGTGTAACTACATTTCCCACAGACTTTTCAGAAGGAAATACAAATCTCAGTGCTTAATGACATCTCCAGAGCACATAAACTCATAACAGAAGTTTTCAGAGATCTATAAAAGGAAAGAGAAAAGTTTATTGGAAAACAACAAACTGGCCACACTTATCTTACTTAGTTTGAATAAGACTCTGCCAGATCAGAAAGAATAAAGGAAACATGCCAGGCATTAATGTCAGGCTAACACATACCAGGATTTCTAAAACTGCATACCAAGAAAAACACCTCCAGTGCTTTTAGTCTTGAATTTTGCCCATCTGGGTAATTCAATTGAACTCGACATCTTCTGAGGCATACTTACCCCCAACGCACCCACAGCACACTGTTATTACTACTCCCCAGTCAGAATAAAATCACATCAGTGAGCATGAGCACTGCTAGCAGTACAACTGACCCAGGTGAGGACCTGACCCTTTTTACACAATTATTTAGGAAGCTGCACTTTCCACAGCTGCACCAGTTTGAAGTACGTATGTTTCATTGCCAACAGCCTTCTGAATGTTACACCACCAAACAATCAAGCATCCCAAACAGATGATATTAAAGTCCCATTCCTTACAAACAAGAAAAGCAACAATGGCAATGTACAGGCTGAGCACAGATCTCATCATCTGTTCACCCTGGACATCTGTAATGTCACTGGTCATTATTCCACCATGTTTGCAATTGTTAATCCAAGGCCCAAAATTCATTTAAACATGGATGACAGATTTTGATACTTTTGCTTCTGCTGTGCAGAACCTTACTCCTTTAGAAGTCTAGAAGAAGCAAGTATCTAGACTTGCAATTTGATTTACACTTAAACTGAATCTGGGGAGATCGATTTTGAGAGCAAATGTAGCAAAAACCCTTCACCCAGCACTGTGAACAGATCCAAGTGAGCAGCCAACAAATAACCCACTTCACATCCAGATCTTCGGGCAAACACAAGTTGCCCTGAGCTCTTCTGAGCTGTACAAATCCACACCAGCAAGAGGCCATGTTCAGAACAGAATTTTCAGGGTCTGTATGAGTGAGCTCTTTTCATTTTTAATTTTTTCACATGACTTAGCAATTACATTTCTGAAGTCACAGGCTGCAGGCTGCAGTTCCATCAAGCCAGGATTCTGCAACCAGTCGCAGAGCCATGTGGCAAAGCAGGGTCCCTGGGCTCATTCATCTGGTTGGGATGAGTCCTACAGTGAAGCTGCCTGCCCTGCTGGAAGGAGCTGCTGGGGACTGGGACGTGTGAGGGAGGTAAAACAATGTGAGGTGCTACCTCTGAGCAACATCTTACAGATGACAATTAATTCCTGCAGAAACAGTTGTGGGCCAGAGCAGCTCAAGCTCCAGGACAGATTGATAATCAGGTCATCCAACATTCTTCTAGACATCTTCTTGGGCCCCAGAGCTTTGTCACAGGTAACAAAGGTCTAAGGTTGCTCTGGGGTTAATGCATCCCTTCCCAATTTGACATATTCTCTGTTTGGATGTTGTTCCTGTGACAGATGAAAACCATCCCTTTATTTTGTTGTCTGTCCTCAGACAATAAAGAAATCTCACAAAGGGTCAAAATGTATCATCTCTGTTGCCAGCTAACAATTCCTTATTGCTATTACTCATTTATACTGTTTATGTTTTCCCATTGCCATAGTAACAACACAGACCGCTAGAAAGAGCCTGCATGAAATAAATCAATGGAGTCTGCAGACCTGAAGGCTGCTCAATTAAACAACAGTTCAGATGGGGGGGATGAGAAAAGCTGTTACATGTTTCCATTGGGCAGATTTTTATCACTCATACACTAACTAGCAATCACGATGTCTAAAGAAAACGGGATAGTAAGAAATCTAACAGGGAATATAATACAGAGAGGAGGGCTTGCATGAGATTGTTGTGATCTGCAAAGCACTTCAAGGAATGAACATCCCAGGTGCCTCTGCAGCTAATCAAGGGGTTTAGGAATCACAGGGAAACCTAAATCAAGCCTCTTTTGGCTGGATTTGGCTCCTTCTAACAACCTTTATTGCTGTTCATGCAATAGGAAAGCCTCAAGTGCCTTTGCAGCTTTGCTCTCCCTCCAACTCCACTATGCATGTTTATTTGCACTGCCCAAATATCCAAGAGCCCTCTTCACAGACTGGGGCATGGTTATGCTGTATCAACAACACGATGGACAGCATCTTACAGAGCAAATATAAGCCATGGGGCAAATGAAGGAAACGGCACTGGCCATAGCAGAAGGCAGAACTTCCAAAAGACCGGAGACAGGCAGTTACTGGGTTGCATCTGACTCTGCATCCATCAGCAGCACTGGCAAACTTTTCTGAACTGCAAACAAGTCCAAAGAATATCCAGTGACAGAAGGATCTGCATTTCCAATGGGCAGAGTCCTTCCGCCCTGCCCTCTTCCTGCTTTCCCTGGGTAAGCCCAGGAACAAGCCTGTATGCAAAATGAAGGCTGGAAGGATGTATGGCTGCTCTCTATCAAAATGCTGGGGCAGAAAAAGAGCAAGAAGGGAAAATAACTACAGAAGCCAAAGTAAAACCCTGTCACAAGAAGAAATAGGTATCAACTCACCATGAATAAGTGTAGGCTTGAAATAAAGAGAATTAGAAACCCTTAGAAGAGGAAGGATCTGGAACAACCTTCTAATAGAAACAGGGAACAGCTGAAAAGTAATTAGTTTTGAGATGGTACAGGATGCATTTATGACAGACATTTAATGCTGTGGCTGCCCATAATAGCAGAGGAATGACCTCCATGACCCAGGTCATCCCTCCCACTCCACTAACTGTCTATGTCCCCAGAACACAGAAAAGGCCAAAATCCTGTTTGTTGAAAGCCCCTCTGCTGATCTGCTTATTTTGTCCTTAATCCACTGCTACGCTAGCCAGCAAAATAGCAAGCAAGTGGAAATGGGAAAAAAACTAAGAAAATGCATTATATAAAAATAGAATAAATCAGGATATCAAAACCAAAATGTGTTAATACTGAAATTCAACTTTTTAAATTTGCCATCTCTAACTCAAAGCATAAAAGCGCAAAAGTGATTGGGGAATCAAATCTTCATGTTTTACATTTGGCATTAAACAGGTCATAAAAAAAATATTGACTTTGGCTCTTTAAGCCTCTAATACTTCAAATATAATTACAACCATGCCTTGACTGAAAACCAATCTCAAAAGTCAGCATGTGAATTTAGGGATCTGAAAAAAAGCAACGGCTCTGCAGTACACAGAGCTCATTCCAGAGGAAGGCAGAGGGCAGCTTGCACAGCCACGCATGACGTGCAGCTTGGGCTGCCTCCCACTTTGAGAGCCTCAGGTAACAATCCCACAGCTTGTATACCAAAGGGCTGTAAATTCTCTGTTTATTTGCTCAGCTGTCCAGGCAGCATGACTCCATTCTGCTGCTCATCAGACATGGCACTGCACAGCCAGTGACAGGCTGCAGGACCTGCTCTGGCACAGGAAGCAAACCTCAGTGGCTCTGAGCTCCCTGCCCGCACGCTGATGGTGCAGCCTCACTCCACGTCTACTTGACTTGCCTTAGCACTGCAATGACTAAAGATGGGATTCATCTTAACAAAAGGTTCCAAAGAAATCAATGAATTTGCATAAACTTTCATCATGTAAAGCTTTTTTTTTTTTTTTTTTCCCCCCTGTTTACAATTTTCTTAATGCCAGCCAAAAGTCAGCTTAGGTACTTTATGCAAAGCATCCAAATGGCATTTCAAAACTAAAGCAGGTTTCCATTGCTTTCAGTACGGTTGGTCTGCCCATGGTCTTCCCATGAGAATGGGAAAACTCAGCACCTGTGTGAATCTGACTGAAGTACTGCTGGGTAAAAAAATTAATTGTCAAGTTCCTCTTCAAAATCCCCTCATCCATCCTGCAGTCAATGCCACATGGAAGTCTTATTCTTCTTCAGGATTCCATTCAAACACCTAGCTGCAGAGGCTGAAAAGCACCCAGCTCTCAAAGTCAAAATCCCACTTGGTGGTCTACTTGTTCCCTCCCAGCTACAGAAGCCCAGAAGGTACTGCTGCTCTCCTTCCCATTTCAGGTATTTGTATTTTATCAGCTAAGGAGAAGCTGGGCTGGGTCTTGGCAGCCAAGTAGGAGACTTCCAAGGACTTCCTGATGTGAAAACATTTGTTACTTCCAGTCAGTAAAAGTCTCGTCAGGGATGGGGCAGTCTAAGGTCTTCAAAAGATATAGTTATAAAACTTTTCCATAAAACCCTCCTAGTGTTCTTGTGCTCTTTTCTGATAGATGCTAATTGGTTCAATATCTGAGCCATAAAGCAGTTAAGATTACAATCTATCTGGCCTATTTTACTTTCAAAGACATTTTTCTTAACACTGCTGGCACATGGTATTCAGTGCAAATGCACACGCACAGCAATATACACCTTTCCCACGAGCAAGAAGGTTTTACATTGCAATTATCACAGAGTAAATGCTCATAAATTTCTGGGAAAGAGACACATAGGGCCCAGCCCTGAGAATGAGCTGTAAGGTCCATGGCCTAGCAAGGTCTGCTGGGAATGGGAAAGAAATAGGAAATAGATCACAAATTGGTGCAGAGAGGGGGAAAAAAAAGAAAAAAAAGGAAAAAGAAAAAAAAAAAAGAAGAAGAAGAAACAACTAAGAATGCTGTGGACTGGTTCCTTTCTAACCCAGCCATAACCGAAGCAAAGTCCAGGTGGCCAGGCCAGGGGTGCAGTGGAAGGAGTCTGACACAACTGCAAGGCAAGCCAGGAGCCTGAGTATCCACGGACCTTGGAACTACTTGCAAAATCTTCTAGTGCTGCAAATCCCACTCCCGTACTGAGAAGCATGAACTCTGAACCCATTCACGCCTTGTCCAACCTTACTGTCACCAAGACCGGATCCAACTTGCCATCTTTGGTGTCCACCAGTATGAGATGGTACAATTGATAGCACAGCTCTCTCCCTTTCCTTCCTGCTGCGCACTCTATTAGCTCAATTTGAATTGTTCATGCTGGGAAACAACAAATGCACAAGGCTGGGCCATGCCCTGGGGTCTGCATGTCAAAGAGGTGGCTTGGGGCAGCTAGGCTAGCAGGGCTGGGCAGGAGGCGAGCATTCCTCGTGCTGTCTCTTTTGGGGAAACAGGACATCAGGTATGGCAGAACACAGATTTTTTCCAGTTTCCTCCATATGTACAAGAGATCTCCTCTGCTGGACATCAAAGAAAGCTACCAGGACAATGGGAATTTTTACTTTGGCAGAAAATGGCATGTAGCATATAAACGACATGAGGACTAAGACGGGAGTTGGACTGCTGGGGTTACGTTTGCTACCCATGCCTTCCATGCATGGCTGAGTGCTATCTGGTTTTTTATTTATCTTTGCCTCATTTTTATGGGCTTATTTAGAAAATTTTATAAAGCAGTAAATAACTAGTTATCTAAGGAACCTGAAGAAAAGTGCAACACAAAAAGCCTCATTTATACCACATATTCAGACTCCTGCTGTGTACTGTATGTGATTTGTTGTTAAACCATATAGATTCTGAAAACTTCTGCTCTGATGCTTAATTTGTCCAACAGAGCCTGTTTTGTTGGCCTCCAGCCTCCCTGCAGGGCCTGTTTTCCCAGACTCTCACAGGGGTGGATAGAGCTGCTTTGAATGAGGAGTGTCATATTTACTGTGGCCTGGGAAAAGATGAGGGCTTTGCTTAGTGCTGACATGTGTCAACTTCAAACCTGTAATAAGTGCATTTTTAGAAAAAGAATTGTCTGTATGCTTTTGTCTGGACCTGACTGCGTCGTATCGCTTAGATGAAGAGGCACAAGAGGATTATGAGGCCACATAAGACTGGATTATGACAGTGAATCAACTAGTCATTGGGAATAAGCTAATTAGAAAGGAAGAATCTGCATGTACACGCAACTTACTGATAAGTGACTGGGAAAGTATCGAGAAAATACAAGGCAGCTGAACTAGATTTTAACCTGATATTGAAAAGACAAAAACAGCCTTCCTTTGAGGACAAGCAAGCAAAAAAGCAGCAGTTCCTGTTGATGAGAACCGCCCCGTACCACTGTGCTACTGCTCCCTCACACGAACAGCAAGGCTGAAGTTTGGGAGAGACTACAGACCTCAACCACTGTGACAGCAGGGCAGGACAGCAAATTCCTGAGTGAACCATGCTGACACATTAAAGACAAAGAGGAAAAGGATTATATCTCTGCAGAAATATCCCAGCCAGGGAGCAGCACCTGGACTTCCCTGATGACATTCACATTGTTTACACACTGGCTTTGGCTTTTTCCACATAGTTACCAAGTTCCTCTCTCAGTCAAACAGTGTCCTTGAAATTGTATACAATTAACTATGTAATATTTTCCTTATTTTTCATTTATTAATGATTGAGAACTATTGATTCTTGAAGGCCTTTTAAAATTTGTTCCAGGCTACATAAGACTTCTTAGTTTAGAACAGAGCTAACACAGGACATAATTAAGAATTAAAATTTGGCCCTTGTGAAAGCAGGAAAAACTTTTAAATTGACATCTAACACTAAGTAACTGAAGTTACTTCCCCAGGCTGGAGCCTGAGCGCTCAGTACAATAACAACCATCATCCCCAGAGAAGGCTGTGACTTGCGGCTCTGCACCATTCACAACACACTGGTGCAGCGTTCTTACAGCTCACAGCACCAGCACAGACCCAGGAGTATTCCGGCTCCAGAGGCCAGCTGTCAGCCTCTGCACAACAACCATTGCTAACTCACAGTCACTGGGAAATAATTTACTTAGTAACACACAGAGTTGGCTGTTCTTGCTGCAGAAGAAAGCCATTCCAAAAACATAAGGATGTCTTTCCAAACCTCAGCTTCACCACTTGCTTCCCCATGTATTCCAAACTCTTCTTTTGAGATTTTAATATCTCTTGCAATACAGACTTCTATGAAGAGGCAGTTCATTCAATATTTTGTTTGTACTCATGATTTGCCTTCATAAACAAAGCGATCAAATTGATGTTTCCCAAACTGTTTCTCAAAGTGGAGGAGGAAATTAAAAATGTACCCATGCTGTGCCAATGACCGGGTAGAAGTGTACTCATTCCAGTGGCATAGATTTGCTCCCTGCCCCTGCTCCCCATAGGGGCATTTACTTGTGCTATGTTCTTTAAGACTGAGGACCTTGATCCCATATACTCTTCTGCACCGAGCAGGATACTGCATCTCACAGGACTCATTCCCAGATATAGCTACAGAGAAAGCAGAGCTATGACTGTCACACTGAATGCCACAGAAGCAACTGCAAACACCAACAAGACGCAGAGTCAACAAAAGCTGAAGGCAGAGCAGCACCCAGACTGCTGTCTGAATTGCGCGTCTCTACAGGACTAGAAGTGATGCAATCATGGCATTTCCATCACTTTACAGCTGTGTTTCTGACTGGAAGGGCACAGTGGCAAAACCAGATTTAACGTAAGCAATGTTCCTCAGCACCCTTTTAAGAAAATAAAACAAAGCCAAATAAACAATTTAAGACAAAATAATAATCTGAGCTGACTTTGCAGTATTTGACTTGCTTTCAAAACCATTCTGTGTTTTTAGAAAATACTGCGGGTTCTGTACTCTCTGTGGTATTTCCAGCGGACACAGCTCTTCCTGTGGTATTAGACCTGGCACTGCCACAAGAACTTTGCCCCTGATTGTCTCAATGAAAACACCACAGAAAGGAACACTTTCCACGACTGACTGAAAACATCTTGAGTACGTACACATACAGGGATACATTTATCTATAGTCAGGAAGGGGAAGAAGAAGATAAAAACCTGAAAACAAATGAAAAGCAAGGAATGATTTTAACAGAATAAGGAGGGGGGGGGGGGAGAATGGAAGCATGGATTTGAGGAAGGATTTTTATTTGTTTGTTTTTGTGAGAGATTCCAGTCAGGCTCAAAAGCTTTGCTCACTTTTAGCTGGTGGATCTGAGCCAGCTCCTCTCCTTGGCTCCAGCTCAATCCCGCTCTATAGCTGTGCTTCTGCAGCACCGGCTGTAGATGGGGGAAGGGAGACAAGCCGGAGCTACTCTGCAGGCAGGGATGGGAGCATCCACTTGCCCACCTCCCTCCTGTCCTCTGCCTTGGCCAGGCCCTGGCTCTTGGAGGCCTTTCCAAGCAGCTGCCCACTCAGATGGCCTCATAGGGCACTCCTGGTACACTCAGAGGGAACAAACCATCTTATATGTAGATCACCACAAACAGGTTCCAACAATGTCACACTCCTCTGGGTGCTGGTGAGGACACCCCAAAGCCACAAGCCAGATACCTCCCATACCTTGCCAGGCATTCATTTTGCTGTCCAGCACAGTCCTAGCAGAAGGCCTCAGCCAGCTCCAGAGATGGGGTCTGTCTGTCCTATCTACAGGTGGCACTCTGCCCCTGGGGCTGTGTGGGCACTGCGGCCCTCTCACACATCACTGGCAGGAGATGGCTCTGTGGCTCAGTCCAGTCTAACACAATGATCCACACTTGGCAGTTGCCATCCAACCTTATAGTTACCCAAGTTGCACAGTACCCTCAGTGAGCTCAAAGGCATACATTATAGAGAAGGAAAATTGTGCAGGGAAGCAGGTCAGACTTAGCCACACAGCCTCAGAGGCACGTGGCAGGACATGAGGAGAGATACAGGGCTCAAACAGCTCATTGCAAATTGCTGCCATCACCGTATTATTCATGCAGCACAAATGCTGTCAAGTAACAAGCTTTATGGGAACAGACTCTGATTTCTCTAATAATGCCAGAAAGTGGCTTTGTGGCTAAGGGCTGTAAATTAAGTATTGTATGGGTGGACAGAAATGTGTCAAGCACTGTCAGCTGCACCTAGCGGAGGAAGGGGGCTGTATTTAAGACTGTCAGGTTAATTTTGCAAATATGGCTGGGAGCTGCATGGGACACCATGGAGGGACACACAGCTCAGTGGCAGAGCATTCAGGAGCCCTGGTGAGCTCTTCATCCAGAACAACCAAAGGCTAATACTGCACAGCCCAGCATTACAGAACAACTCAGGCAGTGAAGCAAACAGAATCTACGCTCTTTAACCACAAGTAACATTTTTCTGCAGTGATAGTCTCCATTAAGGAAGACTCTTCCCTTTTGCCTCGGTGCTGAATACAAAGGGTAAAAGTACAAGCTGTGGGCATTAGGCATGTCTTGTTTCCCTCAACGGAAATAATTTAGAGATCTTTTTTTGCATTCATTTCTAACTGCACAAAAGGTTGACTAGCTCCATTTTGCTGTGCTTTGTAGTAAGCAGTACCATGACTTCAAAATGCCGATTTACGGCTTCTCCTTCAAGACATCTTTGAGAAAACAGAAGTCAAAAATTCTGTTTTCTGGTATTTATGCTAATGCAAAAATAATCTATTCTTAACAGGGTTGTGTTGTAATGACAAAGAAATAGAGACACCCCGAGTATGGAGTTTCATCAGAGTAAGAATCATTCCTGAACCAACAGCAAATTGACTGGTGGAATATCGCCCAGCTTCTGATGAGGGGCGTTTCCCAGACCTCCCAAGCCAGGCACCTCTTTCTACACAGCCCTCCCACTCCTGCTGATCAGAAAGTCCCAGAAGTGTCTGCATCAAATACCAGCCAGCAAAAATAGACTGTAACAAGTGAAAAATGCAATATTAAGATTACTGAGTTGCAGCATGGTGAGAGACTGTCCCTCCAGAGGGGTAGCTAAGCAACTTCTTTGTTTTGTTTTGAAATCTATATGAGGAATAAAAATTCCACCAAGCATAAAGCCAGCCCAGAACATCATCTTCACTCCAAAGCCAGCAGCTCCAGCACAGAGGAAGGCTGGAGTGCAGCCCAGCTGCAGCACCCTGCTGGTACCATGCTCCTGCATCAGGTACTGAGGGTCCATGCAGGCGTCCCTTCCCTTGCAGTGAGGGAATGCAGTGTGTGGCCAGTTGCTGCTTGCTGGGTAGGCAGAGGCTGCTCTCTCAAGAGCCCATGGCTTGAGGGATTCCCACAGCACAACATGAGCTGTACATCTCTGTGACACTATAGATTCATTGTTCTTCCACTGACCCCCTGTATTTCAAATTTTGGAGCTACATAAAACTTTTTTCATCAGCAGTGTCCTCTGAAAATGAGTTATAGCGTTATGCAATGCATGAAAAAGCATTCTTTGTTTTAAACTTGTGATCTCAGAACTTCATCTGACAACCCTGTATCCCAGCTTCTATTGTGCGTAACACTGTTAGTGTGTATTTGTGTAGATCAATGCACAGACCTGTAAATCAAAGGCACCTCTACACACAGCATTGCCAATGCTGTTCCACCAACAGCCCTACTCCAAAAAAGGACAACAGGCTCTGAAGGACTTCTTGGGGACCCATGCAACATCTCAGGCAAGGATGAGATACTTTTATTGAACACAAAACAAAAATAATGTATTTTGAATAACGTGTTAGTATGTCAGAACACTCAGAGTTCATTTGCTATCAGAAAAGAATGTTTCCCCTAGAAGTGATATGAGCTTACATGCACTGATTGGCTTACCCAAAGGCAGATGGTTAAATAACTTAATGAGCACTACTTGAAAACCAGAAATTTCAAGTTCTTGTCAAAGGAAACACTGTCTTTTCCGAAGCCGAATGGATTCCTGTATCCATGAAAAGCCAAAATAAAACAGTCCTCAGGTAAATTCTGATGGATGAACTCTAAAACTTACTCCAAGGAAGGATGAGAGGCTTACAACATCATACAACAATGAAACGGAACCGTTTAAGACAGCACTGAAAACTTTCAACATTTCAGATGACAGATCCTTCGCCTACAGCTGGCAAGTCCAAAACAAGGCGTGGGCACCAAATCACCAAATACTCCCCGCTCCTACAGCCTTGGTACACTTGCTGCCACAGGACAGTGAGCCCTACTACAGAAGAGGATTCAGCAAAAACTCACATAGAAGTAGGCTTTGGCCTACTAAGCTCTGAAATTCCTGGATTCTTAGTGATACCAAGTGAGATGACAAACTGATTTCAAGGTAGATTCCTAATCAAATGATTATTAGGCTGAAATTTTCCTACTACCAGGGTGTTTAAGCATAGAGAGGCAACACATCTTCCCAAAGCAGCCAAGCAAGGAACCTGCATAAAATGAGGATTGCTGAAAGTCCTGGTTGGTGCTCATATGCATTTTGGGAACTGGTCAAATCCATCCCTTAATTTCTCTAAGAGCAGTGATAATTTCAAGCATTTACTGAAATCCTTTTTATAACTGGATGATTTCGAATGTCCTGATATAATATAATGATACCTGAAAAATGAGTAAGTTTACTTCTCTCATTTCCTTTGCATTTTACACAGATGTTAACTATCAGTATCACAGCAAGAGAAGAACCTGTCCCAACATTTATAAATAGTATTCTCTTTGTCACATGAGCAGAAGAATATTACTTGTTCTGTTAACATTTATAAACACATTTCATCCAAATCACAAAGCAAGGTTCCAACAAACTGACAGGGTAAACTCCTTGCTGTACCAGTGCAGCATGTAATGCCCTCTCTGAAGCAGCAAGGCAGGTTCAGAGGTGAAAGAGCTCCAAGGGTAGAGAGGGAAATGGCTCCGAGAGGAAAAATGTGACCAGCCAATATCTGGATGGAGCACCCTATGGAGCACACAGGGATTTAGTGCACCATTCTACACTCAAGACCCTGGCACATGTACATAGCCTATAGTTTGGTTGATGCAGGATGAAAACTTCACTCTTTTATGCAGTCCAGTTCTGTTTTATACTGAGGCCAGACTGCGCTCACTCCAATTTCAAGGGGAATTGGTTTTCTAAGTACTCTAAGTCTTTAAGGAAGCAGAAATGATGTTTGAGCACCTGAAGAGGTCTTATCATACTATTATTTTCCAGTGAAGACAAGCTTTCTACCTCCATGGGCACAAGCAGAGTGTCAAATCACTGCTGTTGCTAACGTTGGTTAGACTGAAAGTCATGGGTGAAGACACAGCTAAAATGAAATTGCAGTTTCATTATGATGACTCTTCAAACAGCAGCCATTGGGGCTATGCCCTTCTCATTCCAACAGATGGAGACAGAGACCTCTGGGTTTAAGTGTCATGTCTCAATCTCAAAATATACAAATTTAGATATCACCATGGTTTATCCATGCACGTTCATAAAAGCCCCAGACTACCACGTAAATTCCTAGCAGAGAGACATCAATAATAAGAGAATAAGGTTAGTTCACAGGCTAATGTATAGAAACAAAATGGAGAAATAAAGTAAATAATATATCTATTTTCCCCTTTCCTACACCAGATTGCGTCCAGTCATGGTCAAAAAAAGCAGTGTTAGGATGAAAAGCAATATATTTGCTTAAATTGTATTTAACCAACTTAAGAAATAATATTCTCTTGAGTTCTGGGAAGCAGTCTGACAGTTGGAGGAAAGAATCTCAGGTCAAACATCTTCACTATTTAATGTACTTTGAAGTTTTAGATGCTCTTTGTGCTTCGGAAGTGCTGACCACACAAATGAAGCCAGTGAGGCCTCTGAGGTGCTCTGTACTTCAGAAGAGCATGTCATGTCTGCAGAATTTGCTGAGTTCCCAAAATTAACCTTGGGAAGTTAGACAGCAAACTATGGAAATGTTCCAGTAGGTTGGCATCGACTTCTAATGGACTCCAAGGAGACTGTCTTTCTCAGCAATGCAAAACTCAGAAGAAACTGTTTTTTCCAGGTCATGTAAGGTTATTGAACTCAAGATATCCTTCAAAATACATTTGTCTGATTTATTTCTTTAATTCAGTCCCCTCTCCTTTTTTTGCGAATACACAGTGAATGCAATATCATTTGAACCATGACATCTCATCCTAAAGTCATCTGTCTAAACATTTTCTGAGCAGTAGCAGTTCACTGTTATTTCAATGCACTACTTTTTTTATTCCCTAATGTGATCTTTATGCTTCTAGCTCATGACATTCACTGAAGTAGCTGGCACTCTTTTCTCCCTCTGAACTCAAGTGTTTCACCTTCAGGAAATGTCCCAGCTCCTCTGGCCAGCAGGATAAGAAACCTGAGTTGGTTTCTGTACTTGATTTTACTGAAACAGTGCACAGCACTGCCAAGTTTCTAGGTTGACCATTTGAATGTCAAATCTAGTACAACATACTTCTGACCTATGCAACAACCCATAAGGGAAGCAAACAATAGAGACCGTTCTCCTTTGATTTATATATAACTTTATCTTCTGAGCACTTGCTGGATTTCATTTGAAAAACGTAATAGTCAAAATCTGTATTTTGGTTAGGTTTGTTTTGTGTTTTGTTTGTTTTTTTTCTTAAGGTGGAAAGATCCTACTTTAAAGCCATTTGTCTTGAAGATGAAAGCAAAACTTACAGGTGTTTGCTATGCCAGTTTTACAAACAGCTTGCAAAACAAAACAGAGTAAATTCAGTGTCTAAATTTGCTCCAAGAGTATTCTTCTAACTGCTAAGACTGTCACTGGTTGCCTACCTCAACCATCCCTGCTTTTCTTTGCCCAGGCTCTCTACCTCCCAACTCTTCTCCACTCCACCCTAAAGCAAACCGCTAAAATCTCTGAATTTCTCCAGTGGTTTCCTGTTATTACTGCAAACATAAAAAACCTTCTTCCTCGGGTATAACACTGTATGTTTTCCACACCATCTACATCATTCCTCCCCTTCCACTATCCCCATTATTTTTTCCTCAGTTTTGTATCTTCCCCCATATCCAGAACAGCTTCTCACTTCTCTTCTGCCAACTTTTCTTCCTAGCTTCATCAGTAGCTCTGTTTACCCAGTACTTTTTTTTTTTTTTAAACTTTTCATGCTTTACTCATTAGCCAACAATATTCTAATCCTCCCCCAAACTATTTCTTTATGGATTCCTCACCTCTCTAAATTAACTTCTAAACTCTTCAACACAATAATCATATCTTTTTATTTATTTCTTGAGCAAAATTTCAACATACATACTGAAGAAAAGGTTGGAACAAATAACACAGATTCCCCAGGAGTTTCTTGAAGATAAATGTATTGAATCCAAGAGCAAATTCAGTTTTATATGACAGCAAACAAGAAGCGACAGAGGAAAAAAATAGAAGCTACTCCACGAAGGCAATCACTAATGCAGTTACACAATTACAAGAAGAAGCTGTGTGGAAATGTTATCAGCAAATCAAAGACACGCATCTTGTGTATTTATTACTTGGCATGACTGTGCTGCGGCTTTGTGCTGAGGTGGAAATGGCACAGCTCTAAGTGGGTCCATGAGATAGCCACTTCCTCAACAAGTGATTGCTGCCACCCTTGAAGCTGACCATATCACAAGAAAGAAAAGAAAATACGTATATTAATGCTTTCAGTGTAAAACTAGGTCCTTATTTCCAATTTCTAATGCTAAAGTGTTGTTTTTCATTTGGCAAATGTTAACCAATTTAATGCTTATTTTTATAGAATGATCATAAAAAGTCAAAGAAATGGAAAACAGCCTGAACAAGATTTGTCACCATCATGAAGTAGTAGTCTGTCTGGAAGTTCATTTTGTCTTTCTCCAGCAACTTGTTAATCAAACTAGGATTCCACTAGGACATCTTCCTTGCTTCTGAATGTACAGATGAAAAATGAAGCTTGCAGAGATTTGTACAGGTGAACACTGCATTTCACTAGGAACAGCTGCAGCTCATCTAAACCTGTACTTGTTCTACCACAATCAATGGAGTTCACCATGGATGAGGCCTTACCTTCAAAGTCTATATGACCTTTTTTCTGCAGTTTATTTCATAACAGAAAAAGCGTTGACTGGGCAAATCATTTGCATTACAGCTGTACCATCCAAAGCCACATAAACTGACAAAGAGACAAATCAAACAGGAAAACATTCAAACCCTAGACTAAAAGTGTACAAGGAACCCACTGCTAAACAGAACCAACACAGATTGTGCATTGCAAAGTCGTAAGATGTGCAAAGTAATAAGCATGATGCAGCATGCTGAAGGACTAGCTGCAACTCATAAATAGATTGTCATGTGCTGACTACAAAACCCCTCTAGAAGAAATCAATCTGAACAGGTTCTATGCAATTATTCATGTACAGAGATTACAGCAATATTAAGCTTTCACAAACCCTTTGAAAATATCTGGAAAACAAGTCAGCCAATTTTGAGTAAGGCTATTAAGAATGTGTGGAACCAGTAAGTAATATCAAGCTGTCACACAAGCAGAGTAAAGCCTCTGAAAATATGCTCACTGATAACTTCCTGAAAAGACATCAAAACCAGCACTTCGTATTAAATAGATAGTGAATTGTACACATCAGAAAAACAGATGTCAGAATTCACCTTTTTTTTTCCCCAACTATAATATACAGTGCTGCTCCTGTAAAGGAAGAAAATACATCTCCAGATAGAAGCACAGTTAGAAATGTCCAGAGGCCAAATGCTGCATGTTGAGGCTTTGAGGCTAGAGAGATCGAAGCAACTCCTCCATCCTTCCAGTGGTCACTCAGCAGATGCCAGAACTGGCCTCTTGACAAACATCAGAATGACAGCGAAATATAGGTAATATCTGGCACACTGCATTGAAGTGCACCCCTCTCCAATGCAGAACACCCTCTAACATCAAACCCTCACAACACATGGCAGGTCCCCAAGCACGGGCAGGGATGGAGGGCTCAGTGCTAGGCCCTGCTCTGTGCCCTGCTGCACAGAGAGGCCCGCAGGCCTCGGGGAACAGACTCTACATGCACTTGGATATCCCTTGTTACACAGAGCACATGCTGCCCCAACAGCTAAATGAGCACGGAGCACAGCACTTTTGGTTTGTACAAAAAGCCATGGTTCAGGTTCTTGGTCTACCACAGTGCGCGTGACCCAGCCGAGCTGTTTACTCGCATGTGCTGGAGCAGCAGCTCTCTGGGTGGCACTGAGAAGAAATACATTAGAGGCTGTGAGGTATTTGGATACAGGAATACCCGAGAGCTCCAGAACTGGCATATCTGTGCATACAGAAACCACTGAGACACAATAACTCAAAGCAGTGAGCGACAAAGCGATACACACATTAATCTTGACAGCAAACGTTAATGCAAGCATAAGCAAAGGAAAGTATTAGGGGACACAAGAGCTGCAATGATTTCCTTCAGCTAATCACAAGGTCTGAGAACAGAAAGCATTTCCCTGCCAATGTAAGCTTTGCATTTCTGCAAGGGCTTCCAGCTGCCCGCAGGACCAGCTGCTGGTGAGTAACTCCTGCGCCTTGCACCACAGCTACAGCAGGGATTTTTGTTGTGGAAATGTATGCTGTGGTGCTAATGCAAAGGATATTTTCCTTGATATTTTCATCTTTGCTCTTCAGCCAAAGGAACACAATGTTAAATTCTGTGCAAATATAGCAGAAACCACAGTGCTTTGTGCGTGTTCTTGAACTGTTTCAAGAAGCCCTAGAGATATCACACATTATCCCATGATTCAAAGCTTTAACCTTGAGAGAAAATACACAAAACAGCTTCAGAGTTTTTCCAACTCGATACAGCATTGTAAATACTATAACAGTTATTTGATAAACACAATGGAAAGGCCTTTAAAGTGAATACATCTCATTTGCCATGTTTATAGTAAATTACTCAGTAAAAACTATTTTAAAATGCAAAACACCATTAACTAAGCCAATATTTTTACTGTATCCACTCCTCTGTGTTATTTCATATTGCTTGCTTTAAGAGGAATTCGGCCACATCTCCATTTTAAGAAGCACATTAGTACTTCTACTTTCTAAAAAAGCGATTCGTATTTTCCACATATAAATAAACTTGTTTTAGATCATCTTTGAGGAATATAAAGAACATTTTAAATTAAATACATTTGTCCCAAGTATCTAAAATACATCTAAGAACTGACTGACACAGTGGAAGGTCTCCAGTAACACAAAGGAAGGGGGATGTATTTCAAAGTCCTCCCACTGTGTTCATGCAACCTGCACAGGAAGATATGAATTTATGTGATGTAGGAAACAATCCATAGAAATTAACCTTTTTACTGTAGTTTAGATGGCATGTAGCAGAAGATCAGATTTAGCGACAGAGCTTCCAGTGTCAAACTGTATTGCAGTACCTTGAGACACCTCTCAATAGAGTACTGGAAAAGCTTCAGTCAAAATAAATCATTTTTATAAAGTCTTAGAAAATTAGAACGGTCAAATATCATCCCTCTTTTTATCTCACTCTCTAATGCACTCCAATTAGACAGAAAAAATATCTGATTCTTCAGGAATATTGAGGAATTTAAATTTTTGTCAATTTTCATTTCATTATCATTCCCTCTGGGTAGAAAGACCAAAGTACCAAATTCTCTCTTCCTGTCTCACTCTGCAAATTAACCTTCTAAAAGAACTACAGAAGTTGTGGCAAAGACACAACCATCACACTTTTCAGAAAGTAAAAAGAAGAAAAAAGAAAATTAACACACTGGTAGTCTGACATCATCCCTGCCATCCTCCTCATACAGCACTGTGAGTTCTATAGGATTGCTGACACGGAAAGATGTGTTTGTAAAATATTTTTAGACCTCTCTTATTCTTGTAAAGCATTGAAAATTAAGCTAGCTTAAAGCTCTTCTTCTGCTGGGCTATCTGGTTGCCAAAATATGCTAATGTGACTGTAACTTAGAAGAAATTCTTACAACTGTATCGTTTTTCTGTAGACTGAATAAGCAGCTACAAATGAAGAGGTGCTGCTGACCTCCAATGTGGAGCCCTTCCTCCCAGCCCAAAGCACAGCAGCAGGAAATCCCAGCCTGCTGAGGTGCACCCCATGTGCTGAGCTACATCTAGCCCGGTCAGAAGCAAACTTTCATCCTGTGCAGATCTGCACCAGATAAGAGATCCTGGTCCATGAGATACAGACCCCTCTTTGGCAAGGAAGAAGAGCTGCCTACATTATTTTTTCTCCTGCAGCATCCATCTCCCACAGAAGTTACATTCCAGCAGCAGAAGGGAACTGCCAACAAGCATGTCAGCACGCTGCCGAGTTCCAGACAGAGGTTTGCTGGTGCTCGTCTCGGCCACGGAAATTCTTCCACAGGAAAGAACATCACCATGGGTCTCACCTCAGTCAAAACTAAACAGGCCAAACATTTATCTCTTCCTTTACTTTCCACATGAACGCACAGCTATCGGGCAACTTCCTCCATAACCTGGGAAAGAAGAATGTATGTTTGAAGTATCTGGGAGGTACACAGACTTGGATGGCAAATGCCTAAAAGAAATGGCTGGTGCTGGTCAGCCTCGCAAGAGAGAAGGGCTCCAGTAATGCAGCAGAAGCAAGAACACCTTCAGCTCAACGTGCTGTGTTCGAAGCCTGCATAAATACCTGACATTTCAGAGCAACCCAGACATTGCAAAATCACTACTATATTCATTTCCTCCTACAAGGATTAATAATTTACAAGCTTTTTTTTTTTTTTTTTTTTAAAGCAGCACTGGAGCTGCATCATTACATGCCAAGCAAATTCTAGGTATTCATACAGCTCCTTATTTTCCTGTCCCTCTGCTCAATCCTGTGTTCCAGCCCCACTGCCTTCTGTAAATCCCTGAAGAAAGCTAGTCAGAATGAAATCCAAGATTTTATTAAGCTACAGAAGAAAATAAATTATGCTGAAGCTTATGTGAATATTTAGAAACCTTTCCAAACACAAGGATAAGTGTGCAGCTCTCGTGATGAGATACAGGAAAAAACAATTCCATTAAAGGACCAACTTATGCACAGAAAGAACATTGAGAAAGTGATGAAAAGGCTGGAGGGAATCATAACATGGCGGCCCTACACACTGCCCCGCCAGTCGACCAAGGACAGAACAGAGCTGTCCTGCAAAGAGCACCTTTAGCACAAATGGAAAAGCTTCTCTCTCTCAGCTCCAAGCTATCTCCTTCGGGTTGCACAGCTCACCCAACCTCCAGGCCCAAATCACAACCAGATGCAGAGCTGCTTTCTCAACATGCACACAAGTCTCACTAGCTCTGTTGCTCTGAGCAACCCAGAAGTGTTTGAAAAAAATCTTGCTGGAAGGATAAATTCATCACCTCACTGATCATCTAAACAATTCTCTCACATGAAGTTACAAAAAAAAAGTGAAGGATCATTTTGCACCTCACGCTGTAATACAAAAGGTAAGAGGGAAAGCACAGTGAAAGGAAACGGAGTAAAACAATTTGTGATGTATGAAGGGCATGCCAGAGGCACAAGTTACATCTTTAACAGACAAAACTACTTGGCAGCACTGCAGGGCAGCATACAGTGAGCGCTGTACCGCAGCTGCAGGGCTTTCCCTTGCCAGGGATGCTCACCTAGTCCCTGACGCCATGATCACCCACACAGGACTGCTGGCAGCAGAGGAACTGGAACTGCCATTACGATTCACCTGCAGCACTCCACAGACTCCACAGACCTTTTTTTAACCCTCTCAGGGCCACAGCTGTCAGTCTCCTGCCCCCAAGCAGTGAGCAGCCCCGGCCCAGCCCAGCCCAGGACTCCCTCTCTCACCCTGGGAGGCATCGCAACCCCTGTGATTAGAACTGTGAGATCTGCAGGCTGGCTTCTTAGCCCTGGTGCTCCCCCAACACTGCCTTAGAAGGAATCCTAATCTTACTGGTGATTAGATGGTAACGTGGACAGAAACTGGCTCTCACAGCCCCCTGTGCAAACAGTCACAGCCCTCCAAATGGCACCAGGAGCCGCTCTGCTCACTGCCAACTCCTGTTGACATCTGGTGTGTGTGATGCTGGGAGCCCTGCACAAAGCTTCTCAGTGCAGACAATGGTTAAAAGCCCCAGCAGCGGAGGAGAGATTCCTCCAAACAAATTCTTTCCTGTTGTGAGATTATTTTTTTTTCTTAGCAAACATCAGAACTATCTCATCTGCAAATACATGTACGAGTCTCCAGAGGAAAGCTTGAACTTATCCTTAAATTACTGAAAGTTTATTATTATTTTCTCATGGAAAAAGTCACGGATGTCTTGTAATCCCACATGTTCCCATCTTCTAAAGATGAATGCATCTTGACCCAGAGAAACACTTAGGAGACCGCTAAAATAAGAGGTAAAAGACAGTTCTGAAGATGTTCTTTCCTTCCAGACTTTAATGTTATGACTCACAACTGGGTGCCAGGGGATCCCCAATAGAAATAGAAATCAATATGTTCAATGTGATAAACTTTTTAGAGCAGCAACAGGATGCTTATGTGCTTTGTACAATGACACAACTTCTTTGCATCAGAGCTGCCCCTTCCCAAAATCCTGGTAGTTTGGGAGGCTGATCATTACAGCCTTTGTATTTAGGAACCAAAATACCTCCACAATTTTAGGGGATGGAAAAGCGAAAAGGGAGAGGTTTGAAGGCTAGCAGCCTGCCAAAAAAAATTAAAGCATGGTTTTTGTCTGTTCTGTGAAGTGTCTTCTGTATTTTCTTAGGGCCTTATCCAAAAGCCATTAAAAGCAAGAGGCATTCTTCCAGGTCCAGTCTTTACACACTGTATACAGTTTTATCATTAACTTCATTACATTCTTCTAACGTCTGTGAGCAAACTATCTGTGAGAGGGTCTGATGTGTAAAATAGACCCACAAGAGTTTTGCCAGGAAATTTCCAAGTTTTTTCCTGGCTTCTACACAGCATCCAATGCCCTGGTTGGGAAAGCTATGAAAGATTTCTGTTTTCTGTATTTTAAAATGACTTGAGAGAGAAATTACAAAAAAAAAAAAAAAAAAAAAAAAAAACAAATTAGACTGATAAGATTATACATCAAGCATATTCTGTACTGGGGTGTCAAACGGTTCGCTCACCTTACCATAAAGCTATTCACAAATCCCATCAGCTGCACTAGTACCTGACAGTGCTTCATAAACCAAGTCCTTACAGGGAGCAGGCAAAGACACACAAGAACGAGGGCTCTTGTATTGCTCTTGTTCAAGGACCTCCTTCTCTTAGATCAAGTCATTGACCCAGATACAAGCTTGAATGTCACACTACACATACACAAAAAAAAAAAATCCATCCTGTCCATTAATGTTAAGAAAATGTATGTTTGAATTGCTTTGGAAACACACAGCAGACCCACATAAGGTGAGGTGTTTTTTTTTTGCTTTTTTTTTTTAAATATCTGTTGGTAGAGTCTACAGAAGAGCTGAATACTGGGCTATCACCAAATATGTCCAGGTTCAGGAGCAGTTCTAGGAATACAGAGACAAACATCATTACTGCAGCTGGCCTGGGTTCGCTGTTGTCAGAGGGAAATCTAGCTAGGAGCTTGAAATTAGTATCAGAGGTTATGGTACTATGTAGGTGAGATCTTATCTCAGCAGTATTACATCTTGTGGAAAATATGTAAATATATCAGGTTACCTGTGCATACAAAAACATTTCACGACTACACTAGATATTTAGACAGTTGATGCCTCATATAACAAACACAAGCTCTTAAAACTGCATGAAACAAGACTGCTTTTTTTGCCAAATTAGCTGGTAAACTAACTCAACAAGCCTTATCTTGCTCTTATCAGCCCACCTGTCTCTGCCCCTTTAATCTAAGACTTAAAAGAGGAAATGAGTACTTAACTGATAGTACTTCTTCAAAGGAAATATTTGCTTCAGTTACCTTGCATTTTTAATGAGATTGTTTAGTCACAGCTTGGCATCAGTTCATAGTAAGCACCCTGTCAAAGCTTTCAGGTTTTCAAAGCACATGAAGAGTTTGAACCAGCAACAGTGGAACTGTTCCTGGTTGGCATTTAATTATGGAGATGTTTACCACCCTTCCTTGGTCAGGACAGGCAGAATTAGCAGGAAAAAGCTATTCCTCCAATTCCAATCCCTGTGCAACTTTTCAAGGCCTGCTAATAGAAAATCCTCTGCAATTCAAATTGAGCTGAGGGACTAAATGCACAACCAGCTGCAAAATATGCAGGTTTAAAGTGAGGGTTGGGGCTGCTGACGTGCTGTCAGGGCACTGATGACCCCTAATTTAGTATTACATCACTCCACTGAAAACAATAATACCGCATCTCTGTGGCTAGATGGCCTCTTTTGTTGAAGGGGAGGATAAAAGATGTTATATTTTTATTGGCTCTTTGTTTTCTAATAGGCCATAGATAAAATATTTTACACTGTATGGTTCTGACTCAGTACACAGTATAGGCATTCTATCATGCACAAACACCCTGAGAACACTCAATGACTTAAAACAAAAGTTTGGCTCCCAGCACCACCTCAAAGCCACTCACAGCACACAAGGTAACGAAGTGACCTGGAGCTGAGATGAAAAGCCTTTATGAATATTTTACAGCAGTACTCATGTTCAAAATATATGGTTTGATAGGAGCAATGGCAAAACTCACAGGAAGCCTTATAGCATAACAAAAGCATATACCTGACTTTACAACTTGCTGCTGAAAGGACAAAAGCTCCATCAGCAGCTTGAAAGGGGACATTTCCCAATAGAGTACATTTCCATCTTTTTTTATTCTTACCCCATTTCCATTCTGTTCTCCTTTTCACTCTCAAAATAGCAAAAATGTTTGGGACAACACTGAAGCTGTCACTAAAAACTGAAGGAAAAAAAGGAGTGCCTAATTTGCCAAAGCCAAGCCCAGCTCCACTGAGCACCCTGTTGCTGTCCACTGCTGTGGGACAAACTTAACCACTGTCTCATTCATATGACTTCCTACCCATGGAAGTTGCTGTGAGACTTGTGTCTGGTTTACCCCTTGTCAGCAGCAGAAAGCTTTCAATGCTGGATGGCACCTCCATGGATTTATTGCTTGTCCGAAGCAGCTGCAGTGGGAAAGAGGAGAAGCAGAAAGAACAGAGACATCCAGGAAGTGACATTTCTCACCAGCTCAGATCCATACCTCTGCCGTGGTGCCACTGTGTGGAAGGACAGCAAACCGGACACCAGGCAGAATTACAAAGTGTGGAAGGAATGAAGAAAGGCAATCACTATGGCTGGATGCTGGGCATCCCTTTCGGAGCAGCTGGAGATGCAGCTACACAGCACCCACCAAAAAGTGAACAGCCATGTGCAAAACAAGGCGCTTGACAAGAAGAGGCTTCTCAGAGACTCAAAATAGATTTGACCTTAGGATTCACTTCCAAACACTCAGAACAAATGAAGTCATCATATATAAATTCTTCTGCCTTGTGACTGCCTGTTGAACTCCATCCTGCTGCTACACTTCCTAAGCATCTCCACAAACGTTTTGCCTCCCTCAACCTAAAGACTTCTATTGAAAGACATACTGAAAGCTGCCCTCAGCAGGGGCTGAATGATTACTTTTCTTTTAGTCAGGTGTCTTATGTTGGAAGAAAGAAAAGCTATATTTTGATTTAAAACAAACAAATCTATCTAACTTCAGTATGGAGCGTCTGTGGCAAAAAGAAACAGGCAGATCAGAATCAGCCTGATCTCTGTTACTCCAGAGCAGTATTTAACAGTATACTTCCTGCACTCACTGAATGGATTCATTCATCTGAACAGGCTTTGGATCAAGTGATGATTAGGAGAGAACTGCTAAAAGAGCTTTCAAATACAAAACGAGTGCACAGGTAGAAAGCAAGTCCCACATGGGTCAGGGCACTTTTGCTAGCAAGTCACAGCTACAACAGCATTAAACTCATCAGTCTTCTCCAATTTATTGGAGGTTGGCCATGTAACTGCATCTCGATCAACAAAAACTGCATTTCAAATTCCTACTGTTGTATCACCTATTTTTTATCTTGTTTTTAAGGCTAACCAAAATCAAGACTTGTTTTCCATCTTACCATTTATGGTAGAAAGCAAAGGCAAGTAGCTTTGGGTCTCAGTTCATCATGCCTTCTTATTGCATGGAATTAAAAGTAATAATGTGCTGGCAATACTAGAGATACCAGAAAAAAATCAACAGCAAGCACAGTGAGGTACAGAAAACATTTTGCACTGATTTATAAATTTACACTTGGAATTCCAGTATGTCAAGCAGTAACTGTAACACTGTTAACCTCGGAAGCCAACTTTTACACAGGCTTGTGTGCAGCCTAGGAAGGATCTCAGCCTTACGTTACATTCTGAGAGTAACTGAAGCAGAACTCCTTCAGGCAAACTGAAGCACTTCATTTTGAGGCCGATGCCAAAGCAATTCCAGCACATATGTCCATAAAATAGGAGTTAAGATTTCCCAAGGCAACCAACCAGTCCAGCTGCCCCTTACTTACCTTTTATTCATTGCTGTGCTGGAGCCGAAGGACTCCAACCACACGCCAGGGCTCATTCTGTGAGGCACTGTACAAACACTGAGGAAAGTCTTTAGCCTGAGGAGTTCACAGTCTGATCTTTAGTTGGTAAAATCACTCAGCCAAAGGCACCGCTGTATAATCCTCCTTGACCAAAATCTCACCTTTCTTCTCATTCTAACAGCGCGACCTTCGCAGCAACCGTAATAATGGTATTATGAATTATTTGGAAAAAGATACATAAATCAAGAGAAAATGAAAGCCTTGCCATGTCGCCCATCAACATAAATGCGTATCTGTAAGCACAAAAAGAGTATCACCTGACAAAGCACTTCACAGACCAGCCCTTGCAAAATCCTGTTCTCTAGCTGTCCTTGGGCTACTCGTTTATTTGAAATGCAAATAACTCAGCATCGATCAGCATGATAAAGAACAGGAGGCTTTATTCGGGACAAGTTCTTGGTGACATTCTAAAGAATGACATATCTTAATGGCTATATTATATAAAAGATTGTTCACATTAAATCATTCAGCAATTTGTTTTCTAGTAACACAGATTCAAGAGCACACCAGATCTGCTTCAGCCCAGCCACCTGTCAGAATTCACCACTACAGAAGCATAGTTGAACTTCCTTGAAAAAAAAAAACTTTTCTCACCAGATAATTCATCTCTTCAGTTTCTAACATTGGTTTCATCTTTCAAACAGAACACTTCGTTATCTCTGAATTGAAGAATTTTTTCCACTGTTTTCCCGTGCAAATAAATTTAGAGCTAAAATAAAAAGCAGCCATGCTTCCTAAAGTTTTTATCTGTTTTCAAATGAATCTCCATAGCTGCCAGTCCACAAGAGGAAGAAAAAGCAACTTGTGGCAAATATTCAAAAACTGTGTGTGCTCTGCAGCCTTAAAGATGGAGAGTTTGGGGTCCTTCCTCAACCAAAGCTAGGATAGAAATGTTCCTTTTTTTTTTTTTTTTTTTTCTTTTAGCAGCTACCAAATCCTTGGTTCATTATTTTTTATGTGAGCTATATATACACATTTGATACACTCCGTTTTCTTCCTCCTTTCTATACACATTCTTTAGAATTTCTGATCAGTTTTGGCCTCCATTTTTTCCATGGTTACTTTCCTGTATTCGGTCTCCTTCCCACCAAACCCTTCCCTCCCTTCAGAACACTTGGCCTACTCAGAGCGTTGGGAGACACGAGTACCTTCCAGAGGGAAGAGGTGATGGTGCTGCAGGGCTCCGAGAGTGCCATCCCCAGACCTGAGCTGATAGCACTTGAAGCACTGACTTCAAATTTCCGCATCTTCCCCTCACACTGGTCAGTCTTCTGCAAGCTGAAATCTGCTGAAAGCAGAAAACCTCAACTATTTTTTATGGGATAGAGCCCTAAGTAAGAGCTCTATGCACCTGAAATGTGATGCCGTGGGCTCCCACAGCCTAGCGTGTGGGCAGACTATCCTTGATAAATGTCTGTTTATCATAACTGCAGAAGGCAACTCTGCTTTCCCAGCCTCCCCCTCCCTTGAGATTAAGAAGGTAAAAGTCATGTATAGAAAGGCCAGGCTTTTCAAACATTTTTCTTTCTCTTTTTTAGGTGCTAGCAATCAAACTCTACGTAAAAATATTCCATCCTTCCCCATTAAATTAGGCTGCACTAAATCAACATTCTTCTTTAAAGAGCTGGTACGTGACTGCCAATGGCTGGAGAACAATTTAGTTACACTGATACACAGCTGGTAACAAAAAAAATCACCTGGCTACTGGTAAGCACCCAAATCCTGCTACTGGGACAGGAAGCCCCAAAATACAAAGTTGCAAAGTCCAACAGGGGAATGCCATCAGATCATATTCCAACCAAAATTCTTAAACTAATTAGAAGTCCATTTTTACGAGGACTCAAATCCTCCATGAATGAGGGCTGGGTTACCAAACTACTGCTTTTATTGCTTTGATTCTTCAGACAAGGACTGATTTTCAGTATAAAACATGGGTTGCACTCAAGTCACTATTACACCTTTCTGTCATCCTGTTTACAGAGACACAGAAGTCTTCCCCAGCATCCTTTTCCATAGCAAAGAGGCAAAGCCCTTCTCAGCCCTGGGGTGGAGAGCGAAACCCGGATGCTCCCCTCCTGTATGGATCTCACCTACTTTCACCATCTTGTTGCACCTTTTGCTGACAAGCAACGCATTTCTTTTTAACATCTAAAATATGTTCACACATTTTCTTTATTCTCTATTTATTTCAAAACATCCAAAGGTAAAAATGCTACTGTTAAGCAAGAGGCAAATTCCCGGTTCTTGAAGAGCCTATTAGTGCGGTCAGAAGGCCATCCTCATCTGCTCTCATTTTGTGCTGCCATATCTCTCCCTGTTTTCCAGGCAAGGAGCACACAGACAACAGCTCTACCTCCTTACTATGCCTTGGGCCCTGGCAAAGAGCAACTGACAAGAAAGATGTTTCACATATTTAAGATTAAAAGATAACCGATAACCAGGAACCAGATGTTGGTCACTGCAGGCCAGCGCACAGTGCGATTATTATTCCATTTATAGAAAGGGATGCTGTCCTGCCTTTGCCAGCCAACCAAAAGGTCTCCATAAAATGCTCAAACACTCTGAAGAGAGGCATTCAAAACAAGGAGCAAAAAGGGAACGAGCCATATTCGCTCCACAATTATTGCATTATATAAATCCAACATGGTCTCCAGCAGACCACACCACCAGGCTTACTTTGCCAGCGAGCACCGCGGGCTGCAGCAGGCTCTGCCCCAGCGAAGGCAGGAGCTGGGCCATCGCTCCCTGCTCCCAGCAGCCAGCGCCCAGGGCTGCTTCTAATTAGGGCAATGGGAGCACGCCCAAATCGCTGGAGCCAAATGAAGTCTGAAATGCTAATCAGGCTCTTCTCCGAGCTCAATTTTAAAAAATTAATAATAATGAAAAAAAGCCTTCCGATTCTGACTCTGTAGAGAGTCTTCTAATTTTCTGTGGTCCTGGCAAGGAGCAAGCTAGCCAAAGGATAAGCTGCCTTCTGGGGTGCTTCGGTTGGTGAGAATTTGGTCTGGGGGAAAGGGATGGGGTGAAAATAAGGAGGGCTGAAAGGCAGATGGTGTTCAAAATACAGAATGTATAAAAATGAGTTCCCAAGCTGAGAATAGCCCGCAGCTCCAACAAACATATTAAGACAATTCTAACTGCTCCCTATCCGGCATCTGACTGTAATAGTTTAATGACATCTTAATAAACTGTTAGTTTAATAAATTCAGTTCCATTTGCTACCAGTTAGCAATACAATTTGACAAGAGGAGTCCACAGTCCCATAAAGGAGAACAGGCTAGAAATACTTGGAGAAGATATGACAATTACTACAAATTAAAGGCTGTGCAATTTATAGCTGGATACTGAGTGCTCGGATTCCACACACCAATATTTTCTTTTTTTTTTTTCAGCTGTGGACAGGAAAATGTATAAACTGTTAATCCATTATATGCAGCCATTTCCTTTGGGTATTTCTAAACAATGGAAAAACAGAACTTACTGAACTTTAAAAATAACTGTCTACCAGCATTTCAGTTTACTTTTAAGTATGAGACTTGCAACATCATGGTCACTGTATCTGTACATTTACATGCAGAATGGCCTTTATTTTTTTATTGACAGCCATAAAAAGTAATAAATTATGTTTCCTGGTAACATCACACTTTTATAATTACATTGTACACATCATTCTCAAGCATTAGTGGAACTCAACACAAATGTGATCATTATTATTTTTAATTCTTTTGCATTTTCTCCCTTTTCTGCAAGCAGCTTACTTTCCAAAATGTACAACATGCTGCAATTTCTGTCTTTATTAAATAATCTGATCTTAATTTTCTCCTCCCCCTGTAAACACTACTTGTTCCTATATAAAGTCAACATCATTTATATGATAGAAAAATATTTACAGTCTCATTATTAAAACAAACAAACAAAACTAGTAAAGAGAGCTAACCATCAATAAATTCTCCCTCAGAGTTTTTCTTCCACAAAGGCTCCCATTGGTTCTTCAGGCAAGCCCAGACCCCAGCTACAAACAATCACAGAATGGCCAGGGTTGGAAGGGACCTCAAGGATCATGAATCTCCAACCCCTCCTACCACAGGCAGGGCCACCAACCTCCCCCTTTAATGCTAGAGCAGGCTGCCCAGGGTCCCATCCAATCTGACCTTGAACACCTCCAGGGATGGACGGGGCATCCACAACCTCTCTGGGCAGCCTGTTCCAGCACCTCACCTCTCTCTCTGTAAAGAATTCCCCCCTGACTTCCAACCTAAATCTCCCCTCCCTCAACTTAAAACCATTTCCCCTCATCCTGCAGTTATCAACCCTTTCAAAGAGTTGATTCCCCTCCCCTCTGTAGGCTCCCTTAGGTACTGAAAGGTTGCAATGAGGTCACCCCACAGCCTTTTTTTCTCCAGGCTGAACAAGCCCAGCTCCCTCTGCCTGTCTTCATAGGGGAGGTGCTCCAGTCCCCTCATCATCTTCGTGGCCCTCCTCTGGACCTTCTCCAATGGCTCCCTGTCTTTTTTCTACTGGGGAATCCACACTTGGACACAGTATTCCAGATGGGGCTTCACAAGAGCAGAGTAGAGGGGGACAATCATCTCACTGTCCTTGCTGGCCACCCCTCTTTTGATGGAGCCCAGGATACCATTTGCTTTCCGAGCTTCAAGAGCACACTGCTGGCTCATGTTAAGTTTTTCATCTATCAAGACCCCCAAGTCCTTCTCCACAGGGCTGCTCTCAAGGACTGCTCCTTCCAGTCTGTATGGATGCCTGGGATTCCTCCGGCCCAAAACTTTGCACTTTGCCGTGTTGTCACCCGGGCCCACCTTTCTAGCCTCTCGAGGTCCCTCTGAATGGCATCCCTTCCTTCAACTTCCTTCAACTCAGCAAACTTACTGAGGGTGCACTCGATTCCATCATCAAATAATGGTCAAGTTCTTGGACCCAAGCTATGACAGGTTATCACAAGAAACAGTTCCAGGGCTTCCAGGTAGGCCAAATTAGTCTGTTTTAATAGAACTGCTCCTATGAGCAGCGAAACTCTTTGGGCTGGGGATTTCACACACAGCCAAGCACAAACACATGCTACCCGAGGCAGAGCCCTCAATGGCAAATTAAAGTCGGTGCTTGAAGCCTGACCAAATAACAATATGAAGAATAAGACGGCTTGCTAGTGTACTGTGTCAGGAAACATTTACAGCAAGAGAATCTACAAACCCCACCATCAAACAAATTCCTACAAAATTACATCTGTTTTGGCCTGGGTTAATTTAAAGCCAAGTCAGTTGAACCCTACTGGTTGCAGCACTGCAAATTCTCCCCGGTCTTTACACAGGACAGGAAAGCAGGTTGTCTTAGAAGAGCTGCACAAAAGCAATACCAGGAAGATACTGGCTGCTGCCCCATCGCTCCTTGCATTGCTTGCGTGCTTCCCATGGACACATGGCACAAAGGAGACTTCACTCACAGAAAGCCATAAGCCAAGCAGTAGGTACCGTGAGTAAAAACTGTATGAAGAAAAGCAAGCATATCATTGTTTGGTTGTTTCAGTTTGAAAAGAACACAGGCACAAGAAGACAACATTAATTACCCATATCACAGTTCTATAACAGAGCAGAATATTCTGGTATCGCAAAAATATGTCAGAAATCATAGGTTAAGAAATAAAACTCTCTCATTAACTCATTTCCTACAGGCAGTATTTTCTGGATATTTCCCTTTGCTCCTTTTGACTAACACTGCATTATATAACTCCTTTATTACTGCCTGTATTTAAGACTTCGAAAGCAAAGTTCTGGACAGCAATGCAGGCACTATTAGCTAATGCAATGGCAACGTGTGCCAGGATTCGTCATTTCATTTCAGCTGGTTTTGCAAATTCACAGCTTTGCTGTTATCCGCATTTGAAGAATTACTATGTAAGAAATGATTTTTCATTTTCAAAACATCCATATGGGAAAGATTAGGTAACATCCCTTGCTTTAAAAGTCAGGACTTTTTTTTAAGCCATAACCCTTATCCAGATACCCAAAGCCATCAGAATTATTATTTTAACAGTGTCTGAGCAAAGAGCCCTGAAGGCTCTAAAATAAACAGGATGGTTCAGAAGGTAAAAGTTAATATAAAAATTGACGCTGTAAAGAGCATTGCTGTTTAAAAATTACAGTTTGGTTGTCTCCACAAGACTTGTGAGGTACCTAATGAACACCACAAACTACTATAGATTTCAGAGCTTTGCATATAAAGATGTTACAGTTCCATGCTCAAAAATATTCTATTAATGTTAGAAAAAGGGAAATAAATAGTCTAAGATTTTGTTACAGAGCACCAGCAAGTCCTAAATCACATACACAACTGGTGAGCTGCAATGTTTTCAGAAAGCCAGACATTGAAACCTCTGCTGAAAGTTCTTAAATCTCCCTTGCTGACAGCTCAGAAGACAAGTAAGAAAAAAGTTATGCCAGAATGTACTGTTTTAAGAAACTAAGACGTTCAATCGGTCCAATTTTTGCTAAGAAGCTGCCTGGCTTTGAATAGAAATATGTACAATTATACAACAGAAAACATGCAACGAAGATGGGGGAAGACGACAGAAACACAAACAAAAAAAAGCTTCAGAAATGTTCTACTCAGCCAGGTAGCATGAGCTTCTGTTTCTGATTTCACAGTCCTTAAAGAAGCATTCCTCCTTTTTTTTTATTTTTTTTTCCCCTAAAGGAAAATAACACAGGGTTTAAGAATATACCTCTAACACAGATAAAAATAAATGAAAAGATTCAAGCTGTCTCAGGGTTCTACTGAGATGCCAAAGGTTTGGTACCTTTGTGCTCCTCCCAAAAACTTAATTTTTTCCATCTCTAAATACAATTGTTGATGCATGGATTAAAATTACCACAGATTGAAACTACGTTTCTCCTTATCAGCAGAGACAGATGCTATTTCTCAGGAGAAACTTATTTTTTTTAATCTAAAAATGTAAAAAGTAGCTTCATTACAACTGCAGCCCGACTTTATCAACTGCTGAGCTTCTCCTTCGCAGCACAGAGCACCTCCAACCAATGCCTAAAAGATGTCTGTCTGCTAAAGAAGACAACACATCCAAGTAGGCTCATTCCTGGCATACCCATCCAATCTACTGATTTTGCTTGCAGAAGAAAAGGTCTGAGCATCAATCATTTCATGTTGCATCAGACAGTACTCACAAGGTCTACTGGCACACTTCTACAGGATAAATTGGAGTTCTCTGCAGCCAATATGAAATTCAGCACCTGCATGGTGACATGTGCAGACCCAGGGCATGCTCAGCTCCCTCCCCTAACACGTTCTCTCCTGCTGTCCCACTTTGGGCTACTCCTCCTTCCCAGCCCATTCATGCTGCTGCTTTCTAAAGGTTATCTGGAGGAGGAGATTATCCAGGGACTATTTTATGATTTAAATCTTTCTAGTATCAAATGATAATGAAAAAAATATTCAGACATAGGAGATATTCATCCTTTTAAAACCATTTTGCTTTAAATTCATTTTGCTTTAAATCTCAGACCTGATATAAAATAAAATTATATTCTGCTCAGAAGAAATATCAGCTTACCATTTCTTATTCTCACTATAATAATTTCAACACAAAATTTGGTTTATGTTAAGAGTAAGGTTTGAACGACTTTAAGACAGAACAAACAGATTTCACAGCCTTGCATAATCTTTTTTCCTACAAGTTAACTTTTTTCCTAAGCCAGTTTCTTACTAAACCAAAACATGCTGGCACTTTGCATCCTTTCTTTGTGTATGTGAGAACTTGACCCAACTTGATGCACTTAAAAAATTGCTTTATTTTTCTTAGTGACATTTCTTTAAAGCGATCCTTTTTCATGGCGTGCCCTAAAACTCAAGTTTATTATCTAGAAAATATGCTATATTTGCAAACTCTTTCGCTCCACTTGCTTTATGGAAAGGAAAAGAACCCTATATTCCACAAGCGGCTGTGGTTTTCATGTCACTGAAGGGCACATATCTTGGCTGCACACACTACCAACTGAGTCATCAGAAACTGGATTTGGCTGCAGAATGCCATTTTTTTTGTTAGATCCGTATGTGATTGACACAGCCCAACAATCTTGGGTAGAGGGCTCACAATAATCAGCCTCATGCACAGACAAGAACACTCAACCCACAAATGTTTACCCAGGTTGCAAAGGCCAGAAAACAGCTTTTCATGTCCAAATTGCTGACTTTATTTATTTATTTATTTTACTACTAACTATTCCTTCTCTTTTTCTTTTTCCAAATAGCTCAAGAGCCACGTTCATGTCCCTGACTAGAAACACTACAGAAGCTTAATTTAACAAACTCATCTTCTAATACCTCAAACCTACCATCATTTGGCCCAGGAACTGCTCTCCATGGCAGCTAAAGTAGTAGGTGCCTGGCAGCCCTCTTCCCCTCTGCTGCCAATGGCCCTAGCTGACAGAACAGTTGAAAGTCTACCACAACTCATTAGCAGTATATGCCTAGAGCTACCTAAAAATATACAGTAAAAAACTGAAGATGTATCTATGTTGTCCATTTTTATTAACTTCTCTATGTTTGAATAATACTGAAAGCATAGATGTGTCAGCTGAAAGGTTAATGCTGCATCAGAAGGAAGAGCCAAGGCATTTAGAGTATTTGTACACTGGTACAAATCATCAGAAGTGGCACTCTGCTGCTGTTCTACCCAGAAAATGTTATCTCCAAAATCAACATTGGGTATTCATACTTTAATTCAGTAAGAAAACAAAACAAAACAACCAGGACCTTGATCAGAAGAAATGCATATCACTATGCGTATTAAAATAAGATTTTTTTCACCACGGTGATTTATGAGAGCCTGCAGATTTTCAGCAGGAGTAGTCTTCTGTAATGACTTAGGAAGACGAGTAAGAGGTATGCCCTCCTGCAGCTCCAAAAGTCTTGCAAATAGTGTCTGTCCACTTCCCAAAGGAAGGGTATCAGTAAATTGAGTGTCACGAAGGAGCAGTTTGCACAGAAGCACAAAGCAGTCTAAGCCACAAAGCTGCACTGAACTCCCAGCTTTGGTTAAACTATGGCAGAAATATATAGGAACAAACAAACAGATTAGGGAACAAAGGCGGAAGAAAGAAATAATCTTCGCTGTGAGGAAGGGGGCAAATATAAACTGAAAGGGGCTCTGCGTGTAACCAACAGAAGCTATAAAAGGAAGACTGATCAGCACAAAATCTGTTTTCTATAAGCTTCTCAAGAGAAAAATCACACTAGCCACCCCAAAACTTTACACCTGGCACACAAACACATTTGATGCAAGGAAGAGAAAGAAAAAGACCCAAACCTCCCACAGAACCTGGACACTGGAGCCTTTGAGTTGATAACTCCGCAAGAAAAACGAGTGGTGCCAAAAAGATCACAGTAAATCACGTTCCTGTGCTGAACTTAATGAAATTGCCATGCTGAACCCAAGGAACTAAACACTTGCCATTGGTTAAGAGATCACTGTGGCAACACAGTTGCCTTGATTCACAGCTTGAGCCCATGAACCACAAGGGCCCCACAGAGGGGGAAACCTCAAACTGGCAGCATCTAATTTGGTTTTGTTTATGTTCCTGTGTTTGCTATTGATCTCCTCAGGGCTTAGAATCAACAGCAAGGACTGACAACCTCCCCAGTACAAACTTCATAGGCAAAATAACCTCCGAATGATGCTTTCTGCCCCAAATGGGGAGAGACAGGCCGGACCTTGCAGCCGGCAGCTGGGAAGCAACTCCAACACGGGCCCAGCATGGGGCTCCTCACTGTGAGCAGTGCTGCCCACCAGATGTGGTCCTCGAGCAGTCTGTGGAGGTAGGACATAAATTCCAGCAGGAGGTGACACAGGTTCTTAGCAGAACGAATGTATTGGGAAGAAGGCAGAGCAGAAGAAAAACAACAGCAGAAATAATCTGCTGGGAGCAGTTCAACGCTCACGTGAATTTCTAATTAATGAGTACACTGACTCCAAAACAAGACGTGGGTGTCTATCTAACAAGGTTTGACTCTGAAGAGTTCAGGCACTGCACACAACAAATACCTGAGAGCCACTGAAACATGCTCCACCAGAGGAGCCTTCATTGGTTTCTGAGGAGACTGCAAAAATGCACAGCCATCTATGTAGCAAGACACAATCTTGCTCCCACCCAAATCAGCAGCATCCGATTTTTTTCCCCCACACATCTCGATCTTCTACCTGCTCTCCATATATTCCAGCACAAGGCACATTACATTCAGGCACTGAAACAGGTTTCCCAGGGCAGTGGGCATGTCCCCAAGTGTGCAGAGTTCAAGGAGCATTTGGACAGTGCTCTCAGACATAGGGTTTGAAGTTTGGGTGATCATGTATGGAGCCAGGAGTTGGACTATATGATCAAATCCGTTCCAACTTGGGATATTCTGTGATTTAGTTGTTAGAAAAGTCCCTTTGCATTTGGTTAAATGGGAAACAAATCAGTCAGGAAAAGCAAACCAAGACATCACCCATTTTCCATAAGATACTCACGGGACTATGCTACAAGTGACCAAGCAGCAGGTCCACCAAAATCGGAGCTACATTTTGGAAGTTCTTTGTTTTCTCAATAAGGATACCACAGATTTCAATGTTGTCAATGTATTTTGTAGAATATACAAGACAGACTGCACAAGCTTTGCTCTTACCTAGGCTGGCATACTCAATTCCCATACCTTCTGCAGCACCACAAGCAAGTGCTGCAACTAAACAGCCAAGAGACATCTCTGACAGCAGCTGGAAAAATCTAGCCACAACTCCTCTGAACAGAAGATCGAGGCAGTATCAAAGTGGGGACCACATCCCTTTTCTGCAGCAACATTTCCTCAACTGAGATGGTTTTTCTCTATCTTCAAAAGACACTGCCCCAAACTGTAAATTTTGACTTCATGGTCCTATAAAATATTTGTCATGTTCACATCTGAAAGCTAAGGGTGAAAGGAAAGAAGATAACAGGATACTTGCTAATAGGACTAATGAGCACAAGACTGTGAAATAACATTCCGACTTCACAGAAGCATTTGTAAGTTGATAATCTTTGTGACAGCAAGAAAATGACAATCAGCAGGAGGCTGGGAAGACAGTTCTGCCATCAGACTGCAGAGTAAACAGATGACAATTAAGCAGATATATTTGGCATTTTCTTCTAAGGTTTCATTTCTTTCTTTTTCAAAATGAAGTTGTCAACTCTACGAAGGATTAAATAACAGAATTAAATAACAGATTAATAACAGAAATTGCAAGACACCAGTGAAGTAAGGAAATAATAGGAAACAGAGGACAAATAAGAGGAATGGATCCCATCAGCAATTAATTAGAGTTTTCAAAATTCCACGTGAAAAAAAAATTCTGCTTGATGATAACATATGATTTAATTTTTTCCAAGATTCAAATACTGGCAATAAAACCAAGGAAAGAGAGGAAGTGTATCCTAAATCCAGGAATAATTATGTTGCAGTAGTCAGTAAGACAGAGCAAGTTGCATAAACCTCAACATTCCTGAACGGAGATCTTCTTTCCTTTGCCTAGGTGAGGCAATGAGCAAAACCCAGTGCTGGTGAAACAAGCTCTTAGTCCTTTCAGTAGAGTTTGGTCCAAGGTAAGTCACCAACAAAACAAAGCACTTTCCTATACATCCGTTGTCTTGGTGACATTTCTTTGAGACTTAATCTTGCTAACTTTGCTGACAAAAACAAGCTTTTACTACTGTTAGCTCTGCAAAACCAATATTACCATGGCTGAGTGAGCTGGAATTTTTATTACTGGCAATGAAGTAAGATTCAGACAGAAAACAGCTTGATTGTCAAACCCAAATGTGAGAGTTTGAAATACTGGCTGTTAGAAAAATCACCTTGTGACTTGTAAACCAAGCAAAGTTTTATCTGAAAGTGATTGAGAGAACAAGTGTAAGAACCTCCTGCTGTCATTTTTACAGAGTCACTTCTGGAAACAATTCCACCGCGGGACAGCCGCCCGCCCTCCTTGCTTTCTGTCAGCCTGTGTTCACCATTTGTACACACACTGCAGGCACTGAGGCGTGCCAAAGTTATATGAGAGCAATCAAAGAGATAAGAGGTGAGGAAGAAAAGAGATGCAACTTTCTGAAAAATCTAAGCCTGCCCTGGTACACCCCAGACTGCCACTGCCCAGCACATGAGATAATTTTTCCCTTCTTCACAAGGTGAAACATAGAAAAGACTCTCACAGGCCTGCTGACAGGATTCCAGCACACTGTACTCCCCAGCCATTGGGATTCAGTGAGCTCCTGGCAGGAAGTGCAGGGGCCGTGCCTCCTCCCATGCTGCCAGGGACAATCCCATGCCATGGTCACAGAGCCCTTGGCCAGGCTGCACCGAACAGAAAGGGCTCTGGGCTCCTGCCAACATCTCATTCAAGGTGCAATCTCCTCAACTTCTTGTGAGGAGATCTACTCAGGGCAGCGAATATCAAAGCTAGCTCCAACTTACCTCCCTCAAGTACTGGAAATGGTGCACTTCTATTCCCACAGCATGTTGCACCAACAAGTCCCCACATTTTCACAGTTCTCCAATTTCCATTACCCAGGATGGCCTGGTCATTTCATAGAATCACAGAATCATCGAATTGCTCATGTTGGAAAGGACCTTAAAGATCATCAAATCCAACCACAACCTTACCAAACTACCCTAACTCTAACAACCCACTGCTAAATCATGTCCCTGAGCACCACATCCAAATGAATTTTAAACACATCCAGGGATGGTGACTCAACCACCTCCCTGGGGAGCCATGTTCCTCTACATATTATTGCTCTACCTCTGCCCTTTAGTTACCCTCAGATTTCTTTACTGGTTCAGCTGAGGAAGGATGAAGCTATACAAAGCAGCTCCCAAGAACAACACTCTCCACACCTGGATCTTGCTTCCCTGGAAACAAAAGAACAAGGTGCTTTGGTCAGTGTTAGCATTTCATTCTACATCCTGGGAAACAGCTACTTAATGTCTAAGCTGAGAGCATGAGGTACAGGACAGCCTTTTACATATCCAACTTAATCCCAATTTGATCATGTGAAAGCTAAATAAATACCATTTCTCCCCAGGGCACTGGGCCGTTCTGAGGTCAGTGCTCCGCTGCAGGAGGCCTGCTGGCATTTCAGCCAGACATCAGGGACTGCCTTCTCATAGCACACCTTGACATAGCTCTTTCAGGCAGGAAAGAAAGAAATTGTTCCAAGAAGCTCAAGTTTCAGCTTAGACCATACTTTTGCTTATCTTAATATCAAGACCTATTTCAGGTGATTCCTGTACTTCACTTACAGTCCAAGATCTTACTAAAGAAACCCCAAGGACTTTAATCACTTTGTAACTACTGTTTATTTCCTAACTACTAGACCTATCACTTCAGCCACTGGGGCTACCCTGGAGTCACTGTGCTGGGGCTCCCAGCCCGTGCTGGGGCCAGCTGAGCCCCAGAGAAGCACAAGGGATTGTTGCATCCAACACCGGATAGCAGCATTGCAAAGCCTGGTGTTTAGGGTTGAGGTTAACTGCCCCCTGGTTTTGGTTCTGCAGGAATAGCAGTCAGAGCATTGTATCTAGTATATCATGCTTCTTGAGAGATACTCAATTCAGCAACCACCAAAAATATTTTGGTTTCAAATATCAGAATATACTTTATTCTGGTAGACCCGTTCATTTCTCTCAGGCTTAACGCAACAGGTTAAGAAAATCATTTTCTATGAGAGAGTGCAAAGCTGCCTGGCAGGCCTCCAGCTGCCCTCAGCATCATGTGTCCTTCCATGGGAGGGCTCCACTGCTGTCCCCCCCCCCTGCGGTGCCACCACTGACGTCAGTTGGGCAACCACAGGGAGAGCAACGCCATTTACTGAAGATTGCAGTTGCAAAATCAGATGCAGAAAACAAAACAGCAAGCGTAGATTATCTTGTCTTTCATCTCCTTTTTTTTTTTTTTTTTTTTTTTCTTTTTTTAACATTAAGACATCAGGGATTAAAATTACATTTGATTATAAAAACAGCCATGCATACAGAAATGAGCAATATGCTCTTTTGGATATTATAAAATTATTTTTTTAACCTCGAGTTGATAACTGCAGTCTGATAACTTTAATGCCAATTCTCTCTTTTAAAATACTTAACTGAAACACTAAAAACTGCGACTGTCATTAATTATGCCAGCAGAAGAACAAACCATCTATTTCTAAACTAAACTATTTCTAATTCAACATGCAACTCTTGCTCTCTCCTCATGCGCAAATGAGTTTAAGTCTTAAGAGAAGCACGTCACTGTAGAAAGTGAATGAACAGAGAATTCAGTTCTTGATTTTTTTTTTTTTTTTTTTTTTTACTTCATTTGTACATTTGTGTTATACAAGCACTGAACTGTACGACAGCCCTACAAACATACAGGAAAAGATGATCCCTATCTCTGTTAGTCTACATTTTAAATGGAGGTTTCTTGTTAGTGCTAATTCCTTCCACTTTTTTCGGACTGGTTATCAAAAACAATTATAAAGATCTCTTCATAAGCTGCATGCTACTCCACATTAAAATAAATACAATGGCACTACAGCTATATTAGTTCCACAACTTGTTTTCTTTCCTAAACCAGTTTTCCTCAAAGCAGCATAGCCCCCTCCTCTCTGTCCTCCCCAACAACTCACATACAGAACAGAATTTACTCAACTGAACAGAACACACCAAACTTACACATACAGCCAGATATTTCTGAACAGTAGCAATGATACCTGAAATCATAGGATCATTAAGGCTGCAAAAGACCTTTAAGATCATCTAGTCCAACCACCAACCCATTGCCATCATGGCCACTAACCACGTCCCTCAGCGCCACATCCACTCTTTTCTTGAATAACTCCAGGGAATTGTGACTCCACCGCTGCCCTTGGGCAGCCTGTTCCAATGTATTATCACTCTTTCTGAGAAGAAAATACTCCTAATATCCAACCTGAACCTCCCCTAGTGCAACTTAAGGCCATTACCTCTCATCCTGTCGCTGTTACCCAGGAGAAAATGCCAACCCTCACCTCACCACAATCTCCTTTCTGGCAATTCTAGTGATGAAGTCACCCCAAGCCTCCACTTCTCCAGCCTAAACCATCTCAGTTTCCTCAGCCACTTTCCATATGACTTGTGCTCCAGACCCTCCACAGCTTTTTTGCCCTTCAATGGACATCCTCTAGGGCCTCAATGTCTTTCTTGTAGTGAGGGGCTCAGAACTGAACCCAGTACTTGAGGTGCAGTCTCGCCAGTGCCAAGTAGAGCGATGACCACCTCCTGCTCATAGGCCCTCTTGGCCATCTGAGAACGCTGCTGGCTCATGTTCTGCCAGCTGTTGACTAATACTCCAGTTTTTGATTTTGTTTTAAAGTGACTTTGCCATACTCAGCTCTTCAGCCACTCTGTCCTAAGCCTATAGTATTGCATAGGGTTATTGTAACCAATGTGTAGGACTCAACACTTGTGTTGAACCTCTCATAAGCTGCCTCAGTCCTTTAATCGAGCTTGTTCAGATCCCTCTGTAGTGCTCTCCTACCCTCTGGTAGATCAGCACTGCTAACTACTGAGGATGCATTCAATCTCCTCGCCCAGATCATCAATAAAGATATTAAACCAGATCAGTGCCAATACCCCATGGGGAACACCACTCATGACCAGATGTCAGCTGGATTTAACTGTATCTACCACCACTCTCTGGGCCCCGCCCTCCAGGCAGTTCTTTACCCAGCAAAGATCACACCTGTCCAAGCCATGAACTGCTGGCTTCTCCAGGAGAATACTGTGGGAAATAAGAGTCAGCAGACCTACTAATGCCTAGGTACACTCAAAGTATTGAAGTTGGAAACAGTTTTCAGATCTTATAAAAACATTTCCTACCTTCGTTTTTGTTTTTTTTTTTCCCCTCAAGTAGCACACTGATTACGCCTTGAGGACAGGAGAGGTTACCACAGTTTCAGTCATAGGAAAAAAAAAAAAGCGCCCACGATTTAGACAAAGCTAAAGGAGAATTTTTAAACTAATAAATGCGTGTAGTCCTTGCACTGCAGTTGCTTATCTATCATGAAGCAGACAAGTTATAAAATAGCCTTGACTGACCATCAGACATCATTCAAAGTTAACATTTTTCTATTTGATCATCTTATCTTCTTGCCTGAGCAATGCAAACCTACAAGTCACTGAGTAAAATATCCTTCTATATCCCAAAAATTTCTGCCAAGACACACTGTGATCAGCCTAATGGATTTTTAAAGAGGAATCAATCTCCGAAAATAATGAAGGCCTTTCCCAAGAAACACTATTTGTTGTCCTGTGCTTTATTTGCTGTTGCTGTGTTTCTTTTTACTGCTGAGTAATTTCTAATTGTATGCTGCTAGCTTTTGCCTGGAAAGGAGCTGAAAAGTTTAGAAATGCTCACTTATTAGCCCTAAAAAGCTGTTGTTATACAAAGGGCAGTTAGAATCAAGCAATTGCTTTCTTTTTTTTCTAAAAAGAGAAGCATTCTCAAAAAGCAAGGAAGTGCTGACCCAATACTGTACGCCAAGTGCGAAACAACATCATGTGAGTGACATGAAAACAGACCAGGGACTCCTGATCCCAGGGCACATGAGGACTTAGTGTGCCACAGAGATTGAGCTTGAGCTTGCTTAGTTTCTGCTTGGAGGGTGTTTACCCCACAAAAGCCAGCAAATGCACATCTACAGAACAATGTTGTCATGAGCTTCGAAAATGTAACAGCCTAATGTTTATAGGCGGTGAGGCATTTTGGAAAGGAGTTTAAAAAAAGGCAAAGAAAATGTAAAGAACAAAGAATAAAATAGGCACAATAATTAAATTTTAGGATTATTTTCCATGGACAGAACTGGCAGATTATGAATTGTAAAAGAAATGACTGCTGACTCAATAAAGAGCTTCCTTATAATACGCAAACCTATCTCCTGCCTAAATACATTTCCGTACCAATGCACACTACCAGGGCTTTGTGCTAAGCCTAACTTCACAGAGCTTGTTATGGCAACATTACAAAATCACCTAAATTAATTTCTTTTATTAAATATTTTCTGTCACTTCTGTTCTTGGCTGTACATCATATTAATGACAATTATGACCACTCCTGCCACTGACACCTAGCTGACTTCAAATCGGCTAGAACATTTTGTTCAGCGCTCCGTTTTCCAAGCCAGCAGGGTTCATTCACCTGTGCTCTACACTGCACGCACGCTGGAGCTCTAATATGGCACCAAAAGTTATCAGTTATGGGCACTACCGAAAACTGGAGGTCATCACTCAGAGGTCATCCCTGACAGGAAAAAGAAAATAAAAAAACGAAAACAAAAAGAGCTGAAACCATCTAATAACATCATTAAAAAAGTTTTGTTTTGTTTTTATAAGGATAGTGAAGTACTAGAACAGGCTGCCCAGAGAGGTAGTGGATGTCCCATCCTTGGAGGCATGCAAGGTCAGGCTGGATGGGCTCTGGACTTGGTTACTTTTAAATGTCCCTTCCAACTCAATGATTCTATGAGCATGACTGTATGAACAGCCTTCCAGTTAACTCTACAAGCTTCAAGTATCAGCTTGTAGAGCTCTGTATGGATACAAAGACAGAAGCAAGAGACTTTGTCTCACAACTCTATTTCTTTGCATAGTCCCACTTATGTGAAATTCCTCCTCATCTTGGTGCAATCAGGATGACAGCCAGGCTTCCCTCATTCTATTGACACCATTTTCAGGAAACCAAAGAGAAACACTTGGCAGCCCAAAAACAGACTGCAGAAGGAGATACTGGACATAGCTCTGTAAGACAGAAGGCACTCATGAAGCACTTCCAGTCACCTCTGGAATGGCCACCATCTTGGCAAGTGCAAAAAAGAACAGGAAACACTGAAGGTTTTGAAAGATATGAAATAGCACTTAATTACCTTTGGAGGAAAAAAATAAAAATAACAACTAGTAAAGATGGTAGTCATGGGGAGTGACTGGAGGAGAAGTAACTCTTTCTCCCACTTGGTGCCAGAAAGAAAACTGCCACAAAACTAGCTTGAGCTCAATACTTAGGGAAGGCCTTTCAAGATCACTAGGAAGGGGAAAAAAAAAAAAAAAAAGCCTACACCAATTTCCCAGCAAGGAAAGAAATGTCTGGGAAAGTCAGTAATTATCTCCAATCTACAGTCTGACATGGGAAAGGGTGTGAGCCATCGTCACTTGGCCACAGAGAGCTCCCAGACACCAGCATATAATCACCATTTTCCATTTCAGAACAGAGTTCAGTTTGATCACAACTATTTCTGTAACTATTCTCCTTTCTGGGCTAATATCTGAAGTGATGTGGTTATAAAAATAGAGGGAAACTGTCTAATCTGTATTACGAAATGTGTCAGCACCAGCTGAATCATACAAAACTACAAGTCCAGGCTTAATGTCATTTATGACAGTCTCTCTTCATATTCAAATAAGTAAAATTCATACCTGCAAACTATAATCAAGTAATTTACATATCAGCTAATTATTTATGTTTTGTGCTATAAAAAGAAGAAAAAAAACTATTTTATCCCACAACACGGTTACTAATTTTGGTTAAACAACACAAAAACATACCTACAATTTAAAATGTCAGCAAGGAAAGTATTTTAAGCACAGAAAAGCACCACAATTTTGAAAATTGATGAAAAATAACATTTTTATTGTATGGCAAATCAGAAATAAGTTTACTGCCTTTTAGCTGAAGTTTTGATTTCACTTACACAGCTATGAAAATACTCCTCTAATATCAGACTGATTTATAAATAATAGCATTTCAGGGGCTATTGACCTTGGTGCAAATGATTAACGGTATACTTTGTGCACAAAATACAGAATTTCAGGGAGAGATCTGTTTATCAGCTATTCTTCTTTGTCAACAACAACAAAATAAGAGACTATACAACTTCTAGGATAGTGTTAGTGTAGCCAATGGATGGGAAGAAGCCAAACCTTCCTTAAAGATCTTAACCCAACTAAAGCATCTTCTCTTAAAAAAAAGTAATGTACTAAGAAAGAGAAGCTGATGTTGATACTGCCAGTGAGATGAGGTGTATTGTTTGTGAAAAAGAAATTATAGAAACATAAAAATGGCAGCCAAAGGTAGAACAGAATGGTAATAGGAAGCAGGATGATTTTTAAAAACTGTGTGTTGTAGAAGGGGTTGTAGGAAGGAACCTCTGCTATGTAGAGCTGAACAAATTAAAGAAAAACTGCAGACTGCTGCAGATGCTACAGTAACACGGTCAAACAGCAGCAGAGTTGCTCTTCTGCAGAAGCAGCTGTGGCTTCACAATGTTTGGACCACAGGTTGCTTTTTTGCATTACTATCAAATTGCCATCAAATCATACCTGGTAAATTGGTATCTTCTGTGCAATAACCATTTGTTTCATACTTCAACACAAATCTAGGACAGTTTCACGAGATAATTTAGTAGTCTATTGGCTACTAAACAGTGCAATTAAATAACTGAGAGTTCAACTTCTCCGTAATAACCTGAAGTTGCAGAATGAAGAGTCTCACAGTAAGTGAGCAAAATGTCCTACACTAAAAGGCACAAAAACAGCAACAGAGGACAAAGGCCATTAACAATCACTTATTTGTCCTGATTCAAGGACTGCTCCGCTGTGTTTGTTCTGCTGCCTGGTCTAGCATACACAGCTTTGCTGACCAAAAAATGCCTTTTCTTACCAAAGGTTTGCAAATACCCACATTAGAATTTAACAGCATGGCCATTTTTTTTTTTTCTTTTTTTTTTCTTTTTTTTCTGCCACTATCAGTGTATCTGTAACCAAATACTAAAAATCCAGTTCCTTCAACAGACATTTTCAGGCTAGGTAACATTCTCTGTTCAGTCCTAGTTGTACTAAGACTTTGCCTAAATCAGCAATGTCAAGAATGTCAAAAAATACTAGGAAATTTTCTATTGTGGAAGAAGTTATACCACTTTATTTCTACTCTTAAGTGGCATAAACCACACAGTCACAAGCACATTAGTATCAGAATTGCTGCAATTTTGTAGGGCTTTACCCTAGCCGTGTCAGTAAGAAATCACAAGTGGTAAGAACAGACCATTGCAATATTAACACAAGAGGCAAAACCCTAGATACTTGCTCCATAACTCACAATAGCATCTTTCAGCACAGGATCATGGGCAGCAGAGGTTCGCAGACTTCTTTGAAACAGTATGAACTCTTGCTCCAAAGCCAAGCTGAAGAGACCCAGCGAGCTAAACTGAAGTCAGTAAGCTTAGTCTGCGTTACCTCAGCAGCTGTTCTATCAGCTACCATGGAGACTAAATTGGGACTATATTGTAGCAGCTGTTAATGGAGGCCTTAACTGGTTTTAGAAGAAGCAGGACTGCAGTAATAAATCTGATCTCTTAAAGCCTGTGTTGGAAGTTGTACCCTTCTGTCAGCAGGTTCACCGTATGATGTATTGTGGAGCTTTGGCTGCAAAGACACTGCAGCCTGCAGTTAATGAGCTGTTCAAAGGAGCTGTGAAACTGTCAACTTAATTAAGCCAAGTTTAGTTAACAGTCATCTTTCATATATTTTGTCTGAAGAAGCAGGCTTTGAAAGTGCCCAGCTATGCGCAGTTGTGAAGTGCTGCATACTTTTCTGAATGGAGAAATTAAAAGCTCATATGATGAGAGAGAGCACTATTTAAGAAAGCATCTTAAGAAAGCCCCCCGATCATCCCAGCATGTCTAGGAGCTACATCATTTTATTTCTGTTTTTAGAGAATTAAGATGCATAATCACTTGAGAACAGTCTGCAATGGTTTCTTAAGATAGCCTGACCTTTAGAAAGACACGTATGATTTGGAAAGAGGAAGAAGATCCTCCTGAGGAAACCCTGCAAAGATCCGAGCTTTCAGCCCTGTGTGCTGCAGATGGGTGCACTGATGTGATAGTCATGGTCCCAGAGGTCCATCCTACCCAGATGAAGGCAGAAAACCTCAGAGGGCATCAGGAAAAGGCTGCTCTGTATACCCTAAAACTACTTCCTTGCTGTTGTTCATGGCTTTGAACAAAGCACTTAAGGATGTGTCACTACCTTTCCTGCACCTTAACCAGGTTAACAGACGCTAAATGCTCTGTCCAAACTAGTTTCAAAAACAAGACCTAAGGATATATGAATTTAGGCTTTTGCTTTCTACTTAAACCAACTGCAAACTAACTGGCAAACATCTTGTATGCACATATTCCTCCAGACAGTCTGCTGACATCTGTTATAGGACAAAAATATCCGTAGTAACCAAACAGAGTTACAGCAATCAATTAATCAGAGTTTAAGAACTTGTGTTTAAACAAACCATTAGCACTGGCCTCAGCTTATTCCTCTGTCAGAGGTCAAGGTTTCCCAAACATGATTCAGACTCTGAAGGATATCAGGACCTTTTTCAGCACCCAGCAACAGCAGAGGTGCAGTGCTGACAGCCATAAGCCCTTTCTCACCCTGTCAATCCTCTGTCACGCTTTTCTTGCTCTATGATTTGTTTTGTTGGTTTACATTCAAATCACTAAACTATTTCAGAGCAACCTGTGGAGATCCCTCCACTAGGGATTCCACCTGCTAGCCTGGGACCTCTCAGTTGATGAAAAAGGCCAAGTCCTTCACCCACATCCACCTCTCTGCAAAAGGAGAGGGGTTGAAAAAAAGGCCAGAGATACTTTAGAGCTCCTTGTGACCCTCACAAAATGGCATGAAGCTAATAGGAGTCAAGCATTTAAAGATCCACAGGTAATATCTCACATGCATAGTTACTCTTATTGGTATAGAGCTACAGAGAAGGAAGAACCTAAAGTAGTCAAGGTGTTTGTCCACAGCCAGGGAAGCACAGCTCTGTTTTCAGATACAATCAACAGAACACACTTCCTTGGTACGTTTATCCTGAAATGGAATAGCATTGGCATGGGGAATTCTGAACAAGTGGATGCAACTGGGTACTTCTGTGTGATCAGTCACCTAGAATGCCAGCCAGCTGGAAAAAATGCAAGGGGCCACTGACCAGAAGTGTCAAGTTTCCCGAGAGGAATGATGGCTCTTCTTTGCAGGAAGAAAGGGCAAGAGACCACATGGACTCATTGCAGCCTAAGTCCTACAGCCTTAGCAGAAGAGAGTTTGTATTACCCAAAGGGCACAGGAGAGCCTTGTAAGAGCTCTTTAGGAATCAGAAAAAACAAGATTCAGTTAGGAGAAAACTTCAGTGCTGTTTAATCTCCAATAATAAGCTCCTTTCAGTTTAATTGGCAAAACAAGAGATAGTATTTTCAGCACTCTCTTTTGACAGCCCAGCTATGAACCTCACTGCTCACACTGACTCGGGCTACGTGTGGGATCAGAAGAGCTGTTTGATCCTTACATCAACCACCAGCACAGCTTGGTCCCTTTCCCACTCTAACTTTGAGGTTTTGCACTGATTAAAAAAAAAAAATTCAAACACTGTAACATATAAACACTGACAGCAAAACTCTGTTTTTCAGTAAAATATGATTATCTGATTCATCATAATTTAGCTCCAGGAACCAAGATGCCTACCCAGATTCAACAACCTGTCCTTCAGAAGCAAGCACTGTCTCCCAGCAAAGCCCAGTGTAAGTGGAGTAGATCAGCTTCCTCCCTGAGCAGCTGCATTAATTTCAAGAGTTTTTATCATCATTATCAAGGATCTCAAAACCTTCCTAATCGCCTAGAAACTGGCTCTTGCTATCCAGCCCCAGTGCCAGAGGCAGGGTACTGTGTAAAGGTTATTGAGCTGCTCTTTGGAGGAGGGGCTGCAACCGACAACACTACCTCTGAACTTGACTCGACTGTTGTCATGACAGATGTCACAGCATGACATGAAACGGCAAGGAACAATCCAGTCTTGTCCTCAGTTTTCCAGCACTGAGGACATATGATAACACAGCTGAGAGACAGCGTATGCAGAACGGCCCTTTTGTCTGAAATTCTGCAGAGAGCTGATCACTTTCACAGCAAAACGCAAAAAGAAAACAAACAATAAGCAAATTAAAAATTGCAGGGCAATCAATGAAAGCATTGATTCTGAGTTCCCAGGACTTATTCTTCCTCTCAGTATAGCTGTTAACAAAACAAAAGCTGTTTGGGTTTGCAAAGCCCTCTTTGCCTGAGTTTGTAAATGTTTTATTCCTCTAAAATATCAATGCAACCCCCAGATTATTTTTTTTTTTCCATCTGCAGGAGACTCTGCTTTATGCATGAAAAGCACCTTGCCCCTCTGGTCCTGAAGATTCTCTTCAAAAGGCAAACTCATATTTGCTTACAGTTCACCCACTTGCTTTCTTTTAAACACTTTCATCTGTTCTTGGTCCTTGCAACAGTGTTTGCAGATTTGCAAATACATGAATGTTCCACACTGACAGCGTGTCAGTGGTAAGCATGCACTGCCATGGCAGAATGGGCTTTGGAAGTCATTCCACCATTTATAAATTCCACTCAAGAGTACAAATTCTTAATTGCATTTATCAGCTTAGCAACAAAGTCTTAAGGAGATAAATTAAAATACAAGTACCATACTACATGCCAGAATTGTTAGAAAGGAGAAGTAAATCAGCATGTCCAGGCTCAGTTCAGAAGAGGAACATCAGAAACTCTTCTCATTTTTGTAACTTTAAATAGAATCTTGCATCTTTCTCCAAAGCACATTCTGCTGACTGTGGGCAGAGCAAAGCACTGCGTTACATGGACATGGTTTGATCTTAGAGCAGCTCCTCTGTTCCTGGGTACATGGTGGCCTTGATCCTCTGTGACATACAATTAAGATCAAGCATGCAAGCAGAAACATACAACAATTCATCCACAGAGACACATGATAACCGCCAGCAGCCTTCTGCCTCCAGCTCCATATCTTTCTCTAGCCTTGGCTGCAGCAGAGTTCCCAGAGCAATCATCTGCAACCAGAAAACACCTGGCAACCAACACATCCCAGCATACTTCAGACATAACAACACAGATACAAAAATACAGAAAAATAAATCTTTCTGAACACCTAGAAATTCCATTTTAACTTTGACAGCCAGCACTCTCAAGATCAGCAGTAGACTCACAGACTTGCTGTGACCTGGAACCATAGCAATTTATGTTCTTTACATCACTACTGCTTGAAAACAGCCCTCACTGCTATATGAAGCTGTGAAAAAAAATATTTTGTTTCTATCCTATTCCTCCCATCATTGAGCAGTTAATAGTTTCTGTTATTGGTAGCTTTTCTGCATTAGTGTCAGATTAAGCAATCATAAAACATGGTACCCAGACATAAGGGCACACACTCTGGTTTCACTTCAGAATCCAGGTAAGTTTTATTTATGGACCAGAGACCGAATTCCGGTTGTTCTTAAACTGTAACTTTTCCATTAGCTTCAGTAGAGCCAAGGACTTGCCTAGCAGAGCTATATCGACGCCCTTCTGGAATGACAGAAACAACTCTGCCCTTAATGCAAGTATTATTGCCACTATTTTTATTTCCAAATCTCATATCCAACCGGGAGCTATCTTCTACAACAGTGGAAGATAAACAGAGCTGACCAAGACCTGCCACAGCTACACCTCTTGAGACTGCAGAGCTTAATGGGGCTGAAGGACTGCAATTTCAGTCTGAATTTCACCCACCAACAAACCTCTTTGGTATGTGAAAATAATTCTCCTTTTTATTTTGAAAAACAAAGCACAGATATCTCGCTAGCAGTCCCAGTACCATCCATATTTGGCATGGCAGAGCTTCTTTGAATGCTGGTACCTATGGACCCCTGGATCCTCCTCCTGGGACATTGATAACTAAGTCACAGCTAGTAGGGCAGTGTGATTTTATCAGCCAGTAAATGAGTGTGCAGGGAAAGTCACTTCTGCTTCAACTTACCAAAGTAATAGGTGTGGTTGTCCTCAACCATTTGAGGAATTTCACACCAAACTTTCATTTAAATAAAATAAAAATAAAATAAAATAAAAAAACCTTAAAAACTGAAACAGCAAACAGAGTATTCCAAAGAAAAAGAAATACACAGCTGCAAACTCAGCCTGCTAGGCTGTACACAGATCCTGACCTACCTACCTATCACACAACACGTACGTATTTCAAAACTTGGGATTCAAACTACTGCTACAAAGGAGAGTTCTACACCTAAGCATCAGAAGAGAAGCAGCTGTGATATCAGCACAAGTGAGGCACACAAGTGTGTGATGAAGCAAATCACAGAATACAAAAAGATCATGGTCAGTGCAGATCACAGGGCTTCTGCTGTGCTTTAAGTAAGCCATACACACACCTCTCTAAGCTTCATCTCTGTAAAGAAGGTTTACTTACTGAGGCTATTTGTCTGGCCAGTTTGTATCAGACACAACAGAACCTCAAGCTTAAAGACAAAAAACTATGGTAAATGTGTAACCTGAAGTAATGTGGGGCCTCAAAGCTTCCACTGCATCCCAGTAGGAAGCTAAAGGTCGCTGCTAACTCAGAGTTAAAAACAATGGGAAGCAGAGGATGTCATTCTTTCATATTAGCCCAATGATTCTGTGTTTTCTTTGCATGGATTTACTTAGGAAACTGGGAGATCTAACAACGAGGAGATTTCAAGGCTACCATTTTTCCTTTCACAAAGCTGTAGTCAGAAATCTCCTTGTGGAGCTATGCAGGTTTGTTTCATAGAGAAAAAAAACACTTCTTGCTTGAAAAGGTTTGATCTTTCCAAGTATATACAACATTCAAAGTTTTCTGTGCGACTTCCAAAGTGTAAACTAATTCTGCTTTTGGAAAAAGAAGTGAATCCTCATTTCTAATGCAGAAACAGACACAACTCAAATCTGTTCAACATTACTTAGCAAAAGGATTCATTTCTATTCTGACTAAAAAAAGTAAAACCAATAATGCATTTCAACACATTTCCATGTCAGAAAAGTAGGTTTCAGCCCTCATCCTTTCCAGTGAAACAAAGCCACACACGTGGGCGCTGCTTTATAGGATGTGAAGCTTTTTACATTACGTACAGAGACATATTTACAGATTTTACGAGGAAGAGGAGAAAAGGGCCTGGGAGTTTGATCTGAGGCCAACAATTCAGCCCAGAGTAAAAGAGGGTGGTCTGGAAGAACGTACAAATTAGAGCCTGCACTATTTAGTCTCACAGTGCATATGTCAATGTTGTTTACTGCATTCCGACCTTAGCAGAGATTTTAAGAAGGAAGGTAAAAGCGGCTGGATGCCGAAACCTTTGACAAATGGGCACTTTGACATCACTTTCTCCATGCCTTTGAAAGCTTAAAATCTGACTTTGAGCAATCAAACTATTCAACCCGACATGCACATTAAAACTATTCAATTTGCATCTTGTCCCATGCCAATTTAAATTATGGTTAAATGAAGATACCTAATTATTCTACCCGATGGGCTGACAGCAGTGAGTACAATGTCACAGGGCTGAGCAAGTTGGTACTGAAACGCCAGTGAATTAATGAGCCTCACATATACAGCCCTGAATGCAATTCACACCACAAATTGCACCTTGGATGTAAAATCACATTTTAGGTGCTATCTTGAAAACATCTCTGCAAGGATTTAACTCCAGCCACGGCTGGTAAAGCTGTTTGCAATGTGGTACATTGTATCCATACACGCAACCCAACCAGAACACAATACTAAATTGTTCTCCTAGGTGTGCAGGTGCATGTAGGGTCTCCCAACACAACCCTGACTTATGCAAAGCTTCCATTGAAACAGCTTCACCCTGAGGGCAAGCTGCTCATTATCAGATTTGCTTTTCTTTCACTTTTTTGTAGCAAGCTAATAAGAGCTTCAATTGTCCATATCCCTAAATACGTATTTCCTCTTTGAGGACTTATCTGAAAGTCAGTCAGCATTCTAGCTGCTCAAAAAGTGGAATAACTTCAGTTGCCTGGCTGGCACATTAAATATTAAGGCTATGCTGGTCCCTTGCAGTGCCATTTCACACCACGTCTAACACTGGAAATGTGGGAAGGGATGGAGAACTGCTAATTGCAGCACCTCTTGTTCTTCTGCCCATCTTATAAGTACATCCAACATGAAAATTTCTCACCGAGGATGGACTTCACTTTCACGTCAGCTCTACAAAAGGTGTAACACAGCAAGACATAACTAGAACCATAGAAATAAATATGTTTTTAATACTTAATCTACCAACACATTTGGGTGGCAGACAACTTAAAGCTGTTAAAGCTGGCAAAGCCAGGCAAAGAATGTAGCAAGGACAGAGAGAAAGCAGTGCTTTGTGACTAGCAAGAATTCATAGCTGAAAGAAGACTCAGCGGAGCTTCCACCAACAGTAAGCACTGCAAAAACGCAGGCTCTAAACTGGCTCATCTCACTCACACAGGGAAGTGCCCCCAAACCAGCAGCACACTTTGCTGATGGTTTGCATGACCAGGAGAGATCTAGTAATAATGGTTTAAAAATCAAAAGTACATCTTTGACTACTTTCATAGAGGTGAGATATACGCTGCAAGTGATTTCCAGTTCTTTTCTAGTTGACATTACAAACAACAGGAAATTAAAAGGTGAAGATAAAAAAAATAACCCAGGCATGAATATGGAAAGTTCACGTCGCTCCATCAGTTCACTTTGTATAATTTACAAATTCGACCTCCCCATTCCCTGGAGAAAAGGGTTCCTGCCTGGAAATAAAAGCACCACGACCGTCAGCCTGGGAGCCCGGAGTCGTGGGGCTGAGCACAGCCAGCGTAGGGCAGCGTGGGAAGGATCCTCGCGGCAGAGCAAGGATCTCTGCACGGGAGGGCTGACGTCAGTGGAAGTGGGAGGGAGACAGTGCTGGGAGGTTTGTCGGGGAAATGGTTGAGGACAGCTTCAGTGGGAACAGGGAGGGTTTGGGAGGGTCGGGTGGCCTCGCTGAAAGCAGGGACTGAGCGTGTGGGAGTTTCAAAGGTGGGAGAGCTGATATGGTGCAAGGGGAAGGAATCGCCAGACAGGCAGGAAAAGAACAGATGGCTTAACAAACTAAATAGTGTGTTGCTAAACGCCAAAGTGAGATCCATTTCAGCATTGAAAGTACAAGTCAGCATACGTCCTCCCGAACGCAGAATTATGCAACCACTGCTTTGCAGTGGCTGTAAAACTCACAATTTTGCAGGTTTTGAACAAAGAAAACTTGGTGCTGTAGCACCATGGGTGTAAGTGGGTGCCCCACATCAGCTTATCAATCAAAAGGCTATGGCAGATCTAGTCCTGCTGGCTTACAGCAACTGTGAATTTACAATAAAGGAAGTATGGATTTACTCTCCGATCCCCTTGCACTCAAATACGCACTTCTGAGTTAAATATACATGACAGGGAGAGTTACACAAGAGAAGAGGAAGGAAATCACATACATAAAAGAATGGGGGGCAAAATAAATGCGCCGTATGCATCGCAGTGTGCACTGTGGAAGTGACACTGGCACGTGTTGTTGGGACAGCACAGGCTTACAGACACCCAAGCCAGTTTTAAACACACGCCCATGAGGTCCTTACACCGTGCCAGTCCTTACCTGTACTATATGTTAACAGGACTATTACTTGGAAAGTGTTTAAGCAGATTTGTGTACAGCTAAGCACCCTTAATACAAACTCAGCTCCACAGCAGTCTGAAGAAACAAATCATAACGATATATACAAAAAGGCTGTCACAATTTTCAACTCACAATCTTCAGACTTCTAGAGCTGGAAAAAAAAATAAAAATCAGTAAGCCTCTCCTCTGCAACAGTGCTATTACTGTGTAAATCTTGCTCATCTTCCACTGGGAAAAGTACAGAGTTCAAGCTGTGCAGTCTGTGCATTGAAAACTAAGAGAAGGGTTTCACGGCTGGTTCACCATTCAGATATAGCACCGCTTCCAAGCTGCTCATAAATTTTCAAATGAAAGCCACATATGAAATTACTAATTAAAGAGGGACATGCAGGCACCAGGACCAAACATTTTATTATAAAGGCCTCTCCATTTATCACACACTATTGCCACATTCATATACACGGGGAGCAGCTATTGCAGCATTGATCTCTGTGCATGGCGCGTTCAGGAGTTTACTGCATGCTTACTACGGATAAATTTAGGCTTTTCCTTATTAGAAAACAGCAGGCAATTTTTTAGCTACAGGTTGTAAATCAATGCAAATCACACAACACTCACACTACACACCCTGGCAAATGATCCGCCACTATCTGAACAGTACAAAGATTTAACAAGACACAACCATAAAACCAGAATAAGTCTGGGGGCTAACGAGCAATATAAGTAAGGCCATTTTACAATCAGTGTGGGTTATTTCTTCTTTTGACACGTGCACTATTGCTACCAAAACAATGCAATAAAAGTCACTGTATTACCTATTACACTTATTTTAAATTCACGCTGTTGTCAGCTGAAGTGATAACATGAGATTTACACATGGATCAAATTTTGTTCTTAGCTCTCATCTAGGACTTCTCCTTTGCTTTAATTTGAGCATAATAACAGAAGAGTGAGAAAGAAATCAATTAAAGTGCCATGAAACAAGGGGAGATAGCATTCAGGCAGGTTACTGGCCATTCACACAAATGCTGATTAGACCCCCAAGGCACAAAAGGAATGCAGCATCTGCAGTTAGGATGAGGGTACCCCAGGTGCCACAACACACTGTGTGCTCTATGCAGCAGCACCCAAATTCTCTCAGTTCCTTCTCAAACCAAAAATTCCTTTAACTCCAGAAGTGTCCACCGCTGCCCTATGACCCTCCTGGCTTCAAACAACAGCACTGTATTGTGAAAGCTGCTGTCAAATGTAGCTCTTTGCAGCACGACTTCTGCAATATATGGTTACACTCCAGCACAGTAGAGACTGTAAATGCATAAATCTGATCGTGATAAACTCACTTAACAATAAAAGCAGAGAATGAAGTACCATGCTGCCTTGTATCCCTGAAGAGTAGGATTGCACATGTAAAAAATCACACAGAAGGGATGTTTCAATCAGATTTTGTACTTGACTGACCACAAACAGAATTCCATTCTCACTTCCCAAAACCCAAGCAACGTGCTCAGACCCATGACAAGGGCAGAAAACCACTGAGTGATGAAAATCAGAATAGCTCCTGCGCAAGGAGCCCCAATCACACACACAGCACCTGGCTGGGTTATCTAAACCAAGTAACAAGGGCTGTTACAAAGTGCCTGCAATCAAACAACAAAATTCTGACACAATTAAGACCTCTTCCCATGCACAGGCTTCTAGAAGATCTTGGAGTTGTTTATCCACCCCCCCCCCTCCAACCAAGCACAAAATCAAAATCACACAATATAAAATATAAGAATATTTTTGTTGCTCAATTTCTGTAAGGCGCAGTTATAAACACGATTAAAAATAAAGCTGGAAAAACAACAGTCAGGGTTGTGAGCAGAGCTACCACACAGTGTGCCATACAAGCACGAGCACCGCGTGTGAGCACAGCCGTCCCGCTCCGCTTCCTGCACGGCGTTACACAAAACCTGAGGTTCCTCTGACGCGGCCGACCTTCGTGTGCTGGCTGAGGTACCGTTCATTTCTCCTTTAACCCACTTCACACTATATCTTCCCATTTCCCACAGCTTTTTTTAAATCTCCTATGAACTGAACTTAGTAAATCTGGAGGAAAACGATTGAAAAAAATCCCCCACAGCACAGACGAAAATTGTTTTGGGCCAATACTCTTCCTGAGCATGTAAAATTCCCGAGGAAGCTACGAATCATTGGTCCCTCTGTGTGTGCAAAGCACTTGACATTGTGTGAGCTCCTGCTGCACCCCCAGCCCCTATCTCCTATTGACAGCGTGCATATCTCAGTGCTTATCACAGCAGCCCAGGGCAGATCAGCCATGTTATACAACATCCCTGGGGTGCTACACTTTCCTTTGACATTTGCAATAATTTACTTTGGAGAAATAGAGACAGCTCCCCCCAAGAAAATATGGAATATTCAAAGCCGCCAGCATTAGGAATGGAAGTATAACACGTAAAGCAATGGTGCACCAATGGAATGGAGGCAGATGAGCAAGAACTGCACTATGAACACTCTAAAACAGAGCCACGAAATTGAAATGCAATTTTTTTCAGTATGTGCCTGCTAATTTCTTACAGGGCTGATGCTGCCTCCCTACAGGAAAGTACACACACTAAAAGATACCCCCCCCCCCAAAAAAAAAAAAGAAGAACAACACGCTACTTGCAACAACAGACAAGGTCAACAAGTTGTTGGTGTAAAGAGCACCCGGCGCACAACCTGAAGCCCCCCTCTGCCCAGCAGCCCACCCCAGCACCGAGGTGAGCCCCAGGCCTGGTGGCTGCAAGGCACCCACAGCATCCACTTCCCAGCTCGCTGAGCCCAGCATGGCACAGAACAGCACAAGAGCCGTTTGTGGGGCTGATGAGTTTTAAACAAATGCTGACAGCTCCAGCAGGATGAGCTGCCCCACAATGTTTGACTTCAGTGGGAGAAACGGCGCTCGTGGTCCACACCCCTTTACCTTAACACTGGATCTGCTGGTCTGGGTCTCTGCCTCCATGCTCTGGCTGTTCTCCCTCTTGTCTTTCTTAGAGGAATTAGTCCTCACTTTATAAGTGGATGTGTTGGAGGATTTAATGAATAATCCCGGGACGGGGTTGCCTTGCTGCTGCTGAGACATGGTGGTGTTGGTCTGGTGAGGGGAATGGCACTCCTCGGACTCTTTGCTACTGTGATAGACCACTCTGCTGTCAGAGATGTGGATGCTTGGAGCACAGCCCATGCTTTGTGGCCACCTGGGGAACACTTCTCAATTGTATATATATGAGATATATACACGCGTATCTCTCTCTCTCTCTCTCTCTCCTTCCCGTTGGTACGTTCCCCCCGCCTGGGTTTGCTAACGGGCCGAGTCCCGCGGCTCAGCTCCCCGCCGGGTCGCTGCCATCGGTCCCTCCGCACCGCCGGGATCGGGGATCGGCTTTGCGCTCCTCGGCCCCGGGCGCGGCTCCGCGGTGACGGCGGCCCGGCAGCGGGCGGGGGGCAGTCAGCAGCGGGCCGGCGTCATGGTGTCACAGGGTGTTAGGGATTTTCCTAAGCCATCTGAAAGCTTAGCTTCGCTTTCCTTCTGGGGGTAAGGAAAAAAAAAAAAAAATTAAAAAAAAGAGGAAAAAAAGAAAAAAGAAAAAAAAGGAGGGGGTCGATAGGGGAGGTCACAAAAACGCGAGCCCCAACCGCACGCACAGCCCGGCGTCTCGTCGGCTCAGCGCTGCCGGAGACACGGCACCGTTCCTCCCTCTCAGTCCGGAGCACGGCGCATTTTCCACCTGAGTTCGCACGGCGTTACCGATTAACCCGGCCGGGGGGGGGGGGGGGGGGGGGGGGCGCTCCCCACCGCGTCTTCCGCGCTCCCCGCCAACGGCGCTGCCTCCGCCGGGTCCCGCTGGGCGCCGCGCTGCGCTCGGGGCGGCCGAAACGATCACCGGAACGACGGCGAGGGGCGAGAGCCGCCCCGGCGCCCCGCGCGCCCCTCACGCCGCGGCGGTGACATTCGCGGTGGCCGCAGGCAGAACGCCGCGTCCCGCCCGCCGCAGCGGCATCCGGAGCTCAGCGCTCAGCGGCCGGGCCGGGGCGGCGGGGGCGGCCCGCGGAGGCATCAAAGGGCCTCCATGTTGGGGGGAAGGCGTGGGGCGGCAGAACGAGGCGAGGAAACAATTAAAAATGAAATAATAAGAAAATCAAAAAGAAAAAAAAAAAGAAAAAAAAGAAAGAAAGAAAAAAAAAAAGCGAGAAGTAGCAGAAAGCGATCCTAACGTCCCATCTCCACGGATAAGCGCTGCAGCGGCGACAGCCCTAATTCCCGGGGCCGTGTGGCCGGCGTCCCTCGCAGCAGGGAAGTGCCTCCTCCGACTCCGCACCCGCCGTTGGTTGTAGCGCTGCGGCGGCGCTCTCCCCCCTCCCCCGCCCGCCCAGAGCCGCCCGTCCCCTCCCCACCCCTCCCGCTCCCCCCCCCTCCCGCCCCCCCCCTCGCCCGCGCTGCCCCCACGCTTGACAGCGGCGCGGCGGAGCCAATAAAAGCAGCCGCCGGCGCTGACCTCCGGCCCGCGCTGGCGTCAATGCAAATGAGCCGCGCCTCGCCAATGGCGCGCCGCGCCGCGGCCCCGCCCGCGGGAGCGAACTTTAAACCGCCGCGTGCGCCTCGCGCGCTGGGTTGCGGGCGGCGGGCGCGTGACGGCTCCGCTGAGGGGCGGGGAAAAGCGCGCTGCGAGGCTTCGGGGTCTGAGGAGAGAAAACGTCGGGGGTTGGAGTGCGGGAGCTCCACAGGCCCCTTCCACCGCCCTCTCCTCAGTTCTCTGTCTCTGAAACGCGCCACCGGGTTGCCATTCAGCAAGGACAGAGAAGAGATGCGCCCAAAAGCAGCTCCCCATTCACACAGCAGACGGGAGCACCGCACAGGGTCGGGCAGCGCTTCCAAGGAACGCTGCGTTTCAGCACAACCAAACTGGTTTTGTTCACAGTAACGGGTAGGGTTAAGGGCTGGGAAATGATGTCCTTCCTTTCCCATTCCCCTGCCACCGTGCCATCTCACCAACTTCACACACCCTGGTAACTCTGCCTGTCAGAACCAGGAATGGCTGCAGCTGCCCGCGCTCTCACTTGGGATGCCCGCTTCAGATAAGCACTCAATGACAGATGAGGGAAAAGGCTTAACGTACCTGCTCGGAGCAGCGGGCGTTGTTTGGAGAGGAATCTCATCCTCATTCCTTCTTTATGCTAGATTTCTCATTACTAGATCCCATTGATAAGAACACACTTCAGAGAGACCAGAAAGAAGCTGCAGAAGAAGAGAACGCTGCAGCTCCTGTTTGTACCATCAGCCACAAGCATGGGCTCCTGTCTTCTTCAGCCTTAATGGATCTGTCTGCAAAACTACACTGCACTTTATTCCTGGTGGCACTGAGGGAGCCAGAGACAGCAAGACTTGATTTTCAGCACTCCACATTCAGCTTGCAGTGCTGACACCTACAGTTGAGCCTTCTCCTTGTGAAACAAATAGGTTTGATTTGCAGCTACACAGAGATAAGAGCATTCAAACACTATTCAGTTTATCCAAATGACAAACAAATACCAGGGGGGGAAAAATGCTTTGTTCAACATCCCATAACAGCAGCATGACAAAACAAAGCGCCCATGCAGATACAGTGCACACCATCTCTCTGCTCTCTCTCATAAGTTTTCCTACACTAAACATAGGCAGGTTGTTGCTGATTATGCTGATCTAGAGCCTAACTTCAAACAACAAAAACTAAACATACATTTGCAAGTTTGTCTAAGGAGAATTCACTGCTTCGGATGGGAGGATGAGATGAGCCCTTAACATTAAGCTACTGAAAAATCACTCCTGTTGTTGCTACACTGATGAAAATCCAGCTAAAGATAGAAAATGGTATTTGAACTGGTACAAGCATTAGCTATTTTCTCTTAGATTTGAGGACATGGCTACTATTTTTTTTTTTATTATTGCCAATAGAAAAATACTGTTATAGTTTTACCTGTAGTTTTGAATCGGACAGAAGAGATGAAAATATCTAAACCACCACCAGCGGCCATTTTTCACCAAACTACAGGAGTTCTGTTTGCAGATACAGGGCCTGGCTCAAGCTGATTTGCTGAAGGGCAGCTCAGGAAACGGTGGGCCCAATTATTCAGAAAATTAAACAGTCTAAAAGAGTAGAGGAAAAATAGGAGTGTAGACACTGGCAGATTAGGGCCATGGGGGGGAGTGCAAGGTCAGTTCAGAGTCAGAAGAAAACTAGCTCTAGGAGACAGCTGGGGGATGAGAAAGGTTATTTATGGAGAATACAGTTGAATTTCATTCCGGATTGCAGAATAAGAACGAAGCCTAGGAAAGAGCTTGCAATGATTGTTATCAGCTCAGTCTGGACAAGTGGGAGCTGGGGAAGATCAAAGTATTTGGAAAGCAAATACAGAAGCTTAAAATTCAAAAGAGATTGAAAATTACAGTATTCAGCCACTTCCTTGTAATCTTAAAGACAAATTAGCTTGGATCTTGCATTTCTTGATAGAAGACTGAACACCACATTGCCTTCCAGACCTGGGGGAGACGCTGCACCCCACATCTGCGCTATCCCTGCTAACATCTCTAAACAAAAGCACTTTCCCTTGATATGTTAGCAGCAGGCATCCATTTCACATAGTCCTTGACCATTTCAAGTTACACATTTGCAAGAGCTTGTGCACGAGTACTATAGCAATTCACGCCTGTCCAGCTATACAGAAAAAACATATGATGGCCCAGAGAATAGATTTGGTACCAAAATGCAGTGCTGAAAATAATTCAGTGCCAAAGACCCCAGCAGTCAAAATTATGCAGAAGAAACAATGGTCTGACACCCATATGAACAAGTATAGTGTGCTTTGGAAAAGCAAAAAAAAAAAAATTTGTGGTGGTAGAGCAAACATCTCTATGAGCACAAGGGAACAATCTTGACACAAGATTGCTCCGTGTTGTTTTAATTGCTTCTCCCCCCAAGTCAGCTATATGTTCCAACTGTGTCTTCTGGCCTTCTCAAAATGAGGCAATCCTGCCTGTTCATAAGCCAGCAAAGGAGAATAAGGAGGAGGAGGAGAAACTGTGGGAAAAATGTGCCAGGACACAAACAGCTGGGTGGACTCTACACTAACTACTGACATGCAAACTGCAGCAAAGCTCATCTCTTCATCCTCAAGACATTCTAGAAGAGAAAACAGGGCCCATGTTCTGCCTTAGCCACAGGTAGCATTACATCCCTTGAGCAAGGCAGGGTATGTGAACTGGGCATTTTCCGGTGACAGGAGGCAAGTATAAAGTTCATTCTGAGCTGGATCATCATCAGCTCCCGGCAAATACAGAAATACATAAAACGGGTTTGTTTCTCTCACCACTTCTCTGGTGTCCCAGCATCGTTGCAAAATAAAGATTGCAGAATACAGACAATTGTCTGTACTATTTGGAAATCAGAGTCCTCAGGAAAGTCTAGGTCAGCAACTTTTTAAACTCTAGCACTAAAGACATTTGAATCTAAAGCTCACATACACAGTGTCTACAAACTTCACCTGCCGTCCTTTCATAAGACTTAGTCTGCTCAGAGATCAGTAGAACAGATAGTATACCTGGGAGGAAAACGTACCCCCTTTTCTAATTTCATTACCTATCTGCAGTCCTCATAATCTGGAGGTTTCTTTCTTGGTCCCATTCTTTCCTCAGGATTTGTCTTTTGTCCTTTTTCGTAGTCTTTTTTTCCTACCTTTTTTCTAAATACTTTTCCTTCCTTAGGTATCCCTTTCTTCATTCACTCTCTCTTACCATTTCTCCCCATCAGATTAAAGTCCTCTGCTTTGCCCCAATGCAATTTTCCCTTTTATTTCCCAGAAGCTTAGTCAAGCCCTTATCGCAGAAATTCCCTATCTTTGTCTGTCTGTCCAACATTTGTCAAGTCTCTTCCAGCACTGTATCTTTGTTGTACTTTTGAAAGCCATCTTTAAATCACCCAAGAGCAGCATCTTAAAGACAGGGCATGGGGCTTCCATTGCTGCTGATTCTCAGCAGGCTTATTTGTAGCTCAATTTCAGTGGATTAGGGCATGTGCAGGGAAAAAGGTGAGCACACAGCCTCTCTGAATCTCCTCTGCCCCCAAGGAAGGAGAACATGGATCTGGGTGCAGCTGAGGCTGATGCCACAGCACCGTTGATTTCCCTAGGCACTGCAGATATATAGATCCTTGAACTTATAAGGCCCAAAAACCTCAGTTTTCCTCTCCCACCCAATCCTCTCCACCCAAGTGTTTAGGTCTTCACCACCTAAACTTTTTCCTTCTGGTTCCTCAGCCCAGGCAGCACATCCCTGCAGGATCCAGGGTGCCCCACTGCAGCACCCAGCTGTGGCTGCAGTGCCAGCCCCAGAGCTCAGTGGCAGAGAGCTGCTTCACCAGCTGCTGCTGCTAAGGTGGCCTCCAACAGTTCCCACTGCCTGGCAGTGCCTTGTCAGCCAAAAATCTGTGGGGAAGGGAGGAACAAAGCACTGCTGTACCCACCCACTCCCCTATAATTATCCCGTGCCTCACAAGTGGAATTATCTATCTGGATACACAGCACCATGCTGCCAGCTGTGACCATAAAGAATTAGCTGTTCCCTTCTTGGAGAATTTTGCCTTTTCTCTTCCTAAGTATTTTTAAACTAACTCTCATTTGTTTAGTATACATCCCTTGCAGGTTATGATTTACTAAGCTAAGAATGAGAACTGGTCTTCCTCCTAGAAAATTGTCTCTTAGTTCTTCTATTCTACAGTCCCAGCTGCCTGTTATTCCCCTGCTTTCCCAGAGTATCAGATCAATCCTAGGAAACCAGTCTCTGGTCCAGCCCAACAGAGACCCCAGCCTCACAACTCTTCCAACTTGTGAACTGGGTACTGATGTCATAAAACATTGTTGCCTGCCTGGATCCAGCAAGTAGCAGGAAATCAGGAAAAGAAACAAGTGCGTAATGCCATAATGTTACGTAGCAATGACAGCAGAGCAGCAAAGTCCCAGGCTACAGCAAGCAAGGATAAGCCCAAGTGCAGCAGCCAGGGACACAGAAACAAAGGAAAAAGAAATCTGCTTACCCTTGAAAGACCTTGGGTACATAGGGACCTCCAGTGAGATTTCCTTGCCTCCACTGCCAACCCTTAAATGAGGTCTGGGAAGGGGTGGATCCTGGCTCCACCCCTTCTGCTCATTCAGATGCATTACATGCACCTGAGCTCCCCTGGGTTGGCCCTGCCTTCCCACCAGGTGCTCAATCACTGGTTCATGCTGTGACTTAGCATTTCTGCTACAGATGGTTTCTCCCGCAGTGAGCCAGTTTTATTTGGTCAAAGCCACAAGGACCAGTTGTTAGCATCAGCAAACCTATCTCAGCAGCTAACCAGCCTCAGGCTCCTGCAGGAAGAGGTGCTCAAGAAAGGCTTTCAAAGCCAGACAGAAGCCTTTCTGCCTTCTCCCACATCTCCTCTGCAGCAGAAATCAAGAGCCTGGATCCCAGGACAAGAGTTCCTTCCTACCCAACAGCTTCTTTCTTACTTGGTCCTCATTAACTAAGAGTGTTAAGGATCATTAGCCCCCCACAGCGGGGCCAGCATCCTTCCCAGCCACACGTGGGGTGCGAGTAGCAGAGAGAACAGCAAAATACGGAGGTAGAAACATACCCCTGCATTGTGGCAGCAGTGGGAGCTGAAAAATTCTCTTTAAAGAAAATAATTAAAAAAAAAAAATCACTCTAAGACAAGCTATACACCTGCAAAATAGATGGCTTCGATTGTTAATTTATTAAAGGAACAGATCCATTACCCATGGTTTTGCTAATTAGTAATTTATTACACATTCACAACCAAAAAATAAAAATTAAACAAAAAAAAAATCACACTTACTGGCAGTGACGTGTTCCTAGATCACTCAAATGTTTGAAAAATTCGTTCTACAAACATGTCTGAATATAGGACAGAGGACTGGATCTAATCTGAATATTTACCAATTGTTAACTGCATTCTCAAGCCCATTTCCTTTCCTTGGGCCAAATCAGTACCTTTAAGCATGCTCAGCCTTATGTATCTGCACAGTCCATCTTCCCTGATGCTAGGTCTTTCTGTAGAGCAAGGCTGTATAACTACTTGCAAGAAGCTGAACCCTCAGTTACTACAAGAAACATGCCGTACCATCAAATAGATAACTCAGATGGTTGTGCAATTTATTATTCTCATCAAATGTACCCTCCTTCTGCCAGGAATGTCTGACATCCAGTTCCTACACTGCAATCAGACTCTGAGTAGTTTCATTCATGATTCATACAATTTTTCCAACTGTATTTGTGTTTTTCTAAGCTCTCATCAGGGAAGTTACACTCCGTGCTGCTTTTCTGCATGCAACTCTGCGTGCAGACAGCTGTAAGGAGGAATGCACAAGAACCTGACCTCTGCGGTGCCACGGCACAGCGCTCATAGATCATGAGCCTTGTAAACTCTGTTTTACAGCTGTCTGCACATGCGGCAGAGCAGCGGGAAGAGCAACACCACAAGAATTGCAAGAGGGGATGACAACTTAGAGGAGAGATAAGGTGAAACCACACTGAGAGCAGGTGGAGAAACCAGACAGTGCAAGTTTTCTGGGGATAGCTATTAAAAATGAAAAAGCAAAGGGAAACCCAACTAGCTCAGGATGCGTGGGGGAGATAAAGCTTCTGAGTTTTTGAAGAAGGGAAGGCAGCTCTTGCAGGTTCACTCACCGCAGCCCTAACAAACAAATCTTACCACACAGGCACCATCCCTCCCCAGACTTCCCCCAGGGCTGGCCACAGCACCGCTGTCACAGAAGGATCTGTCACATTAAGCAGAGCAGCCTTTAGCAGTTTGCATGAGTTACGGTCAGAGCTGCACAGCAGGGCGCTGCAGTGCACAGCAGGCTCTGGAACACAGTCACAATCGTGAGCACTATAAGAAATTTCAACAAAATGTGTTGAAAGCAGAGAGGAAGAATGGTTTTAAGACACGTCCTTTAACCTCATGAGAGGATTCCAGATTGCTGGGAAGGGTGTATCTGACAAACTTGGTGCTGAAGAGGAAGGCTCATGGTTTCTATTCACCTTGGCAATGTCTCCTTGGTATGTACTCACTCTGTCCACGTGAGTGGATTCGTCATGCTCAGTCTAGAGGCTTTTAATCTTCCCTCATTGTGGTACATTTCTCTCCCAGTATGCCTCCAAGGCATGGTTCTCTACTCCCTGTCCCCTTGTAGGAAAAATGCTCACACCTTGTCTCCTTATCTCTCATCTCAATTGCTAACCAAACCTTTCCCCAGGCCTGGGCTGGTTTACACTTCTGATTTCAGAGGAAACTAGTGGGCATATCAGCTTTACAAAGAATTGAAATGAACCAATCATTACCACAAGTATAGCGTTCCAGACAAAACAATGGAAGATTTGCACATTTCTGCCCACTTCGAAGTTCATCAGACAAGCATCAGAGTGATCTGAGTGATTACACAGGCAGCTTCCCTCTTGCCCAGCCAGTATAAACACCTACAAATCACATCTTCCTTTTGAAAGGCGCTAAAAGAAACAACCAGGTCTCAGAAAAAATAAAATAAAAGAGAGCTCTGAGCCTGATCTAAAATAGCTACCCTGTAAAAACAAAGTGAGTAACTGTCCATTTCACAGAGTGACACAGGAACAGTTATATGGCCTTATGAGAGAGCGGTAAAGCAAAAGCACGTCTACTACATAAGTTGTTTACTAAAACACTGGAAATAACCTCACTACAAAAACTTTTTTCAAGCACAGCCATGCTTGATTTCAGCAAGAACAGCAAATCCCAGCAAAGTGTTTTCCAGAGAAATACAGCTATTCAAGAAAAATATTACATGAGTTAACAGTTCAGCTTATCCACAGTAGGTGAGCATGCATACAGCCTCAGGGGCAGAACTCAGCAATTTGTCTCTCTCCCTCACTTACTTAGGGGTGATTTCAAAGAATCTTTGGGAGAGGGACACCAGGAAACACTTGCCTTCACTTGCAGGTATCCCTCTAAAACATCATCACTTCTGCAGCAGATTAGCCCTAACTCATTCCTACCACTGAGCAAGCAAGGCATCATTCACCTCTCCTCCAAATGCCGCATGGAGAGATATGAGAGACCTCTTAAAGCCACTGAAAGTACATTCAGTATCTAGGTAAGAGCCCTGTCCCTGTTTTACTTCTACCTTGAACCAGGAGCAGAAAAAAAGCACAGGACCAAACCCCCAGTTCCTAAGCAATGTTTCTCTTGTTTTTTTTTAAACCACTTGCTCATTTACCAAAAACAGCTGGAGCCATCTCACAGCCAAAGCTGTGCTTCCAGCTGGGAGGTATTTCACTGATTATGTAACAGATGATAAAAAAAAAAAAAAATTAAATTAGAAAAAGGAATATAGCAAATTCCATTCCTCATAGCATTTCCGTTCAAGTTTTATTAATATCATAAGCTAAATAACAGGAAAAAGTATGCAGGGAATATTCTGAAGTGTTGTCATAGGAGAATGTAGGTGTATCTGTTAAGTATAATACATCAACTTCTTTCATGGGGATGCTGTTTTCACAAAACAAGCCAGAAAAATGCAAACTTCTCCCAACTGGTAGTGCAAGTTGTTGCACTTTTTAGAATAGAAAAAAAAAAAAAAAGTACTAACCTACAGCTCTATTTAGGGATAGGCATCTCTACACAAATTACCTGCAACATTAGACGCTCAGATGAAAATCACTGACACACAGGTTTAGATAAGTGGGAGCAGATCCCTTGTTTGCATTTGCTTTCTAAAACACACTGTTTATTTTTTCTTTGCTGGCAAGCTGTGCTGGCTGTTCCTTAAGGTGTGGGAGACACAAACATAGCCCCAGAAGGTGATTCTGGGGTACAAGGGAGAATTTGCATACCTCCTGACTTCCTGTTGGTGATGAAGTTCAGTTTTAGTACCCAGAATCTCACTTACAGGTTGCCTTCACAGCAATGACATGGCACTTTGGCAAACAGATTATTTTAAACCAGACTTGCTTTCCCTTCTTTGGCTGTTCATTGAAGTTGTGTTTCCATTAGTAAAGACAATCCCATTACATCAGCCACCATCACTTTTGCTCCATGGCTTTGGCTTCAGTTACTTGTACATTAACATAATGCTGCAACACTCAACACAGCATTAGCCACATTTTTAAAACCTTCCCACTCGTTCTAAAGATCTTCATTAGAAGAAGTCTCTGAAATCTGCTGCAGTTTCAGAGGTATTTGCATTAGGCTTTTCACAGTGTCAGAATATTGAAGAAAAACAGACTGAAAAGTTGAAAGTTGTCCTATGTAATCACCCCCAGACCAGTGGTGGCTGGAGCAGCAGAGGGGGATGCTCTGTTCCCAGCAGGTGACTCTCACTGTGCACTCTTCTCTTGCATCCAAAACTTCTCCTTGCTCCTACATGGCCTTCAAACTCAATAACTACTGACCTAGATGAGGAATATATAATTTCCCAAATGATGAAGATTACTGTTTTTCTCTCTTTTTAGGGTTTCTCCTTTCTATCCTTTTCTTTCCCTCTAACTTATCTCACCATTTTCCCACATGGCAACATTTTTTATTACTTTAATATAGTAGCCTATTGGTAACACCAGCACATTAATAAGCCCATTTTCCCATCTGAGGCAGGTGACTGAGTTGCCCACACTGATCCCAGCACGGTGCTTAGTATTGGGTCCCTGTGCTCACACAAGGTTGTGCTGGCCACGCCTGCACTCCCCCAGGCTGCCCTGAGGCTCTGGGCGCAAAGCACATCAGCCTTCCCCTGCTTCCCAGCTGGATTTTCTCAATTTGTTCTGCTTGCTCCCACGCAATGAACATAACGTGCAAAGAACTGAAGCAGAGATGAAGACTGTAAAAAATTAGGAGAGGAAGAGAAAGCAAATTACACATGGACCTTGCTAGACAGAGACTGAATTAAAAAAAAAAAAAAAAAAAAAGGAATAAAAATCCTTTATAGCACTGCAAGCTTCAGACAAAAGCTGAAGACCCAGGCCAATGTTCTGCCAGACTACAAACTACTCACGCTTTCACCGTTTTCTCGTCAGTTTAAAGACATCACCAGGTTTACCTTTTACATAAACATTTTGGGAAAAGAAACAATGTCATCACACCAAACTCACCCTGGTGGTCTTTAAATAAAGTATTCTGTGGCCCCTGCATTATGGAAATATGAGCTAGCTGCCACTTTACCCCCTTCTTAGACAGGGCTGGAATTACCCAACTCATCCTCCACTTGAGGAGAATGTGAACTTATGATAAAAAGTTTGCTTTTGCTGCTCTGCCAAGTGCTAGACCCAGAACTGGGAGGATTAACAACAGGAACGGGATTTAGCTGGCCTTGTTTGCAGTTCGGCTCCCTCGCAAGGTACAGCCTGACCTGAGGTGACTGTGGCTAAAAGGAACAATTATAGAGCTCAGCAATGGAAAAAAAAAAAAAAGTAAAACAAAAACAGACAGACAGGAGCCATATAACTAAAAGAATTTAAAGTGCTCAACTCAATTATGCACATTAGAATACACTACATCCAAGCTTTATTAACCGCTTCAGTGAAAAAAGAGCCTCAGAAGAGATTACAGAAATCTCGGATTTCTTCTAAAAGCACTGTTGCATTGCTTTCTTTACTCTCTTGAGCTGCAAATGAAAATAAACTCTTGTTTACCTGAAGTTCTACCGCTGTATCACAAGCAAACGCGAATACATCAGAAATATTGGCTGATCTATGACTGATTCCTTACAGAAGGGAAAACACAAATTGAGTGATTGACCCAAATCACCTAGGAAGTATTTACCATGGCCTGGAAGAAAGGCTATAATTCGACTTCCTTCACAACAGATACCCTCTTTTGAAATTTCAGTTTTCTGGGCAATTGAATATTTAAGATAGTTAATATAGTCAAATAAAAATCTATATTTTTAGAGTACTTTTGGTATAACCCACAGCAGAGCCCTGCCCCTCTGGGAGTTAGCATTCCTTAGTCAAGACCAGCAAGAAATTGCGCAGTGTCAACCACAAGCTCAAACTGTCCAGCACTCATCTAAAAGGCTTTTAAACATAACTTGCTGATATTTATTTAAGATTGTATTTCTCTGATGCTCAATATACAATGAAAATTCTTGTCAGGTTCAATGAAGCGAGATGGCATTTAGTGTGGCAGATTTGCTCCTGGAAAGGAAAGTCTCCTGGCTTTGTTACAGATAGGAGCTCCTGCAGGAAGCTGGTGCACTGGGCAGACAAGTGCAGTTGGCTCTCTCAGCATCTGACTTGTGCATGGGCAATAACAGATTACCTGATACCTGCAGCTGTTAAAGGAAACACTTCTCATCTTCCATTTTCTCAACTCTGCTGGTTTTAAAGACTTCTAAGTTCTTGTTTGAGCATGGATTTGTTGGCATTTTCTGCATTTGCAGTTGTCCTGCTCAGGGAGGACTTAAAGAGGAACACTAGCAAGATGAGCAGAAGGCCCAAAAGCGTACTGGCATGCCTGTCTGAGCTTGCTTATGGCTCTCTGCTGCCAAATGACAGCTGAGGTGCTGCTTCCCCTTCCTGGAGCCCAGCAGGGTTCAGCTCTCAGTCACTGTGGGATGGCGGTGAGTGAGAAGCCATGAAACCCCCCAGTCCTACCCAGTTCCAACTATTTAGGACTCCTTTAAGGTGTGCTTCCTGAGTGCTCATTTGCATGGGTGTAAAATCGAGCTTAGCTAGCAGGGTGAAGGGACCCTGACAGGGAGCTGTCAGCCCTGCCCTGTCTGAACACCCAGTATTTTAGGGGAACATGTTGGAACATGAAAACTGCTCCTTGCACTGGTATAACAGGTTACTGACTGAAATTTTCAGCAAAGACAATAGATTCATGTAACCACAAAGTTTAACGTGTTTCTTAGAAGATTTAGTGTTGCCTAACACAACAGAGCACAGCACACAGCAGCTGCGGCTGGGAGCGGCCTTCAGCCACATGCTGCCCAGCACAGCTCATCTTCCTGCCTGCACCCTCCATCAGGCTGGGAGCACTGCGACCCAATCCAGCCCTGATGCCAAACAGGAGGTCCAAAGCTTCCATATGAGGGCAGGAAGGAGTCAGGATTAAAAAGAAGGAACAAAAGTGTTTGTAAAGAGGTTCAACTCGTATCAAAACAGCCTGCACAGTGCTGACTCTGGCCCATCACCAGATGGATCCAAATTCACAATTAAAAGGAAACCATGCTATCTGGACAGGACATCTCTTCTGTAGAGCACTTACAATTAACCTTTGGAAACCACAATAGTGTATCACTGAGGCAAAAAGTACAGTGAAATCCTACAAAGCATTCTCAAGAGGCAGCCATGCCCTCTGGCAGATACACTGGCTACAGGAAAGGGTTCAGGCAGTAGGTGGGCAGTGGTCAGACGTACTATTGATTGTTTTATTAAATGTAAGTTGTATCTTAAGCAAAAAAGGGAATCTTGTGAGATGACATTGGGACGTCCATTGAGAAGCAAGCAGTGAAGGAATGACCACAGATAGTGCAGTTTTAGGGTATTAGTGAACAGGTGAGGCTATGGAACAGAACAGTCTGTAAGCTCAGGATGTCTCTGCAAAAAGTGCAAGCTCTTTTTTACTGGCAATAGTTTGATGCTTGTGTGAGTAGTGCTTACTTCAGAGCATGTCTCATTAGGTCAGCTCTGGCCATAACTTGTAGTTGCCACTTGCATGGAAGTCAAAACAGAATTCAAAACCAATTCACTCAGAGTTTTAAAATCCCTCCTTTCTATCCATCCATCTGCCCATGGCTCCTAAGTAAACAGTAGGAAGGGGTTAGATTACTCCACATTTCTGACTTCGAGCACATACACAGTGTTCCCTCTTCAGATGGTTATCTTTGATGTAAAGCCACCACGTGTTGGCTACAAACTCTATCTCAATCCATTATAAACACTCCTTGTATAACATGCACCTTGCTTTAGCATGTAAAACATTTGGTTCCCAAAAACACAATAGGATGGCTGAGTAACCACTAACCAGACATGCTGGAATGCCTGAAAGTGTCCAAGATCAGTCATTTGGCAGTGATCCTGGGGAAATGCAGTTTTACATATCCCACTCTGGACAGTAAGGTTTAGTGCTTGGGGCCCACATGCAGACCTAACTCCACTCCTCTGTGGAGCACAGCTCACATTGGCTGATGTAGAGTTGGGATATGATTGCCACAACAACCTGGATCCTTCGCCTCGTCAAATCCTTATCCACCAAAAAAGAAAAAAGAAAAGAAATGCAAATCAAAACAAATCCTTTTCTATGCTTGGCTGTGTGTCATATTTATTTATTCTGGATAATTTCAACTTCTGTGTTTGTCGATTGTAAGAAAAATGCATGTGTCATATGAACATTGATCAGAATTCTGGTGGGTGTTTGGCCATTATACAAGAGTTCAAAGGTTGGAGAAATTTCATTCTAATTTGAGGGCAACAAACCAAGGTTATTTAAGAGCAGCAGACACGCTTGTCAGCCACACATCAATGCAGAGCAAAACTGCATTTGGGTGTTACAGAGCTGGCAGGACCAAGAAGTGGCAATACTCAGTCACGTTTGATGCAGAACTTGCATGGATGCATTTTATAACGCTCCTATGCCTCACCCCATGCTTTTAACAAGAAGCAAAGAACTGCACACTCACCAGACCAGGGACCTGGGTATCATGCTGTGCAGAGCTGCTGTGGCCTCAGCACTTCTGCTCAGAGCTGCAGAAAGTAAAGCAGTGAAAAAACAGAAACTGGCAGCTGTTTTCATGTTTTTCACTTATTAAGCTGCAGAAGTGAAGCCAAGTACTCCACTGCACTCAGGACTGCACAGATGATATTGCTCCTTCAGTACATGACATTCATGCACCATTCCAATCAGAAAAGAAACCAGCACAAGCAAAGGGATGAATGGAAAAATGAATTACTTCAAGTTGATTTAAAGAAGGTATTTTGTTATGCATCAGAACAAAAAAGAAAAAAAAAAAAAGGAAAATACATGACTGAAATAAGATGAAGCAATTAGAAACAGCTGATATTTGATGAAAAGGAAGATATCTTGTGAGGTAAAAAATGTAGAAGCCTTATATATTTTGAAAGGCCAAGTTATGCACGACTTCTTAATGCTCTAAATAGTGCCAGGTTATCCAGAATCCACTCCAGAAAGGTTTCCGGAATAGCTAATTTTATAACTAAGCCAAAACCTTCAGCCAACTCTGGAAAATCTTCTTTAGAGTCAGACTAAAATTTTGTGAGCTCATGTCGATGTTGGAAAATTACTCCAGCTGTAAGCATGAGGGAATGGTTTTGCAAAGGAACCCCTGAGCCTTAGTCTGTTTTTATGATTTGCAATAAGAAAAGGCAGAACGGGAAACTAAAATAAACCTTGATAGAAAAAAAAAGAATAGAACTGCTGACTTGCATTTGCTGACAGAACCATTACTGTCCTTCCATTTCGCAAAGAGTGAGCATGTTTCATGCAGCACTGGAAGCAAGAGCAGGGCTGTGCTTTATTCGAGCTGTACATTAGCAGCCAGCATAGGACAGTTCCTCACTCATGCACACAGTTCTGTATGACACCATGTGTGACAAAACCTATATTACTGCTCCAGTCAGTGTCCAAACCACACCAATCATGATTAAAAAACCTTACCAAACCTCACAGACCACAGGAGAGGGACAGTCATGGGCACCACCAAATTATTTTCCCAATTCTGGGGACTTTTTCTAGACTTTGAGGAAACTTCTGGGCATATCCAAGGCTGAAAGCAGAGTCATTCTGGTCATTTACTCATGTTTCTGGTCATCAGCTGCTCTTTATGCGCTCTGAGTATTGAGTGTTGCCCCTTCACCCTTTAATTCTCCTTTTTTAAAAAAAGGCCAAAAGAAGTTAATGAATAAATGGCAGATCCTATTTTGTCCCTTTAGTAAATCATTGGCAGACATCAATGAGCATTTTGATTCACACGAGCACAGGTATGAAGCCAACCAGACAGTGTATTCCTATTTTTCATAACAAGTACAGATGCTTTCCTTCACAAGTGTCCACACTTTTTTTTAAGTTACAAGAAAGAAGTGCACTACAATAAGCAAACATGAGGTCAGACTGTCTTGGCTATATCAAACCCAATGGAGGGACTATGTGAAATTCATGACATCTGGGAAACACTTTGTATACAGAGTAAAAAAATGGTGTACATTGCCAACCTGGCAAAGAGGACACAAATGTTCCAAACAGAAGCCTAAAAAGCCAGACAAATCAATATGTATTCAATCCACTCCAACATACGATCTACGGGCTCCAGATCTATTCATAATTTAAGTCAAATTTGGGAAATGACACAAAGAAAAACTCAAAACAGAATTGTTTATAGCACATTCAAATACGCTTTGAGAAGAGGAATTGGCATAGGTGATTTCCAGACGTGCATTCCAGCATCAACTGTTCTATGATTTTGTTAAGTATTTTGCTTTGGTATTTTCTAAATTAAATGGCTTGGGTTTGATTTTTTTTTTTTCCCAGAATGAAACGGGACAAAAATGAAGAGTTTATAAAGCAACATCAGGCACTTAGTGCTGAGTAAAACATGGTGCATTTTTTTTTCTTCCCAAACGTCTAAATTTTCTCCACAGAAACTTCTGCTTTTGGTTTCATTTGACCTGTTTATTTTTCATATCCGGGGTGGGGTGTTCAAATAGCAAACCAGAAACACTCCACATTCACAGAGCTCTGCTCCCAACCCCTATTTTCTTATTTCAGAAGAGGAAAAATTGCAAAGATTATTGACCCTTTCAGATGTACCCCAGTTTCTTCAGGGATTAAAGTGCAGAGTAGGCATCTCTACAGCCAACAGGACAAATGCCAACACTGTGCGTTTTCATGGCCTCGGTGCCTCAGAGACCTCCTTTTTAATCCACATGCACAGCACCTTGTCGTCATCCCTCTGAGGCTGGAGAAGGGGCAACAACTCACACGTACCCATTTCCCAAAAGATTTTTGTTCCAGGGGAAATAAAAAAGGTGTTCCTGCTCTTTCATTCTCTCCCCACCCTCTTGTTTCCCCTGCTCTATTTACTTTCCCTGTGTGGTCATTTACAGAAGAGAAACTATTTGGTTATGGAGTGAAGACCAACAGCATAGGGAGCACCAATTCACGGCCAGCAGCCACCAGGGCCAAGCTGGTGTCCCCAGGGTAAAGCACAGCAGTATTTTCCTATAAACATTGAAGACACTTGCATTTAAGCTTTGTGCTTGGGCAAATCTATGAGCAACAGTCTACCAAACATCACATCAGCCAATCACTTACAGCAGAGCCCAACTTGAGTTCATGTGGGGTAGGTGACTGTTTTGGCCAATTGTGTGTGTGGCCAGCACTGACTGGTGAGCTATTCCCAAAGCAGACAGACACTATCAGTGTTCTTGTGCACAAGCCAATCTCATAACATGCTCCCCCTTGACACACTGCAGGTCTCTGTCCACAGATTTACCTTCTGAGAGGAGGAAAGGGAATTAGTTGTCCCTTTCAAGCCAAACTGTACTGTCCAACTCTCTCCATCTTCCCTTTGCTACAGTTGGGAACAAAAATGAAAAGGGATGTGAGCTGCAAGTTTCAGGGTAGGTATCTTTTACTTCTCCCTCAAAATTAGATCTGATATGAAATACTCTTTTCTTTGAAAATGTATTACATAGGTTTCTATTCAAAAGACAGCCTATATTTGAATTCAGTAGTAAAAAGGTTGCTAAGAGAGCATCCTCTGCAACGGCCAAAATGTCTTTCTTTTTCCCAAAAAAAGGCTGATTGCTCCAGCACGGAGCTGACAGAGCCAAAGCAGTCAGCCAGATATTTGGAGGAAGACTGCAGAACATAGGCATGTAGTTTGAGCAGTGAAGCACACAGGACTACCCTCTGTGCCCAAAACGTACACTGTTCTGGTGCTGCTGCATGTCGCTGTGCCACTGGGGAGGAGCTGTTGTGCTCTGTATTCAGCCAAAGGTCATTCTTGCAGTTGTGCTAGAAATTAATCCTTTCATCTCAGTGGGTCTTAAAAGCTATGACCACTCAATCCCTTCTGGCCAAACCAGTCTACAAAGAAGAGCAAGTCGGGATTTACCTGCATGTTCTGAGAACTGTCTACACAGTCAACTCAAATCCTCCTTGTGCCCTATTTTTTTTTTTTAAGGAATCAGTTATTAGACCTGTGATCACTACCTGCTGGAGCTGATTTGCAGCCCGATCCTCAGGACGGGATCTGTGCATGCATTAGGGAATATGGCAAACCCAAATCAGACACCTGCTGCTGCTTTAATACCTCTGCTGTGCATTTGTGCAATTCCACTGTTTCACTTCCTTAACCAAAAATCTCAGAGCTCTGATGCAAACATTAAGGAGTGTCAATACAGCTAGATGGGAGATCTGAATTGGTAAAAATGGGGAAACATGCAAGGAACAAGAAAAATGCTGGCCTAAGGGAGTGGAGACGATGGAAGCCAGCTCACTGTATTAGCATTTGTTTGCTCACAGCAACACTTAAGTGCAAAGAAAACCAAATCTCCATCATAATCTCACATTTTTTTACTAGGATCCTGCATATTAATTCCTATTGATTGACACATGGAACAGCACACTTTGATCATCTTGTTAATCAAGTATTCTTGAGGCAATACATGACGCAGTTAAAGTCAGCCAGGTTAAGTCCTTGCGTACACAAGGAAGCTATTATTAAGAAAAGCCAATGATGAAACTAATTTTAGCAAGAAGTAACCAGAGATTGAGAGCCATGTACACCTCAGAAAATTTCATTTCATTTGTATCATTTTTCACGACTTTCTGCTTAGCATGACATGGTGCTGTCCACTAAGCTGTGACCGGTTTGACTTGAAAGTCAAGATCTTGCAAGCAGGACTAGTGAAAGTCCCCGAGGCACTGAGTGCGCAGGGAACACGATACCTTCCCTTCGGGGAGCATCTCCTTTATAGTGTGTCTTGGTCTTTTAAACCTCTCACCATCAGTTAAGCTCCTAATTTTCAGAAGAGCTGATTTGTCCCAGCTCCTATTGATACCAGCAGGGATACAAGCACTGCAATACAGGGAAATCAGAGCAGTATAACCAGCCTGTATCTCTCCCATTTATAAACATGGCTCAGCCTCACAGGGGCCATAACTAAGTCTTAATTAAGCCCTTGGATGAGTTTTACTTCAAAACAAAGCTACAAATGAGCATGCACAATTACATCAGGACAATAGCTAAACTTAACAATCCCTTCCTGTCATTGTCTAAGGCAGCCCACAGAATGCAGAATCACCTCATGATAAATCCTCGCTAGTCATTTACCATCATTAATCTATACTGTCAGAATAAATTAGGTGTAGAGGAGCATGTTAATTACAGTGAGATGACACTCTAGCTGTAATTATCATGACTTCAAAGTAAACAGTGTCAGATAATCAACATCAGCCGCCATAAGTGTTTGCTGGAGGAAAGCGCCATTAAGCTGATGGTGCTGCTGTCCAGTTTGTAGGGTCTGCAGTTACAAGGCTGGAATTATATCATTACTTCTCCAAATTGCTCTCTATTTCTATCCACATTAGTCAGGTCTATGGGCCACTTTTTCCATTGCCCATGATATGCCTTAAATTAGGGGGGGTGACCAATTTTGTCGATGTGTAGCAACCTGGCTATTTATAGAACACTTCAGATTAAACAGAAAAAGCACCCAGTGTCCTGTTATACCTTTTCATTTTGCATTTAACAGCTACTTATTCGTTTTACTTACCAACTAGGGCTAAGTTTTTATAGCTTGTGGTTCCCAATTCAATATTATTTTATGCCATTTTCTGGAGGGCTAGGATTATGGAATAAACCTAAATACTCGGAGACTTTGCAAGGCGCTGGGAAGCCAGCGGCATTGCAGAGGCCTGCCTAGCTCATCAGATACGTGCAGCCTGGGGGCACCTCGCACGCGAGGAGTTGCCTACAGAGCCCTGGGCTCACGTGGCCTCCAGGAGCTGGGCGTCACGCTGCTCTTATCTGCCGCTGCACGTTGCAAAGCAACGCCCTGCGTGTTCCTCCAGACCAGTGTGCAAAATGCAATACCCCAGAAGATACAAGGAGCCTGTGAAATGTCCTGCTTTGCTCTCATGAGGAGAGAGCAAACCAAGGAAATCAGGACTTAGAAAAACAAACCAATACAGCAAAATTAAGGTGCGGAATTTAATCACTCAGAAGATGGGAAATTCAAGGCTATGGTATCCACGGCAACTACTGTTTGTCCACAGTGTATGGAACATTAACCTTAACTCCATATGCGGAAACAGAAAGAAAACATGGGACATGTCAAGTATAAATGCATATTTCATGCAGCAGGTGCTCTGCAGTGGATTCTGTGGAAGTGAAAATCAAATTTGCTGACTGCAAACCAGGTGGGGTCATGCACAAGCAACTCTTTTGAGATTCAGGCTAACATCACCAGGCAGAGCTCCCAGCTCAGCCTGGCAGGGCAGTTTCAAGGACTTGTTTGGCCACAGCATCCAGCCCTGCCTTCTAAATTCCTGGCTGACATTCAAATTTTGTTTAGAAAGTTGCCATCTGTTGATTTAAGGAATGTTGTAATTTTTCTTTCAGTTGTTTGGGCCAACAAGAATTCAGCATTCATTATATGTTTTCCTTTTAAGCAACTAAAGCAACATCCATAGTTCAACAAGGCAGAGGTCCAGGCCATGCTGGGCGATCAGACTTGCCCCGGGGTCATCACTGTGCCCTCTGGGCTACCTTCTTAAATGAGCTGTTCCTCTAGGGAATAAATCAATACTTGATATTGCACAGCAATGAACAGCTGAACAAGACAAGTCTTGGAAGATGTCTGCATATATTTTCACAGAGGTCATGGTACAAAATACCTATATGTTCAAGAATTAAACTGGACAGACAGCACTGGAATGTCTATGTACTAACCTGAGTCAAAGCAGGTCTGAACACTACTAAAAAATCCACCTCTGAAGGATTTCCATTTCTGAATCTCTGACTTGCCATATATGGAAAGGAAATAAATGAGTTCATGAAAGCGTTACTGTCACCTTTCTACTCTAACAGCTTACAGTAATGACTTTCCCACCCATATTTATTGCTAATCAAGATCAGACTGTAAGAGAAGAAGGAATCATTTCTGCCAAAGCTTGTGCTAAATCAAAACAATTTTTCCTAATTCTGTGAAAACAATAGCCCAGGCAGACTTATTTGCAGCCTGTTAATGGCTTCAAGCCTCCTTTTTCCAGGACTCAGCTCTTATTTTTTACAGCTGCTCAGGTTTCCCAGGCATCTCTTCCTCACAACGGCAAGTACAGCCTGAGTTGCAACAGAGCAGCAAAGCCGAAGCACTCAGCAAGCACCGCTGAGTTTGTGTTTGAGGAGTTTCCTCAAAAGCAGCACAAGGTATTTTGCCAGCTAATCTTTCCAGCCTGCAGCTACAGAGCAAAGCACGGCTGTGGACCTGTGTCAAAGGTACATTTGTTAACACATTTTCCCTGGAGTGCTAATTAACATTTACATCAAGTACTAGGAGAGCGAAAAAGCTTCAGCACAAACACACTGCAGGGAAATGCAAGGGGAAAATTCTCTCTCTCCCCCCAGATGCAGTGTGCTGTTTGCCCTTCAGGAGCTGGTGAAAATTCAGTTTGTTTTGTAATCTCCTGTTCTCTAAAATCAGATATTCTTGCAAGTTAATAACTAACCAGCTTTTTTTTATTTAAAAACCCCACAAGCGCATTTAAAATTCTATGAAAGCAGGGCCCTGTTGGCACTGGTGCGAGCCAGCCTGCGTGCATGCCTCCTCCTGAGTCACAGCACAGGCATTGTCCCTCCTAATTATGGAAAATAACGATATTTGATGTTTTGATAGTAAACAAATAAATGAACATCAACACACTTTCAGTTGCATCTTGAAATGAGACTGAATCCTCTTAAACTGAACACAAAGGCAGGAAGCACAAGCTTCAAATGTTTGTAGCTGGGTCTTCAATTACACACTTTGCAATGCCGACAAAGAGGCTCTAATGAGTAACATTTGTACCCACAATAACATACAAAGTTATTTGCAAACACAGATTTGCACTTAGGAAAAAAAAAGTGAAGGCAGTTGCTGAACAGCTGGTTAGAGAGCTATTCTCAATATTATTTCTTGGTAATTGTTGGGAAGAATGTGCTATCACATTGCTGTAGTTTTGTTTAGTTAGTTATGTATTTTAAGACCGCAATAACTTAAGTAAGATTGAAAAAATCCTCTTGGTTTTTCCCAGGGGAAAAAAACAAAAACAAACAAACAAACACACACACACACACACACACACACACACACACACACAAACTTCCAGTTTTTAAAGCAAAACTAGAAAATTCCAGATTAGCAGAGGGAAAATCTCATTGTATGGGCCATGATATTGTAGCCTGTAAAACTTCACAAATTCTTTGAACACTTAGGCCATGAGAGAATGCAAATTACTACTCAGTAGATTTTGTTGTTCCACAGCCACGCATCCTGCCCAGGCTCCCCTGAACTCCGATCTGTCCATCTAAAGCACTGCCAATTTATTGAAGCAATGCATGCTTGCAGATATGTAGAAATATGACTGAGCAAGGGGCAGAGCTGCACAATACTTCCAGAAATCATTTTAACTCCCCACCTTCACAGGAGTCAGGATCTGAGATGGGTAACAGACAATCAAAACACAACCATTTTCGTTGCAAGCTGCTCTGGAATTCTGTGAACATATTTTGTTATCTTTGCCCACTTGCCAAATCTCAGGGGGAACAATTTTCACCCTCAGTGTTTAAAAACTTCTGTTGTTTCATCTCGTTTGTTTGGTTGGTTGGACTTTTTTTGGAGTGTTGCTTGCTTGTGCCTATTAACTGGATGTCTCTTTTAAATAAGAAACAAAAAGAACAGAGAATGCATCAGCAATAGGTATTATTGTTGGAGTGAAGGGCACTGAGCACCAGTATGAACAACAATCTGGAGAAGCAGTTATCAGTGCTGAGCAGATGTCCAGCAGGACGAGGTGATTGTGTTTCTTTTGTTTGATCAGCTCTTCCAACCAAACATATTGTCATTAGGTACACACATTTCTGCATTCACTGAGAATATTTCTAATGAGTAGCAAACACAGGTATTTTGCAGGTTCCCAGTTCTCTATGTTCTCTCTTAATATCCAGTAACTCTTATAAAGAAAAAGCAATTTTGAACTAACATCTGAACTGGCACGTTCTTGACACGATCCTATAGAGGCTTTCTCCAAAGCATGAATGTCTGCACTGAAATCCTGGCCTCAGCACCAGCAACAGCAAAACTTCCACCAACCCCCTCCAAAACTCGAAAAAAAAGAAAAAAAGAGTTTCGAGGGGTACAACAAGATGGAGGTAGAATGCCCAGTTCCCAATTCACTAATCTTTTAATCGCATGTAACAGGATGAGATTAATACAGACATGCTAACCTGTCCAAATTGGAAATCTTTCATATTTCAAGCATGGGAAACAAGGATTTTTCAGGCAGGATGTCAGAATTGTCCCTGTGGTTATATGTGAGCTGAGGACAATGTTGTTACATGAGATCAAATTACAAACAGAAGCAAACAGAAAACAATCTCTGAACGTCACTGCCCAAGATTTGACAAGCACAGCTGACCTGTTAGGAAGGTTAAATGATCTCCAGCAAGCTTGAAGAGAATATTAGAAGTTTGCTGCTGGACAACGCATTCTAACAATTTAATTGTCCATTTGTTAATGCCTATCATACCTTATGCTTGCTGTGGTTTACTAAATGCATTTGACCTGCAAATCATAAAGCAGTGGCTTTGCTAGCGTAAGTAGTCATCTATGGATTTTCCAAGAACCTAGAAAACTATTTTGATACTTTCCACAGCACAGAAATCTGTACTTACTCAGATATATGCAACTTCCTGGGCGCTGGATGACAGTAGCTAACCCAAAACCATTACCATTTCAGTTCTATTTCTAATGCTTAGCACAGATTTGCTGTAAGGAATTTCTGAACTTGTTTACAATGGCTGATGTAGGATTTGTGTGCATTCTGGTTCAAAGGCAATTGTCTACCAAAGCCACTTGGAAACAGCAGGAAGATATAACATTTTCTGTAACTGGAAAAAAAGAAGTCCTCACCTTGCACCGAGGACCATTTGAGACAGGTCTGGTTTCCAAAATATCTACTTCTTCATTTTCTTCCATGTCTGCTTATTTGAAAAACTTTGGTTTCCAAAGGAAAACATTAAATCACCCTCCAGGCAAAACCAAACCAAGTCATTCAGGCTCTAGAATTCCAGTTTGTCAGATCCCAGCAGTAAGCCACACACAGGCTTCATGGCCATTTGCCTAATCCGAGGTTTCAGATCCTGGTTCCTTGCTGGATGACAGCAGCACAGAGCTTGGCCTTTCTGTTAAGCTCTGCAGCTTCTCTAGACAGGTACTGATCTCCCTTGGGTCCTCCTTGTGGATCCAGGTTTTCACATAACAAATGGCAAAATCAGATTGTCAGATTCTGTCTTTCCAGGTACTGGAAGAGAGCTGACACTGAAGCTCTGATCATCTCAGGAGAAAGGTGAGAATGGAGTGCAGCAGTTTGGCCACACCTCTGCGCTGCAGAGTTGGCCTAGGCCATAAAATCACAGGCAGGGTCACCCAGCAACCAACGTTCCACGTCACTGCAGCAATAAAGCCAACTTACATTCAACTTACTGCTTGGGTAGATATTTTTATTAAATGAAAGAAATCTGGGGAAGATTGCAGGGGAGCTGGCTGTTCCTAACTCAGCATGAGCAGCCCTGGGGGTCCCGCAGCCCGGTGCCTTGGCCCAACCATGTGCAGGAGGAAGAACATGAGCTCCTGCACAGGTGTCTGCCACACACTCAGCTTAAAACAACTTCCTTCTCAAAAGTTGGCATAAAAAAAGAGGGACAAATTTACAAAATAGTCTCTAGTTCCCTGCCAGAGCCCATAAAAATCAGGCTATTCGATAAGTCTGAGGTAACGTTTTTCCCAGCTGAGGAAGATTCCTCAGGCAAATGGATCATTTTTCTCAGGTATCGTGTACCTAAAGGAGCACACTCAAATTAGAAAGATGTTCCTCTTCAAATACTTCATGCACATCTTAGAGAGGGGCTACAATAAGTATAAATAAAAGTAGGTAACAAAAGATTAATTCTCTTCATTCTGTTTGCACTGTGTATCAGGCAGTGCAGTTACAATTTCAAAACCGATTCTGATCTCTGGCATCTATTTCAGGATGCATGGGGCTTCATGCTCCGTGCAGCTGCTTGACTACCTCAGGAAAGGCTTTCCCTGCGATAATCCCCAAAACAGAGGAGTCCAGGGCATTGGCTACTCTGGACAAGGAAGGTCAAGGAAGGTCACATTGCTTCTGTCCAATGCATGACTTTCTTCCTTGCTGAGTAATTTCTTATGGTTATATGGTAGAAATCCATCTATTTATTTTTTAATGATAACTACAGAGGAAGATTAACTTCAATTTTGTCAAAGCAGAAAATCTTTTAATCAATTGATCATATTGGCAGTATCATTAAAAATTACAGGTACTGGAATCAGATTTTTGGACCCGTTTGCCATCGAAGCACAGAAGTGATTTACTCAAGACCACATCCTAGATTCATGCACTCATCTTTTCATTAATCAAATCATTAAATTTGATTTCATGAGAGATTTCTCAGCAGTTTAATTAAAATTGGTCTTTAAGGAGATTTAGATTACATTTTACAAAATGGTAACTGACTAAAAGCATCTATCTAAGTTAGGGCATGAATAGAAACACTGTAGTGCATGTCTAGCTGCAAGCCAGGTGTATGCATTATTGATTACACATCTATTTCAGAGAAATGAAGTCAAATATGACAAACAAAATAGGCCAGAAGTGCAAGGACACAGATGTCTCTACGGAGCAAGGCAGGACAGCAAAGGATAAGAGTGCAAATTTAGAAGCCAGTAGCCTGGTGTGTGCCCCAGATTCCCCACCTGTGCTGTGAGACTAGCAATACTCACACACTCCTATCTCACAAGAACAGCAGGCTGTGCACTGAAGATATTCACTCCTTATCCTACCATTTGCCCACACAAGTCCAAGGAAAGCAAAGCCGACATCCCCCATGGGTGACAAACGTGTAACATCATCCCAGCCTTCTCCCAGAGATCAACACATGTCTGTGTTCCTCAAGGCGCTGGGTGCATGTTCACTCCACTGCAGTGTAACTGAGCCTCTGACAACAAGTTTTGCCTATTTTGAAATAATTCAAGGGTCACATGAACTCACTATCCCCACTAGCAGCGGATCGGCCAAATTACTCCCTGCCCAGCTGGAAGATTCTGCTGCACGCAGGTTGGAGTTATGCCAGTCTTTGCCCAATTATTCACAAGGGCTCTTTATGACAGCAGCTTCAAGGACTCTCTGTTTTCTGCCATTCCTTTGAGTCTCTTGGGCAAAAATCTCTGATCACTAATTGCCTGCTGAATTTTAAGAGAGGAGGCGAGGAACCCAGGTGAAATATAAAATTTCTTTATGCTTTGGTTTTGTTTTATATTTTTTTTTCTGTCTTCTCATTACAAGTCACCCATTCCATGACATATTAGCTATGTCACAGAGTAGGGGCAAGCTAGGCTTCCGAAACTTGCTTGCATTAACTAACAAGCAAAAGATCTGTATCTAATTATCCACGTAGGTGTCCATGCTACGCCTCCTTTTTTGATGATATCCTGTGGCAGTAATTGTCAAAGTTTTTCTGGTTTTGAATTGGCCATTTCCTAATTTAAAACAGAGCAATTAAAGGAAACACTTTCCCCATGCACAGCATAACATACAATAAACTTTCCTATGGTTGCTGTGGAGAAACAAACTCGACAAGGTTTTCAGCTTGAACCTTCAGTGTAAACCAGACATCTGTTCCAAGCTGTGTCAGATCACAGGAAGGAGAGCCCACAGCTTGGTTTTCTCTGGACTAATTTAGGACATCAGGACTCTCCCCATGGATTAGTCACTAACCTCTTGGGCAATGACAAGCCAGACACATTTGTCTGTGTAGCTCAGTGGTTTTCCCCTGTAAAGCAACAGCAGTGTCTCTTCCTTGCATCAGAAGGTGACTTGAGGCTGGAGGAAAATAGACTTTTCAGACCATTTGTTGTGAAGACCTGACTGTGAAGTTCAACCGGGAAAGTGAAGAAGAGGAAAAAGGAAAAATGCAGATGGGTCTAAAGATGGCTTTGAAGTACAGCAAGTACAGAAGTGGAGATCAGGAAGTGAGAGCTGTAATTGCATCTGGGTATCTGTTTCCTTTTTTATTTCAGGAGAGCCCACAGTATGATGCAGTTTTTCTCTCTGCCTCAGAAAACAGGTAGGAATAACATTTACCTCTGCAGGAGAAGAGTTGTTAAATGGAATGGGCCATAGAGACAAAAACAACTCTTTGCATTTCTAATGCAGAAGCAAGGAGAAATCCTCAGGAGCATGTCTGAAACATATTTCTTTTGGATCAGCAGCAAAAGCTATAAACTATTTCTCATTTAGTTTCCTAAGGAAATTGCACTGTATTACTTGTGGGCTCTGTCTGAGTTTCTTGGGAATAGAGCCAAACTCTGTAGAGAGGAGATGTTGAGTTTGTGAAAATGGGTGGTCTGGCAGAGGGAAGGGATACTGTAAATGCCCTGCTGAACGAGAAGTTCCCAGCTGAGCTCAAGCCATCAGGAAAGCTAATGTGGGAAACTAAAAGGAAGCTGCCAGTGCTACAGAGGGGTATGCGTGTCACCAAGCTGCCCCAAACCTGGCAATGCTAGGCTCTTACTGACAACCCAGCACTGTTCAGATCTCACCAAGCTGAGTGCTTGGCTGAACTCACAGTAGGCGTGAGCATAAAACTCAAACCACAGGTCTTGCAGCCTCTGACCCAAACCCTGATAAAGCAGCCCATTGCAGAGGCTGCCCTGCCTGTGAGTAACAAGCTGCTGTCACAAGAAACGTGTCAGAATAGGTTAATTGACATCCTACTGTAACTTCAGTGCTATCGGTCAACGTTAAACAACGGTTTAATTTTTTTTCCTTCCTGAGGCAAGCTGGAAGACAGGGATCAGGGATGCTGTGAGAAAACATGGATTCTTGATTCATTGAAATAAACCTGCTTGTTCCAGATTAAATATGTTTGTGAGCTGAAATCAGAGGCTGAGTTATCATAACAATGACTGTATCTTGAAGATCGTTACAAAGGCTTTAGGTTTTGATATTTATTAGACCTATCTTGAGAGTTTGGCTATTATAAATCTCTTGTTTAGGAAAGAAATCTCATTTTGTATCGTACTGTGCTCATATTTCAGCAGAAGCAAGGATAAGACCTGAGTATGCTGGTGCTTGCTGACAGCTATGGTGCAGTACAGCCCATCTCCAGGCACCATAATGAGGAAAATGAACTACAACTGTGAAATCATTGCCTAACAATTGATAAAGGCAGGCACTGCAGTCCTCAACCCTGCCTCTTCTTAGCTAGTCTCCAACTTACTGCATGTTGCTGGATATATAGAAAAGAGAACAGCAGTATGCTGAAGTACATGCCACGCACATAGGAGACCAATTATTTACGTCTCACCTGATTTCCTCTTTCACTGTGGTCAAGAAACACAGTCTTTGCAATTCAGGATTTTTGTTTTTTTAATATTATATTCACCAGCCTTCTGACAGCCCTTGAGCTTTCCCAAGGAATGGGACTCAGTAAGCAAGATTACAGAGAAGAAGTTGAAGAGATCTATTCCTTCAAAGCCACAACAGGTACATTGAAATCCCCTTTTCACTCCTGTTTTAAAAAATTCCCTACGGCACCACAAACACCTCGCAACTTGAGATGTCAACTCCCAGTGCCAGCCATCCTAGCTCACCACAAGGCCAAAGAAACCTGGTTCAGTCCTTCTTGCCAAGAAAGGAAGGCTGAATGTGTATAAATCCTCAGATTTCAAAATTCCTGCTCTTTGGGAAGCCCACATTCCCAGAACAAGTCACGGTTACCGCTGCTGTATTGAGAAATGCCAGGATCATACGCTTCCTATGAGAGGAAAACTCTGTGGTAAACAACATACATCTGTGTATGAAGTATTAGATAAATACTGACATCATAAGTTGTCAAGTAGTGGTACCTTTAACGTGAGATAAGGAAAATTCTGTATCTCCCCATTCTACAAGGATGTGACACACTTAATGGTAACCAAAGTGCTTACTAGTCAACTGGAGAAAAAAACTAACAGGTCTGGTATAATTTTTACATGAACTGTGTTACAGAGTCTGGGTCAATGAACTCTGGCTTTCTTGAACACAGTTCAGTATTACAGCTACCCGGGGCCAAGCAAGTCACCTAACAGTTATTTCAGTGCTTTGCTGACTCAGAAGTAATACAGAAAGAAGAATAAAGAGGATAGATTGCATTTTAATTTAAATTTGGTGTTCAAAAGGCGATTGCTGATGTACTTCTAAAATGAGATTTCAAATCTGCAGAAGAAATAATATGCAACTCCCAAAGCAATTTCTGTAAAAATCTGAATTGTACTTTGTCCTAATGACTTGGGATTTGTTAAGGTTCATGTCGATAGCTTAACTCCTGGTTCTTCTAAAAACATTCTTTATTTCTAACAGTTAGCAGTATATTTTGATTAACAGAAGGGAATATTCTGAATAGTGATCTGAGGGAACAGGAACTCCTGAAATACACTGTGTTGCCCACAGAAATCTCACCTGTGCCATAGCTGAATAGGATATCGACATTTGGTCTTAATTTCCTATAGACAGAGAGGTATAACTGAACCGGAGGAGTTCAGGAAGAATAGTCCTATAAATTTACAGCTTTTGGACCATGTTTTTAAAATCAATGGTTACACTGATACCTTTCTGTAGCTCTCAGCCCTTGCAAAGGAGTTGTCAGAAGGCAGAATTCAACCTTCATTTGCACTTAAATGTAATTTCTGATGCACTGTGCAAAGCTAAACAATTCAGCTGACTCCTAAGGAGATAGCTGACTGCATCCTAGCACTCAATCAATCACTGTCACATGTACAGAGATGTTATTTCTGATGTTGACATACTTTGTGTATGGCCAAACAAAGGATACTTCAAAAAGTGTTTTACTTGTACGTATTTTCACTTACTTTGAGCAAAATGTCAACAGGAACAAGAAGAATAAACAAAAACTGTTCTGCAACATCCCTTAGGGTAGGCTGGAGAAAAGTTAGGGGCATCACAGCAGCACCCTCTACAGCTGTTGTCACTGGCAACAGCAATATCTAAATCAAACGTGGTGCTTTGTGTCAGGATGTGACTTAGGGATGGTCCCTGAGGTTTCCATGCAGGTCAGAGGGTAGCATACCGGGCTGGCAGCACTGCACTCATCACATCACATGGGCTGAGCAGTGGAGGCCTGGATGGACCTACAAGTGGGAATTAATCCCTATTATGCTGTGCAAACTGCTGAACAGTTTTTCAAGCTTATTGCAGGACTGTGATTTTGGGAAGGGGGCTTAATGAGGCATTCCCTTTCCTGCATCCCCCTTAATCCATTGGAATAAAACTTACTTTGCAAAAGCTTGCCAGGCCTTCAGGTTCTCTCTCACAGGCAATGCCAAAGGTTATCTAATGGTGAGCTCTTTTTAGGTTACATGCCTCAGTGAATATTTCCATTGACACAGAGCTCACCATAAGGGCAGAATATCAACACCATCTTGTGGACAAAATGAGACATAGGTGACTAAGGAGACAAACCCATCAGTACTAACAAATGTTTAAGCTGCAATTATTTAAGATATTTGTGCTGTGTTAAAAGCCATTATAGCACAGTACAACACCTCCCAAACAACGGGCATAAAGAGCAGTGCATAGACAGAGATTATTTTGTGATTGTGCAGTGAAAGAGAAATGAGAATATTCCTACAACTTTCAAATAATGTTGAGATGCAACTCGAGAAGTAACTACTGTCAGTCACAGCAAAATAGGTGCATAAGTCCAGGTCTATAGACTGCTAAAAATTAATCTGTCATGGTGATGGACATAAATGAAAAAGACTGAGGCAGAATTTTGTATGTAAAACAGAGTTGGTGGGAGGCCTTCTTTAGATGAGGAAGGCTAGGTATGACTTTAAAACCACTTATTGCTGTCCCAAAATCAGAGAGCAGCTGCAGAGCTGCCAACAGCCTCATAATAGTACCTCAAGCTGAGATCCAAAGCTCCACATGGGCATGCCATGGAACTTTAAATAAAAAAATACTACTTCAAAATGGGTCTGCTCTAAGGCAATAGGACAGGTATATTACACATCAGAAAACAAAGTAAATCAGATCTCCTGTGCAGGGACACAAAATAGTATCTCTATATCTTCTTCTATATGGGAACTCACAGAAACAAAGATAAGACAGTGAGATCCCTAAACTATCATCCATGTAGATGACAGATAGATCACGGTAGCTGACTTCTGTCTCTGTCAGTTCTACCTCCTGATTATCCCCAACAGCTATAATCACTTTCATGTTATCTGGTCTCAGTCAAGCAACATTTCCACTTCTGCCGTCCTGCAAGACATGAAGTGAACAGGGAGATGATATGAAGTGTTACAGTGCATACACTGGATTTGGCAGGCTGTTTTTTGTAAAAATCCCTTATCTGTCATACTATCAAGCTTATGAAAATACCATTCTACTAAGAAACCATTTGGAGAGTTCTGTCTCTCATTCATACATCTGGCTTCATTAAGACATGAATTGTGACCATTTGCTGTAACTAATGAATGAGCCACTAACTCGGTACACCATTCATTATCATAAAGCTATTTCCTGCCTACTCAATAAAGCTTTGAGAGTACTTCAGCAGGAGGAAAACAGCAGCAGACACACTTGGGAAGTGATAAATGCCTGAGTCTGAGAGGCACCCTGAAAGTTTCAGCAGAGCTAAACACACGGGTTCTCACCATAGCATGAATGAAGAGCCCCTGCCACTCTGGGAGGCTGGAACAGGGAATTTAGTTCTGGCAAGACATTTGACTAGCAGAAGCATTTGCAGATCCAGCAATCTAATTTCTACCAGCACCACATAAAATCAGGGAAAAATTTATTTTCCCTAGCAGGTCTAATTACTTATTATGAGGAAAAAAAAAATCATATATAGTTACATAGATATCAGCCTGCACCTCTTAGCCATTGCAGTACTGTCCAAGCATTGCAGTTTGTGCTATTTATCAGACAGATACCAGATAATAGAACCAAAATATGGTATTTTAAAGTAAACAGCAGAAACAATCAGGAGGAATCAAAAATGAGAAACAAATGCGTTCTGCTGGCACAAACAGACTGAAGAAGCTGACTGGAGAGAACCATTCTTTCCCTTCTGCCCATGAAGAAGGGCAAAATAAAGCACTACTGAGAACTATTATATCAGCACTTAGCATTTCCAGCCACAAACTATAGATATATGGCAGGAACATATTTCCACAACATCTCTGGTTTGGCAATGGTACTTTAGGAATCATACCATATCTTAAATTAAAAAAAAAAAAAAAAGAACCTTTACTGCAGGCATTTATACAGATACACATGGTTTCTTATAATCAATGAGCCTATAGCAGCTGGGTTTCAGAAAGCAAACCCAGAGCCCCTGCCTAGGGAGTGGTTTGAAAGTCCATGCAGCTGAGCTGAATCAGGCTGATCTACCCTGGAAATCTCTTTCTGTAGATGAGGCAAATGATTTATCACATTTATTTCTGGCTGCCAGTCAGCTCTGTTTCTGCTGCTTCTTTTTGACAGCACGGTCTATTATGAAAGTTGAAGGTGACTTTCTGCCAAGCAATACCTTGGACACTGGAAAGCAAATATATATCGTTTCTCTTCATCATTTCTCTTCAGGTTTCACTGTGTCCTTACTACTTCCTCTTGAATGGGTTACTGGGGAAAATGCTGACTCTGATCATCATTCTTCAAGATCTTCTTCTATAAAGAAAGCCTACTAGAATTTTAAAATGCACATTCGATCTTTTCTTTTTCGTCATTGCACTGTCCACTTCATAGAGTCTCTCCTATACCTGCACAACGATATCTCTACGTGGCACTTAGCAAGACAGTAGTAACTGTGTGAAAAGGTAATTTTTCTTTTGGTTATACAAAAGTGTGTATCAACCCCAGGGATAGCTGTAAGCATACTTGTGAATAAATTTGCATACATACTGTACCCAGTGGGAAAATACTACAGTTGCAAGAGCAAGAGAAACTATTCTTTCTGGTCTTATGCTATAGGAAACTTGCACAGGCTCCTACAGGGTTCCCAAAACGGTCTTCAGCACTTGGAAGACTGAAGAAATTTCCAGGTATGTACTGTTGAACAATTGCTACCCTTCATGGAGTACCTACGTGTGGTTCCCTTTTTCTGAATGTGGAAGTGGATTGGCTAAATGAGCAGCCTGAGCTCAGGGAAGGAGGAGCTTTAATACTAGCAGCTGTATCTTGTGATACTTTATGCTAAGCACACACATGCAGACATCCACTTCTGCACTTATAATATGTAGAAAAATGGCAAAAAATGGCAAAAAATGCCCTTCCTTGTGTGCTCTTCTACTCTGCTGTTTTGGCTAAACATCCAGCTCCACTGTCATCAGTGGAAAGCAAAACTGAGTTACACAAAGACAAAGATGAGTTTCCGTTGTGTAAGGAGCCTTGATTTTAAAAGTAAAAAAGAGAAGCCATCTTTAGTCATTGAAATGGTTGGAGCCATCTTATCAGTTCCTCTAGTCTGGCACATCTTAAAGTGTTCTAGATTATCAACATGAAACAAATCTGTCTGTTTCTATCCAACTCCAGGTAAAATATGACTATGTCTCCTTATAATTTGGTGATACCTTACATGACACCCAGTTTTGCAAGAACTTTTCTGTTAAGTTGGACTGCACTGTAAGAACTCGTAGATTCCTCCACCCTGTGATAAAAAACATCTATGAAGGTAACTCCTCCGCCAGTCCTACTTCTGGGCAAAATACAAGCAGCAACACTGCATGATAATATAGGACAAGGATATCCCACGTTAGAAATATGCACAAGATGTTACATGTTTCACAGAAAAATCCATGTGTATTTCATATTTCCATCTGTATGCTGGATTTTACAAGCACCTAGCCCTCCAGATGTTTTATGCTTACTCCTTTTCAGAAGAAAAAGGGAAACACAGAGAAGGCAAAAACGTTTATTAGCATAAAAAGTACATATTCAGTAATCAATACTCAAATTTCTGTACCTGCTACTGTTGAGGGAGGTTGTTAGAGTGTTGGAGGTTTGAGCTAGGAGACATGTTGTGTCTTTTTGTGTTTTCTTTTTGCTTTCCATTTTTTGTGTTTTTTTTTTTGTTTTGTTTTGTTTTTAAGTTATGTAAACAATTCACAGTAAAACCCGTAGATGAAGACTACTAGCTATCATTTATATATTTTTAAAAGTTAAATAAAAGAACCTATTTCAGCAATACAAAAAGTAATATAAAAATGTGTTCAGATGCATGACAAATGTGTTAGAAGAAAATGCAGAAGGACATCACAAGTAAATAAAAATAATGTTTTAAAGTCAGATCATACTAGAAATTCTCTGTATGGTCCAACAAGAAAAGCATTATGAAATTACTCGGTTCTATAAGAAATCTGTACAGATGCACCTGTTTTAACTGCATCAAACACTAACATATTAGAATAATAAACTGATTAAAAAGGAATAAGAAATGTTAATTCAAGCTTAACATTTCAAGCTGCCTATTTCATAGAGTAGTAGACAGAGGTAGATGTCCAGTGTTAGTGACCAAGCTCATCTAGCAAGAGCCTTTAGCTGTCTTGTCTTTACGTTCAAATCCAACGTGAAAAGGCTTCACAGATAAAGGATGTCTTTCAAAAAGCCAGCCAGAAAGTCTGCATTGCTGATGGAAGTTGTTTCAATTATGCTGCTTAAAGTGAGAGTACTTAAGAACAAATCACTCCCTAGACCACTGTAAGGACACCACTGATAAAGCACTAGAACAAATTAATTTCACTTCTGTTAAAAAGGTTGCATGAGCTCATTCCCTATGCTTATTTTTGAAGCTAAACCATTGCTGCCTAGCTGGCTTGTGACTAGTCAAAATAAGATTGCAGGGTACCACGGCGGCGGATATCACATGTCCAGCAATGGAAACCACCTCCCAGTGAATTAGCATGGCGAATATTCACTTTAATTGTAGAAATGCCTGCAAGAAACATACATTGCATTTTAAATGAAAATCTCAAATTCATGTGGTAAGCTTTGATCGGGACATTAATTAATGCTTTATCAGATCATATGGCCAGATGCAAGTACAGAAAGTATTTCCTACTTATTTTGTTAAGAATTTCTTTCCCCAAATTCTAGGTAGAGAACAAGCTAGGAACATAGTCAATTCATTAATTCCAGCCATGCCCTTGGGAATATACAGTACCCAGAGCACAGCTGGTATTTGTTGTGTTATGACATGTCAGTCATAAAAAAAAAAAAAGAAATCTCTTTTTCAGTATATGAAGAATTCGCTGAAATGCTGCTATGATGTATCACCAGGGCACATTTACATACACTTCTGTTAGCATTTATGGTTCAGACACTGAAGGTGCTCTTTCAAGTGCCTTTCAAGAAAAGTAGAATTCAAAGTGTAGATTTCCAAGTCCCTCCTCCTCTGAGAGGGAAAAAAGAGGCCGCTGCAGTTAATACCTCGGTTAAGGTCAGTTTCCTCCCTCTTCTTTTCAGATCTGATTTTTTCAGCTGTGGCACGGCTTAGACAAAGTCCTCACAGGTGGACTTGGATCAGAAGACTTGTGGTTTAAAGTTTGTCTTTTTGCTTCTTGGTATTTTTGCAAACTCAAGAGAAGCTCAACAGAATCCACCATCTTGGTTAGGAATATTTTAATTCCCAGCAGACTGATCTCAGTCCTACGAATTTGCTGACTACAGGATTTTACATAGAACTCACGTGAGTAAAGTTCAAGTGTAAAGAATGTGTGATAACTGGTGTTAATAGCCTCATTTTCTAAGTGCATTAAAGCATTTATACATCATCTGCTCCTTGCTCATACAGAGAATTAAGAGTGCAAATCAAGAGTTACTCACTAATGCTGTATAGCTTTTCTTTTAGAGCAGAAAAAAGCATTAGATTGCATGGTTCGCCTCTGTGAGCTCTCTCAGATTCAAGGGAAGCTTCAAGGAAGTGCATTCATCCATGAACATACCAGCCTTCCTTTTAGGTTCAATCCATCTTTCACCTTTAGTTCATTCTCTCCCTTTAAAGGAGTCTTCTGCTACTGAGAATTATAATCTCTTACTCGCCAATATAATGATCGTTCACTCTCCTGATTTTTCATATCTAACCATCTGTCTTTCTTACCCATTAACACTTGCATCACCGTGAGCTTAACCTGCAGCGTCAGCTGGCTCTAGCATTAAGCAAAAGCAGCTGCTCAGAAGGAGAGCAGTCTATGAGCTGTAAGTAGAGCTACCTATATCTTTCCCTCCAAATGTGATGGGAACAATTGGATTAACTGCATGAGTTCAACAAATTAAGTTTATTTTATTTGTCTTTTCAAGGAGCTAAGATAAGACTCAGATTTTATATTCAATTACAGTTCTTCTGCCACTGCATATCATATTTTTCCCTGTAATGAGGTTACATCTCACAGGAATGAGAGTCTCCATTAAATGAGCAGAAGTACCTGGTTTACACAGTTTAAGTTTGAAGTACAAAGAGTTTGGAACTAAAAGAGAAATCTGAAGTATTTTGGCTGTTTCACTCAGCAACGTGTGCACGCAATCTCCAGCACAAAATTTGACTTCCAAGTCAAACAGACAGTTTTATATTAAAAAAGCTAGTTCAAAAGCATGCTACTCAATTTTAATTAGTATTCATACCTTCCTTTGCTGCAAGCTTTGCTGCAAGCCATAGGAGACACAAGGTGTAAGAAGTCTCACATTCATATAACTTAAGTATTCAGGAGATAAATCCCTGAATGATTCTTATTCATTAATCCAATTGTTTGAATACTTTCTCCAGTGCTGGTTGCTTTGACTACTACAAGTAAGGCCTCAATTCACCTTGATGCACATAATTGATCTCAAGATCATTTCACTTTAAGCGTATGTTAGAACAATTAGAATAAATTAAGACATACCCAAATTTTCAAACATCTTCTGAATTGAAGTCTCATTGGCATCGACCATCACACGTTTCTCATCCAGCATTAGGACATTCATGGAAAGCCATTTAGAAGACATCCACAGTGGGTGATCTAAACACAAGAGAATGAACCTTCTACAGTAACTGTAGATTTTGTTCCACAAAAACACTCTTAAGAATACTCTTGGAATTCTTAAAAAAATGAAAGTCTGAATATACCATCTGGGATGAGTGGCACTGGTGGATGAATCACTGTCCAGCCTGATTTCTTGAAGAGCTCAATCTGAAAGACAAACTTAGATTCTAAACAAGCCTCTTAAAATATCACATTATGTCCTCCACTTCTTCTCATTTTCTAGTGCTTTTCTTAATACAATCTAGATATACAAAGATATGTTACAAAGGTGATATATGCAGTTCAGAGCCTGTCAGGTTAAAACGATACTTGTAAGAGTATTATATTAGTATTATGTTTGTTATTATTACTTCTCACATGACTACAGGAATCACTGATATGAGTTAGAGTGCCATTAATAGAGACAGAATCAGCAAAAATATTACTTGAAATTAATTCTGCATCATGCTTCCTAGGAAACTTAGTATGCATTTTATTTAACAAAAGAAAAGAAATATAGGCATTGTATGGAATAATATGCTTGTCTAAGGAGTAAAAAAAATTAGTAAAATTATCCTCTTCTTATTTGGCTAGAATAGAATTGACTTTTCAACCTCACTGCCTGAATTCTTGGAATAGCTCTTTATGTAACCACGTATGTTATATGTGGGTATATGTGTAACCACGAGAGGGAGCTCTGATTCCAAAAACTCAGTAAGCAACTCAACGATGGAGAGGCTTCCCAAATAGGAATTAGAACAAAAAAAAAAAAAAAAAAAAAGCGGGGGGGGGGAGAGAGGAAAGAAGGACGGAATTCCTCATTGGAACAGCAGAAACACCTCCATATCTCCTTGGATACAATTACTATATTTAAGTTATCAAAGTATTACAGTAGTAGTATATCCTATATACTTGCTTTGACCCTACACTGTTATAAAATAATCACTTCCATCATATTTAAATCACGTACACAGGAAGAAACACACAACACATCTATCTAGTCTCACAATAAGAAAGCAAAGAGCAGCAGCAGAAAACTGATACTTTTCTTAACTTACAATTGCTCTTTAAATTGAATAATTCAATGTTATTCAAATGTACACAACTTGTGTTGTGCTAGCAATTGTCCAGCAGAGCCCTAATCCATGTGAATAAGTTTTAGATATTAAACACTTGATACTTTCTCTTTTGCTACAATCTTACCTGATGGCAGGGACGGTCTGGGTTGGACAACACAAGACCAGGTCCAATGATATTAAACGTGGCATCAATGTGCATAGGGTTTGGATCCTTGAAGGATATTACATGCACTCGGTAGTCAGGTGCAAGATGTCTCCTCATCCATTCAATGCCCATGTAATTTGTAACCTAAAAACAGATCTAAGTTTCACTAGCTAGAACATAAACAGCATCCAAACATGGTTTTTATAAGGTTTTATTTAAATAAATATTTAACACCAAAATATTAGAAATTTGTGCCTCTAGCTAACTCCTAACAGCTAAGAGGCACTCTATAAAATAACTTATTTTGTCAAAACTACTATTTTAATGTTGTTTGGGAATTTAAAGAATATAAAAATATAAATGCGAATCATTAAGATAGGTAACAAAACTGCTGGAAGAAACCTCTGTTTACCTGACTCCTTTGGACAAAGATATCTCTTCCAGCTCTAATGAAATCAGCAGCATCAAAACATGGCTCAAATTCAGTAGTTACAAATTTTCCCTGAGCAGCCAGTTTATGTCTGTCTTCAACAGAGCGGATAGGATAATCCTGGTTATAAAAAGAGAACAACTTTAGGCTGATGTTGGTAGGAGAAAGCTTTTGATCTATTTGACACTTTGAGTATTTTGAAATGAAGAAAATACATTTAGATCAGTAACTAGCATGTTCCTTGAAGCTGGTTTAGTTTTCTTGTTTCTAAATGAGAAGAAGAAAAAAAAAGCTTAATTATGGAAGTTTAAATAAGAGGTCTCAAGCACATTCAAGAATAGGTGATGATAGATCAGTTAATCTTAAAAACTAAGAAGTTAATAGCTCCTTATAACCACTGTTTCTGCAGTATACTGACTTCTGAATTCAAAGTATTCATTACTAGTTGAGTTTAACTATCAGTCCAACAAATCATTGCACAGCGACAGAAATACTGGTATGCAGCTATTTCCTAACAGAGGTGGACTTTGTACTTTTTCCATGTTTTAGAGGGGAGCAGTACTCCAACTTAGAAGGTAGATCTCCAGAAACTTAAATACATTTTAGAATCATACGATGGAATTAAAAACAAATTAGGTAGAAAATAGCATTTAAAAAGCTACTAGATCAGTAAGCATGCATTTTACTGCTTGGATGTTTCCTAATACTGAACAACTATTCTAAGGTAATCTCATTTAATAAAGGCTACTTTGCATCACTGGGAAGTGTCACTGTACCCAAAATGATTTAATCATTCCACAAGCAATTTTACTGCATTTATTGTAGATGCTTTTGTCAAGAACCTGAAGTATTTGGGGGCCTACAGAAAACTACCAAAATTGCCTGAATCAAAGTAAACCACTACAGAGGAAAAAAACAGTAAAAACTCACTTAAATATTTAGAAGATAAATAATCAGTTTAAATCCTCCACTATTTCTTCATTTAACTTCCAAAACTTCATGCAAAACAAGAATTATGAAGTCTTTTCAGTGAAAAATGTGCATAGTCTGACTTTCCTGATACACTCCAGAAAATATGGACATCTTCAGAGAATCTTAATTCTTTAAAGTCATCTTTGTGATGTATTTCCAGCAATACTACGCTTCAGTCAGCAATCAAAACAACTCAAAGCAGACCTGAATTCAGCAGGCACAGCTTCCTGCTTCTTACTACCCAGGCCTACACTCAGTTTCACGTGGAAAGGCCATAAAATTTGCATACAGGATAAGTTCCCTATCTCCCCCCCTCCCAATTTTGTGAAACAGATGTTGAAACTGACAAAAGTTCTGAAGCAAAACGAGAATAATACCTGATCATAGAGCTCATCTGCCATTGTGGGTTTGGGAGCAGCTGTCCATTTAGCACCATTGTTGAAGTAATCTTTAATTATTCGCCTATATGCTCTGTACTCAAAGAAACGAGCACGCCAGGCCATAGGCGCTTCAATGATTTCATTTCCTACCACCAGCAGGATGTCTCTTGGCATGGCAGCATACATACCTAAAAGGAAAAATTCCACTCACTGATGAGACAAATATGCTTTCCTCGTTTCTTTCAGGTTATTCACTTTTCACACTGATTTTTACCATTACTGCTCTCTAAAAGACTTGCAAATAGCATCTTCACAAAAGTCAGGAAACCAGACCATAAAGAGGACCTTACTGACATTCCTCAGTTTTTCTAAGTGATCAAAATACTTGCTTCAAACCCTCACGATGCTTTGCTCATAACGAGTTTACAGCTAGAAGGGAGTCATCTGCAATCTATAAGTCCCCATTTCCCAAACTGGTTAATGGAAATTAAATAGACCAGTGTCTAAGGATTACTCAGTCCAATAAAATGAGGTAATTGGTTATCTAAGTCGACCACATTTCTTTACATTATATCCTTTTTAAGAGTGATAGCACAGAATAGGAATTTGATGCAGTGCAGAACTAGTCCCAAAAGAGTTTGTAAATAAGAAAAAAGAAATAAACAACAATCAACTGCTTTGTAGTTACATAGTGCAGCATTGTGACATGTCAGTAAACCAGATGTCAGAATCTCCAACCATAAAGATTTTCTAAGTCATAGCTACACGCAGGCACTACGACCCGAACTAGCACTGGTTCACACTCCTGCTTGAAACAGGGAATAAGACCAGATGGCATCTGAAGTGTCTCAGAAAAGAGCTGAACAGACTGTAATGCCTTCAACAAAGGAATAAATAACATTTACCCGTAGATTCAAAATCAGGAGTTTTGTACTTCACAGACCAGTCAATTGGATCAGGCCTCTTGACAATTACACCTTCTTTTTTCAAAATATTGCACATCTCTTCAATTTCAGCAATAGCTTTTTTCACATGGTCTTTGGGGAAGCTTTCACCTCCAAATTTCTGATAGAATCCCCAATACTTTTCATATGTATTGGCCTAAAGCAAAAGGACAAGTGACAAAGAATAAGCAGCAGTTATTTTTGTAAAAGTGGAACAGATACACAATATACAAATCTTCATATTTAGAGTTTCACCAATTCCACATTGCTTTGTACAAAGTTACCACCATCACATCCCAGTGCATCTTAAATTCAAGTCCAGCAATGATTTGAGGAGCTGGTAAGAGTTGTTACTGTCCTGCTGATCCTTTTAGAATATGGCTGAGGTGGTGCAGGGAAAGGATGGGAGAAGCCTCAAGACTTCAGTTAATGCTGCCTATTATTCCTTCTTGAGAATTCCTGTCCTAATAGTACACTACTGTATTTTTTGTGCTTACTTCTGCTATTAATACTTACCACTGGCAAGGTTTCGCTCAGATTCTTTATGATGTGCATGTATCCAGTTACTAGATATGTGTAAGTGCAGGTGTTAGGCTAGTTATGAATGGCTGATGCCTTTGCAAATACTTACACACAGTGTAACAGAGTTAAGTTTCAGCTGTACATGCTGAGAAGACTCACTCAACTAGCAGACAGTTTTAGCACTGCTGACAGACAGTACGTGTGGCATGATGCCCAAATAAAGTGTCTTTGGATGAACAGGAGAAAAAAAAAAAAAAAAAAAAGATAAATCAGTTCTGGAAAGCGGAGAAGTATACATTTCATCCCCATTTGCAAATGTAGTGCTTTGGCTTTGAGATGGGATTTTCAGCGTATTATATTTCCTCATATTTTTGGTTATACACAGATCAGTAGCTTATGTTCTTTGTTTCTACTGATGAAAATACTATCACAAACAACAAAGTAAATTCCTTCTTTACCAGTCTACTCCCCTCTCCAGTCACAGCCCTACAGAAAGTCTCAATATTAGCAAATCGCAGATGAAAATCACAACAGACTACATAAACATCTTCTATTTACACTTCAGTTACAATTTACTAGGTAGTGCTGCCATGTGGCCATGAAAGATTTGGGCCTCATTACACCAGACCTGTACAAACACACCACAGAAAGGAAAGCCTTCAGACATGACATCTAACAAAGCTAGCACAAGTGCACATGCCTGCAGTCACCTTATTACAACCTTACCCTGCTACTGTCATAGCAGTGGCACCAGGAATTCTAAAGCAGCAAGGAACAGCGTGCCCTGTAGGCCAGAAGCAGCCATGTTTCAGATAAAGCAGCAGTCTACAAAATGCAAGTTGTACATTCATCTGTCAGGAGTGGATTAATCCAAGTACAACACTTACAGGCAATCCTCTGCTCTTTAAATCCCCTGATTGTCTTCTCTATCTAAAAACTAATTCAAAAGTATGCCCCTATATTCAGGATTAAGAAAACAGAGGTTTTTAAAACAAATTAAAAAAAAATTAAGCTGTTTCAGCAGCCTGTCTTCGGAAGCACTTCATTTGGATTTATAAGCTGTGAAAGCAACAGCTCAGATGGGTCTCCACTAACACTCAGACACAGGAGCAAGTGCAAACAGAGCCCTTTTGGAATGACAACAGAAGGGATCAGAAGTAGTAAATACAAGAGTCAGGACTTCCCTCTACCAGTTCTGTTCATTCAGCCAGAGTGAGGAACAGCAATGGGACACAGGAGAACCTGCCTCTCTCCTGCCACTGCAGCTCTGACTGCCTTCCCAAAAGCAGCACTCTGGGCAGAGACAAGGCAGTGATGAACTCCCAGCCTGAGTTGGGAGCTATGCAAGCTATGCACAGTACTCTCTACTATTTCTGGGAAATTGCCCTTAAACTACAGAGGTAAGAAAGAAAAGAAAAAAAAAAAAGTCAATCTTGTAGATATTCTTAACATTTGTAGGTAAAGAAGTTTGCCTCACTCGTATGAGGCAAAAGCCTCAGTATGGCCATCCTGCTCCTCCACTACTGGAACTTTTTCTCATCCTTCTTGGGGGATTTTATTCCTTCCCTCCCAACCCCAACAGAGGTCTTGGGTAATTTTATCACCTCGGGGCTGCCAGCTGTGCAGACACCACACGCAGATCACATGAATGGCCTAGCATTCCTATGGAATCCCGTTCTACTAAGGAGAGAAATTTGTCCTGAGGAATAAAGCTAGCTGTTTTCAGAACCACCCATGATATATTTCAATCTCTTTAATTCCTTAGAGGTACAGCTCTCCTTTACTACTGTTCCTCCTTTTCAAACCTGAAAAATGACATCTGAGGAACACTAATCCAATGGTGTAATCTTAAAATGAAGATTTTAAGATGAAGTAACACAACAAAAACAACCCTTTTATCCTATACCTTCTTAATAGCTGAGGAAAAAAACTATACAACTGGGATGTCTCTTTTGTATTAACTCAGGGTTAAGACTTCAGGCCCCTCGGATCATATACTTGCAACTTATTTCAGTCTGCTCAAAAAATACTGCATACAGGAAGGAGCCTCAGTGCACATTAGGAGCTACAGCCTGAAAGTATCTAAGAAACTGCAGTAGCCTTTGAGGGGAAAAAAACAGTAACACCACAAATTTATTTTCAGAAAGAAATTTAAGAGTGCTGTAAGAAAAGGGTGATATTTAAGAACCAGCAGAATCACTCTCTATGGTTGATATATATTTTAAACATTTATAGTGGGGAAACAATATTACCAAGGATATCTGGACCGACTTTAAGGTAAGCTTTCACTCAAGATATTATGACTCAACTCTCATATAATAATGCCTCTTCATCAAAAATGCATTATTCACAAACCTGAAAAAATATAGCAAAGGACAAAGTCATAAGCTCAACTATTTGACTTAATATCAACTGCTTCAGAAGAACACATGTGAATGACAAGACTTCAGATGAATGTGCTAATTCAAACAAGGGCATCTTCCTAATTAACGTAATGGTTAGCTTTCTGGTTAAGATTTCCCATGGCTTTCCAATAGAGTATTTACCTCTACATAACCTACATACTCCATTTCAAGCTCCCAAAAGAATACACAACAAATTAACTGTGAAATTCATTCATTCCTCCTCTTTATGCCAAGCATTTCATTTGTACATCACAGCAAAAAGACTCCTTGTACTTTTGATATACACAGGTGAGCTGAACACAGCCATATTTCCTTATATTTTGCAAACAGGTATACAATTTTAACCCACAACTTAGAAGTACCCCCAAAGAAAATATTTATCAAAAGTGTTTTATAATTTGAGATCTGCTTTTTGAAGTATTTCAGGTACAATACCTTAGTTATCCTTTTTAAACTTCCTGCTTTTTATGTTACTTTTTAAAACCCTCATTTGCGTACTTGGCAGAAGGCATGTGATGTATATAAACCCTAAGAACTGCCATTTACAGGAGAGCTGTAGAGAGAAAGATTATTATTTACCTCCCATTTCTGGCTGTTGTGTTACACTGTCGCAACATGCATAGACCTCCTCTACCATTCAAATGGGTGGCCAAGATTTGAACATCTGAATCTATTAACATCTTTCACTACTGGCAAAGTAGGATTATTCAACTATGCCCCCAAGGTAGAATTACTGTGTCAGCTTTTACAGCACAATTAAGTATAGAAAACAGAGAAAATTAGAAGAAAACATTTCTGCAAGCACAGTCTAACACTAATACCTGTTGTGGCCAACATATTCCTCCGATTAGACATCTTAAATAAAGGACAGCTATACTCTGGCATTTCTCATTTATCATTTTATAGTGCACATAACAAAAAGTGAAGTTCTGCATTCATTAAAACCCGGCTAACTATGACATTTCAGCAAGGCAGACACTGAAAGTATATTTTTTCTGACATTAAAGCCCTTTAGCACTACTTGAAAATAGAATTTTACCCAAATGTGATGCTACCACATAACAAAGAGAAACTTTAAGGGTTTGGTTTTTTTGCATACACTTTCTGTCCAATCACTATGGTATTTTATATAGAAGTATATAAATGTACATACATACATTTTACATTAGAAATGCCAACCCTCATTAGCTTCTTTTTCTGAGGCTGCTAGAATTTCTCTAGGTTGTCTGAAATAGGATTCTGGAGATTGGTAAGCAAGCTTCAGCTTTCAAGGTGTAAATAGAAGCCATAAAGAAGTCAGTAGTAAATTTTCATTGAGCTCATTGGGGCCAAGATATCTTCTCAAATATCCCAGCGTACGTCAGAAGAGTACTCCTCTAACTGGCAATCAGAACCACCAAGCTGCAGTAATTCATTCATACTTCTGCAGACACTTCTGCTCAGAATCATCACTCAAGTTTTAAATGATAATTTACTAAGGCAAAAGGGGCTGGAGGACAAGAAGTCTTTTCCATTAGTACATCCAGCACTTCCTCTAAATTACCATTTCCAAGACTTCAAATATCTTTTTAGTATAACCTCTTCTTTGCCAAAAAGATGTGGTACTGGCGGGGAGCATGGAGCCGAGCATTAGAGTTCCTGCTTCCCTTTTTACACTGAGGTCTTCGGCCAATTCTGTAAAGATATCCTTAACATTTTACTAAGGTCTCTTCAGCAGATGTGTTGTGCCATTTCACTGGGACAGCCATGCACTGTACATCCTGATCATCCCCAGGAATGCAAGTAAACCACACATTCAGCACCTTTAAAGTTCAGATAAAGTTCACAATAAAAATCTGGAGCAAGTCCAGCATTTGATCACTCTTCGTAAGCTAGAGAATTAGAGCTTCTACTTTGTCTAAAACTATTTAAATTCTAATGTTCTGGGTAAAGCTTTACTTAAATGTTCATAAGAAGCAAAGCAAGGCAGAAATGCAACATTCAGAGAACAAAGAAACATGGATTTAATTATTGCTATAGTTTCATACATGAAAAAAGAACCTGAAGAAAAGGTGAGAATACACTTATACAAAACATGGGAGTTCCAGCAAAAGCTATTTAAAGAGAACAGTCCTGCTTGCCTGCAGCTATAGACCTCTGGGTTTTTCCGTAGAAAATGACCCTCTCCCTCCTCAAGCAGTAACTCTAAATAGTTCCAAGCCCCAGCTCACCAATGGGGTTGCAGAGCTGATATAAGTTTATCTCGAATGCTGCAAGTTGTGACTTGGCAGTGAGAACAAGAACCATCTCCCTCACCAACATGGTGATGCTGCAAAATCCCATGGACGTAAACCACACCTTGAGAGGGGAATTCTAAGCAAAAACCACACCTTGTGCACTGCAGAGCTTTAGCTGTATGTATCAAAGCTGCATTACTTCCCACTTAAAGTTGCTCTTTCCCTTTTTTACCTTGACCTCCACAGAAAAAGGAGGAACACAGGCGTTTTCAGCTCTTCCCACAATGACCTCTTCCAGGGGGTCCCACTCGTTGTAGGAGCAGACGGGGCAGTCCTTGGGGCTGTGGGCTTTGTCCTCAGCAGCACAGCGGTTCTGGGACGCCGCAGCCGCTTGGGTGCTCTGCAGAGATCGCTGCACCCATCCTGTGAAGGCCCTTCCGAGCTTAAAACAGAAACAAAGATCACGTTTTCCTCACAGAAGGCAGCATGCAACAGCTCAGTCCGTGCTGAGCGCCTCACGCTGCAATCCTAAAGCGACGAGCGTCGTTTGGAGCATCGGCAGTAACACAGTTTATTAAAAGCGCTCTCATTCATGGCGTGCTCAATGCTTAAAGGACAACGTGCCTTTTAAAGCGCACTCAGGCGAACAGCGCTGACAGCGGTGAGCGGTGTCACCGACCCCGGCGCCGCCGAACCGAGGGTCTCCGCCCCACGCCCGCTCTCCCTCTGTGAGGAGCCCCGCGGGCGCTCAGCCCCGACTTTCCCGCCCAGCACCAACCCTCGAGCCGATGAAATGCGCCGCTTCGGCTCCCCGGCTCCCCCCGCGCAAACACCGCACGCGCAACATCTCTGCGAACCGCGGCAGCCCCGTGCCGCCCGGCCCGCGCCCTTAATAGCGGCCGGCCACGCCCCGCCCGCCTAGCGCTGAGGGGCGCGGCCATTTTCCCCCTTTTGGGGCTGTGCCCCGTGGGTGCGGGCTGTCCGCGTGAGGCGATTCCCAAAGCAGATCGAGAGCTGCTTGCCCGTACATGGGTCTCGTTATAGCTGTTTAGTTATTGAAGGCGTATTTCCATGAAATCTCGAACAACTGCAAATTCTGGCTTCCTCAAATGCACATTATGATATGCTGAAAAGTCATCCTAAAGTGGAGACCCACCCTAGTAGACCCTGCAATCTCCTGATAATATTAACAGATGTTATCTTCAAACATACCTCTGTTTCAGCAGAACTGCGGTCCACAGTGAGAAATTTTTCTTGCTACCAGCACTATTTACGTGTATTAATAGAAAATAAACAGTAACGATTAGCCTAATACACATAGTTCTGCATTTCCTCAGCTTTATATAAAAACACACTGTTCAATCATGTTGCCTTACGAAATATGTGGGTTTTTTTGTTTTGCTTTTGTTTCTTGAAGATACAGCAGAAATTATTTTAGCCCAAGTAATTTTGTTTAAACTAATAAAAACCTTTCCACCAACTCTATCAATTTTTGCCTTGCAGTGCCATTTGCCCAGCTTTGCTCAGCCCTCCTCAGTCCATGTTCATTGCTCAGTGCTAGAATGTGGGGATGCCCATGAATAGACATGATACTCAACATTACTTCTATATATAAGACCACAAGCAGTGCTAATGAACTCAATCGACATGTATATAGAAGACAAAAGACAAACATCATTAGTACAAATGTATATTAAAACATAAACTATGATCTTAGAATATAGCACATTAGCAATAGCTTTTAACAGAAGTGAGACAGATACAGGAGTAAGAAAGTTTTATGCTACCAGGTAATTAATCATTCAGCAGTTTGCTTTTTTGGCACAGACAAATGCTACAGGAGAAATAGGACAGTACATTTTCTCTCATCATGAATTTACATACTTCTTGGACAAAAGTTAGTTATTGCAGCTGCTCTGATATCTAGAATGCTTGTCCTTTTTCATCTGACAGTAGAACTTTTGGATGACTTGCTCATCTTTGTTAGGACTCATTTGTAATATAGTTGTCTCAAACCATATTTTCTTGTATTGAATATTTCCTTGTATCAAAAAGTTTATTCCTTGTCGTTTCAGAAGACAATTTCTTTTTTACCATCTATTTAATTTATTTATATATTTTTTTAAGTTTATTCAAAGTATGCACAAATGCTTGTTATTTCACTCAGTTGATTTTGCTAAGGTCAGTCTACTCACATTGACCTTCTGAAAGAATTAATGATTGGCTTGATGCTAAATCCAAAGGTCTTGCTTCTTTTCCCGTCCTTTTCAACTTATCAGCTAGCTTGGGACCTTTGGATCATTCTTTCTCAACTCAGTTTACATAGTTTTTATGTGGTTTTTCTGACTCTGCACAATACTTCTCCAACTTACTACATTTACGTGGGTCATTCTGAAAGTAATGCCTCCTATTTACATCCATGGAAATTACAACAGTTACAAAGAGCACAATAACATTGTTTGATACAGCAAATTCTCAGCTACAAAACACTCTTCTTAAACATAGTCACGACCATGAGTGTGCGTTTTCACCAACAACCTGCATGCCGTGCTCATAAAAACCTGCACCAGCAGAGGTGACCCACTCTTACTGTCACCACTGCTGAAATGCACCATCCACCACCTCACTGTGCTCATATCCACTTCCTTGGTCTCCATTAATGCTCACCAAGCATCAATGAATGTCAATGGGAGCCATTTTTTTCTCATGGAAGAATTGAGTTCAACACCTTTCATACACACTTCTGTATCAGACACCATTCTGTCAGATTGCCCCTCTGCTGCCATCTGTTACACAACACAAAATGTAACAGAAGATTTGTGGGAAGGTTCAACTTCTACTGCCATACCACCACCATCTGCCTCTAATATTATCAGCCAACATGATAATATAGTAGCATTTATTTTATAGGATCCTTAAAATCATTGCCACCATCATTACAGCAGACTTGTGCTGAATAGCCTACCATTTATTTATTTTCCTGCTGAACTGTTTTTTTTCTGCTTATATGATTTCAGTGAAAAACATTTTTTCTATTATTTCTCACATCTCAAAGGTCTGTTTCTTCCTGTCTGAGGTGCAGTTCCTCCTGGACATAAGCCAACCTTTATTTAAGTACAATCAAAGCAGAAATCCTTTATTTCTCCTAACTAGCATACATATATCGTCTCACCTTGAACCCTTTATCCATGTTTAAAAGCATTTTGCTTCCGGCCTTCACTGAGGACAGGCCATTTGACCACCAGTTTGCCCTCATGGTGAGCCTTGATATTTGTAATGCTGTTCTGTGCACTCATCACCGAAAATGCAGTTAGTTATCATTATGCTTCTTTAATCACTTGACTACTTTCTGTGTTATTTGAAAAAAAAAAAAAAAAAAAAAATCACTTGTCTCCTTAAAGTAATCACTTACATCTCTCTGCATACTTTTTTTCCCCAGTACCCAATAGGAATTAATAAAACTCACATTTGTGATGTTTGAATCTGTCATTCTTCACTGTTCACTCTTTTGCATCAACATGAGAGTCCTCTTATTTTTTGTATGCTAGGTAGCTCTTTATATCTTCTTCCCCTTCTAAAAGAAGGCTTGATCTACCCATATAAGTTTTAACAGTGACGTATGTCTTAGAGCACAACATAAACAATTATTCAAGTAATTATTCAAGTAAAGCTAATTAAATTCATTCAAATAGAAGAAAGCTGCTCAAATTTACATAAATTATTTGTTACCTAAATGAAATTCTAGAACCTCTGAACATTACAGGAGTCTGAGTTTATCCATAGTATTTTGTTGTTGTTGTTCTTTCTGGGTCTAATCAGACATGAGATGGGGACTGGGCATTTTGGATCAAAAATTGTATAAGGTCACATCATGAATGTTACTCTAGCACAACTGCTAGAATAATTGCAACATCTTGAAAGACCCACTTGCTGCCCTAAAGCTTTCCAATTATTCTTAAAGTATGCGGGGATCTAGTAAAGGTATTTTCTTTTATTACAAACTTCGTTTCAGTAGAGAATTTTAATTTGAACTAGGAACAGAAGCTTCACATCGCTACTGCTGATATCTGACCTATACAGATTAACAGATAAATTGATTGTTATGTATTTTTTAATATTCTATTCATCATTTTTGAATGACATAATGTACCTATCAGGCTTTTGTATGTAATCACATCATTCTGACAACTAGGTCATCCATTTAAAGCAACGTGGATCCAGTTAATCAGAAATATTATGGCCTAATGGTATCAGAGAGAATAAAACATAAAATGGTAAAATTCTAGTTTAAAAACATAATTAGAAAAAAAGCAACGGGGACATGCAGTACAGAGTAGTTAACCTTGGCAACAAGACTAGTGTTAATGAAGATCAATGTATAAACTCACCTACTTTTTAGTATAGTATCTGGTCTCTTTTTTTCCACTAAAATGTGTGTATATATTAGAGAAAGTGATGTCTCAAGAGACTATACTACTGTTTAAATGTGAATTTCCATCTGTCCAGGAACTGACATCCTACCTTCCAGTGCATTTGCTGTTGTTCAAAACTGTAACGTGGTATAGCAACATACCAGAAGTACTTGAGGGACGTTATGTTTTAAGGTTAAAAACCAGCTTGTCTCATCTTACCAGTATTTCTGCTATATTACTCATAAAAATGACTGGGATGATAGGATGTCTGGTCCAAGCTGGTCTTATCATTTATACATATTCAATTATTTTTAAATAAGATGTATCTGTTCAACAATAAAATTATGAAAGACTTCAGTTCCTTGTGCCTCTTCAAGAATCTGCTTGATAATTTCCACCAGAACTCACCCATGAGAAGTTGGCACTGCAGATCTTATCTGTTAGCTAACAAGAGCAACACAGAAGAATCCAATATGCTTCTTAGAAAGCAAGTTTCAAAATTCCTGAAGCTCAGAAATCTGAAAGAGATGCATGGAAAACAGTAAAATGACATATTATCTATGTATTATTATTTCTCTTTTGAGCACATATTTATTTTATTGTCAAATCCACACAACATCACACGACATCCTTGACTCTAAATTGGGGAGACATGGATTTGATGGAAGGACTATCCTCTGGGTAAGGAATTGGCTGGGTGGCTGCATGCAGAGAGTTGCTGTGAATGGTTCAGTGTCCAGGCAGAGACCAGTGGTGAGTGGTATCCCTCAGGAAAACTTGGAACAGGACTAGAAGAGGCCAGAAAGAGGATCAGACATAGGCTGAAAGCTCTGAAGAGACCTCATTGCAGCTTTCCAAGTACTTAAAGGGCACTTAAAGAAAGATGTAGCAACAGGACAAGGGGTAGTGGTTTTAAATTGAAAGAGGTTAGATTTACATTAGATATAAGGAAGAATTTCTTTGCTATAATGGTGGTGAGGCACTGAAACAGGTTGCCCAGAGAAGATGTGGATGCACCATCCCTGGAGGTGTTCAAGGCCAGGCTGGCTGGGCTTTGGGCAACCTGATCTAGTGAAAGATGTCCCTGCCCATGGTAAAGGGCTTGAACTAGATGATTTTTAAAGTTCCTTCCTACTCAACCATTCTTATATAGTCTATATATATGAATACACTCAATCCATAGACAAAAAACCTGTGTTCTTAGGAAAGAAGATTGAGATTTCCTTGTCTTAAAGAAAAGAAATGTAAAAAATTTTCTCCTACATGAAAATGGATGAATTATGTAGATGTATTATGTAAGAAATGTAAATAGTAATAAATTAAACTCTTGTCAGATTCCTAGCTTACTGGCATGATTCAGTTCGTGCATTTTTTTATTTATGCAAACATACCTCTTATCTCTTTCTGCTAAGTTGTCTTTTAAATGGTATTGCAGTATACAACTAAATCAGAATGGCACAGCACAGTTAGCAGAGGTGCATATATGTGAAGGACAGGACAAGAGCCAACAAGGAGCTAGAAGTTGCAATTAAATAGCAAATAATGACAGAGCTCCAGTGAGATAACCATTAGTCAATTTTTTTGCTTAAAGTTAGTCCAAAAAAAGTTTTGAAATTTAAGCAAATAAAATAGTCCTTGTTCACCAAATCCATCTGAGTTCAGGAAGATAGGACTTTCTGTCCTACTGGCAACTCACAGATCATGCTATATCATAGGAATGCCTGACAAGAATCAATTTCTTTTCCTAAAAGAGCTTGCAAAACACGTGTTCTGATTAAGTACTCTGTATGTGCTTATAAACATGAGTACAAACGTACACATAAATATCTGTTTTAATTTTAGATGCCGTGTTTCTATTATAGAAAGGTGACAGAGCTGAAGAAAGTTCTGTGAATGCAAGGGACTTAGTGATCATAATCCATGACATTTTACACTGTCCCTTCTAGAGACTGTGCAGTGCTGACTACTGTAGAATGCAGAAGGTTCATGCAGCAAAAGGCATATCTCTTGGTTGGATTGATTTCATTCAGAGCGGTATTGCCATGCATACAGTAACATGATCTGCCAACATATTTCAGGGTCAGTACTGTGACAATACTTTCTGTCAGGGCTGCCAGCTGAACTTCATGACTCCACATGTGAAATCTCTTATACTTCAAATTGATAGTCTTTGACAAACTCATATTTACAGTAGTATGTAAAATTTGATGCCTGTCTTATATTTTTTTTCTTGAAAAATAATTACAGACATTATTAACAGAAATTTGCTGTGCACCTAAAACAATTGCAGCTTTTTTTTTTTTTTTTCCCCTCTCATCATTCTAGAGTTAAAATTGAAGCAATTACATACACATCTGAATGGCTTCAAAAATTCTGGTTTCTTTAACCACTGCACCCATGGCAACTAAGAAAACTACTGGCCTCCTTACGCAAAGGAGGTTTGAGTGATTTTTGTGTCAATACTTAATATTTGTTCCACTTGTTTTTCTTCTCTTGGAAGAGACAGAAAATATAGGCTTTCCAACAATCTCATCCACTCAGGCTTCAAGGAGAGAAGAGCTCAAAGCACCAACTTTCTTAGACTTCTGTATGCTTTAGGGAGAATGCTGCAAAAACAGCTTTCCTTCTCCTTGCCTTTTCCATACTGAAGCACAGAACGTCTTGAAGAGACTCTCTGATAAAAGTAGTAAGTCACAGAACCTCAGCTACTCCATGCAGCTTCTTGAGTTTTTAACATTCCCTTTGACAGATGAGCAATTACTCAAGTATTATTTTACACTGTATGCATGCAGTTTATTCCTGTGAAAGAGGTTGGAGAACACTTGGACTACACAAGATCACAGATCTTTTCTATTCAGTTTGCTATAGTTCAGCAAATAAAGCTGTGAGAATAAAGCTGCTTCTTTCCTCTTCCCTTTTTCAAAGAAAACAGAGTTCTTTGATAAGCACGTTCCATCACTTGATGCTCTTGTTGGCAGCATCTGTAACTAATGCTTATACTTTAATTCCTCTTAAAAGTCTGTCTAGCATATGCTTGTCTTGATGGTGGAATGGAATGGTACCAAATCATAAGATAGGATTTGAATAGTTAATTCATAAATTCACCGTGACTTTCACACTGAATCTGATTCAAGCCTAAAGTTAGTGGTTCAGAAATAACACTTGCTCTGCACGCATGCGTGTCATCTACTTTTCCATCATAAATGAAAAGAAAAAAAATGGCAAAAGCAAGATTTTCTGGGAAAGAGTAACTTGAAGTTCTTCTGAGCTCATATAAGCTATATGTTTAATCCTAATCCTTTCATCTTCCCCAAAGAAAACTGAGCGAGATTCCCTTTGGGATCTCTGTATTAGGAGATAGGATCATTCCTGAGTTTTGACAGCTCTCTTCTCTGATCTTGAAAACCACATGTGTTCTGCTGAATTCCAACCATCTCTACCCAAGGAGGATGAGGATGGGCTCAGTGACAAGAATCTAACTACTATTCAGTGCCAGGAATCTCTCAGATATCATTGTAGAATATTACAGTTTGATTCATAGAATTTCACACCAGTTGCTTTTAACACCTCTACAACAGAAAGATGATTTTCACTATGATTCAGAGAGCTTCACTTAAAATGTTTTCAGCTTGTTGTGCTTGAACAGAGAGCTATAGCTGAGCTGGCATCTCAATAGAAAATAGTTTAAGGTTTCAACTTTCGTATCTTAGAAGCAAACATGGCATCATAAGATTCAGCAGGAAATTTCCTAGCAAAGCAAGTTTCTAGCTGAAAAACACTTATTTTTTTGAAACAAGAAGGCTTCATTAAGAGGTTTTAGATCCACTATATGCAGGTAGAATACATAAAAGGATCTCTTTCCTTCTACTACTTTTAGCTCCAGTTTTCTTTGCAGGACGCTGGGAAGACAGATGCCGATTGTCTGCTGTGAGTGCTTGCTCGTGTACTACAAACCTTCTGACTTTGAAGGAAAATAGTTTAGATTTCCAACAAGAGCTGCTGGAAGCTGTTGGAGACCAGGTCCCCTCTCAGAATACCATACATGCTTCTAAGCAGTGGGCTAAACAACAAAGCCATGATAGGCAGGATGGAGTAGCTGAGATCCATAGTAATTAATTGTATATATAGTAATAGCAGTATCATCTCATACTATTCAACTAACATAGTTCCTGCCTCCTTTGGAGTGGAGTACATCTCCTGTATATCTGCACAATTAAATATCTATGTATGATATATAAACCTGGACTATCTAGTTTTATCTAACGAGTCATGCTATGTTTATTCACAACAAGATTGCACCTCTCCTACCTTTAAAAGCAATTTCCTTAACACGAAGGAATGTACAAGAACTTGTGAGAGTGCAGCAAAGTAAAGGCACCCTGCAACATGCAGATTTCTTGTTGGTTTTTGTTGTTGTTGTTGTTGTTTTTTCTGGGGAGGGGCAAACAGACTGGGCAGCCTATCAGGCAAAACTTACTAAGAAATTCCAGCATCAAAGGAGATGTTAACTCACTTTGAAGAGTTTTGTGGAGGTTAGCGATTACAAAATATTTCAGTGAACAGAGGTGTCAAATCAGCAGCAGAGCTGACTGCCAAGTCAGCTCACACAAGTGACCTACTAGAAATCCTGATGAATTACAGATTTGTGAGCATCATCTGTCAGAAGTGGGGAAAGCTCTGGAAAAATACCAATAAAATGCTGATGCTAGCATAGTTTAAGTGGTTCCAGAGCATTTATTTTACTGACCCTTATCTCATGAATCTCTGCCAGACTGGGAGGCCAAAAATGGAATGGCTTGAACTTTGCCACTCATAGGTTCACTGATTTATCTCTAACCTGAAATGAACTTGGTTCTTGAATATATAAAAGTGATTTTTCCTAGTTAATAGACATCTTGCAACTCATGCAGAAGAGGAAAGCAAACAGAGGGAGAATTTCAGAGCTCGAGATGCTGCTTATTATCTCTTCACTCCCATGTTTTCATAGTTCCTACCGCTAATAGAACCTCTTGATGAGTCAGTTCTACCCAATGAGTCAGTGGAGAACTCACCCAGAAAAATATATTCTGCTTGTTTAGGGAGCTGGATTGGTCACTGATGTGCCAAAAGAGCACCAGAGCTGGAGCAAAAGAGGCAGTGGACCACAGAGACCAGGTAAGGATGAGAGGAAAACAGAATCATCCCTTTTTCTAGCATCAGTGAATTAGATCCAGTCAACCTCTCTTCTAATTAAAATGACCTTACAGAAACACTACATTAATACTGCAAACAAATTCTTAATAGCAACTGCATTAGCTGTGAACAACAAAATCAGTCAGAAAGACATTTCAAACTGGAAACTGAAGATAGAAGATTTCATCTTAGCAATCCTAAAGATTATCCAGTTATGGCTTTCAGTGGGAAAAGTCAGATGAAGCAGGAAAGAAAAGAAAAAATTCTGATTGATCTGTGACACAGATTCATACAGACCACAAGTCATCCACCCTGAACCCCAATGCTCTACCACTAAGTGGGTAAGAGGTGTTTTGTGGTTTGGTTACTGTCACTTGAGATAGCTAGAATGGACTGTGCTGCCTTGTATTGTTACAGCAAGATCTCCCACCAAACCATTAAAAAATAGAAAACAGAAAAGAGAGGAGGCTGTATGAACAGAAAAAAAATTGCAGCCTGGAGCATTCTATGGTTAGGGAGTACAAGGAGTGCTCTGCTTTCTTATGATTCCTGCTTGCTTATTTTCCCCTTTACAGTACAGTACAGTGAGCTCAAATCCCAATGTAATACAAACTTGCAGTTACTTGTTACCCTCCAGTGACATCTTGTGGATAAAAGCAAGCTGCCCTTGCTTACCGCTTAACTTGGCAAAGCCACGGATGCCTGCACCTGTGGAGAGAAGCGTCTTCCCGTGTCCAAGGAGCTCTGTAGCATCCTACACATTTTAGCTTCTCTTTATTTTTTCTTTCCCTTACTGGCAGAGGCTAGAAACAAAAACTTAGCTCAGAATCAAGTTTGGACACTAAGTAAAAGTAAAAGGTTACTGACACATTGCTAAAAATATTAACTGATTTTGGAAGCTTAATTTTGGAACTTCCATTTTCAAATACTTAGGCATTCTTTATAAACAACATAAAAATAACTTAAACAGTAAAATAAACATCATACTTCACCTGCAGTGGTTTGATTTATATTAATCTAGCTAGAAAACTTGGCATGATACTCACTGTTTTCAGTCAATGTCCTTAATTTCTGCAGCCAACCTAGAAAATACAATATTAAAACTTCTCCTAGTCAACAATCTATTTAACTATAAGAGCTTCTTTTTAATAATTTGAGTGATCAGCCAACATTTACATCTTTTCCAGGTCATTTCTAACATTTATTCTAAAACTGCCTTCTAAGAAGTGCTATCAAGACATACTTATTCCAGAATACGTATTTCTAAACGGTTACTTCAAAATAGCTGAAATCCTTTACACTCACATTCTATCTTATACCATGATAATACATACCAAAGATGTAGGAATGAAACAGGACCTCATATCTTGCTAGTCACAAAAATTCATACATTATTAACACTAACCACTTACTCAACCAAAAATAGAATGCTCTTCTCCTTAGGAGCTCTGACAATACCTTCAGCAAATATTAGAAACATTCTGACAGCAACTTTAAGGGGAAAGGTCTGAGTCAGTATTCTCTAACACTGTAAATCACTACTCGCTTGTAGACTTTTAATTATTATTATTAAAAAACAGCAACTCACAAATGGGTAGTAATCTGTTCTCTTGCCATTTTTGCTTGATGTCTCTGTATACCTATGCTCACCAGCATAAGTGGATGTTTATGCTGCAAATAACATAATATAGCCTCATAATTTGGGAACAAAACCACTTCTCCAAAATGTTCGCTTGTGAAATCTGCTGACACTGAGATGTCATCCCATGGAAGACACTGATGCAGGAAAATGGAAGAGTTCCCTAAATGTCAACTAATGTGGAGATACATTAGGTATCTGTGAAAGGTATCTGTGTTTCAAGTGCTTCCACAAATCATCAGAAGGATGAAAGCTGGAAAGGAAGATACTGTGGAGGAGAGTATAGATGAGAAATCATAAACTCATTAACAGGTCACTCACTGAAACTGTAGCGGGCAGCTGTGAGAGGCCTTCCATCACCACACAGTCTGACTGCGGGCTCTGCAGGGTACCTGGGCATGGGCAGATGTAGGCCAAGGCCCAGCACACCCACATTGCTGCCTGCCCACCTTGGGGGCATAAAAACAAAACAACATATTAATTGGCAGTTAATTACCTATTAAACTTCTGTGATAATGAGAAATGCTTGAAGAAATAAAGCTGTATCTAGCAGTGGACTAACAGGCATGCATCCCTTGGGATTAATGAAGAAAACTAGTTTGCTCCAGTGTGCAGCACGGACTATTTCCCATATGAGCTTTGCTTGAAGTCTTTGGGGAACAAATATTAGTGCTAAAATCAAAAGTACCTAGAATGAATATTCTAGACACATGTAGCTAGGACTCAGTAAATATTAACAGGAACTCATTAGTACTGTTTTATTTTGGAGGCTACCCAAATGCCTAGCAACACCAATATAATTCCTGTTGAATTCTAGCTGCCATTGTCAGGTTGAGCATCATTAAACATTGCCTCGGAAATGTGATGTGACATCACCTCGACAAGATAGCCAGTGTGTGACTTAAATCAGTGCCTACACAGAGCTGAAAACATTTATGAGGGCCTGTAATTGAAGGATGGTGGAAAAGGTGCATCCCAGGAATATCTCAGTCTAACAATGTACTCTGAAAAGCTGGCCAGTAAACCAAGTATTTATTGGGTGACAATTCATACATTTTCAAAAAATTCAGTCCTACACAATAAGGTGGTCAAAGGTCCCTCAAAATGCTGTTGAGACATTTTCATGACCAATTAACCTGAGGCTTTTAGCTCTCCAATCCACAGATTATGATTCCCTGCTAGAGTTATAGAACCAATGCCAGAGCCTACATACAAAAGTCAAAAGCATAACTGAGTGAGAGAACGTTGCATAGGAAACGTCATCTTCAGAAAGCCTGCTGCAGCATGACAGCACAGCATTGCTACAACCTCTTCTGAGCAGGAGGCTCAAATTAGCTACAGTTGTTTTGAGAGGAAAAAAAAAACCTCAATGGCTGTATGCTTTTAATGTGAAATTTTGTATAAGAATATTGTTTCCACATAGTTGCTTTACACAAGCATTTTAATTCTTGTCCTTCTCCAATGATTTACAGAAACATAACAGAAATAACCATAGTGTTATTCATGGGTATGCAGCATACTCAGATCTGATGTACTTGTATGATCTAAAATCCCAGAAATTTGTAAAAACACCAAAAATTTTCTGTCCCAACCCTCAGCCACTAGAAGGGGAATGAAGAAGCCCTCTTGGTATGTAGGCAAGTAAAAAATCTGAAGTACTGAACCCTGCAGCATCTAATTAATTGTTCATTTGGTGATAAACTGGGTCTTACACCTTTCTGTCCTCTATCTGCATGGATAGGTCTTTCAGCACAACAAATAAGAGTAGATTTTCCCATGTTGCATTATGAAGTAAATTAACATCCACGCACAGTTAAGCACTGCTGGAGGTACTTCTGAATACTAAGACTTGTTTCTCCAAAGTTGTTACGAAGATTTTCCGAAGAAGGAAAATGTTCAAAATATCTGCCATCTACTACTCCAACGCAAGGCTTTGAAAACAGTTTGGCATGCTGAAGCCTGAAGAAGAAATCGCTCGGATATCTAATTGAAGGTCTGTTTTCTAAAATGACTCATTTGTTAAAAACACCATCACCCATGAAACAGAGGTTATCCTGAAGTTACTGGATATCATTATTCCTTCAGATTCCTCCTGGTTAGGAAGGCAGAGTAGGAATGGCATGCATTCAACTAAAGGAAAACTCCAAATTTAACGGAGAAAATACTTACAGGCGTATTAACACTTGCTTTCCAAACTACATAAGACCATTTTATAAGGATTAAGGGAAAATAATGTATCTAAGTAGCTATTATATGGCTGCCTGCATTGTGAATTCTCTTTTCTATGAGGACTAAGGAATTTCTAATTATACTAGCAATTCTCTCATTTGCTCTTATCATTTACCAATATGAACACAAAACTGTGTTCAGATGTTTCAAATTGGACTGGAAAAAATAAGTGCTTGAAAAAAAACAGCCCATATTTCAACATACAAAATCAGAAAGGTCTCAGTGAAAAAATATATTTCCAGTTGCATTCCTTAATTACAATGATAGCATTGTTTTCTCAGTTTAATGCAGCTCCCACTACAGACTGTTCTTTTCAAAATAAATATCCATGCACAAATAAAAGCTTGAAGCAGAGCTGTCTTTTGCACAAGAAGCCTTAGATTTGTCTTGTATCGGTGAAGAAATAGCCAAGTTATAAACTGATTCTAAATTTCAGTTAGAAAAAATATTGCAGGATTGTCACTCTAGTGCTATTTCTTAGGGTATTTAATTAAAATAAATATTGCTCCTTCAAGAAAGGTTGTATATTCACTGATATTACCCAAGTGGAATAACACGGAGATACTAGTATCCCAAATTATTCAACTAACATTTAAATGTTTGAGTTATACAACGCAACTAATCCGTCAAGGTAGCAGTTTGTCTTGTTAACCCATGTCAAGCACAAGACTTGCCCAATCTTCAAATGTCATTTTTTTGCTCTTTTCTGAAAACAAATTCTACTGCTCTTTGGTCTGAAAACAAGATACAGATAAGCTAGTAACACTGACTTCCATTAGTGACCTTCCTATAGAGTCAGCAGTCACAGAGGCTGCAACAATCAAGAAATATTAATCCTTAAGAACTTGATGATGTACCTTATTAGTGGTCTGAAAACTCTTACTTTTAATTTGAATACTAAATTCATAACTGAGTTTTAGTACCTGATAAAATGATGTTCTGGATCAAAACCTTAACACTTTCTGATTAAAAGTTGAAAACTGCACAAGTAATGTCACTAGTGTTTTCTTGCCTCATTTAAATAGGGCAAATAAGTCTTTCAGTAATGTTTCTCCTACCAGTTCTTCTTGCATTCAGATTTACTGGTCCACACATTCAACAGTTCAATTATTATCTGATAGATGCAGATGGTTTAGATATCTATTAGTAAAGTTTCAACTTCTGCACCATATGGATTTTTTTTAAATACAATTCTCTTTAAATCTAGAATCTAGAAAATTTAATCTAATTTCTCCAGTTATACGATGACATTGATAAACAGAGCTATAATTTTGTTTTGCAGAGTGCCACTGAATTTGCAGCAACTTTTAAGTGCCAAAGTACAACCACAGAATGAGGCTTGTACATGTCAAAACATGTCTTCAGATTGTATGTCCAAAAATCCATGTTTTATAATATTCATATTTTAAGGGATCTGTTATTCTAACCTTGCCAGGAAATTCTAATTGTTAATATTAGCAAATATTGGTATTTGAAATAAACCATGAGTGTAAGATTGACTTAATGGAACTTATCTAGATATATCTCAGCCTGATTTTAGTTCTTTTAGTTTCTTACCTAAAATCTTTTTGCTCCTTTGTTCTTGAGTTTTCTCTTTCCTAAGCTGCCTGTTCTACAGCAAGGGTGCTTCATCCTCCAGTGCACTGCATCCTCCAAATCTCCACAGGACTAATTCTGACTGTTGACCTGTCCAGTCCTGCTCTTCACTCTAAATAAAAAGTACGTAAGTAGGTACTGCTCTTCCTCAATTAGTTTTGCAAACAGAACACTCTGGGACAATTAAGAGTTAGTCAGATGGAGACAGACACACATGCATAATTTTAGGCCAAAACCATTCTTGAAACACGGTTACATAAAGCGTCCTATGCACTGTTAGCTGACTAGTGCAGATGGAACGGCGGGGTTGCTGTTTTTAAACTCGAGAGTAGAAAAATTGCACTAATGTACAGTAAAATCTCTGGTTACATCATCCTCTTTTCACAACACAGAAGGGATGCTGGCATTGTCTGCACACACTGATCCTCACAGTATTCTAGAGAGTTTAATGCAAGGTATTTAAAAAAAAAAAGAATAGGGCAAAGGAAATGGAATTTTTAACTCCCTATTGAGGCCAACATATTTTGTCAAAATGTTTCTAGTTTACGATTATCAGCAAAAGTTGGTTTATAAAGCAGAAGTTAGCATTTTCTTTACCACAGTCTACAAACCAAAGTTTCAAGTTATATGTCTACAAGGTTTATTTGACATTTTAATCTATAAATACACATGGTTTTGCACCAATAAAAGCACAGGAATTTTCTCAGAGGTTGTTACCACAACATACATATTGAAGAAAATCACACATAGTATTGCATATGAATAAGCAAACTTTGGTTCTCTTTCTACCTAGACAGCTCATATGCACCAATCTCTTTTACTTCTTAAACGATGGCTTGCAGGGGACAACAAGGCAGCTGAAGACCACACTGAATGCTACACTCCGGAAAGCTTGGGACACTGTAGAACTTAATTAATTTTTTGAAGGCACTTTTTTTGAGCATCATCACCTCTTCGGGTAGCCTAGAAAGAATTCTGGCATTTGCATGAGGCTCCTTCTTGTCATGGTCTGTTGCCTTAGGATTACATTGCTCAAGAAGATCAGTCATTGGCACACTGTTGCAGCTAAGTGAACGTGCTGTCTTTTTCTTGCCTTGAACAGACAAATAACTGAATAAGAAAGAGGTTAACTTATGTTTGGTAACATCTTGTACATCTTCTGGAAAACAATCATCTAGATCCGCTTGACCTTCCACTTGCTGACTGATCACACATGTACTGGGACTCATTTCTAGTTTCTTACGCTGACCTACTATTTTTCTGGAAGGTATTTTGTATTTTCCTTCTTCTATATAGAGCTGAGAAGCATGACTAATAGCACTAGAACTAGACTCAGATATTGTATTAGGGATTTTTGCCTCATCACCAGAACTGATGTGGTGCAATTCATTATGCTGGCTAATGATTTGGGCTGCAGTGTGCTGAATGATGTTCCAGTCTTGCAGAATATCTTCCCTGGTTGTGAACTGAGATGTTACAGTAAAGCGGATGATGAACTTGTCATGAATGGTTGCTGGAATAAGGAAGAGCCTGCCAGAACTGCTCAGTTCTCTCAGGAGTTTTTCTGTCAGACAGTTGGGACCCTGTTTTAAATATGAATAGGAAAAAAAACACACAACTATTAAAATTTCCAGTGTCATCCAAATATCTGCAAGATTTTCAGGATTACAAATCTTACATGAACGCTTGTTCATAGTTCTTAATGCCTATGGAGAAGCCAGTGTAGTCAAATGCAAAGTGTCCCAAGTTTACCTTTAAACGAAACACAACCAGTCCAAGATGTCTCTTAGCAGGAATTTCAAACAGTGGATCACTTCTTACCAAAGATTCAAAGAATTTGGCTGTTTCAGTGCCCTATGGTTAGGGGAAAAAAAAAAAAAAAAAAAGCAGTTACACACTAGTTTATCACAAACCCACTGTAAGACACTAAATTAAGCTGTCAAAAAAAAGAACTACAATCCTCCTTAAGAAGATTCTTCATTCATTTCATGCATGGTAGCAAAGCTCAGACTGACAACAAAACTAGGGATGATTAATGCTGTCTCTATTTGCCCAAATCCTTAACAGTGATCAAGAGTACCTGAGCTAGATATAGGAATTCAAATAAAGTTAGAAATTTGAATGTTTCTTTTCTTAGATTAAAGTCCTGTTGCAGCAACCATTTATTCACAATATGATCTCTTTTATTTACATTCCATCGAAGACTTAAGCCTGTAAAATTTCATAGCAATGTGTTCAGCCATCCATTACATCCTGCTTCCGAAACAGCTACCACTTAAGTTCATAGAAAGGCTCTACAAACTTACTCAGTGATGTGCATTGGTTTATCAAGTTGCTTTCCACTGCCAATTGCTTCCAAGAAAGGTACAGAAAATGTTTTGTCAACATAGTCAATCTTTACATATTACTTAAGGGTAAAATCAGCACACACAGTGAATTTCTATTACTCATCTTTGCATGACTGAATTTAAGAAACTCAGCTACTGGTAAATGAAACAACACACTTATGCTTGCGCTGCTAACGCACATACATGCCGAACATGAGCTTGAAGCTTTTTCACCCCAAATGAACGAATCACAAACCACAGCTTCAAAGAACGAAATCGACGACTCAGTGGAATTTGCCAGTGCTGTGAAAACACAACAGCGTATCAATAAAGTAGAAGCAACAGAAGGACTGTCCCCTTTACCAAACATGGTCTGTTGCTTCAGACCTGTGCTCAACTCAGAAATCTTTACTGACAGAATAAATTTCATATTCCTGAAACATAGGTAAGCCTAGAAAAGAGCCATTAAGGAAATCCTACGTCTTTTTCAATTATTTGCAAAAATAAATTTTTGTCTATTCCCCTTCATCTAAAAGTGGTGTTAATCTATGGAAACGCTTAGAATTTTTAGTTAATTTCTGGCATATTGCAATTAATGACTTGTTTGCAGTCAAAGACTGTTATTAACTTGTGATGTGATCTGTCTATTTACAATTTAAGATTGTGTGTTCACTTCTCTTTGTGTAATTTGTATATTTAAATGCCATCCTGAATATCTTCTCATGTAAATAGCAAGAATTCATGCAGGAAAAAATTCCTGCAGAGAAAATATCACCTACTGTATGGAAAAGAGTGACAAAAGTGTACTTCTAAGGAGCTACCCAATAACATGCAAGGTCCTATTTAACCACAAGAGAGACTCATTGATTTATTTTTTTCCACTCTCTACACACACTCCTAGTGAAAAGCACCATTGATTTCAAGAAAACAGTCATCTTTTCAGGACTTGGGTGAGATCATAGCAGAAACAATTGGCGGTTGAATATTCTTTTGGTTTACTGTATAGAAATCTGCTTTAAGATGGATCTAAAGCGAAATGCTTCAGTGCTCCTATCTCAGTATGTTTCAATCAGAGGAAAACGTAATTCCTTTTACAGCTGTTTCAGAGCCTAGTGTTTACATTGCTTATTCCTTTTTCTATTTTATCACATAGTAGAAATACAAGAAAATCACTCAAAATGCCATCAATAGGAATTACGCAAACAATAGAGTGTACCAAAACAATTCTTGTAACTAAAAAGGTTAGACTAGATCCCCACCTATGTAAAAAATGTGTACTTCAATCTCTATAAATCTCCAAAAGCTTTATTAATTAATCTACTCATGATCTCTGTATGACTTTTTTTAACGTTTTTAAGTAGTAAGACCTCTTGAAAAAATAACTCCAGAGGAATTTTTCAGTCAACATTTGACCATTCTACAGGTAATTTAAAACATCAACTTAATTAAAAACTTACCATGAAATCAACAGCAGCTCCTGAATTGGGATGTCTGAGATAGACGGGGTTAACACTGAAGGTTTGATGTAGCTTGTATTTATCTTTAACCCTATCAATTGTAGAATGAATTATATTTAGAAAAAATTTAGAAAAAAAAACGTGCAGAGAAAGACTTAATTTTCTTTTGGTGTTGTTTCTGCTTTGCATTTACTCACCAAAATCCTGTGCAGTCAAAATGAACCATCATCCATTTAGAAGGGTTAAAAGTGAAGGAATCCGCATACTCAATTCCATCCAAGAACAATCGAAACTCAGGACACAGAAATGCTGTTCCTGCATATGCAGCATCAATATGAAGCCAGAGTCCCTCAGCACCACCTGTTGGAATTGAAATTGTTGTTATACAATGAATTAAAGTACCTCCTAAATTAAACTAGTACTTTCCTCTCTTAAAAGCATGCATATGCTTGTGCAGGAGGTGGTCAGGTTGACAACAAAATAAAATGCAAGACAAGCAATTGAAAATCTAGTTTTATTTTAAGGCTAGGGAACCAGAACCACAAAAACACTGAATTCTGACTTTCATCACATGTACGACAACTGATGGGGTTGGGTTTACAACAAAATTCTCAGAAATAAAGGGATAAATGACACTTACAAATTGGACCCAGCTCTGAGAGACTGTCAAATGCACAGACACCAGTTGTACCCAAAGTTGCACAAACCTGGAATGAAAAAAGACTATTCAGATGGCATTTATTTTTTTTTTTATAAATCAATGCAGCACTTAAAAACTTGAAAGGCTATCAATATAGTTAAAATGAAATCAAAGTGTTTTATTTCAATAAAATGTAAATTCTCCTACACATTTTCACCTTCAGTGAAAACATTTTAACACAGCAAAGCTATATCTAAGATATTTCTTATGTTGACATTAAGAATACAACACTGTGTTAATACTCTTAATCAGAAAACTGAACATACAAAGATGGGCACTAGGCCTTTCTTTCTGTCTTCCGCTATGGCTTTCTTCAAAGTTTCACCTCTAAGGGAAAAATTCTCATCCACAGGCAGAAATTTCATCTTCACAAGAGAAATCAAGCCAGCCTTTTCTACAGAAGAATGTGCCTTAAAAAAAACAACAACAAAAAACAGAGCAGTAAGATAGCAAGTTCTGAGCCTGAATAAACGTGTTAAATTATGTCCTTATAAAAGACATTTGTTGCAATAAAGCCATAGATAAGGTAATTCTTGTAATCCAGATTAATATAAGTCTGAAAGTTTGTTCATTGTGAACAACTAAAAGAAATACAACTATGTAATCTCAAGAAACATATATAATTCATTTATTTGGGCATTGGTCTCTAAAATCTAGTAATAGCTGTATTTATCTTGTAAGGGTCATTTATCAAAACTCAAATCTTAAAGGACTCATTACAAATGGATCAGTCTCAGCATCTGCTATCCTCACTGTTGTAAGACAACCTTGAAACGTGTCTTGTTCTGGGCTCACATAGATTTAAACATCTCACAAGAAAAAGCCCTTTTAGTTATATGAAGGGCAAGCCAGCATGAGTGTGACTCCCGCTGCTGTCTTCCACAGGGGAATGCAATTGTTCAGATTAGGAGCCATAGAACAGAATAGGTTTGCAGACAGAGTCACATCATTCTGTAGGCATTTCTCCAAGAACAAACTTGCAGGCCTGGCGTGTGGATAGCAACACTGAGGCCTTGAGTGTGCCTGTCTCCAAATGGAAAGAGGCTGAGAAGAAACAAGAGCATGAAGTAGCATGAGATCAGCACTAGCTATAGCTGTTGAAGTTTCTGGAGAAAGGTTTTGCAGGAAACAGGAAAGAAGTGGAGAAATCAGTCATCTGAGAAAGTCCTTTTCACATTTCTGGAACACTGCAAAATCTCATCTCATGTCTATTTCATTTTCCCATCTGAAGAAAATGGCTTTAGAGTGACTCGATTATGCTTGTATTTTTCTTTTTGTACAGTAATACAAGTTCACAGTATCATCTGATGGTCTGCCTGAGACAGAGGCCAATTTATTCTCTTTGTAATTTGCAACCTACTTGATCAGATGCGTAAGCAATGAGACGAGAATTGAGTGAAGACTCGTCAGCGTCTGGCTCAGAAAGCTTCATCTCCAGAATTTTGTTTTTCCGTGCTGCCAGGAGCGCAACCAAGGTTGATTCACTCACGGTGCTCTGCAAAGACATTGCTCATTTACTGCAACATTTTTCTACTTCACTGCTATTTTGCCAGTGATTTAGCAAAATCATTCAAGTGCCCAGTTACCCACCCAGTCTTTTGGTTCTCCTACTGCTTTTCTCAGACACAGTGGAAAGTCACTACCTGTCGAGCAACTCCCTGGGCCAGGAACACAAAGCAAAGCCTTTTCACTGCCACATATTATTCATGTACAGTACTGAGGTGAACAAATAAACCACATTTTTCTTTTGTTCTTCTACAGATTAAATTTAGCATCTACTATAAGCCTAAAGAAAGCTGTTTCTGTAAAGACAGAGCCTTAGCACTGATTCCAAGGAGTACTTGCTAAGACCATTTGAAAGAAGGTGAGGCTCAGATCTTGGATCTTGGGGCTTTCAGAGACACAAAGTCAGCATGAGATAAAGGAAAAAGAATATATGTGGATGAGGACTGCTAGGAGGACAGTGACAAGTCTTCTCCTTTAATTATGCAGGAATCACTTCAGTGAAGCAACAGACAACCAAATCTGATTATCTCGTTTATCCTTAAGTCTGTTCACAAGAATACCTGCTCCTAACCTATAACATATTAAGGAATAAAAGCAATAGCAATTCCTATTCCATTATCATCTAAATATAAACCTAAAATCTGGAAAAGAAATGTCAATGTTGGAGTTGTTTCCATTTAGACTTCATTGATTTTGCCTCAAAGAAAAATGATCACTGAGAAGGAAATTACTTGAGTGCAACCAGAAACGTTGAATGGGACTAACTCTGATCTCCTTTACCTGCAATACTCCTCCGCCCACACTATCAGGATGGTGATGCAGGAATTTATCTGGAAGGCCCAGCATTTTAGCCAGCCAGTCCATCACATTCATTTCCAGTTCTGTACAGGCGGGACTGGAAGCCTAGAAAATTAAACAAGAATGAGGCTGTAAATTCACTCAGCAAACAGCAGGAGTTTAAGCCTTAGAGAGTACGCCACACGCTACATTTTAATTCATAGCTATTAACATTTAACTGCCTTGGGAGAAATCTCATCTTGATGCAACACACAGATTACAAGCTTTGTAACACTGGATATATAAACAGCTAACCCTGTAAAACTATGACTCCTACCCAGCAGAGCACAATGCTATTTTAATAAAAATGATGATATTGTTCGGTGAGTTCTCTAACATAGACCTCAATGTTGAGGTTGCAGAAAACTATTTGAGGCAAAAATGCATAATTGCAGTTCAGCACCACTGCTCACAGTCCCTAAGCAGATCCATCTTCCAGCTAAGGTGGGTTTTTAAAGAGCAGCAAAAGATTGAAGTTGTTTTGCAGTGTCAAGCTTATGAAAGAATCAGTTTATGTGAGTTTACATTACAAACTTAACCGAAACAAACAGAATTACAAACTAAATAGAGAACGTGGAAATGGACACTTCTGTGTATGCAATGAGCTAATCTGATACAAGTACACAGAGACTGGAACCTCCCAGTTCTTACAGGTTTACGGGCTTTACTGCTTTCTTAACATGGAGACACATATTTAAGTGTGACACCAAATACTTAGACATTATGGGATAGGCCACCAAACATTCTATTTTAGAAGGAGAAAAATAGAAAATGTGCTTTCCCAAATGAGCAGGAGAACTGGAATGAAGCCCAGCCTAGCTTGCAATCAGAAGTGCTGGTTGCTCTACTGTCTGCAGCGCTTGTGCAACAGTCTTAGTACTGAGATTAAACGATCAGGGAACAATGCTTACTGTGAGATATGCAAATAATTAGAAAATAGACTTTTCTAAGTGGTATATTTTTTCATTCAACTCTTAGTACTAGGCAATATTTGCTCTTATATATGACTTTTTTTTTTTTTTTTACAAGAGACATTTTTCAATTACACACAGCTTACAATGGTCTACAGTAAAAATTTATACTGACTCATAGAACCAGAAGGAATGACTGGAATCTCCATAATATACACAGGAGAAGAATTTCTAAAGTAATAAAATAAAAAGAGTAATTTACCCAAGTGAATCCCAAGCAGTTAATTGCATCAGCCAGCATATCTCCAAGGAGCGAAGGCCAAGAAGTAAGAGCTGGGAAGTAGGCATGCATGTGTGGACTTTGCCAATGAACCACCTAGAATGAAATTATCTAGAAGTCAATTCTGAAAATGTGAGAAAATTCTGCACAAGATGTAGTGATTAGTGTCTGTTTCATGATGGGAGAGGATCATAGCAGCATAATATGTGCAATTACAGAATTGCTATCAGAAAGCTACAGAGACAGTATCAACAAGAGTGCAGCACTATCAAATGATAAAACTGTGTCGTTATTAGATAAATTCCAAATTATAGCAAAAGCATTTATCTGAATTTAACAGGCAGACAAAGATTGTGAACAGGAAAGAATTGAACAACATTGCACAACAGAGTCCAAAAAAATTTACCCTGACATGGGGAGTCTTTACAACCAAGCTGCTGTTGCTCATTTTATCAAAGAGCTTGTTTTTAGCTATATACCACAATTACATAGCCTTCCTCAGTACTCCTGAAAGAGCTTGTACACTGGTCACCAATGTAAGCATGCATCTAAAAACACATCCTGCAGAACTTGCGCATTCCCAGGTTTTAGGTATTTACCCCAGTTAGTAATGATTTTTATTTCTTACCCCAGGCATAATGATCTTCTCTATATCTCCAAAGATGTTGTCCCAGCTATCTGGGTCCATTGGGGCAGAATCCGGCAACTGAGCTCTCATGTAACCTGGTTGTACATCAGGAGTCACTCGTCTCTCTCTCACATTGCTCAGGTACTGGCAAATGTAATCCACCATCTCTTTCCCTGGAAGAAGCAAGCCAATGCTTTGAGTTTAGATTGTGAGAAAAGCAAATTGCAGTACTAGCACATCATGCCATCTGTCAGGAACACTGGACACAGCCTAAACTGTTGCCAGCTGATGGCGAGAGAGAAGTTTGCATTAGAAATTACACCCTACCCCATCTATTAACAATTTTAAAATGGATACAGAATTTACAGAAGAAATAAAATGAAATTCTACTCAACATTTGGTTCAGACTAGTCCTATGAATCATCATTTAACACTACATGGTCCACTAGTGGAAAAAAATAATAGTCTGTATCTGACAAAAAACTCATTACTTGCCTATCTAAGAAAATAGAGCCATATTTCACACTACGAGTCTCAATTCAATCTATTATGAACCAGTCTTATGAATTAGTGTTCCTGTTTACCAGGGAGCATGCACATGGCACCCCACCTATAGGAGCTGTATGACTTTTGGAAGGTTTCCGATTATTCGGAGCAAACTCTCTTCATTAGGAGAAACACCGGGCAGCAATCAGGAGACCTGAAATAATCTCTGGTTCTGTGACCAGATAATCTAGGGAAACTACTCAAACTTTATGCCTTGTCTATATTATTAGTCCCAACTAATAATGTAGGGACACAGCTTCTGAATTAGACTTTATGGAGACTGAACAGATTCACAAGGTTGTCATCGCTCAGTAGTTCAAATGTACTTCTAAAATAAGATCATGATGCAAATACAGACCGTTTGATTACAGACGGGATAGATTTTCTTACCTACAGATAAAATGAAAACATACAGAAATGCAGTTCACTTAATGTGCCATTCTTCCCTATTATTATAGCATAATCCCTTTTGCATCCTCTGAGAACAACTACACAGCTCCATGTCATTCCTCCAATTACGAGGCAACCTCCTCCAGCCGTGAGACCAAAGATTGCTCCCCATCTCCAGAACTGTTCAGTGTCTGTCAGGGAAGAGCCATTGTGCATAATCCCTTCACACAAGTTTATTTAGAATCATGGCCTTTAGGCTTTCCCACAATATTTCAAATGTAAGATCAAAAAGTCTAAGTCCTCTACTGACTCTAAATCTGTTAATTCAAACTGGGACACATCATCTCCACTCCAGCAGATGTAAAGCTCCAAGGACATGGGCAGTTAAACAGTTCACAGCCCCCCCTCATTGCTGGGTACCACCACAGCCCTACAACAACTCTTCCTCAGAGGCAAATGCTACCCATTTCCATGAGCAGAGGATCACTCACCTCTCCGTCTGTACTCCTCAGGTTCCATGCTGATTCCTCCTAGGAGCTCCTCTGCACGCTTGGGCTGCAACCTCTCAGGGAGCTGTGGGCAGACCAGTCTGGAGCCCTGCTAGCTGCTCACCCTTTATAGCTCTCTTTATCTCAGACTTGCGCACAAGGTTTAACGCAGGCAGGTTATTGGTGTTTATCTAACTCCTCCCAATGGAGGGCTTTTACAGTCTCTTGTACATTCTCATCTGTGCTCTTTTGATGTATAAGATAGTACATCTGTGAGATGAACTGCCTCAGCTCCAATTCTTTCTTGTTTTGCAAGCATCTTTCAGAAGACAAGCAGTAATCCATCATAGATATTACGGACACATTAACATCAGAATCATGCAAGAGAAGGAGCTGAAGAGCTTTAAAAAACAAATAAAAGCAGCCATATTTCTTCTGCAGGTTGAAATCTGCACTAGCAGTAGTCATTGTAACAAAGGGACCAGCACATAATTTGGACACTGCACTTTCGAGCAGGTATGGACTTAACAATAAATTGATTAATTAATCTAGAATTGAGTTTCCCAAGAAAAGAACATCTTCACAACTCTTCATCGTCAGCTCTGTCACACTCACCTTGTTGGAAGGAAAGGCATTACAAACACTACCAGTTCCAGACCTGTGATACAAAGCAGTGATTCTCTTTGTGCAAATTCTGCCCTTGCAGATCAGACTAGGTTACAGTTATACTCCTCCAGTGATACCATTCTACAGTGCTGAGCTGGGGAAACACAGCTTTGCACACCGTGCTTCTTTTCTCACATATAGTATGCACAAGCACTGAGACTTGGCCATATATTTCCAGAATTCCTTCAAGTCCTCTACCTATATTCTCAGTTTGAAGGAATAGCCAGAGTCTCCGTTGTTCCAGTTTCATTTAGAACTGAAAACACATCCTGACCTGTCTTTGGCAGCAGAATCTTTGACACTTCGATGTGGAGCGCTAACCATCTTCAGCAGAAGCAACTGACTTGCTCTACACTGATATCAGGCAGTCCTGGGAAAAGAGAGAAGTACGACTTAAACATCTTAATAGTCTAAACGACTGAGCTCTAGAAAGAAAAATGATTATATAGAATAATATACTCTTATTTTTGATATTTCCCAGGCTTCTGCTTGTGGCTGGTCACTGCTGGGGACAAGGGGGACAAAGTGGGCAGACCCTTAGTCTGTACATCACAGCAGTTCCCACATTCTTGTCATATGGAAAGGAACCAGCTCCCAGAGCAGCTCAATTCAGCCTGAATTCTTCCATCATTCTAAAAAGCTGTTACATCTTCCCGCAGCATACTTTCTGTAGAACAGTGTAAAAACCTTTTCAAGTTCATCCTGCGATTATATATTTGAGAAAGAGCTGTTTCAGAGATAAAAAGATGCTGATACACACATCAGATTAATATACTGAAATTAAGAAAGAAAAAAAAAAAGATAAAGGCACTGAAAAAAGTGCAAGAGCACACAGAAACATACCATATGCATAGTCACTTGTTTTATCTCTCATTCCTCAGGAAACATCCAGAAAAAAAAAATTAACAAGACACTCCCAATACTTCATATGAATTTCAGAACATATCTTGCCTGTACTGTTACTGCTTTCATAAAGGGGAACAAAGGAGGTGGGAAGGAGCTGGCAGGATCTAGTAAAAAAGAGCCCAGTGATCAAAAACCGTGACTGTAGGTCATTATGAGTAACGAATACATTATTTTCAACAGGAAGCAAGTCTGATCAAAGAAAGGTGACAGCTAATTACAGTTGATTTCAATTTGGAACAGCAAATAAGAACCAATACTTTTAACAATGTTTTCAGAGCTGAAGTACACAATAAATACTCCATGTGACATATATCCTATGTCTTTTGCTCAAGCTGACAGTTTGACTAGGTTGGCTTTTCATTCAGTAGGAAAGAGAATAAACAGGTCCTGTTTGGAGCCAGAATAAGATTGGCGATAACGGATTACAGGTAGGGTAAATATTACTGGAGATAATCTGGTTTTGTTTTAGCTACCCTGCACCTGGAAGGATTTTGTTACAGACCACGAGGAATAGAATATTTGCCCACAGGAAGCAGAACGAATAGAAAAGGTTCTTTTCATTGTTTGCTGCAAAGGTCAGTACTGTCAAAACCGTGGGAAATTCTCCATGTGGACGTGAACATTACCACTATCACCACTCAGGCTGATGCTGAAATTCTTATCATTATTAAGAGTTCAGAGAGATTAAACTGTAGTTAAGTTTGTGGGATGTGAGGACACAAACATTATTTTCATCACGGAATAATTCAGTTGGAGCAACGCCTAACCAGCACTTTTAAGTTGATTAACTTGTTCCTGCATTTGCTAATGACATAAAAGTTAGTTTTTGAGAAAAGCCTAAAATACAGTAATATCCAATCAGTCACTGCTGAAGGCTTGCTTCAAGTTGTAATACTAAATTGAGTACAATTATATATACTTGGAAAGCAATCCTACTAAAAACTACCAGCACAAATTTTCGTTTGCTACAGTCTCTTGACTATTTTGGGATCACATTTTCCAAATGGGATCCAATTTTCCAGATTCATACCAATGTTAGGGTTTTTTCCAGAGCTGCCAATTCTACAAACTCAGTCACAAGTTTGAAGGAGGAAGATTTACTTTGTATGCTATAAAACAATTCTTTCCCCACTCTTCCCTCCTATCTCTGAGGATTAATTTTCTAAGATTTTTTTCAGATTTTTCTAAAGACGTAACATATCAGTTTTGACCTTCCAGCACACACACAAAACAGAAATAGAATCGATTCCCCACTACATATATGTGGAAAAGATATTTAATTGTAAAATAGAAAAAGTAGACCAGAGTACAGTTTTAAGGGTAATCGTCCTGTATACAGTATAGGTAAACTAGACTTTTTGCTTAACTTTATATAAACAATTCCATAAAAGCAGTGAAACATGGAACAACAAAGCAAAGCACAAAGAGTTTTATCTTACAAAAAAAAAAAAAAAAAAAAAGGAACCTGCACAGTAGTTTAAAATTTAATGTAACACAGCACTGAACAATCTTAAGGCAGCTCAGTCTAAGCACAGGACCAGAAGCCAGGAACTCCTGAGATCTCTTCCCAGGTCTACCACAGATTCCTGTGGTCTCAGACCAATTGTTTAATACTCCCTGTGTTGCGCTTATACCAGTCATAAAACTGAGACAATAACACTCACTTACCTGCCTCAGGCAGTACAGTAAGGGATCTTTAAAAGATTTTACGATGCTCTGAAGATGTAATGTGCTATATAAATCCTAAGCGTAACATATCACTGCACAGACACACACAAACACAGTATCACAGTGAAGAACAATGATGCCGGGTAAGAGCAGCATCACTAGAACATAAAATAATTACTTGACCAATTGCATAATTAAAATGCAAAAGTCTGTTTAGAAAAAAAAGTATCACTGAAATGATTTCAAGGCTATTGGAGAAAACAGATCAATAAGAATACTCTAAAATAACTAGTTGTGTTCCAGTGGAGACATTGTTTTCTATTCATTTCTGAACTTTAAAACGTTTGTCTCTGAAAACTGCAAGACGCACAAAGTTGCAATGCCTCCACCATCAAACTTTAAATCATCTCTTATGAAAATTAAGATTTTGGTTTTGTTTTTTTAATTACAAATTACATTCTTCAAGAAACATATCTTCCACAATAAAACCAGCTGCTAGCTTACTTCCAATGACCTATAGGCTAAACATTGCTCTCATAATTTGCCCTGCTCTTTGCTGAAAAATACCTATGCAAGTTGTATGCCTAGAAATTATAAAAACATGCAGCATATGTACAAACCAAAAAGTTTAAAAAATATTAGCTTCATATACATGTAAATCTACTTGGATATATCTGAAATTAAATATAAAAATTTCACCGCCTAAAAAAAACAAAACAAAACAAAAACAACAAACCCAAAAAATGGTTTTCAGAGAATCTGAGACAACTACTTAAAGCTGTACAAAGATTTCCACCTGGAAATGTCTTATTCAGAGAAGTTGTTACCATGTAGAAATAACTGTTAATTCCTTTTGTCACATAATTCATTTTCAAGTTGTCAGATGAATCAGCATCACCCTTAAAACTGTTCTGTTTTTCAGAAGTTAGATTCATATTAAAATCAAAAATTTCACAAAAACATTGGCTTCGTGTTTCTGGATCCCTTCAAAAAGATTTATCAACTCATTTTGAAACTGTAAAAAAAACAACTATTTACAGTATTTCATTTTAAATACTTTTCACAATTTCTAAATTCAGAGTTTTTATGTTACAAGAAATTCATCAGAGCTCACGGCTTAAGTCCAGTTATCGACTTGTAGCATCTTCTCTATCATGTAATCCTGTGTCTGCACCTATACAGAGAACAGTTCAAGATTGTACTGCAGGTTTTTGAAAGTAACAGGCTTTGCAGTATGTTCTTTTTTATTAAACAGCTTCTTTATTAGTCTGGAGGCGATTCATTGCCTCTAACTTCTGTCGATAGGCCTCTGCTTCTTGCTCTTTCTTCAGAAGCTGCTGACGGTATTTTTGTGCTTCTCTGTTTGCCTCATCCAGTTGCTTCTGGAGAGTTTCTCTTTCCTATTAGAAACAGAACCAGCAACATTTCGTCAAATACGTATCAAATGCAGGTTAAAATGGCAAATACTTGTTCTTTACATGCAGCTCAAGGGTTAGGGCATCACGTAGAAATTGCGTGGCTCTTACCAGGGCAAATCTATACTAATGCTGCTGAGTAAACTAGACAGGAATCATGGTATCAGACAACTCCCCTCAATAAGGTCTGAAGTCTAAATAAGACAAACCCAAATCTCTTTCACTGCAAAGACACCAAGCCAGCCTTCACAGAAAAACAATGAAGTACAAAAGTGGATGGACAGCGATAGCAATCAAACGTCATTAACGTTTTCCCAGTCACTCAATTTTCTGTGACTTTTTTTTTTTTTTTTTTTTACTTAACTTCTGATAGGATTGGAATTCAATCCAATATGATTGCCTCTTTCTGTTAAGCATTCTGTTCTGCATAGGTTTTTCTCATGAGATAGATAGAAAAAACTGTTCCCTAACAGCAGTGTGCACCACAGGCGATAGCTGCTCACTAACTGGAATTTAAGACCTGGTTTCTAAATGAAGTGATTTGGAGTGACTGATACACTACCTAGAGGTATAACAGCAACCCCAAGGACACTGCATCATTACGAATTAAGAGCTATTTAGCTAGATACGCTTTTTCAACACAAGAGGAGTAACTTATTTGAGGATAGCTATAAAACAGTTTTCAAACAAAACACAGAAAATATCGCTTCTTATAAGGCTGCCTTAGAAACTAAGGAGAATGTATTTCTATCTCCTCTGACACAGATATTTTGTTTGATTCTGAGCCTAATTGAAAAAAAGCTATTTGCTTGGAAAAATAGTTTTGATCTTCAACCACACACTATTTCATTAAAGTGCATTATGTTTTATGAGTAAGGTAGCATTTGATTTCCCTTTGTTCTTTCCTCTACAGTTCTCAGTAGCCACAGAAGGGAGGCTGACAGAGAAACAATCCATCTCTCAGAAAAACAAAGCTGTCAAAACCGATACCATGAAAAAGTTGCTTTCTCATCCTATATAGCATCATATTCCCATTGAATACCTGAAACAGTTTTAGTTTTACCCCCCCACCCCCAGAACAGCTTCTCTATTCTTCACATCTTTGATGAACTCACATATTTTCATGATCAGAGCCTGAAACAGAAAACACTCTGCCTGCCTTCTACTTGCTACTGTTCTCAGTACTTGTCATAGCCACATTTAGCAGTCACATGCTGTACTGAATGTCCTTAAATAAAATAACACAGGTGATCTGATCACTGCTAGCAGCACCATCTGTATAGCAAAAACAACAGGTGAAGGACAGATGTCATTAACGGGTTGATAAAGACTAGCTATAATACAGAACAGATGAAACTGTAAATGAAATCTGACTTTACACAAGGCTTTAAGAGCTAAAGGAAGCTCTAGCATTGATGGGTTTGCTTCACTGGGAGCATGCACTAATAAAACAGCTCATCTGATCTTGTTGCTTATTTAAAAACAAAGTTCAGTCTCCACCTCTGAAAATCAGGATTCTGCTTTTTAAGCAGCATTAGGAACAGGCAGCTCCTGCAGCAGCCATGCTGACCTGTGCCAAACGCTAAGGCAAAATTAATGGTAGAGCCCACATCTCACAAAGGATCTGAAATACACCAGCCACGTTCCAACACCAGTCTGACCTGAACATACTGCAATTTCTATAATTTATTATGTAATTTAAGCAGAACCAATATGACTTACATAAAGCAGCCACGTAGGTATCAAGTTGAGGGCAAAGGAGTACAAGCAGCTCTCAGGAGAGCAGCCACAACAGGTATCCCACTACACTTAGGAAGCAGGCCTTGCCTCTTGAGTGCACTGATATGCTTGACCTGTGAGCATTATCTGCCTCACAAATGTCACACAATTAAATGTCCTACTGCCAAGAAGCAAAGTTGCAGAAAAATGAGAACTAGCACCAGTTCACCTCCCCGGGCTCTGTGGTCCATAACAAAAGCAAACCTCTGCCACTGCTACGGAGTACACACAAACTGGAAACACTTAGGGGTGGAGACCAAAACCCAGAATAAGCCTTCTGTGCATTCTCTACCTAAGAGAGAAACAGAGCCAGGTACCCACAAGGGGTACAGCCACACTAAGTGTGATAGCACACTAAGGGCAGGATAAAAATAAATAAATAAATAAACATCAGTGACAGAGGTAAAACCAGTATCTTTCGGGCATACTAGCAATTCATGGCATGTTGGCTAGCCCAAGAACTAATAGGTGCAGTTCTTAAACAGATTTAGTCTTAATATAAATAGAATAAGCTGAGGAACTGGGGCCAAATTGAGTAGAGTACTAACTGATCAGTGAAAGAAATCAGTACTTCTGGATGAACAATATATACCTGCTGTAGACAGATCAGTGAATATTAGCTCCTTAACTTTGACATCTAAAACTGTGGACTATAACTGGGCTCTCAATTTCAGCAAATCCAGGAAATGTTCTCAAGGTGCTCTTCAGAACATCCTAAGAAATGTTTTAATTCCCTAAACTTCTTTACAACTATATAAAAATCAATTCAGGTAAAAAGTCAAAGAATTCTGAGTGCTCTTAAGGAATCTTCTGTTTTACGTGGGAATTTTCTTTACTACGTACAACTTTCCTTAACAGTCTACATGTTGAAGAGGGGGGACAGCTATAATTCAAACACTTAAATAACAAATAATTAAAATAACCACACTAAGCAGGAAAAAGAAGGAATATGAATTCATTAATACAACTCATTTACAATTATGACTTTTTTTAGTCTAATTGTCCTGAATGTTTCCAAAGCATGTCACCTTTCCAACATGCAAAAAGACAGTAAAATTAAAGAATGAAAATAAAATTCACTGTATGTTAATGAATTGTGTGTGAAAATGAAAAACAGTATCTGCATGACAAGGATTATTTGTTGCTGCCATCACATAGCTTACAGAGACTGCTATACCACTTGAAAATGAGCTGCAGTGGTTGAATTCAACAAATGAGAAAGTCAGAAATCATCACTATCATTCACTATACTTTAGCAGAAACGTTTGTTACCTCACATGAGTGGGAGGAAGTTCAACTTAAAAGACTGTCAAACTACAATTAACTGTTCATAAATTATAAATGTAAAACATTGGCAGACAGCACTCTGCCTTGAATCAAGTCTTTGTAATGAAATAAGAGGAATGAATCACCAACAAGGCAAAGAAACTTATCTTCAATAACAGAGGTTTTTCACATTAAATATCTTTTTCTTAAATGGGAAAGAGTTCACTCTCCAAATTCAAGTGTATATTTGTGTTAGCCTGTCAAGCAAAGTGATTTGATGTGCACACCTTTAATGCCCCAGTTTACCAAAGACAGGAAGCACCACACTTGTGGAGCACACTGAGGCTCCTGAAGTCAACTGGCCTCTACAAAGAAGCAGAGGTCTGCATGTGCATTCAGTTGTCCAATCAGTATTCAAAACTCGCACTTTGCAATAACAGATAAAGTTCATAATTTTAACCAACTACTTTTAAGATTCCAGAAATATTTTCAAAGCATGTAATTGAAGCTGGAGTCCTCCCACAGAATTATTTGTATTGTTTTAGTGACCATCTTTAACTAGGAGCAGATCAGTTTACTATTAACCAATCTGGATTTTTTTTTTCTTTACGTAATGATTATTATTTACTAACTGTAATTTCCTGTAGGAATAATTCAAGCGGATGTTTAAAAACGTGAAGAAAAGTTTTTATTGTAATAATCATACATTTTTTAAAAATGCAGCAAGAAAATTTTAAGTGTTGTGATAATATGTAATGACCACAAAGCTGCTAAAGCCAAAGGTATTTGATATGACAACTTCGGGACAGAGAAATTCAGTGATGGAAAGTGGCAATTACTGTTATTAGACAAGGACAACGCAAACTGAACAATAAACAGTACTCAATTAGGCACAAAGTGTTATTCAACAGTATGAACAGAAGTCAGAATACAACTTTTGATAAATGGAAGTATCATGGAGTTGACAAAATGAGAACTCACAGCCTAGCCGAGGCTGACAGCAATTTCCTTAAACTTTTGACCAAAACTAGTCAGCACAGTTAGAAGTAACAGAAGAAGGAATGAGATGGTTCACTTACTTGGCTAAATATATATTTAGAAAAAAATAAAGCTACAGCTTTAAATTGAAAAGCTGCATCTATCATATATGAAAAACTCTTTTAATATCAATTGGTCTTCTGTGTTGTATTTTCAAAAACTTTATAATGCAGAGACGTATAAAAGTAACAGCTCCAGAATTAAGAAGAAAAAAAGAGAGATAAAAACTGACCAACACAGAATCTTACTGTCTCATATTTCCATTAACAGTTATCTTGAATGGAAAGGAAACATTGCTAAGACTGTGATCTCACAATCAGGACAAACACATGGCCATAAAAGACAGATGAGGGAACACCATTCTCATTCACTGCTAGTGGAAAGAATTGAGTTATGCGATAACATTATCAGCATCTAGTTTTAAAGACTAGCTAGTGAGGGGAAAAAAGTTGACAAAAATTTAAACAATTAACATTTATATGTGCACAACCAGATGAAGCAAACAGCACACCTATATACTTTTTACAACTTTGTAGCAGACAAATTCCAGTAACAGAGGAAACTGAACAAGTTATTGTATCACACTCTTCATTCTGCTTTAACACAGAAACTTAACTCTAAAACCAGAAAGCCAACCACATATCCAGTGCTGAACACTCTGGTTAACATACATCATGTAATAGACTCCTTACTTCTATTTCTGCAGACTCCACACGATTTTCAACAATCTCAATGCACTGTCTCTTGACTGGTGGTTCTTCACTTATCACTGTTTCTTCAGCAATATCTGTTGCTGGAACTGTTAATACTAAAAACATATTCATATATCTAAGTGCACTTTTCTTCAAGCAATAGTTAGACAAAATAAAACTCATACAGTTACATAATTTTATAAACAGCAATAAAATGCAGTCTTTCCCTTAAGAAAATGCAGCTCTACAAGAGTGGAATTGCAGAGCCAGTTAAGGGAAAATTTATTAAAGCTTTGGCCATTTGTATAATGCTATCTGATAAATAGCTGTATTTATTCATCAAGATGGTGGACCAAAACTTTTGTCTATCAACATACAAGTCTTCATGCTCCACACTCGGAATCTTCATGAGTAAACCAGAGAGGGAAGCATTCCTATCTAAATAGAGCTGGCAGAGCATCTTGAAAAGAAACCCCCAAAACGACACACGTCACAGAACAGCACTTAGTGTACTAGAAGCTTCCACAAAGTACATGTCTCTTCCTTTTGGACCACAATCTGTGTAGTTCTGGTTTCACTGGTTGAGACTACTCCTCCAGAACATCAAAGTTACTGAAGCCAGTAGTTATCACTTTTGCCTTAGATACATCATTTCTCAACCATGTAGTTTAGTAATTCTTTCTCTCCTAATGCTGAGCCTCAGCTGACCTGTAGCAACTCAGTGAACTGCCACAGCTCATGTGCCTTAGTCTTTTACAGAGCAAAAATTCAAAAACATATCTGAACTGGTAGCAATACAACATTTTCCAAGCTACTTGCATTTAACAACTTATTACTGTAACTGAAATGGTTTCTCAAGCTCAAGAGGCACAAGTTTCCACTCACCTTGCTGCCCATCTGGCATGGTCACGATTATTGGTTGCCCTATTCCACTGGTTGGAATTGAATGCAGATTACCAAGCTGAATGCCATCTGTAACTATAGTAATAACTTGCTGTCCTCCAGAACTGACAACTTGCTGAATAGCACCATCCACAGATTCTGCAGTCACCACTTCTTCTGTTGCCACAACTATCAACAGAAAAACAAGGAATTAAGTCTATTTATAAATTAAGTTTCATTGTTTCAAATGCATTTTAGCCAAGAAAGAATTCTTCCACGTCTTTTCAAATTTGATCTTCCCCAATTTAATGCAATACCACATATCCTACATATTATGTTGTTAATGAAATTCTTTCACCAGGTGCATACAACACACTCGTGTTTTGCAATATACATGCAATTTTGTCCTATTTTACCTTGCTCGTTATGATCAGTTTTTATTTAGAATGTTCCTAATAAATACACCCCACTCAAAACTGACTATTTGGGTTCTGTACTGACATGCCAGCAAGAGGCTGAAAAACATAACCATTCCTCAACAAGAACCTTGCCAAGTGTACCTGAGGACACAGCCCTGATTTCTGTGCCTATCACAATGGTCTTCAAGACAGTAACATACTAAATTACTTCTACAGAATCTTACAGCTTTGTTTGTACCATACACTTCTTCAACCGCAAACATGACTTTAATTACAATACAAAGCACAAAACACAACTAAATGAAATGTTCTGCAGAGCTGACAGTTTTACACCTTAGAAGGGTAACACTAAAGTAACAAAATAAAAATTGCATACATATAACTTAATAGGTAAAAGAAAAAATAAAATCCCAGCTCAATTCAAGACTCATGATTCAATAACAAATATATAGTAGTGAACTCTCATTACTCTTTTACATTACATGTATAAATCAAATTGAGTTAAGAGAATGACTGCATCCAGAACTACAGCATGCACTATACACACTGAAACCAGGGCCCCACACTAGCACTCCTATTTTCTAAAACAAGATACTGAGACAAAGAGCAAGATGACTGGTAGTGCGATCAAAGAATTTCAAACACAATTCTGTAATTCACTTTCAATTTGTGAGAGTAAAAGCAAAGCCTTTGATTTAAATAAGAGACATTAGAGGGCTTCCTATCTGCAGAGATCCAATTAAAACCCTGTAGGCCATGTTGTGATGCTCCAGATGAGAGAAGGTAGATAAAACTCTGAAGCTTTCATCTTTTAAATTATGATATAACACACTCAAAAGTCACTGTGTAGTCCAAATAACTGCAGGCATTGCCTTCTGAAGATCATTATGTTCAGAGATCACTGCCCTATAGCCCTGCTTACATATTCACAGAGTGTTTATTCAGTAAATCAAAACAGTAAGTCCTGTATGAATAAGTGGTATTGTCTTGAACTTGATTTGGCTTCCAAGTAAGGATGTAGCAGTAAGAGAGACTACTGTGAAAAAGAAAAAAAATCTAAGTGCAAGTGCCAATACTAGCTGCTGGGGCAAACAGCCCTAATCTTTCAGCTTCAGAATCAACACCATGCTTTCACTTAGAAAAGGAGACACTACTAGGACTTCTGTAGGAGACTTTGGAATAAAAACCTTCAAGATTTTGTCTGAAAAGTAGTTACTGATGTAAAAGAAAAATAATCCCATAAATACCATCCTAATTCTTTCCTTGCTCTCTTTCTATATCAACATGCCTAGAATCACTAATTGATACACCTTCATAGGATGAAAAATACTGGTGCGATCTGCAGTGCATGCAGCCAGAAACATATGCCTCATCCCAAAACCAAAAACACAGGTTAAACCAGACATTTCTCTGAATTTTCTTTCCATCTCAGGTCTGTATACAATGAACCATATATTAACACATAACATCCATCTCCTCATACGCGCTTCACGAGTAGAAGTTAAAACAAGCATTCTATTCAGCTCAGTCAGAAGCATTTTTTTCTTTCTTTGATTTTTCAAAAACACTGCGTTTTTAAGCCACAAGGAACTAGAGGAAGAGATCACAGTAAAGTTAACCTGAAAAGGGGAAAAAAAAATCTAGAAAGAAACAGCACAAAAGGCAGAGCCCAAGTGTTTTGTCCGGATGTATACGATCTCATATGAAGGAGGCTAAATAAAAGGCTAAATGAAAGCCAAGCAAGAATTCTCTCAGCTAATTTTTTTTTCATGTTAAGGTCACTAAATATTCTTGTGCCTATCAGAGGAAATGTTAAGTGCTGATTAAGTACATAGAAAGAACATCAGGGGCTATCTCCCATAACTTAACAGAAAAAAGCATTCACAGAAAACATTCTCACACCAAATGCAACTAGACTGTTGCATTCACAAAGACGTGAATTGAGTCTCTTGAATTACTCTTGCTTTCACCAAGAATGAATACTAGTAACATTAGGCCCACAAACACCCAATGTGGTCAGAAATCTCTCTAAGAAATAATTGTTCACATGTATCTACCAACCTTTCAAGTGAAAGAAAAGGAAAGCTTTTGTTCACACTGAAAAAAGACATGAGATTGTATTCTCATTTCTGTATGAACTGTATCTCAAAAGACACCAGTTATTTTCTTCAGTTTAGTTTATTAAATGAACTTTAATTACATGGCTTTCTAACCTGGTGTTTCTGAAGAATTAGACAGTGGAGCTGATGCTTCTGCTAAAGCTGCTAATGTGGCTAATACTGACGTCGATGAATTTCCAAACTGCACAGCAGATACTCCTGTCTCATCTAATAGGAAGAAAACAAAAGTTAGCTGATAATTTGTTTTAACAACCAATCAATGAAGTCCCTTTTATATTTTCATTGTACTGGAGTTACTAACATACGCTGTTCTTAGTAACATTTTGCTAAGCCAAAGTGCTATTCTGTAAGCAAGTTTCTCAAACAAATACAACTTCTGCTAATTTACTGTTTGAAGACTTGTTTCAGTACTAAGATGTTTAGAAGCAGATAAGAAATACTGAAGAAGAATACATAAGTACTCTATTTGTACCATTATTGTTTCTCAAGTCTTTTCAAGTCTTTAAATGCAAAACCCTTTCACTAAATGTAGCTATCTTATAGACAACTGAATACCCACTCCACTTGATGTGTTTGCAATAGATACCAGACCTGTTAAGTTCACCACCCCTCCAGGTCCAATGATGAATTGTGGTGTTGCTGCATGTATTGTCACAGTATCTGGACTCTCCGGATTCGTATTGATTTGGTTCTGCATTGCAATCTAGGAGACAAGGGTAATAATCATCATTCCAGCTGTGGACATAAGTTATTTACCTTGCAAAAACTAGAATTACTGTACACGCCACTCATGCAGGAAGGATCTCCCCAGCTACACTCGTGCAATACACACGCAGTGTCACCCCTCGTGCTCTGTTAAGTGAATGAGAAAGTTTTTTCTGTCTTAAAGCTAAAGAAGTCTGTTGATGTGAGAGAGAACAACAGCACACTGTCATCTCTCCTTTTCATATATCATACACACAGAGGACCTAAATAATAAGGTACAGTGAAATCTTCCTACTATGGCAGCATGTTAAATTTTTCACCTGTGAAGACACCACACACTAAGAAAGTGAAGAAAACTTCTTGACTTTACAGGTAATAGAAATACTCTTCAGCCAACTGATGTTTATTAACTGTAATCTCATTTCCAACTAAAAACTAGACCAAAGTCCAGCATTATTACTTAATATAATTGATACATGCTTGCTATAAAAGCTTAGCTGATCACTTATCTAAACAAGTACTTCTCTCAGTTCCTTCAGCATCATGAATCAAAAGTTACCTGTAATATTTCTGCAAGGTCTTCATTCCCATTGTCTATTGCAATGTCCAATGCAGTTTTGCAAAATTTACTCTGAGCGTGAACATCTGCTCCATACTTTATTAAGAGTTCCACAACTTCTTGGTGGTTATGTTCAGTAGCCCAGTGAAGTGCAGTCATCTTGAGCATGTCCTTAGCATTGACATCAGCACCATGCTACAAACAAAAACATTGCATGAACTGTGTCATTAGAAGTATATAAACTAAACAACACTGCTCGTGGAATGAAACCCAAAACTATCTCTCTGGTAGTAATGTCCTGTTACCTTATTCTAAGAGACTTCTTAAAAGGACTTCAATTTAAGTATCACAAATTATTTATCTCAAAGGATCCCTAAAACATAACATCTCTTGGTTCTAAAAACTTTCACTTACTCATAGCCAAATTAGGAAGGAGTCTTCTTTTGGAACAGCAATAAATAACGTACCTGAAATCATGCTGATTGTAAAACTGAAAATCACAACTGAGTAGAAAAACAAAGCACCCAATACGTACAGTATAAATACATCATTTAGATATTAGTTTCATAACTAAAAGAAAATTGTACATATTTTATCATAAGCCACTGTAAAATCCCTATCTCAGCCCTTGCTTCAGCAGTCTTTACCTTAAGTAAGACTTCTACTATGTTGGCATGGCCTTCTGAAGCTGCCATATGTAACGGCGTTCTGTCCACTTTTGTTCTGGCATCTCGACTTACACCTGCACGCAGCAGCACCTCCGTCGTTGAGTAGTGTCCATACTGTGCTGCCAGATGAAGTGGAGATGTTCCCAACTGCAATTTAATTGGAAAAAAAAAAGTAGACCTTGAACAGATGGCAGTATGAAGAACTTTTTCTGGAGGTATCAAACTGAAGTGTTAGGCCACCATTTCAAATTATTTTCCTTTCCCAACATCAAGAAAGGAAGCCATTGCGGTTTCCACAAAGTACAAAGAGGAAAAGAAAAGTTTAAGATAGTTTTCAATAATCAGAATACATTAAAAACAGATCACCGGAAGCAACTTTTTGAGGTACGTTATGGATTTTATTTTTCCCGTTTTTTTCAGCTGTGATGTTTCAAGAGACCTACCCTCATTTTCAGTGCTGGTCAACAACACGTCATATCACACCAAGCCAACAGTGGGAGGGAATTCTCCAAGTCACTTAACTCCAATCTTCTGTTCAACTTTACAGTTTGGTGACTAAATAGATAAAGGCTTCTAAGGGGTTCCAAATACCCTATAATATTAAGTTAACTTAAGTTTAGAGAGACTTAGTCTCTCTACACAATCTACTCAAAGCATACGAATCTCCAAAACACAGCTCAGAGTACGTGTACAAGGTAGCTGGGACTGCTCTCTTAATTCAGGACTCTTACTGCTCTAAATGTGTAAACACAATCACTAGGAGGATGACTTCTGCCTTCTCTCATTAACCATTCTGAAGTTCACCTTAATAGGCATCACAAGGAACCCATTCACAGACTGTTACAAAAATTAGTAGGTTAAATCACAGAAAGAAAAGAAATTTAATTTTGAATTAGACATCAGATGATGTGACTGCAAAATATCCAAAAGGAACTGCCAAGGCTGGCAGTATTAACGTTTAAATGTAATCATCTGGTTGTTGGGGTTGTTTAGGGAGTGAGAAAAGTAATAGAATTGATCAAACACTGCAAAAATTTCCATTACCCAATCTGTGGTAAAAGGTGCTCCATTGGCCATCAGAATGCGAACCTCATCATCTTGTCCCGCTCGTGCAGCTTCTAGAAGTTTCTTTCCCAAATCTACTAGTGACATCTAGTTAAGGACATAAAGGAATAGAAAGAAAAAAAAAAAAAACATAACATTAGGACTATTTTAAGCACGCAGGTATTTCTGCAGCTTTTAATGACTATTTCTTAATTACTCTGCAAACCTAAGAGTCTAAAACTGAAAAACTGGAATTTTAGACATTGACAGCAAGCTTTCTTGATTGCAAGAAGCAGGCTGATCTCAGAGTTACTCCTGTCAAACCTAAGTGATGTTGGGGGTGAAGATTTCAGGATTACAATGCTGTAACCGCAGCAGCTTCCTAGTTAACTGAAGACACACATTTCTTATTATAAGAAGTGGTTCAGAAGCTCTCACCTGATACTGCAGCCTTCTGCTGCTTTGTCCAATTTTCAAATGGTACTGTCAGAGCTGCCATGCCACATGTCCAAAGACATTACAATCCCAGAATCCAGAAATACCTGTATATATATGTACCACTATGCAAAGGCATTTCAATAAATACAAAGCACAGCCCTTTCTGACATCTTATCCATCACTATCACTTCATTTTGTTCACCCTGAAATAACGTCTGAGTTCCTACCTAGAGCATGAAGCCATAGACATGTTTCTGCACTATCTGCACCAGACTGAAATGTCTGCCTAAAAACAAATGTTACTGCCCTCATCATCAGCTGTCTACAGTTACTGAAAAAACATTCAAGCACAGTCCCTGAACCTAAAAAGCACTGAGACATGAGCTGGAAAACCTTTGCATCATCTTTAGGTCATCTTTTTGACAACGTTCAAGTGAAAGTTCAATGTAATACAGAGATATAAAAGTATGCATTGACAAAAAACACCTAGCTACGTTCCTACAGCACTGAAGACCTAAACCCACTCTATTTCATGCTTGCTATTAAATATGTTCAGTAATAAAATTTAGAACAAAATCCTAAGTCATGCTACTGAAAAAAAATACAGCACTAGGTTTTTGGCCTGGTATCTACATTTTCCACTGCCAGGATGACAAAAACAGCACCACGTTCAGCAATTACTTTCCAGTCCCAAGCAAGAGTCAACTCCTGTGACTAACAACAGCGAGGCCATGCTGCCTATTTCCTACACAAACTGACAGTACACAGTTCAGAAAGAAATCCCAATAGGGTCATTTCTTAATTTCTTTTCTTAAACCTATGCTTCTGTCACAAAGCCAACGTGTTAAGAAAGTTTTCTGCACCTGGGTCAACTGGCAAAATCTGTGTGGTATGTTGCTCAATAAGCTGAAAGCTACTGATCTTAAAAGAAACTAGAAAGCAGGAAGGGGGAAAACATGCAAATGCAGAACCTCAATGCGTCAGCAGAGCCACAAAGAGGAGCAGAAGTTGCTGCTGGCACCAGAGTCCCCTCCGCCAAGATAACACCTCATCTGTGCCCGCACACAGAATCCTGCCCAGTCAGACAAGGAAAAAGGAGCAGGAAATCGGCAAGGACAGCACAAACACTGACAGTGGGCAGGAAGGCAAGGAGCATGGTCAGAGACAGAGGAAGAAATAGCAGCTGACTCTCCTCCGAGGAAAGAAAAAGCAAAAGAGAAACAGGAATAAGAGAAAAATCTACTGTTCCTGTTAGACAGGGATGCTGTGGAGAAACAGTATGAAACAACAGAACAGAAGGCATTTATCAAGTGTAGCAGTGAAGTAAATGAGCACAGTCCTCCCTTTATCCAGCACTTCTTAGGGATGGGGGCTGCATTTCAGAAGGGAAAAAATATGCACATGTTTTCAGGTGATTTAATATCATGCCGAGGCTAGCTAGAGCTTAACCCAAAACACTGAAGTTAGGAACTAATTCAGAAACACAATTCCTTTTTCTTGTACTTAATTTTGCTTTTAAACATCAGCAGAAAAGAAATAGTGAAGTTTAGGAATTACAGGTGGAGACTGAAGGGACCCCACCCTCGGGGCCCCCCTGAGCCCAGCAGGCAGAGCACCCACACAGCACAGGGTTCAGCATGGAGCCCCTACCAGCACTTGGACTCAGCCATTAACCAATAGGCTCTTTGGTCTCTATAAAGTGTTTCTATCTCAAACAAGCACAAAACGTCACACAAGCTCCCATATTTTTCAAGATATAGAGCTTTAACTTCAGTTACAAGGTCACAAGCACATTTAGCAGCGAAGCTCCACATCTCACAGGGTCCTTGGAAGCACGCGTGGGCCACCTGGTGGAAGAGCTACGGAGCCAACAGCTCTGCGCTGCTGAACTCGATACAAATCACCCTTATGCCAACACTGCACTACAACAGGGAACACTGCTGCCTTTCCAACACAACACTTGCACGTATTCAGACACTTCCTACCAACAAAGAGGAGCGTTCAAGCCCAAAGCTGACTTCTACTCGGCAGACCCCCAGGGACCAGCACTGCAAGGGCAGCAAACCCTCAGGTCAACACACCCCACCCTTTCCCCAGTGCTTTCTCACCGCTAGCATCGGTGCTTACCAAGAAGGATTTGCAGAATCAGAATTTCTTTTTGCCAGAAAAATCCTTCATCTGCCTGACTGCCTCCGAGATCATTCTGTGATACTGCAATAGCACAGTGACACTACCAAAAGCAAACTTCTCTATATAATTCATTAAAATCCACTAAAAATAGGAGCTTCCACATCTCAATATTAAATGGGTTGTGTGGTGCCATTAGCCAGGTGCCACGACATTTTCGACCCCGTCTTATATTCAAGTTGTATGTTATTTGAAAGGGAATGCCATCTCAGGGGGTACTCAGCACCGCCTGCAGGTACAGCAGCAATCTGCAGGCGAGGGATTGGTTTTAAGTTTGACTTAAAACACTGCAGCATCTTTGGGCCTGGTACTCTCAGAGACCACATCTGGCCCTTACTCCCCTTCCACCACTGCAGCAGCACACCCATGCTTGTCAAAGCCAACAGGCACAAAAGGCACAAACCAGAGCTGCTGCAGAACAGCTGTGGACAGGGGAACTACGCAGCTGCCAACACAATGCTACCAAGGCATGTTCCTACAGGAGACACAGGTGCGCCAGAACAGCATAAACTGCAGCAGTGTGAACTGAATGTGTGATAATGATCTGTAACCGTTTCCAAGAACCCCAGAACAAACAAAGTCCTAGAAGACACGAGGAAAGAGGTTTCCCTGCTTCAGTGACACACAGCAGGATCGCATGGGAAGTCAGCTCAAGATTCACAGCTCTGGCATCCACTTAAGTCCCAAAAAAAGACCACCCCTTCAGCATGGCTTTTTTGAAATGGTAGGGAAAAAAAAAAAATACCCATACCACTTCCCCAGGCCCAGTCTTCAGAAATGCTGTTAGCCCACTGATTTCAACACAGCACAGTATCCCACCAAATTTAGAACAGCAATTTTAGTTAATTTTCTACACCTACCCCACCACAGCAACACACTTCTTACGAGTACTGAGTTTAAACAGCAGTGCTGTTTAAATCCTTAATCAAGAACTCCATTTTGATCACTATTAGAGTTAACAGGACTGAGGTGGAATTTTTTTTTTTTTTTTTTTTTTTTTTTTTTTTTTTCTTTTCAGCTGAGCAGAATACTTCAACTCTGAACAACTCTTCAAACACAACTTCTTGTTTCCATTATAGTTTTGTAACTCCTACGGGAACTGAAAGGCCTGCACTAAACCTACACTTGTCTCCATACAGCAGTGTTTCTTCAGAGGGTCAGTAGGATTCCATCTTACGTAATAGCATTTAACAGTGGTTCTGGTGACCCGTGTGGGATAAAGTCAAGAGGTTTTGTAGTGGTTCCTAACAGAATCATATACCCCTCCAAATGCATTTTAGCAAAGACTCCACATATCACAACTCAAATCTCAATATAAATACCACAGGCTTAAAGTACCCATATTTACAGATAATGAAAGTTATACTGATATGCTAACAGCAAATTGTTTTAACTCTGGCACCTTCTGCTTTTCTCTGGATTGTACTGCACTCAGAACCAAATTCTCACTCATTTACTTAAACAGAATTATCACTTTTATGTAGGACTACATAAGCACCAGAGGAAAAAAAAAAAATCAGAGAGCAGATCAGAAAAGCTAACACTCGGCTGCATAGCTTATGGGCAAGGCAATCACACCTGCCTTTACAAAGGTCTGAATTCCTTTAGGTTCATGCATTAACTGAAAGTAGCACCAATCATCAACATAACTCCACTAAATAGCATAAACAGTAAAGAAGCCTTGCCATTAAAAAAAGAAAGTGAATTTGTCTGCAAATGCAATATCTAAGAAGTAACATTATGCAACAAGGGCGAACCACTGGCACACGGATCGGGCTGACACTGCAGAGCTCTCACACAGGTTTGGCACCGAGTAACAGAAGGTGGCATGCAGCAGAGCTGACTGACACGAGGAACCCCAGGGTCTGTCATGCAGCCTTGGAACAAACACAACCTGAGAACCTCTCTCAGATTAAATGAAACTGGAAACATATCCTGGAAATGAGTCACCAGTCTCTTTAATTAAAGTAGCGTTTTATTATTCAACAATTCAACAATTTCTTGCACACGGGCTGAGAAAAACCCCAGAAAACACTGCTTTCAGGAACGAACTTTGGTCAGGAGGAAGAATGCTGTGGCGCAGTTAGATTCAGCTCCGAGCACACTGCACATTTCTGTGTCCTCACAGCATATGTGTCTCGTCCAAAGTGCTTCAGTCTCATCAGTGTTTTCAAAACTCACAGACAGCTCAAAGACACTGTGCTAGGGACCCCACAGGGCGCTGCAACCGATATGAGTTACTAACTCTAAACGCAGAAGAACTCCTCCTGGGAATTTCAGCAACACCCCGTCGGCTTCAGCAACAAACTGCCCTGACTGCAAGGAAGGAAAAGCGGCACCGCGTCCCGAGCCGACACGCCGCTTTCGTGTCGGCGCTCCCACCGCAGACGCGATGAGGAGCACAAAGCGAGGGCGACAGATCGCGGGCAGCGCCGAGCGGAGCCGCTCCCCCCCGCCGTGGCCGCTTCCCCTCAGGGCGCGTTGGCGCCGAGCCGGGCCCGGCGGGGCCCCGCGCTGACAGAACCGCGCCCCGGCCCCGCGCGAGGCCCCACGCGGCGCAGCGGGCCGGGCCGGGCCCCATTCGGCTCTCCCGCGGGATCGGCCCCGTCGCCGGCGCCCCGCTCTCCCTCCCGCCGCGCGGCGGCCCCCGACCCCGGCGTTGCCCCGGCCCCGCGGGCCGCGCCCGCCGCCCGCCCAGGCCTCCGCCGCGGCCCAGGCCCCGCCGCCGCGGCCCGCGCCCCTCGCACGGCGGGGTCCCCGGAAGGCCGGCCAGCGCGCCCGCTCTCCCCAACAGGAAATCCTGGCTGGGCTGGGCGCTGCGGAGGGAGCCGCGGCGCCGGGTTCCGGGGGAAGTGGAATTATTTTTTACCAGCGAAGAGATCAACTTCCACATCCGGTAACAGGGCCCTATACAAAGGCGCAGACTGACCTGGAAAAGCTCGGCCGGCCCGGGGGGGTGGGGGAGAGACGGGGCGCGGGGATGGGGCCTTACCGTGCCGCCGGCCCGGCCGCCGCGAAGAGGAACAGGGGCGCGGGAAGCCGCCGCTCATCGGCGCCCAAAAGCCCCACACAAAAGTCCCCGCTGCTCTCAGCGGAGGGACACGGCGGCGGAGGAGGGGAGGGGCGCGGTTCCGACACTCCGCCGCCAGCGCGAGCCCCGCGCCCCGGCCTGAGGCGGAGCGGGCGACCCGAGGCGGCGCTGGGAGGGGCACGCGGCACTTACCATGGGGCGCGGGATTTATCTTATTACACAAAAATCCGCGGCCGGAGGGGCTCGGCGGAGGGATACGGCCTCGCCGCCGCGTGCCGCGCATGCGCGGAGGCGCGGGAAAAGGCGGGGGAAGCGCGGGCTGGAGGGGCCGCCATGTTCCGGCCGCTTCCCGCCCGCCGGGGGCTGGGCCCGCCCGCGGCCGCGCGGAGAGGCCCGCTGCGCTGGGGGGCGGGGCCACCAGCAGGCCCGGCGTTCCTTCGCTGCGCCTTTGGGGCTGCCGTGCCCGGAGCGCGACTGGGGGCCGTGGGGCCAAAGGGAGCTTTGGCGTGCGTGACGGCTCTGCTGAGCCCGCAGCCGGGCGGCCCTGGCCTTGAGCCCCAGCGTTGCCCTACAGGCTGTACGTACTGCCCTGAGACGCTTGTGAGCTCGGCTCAACCCAGGTGTGGAATGCTCGAGCAGCAGAAGGCAAGCGCTACAGTGAAGCATGAGTCCCGTAGTCTACATCCTTCAGAAAGTGGTATAGGTCAGCGAATTCCCCCCTTGTTATTTTTAGAGATAATTATGCTGTCTGGATTCCCTTCATTTCTACAGCCTTTACAAAAGCATTATTTCTGCCCCAACTCACTGAACACAGCTGGTAGACAAGGGAACACTGGAGAACAAGGCTGGATGTTGCTGGGCTGCTGTGTTTCTCATTCACACAGACACTGCGAGCCAGCCTTCGCCATTCTTTTCCCATCACGGACATGTATTTCACATCTCAGCAAGCACCTCTCACCACACTGCAGGCCGTCATCACGCAACAGCTTGCAGAGAAAGCATTTCTGTGTCCTCACAAGCATGCATTGGTGGCATTTGTTGCAGTACTGTGGATGAGCGCAGCATTCTGTGCTGCTGAAAGTCTTGAGGGGAAGAATTCACTCTTCATGTAGTCATGGTTCCATTACCACCATATGAGTTTCATTATTGTGATCACAATTTAGTAAAGTAGTAAAGGAAAAAGTTACATTTTTGTTGGAATTCACCAAAATTACATTTAAGGCAGAGATGTCTGATGCTGGCAGATCAGAGCACAGCTCACATCTGTGAAGTGCATGGTTTGTTCTGCTTCATGTCACCCAGGTGTGTGGGAGAGTAACTTGAGACATTTGTCTAAGTAGTTTGATATGTTCTATTAAAAAGCATACTGATTCCTACAGCTGAAATTCTTTTTCTATTATTTATTCACTGTTGCTACACAGTAACGTGCTGGTAGGAAAATGCCTTTTAACCTCGGGCAACTCCACAGCTTGTTATAACACAATGGAGGTGTCAGCATGTTTTAACAAGCATCTGAACGGGGTGCACTAATTGTAAGGCAGGTCCTCCCTCTGCTCTATATGGCTGGATACATACATGTCATAGAGGACTGCTCCAAAAGTAATGCCTCCTATTTTATGATGTTGGCCCACAACGGCAGAGGTGGATGTTGGTGGTATGACAGTGGAGGCTGAACCTTCCCGCTAATATTCCATTACATTTTGCTGTCGTGCAACAGGTGGCAGCAGAGGGGCAGTCTGACAAAGGGCATGTCAGCACAGTGAGGCAGTGGGTGGTACATTTCAGTGATGGTGACAGTGGATCACCTTAGCTGATGCAGATTGTTGTGAGTGCGGCATGCAGGCTCTCATTCAGTGCTGGTGAAAATGCACATGCAGCTCATGGTGGTGGCTGTCTTGAAAAACACTGTTTTGCAGCTGAGAATTTGCTCTATGAAACTGTTATTGTGCTCTTTCTACATGTTGTAGTTTCCATAGTTTCCATAAATATGAGGCACTACTTTTGGGGTGACTTACATACATGCAGAACCAAAGGATTTTTAATACAATTTCTTCATAAAAGGGAAGCAATGAAAGGTCCCTTTGAACAAAATGGACTGAACCCAAAGGGCAGTGATAGGACAAGGGGGAATGGTTTTAGGCTCAGGGAAAGAAGGTTTAGATTGGATGTCAGGGTGAAGTTCTTCACAGGGAGTGGTGAGGTGCTGGAACAGGCTGCCAGAGAGGTGGATGCTTCATCCCTGGGGGTGTTCAAGCCCAGGCAGGATGGGGCCCTGGGCAGCCTGGTCTGGTACCAGATTGGGAGACATGTGGCCCTGCTTGTGGCAGAGGCTTGAAACTTGATGATCCTTGGGTCCCTTCCAACCCAAGCCATTCTGTGATTCTATGACAACAGTGTGGACTCAGCATCGCCTTTCCCATCCTCTCCACCATCAGGGTGGTTTCACAGCTGCCTGACTTTCCCAAAGGAGATGATCTGTCTTTTGCAGGCTTCATTCTGCAGAGGACTGCAGCGCAGGATGGTGCCAGGGCCGCTGCCTCTTTTCCCCTGTGTACAAGCACACTCTCCAGCACGCACTCGGCCCCCCCGATCCTATTCCACCCGCACACCGACGCGGGCCGCCCCTCAGACCTCAGCTGCCTCTGGGCGGCCCGGGCCGGGCAGCGCGGGGCCAGGAGGGGCGGAGGGCCGCGGCCACAGCACACCTCGCCGCCCCGATAGGACCGCGGAGAGTCCCCGCCTCCGCGGGGGAGCGAGGACCGGTGGGGAGGGAGGGAAGAAGGGAGGGAGAGGAGGAGGGAAGATCGCCGCTGAGTTCCGCCTCAGCAGCCATGGCCGCGTAGCGTCTCCTCGGCAGCCGCGTTCGGACATGGGCCTGGCCCGGGCCGGCGGGCTGAGGCAGCGCGTCCCCGCGGCGGTAAGTACGGGGCCGGGCCGCCGCGGGCACCGCTACGCGCCTTTCTCCGGCACGGCGGGAGGGGCGGGCGCCCTTGGAGGGGATCACGGGCCCGCCGTGAGGAGCGGGGTGGGGGGGACGGCTCTCGGGGGGCGGCACGGTGCGGGGCCGGGCCGAGCGGAGGGGAGCGGGTGGGGGGCCGCGGCGCTCAGCCCCACCGTGACCTTGGGCGGCCGCAGCCCCGGCCGAGATGTGAAAGGCCGGGAACGGGCGGAGGGGCGGCCGGAGAGGCGCTGTCAGGGCGTTGCGGCGTCACGGATTGCTGCGGGCCGGGCCTCGGTGCGGGATGAGCCGCTGCGGGAGCCGGGGCCAAGCCTCCGTCAGCGAACCTCCGTCAGCGAACCTCCGTCACCGCCATGGCACCGGCTGCTCGTAGGCCATAATTCGCTATCTAAGGACATAAAGATGCATCTGTTTTTACTCAGGTTGAAGAACTTTCAAGCAGAATATATAAAACCTAACTTTTCTGTTTTTGAGTTAACTTCATAGCACCTTCCTCCCCTCCTCTCTCCATTAATGGCAGTTAAACACTGAACATACTGAAAAATCCTTTCAGTTCCCCAAAAGGAGCAGTTCCTGCGCACTGCTGTGCCGCCAGGCCACAGGCATCCCTGTGACACCCTGCTGGGTGGAACGGCCGAGGGACAGCAGTTGGGGTGCCGGGTGTGAGCACCAGGCCCTGTGCTAGGCCCCATGCTGCCTTTGCACACCACATTGCAGAGCTGAGGCCTGCAGGAGCACAGGAGTCTGCATGGAAGTTCAAGACCTCACAGAGAGCACCAGCACTTCTCCCAGTCCGTGACACGGTGCGCTGCCTGCAGTGTAACTGCTTCTGCGCGTCGCTCTTGCTGTTGTCATTCCAGTTAAAGCTTACTCACATCCGTAGTAAAGCAGGCATGGTAATTAGAGGTAGAAAAACCTGTTACCAAGAGGTATGCTTCCCCCGTCCATGTAAAAATACTCGTTTTAAGTATACTAAAAGTCTCTGCATACCCAAACACGATTACCATTATATTTTTGGGATGTTGGCCTTATTTTTAGCTTTCCTGAGAGTGAACAAGGGGCCTGAGCCAGTGCTTCAGCTGGGAATAGACCCCTGGTTTTGTCTAATATTCATTTTTAAGGAAAATAGTTGGCAAACCTGAAATAGGTTGGTTGCTTTTCCTCACAGAGTTGACTAATAGTAAATGTAGCTGTCATGGCTTCTTCAGCCCCTTGTTTTATTTACGATTTTATGATCCAGTTTTATTTTCTTATTGAATATTCTCACTTCTCATAGGTATATGAAGGTTTCATTCCTCAGAGTTGTTGTTGTACTGATGCAGTGACTGTAAGCTTGGAGGCCAATGGAAGGCAAAAGCGAGACTAGTCAATATATGTTAGCCCAGGAAGAGTGTATGCTGATAAAATTCATGCAGTTCAGATAAGAAAGTACTGTTCATTGCAACTCTTGTAGTGGGATCAAACACACCTACACCAATTTCTGGTGCAATCTCCAGGTGTTTCACTGCTGTTAATTATTCCTAGACACCTTTCTTTTTGCAATTATTTTCTGGACAAAGCATAAAGACCAGGTCAGTTAGGAATCTGATATGTATGAACACCAAGGTTCAAAATCAGCAGGTTATATTTTTGTATGAAGGAGTTGATTATGATTCTGAAATCCTAAATTCTTTGCAAGCATAAACTATCAGGCCGAGGAAAAGTTTTCCTTAAATAGAAGTGAATTATTGGTAAAGAGCAGCAGCATTTGAGTTCAGAACTGTTCTTATAGGGGAATTGATGATAGTATGATAAAAAGATAAGAACCACAGTGGGTAAAAGGAATACTTGGGATAACTTCTGGAGAGTATAAGTAGTAAGGGCAGTTTGGGCTTGGTTGCTATAGAATCCTATACGATATTCTATACGATGCAATAAAAGTGCACTCATGTCCATGTGCAAAAATTACCACTTTTTGTTTCCTCTTCTGTTGTGGAAGAGACAACAACTGACAAAAGTATGGTACCCCTTGTCTGCATACCTGTGTACTAATCCATGTATTTGTAAGTGCCTGACCACAGATCAGTATCTCTCCAGGTGGGTAGCAATGCCTCATGCCCCTGTGGGAACAGAGTCAGGCTGAGGATCATCTCTGAGTTTTAACCACTAGCAGCATTGTACCCAAAACACAGTGGTGAAACAGCAGATAGTTTCTGCTAAAAAGCTGTTAAGAGGTCATCTTCTACTTAACTTACAGGGAGATACTGCCTGGTTCTTACGAATGTCACAATGTTAATGGACGTTGCGATTGAGAAGAAGCCTAACGTAATCAAGAGTGCTATTCAGTTCATTATTTTTCCCAGTATTGAATAACGGAGAAGAGACCCAGATATGCTCCCCAAAACAGCTGGTTATTATTTTCCTATTGCTACTTTTTTTTTTGAGAATAACACAAACTTTGGTTTGGATCAGTGTCACTGTGAGTGGGAGGCCTTTGTTGGTCACTAGCTCTGGCTGTCTCAGAATGTGTTTATTCAGGTTCTGTCGTTAGGGTCCTCAGCAACTTGAGCAACATTGAAAAGTTTATGTTTGTGAATCTCCATCAGCTCACAGACTGGTTACTGCTTTGAAAAATAATATAACGAGAACATGAAGGTACAAGCATGCTTTAAACTGCAGGAGAAGCCTGAGGAGTTTTAAGGGTCCCCCTGAACAGCCAGCCCTGATGGTGGTCAGTTAAGGAACTAACTTTTCTTCCATAAAGAAGAATGAATTAGAAGCTGTAATTAAAAACTTATATTAACATCTGATACATGCTGCATGTAATTCCATTAAGTAGGCTGTTGAGAACTTGATTCCCTCCTCCCCCACCCTCCCTGAAAGTATTATTTCTAATCCATCCTAAACTCATTTTACTGCAGCATGATGTATGAGTTACAGTGCTTTGGGAGGTCAGAGTAATACCTCGTTCATCAGCTGCCGTGGGGAGCTGCTTATCTTCTGAAAAAGGTGTAAAAGTTTCTCCAGATGAGGAAATAAAAGTAAGTTTAGTATTGTGTTTGGCAATTTAAAAACCTTTAGTTATGACTCTAGTTAATAAGATTGGGAAAATATGGAAAATCAGTTTTTGTTCTCAGCCAGAGCTCAGATGTATCTCCTATCCATTCATTCTGCATCTGTAGAAATGAGGTTCCAGAAGAGCTGCATTATCAAGCTATGTTAGCAACGCTGGAAATTTTGCAGGCATCTTCTGCCTTTCATTAAGTGGCTCTCATCTTCCACAGTCCTGTTTTTTCCTCATCGCAGTAATGTTAAGTTCACATCTTTTTCAGAAGATTTATTCAGTTATATTCTGATAGAACTCAGCCAAATTTTGCTACTTAAGATTAAGAAAATAGCAATTACATAACAGCAAACATTGAAGATATATTTAGAAAGGACTTAGAGCTTCAAAGAAAGTCTATTTGCAGTTCGAGGTTGCCAGTTAAATACGTGTTTTGAAGGTAGGATTAGACGTGCAGAGCTAAGATCTTAGCACAAGTGAAGCCTTTTCTTGTAAGTCTGCAAGATTACTTAAAAAACGGGTACATCTTTGCTTTAGACAAAAAATGTGTTTAGATTGGGAAGGTCTTTTAGTTAGCAGTTGGGTATGTTTTGTTTCTACTGAATATAGAACTTTTGATTAGTTGTCTGCTTTGTTTTCAGCAATAAATACCTCCTGAAAGTTAAAGCTAAGCATAAGGCACGTCATATGGGGTAGGGAAGATGCACGGGATATAGGATGAATTAATTTTATGTGTTAAAATTAGTATTTGAGGATCTTATTTACTTCCTAGAATTATATGGAATGCAATCTCCTAAGGAAGGATTTTTGACGAGTGTTCTAAGCTTGGACACATGGTTTGTAATTGGAAAGTTAGCATGGGCAGCATCTGTGTCTTAACACTGTGTTACCTGGCTGGTGAGAGCTGTGTGCTGTGGGAAGGCCCATCCTCTTCCCCTACCATCCCCAAGGGCTAAAATAGCTTGCTGTATAGCATATGCAAAGATTGTAGTTAGACTGTCTGCATGAGACTTAATGGACTGTGTCCAGTTCTGAGCTCCTCAGTTCGAAAAAGACGTGGATCTCCTGGAAGGAGTCCAGCAGAGGGACACAAAGATGGTTGAGGGCCTGGAGCATCACCCTGTGAGGGAAGGCTGAGAGACCTGGGTCTGTTCAGCCTGAAGAAGAGAAGACTGAGGGGAGGATCTGATTAATGTTTGCATGTATCTAAAGGGAGGTGGAGGGCAAATGGATGAGGCCAGGCTCTTTCTGGTAGTTTGTAGTGATAGGAGAAGGAGTAATGGCTTAATACTTGAACACAAAAAGTTCCATACAAATGTGCAGAATTTCTTTACATTAAGGGTGATGGAGCACTGGATCAGGCTGCCCAGAGAGGTAGTGGAGCCTCCTTCTGTGGAGATATTCAAGCCCTATCTGGATACTGACCTGTGCAACCTGTTATAGGGAACCTGCTTTAGCAGGGGTTGGACTCCATGATTTCTTGAGGTCCCTTCCAGCTCTTGCAGTTCTGTGATTCTGTGACTGCTACGCACAGAATGTCAGATGAGAAGATTCAGCAGTCTCTTCTGGCCACTTCTGCTTAAGTGTGTAGCCATTGCTTGGGAGTACTTCCCAGAGGCCACAGAAAGACAGCCATACCTGGGAGTTCAACACCTACAGCATGGCCAAGATGTTTCAAGCAGACTTCAGTCTGCTTTAACCTTCCTGTGTCTTATCAAGGCATAATGAGTCACCTTGCCGTTAGAGCATCTGTGTGCAGAGGTCAGTGTTAGGCTCGTCATATCATGAGTATCCAGCACAAATTTCATGGTACAGATAGGCCAAATGGTTTCTGAAAATATATTTACTGACTTTATAGTTGAATAAACTTGCTGGATAGATGAGTTTGAGCATTCTTAAATCAGCATTTCCTTCCTCTTTGTTTTCCTTATTCTTCTGCTTGTATTCTTACAAGTTACCAAGCACTGTTTCAAATAATTCTATCAATTGAGAAGGATTAATTTATACTGTTACCTATTCAGCCAGTCTTGCATGAATAATACATGCAATAGATAGAAGGACTGTTATGAATGATTAACATTTAAATAGCTGCAATTTAAACGTTATTCCCCTTTTGGCAAGGAAGGTTTGGGTGTAGGAGGAGCTGGGTTCCTTCAGCCTGGAGGGGAGAACGCTCCAGGGAGACCTCACTGCAGCCTTCCTGTGCCTGAAGGGCGCTTACAAGCAGCAGGGGGAGTGACCTTTTACAGGGTCTGGTAGTGACAAGACAAGGGGGAATGGCTTTAAACTAAAAGAGGGGAGACTGAGGTTAGATGTGAGGGAGAAGCTCTTCATTCGGAGGGCAGTGAGGCCCGGGCATGGGCTGCCCAGAGCTGTGGGTGCCCCATCCCTGGAGGTGCCCAAGGCCAGGCTGGGTGGCCCTGGGCAGCTGAGCTGAGGGGAACACAGCCCATGGCAGAGATTGGGGCTGGGGGGCTGTAGGGTCCCTTTCTATCCAAGCTGTTCTGTGATTCTATGATTCTTAGCTATTTATTTTTAACTCCTGGAATTGTCTTTCACTCATGCTTTGTGCTAGAAATGATTGCCCAGAGTAAGAATCAGATTGTTTGTTTAAATAGCAGCGTATTTCTATAAGAAATGCTGATTGTAAAGCAGTAATGCAGATTAAATGCCAAAGACATAGGTGCCAGCATATTAGAGTAACATGTCACCAGGTTGTAGTGGACCAGATCAACCATTGGAGCTCAAGTGATTACCTATGCTTAATTCACAGTTAGAATCATTAATTATAATTTACACTTGAACCATGTGTGTTCCAGATTGTTTTATATTCCTGTTGATCCATGTAACATGAGCTAGATTAGGCAATAACCACATACAGGTCACTATAATAACTGTATTAAGATACTAAAGTATAATTGGGCTTTTTTTTCTTTCTAGAAAACTACTGGTAGAATCTTGTAAGAAGGGAGATAAATAACTACATTAACATGCCTGCTGTGGCATCTGTACCTAAGGAGCTGTATCTTTGTACTTCATTGAAAGATCTCAACAAGAAGACGGAAATAAAACCTGAAAAGACCAGTACAAAGAGGTATCTATGTTTTAAGTGATTTGGAATTAACTATACAAAATACATCTCTCAGGAGCACATAGTAAATAGAATTTTGATTCCTATGCAGGTTAGATTGTTTCCTTATGTATTTGGCAAAATATTTTTTATAAGTACTTTTTCTCACATCACAGCATGCTCTTTCAGTTACAGAAGACTTTAAATGAGGCTAATGAACAAACTAGCAAAGAGAAACATCATTTGGAGGGGTGCGATTCTAATTCATATTTAGTGAGGTCTTTGTATTATGATGGTAAAAACCAAGCAATGTATGGGCAGAGGCTGTGAGCACTTAAAATGGTATCTTGCAATTAAAAGGTGTTTGGGGACAAGCCAACAACCACATGCCTTACACCTCTTTTTTTATTTCAGTTATGTGCAGAGCGCCCTTAAGATTTTCAAAGCCGCAGAAGAAAGCAGATTGGACCGAGATGAAGAAAAAGCTTATATCCTGTATATGAAATATGTGGCTGTTTATAATTTTATTAAAAAGAGACCTGATTTTAAGCAGCAACAGGTACAAAAGCCTTCTGTCTAACCTTTTCTGCATTAGTGAAACTGCTAGAAGTACAGAAAATTCAACACACATCCAAAGGATTACACTGATATTAATTGCTTCACATATACTGACATTTCTCCTTCCTACTTTTGACAAGTTTTTTTTTTTTTCTTAATTGCTTTTACAGTTTGCTCTTATCATTTACACATAACGTGCATAAATAGGTGTGTAATATTTTTTATGAAAAGCTAATCCTCTCATCTTTTCTATTCCAACATCTTTTGGGACAGTACTAAGGAGTTTGGGGATTGTGGAGTGGAGTTTCTTTTATTCATTTCAAGTCTCCTTCACTGAAAACACACGAATGTCCATTTTTGCTTTTACTTCTGCAACTAGATCCATCTTTTACTAAGCAGAAGTGCCTTGTTGGTATTAGTGCTGTAGAACAATGCTAATTACCATCTCATGTGTGAAGGGAAAATATTTGACTCAAAACAGTACCTTTTGTTGGCATTATTATCCTTATAATATAGTTTTTCTATAGATTAGCTATTCTTGATATGCACAGAAGTAGGCATCATTAAGCTGTACTGTTAATATGTGGGCTGATGCTTGTATTTCTAGGATTATTTCCATTCCATTCTTGGGCCTACAAATATAAAAAAAGCTATTGAAGAAGCTGAAAGACTCTCAGACAGCCTTAAACTCAGGTATGTGAATACAGTGGATGATATTCAATAAACCTGAATCCTATGCATACAGTTTCAGGGTTTCATTGCTATATAGTAGTAGGGGATTGTGCTTGCAGTATCACCTAGATACCTGAAATTACTGACAGCTTAAATAATTTACCTACAATAGTGTGCTTTTATAGATTATTTTTTGTCATCGTGTATTCCAATAACTTGCCACTGTTTGTGTTATGTTGCAATTCTTGGTGACTATGATTTATTGATAGTGTTTCCTAGTTTTGTTTAGCAACTCAAAAAGTAACCATAAGATAAACTGTATGTATGCTAGGGCAGATCAGGAGCCTTTTCCTCCTCCATTTAATCACAGTCTTCTGGAACCAAGTACACTTTACTGTATGGCTCAGTTATCAAGATTGTTAGTTCCAAACACTTTCTTCTGTGGAACTCTAGTAACCCTCATCATCTCAGTTGCATTAAATATAATAGAATGCTCTTTAACAACATTGTGACTGTAAAAGCCTGAAGTTGATATAAAAGCTGTGGTTTACAGTTCTGTGATTGTTCTTACAAAGGCAAATGGCTGGGAGGTTAACTTTCAAGGCTGAAAGGAACACCTCCTGTATACAAGACTTAAGTCTGCAAAAAAATGTGCGTGTGATTCTTGCATAGATGTCACTGTAGTCTCAGAATTTGAAATAAAGAGCAGGGAAACTGGTGAGGGCATAACAGAATCATAACATCAACTTACACCCTGACAATGACTGCTGCTATACAGGTAGTTCAAAAAAAAGGAAGTTCAGAGAACTGAGATAACTTTCTAACTATTACTGTTATCTGCGCTGTTGCAAAACCACATAAAGTACCTTGGATGACTGTTACAGTATATGGAAGTTTACCTGCAAGTGACCAGTTCATACTCCTGTTTCTATGAAATGAAGAACCTATTGCATCGAGTGACAGTGAGTTTAAAGAATAAAATTGTAAGGCTTAAGAGTAATGGCTGTGGAATAGGATAAAAAAAAATCATCCCAAGAGCAGGAGAAACAGTACATGCAGTCATGGAGGAAAATGGGGGTTTGTTGAAAGGAGTGGCTGTTGGGGAGTATTTCACCCATCCACCCCAGGGCTTGCTATTGCTGCTGGTGATTAAATAAGGCTAGCTTATTATGCGATACTGGAGAGGGGAAACACAACACACTTTTGTTTCACAGATATGAGGAAGCTGAAGTACGGAAAAAACTTGAAGAAAGGGACAGACAAGAGCTGCAGAACAAGCAAGAACCAAAAGATGATGGAAAGAGTTCAGCCAAAAGCTTATCAGAAACTACAGCAGATTGCAAAGGAAAAAGCCAGAGGGTAATTGAAGATATCTGCAAATTCTCTAGTTCAGTTATAGTTTTAATGTTTGATATTTATTAGCTATCTCCAGCTCAGAATCATACCTCATTGTTTTGATGTGGGTTGTTTTTAGTTAATTTATGCTCCCCACTGCCTTTCCAAGGAAAACTCAAAAGGTTGAGTCCTACCAACCTCGAAGTCTTTCTTAAGACAGACTTTGAAAGAAGCTTCCTTTTGCTAGACTTCTTCCTGTGGCATAGTTTGACCAGTTTCCCTCCAGTTGTATGAGAGTCAGTGTCTGCTGGCCACCTTGGTTCTGACTATTAGGTCTTAATTTAACTTACTGTTTTTTTTTCTCCTCCTTACAACACAGATCAATGGTGAGACGAAGCACTCACTGGAAAGAAAGGATCAAGCTGAGAGTTTTAGTGGTAAGAGATAATGTTTACACAGGTGTGAAAAAAAAAAAAAGTCTCCATACACCTATGCACCTATTGCTTTTGCTGCTGCAGTCCTTTAAAGTTATTTCACTGTCAGAATATTTGGATAAAATTTTGCTATCCCGTATTTCAGCAATAGCAGCTTAATGATAAAGCTCTGTATTTACATCTTAATTATTTTTCTTGTACTTAGAAAGTTGACCTGGTGTTTGTTTTTTTTTGTTTTTTTTTTTTTAGTTTAATAACTAGAGTGGTCAAACAAAAGATGTCTTTTCAACTGATATGAAAAAAAATCTAGGCAAGGCTGAATCATGTCAGCTTTTTTAGTTAAATAAGAAATTCCCCCTGCCTGTCCCAGTCCTGTTTTGTTTTTTTTCCTTTGATAAATGTGAAAACGTTCCTCTTCAGCTGAGAACTCTAGAGAGCATCTGCAGTATGTAGCTCATGAGTGCTTGCCTATATAGCTTATGTTAAATGAGACCATGACAAATTAAACTCATTTATCACCAAACATCCAGTATTGTCAAATTCAGCAGGTTAGCTGTTAATCACTACAGGAGTGGTAGCAAAAGAATCAATCTGCTCTGCAGTGTCTCAGCTCCATGGCTTTGTGGGAAGAACATGTGTTAACATATTCTGTATGCTCTTCTGTTCTATGTCATCTGTTTGCAGTCTTGATTACTCCAGAAGTGATGATAGCTGTCTCCATTTACACTGTAGCTTTTAGCATCTAACAGCTTTTGTATTTCAAGGAGCAGTCACAGCTGAGAAACTGTTTGCAATGATGACAGACAAAAGCATTGAATTGATTATAATGGATGCTCGAAGCTTGAAGGACTACCAGGAGTCCTGTATTCCAAGATCTGTCAGTGTTCCAGAAGAAGCTATCAGTCCTGGGTATGAAATAATGTTAAATGATAATGAAACATTTTATTTCTCTGAACTAGTGTTCCTTGCAGTCTCTTAAAAACAAAAAACCTAACTCTGCATTGGAAAGATCATATACTTTTACAGCTCATACACTTTAGTTTGAGAGTCCCTGATACATATGAATTGTTGAAATATATCTGGACTCTGTTCTTGCATGTACCAATTTAAATCCAGAGAGCATGTATTTTATCCAAGCACATAAATAGATATGGTTCTGTGTATTGTTGGATGAAGTGTTGCTTGTACATCTGTCATTTAAATGCATATTGATACATTTCAGAGTTACTGCTAGTTGGATTGAAGCTAGACTCCCAGAGGATTCTAAAGATCCATGGAAGAGGAGAGGACACTTTGATTATGTTGTACTGCTGGACTGGTTTAGTTCTGCAGAAGACTTAAAGCTAGGAACAACTCTTCGGAGCCTGAAAGATGCACTTTTTAAGGTTGGCAAGCTTCATATTTTATATTATTTCATCTCAATAAATAAGGCAGTCTTAAATCACCTATAATTACAAAGTACATGGATGACAGTGACATTCTAGGTAAACATCTTGGTTCAGTTTTCAAAGACTGCTTGTTTTAATAGCAGAAGTATGGATTGAGGCTTTACTTCCCCCTGCTTATGCTGTAGCAGTAGAAATAATTCTACTATTAGAATTATTATATATATAATATATGTATACACTGCAAAGAGCAGAATGATTCAACTCCCCAGCATTTAGCTGGTAAACTTTAAGTACAAACATAGTTCAAGCAGTTCTCCCTATTTACTGCTTTAAAGAATAGTTCCTAACCTCTGTGCCTTGTTCATCTTCTTCAATATCCTTCGATATTAAAGGTCTTGGGAAGAGGCTGAGTTGGAGCCTGAACTCTGAAGGGCTTTTCAGAAAGTTAACATGATGCTTACCAGTGCCCCAATCACTGAGCAAGGCTTGTTAGATAAAATGCTGAAGTAAATGTTAAATTAAAAAAAAAAAAAGAAAAATATTTTTCTGCACAGAGGGTTGTCACTGAAATAAGTAGTAAGTGGGTCTGTGTTGGAAATATTTGGGCCCTGTTATAGGTAGAGACAGGAACTTCAATGCTGGGAGTTTTCCAGACTGTTCCCCAAAGCGGTTTTGCAGCCAGTTTAATTCTTATCTAAAAGTCTTAAAAGTAACTTCTAAATTTAATGACTTGAAACAGAAATTTCAACAACATGGTTAAGATTGAACAGCTTCCACACTATGTTTAGATCATTTAATTTCAAGCTTTTTTTTTTTTTTCCTTACAGTGGGAAAGCAAAACTATACTGCAGAATGAACCTTTGGTTCTAGAAGGAGGCTATGAAAACTGGCTCCTTTGCTTTCCCCAGTACACAACAAATGCTAAAGTAACTCCACCCCAGCATGGCAGGAGTGAAGCAGTAACTGTGTCTTGTAAGTACAAAGATGTCTGTAACTAATGTACATAACATCATTCAGTTGCGTTTGAGATGGCCTTGTCTTGGGCTACATCTCTAAATCTTAATTTGAGGGTCTGGTGGAACTTGAGGATTACTTTGTTGTAAGAGCTGTCTCGTGTTTTCTCCCTTCTATCCCAGTGGATTTTACGTATCCATCTCTGGAAGAGCCAGCTCCTGTTCTACCTGTTGCCCCTATAAAGCCTTCTCCATCAGAAGTGGTCGAAAATGAAGAAACAGGAGCTAATTTGGAAGAGAGATTAAAGTCACTGAACAGACCAAGTGTAGAAGGTGCTGCTGTTCCAAAACCTGACAGCTCATTCATAGTTAATCCAGCATCAATTACAAGAAATATCCCTGAGGTAAACTGTGCTCCTTTCTTTCAAATTTAGTACAAGGTTAATCTATCACAACCAGAAGCCTAAATCCACAGAGAGATGTTCTTGGTATTTGTTCAAGCCTTGAAAACAAGAACATTAATGTAGAGACTATTAGAAGTCTGTGAAGCCATAGTAAATAATCCACAGAACTTTACGGAGCTGAATATACTTGATGCTACTTCTGAGTTTTTGCTGAGGATTTCTATATAAGCACAGCAAAAAGTAAAAGTCAGCCATTGCTCATTAATTTAAAAAGTCCATAAGCAAACTTTTCTAATCAAAACATACAGATGATGAAACAGGAAGGGCAGTTAAACCATGACTTACCTTGGCTACTCCAATGCTATCCTTTCCAGCCACTGTATCTTCCTTCAAACAGGAAAACATTTAGGTGGTTTGACACTCCTTGTCTAGTGCTGAAAACACAGGGACCTGTTTTTTCCTCTCATGGATCTGAAACTTTCTAAAAACACCTTTGTAAAGTCCTTACACTAAAATAATTTGCTTTCTTTGGTAGACAAGGCTAAAAATACCAAACTCTTTGCCTTTTTAGATAATTCCTTTAACATAGATTTCAGTTAACAAAGACCTTAATTATTTTCTTCCTTAAACTAGACCAGCCTTTGTTCTTTCAAAACTTCTAGCATTGAAACAACCTGCTCCCCTAGGTTTGAGCAGTAGTCAGTCTTAAGCACCTCTTCCCATCAGGCACACCTGCCCTAATTACGTACAGAGCATGTGATTGAGAGCCATGCGCAAATTAGGCTGCCTGATTGCCCTAAAATATTCACCTTTGGAAGCTCAAGAATAAAGACCCAAATTGCAGTAATGTGTGCTTAATGCTGTGCTTATGGTTCTCTAGGGCTTGTTGACTCTTACCTCACATCTGGAAGTTAAATGAATAGCTGATTGTACTAAAAAGCATCCGAATTACCAGATCTACTGAAATTGAAAGTTGATTCTCCATCTGGCAGATATCAACTTTTTATAATCTTTATTCTTTTATACATCTGACTTAGAAGTCCAACCAAGAGAGCACCAGTAGCTGTAGTGAATTGTTCTCCTGTGCTTTCTATTATAGGTTGATCGTTCTAAAAAGCCTTCCATAAAAATACCTGATGATAGTAAACCAAAATCTGAAAGTACACCCAGTGACAGCCAACCTATTGAGAATGCCCGCGTGGTTCCAGACCGGTCCACAAAGCCATTACTTGATGCTAAGAGTGTTCTGACAGAAGAAGAAAAAAGCCGTGTACATGCAGAAACTGCTGCTCTGATGGAGAAAAACAAACGAGAAAAAGAACTGCGGGAGAGGCAGAAGGAAGAACAAAAAGAGAGACTCAAGCGAGAAAAGGAAGAACAAGAGCAAAAGGCAAAGGAAGAACAGAGAGAAAAGGAACACAAAGAAAAGCTACAGCAATCCAAAGAGGAGAGGGAACAGAAGGAGAGAGACGAGCAGATAAAGAGAGAACAGGAGGAGAAGGAAAAAGAAAAAGCACGCAAAGAAGCAATAGAAGCAAAAAAGCAAAATAAAAATGAACTAGAAAGCATTGATGCAAAAAAGGTTGAGACTGACAAAATGTCTACAGAAAGAAGAGAAAAGGGCACTCGAACACCAGATATGCAGAGACGTGTACTGGGTGATGCATCTCCAAGCAAGGTCAGTGAAAAGCGGAGCATGGAATGTTTGGGGTGATTTCAGCGCTTCTGAAGTGAGATAGCATCAATGTGAATTTTAAATATGTACAGTGTTGGAATCTTATTTAGGCCTGCTGTTTTTACATAAACGTATAGGAGAAAGTTGAAACCAAGAATCAAATAGTTTTGCAGGACAGCTTGAACTGGCTCAGTTCTTCCTTGTAGGTGTGCAGCGTGGGGTCTCCATAAGAGCATAAAAATTACATCATGAAGGTAGAATGGATGGTTCACAGTCTGCCATCCTCTGTTTCAACGACGGAGCCATGGCAGCACTTCTCTCACACCTCTCTAGTAACATACACTGTAATGTAGTAACAAATTCTTAGGACAGAATCACGTTACCACAACAAACTCTATAGTGCCCCCAGCTGCATGAACAGTGATGTAAAGGATTTTGTTAGTAATGGAAATGAAGTAAGCACCAATCTATTGTTTTTTTGCTGAGAATAGCCCAGTTCCAGCTCTTTGGGGGTTATGTTTTCTTCTTTCCTCTAATTAATGAAAAATTTGCAGAATTTCATTTTGATTGTGAAAGAATGATCTGATCCTGAGAAAGGAACCATTTATGAAGTTAGCTTACTGAAACTGATGTCTTCAAAAACGTTTCTCAAGAAGATGCACTGGGCTATTTCTTTCTCCCTTAGCAATTGTTTGTGTAATGGCAATGCTCAAAGGAGCCAAAACGTCCTGGACAACCTTAGCACAGTCATTCTTGAACTTTTGTTTGACTGACAGGGTAACTTCACATAATCCTGAAATGACTGTCCATGATAAAATAAATTCATAATCTTGGATTTACACATTGTCTTGTTCAGGGAGAGGCTTTATCACAGTGAAAAGTACAAACGAAAGTGAGGAAAAAGTCTTTATTTAAAAACAAAGTAACAACCCCACAGCTTTTAATGGGGAAAATAGTGCATGTGGAACCTCTACAGTTATTTTCTAAGCTCTTGAAAGTAGTAAGTCTATCTTAACACAACATTCAGTTACAAAGGCTATTCCAAAAAACCACTGCATAGGCTAACAATACAAAAAGTGATGCTAGCTGCAGTGACTTCATTTAACAGCAATGAGAAAAGAAAATTTGTTTCTTCCCTATTTTGCTTTATCAGCCTTCTTTACTAACAGCCTAGATGAAAATTGAAAGCCTTCTCTCAAAATCTTTTACAGCAAACTGAGGTTAAAGGACAACCAGACAGTGGAGCTCAAAAGCCAGGACCCCTTAGAGAGGATTCTGAACAAGATACTGAAAGACTTAAAGTAAATACATTGTGTTTCATGTAGCCAAAAACAAGCAAGTGCAGATGCTTTGTGATTGTTTTTTCATGTTAAATTCTACCTCACTTTAATTTTCAAAGTCATAATCTTAAGAAAAGACTGTGCTATGCTCATAGCTATTTGAGTTTCTTTTATTTTGTCATTTTCGTCTGCAAAAAATTTGTGAGACTTTCATTAGAAATTTTCATATGCTTCTGATGGCATTAACAAGTGTTCCACACTCATTTGTCATCTCATGTGTACTTTGTTGCATACTAGCTGGGAAGGAAGGAAAGATCTTCGCTTTGTGTTTAACAAAAGCACGTATTTCTAACAAAGTGGCTTAACTAGGGGAGGAATGGAGTAGTCAGGTTATTGCAAAGCTGAAATGTCTTTTCTTTTTCCTGGAGCTTGTCAGCATACGGCTTTTGTCTAGGTTGTGTGGTATGAAATAGTACTATTTGCCATTTTTATGTCCTACAACGAGTTGCATTTTCAGCTACAATGAAGGATTTCTTATTGAACTGTTTTGCGTTCAATCGTGCAACTACACAGGGAAGTCACAGGCAGCTTGCTGCTCTGTGCTGGTAAATGCACGTACCTTACATTTCTCTTGTCTTTATTAGTCTCAGCGGGAGCCATTGATCAGAGCCCGAAGTGAAGAAATGGGGAGGATAATACCAGGACTGCCTGAAGGTTGGGTAAAGGTAACTTTCTATTCTGATGTCATAACCAAGCTGCTTCTGCAATTTCCCAGTGCCTTTCAATTGTCACATTTCTAAGTCAGATCTTTATTTTTGTCTCTTTAGTTTCCACATGCAGTTGTTTTCCAATTTTTTTCTGAATTTTCTGTAATGAAATCAGGGAAGCTCACATGCCAATTCTAGTGCTAAGGAGTTTCTGTTTAAGTGCATGTTGGTGAAAGTGGTACCTTCCACTACGTTTAATCCGTTAAGTACTGAGGACAGTAACTACTCCTCAGTGTTTAAGAAACTCATGTATTTTCCTGCAGTACTTGGTAAATGGATAGGCTTCATAATAGATCTTGACCTAGTTTTAAAACTCTTTTTTTCCCTCCCAAAGTTTCTGGATCCAATCACTGGAACCTTTCGTTACTATCACTCGCCAACGAACACTGTTGAGATGTATCCACCAGAAATGGCTCCCTCGTCCACACCTCCAGCCACCCCACCAACCCGCAAACCCAAGCCACAGATGGCTGCAGAGCGGGAGCGAGAACACTCCAAACTGAAGCGCTCCTACTCATCCCCAGATATAACCCAAGCCATTCAGGAGGAAGAGAAGAAAAGGATTCCTGTAACTCCTGCAGTCAATCGTGAAAATAAGTATGTTTGATAACTTACATCCCAACTAAGGCAATTACATTGCCAATTACACTGAAATCTGTATTTTCTAAGTAGACTTGGAAGAATACAAGAGAGTTTTTCTTTGTAGACTTTAATGCATGGGCATTTTGAGAGTTAACGTCATTATTTACTAACATGAATTTCAAGGATCACAGCATCATTGGGTTACAATTGCTTTTTAGGTATTGGCATTTGTGTTAACGTATTAAATGCCAGTCTTCTGGCATTTTCAGTCTGTGAAATATTGTGTTTAGTTTTTAAACGTGAAGAATTAGCTGTTAATTATATAATAAATTAAATAAATAAATGCTGATTTAGCCCATACCTCGGCCCGATTACAGGCAGCGTATGTAGGTTCATCACTGTTTCATTAACTTGTCTCAGCACCCTAAATGATGTCATTTGGGTGACTTCTCGCACTCGGATGTTTTGCCACCTGTGAGGGAAGGTGGTTCTGGTGGATTATGTGCATGCTTTTGTCAACTGTCAGACTGCTAAAAAATAAATCCTTCTTTACAGACCAGTCTATTACCCTAAAACAGAAATTTCAAGACTCTCTGCATCACAGATTAGGAACCTTAATCCTGTGTTTGGGGGATCGGGACCAGCTCTTACAGGACTTCGTAATCTAGGGAACACTTGCTATATGAACTCCATACTACAGTGTCTGTGCAACGCACCTCACCTAGCTGAGTACTTTAACAGAAACTTGTATCATGATGATATTAACAGGTAACAATCTCATATTCTCATCCTTTTATTTACAACTGAAGGATAAGAAGTGTTTTTTTAATTAACAATTGTAAAGTTAGATTAATAGAGCTGGAGATTTTTTCCAGAGATTTCTGAGAATTCAGCTGTGGGCCAGAATAGGTTTTACTGGGCAGTCTGAACTGCATTCATAGATAATTGTTGGTTGTTTTGAGTTGATTGCAGTACACTTACATAGCAATTGGCATAATAAGCTGGGAATAGTGATACCTTCCATCAGACCAATATCGAATATTTAAATGCAGTGTAAAAGTAGGCAGAAATCTCAACTCAGACTAACAGCTTTTTTGTTTTTATTGGATCTGTTTAATTGTATAGGTCCAATTTCCTGGGGCATAAAGGTGAAGTGGCTGAAGAGTTTGGAGTAATAATGAAAGCTTTGTGGACAGGACAGTATAAATATATCAGTCCAAAAGACTTCAAAATTACAATTGGGAAGATTAATGATCAGTTTGCAGGATATAGCCAGCAAGACTCCCAGGAGCTGCTTCTCTTCCTAATGGACGGCTTGCACGAAGACCTCAATAAAGTAAGCCATATACATTACAAGTCTTACATCTGCTAAATATTGATGGCAAGAAACCTGTAGAAGAGAGCTCAGGCAGATGGCTATCCTGACACATTTAAACGTCATTTAAATGTTCTTCCTTTTTTTTAATGTATGTTAATATATGGCTAAGGTATTCCAACATCTGTTATACAGGCTGACAACAGGAAGAGATACAAGGAAGAAAACAACGATCATCTTGATGACCTCAGAGCAGCAGAACTAGCCTGGCAGAAGCACAAACAGCTCAACGAATCCATTATTGTGGCACTCTTCCAAGGCCAGTTCAAATCAACAGTGCAGTGTCTCACATGTCACAAGAAGTCCCGGACCTTTGAGGCGTTCATGTATTTGTCCTTACCACTTGCATCCACCAGTAAATGCACACTGCAGGTAAGGTGACACTAGAGACAAACATTAAAAACATTTCTCTTTGACTTTGTTATGACCCTGCCCAGAGAGGTTGTGCAGTCTTCCTTATTGGACAGGGATGTGGTCCTGGACAACCAGCAGGAGGTGGCCCTCATAGCCTTCAGAGGTCCCTTTCAACTCCAACCATTCTGTAATTCTGTGCTCAGCCTCTTGTCAAAGGAGTTTTCAGTGTTCCAGCTTAATATACATCAACCTGAAACGTGAACAGATCTGAGTCTATTACTGCTTAATTCTTCTAAATTAAAAAGAAAAAAAGATAATAAGTATTTTAAAACACAAGCAGGATGGAAATATCGAAATCAGAAGAAACAGAGTCAGAAAAGACATCTAGTATTTGCTCTTGTCACACTATAAATGTTTTGTGATTTTTTTTTTTCTTTAAATACTGTAGGCATACTATGAAGATCTGACAAATAATTAATACATGCAGTAAAACTTTCACAGGTGGATTTAACTCTGTTTCCATTACATGGCATGCAGATAACAAGCAAGGTGCTACAAGTTAACAAGCAAATAGGAAATAAGCATTTTGATTCCATTATCTTAGATAGCCATCCTTCACAGTCCATACTTGTTTATTCTCTTGTTTTAAGGAATGCCTTAGATTGTTCTCCAAAGAGGAAAAGCTCACCGACAACAACAGATTTTACTGTAGCCATTGCAAAACTCGAAGGGATTCTTTGAAAAAAATAGAAATTTGGAAATTACCACCTGTGCTTCTCGTGCACCTGAAACGGTAAGTGAAATAATGATTAGTGGAAATGAATTAGAATGAAATGACCAGGATTTGATGAAGATTGGTTGTTCTACTGTAGTCATTCTCTATTTTTAATTGGAGAAAGTCCCAGTTGTAATTCCAGTTGCATTGACACAAGAACTGCATTTTCACCTGATGTCTGATTTACTCGGCTGTTGCTCACAAAGCACTTCTACAAGCAACTTCTCATTTGTGCTCAGAAGCACATGTGTGAGCATAAGCTGTTTGAAAAACAGTTTAATTTTTAGATGATACCATGCCTGGGTTAAAAACAGGGAAAACTCACACATGGCTTAACACACGTGCTTAAATAGCTTGTGAATGACTTGTAACTTATAATGATGCTTTTTTAATTCTCTAGATTTTCCTATGATGGAAGATGGAAGCAAAAGCTTCAGACCTCTGTAGATTTCCCATTGGAAACTCTTGATCTTTCACAGTATGTTATCGGTCCAAAGAATAATTTGAAGAGATACAATCTATTTTCAGTATCAGTAAGTAATTCACATTTCAAGTTACGTGATCTTTGTGCTAAGACTTTATTTGCAACATAGAGACCAAAAGAAGTTATGTCCTAAAATGAACGATCAGTATTTAGTTTAGGATCACATGTTCTACTTCATTTTTCTTGACCAGGTAAGAAATGGAAGCTTTCTAAGCCATCAATTTTTTCTTCTCCTTTTCCCATTTACAGAATCATTATGGTGGGTTGGACGGAGGGCACTACACCGCCTACTGCAAAAATGCCTCAAAACAGCGCTGGTTTAAGTTTGATGACCATGAAGTATCTGAGATCTCAGCATCATCTGTGAAATCCTCAGCTGCATATATTCTCTTTTACACTTCTTATGAACAACGAGCAGTGGATATGGCCACATAAAGTAATATGGGTTAAGAAAACTGGTTTTCTTTTTATAAGAACAAAGTAGTTATGGGAAGGCGAATGAACATGCAAAGCTATGGCAGATGTAGTCATTAAAGTTACGGGGATGGTTGCAGCAGCTTCTCTGCAAGCAAGCTCTTTATGGTCAGTACTACAGCTTAAATGAGTGATTAATAATGCTTGTGGTAATACTGCCATCTGTGAAACCATTTAAAAGCATACTTTGCATTACCATTTATTTAAAAAAAAAAACAACTATATTTTTAGTCTGCTCCAAAATTAAATTCTAGCTTAGTCATCTGATCTCTATTAACAAGTAGTTGAAAACGTCTAAAATTCCCAAGGCATATCTTGATTTTTATCTTCATTCCTTCACTGTTATGGCCTTTTCACATTTCTAACCTTAAGCTTGATTCTACTGTGAATACTCTAGAATGATGTAAACAGTTAGGAATGTAAGTGTACATATTGATTGCATACTTGCACATCAGAACTATGTATATAATAAAATGTTGTCCTTTTTGTGAGAAACTCTAAAACTCAGAGGATTGCTTTAATTTGCCAGCTCTTAAGTAACTGCAACACTACTTATTTAAAGGAAAAAAAAAAAAAAAGCAGAGCTGTATTTTTTGTTAGCTTTTGTCAATATTTGTGCACTTCAGAGTTACTCTAAACAAACAAGACTTTCCTTTTTAATTTTTTTAATATAAATTTTCATGTATACATGCATTAAAAACCTTAAGAAATGATTTAAAAATATATCCTGTTAAACATACATTTGGGTTTGTTTTCATTCTCTGCAGGCTTTGTAATGGTCAGGGTTCTACAAAATGACAGTCTGAGTCGTTCACACAGTTTAAAGGCTCTTCAGGTGAAGCTACTGCTACTTTGTGTGGAACTAGCTAGTTCAGAAACTGTTTGAGTTGAATCTTGTGCATTGTCCTGGTCTGGATTTGGGTTGGTTTTCCTTTTCTGATTAGACTGGCATTCAAAAATCTTAAATCCTACAATCCGAACTTCTGTCTACATGCATAGGTAACCAACAGAACTGGAACCTTCAGGTAAGCACATGTGCATGCTCAGCAGTTCTACTCTTTTAAGGGGTCTGTGAAGTTTGTCGTGAAAAACAAACATCACAGCTTAGACAAAGGGGGTGGATGTGTGTTCCTTAGCACACTTGGAAGCTTCCAGACTTCTCTCAAGAAATTATTTCCTGGAAGACTGCAGCAGATGATGAGGTGATATGAATGCTAATTTAATGATGGAACAGAACGTAGCTAATACTGCATGAGTTCTAACGGCAGTCCTCTATACTCGCTGTTGTCTTTTCATGGCTGTTGGCTGTTTGTGGGTGCAGAAAAGGCCTGACAGGTGTACAACAGGTGATAGGCTCTGTTACACTGCACCGAGGAGTTCTGGATCTTGGTGATCTGCAGATTATCAAAGCTGTGTGAGCTGTTGGTGACTGAGTGCTTGCAGAACGCCAGAGTGGTTCTGTAACAAACAGCATAGTCTGTTAAAACTCTCCTGACAGGCAAAGCTGAGATTTGGCAATCATTTTTTGTTTGCACTTGAAGGAGGCAAGAGAAGATTCTTCTTTGGGGCTGCAGAGACAAATATTAATTCTAAAAAATGCTTTAAAAAATAGCAAAGAAACGCTTCATAGATTACTATCATGCTTACCTATTTTGCAATATTAAATGTGAAACCCAGCTGTTAGCCCCCAGTACAGGTCACTATAAGCAGAGAGTGACAGAAGAGCCCACTTGATCCTTATTTATGGGCAGGATCCACACAGGATCAGTTTGTGCTGAGGAGGCTGCTGCCAGGAACACATGCTTTTTAAAATTGGGATGTGGCAAGAGAGATGGGTAGAGAAGTGCTAACTTCTCTGTTTGGTTACATACTGTGACTACTGTATCTCTGACTGGAGATGAAACTTACATGGATTCTGTTGTGCATTTCTCAACGGATGCACGATAGGCTTCATTTAGGCTGACAGTGGTCAGTAATAGAATTCCAATATCAACTATTATAAACATGTTACTGGTAGATGATTAGTCAAGGAAAGAGGGACCATTTCTCTCACGTGCTCTAACTACAATTAAAAGAAACCAAGCACCCTTTTTTCATTAGGGTGTACCACTTCCTGATGAAAAACGTGTTCAGGTACTGATGGTTTTGTTAGGAAACTTCAGCTTACTGGATATATTTGTAGACTGAATTGGGAGCAGTGGGGAGGTGCTGGTTGTTTTACTGGGGCTTTTGTATGTTTGTGTGCTTTTCAAACTGCTGGATGTTTAAGTGCCTGGAACAGAGGCAGTTCTAAGTCCAAACAAACCCAGGCTTTATCTGTCACACTGGACAGGGTGTTACACACAGAAGTAGGAAAGGCAAAGCTCAGCATTAGAGCACACAAGCTGTACGTGAGTTCTTGCAGAAAAATGTGTAACTGTATGGAGAGAGATCCATTTTTCTGAGTGGATAGCAGATGTCAGTGGAGAGCTTCCTTTTGTAGTTGCCTTGCCACTCAAACTTGAAATAAAATTTTGAACTATTTTAAATAACATTGAAATTCTTTTATTGTGTTTTCTTAAACTGGCTTTACTGGGAGAGGGGGAGAATGCCTAATGGCTATGCTGGGTTTTGAAATAGATCTGTGTTGAGTATTACCATCAACTGACAAACACATGCCTGCAAATGATGTCCAGCAAGAAAAGCAAAGATCTTGCTGTCTGATCTTCCACCTATTAGAAATGGACGCAGGCATTAAAAGCAGACAGAAGTCAAACCTCTGTGTCATTGTCACCATCCCTTAAATGTTTTGGACTGTATTGTCAACTCTCCCTTCTTGCCAGACTCCATCCCCCTTTTCCTCTGTAACTTTCAGTATGAAGCATACTTCTAAACTTTCTGAGGACCAGCAGAGGACCAGAAGGCTGTTTTAGAATGGCAAGGAATGCAAATGCTGAACAGGAAATTAAATGCTAGTTCATATAACAGTTCTGTGAAGCCCAGCTACTCCAGAGAACTGTTTCTTCATTTTTTTCATAATGTGAGCAGTTGACAACATCCTTCTTACCTCATAAACCCCAGGAAACAGCCCTGGCTCACCCCATGTAGTTATTTCTCACTTAAAGAGGTACAATCTACCTCTGGACCTCAGCTGTGGTAGCCTTGACTGCAACATCTTCCTTTGTTCCACAGCAGGAGCTTGGCTATATAAAAGTAAAAAATGAAAAAGTAGCCAGCTGTTTCAGAAGTTCCTTCAGTGATTTAAGGTCACAAGAGAAGCAAATGTTTAATGTAGCTTAACTTGCAAAAGGTGCTGAGAATAAATGAGATCTGTATCATGCTAGGACCACTGAAAACATCTCCATGTACTGCTGTACCTGCAGTGTTCAGTACTGCTTATTGATAAGACTTCAGCTGAATGAGGCAGTTCATGAATGAAAGTTGCCATTACTGTGATGCGGGGGAGGAGAACATTCATTTGCAATGCAGTAATTGGCCATCAGTGAACCTAGTACAAAATCCTGTTGTTTTTGTAGTTTTAGCAATACTCTGGTTATTCGGAAAGAAATAATCGATCTCATCTTTTGTCTTCTCAGATTCAAGGCTACCCTTCCCTACAAAAGCTTCTTCCCACCCCAGCAGCTATTCTCTTCTGTTGGGGGAATTAACTTCCCTTCACTGTTACAATATTGGTGTTAGCAGCTTGGAGTCTCTGCCCTGCCAGCTCCCTTCATAGCACCAAGCCAAGTCCAACACAGGGTGAAGGACCCATGATGCCTGCCCAGTCAAACAGGTCATCTTCTAAGCAGTGTGGAGCTAACTTCTGTGGAAGAGCAGAGTGGGTTTGCAAAGGAGCAGCTGCCCACTGGCCGCAGGCTGTTTAGAGTCAAGTTTTGTGACAAGCTGAAATGCTATTACTTCAGTTTAATCTGTGTTTATGGAGCATCAAGTAAGCTGCTGTAAGATTTAATATTTCGGACGCATGGGTGGGATGATTTAATTGCTAGCAAAGCTGTTTTTCAGGGGACCTGAGGAAGAGAAGAGCAGACAGGGGCATGGCAGAGGAAGATTGTGGGCAGATGGAAAGGAAGAACGTAAAGCACGGAAAGGGCAGGGGGGGAAGAGGCACAGGCAGCATTAGCATTTAGATGAGGGGCTGCAATTTGACATGGCATTAGAAGAAGCTAGTGAGTTATTGTGTGCATGTGAGTATGAAACAAAGGAGGAAAGTGACAATTTTAGCAGCCGCATCATGAAGTTTGGAAGAGGAGAACTGGTGATTATGGTGAGGTGCTGAAGTACAAAATGCAGAGGAAACATACAGCCTCCAACACATCACAGCTGCACTCTTACCTTCTTGAGGGCCCCATGGAGTTTGTTCAGTATGCAGATGAACTCCTGTACATCCCACAGAGTCCTCTTGCTGACAGTTGGGCACTGCTCCCCAAGGACTGAACAAAAACCCTCCAGGGAAATGCAGTTGAGCTCTCTCAGCCATACGTCAGACACAGGTGGTTGTAGATTTGCCATTCTCCCTTGGGAAGAATAAACAGATTTCACATGGCCTCTGTCATTTGGTTTGAGAGACTGCAGATACTAGGAAGTAACAAAATGTGAAGACAGCGATGACAATTACTGGTATTGCCATAAAATGGCAAAAAAAAAAAAAAAAAAAAGTAAGTATAACACTTAAGGTACCCAGCAAGGAAACACATGGTTGGTATCTGCAGAGTACTGATGATATGAGGGACGGTGGGTGAAGGAAATAGCAGTGACAGGTGAGGGTGCTCTGGCAGTGTCCCCAAACAGGATCAAGTCTTCTCAGTAGCACAGAAGTGTCAAAAGAGTTTGGCTCTGGTCTGGGACTTCCAGCCATTTGGAACAGGAAGTTCCAAATAAAGGCAGTTCTGCCTGCAGACAGTGCAGATCACAGCTGACAGAAAGGGGAAGTGGATGAGGAGCAGGGGACATGCTGGAAGTGACATGGGAGGAAGGACAAAACCTGACTGCGGCCAGACAACGTCTGTGGGTGCCTGGTGGGAAGCTGGTAAGTGGCTGCCTCCAGTGTCCTCATTGCAACCACGTAGCGTCTGGAAGGAGAGAAAAATAACAGTAGTGTGAATCAACCCACTTGTGCAGGGCTGCTTCATACTCTTCCTGAGAGGAAACAATCCATGAGCAGGGACGTGCTGCAGAGGCACTGCAGAACTGCATTCACATAGGGGGGGTTGCCCACGTGAGCTGCCAGCACAGCTGCTGCTCAGAAATCTCATTCCACAGAGCTAGAAGCCTCCCTCCTCCTGCAGCACAACACCTTGTTACCTGGGCACAGTAAGCACAGAATACAAATATTAAGTCAGACCTACTTAGAAGAAATACAGTATTTTCTCATGTGGACTCATGAGAAACCATACTAACTGATGTCAATGGGAGATGGCAGAAGTCAGACTTTTCACCCAAACATGCGGAAGGGCAGAGCTACAGCTATGGCAGAGGCTGGAGAATGACAAAATTAAAAAAATATATAAAATTTTATATATATATATATATATATATATATTTATTATTATTATTTTTACTACATACATATATACACATACAAAATACTAGCCAAAGTTTGCAACAAGAGATCTGCTGCTCAACTGCAGCAAGGGCAGGAGGGAAGCTTCCAGCTGCCTATCATAACTTGAAAGGGATGCTTCTGTTCTTAGTTAATTCCGTTTTTGTGCAGACACTAAGAGAAGGCTGCGACTTGCTGCACATCTTCTGAAAGGGGAACATCAGAAGTTTCAGTCTCAGAAAACAAGCACTGCCATTTGTCTTGATGTCAAAGCTTCCTGCTAGAAGTTTTCCAGCTGCTGCCCAAAAGGCCACTTTTCCTGGTCCTTCTACTCTACAACACCCTTCAGCAACTGCAGTGCTTTTGCTTCCACTTCTGCTACTACTAATAGAACCACCTGTTCCTTACACTAAGCACAAACAACAGCATAGCAGCACAGCACAAACACAGAGTCATTCCAAGAATCATAGAATGGTTTGGGTTGGAAGAGATCTTTAAGATCATCCAGTTCCAACCCCCTGCTGCAGGCAGGAACACTCCCTCTAGACCAGGTTGCTCAAAGCCCCACCCAGCCTGGCCTTGAATGCTACCAGGGAGGGGGCATCCATGACTTTTTGCTGGGCAATCTGCTCCAGTGTGACACCACCCTCACAGTAAAGATACTCATTGCTAGTATCTTCCCAATATCCAGTCTAACATGGAAAAGCACTGTCTAGCTTTTTGTATTAGCAGTAGTTACGGTAGTAGTGCAGCTAGACATACAGACATATATTCACACTTCTACATGGTTAAGTAATGATGAGAGAGTTCAAATTTAGTAATGAAAAAGCAATTAGCCCTACATGCCTGCATAGCTTACCCTTCCTGCCTGTGTCATCAGGAGTCTCCATGTCAGGAACTTGCTCTTGATTTCCTTGGCAAGCTCCCGTTACCGTAACAACATTCTCATCCCCGGCTCTAAAAAAGCAAATACACAAAAATAAGTTACAACCCCCAAAAGCTTAGCATGAGTGCACCCAAGTACAGTATTTTACAGAGTAAGTTGATGCACTTCAGTTCTGCTCCACCATGGTTAATTGAAAGAATTTTGTCTTAATCTCACTCCATTAATGACAAGCGTAAGCACAGGGAACAATGCTGTACAACAAACTAAGAAAAACAGATAGAAGGAGGAAATGAATAATTGATTCCTCTTATACAGCTCTGGGAACAATGATACTACAAACTAATCAGCTTTTTCAGCTTCTACTTGTTGTGTATTATTTGTGTGTTACAGAGAGAAAATGATCAAGAAAAGCAGGGAAATATGTTGAACAGCAAGTACTGTGGTCATACACAGGCTGAGGACAATATTGAAAAAGAAAATGCTTTTTGAAACCACTGCTGGGGAACTGCAAGATAAATTTAACCTATAACAACTGTTATGCAGCTAGAATAGAATTTGTACTGGAATTCTAATAAACATTATTCCTGTGCTTATTCCTACTATTGGTGGTAGGGAATCTAAGATATCTAGGAAGGAAAAGAACATAGCTTACCAATTTCCATTTGTGGAAGACATTCTTCAAATAGCATAACATGGAAATGCATGTCAAGGTTGGTAAGATTTAAAGGCACTCGATGTTCTCAGCCAAACCACATGGTCCTACAGCCTACTTTTGGAAAACACAACATGAACATGACATGAATATTTTCCTAAGGGTTAGGATACCTCTTCAAACCAACCTTCTTTGCCACCACATCTTTCCAATGCCTTTCTTGGAAGACACTCACATTTACAATTGTTCTCTGTTAGCATGAAAGAGAAGATTGTACGTAAAAGTTGCCGTTGTTTTCTCCTTGGTTTACATTGAGGTTTCTCATGTAATTCTAGCTGTAATCTCAGTAAGCTGGCATTCATGGCAGGAAGATGTACAAAAACGTGCACAGTTAACCACTGTTAACCACTCCAAGTCATACATACATTCCCCAACCTTATTTACCCTTTTGGTCTCCTCTAGAAATCCTTCTTGATTTTAAGAATTAGCCTCACTAATGCATTGTATGCTGTTTCTACGTAGCTAACAATTTGGCAATAAAGAGGTGTAATTACTGCCTTGAATAGATGCCTATCACCTCACAACAACAGAAGGGGATGCAAGCAACCACTCAATAAGGAGCTCCAAATTTTAAAAAACACTATGAACAACTTTAAGATATTTTATCTCATTTACTCATTAATCCTATTACGTGTTTGTGCACTACAGCTTCCACATTTACTCCCCTAGTTTCTGGTGTCAGCCAAAGCTCAGATACCTCAAAGATAACCAATTGCTGTGTCCCAGCACAGCAAACACTATGTTTCCACAAACGAGCCATTAGATTCACCCAAATAACCTTTCAGACTAAGACAGACAGCAGAAGTCTGTAAACAAGAATAAATTTATTTTAGATTCTTTGAAGATTTAATGATATACAAAATGTATACAGTATCATATCCTTATAACATTTTACCTTTCCCCATCAAACATAAAACACCATTTAAACAGCTATTGTGTTCGTGCCTTAAGTCTGTATCTATAAGATACACTACTGAATAAAAAAGTTTATAGAGCTGTATACTGCCCTTTTAATTAAAAATTACAAATTAGTACCTATGTAACAAAAAAAAAAATCGCAGCATGAAACTTCAGTTGGACAACAGGTTTTTCTTGCTGAATGCTCAACAATATTTGGGACAGTTAAATTATATTTTATTTGCATGAAGGTGCATTGCAATCTCCCGTACTTTACATAATGCTAATCCAACCCTAGTCTCTCTTAAATAAGTACCACAAATAACATAACATTAAAGATGTTTTCTACACAATTTTAAATACATTTAAAAGTTATGTGTACATTCGGCTTTGATACACTGGTTTGATGAGATCTTTGGAAGGCAAAACTTCTGAAGCAGTCACTATGTACAACAAAAAGCACTTCCAACTTGTGTTCTCACAAGGCAACTTATTTGGACCAGTACAAACTACTTCTTCTATTAAATATGATTATACCAGTCTATCATGGCTTTGTTTGTTACTATTTGATGGTGATGTGAGAAAACTGAAATGTATAAAACAAGAAATCTCATTATGCACAATTAGGGCTCTATTTCACAAAAAATAAACAGTTTTACAGCTACGAAGCTGAATCCTGATCCAGGAGACTCTCTCTCTATTGGAACAGATCAAGTTCCTACCTTCAACCTCAGCCTACTGGCGTCACATACACACCTCGTTTGGCTCTGCCCTCTCCAAAAGGCCAGATTACAAGTCATCTGGTAAGAAAACAATAGTGGAACACTTCCAAACACGCTCCAAGAATACTCTGGCATCACAGAGGTAGGTGCTTTCTCCAATCTTTTTCCAAATGACAGTAAGATAGCTGCCAAACAGACAAATGCTTTACCTTAAAACATCAGCTACCAAAATCCTTTTGGTTGAAGGCATATTGCACACCACAGGACTACGGAGAGAAAATCCTCCACTAAACCAAAACAAAATAAAAAATAAACCTTCTGCTAAAACACCCCTTTTAAAAACATACCATAAAATACTCATCATAATTCAACCTCTAAAACGACCAGCTGCCAATCTGTTCTCTGTAGATGGTTATCACAAGTTCTTAGTTCCTTAGAATAGGGACCAGCCAAAATTTCACGTATAACACAGTAATCCTTGTTTTGATGCATCTTTCTTTTAATTGTGGTGAAGGAAAGATAGTGACAGCTTTGTGACATTTCCATGATGTTTGGATGAAGCCACTGATTTGATCACATCATTAGAGCATCAAACGAAGAGAATTAGCTGAATCTGATTCTTTGGTGCAGCTTCCAGGCTGAATTGTTAGTTCAGGGGAATCATCTTGAGGAAATATAACCTTGTCAGGTGTGTAATCATTCCTCTTCAGATCTGTACAAACAAAATGAAGTCATATTGGTTACTATCTCTTTGTAGAGCAGACTCAGTGAAGCATAAAAGTCTTTCACATAACTGGATAGACTTGTACTTGTAAGTAGGAATTCCTCAATATGCATTCAGTGCTAAAAATGGATGTTTTTTATCATACATGTAATGGGAAGCCTAAAGCTCTGCTTTAAAAAGTAACGGGGCCTTAATTATACTATTTATAGATACTACATAGCAAGCATTAGGTTGACTTTTAAGGGAAAATGGATTCTTCTATTATCTGTTTCAAGTTTACCAGGAGTTATAACTCAAATAATGTCCAGAAGAGGGCCCCAAAAATGATCCAAGGGATGGAACATCTCCCCTACAAGGACAGGCTGAGAGAGCTGGGGCTGTACAGCCTGGAGAAGAGGTTTCAGGGAAACCTAAGAGCAGCCTTTCAGTATCTAAAGGTAGGCTGTAAAAAAGAATGGCACAGACTCTTTAGCAAGGTCTGTTGTGACAGGACAAGAGGAAATGGTTTCAATCTAAAGGAAGGGAGATGTGGATTGGTTGTAAGGAAGAAGATTTTACAATAAGGTGGTAAGGCACTGGCACAGGTTGTCCAGAGAGGTGGTGAGTGCCCCTTCTTTGGAGACACTCAAGGTCAGGCTGCGCCAGGATCTGAGCAACCTGACCTAGCTGCAGGTGACCCAGTTCAGTAGAGGGCGTTGGACTAGATGACATTTAAAAGTCCCTTTCAAAAAATATGGTTCTATGATTTTATGATTTTTTTTTTAAAGTGACCTTTTCTATTTTACCTTCTGAATTCTACATCAGTCTAGCCTACCTACTTCAAATATTGTGCACAGAAATAGAGAATACATGCACACTGTTAAATCCTTAATTTCAGATTTTTTTTTCTTAAAATGGAACATCTTTTCCAAAGTAAAAATACAAAACTGACGTTTATTACTTAAGCTACTTTCATGGCATGACACAACTGTTTAATTATATATCATACCATGTATACCATGATACATGAGTGTCTCAGAAAAAATACAGTAGCCACCCTTACCAGGGAGTTTAAGTTTCCTGCAGCAGGAATTACAATGATGCTTCGCTCTGAAGTTTTTTATCGCATCCTCTCCCAGATTGGCTGGACCAAACACCATATCATAAGACCTTAAAAATAAAGGGCATATAATCATAGACTGTGTTCTCCAGAAAAAGGGGGAAAAAAAAGTATATTGTTCTCTAAACTTTTCTTCAATCTTACCTTTTTTCTCCAGCTTTTATCACAGATGGATCTGTCAAATTTTCACCAACACCTTCAGACAGCACAGGAAGAAACAGTTAAATCTATATATTACATCAGTGCATTAATATTGAAAAGCCTTGGCACTGTCAGCTATGACTTCTCAGTTTTCCCAAGAATGAAGGCAGAAGGAATCATGTGGTATAGGACACTCTTCATTCTTACATGAGTTGCTCCTATGCAGTTTGTACCTCTCAGGTTTCCTTCACCTATTTTTATGTCTACAATTCTTAACCGATTTTCACCTGAGAGAAATTTCTTACATAGAACTTCTCACAAACAGAAAATGTGCTACACAATTCAGTATAAGCACAGCTTGCTATATTACTACTACTCAAATGTGTCTACAAACGTATTATTTTTATGGTGCTTATCATTAGTAAAGCTTTGTACACCTATACTCTCTTTAGTGCTGTAGCATTCAGTGCCACGCTCAATAAGCTCACCACCAATTCAGATTAACTGGATCAAGACACACTAAATATTTTGTTCATTATTTGTTACCAGCGTATGAAGTCTTAATAAAATGCGACTACAAGTGAGCCCAGGACTTGGGCTCAATGGTCTTTATCAGTTCCTTCCAACCCAGGATATACTATGATTCTGTGAGAAAGACCCATATACATCTTCCCTGGTCCTTGAACCCCAGTTTCAAAACAGGGACATTACCTTGGAGATCTAGTACAAGCAACTCCCCTCTTGTATATTCATATGTCCAATGGCTGAAAGCTAGCATAACCTCCTCTAGCATGTTACTTGGAATTATTTCATCACCATTGTTGTTGTTATATTTTCTAAACTCTCCTGTCATGCACTCTTCAACTGCAAACCACTGCCCAGCAGAGTGGCAATATAACAGGAAAACTTCCAGGAACCTAGTAAAAAGCATACTTCATGAACATATTTCCAAAACAAATGACAAGTATACCATTACTAATGGATAATTATTTATCTACTTATTTAAAACATTTGAAACTATTATACCAACTGACGTATATTATCACACAAGCCTAGAATTACTGCAAGAAAGTATTAAATAAAAACATTGCCAAGAATGTTTGTTACATTCTTAATAACATTCAGAGACATAAAAAAAACATATCAACACCTTAATATATTTGACTGACACGTTTGCAACTCCATAGGCATTCTTCTATATCAAAAACATGCAATATAATAGAAGTTCAAGAGTACTCACCGTGGAGAGTAAGGAATGGATTTGGGTTTCATTTGATTGAAAGCAAAGGTGAGCTTCTGTGCTGCCCTCTGCTGCTGAATTTCCTAGAATCCAAAGCCCATATTTTATTGCTGTATTATATAACAGGAAACATTATGCAGTTAAAAAGGCAGAACAGTAACTGCCAAATTGCTTGCTCTTTAAATTATATTTACACTTTAAGATTTTTAGCTTTTTGATTAACTAAACCATAATGGAGCAGGTTTTTTTTTTGTCTGTTTGGCCCTTTACCTCACAGAGAACAGCAAGCTAACTTAAACGTGATGCTTGTCTATGTTCAGTAAATGACAAGAATAAGGCTTACTCTCAGGCACAAGTGTAACACAGTATCCTCTTTATAAATGCTTGACCATGTGTTCACAACTTCAGGAAGGAAAGACTTGATGATATAAAGATGTCCTGATTTCAGGATGTCATATTCTGACCATGTGCATACAACTTTAAGAGCTCGACGTAAACCTCCTCCCATCTCCTCTTTACTTAAAAATTCAATTTTCGCACAGAGTCCCAGCTGTGACCAGGAAGACATGCTGTTGTTCAAGATGTTGGGAGAACTTTCTTCGAGGCGATACACAGTGACTGGTTCACCTATTTACAATACAAAAAGCCATTAGTAACTTTAATTTTTGAAGTTTAAAATTGAAGCACTGAATATCTCTGGTTTCTTAGATTGCAACACACGTGAAGTTGTTAATTACTAATGCTCTAAATTAATTTAAAAAATCTAGACAAGCCAGTCAGAATTTCTCTCCAATTTCTTTCATACAGCAACATAGAGGCACAATGTTTTGATCCCCCTCATTAGAACTACTAATGACCCTTATTTAAACAACATTCTGTTCAAACTGCATTAAGAACACTGAATAAATGCTTACATGCACTTTAAACAAATCAAAACATTTCTTAACATAAAGGAGTCCTTCCAGAATATCCAGAATATGAAATTTTTTTTGTAAAAATTTGCCACTATTTCTGAGGACAAGTACAGTTACATCTAGGTTTCATAAGCACATGAGCTGCTCTAGAGAATGCGTCACACTCATTTTTTGATTGTTGCAAAACAGGTACTATTTCAGTTCACTATCTACATTCAAGTTGCTACAACTAAGTGTGAAATTTGGCTTGATCATTCTATATTACAAGAAATCTATACAGGGTTTGTTTTTTGTTTTCTTCTCCAAAAGACTACATTAAGCCAGCTGTTTGAACTCTGACCCTCTTCCCTCTACCCACTAGCAGGAATTACAGTTCTTACCTCTTGGAGGCACAGGAGTGAAAGGAATGCTCTGTGATAACCTCATCAAGTTATTTCTTTCTACAGCTAGAAAAAAAAAATAACAGCATTCAACAGATCTTAAGGATCTAATAAGTGTCATTAAAAATACGAACACTTATTCATTAGAGGCACTGACCTGAGTAATAGTAGTTGATATCCATGATAGGCTTGAAAGGAGAAGCAATGCCTGAGAGAGATTAGAAATGATGAGAGAAACTGCCTGATACCTGCATTGTGTATTACAATAACCATGCACAAAGCTCACTTTCTCCCAAAGATTAGGGTCTGAAAAAGATTTGCTATGCAGAAAAGTAAGTATCTCATTTAGCTGTTCAATACATCAGAAGAAACTGTAGTACCTGGTAGTAGACTATTTGTTACAAAAAGTAATCACAGCTATCTGTCTCTTAACTTCAAAGAATATTCTCATACGTTTGTATATATGAAAAAGCTCCTAGCTTGTTTATAGAACAAAAAACAATCAACATACCATTCAATGCATCTTCTTCAGATGCCCTGTGAAATGCCAAAAAAGCAACTGGTCACTGTTTGTTAAAAACTTGCCTTACATTCACCAATTTTAACACATCATCCTAGGTCACCTTGTTAAGCTGACAGTAATGCCTTTACCCTAGTTTTCAAGGGCAACACTACTGCTTAATTACAAAATGGTAATGGAAGGCTGTTAAGTAATCTCACAGATTTAGAGCTATACTTTAAATACTACCAGTCACGTACAACATTACGCAAAGCTTGCATCACAAGAGCTCATTCTCACAGAAGTGCTTTAATTAAATTGTGTTCACAACAGTTAACACTTCTGTTATCAGATTAATAAGGTAATGGTTTTAACAGTTAACTCAGGGGATAATTGTTAACAACAGCAATGACTGCACAATTTCAGAGAAGGTTTACAAGTTCTAAAGGCTGGGAAAGACCTTCACCTGGAAGGTAGCACGCAAACAAGCGTCAATACAAACATTTTCATGTAAGAACATGTTTTGCCCTTTGATGTGACCCCATTAATTTAAATAGAACCTGTCATAGCATTCCAGTGAATACATTCAGTTATTTATTAGAAAAATTCTTAAACCTTGTTTTTTCATTAAACACAACAAAATACCACTACAGTCAAAGACAATAACCAAAAAGAATACATATATAGAGAGAGTAATGGAACTTCTCCACTACTCAAAAAGTTACTTACATTTGACTGCTACTTGAAGGTCTACCTTGCAACCAATCCTTTAAATCAAAGGGGGAAAACAACAAAAAAAACAAATAAACTTTTTTTGTTTCAGTTTTGTAAGGAGAACGTAGTATATTTAATTTTGGAGGTGAGAGTTTTATATGTTTTAAGATCTTGCAGTGCAGTGTGTTTATTGGAAAGATTCCATTAGGCCGTACTGTAAGTGGGTGGAAATATTCAAATAGATGTCAGGAATGGTAAAGACAAAAAAAATAGAAAAGGCTGTATTCTTTTTTTTTTAAATATAGATCATATAAACCTTTTTACTTTTAAACAAAAGGGCTTGTTTTAAACAGGAAGAAACATGTATTTTCATAGTAAGAATAATCACAGTACGTAATGGAGAATATGTAAAATTTCTCTCAGCCAAAACAGTTTCCCTCCTGTTACCTCCTTCAACAAGACTACAAATCAGTATTATTCTTTTGTTTCTTTTCCTTTTACTCCTTCAGTTCTAGTTCTGTTTGACATTAGCAACAACAACAGCAGCAACAATAAAAGGAAGAGGAGAATACAAACCGTCAGCAAAGCTGCTTTAGAGTCTACCTGCTGAGCGTCTTCACTCGATGCTCTTCTACTCTTGCTGGGTACTACAAATGAAAAGATTATAATTGAATAAAGATTTGCATTTACTTGCCTATCTGACTATTATACATTTCCAACACAGTTCTGACTAAATTGCTTGCCTTTTTATAACTATTTGACTATTTGTTGTGGTAACCTCAAGGTAACGGGAATTAAGCTGGCATAATTACATCTATCACAAGGAAACAAATGGCACCAATCATAATATGATAACTTTTTGTGTCTCCTTTGTATCCTCCTGGAGTATGCATTGTCAACACAACTGAGTGGAAAAAAAAATAGATCATCTCAAAAGATGGCACACTTACATTGGTCTGAATGGACTGCCAAAGGGTCAGTAAACCCACCACAAGAACTAGACTGTCTAAGACCACAGTCAGTTTGAAGACCCTACGAAAGAAATATACACACACACATCATTTTACAGCTACTACTTTTTCAGCATGCAATCTGCCTAGTTTTCTTTTTTAGGACTACCTATAAGTACAATAAAAAGTATTTATGCTTTGTAAACTTCTGGATGTACCTCAAATACCTTGCTGCACAAAAATGCTGAAGGGAAACTTATTTCAGCTAGCACACCTCACAATAAATATCAACTCTAACATTTCCAGGTACTTATTAAGACTACCGATCTATTCTGAAAGAATATTTTTTAAAGAGAATGTTAAGATATGATTGCAGAAATGTACATTATGCTGGACCTCTACCAGTATCACATTCAGCTGTTCTGTCATCTCCCTTCATTAACTACCTATTCTCATTTGAGAAGTTGGCTAAGACAGAAACTAAAATTCAGTTTAAAGAAGCCACTGAAAATAATGAATGACAGCAAAGCTTTCAGGAAAAAATGACAATTCCCAAAGAGAAATTAAGGCTCAGAATTACAGGTACGACAAATTATTTTATTGCACCTGAAATCCAGCCATTTGCACTTATTTAAGATTCTTCAGTCTGTGCTTCGTTATAAATGCTATTAGTCATGCATAATGTCCGGATATCCCAACTTTAATGCGTCATGCTCTGTGAAGACACTCGTTATTTAAAGGCAAATACTGCAATTTTTTTGTTGAAAATAGACTATAATTACTAATCACACAATTGGCAAACTTCCCCCTAAGTTTTCTTTTTCATTATTTTGTGTTTTAAATAATTACCAGAATTCATTATATCTTTATAGACAAATGACCTACAAAAACAGAGTTCCCCAATCCTCACTGTAAAGAATAAATTTACTATCTGTTGAAAATTGTCTCTGATAAATGGAAACCTTCTTTACTTACTTGCAGCCTGGTAGTCTCTATGCCCTCCAGTATGGCCTTTTTGAAGTCTTCCTGTTGCTCCTATAAAAAAATAATAATAATAAAAAGAAAAAAAAAGACAAATGATTAACATTATTAATAGAAGCACCAAAATTCACACACACAAAGCTTTTTGGTCTCGTGATACTTATCAAAAAGTACATAGAATGCATAGAATGAGCAACTTGACAGAATATTGGCATTGCAAATGGTCACTAGGCAATTCTCAAGTTCAGACTCTTCCCCAGATGAGGAGTAACTGCAAATAGTTAACTTGTAACCAAACCATTCTATTATTGATTCAATGATTTATTATTTTAATGCTAAAATAAAAAAACCCTTGTTTTTATATGTATGTGCACGTGTACACGCATACACTATAAGCATCTGGAATACGGATTTGTCTTGATTAATAACTTCACAGTAGTTATTTGTACTTTATTTAAGCAAACTATAATTACACATCATTTATTTGAAGATGAGTTTAAATTTAACAAAAAGGGCTTTTCTTCTTCAAATCACATCAAATTTTGTGTTAATTGCAGTCATTACTTCAATCATGTACACTATCATTTTGCTCTGCATAATATCACTACAAATAAATGCTGATGTTGAAATTTTCAAGTGTCAAATGTCTCATTTGAAAACGTCATCCACTAACTGTGGGACATGTAATTTTATCTTAATTTGAATTTACAGTTATTTCACTTCAGCTTCATAAGTTCTTCTCTTCATATTATGAAGCAACAACACCTAATACACGCTTAAGGCTGCATGAGTTTTCACTCAGTCGCTTACAGTAAGAGAGCTTCATTCCTTCCAGGCTGCATTTTACAAATTTCTTCATTGTATTTGTTCTTAAGACATTTTCAATACACAGTGAAGTTAAAATAAAAAAAAAAAAAAAAAAAGAAAAAATTTCCACACTTACCTCAATATCAGCACTTCTTTCTTTAATTTTGCTTGCTGCCTCCTTAAATCGCTGCAACTCCATGCTGTCTCTGTGACCTTTGACACAGTGAATTGAAAAAAGTATTTAAAATCAATGGTAATTGGCCATGTCCTGACCATGGCAATAGTCTGTATCATAACAAAGGGCTCCAAACCATCTAATTTCTTTGTGCCTGAATGCACCAGAGAACGTTTTCCAAAGACAATAAAATTGATGTGACAAAATATTAATACGAAACTACTGCTTTTCCCACATTGCATGGACTACCACAATTCAAAATGTGAAATTAACTTTTTCAGATTTTACCTAAATGTATGTTCCTCACATGAAAGGAACCGGATAGTCTGTGTTCAGTGCTTTTATGCAGCCATGATAAATGAAGGAAAAGCAGACAGTTTTATGAGGTAGCTTTTACAATATACCCTTCATCCTCCCAATTGCAAGAAATAATCTCCGGGATTTTACCAAGCATCTGGCTTTGTAATGAATGAAAGCCAGCTTATATTAATAATGGGAAGCTGCTCTGCACCAGAAGTCTTATAAAATCTGGACAGTAAGAATGAAGAGTATGTTCTAAATGCTAGTTGTCAAAGAACCATACACTAAAAATTTGGCTCCAGTAAAATAAGTATAGTTAGTATTTAAAGTTATTAGTGGTGAAGTACATTCACAGATTAGATAGATTTATACAATCACTGAATCCATTACATCTATTTAGTCTTGCTTTCTGAATTAGAAAAAAGGGAGGTGGTATTCTTCTTTTGAATCAAGAGGAAATTATAAACAAATAGTTAGTGTGCACAGATGCAGAGACACTCTTCCTACAGTAACAAATCTATAAATGACGTATGTAGATATCACTGTAGAATTTTAAGTTTCACAGTAGTAAACTCTTGTCTAAAAATTAAAATTTTACACCTTCAACATATCTTTGAAATAGAGACATCCCTGCGCTGGAGCAAGACAACACTTCCACAGGCAACTTAACAATTCCAGATACACTGAACCTACTTAAAGCTTTATGTATTTCACAGAAATCGGTTAGTAAACCCACACCTGTATTTTGCAACGAATCTGCCACTGTTTTTCCATTCAAATATGAAGACATTCAAACCAGAAACATGCAGCTTTTTAGTGGTAAGCAAAATTTAAGGGGAGGCATAACGCTGTTATTTAATAAAAGAATTTTGGAAGCTTTCTGAAAGGACTGATAAAAAGTACATAGCAACAGTGGAAGATCCCAATTATAACAGTGTTTAGAAACACAGTATAGGAGGATCCCTCAGTTTGACACAGATACCAAAGATATTTGTCCAGGATTCCATCAGCCTAAGAAGTCTTCTGTAATTAAGTCAAGGAATAGACAATATTTTTAAATTTATGAAATGAAAAGAGCTTTATAATAAGTTGCAAAGTTTATCTACAATGGCCATACCAAGTTGCAGAGCAGCTGATTGCATAAAACTGTTATACTCAACAACTGGCTAATGTTTTCCAGAAAAATATTGTCTATGTGACAGAATTATAAAGAAATGATAATTTTTAAGTTAAAAAAAATAATAATATTCAAGCAACATAGGGAAATTAGAGATGTTAAAAGCAAAAAAAGCAGAGCAAAATGGTAGAATAAAGTCACCTGCAACCGGAATACACCCAAAATACCATACAATTCTTGATAAGTCAAACCTTGTGGTTTAGATTTGGTCCACAGTTTATGAAGTAGTCCCATAAGGATGTTAGAACATAAATCTTGGTTTTGTAGTTCCATTGTATGAACATGTTGACTTTTGGAAAGTTCATCTTTAACATTCAATTTTCCATGTGAGTCGTTGACTGTTGATGTCAAGTCTCCAGTTGACAAAGACAACTTCGTTTGGGGTTTGATCTTCAATAAGTTGACAGAGGACTGGTGATCACATTTGTCAACTCTGCAGCTGTAGTTATCATTAGCGTCACTCTCATCATGAATAAAACCACAATTAATGTATCCTCCATTTTCAACACAAGGTTGAGTGAAAGCAAGGCAAGCAGAGCCAGAAGCAAGAGGATAAGAGCAGCTAATTATGACTTCAGGACATTCAGAATCTACTTTGTCATACTTACCCACAAATGCACCAAATTCTACATTATTTTCTCCTTCTGTAGCCTTAGAACAAACAGTCTCTTCATGCTTTGTTGAAGAATCCAGCTGACTTTTGCAACTGGGACGAGATGGAGTGCTAACAAAAAATTTAGCTGTTGGGGATGTTACATGTGGCATACTGTTAGATGAATTGCCTAATTTTTTATTTTTACTAGAGGATTTTGAGATCTCTGAAGCCTGCATTCGCTGGCGAAGTTCTGGAGGGGAAACAACATTGGAAAATAAGGCACTGCCTGAGGAACCTGCCTCTTGAAAGTTTCTTTCTTCTCTTCGGGCAACTTGAGCCAACTCCTGACCAATTGTCTTATGCTGGACTTCTTTGTCATCACGTATCGAAATGCTACAGAGTAAAGCATTGTTATTTTCAAGGCCTCCTTGAGGAAAAGAACCAAAGACATTTCCAATGCTGTGCTTTTTCCACACAGAAGATCTTAGAGAGCCATCATCAATGAGGTTTTGTGCCAAGTGTTTTGAAATGCTCAATTCCCGTGTAATTTCATTGTGAACCTTACTAGCTTCTGAAGCTTTCTGAGCAGTCAGTGTTTTCAGAGTATCCACAGTTAGAGCAGAGAGATCCTGTAGGTGGCCAATCTGTGAATCTAAAGACTGTAGTGACCGTTTTATGTAGTTGACACGATCTCCAACTTCCTTTATCTGTATGCACATTTGTTCCACCCTAAGAAAGATCAAATTATGAAGGAGCCATGAAAGGTATTTTTTTTCAATAAGCAAACAGAACAACTTTGTAACTTTTTCTGCCCATTTGAGGAAAAAAAAAAAACCCTAAGATTTCAGGATGCTATAAACTAGAGCATCGGACTTCTTTGTAATACAACATTTGTACATACTTTTGAATCACAGAATTAGCATACACATCAACTAAGGGCCTACAGCACACTTTCAAATGCTTTGCCTTACAATTGCCACAGCTTACCAAGTGCTGGCAATGCTATTCTACAGATAAGGAAACAAATCACATTATTAGCTTCTGCATAGCAATGGAAAGGCATCATCTAACACTGGCACAAATACTTCATTTGACTATTCTATTGAACTGCATTTACCCTCCTCAAAGCAATTAAAAATCACAGAAGTTCTAAGCTTCTCTATTCAAAATTTTATTTGTAAAAATTTTACCGTTCAAAAGTGACTCGAATCCTCTCCTCACTTCCAGAATGAAATTTGTCATCCTTCTCATTGAAATACATCTCAACACACAACTCTTCAAAATCATGAAGTTTCTTTTGATCTTCTTCTGTCAGGAAGAGTTCTAAAAAGAGATTAAACAATTCAGAAGATGAATACGATGTAAAGCAGTATAGACAACAGAGATTAATAGCCACAATCTTACAAATGGTGTTAGAAGAAAAACAAAGAAGTGACATCTAGGACCCTTTCTCTCTTTGCTAGAGAAAAAAGGTAGATAATGTCAAAGATTTTGCCTAAAATAAGAACAATGACATTTACAGAGCCCGTATCCACACACCTTCTTTCTTTAAGGCAGGGGCTAGATTCCTTAGATTTCTTAGTTGAATTTTAGCATTATGAAATATTTTATTTTTATTTTTTAATCTTCAAAAGATTTTAAAGTAATATCAGTTTCCGTGGGAAAAAAAAAACAAAACAAAACAAAACACACACACACAATATCTATAAATATATATTATTCCAATAACACAAACAGAAAATTTAATCTTTTGGTGGCTTGTTTTTTTTTTTAATAACTTAGTTTAACTGGAGATTTTCTTGAGGCTGTATATTATACTTTGTAAAAACACTGAAACTTTGAACAGAATCAGTCTTATTCAATATTGACGATTAAAGAAAAAAATAAAGACCTATTTAGAATCATAGAATTTTCTGAGTTAGAAGGGACCCACTAGGATCAAAGTCTAGCTTCTCAACTTTGTTGAAAATATACATTTTAACCAAGACTGCACTTTCCTGCTTTAAACATATAAAAAGAATAATTTTTTTTTTTTTTTTTTTTTTTTTTAATAATAACTGCTCGTACTTGGCCCATCTGAAGTCTTGTCTGTCTTCCTTCTTTTACATATACAACACAATAAGGAAGCCATATGGCTAAGAATTATAAGTGGTGGAGGCAGAACCGGTTTTTCATGATAGGCCATAATGAAATGATAGCGTTGGTACTTCCATACAATGTTTGAAATTGCCTTTACTTGTAAATACACATTGCTGAAAGGAAAAAAAAAAAAAGCATTAGACAATTCAAGTTTTGTTGCTTTTTAGTGCTTGTCAAGGTATTTAAAAAAAAAACAATACAATAAAAATCCTTCAACAATCTTGAGTCTTAAGGCTAGTTAGTTAAGAAAGAAAAACAAACTTGCCTTTCACTGCACAAGTAGTTATAGTGGAAGCTAGAAACACTCAAGAAAAGACTATGCTTTAAGGCGGGGAGAAAATGAGAAATCTCTTATCTGGTACCATCTCAGTACTTTTCCTCGAAAATGAAAGGCACTGAGATCATGAGATCAATTTTCAAATTTGTCAAGAAAAAGTATTTGCAACTCAACAGTTTTGATTTTTGTTTTAATCACTCCACATTATTTCTGCAGCCTACCATTCCTATGTGTTAGCAAGCTGCTTATTCCCATACATAAAATACTTAACAGATAATTCCAATAGACTTAAACTACTCTGCAACTGAATTCAGTTGAAGAGAGATTTAAATGAATTTAGGAACACCAGTCAACATACTGATCCAGAAACAACCCTGTTTCTTTACAAAGAAAAGAAATTATAAAATGCTTTCAATCTATGATAAAAATCTGGTTCACTTCGGTCTTGCAGATGTGACACATATTAGTCATATCACAAATTTCCCTTCCTTGTCATGCGGTTTACAGTGAAGAAGACTAGCTTTTGAATCTGAAAATGCTTTCACCAAATTGAATTGCCTCAAACTGGTAACAATTCTTATTTTGCTATTATTCAAGTAAAATTAATATACCAAAGGATTAGCAAAAATAAGTAATTACTCCATATACTTACTTGAAAAATGCAATAAGGAGATTAACCATAATTATGTACTGTACAAAGAGGTAGACAGCTTGAAGAAATGGGGTCAACCATGTTCCTGGCCCGCAGAGATGAGCAACTTGTGACTCAGAATTATTTGCACAAACTGAGTTGAGGAAAAAAGCATAATAGTTACAAGTTTAGAACTCATGGCAGATATAGACAGGAAAAAAGATGAAAGACTGCACAATAAACAACATGCACTGTTCTGCAATTCAAAATACCTCTACATATTTAGGAATATAGAAGAAAGATCAGAAGGCAGTTCCTAGTTATTACTATGGTATATTTATATTATTGGTTTTAAAATAAATAAATATATATAAGAAGAAGAAAAAGAAACAGCATAGTATCATAACAGCCAAAAATTATGGCAAGGTATCTGGGTGGAAAAATTCCAAAATATTGTTAGGAATAGCTTTATTAGAAACTTAATTAGAATTTTCATTCTAAGCTATTTAAGCTTTATAAATTATAATGGAAGAGTCAAATCAAGAAGTTACACAGTTGCAAGTGACAGAAGATAATCCAGTGAATGGAATCCACATCAACAATACTAGACATTTAATGTCAAAAAATAAAATCTTAGTAAGATCTTATCAGAATAAGCCTTCTTACTTGCTTCAGTGTCTTACCATCAATTTCATAGGCATACACTTCACCAAAAATCATCCAGTATGGATGAAATACAATATCTCTAGCAAGAGTCCAAGATGGCGCCTCATTAGGGTACAGTATTGCCTTCCTGGGAACACCAAAACTAAGCAGTACGAGTGCCATAATCACCACAATGTAAAACATGTTGGCCACCTATACAAAAAAAAAAAAAAATATATATATACACACACACACACACACACACACACACACACACACAAAAGTCAGTTAATGCACAAGGTCAAAATTAGGGTTTCACAACATTAAACATTTTTACACTGACAGCATAAGTTTGATAAACTCTGTGTTGTTTAAGGAAAAGTCTAAGATGCTTGCATTTCAGGCAGCAAATTTTGCTAAATAACAAATCCTGTAAAAAAATTCATTTTTTTCCTCTCTTTTCTTATAGCATGTTTACTATTATTAGCCAAAAGGTATCTTCTTTTTAACTCAAATACTCATTATGTGGAAGAGCAGCAGCTGATGAAGAAGCATTATTTTCTGAATTCAGTGAATAGCTGCATGAAATGTCTGTGTAGCTTCTGAAGGGTTGAGAAAGGACTGAATAAACAGAACCTATGCTACTAACAAGAAATCAAATTGAGAAAATAAGCAGCTTGACACTCGCCTTTTAAAGAATGACAGCATTTAACTTTGTAGGAACCATTTTAGGGGGAGTGGGAACACCCCTCCCCCCTTCATATATGTGGTTCTTAGGGCTTAAAACGCTGCCACTTGCTCTTCATTTTTCTTCTTATGACTTTCATTGATCACTTTTCTCAATCTTATTATAGAATTCTACCTCCACTCTAGTCGTGTTAATACTAGAAAGTCTGTAACTCCTAGCATTAGCTTCTCTTTGTTACAGCAATTTACCAAATTTGAGAAAAAAAATGGATCTCAAGGATGGTTTGGTAGCCACCACTCATCAACTGCTTGCCTGAAAATACGCTCTCACACTACAAAACACAACTGCACTACATGACACATGGTGATAAATACAGTTCGAACAGACCTCACTGCTGGACATCAACTAATATACCAAATAACATCCTACCTGGTTGAAAGAAAGAAAATTTGAAGGCTGCATTGTCACGTGTAGTAGAATGTGAGGGTATACACAACTGTATGAGAAGACAGCCTGTGGGGAGTATCTAATTTTGAGAGCAATTGTGGAAATTTAAAACGGCTCACTTACAGGGAAGTTAAGTTACTTATAAAGTTAAATTTCGTAGTAGATAGCACAAAGTCAAGAAAACCTCAGGAGTATAAATAGATTTCAAAGCCAAAAGGGAAGCAATGCTAGATTAACCAAGGAAGGAGTATTGTGATATTCTTTCAAGTCTCAGACATTTAACAGAGTTCACAAGGAAGATCTTCCTCTTTTTACAGATCCATGACAGAGAAAGTTCCATAATAAAGATGACTTCTAACAGTGCTTGTTTTCAAACATATTAAGTTACATTCCAGCTAGCTACTTCTGCACACTGAGTTGTTGACATACTGCAGCAGGGTAAGCAACATGTCTTGAAATAAAACTGAGAAGTTATAAACAGATGCAGCAAGAAAAAGGTACTTCAGCCAAAAAGACAAAAGTAAAATTGTCCTCACCATTTTTCCAATCATCATAACGTAAGGTCCAGCCTGTTGGTTAACAGCTAAAAAATCCAGTAATCGCACATACCAAAAAATTATATTGAGACAGTATGTTATTCTTCCAGCAACAAATATGTAATTTTCTCTATAGGTGTTTTCACCAAAATTCCCCTTTGCTCCAAATCTTAAAACAAATCCAATGAAGAAAGTGACAATAGCAACTGTGTCACTAATATTGAAGTAATCACTGAACCACACTTTAATCTTCTGATTAATTTTCCCAGCTTCTGACATAAAAAAAATCTGCAATGAAAAAATAAACATTTAGTCCAAATGAAACAACACTGGAACAGATGAATCATGTTTGGAAAATATTATACTTGCAAAAATAAAATACCTATTTGAGTGGACAACTGTTTTGCACTGAGGAATCCAAAGAATAGTGTTTAACTGTGCCAGCTTCATAACTATGACAAGGAAACAGTGCTTCCTTTTATCCGCATAAGTTATGAAGGAAAGAATTGCTTTATTTGCTATTTTCTTGGGGTTTTTTTGTTTGTTTGTTTATTTTTTGTTTTTGTTTTTCCTCCAGGCAGTTACTGTGGCAAAAACCAAGCCCTACTTCCTGTCTGTCAGTTGCACCTGTAATGTACAGCTAGCAAAGTAGCTTTCCCTCTCCTATTTAAAAATTCTAATAGAACTTCTCAAAAGATCCTTGCTGGTCAGCAACACTGTGGTTGTGGCAGATATCTATCTCAATAAAGTTTGTTCTGCTTTTGTTTCATCTTGGTCTTAATGGCAGAGTTTGATTTATGCTAATAGATGTGTATATATTTAATTTCCCAGAAAAGTAAGGCTTTTTGTTAGAACCTGATTAGATAGTCAGAGGGGCAATAAGTAAATACACATTAAAAAAAAAAAATAATAATAAAAATATTGGTCCCCGATATATTTTTTTATTCTCCAAAGTATGACCATGATAGGGCAAAGGTATACTCAGATTCTTAAAGTTTCTCAGGCTGTCTTGTTTATTACCATAGTTTGAAGCATGCTGTTGTAATTGACAGAAAAATAAAATCACAGACTGTTGGAGACATACCTCACGAATTTTCTCAATTGCTGATGTGAAAATGTAAGCAATAACAATCCACTCTTGGACAGATGGCACTTCTTCCATTTTTACAAGAACCACAAATGTGTAGAGCATGAGGAATCCTAAGTATGCCAACTAAAAACAGCAAGAAAAATTATACATACAATTACAGAAGAGAATTCCTTATAAATGTGGACTTTTTATGTATACAATAACAGCTTCAAGTAGAATTACAGAACTGTTTTAACTCTTTAAGCAGACAAGTTATTATTTATATGGAATCATATTTACTTAGAACAGAAGTTTGTAGAATAACTTGTAAAACTTAGGGCATTAACACTTTTGTCCTATAAATAAATACAGAATTCCTTCAAACAAATGATGAAATTAATTACTCAGGCCAGAATAAAAATTTTTACACTAACTACTCTTAGCATAAAAAATTACTGTTTTTCAAAACCAACCTCATGAACACTAAAAATGCTAAGCACTGCATGTGTACTTTTTTCAGAATCAACTACTTCTCACTTCCAAGTTTACCAGAGTAAGATTTTTGTTTTTGTTTTTAAAAAAACACAAACTGATGCAAATCACAGAACTATATTACAGGAAGATCCCAAATACCTGCACTAGTTGTCAAAAACAAACTAACAAACCAAACCAAACCAAACCAAAAAAAAAAAACATGTTACACAGTAGAAAACTCACTGTATTAAACCAAAACTTCACAATTGGTGCATGATAAAATGCATAAAACTTCTGTGTAATTGGAAGTCTTTTAGGTTTTGCTGGGGTCTCCATATCATGCTTCTCTGTGGTACTGTCCAAAATCCTTACTTCTTTAAACACTTCCTAGAAAGAAAGGATTGTTAGCTTCATATACAGAAAGGCATGCATTTGGAGATTTAATTGAAAAATGCAATATTTATTTTAAATTATAATTTTTTTTATTATTATTATCCACCATCATTACCATTGGTATTTCATCTGCTGCATTCTGGAAGTTGTTTTCACTGTCATCCATTGCCATTTGATGTGCATCTTGAGACTGAGGAATGTGTGACATTTCAGCCTTAGTCTTATATTCCAACAGAAGTATAGCAGGAGGGAGTAAAATACTCAATATCACCTGAAAAAGATGAAGATTAAGTTCAAATGGATAACAGATAGGTTAAAATATCAGAATACAGCAATACATAAAATATTCGCTGAAAATACACTAGCCAGATTGCCCTTGCTTGTTAGTGAGGATAAAAGTGTAGGAACTAATTAGCCTCCTAAGTTTATATGTAAGTAATAATAGCTAAGATGACATATATAGAGTGTTCCTTCTCTTTTAGAAACAGGAAAGGGAAAGAACCCACAAACTCCAGAACTAGAAGCAGCTAAAAAGAACGTACTCTGAGCTTGAAGATCCAGAGCAATTCTATTTCAGCTTTTTCTTTAACCCACTCCCAGAAACTCTGGAGCCAAAACTATCAAGGCATATTTTAGAAGCACGTGAGTGGGACTTGTCATTCAACTCATGGTAGAAAAATGAAAGCTATGGTATGGATGAAGGGATTAAGTAAAAGCTATCGTTATTAGCTGGTTACAAAGCAAGCAAGAAGATTGTTAATCAGTTATCAAGGAGGATTTTAGTAGGTCACAAGTTAAGTTATGCTTGTTGATAATTTGTACAAAAGATGTACTTCACTACATTCCTAGCAGCAGTAAGTTTTTGGTAGAGCAGAGCACTTCAAATATATATGCAACTCTCATGTTGGCTCAATTGATCTGTATCAAAAGGCACTGTCAGAAAGCCTATCCCCGATTTGCCTACCCTTGTTTCACTCTGTGCCCTTCTTTTGCTCAGCTTCTTCCTCCAAAATAGAATATATAGAAAGCTTTTCTACATCAAGTCTGTGTTGCCTGTAAAAATCCAAAATGCACGAAACTATGTTCTTACAGTGGGTTTTCTGTCTGTTACTTTTCTTTTTTTACCACTATATTTTTAGTAGGGGATTAGTATTCACAAGATCTCTTTAAGCCTACGATCAAAGACTACTTGCCTGTTCTTTGCCTTTTGTATTTCTGTACCTTATTTGAAAAGACAACAGAGTGTCAACAGAAGAGTTAACAATAAATAATTCCAGTTTTGATTATGTTATAGCAGACAGTTTCACAGGATTTATTAACACAAGCTATAGTGGTGAAAGCTTTATACTGAAAGCATTTAAGCACATATTTTCCTTTCCATCTAGACATACATTCTGTTGATCATTTTTATGCCAACAATAAAAAGTGACGACGCTTACCTTATACCATGAATTCTTCCTCATATTCAGCCTTCCCATCCACATATCTGATAACAACATTTGTGTACAAGTATGAGCAACAAATGGACGAAGCCTTGATGAAACCGCCAGCTTCAGACAAGTTGAATTGCTCCAGTTTTTAAGCTCATATGTTAGTAACTTCATTGCCATAGTTTCATCTTGTCGGAAGGACTGTTCTAACAGTTCAACTGCCAGCTGACCAAACTCGCTAGAATGAAAAGAAAAAGCATCAAAACAAACAACACTTAGTATGTATAGATTTTGAGTCAAATTTTCTTCTGTAATCACATTCCCAGGAACACAATTTGACTGGACTATTGCCTGCCCTTTCTGGTACGTGCATTTATAACATAAATTTGTGACTTCTGTTAAAAAAAAAAAAACAAAAAACATATGTGGACTACAAACAGCTGCTAAAATAGTATACAAGAAGGTCAGGTCAGATGGTTCCAAGTGGCACATTCAATCCATTTTAATTTAAATATAAAACCTGATTTTAACAGCTCTCTGAACGAGCAATATCTAATACCCAACTTTTACTAGAGCATCACTGAATCATTTTTGCAAAAAGGAACTTCCTATGAGTGTGCTCATGGAATTGTTTTCATTAGCTAGTAATACAGTCCATTGTTTTTATTGGAAATTCCAAGAACAGAGTTTAATTATATAAATGTAATTTACTTGGAATATTGTTTCAGTTCTTCTGAAGTGTCATCAACAAGGTCACTTTGTTTTGCTTCATATGCCATTGAACGATACACTTTACATGCAACTAGGGCTTTTGCCATGGACTCCTCCCCATGCTGCCAGAAGAAAAGGGCCATCTTCTGCCTCTTCATTAACACTGCCCAAAGTAACAGCTCATTGAGAGGATAAGGAAAACGTCTCGTTTCAGGATCATCTATGTCTACTATTTCATCTTTGGTTCTTTTCTTTTTTCCCTCTTCTGCACCAGTGTCAATCTTTAAAATAAAATCAGAAAGTTACATTTTTGTATCACTGAACTTGACCATTATGTAATCTGAATTAAAATACCAAGTGCTCTAATGTAAAGTGTTATATATTCCTTTAAAAAAAAAAAAAAGAATTTCTAAACATTTCAGAAGCAGATAAAACTTTTGTTCTTCAGCTTCAAACTTCAGTTAAGTACAATTCATTTTAAATAACAGTGAGAATGGACTACCTTGATTTTATAGATCAAATGCAAAGCAGTAACTATCATACCTACATAGAAAGGAAGAAACTTGTGAAAATTCCTCTAAAACATCCTTGCCAAATCTTGCTTCATCTACAAAATCATGTAGGTTCCCCCCAATGACAGAACTGTTCCAAAGATGAGCTTTTTGCTCACTAGCACATCAGAGATTATCTGGAAGACTAATACAGACATTACTTACAGAATCCTATAAGTGAGCTAGACAGTTTATAAGCAAGTACGAAAGGCTGAAACTCCAGCTTTACGGAAGTCAGTAAAATTGCTGGTACTGCACTTGGATTTCAAGCAGATTCTCCACTCTTTACTGCTTAAAATGAAATCTAATACTTTCCCCTTAAACATCTGTACCTTTGGTTTGTATGGCTGTGCTGTTTTGATGAAGTGATTATGTCGCATTTTTTCCTTTTTGTCTGCCCTGTTGCCAAAAGACTCATGGCTTTTACACAGCTGAGGAGTAGTGTTTGAAGGATTTCGCCCAGATCGCTGTAGCAAAAATAATAGGAAGAGGTTTGGCTTGTTTTCTTTACATCTATTTATTAAACAGTATATAACAAGCTGTTTGCAGCTAGATACTAAGTTGAGCAATTAAACAGTGATGAATTTATGTAATAGCAACAATTAGTGTTCTCATCGGTTACATAAGAAGGATTATTTATTTATTTTAAACTCACAAAATAGTAAAGCAATTAGTGTAACTGCCAAGAAGTTACAGTATCTGCATCCCACGCCCAAGGGAATCTGCGTGTTTGGCACCCATTCTTCCCCTCTAGGAAGAGAGAAAATACCAGAAGAAATTTGGATACGCTGGAGTAAGAAAGAAAATGATAAAAATTTTTTTGTTCTCGTTGCAAATAGCTACCAGTTGCCCTCATATGTTGTATCATAACTATAAAAGAATCAGTCCCCTGATGAAAAGAACAAAATAATATAGCTCCATTTTTTCACAAAAATATCTAGTTTTTTTTAATTATGTACAAACAAATCAGCATGTCTTGTTACCCAGTTCCACATACCCGATTGTTCCCACTGAGACTATTGTATATAGCTCTAAAGCGTTTTCTTGTGTAGGTGCATCTGTAGGTTCCTCCCATCAAATATTCAATAACCAGCCCCACATCAATCAGGTTGATTTTATAACCAGGAGGAAGATTTCCCTAAGAATACAAAAGGTATTTTCAGTTTTGCAAATTATAATCTCAATTTAAACTTGCCTAGAATGTTCCTAAACATAACAACTCTAAATATAAATAAATAAAAATAAAATAATTTTTATATTTAAAAGACACAAAGCATCTACATGGTTCAGTATTTACCAATTTCAGAAAAGACAAGCTTATAGCTTCTCTTCTGTACAATTTCTCCTATGAGGTTAGATGCTAGGAGGCAGGGGTCATCATGTATTTGTTTTTTGTCTTTTATCAGCTTCCAAACTCTCAAAAAGCAAAGCAATCACAACTGAGATGAAAAAGACAATACTTATTATATATAATACACATCTGTGTGGCAGCAAGGCACCGCCTACTCCACACAGCTACAGATATTGGAAACAAAAGCATGACTGCAAACATAGTTTGTTGCTTCAGCAAAACCTAATTAGTAAAGCCAAGATTAAATCGACAGTCGAACATAATAAATAATAATAAATATGGTTTAGTTTGACAGATTTTTACAATTACAGCATACCTGTTTGACATCTCGAACAAGATGGAAGAGTGTTGGGTTGGTTGGGCCTTGTTTCTTGATAAAAAAAAGAAGAGGGGGAAAAAAAAATTAGAGTGCAGAGACGACATGAATATACCACAGTAAAAGCCCAATATTTTTGAATGTTAGTTAAAATAAATAAAAATACAAAAAGAATGACAAACAATTCACTTACGGTGTTATAAAGTTCTTCCAGCCTGGGAATTGTAAGAAACTTGTGCATGCTTACTCCATTTTCAATCAGAAGTTTCACAAATGCAACTCTATCCATCACAAGGGCATCTAACATAGCCTGTTCCAAAGAGCCAACCTACAAGCACAGAACCACAGACACACCACAGAAGTAAGTATATTTAGATTACAAATCAACCTCATTTACCCCCAGAGTTGGAACAGGGAAACCCTATTTGTCTAAAAAGCAAAAGGCTACATTCAGTTCAGAAAATCCCCTGAGCATCATAACTTACAGAGGGAGAATATTATGAGGACTTAAGAGTTTTCTCTGATCGTATATCTCTTACTGACACACTCAATAGTATTACACTGGCCTAATTTGGTTTAATGTAGTTAAGCTTTTCTCACAAACTGATATTGGATGAAACACATGAAGACATCAAATATTTACACCACCGCTTTGAAGGACAAATGGCCAGAACTATCACTGCATTTGTTTAACATCTATTCAGCTTTCAACTTCTGCAGCACCATTTCTTCTTTAGCTCAGAATATTTAACACATTTCTAAAATTTTTGGGCCATTTTCAACTACAATAATAGCTGTAAGACAATACAGCTGTAAGACTATGAAGTATGAAAAAAATTACTGTCTAAAAATAACTGCCCATATTCTACAGCATCTCTCTACAGAAGTAAAAAGATTCTTTCTTTACAGCAAGTTAAGTTTCTCCCTTACAAAATACCATTCTGCTTAATCCAGGCCATTTACATACCAGCCATTGTTGTCCATAAACAAAAACATGATTTTTGGCAATGTCAACTCTATCCCACGCGAGCGTCAGAACTAGCTGGTCAAATGCAGATGCATTTGTGCCTTAAGAAGCAAAAACAATGAAAAAAATTAAAATACAATAAACATTCATTCTTCCTGTAAAATAAGTAATACATCTGAATGTTATGCAGTTTATTTCATGAGTTATGAAAGTTTATGGTACTAAAAAATGAGAGAACAGTGGATCATTATTTTCTTTAAAAGTAAAGATTACTACAGATTTTTATAATCATGTAATCACCAAGAAAGAACAGCTGGGGATTCCAGAAGCACTTAAGAGTCTCACCTTTTAACAGTGCTGTAAGTATTGCAACATCTATGTCCTGATGTTCATCTGAGCCAATATGAAAGACGGTAATCTGTTAAAAACAGTAAAATGGATTTAAAAATGTTAAAAAATTATTTTCGGATGAAAGTGATTAGCTCTGAATTTTTATGTCTATCTTCAATGCAATTTAAGTCTACACTCCATTTAAATTCACCTTTACTGTGCACTCTGTAGTATAGGACAACACAAGCCAATCAGCTGACAAAAAACAAAATCCCTTACACTTTTCAACCTATCTGAACTTCTTCCCTCAATATGATTACATTATTCCACTGGCTATAAACATCACCTAGTGTTCTATTTATTTCTTCAGTTCACCCTATATTATGAGATTAACCTGCCAACAAATGCGTTTAGATGATTATGCCAATTTTAAATCTTGGAACAACATGTTACGTCGTCCAAATGAGACATCAATATCTGAATTTTAGCTGTATATAAAGTTCTATTAAGTGCTTTTGCTTTAATGACAAAATGATAGGAGTCCTTTGTTAGTACTATAATAATTGATAGGAAAAAAATATCACAGGCTCTCAAAAATCAAAACAAGAGAAAACATCCCATATCCCACATACAAAATACATACATGCTATGAACAAAACAGAATCTAGTATGCAGAAAACAAAAAGGCGTGGAAACAATAATTGAATTACCGGGAATAATTAAAAGATTAAAGACTCCCTTGATCATGAGATAGTCATTTTTTGTGGGTAATCTATCTTCTATAATTGGCGAGATCCATCAGTAATGATTTTGAATAACACTTGATCATACACAACACTGAGATACAATTTAATATTATATCCACAAATGCCATTACCTTGCGTAAGATTTTTCTATAGCAAGATCTACTTACAAGTTCTTTTTTTTTCATGCACTCCAGCAGTGTCTGAAACAGATGAACTGCTTCACTTTGACCAAAGTTAAATGTCTTTTTAATAGTTGAAATGATTTCAGGCTCTGCACCCTCAGGAACATTCCTGAGATTGAACATGATGAAAACATGTTACATGTGAACAGTAGGAATGACAACATTAATTTGTTTCAAGATGTCCATTCAAAGTCTTGTAATCTACAAGCTCATATTGTTCCAGTGTCAAAGCATAGGTTGCCTAGTGATGACTGTAATATTGCTTCCTAAAAGTAACTAAACTCTCTCCCTTTCCTTCCCATAGCCAAATTTGAGAGACTGTTGACTAAAATATTTTGACAAAAAATACTGCACACTCACCCCTCTGAATCAAATCTGCTTCTGACTTTACTCATTATGGACAAAACTGTTTGGTTTAGTGCTACATTTCAGCTCTACATTCCTCGTTCTGAGGCATTCCCTGCAACTAAGACCCAATTACATATAAGGATTAATGCAAGTCTGACAACCAACTAGAAGCCACTACGTACCATGGAACACAAGTATATTTTTATTTTTAACCTATGCTTAAACAGATATTTTTTTTTTCCCACTAAACAGAAGTCTGTAAAAAGTTCAATTTTAAGACTACTCAGAAGAAAAAGTACAGAAACAAATTCCTTTTCAGAAAAGCTGTTACTAAATAACAGCTAACTGGATGAAAATATTTCCACTCAATGTAGTCAAGAGATACTTTCAAGCAGTTTGGTTAACGTTATTCTCAGTATTCTCATAACTCTGGAAGGCCTGGTCAGCTCTAACTTTTGTTGAGCAAGTCTACTGTGTACACTTAATCTTATTTCTCACTTGAGCTACTGTGCCTTACTTAATTAAAATCCAGTTGAAGTAGACAGATCATTAGATCAGAGTGGGACTTTCTAGTCACAATGGTATAACAAAATTGCCTCACTTCAGTTACACACGAGACATTTCCCCTAGTGTAGGACATAGGTTCATACGCTTTTCCTAACCTTTAATAACTATTGCTAATGTAAGTATACTCAAGCACTTAGTGCAACTGGTACAAGGTATGTAGGAGGAGCCTAAAACTAGAAAAGAAGTCTTGATGTTCAGCCAAAGCTGTTATTGCAACAAATCTGGAAAGCTACATCACATGCAAGGTTGCACTCTACACTTTCACCTTTTGTCTTTGCATGGATAAAGCTCTTGCACCAATTCGTTAAGGAATGCTCTTGAAACCCATCTATGTATAACTGCCGGTTTGGCTAGCAGTATTAGGACTTACCCTCCTTCCTCTGTTTGCTTGTGAACATATGCCAGTATGTCTGCAGCTCTGCCTGTTCCTTCACATACCACCACCGGCACAGGAGGACTTTCATGAAGGAAGTCTAAAACTGTAAGTATGACATTGGGGCCCCCCTCAAATACGAGTGCTACCACAGGTACACCTTGGCCAATTCCTATAAATTTGTGCATTTAAAAAAAAAAAAAAAAGTGTTTTAATATTTAAGTCACATTTTTTCACCATTGTCAGCACCAACAAAAAATTAAGCATAAGACTTGAAAGCATTTTATCAGGACTAGCAAAAGAAGTTTCAGTGCCAGAGTTACAGGAGAGACACTAACAGAAACGGTTATATATTCACACAAATGTTAACTAAGTTGTCACTTTTATTTACCTAAAAGCAGTAACAATGGTAGATATTATGTCTGCACTGCTTCGCACATCGGTAAGTTTGAAAAAAACAATTACTTTCAAAAATATCATTCCCATGCTTTAAAACAAAACAAATTTAAAAGCACTGAGCAGCCACAGGACAGCTATTGCTAGTCATCTGCTCTGACTGCTTTTGCAGAACAATAATTCAGACTTAAAACATACATAACAGATTGATTTTTGTATATATATATATTTTTTAATTCAAATGCTTGATGGAAGCACTGTATTCATTAAAGCACAGTAACACTCAGACCAGAATTACTTACTTGCATGGATCCGCTGCAAATTTATAGTTTTTTCCAGTTCTCTCCGCAATTTCACTTCTGCTCCGTATTTCCCAACTGTTCCATCATCCACCAAAATGAAATGGGAATGGAGATTATTTAGCACGTTTAGTTTGCTTAATGGGTTTAACAAGGTTTGATATGGAGCAACCACCTAAACACAAGCAGACAATAGATTTTACTTGAAGAGATTCAAATTTATCTCTGTAAAACTCAACAGTATTTCTAGGCACAGCAAGAACTGACACACATAAGCTTGGATTCACCAAGAGCCATAGCAGCTTCGTTTTATGCAAGAAAGCATAGAACTATCACAAAAGAATTTTGTTCTGAAAGAGTGCATAGAAAAAATACCTTGAAAAGGTATCTTTATGAAAAATTGCTCTCACAAACATTAGTCTTAAAGACATCAAAATTTATTATCTTCTGTAGATGTGAGCTCTCTGTCATACTTCAGCATTTTTGTTATTTGATTCAGTAATATCAGTAGGGGAAAAAAAATAAGATCCAGTACTTAAGAACATGCTCCTCCTCTAGTGCAAGTCTGTTACACTAATGAACTTGCAATAAGTCACATATGCCAATGCACTTTAATATTATAGCAAGCACTTCAAAGATACAAAGCAATAAAAAAAATTCTTGAGCAGATTTGTCAAAAAATAAAGCAGGCAAATAATCATTTCAGTTAGGGAATTTATCCTTACATCTCTTCCAACAAGGTCATTTCTGTTTTCAATCACTCCCCATGGAGCAATCCCAATAGTGCAAATCTTTCGAGATGATCTGGAAGCGTGTTCTCTTAGAGCATCACCAACGTGTTTTGCAACACCTGGTAGTGTTTGAACACAAAAAAGATTTCAATGTGTTGAATGCCACATCTTGTTAAGAAATACAACTGCTTCATTCACTAATTGGACCTGTAAGGTTCTGGGAATCTATTTTATGCAACAGAAAAGAAAAAGCGCCCACAGTACACCTATCAGAATAGGACAAAGTACTTTGTATCAGTAAATCAACAGAGCAAGTGTTAGCCCAGGAAGAACTATAGAGCCTTCAGTACCTTCATCTACTTGTTGAAATTGTATCAAGCTTTTCTTCTTGCAGTTTCTAAAACTAAAACAAACCACCCAACCCTCCCAACACCACCACCACCCTTCACATTGCTTTTCCTGCTACATGTTCAAAATATATTATTTTAGTTTCTCTTGACCAAATTCCACATTTACTTCAAGACGTAGCTATTCATTCATTTAGCCTTTTGTCTTTTACAAACTATAATCTTCTTAGCTGTGCACATTCACTTGTACTTTACCTGTGTTCACTCCTCCAGTTATAATCCAGGCTCCTGTTGTTACTGCAGCTTTAATAAGACCCTTGCCAAGCAACTGTTTGATGCGTGGGTGAAGTTCAAATTTCTGCATGCCCCCATGTACAGAGATAACAAGCTTTGGCAACTCCATCTGCCATTCTTTAAGCATAAGTTGCAGAACAGCTTCAGGTTTAGTGTCATATGATAATCGCACATACTGCAGACAAGAAGAGAGTTAAAATGTTCTTAAAGGAAACCATCACAGAATCAATGAGTAAAGACAAGAACCAAGATGTATTTCAGGACATACTGCCCTATTCGTGGGTATGGAAAATATAATTTATTTTCTCAAAGCATGGCAAATGCAATAAATGAGCACTCTTACTTTACGCCTTTCAAAATTAAGGACAAGACAATGAACAGTTTTGAAGGTAAGTTCTAGAAAGGTAGTAACTACAGAAAGATCACATTATCCCATCTCATTGGCACAGCCTCCTAGGGAAAAAAAAAGGAAATGCTGGATCATCTCTAAATTTGAAGGAATTCAGAAATACTAATAGTTCTGCTATCTAATAGGGCTTGCATTTTCTTGCAAAAAGTCTTACAGAAAGACAGTCACTAGCTTTTCCATCCCTGTTCCTGATGGGAAGGAAATCTAAATTCTTTAACAGGAAATTTCAGTAACAGGAGCTTGTAACTTGCTGTGCTTATCAGCATAAGATTAAGTAGATTATCAATCAGTTAAAAATACTTCTGCATCTTTGATACATACTGTACAAGAGAGGATGGGGATAACACACAGAAATTAAGCCCAATCTGGATAATGTTCTAACTAAAAAGTTCACTATCCCAATAACTTTCTTTTTAGCAACCCCATTAGCAACCATCAAAAATAACCACAAGAAACTTGCTATTCCTGTGCTCCTAAAAAAGGATTTACATCAATTTTAAGCTATGCACAGATATGAAGGAATAAGGTGTACTATAGGTATGATGGAACAAACACATTGCTATTACCAACACAAAAGAATTCTGCCAAGAGCCCTTCTCTCCAGAGATGATCTCATTTAGAGCATCAGATTGCCCCTGAGGGCTCTGCTGGCTGCATAAAGAACACAGCTTCCTTAACAAAGGCTTCAGTTGGACTATTGGAGCTACACTGTATCAGCTGCAAGGATAAAATTGCATGACCATTAACTAATTTCCATCACAACTAGAAACCCTTCACAAAATGGTTGTGGAGCACATGCCAAATTTCCAGTTTTCCAGCCTTTCTGTTAAATGTGACCTGTGAATTAAGAACTGTTTACCAAAACTTTGATTTACAGGCATACCTGTTTTTAACTAACCCTTCACCCAAAAACTTGGCTGTTCTGACAGGTTTGATTACGCTGAAATAATTTTGACCAAATCTACTAGAAAAATCATGTATTTCACCTGTCCATAATTGTAAATGATTTTTCAGAAGGGCTCAGATAGCAGATGTTACTTAGCAGATTCTATAAACATCTAACAGTAATGAGTAAGCAGCAGCACGGATGAGTAAGCTGTATTTTAATGATGTCTGAAACAATGACACTGAATTATTAATGTAATGTTTTGCTGAAAGGATTAGGCATCGTCACCATTTGCAACACAAAGGCAAACTCACACAAGAATTCAACTAATTCTGATAGATGAGTGACTTTTGTTATAAAAATAAATAAAGGAAATTAGAAAGAGTTCAGATCACAGTAGAAATACTACGATAACAGAGGGCACTGTTTTGCCACAATATGACAAACATCATTTTCATCCTTCAGCCTCCACTTTCAGAAATGAAACAAAGCATCCACCATCTGCATCAAGATATTTTAAGTAAGAAGACATAGTTTAGAATTGCCATACATACCTTAGCCCTGTAAGAATGAGAGCCACCTTGAAAGTTGATGACACCATAAGCATCGGTAGAGGTTTGTTCTGTATGTTTTTCCACTGACCATTCTTCTATTTCCTGATTACAGTTCTCACCTAGCTTCACATCGGAGTATTTCATAGCGAGACTTGCAGTAAAACAAGCATGTTGTCTGACCAAGCGGCCACAACAGCACCTGCACCCAACCATATCCATCATTTAGAATACTTGAACAAGTATGCCATTACAAGATGAGAGAATAAATCTTTTATCTGTAACAGAGGTTAGATTTAGAAAAGAAAGATGCTAAACATTATATAAGTCTCTTTTCTAGAGCAAACCTTGTTACCATAAATATTTGAGATAATAATTAATGATCATAATATACACAATTGCTATGCAAAATGTTGAACACTGTGACAGAAAGTAGGAAACCAGAAGTAACTATAAGTAGCCAGGACACTAAAAACTGAAACTGATTATTTGACCAAAGTAATTTATTAAAGTTATACAAACAGATGATCTACATTATACAGACAGTTCTTTATTCATTAGTTATATTTGTTTTATATCTAACCTTTCGCTGCCTTGTCACTTGCAATACTGATCAAGACTTTTCAAACCACTATTATAAAAGTGATTACTTAATGGAAAAAAAAAAGTATTCGTAAATATCTTAATTAAAAGAACTCTTACCTGACAAGTTGCTGACAAATCTGACATCCTGGAAGGCATCTATAAGAAGTATTTAAATACATGAATAAACATCAGCTTAAATTTCAAGGGATGAGTGAGAGTGGGTGGAGAAACAAACAAACAAACAAACACAGACCTAATGCCACTCATACCACTTCACCTGCTTACAAAAAGATTACTGCCCTACAGTAAAACAAGCTGCAGAAGTTTGCCCATTTTAAACATGGTAACTTCTCCAATTTACATGACTGCTGTAGACATCTCAAGCAAAAATGCATAAATGTGAAAGCTTCAATTCTGAGGTTTCAAAACAGTTTTTAGTCTTTGGCCCATTGGTATCTGAAGTCCAAGAACATTTCAGCCTGGATTATGCAGTACTCAAATGGAAACAGTTTGCCAGATGCTAAGAAGTTACTTAGACTGGCATTTACTTTGACAAATTTTAACAATACATCATTGCCTCTGCACTGCTAACACATTCAAGCTGAGCTGCCTATAAGGGAAGGTTATTCCATAATTTCCCAGCTGCACCTACAGAAAAAGATGTGTTTGAACAAATCTCATAGAACAGTATCTTTACACAATAAATTTATTAAACAAAAACAAATCTTTATTTTTACCCTCTTTCATCTTAAATATTTCTTTTGTTTTCCTGAGAATCGCTTTATTATGCTTAATAGTAGCATAGCAGATATAAAATTCTATCACTGTTTTCCACAATTTTTACTTAACCACAACAATTTTTAGGAGCTGGTGTGCAAGAGCATATAACAACATATTTTACACAGTAACCTTAAATAACATTCAGGCTTTCAGCAGAAATAATTTGTGTCCTCTTTAGAAGTTACACTTGGCTACTAATCATCTACATTTCCATACTGCACCTTTAGCTTCAGACCTTCTCTAGCAGTTATGAAAGTATATGCTAAAAGGTATGGATCAAGGATAGCTACAGAATTCTCCCATCTGTATCTCATTCTTTTATGCTCAGCTCCAGAACAGCAGCAAAACAACAGCAAGCAATGTGTCGAGTCTGAAGGGCATCTGATGGGAAAGTTGTAAGTCCCTATATGCTGTAAACAAGTTAACCTAAAAGGGCAAGTGTAGGAGATCATTTTGTTCTTTGGGAAATGCTCTGGGAATTTTAACAGCTTCCTAATTACATTGTTTGCATTTGTAAATTTTCCATGTGCTACAATCATGGCTATCAATCTAAATGCTTCTCACGTTACATGGTTTCAAGGAACTCAGTGAATTACTTACATTAACTTCAAAATTCTAAAGCTTTTACTTTGTTCTTTTTCTTCCTAAAAACAAATTCTTAGACATAAAAAAATACCTTGCTCGCAAAAGAACAAAACTGATTTATAACTTTTTTCCACAGAAAAGACTGAAATAGAAGTTTTTTATAGCTCCAAAGGAACAGTTTCTCGACTGTTAAAAAGAAAATGCTGATGTGAAACTGACAGGGGTAATAGTTCATGTTTTGATTAGACAAAACTGCCTAAAATACCAACTTAGAATCTACTTGACTTTTATCTGCAACATAGATGTTGTGACTCTGCACATCAAGTTCACACTTTGTAGGAATGAAGAAATCATCTTTATAACAATTACTGAAAGTAAATGTTATGTTTCTGTTGCTTGATTTCATATCTCTGAATTAATATACAGTAAAACAGAACCAGGCGTTTGCAAGATATCCTTCATTAGTCTCAGCTTCCTCTCTGGAAATGTATTTCCCCATTTTCCAAATTCATTTTTTCCTTACTGATCCTAAAGGATGAAAAACAACTAGAAGTGATATGGAATCTTTTGATACCTGAATTATTTTTCTTTTGTCTATACTCTGTTTTGGAAGGAACTACTCCCACCTTCACCCTTGCCCCATCTTTCTAAAAATTCTTCATCCCTTCTTATTTCACTGTCAGGTCTGCTTTTATACATTACCATACAGTCAGACTGTTGTTCTTAAAATTCAGTACTTCTCTGAGACTTTCTCACTTTTCAGAACTATGCCACCAAAAGAGAACTAAAAAAAAACCATCAGCCCACAGTGTAGACAGCACAGACATCACTAGGACTGGTAAGAAGCAACAAAGACAACAGGAGAACACTGATTAGAGATTTCTGCAATGCAAAATAAATTCAAGAAAAAATAAACCCAATCTAGACACATAGAGTGACAAGGCCCAGACAAAAAACGGTGAAGGTAAGGAAACAGAAAATGGTATTTAATAGAGATTGAGTAGCTAATAACATTATGCATTCTTCCTACCTGTGGGGGTCTTTTGAACTTGGTATAATATACACGCACTCCCTCTTGGTGAAAGTATTTTCTATCCAGGATTTCTGTGACTGAAAAACAAAAAAAGGTAACAAAGAATATAAACCTTACACTGAAAAAGTGCTTTCTGAAGAAACAAGAATCACAACTCTTTTAATTTAAGACTAACCCAAGTAACATCTAACAAAGAAGCTGCATTACTGTTGAATGTTTTGCTATCACCCTAAAACTAACAAGACCACATGTGACCCTAGAAGAGCTCTAACAGCATCTCACAGTGCCTACAACCTGAGATGACCAGAATCATGAAGTAATGCTAACTCGGTCTATACACAAATCTTTTTAAATGTTAGCTTTGAAATTATTATTTAGATTTAGATTTGCAATCTGCAAATAAATACGTAAAGCACTACAAACAAATGTTCAAAATATACTGTTCACCTAGTTTGCCAAAACAGCTCATTTAAAAAAAGAAAAGATAACTGAGATAACAGTAGTGTCATCTATCTACGTCTTTTAATAGGGTAAAATTTTTATCTTGAAATTGCAGGTGAGGAATTTTTCTAATTGGCTTTTCTGGTAGCCGTAATCAGGTCATAACCTTTATCTTCATCAAGAAACTTTTCATTTCAATAGAAAACTAACATCTCTACGTGGAATTTTAAGCTTAAAGTTGAAACGTGTTCCAAAACATAGAATTGAGGATATTTTCTTCCTCAAATGTTTACCTGTTCTAATAACTGGTCACAGTTTCAATTCAGCTTAAGAAACCACGTTACACTGTGTATGTTACAACTGCGTTCCATGATAATCTCCAGATTATATGCTGTCTGCGTCAGGCTTCAGCAGCATATTGAGAAAGGAACTCAGATGGATTTTTAGCAATTCAAAACAAGATAAACTTTGGGATAGCAGTTTGCACCTTATGCAATATTACCTTAAATCCTTATTAAGATTACAGTAAGATTTCTTCACTGGAGACAGCTTGCTCTGTTTTACATTTACATTTTACCTTTAGAAAACTTTGAGAAACTTCATACTTGCTCTATTCTATCAAGGGGAAGACAGGTATGTGTTATTCACAGGTACCTGTTAGAGTTCTGTGGAATCTATGAAGAAATTAAGATTATTTTTTCCATTTTTTACAAACAGCTTCAGTAAAAATATATTTTTCAACCCACTGCAATTTCAAGATCAATTTAAGATAACGCAGACAAACTTTTGAAGCAGGACTGTACCAGCTAGCTTGGCCCATGAAAAATTGCTCTTCAACTGCCCGCCCTCTTTCGAAACCTTTCCTAAACTCAGCAGAGCTTTCCCACATTGCTCATCATGACTGACCTCCAACATTTTGTTTAACGAACTTAGACTACAGATCTGTCAAGGCAGCAACAAACTGCTGCTCCAGCTTCTGACCTCACACCAGGATGGGCACCAGTCCCTTGCAAGAGGACTGGAAGCTGCAAGGGAACTGGTGCCTCCCAGGAGAGGAAGGAGAAGGGCAGGGGAACAGTACAGGTACATCCCTGGGAAAGAATCATGGAAGGCAGAAGACTTGCACACAAGGGCTCAGTACAGCTTTAGTTCTTCTCTAACTTTCATCAGATCATTAGCAGTAATACAAAAATAAATTTGATATATATGTAGGCATACATTTATAGAAACATACTCATATTATATGGAAAACATGTATATTAGGTAGCCCATGGGTTTTTAGCTTTCTTCTCGTATTTTTGAATGCTATCAAGCTTCCGTCTTGGTCTTTGTGATATGAATCCCAGTTCTGAAGGCTACTTTCTGCTTAGCCAAGTGTTCCCACTGTTTACATGAGTATTTCTGTACTTTGTTTCTTAAAACTGAGGTCTTCATATGGATCTTTATTTTAACACTGCAAGAGTTAAAGCTTGCATATGAATTTTGCACATCCGAAGACAGAGAAGAGCAAGTTAATACGGAAATGTTTTAGTCAGCTGGCTAAAACCATACCTTGAAGCAAGCTTTCACATCCATAACACACTAGCTATTGAAATCGGAAGTACAGAAGTCACATGTCATTACCTCAATCACTCCAAAGCAATATTGTTTATTTTTAATAAGAAGTCATCAAAGCTGGGGACAAGGAACACATTCGTGACACAACAGCAATTCTCATAATAAGCGGATGTGAAAATTTAAAGTAAAATACCAATTAGATTTGGACTTCTTTCCATAAAGAAAGTACAGTTTCAATCATTCTACAAGGATTTCTGTTTATTCTTCAGCAGTGAAAGAATTCACAGCAGCACATGGATACAACTGTACTACTGACATAAAGGAGGATCTACAACGTTATTAAAACAAACAGACCTTCTTCAGTAGCACTCCTATGCTCTAATGAACACTTATCACAGGAGATTTTATAATGAACCTGCTGATTTCAGTCTTCTCTACAGTCAAGGAAAAGGGCAGGGGAGGAAAGGAACAAAAAGAACAGAAAGCGAGACATTTCCCATAACTGGGTAAGGATCATGTTAAAAAACATAGGGAGAAGTGACACATAGCATTACACTCCCTGTAAATGAGAACTATTACATAACGTTGCTGAGACGGCCAGATGACGAAGGAAGATGATGTGAGGACACTGAAGTTAAGGAAGTATTGCTTAGAAGTAATGATTGCCACTAATTTGTCAGCTAAAGATTAAGTTAAAACAAAAGGCTGGGTTTATACTTTTTTTTATGTATACAAAACATATATATGTATATATCATTACAAACATTATCAATCTACTATAAAGAATTGTTTATTCTTACAAAAAAAAAAAAAAAAAAAACTTACCAGCCTCCCCTTCAACTCACATTAAGTGCTTTGTAAGAGTTCCTTACCCAGTGTACTACAGCAAGACGACAGCTAAGTAGTGGCAGAGCTACTGCAACACCTCACCAAGATAGTCTGAAATTCTCCTTGTTCATCTCAATTTGGCCTGGATTACTTGCTGCACAGTTGCTTTGTGTTTGTAAGATTACTTAACAAAACCTCGCAAGGCTTTCAAGGAACACAAATATAGCAGTAGAAAATATATTATTATGGCTGATAATCACAACTTTGTTCATGTGCAAAAAAATTCAGTTTATTCTTTCCACTGATTTATGATACTTCATACTGCTGAAGGATTCTCAGCTACAGAATGTGTGTCACAAAACTAAGTTTAAACTTATCCCAAATACTTAACACTCAAGTGTTGCATACTGACCCAACAGTTCTTCTGACAACCTTTTTCTATTGAATTAAACAGCTGAATCAGGAAACTGATCTGGATTAAAAATAAATAAATAAACAGAACATTTCAGACCATGACTTCTGTGGAAGGCTGGTAACGCAGATTTCATAGACCTCAGTTTCAAATTTAGAAGTGATATCACCTTCTATGGCATCTCATATTCCAGCTTTCAAATCTTTGCTTATACCACACTGTAGTTCAATACAGGCAATAGTTTTTAAAGGAAAAGGTCTTCCAATCTTATTTGTCTTTCATTTAGAAATAAGAGGGCTGTATATTCTTTCCCCACTGCCTCCAGTTTTCCAAAAAGGTGAAGTTTCCATCTGAGCAAAGAACAACCACAGATAGTTTCAGCAAGCCTGAAAACAGGCAGATACAATGGAAACCACGGGAGGAACATGCATGCTAGCACTGCCACGGAGCAGCCCTATCTGCCTACCTCTCAAACAACCAACAAAATAACTTTAAAACACTTGCAGAAAGACTTTCTGTACTCAAGAACGTCCTTTAGCTTGTCTATTCAAGGAACTGTCTGCTAATAAGTTACTACTTCTTGTGTAACCATACACACACTCTTATCTAAGAAACTCACTCCATTGGTCAAACATGTGCTGTATCATGGGACTGAACTGTGATCTCTGTTCAGCTAACACACAGTCGAGCACCGGGCTTCTGCAGATACAGCTGAAAGGCAGAAATTCCAGACCAACTTTTATCTGACTGCTTATGTAATCATGTTGAATAAAACCAAATAAATCCAAACTAGGATGAATATGGGATCAAATTAAGGTAATGCTGATCAAGAAGCTGGGAATTCATAAAACTCCTTATGGCAAGAGGTGACATAAATAAGATGTATGCTGGATCTCACTGCAAATATTTCTAGCAGCTTCAAGCAGACAGTAAGCATGGTGTCAAACTTGTTCTCACCACCATCTAACTGAGCAGTATTGAGTTACCTGAGAGGCAGCTATGCATACATATCACAAAGAAAAGTTTTGTATTGAAAAATCCTGAGAGCACAGCCCATTTCCTCAAGAAAACACCTAGAAACTTGCAGAAAGTCCTCAGGATTTCTTTACTAACATTAAGTACATAAGCAGATGGGAGCAGAAATGAGAAAGGTAGCAGATGCATGGCACCAAACTGCCTCATGTTCATTTTAAACTCTTGGCTCCAGCAATCTGCAGGCTTCCAACTCGCCTGCTTTCCTTGCAACTTAAAATTACATACCTCTGTAATTACTGTTTATTTGTTGATTGCCTGTTTGTTTGTTTTTTTTCTTAAAGAGGAAGAAAACAAAGCAGTTAGTCAGACAGCATTACAAACTGTTTAGAAAATGGCTGAAGAATAGTAGCACTGGTTGTCCACAGAATACACAACACACACAAAACAGCCACAAAATTTGTTCTTGAATCAATGAAGATACCAGTGAACCTGAACAACTTATAAGTAATGTCTGTCGTAACGTGCAGTGCTAGAAAAATCACATGCCTAAATATCATAATGCCAAAACGTATTTATGAAGCGTGCTTTCATCTATAACAGAAAACAGAATATGAAGTGTCATTCTCAACAATGAAGGATACAGCATTACTGCATTAACTTGTAATCCTTGTTTAATTTTTTATTTTTTATTTTTTATTTTTTTATTTTTTTGGAAGGGCTATTTTACCATCAGTCCACATCTGGGTTATTTTTTTTTATTATTCTGAAACAACCACGAGTCTCATCTGCAGGAGGAGGTGGTTTCATTTATGTTTTCTCCACACACAGCACAGCATCTCCTGTCTCAGAACCTGCACAGCCCAGACACAGGCAGGTCCCATTGCACCAAGTATCTTTGCTATGTTGAAGATCCTGTTCTGAGCAGAACAGTTCTCCTGGCTTACGCTGTACTTGTAGGAAACCAAGCAGCTCTAGTTCTCTGGGTTGAAATGTTTCACCAGTGAAAGCAGTATTACAGACCTGAAAATGCTGGCCTCAACAGCCAAAAAGTACTACTTTTACTTCAAATAAGAGATGTTGAGGAAGCAGGGAGAGAAAAAAAGGGTAGTCAGAGTATCTTCTGTCAATTCTACCGCAGGGCACATTCAGAAACGAATCTCAACTGAGTCAGCGAGCACAGATACCCATCTCTGTATCAATGGCTCTCTTAGTGCTGAAAACAAATCTTCAACAATCCTATTCTTTACGGAACAGTTCAGGAGATTTGCTCTGAACAGTTTTCACAGCAGCCCAGGTCTCTAACAGAGCAGCTATTGTTTTGTCAAGTTCTTCTCTGACGTAACACAGCCACCACTTAACTCACCAAATCCGTCTGCAGTTTTGGATGCAAAGAATACTTGGGATTTGTCAAAGGCGATTTTTACAGTGTTTTCTCAAACCTGATGAAAATGATTCCAACGTGCTGTTTAGACCCTGGCAGCTCCTGTGGGAATTTCTCCACCAAACAAGCGCAACGAATGAAAGAGTTGGTTTTCTTTTGCAGACTTAAGTCTGAAGACCACAAGATCATATACAGAACTTAATATTCCAAAGCCTTCGTTTTTCATCCTGATAAATCAGAATAAAACCCACATATCTCATAATGCAGGGACATTTTTCTTACACTCAGACACAATCTACTTCGTCTGTTATGAAGGAAGCTGTTTCAAAACTGCAGTATCATGGAGAAGCTCAGAACAAACCAAAGTACCCTACGTGGGAGAAGAGAGCAGGGGAGGAAGGGGCAGACACTGCATTCTGCTCTTTGTTTCCCAACTCTGAACTACAGAATTTGGAATTTTATTAAGATAAACCAGTTTTGCTGCTGTCAATCAGGGTAGATAAATTGATTTTAGCATTGTTTACATTCACTATTCTACAGACAAATGAAATAAGCAAACAACATTTTAGCTCTTCTGAAGAATCAGAATGGTTTTCTATGAGCTCCTAGATCAAACAAATCTCAGTGTATTACACAAAATAGCTCATACACCAAAGCTATGATGTAGAAGTAACAAACCAGGAATTAATCCACTGAGTTTTCAAAGGAAAGGAAAAGAATTCTTCAACCCCAAAATTTAAAGCCTTTATTTCAGATGAGACAGGTGAAACAAAAGGACAAAAAAGGAGCACATAGGAAACCACAGGGAAAATAAAGCTACAGCTTTTCAGCCTGCATTTTTAACTTTAATACCCACTTTTCTTTGTTCAAATGAGTGACTCTATATATTAAAAAAAAAAAAGATAGTAAAAATGCACAGAAATGTTTTCAAGCCCATCGAATACTCCCAACTTATTTCTTCCAGTCCCTCATTCAAAATTCAAAAATCATTTTTAAGGATCTCCAGGCACCAATATAAGACAATCCCAAACAGCTTACATTTTTAAATACACAATCTACTTTTCCTTCCTCAACCACAGCGATAAAATTGCATCGTTTTCACCTCTCTCTCAGCACTGATTTATCTGCAGTCCACAGCCATTCTTCTTGTTGCCTGCACATAACAAGTCTATACACCAGCAGGAAGGTAAAGTTAAGTCAGCACACTTACCGACACACTAGTGAAACGATGCCAAGTCTTTTTTCAAGTGGGTCAGCTAACTTCCATGAGTATCAAGGATGGTCCTTCTCCCTGGTCCCTCCTGTAGGGCACAGCAGGCCATTTTGTGCACGTTTGCTACAAGCCCTGCATTTTCTGCCTCACCAGATTTACTGCACAAGAGAATTAGTTCAGTTCATACTCTCCATTTCTTGCAAATACAAGGCTCACCTCGTGTATGCCATGCAGGGTATATGAACAGGCATCCCATTAACTCCTGGTTTATTTTTGGAAGGAATGAGGTTTGGAGCAAGTTATCAGAGGTAAAACAATCTTCAGAGCCTGGATCTGCTGTCTGTCCCTTCCCCATCACACAAGGAGTACAATCACAGACGTGAAAAACGAGTTAGCTCAGGAAATACAGTGGTGAGGAAGGGCTCCTGCCACCATCCAAACAATTAATCCTACCCTCAAATTTTCTTTCAAATCATAAGCTCAGCTCTGGCTGCCATTATTCAGAGGAAGCATAGAGGCTGCAAGTTGACTTCACGTAATGCAGCAAAGACACATTTATGTTCTATTTGAGCTTCAGATTTAAAGAAGACCCTCCTTTTTTTGCTCATGAAGTGCAAGAACATCTGATTAATTAGTTATATGCTAAAGCACAAAAACAAACTGCAATGGCATATGTTGTTTGTCTTGCTCTACCACCTATTACCCTGCTTTGTTGACATATCTGACATTTTTAATGTCACATGAAGAAAGGGACATCTCTATCATCACAGCTTGGATTTTGGTGCCTGCTGACCCAAGTAGGCTATTATTAACTCACTAGAGCAATGGAATTTTGTTATCACTAAGCGATGTTTGACATAGCTGGCCTCAGACAACCCTGTCAGTACCTTTAAATTAAAAATACCTTAAAATAAAAAACAAACAAGAAAGGCTTGCACCCATGTTTAAATTCCTACAGATCTATAATACTTCTGAGAGGAAGAGCAGAAGAACATAGCAGCGTACTGACAAAGTAGATGACAGCACCAGATCACTGGTAAGGATGATGAAATTTCATATAATTTGTCTTTAGACACAGTAACAAGGAGAACCAATTTATGATTACAACCAGAATTATCACCATCAGGAACAAGGCTCATCGGCAAACATGCAGTCAAAAAGCTGCCTGAAACAGATCTGGAATTTTGTTCACTTTTACAGTGAGTACTAATAACAACTCACTTTATGTAGTCAACACAACTCAGATCAGAGAAATTACTGATATTAGGCTAGTTTTAAAATATAAGCATTTGACTTGTGGTCTGAACGAGACAGGAATTAGTCATACAATCTCTGAAGTGCCTTTATTTTCTTGATAAGAGGAGCACATGTGCTACTCATGGGCAAGATGAGGAGCTTGGTAGGGTGTATTGTCTTCACTCCTGTTTTCTACATTCTCCCAGCCTGTACATTTGTGCACACAAAATATTTGCTAGCTACAGTAGCTACCATTCTGGTCAACTCTACAGCAGAGTTGTTAGAGATGAAAATAAGATGGAGAAAGTAGAACGAAAGGGAAGCAAATTAGGAGAAAACAAGAATTAGCGATGGTACAGCTCACCTGATACAGAATTATAGATTTCACTATTCTAACATTCAGCTCATTAACAAATTGCTACTAGACTCAGTTAGGCTCTCACTGCCTGTCAGCACAGAGAACTAGCTCTCATAACAGAGCTAGCTAAGCCTGTGGTTGCTCAAGAGTGTACACTGACTTCAACCCTGATCTCCAGGCAAAGTAACGCAACAGCATTCTATAGACACCCACTGACCTAAACTCTTATCAGAAGATAAAGTTCCTCACTAAAAATATGTGGGCAGTTTCTGTTTATTCTAGAAAAGCACAAAGAAAAGAGTTAACTGTGTTTATCTAGGCAAATGTAAAAGCAGCTTTTTTTTTTTTTTTTTTTAACCAGAAATTATATATAATCCTCATTTATAAGCACACTTCTAATGATTTCCAGACTGTTCCTGGGATGAACAATTGGTTGTTTGAGCTACTTGATCTTGTTTTGTTGGTTTCTCACAAGGCTAACCTAGAGATCCATTCCAAACAGCTGCTCCCTAACTGAAAGAAGGTCAAGCAATATTGGTAATTCCATAGGATGTACAATTTACAGACTCAATCTTTTCTCTTGGCTTTTGTTAAATGCACAATGATGCAGTTATCCTCTGCTGAAGGAGATGGAAGATGTTACAGATTTTCAGCTCTTCTATCCAATGTTAATGCAAAATTGCAGGCTTCCCATAAAAACAAGCTACCTGCAACACACGTATGTTAAATACCACAAGCCTAAATAATCACACTCAAATTAAATGCACAATTTTTTTTTTTCCAGGGTGTAAGGAAGACTAATCTAAATGGTACTGTAAGATCACAACGCTACTTCAGGAAAATTTGCTGTTTAATTTCATTTTTTTCCAGCTACTCATTTCCAGTTAAATCCACCAACATTGAGTGATATGTGGCACAGAGGCCTGCCTAAGATGGACTAAACTGCCTTGAGCTCCTCAGTGGGTCACTGAGGGAAAGAAGTGAAAGCAGACTAGAATTCTAGAATAAAGTCAAGAATACTGAGGTGGTGTTCTGGCAATAGCAAAACAAAGATACATGAGAAATACTTGTTTTAACAGATGAAAGCCTTAAAGTCATACAGTGCGGGCACCATCAGAAAAGACAAGCTGAGCAAGTCACCACTGTGCCCTCCCATCCTCTCCCCAGATGTGCCACTGCCTCTTCCTCCCACCAGAAGTCCCACACCAGCTCTCTGGAGGTCACCCAGCTCCCCAAGCCTGCATAACATTATTTCCAGGAAAGCAGATAGCAAGTAGCTTTGACATCAGAATTAACTGATTCAGATGCAAAAACTAAGGCAGTAGAAAGAACCACATGGTCACAATGAGAGTGGGAACAAGGGAATTAAGGCAACTCCACTGGCAAACAGCACAGCTGATCTAAGGATACTGTCAAGATGTATCAAAATAATCCCCCAGAGCACGCTTCTAGGCATTCAAGGAAAGATCACAGATCTGCCATGAAAAAAGGCATTCTTTTTAAGCAACTGCCTCCTGATGTTCAGGAAGGAAGGGAAGCTAAGCTGCTGTTGTCTTATTTCTTGGAGAGCTGCCAACAAAGGCAGAACACATTGCCTAAGGTCACGTATTAGGTGAGCAGATACCCTGGGTTTAAGAATAACACAACACAATCACAAAGTTGGAGGGGTTGAAAGGGACGGAGATGATGCAGATCAAGTCACTGCTAAAGCAGGTTCCCTACAGCAGGTCACACAGGGAAGCATCCTAGCAGGTTTTGAATATCTCCATAGGAGACTCCATAGCCTCTCTGGCAGGCAGTGCCCTGACATCTTGAAAGTAAATAAGTTCTTCATTTCTGTATGGCCTTCTTGGTCCCAGGGGCGTGCTGCTGGCTCGTGATCATACTGTTGCCCACCAGGGCATCCAGGCCCTTCTCTACAGGGCAGATTAGTCCCTAACCTGTACTGATGCATGTGGTTATTTCTCACCAAGTGTGGACTCTGCACTTGACCTTGCTGTCTCCACCCAACTCTCCAGTGTGTCCACGTCTCTCTGAATGGCAGCATGGCCTCCCGATGCATCAGCCACTCCTCCCAGCTTCATATCATGAACAAACTTGCTGAGAGTGCATTCTATTCCTTCATGCAGGTCATCGATGAAGACACTGAACAAGACCAGACTGACCATCAGAGAGCACCGCTGGATACAGGCCTACAACCAGACTCTGCACAGCTGATCACAACCCTCTGAGCTCTGCCAGTCAGCCAATCTCAATCTGCCTCTGTCTACTCACATATCCCACACATCCTAAGCTTACCTACCAGGATGTTACGGGAGACAGTGTCAAAAGCCCTGCTGACATCAAGCTGATGACATGACATCTATTGCTCTCCTCAAGTCTTGTACATTTTCTACACCAGGAAGAAAGCACAGCCCAAAGTTTATTGTATTATCATTTGTCTAGCAAGTGACTGTGATTATTTTTACAGCAAATATTTCTCATGGTCTACAAAACAGCAAATACAACCAGACTGATGCATTCAAACAATGATTTGTTTGTTAGCAGAACAGTCATCTGTAACACTAGCTTGGAGCTGAAACCAGGACATGCACGCTCAGTGCTTTCTGCCTTTCCCCTACATAACCAACCTAACAACACCACACTGTTCTACTAATGTATTTGAAACAACTACATAGAATTTAGAAGTGAAGAGTCACTGAGTTCTACACAAAGAGATAGAATTTAAGAATAAAACTGCATGCATACAAGCTGATTTTCTTATGGCTTAAAAACTATCAAAGGATTTTTCTGCATAACATTTTTATAAAAGGAAGAAAAAGTAAGGTCAGTTGTTCAATGATGCAAAGACATAAATCCCCATCAAAAGCATTTATGAAGCTGGAACAAACTAAAGGACAAAGGTTAGTTAAGGGGATATTCCACTTTTCAATGCCTCTGGCTACAATGCCAGTTTTGGAGGTTAATGTCCACCCCTATCTCCACATCTTTGCTTAGTGCCTCTCTTCCAGGCCAAGGCAAGTGCCCAAAGGGCTGCCCCGTGAACTTTTGTGAAACACAAGTTTTCAGCAGCACAGTCAGCAAACAATAGCTTGTGAAATCAGGAAGAACAAACCCCTTCCAACTAGCTCTGCATCCACAGGTATTGCAACATAAGACCATACTAAATTCCTAGAAAGTTGTCTAGAATATTTGTCAGCTTTGGTATCAGCAATTCAATACTCTTTCCCTAGGAAAAGATTACTTCTCTGAACAAGAATTCCTTCAAGATAAACACCTCCCAAACTTTCTGGGCTGAAGCTCATCCTCAGCCATGCAGATTTTTAATGCTTTCAGTTCAGTTTTTTACTCTTGCTATTTAACAGAATTCTGAAATCTACTGTTTGGACAACACTACAGCTGGGGAACAGAAGAGAAACCAGCAATACTTCATAATTTAAAATATCATCAGCTGCATCCACTTCTGTAGGTTAACTAACTTTTATAATTGAAGAGAAAGCTGATTAACAGTTCTGCAATTACACAACCGGTATTTTTAGGCTCCAATTACATGTCACTTAGGCACATAACTTAACCTATTTAGGTGATTGAAGTTATGCCCAACAATATTTGCATGATCACAGCCAGCACTGGGCCAGGCTTTGAAAGGAAGCTGGGCTTTTTCAGACTGGTTCTAGCCACAAACTAGTTTGCTGGATTGAGCTTACTACACAAAGCTAATTAGACATGCAATTTTAATGATGTGGTACATCAACATGACTGTCTTTGAACTTGGTCACATGGTTGCTGTGCTGAGCTTTATTAAACTCATCAGCAGAACACAGCTTCACTCTCTCCTACCCCAAATGAACTGGTTCAGCTTCTTCAGAAATTTAAACAAGGATGGGAATAGCATGAAAAAGCAAATAAGCACATTAACATCATGAAGGAAGAAAAAAAACAAAACAAAACAAATATTTTGTTTTGTGAGAGCAAATACTTTGTTCTGTTACCAGCAGTGCATCATTTGCCATTATAAATAGCTTGGTGGGAGGGATTCAAACCCACCTTCGTGCAGACTCAGTTCACAAAGAAAGATTGCAGCACAACATACTTCAGAAAAAAATGTTAGATAACTTATACTTGGTAGAGAATATTCAAAAAAGGTCAAGGAAAACATCCTCTCCAAACCATAATTATCCAAGCACTGCTACTCCAGGCCTGCAGCACAATTAGATGAAGTCTGCAACACAGTTTGGTTTATATTTTGATGAGGCTACAGAACCTGATTCGTGCTGGCACAGCTCCATCCATGTCAGCACACAAAACTGTAAGATTTAGGAAACAATCCCAAAGAGAAGGTGAGATGCAGAGTAATCACAAGTTACCAGTGTGATGGCACAGATCAACGCTCAGAACAAGCTTCCACCAACTCTCAGAACAAGCTTCCAGCAAATTCACAGCTGATATCAAGTTTGGGGTGAAACAACCCCATTTTCCTAAGACTCTGCACACTATCCCACCTTATCTCATACCAGTGCTGGCATTTACACAGTGGAGAGCAGATTCAGAAAAACAACTGACAAAGCACCAAGATTTTTCTTCAATTCAGATCTTGGAAACACCTGACTGATTGAACAGAGTGATGCACAAAGGAACGAATGGAATGGTGACAGTTAGGGCTTAGAAGGTTTACACCACAGATGTCCAGCCTTTGGGCTTGCCTGGACCACATTGAGGGAAGAGAAATTAAATTATCTTGGGCTGCATATAAAATACGGTTAATGTATATAACTAACAAAACTTCTTTTTTTTTTTTTTTTAATTAAAAAACGTTACAAGAACAACAGAAACAAAACTAGTGGTACAACTGACCTTGTTTTTGTGAAACTAAGTCTGGTTCAGTGAAGTGGTTGCGATTCTCTGTGAACTCACAAGGCATTTTTCAGAGATTTTTGATGAAATTTTACTCTTCCTGTGCTTCATCTCTGAAAATTGTTGTTCACAAATGTGTGTACCACCAAAAAGTAATGGCATCAATAAGGCATGATTGGGAAGCGATGGATATTCTTCTCTAGTAAGAGGTCTCATAAAAGTCTAGTAGAGACATGATCAATGTCTTCTTTGAGTTGAATATCTGACTGCAATTCCATACATTCCATTCGAAAATTTTCAGATAACGTATTTATATTAACTAACAGAGCCAGAAATGTACCAAAACACCAATCACTTTTCTCAGCAGTCTTGAAACCTATTCTCAAATTCCTTCATCAAAACAGAAAGCAGGACTGCATATTTTTCACTATTCACGAAAGTGCTTTTAGCCAACATATCAAAACACATAAAATTATTTGCCACAACTCGAGCTAGAACTGCACTGCACCCCATGTCCTGACTTCAGCCCAGACAGTGTTAACAGCACACCAATGGTTTGGTTATTGCTGAGTGCTGGGGACATGCCCAGGGCTGTGCCAGGCCACAGGTGGCCCAGAGGTTGTACAGGCCTGGTTTAGACTGACCTGCAACCGCACCTGAGCATTCTAGCAGACCTAGGAGCGGCTACTAAAGATGTTATGGTGTTGAACATCAACCTCACCGCTTACCTGAGATTATTACTCTGTCATACATGTAATCACACCTCAGGTACTCCAGGACAGTCTTGGGAATTAAACTGCCAGTGTAGTGAGGAGTTATTGGAAGATGTGGACTGTTAACTAACACTAGGTCTAAAAGTGCTCTGAGTCTTGATATTTTTAGGCAGTAAATGCTTTTGAAATACAGTTCTCCCAATAAAGCAACTAAAAATTCATTTATAGAGATATAAGCTTAAGTTTTAAAAGACAAGTTTGTCAAGTCTGCATTCCACAAAAATCAATTAACACCTTACAGTATTAAAATTAGGAGGAGGAAAACTTTGCAGGTATCAGGATAAAAACTGTCAAACACAGACATCCAAGACAGTGGACCATAAAGCGAGAATTGTTTCTGTTCATCTCTTAGCTAAGGCAGCAAGAATCAAGAAGACAAGATTAAGAAAATAAGTACCTGTTGGCAGAGAGAGAAGTGGGAACAATGCATGAAACAAAGGCCAGTATAGAGTTGCAGTAACTATTGTGTTAAAACTGACTAAGCTGTAACTGACACTTTCCCAAGGCTTGAAAAATTACAGAGTTATATCATGGTGAAAGCCTCAGCTAGATTAATTTATAGTTGTAAATGCTAAAGTGTTCTTGGAAAAGAATGTATTGGTGCCCAAGAGAAAATATATACAAGCAGTAACTAAGGACCAGGCTGCCACAGCCCCTGAAATAGCTCCCATGTTCTCCAATCCAGAAAGAGGCTGCACACACTCACTCCTGCATTCACATGTGCCACCACATCAAGGGGTTTCTGAACACCCGGAGCTTCCGCAGCCTGCGGCACCAGCGTTGCACCATTAACAGGAACACTCGCAGCTCCAGGGTCTGCAGCTCCAGTGCCTGTCAGGCCACGACAAAGCCTCACATCAGAACAGTCACCCCAACGTACCTAAAGCTCAGCTGCAAAGCACTGCGAAGTCTTAAGTCAGCCTGAGGATAAAGAAAAAAAAGATAGAAAAGAGGAGATGGCAATCCATATGATGGAGGATGCATCAAAGTCACGTATCTGGGAACTCTTCCAGCTGCTGGAAGAGATTAAAAGGAAATTCAATGTCACTCAACAGCTGCAGAGAAGCCAGGAGATGTTTCACCACTTCCAGGGTTAAATTTTGAGAATAGTCAATTCTTCTTCAATTGCCCAAGATGTTTTAATCCAGTTCATGCATTTCAGAAGAAAATATATCCAACTCATTTTAAGACCTGTTAATCCTGCATCTGGGCATTTTCTACACCATTCTTAAAAGGGAGACCACTTCAAAAGAACACAGGCAGCACTGCTGGCTTAGAGGTAACAATGGCACTTGAGGAAAAGCTTCAAAAATGATTTCTCTATTTGCCCCTCTAAACCAAACCTTCCACTGACTATACTTTTTCTGGGTCTGTTATTCTATACTTTAAAGTGTGATTTTGTAATTATTAGCAGTAAGTCCAGACGTTGACAAGATTCACATCGATAATTTTCAGATGTAGGCAAAGTCTATGCACACAGTTACCCACGTTATTTAAAATTATGTATTAAACCATTTGCAAACACGTTGCAAAACACACGATACGAATTGGAATAAAATCAGCATTCCATACTGGACTGCACGTAAATTGGTGTTCTCAACAGACAGGTTGAAAATGAAGTCGCAATAAGGTTGCACAGGTTCCACATCGGCTGTTTCTGAAATAATCTTCAAGTCGGATCATCATGTGAAGACATCGCTTGTCAAATGACACACAAGAAAGAGCCAACTGCATTACTGAATAAAACTGTGACTTTGCAGCTATAGAAATTGAACTAATGTGTGCTAGCACATGTCACCTACCATCCTCCTTCAACTGAAATAAAGCTGGTCTGGGATGCATTAACTCAGCAACCATACTTTTTTGCATTTTTGCAGGGTTCAAACATTTCTGCAAATGCTCCTTCAAGTAAGTTCATACGAGTGAATAGGAAAAAAAATATATTGCTCTTAACATAAAAGTAACCCATAACACTCATCTGACTTCATTAGAACAATTTATTGAAGAAATTCCGTAGGTAATCTTAGTTTAGGAATAAAAAAAGTTTAAAAAATTAAAAACATAATTCATGTTTAAACCACCTCAGTAACGTTATTTTTGTTATTAGTTAAGGGGAAAAAAAAAAATGCATGAGTTGGCTTATAAGTTAAATCAGCTCTAAAACGCTGCCAAGTTGCTATTATACTTGTGTTCTCCTTAGCAATTAAAGGCTACATTTATCTTACAGACTTCCTACAACATCCTCTCATCATAAGCTTTTCTCATGTGTGAACATTCTAGCCCTTTGGCAAGGCAGCTTTGCAAAACTCTCAGCACCACAGTCAGCACCACAGGTATCTTTCTACCTGTATCTCTTATAAGTTTGAAATGCTTTTCCCCCAGTTCTTGAGAAGGAAAAAAAAGGATAACCGAACTGTGTTTACTGCTGAGTTTTCCTCTTGATTTTTTATGTCACTATCCCTTCAGGAGTACACTGCCCACTCATTGGAAAGAACAGATGAGCAAGGAACTTCCTCTGCTTGCCTACAGCAATGACACAATCTGCATCCTCCCTACTTCCGTGCAAGAATTACAGCAGCCGGGGCAAAAAACAGCAAAATAAAACCACAAACTTCAGCTGAGCTGCACCATGGCTCTAGCAAAGCTGGGAATTAAAGCAAGCGGATCACACCCCTGCTTTCACACCCCTGCTTTCACACAGCTTGCCTCCACTTTTACGTGTTACCAAAATATAGGTGTAAAGGAGACTGGAGGGGAAAAAAAAAAAAAAGGGAGGGTGGGGGAGGTTAGATAATTTTCAGGAGAGGTTGAAGATGACATATCGACATGCCACCTTGACCTGTGCATTCTAATTATCTCTTTTGCTAAGTGATCAAGCCCATCTTCCCTTTTAACTTTCATTAGAGGGAAAGAGGGGAAATGACCTTTAATCAAGAGATCAACATTTATTCTGACTTTCTTATTACTTCCTGGTAATCAATGAAGCTATTTAAAAAAGCATGCATTTACTTAAACACATACATTTAAAAAAAAAATAAAAAAAATCAATGCTATTCCAGTTGTCTTCAAATGGAGACAGGTTTAACTGAAGAAACAACCTCAAGATAGAAAATCCAAGTGTCTCCTCTGAAATGTTTGAAATTCACACGCCAGTAAAAAAAGTCAACTTTCAGAATTCTGTAATGAAGAATTACTGTTTATCTTCCTCTACATTTCAATATGTTTAGCAAAAATAAAAAGTATAAAACAAATCCACCTTAACCCAACCAATTATGTTAGCTGGGGGATGCTGCTAAGTAAGTAGGTTTTGCTATTATCCCTCCATCCTTAAATCACTTAAAAGAGCTCAAAAATCTTTCCTAAGTGCAACTGAACAGCACAGTGCAAGTTGTAAGTTCTGTGTAAAAAGATCACATTCCATTAAGACCGCAAAAGAACTCTATTAGGAAATAAAACACAGTAACAGACTGTGGGGAATACAGTGGTAAAGAAGAAACATTTGGAGCCAGTGAAGAAAGCAAGAAACCTCTTCAGAGCTTGTCCCCAGGTCAGTGCTACCTGCCATTCCTTATGGAAATTGTGGATCAGATTCTCATTGGTAAAGGCCATTGCTACTCAGGAGAATCAGGGGGAAAAAGGGACATTATCTTTAATGACCATAAAATTGTCTTATCCAAATACATACAGTGACATTACTCAATAATCTACCTAATGAAAAGCCAGCTGACATGACTTCAACCAGGGAAGCTACAATGCACCAAGTATCTATTTTACTCACTAGTCTAGAGACTCCTGGAATCAGTATTTGTTATATTTACACAATTTTGAACGCTGTGAATACATAAGGAAAAGAGAAAAAGAAAGACAAGAAAGACAAAGCTGCTTATGATAAACCAAACATGAAAATCAAGGGCTGGATCAGTTGACAGTGGTTGAATCTCAGCTTTTTAAGAGAACTATGGAGATTAATTAATAAAAACGCCATTCCAAACAATGACTATCAGAGTTTGATACCTATTAATGCAGAATAGGTTTGATTTTATTGCTATATGCTAATAAAATGACAACTTTTCTAAGAAGACATAGCTTTCCATGTAACATCAAGGACTTCACCTCTCCTGCTGAGCGTCTCCCTGTGAGACAGAATTATTCAGATTAGAAACAAGAAATATGACCTCAAAGGTAAAACTTCGGTTCTGGAAAACACACACGTTATCTTACTGCCTGTTTGCCTTTAAAGAAGTGGAACAAAAAATAGAACCAATGTTACTTCTTTCAGCAAATTAGTATGGTACACAACTACTGAAGCCAAAGTAGACACAGTTAAAGGAAAAGAGATTCCAAAAGAAATAAAAAATCTCTCTCTCAAAAAAAATGGAGATACATTTTTCAGGTTAAGTATATAATATTATTCTCTTGATTTTGCAGTGCACAAGCCACTAAGTCTTTAAAGTCTGGAACATCAAATTTGGGCTTATCTCAGACAAGATGCTGGCATTGTCAGTTTATTAAAAGTGCCACTTACAATTTAATACCACCAGGTATTAAACTCCTAATTAGACTAATTGGGGTCTTTCTGGGAAAGAAAATTCAACTTACTATGCAAAATTCTGTCAAGCATATAAATCACAGACTATAAAAACATCTCCCTTCCCTTCACACACGCTTTTTGACACATCTGCTTAGAGAGTACAGGTGTAAAATGGGCAACGTCAAACCCAACCATGTCAGTATGAGTTATATTGGCTTGGTTAGAAAATACTCAGCTGTCACAATGGTCCAGGAGAAGTAAAATCATTAACAGAATGCATCTCATGAAGGGACATGAAAGAGAAGCAGGCCTCTAGCCTTAGTGCAAAACTTCCAGGAAAGAAAGAAGCACAGCAAGGGGTAAAGATAACCATGAGAAAGGAGAGGGGTTGGGATGCTGAAGTCTATCACACCAGCACACCAAAGCAAGCAGGGAGGAAGCGATAAGACAAAAAGGTGAACATGGCAAGACTAGAGCTACAAAGAACGTCAAGGAACAAGAAAAGCAGAAGTTTAAGATGCAAAAGAGTCCAAGAGGTAATCCGCATGGGGGATGATCTGACAAAATGTTTAAATGTAAGTGAGATATCTGTTAAAGGTTAGGTCACATTCCAAGGTACCTTCAGATGCTTCTATTTGTACAATAAGTATAAGTTACTCTTCCAAGCAGGCTAAAAAAAAAAAAAAAAAAAATCAAAGTAAAATATCAGGAAACAGAAGTAGAAATAGTACAAGAACTGCCTAAATACTTCCACATGCACAAAAGGTTTTTCCCTCCCACTTTAAATAGCAAAGTCAAGAGTGGCATCATACCAGAAGGTATGAGGGATGATACAGCACACACACTCTTAAAAAAAAAAAAAAAAAAAAAAAAAAAAAAAAAAAAGCTCAACTCTCAACAGCCACACTGAGCTGCTCACCCTTCAGAACAAACCCTGATTGAAGGCTGGACACCGTCCAGAAGTTCTTAAAAGCTGCTACAAAGTGATGGAGCAGCAGAAAAACTTTTAGTAAAATAAACCTCCATGGGATGTCCTGTAACAGGTTGTTTATCTGGGCTGACTGAAGAGTAGTTACAAAATATCATGTATTAGGTGATAACCGCCAAGGAAGCATAAAAACACTGCAAATAGGTTACAAAGGATCAGTTTACAAATCTGTCATGGCTAAGACCCATCAGTACGTTTCTAGGTCAAGAGAGCCCCAGCAGAACACCAAAACTAAACTTAAAAAGCCAACACCCCGCAGCTGAAGAGCAGAGCAGGGCTCAGGTGGAAGGCAGCGAGTGCTCCTTTCAAGGACAGAAGGCTGCACTTCCAGCTTCCTTCTGAAAAAGCTTCAGATTTTCAGACTGTAGAAAAGCCTCCATTTCTATGCAGCTGACAGATACGGTCAGACTTGTAAGTGGGAACCCGCATCGTTTTGAGCAATATACTGCAAAATAAAGCACCACTCTATTTAACATCAAACAAAGCATCTGAGAAGTTCCAGCAGTGTCAAAATGCACGGATCTCTCCCCACACCCAGATTCCCACCACGATGCGAGAGCACTCTCCGCATGATGGCTCACTCCAAATTCAGTAAATATCAATTATGAAATGAACTAATAAAGATGAGAATTGAATTTAACTCCAGTGCCAGGAGCAGCACCGGAATTAAAACTGTTTTCTTCGCAGAGGTTCACACATCTCTTTGTAAGGATGCACACTCCCCAGGACACGCGATAACGCTTAAAAAGACTTTAAAAACGAATTGCTAGAAAGACCAAAGAAGAGCCGCCTCCCGGAGAATCGAGCACGTGAACTCTATCACTAAAAGCCATTATGACGGATGGCAGCCGCCCTCCGAGCCCCGCGCAGAGGCCGCGCTTCCGAGCGGCGCAGCCCCGGCGCTAAGTGCAGCAGGGCGGCGCTGCCGGACCCGTGGGCACCGCGCGGAGCGGCTGCGGGAACGGCGGGAGCCTCACCAGCGGCTCGAGACAACGCGGGAGAGCAGGGCCGGGCCGGGCCGCCGGCGGGCGCTGAGGGGGGACGAGGCCGGGTCGCAGTGCCGGCCGTTATCGGCCGGGCCTCCCCTTCCGGCACGGCGCTGACAGCCCGGGATCCCCCGCCCCGCCGCGGAACGAGCACCCCGCCGGAGCGGCCGCGACGGGGACGGGTCCCGCTCCTCCGCCGCCCCCTCACCATTCTCCTCAGAGCCGGGCTGGGTCTCGGCGCCGACTCTGGCTCTCCTCCCGCCGGGCAGCTCCTGCTCGTGGTTCGGCGTCGGCGGTGGCGGGGCCTGTCTCCATCTATTGGGGCTGAGCTCGGCGGCTGCGGAGGGCCGGGTGGGGAGAAGCCGGGCGAGGACGTCGCTCCCGGGGCGGAGGAAAGAGTGGGGCGAGGAGGACGGCGTTAGCTCGGCTCCGCACCGGGACCCAGCGTTGGCGGCGGCCTCGGCCCGGCAGCTCTTTCTCATAATTGTGCGACTCGGCCGGCGGAGAGCCGCGGCGCTGCCGCGTCAGCGCGCACCGCCCCCGAGAGGAGGGAGGGGGGCCGCCCCGCCCTGCCCTGCCCTGCCCGCCGCTTCCCGCCCGCCGCGTGGCTCCTCGCGGCCGCCCTGAGGCGGGGGCGGGATGAGGGCCGAGCTTCGGCCTTCCCGCTCGGGGAAGCTCGGCCGGCGTCCCGCAGCGCCCTAACATGTTAAATGGCCGTCAGGGACCCCGCGTGGGCCGGCCCTTCCGTCCCCTCACCCTGAGAGCTCGACACCTTTTTGATCCTTTTTTAGTGCAAACACGTGAGCTTTAGAGACCATCTGTAAAACTTCAAATTGACAAACACATTTTTAAGCTCAGTACAAGCAAAATCAGAGCGGGCTGCATCCATTCTACCGCTACCGCAGCTCACACGGGATCCAGACTGACCGTGACCAGCCCTGGATCAACGCTGCTAAGCAATAAGTCTTGTGCTTCAACTCCCACTTCATCACTCATCTTTTACATCCAGCTGTGTACTAAAGCAAACCAACTATCAGAATTTCTAAACGAAGGCAAGTGATTATTTGAATTTGGTTCAAATTACTTGTGTAGGCTAAATATGGAAAATAAAGATTTCCAAGAAAAAAATATCTCCCCTGAACTAGATGTCCAACATCACTGTTATACTGCTAACTTCTATTTAAGGCACTTACAGTTAATTCCCTGTTTCCTCTGCAAACACAACATGGTTCAAAACAGAGTTAAATCTGGCTCAAAGGCCCTGGCACCGTTTGTAAGATACCACAGTCTTACAAGAGTGTTCATTTCATATGGTTCAAATTCATTTTAAGTATCATGGCACGTGGATGTTGCTCATCAGGCCTTACCATTTGTCTGCCCTGTTCTGAGTTTGTGCTGCATCTGCCACTGGCAGCCTGAGGTTCAGCACACTGCAGATTTGCTACATCAACTCCAATGATTAGAATGAGATCATTAAATCAAGCATTAATAAAAGCAGCAGAATTGGCAGCTAGATGCCAACCATTGTCACCTTGACGTGCAGCCTACTGGATGGATGCACCACATTCCCAACAATGCAATTCAGCACCAACAATGAAGCAACTCCAAGAGAAAGACTGAAACATACACACATGAAACTAACATTTCAACCTGACGTTAACTGAGTACTACACAAGTTTTAATATACAATAGAATTAAACTAAACTGAAGATATTAAGAGACAAAGTGTCCTTGCATTAACAGCAGTGTAACAGGGCAGAGTTGAGCAGTAAACTTGGGCAGAAACACCCATTTGCCATAGACAATAGGTGCAAATCTGATAAAATCCATACAACCCTGGGGCATTCAGCTCCACCTTACTGTGTTGCTGCAAGGGACTTCCTAATGTTTGCTTTCAGCTAACTTTAGTGGAATTTGTGGTATCTTACACAGGTATGAAAATAAGGCTCCTAGGATCAAGCGTTTCCAGAGGACAGACAATTTAGGACACTTCAATTAGTTCTGAGTACATTTCACAACAAATAAGTTAAATTTTCTTACTGTAGAAGAAAACCTAAGCCTGCAAACCTAAGCCTACAGCCACTTGCGCCTGCCCAGATTTCCTTGTGCCGGTGCTCTCTCTTGGCTTAGTGAGCAGGAACAGAAGGAGCAGTGGAAGTCCAAGATTTGCTGGAGATTGTTCAAGAATTTTCCAGAAGGAAAGCAGAGAGAGTGGGGGATTTCTGAATTCTTCAGATAACAATATAAAGTACTTCTATCAATGCACCACAATCCAGCCTCCTCCATTCATCATTTTTCCTAGTTAATTAATCAAGCCTCTTCACATCTCAAGTGAAGTTTATGAGCAAGTTCTTAAATGACTAGGACCTTCCTTTCATCTCACAGCAATATTTGGACTAACTTGCTTCTCACACGCTTAACATTTGTAAATTCAAGAGCTAAAAGGATCAAGGGAACTCAGAAGAAGTAGCTGGAGGCCAGCCTGGACACGATGGGAGACTTTTCTCTATTGTTTTAGGAGAATGTGCTTCAGGTGAGGAATTTTCCACGCCCTTTTTCCTGTTGATCCCTGCAAAACCGTAAAAAGATTGACATCAAATTGTTTGAGAGTTAAACTGTTTGTGATAAGCTCAGATGGAGAGACAGCACATTGTTTCACTGGAACAGCCTGTGAAGAAAACACAGGGAAAATGAGTCATCAACATCCTCTCTGCCTCATTCTGTCTGGGGGGGGAGGAGGTCAGCCTTCAGAAAGAGCATTGTGAAAAGGGGCAGGACATAGCACCACAGTGAAATAAATCCCCATGACCTGGAACTGATGGCACATACCATAAGGAAGTCACCTTATGTCCTCTTATTACATTGTTCATTCATACTAAAATGACATGATTAGACCCTAGCAGTGTTAGTCATCCAAAAAGAGTGAATTATGATACGCTCAAATATTAAATCTTGTTCCCATCACTGAACTTCAATATTAGAGGACTGAGCAGCAAAACAGATACTTGATAAATAATCATAGAATCGACTGGGTTGAAAAGGATCTCAATTATTACCCAGTTTTAACCCTCCCACCACAGACCAGGCTGCCTAGAGCCTCATTCATCCTACTTGTTTTACCTTCCAACCACACCGACAGTCAGCTCAAAATTCCTCTAACATCTCTTCCAAATGAATAACTGTCAGCTGTGAATTAGAACAATAAAAGCATTATTTAAAATTAATTGTATTCGAAGACCTTTACCTGAAGCAAGTTTCTGTTATCTAAAATAGAATATAACTGCTTTAAACAGAACTCTTTTGCTATGTGGTTCCTGTATCTCATTTTTATATCTCAAAGCAAAGTATTAATCTGTCACTAGCACTTTATATTGGGTAATTATTTGTTATGTAATCATCACCAGAACCAGTAAAATTTGCAATGACAAACCTAATAAGTTTGACATTGAATTAAACCAGCTGTAACTTGATCTTACCACAGTAAGTGCTCAAGGATAAAGATACCACTTTAAGGAAACCCTTATCTCACTACTGCAAATCTAGTAGCCATGAAGAAGCTGTTTGACTGTTCACCCACTCCCATGCAGATGAGCTATTGAGTCATACACAGAAAGAAAAAAATTCATTCCTTTCTACGAGAAATGATATGAGTAACCCTTAAATAAAATTAATTGGTTTTGACTCTTTTTGACTCCATTATGAAGTTTCCCAGGGATGAGATCTATTACTCTGCAGCTGCTCTTTTAAATAAGTTCTCAAAATGTGTGTTAGAATTCATGTAGTTAAATCAGATGCAAATGCCAACTGATAGGGATATCTAGTTAATATCCTACCTGACGTCAAACAGATTCTCTGTGGCAACATTTTTTGCCCTCCTACTGATGTCACCGATGGCAGAAAAGAGAGATTATCGATTCACTTTTCTTTTAAAAGCGAATTGCCCAAACCCAAAATTCGCCCAAAAAAAGTGTATGATGACACAAGATAAGGGGACTTCACAAGTCCTCCCTATTATTTGCAAAGGGGTTTTCTAATGCCAGACTTACTGACATTTCTGTGGAAACATTTTGTCCGCTTTCTTTCAGATAATGCACCAAGTAACACTGCCAACACTGAACTTTTCAAGGACTCAAAAGTGTTATTTCAAAAGAAGGTAAGGGAGAAATAGTTTACTGCTGTGAACTACAAAACTTAGCAAATATAACAAAAGGAGGCCTGTTTTTGTTGAAGACAGGGAAAATAAAACTCAAGAAATGTGCACCTGCTCAGTTTTAAAATGGTTCGGAAATGGTTATCACTTTGTTTGTATGTTACACTCCAGAGTTACACATCATCTTTTCAAGAGGTCCCAAAGGGTTAGTCATCTTTTTGTAGTGTACCAATGTTCTTAAAACTTTGCATTTTAAAGATAAGTACTTGAACAGTGTGTTAGCTTTCACATCTGAGAAGATATTCCCTCAAAAGAACAAGTACTTCGCCTTTAACATTCAAGAAGTAAGTCAGAAAATCTACAGAAATTTCAAAATATATCAGGAAAAAATGAGTACATAAAATTAACTTAATAAAAAGACATAAAACAAATTATCCCCTTTAACAACTGATTTAGACTCCAATATCCCAAGCAGCGCATGTATGATTTAGCTCAGTGACAGAACTGATCATGTATTAAAATTGGTAAAGCAGCACTGAGTTCTGTGCAAATGGAGTAATTACAAAAAGGAGCACGGACATAGAGTATCTTTTGAGAATAAAAAGTGCTGATGTGCTATTACCCAAAGGCCAGCTGTGCAGTTCAGCTACCATTTTAAGAGGAGAACCATCACAAAGGCATGAGGGTGTTTTTCATGTATTTAGTGTGCTATCTTAGTGCTAGAGCATTATTTCACTTACAAAGTCAGCCATCTACTTTGCAACACGCATGCAAGCAAAGCTGTCTGAGGCTATTTAGTTTTTCAGTGCTCACTGATTTTTCTGGGACAGGCAGATTATTTACAACACCAGGAAAGGACTGTAGAGTGGGTTTTCTGATGGCAACGCAAAGTGCCCCATGACCTAACACTCCAAGCTCGGAGTGCAGAACCAGTAACTCAAGTTCAGCTATGTGGTATGGCTTGTCACATCCAAATTAGGCAAATGAGGGTGTGGGTTATCCAGTTTAGAAATCAGCATTAAAGATATTCCAAGAGAAGGAAGGGATCTTGAAGCTGATGAACGAATTAAGGTTGAGCACACACAGTAGTTCTGAGCAAGCAGTTTTTCGTTATACAAGTTCCAGAAGTATACAGAAAGATACATTTCCTAACCTATCATCTGAAGTATAATATAAGCAAGCCCTGTATTTGGGAATATGATATATTACTTATTGCTCAGAATACACAGTTTAACAAACACAGGCCAAAGTCTTGCACAAAACAGCCAAGGGTGTGCCTCTGAATGTCTCTACTTACATGTGTAAAATCAGTAGCTGCCAGGAGCAGTACAGGGACAATTGCACTATAATGACTGACCCTTTGCAAAATTTCATCAGTGCCTGACTTAAAAAAAAAAAAAAAGAAAAAAAAAAAAACGGAAAAAAAACGGAAAAAAAACCCTAAAGCAACTTCGTCAGTTTTGCTCCTTCGGAACTTTATCTCCCTATATCTTCTACAGGATTTGCTAAACTTTTCTATGAAAATTGTTTCCGCAGCAATCTTCAGACAAGTTCTTGTTTTAACTTGCTAGCAGCTAAGCTGGTGCATGGTGGACATGTAGTGCACAGAGATTCTGCACTTCCACTTCCTGCACAACTGAAGCATCTCCTTCTACACCTCCACTATCCAGACTCGCCAGGCCCAACACAAGACTAGTATTAATCATCCATCTTTGAACTCATATTTGACAGTGATCCTCTTGTGGTGCCAAAAGCAGACTTCAGAGTTCAGAGTTGCTTAACACACTTCCAACACCCCGAGCTTATATCCTTATTCTACAAAATCCATATATGCAGGTCTGTTTAAAAGTTAGGTGGGCTCCCTTCAGCAGTTCTATAAACATGTCATAAAACTTTCTACTGTTTTTAAGCAAGCCCCATTTGACATGTCAAAGAACGTTAGAAAATCACAAGTACTACAAGCTAAGGACTCAAAGTATAGCTGATTTTAAGAAAAATACTTATTTTAAGGATATTTAAATATGACTGGCTGAATTTCTTCCTGTTGTATTGCCACCAACATAGATTCAAGAACCGATTTTTCAAGACCTGCTTTTCCTCCCACTTCAGTTCAATAAAAACTGTTTTCAGCTCTTGTAGCAGCTGTTAGAATTTACTGCCCCTAAACTTAGCCCTTCTGTAGGTAGCTCATGAAGATCTTATTCACCCACTTCACTCCCATCTGTAAAAAGGAATTCTGCAGGTAGAGTTCCTGAAATGTGGAAGAATCCAAACACATTTTTTTAATTGCGTTAAATCACACAAAGAACAATGGAGAACTTCTCCATACCAAGCAAGAGAATTATCAGTGAATTCTGCAGATATTTAAACCAGTTTCCACTCTTCCATCAAGCAATGTCTTAACACATAAACAGGAAACTGAAGTAAATCTCAGCTTGCACCTATCTACTTTGCAAAGCAGGAATCATCAACTGTCTGTAGTAACATGTACATATGTTTTACAGTGTGTAAGTTGGCTCCCATAAAATATAATAAATATAAATTGATCTATTTTTCAAGTTGCTTAATTCAGCCAAACTTTTAGCCTGTTTCTCTAGAGCAGAACTAACTTCTGTGCTCTTGTCTGCAGAGGCTTGCTGTCCCATTTGTTAGAAGTACAAATAGGCATGCATTTCCTTTTTTTCCCCATTGTTATTAGAGTTTAAATTCATTGCTAACACTTATTTTTAAAATCAGCTATCAGAGAAAATTGCCCGTTTCTAATATACAAATACCCCAATTTTCTTGAAGCCATGATGAGAATACAGCACAAAGCTCGATATTGGATTTGAGATACTGTTGAACTTTTAAGTGTACCAATACCTGCTGTATTTCCTTGTATTCTTGGGTATTACAATACAGAAGTTGATATATTCTGTAATCTCTCCACAGAAGTCCTGGAGCCAGCATAAGTGCACTTCAGCTTCTGAAGTCTAAAACTGTAGAAAGCTTCATTTTTTGTTTTTCAAATCTAAGTCAAGCTATTGCACCAATGTTAATGCAACCTTGGGAGTCAGTGGGACAAGAACACATAAGGATGTACAGAAAAGAAGCTATTGTTTTAAACTACTGTTACAGGGTGAAATAAGCTGGTGTGCATGACTGCTGCATTTGTTTTAAGAGAGTCCAAAAGGTTAAGCTTCCTCACAAACACTAGGCTCCACGCTGGAACAGAGGCACATGTTATTATCCAAAGCAAAGTAACATGCAAAAACACTTCAAAATATGCTGCTATTGCCTGAATAGAAAAGGGAAGGAAAGAAAGGAGATAAGTACGTGCATGAGCAAGGAGGGGGAACAGTTAAACCAGGGAGCAGAATACCTGTGAATACACTCCTAAGAAAAAGCTGAAAGGGAGCTCTTTGATCTAAATGCAGTCTTGATTAAAAGGTCTTTCAGCTGCAAGTAGAAGACTGTTCTCAGCTATTTGATGCCCTCTGTGCTCAGGGAACAGGATCTTGCATTCTTTATAAATAAGAGGAATTCCAGAGATACCTGTGTCTCCATCATCAACCTCTCACAAGAATGCAACACCTTGAACTTTGATCAGTCACTTCTGACAAAAATAAAGTAGAAGTACTTTATCATCTATTTGAAAATAAAACAGCATTCTAATTTCTGAAAGTATTACAAATCCAAAGACAACCTTAAAATACACTTAACTCGAAGACTTTTAAGAAGTTAAAAAGTTGAAAGTGAAACTCAAGTTGCAATGATAAAATTTGACTATTTCTACAAAGTGAAAAATAACTAGTCACAGATAATGCATATTAGAAAATAAGAAGAAAAATAGCTTACTAAGCCAGTGTGGAAGGTTCCTCTATGGATCACCTGACTCACTTGCTGTGCTCAGAGCTACCAGGCCTGCATCCAGACTCCTCAACCTCTCTGGTGTTTGTTGATGTTTGACCAACCTCACAGTGAAAAAAAGGTTTTATGATTTTACTATGGAATTTTATCTGTGTGTGTGCCCATCGCTTCTTGTCCTGTTACTGGACACCACTTAGAACTGTCAAAACAGGTGAATACCTATTAACTAGTAATAATAACTCACTTTCTTAAAAGAAAATGTACACTTCCTGCTTGCAATTTTGAAGCCTACAGAAATTGTGGTTTTACAGAAATGTCAAACACATCAATCGTAACAGCAGAATACATCAGAAACAGGACAAAAAGAATTTGCTTACTGCATTTACATCTTCTTTCTAACTACTCTATCTTAAAAAAAAAAAAAATTATAAGGGGAAAAAAAATAATAACTGAAGGTTGGTTTTAGTCCTTCATTCCTATTCACAAAGCCAAACATTTGGACAGGTACAACAGAACGCATCAATAGGTTTTCACATGATAAGATGTAAAAAAGCAGTATATATTTCAGCACTTAAATGACATCTATATACTCTGCTGGCAAGCAGAATACTCCCAGAACAGGCAGGGCTGACTAAGGTTGGGCAACAAGATCCAATAGGCTAAAATTCATATTTAAAAAAAAAAAAGTCACCTATGACTTGGGTTGATGCGCAAGTAGGTGAAATTCTAGTCAAAGATATCTCAATATAATTTAATTTCACTTCCCATGTAATTTGTTTTCATAACTCCTAGAATCTGAGCCAACACATACACAAAGTGTGCAAGTGCAGGACTTCACACAGCAGTTGAGATTGAATTCCACAACAGGAAGGACAATTAGAGCTAGAAGCTGTTTTTTCTTTAGAGTAGCTTATGTTGTGGCTGACCTTTTGAAACAGGCAAGCCGTTCAAGGATTTACCTACATATTCACATTATTCTAAACAAAAAATAACAGTAATATGAACTGCAACAATTACTCTAGCATTTAGCTCTCATTCCTGACCTACATGATCTGTGCTCGGGAGTTATTCTCAAATTACTCACACGTAAATAAACTCTTCAGAAGTCTAAGTTTCCTCTTCCCTAACTTAGTGAACACTTCAGTCATCTCGCAGTTCAAGCTCTAGTGGAAAAAAAAAAAAAAAGTTACGGAAGAACAAGTTAAGATGCTGTTAATCATGACTGAAATACAACAGCTGAGTTTCTCCTCCACCCTGCAGACTTGGTTGAGTGGGAAGAGAGATTTCCTGCACAACTTAAGCAAGACAGTTTCCAATGCCAAATGAATGTACCACAAGGCAACCACCCCTCTCTTTGACTTTAAAGGAAGATAATGCCTGGGAGAGTTTTCTCCTATTTAAATGCTCAACTACTGTGAATCAATGTTACCAGAGGTTCCAACACATGAGCAGAAGAGGGTGAAATATTTAAAAATCCATTCAACTTTTAATACAAATAGAATCACAGAGTTCTAAGGATGTCTCAAGGATCACATATCAGACATATTCATGTTCAGTGATTTCTTACCCAGCCTGGTATTCAATACTGAAGCTTGGCTTTTTCTTGGCCTTCACATTTCGGACTAAGTGCAATCCACTCAATGACACTTTTCCATCCAGCATTGTTTCCTAGGCTGCTTGCAAATAAGCTTGTTACCACTAAGAAGCTTGCACGTGTTAAATTTTTAACTCACCACTGTCTGTCAGGTATACTTTCACAGAGCCACATGATTAACAGCTGTGCAACAAGCATTTACTGAGTTAGCCCGGTAAAACTGATGTTTAACTTCCAGACATCAGTACTCAGCTTCTATCCAGACCAACCTCAGAATGAAGAAAAAAGGAGGAAGAATGAAAGAAAAGGGAGGAAAAAAAAAAAAAAAAAAAAAAAAAGGCAAGCCAGCAGATAGGTATTTACAAATAGAATCATAACTTCCATACCTAAGGCAGGATGGATAAGAACTGCATCTACACTGCTTATGGGGATAATAAAATGCATTTTAATTCACTTGGTATGACGAAATGTAACTATTTTCCCATTTTTTTCACAATAAGATGAATCAAAGCAACTGCTCGACTGTTTTGTTTTTTAAACACATGTAACATTTATTAATAACAACCTTAAAGTGATAACTTCAGAGTCATAAGAAAGGGGGTTGTTGTCAGTAAACATACAATGTAAAGTAGCAAGGTTTTTATATTATTAAAAATGATTTTAACATAGTGTTTAGCCCAACCAAATTTAACATTAGAAACATTCAAAACCACTAGAAGTCTTGCAATGAATTCTATTAAGCTTATAAAAACTTAATTTCAGTAGTCAGAACTAACTTGTTATTTATATAAAATTAAAAATTCCATCATTTTTGTAAACAAAGCTCCTAAGCATTTAAAAGAAAAAAGTTAGTTTACATCCCATCAAACTACAGCACATGTGTGAAACCTCAGGAATTATCAGGCATGGAGCATAATTAGGCACAGAACACAACAGCTTCCACAGCCAGCTGCTGAATGCACACTTCTGTTGACAACGATCATCTTAACTTAAACTAGTCCATTATCAGTACCATTATCAGTTCCAGGCAAAAATTACATAAATCCCCTACAGAGAAGATTTCACAGAAAAAGAAGTCATTTCACATAGGTTCGCAAAGATTCTGAGAGCTCTGAGTGCTCTGACTTGCAGTGAGTTACAGCCATGTCTTTCAGGAATTTCCAAACAGTTCTTCACAACCACTTAGCTTTGGCAGATACTGGGCTTGTCAAAGACCATGACAACAAATTAGCACAGAATTTTCTGTCTGCTGTCAGAACCCCAAGGAATACCGTAATTGATTAAGTGTCAGCTAACCTAGCTGCCTGAATTAAATACAAATTAAAGATAATGTGCAAGATCATTTTATTGTGAAACTGTCAGCTCAGGCTTAGATCAAGAAAGGTATAACAGGCAACTAGTAACTTGAAAACTCTTCCTGTTCTCTTAGAGAAGTTGCAAAGCTACAAACAAGGTGGTTATCTTACCCGTATCAACTGGCACCATGGTCAATTTGTGTGAAGAGCAACAACTGACAATGAGACTGTAAGTTTGTTTACATCAGGACTCTCAAGAACAAAACAGTTTAAACTTGATATAAGTTACATCAAGCAGTACATTTGTAGTAAACGTTTTTTAACTGACAATATAGTTTTACAGTTGTCTTAATTAGCATACTTCCAAAGTAAATCTACTAAACTAGATTTAACCAGTGTAAGTTCTCCTGAGCCAACACGCCCCTAACTATTAGTGTCTAGAGGTGACCTTCAGACCAACACTGAGGCACTTATGTGAGGCACTGCAGGAAGGGCTGCATGCCATTGCCCAGCATGTGCTTATTTGGCTGTTTTCTGTATGGTTCTTGGACTTGTACTGACTATAGGAATTACATTCAATTAAAAATAGGAAAAATGTTTTCATGACTACCTGATGGTAGCAGTAAGTGAACTCTGTGGTTCCTTGTAGTTGACTTCTCCAATTTTCTTTGGTGTAAATTGTTAGCATTACAGTTTTACCAATTTTCTATGCCTAAGCCCCCTCAATTTGCAGTGCCCCCCCCCACAAAAGAATAAGAAAAAAAAAAAAAGCATCAAACAAGCACACAAACTCAACCACTTCTAAAAGCAAATTAATGATTCAAACCAATTTTCCTTTTCCAAGTCTTTAAGAGTACTTGACTTTAGAGTATTAAAACGCTAAAACAAATTAGGATTAATCAAGTTAAACAAAGGCACTGAGTGGTCTTAACTAACACAAGCAGTGCTAATGCTATTCAAACCAGTTGTCTGTCTATCAACCACAACAAATTTTCAAAAACAGTTGTTTCTTTAATGTAGAAAGAAAAAAAAAAAAAGCTGCAGTACAGATACAAAAGCTAGAAACATCTGCCCTCTCATCCCCCATCTCTTTGAACTGATGCAAAGCCAAATGAAGACCACATATATAGATCAAGTCCTGACAGGTAAGAGAAGAACCAGTCCAGACGTAAAATTCTAGGTTTTTTCCCCTCTCAAAGATTTACATCAACTTGTTGAACAAAAACTTCTGGCCTTTAACACTGTCTTGTTTGCCAGCTATTGCAGGAGCTGCATCTAAGTTTCCAGTGCCACCCTGTATGTACCTCCCACACACACTTTTAGTGTTTTTGATGGTTGACAGTGCATATAATCCGAAGATGTGCATCAAAGCTTAACAATTTTCATGATCAAGGCATAAGCCTGTGAAACTACTGAGAAAAAAAACAAACAAAAAACCCCACCAAGAAAAATAAAACAAAAAAAGAAAGCTCACAACCACAAATTAAAATTTGCCCTGTTATCTATTTTATGGCTTACGATCTACATAGATTGACACACACACAGTTTCTTCAATTACTTGCAGAACTATAGTTTCATTCTGTAATTACATTACTATCTGTCTTCACATTCAAAATCTGAAAAGAAATCCTGTGAAGAATTCTGCTATTACTGTTTATTTCTTAAATTAAGTTTGACCAGCCTTATTCAAAATTAACAAAACATCTCATGCAAAGTGATACGGGCAAGAAAATTTTATAAAAATACAATGTATAGAAGAACATTTGGAAAATTGCATAGAAAATATCCATTTATTTAAACCAAAATAAGGCACAGTTTTATTAGATATGTTTTGGCTGTAAAAATGCAAATCTATTTTGATTACTCTTATGTTATTAACAACATTTTTCATAAAAATATAGGTGCATGAGTAAAAACCCTTCTACACAGAGCATGAAATACTCTAGAAAATTTCACCAAATTTACTGCAACTCATCTGTAAAAAATTTCAATACTATTTTAAGCCAGAATCCTACATGCTATTGTCCTCCAGGCTGCTCACTGGTTGGTGCTGTTCCTTCTTCATTTCCTGGGTAATCCAGATGTTCCATCATCTAGGTGCGAAAAGTAATAAAAAAGAGGACAGTTCTTTATATAGAAATATTGCTTTTCCCCCCACTGGTACAAGTATTTGTTAGCTAAGAGAAATATAATTAAACATATGTTAGGAGTGCATTTTAGCAGCATACAGATAGGAAGTCCTCTATGTAGATCAGAAAAGTATTCAAGCCAAGTAATCAAAGTTCTCTTTGTTAATGCTTTCCACTATAAAAGCATTTACTGTCCAAAGATTCAAGTATTCTTCAAGAAATTAAGTGTACACATCGAAAGCATCTCAATTATTGAAATGGAAAATAAAAAAAAGAGATTGAGGTTAAGAAAAAATTTCAAAGACACACTTTGGAGAACTAGAAATAGAGCCTAGATCCTGCTTAACATTTAAAGTTAGTAAGCAATAGCTTGAATAGAAAAGACTTTCTTTTTTCATAACAGTACAAGCTAGCTGAGTACTGCACACTGCAAATGTGTTCTTTGTAAATTTTCCTATTATCTTAAATAGAACAAAGGAAGTGGAACTGTAAAGATGTGCTGCAGAAGTTGACATGAACTAGATTACTACACAACCAACTTTAACTTCAGATTAATGTAATTGATTAGAAGTCACCTGAGTAACACAGGACAATTTTGTTCTTCCCTGACTAAAAAGCAGCTTGTTTCCCTATCCACTGCTCTACTGTTAGAGAAAAACGAGGGCTCTGGTTTCATTCCTGGGACAAGGCACTGATCACAAAGGTAACAGGCACATTTGTTAGCATGACAAACCAAGATCCACCAGGTGGAGAACTTCATCATTAACAGGAGGCCAAAGATTGGGAAGTTTTGGATAGTTTTAACAGCTGACACACAGAAACAGAAAATATGAAAGCAGTAGTGCTGCTGAAAACAGAACATTGTCAGGGGCTCCTGAGTAGCATGGCAGGGTTATCAGGGCAAAGGTATAATACTTTCAGCATCAGAAGGTAGAAAAACCTACATAGTTTCTTCCAGTGCGACCCATCCTGCTTAGTAGTAAAAGGGACACAAAGACACGAATGAGCTGCTGGCTACATGGCTTCCAAGCAGGGTAGATTTCCATGTGATGAGGACAAGATTACTTTCCTGACTTGCACCCACTGAACTACCCTTAAACTTCAACACTGTTGCATCACAAGCATTTAAGCACACTATGACTCTCCAGATGGGGCAAAAAAGAGTCATTCTCTTAATCTCTCCTCTTCTCTAGCTACAGCCCACATCTGCGCCACGTCCTTTTATACCAACATAGCAGGGTCAGCGCAAGGTATGCAAACATATCTTATTAAAATTAGGTTATTTTAACTAAGCTGTTTTAAATCCAGATGCACCAGCGTATCATACAGCAAGCTGAGACAACATGTCCAAGGCAGAAACAAGGTACTGGGATTGGTAGTAAGGATTAGGAGAGTTTGGTGGGCACAATATCAAGGTAACTAAGACCAGAAGAGGTCTTTTCACACTTCTTATCTTCACGCATCAGAATTTAGGAGAATTAAGGCTTGCTGATACACCTAAGAATAGCAATAGCACACACGCAGTCTAGCAGCAAATACCAAACTCTTGTGCCAATGACAGCCTTACATTCACTTCAGTATATCTAGAATATTGGCCCTGTACTGTGACCAAAAACCCACATCAAAAGTCAACCAAAGCAAAACACTCCCTACAATTACAGAAACCAAACAGTCATTTTAAATGAGGATTCAATTATCTGTTTCCAGGAAAAACAAAACACAACAAACAAAAAATTAAAAAAGAAAGCCAACCAGTACCACATTACACCAAGTATGGTGAATATGGCTTCCCCTTTACCCTAGGGAGTATCGTCCAACAGCTGGCATAGAGAGGACAGTGTTGGAAAGTATTTTTGTAAAATGTTTCCCACATTAAAGTGACAAACTGCTTCCAGAAGGAAGAGTTAACGTTATTCACAATTCACTGCATCCCAACATGAAAGATTCTTTTCTGAATCAGATAAGCAGCACAAAATGCGGTTATAATATCACATGTATTTAATATTTAAAGTCTCTGCTTAATGAATATTTGAGATCCCTTCAGAACCAGAACAGCTCATAGAACTGGAGCACCTCTCCTACGAGGAAAGGTTGAAGGAACTGGGCTTGTTCCGCTTGAAGAAGAGAAGGCTCCGGGGAGACCTCATTGTGGCCTTCCAGTGCTTGAAGGGAGTGTATAAAACAGGATTGGGAATGGCTGTTTACGAGGGTGGATATCGAAAGGACAAGGGGGAATGTTTTTAAACTGAGACAGGGGAGGTTTAGGTTACATTACGAGGAAGTTTTTCCACTCAAGAGGGTGGTGACGCACTGGAACAGGTTGTCCAAGGAGGCTGTGGATGCTCCCATCCCTGCAGGCATTCAAGGCCAGGCTGGATGTGGCTCTGGGCAGCATGGTCTGGTGGTTGGCGACCCTACACGTAGCAGGAGGTTGAAACTAGATGGTCACCGTGGTCCATTTCAACTCACGGCATTCTACAGTGATTCTAAACTTAAAGGTATTTTGGGCTTTCTTATATACATAAATTTAACAAGACCAAAAAACTGCTATTTCGAATCTCTCCACAATATATGACAAGGGTAGCCCACAGCTTGGAAGTCAGGCACAACAGATGCCTTTCTAAACACACAGGCTTCTCTTAAGTAGCTTTTTCCATAAGTTCATCTCAGTTGTAGGTTCTCTCAGAATAACTGCATCCTCAAAGCCAATGCTGAAGCAACAGAAATCTTTATAAGAGCCAGCAGCAAGATGCACAATACTAAAATCAGGACAAAATTGTTGTTTCAAGCCTTAGAAGAGCCACAGGAATCAGACTGTACATTGTGGGAAGCTGACAAACATTTTTCAAGTGGAACAAATTCATCAGCCTTTTTCCTACATCTGAATTCCTGACATTTTGGGAGGCTGCATGGGGTGTCATGACAGATAAGAGAGTAAGTAACACCTATGCACGCTAGAAAATAAGATTCACTCCAATAACGTTGCACTTGCATAATTCTTAAATCACACCTGTGATTAATTCACAGACATCTTGAAAACATAATTTAAACCGACAATACAAAACAGCAGATACTTGCTGTGTAACATGCCAATCTGTTGATTTGTTGTTTCAGAGAAAGGTAAGAAACATTTCTAAGCGCTTCCCATTGACTGGCTGTAAAACGTTGGCACGACTATTTGTACAATTAGAAGACTAGAAAATTCTACAACTGCTGGATTTTCCATGTTGTTACTGAAATGATTTCATAGATTTTATCAATCAAAACTGAACAGTATTTTCAAGTTGACGACTAGGAAATAAGTATCAAACATCATCACATAGACATATGTGAGGACTATAAGCAAACTAAAAGACCAAGAAAAATCTTTACTATAAACTTTACAGCAGCAATGCAGTCTAGCCATCTCATTTTAATATGTATCCAGTCCCTCCCACTTCTTAGCTTCCTCCTGGGTTGGTCTCTAGTTTCTTTATTACAAAGGCTTTTAAATCAAACTTAACTTGTGAAAGTACACTTTATTAGAAGAGAGAAGCTAACAAGAAAGATACTTTCCAGTTCATAATTTAAGATACACTCAACAATAGTTCACTATCTAAAATTTTCTTCAGCACAGAGCAGGCAAGTTATGCTCTTTAAACATACATACACAGCTAGTCTGCTGTCTGTAATTCAAGCTTATATTCAGGTGCTTAAATTCTGCAAAAACATGAAATTTGGAAACTTGCCTTGCTCTCTACATGCTGTGCTTGCGACAGTGAAAATAAAAACCATGTCTGTGTCAGCAGTCATGAGCTTCATCCTACCAAGGTGAAACCTTCTTGCTATGGTCTAGGAGCCATGCAGCAGCAATACCTCAAAAGCTAGTCTGTATCCTTACTCCCTGTCGCGCTGCAAGCAATGCAGACAATAGAGGATGAGGTAAATTGCTGAGCAGCAAGATCACAGAGAGACTGCAGAAGCAGTTACTAAAGGCAAATTAAAATGCTTAGCATTGTAACAGATAGAAGACAATAAAATTGTTGTTTAGCTCTAAGAAGGTTCCTTACCAATGCAGTGGCACACAACAATTAGCGGAGGAACTTGCATGTATTTAATAACAGCACAAATACCACCACTTTTAAACACCTGAAGTTACTCCTAGGGATTTGGGAAGTTAAAGAATTAGAAAAAGAATACAAAGCTTTCCTTCAAGTCTTGGGAATCATGCTCTGTTCACATTTTATAAAGTTTTTTGTGCTCTTTTAAAGGAATAAAAGCAGATTTACAACTTGACTTCACTGCTAACTCCTTTCTAATGAATTACTCTGAAAAAACTGAAAGGAAAATAGATGAGAAGAATGGAAAGAATAAGCAGAGGGGGACAACAAGCAAAAAAAGTCCCATAAGATGATTAATCAAATTGCATTAAAAGAAGGCTATAAGCACACCTTGTAGCAAAGGCGTCCTGGGAGAATCCGATACCTAAATAAAATTCATTCAATTATTAAAATCATATACAACAACGACAACTTATTTTTAAATTAGGAAAAAAAAAAAAAAGCTAACTAGTGGATTACAAGAAATAACAGCATTCATGAAGCTCAGTCATCTGATACCCTGTGTACATCCTGCTGTACCCCTATCTAAGCATGCTTTGCCCTGACAAATCTGCAAGGTTTCACCGTTCCCATAAGGACAAAGCAAAGTTCCACAGATGTCTGATCACCCCTTATCCATGGAGCACTTCTAGTCAAGTCCAAATTACCACTGTTTCAGCAGGCTCAAGGTAGCTAAATGTAACCCTGTCTTCTTCCCGTATCTTTCCTCCTCAGAACAAGCACTAAAAGCTGAAGATTTGAACATTGTGATTGCATGGATTTTTTGTTTGTTTGTATCAGTAAGAGCAGTTCAAATTACAGCCTTATTTTGGGAGGACAATGTATGAAAAAAATCAATGTGACAGCATTCTGTGAGCGTAACTTGAATAACATCCTCAGGAAAAGAAAACATAGAAAAGATCTTTGGAAAATCATAGAAAAGGAAGAGCTTTACTAAAAAGTTACACAAAAGCGTTCAGTCAGAGACAAGTCTAGCTGGGGGTGGAGTAGTGGGGGTGGAAATCAACAGTTTAAACTGTGCCAGAAATGAGATCATCTGACCTCAAAACATGCTAAAGTTCAGAGCAGTTTTAATCCTTCAAGGAACCAGTTTAAAGGACGTGAAGTAACTACTATGGCAACATAATTCTCCCAAGTATGAGTTTTGCTATTAGAAGTGCAAGAAATTTTTGTTGCTGAAGAGATTTGCCAGGTTTGCTTAGGCCAATAGGCTGATCTTACTCAGAAGCGAGAAAAATAAATAGTGAAGCTCTTTTCCCAACAGAGTCAGTTACAATTGGATGGATTTTGATATGTAACACATATTCCAAAATAGCAAACAGCCACCAGTTTATACTCAAATGGATGGTAAACCAAACTCATTAGGACCTCAGAGATACATTTCTATTTGCTAGACCTACAAAAGAGAAGACTTTTTGTAGACGAAGATACAATCGTATCTAGTTAAAGTGATAATCTTTTCCTGAGCAATTGTAAAGTCAGTCAGCCTTCAGCAGGCACAGGTGCAAAACATTGATTACATCAATAGGCTGGCTTCCATTGCTCCACTTCAACTTTGCAATCCAGAAGCTGAGTAAGCAGAAGCTGCTCCTTTGCATCATCAGCTTTCACAATCAACTCTCTATCCATTCCCTGAGCTGAATTCAACACAGCCCACATACAGGAGATAGTTTCTGAACTCAAAAAACATTTCCTTTCAGGTCTCTAGCATTAAATTTAGAGCAATGCTGAGATCAGTCTGTCTTAGAATAAATGCCAGCTGGCAGGGGCTCCTGACGCATAGTTACCACAGCTGTGGCACCATCAGGGCAAGGTGTGCGTGTCCACAGGCAAAGGCAGATGGCTGCTGGTACGGAAGTACTGCAATGCCTGGGTAGTGGCAGAGATTACCTCAGGGGAAATGCAGAATCCCACAGGTGTGTATATGTGCACTGGGATAGGAAACAGGTAGGTAATCATCCAGATACTTTGCTGTTGAACACTCCATGTCATCCTCACAATGCAAAACGCCAGTGACACACAGAAACTAGCGTCTAAGATTCTTGCACATCACCAACCCTTTTGAACCATCTCTTAATACAGGACTACTACTGCAGACTGGAATCTGCATGCTCAACTCAGTGACTCATATGATACCACATCAAGATGATAGATAAGCACTGTTTAAAAAAAAAAAAAAAAAAAAAAAAGGAAGAAGTGACCTTCTATGAGTACTGAACCAGCTATTTCATTTTCCTCAAGTTTCATTCCGTCATACCACACACAAGGCTAAGATTTTTCAAAGAGTCAAAGCTCCTTCTTTTTCTTTATAGAAGATTAACCATTAAGACTAGAAAAAATAAATGAATTGCTGGTGTTACCAAGTACTTAGAGAAGCATACATACAAAGGAATTAACAGAACCAAAATATTCAAGGCATCCACCCTACCTGATAACTACTTCCTTTCCAAAACTTCTTCATCTCTTTGCGTCTCCAAGCAACAAGAGAGCTAGTAATGAGTGTACATGGTACAAGATAGAGAAGGGCAGGTTGTCCCATCTTCATTAATGCCAGAACAACAAAAGTCAGCACCATACCAACGGCATAAGCTATAAAACACAATCAAGAGCAAGTATATTTTTAAACAAAAGCAGTAGTGTAGTAAACCAGGAAAATATTTTTTTTCTTTAATTACTATCTACCTTGATAATATAATGGAAGTGGGACAATAGATTGTTATGTATTTGCATGCTTTCTCAAAGCAGCTATCATAAAAATACTCACCTAAAACATGGGCAGCCACACTAAAAAGATTTATGAAAAGATTTGACAATGTTAAACCTTTACTTGAAGAAAACTAGGTAGTTCTGCCATTAAAAAAAAAAGCATCAAGATTACTATTCTTGGAAAAAAAAACCAATCTCAATTTACCTATTGTGCAGGAGACATAGTATACAGAAGAAGAACTTGTTTGAACATCAAATCTTCGACAGTAGGCAACCAGAAGGCCTTGAACAGAGAGGAAAAACAGTTTAGTAGTTTAATGAGAAGTTTAGCCCTGAATTCCTTTTTCCTCAATTCTCCAAATCAAAGCAGCATAAAAAGAAATTACAGTAAGAGTTCCTTTGCTGTGCGTTATCTTCTTCCCAATTCTTTTCAGAGAAGCCGAGAACTGGTTTCAGAAATCCTACAGTAAGTATTGAGAAATCTAAACCATAGCACAAATATGCCACTGAGATAGTATTAAGAGGTTTTCTTACATTTAAGCAAGCTAAGTACTTTGTGTTATTTCAGTGCTACTTCAAAGGCACCATAACAACCTAGTTTTAACACTTTTCTTCAATAGAATTTTAATGCTCTTAGCAATTAGCTATTTTGCCTCAGAGCAGATCACAGGAAAAGGGAGAGTCATCACGAGATGGTGCTTTGTGCCTAAGTAATTTGCCCAAGACTCCAAGTTGAGCTATGGCCAAATTCAGATCTTCTGAGAAAGATAGAAAAACTTGATACGTTTTCCATTACCTCAACTCTAATTATGCAGTCTATGACACAAAAATGCAATTAAGTCACAGAATCATTGCTTTCTGCCAGATTTCAGTGAGATTTCAATAATATTGACAACTGGATTTATCTATGGAACTCGCATGGTCAAAAAATGCAATGCTAAAGAAAAGTAACAAAAAAACAAAACCTGTTCATTATTTAAGTGTACTGTAACACACCAAGTTCTCTTCTACTCTGGCTTTCGTGGTATTCCATACTAACAGCAACACAAACTGTTGCATTTGATTTAATAATTACTTTGTAGAATAAATCCTAATTTAAGTCAGTTGAGAATCAAAACCAAACTAAGTTACAATTGCCAAAAATATCTGCTCACCTGGGACAATAATGTCTCCAAAACCCAGCAATGAAAAGGGCATGTCACATAGTGTCGCTGCTGAGTATTCAAGTCTAGGCACTCTAATAACCACAGGTAACTGTAAAACAGTATTTTAGAAGCCCACATAAATCTAATTTAAAGCATCTTGGTGTTGTTTTTTTTGTTTTGTTTTGTTTTTAATGAATGAGCAGTTTTAGTATCATTAATGTATCACTAATGCAGGACTTCAAAATAGGTAGAACCTAAAGTAAAAACCAGAAACCAACAGGGAGTGAATAACGCTTAAGGCAATAGAGAAACTGGAATTTAAGATTTACAAATAATATGCACACATAACAACTTAAGACAGCATTCAATCATATAATGAGAATAGCAAGTCTGGATTATTATCCTAACAATACAGTGTTGATCAATGATTTCCAGGCCCTGAAGAGAAATTTGGATAGTCAGGTTTTCCCCAAAAGAATAGTCTGTTCAGAGGGAATGATTTAAAAATCCAGTATCTGAAATACAATCCTTACTTTCTCATGGGGAGCTGAGCGTTCAGTAGGGACTTCCACCAAGTTTCCATCATTCTAGGATCAAACCCAAGTCAACAGGTATTTAATACTTACAAGAAAATAGCAAAAGCTGGCTATATTTTGTGAGAAAGTTATGCCGAAAAGCACACTATCAATTAGCTACAAAATGTCAGTATTTGTACGCTGTGAATATTAAAACAAAAATTCATACCTTTTCACTGTTTCCAAAGGGACCAGCTGCAACTTCAACCATTATACTTGCGCCATTCTGAAATTAAGGTTGTTTTTCTAATGTTAGCACTTTAATACACCAAAGCATTCTTATACTACAAGTGCTTGCACTTCATCTTACAATTTTTTCCAGAAAATTTCAGGAAAAATCCTGAACATCAAAAGGAAAGCAGTGTTATATGGTACTGTTTTCAGTATAATAATATGCCATTCAGCATAAAAGGACTTCAAAAAAAAAAAAAAAAAAATCAAACCTATAAATCTACTAGGTATAGCTAAAGTTTAGATAAAGATGTGCCAGGTTTTTCTGCTATGACCTTTCTGCTTCCAAAGAAGAGAAAGTACGCTTGCATACAATTCGTAGCATATTGCAAATGAGCACTGTAGAAAGTACAAGAGCACGTTTCATAAAGGGAAAGCAAAAGAAGGAAGAAAAGGAAGAAAACTGGAGAACAGTCATTTCTCATCATCACACTGTCACACAATTGGGGCCAGAGTATTTCTGTCTCTAGGACTGCAGAAGACTTAACTCGTTTAAGAAATTTATGGCACCTGAACAAGCACTGTGATCTATGGCCCATATAAAACAGGAATTTAAACCACTGCTGTCTTAAATTGGAAGAAAAAAAGGAAGTCTGCATTTCTGCCTCGAGAATACCAAAATACTAATCTGTCTGACGAAAATACTGCCACAGTGACCAGATGTTATTTTTATTTTGAAGAGAAATTCACAGACATACCTTTGTGATAAACGGTGTTATGAAGACAAAAAACACATCATAGAGAAGAAGAAGGCCTAGAAGTATCACACAGGACTGGCAGAAAGAAAAAACAAACAAACAAAAGAACTGTTACTATAGTCTTTGAAAGACTACACAATTAGTTTCTGTTAAAATTACTGCAACACAATGTTAAAAAAATAAAGAATGAAGGAGGGAAAAAAGGGAAAAACATATCATACCAACTTTTTATTTTGCATTATTAAAAAAAGTAAACAATTATTGTTTTCCAGTTCTTCCTGAGTACTGAAAAGCTATCTCCTGACGTTAAACTTACGGATACATGGGATTATAACACCTTTTTTTAATTTAAAAAAAAAACAAACAAAAACAACAAAAAAACCCCTGTAACTTACAGTACCTTAAAGTTGGGCATTTTCAGTGTTTTAATGAAGTTTAGGCAGAAAGCAATTCCCAAAATGTCTTGCAACATCCAAGCCCACCTAAACATAAGAACACACGTTTACACCTTGTCCATGTTACTCATGGAATCTATGTATAATACTGATATTTTGGATTTTGCTGGACATAACAAGATTGCAAAACAAAAAGCAAGAAGGTATCTTTTATGAAGCACTGCTAAAGAAAATGCAAAAATACAGTAGCTTTTATGCTATTCCCTAATCCCAGTGTCGTACACAGAAAATGAGTTCAGCAGAGGACAGTGCAGGCTGTTCACTTGTACGGCTGCTCACTTGCTCACTGAGCAAGTGGACCAGAAGCCCTGCTTGCAGTATGGCTTTAGATGCTACTGAGGATTTTACTACAGTATTTCTTTATTTGTGGTCTCATGCTTACATTCCTTTTTCTACACCTTTCTACTCCACGGTGATCAGTAACAACCAAACTCACCTTCATAATTTTTTTGCAACTCCGAATTACCACACAGTTCATTTGTATGGCTTTGTTCTCTATTATTCCCATACTTGGTAAGTTTCATAAATACTTTTATAATTTCTTTGAAATCAGCACTGGAGTTTAGAAGGACATCATGTGCCAGAATGAGTTGCACAACAGGAAGTTTGTTGAGGACAATTATTCATATTACCCTTTCAAGTCAGAATGCGTCACTTACCTATCTTCATTTCGGAACACAGCCCAAACAGCAGCTGCTGCTATGCAGAATGCAGCAAGAAAAATAAGCCTCACTTCAATATTTCTGTTGCCACACACAATCCTGAAAGAAAAGTAACTGAGTGAAAGGAAAGCCCGCAACAGACAAAACACATGCCTTGTGCTGGGCAGTACAAAGTGTTCTCATCCTCACACCCCCTCATCTGTCCCTCTGTTTCACCAACACTCAGGAGTTTTTGCAACTGCAGACTTTATCAAACTGCATTCACATTTTCACACTACCTTGAGTAGAAACCCAAAAGACATCTTATAAAAATTGAGAGGCATACAGTACCTGCATTGCCCAAATGGGATTTCTCCTATTAATGCAGCAAGACAATTGTACAGGCTCATTGCAGATGCCAAGCAGAAGACCAGTATTATAACATACACTAGATAAAAAGAGTGAGAGATAGGAGTCAGTGACAAAATACAGTGGGGAAAAAGCATGGCAAACAGGAATGTACATGTGACACAAACTGTTAACACTTGTAGCACTACTCAGTGCACCACTGTTGGAGATCACAGTCAACAGATTACAAAAAAAAAAAAAAAAAAAAAAGGCCCAAAATCTGAAATGTCTCTGCCATGATTAGTTCTCTTCAAGACACCAGTTTTGAAATCTCCAAATAGGAATTAAAAAAAAAAAAAAAAAAAAAAAAGTGAAAATCAACAAAGGAACAACCAAAGACCAAAACCCAACCTTTTTCTTCTCTTTTCTTCAAGAAAAAACATGACATCTGACACTGCTTTGAGATGCATTTCTTTGGTTATAGCTAAAATTGATGTATTTTTTAGTACTACCAGCTTTCTCAATTTCTGTTAATACTCCTCCCATCAAATTTCCCTGCAGTCATTTTGTCTGTTTGTGCACAAAAATTTCAGCAACTCCAAGATCAGACTGATGATTTAAGTGGCACTTTAGGGTTCTAAACATCTTACCCCTTCCAAAATTTCTATTAAGCTGTAAACTACCTGGTTGGGAAGTGTCTTTATATTCTGAGTTCCAACTTGTGATATACTGGAAATCCTAACTTACAGTAAGATCCTTGAGATACAGACAGACAATATAAACAGTAGTTTGCTTGGGGTTGTTTCTTGACTGCAACGTAGGTCTGGTTAGAAAATAATTGTAATATCTAGAAGAAGACAGATGCGCAGGTTTGGGCTGGACTATAGTAAATTTTCTTCAAAGCAGCCTGCATAGTGCTACATTTTGGAATTGTGACCAAAGCAGCCCAGATAACACACTTCTGTCCATCTGCAAGAAGGCTGGAGGACTACAAGAAGTCCCAAGACATCTGAGGCATCTGTGTTTACATGTAACCATTACATATGATGAAGGCCTGGAACTAAACATCTGCCTTTCTGAAGTGAAGGAGTGACTGAATTCCTCCTTCCGCTCTACTTGTGCTCACAGCCTTTCCTTTACTTTCAAAATCCCATTTCAACCTACGAGTTTTCTCACTTTTGCTCCCCCTCACCCCTGCAGGGGAGCAAACAAGCAGCTCTGTGCTGGAAACACTCCCTGTAGCACTTCAGTTACACAATTATGCCACAATTTGAGAAGTAAATTGAAATAGGCAATTGCTTTTAGCACCTCTAGAAAGGCAACAAAAAAATGCACACATCAGCACTGTTCTGCTTTAAAGACCATGATAGTATGTTTCTATCACAAGTTTATGCATACTTTGTGCAATTCTGTACTGTATATTCAAGATTATAATGTTATAACATTGAGTTAAAGTACTATGCCAGCATGAATCCTTTAAAGATCATCCCTTTTTTAATTCTTTCTCATTTGTGAAGTTGCAAGTATGCTTAACCTTTTACAAGTGAACCAAAGAAAGCAATAGAACCAATAAAAGCCAGAAAACTTGAGGGAGTGTCTGGATTTTTTTTTCCTAAAGTATTTACTTTTCCTCCACACCCTTTAGTTTAGTATGAGAAGTACCCTCAGATTTTTAATTTCAAATTAATGTGGACCTACACAGAATTAATGCCACCTACCAGAAAGGCATCACACCAGCAATAACAGAGAAAACTCCATAACCCAAAACTTAAGTCATTATTTAAGTTTAGGTATAAAATACACAAGGAACTTAGAAATCTAGAAATATCTGGAATTTAGTCTACACAAGAAGCTGGCTAAGGGAAACTGTATAGCTTTACTGGTTACTCGATTCTAAAGTCAAGTACTGAAGTTAGGATTTACATTCACATGCTATGGTAATCACATCAGCGTGGTGAGGCTTTATTTGGTTGTTTGTTTTTAATTAAAAACAGAATTTTCCCTAGAACAGCATATCATACCATGGTAACAGTTTGCGTCTGATCCAAAGAGCACAGAACTAAGGCTTCTTCGAAAAAGATGTTACATATTTTCTTTGAACCACTCACATTTTCTTCTCTCCCTGACTAATTTATTACTCCCTTCTGTTTCTCCTCTTTTAAAGGGCCTCACTCTTCACTTCATCCTCCTGTCCCTTTCTCCTTTCAGAGGTCTCTTCCTTCACTTCTTCCTAAAACTCCTGAAACTGAGTAAACAGGTGAAATTTTTAAGCTAGAACTATTGATCAAATTAAAAGATTCATCAGTCTTCTATTTAGACAAGTTTAGCCAGCATAGCACTGCTCATACAGTCAAGACAACTAAAACTAAACAAAGCAAGACATGAGCATTGTGAAGGTTCTTCTATAGAAATAGAAGGGTGAACTATAAAAAATTCTAAGAAATACTGAATTTGGAAGGAATTTCATTTCAGAATGAAAGCTACAGTATTTGCACTAGAAAGCGCCATTTTGAACAGTGCATGTTTTCTGGTTGCGGAAGGAAAAAAGATCAACAGTTCAGAAACAAGACCTTAATCAAATTGCATCGTTCAAGAAACTACCTTATTGCTACTGTGCCTCAGTGTTTTCTATCAGGGGAGTGCCATTTAGCTCGATACTTTAATGAGGGCACTGCAACCGCAAACCCAAGGTCAACTGTGTGATACACAAAAAAAAAATATTTGACTGCAAAGAATAGTACTCGTTGTCATCCTTCCAGAAGCATCAGTATTTATCAAGGAAGATTTCTTTCTTAAAATTCCTCACCAGTCAACTCTCTTCCACAGTACTTCCCTCAGAATGAGCACTGTACAGGCAGACTCTCAGACAGTAGAAGAAAGCTTCCTTCTTTTTTCATTAGTAACTGCATTTTTTCAATTTTCTCCTCAATGACAGAATGTAGAATAAAAAAAATAATAATCATATGTAGAATCATAGAATGGCCTGGCTTGAAAAGGACCTCAAAGATCATCTAGTTCCAACCCCTGCTACGTGCAGGGTCGCCAGCCACCAGACCAGGCTGCCCAGAGCCACATCCAGCCTGGCCTTGAATGCCTGCAGGGATGGGGCATCCACAACCTCCTAGGGCAACCTGTTCCAGTGCCTCACCACCCTCTTTGTGAAAAACTTCCTCCTAATATCCAACCTAAACCTCCCCTGTCTTAGTCTTATTTTCAGTTAGAAATCTAGCTTTTCAGATTTAGACACCTAATAAGATCACGCAGAAAAATACATCAAATGAGATTTATCCACTGTTTCTTACCTAGCCATTTGTAGAAGAAATAAAGTAAAATCAGCATGACACAACAGATGACAACAAACAAGACAACTGTCAGAGTGGTGAAAGTAACATTTTCTTCCTTCTTCCTTCTTGTTTCTCTGTCCCCAGGACTTGCCGTTGCTTTCAAATTCTCACTATATTAGGAAAACGACAAATATATTTATCTCAGATGAGAGATTATGAAGAAGTTCTACCATGAACAGAATTGTCTTTTATAAAGCATTTAAACTGACAGCATTTAGACCTAAACCTCATTTCTGTCAGGCTTCAAAAATTTCAGAAAAGCTGAACGTGTGTTGATTTTCTCTCCACTTTTTTGATGATGTGCACTTCTTACTTAGCACAGCTCACAAGAAAAAGGTTTTTACCTGCCTTCCTTTCCAACAGTAAGGGAATTGTCAACTTCAATGAGAATTCCCAATCAAAATCCTGATCAGTATGAGGAAAAGCTGCTTAATATCAAAACTTTTAACCTTTTCAGGATGCGTGCTCTCAGCTTTATTAGTGCATCACGTCTGACTACAAAATATCTTTAACGAAACACAGTCAATCTCTATGATAAATTAAAACCACGCATATTGCAGTGTCTAAAACCTCAATTACAGACAGTAAGCTTCTGCAAAACCCCCACACACAAGAGTAACAAAGCCAGCTAGTAACTAGCTCTTTTAGCTTCAAAACACAGACTAAATGAAGCAGGGGGACATAAAGTAGGCATTTTCACCAGAAGTCAGGTTTCTATGCACGCATACTCCATATTTATAGCTCACCATGCAAAATAAGGAGACAAACTGTTGTGTTTTTCTCTGTTCTTTGAGCAGATAGCCCTACTACTCTTTGTACAGACACCAGTGAAACCTGCCCATCAGATAGCATGTTCCTGACGGATCCCAGTGCCTACCTACAACAAAATGCTGAATTCAGCACTGAAACAACTACCTTCAAAAGAAAAAAGCCCATAGGAGAAAGATGAATCACCTTCTTAGAGAACATGCTTTAAATAAGCAGCTAAAAAAAAAAAAAAAGCTCAGCCTAGTCTTATGAAAGTGCACGTCTAACAAGTTTAATATAATTACATCTAGGTTTTTTTCCTCCAAAATAGGAGACAGCATCACATTTTGTTATTTTAGCATTCAATGCAGCCACACCCTAAAACACTGTGGGGCAAAAAAGAAGTGTAATCACATCCAACCTTTAAGAAAGAATCCCCCCTTCTATTTCTTTAATCTCTTCAGAATACAAAAAATCACTATTTGCATAACAACCAGTGGGAAAGAGGAAGCCATAGTTATCACATGCAATCCACTCTGAGTTCTGGGGAACAAAGTGCTAGAACAGAGAGCATGAAGCTGTATGCAGTAAAGCATGCTGGCCCCTGCTGCCTGCACAGATATCCAAGATCAGCTACATCCAATTTAACCCGAGACTAAAACAAGTTCTGTGCACCTAGCGTGCTTTATTTCACTCACTAAAGCTGCACAGTCTTCCAACACCGTGCAGAAACCCCTCCTATCCACTTGTTTCCTTGCTCTGGCCACACACCATACTTTTTACACACACCTCATTTCCCCTGCCTAGTCCCAGAGCTGCTCCGTCCCCTGGCTCTGCTGCCATCCACCAGATAATGCACGGAGCATAGGTAAATAAGCCTGGGTGGACTTTGGCTGGAGCTACCCAGACACAAGTGAATTGTGTTCCTGAGTGCTCCCAGTGACAGAATTGTAGTGCGGACATCCCAGAAGGTGCCACCCAGCCAGTGGGAACAAGGCAGTTGTACAGATCGCTGTGCAGACCATATACGCATACATATCTCCTGCACCACTGGATGTTGAATGTGTCACTGAAATTCATGATACTTTCTGCCGCAGATATTAGAGCGTTATGATGTTAGTTATGGGGCATATGGTATCAAAACATCAAAACATTAACTCTCACTCATCCTGCCAAGAGCTGCATTACTCCTCAGGGAATTGTACAATCTACTGCTTAGGGTTCCTCAAGGACCTACTGAGGGATACAGCAGAGGAAAAGACCACGAAAGTGTACATTGTGTTATGCCTTTTTGCATGCCTGCCTTCAGACTCTTCCTATTCAGAAATATTAATCAAAGATGAATTATTTTAAGCAGAAAACTCTAAGCAGCTTAGGTCACAACAAATTGATGATTTTTCAATTGTTACATATATAGAGAAGAAGCTCAAGGGAAAGCATCTAATTGCACCTGTATCTTCTAACTCTTTAACTAGTACCCTAAAAGAACATTGTTTCTTATAACAGCTACAGATTGCACAGAATTTGAGTCCACTTAATTTAATCAGTTCTGTTGTACAGACTTACAGTTCTGCTACTCCGCTCCAGTAGGCCCCGAGTGCCACAGTGAACACAGCAATTACAAATATGACAACCATACTGCAATCAAACTCCGGCAAAGGTGGTGAATAGAGAGTCACATTAATTTCATTTCCAAGAGTCTGAAAAACAACAGACAAGTTGGTTCACAAGGACTAGAAGGAAACTGTATTACTTATTTTCCAGCACAACATGATTTCCTCTTAACCTACACAAGGGTAGCAATCACAGTTTCAACTTACTGTATAACATATCCCATACTTTTATCATTGTAAAGCACTGATGCCTTTCATGCCACCTTCCAGGATGCTCAGATTTGAAAACAGCCTTATTACTATTGCTGTGACAACATACAGATAGAACAAGGGAAAAAGGTACTTCTTTGCCATCTTACAACGCTTCTCAGAAGTGATACCTTTAGCCCAAATGCTCTTCATCCCCCAAATATACATAGCAAAGACCTCAACTCTGCAGGAAAACATCTCTGGAGTTTTACCTTGAAAAATAGACACGTGTCCACTGAGATACGAGCAGAGGTCTGCCTCTCACTACTGAAACCACAAACCTCGCAGTTCAGATACAGGCAAGATGCTTCAGACAGGACACGGTGAAAACTCACAGCAACAGAAAGTTTTGAAAGTTTTCACAAACATGATTTGAGATGAATTCGAAGAGAAAAGAAAGTAATTTCATGTAACTTAAAAAACATAAGACTGAAAAAGGTGAGAGGGAGCAGAGACATAACCAATACCATTTGTACAGAAGCCTTGAAAGTAAAACCAATGTGTTTTAACTAGACTGAAAGATGAGAAAGGATGATGATTTGACAGGTGATGGGCAAAGTTTGCTGTTGTCACTGAAGTAAGCCAGGGCACCTAAAGCAGCCCCACAGTGAGAACAGACTCCAGAGATGTGGTAGAAGAACAGATTTGCTAACAGACTGCATGTGGGATAAAAACAGAAGATGTGAATGTGTCAGGCAAGTTGGGCTACAGGAAGATCAAACGGGCAGTGGAGAGACTGAATGGCAAGCTGAACAGTGCAGTGGAAAACACTGGCCATTTGTGAAGAAAGTAGATTCATCTCAACACCTGAATTAGATAGTTACAGAAATTAACCTTATTGCAGCCTACAGAAGTCAGAAGTCATTCCTTTGCCTCAAGTTATGGAAGAACAGATTATCACACTTTTAGAAAATAGAGAAGAAAAACTGCTGAAACATTAGTTGTAGGAAGTGAAACAAATTGGACAAAGGCAAGGAGTCTTACTCTAATTACTGCATCCTGTATGTAAAAACAAAAAACTAATGACTTGCACATTTACAGTAGCGAATTACAAACTAGTGGGCTGCATTGGTGGTAGATGGGCAGCTGCCCTAGATGATCTTTTCCAACCTTCACAGTTCTATGACTCTAAGTCTAAACCCAGTTCTTCTTTTCAGTTCCACTAAACTTAAGAAGCATAATTCACATTAGAGTATAGAGCACTTATTTCCTTTCGTTACTACTGTTATGCTCTTCACTGAGAACCTTTGAAGTCTCAGCTGCCACCGCAGAGCACTAGAATGAAATGCAGCACGAGAGCTGCCCACTTCCCAGAAGGTCTGTGACACTGTGTTGCTACCAACACTCCTCATGCACCTGATTCAAACGGTGAAAGCTAACAGAAATGAAGTCTTGTACGAAAATACCAACCAGCTCCCCTCAGACTGGTACTGTCACTCTTCTAATTAAAAAGTTGAAAGCCTTGAAAAGCAATAAAACAAACACAGCTGAAATAAGAAGAGTACAACAGCTGACAGCACCTAAGCAGCATATATCATTCAGACCAGCTACTGCTGGTGATGTGAAAGAAAGCTTTGGCAAAAAAAACAATAGAATTAAGAACGAATCACTTCAAGGTTAGGCTTTAGTTCTTACTACTTTCATGAAGACAGCTTCTTTCTAAGACAAAAAGAGCATTTTTTCTCCTTGATTCAACAGCAGTATTAGACATCACCCGGCACACTAATCTACTAGGAAAGTTACTTGGTGAATTGTTATAGCTGCACAGAAACAACACAGAACAACACTAGGCAGTTAAGTTGTTCTGAGTCTTGTCTGCATCAATCAGGGATCTTACCTTGCCCTACTTTCCCTCCAGGTTAGTAAGGCATATATTACAGCCACTCAATTAAGCAAAAATCATCACCTTCTCCTGTTTAAATGAAGACATTTCAGGACAGAGGACAACCTAAACCAAAACTACTCATCCATGAGTATGGCATATCAATGCTTTGCAAGAACCAATCTTTAATGGATAAATAGAGAAAATAACCATAATCCTAGACATCCAGGCACAGTCTCAGTTTGCATACTTACCTACTACAACTTCCCACGGCAGCTCTGAAGGTTAAGAGCAGAAATGGTGAAATGAGCTTGCAAATACAATCCAAGGAACTAAGGTTGCTGCAAGCCTCTGCGATTTACTGGAAAACCTGTGGAGTGCAACTTCTGCCTAGCAAAGCTATTTGACACTAAATACGACAACAAATCAAACAAAAACAAATCCCCCTGAATACAACTGTGGGAGATACTAAACTGCCAGACTTTAATGCTACACATTTGGCATCTCACCATGAATTCATCCATAGAAACTTGAATTATACCAACTAACTTCACCGTATGGATGCTGTCATACTATAGACACAGAATGTATCATCTTGGAAGGATTAAGAAAAAAGTAAAATAATTTTAATAATTAAATTAAAAAAATAATAATCACACTTGGTTTAAGATCCACCTTGACAAGGGACTGCTTGCCTGCAAGATACCACACTGCTAGATGTAAGCTCAGCTGTTCTTGCTTCTGTACTACAGCTCCTGACTTTCGTCAGGCATCACCAATTCTGTCCAACTCTACTAGAAGGATACTTATCTTGTTTAAGATGAAGATTTTTATTCATGACCCTTCCTCCAGTATTGTTTCCCATTCTTAGTATTCTAATTAAGGTTTTCTCAAACTAACTTGAAGAAGGAAGCCTACTCATGGCTTAATATCCATCCTGTGAAAGAGTATCTATTCACATGCAAATCAGGAAGACATTCATATCTGATTTGAAATTATTTTATTTATTTGTTCAAAAATCTTAAGACTATACATACCATTACATGCTGAAATTATATTACTTACCAGCTGCATATCCATTATGTCATTATATCTTATAAGAGCAACTGGTAGAGATAAATTTTCAAAATCGGTCTTGTTATCTGAAGGAGGAGACTAGAAGAGAAAGTGTCAGTGGTTCATATGTTGGGTCTGTTTGCCAAGCAGGTTTCTATAAGCAGACTGTCCTTTAAATTTCATCATACTTGTAGGGAGGAAAATGTAGCTAGTTCATCACATTTGGCAAAAGGTTAACAAAGGCAGACATACTTAAGTCAAAATAGGAGCTACAACCAACACATCTGGATTCATGAAGGCCTTGTGCTTTCACACAGGATTATAAGGAATAAACAAAACATGCTTTTTATTTCCTATGCACTTAAAGCAAAGATCAACACATTGTGATGACACAATATCTGAAACTGCAAATATTTGTACTTATATTTTGCAGCTGTAATAGAGAACAAAAACGAGTAACAGGAGTATCTATAAAGATATGCCAGTGCCCTCTGTATTTCCAGTTTCAGATGAAATTTTTCTGATTTATTTTTTCTCATTGTGTGTTTAAAACAAAATATTACTTACGATGACAGGGAGCATGGCCCTCCGGTCACATAAGCAGTAGCACTAGCACTGCACTCAGATTAACAATTCACAGTGGAATCCCACACATCCCTGTGGTCCTCTGCTTCTGGGACTTCTCTGAGCTATCTCTAAGCAACACTACCTCAGACCAACAGATAAGGCATTACAGCAATACAGAAGAAAATCATGTGTTGTAACTTACCAGCCTAGCTTTACTGGCAATCAACAGCATTTTAGCACCCAAACTTTGAGCAATTTTTGCTTTCTCCAAAAAAGTGCAGTTTCCTCTCATCACGACAACTGCTTTGTCCTTCATTACAACAGCAGGAACTTCAGAAGAATCGCAGAGTACCGTAGAAGTCAGGTTTTCCAGAGACCTGAAAGTCTGCAGAGAGAAAAGCAGAAGGAAAGCAGCTGACAACTCACTCTTACCTGGAACACTGATTAATACGCTTCCTAATGTGAGGTTTGACACAAAAAGGCATAACAGAAAGGAGTCACACATTTAGCAACATAACATCGGGGCAATGGTTTCTACAGTATACCAGTATACCCCAGTACTGAAGGAGGTCTGTAGCTGTGCATAGCTGAAACAGCTGGCTGCCGGTAATAAGTTTCACAGCAGATGCAGCTGTAATGTAAACATATGACATCGGAAATATTATATTCATATAAATTCCATTGAAATATCATATGACGTAGGAAAATCACTGCCTGCAGTTCTGGAGAATCCAGCGTACGTTTTGTAGTATTTTCAGGCTTTGAGTCAAAAACAAAAACAAAAAACAACAAGTGCAACATAACCAGAGTTCTGAGGCACAATAAGTGTTCAAGAACAGTTGGCATCTCAAAAAAAATATTTCTATTCTTAAAGTTGAATTCAAGATTAACGATGATTTTAAAATTGTAGTCAGGATTTAGTTAGTGAAGGCATCCCAGTGGCCAAAGTAGCACAGCAGAGATGTTTTAGAAGACAGGTGATTTTTTCTGTTTTACATAGTTAACATGCTAATGAATGACAGAAGGGAAAGGAGAGAAATGAGAAGAATAAAACTGCCTTCACCACTTCCAAACACAAAGCATTTCCTGTTTATAGCAAGAATGCTGGACGAAGAAGACATGCTTCTGCCTTACACCCTGGATTGAAAAACTCAAAAATGCTGCAGGATGAATGTTCCAGGCAGTCTCCTCTTCTACCGCATGGTTTCAAGACAATTAAACAGGAGATCAAATTGACAAATGAATAGAAGAAAGTGTTTCACATGTTTACAACATTTTTATAAACAAAAAATTTTACTCGCAAATCTAAAACTTGGACCTGGTGATGACACAGCAGAAAAAAAAATGTATTTAAAATTGGTGTTAAACAGAGAGAGTATCACCTTTATAAGCTTTAGAAAAGACTTGTTAAGGGATACAAATGTTCACTGCAGAAATCCATTTTTTTTTCAGTGTAGCACCAATTTAACTCAAAGATATGAAGATCAGTTACAGCTGATCCAGATTCATCTTGTGTTCTAGTTTTCTTATAAAGTATGATTACAAACTACTTACGGCATTGTCCAGGCTGCTTGGGAGAGTTATCCAGTTAGAATTGTAAGCTATGCAGTAATCCTTTGTTAAAGGAGTTACACCATTTCCAGAAGCGTGCAGGATTCCCTCATCTGCATTTATCTGCAATAAACCAAAGTGTTCTGAATTAAACTTTAGACTATTGCTGTAAAGATGTTCCCCTAAAAATCTGTCAGGAAGAGAAAGTGCCTCCAGAATTGTTCAGAAATACATGGACAGATTGGTTCTATGAGAGACGGGAAGCTGGGTTACAGGATAGAATCCCAAATATTTGGCAGATGCACGGTGCTAATCAATGAGAGTGCTACAGAAGTCTCCCTCCCCAGACTGGCTATCAGTATTCTACAGCAAGTGAGACCTATTGAGAAAAGAAAGCCATGTGACGACATTGTTTCAGAGGTTTATGTCTGCCTGGTTTGAATAGCAAAAACCTTCTTCAGAGGAATCCATTCTATAGACCATAGAGCCTGAACATCTGCTGGGAGAACTGTGTCAAAGGGCCCGAGCACATTAACTGTTTAGCACAGAACAGTTCCTGAGCCGTTGGCGAAACACATTGTTTCATGATTTATCACTAGTACAGAACTATCAAGACTTCCTCTTAAATGCAGCCACCTGAAAGTACAAATTAATGGCAAATTAAAAGCATAAGGGACTTCAACAGGTGCAAAACCAAGACATTTCCATCCATTAAAGCTCTTTCTGCTTCCTGAAAGAGAATAAGAAGTACTTTCTCTGCTCCAGAAAATCAAGTGTTAATGCTACACTAGCACAAGCCTGCCTAAAAGGAGTGATTACTTGCTGATTTGATACGCGTGTTGTGTTTGGCAGGCTTCCTGCTCCACGGATGAATCAGGGAATACAATTCCTGCTCACAAGGCAGGAGAGGGATCCAGAGCTGATATATTCATCGCTGAGCTCTAATCTAGAAGCAAAAAATGAAGAGAAACACGGCATGCTGTACCTCATTTGGAACATCCCAACTGAAGTAATCCTGCATCTATCCAACTGAATTTTTATTGTTTTGCAATTGCTTCAGTTTTCCTCTTTCACAAAAGACAAAGACCGCAGGTTGGGACTGAAGGCCTATCCCATAGGCAGAAGAATGTTCCCACCCAAGGAAAGGGCCCAGCTGCTGCCCCTGGCTGAAGATACTTCTCAATGAAGACAACTCTCAATGGTCCTCAAACAATCTGTTGCCTGTTTTTGACCAGTGGTTCCCTCCTCATGTCTCCTTTTACCATGTATAACTCCTCATCTTTCATTGAGAAAAGGACATCTTTCAATCCTCATTTTTCCTATTATGCACCCCAGGTACAGCAGGGATATAAGCCTGGGCTCACTGTTCTGCTTCCAAGCGCACTGGTAACCCCTCCATGTAGAACAACTGTACTGATGGGATTCAGTGGGCAAGAAGACCAAGCTAAGCCAGTATTTATAAGGTCCATCATTGTTAACATCAAGATAAGGCATACAAGAAACTCAAATGCGTAGAACATGAGAAAGGTATTTTACAGGCAACAAGTAACAACATGAACCTCACGGAAAGGTAAGAAGGTAAGAAAGACTTGGCACAAACAGAAGAAGCAACATTCACGGTTCTCCATTGGCACTGAGACACAAACACTCCCTCCCTCTGGGCACTGTGGGCAGGGGAACAGTTCCTTGTGCTTGGAGAGTAGCTGTGGTCCTTCGCTGCATGTCTGCTGCCTGAACAGCCCCAGCTCCTCGTGCTGCCAGTCCTGGGGCTCTCGGGGCTGGTGAGCTGATCTAACAGCTCAGCTAGAACCGGCCTGCTGAGACAATGTAGAGCACGGGAAGAGGCAGGGCATGGCCTGGAGTTGCACAGGCTGCCAGGGAATCACCTGCCTATGTCAGTAGCAGCAAACCATAGAGTTAAGGCCAAGGAATAACATCAGAAAAATCCAATGCAACTGACAGCAGCTTCACGGGGCTCACAGATAGCAAGGCAGCACTGAGCAGAGACACGAGCTGCTTCACCCACAGCTATGCTCACAGGGATAAAGAAAACTGTGCTTACTTTGAGGCTATCAAGCAGGGTACTCTGGGTCCTGACTTACCAAAGTAAGTAAAAAAATATGTTTAAAAAAAAAAATAAGAAAAAACGTAACAGAGCGGTGTACCCTCCATACAGCTTCAACAGGTGATGAAGGTCTTTCGCTGCCACGTTTCCCGGCTCCATTAGGCAGGAGGTTACCTATGGCATTCCCTGTACATCCACGAGGCGATGCCCCACGAAGCGTCATTTACACAACAACACGAGCAAAACAACGGGCCTCAAACGCCCAGCGCCCGGAGCGGCAGCGCGGCCCGTATCTGTGCGCGCAGCCGGAGCCGCACCGGGAGAGCCGCGGGGCCGGGCAGGGAAGCTGCGGGGCCTGGCCAGGGGGAAGGCCTCTGGGGAGGCCTAGAGCACCTCGGAGCGTACTGAGCCGCCCCCGGAGCGCCGCGAGCCCCGTAACCCGGCCGGGCCGAAGGAAGAGCCCGCCGCGTCTGCGGGCGGCGAGAGCTACGGGCCCCGGCCCCGCGGCGAGGACACCCGGAGCCCCGCGGGGCTGCAGCGCCCGGCCCGGCCCCGCCACCGCCCGCGCTCAGCCCGGCGCAGCGCCCGGCTGCGGGGCCTTCTCCCTTACCGGCGGGAGCAGCGATCCGCACAGCGCGGCCCACAACAGCACGGCGGCCCTCATCTTCCTCGGCCGCCGCCACCCGCTCGGCTACGGGCCGCCCCGCGACCGTCACGGAGCCTCGGCCGCCGGCTCCCGGGGAGGCTCCACTTCCTCTTCCGCCGGGGGCCGCCGCCGCCGGCCGGGACAGCGCGGCCCCTTCCCTCGGCGCGACGGGGACGGGCGGCCTCGGGCTCGGCCTGAGGGCGGCGCTGCTCTGCGCTGTTCTGCCCGCCGCCCCGGCTGCCCGGCTCGAGGCTGTTGGCGGCCGGGCGGCACGGAGAGTTTCTGTGAGCGCTCCGCGTAGCCGCGCCGCCCGCCTTCGCAGCAGCGCTTCGCTGTGACTCCGTGCAGGCAGCATCTAGTTTTTCACCTGACAGCTCCAAGGCATTGGGCTTCTGTTGCCTCACGCTGCCATTGCAAATAGAAGGGAACGAGCACTCGCGCACCATGTCTCTGCAGAGCGCTTCGCCTCGCTGCACTCGCTTTGGTTTGATGTGGGTGCAAACATGAAGCCGTGAGAGAGCAGCACGAGGGCAGCAGGCTGCAAAGCGCGGCAAAGTGCCTGAGGGAATGGGCTCTGAATAAAGAGTGGTTCGGAAAAGGTTTTTTTTCAGATCTGAGAGCGCTAGGACTGTGATGTGCGCCCTGTGAGAACCGATGTGACCCACAGGAAGGAGGCACACCGAAGCAGCTCAGTGATTTACCACTGAGGAAGTTGTGCAACATCTTTCAGTAAAGGCTTTTAGGAGCTTTAGGCCCTTCCCAAAGGGCCTGGGCCTGTCTTGGGCCCAAAGTGTGAGAGAAAGTGGAGAGACGAAGATAAGGTTGATGTGACCATGGGAGAGAACACAGGAGCAATGGAAAACAAGAGAGCTAAGCTGTGGTCCAGCTGCACTAAATGAAAGTCTCAGCAGAGTAAGGCACCTGCTTGAGTCACTCATGCACCGTGGTTGTTATAACCACTGGAGAAGGAAGTTCTGCATGTGTACCTTTCGTTCTGTGTGAATTGAAGGACAAAACCTTGTATCTACAAGGAACGCTCCTGGTTGCACCGTGGCAAATTTTCAGTAACCAGCTCTGTTGCTGCAAACATCAGAACACTCACTGGTAAATAAGCTGTGTCTTGGTTGTAGTCTGATGATAACAGCTTGTACATCCTGCAAGTTTGTGAGGCTGCAGCAGTCCGACTAACATTGCAATGTGCTAAAACAGTACAAAATAGTGGCACACTATGACACAACTAACAACTTGTGTTCCATGAAAGATTAGTATTTAAAAGACTGGTAGTAAGTAGTACTGTGTCCATCTGTGTGTTTCTGTATCAATGCTGTTGTCAGAATAACTGTGACGTGTTACACTGTCTACTATCTCTTCTTCTGAATCTAACAAGATCGCAATGACAGATTAATAAGGATGACTTGAATAAGTCCATCAATTGTGTAAAGATATAAGAGTGTGTACGTGACGATGTATCCTGAGGATAGGAAGGCCCTACAGAAGGATCTGGACAGGCTGGATCGCTCAGCTGAGGCCAACTGTATGAGCTAAGTGCCTATAAGACCAAGTGTTAGGTCCCGCACGTCAATCACAACTACCCCATACATCACAACAGGCTTGGGGAAGAGTGGCTGGAGCTTACTCAGCATTGGTGTGGCCACACCTTAAGTACTGTGATCAGTTTTGGGCCCCTCATTACAAGAAAGATGTTGAGAACCCTAGGATGTGTCAAGAGTTGGGCAACAAAACCGTGGGGGGTTGGGAACACAAGTCTTGTGGGGAGCAGCTGAGGGAACTGGGATGCTTCAGTCTGGAGAACAGGACGCTCGGGGGGGAACCTCATTACTCTCTATGACAACCAGAAGGGAGGCTGTAGTGAGCTGGGGGTTGGCCTCTTTTCCCAGGCAACTAGTGATAGGATGAGAGGGAATGCCTTCAAGTTGTGCTGGGGATGTTCAGGTTGGATATAAGGAAAAAATTCTTCTCAGAAAGAGCGGTGAGGTATAGGAACTGGCTACTTATGGCAGTGGTGGGAGTCCCTGGAAGTTTGCAAGAAATGTTTAGATGTGGCACTGAGGCACATGGTTTAGCAGACAGTTGGACTAAGTGATCCTAGGTCTCTTCCAACCTTAAAGATTCTATGATCTGATACATGTTGAAGGATGCTGCACCAACATCTCAAATGTTCCCTGTAGTCCAGCAGGACTGTGCAGGCTAGAAATACCTGCAGGGAAGAGCTCTAATGCTAGTTCATGTCCTGGGCATCCATATATCCTCCTCTGAAATCTTTATTGGCAATTTAAGCAATCCCTAATTTTTAATGTTAGCTTTAACATTTAACCAGAAATAAAAGCAGGTAACATAATATCAAAGTTCAGCAGTATGAGAAAAAAAAAATCAAAACAAAACAACTGTTACATTATTTTTAACCCCAGACAGAAGACGATTAGGTTGCAAAGATCTTCTGAACCTGGAGAATGACTTCAAGGCCTAAAAGATTCCTTCTCCCCCCCCCAGTTTCAATCTGAAATAACTTATTTTGGAGATAGCAGGGAGGGAAACTCCTACCCATAGCTTCTACCTAAGCAGCGTAAGATACCAACAAACCATCCCAAGAATTGCATCCTTCCGGAACTGCCATAATTACATCCATCAAAGAAAATAACAGAAACAACTCTCTCAGAAAAACCCCTTCCCTAACCCAAACATCAACATGAAATAAAACCTGTAATGACTCAGGCATTCCTAAAGCATTTCAAAGCTTTAGGAACACACACGTTTAAAGCAGGCTTTGAGCACATTCGTTTCAAAGCAGAAACTAAGCTAAGTAGCCATTAGCACAGAAAATAAATTGTTTGAATAATAATATGCATATACTGAAATCCTTTTTGAAGAGATTATGAAATTATCCCTTCCTTCCACCTGCCTGTATTTCACAACATGCACACACTTCTAAACACAAATTATTTTGTCCATTAGGAAACGCATCTGAAACATTTTCCATTCCATTGCCATTCTCCTGATTCTCCAATTGCACTAGGAACTACTTTATGGAGTATTTTTTTTCATGCATATCAGCTTAGCTTTTATCCCAACCAACTTGTCTTTTCTGTTTCTTTTCCTATATCTCTCTATCCATTTCAATCTGTTCTTCTGTTATCTTTGAAATACTATCCACTAATTTTGAGTGAAAAACTCTAAACAGAAAATTGTTGCCTCTTTAGATGGGCAGCTTGCAAGGGTGGCTATCAGCATTAAACACTGAAAAGAAAATACAATGCATGATTTTTAGAGGACTAACATTGTAATTAAGAGACTAGACTCTTCACACTGAACAGTTATTTTATACAGAAATCAGTAATGCAGGGATTCAGGGTTAATTAACACACAAGCTTCAAAAGAATTTTTAATGTGTTAATTTCTAAGAACTAAGAGAGAACAGTGACTCAAACACTCAATGTAAATATATTCATAGGAAAATGAAGTAGAGGGCAGAATAATAGGGCAAAATAAAGCAGGTGACATGAAAAAGGAAGTGGTTTAACCAAAGCAATTTCTACCACCCTAGAAACTCTTGTCTCCTTCACAGTGAATCCTCTTGATTAAAGTGACACAGGGAACATTGTTTCTGAAAGATGCCATCTCTGAGAGACATACCCACGTGGCAACAGCCTGACGGTCTTCTATCTCCCCTCAAGAAAATGATCCAAAACACAGTAATGCTGGCAATTAAGGATTATTTATTCATTCAAACACACGCCTATCAACTTCTCCCCATGTACTAACAGTCTTATCTGAGCATCAATTAATGTTAATCTATACAATCAAGAGGTGCCTTAGTTTGCTGGACATCATACAGCAGAGAGAACAGCCAATTCAAATGGGGTTTTCAAAGGTAATGTTTAAAGAAGTTAAGAGAAACTAGGGAAAGCCTTCCTCACATGCCATTATGCAGCAAGGTCACATTAGCATGCATTAAGGAAGCACTGTAAGCTTTACTTCTGAATTACATTTTCAAGTTTGTGTCATACTCTCAAAGGTATTGAGTCAGGTTTTAATATTCCCTGATAATAGGGACTGTGAGGGTAAACATGGATAACTGCATTTAAAAGCATATTACTTTCACTATTAATTTGCAGCTTTAGCACTTGTTGAGACTCGACCTACAACCTCACAGATGTTATTTTTAATGGATTTATACATACAAAAAATGGGATTCTTTTGATGGATCTACAAATCCTTTGTTTCAGACGGCTCACTATGAAGAGGTTAATTACTCATTATCTGTATAGTCTCCGTTCACCTTCAGACTCTGCTCAAGCAAGTTACGAAAAAGGTCCACATCTTTCCTAAGGACCAGCAAGATCAGATGCATATAAATACACTGTGACAAAAAATCCTATAATCTAACACTTCTTCTAATTATTTGATGAATTATCTAAAATTAGTCATCCACTTGTATGGGCCAATGTCAGCTCTATCAGCACACCCAGAAAGTGTAAATGTAGTCTTGAGTTCAGCCCTTACCCTTCAGTAAGCCAGACAAACCAGTTTCAGTTTAAAAGAATGGATTATTTCAGGATTTCGGTCATGTTACAGGATGTACAAAAACAGAACAAAGCGTACAGTAGCCATACTGCAATGCTTAGCAAGTTCATTAGTACTGAGTTGAGGTGATACAGAGCCCTCAGAGTACCAGCGCGCCCCAGACTCCCTGAAAGGGACCAGCTCTTAATTGTAACATGATTTTGCTCAGCTGTAAGCACCCAGGAGAAGAAGCAGTCCTAGTTCAGTATCAAGCACATCATGCTGTGTGCTCTTTTGGCACAAGAACACACAGAACACACAGTGGTAATGCCCCTCCCTACTCAGAAGTGCTCTCGCTGGTTTCTTTCATGCTTCCTTTCTTTGCACAGCATCAGGAGCAAAGGTCTGGCTGGAAAGCTGTTGTAGGTTACCGCCTGGTATCTTGGCCTGCAGTGAGTGCAGAAAATCATTCAGACCCCCTCAGACAGGAGGAAATCTCCATCATCTTTCAGCTCCAACCTGTCCACACTCTTCCAGTGCCTGGAAACTGAGCACCAGATTGATCCAGTTAATTTCCCTGAGGTTTTGGCAGCACTGTGAACTGAAGTCAAATACACTTTAGCACCACTATTTTAATTCTCAGTTTTCTTCGCTTGGTGTTCATGGAGGCTGTGGTGGGTGCATCAGGCCTCAGCATTCTCTCTCAGCTGTTACAACAGCTGCAACCTCACATGTGTCAGAAAAAAAATGCCACTTTGTCATCCAAACTCATACATGCCATCAGTCAGCAACTGCTGAACATAGAGCTAGCATTTGGGGGTTCTCCATATGAGCTGAAGATACTGCAGAAAGAGCATACCAGCACGCATTGACGTGGCATTGGCAGTCAGCATCACATTAAACAGTGCAAGTGGAAGGGTATAAAGTCCCAGCTTAGTCATGCATTTAAGTGCCCAATTTCCTCCATATACTGATTGTACACACCTTACCAATTTTCCACGTTGATATTAAGAAAGATGTCCTGTGCATGATACAAAATGAACATTAACTTGCACACGTTCTGCTCTCTGCTCATTCCTCATATACATATACCATAGCATTTCTCCATGGCTTCTAAATCTGCTTCCCTTGTCTATCACATTTTTTCTGTGGTTCCTGTACTTGCCTCTCCCACTTCCTTCTCTAGAATATAAGGAACTAAGCAGTAAGCAAAGAGACTATTTTTTCATGTAGCAAAACACAACACTGGCTCAGAGCTGCGTGTTGTGATAAGTCCACACCTTAAGGCTCTGTTGAAGAAACAATTCTCCAACAGGCCAGTTCCTAGAAAGATCACATTCTGCACAGTACTGAGAAACTTCTTATATATACACACTGTAACCACATGAGTATGAAACAGGGAAACCACTGATAGAAGCAGCCCGGGCCTTATGCACCAAGTGGTGCTTGGCCTTACATGCCATTACTGTGTAGTTTGCCTGTAGATGCAGAATACCTCCTTAGGTGTGTCCTTTGGGTATAGACAGAAGCATCTAAAATTGTGAATTTCAATCATTAAATGCCACTCTGGGTCTAAAATCTACTGAGCTAGCTCGTAAGTTAACACAAAAAGATACATAGTAAGAGTGGTACAACAACTGCAAGAAGTTAAAATGCAAAGCTTCTCCTTTTTTAAAATATGTGTATTGTAAGTGATTTATTCCAAGCAGCCTTGCTTTTCTAAAGACACTGTTCTATTTATGGTTTGTCTTCATTTTCTGCCTTGCTGCCAATCTGCAGCGTAAAGAACCAATTTTTATTTCAGGACTCCACACCTTTGATGTTAACTCTTCCCTATCTGTTTTACGGATTTCAGAACTGAAAGCCAACCATCACAACTCAAACTAGAAGCTCAATCTAGTAAACTCTGCAAGTCACAGTTTTAACCAGCCCCTCTGAAGAGTTTGCTCTTTTGAGAAAATACGAAGAAACACTAGGAAGGAAGATCTAGCTTCTACCTTATATTATCCAACTGCCTAACTGTACCTGAATGATTTTATAACGTAGTGCTTTAAGAACCACAAAGCATCTGAAAGCCTTACAGGAGCCCACTCACCAGAGGACATCTTATTGACACACCTGTAACACAACCCTGTTTTTTCCCCCTGTTCACCTCATCTCTCCACAGCAGTTATAAGAGGCAGACAAAGCATTCTTATCTTTCTGTTAAGTTTTTATGGCAGTGTCACAGTGCTGATAACAAAGTACATCCAAAGACAATCAAGCAGCCACGCAATCATCTTCATGTGGGAGATGTAATTTCTTGTAATGTTACTGTATTTAGTAACATGTAATAAATTTCACAACCATACCTCCATGGAATTTTATATTGTTAAATTTTGCTTATTATTGCTGGCACAGCAAGCAATTCTTGTCTGTGCAGACTGGAATCTACAGAACCACCTGGCAGTCCAGTATGGCAAAGCCATACAAAGCAATAGCCCTACTGCATGGGTTGCAAGTTACCATATTACAGGATAACTTGTAGAGGAATGTAGAGTAATGCCATGCAATTTTTATAAGGCCACAGCACGAGATAAAAGGACACATTAGGTCATGGAAAAGCAAAATGCCTTTTCTAAAAATTGACTGCAAGCTTAGTCAACAGCATGGAATTGTCAGTAAAGCCCAGCAGGGATGTCACAAGATGGACAGACAGTATTTGAAATCACAGCTACTCTCCTCCACTTTGTTTTGGTTTTTTTTGTTTTTTTTTAAGAAGGCAGATACAGCACTGAGACTCTGACAGACTCCCTGTGAAAGATTTAATCCTGCTCCACTCACGTTACTTTATTTCTGAGAATGAAAAAGAAATGATAAAATGCCATCAAGTCACAGCAGCAACCTTTCAATGCCACTTTGCACTGTTGGTGTAACTTAATCTCAGCCAACAAGACAGATGAACAAGTTTGATCCCTTGGTGTCATTCACTCTTTTTTTCTTTTTCATTTTAACTTGACTGAAATAAAATAAACAACAACAACAAAAAAAACCACTCCACACTGGCATAACAACTTGTACAGAGCAGTGACAGAACAGACTCGATGGCAAATTGTGCTCTCTAGTGGAGAAATGTGATTCTGTACAGTAAAGTTGCAAGCCATGCTGATTCATCCACCTGACCAACAGATTTTCAGTGCAGAGAAAAATATCAAGAAATTCACAGTATGAAAGGAGTGCAGTGCCTCTTTCAACAGATTTATTAAGACCTAGTTTGGTTTATACTGCATTACATGAGAGACTACAGCTAAATAAGGCTTCTAATTATACAACAAAGAAAATGCCTGAGACATGCTTTTATGTTTGTTTACATTTAAAAAATAATGGCACCTTTAATGCAATAGCAAAACATTTCCTTTAATAACAGGACTACTGAGTTTACTTGTATGTGGCCCTTGTTAATATTGTACGGTGTGATGAAGATGAGTTTTGAACCAGATAGCACTGCTTGGTTTATAGAATGAAGACTGGGATTTTCCTACAAGTAAGTTTAATAACAAGATTATCTGTCTATGTATTTTCAGCCATGAGAACTGACATGAACCCCAACTTCTTTATTTCTAGTTATGCATACATAGAACCTTTATCTTAAAATATACAGAATGGGTCTTCAGGAAGTCCTAATTCTTCTCTGGCTTGTTAGCTTCCAGCATTAAGAAAACACAACCCATTTTCTTCATCACAGCTCTCCTCTCACTGCTCTTTCTGCGTAAGTCCAGACTAATGAATACACGAATTCAATTTAATAGCGGATCAGCTAGAATTGATTTTTAAAAATAACTTGACCACTTTATGCTTTCTCAACAGTATATAGAATTTTGCTTCTTTGAATTCTGCATCCTAACTAGGTTGTTGGAATAAGTCTGAGGTTAGAAGTCAGAAATATGAAACTGTTTAAAAAGCTACATTTATGGTTAACACACTGATTTTAAATAGTATTAAAATATCACATGTATTCTAGTTCAAAAGTAAGGATGTAGCAAGACATGGATATTAAAATTCTTTTTGATGTGGTTAAATGTGACCATCAGCTGTTGACTATTAAGGAAAGTAACATTCTCTTCCTCTTTAGTCCTTAAAGATGAAATATGGGAAGGAAGCATGGGGAAAAAGTTTCTTTTGGGAACACACACACACACAGAACTGCCTTTCATGTTCTGACTCCCTAATACACTGTATTACATGCTTTGCAGTGCAGAACTTCAGCAAAGCCAAGCATTCAGATCTAAGAAGTATCATAAGCCATAAACAGAATCACACTAGTTAAAAATCTCCCTTACAAGAAAATCCAGCTGGCAAATATTTTATTTTTAATGAAAAAGGTTGATAACTGACCTTTTGCCGAGAGCAAGAAGGGAAGAGTTCCAGTAACTTACGGTATAACTGGTGAGGATTTTGTAGAAATTTAAACACTTGTATTTAGTTAATCCTATGATAGCAAGCAAATTTCCAAAGACTCTACACCAATACTCACTCATAATTTTGTCAGAGAGCAGTTGTCAGTGATTGGATAAGAGAGAAATCTAGCTCTATTTCAGTAGTTTTAGCATATCACTTTAAAGGAATATTAATAAGAACTAAGTGAAAAACTGTAGTTTGGGTATGTCTAAATATCTGTATTTATGAAGTGCTGGAAGTCTGTAATAGGCAGTTTCCATTTAATGATCTCCTGTCTCTGTCAATTAAACCATACTTTAAGTAAAAACCATGTATAAGAAATACTTCATCTGAGGGAAAAATGTTGAAATTAAGAAGGCAGAATTTGGAGATACCTCTTCAAGTTCCATAAAGCTATTGCTATAGATAGGTTGTAATAGAGAGTGATCTTAGAGTAGGTTTTGTTTAAAATTCAATAGGGCTTGTGCAAAATTAGCATGCAGTTGTGAGCATATTGTTATTAGCATTGTTGCACTAACACCCATCAGTTACACTACAGAGCAGAGTAGCTGAGAGAAATACTTGTTTTCCTGAGTGGGTCGGTCTGCAAAACTTGCATTTTTTAGCTATAAAAGCTTTATCACAGAAGGCAGAAGTTTCACTGGTTTTTGCAGACTAAACTAGAGTTTGTTCACTATCAAAAGCCTTGGAGAAATAAAACAAAGAAAAAAAAAAAAACCAAATTACTGCTCAGTAGAATTATGCCTCAGGTTGTCCCAAAAATAGGTCAAAAGTTGTATTGTAGGCTACGAGATCCTACCTAGAAATTCAATTTATCCCACATAAGAAGTGCAAACATCTTGTCCTTCAAATAAAATCAATCTCTGCATTTCTTGAAGAGAAGAGAAAAACAAACCAAAACCCCAGATGGTTCAAACTGCCTTCCTATCCCCTACTACAAGACAACTTTGAGCTTTTTGGGACACAACTAGGAAGTCATCCACAGTGACAAACTACAGTTGCTACTACAGCACCACCATCATGGAACACTTTAGGGATGATTTCCAGTAACTCCTTCAGAAGCTATTGTGCAAAGAATGCAAAAGCTTGCACTGACCTATCATAATTTAAGTACTCGCTACACTCCATGATAAAGAGATTTTAGTGAATCTGAAAGCACAGTCCAGAAGACTTTTGTAAGAAAGAGAAGATGTCAGCTTTCTTTCAATTTCCTATAGCTCAGCAGCTGTAGAAGTGCCATTTGTGTAGCCACCTTTAGACTTCATGTGGTCCTGGATTGATACAGCCTAGGAAAAAAAGAAAAAAGAAGGTTTAGAATTAAAACATTCATCTTACAAAGCCTGGTTGTCAGAGCAATTTTTAGAAGTATAAATTTAATTAATTAACTTTGCTCTGGACAGCCTGGTCTAGCCATGGCAGAGAGGCTTAAACTAGATGATCACTGTGGTCCTTTTCAACACAGGCTATTCTATGATTCTATGATAAAGAGGCAGATGAGCCATTTGTTTATAGTGCTGGGTTCCAACAGTAATGGGGAGAAGTAGCAACTAAACCCAGAACTTTCAAATATTATTTTAAGTCAGTGCACGAAATGGGTCTCACTGTCCCAAATTCAACTACTTTCATCCCTCATCCTTACACAGCTTTAGCTGCTGATGTGAAATCTGGACCTGCCAAGTGCTTCCACAGAATCATTATCCCAGCAGGCTCCTATCAGATAAAATAACACTGGGGAATACAGATTCTCTTGCTGAATATATCATCCCATAGCGCTGAACATGTACAAACCAAGGGTCAATTCTGTTTTTTCCTCTCATACTATTATCTAGTATTTTAGGATCTATCAGCTCCACAGGCTGCTGAACTGAGATCTCTGCTTACCCAAGAATGCGCACTTACTGATGAAAAGTCACTACTCATCTCTCTTATCCCCACATGTGCATTGTGAACAAAGTTCATTGGTTCTCCTATCATGTTCCGGTCCAATCGCTGACGCCTCTTCTGTGAGAAAGAAGATACCTCATGTTTCTAACTCACAAAATATGAGGCAGTTTTCAAGCAGAAACAAGCAGCCAGTTCAAAAACAACAAAATCAGTGCTATCCCCATTTAAGTGACTCCTTATGGCAAAGTAGCTGAAGTTTTTGGCTGCTCACAGTAGGGGAGGCTCAAACTCACTTTTATTACTGCTGTTTGATATTCAGCAAAAGGTTGGGAAAGTCATTCCCCTTCATGCAGGGGCTGAGACTACAAGCAGTCACATAGACAAAGCTTCTGGCTAAAATACATGCAGTTCAAACACAGCATAACACATCCATTTTTTGCATTTACGTTACTTATCTCGTTTAATCAAGAGAACATGACAATGACAGTGTTTTCCATATAACCAAAAGACAAAATTATGAATCAGTAAATCAGAAAAGAGATGACAGCTGTGCATCTACCTACCGGCTGGGGCTGCTCACCGTTGCACCAGTTAAAACAAACCAGGAACTCAGTCATTGTATCTTTTCAGTAGGTTGGAAGGTCTTGTTATTGAATTATTTATCTGAAGTTAGTTTAGGAAGGAATCGCTTCTGTAGATCCACAGGTAAAGATCACAGACAGTACCTGACAGATATACCTGGAAAAAGTTTATTGTTTAATTTACATGAAAATGCAGAAGTTTTGTAGCAGTTATTGAGATATAAACATTTCAACAAGACTAAAACAAGAGCGTAAGATAGTTGGTTTAAACATATCTGTACAGAAGAGTGGGGTCAATTTAAAAATCAGTATGTTCATATCAGAAATCAGCACAGGGAGGTGCATGTTTATTCCGAGACAGACAGTAGAATATATTCCAGTTTCTTGACAGAAGTGTAATTACAGCAACACAAGAATTACATCAAGTCCCCTTCAACAGTTGATGGCCCTGTGCAGGTAGAGCTTGCCAAAGCTGCTCAGATCTTTTAGTGTTTCCAGAGATAATAGCCCGAAGAGACAACAGATTGAATGCTTAAGCTTTATGAACAGTTGCAAGAGAAAGTCTTCTTTTATCTTCTGTAGTAAAGAGAACCCCAAAAAGCCCTTAGACCACACACACACACACAAAAGAGCTTTTTAGCTCTTTATCAGCAACAGAACCTGTTAATCAGACAAAGCCTAGAGCTTCCCAGAACACAGAACTGTTAACACAGCAGTCCTAAGCCAGAGGCACAAACAGGAAATCTCCCTGGCTGTACGCACCCTAAAGCTGTGATAACACCCAACTTTCTAGGTGTAGGCATTCATAAGCTCCTTCAAATAAAAATCACGGCTCTGGAGGAGGCTTTCATAACAACCTTTTCATATTCCAGATTAATAAAGCAAGATAGTAACAGGTTAATCTATTTAAAAGCTTTTTAAAAGGCTTACAGCTTAACAGAACGTGCAACATCATAAATGCAGCCATTCTGAATCAACACTGAAGTCTCCACAAACTGTGCAAACTCCCCCTTCACAAGCATCTCTTGTACAGTCCCACGATGGTGTGATTAGCACTTCTATTTCTTTCACCCCTGGAGCCATCCCTCACCTCCTCACTTCTCACACTACAAGCAGATTTTTAAATTTCTGCCATTTATCTTTCAGAGCTTTTGTTACATTTGTCTCTTAGCTGTAGGTGCTGTATATGATACATTATTGCAGGATGCAAAGCTTCCATTTTATACTGGATGGTTTTAATACAACTCATTCTCTGGCTAAACTACATATTTCAGTCACTTGGTCCTCTCACCCAGGCCATTCTCACCGCTGTGTGAGCACAGCAAAGGCACAGTAGCCCCACAGGAGCATGCAGAAATCAAAGCTGTTGCCTACGCGTTGCGTTAGTCAAAGACTGTTCGGGTTTATTTTGTATTAAGGAGGCCATCAAATCTACAGTCTTCTCAAAAATCACACAGCATGTCTGTACACCAATAACCTACTCTGAAAGTAGGCTTACTGAGAGTTTATCAGCACCAAATCAGATGGGGACACCTCCCCAGCCCCCCCTGCAGTTGCAGCATACCCCTGCCGTCAGCCCCGCGCTCGCTGTATACCTGTGTCCCTGCTGCTCGTCCTCCTTCAAGAGCTGGTGTGCAGCCAGCTCCTGGTTTGGCAGCCCCGGCGCAGTTTCAGCTCGTGTCCCTGGCCTGCAATCCTGATGGCTAAAAAGCTTATTCAGTGCTGCTCCATGCCCTCTTCACTTCAGCACTTGCCGCAGAAGTCTGTGTTGCAGCGTGCTTCAGACTCACTACAGGTGTCAGAAAAGGGAACGGGAGCCAGAACAGCACTGTGGTTTGGCAGGAGATCCGTGCAGCAGCACAGCTCCCTCAGCACTACCATACAGCCCGTGGCTCACTTCCACGCCTGCGGCAGCTCTGCAGGTGTCATCCCAGCAAACCGCAGCACCACACGCCTTCCTGTTGCGCTTGACAGCTGGGCTCTTCTTTTCCTCTGCATGGGTCAGAGGGTCATCCTCCAGAGCAGGAATGTCCGCGTGCAGACACGGGGCACCACCTTCCTCCCAGGGACTCAAGGTTTCCACAGTAACTGCAAGAATTTAAAAACACATCTTCACGCGTTCGGGCGCACCCATGAGTAATAAAAGCCAACCAGAATCCCGAAACCGCAGAGAAAACAACATTTTGTCACTGTTGGCACAGGGGCCAGAAGCGGACAATATCCTGTTGTTCTTTCCCTCTATTTTTCCCCACAGCAGCACTATCGTCAAGAAGAGAGAGACAAAGGGCCGGGGGAACGGCTAGCACGCGCAGACACAGATGCTGAATGCGAGGGGCAGGGCATGGCCGTGCTGAGCCCACAGTGCCTGAATTCCAGCTCCCCTTTACTGAACGTAACACCCAGTTCGCCCTATCACTGCTCCACGTTCTCGCTCAGTTATTACTCACAAGGCGTTACCATCCCCCAGTGGCCGTATGCTCGATATCTGAGTGGTGAGGGGTGGCAGGAGGCAGCACCTCGTGCTTCTGTACCAAAAATGGGCTTTGGACATGATGTGAAACTTGAAGGGCGCAGCAAAGTTACTCTGTTTGGTGAATGAGAAGGTTTAGAAGGCAAGAAATCACACTGTGGAAGAATCTCAGAGTCCATCAGACGTGGCTTACAGACGTGGTTTGGGATCAGCGCCCGAACTCTGCGACAGCACCGCACGGCCCGGTGCCGCGCCAGCCTCCTGCAACCGCCGCCCACAGACCGGGCACGGAGGCTCCGCCCGGGGCTCTCTGAGCGCCGCTGCCTGCACCGCCAGCCCGAGGCCCCGCGCCCGCCGCAAAGCGGAGACGAGCCGCGCCACCAAACCGGCACCGGCACAGCTACCCACGCCAGCCAGGCCGAGCTCGGCTCGGGCCCCGAGGGCGGGCCGTGACCTTGGCCGGAGCGGATGGCGGCGCGGCTCCCGCAGAGGACAGCAGGGCCGCACGGCAGCGGCCTCGCGGCGCGGCCCCGCACCGCCGCGCTTTGCCCCCCACACCGTCCCGCCGAGCCCTAGAGGTGCCGCACGGCGGCCCGGCCATGCCGGCTCGCCCCTCGCTGCCCGCAGCGCGACCGTCAGCGCCTCCGGACCGAACCACCGGAGCGCGCGAGGGGAGACCGCGGCCTCAACGCTGCAACACTGCGCCGCAACACTGCGCCTCAACAGTGCGCCTCCGCGCGGCGCCGCGCCGCGCGGCCCGGCACTCCCCCCCCCACGCCACCCGGGCGCGGTAGCGCCGCCGCTGTGGCGACGCCCACCCTCGGCTCGACGGCCAATGAGCGCCACCCAGCGGCCGCGCTGCGGCCCTATCGGGCGCCAGGAGAGCTCGGCCTACCAATGGGCGCCAGGCGCACGGCGTCGCGAGCTCGCCATTGGCCGCGACGGGGCGGCGGCCGCCCAATAGGCGCGCAGCAGCGCAGGGAAGCCCCATGCAGCGGGCGCCGGCCTCCCTTTGCGGAGCGCTCCGGCGCGGCGCGCACCGGCCCTGCTGCTCCCTGCTCCTCCGGCCATGGCGCTGCCCGGCAGTTGACGTTGGGCTTCTCCCCTTTCATCTCCTCTCTCTCTCTCCCGCCCCTCTCCTCCCCGGGTCCCGGCTCAGGCACGTAGTCGGCCGCTACCGGCGACTCCGAATCCCCGGCCCCGTCCTCCCTTCCTACCCCCGTCCCCCCGGAACAGGCTGTAGGAGTCGGGCCGGGCGGCTGTCGGCCGCGCCATGAACATCATCATCGGCATCGGCGGGTGAGCGCGGCGGGCGGGGCGCTCCTTCGTGCCGCAGTGCGCGGGGTGCGGCGGGGGGGTTGGAAGGCGCCGCTGGGCTCTGCGGGCGGCCGCGCGCACGTGGCCCGAGGGGCGCCGCCCCGGCCCGGCGGTGACGGCCCGCGCTCCCTCCCAGGGTCACCAACGGGGGCAAGACCACCCTCACCCGCAGGCTGATGCAGGCCCTGCCCAACTGCAGCGTGGTGCACCAGGACGACTTCTTCAAGGTGAGCGTGTTCGCGGTCGGCTGGGCGGTCGGAACGGCGGCTGCGTTATCGTTCCTCGTCCCCGGCGCCCGTTATCTGCGCGCAGAGACTGCTGCGGAGCTGGGGCGCCCTCCAAATTCGTTCCGCGTTTCTGCTTTGTGACGGTGCCGCTCCCTGCGGCTGCCCCGACCAAACGTTTTTTTCTTATTGCTGTTTCAGCCTCAAGATGAAATAGAAGTTGAAGATGGCTTTAAGCAGTACGATGGTAAGGTCTCTCTCCAGCGTTATTGAACAGTGTAACTCCAGCTTAATACTTTGATCCTTCTTGGTGCTGAGCGATAACAGCTGGTGCTCAGTTACTGGCTAACGATAGCGTTCTGTCTCAGTGATCAGTGCGTTAGACATGGAGGCGATGATGAGTACCATAAGTGCTTGGATAAAGAACCCAGTTAAGTTTGAACGCTCCCATGGGATCAACAACACGCTGGATGCCCAGATCTCACCAGACAGGGAGGGAGGAGATGAAGTGATCCACATCCTTATTATCGAGGGCTTCCTGCTTTACACCTACAGGTACAAAATACTTCATGTATTTTGACTTCACGTAATACTAAAGGTGCCAGTATTGACTGATGTGAGTTCAGGTGTCACAGCCCTGAAGCACGTGCCAGCCAGAAGCGACGGGCATAGTTTTCCCTTTCTGTTCCTTGGTACAGGCAAGCTGTAACCCAGCACACATCTCTTTCAGGCCCCTGATTGATGTATTCCACCATCGGTACTTTCTTTCCATTCCATATGAGGAGTGTAAAAGGAGAAGAAGGTGAGCTTCTTTTTAGCCCAGTAACATCTTCAGCAGCTAAAGACTTGGTTTCTCCTTAAAGCTTTTTTTTTTTCCCTTTTGATAGGCTAAACATTAACCTAGTTACTGTGTTGAAAAGCCAGAGTTCCTTCCAGCAACCAAACCCTAGAGGTTTTTAATCAAGCTATTGTGGACAGACAACTATTTCACCCAAACTTCTCCTAAACCTGCAGCAGGAGACTATTCATGAATACCACAGTCAGTCATTTAGGAAACACTTTTGCATCTTGCACACTTCAAACCATCACATTTCAACTTTCTTTAGCACTTCTACTTGCTGGTGGTAGCACTGTTGATAAGGTTAAAACTACACTGAATGAAATACATTCAAGATAAGTTGTAGAAAAACTGATTGTACGTTACATAATTTGCCTGAACTTTAATTAGACTATCCTTGAATAACACTGTGTTAATTTATAGTTCAAGGAATTACACTGTACCCGATCCACCTGGATTGTTTGATGGCCACGTTTGGCCTATGTATGTAAAGCACAGGAAGATAATGGAAGATCTTGGTGTTGACGTGGGTAAGTTTTTAATAACTGAAGCACTTTTATAAGGCTGTAAGGCTGTTAAAGAAAAAGCTTTTTAAGTCTTATGTATATATGAAACTGTTAGATGGATTATGTTTTTTCCAGTAAGGCAAATGCATGCTCTTCAAATTAGAATCTGACAGGGTTAGAGAAGCATAATTCTATTATAGCTCTCATTTTACATTCTTATTTTAAGTGCACTTGAATGGAACAAAATCCAAGGAAGAACTGTTTAATGAGGTATATGGACAGATCCAAAATAAGATTGAAGAATTACTTAACATGCAGGTATGTCTTTATGCTTCTAATTGGAACTCCAGGGCAAACCTTTTAAATGCTACGTTGAAAAAGCATGAAGCTGTAACTTGAAATGTATTCATGTTTTTCTGTTTAGAAATAAGCTTCTACTGATTCTTGCAACTGAAGATGACTCCTGTTTGCTCTGTGCTGTCTACCTGACTGCCACTAAAGTTCCAGCTTCTGTGAAGACTCAACTCCTGAATTTGGCTTCATTGAGTTTTCTCCTGAAACTGAGTTACATATGGTCATTAAAAAGCATTTCCCCCTCAGCTGTCATCTCAATTTGTGCTTGAGCCTAGTAGCCGGCCTCATGTGCTTTAAGTCATCACCATCTAGTCTTCTGTAAATTCTATTTGCATGTACTTAGATTATAATAGTTAAGCACATAATGGAACTGATGTTAGGTGGCACAACTCTGCTAATATGCATACACTACATCATTGCTCACTATAACTATACATCAAACACAAAGCTTTTCACTTAGAAAATAGATGAGGCTTTTACGAAAAATACAAGTGTGAGAAAAGCTGAATAATGCAACTGCTTTCAAGTCATGTCTGACAGAAAGCGTTGGGGCTTTGGCTGACGTTAATAGCAATGGGAAAGCTGCCAGCTATTTCCCTTTACTGACCTGCTTTGATTTCTATATCTACAGAAATTAAGATGAAATCAGAGAACAAGAGCTGGTCAGAATGTTTTACTAGCATTTACTTATTTTATTAAGTGCATGTTTAGATCTTGGAAGCAAGGAATTTGGGCTGTAGTCACAGAAAATCCCTTACATACAAAACTGATTTAAGGGCACTGATTACTGTAGTAGGAAGTTCATTAGTGGATTGCAGCTGAAGGAAGCTCACACTTGAGTTGAAACTGCTACCTACGTACAGAATTAATTTAAGGTCTCGGATCACATAGAAGAAAGTAGTAAGACTTAATCCTTAGGAGGTAGAAAGGGAAAGTTTGGGACAAAAGCATGATTTAAAAAGTCTGTCTATTGAGGAGGTGTCCAAAAGGGAGTATACGTACTCATCCAGCACAAGGCCAGTCTTATTTCTTCAAGAACTTGAGCTGAGAACCAACATTTACTTCAAGCCTAGATGCATCAGCTTTCTGATAGGAGCTGGTCCTCCCCAGTATCCCCTGGAAAGGAAGAGTTGCTTCATCAAGTCAAAGCCATTTATCTGCACACATTATCACAGTGTGAGGAAAGATTTTTTTTAATTTATTTTCGTATGATTCTTTTATTTATTAAGATGGAGTGCTAGAGGTATGAAGTTAAATATTCTTAGCACAAAATCCTATTAGTAGCAAAGTACCCAGAATGCTCAACAAGTTGAGGACTTAGTGATGACTAAGCATACACTTCAGTTGCTGGAATTTGCAGGATAAGTTCAACAACTTCTGTTCTTACGAAGAATTATAGGCCAGAACAGATACCTGGCTTTGCCTTGAAAAAAATCACAGCAGCTATGCCTGCCCTGACTTAAAATACTTACTTGAGTAACGCATTCCAATAGAGAAAGGGCATCATATCAGCTTTCATATAGTACATTGTTGTCCTCTGTTTACTTTGGTCAATGGGAAAGGTCTCCAGAGGCTGAGCATTGTAGTCAAATTCTGCTAGAATCACCTTGTTATAGCTTGTTACCAGTGGGCAGGAAGTATATCCATCATACTGCAACAAAGAATACACCCTTCTCATTAATCTGATTAAAGGCTAAATGCTGAAGTATTGCAAACTATATGATTAACATTCTTATTTCAAAATAAGTTTCTGGGTTTCTGCATTTATAGTGTTAATAATATTAAGTTTAAAACACTGCAGTTTGGGTCAGTGATCATAACCAAGCCATTTTCTTTCAGCTGCAGATCATAGATTGGCATTATAAGAGTGCTTAGAATCAACCTAAACCACTGCCTAAAGGGCTTTGTGTCATTAACTGCTGGCTAACAGAACAGGTAACAATAGGAGAGTATGAGAGCTAGTGCTGTCTTTTAACAGACAGAATATAAACCATCTCAAATATAATTGTAAGAATTTGCAGGGGATCACAGCAGCATGGACTGAAACTCAGGTAAGTACTCCAGGAATATTAACTAAGAAGCCACGCATAAAATGAGAGCTAGGTCTCAAAGAGAAGTTTGAAGAAAGTCACAGGCTTAAGAGCTTCTGCAGTACAAAAACTTAAATTTAACTCCTTAGAAGATTGCTTTCTGTACAGGGAAGACAAGTTGCACACAGCATAAATGTGTAAAGTTTGTGAGGGTTTTCTTGGAGTAGGGGTTATAGTAGCCTACACTAAAAACCCACCTTGAGGAACCCAACCTAATCAACCTTCCAACTTCTTTTAACTCATTAAGATTTAAATAGAAGTTTCTGAAGAAATTGTGTATAATTGTGCCAATTACTACTATAGTAGTACTACAATTACTTATTAAAATTATGACATACAGTAAGAAGCTATTTAACACCTCCATTGCTGACACAAAGCCCTGTCTATCTTCAGTTCATGTAGTTTAACTGCTTGTCTTGGCAGAACTTCCTGTGTATAACATTGCCACTAAAACAAGTTCTGTAGGTACCTTTTTAGTTGGCGACTGGTTCTTCATTACCAGGGAAATAGTTTTATCAAGCACTCCAGATTGGGCAGCTGCATAAGAGGAAACAGGAAAAAAAATATATAAATCTTTATATTTTTTTTAATATATCTATATATAAATATAGTAAGACTTTGCTTTAGACAACAATTACTGTCATTACTGGAGCAAACAATAGTAACAGTGTACGTTGGATAATTCAGCTGTAACTTAACTTGTGTCAAATCAGCTTGGGAACTTTACAGTCCAAGACTGAGGAGGGTCTGGGGGGAGAAAATCATATTTGAAATAATGCTTTGGCCTCATTGCTTCCAACATGCAAAGGTTTGACAGAACTTGAACTGCATGTCTATTCTCCTATGCTGAATTACACTTGTTTGGTCTTCCCAAACACTTAAGACTCCAGCACTGAAGTTTTCCTAGCTCTCTTTCATTTTTAATGCTGCCAGGGAAGTTCTAGACTAATGCACCAATAGTTACCTATATCATTCTTTTTGTTAGACTAATAATATACTGTAATAGCCTTTTTTTTTTTTTTTTTCCCACTCTCAGATCTATCTTTTTATTTTTAGTTATGATATCATATACCTGGAGTATTTTTACATTGGACCCTGTGGCTACAAGTACAGAACACACGAGTCTTCAGCAGTAACTTATCAGCTGACACATGTGTGAGCTTCTAAGATAGAGCAGAAAGACTTGCTACCCTTGCGTTCTTCCAGAATTCAGTAACAACTTCATTTTACACCATTCCGAGAACACATAAAATAGAACTAGCCCAACTGTGAAGTATTTGGAATAAGGAAATGGAGAATTGATGGCATCAGAATAATCACTAGCTAGTTAGTTAGTCCAAGGAACTGAAGTCTTTCTGAAAGATGGAAAAAAAATATGGAGTTAAGACCTCAGGAGTAACAAACTAAACAATGTCTTGTTTAACAGCTTACTGTCACTGCTACACTTTCCATTACATAAACAAACACACAAACACCTTTACCTACAGCCGCAGCAGTTCTTGATGTTGGAAGGTTGGTGCAATCCCCAATACCAAAAATATTAGGATACTTTTTATGTTGTAGAGTTTCCTTATTTACATCTACCCAGCCGATTTCATCAGAGACAGGGCTGTTGATAAGTACATCAGGTGGCCCCATTGGGGGTGTGACATGAAGCATTTCATACTAGACAGAAAGAAAAAGTACTAAATGGCTAATTAGCAAGAACAGATCATACTATATTAATGTTAGGATATAAGAACAGTATTAATTTTTTTTTTTAATTTTGTTTTTGTTTTAAAACAAGCATATAGAGTGAAAATTTGCTCTTAAATTTGAGGTGCATCTGCTCCAAGTTCTTTATTAACAGGAACCTCATTAGCAGCCATATATAAACCATGTAAGCTGCCATAATAGCAATTTGCTTTCCTCTATATATGCCTGAGACATTCCCAAGTTACATTAACAAGGTACACAGAGCTCCAGGCATGGTTTGTTACCTCTACTCCACTTTCCCCACCCCTTCTCACTACCTTAGTTTCAAGCTTTTGAATTGTTGGAATTTGAGGATGGTACTAAAAGGATGAAATAGCAGTTTATAATGGAGCAACAGATATTATGTTATTATAATGCAGTTACATTAGTGCATATACAAAGAGAAAGGATCAAACTAAAGATCTGAAATCTCCTAACCTCATGAACTTCAGTCTCTCCAGGTTTGTCCAGGTTTTCAAACACAGCTTCCTGCTTGTCTGCTCGAACTTCAACAAGGTTGCACTTATAATTAACAGCAATATTCCTCTCCTCTATTATTTTAAGCAATGCATCAGCATATTTCTTAACACCAAAAATGACACCAAGTGAAGTGTTGAACATTATGTTTGCTTTGGGTCGTTTTCCTGTCTGCATGGAAAGATCAAATTACTAAGTCTGATAAGCTAGCAGAAACAAGAGAATTATGCCATACTGACATATAGTCAGTATAGTTGACAGAACTATTAGCGCATTTTGGTGCTTAATGCAGCATTAACATTAGAACTCTTGAGAAACAGCTATTTCACAGAATGTTAGACAAGATACATCCTTGTACTTTGATATTTTTGATGCCTCACCCGTTCAGAGTGAGATACTGAAGATGCTTCACACAGATTGCTAGTGACAAGAGGTGGCTGCAATATTCTGAACAATACTGTATAAAGGCTAAATATAATAGCTTAGCACTACACAGCACTGTGAAACCATCAGTTCTATGCATTATTCAGATATTCACTCAGTAGACAGCTCATGAAATTTAAAGCATGCATGAAGTCTGACACTTTCACTTGAAGCTGTTTTCTGTTTCCACTAAATTCACTTTCCCAGCCCAGCAAAAACCTCTCCTGTTACTGAGACTGAGTGCCAGAAGGAGTGAGGATAATCACTTCTCAGATGAGCAGAAAGACAATCTGCATTTAACTACTTAAAGCAATAAGAAGGAACACTCAGCCAGTGTGATTTTAGTGTTTCACCTGAAATTGTAAATTAGGCTGAGAACATTTGTATTGCTAGTTATCTCCAAGCAGGTTAAGCAGTTCATCCCTTACAAATTCTGAATTCTGCAAGTTACTCCAGAAATTTCTAAGATATTTATGCATAATTCAGTTATCTTCATTTAGTACATATTAATAACAGAAAAAGCAAGTCAGTCATTTTCATTCAATAATTCTGAGCCATATTTATCTCCTGGAGTTTTTATTTGTCGTAAAAGAAATACAACAAACCCCTTAGAACACACCTTCCTTACAATTGTGGGAACAACCATTGTAAGAGTGAACAGAATACTTACTTTCCTCCAGTAGGCCTCAGATAAATACATGATTTTCTGGGGAGCCCCAGCACATTTCACCGGAGTGTTTGGAAAAGTGAAGATAGCATTTCCTTCCTTGAAATCTTGCAAAGCTTTCCACGTTTTCTCTACAGTATGAACTGAATAATTGGAACCTATTTTAGGGTGATGAAAACCCTCAGGCAAGCCTTTGATCTAAGAAAACAAAATTAAGGTTTAACATATAGACAACAGGAATTTTGTCTTCATCATCAAGTATTAAACGGAGACTTGAAATTTCTCAAGACAATTTAAGAAGCCCACAGTTAAAAAAAGCCCATATGTTAGTTGGTATTTTTGAATATATGTTTACTAATCAAATTGGTATTTCCATTAGAGCTTAGTAGATAACTTAATAGATGAATATTTACTGAAATGACAGTTCTGCAACATCCATACCATAAGAGTTCAGTATAGAGCAAAGCGTGAAATTCAGAGTAAGAACAAGAAGTCACTGCCACATCATCATAAGGAAAAACTCACATTAAAAAAGCATTACAAAAATTCATAAGGTGAAGAAAGATTTCCAGTGCTCAGTTTCAGATATCTGAAGTATTTCTTAAAGATACTCTGCTTTGGTTCTGCCTCCAATAATTTTTTTCTCACTACTGCTGCTATGCTTGAGCATCTGTTTTTAAGAAAGGCAGTTGTCTCTGTTTTGAAGTAACAGTTTGCAGAACTTCTAAGAGGAAACTGAGTCACATTACATACATTGCAACGTGTTTGAGACATTACAGCCTACACCAGGAATTATGCTGTTAGTGAAGACAAATAAGAGAAAACAACCTTTTTAATACTGGCCACTTTGGGTTTAATGCCATACCAAACGATTAGTGTGAATTTTATTTACTAAGTTCACTACACAGTAATAGTGACTGACTGTATTACATGGCTTCTAGTGCCAAATTCTGAATACTGAGTTTATTTTTTTTTAAGCTGTACTGTAGAGATTTACATGGAGACTGAGAAAAACCACTAAACACAGTGCCGTTCCTTATTCTGCTGTGCTAATCAGCTGAATTTCATCTGGCGCAACTTTCGTTAATTAACTTCTGCTTTGTGTGTGCCTTGGGAGCTATTAGAAAAGAAACTCAAATATGTTATTAGTTACTACATCACATGCAGGTCACATTAAAGTCAGCAGGGTCAAACTTCACAAACATCTGCCTTTGTATTTTTCCTCTTCTGTGCACTGCTACAATCATTCTTGCACCATACAACAGCACTAACATCTTCCTTCAAGTGCCATTATAGAAAGCACACAGGAAAGCTAACAGATATGGGAAGGGTCCCAGGGCCTATTTAAGCACAGACATAACTCAGCTGGTTCCTTTTAAAGTGTATCCTTCAAGAGAGATGGTAGAGAGCGGGTCAAATTGATTCTACAGGACATATTTCACTAACTGCTGTGTGTTTCTTTTTACATTAGAGATGTCTCACTCTACTATCAGCATATTTCACTCGCATTATTAGACTGCATTTATGTCCAGATTTAACTTGCTGTCTCATTAGCTGATGTTGCCACAGAGCTACCTTAAAAGAGCTTCCTAAGGGTAATTTGGCTTGTTACATACAGATCTATGGAGGGACATACTTAAGTCATTAGGCTGCCTTCTGGTTCTTTACTTCATATTAGTGTTCAGTATCTTGAAGTAGAAAAAGTGTACTGAAAAGCCATTTACTCTAGCAAATCATGAGGGCAAGTGATGCCATTAAAACTAGTAAAAACATAATTACTGTAAAAATACCTTTTCATAATGCAGACTAATCCCAAGGGCAATTATCAGGTACTTATAAGATATCTGTTGAATAAGGGAAAAAAATTAGACAAAAAATAAAAAGACTAAACACAACAAAGTATTATATCAAAGCAAATTTAAATTATCTGACAGCAATAGTTTCCATAAGGGCAGGTATTAGTAAAAATGGCATTAAGTTTGAGTAATATTTATTGTTTTATAATTGTTTATAGTATTTATTGCATGAGAAGTTACACACAAGCTTTGCTACACACAAAATTAGACATTCTGAGCAAGGTATTCCATCTTTTGTGTTCAGTTCTCTACAAAGAGCAAAAAGACTTCTGATGATGGTGATGACTTAAGCTGTAGTCATTCTCACACAGTTATCTGCAAAATTTACTAGAAATAGAGTTTAGAATCAAATACTTTTTATAAGACTAAGCAAATTGCTTAGCCTCCCAGATGCTGGGGAAGGCCTTACTCCATTGGCAGTTCCAAGGGGATCTGCAGTGGACAGATAAGTCATGACACAGAATACATTCTTCTAACATTATTACCTTGACATCATTCTCCAGCCTGACACAGTTCTTATCTGGATCGAATGCTGTAACGCGAGATTTAATCCACTCAACACCTTCAGGCATCACCCTTTCTGTTGGACGTGCAGAAGCTGACACATGCTTTGCACCAGCACCAACCAGCGTCCACAGAGGCTGATAGTAGTGAGTCTGAAATAAATGTTTTAACAGACATTTAAGAACAATTTAATTGCACTTGATTATGAAGGCATATTACTCCAAATAGGAGACAATGCCTATTAACATTCTATTCTTAACAAAAGAAAGCATACAAATAACTAAGAGTTTTCCCTGAAAAAGTTGGAGGGAGGTATGCATCTCTGTGGTGGGAGAAAAAAATCTCATGCCAAGCTTACTAAATTCAACTTCATTGGCTTCCTCTCCACAGTAAGTGAGGTTGGAAAGTGATGAGAATCAGAGCAAACTGATCACATACATCAAATGCTTTCTCTTTCAGCATAAGGAAGACTTACCTTACTTGGCTCAACCACAGCTACATTTCCTGCCCCCACTTTCCTCTTCATCCGAGCACTCATGGCAATTCCACCAGAGCCTCCACCCAGCACAAGTACTTCATAATAATCCTTGGCAGCACACCTGGCTGCTGTATGCAAACCAAGGAAGCTCTTCTTCTGTATGGCTGCTAAAGGACGAAGACAGGAACAGGACAATGCTGCTCCAACTGGTGACATCTTCCAATAAGTGGGAAGCTGCAAGTTAAGGAAAAGTATCAGTTAATGCCGTAAGGCAGTTTTTATTTATCTATATGGCCAGATATGTCTTCAAGGCAAGAACTAACTTTTGTTGCAGCTAAAACACTAAACTTCCAAACTGACTGTAAGCAATTTGGAGATGATTAAAAAAAAACAACCATGGACTCTGCCAGAAAATTAAAATTTCATACAAGCAAATGAATTCTAACAAATGACAATATATTTTTCACCTTATCTTAGCAGGAAAGCGTGTCTGATCCTATAGCATAGGATCTACAGCTAGACATTTGCTGTAACATTACCACCCTGAAGAGAATAATGTCGCAAAAAAAGACTTGCTAGGTTGTAGGATCTGGTGCTGTAGACCATTGAAACAGCAAATGTTAGTTGTGCAAACATACCAAGTGCCATTCTGCTGACTGTAACGTCAGACAAATGAATAACTGTGTTAGTATTTTAATATTAACGTATACCAGCATATGCACAGCTCAGACATACCCCCTCTCTTGGCTCTTTGCGCTACAAGACATCATGGTAAGCAAGACAGTCTTACAGCGCTTTGAGCAAGGGCATGTGGGCTAGTCTACTTTTGCAGGAGAGGTATTGAGCCCTAGACTTGACAGGAAAAGAAAGTTCATTGAAACAACACTTTACGTCTTCCTAGATTTTGGCTATTTGAGTACACCCAAAATTTACAACAGTAAAATAGTTGCAAGCAAAGGCTAGAAATCCCTGTTTATCATTGCTTACAACTATACTTTTTACTTGACAAACAAGAGTTAAAACCATGAAGTGAAGCTCTGGGTAGTGCAATTGTGTTACCTGAAGTCAGTCAAAGTTGATCCCCATAAATATGTTTCCCTCCCTCTGCTACAATGAACAAGATCCTTCCCCTTTATGAATACATTACTTGCACATGATGAATGCCATTTTGAAGCTTTTCAGCAATAAGACAGGTATAAACTCATTTTAATTCATTTCCTCATTGCAACATTGCCAATAAGGTGTTGTAACTTGAAAAGAAACTTATGACAGGATTTTTATCTACATCCTGTTGTTTAATTCCTTGAATCATTGTGCAGAAACTCCAGCTTTTTCATTTCAGAACGGCAGACTTTGTTTATGACTTTTACAGAGAGGAATTTGAAAACTAAATCAGAGAATTCAAATATTTTCAAGAAAAGTTCCAAAGGTCAACATCAAGAATTCTCTACAAAACCATACATGTAGTTAGCAACTCATTCTGCACCTTCACGTGCCATCTTAAAATCCTTCACTCGAGTATCCCAAATTCTTCAGAAATGCTGTTATTATCCCCAAAGCATAAACAGCTTAGGAAGGAGAAGAGGAAATGTGGGAAGTATCCTCGGTATAAGTTATTTTACCCACTTTGTTTTAAAGGAAGTTACCAAGATACAGACACGTTCTTCTCATCCTCTTTCCTACAGAAGAACACCAACTCTGGATATGTTGGTTTCACTTTAGAAGGCTGCCTGCTGTTTACCCAGAGCAGGCTGTCATTTGTAGCAAACAACCTCACTCAGCCACAGGGAAGGAACTGGTCTAGCCCTAGGAGTAAAATCTACCTAGTGCAGATGCTTCATACTCCCTCCAAGAAAGAGTAGTTTTTATGATGAATAATTTCTGCAACTTCCGTCTGTGACAGTTTTAAGTACAGCCTGTTCCTGGAAGTTCATGAACCCAGCATTTGTGGTTGGGTTTTATTAAGCAAGTGAAACAGGCACAGTGACCAGCTGTTCGGCAGTGCACAGCATGCCCAGACCAAGGGAACAGGACTTCATTTTTGTAATGCTAAGTAAGGGATAATTATCCTCTCTGAATGAATAGATTTTGAATTAAGCATGCTTATAAACAAACACAAGATGTGCCTTAACTAACAGCCATCTAATGGACTAGAGCGTACCATTTCTTTGCTTTGAAGTTGTTTTAGAGCACGTACAAACAACAATCTGAAACATCATTTGTAGGCAGATGTTCAGAAACAAACAGCAAAATCCTTGGTATTAAATTCTCAAACTAACAGCTGCACTCCATCAACTACACATCAGTTCTCTGATTTGGGAACTGGAGAGAAAGAGAATAACAGAACTGAAAGAAAAAACAGAAAATCACTAATTAGTCTACTGAATTGAGCTGAAGTCTTAAACTTTTAGAAGACCACCGTAACATATAGCACTCTTACCAAGAGTCCTTTGAACTACACACAACAAAACATCCCTTATGTTGCATGAAATCACATGCTGACGTGCTTCGGAGCACTCCTCCATTCAGCGACGGTTCCTCTTCACCCATGACAACTACTTTAAAGCTAGTTCTGTCAGTGTGAGAGGTAAATTTATTGTGAATGTTTTCAGGACGTGGTTTGTTACAGTGACGGAAGCCTGTGTAATGCTACTGCAGCACAACTCCTGTAGCACCACATAAAAATCGGGTCACAATGTGACTCATAGTAACTTCACCAAAAATGGCATTACTGTGAGGAGGGGTAGCATTTAAAAGCCTTTTTAAAACAGTCTTAGCTTGAAGATAGTCTCTGATTCCACCTATAACTCTCTCGCCTCTTTTACTGAAAGACTATTTGTAAAAAAAGCAGATTCAGAAAAGAAAAAATGTGTTGAAGTGGTAATAAAGATTGCATACTGCACGATTCTGGAATAACTGCTAATGCTAATGTGTTGAAAAACCACAGTTAGACTGACAAGGAGAGCTCAGTATTATTTAGTGCCTGAATGCCATTAGTGAGATTACATCAACAGAACAATAGTGACTTTCCTGTCAAAAACAAATATAGGAAACATTTTTCCAGAATTAGCAGCTTACAGACCTTTCAGGGACTGAGAACACAAAACAAGAACCATCCTCGTTAAGCTGCCATTGAAAAAAAAACAAGCAAACCACACTTCTACAAGCAAAATAGAGGAAATCATTGCCAATTTTCTATTAAGTTTTGCTTTAAAGAAAAATCTGGCTGAAAATAGGCCTATTAGGCAATGCATCACAACGTTTTCATGCATTTTAACCAGCTCCAATCCCCACTCAATAAAACAGCAAACTCAGCAGAACAGAAATGGTGTTCCTAGAGTCAAATGTGTTCCTAAAGTCTCTTCACAGAACAGCTTGGATCAGAGGGGACCCTACAGCCCCCCCGCCCCAATCTCTGCCATGGGCTGTGTGCCCCCAGCTCAGCTCCCAGGGCCACCCAGCCTGGCCTTGGGCACCTCCAGGGATGGGGCACCCACAGCTCTGGGCAGCCCATGCCCGGGCCTCACTGCCCTCTGAGTGAAGAGCTTCTCCCTCACATCTAACCCCAATCTGCCTTCTCTAAGCTTAAAGCCAATCCCTCTTGCCCCACCACTACCAGACCGTGTAAGAAGTCGCTCCCCCTGCTGCTTGTAAGCGCCCTTCAGGCTTTCCGCGGAGCTTTCTCTACTGCAGACCGAAGGAGCCCAAACCTCACAGCCAGCTCCGCAGAACCCACGAGGAGAGCAGTCACCGTCAGCGACAAGTCAGCTCAGGAGCCGTCTGACGCCGGGAGCCGAGCGGAGCCGGGTTAGAGACTTCTGAGCGCTGAAAGTAAACAACGCGCAGCCATCCCCGAGCGGCCGGCGTTTAACACGTTACCTTCCAGCACTGCGGCCGCGATAACATGGCACCTCACGCGCCGCCAGGGCACGGGCCCGCTCCACGCACCCCTCCCGCCCCGCTCCGAAGCCGCCCCCCCGGCAGGGTGAGCCCCCGGCTCCCTCGCACCGCGGCCCACGAGCTCCGCTCGACCCCTCGCCGTCCCGCTTCGCACCCGCCTGCCCGTCGCTCCGCCGGCGGGGCCCAGAGGGCTGCCGGACCGTGCGGCCGCTCCTCACGCGACGAGCACCGGGTGCTGCCCCCGGGGGCGCGGCGGGGCGGAGCTGAGCGTCGCCAGGTGCTGGACGGCAGCGGGCGGGCGAAGGCCGGGAGGGCGGACAGGCGGTGAGCTCCAGCCCGCTGCTGCTGGCTCCAAGCCTGCCCCATACCTCCGGCTCCGAATAGATTTCGTTATCTAGCAGCTTCGCCTGGTAACCTTCGCGTGGTAATTTGTTTTTTCCTGCACCAAAATCGAAAAAAAAAAAAAAAACCCACAAAAAAAAACACACCACCCACACACAACCATCAAAGCCTCAGAGTGAAACGAAGTTGCAACTCACCTCAACGCACCCAGCAAAGGATCCTTTCAGCCTGCTACAAGATGCCGAGCTCAGCCTCACTGCGTTTTCCCCAAAGTCTTTATAGGGTAGGGCCTTTGATTTATGGCATGGTGAGAGGTGAAGTAGTAACAGTCGTTAATCAACTGAGTCATGTTTGTTGAGCCAAGAAAAGTCATGCAAAGATCAGAGCTGAGAGAAGCATGCAAAGACAAAATTACTTATGTGAAATCATCGTAGGAATTAGAGAGAGGAAAAAAAAAAAAAAGCAGTGATCCAAATCGTGTCAATCGTTTCCCTCTTGAGCTTGGGCCTTCCCCTCTGGGCAGTTTTCTGCATAGATAGAACTGCTGAGCTGATAACAGCACTTGTGGAAAGCTGTAAAGAATGGGGCAAAGGTGCTGAGGACTTAAACTGGAAAATACCATGAAGCTTTTCCACAGTCCTTGTGCAAGAGAGAAACAAGATGGGAATGGGGCATCTGCAGGGTCTTCCTTGCTTCCCAACTGCAGCTGCCTGGCTATACTTGAAGCACTGCCTTTCACGCATCTTTCTTCCAAAAGGTTAATGCTCAGCTCTGAGAATTTTTTTTTTTTTAATTTAGAATAGTTTTAAAATATTTCCTTATGTTTTTCCCCACAGAGTTCTTACAGAATTTTGCAATATTAAAGAAACAAATGTACCCCTTGAACAACTTGTAACACAGACCAAACACGAGGTAGGTGCCTTCCTGTGGCTGCAGGGAGGGCTGCCTGGCACCCATAATGGCCAGGTTCAGGAGAGATGAAGGAGCGAAGGCATGCTGCTTGGCTATGCACCTGGGGCTGCTGGCACCCCAGTGGGCCTTAAGAGTGACAAGTAATGCTCTCTGCTCGACAGGCAGCTGAGAAGCCTGGTGCATGCAGCCTAAAGATATTGCTTAATCTGTTCGTTATACTGATGCTCCACGGGACAACTTGGTGAAATCTAAGCTAAAAGTACTGACCTTCCACAAACAGCCATCTGCTTTAGTTCAGCTGAGGTGCCTGAAGCAGCTGCTGTCTTTGTGTGCAAGGGAACCCACTTCTAGTCAGCCCTCCTTTCCCAGCATGGAACTGGATCTGCCCAGCCAAGTACGTTTCAATATCCGCCTACAGCAATGTATTTATCTCATCAGCTTACAACTTCAAAGAGAACTGTACCTCCCTTTACTTTTCTAAATGCAATTTATATATGTTTTTGTCTAGACTTAAACAGTGAGCTCTCCAAGTGGGTATTATTTTCCATTGGAAAGTGCCTACTTGACAGCAAGTACAATCTCAAATGAATTCTCTAACACTGGGTGATGTAGAAGAAAAGCAGTAATCCTTTCACATTATCTTTGGTGTTTTCTTTTGGAGATATTCCTCTAGCATACCTCTAAATCAGAGTATCTGTAAGGCTAGCAGAAGAGCAGCAGTAGTAAAAGCAAAGCAAAGTAGAAGCAGAAATAAAAATACATTCTCATACATAGTGTACCTGCATGATTTCTACCCTATTTTAAGGACTGGAAAAATCAGCAACTTCTGTTGAGCTACTGAAGAACTGGAACACTGCTTTTAGGTGGCGGGGCAGCAACAGGTTCCAATTAACTGTTCTATAATTACTCTTGCAGGCTGTATTTGCACAGGATATTACTCGTTACCTCGGACTCTCCGAGTCCCAGATGACAGGAAAAAAATAAAACAAATCAAACCCCACAAGTCTTGCTCATCAAGGCAATACACCAGATTGTTAATTTACAGGTCTAGTGTTTTCCTGATTGACATACGAACAGACAGTCTTGTTTTCACAGCAGTTCTGGGGCATATATTTATTACAATATGTTAGAAAGAGTAGCTCAGCCTTTTCTCTCACTGTCAGTGACAGTGCCAAACTAATTACTGTTACTATTTTAGAGATTAATGTCTTCAAATGTGTAGATTTTAAAATTATTCTACATCAAGCTTTAATTGATTTGCTTCATTAAGTTGCAAAACTTGTTACAACAGTTCTATAGAATTTTCTCCTATTTGCTGTTTTTTTCCTCTCATTTTCTAGGCAGGATGTTTGATTTGTTTTCTTAAACCCCATGACTTGACATCACAGATATAAATGGATGGATGGGAAACAAGGAGAAATGGAAGTAGTAAGTTAGCAGGCACAGCCAACATCTGCACTCACATCCTGAGCAACACTTAGATTAGGGATTGGAGGCAGAGTGGTAAACTCCCAGATCTGCCACTATCAGCAGTTGCTGTCTGGAGGAAAACAGATAAAGTCCTCCACGTTATTCCTGTTGTGACCCCCTTAGGTCCCAACTTACAGCTCTTCTCTGACAGTTCTATCAGCCCAGATATTCTTTATATAAACCACGGTACATCATGCATTTGCACAACTAATCCAAGAAGGGGAAAAAAAAAATTAAAAAAAAATAATCAATCAACAATTAAACCACTTAGATTAAAAAAAAAAAATTACTCCAACAGGGTCAGAGCATTGAAAATCCAAGCACAGAATTAAAATAACCAGCAGTGTTGCAAAGCAAACGGTAGATGGCAGAAAGCGTCTACTGAAGCACCACCGGGAATAAATCAGCCAGAGGATCCCAAACAAGAATCCTAACAGAACAGCCACATAAGCAACCTGCACAGTATTATTTATGCCTGTTATCACTGAAGTCATGGCACACAGACTAAAACCAGGTAGCATATTCTGTTATTACTTTCCAAGAGGAAAATATAAGACAAATATTTACTATGCTCATAAAGCAAAGTTACCACTGTCAGCAAAAAAGTCAAATTTCACTGAATTAAAAAGTTGGCCAATGTGAACCTGAACAGTGGTGGGAGTGGGTACCTAAATTAAGCACACATTAAATCTAGTGATAAAAGCACAGGAAACCAAGATTCCTGAGTCAGCACTCTTAATTCATACATTTATATAATCTTAGAAAATTGAAATTCAAAATGGTGCTGCACATTTAAGTGAATTAATTCCACTGCAATGAACTTATGGTTCAAAAACAAGTTGGTACAACGAGTAAGAAAATGTATACAGGTATAAAGTTACTCAGTCTAGCAAAAAGCATCGATTTTTATGCTTAGAATTCTGTATTTTCAGTAGAAGTAGTCGTGGTATTTGAGGGGGGGAGGGTGAGGGGAGAAGGAAAAAGCGAAACAACTCACAAGCTTTCCCCCAGAATAAGCAGACAACCAGAGAAACTATCAACACACAACAGAACTCAACATGAAACACTAAATTGGATACCAGCTGAGGTAACATCAAACGAGAAATATCAAAGGAAATTAATCTTGATAATTAATGATGAGGCATCTCATTTCATGTTATGTTTTAATAAGAACTAAATTCCTAAAAATTCTGAAGTTACATTATAAAATAAAAAAACCTTAAACAATATTCAGTTATGTACATTTTGCTCCAAAAACGGACTGTAGAAATTCTTTAACATTTCTTTCAGAAATACACATAAACCACAGCACAGGTCAACAATCCACTGGCAATTAAGACAAAACAAAAGCCAACTTCAGTTTTAACCCATTACTACTTCAGAAAAGGCATTTCAGACTACTTCAGTAGTTTGTTCTCCTTGCTCCAAGCACACAAAATGAACTGCAATGTTTTGATGACTACTCATAACAGTAGATCTTTCAAAGAAAAAAAAAAATCTTACAGGTAGAAATTATGACTTCAGAAAAATAAAAAACATAGCACAGTAGAGTCCAGGCCCTGAGTCCAGGGAGTTCACACGAAGTGCTGCAAGTAATTCAATTCAGAGAAACGGATATCAACAGCCATACAATATTTATCATCATGTTCATTAATAATAGTCATTTTAAGTAAGGACAGCATACAATACTAGCTCACGTAGCCCCTAAATGCACATGAATAAATGGAAAAAAATGCACTAACTTTTCTTACAAATAACTGAATTCCACATAAAGATGAAACTGTTCAGCTCAATTACGCATACAAAAGGAAAAAACAATAACCAACTAAATCAAGGTTGGAAAAAAAAAAAAGTCTGTATTTCTGATTCACGGCATTGAAAAGAAATTACAACTGCCAGACTCAATGCAGATTCAGTGTAACAGACAGGCTCTGAAGTCCAGGTACCAGGATTAAACTTTAACAACTACGACTCCGTATATTGTCTGGAAAATATATATATGCCAATCACAAAATAGCTCTCAGACTTCTAAGCACCAGAAGAACAGATTAAAAAGTTACAGATATTTAAATACCCATGATGCCTAGGTTCTCCAATATACATATATGTATTTTTATATATAAAATTAACTTATACTGTAATAGTATCAAACTGCATAGCATTACAAAAGAAGGCAACCTGAATGACTGAAGTGAAAAATTTGAATGTTACCTACTGATTATTAACATTCTGGAATTTATAACACCAGAGTAGACTGTTGCTAGTAATAACTGTAGCCTGCTTTAATCAAAGTTTGCCTTAACTCCAGAGAATGCAGAAATGATTAATTTGGACAAGTTGTTGCACGCTCTGCTTTCATGTCCTCCTTGCAGGTTTTGCTGTTAGCTGCTTCTCTCTTTCTAGCTCCTTCTCACGCTGCTGTTCTCTTTCCAGTTCTTCTTTCTGCCTCTTTTGTTGTAGTTTAAGTGCTCTTTTCTAAACAGAATAGAAAAAAAAAAGTCTTACAGTGGGATTTGGAACTAATACAAAATCCCTCCTATCACTTCTCCCTCTTAACACTCTCTTCTCCAATTCACAGTGGTTATGACTGGATGTTCTGTAAACTACTTCTATGTTCTTCCTCTTTTCTACTTCCATCCTCCTTACAAACAGAAACTCTAACCTATACGATAAAGGATGAGTTAGTGAGGATGAAGGGAAAACAATTTATATTTTCATGTATCAGATAAGGTGTGTACTGTGCAATGTGTTCTTTTAATTGAACATGCTGAAAGACTGATCTTGCCAGAACTAACTAAGTGACTGCTTACATAGCATGAAGTCAGTGAACCTGTGCCACTTAACAGTACATTAAACAGGAAAAAGTCTTGGGTTTATGACAGTCTAGTTCTCATTGTAAGAGGCACAGAAACTGAAACAATGAAGAGAACTAGTTGGCATGGAGCAGATTAAGAGACAGAACGAAGTATGATTCTTGTAATGTACTGCTTAACCATGAGGACAACTCTGAGACTTGCTAATAGTTAAGATACTTAAGTTGTTTAAACATAGAAAGCAGTAAGCAGAAGTTTGAAAACAGGTGGCTAGGTGTTACTGAAAACATGGAAAAAACATTTATGAATGGTACTTAACAGAGATTCTATCTTCACCAGAATTTTTACCATGCATCCAAAATAAAAGTTAAGACAATAATACATAACTAAATTGCTATGTTAGAAAGTAAGAAAAGTTACTCAACTCACTTTTAACTTAGATGTCTTCTCATGGAGCATCATCATGTCATTTCTAATATTCACTAACTTGCTGTGATAGTGTTTAGCTTCTGAAAACTTCAAAAACACAGCAGTTAAGGCAGTGACTGCCAAGTTGAAAAAAACTGTTTTTTTATTTTTAATAAAGCTACACATCAAAACAGTAACTACAAGCATTGCCAAAACAGTTTGGTAATAGATTAAACATGTTCAAGTTTATGTTTAAAGCTTACATATTACACTAATACAGAAAACTATCTCTAATGCTATAGTCTGATGGAAAGCACAACAATCATAGCAGGACAGCAAAGTCCTAGGCTACAGCAGGTGAGGATTAGCGCCAGCGCAGCAGCCATGGACATAGAAAAAAAGAAAGAAACAAACAATGTGCTTACCCTTGGAAGGCCTCAGGTAGGTAGGGATCTCCAGAGAGATACCCTCACCTCCACTGCCAAGCCTTAAGTGAGGTCTGGGAAGGGGTGGATCTTGGCTGCACCTCTTCCAGTCACTAAGATGCACTGCACTGCATTGCAAGCACCTGAGCTCCCCTGGGTTGGCCCTGCCTTCCCACCAGATACTCAATCACCTGGTGATTGAGCCATGACTTAGCATTTCTGCTACACTATCATATCTCAGTGGGTACACCTGGCAGTCTACTGAATTAAGATTCACCAAAATGGAATAAAAGCATTGCCAATTTATGTACGACATGTGTTTCAAGCACCTTTCCTGCTAGACTGGACATGCACACAGAGCTTCCCTTGGAACCTCAGTCCTGCTCAATATACGCATACGTTTGCTTTGGCTACTGGTTTAGAAAACTAGACTGACTCTGTTCTTTCCTACCAGTGCCCTCTCTATTTAAGGGAAATCTGCTGGTTCTGCATCCTCTCCAGGAGGAATTTGTCCCATGTATCTCAACTGGTTGCTAACCTTCCTGCAAGTTATAAAGAAAAAAAATTAAGTTGCTACTAATACTTCAGCAGGAGAATCCACACTAGTAGGGATTTATAAAAGCATTAATAGTACTTACCAAGGCATTGATATCAAGAATGGAGTTACACTCTTTGAATTTTGTAATTTCTTGTTCTAATGTTTCTAGTAATACCACTTGGTTCTGTCTGAAACAAGAAAAAAATCCATAAAACTAGAGTAAAGCAGCACAGATGAAGGAGTTTAAGGATATACTGCAAAAGTTAGGTATTCAGAGCAGATATTTCTCACTCAGTAAATCAGGAGCTTCCTTATTGGCAAGTTCTTATAGTTATACTTAGAAAGTTTGGGGAGAAAATGTTGCTTTTTTTTTTTTTTTTTGTAACTGGCCCCATAATAAATACTGTCTTTGATCATAATGGCATAAATATGTGCTTCCCAGCATCCAGTTCTCCTCATGGATTGCTAGCTGGTATCAGCTGATGCAAGTAAATGTTTTTGAGAAATCCCAACTGAGACACACAAATTCAGTTTTTTGCTGCCTTATATTGTACAGGATGATAAGAAAACCAGGATAAGATCTGAAAACCTTCAGTGACAGAGGCACAAGACAAATTTCAGCAACTAAACACCTCAGTGCAGGGACAGGTTGAATGAAGGGAAAACGATTTCCTCTTGTCTTTCTACTCAGTTGCCTCTGAGTCATGCTGCAGCACAACGTTATTTCTGCATAGAACTTGTGTGGATCCATAGTGCTTATCAAGAATCTTCCATCCCACACAGATCAGCTAAATTCCTTCCAGACACAAGCTGTCCTTAGCAGCAGCATAACCACATTATGCATCATGAAACTCAAAGCAGTGTACCCTACAGAGCTGAGATGGCTCTGTGTAAAGCCCCCTCAAGTTACTTCATATGGCAGACCCAGCCTACATTTGAAACAAACTATTCTCAATTATCAGTGAGATAGTAGTGCATAAAGAATTTATATCTGCTTAGCAATATTTTCTTAGAGCATTTTCTACTACACAGTTTACAAACTGCACAGCAATGATATACTGCACTACAGGCAGCTTTGAACACGAAGGTTACTGCTACAAAGTAAGTCTGTTTACAGCAAACTTTGCATTATGGAACAAGTGTATAAGAAATTTGCCCATCTGCTGTGTCTGGTTTAGGGAAATTTAATGTTCTAGTGCTCGACACCCTTCAGACAAAATTCAATAGACAACACTGCAGCTTGTACACCTCCCAGTACTCTGAGCAGCAGAACTGCTTAAAATGGTATGGTCAGAATGTAGAAATGCTACAACAAACTGCCTTCCAGTTAAGCTAGAACATCACATGGAAAAAACAGCATGAATATAAAGGGAGCTGCATTTAAAAACCTGCTTACGTAAGTTCCTGCAGAGCTGATTTGGATCTCTGAAGATCAGGTAAATAGTGAGAAATCAGCCCTTCAGTCAGCTGCTCCACTGCTCTCTCATCTATAACCGGCAGATCTGCTTCGACCCCTTCATCTGGGGAGGCATCACCGGCACCTGCGGGAGAGGAGCAAGGTGAGCGGGGTCGGACAGCACTCCATCGCCTCCCCGACAGCAGCGGTACTTTCCTGCTTAAAAATAAAGGCATTTCAGCAGCGCATCGCGCAGTGCTCCGTACCGCTCTACTTCCCTCCCATGGCCCTGCCGGCGCGGTTACCTCACGGCCGGGCAGTGCCAGAACGCGAGGCGGCGGACGAGGCGTTCCAACGACGCGCGGCGAGAGCACGGCAAGTAGCGCAGCACAAACGTACGGAGCCGTGACGCGGCCGCTGTTCTCTAAACCACAGCGCACACTGCCGCCTGCCCAGCGGTGCTACTCGGCCTTCCGCCCCCGGCCGCCCTTCACGTACCGAACGCCCGCCCGCTCCCGGCCGCTTTCTCCTCCTCCTCCGCGCCGCTCATGGCCGCCGCTCCCTCAAGCGCGGGGTCCCGGCCGTCCGCTCTGACGCCCTCAGCCGGCCCTCACCGCACGGCCGCGCCCGCCGCTCCGGATGCGGAAGCGACGCGCGGCCCGCGGGGTGGGAGCGCTCTGCTGCCGGAGCTCGGGGCGGCCGTGGGGAGCGGCTGAAGTGCCGCAGGGCTCGGCCTGCACGGAATGACCGCTTCCTGCCCCGAGCTGCTGCCCGGGGGTGACAGGAATCTTCAGGCTTTGTGAGTGAGGGCTGCGCAGCTCGCAGATGGGGCTCAGTAAGAAAAGCGAGATAATCCTTCTGAAGTAGCCCTGCTGGAGCCGTGGGCGTTTCGGATTTGTGCTCTGCCTGTTCCAGGCATCCCACGCCCTGCAGGAATAGGCTGGATGGGAACTTAAATTGCCTGCTTCTCCAGAGTGCTTAAAGCTTGTTTATCAAACCCAGCATCCCAAAAATGAGGTAGATAGAAGTCTCTGTTTCTTCCTTTCCCATGCACAGCGATCCTGTGTCGCTCACACGGGGAGCTCTGTTACAGTGGAAGGGCTGGATGTGGCTGCTCCGGGCACTGCTGAGTTCGTGGGCCTGTGAGGGGCTACAGCGAGGATTTCTTCTGACAGATGAAGGAAAAGGGAGTTAAATGAAACCTGCAATAAGGACCGTAAGCATTTGGTTAAGAGGCACGCTCACCTGCTGCTCTAAATATTTAATCTCAAAGAGCTGTGAAAAAGCTTTACTAGCATTGCCTCTGTTATCTCAGATCTTCCTGCGACATTCTGATCCTTACTTGGTAACTTCTTTGGCCAGCTCAAAAAAAGAGCGTGTGCTTTCCCTCAAACAGCGCTGTGGTTTTTCCAGGAAGGTTCGTTGGTCAGGAACAGAACAGTAACAATGTTTGGGCATAGACTGGCCCTGAGTATGTGTAGACTGGCAGTTAGACCAGCCATGGCAGCAGGTAAATACTGTTTTGTCAGAATTCGTAGAAGCAAAACTTGAATCCCTTTTAAGCCAGAGAAGGACAGCTTAGATGACGCTGGGCCTCGTGGCTTGTTTCTCCCTGCATGCTTAAGGAATGTGAAGAAAGGCGATGCGACCCCTGGGACGCAGCACCACCCAGCAGCAGTTGGGCAAGGTGCAAGGAGCGGTGCTTCTAGGGGGAAGAATGAGGCTGCACGCTGCAAACCTGTGACCGCAGCACCGAACGACACGGTCCGGGCATTCAGCGAACATGACAACAACTGCACGCGTGCCAGCAGATCGCCTGCGGGACGGCAGCGGCGGGGCTCGAACCCGCGTCCCTCGGCCGAGCGGCGCAGGCGCGGTGCCGCGGCGGCGACCGGCGGGCGATGCCGGCTGCCGTCCCCGCCCGTCCCTCCGCCGCCGTCCTCCGCGCGGCTCTCCCAGGCTCGTCGGGTCGAGGCGCGGTCCGCGCGGCCGCGATGCCCGGAACGCGGCGCTGAGCGAGGTGACGCGCATGGCGGTGGCGGCGGCGCTCCCCCTGCGCCGGCGGGGAGGCGGCCCCGCGCCCGGCGCCGCCCGCCCGGCCGCGCCGTGACCGGGCCGAGCCGGGGGAGCCGCGCCGCGCGGGACCGAGCCGCGGCCGGCGGCGCCCGCGGGCCGACGGGCACGGGAGGCCGCGAGCCGCCGCGTCCCCGGGCGGGCCGCGGTAGGGCCCGGCGGCGCGGGGCGGGGGCCATGCCCTGAGGGACGCGGAGCGCCGCGCCAGCGTCGGTCGCGCCCCGCGGGGCGCCCGCCGTCGCCGCTATGGCCGGGCCCGGCCTGTGGAGCACCATCAAGTCCGCGCTGCGGAGGAGCGAGCCGCCCCTGTTCCTGAACGACTCCAGTGCCTTCGACTTCTCGGACGAGGCGGGGGACGAGGACTTCCCCCGCTTCAACAAGCTGCGGGTGGTGGTGGCGGACGACGGAGCGGAGGCCCCTGAGACTCCGGCCAACGGGCTGCACCCCGCGCCGCCGTCCGACGACGAGTCCGCGGCCGAGCGGGACATCGCGCTGCGCGGCGGGCCCGAGCCCTGCGGCCGCTGCCGCAGCCGGAGGGAGCTGTGCAAGCTGCGGCGCGTCAAGAAGCGGCTGACGGCCGCCGCCGCCCTCTATCTGCTCTTCATGACGGGGGAGCTCGTAGGTGAGTCGGGCGGCCTCGGTTTTACGCGTTTGCGGAGGGAGCCGTTTGCAGGTCGGAGCGATTAGCGATAAGCCCCGGGGGGAGCGGGAGCGAAGTCCAGCCGTGCTTTCCGTGCGAGGAAAGAAAGGGGAACTTGCAGGTTCCTTACCTGAAGCTCATCGCTTCCCCGGCGATGGCACAAAGTGGGCATTTTGTTGGCTCGCAGCTTTGTATTGCTCCTGTTCTATAAGTTTCTGAGGTGTGATCGGCAAGGGAGGACTGTGTGCTGTCACACGGGCATGCATGGAGGATGGGTAATTTCATCTCCGGTGTTTTTTAATTATTGCCATAAAGTCTTGCTGTGTTTGCAAGGACAGCAGGCAAATAGTTTCCAAAGGTGACGCTGACATAACGACAAAACCAATATTGGGATTTATCTTTAGCAGTCAGATCCAGCAAGGCACTCTGGTTTTTGCACCCAAGAAGACAAACTGCCCAACAGTGCAGTGCAGAGTGCTCTCTTCACAACTTCCTGATGTTCCACGGTGCTCTGGACCAGTGCATGCTCCAACCAAACATAAAGCATATGATCAGAGTTAGAACAAGCAGCGTTTTAACACTTCACAATGTTAAGTTCCTTGGTTAAATCACGTCCTTTGTGGGTTTTGGTTGTTAGTACTTGGAAAAGATCTGCTGGTTTTACCTAGAAGAATGAGTCTGCTTCTTAAGTTCAACTTTTATTACTCTCTCATAAAGGCATGCTGTCATTTGCTAATAAGGTTAAGTAGAACCTGTGCATAATAGCGCAGTCTGTACAAAACACGACTGTATTTAGTGGCTACAGTGACAGGGCTTAACATAAAATTTAAAGTTGGAAGTCCTCTGGATGTGTAACTAAACTGTTAAATGTTATGCCTTTGCCATTATCTACCCGTTTTTACGAGGCGTACTATTTATCTTTGATCACTTATCAATGCAATGTTAGTGCACTGGTACCATCTGGTTTTGGATGTGCCCATGATGTTCAGTGTAAGCACTTGAGGCTGCTCAGCCACCTGCAGAATGCTGAAACTCCTTCACTTTGGCTGGTTTGAAGCAGCAGGGAGCAATGCGCAGTGCCTGCACGTGGATGCACTGCACCCATCAGTCATTAGACAGGCTGTTAACTTGAGCCCAGACTTTTTAGCAGCAGACAATGATTGACAACTAATTTCATTTAAATTGCTCACATTTTAACACACAGGTACAAATAGTAGAAAATTTAGTGAATTTAGTGGCTGTAATTCACCAGCCAAAAAAACAGAAGCAAATAACTTTAAAGGAAAGATGCCTCAGGTATTGTACCACAGAATGATACCGTTTGTTCCACATTCATAGAACAAAATAAAAAGCTCTAGGAGAAATGGTCATTTTTTTTCAGAGAGAAAGCAGATAACTGACTGCATCTGCACCCTAGTTTTGTTTGGGCCTTGTTTCAGGAATGTGGGTTAAGAGAAAACAGTGGCTTTGTCTCTCAGCACCTCGCTTTCACTGTGCGGTTAGTCATTAGTAACACTGCCACAATGCATCAGCTCATCACAGATCAGCACTCTGCTTCAGGCTTGCAGGGATCAGGTTGAATGCCTTCGTTTGCCCTCTGGCTCTTTTTTCTCTGGCTGAGATTTTGGCGCAGCATGAACTCAGGTAAATTTGATGAGGGATTAATGTTAGTGTAGTGTTGCTTCTCAGCTTTGGACATCATTTGTGGTAAGCATGACTTCATTTAATTGTTCTCATATTGGCATTCTGATACACACTGAATTTAGTCCATTCGAAGGGCACGGTGCTGAGTAATGTTCCTGAGCTGTTGGCAGCTTGATGCTGAAGTCACAGAGACTGTGTTTTCACACTGTTGTAGATATCTCCATATCTAGTGCCTGGTCAGCTCCAGAAATAATAGGTATTGAGAGGTTTCTCAATACAACTGTTTCTCCCTTACAACCAGGACTTCTGCAGGCTCAGGTCAGAGTGACTGATTCCTCCTTATGAAGCATTGCTGCTGTAGTGTGTGGACTCATCATTCTCAGGTTCCTGTATGCGGTTACCAGTACTGGTGCAGTATTTGGGCGCTGCGGCAGACAGCGCTGAGGCCCAGACCCATGAAATATTCAGGCATCCAACTTCCAGAGAGAACAAGTAGGACTTGGGTATCTGTGCACTTTTGTGGGTCTTATCGTGAATACCCTGTCATAGGGCAGGCAGTCAGCAGCAGAGTAAGTGAAGAAGCAGCCTGCAAGCCCTAGGTCAGCACACTACCTGCTCAATGTATTTCACTCTGACCGAGGGTTGAGTTCTGACCCATTTGGTTTGAAATTTTGGTACTTTTTGGACAAACTTACAGCCAAAGCATTTGGGAGACTTTGGCTGTGTGGGACATTAACAGACCTCTTCCTGTTATCTTTGCCATATTTGAATTTCTGCAGGAAAGGCAGAAGAGCCTGTCAGACAATTAGTTTATTTGGTAGAAAACTTTCTGCTGTCTGGTACCAGTATCAAGATGAAGGAAATTGCGTTCCAGCAGCTGCTTTGTGAAATCTCAATTGGCATGTTTTTTTCCAATTACTGCCAAGCTCATGAATCCAGCCCACATCAGTGTTGGTTGCTTCATTTGATGAACAGTCACTGTAAAAGTCAGATCATTTTGTGGGAACCGTTTTGCATGAAGAAATGGAAAACAGTGCAAATCCAGTCACCTTTCTTGACAGCTTTTTGATGCATTCAGTTATGTTCAGAGATTTCTAATTGATCATTCACAAGGAGGACTGCTGTCCTTCACAGATTGGTGAAAACAGTGGCTTCTATTCATAAAAGCCGTAGATGTCTGTTTTCCTGTTTTCTCCCCCTCAAGTTGTTGATTGTGTTTCAGCAGCCCCTGGGCAGTGCTTCACCAAACAATGAACCAATATAGTTGGAAACAGAGAGTCTTCAAATTCAGAATTTCATTCATCTCAGTGATATTTTCTCAATCCAAATTCTCCATTAAGACTACTTTTAATATCTGAATTCTCTGTTCATGTAGTCTCTGAAGAGACTAGATGAAATGGAGTTGGCTTATCTTGGGCTGAAGCACTTCTGAATTTCATGCTCATGGATTAACATACGTACTGTAAATGATCATATACAGAAAGCATTGAAGTGAATGTCCTTAGACATAAATTGTTTTCTTCTGTGCTGACAATAAAACAGGCTGAGTTGCACATTCCTAGGGCGTGTCTTCTGAAATTATGTGAGAAAGCAAATTATCTTTGAGCTGTGATGGCCTGTGAAGAATTTCAAACTCTAAAAAATTTCATTCTGAGACTTAGAGACATCTAAATAAAGGGGCTGGGGGACAGGAACAGGTGGAACAGAGTGCAGTCAGTAGTTACAGGCAGAACAATTCCTGTTCAGCCCTGCTGTTTGTGTGTGGCTAAGAAGAAGGGCGTAATTCTGCAGGTGGGCACTCACAGATAGATGGATGCACACATGTTTTTCACTGATCTTGAAAGCAGTCAGCCTGCTGTGAATTTCCCTTCGCTCTTTCCCCATGGTCAGCCTCTTCACTAAGAGGCTTTTAATTGTGTACAAAGATACCTGTACTCGAGATATGTTGGCTGGAGCCTCAAGCCTGCCAAATGGCATGCCAGCTGCGTGCTCCGCTTGCTAGAATCTACAGTTTGAATGATATCAAGGTAAAATGAGAAATGAAATAATAGCTGTGCTGACACTGAAGATGTAGTCTTTTCTGAGAAAATGGGGTTATCTTCATGCAGATGGAAGACGACACTGCCTGTCCTTGACTCCCCATTTGGATAAGGGTTGCCTGAGAGTGAGGTGCTTTGTTTAAATCTCTCTCAGCCATCTGCCTTCTGGTAGCATTTAGCAGTCGAATCGGAACAAAGATATTGACCTTCGATCTGATGTTGTATGTCTCCGTACAGCTCATAATTATGAAAAAAAATATGGTAATAAATAAGAAAGGAAAATGCTGTGAAAGTTATTGTCGGCAATATACATCAGCAGAATTTATACATCTCTGCCAGGACAGGGAATGATGAAGGTTAAAAGATAATGCAGTCAAAATAAGAAGAGGGTGGGGTTAATTACTGCCATCAAGTTACTGGATTTCTGTCCTTGTTCCATTATGTGAAAATATTTAACAACTGTAGTTCAAATAAAAAGCATCAGCCAATTAAAGATATGCAGTAACATACACAGAAAAAATACTAAACTAGTTTGCAAATGTTATCAAGCAAGAAGTCTCAGAATAACAGGACTAACTCCTTTCTGTGCTACTCTCATGGAAAGCATGCTTCATTGCATTTCTAACTATGGTAGCCTTAAATTATAGCATGGCATGTTGATTATAATGGCAAAAAAATAGTTCTGCTCAGTGATAAGTGGTACTCTCACTCTCATGCACTTAGTGCAGTGTTCTGAAAATAAGTAGCTGAAAGTTGTGCTATGAGGATAGGATCCAGAATCACTGATCTCTCTTGACTGTTCCAACTTTGTTTTCAGGTGGATATGTTGCTAACAGTCTAGCAATTATGACAGATGCACTGCACATGTTAACTGACCTTAGTGGTATTATTTTGACCCTACTTGCTCTCTGGCTGTCTGCAAAGTCTCCTACAAAGAGGTTCACTTTCGGATTTCATCGCCTAGGTATGTAGATACCAGCTTTTGCTAGTATTTTAAGCAATAATGCTAAAAATATGTAATTCTAGAAGAAGAGATAACTGGAAAGATATCAGTAACAAACCTAAAAATAACTTCAGGTTTAACAGTTTGTTGTGTATCCACTACATGGGATGTATTGCCACAGGGGAATAAATCATTTGATCAGAACAGTACAAATGCTACATCTGGAAACAAAGTCCTATGAGACGTGATTAATGAATAATCCTGAGCTAACTCCCAGAAGTAAAAAGTTCTACAGAGTGCAGAATCAGAGAGCTCTGCAAGAAGTCTCATAAATCACTATTCTTCTTGCACAAAGAAGAAATCAAGATGTCCTTTCATGTCCAGTACAGAAAGTTACTTAACTTGTGCCCATTTTGGGTATTTCTAGAAAGAAACATCAGCAGAAATATGTACTAAATGTTGGAAGGGTAATTTCAGACTCATTACTTCACATTTGGAAGCATACTGATGATAAAGGGTGCTTTCACATGGTTGCCATCTGTACTGGATATTAATTACTTAATTTACAGTATACAGGTGAAGGTCTTGACTTGTGGGCACTTTCCCAGAAGTTTGAATGTATGCTGCATGAAATAGACCATTTTGGATGTTATGGCTTGCTACCTCTATGCTTTCCATATGGTATTTTTTCAAGGAATTTCAAACTCTCATGCTGCCATTACTTTTAATTCTTATGATGGCTGCCAGAACAGCAGTAGAATTCAACAGCTCCATCACTCCTAGTCATTTGTCATCAGTTAGTCACTAATGCATGAATGCATAACTGTATACCAGCAAAGATCTTTGGGCTTTAGCAAGAAAGCATTAACAGTGCCAGCATTTCCCATTACAAACTTTCCTTTCAAGAAGTTTTAATTTTGTGATGAGAGTTCCCTCCAATACTGAAACCTGACCTTGCAGGTATGCCCCTGGCATTTGTTCATGCTTTCCACAAGGATGTTTGCTAGCATGTAGACATACCTTAACCTCATTTAAAAATAGTTTGAGCAGTTTATGTATTTGTAACTCTTCAAAAATCAAATAGTACAAAGAAAGAACATGACATAGCCCTATAACAGAAATGGTTCTTAAGGAAAAAAAAAAAAAAGTTTTATCATATATTACTCAGTTTTATAAATTTTCACTAACTAATTCAGGATCTCCATAGCACTCTGCAAACAGGAATCCCTTTGGATTTCTGCCACCTTACTTTAAAAACAAACCAGCAAAAAAATCCCCAACTTTTTTCTTCATTTTATTGCCAAAAAAAGTACCAACCAGATTGATCCAGTGGTGGCCCGTATCTATATCACCCATCATTTTTTCCCTGGGTAATAGAGGGAGTGACTTCTCACTCCTGCAGCAATTCCTCCTCTTTATCTGCTGTCCAGTGACAGGAGGTTGTCAGACACCAGCTGAGGTTGCCCAGACCAGTCATGGAATCTCGCTTGCTGGAAATGCTCCCAACCCAACAGCCCGGAGCAGCCTGCTCTTCTTGGTCCTGTTTTGGGAAGGGCACTCGACTAGACCAGAGGCCCCTTTCTACTCATCCATTCTGTGTTAGCAGCGACAGCATAGTGATCTGTGTAGGAAGAAAAGGACTAGAGCCTGGGAGGGTGGGAAGAGAGCTTCTGTGGCTGCAGTGAGGAAGGAGAGATTGATAAGGATTCTGCAAGAAACCCTCAAAACATTGATCTGGGCCCTGTGAATGCTGATGATGGGATGGTTGAAAAATGACAGTACACACGTGGTTTTTTGAGAAGCTTATTTGCCTGATTTTAGGCACCCTCTCTGAACATTGTGGCCTGAGCACACAGTTTCACACATCACTGAACACTGGCAGTAGAACAGTGCTGAGTTTGGGCTACATGTTTGCTGTAATACATTTTTCCAAATATCATGTACAGTAAGAAGCTTGTCAGCAAAATGTGATCTCATCAGTAGCCTGCATATCATGAGATGTTAAAGCATGACAGAATGTTAAAAATAGGGTACGGATAGAGCATCTGTCACAGAAAAAAAAACTTGCATCTGCTTAAAGCTGGGAGTATGCACTAGAACTGCCTCATAACCAGTCTGCTTTGCATTGCATTTTAAGGTAATCTGGACATGCACTAAGCACTAAAATGCGCCAGTAAATAGTTTTCCAGTGCTCCTTTTCACTTTTGTTTGCAGAATCATGAATTGTCACACGAGTACCCATAAATGCTGCTTTGTAAAGACAGCAGGCCTCTTGGTTGCCTATTCAAATTCCAACAGAAAGCTCTGCTTTTTGTTTTTTGAATATATAATATGTATGCTCCATCTTTAGTTTCTTCCATTTTCTGTGGTGAAAGGGAAGCTGACAGATCCAGCAATGAGCTAGAGAAGTCAAGATGAAAAAAATGAAAATTGCAGTCTTGTCTGAAAAGAATTATATTCTTTAAGCCAAAAATAGCTCTTTCACCAAGTGGAGATACCTCCTTCTCAGAAAGACACTGAGCAGATCTAAACACAGATAGGGAACTTGGCATCTTTCCACTGCTGCAGAGACAGCGTCAGTACTGACATATCCATCAGACCATTGATACAGTGCATACTTCATTTCACAAGTGAAAGACCTTAGCACAAATCTATAATGTCAACATGATAATGACTCTGTAAAAGCTACTGCAAAGAACACACTGGCTTCCACTGCAGAAAATCTGCTTTTAGGTTGTAAAACTACAGTATGTTATTTCTCTGTTAAATACCAGCGTACTACAGATTAACAAATTCAACCAACAACAACAAACGTTCTGCAAACTGAAGAAATGCCTTAAATACATAAATAATGGCTGTTGTCCTGAATAATCTGCCTGCTTTGTAAAGAAAGCTTCCACTTGTGTGGATGTTTCTAGGATTCCACATTGTTCTGAAATCAGGGATTATGATAGTTGCCTTTCAAGGCCTCGTTATTGCCTGGTAATGCTGGTGCTCATCCAGGCACTGACGCACTGCTGAGCAGCTGACTGCATTGGTGTGAGTTTCTTCTCCCACAGTGATGTCACCAATTTGGTCGATGGATCAAATCATTCTGATGCTGTGAAACACATGTTCAGTATTGTAATCATGCCTTTATTTGATGAAAAAAGTTCTTCAATCAATATTCTTTCTGCTATGGGCTGACTAATAGCTGATTCCTGGGGAATGCATAAGGGCAAAATGTATGGGACCAGAGGGGAGAACAACAGTTAGAATTCACTGCAAAGAAATTCCAACCCTGATCTTTAACTTCACAGAGGAACGTTAAGAGATCCATCTGATCAGTGACAGTGAACACAAAAGGATGTGTGTCATCTGTAAATCTAGCTTAATACTGTGGTTCTATGATTAATCTTATTTGTGGATGTTACTTATGGTTTACTTGCTGTTCATTAGTACTGTCAGACACGTGAAGATCTGTCCATAGTACAAATAGGAAATAGAAGTAGACCTGAGACTCACTTTTATGATGTTTTTTCCTTTCTGTTTGCAGAAGTATTGTCAGCCATCATTAGTGTGTTGCTGGTCTATATCCTTATGGCATTCCTGTTGTATGAAGCTGTTCAGAGAACAATCCACATGGACTATGAAATAAATGGCGATATCATGCTGATCACAGCAGCTGTTGGTGTTGCAGTTAACTTAATGTAAGATCTCCCTTTCTCTCCATTGACACTCAAATATATTTTGAATAAGCTGTTAATTCATTAATAGCCTGTAACTTTGTCATGGGATGTCATTTTGCTGGACCTCTTCCTCCTCATAAAACAAGACAGGAAATGATACCTCTTTTTGTTTTGTTCTCAATTAAAGAAATTAAACATGAATCACAAAAAACACCCACCCAACTCTCAAGCCTGTTTCTTGGAGCATTTTTCTTTTTCCAATTTCAGAATGGGTTTTTTGCTGAATCAATCTGGACACCTTCATTCCCACTCCCACCCTCACTCCCATGTACCTCAGTCAAACTCTCCCAGCACAGCTCGCAGCAGTGGCCATGGACACAGCAGCCTTGCAGTGAGAGCAGCATTTGTGCACGCCCTTGGGGACCTGGTACAAAGCATTGGTGTGCTTGTAGCTGCGTACATCATACGTTTCAAGGTAAGGAATGGCTAATCTTTGAGGCAAGGTTGTTTCAACTGTAGTTACTGCATTAAAATGGACTTATTTTTCTAAGCAATGAAAATGGTATACTTTATGTTCTATTATAAGCTTCATATAGTCATGCAAAATAAACAGAGACTGTTATGTATTATGTAATTATTCAAAGAAATATTCACAGAAGTTGTAGTTCTAAGTAACTATTTCTGAGTTACGTTTTTATAAATAAATTTACTTTCATGTATCTTTTTAACACTTTGGACCTTCCTTTCCAGCCAGAATACAAGATTGCTGATCCTATTTGTACATACGTGTTTTCCATACTGGTGGTTTTCACAACAGTCCGAATTCTGTGTGATACAGGAGTTATAATTTTGGAAGGTAAGATCCTCACAGTGTGCAGTGTTTCATGTGTTTCAAGGCCAGGCTGGATGTGGCTCTGGGCAGCCTGGTCTGGTGGTTGGCTACCCTGCACATAGCAGGGGGTTGAAACTATATGATCATTGTGGTCCTTTTCAACCCAGGCCTTCTGTGATTCTATATGTCAAATGAACCACTGGCACTTTGACATCACAACCACCATCTCCAGCAACGTGGGCTGTGTCTGGAATTTGTTGATCTTGCTTTAGGATTTCAGTTCTTGCTGGCTCATCTAAGTTGCAGCAGTCTTCAAGAGTCTTTGACCTTTACCAGAATGACACAGGTCTTAGCACTGCTCACAGTTTACCATCATGAGACAGTAGAAGTAAAATTTATAAAGCTTTCAGCTAAAATAAGTAGATGTCTGCCCGGTCTCAGCTACACACTTTGTGTAATTACTTTAAAGTTAACGTGAACACACATAAAAGGAGGAGACAGATTCATAGTATTGCTTGCATGTCAGACAAGACTGGAAGTAAAAACGAATATGAAAAGGAAGAAAAAAAGCAGCAGAACACACATAAGCTTAACTTTTGACCTCTTGTGGTGACTTAAAGGGAAGAATGCCAGCAATATTCTTTGCATTATTGTAACTAACCTGCCCATGTTACTGCTTAATCCAATACTTTCTTGTAGGGATGAGAAAAAAAATCCTTGTTTTTACCTGCACCATCCCCTCTGTTTCATATGAATTATTGCAGAAGTCAGCAATCAAAAAATTCAAAATCTTCAATGCAAAATGCTTTTGTCATTTAGGAAAAGAAAAAAAAAAATGGAATTTCACTGTGAAGACGAAAAATGGTAAAATACACTTAAATTTCATTTAGCTCCAAGGCAACAGCTGAGATTGAGCTGAATAGATAAAGCAAACTAATGGGGTATTGAATTCCAGATGTTTTAGTTGTACCTGTTTGCATCCCAGCTGTTATAAAGATGTCTGAATTAATGATGTTATTACAGTGATGAAAGGTGGTCTTAGTGAGTGTCACAGAGCTTTTCCAACTAGTACTCAGGAGCTCCAGAGAATGGACTTGCAAGAAATATATATATAAAACAATATTTTGAAAGTTGTCATGATATTTGATTTGAAAGACTACAGATTTTGCGGGAGACAGTCAGTTTTATCTTCTGTTTGGTATCACAGGAGTTCCGAGGCATTTAAACGTGGATCGTATTAAAGAAGACTTGATGAAAATTGAAGATGTTTATTCTATAGAAGATCTAAATGTTTGGTCTCTCACTGCAGGAAAAACAACTGCCATAGTCCACTTGCAATTAGGTAAGCTGCTATATGACAGTTTTAGATTCAGTCCAGCCAGGGGTGAGGCAGATGACAAAACTCAAACCACTTTCTCTCTTATCTTTATATTCTTACGTACTCACATCCAGGAAATAGCATTCTGGGAAAAAAAAATCTATTGTTTATGATTTTGTACAGTGAGATACAGAAACTTAACCCACGAGGACAAGGCCTAAATGAAAGGCAAAGAAAGAAAATACATTTATGCTGAGACATACTGATCCAGTAGATAATTTTTTTTTTTTCCCCCCTATTTGATGGGGTTAAGTACTTCTCTTCAGAAATTCCCTAATGGAAGGATCTGATCTGTGGAAAGTTAAACATGTTGCCAAAACATGCTGATAGTGATATATTGATATTTCTATATTGATAGAAAGAAAGCTTTCTCCATACCCCTATTTAACAGAGACAGTTTTATCTAGATACGGTTCCAGATAAAAGATAAAGATGTGTATATAGTGTCTCACAGCCACAGAACAATAGAAAATTAATGAGGGAGTTTGAATAAAGACATCCGAGTTGGTAAGACCATGTGGTAAATACAAAGACAGTTGGATTGTCAGTTTTATTAAGGATTGAATATTATGAAAATTATGAAATCTTTTCCTGGTTTTTCTAGTTCCTGGTAGCTCATCTAAATGGGAGGAAGTTCAGTTCAAGGCCAGACAACTGCTGTTGAACACGTTTGGAATGTACAAGTGTTCTGTCCAGCTTCAGAGTTACAAACAGGAAACAAGCAAAACCTGCACAAGTTGTCAGAGTTCCAGTGCCTAATCTCATGTGTTTTGGGAACTGCTGCCTTATTCTTTATCTTGTAGTCAAAGACTGAGAGCAATAAATTCAAAGTGAATGGTAATAATTAATATGTGGATTTGTACCATTTAACATGCAGCAGGGAGAACTGGTGCTGCAAGAAGTGCAGTGGTTGCCCTACAGAACATGTATTTCATTCTCTCCCTCGTGCTGGTTTATTAAATTTATTACGGTTTTGAGACAAAGTTGTTTTCAGATTGTTTACGAACTGCAACATGGTTCTGCAGATACCTCACCAATTACATTTAGAAATTGTCTTTTGTGTACCACAGAAGTACCTGCACTCCAAACGGAGCATCGAGTATTCAGTATTTCAATTAACATTTGTAATATTATTGATCATGCCAGGGTTCCATACATTATGATCTCCAAATTCATCAGACAGTATTTTTACAATACTAATTTTCATACAGTATTTTAAATTACAATGCATGCAGTGCTAGCTGAATTCTTTTCTAAACTGTCTTGCTGGAGATTTTGCAAAACACAGGATTTACCATAACCAGACCAGAAACTTAGCTTTAATCTGGATGTTCACAGATCCAAACAGAAAGATCCTTGCCCAAACCTCTGTTGTTAAACTGGAGACCCAGCACTGGACTCAAAGTGTTCTCAGTGATTGGTTATCTGTAATGTATTTTAGAATAGGGTTTATACTTTAGAAGGAGGTTATTTATTTTACAAATTTTTGAGTTGTAAGATGAAATTTATTAATAATTTTGAATGTCTAAACCAGCATTTGATTCACATTAGAAGGCCAGTTAATTAGCATGCATTCTAATTATAATTAATACATGTGCTGTAACTGAACATTTTCCATGATTGCTTTGTTGAAAAAAAAATAAAATGATAGGAACTATGCTCGACATGAAGGTACTCTCAAATCCAATCTACAAATGTGCAAAATACTTAAATGTACTAAAAGGCAAGGGAGGAGCAGCAGTTTTAGATGTAGTGTTCCCTCACTCTTGGATCTCTGACCTATTCATCTTTGCTGTGAGAACAGGATGGCAGTATTCTCACAGGACAGCCAGTACCACAGCACTACTGAGCTCTATGAATAAGATGAAATCCAAGCAAGCTCAGTGACCTCACGCACACTGGACAATGCTATCACAGCAACCTACAGAGGCAGAAAGGTGGTTTCTTATTTATTGAGAATCAAAGCAATTTGAAAAGACTTTTTTCATCCTGATGCTTCAAAGTCCACTAAACTGAATTACTTTGCCTCATAGCTTAATCCCTGTAATTTGAATGTATGCAGGACAATAAAATAAGCCTTCTACCTGCTGCCAATCTACCATACATCCAGGCTCATGTTTTATACCTGTTGCTGACATTACTAGCATTGAAGCCAAGGGCAACAAGAATGACCTGCAGTGTTCAATACATGGAGAGAACTTTGAGTATTTTTTGTTTATTCTGCACTTTGGTCTTCACGCAAAGCTTCAGCTGACGTCGAAAGTATTTCTGTATGTGGAACAGAAAGGAAAGTTTTGGACCAGTAATGGATACGGTGATACTCAGTTGTGAATACATAAGCTATTGTCTCGAAACTTGATAGGGTTTCACATATTCATCAGGGTGATTTATATCTACAACTGGTAGCAACAGTCTTGGCTTGTTTTCTCTTTTGAATAAGATAGGGACCTCATGATAAATTTGCAGAGGTGAAAACTCACAACATAGTATTAATAACACCGGACTATGTTTGTATTTGTTCTGGCAAGAAATGGGAACACTTGAGTATAGCTTGGAAGTACATACAACTCAGACACAAAGGAACACTATACTTGGAAAGTTAATGCTTCAATACAAACATTACCACTGATTAAGCCATATCAGAGTTAATGAAAAACGTGCATCCCGTTCTTAGAACTTCCCTAAAAACAAGCAAACACCTCCCACCACAACAGGTATTTTGCACATACTAATACTCAACAGGTTTTAATTAACTTGGGATTTACAGTTGATGTAATTAGAAGTTGAAGTATGGTAGACATGTAATGTATTTGGAGTTTTTTTATTGTAATGATTTACTATACTTTTGTTTAATTGAAGAAAAAGCAGAAATGTGTTGCTTTATTGTGGGTTTTATTAAATCAATTATTAAACTTCACACTGTGTCTTAAAATATTTATTTGCATTGAGATCTCTTGCCGCCTTCTTTGATTCTTACAGCAGTTCTTTTTCAGAGTGCCTATGAACACTCAAGCTTAACTCAGCTTGGTAACACTGCTTAGAATGAGCTATGGCTCCCTCTTCAGTAGAAAAACTTAAGTTTTCTTGTTTCCCATGCAGTAACAGAACTTCAGAAAATATGAGCTGACAAATTATGGTGAAGGAACAGTTATACAGCAACTGCAAGGCATTCCTGACCTTCAATCACGCTTGAAGGCCCTTGTTATCACAGCCTGCACACTAACTGGAAAGACTTCAGAGAAAAAACAACAATATGAAATCTGAATCTAGGAGACAAGAATCAATGAGGCTACTCGGGAGATTCTCATAACGTAGATTGCCTATTTTAAAGCCTAACTAAACTCACATGGATAGTTACATCTACGTGGTCCACCTCTAATTTGTTTTCTTGGTCAAAAGGGCAAAAGTTGTCTGGCACTGCTGCATTTCACATGAGAGCCCAACACTGAATTCATTACTAATCAACATCAAAAGGAATACACTTAATTTGCAATTCCCCTAGTGATGGAAGAGCACACAACAGAACTATAAATCTAATCAAGTAAGAGTAATTAGTATACTTCTGTGGAACAGAAAAGTATGCAGAAAATAACATTACTTTGCAATGTAGCTGCTGGGAATGTATGGTTAAATACGCATTAACATCTGTACTCTAAGAAGCGTGAGGTGTCGATGAAAGAAGTCAAGTTATCTTTACGGATATTGAAGGGTCATTTTGAGTACCACCTTAGAGAAGCATAGCATTATTAGGAATAAGAATCAGGTCTGGTGCCTCTCTAACCAGCTCTGCAGCACATCTGGTTTATTTCCTCTCACCCTCACAAGATCATTTACATGTTACGTGCTTCTATATGTCTCTATCTCCACAGGAAACCCCTCTGTAGGAAATAAGAACATGTTTACTTTTTATGATTAGTCTATCCAATAGATGCCTAAGACCAGAGGCTTCCACAGCAAGCTTCTCTGCTTTCCAGAGCTATGCCAGATTGCTATAGGTGACCAAACAGCTAAAAATCTGTGAGAATTGTGCCACCTATTGCAATCAATATAGAAGAAATTCATCCTGAGCTGTGATTTTCACACATCCTATCTTGAACCACAGATACAACTTTAATGACAACTGTAACATGATAGAAAGCACAGCAATGACAGCAGAGCAGCAAGGTCCTAGGCTGCAGCAAGTGAGGATTTGCTCAAATGCAACAGCCACAAAAAATAAAGGAAAAAAAAAATCTGCTTACCTCCAGAAAGCATCAGGTAGGCAAGAAACTCCAGCAAAATCCCCTTGCCTCTGCTGCCAGCCCTTAAATGAGGTCTGGGAAGGGGTGGATCCTGACTGCACCCCTTCCAGTCACTCAGATACATTGCATTGCATTGCAAGCACCTGAGCTCCCCTGGGTGCCCCTGCCTTCCCACCAGGTGCTCAATCACTGATTCAAGCTGCTCTCCAACTACTCGTGAAAGCCAATAAGCAGGCTGCAAGCCCTCGCATCCCACTATTATATCCTGAACTATTCTTACCCTAAAAAGAAAATTAATGGAAACTCATTTGCTTTCTTTGCTTAATCCTGATTTTCTTTTCTAAATTGTGTTGGCATTTAAACCTTTCAATACTGACCACATTTCCTTCTATACCAGCAGAATTACTATGTACATTGTCATACCTGAACCTGGTCTTCAAAATCCAAAATGGTATTGTCACTTTTCTCACTGGTTGCTCCAAGCACATCCTATTGTCCCGGGTTAGCACACCTAGCTCAAGCTTACGTTACGCTGCCTCTAAGTCACTTTGCTTTTCTCACTCCGTTTTTTTGCAATACTCTGCTTTCTCCACAGCTTCACTTATGTCCAGTCAGCACCCTGTGTATGTGCAGCTTGTGTGGGTGAGGTTTATGGGTGCAAAACATCCAAAAACAACTACAAGGCCTCCTTTCTTCCATTCTGTTCATGTACGTGCTCACCTGAAGTCCAGTTCCTCTTTGCTCTCTGTATGATCTGTCTTCTAGCCTCCAAATTGCAAACTGATACGGAAGAGCTACTCTGAAGCTTCTTGATTTCCTTTGTACACAAAAACCAAAGTCCTCCCCATCCGTCCTATCTCCCTAAATCCACCTCCATCTTCTCCTCCTTCCTCTTTGAAGAGGACATACTGGATGCTAAATGCTGCTGTGCTTTGGGAACCCCCCTTCTCTCTGCTCTTCTCATCCCATTTCCATGGAAGGCTCCAGGAAGGATGATGTGTGTCCTTTCCATCTGTGAAGTACCTGACGGCTTTAGAAGCTGGTAAAATAAACGCCGCTCCTTTCCTTTTAGTGCCATCCAGATAGCATGGCATTCTGCTCTTAGAATGCAGGGACACCTGCTTTCTGTGCTTACAGCTGCAAAATAAAGACAACTCAAAACAATTGTATTACTCCTTTACCTTTTCCTAGACTGCTTTTTTCTCAATATCATTTTTTTCCTTTGAACACTGCCAGTGCTAAGTGCACAAGGCAACCGTTCAGTTAAAGCTGTGAAGCATGCACACCTTTTGCAGCAACCATTTCTGTTGAAATAATGAGCCATTTTGTAAACACAAGCACATTCTTGTCCATATGTCAGCTTTCTAATTTCCTTACTGTGATACCTGCTGGAAAAATAAGTTTCAGGGATGTGAGCCTCCAAAACACAGGGGTATGTGAAGCCAAGTGAGGCTACCTGTCCAGAGGATGTTCCACACTCTGGGCAGTACTGATACGTGCAGGGATTTTGGTGCAGCAGAATAATTGATGTGAGGAGCCAAGCAGCAACATTCTCTTTTGGCTCATGTGCATGGAGAGATCCCAACTCCCTTGCTTTTCCTATAACACACACAGAACTTAGTTAATAAGTCCTCAAGGGAATTGATGAGGTGCAAATAAAAAGATACTTGATAATAGTAAATGGCCTTTTAAATTCAAAGCGCGTTTTTGAGGAAAAATACCATAATGAAACATTTTCACAGCTGAGATTTTGGTGAATATTTGAACCTGGAATACAGGTACTCGTTATTTTCATAGATTCCATGTGGTCTTCTCTCCCAGCCCACGACAAGAACATGTCTGACATCGAACAGCACAGGCAGGTATTCGAGGCCTTTCTCCGGCTCACCAGGAGATGGTGCCCTGCCCGCAGCCACCAGGAAGGAGTGCTGTTTAATGGGATGTCACTCGATCAGGGGAGTAATAAGGAAAAGCATAAGCAAAATGCTGATTTGCTGATTGATTACTGGGGAAGATTAAAGATACTTCTTTAAAGTTCTATACAAATAATACCCAAAGGGTACAGAGAATTGCCTTCCTGCAGTTCCAGGTGTGCAATAGAACTTTTCTATGACTGGAAATTGACTGTGGGTAAGGTTATCAAATGCAATTAGAACAAAGTAGATTCATTAATGTAAACAACACTACTTATCATGCAAGCCATCGTTTTCTACAGAGTGCTGAATTAATGTTACCTTAACAACTCTTTTAAAAGTTTTATTATTAAAATAAATGGTCTGATGACACTTTGAAGCAAAGCTGTACACAAAGTAGTAATTTTTCTTCAAATTAGGGAAAAACAGAGGTAAATACGAAGAACTACTTGCAGTGCTTACACTGCTACAATTGCTACTGTTGTTTAATCTAGCCCAAAAGGCTTCACACAGAGGCGGAACAATGCAGAACCACATCTTCCTTCCTGTAAAGTCTTCTTTCATTTCTTCAATCTATTAAGCAATTCTGTATTTTCCAAGCTTCTGCAGAGAACACAACATCAATCAGGAACTGAAGCTGCCCAACTGGTTGCACAGACTGGTTTCTTAGTGCTTTGATAATTGTTTAAATTTAACTTTGATGGAACAAATTATGATAGTCTTAAGGCATCCTTGCTGCTTGGACTTGCCACGGAGCAAAGGTCAAGGCATTTCATAGAAAATATAACAGCAAGCAACTCCTTGCATATCAAATGTTAAAGGGTGCATACAAGGGTACCTACAAAAAGCTGTAAACAAAGACAGGTTTTAGATACATTCACTTGTTGATAGCCATACAATGTATCTTACTATATTAGATCAGTGAGCTGTCTTTGTAAGTGAGCAGTGACACCTGAATGTCACTGTTTCTCTCTCAGAATTATTACACTTGAGATTTCTCTGAAGGAAGGGGAGAAGTTGTACCTCTCCTAGAAGGAAGTTCCTCTACCTCTTACAGAATTAGCTAGAAAGAAGCAGCTCACAGAGCAAGGGTCACACACCAAGATGAGATCTTACTGCTTGGCCCATCGACTGCCATGGCTCAGTGGGGAGCCATTCATACTGCAGTGACTTTCTTTAAAGTAGTTCATACTTCGTTGGTGATACAAGGTGTGTTTGTGTACAAAAGGGTGTTGGCAACTAAAATCCAAACAAAACAGATAAAACTGAGCTCCATACTGCAACCCGAACACTTTGAACTCCTTTACATCACCATGCAGCCAACCATGGAACACACCAACATTTCTGGATCAATAAAGAGTATATAAGATAATAATGAAGAGAAGTGTTGCCCATGTGTCTGTTCTCTGTTGGGTTCCATGCATCCTTTCATCTGTTTAGTGAAGAATAAAAAAAAAAAAAAAAAAAAAAAGATAAAGAAGCTCCCTTAGCTCGTAATTTCAATAACTGATTACACATTGCTTCAACAAAATGCTAATCTAGCTGCAGTATCAGAATACCCTTGTGCTTTAGTATTTCTTACAGAGGAGCATATATTATGTCAGTGCCAAAGAAACAACTGTGAAGAACAGACTGAGGAGTCAAACTTTTCTTCCATAAATACATCTATAAATTAGGGGGGAATTTGCTTTTTTGAAGTGCTGCCCCATAAGGGCGTATTCTCCTTGTTCTTTACATGTATCAAGAAGTGATACACTCAGCACCTAGCTCAAACAGAAATATCCACACACCACCCTGCTTTGCATACAACAAAAGCTTCCTCTTTGAACTAACGAACCCAAAGGAACATGAGACATGCCCAATTCTTAAATGTTCTTCTTTTAAGAAGGCAATTTAATGAGCAGACACTTACTTTCATATATACACGACCACTACAAGATCTGTGGTAATAATTCCACGTCTCTCTGACATCCTTAACTTCAAACTAACTGTGTTACTACTACTTTGCAGAACATGTTATTGTACCATGAAAATTATGGCTCAGAGCTTGGCAATGAGGCACTGAACAGAACTGCAAGTCATTATGACCAGGATTTTGGTAAATACTTCTGCTTCTGGGAGTAAGGTGGATCTGGCAGTCTTTAAGCCAAATGTCTGATTCTGACTAACTGTGTTTCATTCAGTGCATTTCACAAGAGGAAAAACAAATGCAGTAAAGGCAGCATAAAGCTAACACTTCACCAGACACAGAACTGAGGTTTCGCTCAAGTTCTACCTGACTCTTCTAAAAATCCGCAGCATGACTTGAAAAGGACAAAAAACATTCCAGGCTTTACTGAATTGTACAAGGTCTTCCTACAAGTGAGAGAGATGCATCATTACATGAAACATGAACAGCTTCGATATGAAAAAAGGAAGGCTGTTTTTATGTAGTCAGGCAGTGATTCACAACAAGCATGTGACTTTGCTTTTCTTTGGCTGTTTGATACTATTTTCCTGTAACTAGCAGAGATTACAAGTAATGTATTTTCAGCCCTTATTTCCTTGTTTGTGCTGCAGCAGCATCAAGTCTGGTACGGGATGGCATTTACTTACTGCAAATACACTTTAAATAAAATAATAATGATATTAAAAAAAAAAAAACAAAAAAAAACACAACAAGCGACCAGGAATGAAAGAACCTTGCTGAAGATGAAAGCTTAAACACATTATTTATAATTAATAGGTTTTCAAACTGATGTGGTTTTCTGACCTCTCAGCTGATCTGTTTGCATCTGTAGGTGCCCCATTTGCTCTCTACACATCACATCATGTAATAAATGTATTTAAACAAACTGCACTGTATTGACCCTACATAAAATCTGCAAATAAAAATCCACACATTATAAAATGTTGAAATGGAAATACAAGGAACTCCAGCTTTTCAGAAATGCAGGCCATTAATCCACATAATAATCCAGTGGGACAAGGCAGGTGCTCATTGCACCTCACCCCGTGCATCAGCCCTTTCAGAAGGCAAAGTTCAACTCTGGACAATGAACCACACAAGCACTTAGTTTCTGGTAGCCTACCTCTGGCCTATCAGAAAAGACACATAGCAACTGCCATACGACGCAGGGAAATGGCAGGAAGTGGTTTGAAGCTGTATCTGTGAAGTGGGACAGCCGGCAGCACTGCCTTGTGACCGCATCACTTCTCAGATGTTCCTTAGGCAACACTCTGATCCCCACAGTCTATTTTTGGTGCTATTGACATTTCGTCCTGAGTCTGTAGATGCTCAGTTTGACACCATCTGGTATTATCAGTGTCTGTACAGAGCTTCCATTCACTACAGCAGAGAATACCACTTTTAATAATAAAATAAACTAATAAATAAAAGAGAAATTGCTGTTATAGTCTCATATTTAAAAGCCCCTGCTTCAGCAACACTTGGAGGAAGAAGTCAGCAAAGCCATCCAGAGTCTGTCTGAATGAATTTGAACTTAAAGAACTAACATCTCCCAAATTCTTAAAAAAAAAAAAAAAAAAACAGAAAAGAAAACAAAAAGAAAGCAAGCTGTTTCACAATCCTTGACTGGACTGCCAGTACCATGTTCTACAAGGCTACAGGAATCCAGATGATTCACAGTATTTAGGAATAAGAAACTGCCTGACCACTTCAAGTTTGGAGTCACAGAACATCAGCAAGTTACTTTGCCATTTTCTTGTCAGGAGAGATCAGTCAGATTTTGCTGTATTAGTAAACAGAATGTAAATAAGTTAGACCAAGGTGCTCTGATGTATTTGTTTTGGTAGGTGCAACAAAGGGAAGCAGCAAGAAGAAAGAGAAAGGAGTTTCACACAGAAGGCTTTGTAAGAACTGGGCTGCTGCCTCCAGCCAGGCCAGGCCAACACCAGCTGCTGCGCAACATGGCTGCCACCTCATGTGGAACCATGAGGCACACAAGGCACACGAGGCACACGAGGCACACGAGGCACACGAGGCACACGAGGCACACAAGACACACGAGGCGGGGGTCACAGTAACACATATTACAGGACGTAGCTCCTGTGGCACAGATCTCTGCCAGGCATGGAGCAAAGGGCAAGGGGACAGAGGGAGACCGTGCATTGGTCCCACAACACACGATTTAGATTAGATGTTGGGGAAATTTTTCACTGAGAGGGTGGTGAGGCCCGGGCAGGGACTGCCCAGAGCTGTGGGTGTCCCATCTCTGGAGGTGCCCAAGGCCAGGCTCAGCCCTAGGCAGCTGAGCTGGGAGGCACACAGCCCATGGCAGAGATTGGAGTTGTACAATCTTGAAGTCCCTTCCAACCCAAGCCATTTTATGATTATGTGATAATGTTATCTGAAAATAACAGATTATTAAACCAGAATCCTTTGATCCTTAGACCAAGGTACAGCATGGGTAGGGCTTATACAGCCTCCATGAAGTGCCCTGCAGAAGTGTCTGATCTTTGAACCGGGTGAGGCCTATTGGTGCCTATTCACATTGGCCTTCCTCTGAAGAGTTTATTTGGTTGTGATGGCTGGTTTACGAGGGGAAAATGCTTTCAGCAAATAATCTACCTGCTCTCTATTCAAATCAGCACCTGAAAGTAAACAACTGCTGAGTACAGTTGCAACTCCCACAGTCCATTTCCTCAGTAACGCTTTTTCATTTCCATTCCTGTTTGACTTTTAGGTTGTGTTATCTCATGGTGCTGCTTGTGTGATAGAGATGTGCTGTACACTGAAGACTTCGGACAATGAATTAAAACTGCTTTGAGTAGTGCAGCCACGTTTGTTTAATCTGAAAGCTTTTTTGGGAAACATCCAACACCAGCTACTGCCCAGAATCAGTGAATCGTCTCCATCACTCGTGTTTGTTCTCTACAGCTAGTGCTGGAGGCAACAGCCCTCTGTTCTGAGACAGATAACAGCTGGAGAATGAACAATTTCCTTTAATGATTGCACCAGGCCCCTCTGTTACCACCACTTACTACAGAAACCACATGCACCAATGAAGTAGCTAGGTAGTAAAATACAGCAAGAACCATAGAGCATCAGTCAGAGAAATGCTGACATGGGCTACCACATGCAAAGAAAACCAAACAAGGAACTCAGCACTTGGATCCTGCAGATCTCATATCATTGTGGGTAAGGCCTTTAAGTACTACTATAATAACAAAGATTTGTAGTTAAAACAAAAGTGCACAGCAAAAGTAATATAAAGTTATTAGGTTTTTTTTTATTATTGTCAAGCTTCACCTTCCTTTTTGAAAGCAAAAAAAGCATTCAATTTAAGAGTGTTTGAAATTTTGCTCAAAGATCTCGTGAACTTACAGAAGCTCATATGTAAAATGATGGTCCTTACATCCAGGCTACCAAGCCTGTTCCATGTCATGGCTTCTTTGAGGATATATATATTCACTTGTGCATCAGATAAGCTGGAGAAAGGGGAGATGCTAAAAGGAGGTTGTCAAATACGTTTCATCCTTCTCAGGCCCTAACTCTCTCATTAACTCAGAAAAAAAAAGTAAAAATGTCAGTGATAGGCTGGGACAGAATAAGTGAAATTCAGATCAGGAATTTAAAAAGGATGTCTAAAATAAAAAGGAAAAGTTATAGAAGCGTGAAAGAGCTGGCACTTCATAAAGGCTGATTCAGATCCCAGAGCAGACACCAGCACTCAGGTTCTGCTGTGTGTTACTGCTTTATGAAAGCAGGTATTTTTAATATTTGTTATAAGTTTCTCCTGATTGTTTGAACTCGTGGACTTATTCTTTTATTTACAAAGTTACATCAAACTTCCACTTTCAGGGGGAATATTTTTTCAGTTTGCATGTAGACTGCAGAGAGCAACTTTATATTCTTCTAGAAAACTCTTTTAAAAAGGGCTGTAATAACTATCGGCCAGCTGCAGCTAGAAAAGCGTAGCCGTATTTCAAATGGCTTTTAATCCATAATCCATAATAAAAAAATCTAACAAGCCAGTGAATATTATAATGAAACTTTGTAATTCATGTGTAAGTTGGAAAAGTACTAGAGAGAATGAGTGAAGATAGTGATTGTTTAAAACTTCAAAGCCTAAAAGACAGGAAAGTAGAAGACTGAACAAGGAAAGAATGGAGAGAAGAAAGAAAGAAGTCTATTTCAACAGCCTCTAAATTGCACAAGGAACAAAAAGCCTTGGGTTTGTGCTACATGGGACATGGAAGTCCTACCATTCTCACGAAACTCAGCTCATAAAATTCAGTGGATTAAATCCTTACTGTCTTAACTCTGATTCTTGTAGAACAAGGAAATAGTTTGTATATTGTTTTATAGACATATGTTGAGCAGTTCTGGAGGGTGGATACAGTAATTGGCCATGGTGTACCTTACTTAGAGCGACCTCATTGGTGCAGGAGACAGAACATTCTCAAGGACAGCCTGAGAACTCAGAAAGCTGTCCCAAGAACTTGAGCATTCCTCATCATCTTTTTGAGGTGCAGAAAGATATTTCTTACATTATGGAAAAACAACAACAACAAAACACTGAAAACCAGCTAACAAAACAGAACACTGGATTACCTTTGCTATTTTGCCTGAGGATAAAATGGGAAGCGACAACCTGTGAATGATGGTAGGCACACTGCCTGATGCACTACTGGCAGACACCACTGAGAACTGGTTAAGTACAAAAAGTTATGTACAAATGACACACATCTATTTCCCTGATGTTGTTAGATACTCAGGTCAAAAGAAACAATGGTATTCAAAGACCATACCAGTGATTTACTGAAGGACAAACTCATTTAATTCATGTATCAACTCAGAGCACAGCACAGCATGTTTTTGTACTGATACAGACAAGCAAAATATGGAAATATGCAATAACTTACAGAAAATAGTTTACAGTGCTTCTGTTTAAATGCTTAGAAGTTGTATTCCCCAGAGCTCTGGTTTTTGTGGTTACATACCACCCAATTTATCTCATAGCATCATTCCATAAAATGAAAGCCAAGCTTGTACTCTGAAGTCCTCTAAATCCTATCACTCCTAAATGCTGCTGAGTCATACTTACTTATCCAAATTTTACACTGCAACTTAGCACAAGTGTGATAAATAACATTTTAACGCTTTCTTCTCAGCGTCAAATACACCTTTAAGAAAACAAATCCTCCAAAGCTTCACTGCTAACCTGTTAGGTGCTCGCTGCAGCAGAATAACCTCCAGCAGGACGTTCACTATTACTCACTTGAGGAGGGGCTTCTTCAAATTAATTTGTTTCAGTTTTCTTCCTTCCTCTCAGCCAGTAACATGCATCCTTATTATCCAATGTAGAAGAAACTTTGTAATGCATGTGAAACTGCATGGAATGGGACACCTACAGAAAGAACTCAGAAAAGGATTGTTCTACCATTGGATGCAGATATGCCCTCACCAGCTTGGTGAGGGTCTGCCTGTTGCATCATTTCCCTAGCCAATTTATCAGAAAACAAATGCTTAAAGAGGAAGCGTCTCTCTGAAGAGTCATTTCTACTTTTAATCTCTTTCATTTTCTCTTCGTTGAAGAAGTCCCTCATAGCTTGTATCTAAAATGTTAAAAAAAGCCCTGCTAGCTATGCAGTAAAATTAAGTTTGCATGTGAACTACCTAGCAGAAGATTAAGAATTTAATGGTTAAAGTAGTTTTGGATAACGTAAATTTTCTAATTCCAGTAACTTTTTAAAAGTTTAAACAGGAACAACATTCAAATGTAACAAACTGTCATTTTTAATTCCTTTTTAGCCATGCTGAAGTTATGTTTTCACCCTGCATTCCCAAATATAGCCTTAACTCATCTATTAGACTCCTTGGTAGTCTAAGCAGAGTGCACATGTAAGTTCTGGTATCAGCCCCAGAACCTTAACTGGGACATAAGTTGTCATTACATCTAATGTAGGAAATAAATGGAAGTGTATCTTTGGCAACATATGCTGCCATACATAGACATCTTCTGGCTACAATGACTATTTGGTCTGTATACAGTGCACATACAACATAAAATTATAGGATAAAGAGGGAGCAAACCAGGAATATTTTAGGAGAGCTTATGGGTAGTCTCTGTTTACAAAATTTACAAAGAATGTTGCAAAATGTTAAACAGATTTTATTATAACAAAATTACAAAATTAATTCTGAGAAAAATGAACTATAAAATTCTATTTTAAAAATTGTGAAAACTTTTTCCATATTCAATTACCATCTGAATGTTCAACATCTGACATCAAACACCTACTGAAAACGAGCTTTGACACAGAGTTTTGGACTAAGTGGATGTTGTATGCCAACTTCTAAGGCAACATGAAACTCCTCATCCAGAGCCCAAAAAATGGAGGGAGACCCTAGAAATGTAGCAGAAGCATTTCCGCACACTGATTTCAGTAGTCAAGTTTGTGCAGAAGTGATTCCACTAGATTCATAGAGTACCTTTAGAGGCAACAGAAACTTGTTACTTCGTAAGCTTTTTGACACTTTCCAACTCTTCTATAGGTTTCCATTTCTGATGGATTGTTAATAGCTGGAAGAAATAAAAAAGAAAATATGAAAGAAATCAGCAAAACCCCGGTATTCAATTCTTTCTCAATAAAATGTTAGTTTTCCCTCCTGCAATATCATGGATCAATTTATCAGTGAAGGATTTCTAATAGTTTTACATTAGCCTATTAAAAGTAATCAAAAGCAATAAGGGATATAATCTCAAATTTTGTTGAACAGAATCACCCTGATATGAAACAAATAATGAACTTAACTATTTTCCCCAAATAATTTTATTTTCCTCATCATCCTAGGTGCTCTACTGAACTAAGATGTTTCTCCTTACAGCTGCAGTACTCAAAAACATCCTTAGTCAATGTTGTAATTCAGGAACCAAGTGAGTGTAACCAGCATTTCCTCTGTGCCCATACATCTACTGTTAGCAGTGGAACGGGGTAAGAAGCAGCTGCGGGCCAAGCAGACCTGGAATGAAATACCTGAATTCCCCTCTTTAAATAACGCAATGAGATTCATTACATAATAAGCTCCACTTATTTAAAAGTGTCAGCTTCATTTTTTTTTTCTTCTTATTAATATTTTCCTGGTTCTTACACAGCTATTCAGTTGCATTCCTCGTGCTGGAAATACACACCGTTGGCACTATTATTTGTGTTAATTACCTTCTGAGGCCGGGTAGGATCAACAGTTTCCCATGGCTCTGGATTGGCACTCTTGTTAATGCTGTAAGAGAAGATAAAGCAATAAGGTACTGTGTTTTAGGCTGTGAACTTACATGTGTTTCTCCTGTATGAACAATCTATGATCAGCACAACTATTCCTGTAGGTAAGCAGTTCCCTGAAACACATCTATACAGCTTTGGGAATTTCTCTTTTCAGTGTTGGATAGGAATCAATTATGCTTGCTTTCCTCTTGGCTTCCAGAGCACCAAACACAGCCAATGTCCTTCAAGTATAACGTGCCATCCTAAGGCAAGAAAGCTGAGAATCAAAAGCAAATAAAGGCTCAAATAAAAAGGGGATTTTAATCCCGGTGGCTAAAGATGTTTCTTTCTGCCCCTTTAAAATAAACAGACATTTTCCCATAAGCTGTGCATGGCTGCCAGGCATGGCCGAGCCATCGGAGCTCTGACTTACAGGCAGGGCACACAGTCACACACTGTGCAGGTGCACCAGCCTGCCTGCCTGCATCCCTGAGCCCTCAGCGTCCCTTTGTGGGAGCATCTAAAGCCAATTACACCTAAAGCACAGAAAAAACGTGACCTATTCACAGCTGAGAAACCATTCGCTTTAGCCTAAAGGAGCTAACTTCGTCGGCACTTAAAACGCGCCGGTAACTTTGTCATTCCCGGTGCTCTGGAACTTGGCTCGGACTTCTGACTCTTCCCACAAAGCAGGGATCGGGGCAGCGCCAGGCTGCTCCAGCAGCAGCGTTCGCTTACATCACGTCGGATTTGCTGACGAGGGAATAGGCTGAAAAAGCAAGAGCCCCAACGGCGGCGCAGGACACGACTCCAATCAGGGGGATGAGCTGAAAGACACCGAGGGGAGAGGTGAGCCGCCCGGAGCGGTTACCAGAAACGCAGAAGCGACGCCCGTTGCTTTCCCGCCCCCCGCGCTGTGACGCCGGGCACAGCGGCAGGCCCGAGCGGAGCCGCCGGACACACTTACTTCTTTCTTCGTTCTCAGCAGCTGGAAGAAACTTGCGCTCATCCTGCCTGCAGACCTGCAACAGATGGCCCCGTTAGCGCACCGCTCCTCTGCACCGCTGGGCCCGCGAACGGAAACGGCAATCCGTTACCTGCCGGGACGGGACGGGCAGCGCTCCGCGGGGCAGCGGGCGGGCTGCGCGCTCTGCACCCTATATACGCGGTGGATACGCGCGGCACCGCCCACACGCACAGCGCCCCGCAGCCCACTGCCCGCACCCCCAGCGGCGCGGGCGCCTCCTGGCGGACGGCGCGGGCGAGGCACGGCGGGACGCGGCTGCGATACTGCACTCCTGCTGCGGCCTGGAACAACTTCCACAGGCCCGAGAGCGCAAAGTGCTGACCCTCTGCCCCAGGTGCAACGACAAAAGCTTAACCCGCATCCTAACCATTGCCCCGGTGCTGAACTTTGTAACGTGCTTTCGAGAAAGCCAGCTTGTAAGCACTCCCATCTAAAGCAGCTTGCCTTCTGCACTGCATGGGAACCATCTCCCACCTCCCAAGGAAACGTTCTTCCATCCTTTTAGTACTCACTGTGCTTCTTGGATTTCACAATAAATTAAACATTGCTGTTGTGCCTGCATTCGTAATTGGAATGGGGGAATCTGTAGTAAAACAGAGCTGTTTGTGTAGTACTTACTGTATCGCAATGATCTATCTCAGCCTCTAGTAGCCCAGCCCCAGCAGACCCAGTTTTATTTATTACTGATACCACAGATTTTTCAAAAGTGAACTTTTACTGTATTTCATACAAATTGAAAATGTTAATAAATACAGTACAAAAAAGCAGAAGAGGTAAAAGACTGCAAATCTGTTCCCGTGACATATTTAATAACACTCAGGCCACATAATTCCTTTATGATTCAAGAGGTTAATTCTTGACTATAAGTTCTTCATAAAATTCCAAGTCTTTCATGCTTAAAGATGGCTTTACAGTTTCCAATGATTTCACAAAGTGTTCCTGTTTTACAGCAGTTGCTTCAAGTCCATTCTCCTGCAATGCCAGCAAGGCAGCCTTTAAAAAAAAAAAAAAAGAAAACACTAGAAGTGCTTCATGGTTTTAAGTTGCACAGAAGTCATTGCAAGTAATTCAAATACGTTACACAAAACCAAATTTTAGACAAACTATCTGAGAACAGCACAGTACAACTTATGATATTTATGACAGATCAACTGCATTCTCCACATTTAGTTCTGTTGTCTGGATAAGACAATGTATCCTTGATCACTTATAGATTTTCTTCCAGCTAAAAATGCCACTGTCACTTCAAAGTACATGCAAAAAACTTCTCTGGATCTGAGCCTGAACTAGAATGGCCATGTGATACAGAAGGTAGTATAACTACCTCTACCAGTGGGATCATTACTTCTGCCTGGAAATCAGAGAGAGCCTTTATACTGATTCAGCTTTTTATCTTAAGTTTTAACTTTTGCTCACTCCTGTTTTACTCATTCTCTTTCCATTTTTCAATTGTGGAATAAACTGTACTACAGTTGGCTTGGTAATATGTATGAGTTCTCTTTTTTCTCCTGAAAAGCCTTATTTATAGTTTATTTCACAGATTAACCATAAGCATTTCTTACCTCCTTGCATAGATTTTCAATATCAGCTCCAGAGAAGAAGTCTGTTAGGGCTGCTATATCTTGCAGTGACACGTCAGTATCTAATGGAATTTTCTCTGTGCAGACTTTCAAAATGGAAAGCCTTCCCTGTGAGGTGGCAGGTATTGATGAGAAAACCAAACCAATTACTCCCACTCCAAAACTGTTCAAAATTTAATGTTAGAACTAAGGAAAATACAGAAAAATACAAAAACAATTATGTTTTTGGTGAAAGAGCAAAATATTATTAATGGAGATATTTACTCTTATGGTTATCTCATATTCATGTCTAGTATTCAGTTATTCATCACTTATGAAATGAGACTATTTTTAGATATGATTCCATACACAATATGCTTTGGGACATCTCTTTTTAGGATGGGGAGGGATGCTCAGGTCAAACATTTATATACCACTGAACATTTATAGGAAATAAAGATTTGAAGAAAGCCAACTTCTTAGGATACTTTCTACAGTTTGTTTTTGTAACTAGACAATTATTTCAGACTGTTGTCTATTTTCTATGAGTAGTGTATCTACATAATCAGGTCAAATATTACTGGTATTTAAATTACAAATATAATTATTCCCTTCTTCACATATCTTGAGTTTGGCAACTCATCTCCAGTGAGTCATCCCTCAATTCTGAAACACATTAGATTTTATGTTCTTTTTGTTCTTATAAGAAAGTATGCTGGCAATTTTTCTCTCCCCATTTAACACCACATATGGATTTGTGATACATCACCTTTAGATCTGGAGGAGGAATATAGATCACTCTGTCTAATCTTCCAGGACGCAGTAAGGCATCATCCAACATATCTGGCCTATTTGTTGCAGCAACTACCATGACATCTCTGCTCAAAGTTTCCTGAAACTCTAGCTGAGCAAAGGAATGGTATGAAGGCATTAGTGCAACACAATTAAGACAGAGAGAGGTTAAGATATTTGTTAACTATTAGTGACAAAAGAGGAAGGGAGAACAGAAAATGCATCTCTACATGTAATTCTTTTCCTTTCAGTATCAGTACTTCATTTTCCTTGAGATGAAAAATGAACCTATATAACAGCAAAAATGACACAGTCTAAAAGAATTTGTCAAGGAAGATGATTTGTGACAAAATGTACACCAGCTATTTCTGTTCATGAGCCTGTGTGCGTATTTTGTTCAAAGTTTCACTGAGGAACAGATTTATAAAAACAGTGAGCAGCCTTCATACAGAATTTTATAAAAATCAGAAATGATGAAGAATAGCATCTTTAAGGTTGAGGATTTTGAGTTTAAAAGCATGAATGACAACAATTCAAATTTTTTGACACCTGGGCTGCACTTATCATTTGTACCATACAGAAAAGGGAACTTAAATACCTCTCTTTCCTCATCACTTAGTTCCTCACATCTCCCCTCAAGCTGTAGTTTATTTCCTCTTCTTTCCGTGACTTTCAGTCCAACACCATCCAACTCATTGAGAAGAACAGACAGCACCCGCTCTGAGACACCATGGCCAGTTTTACCATGTGATCGAGATCCCAAGATAGAATCAATTTCATCCAGGAAGACTATTGCTGGAGAATTTGCTCTCGCTTGGCGGAAAACCTGTTTTTTGGATTTTTAAAATAAAATGTTAATGCACATGTTCTTTCAGATAAGGTGAAACCACTTGTTTACATATAGTCTTATTTTTATTTAGTGATGCAGACTTAAATTTATTCACACACAAGAAAAGACATTTATTCCAAAAGCCATTCCAGCTTCCATTCACTATAACAGACAAATCCTGCTTCTGAATTAAATTCCGCAGTGAAATGAAAACAAGAGGGTAGAAATATTTTCAAAGCTTAGAACTGCCATCATTTTAGGGCTAGACTTCCTGTTCATACACGTGGGAAACTGTAAATTAGTTATCAATTTCATAATCAGCAAAGAGTTTTAACTATCATTTTTTTGCATCATCTTTACACCGTATACAAATTGAAAATTGTACCTGAGATAAAATCTTCTCTGAATCTCCAACATAAGGTGAGAACAGTTCAGCACCACTTACAGAGAGAAAGAAACAGTGACAACTTGTGGCCACAGCCTTCACCAGTGTGGTTTTGGCACACCCTGATGGTCCATAGAGAAGAACACCCTTTGGACGAGCCAGGCCCATCCTCACAAATGCCTGAGGAAATTTCATGGGCCACTCCACACTCTGTTAATACATAAACAAGGGATGAAATTTTCAGTAACAGAACTAAAGATCAAAGGCAACCAATAAAACAGCTGAGCACAATACTCCACTGTTTAGTGCATACATTAATTTGAAAGCAACACAGAATGCTAATTTAGCCTTCCTTGGTAGAAAACACACATAGCCACTCTTCTGGAACTTCCCTCTCAGTCTCAAACACAACAAAAGGCAGGTCTTGAAGGATGATATGCAAGAGCCACCTCTGGCTATACATTCAGAAATGGACCGCTGCAGAGTTTATCACTACTGAGAAGCATACTAATTGTTCCATTGTATTATGCTTGCTGCTCTTATGATGCTGATGCTAAATTATTACAGTGATTGTCATTTAACATAGTAGAAAATAATGCTTAAAATAAAATGTAAAACCATGTAATTTGCGAGATAATGCATTTTCATAACATACAGAACACTTGGTCATCAGAAACTGCCTCTTGACCTAAATGTATTTGCATGTCACCTGTTTTAACTTCAACTTCACATCTTCAAGACCACCAATCTGCTCCCAAGTGATGGGTTTACACTCTTTGAATCCAATTGCACCTCGAAAAGAGGATGGCTGAATTTTTTTAAAAGCTTCTTGGAAATCTGCCATGTTAATTAGCACTTCAGCTGAATCCTGAAGGAAAACAAACAAGGTGTATTAGCAGCATTTTTACATCATAATTTATAATTATGCTTTATTAGCATACAATGCACTTCACAAAAGGCCAAAGACAACTCAAATTCCTGCCCTAGCAAGCTCAAGCAGTGCACACACAAAGATGTAACAAGGTAGAACATTCTCTTAATGGCAAGATTTTATAAGGAAAACACAACTTTATCAGACATAAGTATTCTACATAAAATTCTCTCCCTAAATCATAGCTCCAACTAAGTCAAACAGATGCTAATTCAGGGTTACTATACACAAATTCCTAGATTTTCTCGAATAATCAAATAAAACAGGTCTTCACACATTCACAAAAAGATGTAATAAAAAAAAAACTTCCTGTAAAACCTTTCACCCACAAAGAAGAAAATTTACTTTGAAGATAGAAACTTAAGGGACTAGTGAAACAGCAGGCTTACATTTATAACACTTGTGGTTTTTTTCAGTAATTATTTTCCTTTTCTAATTCCTGAATTCTTCATCTTGTTCAGATTTTCAAGTAAAACTATGTGCTAATGGAGAAAAGGTGTTAGATAAGAATCATATCTTTCCTCTTGATTGATTTGCAATCATACCAAAGAGCTGTGGAACACAGCCTGCATAGCAGCTTCTCTGCAGAGCGCTGTAAGGTCAGCTCCAACATACCCAGTTGTCATTTCTGCCAGCTTAACCAAATCAATGTCTGTAGAAATGGGCATGCTACAGGTGAGCATCTGCAGGATGGATCTCCTCTGTGTAAGCGTTGGTGTCCCAATAATAACCTAACCCAAAGAAGATAAAATTTTCAAGTAGTTACTTCATCATATCCCTCTCATTTTGTAGAGCTGGCTAAGCAAGTTTGTCTCCACTTTAAGCCAACTTCTGAAGATTTACACATACTTATATTGCAACCAAAGATTTAGGAGAAACTTAATAGTTACAGCTATTTAAAGCATCTTTACACCTACTTTCCAAGTGAATAGTTGTTGTATAATCAGTTGTTCATAAAACACTATTAGTCACTGTCCATCAAATCCTGTTTTGCGGTAATAGAAATATCTGACTTAGCAATACAGTTACTATTTCATTGTTCACAAAGGCTGAATTAGATAACAAGTAGGTTTATTTAATTGACCACATTATATAAAATACAAGCCAAAAGGAAAAGCACCTTCAGGGTTGGCTATGTGAACTGGAGACTCATCTTTATTAACTGTCCCCTCACCACATCCCCTAAACAAAAAGAGAAAAGACTGAGCATGGATAGCAATGTCTGCTTACTTCTCTGTCAAACCTGCCCGGCCTTCTCAGCGCAGGATCCAAGGCGTCAGGCCTGTTTGTTGCTGCCACAACCACCATCCTATCCTTACAACCAGCACCGTCCAGCAGTGTCAGCAACTGAGCGACAAGGCGATCCTCAGGAGCGTTGCTGGAGCTCCCTCGCTTCGGGCACAACGCATCGATCTCATCAATAAAGAGCACGGTCGGCCCTTCACAGGACATCTCCCTGCCCTTTTCAAAGATGCTTCGCAAATTCTCCTCGCTTTCCCCCGGCCTGGAGCCGTACAGCGCAGGGCCGCTGACGCACAGCAGATACGCACCCACCTCCTTTGCCACTGCCTTCACCAGGAGCGTCTTCCCCACCCCCGGAGGGCCGACCAGCAGCACCCCGTTGGGGACGGAAAGCCCCAGCTTCTTAAACGTCCTCGGGAAACGGAACGGCAGGTCGACCATCTCCTTCAGAGACTCTCCCACATCGTCCAGCCCCGCCACGGGAATTTCTGCCGTGTCCTCTGTTAAGAGCCTGTACCGCTCTAGCGTCATCACCTCCGTAATCGTCACGCTCGTCTGGGGGGTTATCAGCCCGGCTTCCTCTGTCGCGGGGTCTACGGAGAGGATTTCCACGTGCACGACGGGAGCGCGGACATTAGGGCCAACGGTAACGACGTAGTGAGGGGAAACGTAGACGTGGGTCAGCAGGTCCCGGACCGCCTCCTGCAGCCCCGCAGCCCGCCTGGTCGCGCCGCCCCGCAGCACCGCGCGCACAGCCGCTCCCCGCAGGGGGCCGTAGGACAGCGGCTGCAGGCGGCCGAGGCTCAGCGTCAGCCCGCGCGGCGCCGCCGCCGTCAGCCCGGTGCTGCAGGCCGGGTCCGCCTGCACGTACCCGTCCGCCAGGTCCGGCCGCGGCCACGCCGTGCACAGACAGCAGCCGGCGGGCAGGGAGATCCGCAACGGAGCGCCCAGCCGGACCCCCAGGGAGGAGAGGGCGGCGGGGCCCAGCCTGCACCGCTGCGTGCCCTCGTCCCCGGGGTCCGGGGGTAGAAGCTTGAGGGGCGCCGGTTCCATGGCGGCCCGCTGCTCGCTCACCCGCATTCAGCGGCAGGCCGCCAACCCCCGCGCATCGCAGTCCACACCGCTTCCCGCGCATGCGCCGCAGTGCGAGCAGACGGTGGGGCTCCGCCTTTCTCCACACGTTCCCGCCTCCTTCCCGTGAGCCCTGGTGGCGCTTGCTTCGCTGGCGGAGTGCCTGTTCCACCAGCAGGTGGGTCTGAGCCAGCTGTAGCAGTACTTCCGCAAAAACCTGCTAGGATGCAAGATAAAACCATCATCTGTGAGATCTATAGTGTGCATAATTTCAGTCTCGTCAGTAGCTTGATTGCGAGTTAAATTATACGCAGACTCCACTTGAGACCCCCCACACACAGAACTGGGATCCCCATCACACGGGGCGGGCAGGGATGCACTGCAGGAGCAGGGCTGTCTGGCGTCTGTTCTGAAAGCTCCTGCAGAAAAGCATAAGGAAACCCTTCTGACGGCTTCCTGCTTTATCATGGTCCTGTGTGGGCCAAGGGTTGTACACAAAACAGTACAAAAAGAGGCAATGTTGTTAGTTCAGCTAATTCTAAATACCTCATAGGAACTCATTAAAGTGAAGCAGGGCCACAAAATTAATACAGCTTTTTGAAAGTGCACAAAATCGCCTTTTTTTTTTTTTGAGAGGGAATGGCAGAATGAAAACCTTATTTATGAGTTTTTATGGGAAGCATTGCTGAGTGGCTGCTCTGGATTGGAATGCATACCTTTGAGTGCTCCCAAAACTTTTACAGACCCGAGATTCAATACTGACAAAGTGGAAAAAGATCTACCACCAAGAAACTTCTTTAAACTGTCAACCTCCTCAAAAAACAGCAATAAAACCAAAAGCAAAACAAAGCCAACACAATTTTCTCAATAGTCACTAGATGGCAGCTGATCTTCAAGAATGACTCCTTTCTCCTTGCAGATCCAACAGTTCCAAGGGAGTAGACATCAGTTCTTAGAGAAATCAGACATTGCCCATCATTGTCTTTGCTGTGTTTCAAATATTAAACTGAAAATCCAACACAGTGAGTGTTCAGATCATTTTCAGTTTCATTACTTTCTGCTTTTTTTTTATTTTCAGTTTCTAGCTACTAATTTATGGGGAGGAATGTTCCCTCATTGTTTGCTTTTGTATTTCATAGGCCAACTATACTTCTTTTAAAGAATGCCTGCAATATTGCAGTAATAGTCTAAAGAGGAGGAATGCTTATTTGACTTTTATATAGCAGGATATACCTGCTATTTTGGTGGAATAAAATATTGTTTGTAATTCCCAATTCACTATAACTAAAAAAACTGTCTTATTTTAATAATTACTTGCAAAAAAATAAACACGCTATTAAGCTGAATATATGTTTTTGGTAGCTTCGATTATATTTTGTCAAACAGATCTTTTTGAACTAAAACTGTCAATGTATTTAACATTTTTTCTTAAAGGCAAGTGGATTTGAAGATGCACAGTAATATTTATAAACTAAACAATGAATCTTGTGGTGATAGTTCTGTAGAACTTCACTGAAGGATACTATGAATGCAGAATCATTTGTAGGTGTCAAGGGAAACTGAACACATTTAGAAAAGAACACTGCTCACAAGAGTTCTTAGGATTGACAAGATCAGTATGAGAAGAGAGCTCATGGAAAATTGCTTCTTTGAAGTCTCCTATATTTTCTTCTACTTTGTAGGATTTTTTTAGAAATATAGATTGTATCTATAGCAATCAGACAAATCAATACAATAGGAAAGGTGTTACAGAGGTGTGATGACAGAAGGACCAGCACAATAGAAAGGTGCTATAAAGGAAGGGAAGAAGATTGCTCACACATATGAGAAGATCCTAGGTTCACAGGGGAAAGCTTCACCAAGAAGGGATCTCCAGATAGAAATCCTTCCCCAGTAGGGGCCAGCCCTTCAATGAGATCTAATAGAGGTGCAGCCAGGCTCCACCCCTTCCAGTCACACAGCTGAATTGCCTTCATCTGTGCTCTCAGGACTGACCAGGTCTTTTCCCCAGGTGCTCAATCAGTGGTTCAGGCTGTAACTCAACAGTTCCTATACAGTATCCTAGATTTTTTCCTGGTGATACATGTGTATTTTTCCTATACTACTTAGGTATTTTCCAGTGCATCCAGGAGTGCTGCCTGCTTTTTAGGGCTTCCTCCAACTTTTTAAAAAGTCTTCTGCCTTCTAAGCATTCTGTTTGTTCTTTGTGAGAACATTCTTAGTTCTTTCTAGCAATCTGCTTAGCTGTCTATGAAGTCTTCCCAAGCCTTCTAAGAATCCTGAGCATTCTTTCTGAGAATTTTTGGTACTTTCTTTGAAAGCATATCTCATAAATTAGGAACATTTAGTATTTTGATTCAGCTTTCCATTGGGCTGAAGAATTTATTTTTGCCTCACAAGTTTATGTGAGTTGCAGCCTGATTTAAATAGCAGATCACTTTATTGTTTTCATTCATCTAAAAGTGCATTGTCCATATATTACCAATGCCTTCTTCATTGGAATGTTGTTACAGTCAGTAAATCCTATTAAAGACAGAAGCATTTAAGTTGTTAATTACTTTTTCTTCCTCTTAGCCCAATACCAACAAAAACGCTATAGTGTTTCTTGCTGTTGGAAACAAAAACAAATAGATAACCACTATATACACTGGATATCTGACGTTACTCTGTGTGTCATCATTGATATAGTGTTTATTAAGTAAGAGCATGTTTTTATGCTTTTCTAAATCACTCATACAAGCTCTCAAAACTGGAAAACCTGATCATATCTTTGTTCAATACCTGTATATGTTACCAGTAGCAATACCAATTAGCAAGTGAAAATTTGGAAGAAAATAAAAACAAGTGACTTAAGTGACTCATTACTACTAAAGCACTTAATATCCTACAAAGCATTTCATTTCTGAATGCTCTTCTGCACTGCCTGCATAATCAACAAACATACAGAGTGGTTAGGCTAGTATCTATAGAGCATATAGCTAGAAAGATTACCAAAGCAGAAAGAAATAATTAAAAGTGAATGAAAATGCTCACCTGTACTTGGGCTTGTAAGAAAACTCAAAGAAAGCAATCTCCAGGCAGAGAACCTTCCTTAATGGCAGCCAGCCCTTAAATGGGGTCTAGGAGAGGTGCAGCCAGGCTCCACCCCCTTCCGGGCACGCAGCTGAATTGCCTTCACCTGTACTACCATAGCTGACTCAGTGCTTGCCTCAGGTGATCAATCAGAGGTTCAGGCTGTGATTCAATAGTTCCCATACAGCTACCTCATCAGTAAAGACACTTGCTAGAATTTATATCTAATCTTTTAGAAGTGATGGTTCTTATATATTCATATTTATTCCTTTGGTGATGTCCTGGTGGTAGCATTCCAAAGAGTAGAACTTAATGAAAGATCATTAATGATTTAACAGGCTTTTCAGAAAGTTCCTAAAACCTATCAGATCTCTGAAGTGTTAATTACCCTCTTCTCACCTGGGGCCTCCACCCACACCTATGCCCATGGGTGATGCTTTATTTAAAACCTGGTCTTTGCTGTGTGAGCTGTATTATTAGTGTTTGTCTTCAGAAGTGGTGGTACTACATCTATATCTCTTAAGGGTGAGGGCCTACCCCGAGGCAGGCTAGACTAGTTTACCTGTGGGCCTGTTTCATCTCTGTTAGTTTGTCTGGTGAGTTGGACTCCTAGCTGACTTCTCCCCTGCATTACTTGGGTAGCATGGGCTTGAGCCTATCAAGTTTGGTTTTTCATCTTATAGAGCTGATAGTCTTTGTACTGTGACAAAAACTTTTTTTTTTTCATAGTGTTGTTAGTATATCACTGTTATGTAGGAATACATGCTTTGGAGATGTTCTTTATGAATATGGGGGCTCTTCTTTAAGAACTTGACCTGTAAAATTTCATTTTTTAACTTATTTGAGTCCTTAATAAATAGTATTCAGTTGCTATGTGTGTCTTTGACCACTTTTGAGTTCCTGAGTAGGCAGGTACCTGTAGTGGCAATACTAAGTCATGGCTTGAAGCAGTAATTGAGCACCTGGTGGGAAGGCAGGACCAACCCAGAGGAGCTCAGGTGCATGCAATACAGTACACCTGAGTGACTGAAAGTGGTGGAGCAAGGATCAACCCCTTCCCAGACCTCATTTAAGGGTTGAAACAGTAGAGACAAGGATGTCTTGCTGAAGATTCATGTGTACCTGAGGCCTTCTGAGGGTAAGTAGATCTTTCCTATATCTTTCCTTTATTTCTGTGCTATGGCTGCGTATCCTCAGCTGCTGTAGCCTAGGGCTTTGCTGCTTTGTTGTCATTGCTGCACTGTCCATTGCATGGTAGTTTTACAGTACCCTCATTTGTATATGCTGTGAAAGCCAGGTCATGTGATTTTTCCTTCTTACTTTTTCTGTGGCTGATTTGTGTAAGTTACAGTAATATGTAATGATGCATGCTGGCCATCTTATTTTATTGTTGTGAGCTCTATCTTCCTTAGTGTAAAACTCAAAGGTGCTGGGATAAGCTGTAATTCAGCTACTTGAAATGAAGAATCACATGTTGTACTTGCAGACTATGATACTATGTGAAGGCAAAGCATGTAATCAGAAGTTGCCTAGTCTACAAGGAGAGGTTGGTGGCCCTGCATGTGGCAGGGGGGTTGGAGATTCATGACCCTTGAGGTGTCTTCCAACCCTGGCCATTCTATGATTTTGTGTGATTCTGTGATGATTATTTTGAATAAATGCTGGATGGGACATAGGATGGCCTATTCTGTTGAACCTGTTTATTTGCATATATTTGCATTTGTATATTTGCAGCCATACAACTTCTACAACTTTAACACAGGACTTGCCCATGCGTGTAAGTGTTCTTCACTTTTTGACTCTGATTACATATGTCATTCTACAGAATTGTTTCTACTTCTCTTTGAATTATCAGATAACGTAATAAACTTTAGCAAGGTAAGAACATCTGTTTAATGGTATTAAAATAACTGCTTTGAAATGTTGTAGGACAACTTAATTTCTGGCTCCTCATCTCTGAAATCTCTGAAGTGCCTTTATTAAAAATGTATTTCATCATCTGAAGTTCTGATGCAGAAGAATAACACTATATTCAATTACTTAATAAATTTTCAGAGAGCTTTGTACCTCATTTATGGAGGTTGTTAGGCCTGCTTCTGTGAAGATTAACCTGATGCATCAATGCCTTAAAGAGAAAAAATGTAAGTTCTTTCACATGAGCACATTGTGTATAGAGTGAACAAATGCTGTCTTATATTTAAATAAGTGGATGGTAGGTGTTAGCTTTATTGCTGTTATGTATTTGCAGTGAACTGGATAAGCTGGTTTATATCACAGAAATGTACTGCTAGAAAAAACTATTCTGTCACTGGTTAGAAATTCAGTTAGTTATACTTCCCTCATTCTTGTATTGGTGGTTTGCATGAGAACATATTAAAATGTTAGAATAATTCTAAACTGCATGAGATTAAGTAAATTCCTTCATATGCTTATGCTTTCTCCATTTTCTCTTGTAAAGAGGACAGGAACTCTAGGAGAGGTGATAGTAGAATTTAGTTATATAAACATTTATTTTTTTGTATTCAATATACTAATCACAAGCATACTTGATTAGAGATAGTTATGTTAATTCCCAACTCTCAGTAGCCTATTGTCAGAGGGTTGAAATAAAAATTTGCAAAGCTGGCATTGTGGCCTGACTTCCATAAGGATGCATGCTTACTGCAGGAAGAGAATTAAGAATACTGTTTAGACAGGAATAAAAAACAAACATAAAAACAACTGCAAGTAGCCTAACTGTGGGAGATGGAGAAGCACCTTCAACTTCCCAAGACCACTGAGGGCTTGACTCTACTTAAGAAATGCCAATTATGTTAGAAAATCTGATTTGAGTTTATTACCAGTTATTTGATACAGATATACCACATACAGTGGTGAGTCTTGTAGGCTATTGTGTTGTGAACTAAGTACAATGTATTTGGTTTTTCTGCTGTATCAGTTGTCTTTCAGGCATCAAGTACACTACAGTATTAATAGCAGTCATCTGTGTCCTTTAAGAAGAACAAATACTAGCCTAAGTAGAAAGGGACCAAGACAGCAAAGAAAGGGCAGAGATCTTGGACTAAGATTTTTATGAAGAATAGTATAGAAAAGACATCTGAAGAGAAATCTAGTAGTCACTTGTACAGTTGTCTGTGTTTCCTATGGGAAGGGGTGTGAATGCTTCTACAGATTTTATTTTAATATGAAACATCAGAATTGCTATATATTTTCCTCATGTTTATGCTCGGTTTACACTTCAGCTCAAGAGAAGTCTCTGAAAATCCTTGGAGACCCAATCCAACTGACTGCTGGTAGGAGTCATTGTCTCTTAGTAGTATTAGTTTTTCCTTCTGCCTTTGGGAGGAGTCTTCTGCCTTCAGCATTCTTCTTTCCTAAAACAAAGATCTTGGAACGCAGTCATGCCCAAATATCAACATTTTTTCCCTTGTCATCGTTGCTTAAAATTAGATAAATTATTCTGGGCTTGTATGAATTGTCACTTGTCTCTGTCCTTGCCTTTCTGTTCCAAGCTGCTGCGTTTTCCCTTCATGCTCTTTCCTAATACTCGTGGAATGAGCCACCTTTTCTACTTGCCACCCCAACCTTTGATTACTGAGCTTACCAAAGTGAGATGGTTATGATTTACAGGGGAAGTGGGAATGATTGCAACACTGCCAGAAGAATTCCGTATCTTCATGTTACAATGCAGAATATTCTCAGAATTAAATGCTCTTTTAAAACATACTGACTTTTAAGTGCTAGCAGTTAAGCAATGTACCCCAAGGGCTTAAATGAATAATAATGAAAGAAGATCATAACAGGAAATTTCAGTGGGTTACTTCCTTAGTTGATGCTAGGCCTGGCTATGGAAGTGAGGCATTCTTTTTTCTTTAAAGAAGTGAATGTTGAAGAGTCACGCAAATCCAATGACCGTCATGTTTCTACATTTCTAGGTGTGAAGCCCAGTGGACTGGGCATGAGTGGAATGTGGTTGTGTTACTGCTCACACTGCACCATCTTTGGCTTTGTTTCTGTTTGTGCTTTTAGGACTTGCATTAGGACAGGTAAATAATGAAATTCTCCTTGATGTGGTGTTGGTTTAGTTTTACTTTAATTTAAATTTAGATACCAAGGAGCAATAATTTGTTTCTGTTAGTGAAATTAGTGTAATCTGTGCTGATTGTTTCCTTACTGTTTCACATGGGTATTATTCCTGTTCTGTTATAAAGTTCAGTTGTTAAAGAAGTTTAGAGCAATGAATATTGCACATACCAAAATAATCCACCTGATTCAACTAATGAGTTACATTTATTACTTCATTATCGCAGTGATTTTCAGGTATTCTATCTGACACAGATCTATTACTGTCCAAGCATCAGAAATTATTTTTAATCAGGTGCCAAACTAACTGAAAACAACACTTCTAGTTTTAGCTTGATCCAAAGCAATAGATCATTTGAAAAATTCAACTTCAGATGTTTGAAATTGAAATTTGAATAGTATGATGAAGTTAGAACACTTGTTTAATGGAATTCCTTCTACTGAAAAATAAACCAGCAGTCTCAATAGTTAACTTTGTTTCGTCTTTATTGTTCTAAAAATCCTTTGTATGGGCTCCAAGGGACTGAATCTCTGGCTGGGATTTATCTAAACAACAAATTATTAAATGGAAAATTGAAAATAATGTTTTACAACATTCCTACTGTTTAATGTAGAACTCCAGGGATGTTCAAATATATCTCATTGGTTGTTATTTCAGAAAACATTTTGTGAAATTTTGTTACTGTTTTTGTTGCTTTGTTAGGGCATTGCAGGGAAAATGATGAAGTAGATAAGACAAGTCATGTATACATGCTCACATCTAAAAATTGGTCTAAATTGCCAGTCTCTTGATGAAAACTAGGCATTTGGTTTCTCAGACTGTGTAGTACTGTCATGAATGTTTTGCTGTCCTGATGAAAGCATCTGTTGCTTGCTACAGTCTGCTTTTCCTCCTTTATAATTTTTGAGAATGCGAAAGCTGAATTTTTTCTGACATCTAGCAAATGTCAGCTAGTAAAGTGAGCCTAGCTGCTCAAAAGCAGCTTGATATCGATATTGGAAAAGGGATAGAACCGTATTTACACTGTGAGCTGACAGCATCAGGAGAAGCGTTTGTAGTTAGTATGTAAGATGAGGGACACAGCTCTTTGACTTGTGGTAAGGCCTCACGGAGTTCTCACTACTGTATCAATATCCCCCAAGGTACCTGGCAAACCCATCCAATAGTAATAATGTGATTCTATTAGCAGCATACTCTTGCCTTTATTTTAGGGTAGGGAGGGGTAGCTGAGCATCTTTCATTGTAAACTTAAAGAAATGTAGCAATGAACAGGCCTCAGCAAAACCTAAGCAACTTAGGTTCAGTGCAACCTTTTGTTACCTTTTAGAGTGTTAATGTAAAAATGACACTGAACAAAGCAATGTGTCAAAATGGCTTTCTCTTTTCTGTTTCCAGTGCTCTCTAGTCTTGTGTTGTTGGTACATTGTATAGTATGCACTGAACTTAAAGGAATACATTCTATCTGTTCATATAGTGTTCTCTTGAGATGAACATTCAAGCTTTCCTTTGTAGCATAGGACAGATTTATCAAGCTTAAAAAAGGTGATGTTAAATATAATTACTTTAACATCTGAAGTAATGCTTTTAGTTACAGAACTTCTAACAGTAGGATCTGTAGTAGATGTAACTGAACACACAGAGCATAATCTAGCAATGGCTGCTACCAAAGTATAAATGTTCTGGCAGACTTATTGCTTCTTAAAGGAGGAGCTCCTTAAAATGGGTTCCTCGATCCTTTGGCTAGTACTGTGGGAGCTAAATTGAATTTTATCACTTCTAAATTGGAAGCATATCTTCATGGACAACTGACAGTGGTGTGAAATTCAGAGAAGATAAATGGCTGGTAATGCATCTGGGATAAAATGATGTCAGATTCAGGTACAGACTGAGAAGAGCTCTGTGTAAAGGGATCTGGATGTCCTGGCAGACAAGTTCAGTATGAGCTGACAGTGTCTCCTGGCAGGCAAACAGTAAGCAATGTTTTGGGTGCATTAAACCCAGTATAGCCAGCCAGTCAGAAAAGATGATTCTCCTGCTATTACCTACTTTAATAACTTAGAGGCTTTGATTACTCTAAGGGATCAAGAATGCAATTGCCTTGTTTACATCAGCTTTCAGATGTTATCAAGGTCACCTCTGTTCTTTTGCAAGTATTATGGATATATCTTACTTTGAGAAATAATTGTGGTGAGGATCTCTTTTTCCCCAGTGGAAAATGTTGTTCTTTCTTTGGTAACTTTTCTTGAATCCTGAATTCATCCTGTGTGAGATAAACTTACTGCAATGATGCAAATGTCATAATCAGATTTTGATCTGAATTAACCTTTTCATTGAAGTGAATGCTGAGTCTGCTTTGAGATCTTATGTGGTGCTTTAAAAGTGCTTCAGGGAGTTAGCTAACTAAACCCATGCAAACGATGCTTTGATTCAGATACCTACCTTGTTATTTTGAGATCCCTTCTTAACCATGTATTGTAGTAAGAATCTCTTCTAGAGAACTATGGAGGCTGGAAGTATTTGCAAGAGAAATCTTTTCCTTCAGAGTTTAAAGCATCTGTTTAATTTGTGTAATGAATAATTCCTTTGAATTGGAAAGTCGAAAGCATAAGAATGTTCTTCCAAACTCATTTGTGGATGACTACTTTAACAGTAACCGACACTGGAAATATGTACATCTTGTAATTTTGTTGTCACACCGAAGTAAACAAAAGAAGCAGAAATGAAAATGGGGGCTGATTTTTTTCATCTATTAAGTTAACCACATTAGCTCATGGGTAATCTGCTACATCACTCAAATTGCTGTGGCAACTTGAAAAATGTCTTGAACTTTGCTAGCCTGAAGGCACTGTTTTATTTCCAGAATCTCTCCCAAAGGAGGTTCCTATTGAGAGTAGCTTCAACTGTAATTGAATGTAGAATTTAAAGTTTGTGAACGATTAAAGTGTGTGATTAAAAGAAGTAATAAAGTCACTTGTCAAATAGTCTTGCTAGTGGTAAGAGCTGTTTGTTACCATTGTGCTGAACTATGGTCTTTGAAGCAATGTTAGGGAAATTCACCTGTTGAGCTTGGCAGAGCTGCATCCAGTCACAGCAGATCTCGATTTGATTTCAGATGTCCTTGTATATGATAGCAAAATCAGAATATACTGATTCTCTGGAATAAATTGGTTAAAACACAGTTCTTATTGCATGAAGATGTAGCCTTAAAAGTAGTACTAACAAAGTTGTTGATGCATCAATACTAAAATTATTGGTACATTAATACAAGCTTTTTATCATTGCCCTGGTCATTTGAATAAGACAGATCCTTTAGTTCAAAGTTGGCAAAGTTTGTGTACTTCAAAGAAAGAAAAACTTTTATGGCATCTCAGTTTCAAAGGAAGCCTCTTTTGCAGTGTGTCCTACAGAACCAGAACTTTTCAGCTAAATACTTTGCAAGTTATATTTAGCTTTCAACTGAATTACAGTTTAGAGTCCAGATTTATAATCCAGTGGAGCAAGATGTGTGGTTCAGTACACTTACTGTGTAAGTGAAAATGTCTAGAAAGTATCCTTAAAGTGTATTAACCTGCATAAATCATGACTCAGGAATTCATACCTCTGAGATGGGTGATAATGCTTTACCATACTTCCAAAGTACTGGAAGTGATGGTTGAATGAACTTGAAGATTAATTCTTTTAGTTTGGATGATCTAAGTAGATCTGGCTATTGAAATAACAGTCAAAAATGAAGTTTCACTCTTTCCCACTCTTCTCTGAATGGGAAGATCTCTGTAGAAACACTTTTTCCCTCAGTCATGCAAATTGTTCTATCCACTTGATTTTTCACTTTTTTTAGTCTTTCAAAGCTGTTAGAGATTGTCATTCATATTTTTCCTTAAGAAAACAGAGGATCAGACTGCCACGGTTCTTTCAAGATATCCAACTTTTACCTTTACCAAACCCAGCAGGAGGTTGAGATACAAGGTCAAAATCTTTGGCATGCTATTTGCTCCATTGCTTAGTTGCGACTTTTTTGTACAGTAGAAATAGCAGCCCAGTTGGTGATAAATTCTCTTAGAGAATTTGTGTGAGAAATCTCACTGACTTCAGTGAGAGTTGGACAGAACCCTGACAGCCAATCCAGGAACAGTGCCTACGTCACATAGAGAAGTACGTAACCACTTATGTCGGCATGAGGCTTGTGAAGTCCCTGTGCAAGTGGCTGTGTTTAGTTCTCAAATATTGCCTGCTGATCAAAGTACTTTTTCAGACTGAGTGCACTGTTTGAAGTACTTGCTCTGGTAAGCTAACTGGGATAAACATTGAGAACACCTACTCAGAGGATGTCTGTTCTTATTACAGCTCAGGTTTGGAACAGAGTAGGTACAGTGTCTTCCAGCTTCAGATTCTCCTGTGTCTCTCAATATTTGACTGAAAAATATCTGCTACATAAAATTAAACACTTCAGAGTCATTTACATAACTTTTGCCTTTGTGGTGCATTGCATTATCTGAGACTAATTTAAAACAGACCTTTATGAAATCATCTTTCAGAAAAATTAACTTAAAATGGAACTCAGGAGGCAGTATTTAAAAAAAAAAAGCCATCTACAGTTGACTTCTGGAAAAATGTCTCCACAGTGGGAGTGTTCTGAAGCTTTAGAAATCACAGTACCCTTCACCCATATCCTGACTCCCTTCAGCTGCTGAAGTAAAATGTTCTGCTGTCAGATTGTTCTCACTATCCTTGCAAGGAAACTTTTCTTCTCATACTTCATCTGATCTTTTTCTTTTAACCTTAGTGATCTGCTGGAATAATATTTCAAGTCATTTAAATTTCCAGTAAGTATTACTCAATAATATACATGGATGATGTTTAGCAAGCAGATGATGTGCAGATCTTTCACTTTAATGAAGTATTCTCCAATCTTTGTTAACAATAATAAACAAGAACATGCAGTAGAGAGCCTGGGAGGGTGCTTTAGCAATGGGGAAAGGCATGGTGAAAGCTGTCATTGTCACTATCTCCTGCTGCACTGGAGAAAATGCTGGAGGGAGGTGGCTGTTTGGGAGCTCACATCACTTCTCTTGCCAACTGGCTCCAGGGGAAACTTTTCTGTGCTTCCCCTGCCTCTGCCCCCTGTAATGTGTGGCATCAGTTTGGGGACTGAAAATGAAATGCTGTGATGGCTTTGCATGCATAACATCCTTTGTGCAACAGACGTGGAATAGGAAAATGTTTTATGGCCTAAGGAGAAGGGAAGTCATCCGTGAGGAAAAAAGTCTGACAGAACACTGTAGTTATCTATCAGCTCAGAGCCACTGTCTGCTTCTTTTGAGCCAAGAATTCACAGGATGCAGCGTTACGCTCAGATCTATGTGGGTGCCTCACCAAGGGAGCTTAACATGTCTTGAGCTCCTGTGTCTCATTTCCTTTTCATGACAGTAACTTAGCTGGTGTTTTGTATGTTGTAACAGTCATAGCTTTATAAGAATTGGAAATGAGCATGAGAGATCAGATTTATTATTTTATCCCTAACACTTTTGTTTTTTTTATGGCCTCGTTAAAAAACTTGAAAGGAAAAATAGAAAATTCACAGTAGTGAGGATAGCGTGTAGTAGAATAATAAGATTTAGAATGTACACTTCATTAAGGAAATAGTTTTATTTTCAGATTTCTTTCTTCTGTACAAGCATTTCCAGCTTTTGTAGTAGTTTAGCTAAAATAATCTTGTGCTGCATTTTCCTATTGTGAATTTAAATGATCCAAAAAGTGCTCTTGTTGCGTGGGCAAGAGAACCTGTTTGGCTTGTTGCTGCATTTTTACAATTATTTCAACCTCTGTGCCTTCACTGCACCTGCCTTGCAGTGACATCTGCTGGGAGAAGCAGGAAGTCTTTATTGTAATTACAGCACTTTCATTCCAAAGTTAATTGCACTCTACACTTGATGTTATCTTTTTGTCTTATCAACACTACATACAGATGTAGCTGTACTAAGGAATAATTACTAAATACTTGTAATGCTTAACTTGTGATTTAAGTATTTTAAGTGTCACATTGATGGATGTTCCAAATAAATACTTATCCTTTCCTTCTGGTTTTACGTTTGGTATATGAACACTGAAAATAATCAAAGTGGGGAAAATATAGATGAGAAATCACCTTTTATTTCTGTAGAATTGAAGAGGTGATGGCAATATACTGGTGATTGGATAAGAAACCTCGAAGTCCATGCCTAGCTTTACAATATAATACGTTGGTTGAAAATCTGAACAAATTGCAGTGCTCACCTGGAATATATTATGTGATACTTAAAAATCATTATTGTATAAGCAGTTTCTGATTAGTTCCTTTTACAAATATATTTTATTCTGAAATTCTGATAATTTTTGTTTTCCTTTTTGCGTGATTATCCCTTATTTTCTGACAGTTGTTTTATTTTTGTTTCTTGAGCCAGAATTAAATGCAGCACACCTGGATCTTTACTTACTGTGGCTTATCCTATGTTATTTTCCCCTATATCTTGTATTTTATTTCCTTTTGCCTTAGTTTTTTTTCTGCTTTAATATATCAGTGCTTCTTATTTAGGATGAATCTTTTCTACACTGAGAACTCTTACCATACTAAGAACTTGATTCCTATACTGCAATTGAGTTTTATCTTTTTCCCCTTGATTTGGAATTCTTTTTATATCATTTTTCTTATTTTGCCTCTTTTTTTACCCTTTATTTTGAGATTGTGTACTTTTCTGCTTTGTATTCTCTTCTCAGTCTCCTTTTTTTATCACTTTATGCAAATTTTAGATGAAAACACCAAGAAATTGTGTGAATATTTACTGATTTTATATAATGGAACTTTATTGCATATTTTATAATTTTATAATAAATTATTAAATAATTTATTTCAGTTGATTCCACTAGAATCCTCCTTATCTTGTTTTGCTACTGTTGTGCCTCTAGCCCTAGTACTAGTGATTATTGCAAAGATGCCACAGATGACTCTTATTTTAAATAATTTACTTTTACAGAGCTTTTAGTCATCTAATAGTAGATTTCAGACTGTTACCATACAATACTGGTACTTAAACTGCAGGACTTGTGTGGTGAGAAGGGGAACTTTGAGAAGTTGTTTAGCAGGCTTCTCAAAGGAGGCAATAGATATCACTAAGAATTAAAAACAGCTGATAAAGAATGACAGTAATGTGTAATAACAGATGTTAGTGCTCACCTAAAGAGAACTAGTAAATAAGATGTTAGATGCCAATATATGCTATAATTAATCTATTTTAAATAGAGGAGATGAAAATGAGGAGGATTAGAGGCCTTAATATGTACTGTTAGATTCATAGTCAGCAAAATTCCTTATGTTAGGTAACTTCATAAGTGTCAAAACAAAACAGCTCGTTGTAAAGTGGTACTTAGGAGGGCTTAAGCATGAACTCCCACTTTTGCATGGCTGTCTTTTAAGTGAGATGATGTATCTGAAGACAATTCACAGGAGTCTTCAATATGTGTCAGTGAATTAATTTGAAACTGCTTTTTAGATGACCCAATTGCTGAAGCAGACTTAAATTTGGCCAGTCAGTTACTTGATTGTATCTGTTGTATAGCCAACGCAGATGGACTGTATGATGCTCAGTAAGTTTTTTCCTATTCTCTCTGATGTGTTGCCCTTAATCTTTCAACACTTGTACACCACATACCCCAAACCATCCATCAGTGCAGTTGGTCATAACCAAATAAGTGAGATAAAAATTCCTTATTTTTGGTATCTTCAGCTTTTCTCTAATTTTTTTTAAAATTACCAGATGCTAACAGTTCTTCAAGTCTTCTCTCATGCATACCATGTTAAAATCATGCTACTATTAGTGACACATGTAAGTCACACAGAGCAGTAATGAAAAGCAGTCCAGTCTGTTCTGAATTTTGGATTGTCACAATTATACTTATGTACTTTCTATCATACAAGTGAAACTTAAATAAGATCCTTACTGAGAAGGAAATTACAGACAACCTCCATGAATGTACTCATTTTTTTCCCCCTGAGTTTTCCTCCATTCTAATGGATTTGACAACACTGGCAACACATCCACTTTTTCATTAATGACAGTTTGTTATTAAATAGTTTGGAAATTTAATAGTACAGAGCTTAGATCCACTGTCCTTTTATAGTAAACCATGTGAGTAACTGTCAATTTTCAAAGCAGTTCTGTTTGAATATGTCCGTATGCATACATATAATGTAAATGAATTTGCCCATGTATTTAAGACAGAATGATTTGTTTCCTTCGTAACTGCAGTCATTCTTTCACAAAGCACAAAGAATGGTACTATCTCATCTTATTTCTGTTGTCTTGTACAGCCAGATTATTCCACTGTTTAAATTTACAAATAAAAGCTGCTTTTCCTGCAATATTTTGGATGCACAAATTCAGAAAGATTACATAAAGACTGAGTTGTGCCACGCATTTCAGTTCTCCTTTCCTGTTCTAGTTCTGACTGAATTAACACCTGATGCCAGGGTGATTCTCCTCAACTCTTCCTTCCAAACACAGAAGTACAGCATTAAGGACCTATTGAGTCTCCAGTCAGTCTTACATTGTAAAATAATCTTGTGCTCCCTGGAATGAGGTACCTTTCCAGTTGTGAGCAGGCTAAGTGTATTTCTGTCTTCTTGGCTTAATTCTGCATTCAACACAGTTGCTATGCAAACACAGCATAGAGGCCAGAACTCTAATTTCATTTGTTTTAAATCTTGTAAAATGTACTGTCATTTTTATTATTGTTCTAAAAACTGTTGGAAACTGCAGGGGAAATTAGTTGTTTTACAATGAAAAATGTCCACATAATAGGGATGCTACCAGTGGGCTTAATACACAGCAAAGGTGATATGATGTAGAGATCTGAAACAGAATTGTTGCACAGATCAACTGACTGCTACTATTGTGAAGGTGAGGCTTAACTTCTTCCCTAACTATTCAGTTACTTGCAGCACTGTACTTTTGCTGTTAAGTAGTTACTATGTTTTTTCTGAAAAACTGTTCCCAATTCCACAATTTTGTTTATCAGGACATGAAAGCTCAGTTTTTGAGATAATTCTGGTTGTTCACTTAAGGGACTTCCTCTTTGCTAAGGATGTCCCTAGTGAGAAATGCAGGCCACCAATTTTTTTAGATTTTTCCTGAACAGCACTCACTATTTGTATTCAATAATTGTGGTGATGACTTACACTTAATTCTTTATTCTTTTTAGAGTTATATATTTTTTTATAACCACAGTGTAAAAAGTTATCTCTAAGTATGACACTTAATTCTAAAAGATTTTTTCCAAAAGACAAGTAGATTGGCAGCTTTGGAAACGTTTCTGTAATCGTCTCTCAGAGCTTTTCTAACATGCTATTTTAGGTTTACTTTGTCTTTAAAAAAAAAAAAAAATCAGAATATGTAGCTAGAACTTCTATGATATTATTCCCAAAAAAGGAAATCTGAAGTAATGTCCTGCTCATGGTCTGTCTGCAGAATCTTGTAAAGCACATATTAGAGAAATGAGGGAAGGTGTGAGGATTCAATCTGGAATGGATTACTGGACTGGCAAAGCCTGGCTTGCATTTTGAAATACTATATTCCACTGTGATTTAGTAATTTGTCTTGGTCATTTTTGTGTCATGGAAAAAGAAATCTATTTGCAGGTTTTTCAGCTCTTAGTGTGCACTGAGTAGATTCTCTTACTAATACCAGATGGCAATATTTTCCTGACTTGTCTGGTTTCATACTGAAAGATCCCAATTTTTCACTATTTGTAGCTTCTAAATACTAAAGTAAAATGTTAAATGCTTGCTCTTGTATTACCATGTCCTGAATGCCTTGCAGTGCCAGTCCTGTTTTGATTGTCATTTTAATAGTAAGGATGGTGATTTGAGACTTCTCACATAGATTAAGAATTTATTGCCATAATTTTCTGACTTTATGGAAGGTCATCTTTTGGGGAAAGACAGTTACTGTATGTATCTACTTAAAATGCAGAGTGAAGTATAAGGGGCAGATTTCCAGCTGAGCATCTGCTCATAGGGATCTTAATAATAGACAGACAACTTTTGATTCTTTGGAGTTTTCTTTCATCCAAATTCTTAGCTCATGAGACATGAACACTTCTCATTTTCACATCAACTGTTATGTTTTCATTCATGGGCTGGAACTCCCTAACAGCTTTAGACTGTCTGATCATACCATAAGAGGAATGAAAAGAACAACTTTATCATGGACAGAGCGCACTAGTACTGTCTCCTACTGCTTTTGCAGTCTGTAAGGAGAGGACTTACTGTAATGGTTTGTAGGAGGCTGATGGGCTCTAGATATCTTTGAGGAGTTAATGAAATAGAGAAAATGGAATCTATCTTGGAAACTTAGGTGACTGTTGTTCTTAGGAAAGTTGTGCTTTCTCCTGTAAACTTGGATCCTGCTCTCTTGCTGCATTAGTTTTGTTCAAAGGAAAAGGAGGAATTCATAATGTGAATGAGAATAGACCCATATAAAGTACACAGAGCCTCCTTTCTTTACCATAAATGGAATAAAAAGTCATTTTGCATCCTAATAATTTCCTGACTGTTTAGGTGCAGGGATCTCTTCATTTTGTGAGCACTTGTGAAACTTTCTTTAGGTTACTGCTACTTTCGGGTAGAATCTCAGGAAGATCACTGCTGAACAGATTTCAGAAGTGGTCTGCTGTATATATTTAATATATAGCTAGTTAAAAGCTATAAATATTGGAACTTACCATGAGTTTCTTAAGGAAATTAAGATTGAGTGTTATCTACCAGTATTGTAGACAACAAGTTCTTATGGTCAGTTTTGATTCCATTCTGTTTAGAAATGGAACAAGATTACAGTTAAAAATCTCTTGGATGTAGTTACTGCCCCTCAGCATTACAGTATTTTAACTGTAAAGCAGTCAAAGTATTATATGGTACCAAAGGTTAACAATTTTCACAGTAAAAGGAATATATTTTTGAGTTTAGCAAACAAGTCTTTAGTGGACACAGGTCCCAGTGCTTAGGCTGACTCTGAAAGGCTTGTTTAGACTTCCTTTGTCCAAGACTGCATGCTTGGTTAAGAGTAATACCAGATATAAATATGGACAGAGATGAGAGGCTGGGGTGCAGCACTGTGCAGGTGGATCTAGGGATCCTGGCTGACAGGCTGTGTGAGCCAGCAGTGTGCTGTGGCAGCAGAGAGGGCAAACCAAGTTCTGTGGTGCATTAACCACAGGGTACACAGCCAGCTGGAAGAGGTGATTGTCATGCCGTATTGGGCACACCCTCATCTTGAATACTCCGTGCAGTCTGGGCTCTAGAATTCCAAAAAAGGGTTAAGATAGTTGAGTGCATCCAGTGGAGGGCAACAAAGCTGCAAAAAGAGGCTGAGTTCCATGTGTTCGTATGCTTGGAGAAACGGTGATCTCTACCTCCATCTTAGGAGGGGAAGAGAAGGGAGAATGCCCATATCTTTTCTGTGGCAGGATGAGGGGGAATAGCTACAAGTTGTGTTGAGGCTGTTTGGGCTAGATGTGAGGAAAAACCTCTTCACTATGAGAATAGTGGGAAACTGGAACAGGCTTTTGGAGAGGAGGTTGATATCCTATGCCTGTCCATGTTTAAGAGATTTTTTAATACTCTCAATACTGTTTTTACTTTGGGTTAGCCTTGAAGTAGTCAGACAGTTGGATTTAATCTTTGTAGGTCCTTGCCAACTGGAACTATCGTGTGTGTGTATTTCTTGATGATTTAGGGGTACATGGTTTAAAAATGCTTACTGAAAACCAGTTTACTTAAAATTTTTACAGCCAGGATAAGCAAATAAGATTTTGAAGCATTGAAAAAATCATGCCAACCCTTAAGAGGGGAAACTCTAAATACTTTGTGGAGCAGTATTACAGACAGTATAGAGCAGTGTAGCGCAGTGCCACAGACAGGCTAACTGGCCTGTGCTGATTATTTTAATTTAATTTTACTGCTTCTAAATATGGGTCAGCAATTTAGCAGCCAATTATGGTATCTCTACTTGGCACTGTTGTGTTGTCTCTTACCAAAAGTAATGGATGATTTATACTGAGCTATGAGTCTTATTCAAGAGCCTGTTAATTTCCTGTGTGGGAAAAACTCAAAGTATTTGGTATTTCACATGCAAAATACTCATTTTCTGTTTACTTTATCTCTGCATCCAGGTCTGGCTCTATTCTCAGCAAACATGGATTCTGTGCTTTCCAGAGACTGTTTTGTGGGGTTTTACATTATAAAGGGAAAACAAGATGTTATGAAATGGATTTACTATTTGGAATTCTATATATGCTGAAGCCGTATCTTCATAAATAATGTTATAGGTACCTGAATTTTAATGTATGAATACTGCTCAGTGCCTACCTTTCAATTCTCCCCACCTGTGCCAAACTTCAGGAAGATATTAATGAGGTGACTTCGGGCATAAGTGTGTTTAGATGGGAAGGAGCACAGAAGAAGTGGTTCAGGTGACTGCTTATTCTGCATGTGGCCAAGTCCCAAGTCTAGGCTTGTTCACTTTAACACAAGAATTCACAGCTTCAAGATTTCTAATAACATTACTTAGCTTTGTCAGCTAGAGAAATCTAAAGAGAAACGCTGTTCTATTTTTTCCTGTATCACACGTGGCATTATATTCCTTGAAAAAGGTCACTAATTTTTCCACATTCTACAAATACTCTGCAGTCTCTTGACCTTGTCAGATACAAATGAAGAGCTCTACTAGATAAAATTGAATAGCTCCTCTAATGGTGGCTTGGCTTGTCATGTAATTATTGATCTCTGTTCTTTGCTGCATAAGAAAATGTTGACATCAGATTTTTTTTTTTAAATGGAAACTATTTTAAAACTAAATATCTTTTTAAGGAGTCCTGCTTCATGTGTACTTTCAGAGGCTTTGGCATTGCAGCTTAAAACTCAGCATGTAAAGGATTGTTTGTAACCTAAGATACTTAACAATGGATAAGCCTCAAGCAATTTTACAGATAGTGATAAAATGAAAAGAACAATATGCTGTCAGCAGGAGTGTAATATGTGAATGTGATTCTGTTCATCATTATTCTGTTGCTCTGGTCTTTTACAAATGCATTTAAACATCTTGTACCAGCTATCCATATAAACAATGATCATTACTTTTGCTACTGTTAGATCATGCAGGCTGACTCTAGGACTGTTTGGAAATGAACTACATTGACTTCATCAATTAGAGAAGATGGGAGAGGCAGAGCTACTCTGTTCAGTTACAATCATAAGGTAGCACTTAAATGTGCTAGCTGAAAAGTAAGGTTAAATTTTACACTTTCTGATTCAGCTTTATATTGCTGTCTCTAGGATGTCTGTAGCATAAGCTGCTAGTGTTCCAATTTCTGTGAAAGTACTATCAGGCTCCTTTACATATTAATCCTTTATAGCTTTGGGAAATTAGAGGTTTTGGAAAGAAGCAGGAAGAAGTCACTGTGTTACTTTGTCCAGTGACTTGGAGTACCTGGAGTTCAGCTGCTGCTTCAGAAACTGTATGACATTCTCTTCATTGTTCTGATCTGGGAGACAGAAATAAGGTTACTATACTATAAAATCCTCCTGCCCCTCCCCAACTTACACATGCAAACCATCCTGTACCAATGGGAAAAGTGGTGCTCCCTGGGGCTTAGCAGGAGTGGTGGTGTTGCTTTCATCTGAATTACTAATGGCTTTCAGTCTCAACCAAATGTGATGTCTGTCTGACGCTTCTGCCCCATGATATTGCCCCACTTATAGCAGCTCATACCACTTAACATTTCTAGAATGCTCCTGAGGTGCCTTAGTCAAATGAGCAGGCTATTGATGTCAAAAGAAACTGTGTAGTCAACATGCTATGAAACAGAAGGGTCATCTTATTATGGAATCTAAGTTACAGTGACACTAACTCCCATCCTTATGGAAGAAATGTCACCTACAATGTCTGTACGGTTAAGTGGGTGTTACTGCTTCTCCTGTGACCAATATAAGCAAAATGGCAGGAGTACTGTAGAACTTTTTAAATATTTGTGTGTAGAGGGTGATGGGTGGTAACTTCAGCATTTTTTACACAGCTTTGGCAAATAACACATTTTTCTCTTGCTAGTGAGATATAGGATTTGAGGCAGAAATATGGGGGAAAATATTATATGAATATACCTTAAAAACCTTTTCTGAGGTCTTAGTCTACAGTTCTTAGAAATCAAAAGGCTTTATGCAGCACATATATTGTTGTTCACAAATAATTCATGCAAGGTCAGACACTTTGCTTAAGATGTCTCGTTTTCCATCCATAAGAAAAATCCTATACCACAAATTAAAATTATTCAAATCTGTCAGAGCTGTACGTTCTAGGAAGTAGCTGGGATTTTAGTACTGCTTCTTAGTGTTGCCATCGTGTAGCATGGGGACTTGCATTACTTCTCAGGAAGGCAGTTTGCAGTCCATGTGTCTTCATACTGACTAACTGGAAGAGGATTATTTGATTTTTGTTTTGAACACAACTTGGTAGTCAAGCTCTTGCTGATATTAATCCTCTTTAATTATTGCTTTCATACTTCACAAATAAACAGTAGATGGTCTAGGCAGTATTATTCAGATGCGAGAATGAACTATGATATACAGCATTTGTGTTGGGATATAAAACTCTGAAGACTGTGGATCTAAAATTCCATTTAGATTGCTAGTAAAGATTAAAACTTCCATTTTGATCATCTAGTATCTTGACCTAAGCTTTGTTCTACAAATTATCTGGAGAAATACTGCAGATAATTACATTTCCTACAGCTGTTTTCTTTAAAGATTATCCAAATGCATTAGCACACCTGTAAAACTAAATAAAATTAAGTTAAATATGGTGCAACTAATATATGTTTCCCTACTGAAGATAAAGTACAGAAGACAATAGAAATGGAAAGCCAGTGCATTCTGGCTCTAGATGAAAATACTGCTGTTGAACTCTTTCCAGAACAACATGTACTTGGATCGGTATTAAAGAGAAGTATTGTGGCTGTCTAAGCCAGATGACCTAGCACATTGATAGTGCAGGGCATATTTCACAGTTACACAAATACCAAAACTGTTTTTCTGTCCATAAAACAAGTATATTAGAATCCTAGCTAAAAGCAAGCAAACCTGTTTTTAAGTGTTTTTCTTCTGAAATTGACTCCAGTAGCTCAAAACTGCTGTATTACTGTTACAGAGAAGTACTCTAGTAACTCTTAATAACTTCAGGAAACAAGATGTGAAACACTGCTCTATTTAATGTTTAGAAACCCCTCAAAGCTGCAATTTTTATACCCAACATACCTTTAGGTAAAAATGTCAACAGACTTCTACTTAGAGTTGTTAAAGTAATATTTATTGATGAGCATGTCTATTTCCTCTGTTTTTAGTTAATGCTATATAAAATACTGTTGCAAATGCTGGCAACATGAAAAGTTGTTCAAGGAAGATTTCTTGAAACCTGCTGCCTTATTTCTATTTTCATTTTATCTCCATCTTTCACTTTGAGTGCCTGTTGTTTGGGATATTGCTGTTCTCTAAATTTCTTGAATACTTTGAAAAATTACCCTCTGAAGCCAGAAAATGGCACGATACAATTCTCATTGTTCAATTCCAAATTTAAAAATATTGCTAGTTCCCTTTATAGCTCTTGTACCACTACTCTCTCCATGAGATGTATTTGCTAGGCCCTTCTATCATTTCCCAAAACATGTTCCCCAAACACTGAAATGCAAAAGGTAGACTTCTTGTTGCTTGATGGTTTCTGTGGAGACCCTTTCAAATATTCATTTTAAGTTTCCTGTAAACCTTGATATATCTTATCTTTATTGAATATAATAAAAAAACTTATTAAAGTAACTCCACCACCTTCCTGAAGTATTTTTTCTTATTCTGGATGGAGCCAGGTTACAAAAATCTGAAAAATAGAGGTTTACAAATCAATTTTATAAGATCTGACTCTTAAATACTTCTGCTTATTAGTTGTAGACAAACGAAGAACATTGTTCTGGAAGCTGCCAAGAAAAAGGGCAGGAAATTGCAAGTGTGTTTCTAGGTAGATAAAGATGCCAGTAAAATCACTTAGTTTGACTGTCATATTGACTATCCATTGATCCCACTTGTCATATGTAGGTAGATCATCATGAACATATATTCTGGATCGACAGACTGGTATGTAGGGGCCTGAGAGTATCAGAAACTTGTCTCCTAACATGGAGTAGAAAAATACTGGCTCTGGAGAAGTTGGGAAAGTCAAGGTACCCATCAGAGAATACAAGGAAGGACTGATTGTCATGTAGGCACTTCTTACAGAGTAATTGACAATAGGAGCTTATTAACATCTTGTCATTTTTTCTTATTTTACAATTCTACCAAAACTTTTAATTCTTTAAAAAAAAACAAAAACAAAACAAAAAAACCCTTGTTCTCCTCCTTATTTCTTACAGGATATGGACTTTCTTCTTTTGAGACACTAACTAATCACCTGTTTCAGCAGCAAACTTCAGGAAATTTTATTCCAAAGACTAAGCAAGGATCTGCATCTTAGTTTTCCTTTCCCAGAAACAGAGGAGTTCTGCCCAATGAAAAGTATGTGATAATTCTAGAGCTGAAGTTGACTTAAGGCCTTCTCTATCAGATCTTGTACCAATGGGAAAAGATGCTAGAAGCCTTCACAGGAAGGTTTGACATACTTCCTTCTCTGGAGAAGGATTTCTATTCAATCTATTCAAATGAATGAACACTCCTAAAACTATTTATTTGGAGTCATGGCATATGAACTAGAAGCAATTAAGCTGTAGCATGCCATTTAATCTGCATTTATTTTCATTCCCTCATGTATTTTGATAAACAGGAAATTGTATTTAATAAGCAATTAAGGATGTAGGGGTAGAAGATTGTCTTTAGTGAAATTTCAATTTCACTTGAAGAATGATGATAATTCACTACATACTTGGAGTATCAGTTATTATGAATATAAGGACTTCTCATACAGATGAGTCAAATCTAGAAAAAAAATTAAATCACGAATACATGGTGGTAGACATGAAGATTATAATTGCTTTTATAACTAGGGTTGCTTGTAACTTGAATGAAACATTTATCTTACCGTGCTTTCATCAAAATTACTTGATGCTGACTGGGATGAATTTCAGAGAATATTATTTCCTTTCTTGGTATATGGAAAAGAATTTCTTAGTGCTCTGTTTAGAAATAAATGCCATATAATGTCTAAACTCATGCATGACTTCACAAATTAAGTTTTGTGGGAAGAATGTTAAATTTAAGCCCCTAATGTTTTTGAACTTCAGTTTTTAGGACTTACCAAGCACACAGGTGTACTGGGCAGAATAGATATAATAGTGCCTTTAAAAGCTTACAAAAGTGAAGATATTAGTTTGATGTTTTGAATAAAACTCATTCTTTGCTCTACTAAACAAAAGAGTAGTTTTGCCTAAACTTATACAGTTGTTAAACTAATGTTAGTACTTCTAACACTGGAACAAATGTTTATGCTGAGATTGTTCATTTCTTTAGTGTTTTACTAGAACTTTATAGGCATTACAATTTTTCCAAGTAAGAGCAGTCTAAAAATATCAGAAGCTGTATACTGTAGTCTTTTTTCTGAATGAAAGGACTGTATATGCCATTTTGCATTTAATAGTCTTGCCTAGCAGTCTGATTTTTTTTGACTGCTGTTGTGATCTGTTTTATGTAACTTATGGCAAGTTTACATATCTTTCATGACTGTTAATACTAAATTCTATAGTAGGAAAAGGTTTAGGAGTCCTTTACAAGAAAACATCCAGTACCATGTGGTCATTGTGACAGCTTATCAGGAAGTGAAAAAGGATAAAAATAAAACCTGTTTAGCAAAACATCTACACATGTTTTAGTACTTAATTCTCTTGATAGCATAAAGGACTCGGAGTGTGTGCATGTTTATCTTAGCTTAAGATGGTTAATGAAATGAAGAGCTGAAATCAGACTTCAAACATAAATCCTATTTAAAGAAATGAATTCAGCTGCTCTATGATTTCAAGTGCAGGTTTAGCAAGGACTTGGTCACCAATTCACTGCCTGATTATGATCTCTATTCTGTTATCATCAATCACTATGGTGTTCTGTTATTTTGTGACATATGCAAACATACAAATGCTACTTTGGCTTCTCTAACCTGCGAGAATTCATGGTTGGTTCTTTGCTTTTCTGTTGTAAAAGACTTAGCTTTCTACGCTCAGTGTCTTTGGGCCTGTGAATTAGTAAAACCATTTTACAAATGAATAGTATACAGTTAAAGAAAAAATAGATTAGCCTTATAATACATAAGAGAAATGGAGTTGTAATTTAGGAATTCTAGATGGCTATAGCTTGGAGTAGTAGCTATGAAAAGGCCCCATTGCATGTATGATATTGTAGAATCTTCAAGTATTGAGGATTTAAAAATTTTGTTTTGAGCTGGTATTAAAATGGGCCATTGATAAACTTGTTTCTGTACATCTAATGACAGTTGCTTACAATTAAGATTCTTCTGTGCTGTGACAAAATAGGCAACCAAAATCAGCATTACTGAGGAGTGAAACACTTGCCTCTTTCCAACAATCCTGTGATTTCTTAGTCTTTGGTTCTCTTTTACTGTAATAATACAGTGTAAATTGTAATATCTGGGAGAAATATTGTGATATCTTAAAAGGTTGAACAGTATGGACGAATACCTGTCGGATAGCCAAAGAAGTTCATAGGAATATGTTGCTTTTGCTCCACAGATATTTGCATGTTCAAAAACAGAAGAAACTCTTCCAAATCGCTATTCAGAGCACACAGGTTAAGCACCATTTCTGAACATACCGATGTCACTCTGAAAGTTGTCTCCTTTTTATTTCTGTGGAAACTACAATAGGCACAATAACACTGTTAGAATAGGACAGATTGTCAGCTACAAAACACTGTTTTTCAACATAGTCACTGCCATTAACTGTGCATTTTCACCAGTGCTATACAAGTGTGTACTGTACTCAGAACAATCTGCATCAGCTGTTGCCACTGCTGAAATGCACCACCCACCACCTCACTGTGCTCACATTCACTCTTCGGCCTCCAGAAACATTCAGCAAGCATCAATGAATATCCAGGTAGGTGCCTGGAGAAATTCAATTCCACCCCTTTGCTTCATACATGCTTGTATGTCGGATACCACTTTATCAGACTGCCCTCTGCTGCCATCTGTCACATGGCAACAGTGTGCAATGGAACGCTGGTAGGAAGGTTCAATCTCTACTGTTATACTGCCAACATCTGCCTCTGGCAACATCATGGGCTGACATAAAATAGGAGGCACTACTTTTGGGCAGCACTCATTCTCCAGGACAGGCTGTCTTTTCTTGTGAAGAGATGGAGATTATAAAGATAGGGACAGTACTGCATGTGTCTAAAACCAAATTGTATGAGAATATAAAATAGTATAAGATGAAAACAGGAAACCATAAGATCTGATCTTCTGTTTTGCTGTTTTCACTTGAGCCACCTGGTGTTGTGGAGAAAAGAGCAAACAGAATTCAGTTCTGGATCAGAGAGATGATGGGTGCACCTTTCCTGGAGAAAGTTGAGGTCAGGCTGCATGGGGCTCTGAGCACCTGATCTGTAGGCGTCCCTGTTCTCTGCAGGGGAGTTGAACCAGATGGCCTTTAATGGTCTCTTGTAACCAATGTGATTCTATGAGTTCTTGTGACTTCATTCCAAGAGGTAAATGGGCTCAATCAGCTAAAAGTTCTTACTCATTTTTTTTCTTAAATATTTACTTATTAGGTTTCATGTGAATTACGCCTTTGTTATTCTAAGTATCGGTGTAGTGGCATAACACAAAACATACAGCTCATGCTAGAGGGGTTTTTTCAAAGTGAAAACAAAAATCTGCAAGGAAGAGAAACATTTCTGTGATATGTATTGCAGCCTGACAGGATCTTAGATGGTATTTCTATTAACAGTTATAATTTGAACGAACTTTTCTTCTATCAAAGCAAAATGTATATTTGGGTGAAACCAAATGTGTTTTAGACTGAGATAATTACTGCATGTTGCAGCAAGCTACAGGGTTGGGTAATCTTATGTTAACCAGTGTGGTTCAGTTTTGACATTTTATGTTGTGCTTCACTCTTAACCTTCAGGGTATGTGAATTAAGGACAGATGCTTTGTTAATTTGGAATCAGTGACCAAGCTTAGGACACTTGATTTATATCACCTCTGTATATGTGGGTGGCCTCTGATTTCACTCTTAGCTCTTTGTTTCTCCAAGCTGTAGGTTGCAACCTCTGTTGTCACTGTAGAAGAATTAATTCCAGTTGGCTGCTATGAGTGCTTGCTTTTGTCTTGCATCATATGATGTCCAAGGCACTGCTAATGGAATCTCTTTAGAATATCCAGTCATCTGCTACACAGTACTGTATGTTTCTAGTTTTTCCAAATTTGAGCATTGCTTTATTACATCCATGGAAAAAATTAAACAAAAATTGAGGGGGGTAGGGGGGAAAGCAATGGGACAGCTGAAAAGAATCACTGGCATTTCCAGTACAATCCTTAAATAAACACAAGCTGTGCTCTGTGGTTAAACATGCACTGTACTTGTCTTGAGCCACAGTTTTGTCTGCAGTACACAATATTTAACCAGAAGATCATTCCTATTTTTACCAAAGCATTTACAGAAATAAAGAGTATTCTGTCATAATGCCACTGAAAATGCAGCCTGGCTTATGACACAGCAGACAGTAAGGAGCTCTATCATAAGCAAGAGACTGGAAATACAATATTTTTTCTCCTCCCCTAGATATTGCACTGTGAATTTTTTAAGGAAATAGTGGATGAATGTTTCAAAGGATAGGTAGCATGATTTCACTCTTAATGATGTATGCTTGATTCTCACTCTAGGAGTAGGTTGTTTATTGTGATAGCTTAAGATTGGGTTTTTGCTGGGGGGAGAAAAACAATTCTTATCAGGTGAATCTGGAACCTTAGTTCTAAAGCGTAATGAGTCATGTTCTTCCCCATGTGTAATCTTTGTTTAGAGGGAAGATAAGGATCTTATTGGCTAGTTTTCTGTTTTAGTCTATTATCTGAGGATTTAATTAGAGCTCTTCATTTGTAGTGCAAAAGGATGTCTTGTTTGTGAGCCAGTCTGTGTAAGCAGCCTTGGAGGTGTTCACATGAGTCAAGTTTGGCAGGTGATGTGATTAACTGTGAAATTTTCCCAGTTTTCCTCCAAAATCAGTGGAAGTGTATGGTCCTCTAACAAATGATTCAGAGAAGTCTCACTTATTTGCTGACTTGTCTCTATTGGCTGGAGTTGTAGGTTGGGAAATCTGTGTGTTCAGTTCAGGTGCTTAAAGTTAAGATTATTTCCTTTTCTCTCCTCTTGTGCACAGCGGCTGAACTTGTTTATGGTCCCCTAGCAGCTGAAATATGATGACTACCAAGTCAGTTCTGTTACAGGACAGTAATTTCATGAAGTGAGATAAATAGAGGAAGCAGTACCAGTGTAAATGATGAGCAATTTGAAGTTTTAATGTAGCTCATACTGGCAGAACTTCCATGACACTCAGCAGTTTCTTCCAGCTCTTACCTTTTTTTAACCTGTTTCTCATTTGTGTATTTGTTGCTGTTTTTTTCACTGTGGCTATGTAATCCACCTGGCATGCTGTGGCTCATTTCAGTAAAGTGTCACCATCACCACTGTTAAAATAGCTTTAATGATTACATATGCATCTACAGAATGACAATTCTTATATTTTAGTGTAACTTAATTCTTATGGCACAAAGAGAACTGTTCCTTTTCTCTTTGGAGGGGGAATGTTATTCTAGAGTCTAATGCTTGTTTTAAAAAGTTTTTGCATCCAGTTCATATTGAATGTTAGTTGCAAGTACTCTTTTCCTCTGTTTAATTTTTTTCAGGTAAAGTTGCATGTGCAACTCTGAACAAGAACTTATGCAAATTCATATGGGTTGTATTTTTTTTTTTTTGCATTTTATGAGTTTGTAACAGCTATGAGTTATCAATTCTGTGCCTCTGAGCAGAGGGTAAGTTGGCAGAGTAGCAGGCATCCAGCTTACTGCATATGCAGGCATTTTTCAAAATACATTTTGGTGTTTTGAAGTGATTTTGTGTGGTTTATTCTCAATGTTGTTGCTGCTTGTCACAGCTCCTTCATAAATTTGGATCATAAAACTCTACTCAAAGAAATACCTGCTCAATTTCTAGCTACAACACTCAATGACCAGTTAGGACAAATAAAGCTATATTCTCAGCCAAAGCAGTGTATCTTATTCAAAATGTGTATGTAAGACCTTCTTTAATGTCAGAATACATGGAATGTTCATCAGAATGGCTGTTTTATCAACTGCTTCGCATACAGGATTGTGTGAAGCATTTAATAATGGTCATAATTCTGTAGTTATTTACACTGCTTCACGGTTGCCATAAAGACAGTTTAGTTCACACTAATCTATTCATCTCAAACTCATTATTAATGAATGTACATCTTGGATGTGAAATTACACAAAGAACTGTGACCGCATTTTGTTAAGCCTGTTCAATTAAGTGAATCAAGTAGTTTCCTCCTTCAGTTAATAATCTTGGTGCAGTATTTTGTGGCAAGACATATCTAACTGTTCACCTTCATATGCAGAGATCAGCCTTTGCTTCTCTTTTTGACAGTGTCTTTACTCAGGTGGTTTTTTTAATTGGAATGCACTGTTATCTTGAATTGCCAGTTCAACCACCAGGTGGCCATCAGCGAGCAGAAGTAGGCCTGTCCTTGGGTGGTGGCTGTGTCCCAGCTGCGAGGATACGAAGGGGAAAGCAGCAGCTCACCTCTGGTCACCAGTGTTCATTTTAAGGCTTTTTGATTGTTGTTACTACTCTCATTACTGATGAGCTCTTGATTTCTGCTATTAATGCACCATGTATTTTTTGTATGAGCTTATTCTTTGAACAAGTAACTGTGCTATCTTTTGAAAAGCATATTTGTATTTTTTTTTTCAGGGAGAAATAAAACAGCAGAAGTGATCTATGAGAATCATATTTATATTGGACTGTGGCTGTGTATACAATTTAGATGTGCTGAGAATAATTTATTTTAAGTTATCTCTATTATAAATGCTTAAGTTGAGTATTTGCTAAATTAAAGTAACTATGTATAGTAGTTATGTATAACAACATATTAGTTATTCTTAGCATTACCAAAAAGAAAAAAAGAAAGAGGGGGAAAAACAGATATTGATTTGTTTTAAATAAAGGATCTGTCTTCATGAGATAAATGAGCAGACTCTCAAATATGTCCTACTGCTATCATATTCTACCAGTACTTGCTTTTATAGTAGGTTATCTAGCATGTACCATGAATAACCTAAAATAACTACTTTTTCCTTTATGCAATAAGAGTAATATATTTGGAAAACAATAAAAAAACTGCTTATGCGTTTCATCTGTATCAGTGTTTCATCCAGGGAAGGCTTCTGAGTATCACTATAACTTGTAACTGTATCACTATTATTTTGTAGAATATTCTAAAAGCAAAACTGAAGAAATCCCCCAAATTGTAAATCATAGAATGGCTTAGGTTGGAAGGGACTTTCAAAATCATCCTAGCTCCAACCCCCTGCCATGAACAGGGTTGCCAGCCACAGCATCAGTCTACTCAGAACCCCATCCAACCTGGTCTTGAAAGCCTCTAGGCATGGAGCGTCTGTAGCTTCTCTGGACAGCCTGTTCTGGTACGTCACCATCCTCTGAGTAAAAAATATTTCTTCCTAAGATCCAACCTAAATCTTCTCTTTTAGTTTCAAACCATTCCCCCTTTCTTATCACTATCAGCTCCACATCCTTCTTGTGCTGGGAGCCCCATGCCTGGATACAGTATTCAGTGTGTGGGGCCTCATAAGGGCAGAGTGGAGATGGATGATCCCCTCCCTCACTCCACTGCCATCCCATCTTTGGTGCAACCTGGGATACTGTTGGTCTTCCAGGCCACAAGGGCACACTGCTGGCTCATATCCATCTTTTCATTCATTGGGAACCTCATGTCCATCTCAGCAGGGCTACTCTGAGTTCTCCCAGTCCATACATATACCTGGGATTGCCTTGACCCAAGTACAATATCAGGCAGTTTTATCCAGTAATTCCTTAAACAGCCTAAATTTTGCTCTCTTGAAGTTCAGGATCCTAACTCTGCCCTTTGCCAGGCCCATGTTCCTCAAAATCACAAACTTGACCAGGCTGTGGTTGCTATAGCCAAGCCTGCCTCCAGGACCACTTGCAGCTCTCTGTGTTGTTTTCCCAGCAGATGTCTGGGTGGTTGAAATTCCCCATCAGGATGAGAGACCCTCAGAGAGGATGCGAGGGTGACACCTCTTGCAGTGAGAAAGCCTCAGGTGGCCTGTAGTAGACCCTGCCCACCAAATGTCCTTCATTAGTCTGAACCCAGACTTGCCTCTGTTTCTCAGAGACAGCTCTTCACAGTCTATCTACTCCTTAACATAGAGAGCAACTATCCTGCTCCTCCTACCTTGCCTATCTCTTTGAAAAAGCTGGTAGCCCTCAATCATATTATTCCAGTTGTGATTTGTCCCACTATGTTTCTGTAAAAGCAAGTAGATCATAGAAACTGAGGTGCAACTAGAAAACTATCTCCTCCTACTTATTTCCCATGCTGCATGAATATAAACATTTTCAGATTTAAAGTTATCTAGATCTATAGTGAGACTATCCATTCTTAATTAGTATTATATCATTACTGTTGCTGTGTGAGATGAGCAGCACAGGACAGTGCCAATTAACTGAAATGTAAGTAGGCAGATGTAGTACAACTGTTTTTCCTGATTTTGTTAAAAGAGCACAACTTGACCTTAAAATCATTGCTGCATCAAATTAATGCCATTAAATCACCTCCAGTGGATTTTATAAATATCAGCATTTTATGGGAATGCCAGAACAACTTGCTTTGTTTATAAAATCTGGTTCCTGTCATAGTAACTTATGTTACTTTTATGTTGATGAGGCTTGAACTCTTTAATACAAATCACATTTTTTTGCCCCACTGATTTAACAGAGCTTCCAGTTTCGTTCTTGAGAATATTGTTGCTTTAAAAGACATAAGTTTAGTAGCTTTAGTCTCTACCTGTTCTTCTGACTTCCTGGGTCTGCTTTCATAGTTTCTGTGTATTTTTCTTCATATTTCACAGCTTGTATCCTGTGATTTATAGTACTCCAAAATTTCCACAAGATTCCTAATATTCTCATTTCAGAAAGATATTTCTTTTTACGTTATTGGAATATAACAGCTTTCACAACAAATTAAATTCTAGGATATTTATGCTGAAGCAGAATTTGTGTTTCTGGCTGTATTGTATATGTGGTTAGCTGCAGTATGAGATATGAACGCGAATGTGTAACTGTTGGAGGGTATGGCTGAACACTACTGTAGAAATTAACAATAGGATGTGCTTCCAAGTACTGGGTTAGAGAAATGCACATTCCTGTGCTAAATGCTCGTTGAGTTTTCAGCTCAGTTTATTAAGTCTTTGTTTACTTTTTAATTCTCAGTATCAGCTGGATAGCTCAAGGTTTTTCTTGAACAGCCAATTTAGAGAGTTTTATTTTTAGCGCTTAGTAGATAGAAGTGAAATCAAATCACCTTGCAAGAATTCTATAATCTTCTTTTGTGCATTGTGATTAAGTATGCTGTATGTGTGATTACATTTGTGTAAGAGGATGGGTTGTGATATTGAGTAGGAATGAAATTTTTCTAGTAGAAGTTTCAGTTACTTAAAAATTCCTTTGACTTTCTGCTGGAAAAGACAACGCCCCAGTGGTTAAATGCAAGAAATGACCAACATCACATCATCTCTTTATAGTAGTTGCAAAATCAGGTGACTTACCAGAAACTTTCAGGGTTCTGCTATTAGAACTAATTAGAAGAAATTTTTTGCAAGTTGACTACAGGTGTAAAACTCCTGGTAAGTCACTCCTTTACAAAATACATGAATTGTAGAGCTGATTAGGAAACACAGGAAGATAATAAGAGATGAAGATACTGACAGCGTTATCAAAAGTAATGGCAAATTTGGAAAGTAAAGTGTTGATATATAGCAGCCCTGTTACTGAGAAAAATCATAAACACTCCTCCATTTCTGAAGAGGAAGAAAAATCAGACTTGCCTTGATACCATTATTTGTCACTTGAAAGGAACTGTGATAAAGAAATATATTTGTGTGGGGTGAACCTAACCTGAATCAGGCTAAATGTCTAATCTAGGGTCCTATCTTTAGTAGTAACCAAAAGCAGATGCCTGGGAAAGAGCAGAAGAAATAAGGTGACCATTTAAAATTGCTTGTGCAGCTTCCTTTGTCCAATCTATTCTTCTGTCTCAGGAAGATGTGTTCTCTTTGTGTTTACTAGTTCATGATGGATTTCTTGTCCTATAACATTAGTCATCTTTCAAATTTGTAGGGAAGTGTATTTTTTCACAGTGCCCTCCAAAGGTTTTTTTTTCCTAAAATGCACGGTTGCTGCTATAGTTAAAAATATTTACATTAAGTACTGATAATAGAATATGACTGAAGGACTTGAACAAGTTGGTTGTCTGAAGGCTTTTCTGAAGCTAATGCCTCCTATTTTGTTATTATGGCCCACAGTGTCAGAAGTGGATACTGGTGGTGTGGAGGTTGAACATAGAGAAAATAGCTAGTGGGGGTGGCTATTTTGGAAAAAAGTATTTTGTAGCTGATAATTTGCTCAGTCAAATAGTGGTCTATGTGCTCTTTGCATCTGTTGTAGTTTCCATGGAAATAGATATTACTTTAAGAGCAACCTATGTGCTTCTTTCGTTCTTCTTTAACACATAATGGCTATGTGAGACTATATAATTAAAAAAAAAAAATCATTAATTGCTGGGAAGTTGTAAAATTTCATAGTAAGATAACTTCTTTATAATGGTTGTTTCATGTTCACATTTTCATCTTTCTGTAAGCAATCTTGTCCTGTAACTTCCCAGAACCCCATGTTCCAGTGGCATGTTACTGAAGTAGGAAAACAGCAGAAAAAGACTCCCCTGAATATTCACAAAATAAATTATTTTACAACAGACCAACTTACTTTAAGAGTTTTATTGTTGCTATCTAAACCCAGAAAAACTTGGCTATTGATATGTAAAAATGCCTTAGTTCATTTATTTTGCTGTGGAGGATGGAAAGTGGTCTTCTAGAGGCAACAACAGAAAAGGAAAAAAAAAAAAATTAGAGGATGTGGAAGGATAAAGAAGAGAAACTGTTGATTATATAATAACCACAATAAAATAATTGGCTTGCACAGGAAGTTTCTTAACCTACTGACACTGGAGGGACTGTATAAACACTGAATGCCAGTGTTAATGAGATCATTCCCTCTTCTATTTCATGTCTGCTTTAGTCTAGGACAACATTTTCCATTTTCAGAAATTATACCTGTTGCCTGATGCTGTCTATGTGATAGCTGAATAAGCTGGCAGCTGATTTTCAGCTATTCAGCAGATGTACATTTACTCTTGCTTTCAGGTGTGCACACAGGATTTGGCATCAGTGGCCAGGAGGGAATAGAAACAGTTCTGGCCAATGGCTTTATTTGCCCAGTGCTTCACAGCCCTAGCTTGTTCATAGCAGGCATCCTTATTTAAAAAGGTGCCAGTACTTGTGTTAATTCTTCCATGTAATCTATGTTTTCCCGTGGGTGGATTTCTAGTTTATCTTTCATGAATCCTCTGCTTGGGTTAGTTTGTATTTTCTAAGCTTGTACATTAAGAAAACAGTGATTTTTACACGTAATGTACCTAAATATTTTAATATTTACTTTTTTTTAACTACTGAGATTCATAAAAAAAAAATAACTATGGAAAAAAAATTTATCAGTTACTACACTGAATGATCTTTTCCATTTTTGAAGTTGGTTGAGACATACTACTATATCATTTTATACTCTTCTGCTTTATACTTGCAAAGAAAAGAGAACCATGTGTTTTGATTTAAAGGTAAATCCCAGGTCTTCTCTTTGTGGTTTTAAGGTGTGTGTAGATAAGTGCTGACAGCATGACTACCACTAAATAAAGTATATTCACCAAAAAAGATGGCCAATAGGCATTTACACCAAGGTAAAATCTATCTTGGAATTTCCTGTTTTTTTTTTTTTTAAGACATAATCTATATTTCTTATCTTTTCGTAATGCTTGATATATAGGCTTTTTTCCTCAGGAAACCGATAGGTGATTTAAGAAGCAGTGGAGAGGGCCGAGAGTGGTTGAGAGTGGGGTCCTTGCAAGCTGAACATGTTTTAAGTTAATATGTTGCTCAGGGACACTAGTGGGGGAGATGATAGTTAGAGCTGTTTAATGCACAAATCCTGAACTTTGTCTACTGAGTACCTCAAATATTTTGAGAATGATGACTTAAAGAACTATGATGTCTAATCTTTTTCATCATCCTTAATGATGAGCCTTAAGATTCTTCCTTTCCAGATTTCTTAGTGAAAAATATATTTCTATAGGAAAAAAGTCAGCTTTTCAATCTTTGTTAGTTTAACAACTTTTTTTGTACATGTGTTGGCAGAATTCAGTTGTCTCTTGTAAATTCTTTGGGCAAAATCTTCCACGCTCTGTTTAATTTTTACTAGGTCTTAAAAATGGCCAAACAAGCCAGACAAATTGCATTGTCTTGTCAGGAACCTTGTCCCAGGTGTCCCACAACAAACAGCTATAGAGACTATAAAGCTAGGGTAATTGTGTAGCGTTGCTTTCTCACATTAATTTCCTCACTTCCAACAATTTACAGCTGATGGACTTTCACTAAAGGTTGTGCTTTAATACCTGCCAAAGGCTTTGTCTTCCAACACCTACAATATCCTGCAGCAAGGAGTTTCACAAATTAATATTCCTTTCCCTGTTGTGCCTGCTGCCTGCTACTCCCATTTAATGCCCCTTAGCTCATGTCATTGAAATTGTCATGATTTTTTAGCCATCTTTCTTCTACACACACCTCTTGTTCAGCTGAAAATTGGTAGACTAGTTATTACTGTTGATAAATTAAAAGCTGATTGCAGTCTCCTCATGCTGAAAAGTAGATCAGAAAGAAGTAGATAGCTTTGGCTTTTAAGGTGGTTTGATCTAGCAGGCAGGGGGAAGGCAAAGAGATGCCTTCCCTGAATCCCTTGAACTGTAGGTTTTTCTGTCCACATATAAGGTGTTGGAAGTGCAATCAGGTAGAGGAATTGAGAGAAAACTCTGAACTGCAGCTGCAGTATATATTCCAAAAGTCACACAGTGGTAACTTTAGAAGAGGAAACAGCTCCTAATGCTGCTGGCACAGCTCCAGAAAACAGAGAATCAAGGATTGTGTAAAAGCATGAATAATTGTGAAAATATGTTAGTGTTCTGAGCCTTGGGAAATAACCTTTCCATGTCTGTAGAAGGGGATGTTTTTCAATAATTGCAGCAATTAAACCTTTGATTACAATTCCTAGAATTACGTAGTACTGGAAAGCTTCTGGTGAACACTAGAAAAAAACAGTATGCTTCACATGGATATTTTTTGCTGTTTTGGCTCACCTTAGTAAATGGTGTACATGAGTGTGTTGGTTTTGTGGGTTTCTTTTCCAGAGTTTTGGTTTGATTCAGATTTGGAGGTTTAATGACCTGTTTGTGTCTTTAAGTCTTTTCTCAGAGTCTAGGAGATTTCTTGCCTAAATGCAGTGATAGAAACAGTTCAGCATGTAACAGTTCTATAGAAAAAAGATGTTGGTGCCATAGCATGTTAAAATTTAATGTGAGTTAAAAGTGAATGAAGTTGTAAGGAAAAGGAGACGTTATTCAAGGTGCTTAAAAAGACAGTCCAATATCAAGTAATCTATCTGATCTATTAAGAGCAGTACATCCTCAACTTTAGTATGATTGGTTTTGTTTGTTACATTTGAGGGTCAGTGCAGACCCTCAATAGAAAAGAGAATACTGAAAAGAACAATTAAATGTTTGAAAGCATGACTTAAAGGAAAGAGAGGTGAAACTGAGTATTCTTCACTGAAAATTGAACTTTGATATCAGCTCTCAGGTATGTAAAAAGCTGTTGAAAACAAAAATTGATTTTTCATGTCAATTGTGAATAGGGCATATGTAATTGTAGCTGAATCAAATTAGATGCTTGATGAATGAAGAGAATAGAGAACTGTATATGTTTTCTCAGATGGTGGAATAGTCATTCTTGGCATTGCCAGCAATTTTTTAGGTAGACCTTATACTATTTTGAGGTAGAAGGTAGTCTAGAGGAAGTTGTTTATCCTTTCAAGTCCTAAGATTCCATGAAAAACTGGTTTATTTACTTATTGATTTTGCTAGTTAACAGTTGGTTTCAATCTTGTGAGTGTGATTTTTGTTGGCAAAGCTTTTTCATATGGAAATGTTTGATGGTTCTTATGTATTTCAAGGCAAGAAACACCTTTAGTGATGATGATTTATATGCAACTTAGCTCACCAAGTGGGAAAAAAAAGTACATTTAAGTTGTAGTGATATACATGCATAGCTGTATGATGTATCAATATACATCTGGATAAGATTGGGGGTGCCAGCTAAAATAAAATAGATGAACTGCGTCAAGTTTGCTCACTAATTCCTGAAAGTAAAATATTTACATCAATCAGTGAAAGTACTGTAAATAACCTGAGAATGAGGAAAGGATGATGTCAGTAGAAACATGGATAGGATGTACAGCTCCTTGAAATGTTTCCGTTCCCAATCCTGTAACCTTTAGCAGCTTCTGGATGTCCAAATAACAGCTTTAACCAAAAGTTGCTTATAAATCAGGGTAAATTACTTTAAAAATAAATATGTAATCCACATCACTTGCACACGGTATCAAATAATGTAGTTAATCTTTGCACTGTTTTTTCATTTTTGATTTCTATTAAAATTTTCCACTGAATTTATAGTGGATAAGCAAGTTATATTTTTGGTTTTAACATACTTGTATCATCACAGCACCCACAGGAAATATTAACTTGACCATTTGCTATGAAATCTGTATACTTAAAATATTTTGGAGGGCGAAGTTATTTGTAGAATAAACAAAAAACTTGCTATAATTCACTTTCATAAAATATATGTGCAACATCTCAGAAGTTAGACTGTGCAATAATACACAGGATGTGGTTATGTTGTGGTAATGTAGTATTCATTTGTCTTTGGTCAAGGCTCTTCTCAGACTTTCTAGTGTAATAATTAGAAAACAAAACAAAACAAAAAAACCCAAACCACAACCAAGTCTCATACTTGGTAGGTCAAGAGTTCCCTATTTCTGCTGCAAACCAGACTGATTTCAGTTAATATCATTTTTAAGTAGCTGAGTAATGTTCTGTCTTCCGTTGGCTGAGTAATCTATTGTATGCAATGAATGTTTAAAACCTCTGTTAAGAATCATTGTCCATGGTTTTTTGGTAGTCCTTATGAAGAAATATTGTTTTCTAAAGAAGTTACTTTCACTGTGGACGTACTCATAGGTTTTTAGAGAAACAAGGGTGCATTAAGAATGTTAAATTAACATTTCAAGAAGTTACTGTATGACATCTTAAGTGTCTGGATGTTGTATTATAACAAAGCTTTGTATCTTCATGTTGTTCTTTCAGATGAAGAGTGCTCATATAGTACTCTTTGTTCTATTATTTTCAGTGTGTGCTTCATTTTTCATAGACGTTCATTCCTCCAAAGGATAACTGATTGCTTTTTCCTTTCTTTCCTATCTCCATGTAGCAAACGTTCTTTGGCCATAAAATTGATGTGATCTGGTTTAACTAAGTAGATTTTTTGTTAATGTTTTTATACTTCCAAGATAGCTGGATCAACAAAAAGGGCACTGAAGAGTGTTATTTTGGCTACAGTAAACAGGATGGGTGACTTCACTGCATTGCCTTATCAGTTGCTCAGTATGTGTTTGTGTTAGTTTTGAGATACTACACCCAGAAACTGGATGGCAATCGAAGTGATTTCTAAACCTTGTGAAGTTGACAGACCACAAAACATACGTTATTTCTGATATAATGGTGAATACAAAGGATTTGTAATAATATATATATATTTTTTTTTAACAGAATGTATCTGAATATAAATTCAAATGCTATCTAAAGGTCACTTCTTGTATAATAGAAATGTAGCAGCAATTATTGGCATTTAAAAGCAAAATAGTACTTCATATCTGCATTTGTATATGTGTTCATATGGTTCAGTTTTGCATCTTGTTTGTTAGATCCCGTATGTATGTGAAACAATGGAAGAATTTTTAAAGCTAAATTATGGGAAGTGATCACTACACATTAGGATTCCTCTTTAGGAATTTTTTTAATACACAGACACTTGTGTGGGCTTTGACTGCTTCTATGTGGGTTGTCAGTGTCTGGGTGTTCATTTTTTCAGCTATACCTGTTGGTCTAATAATCTGACTACAAACTTTATGCCTGATCCCTAGATTACCTTGAACATTGCAACTATGATGGTAGAGATGAAAGTAATGGTAAGAGCCCCAAATTAATTCTGTATGTTTTTCTTTTCTCAAAAGATTTTACTAAGATAAGCAGTTATCTGGAAAAATCCCAATTTGCAATTCTCTGAACAAATTCTGTGATAGCTTACTTAATATACTTAATACGGACAGCATGAGTGCATTAGAGATGCATATAAAGATTGACCTATTTGCCTTTTTAGTAGGGTGCTTCTGACTGTAATTTTCTGACAATGATGTCAGTTTCCAGAAAACTTGTAACCTATTTGATTTATAGAGGAAGTTATACTATAAGGAATTTTAATTTCTATTTGAGCAACCAAAGCAAATAAAAATCTCAGAAGTTCCTTTGCCAGCACCTCTTAAATTCACAGAAAATAAAAATCAGTTATACATAGGTGGCCAGCCAACATGTATAAAAGTGCCTTTATTCATCATTTCTGATTATTTTATTTTAGTATGAAGAAATGCTGGAGATTTGAATGATCAAAATTCCTCAATATATTCTTAAAAAAAAAAAAAAAAAGAAATAAAATCAAACAACTGCCAGCAGGTTTCATATTTTAGGAAACTTTTTTCCATTTATGCATTTACCATCTGTAGCCACCTTTGAATGTGTCAGTGCTGAGATGCTGCTCTTATTTCTTGTGTAAGACTTCTTAGTTTTCCACCACTTTACCAAGACTTTTTCAGGAATTGGTATTCAAATAAAATCTGTCTCTTACACATGAGCTGGCAGAGTTGCCTACTGACCTGGTTCCTTTAGCCTTGCACCATCAATGAAAAATTAATACGAAACTCTTTCTAATCTTGCAGTGTTATTATTAAAATTGACAATGTGTACATTTACTACACATACAAATAATCCTGTAATCAGAAAGGTAGAAGAATATTAAGAATTTAGAACTACATCTGGGCTACTCTGGCATTTAAGTTTTACTTGGCAATTAAGTTGCACCTGCCATACCATGTTTACCAAAGCTGTAGACCTGTAAAATATGAAATTTCTTAAGAAAAAGAACTAGAGATGCTCAGTTATAAATTCTAGTGCAAATAAGGTAAGATCATGAACCTTCCTGATAGCTATGAGTTCATACATGTTTTGTGGAACACTGATCTACAGGGCTTTTTTCTTGACTAACAAAAATGTCATTAAATTTATGAATTAAAATGTGTGGTCCTTTATGCAGTTGTATATTGAACAATGTGGAACATAGCATGGGAATGTGTGCACATATACATGTAGATCAATCAAAGTATTTTCTCCTACTTGCATGGAAACTAGGACAGATACAAAGAGCACAAAAACACTACTGGTAGGAAGATTCAGTCTCTATTGCCATACCGCCACTATCTGCCTCTGCTTTGTGGGTCAACACAGTAAAAGAGGAGGCATTACTTTTTAATCAAACCCTGTATTTACATAGAAATACATAAATACGTATTCACATGTAGATATGTACAAAGGGGGAAGAGGCAGCATTTCTACAGTCTGCTTTACAAAATGACCTCATTTCTTTATTAATACAACACAGCTTGTTCACGCGTGAGCCAGGAAAAACAAAGTGTCCTTTCCTCATCGTGCAGTTGTGTTATTGGTTTTCCCACCTCATGTGTGAGTGGAATTGGGGTTGTCACCTCATTGTGGTCAGTTCCACACCTTTTTCAGAGTAAACAGCATGTGAACTTGTATATGCAGAGTCTGGGCCAAGGCCTTTTTATAAACCAAACTTTAATTTGTTATTGTTTTGGCAGCTACAAATGTGTTTGTGAGACCATGTGGGCTGGCTGTGGAAGGCGCTATAAAAACTAACAGCGGAACGTTCATCTGGAGATGTTCTATGTTATTTATGAAAATGTAGAGACCAATCCTGCCACCTTCTCTCACGCTAACAATCCCACTAAGGTCAGCCAGGGATTATATTTCTGTAAGGATTACTTATGTACATAAAACTTTACTGGATTTGATACATGGATGGAGTTTTCAAAATCTGTAAGGTGTTGAGATGACTGGGGCAGTTCAGGCTGGAGAAGAGAAGGCTCTGGAGAGACCTGATGGTGGACTTTCAGTATCTAAAGGAGGGCTATAAGGCAGAAGGAGACAGACTTTTTATCATGGTCTGTTGTGATAGGACAAGAGGAAATGGTTTCAAACTAAAAGACAGGAGATTTAGGTTAGATTAAATAAAACAATTTTTTATGATAAGAGTGCTGAAGCACTGCAACAGATTGCTCAGAAAGGTTGTGGATGGGCCCCATTCCTGGAAACAATGAAGGTGAAGATGGACAGGGCTTTGAGCAACCAGAATGAGCTGTAGGTGTCCCTGTGCACTGCAGGGGAGTTGGATAGGGTGACCTTCAAAGCTGCCATTCAACTCAAATGATTCTATGATTCTATAACTTGTATATACTGAAATCCACTGAAAGTTGAAATGCTATCTGTGTCCTTGGACCTGATTAAAAATTAAGTGACTATGAATTAGAGGGAAAAGTCTTTGTATTTTTGTCTTCTATTTTGTAGGTGTACGCTGTAAAGACCCGGGTGTGGGAGTCACCAGGAAAATGAATGGTAAGAAATGCAATTGGTGGCATGATAAATGTGTTGTATTTGTCATAGCTTTAACATATTACTTTTTGTTATTTTTCTATGATAATCTCTTATGTAAATAGAAGTGTAACATAAGTTTGTTTGCAAACGAAAGAGTGAACTGGTCACAACAGGCAGGCAGGATTATCTTTGGGATTATGGGTTCCAGTCCAAGCTGTCTTTGAAGTTGCTGTGTTTATTTTGAGGGACAGTGTGAGTTGAGTAAAAGAATTTGCTACTGCTCCTAAACTTACAGCCTCTGACAACCGAAGGTGCAATATTCTCCCTGCTAGTTGAGCTTCAGCTCCCCGTGCAGTATCCCATTGCATTACTGGCCAAACCATCGAGTCAATATTCAGTGCAAGAGACATTTTGAAACAATTCAGTTTTGGAAATTATTTCAAGGCCATTTAGACTTATATAAGAAACTCATTAAGAAAACCTAATTTAAATACTGTCTATTTAATACATAGACTATATATTGAAATGGTTTAAAATTTGAACAGTTCATCTCAAGCAGAATCAATTGGTAAAGATAACAAACACAAGTGCTTCATTGAACAAGGCATTTTCACTGCCACTTGTTTGCCACTGATATTTTGTTCAAAAGTCATCTTTTTAGGCATCTTTTTATTTCTTATGATATTATAACATCCCACTTTGGATGACATTCATAAATATATCTCCAATGTTTTCCTCATCTATAGTATTACAGTATACAGCATCTATAGTATTTATGCATTTCTTTTCTGCTTTCTGCATATCCAAAAAGGTTATAAGTTCTTCATAGGAGGAAGGATGCTTGGCCTATCCCTGGGTCATTCCTATTTAATTAACATCAGATGTGCAAAAATTTCTTACTTCTGCAAAACTTGTGCAGGACATGGATATCTCTGTCTTGAAAATCACTAAACTGAACTTTCTGGTTAAACTCTATCAAATCTGTATTTTTCTGTAAGGTTTTGCCAAACCTTGCCTAATTTTAATCTGAAATTAGATCTGATACTCGGAAGCTAATGTTCTAACAAAACAGCAATGGGATGTGTAAAGAACTGAGATGAATCAAACCATTAGTTTGCTTTTATGAATCTGAACAATTCAAACCAAGATCTCATATTGCTTTATAGAATATCTGCTCAACACAGTGTCTCAGCACTTACAGCAGTTTGCAGAGCTGCTGTTTGTTCTGCCTTCATTCTCACACTAGAAGTGAAAGCTAAGCTGTTGATAAGAGAAAGCACTATCTCTGATACCTATATTCTCATGCTGCTACTGCTTGAAATACTTTGTAAGTACTTGAGGTCACATCAGTCTTCACTCTGTATCTGCTTCGATTATGAATCTCATTTCCCCGTTTCTTTTGTGCTGTGTATGTGCAGGCTTAGATATCCCAAAGAATTTTGAACTAATATAGATTTAGACCTCCCTGCCATTTTACACTTTTTCCCATTTTACTATCACAGTGTTATCACCCTCGTTTCCATTGAAGGTTCAGTTTCTAGTGTTTCTCTTGAGACCTTCAGCCTTACACTCTACACTTAAGAGAGTAGCACGCTGTGTGAAGACTGTGGTAGGTAACAGATAAGGTTAGTACCTTATGTTTTAAGTTTTTAATGTCAGATGAAGAAATATCTTCCACAGCATTAAAATTTGGTTCAGTAAATTTGTACCTTCAATGGTATCTGTGTAAGCTTACAGTAGGAAACATTTCCTGCTTACGTATCTCCAAAGGCAAATTAAGTTCATGGTAAAGATTGTGTGGCATTTGCCTTTGAAGGACATTGAACCTCATGACTTAAGATGTGTCTTGGAGATGCATCTTCCCACCTTACTAAAAGCAGCTGCTGCTGTTTTGGTTTGCTTTCAGAAGGAGACGAAGTTGCATCAGTTCTCGTGTATTCAGCCATTGTGAAATTAAGGGGGAAAAAATTGCAAGCCATGATAATGTCAGCAGTCAATATTGTTTCTTTTTACAGAACCATAAACAAAATCATGAATGCAGTCTTCAAAAGGTTTTGATGACAACTCTAGTAAATTTAATCAATCTGGCTACAGGGATGAATAGTATTTTCCTGTTACGCATTCTATCTTCTTTGTCTGTGAAATGATTCAAATCTAATTAACCTAGTGTCAAGCTCTCTGATTTCCATCCAGTGGTTCTAACACAGGGCTCTAAACAATGCTGATTTTTTTTATATGAACTTATCTTGAAATATTTAACATTTATTCTTTTTCTGTGGACCAAAATCAATTATTATCTCAGAACAGTATGTCTGCAACTATTAAACGGTACCCACAGAAGAAAAATAGTTTTTTTTTTTTTTTTTACTAATACAGAAATCCACGTTGATTCAGGGCAAGACATGTGCGATGAATAACTAATTTTCACTGATCTCTTGTTTTCTTCTGGGCAAAAGTTGATTTCAGTGAAGTACAAATTTTGCTATTAACTTAAATGGGGATGAATTATCACTCTGTACTTGTTTATTTTGTATGGTTTTGTAGGAATTCCCAGAATGACTGCTTATCTTGCCCTGCAGACCTGACAGTAGGCTAACTTCTCTGCCATCCGTATCTGGACAATCAAATGTTGCACTGAGTGCACTTAGCTGTAATATTTAGTCCAATTACGTGAATTTGGTTTTATATCTGTTACTCTTTGGTTTAGGAGTTTTACTTTATTCTTGATCTTAGTTTTATTTTAAATATTGAAGGAAGGAGGAACTAAAGGAGGAGGGAGATTTAGATTAGATGTCAGAGGGAAGTTTTTCACTGTGAGAGAGCTCAGGTGCTGGCGCAGGCTGCCCAAAGAGGTTGTGGATGCCCCATTCCTGGAGGTGCTAAAGGCCGGGTTGGATGGGGTCCCAGGCAATCTAATCTAGTACTTGATCTATCAGTTGGCAACCCAGTCTTTGACAGTGGAGTTGGAACTTGATGATCCTTAAGGTCCCTTCCTATCAAAGCCATTCTATGAAAACAACAGCCCCCAATCCTCCCTTCAAAATACTAAATACTTGCAGCACTGTGAAGTAGTCAGGAATTCTTTGCTTAATTCCCCAGTAAGCTGGAAACAATCAAACAAAAAATCAAGACAAGTATTAGATATGGTTGCTGTATTAGTTTTTTCTATATTATCTTTATTCTAGTGTGGTCCACATAGTGACTGAAAATAAAGATGAGAAAAAAAAATTAATGAATACTTTGAGCTACCTCCTGTTCTCTGAACAAAAACCAATACACTGAAAAGATTTTTCAGCAATAGCTTACTGGGAGGAATAAATTACAGAAGAATGCTTAAGATGCATATATCTATGGATGGAACTTACACATTTCAAACATTTGCTTCCTTTTGGAGGTAATTTTGAAAGGTTTACCCTTTTTCCTAGTTCATGTAAAGTTCATATAATCATCAACTGGTTACTTTAGCAATGGAATCTATTCTGTGAATTCCTGGAATAGCTGGGAGCAGCTCTGTGCAACGTCTACGTTCTCTGTAAGTGGGAAGACAGTCAAGTATAAGCACATCAGCTGTTCTGCACAATAAAAAATAAAGATATTGCAGATTCAGGTGGCACTTTACCTATTCTATGTCCCAACACCTTTGATGTGTGTCCTCTTCCCAGCAATTGTTCTCCATCAAGCATTTAATTTCCAAACTACTGGTATAAATTGGAATGGTGCTTTAATGTATTGTTTCAAGACATTGCTTTAATCTGTTCTTCATAGTTACTGTTTGAGAGGCTTCTATTAATTATCTAATTAACTTGGTTTGTGCATTTACCTCAAGAGGTTTTGACTCTGCTTCTGTAATGTATGTACTGACATCTGAGCTCTGGAGTTTGTAACATTTTGCGTGCACAATTTTGTTGCATTTATTTGAGTGTTTTTTCTTATAAGAATGTAACTACTTACAATCTATTGTTTTTAGGTTATAGATAGAAATCAGCCATGGTGTCTGCTGACCATTTTGGCAGGTATTTTACTGGTCAGATAATGCATTCAGGACAAGTTCTGCTTGTGAAGGTATAGTTGCTACAGATGTTTACACAGTAGGTTCTTGTGCTGGAAACATGTATGAAGAATCTTCAAACAAAATATATTTTTTTCATTCGGAGGCTGAACTTGCATTCTGATACCAATTTCAGTGCACCTGTCAGAATTCATATCTGAGAAGAGCTATATTAAAGGAGAACCACTGTGTAGCTGATCAAATCAGGATTAGCATTTCTTGTTATTGAAGTTTCAGAGTTGAAGTCTTTATACTGTGGAATGGGAAAATGTCTCTAGTAAGGTTTTATTTAACTTTATTTTTATTTACATATGGCACATTGTATGGATGACCACCTGCTCTTACAGCCTAAAATCAGCTGTTTAACTATGTTGCACTGTTGAGAAAAGATTTTTTTTTTTTGCTTCCCTGAAGGTTGTAGCTGCTGATACCCTGAAGTGCTTTTGAAGATAAAGCATATTGCAGACAGAGCATAAAATGGAATAAGCGTACATAGAATGCACTTTACTATGTGTTTGATCTCTCTAGATGCTGATAATTGCTGGTGACATTACTGGGCTGGCTGCAGCAGGAGCTACAAAGTGAGAGGTGTTAGAAAGGATTTAGTAGAGGGTAAAGTAAGAAAACAGCTTAGAATCTAAAATACTACTTAACACTTTAAAATATTACAGTCAAATGTATGCAGTCATTTGTACTGAATGATGTCCTTTGAAAAAACAATTTGTTAGGTACACATGTAAGTGTTACATACAAAAGTATTGACTTCAATAATTTTATCATGATTTAATGTACTGCTAATTAACACAAACTTCTGATTGCTTATTTGGGTATTTGGGAAAAAGGAAAAAGAAGGAAATTAATTAAACACTTGAATGCATTTATTTTCCAGTCCTCAGGCTCAATTTTAGCCAAAGAAACCTCCCTCCTCCCATTACTCTCCTAGTCTCAACTTCCCTTGTTTTCCCTACGTCACCTTTGATCCTCCTCAGCTTCTCTGAGGATGAGGTTACCTGCAACCAGTTTGGTCTATCAGGGTTGCCCAGTGGCTGCAGCCCCACATGACTGACCCCAGAGCCCTCAGGGCTGCACTCTGGTGTGCAATGCTGCTTCTGAGAGCATCTGTGTCCCCAGCTGTCTGTCTCCGCAGTGCTCCTCGTGCCTCTTTATAGATCTCAGGTCTTCTGTCTTGAGTAGCATTTCAACTTGAAAGATAGAATTATTACAGACTGACTACCACAGTATCTGTAGCAGAAAACTGAAGCGGTGTAAAAACGCTTTAATAATTGATAATGGATTATAATGTATTTTAATCTCCAACAAGAAAATGTGCCATTTAATTGCTGCAGAATTTAAATAGTTTATCTAAGAGAACAGTAACTGTGATTACTTGAGAAGGCAGGTAGATTTTCCAATGGAGAATTTATGATGAGATGATGCTTAAGGAGTCTGTCCTTAAAATGACTTCTTAACAAAAACAGCCTTTTTCTAGTTTGGACTAATTAACTTTAGCTTTTCTTTAGTAAAATAAACACTCAGATAATTATTTTGGAATTTAAGAAATTAACTGTAGTGATCATTTTGTTTTTGAAATTTTTGTTTCAAATAGAAATTTTAAAGCTGCTTAGGTAAAGCTGGTAAGTGTGCATAGCCTGATTTCCTACTTCTTAAGCAGAATTGATGGGTTTGCCACTTTTCCTTTAACAGATCTGGTTACGATGAGAGAATCTGTTAACCATCATTGCCTTACCTCTGTTAATACTTCAACGACTGTCTTTAGGAAAAACAGAATGGAATCCCATGATTGTGATCTCCGTTCTTTCTGCTCCAGAACTGGAGCAGTTCAAACTCCTTTGAGAAGAATCTCTAAAAGGAATTACTACTGAAACAGCAAAGAGTATTAGAAGTTATTCAAAAGAAATGTCCAAGAATGTCTTGAAGCAGGATTGGTATTATGTTTGCCAAGCAGCCTGAAGAGGTGGATATTATACCAAGTTATATACTACTTATAACTATAGCAGAGCATAAACATATGTCCATACTAATACAATATGCTTACCAAATTAAGCATATATCTAGATATTCAGACAATGTGATTATTATCTTGTTTTCTTTTGGAGGCAGTCACATATACTATATATCTACCCAATTACTCCTTTTTTTTTTCTAATTAGAGTTATTGATCTTGTTTCATTTACTTTCATAAATGTGCAGTTGGAAAATAGAGCTAAGATTCAAATTGCTAACAGCATGATGGAATCATTGAAAGAATGATAAGTAATTGGGGAGCTAGGATGAAAGTAAACCAAAAAATGACTTATCCTGGAGAGTTTCACATTTGTAAGGTATGTAGATTAAAAATCAGCAAATTCAAGTGCAGGGGAAATATAAACAATACCAATGTTACTGTAAGAAAGGAAAAGTAACCTGTGTTATAATAATGAAGACAGTCTTTTCCTTGAAGAGGCTGTATGTCTGTTATGGCATTCTTACCAATGTGTTGTGGAGTTCTAAAGCAGAATCTTTTCTTTCTTAACTAATGAAACCACAAATTAGAATGCTATCCAGACACCATTCCATCCTTGAATATTTTGTTATGACTTTTACAAGCATGGTAACATCATTTTTTAACAATAACACTAAACATGCCCTTAAATTCATCCTTAGAGCTTTATTAGCAAGACTTTTGAGCATTCCAAATCCAAATACAGAAGAGTGAATTCAATTTAGACATTTGTTTTCAATATTTTTAAAAGATCTCATCCTGTGTCACTATTTTACAATAGGCATGGTAGAATTAAACTCAAGATTATCATTTTTAGATGAAGATTAAGTTTGGATGTGATCTGATAAAATCATGCAGTGTATAATGGTATTACAAAGGTCCAATTTTTTTTGCTACTGCCAGAATATTATATTGAATCAATACATACTGAAATGCCATCTAAACAGTTCAAGTCATACAATTTTTCATTTCTTCAAAACAGTGCAGTCCTAACTGTGAGACTGTTTTAAAAATATATGAAGGTGTAATCAGCTTACTCTTTCACGATCCCCTTCAGGTGTCATATTTCCAACTTAGTTACAGGGATAATTTTCTTTTTTAAATGGAAGGTTATTTTTCTGTAATGACCTAATTCTAGAAGCCAAAACATGCTGGCAGGTTTGAGAAACATAATAAAAGTGCTGAAATCAAGACTATTCATAAACTTGCAAGTTTAAAGTGATGCTTTGTTTGATGAGCCTTGATTTTTGTCCCTTGATTTTGCATCTCTAGAGCTTTTTGCTAAATTAATTGCCAAAATTATTTTAAATCAGGATTTTTGGGTCTTGATTAAAAATAGCAAAGTTGGTGTAATTTCCAACTCTACACTTTGCAGAAGTAATGAGAATTTTGTTGTTATTATTTTAATTTAATGAAAAAAGACCAGTTTTGCCTTTTTCCAAGAGAAAGAAATCTTTCTATTATTTTTCTGTTGAAATTTTGAAATACTTAATTTTCATGCATCTCTTTCCAAACTTAAATATTCCTTTTACTTTTTATTCTCATTCAGGCTGTATCTGCCAAAGCTTATCTAATATTACATATAATCAATAGCTTGGATGTTGCTTGCATCTCTTCCCTATGTGCCCTGCCTAGATTTTCTTCTTATACTTCGTGCTCCACATTACTCCGCGTTGGTATTGCAGTGGATTTTTTTAGGCATGCAGAAGACCTGTGTGGGGCTCAAAGATTTGTTCTACCTATTCATTTAAATAGCTTACAGATTGGGAAAACTTACCAAAGTTGTGAGATTCCTGCAGCATAAAAATAATTCAAATTCTGTTATGCGCAATAAGAAAAATGCTCTAGGCACCTGTTGTTTTCTGCCTTACCCTCATTAGTAATAAGTGCAATGCTGCAACCTTTCTCTCTTGCAGTACTGTCATTTGTTTTCCTTTGTAGAGAGCCATTATTTGAAGCAATAAAAATGCCAGTAATTCAGTAAGTATGCGAGAATTTTCCTGAGGCAAGGTATCTCATTAGAAACCAACTTGCGAAGATGGGCATAAAGTAATAACAGAATACTTGCAGCTTTCATTTTATATTTTCCTCATAACAGTAAATAAATACTCTGTCCTGTTCTGGAAAGCTAGGTGAAAAGAACCTTCCAACTAAAAGCGCTTCAATTTTACCTTGTAAATTGGGATGAACTGGCAACTGCAACATCAATATAGCCATTTTGGAATGATGCAATGAGAAGAAATGATCATTTAGGGCACAGTATTCAAGATCAGAATTCAATATGATTTGTTTTCATAGCGTGGTATTAGAGTTCTTTTGGTTTTCTTGATGGTCTGCATAATAATATGAAAGGATGCAAAAGAAACTTGATCTTTCTCTAGAAGTACTTACAAAGAATTTAAATCTAAAGGTATCTATATCTCCTTCTTTGGGATTGACTAGAGTACAGTTAAACTGTGAAACACACTGTACGATGTGACTCTTATCAGATAGTCATGAGGTGTTTTCAAATTTGAAGTAGTAGTTGATTTCTTATTCTCAAAAATAAGCACCATATGGTTTCGTAACTAGTTCCCTGACTGGCCTCTCAGCTCATTTAGTCTCTGGCTTCCTGACAAAACTGTTGACTTTCTTTGGCCATGCATTGGAGTAAGCTATTAGTTTTAAACAGAACTCTTAACTTGTGAAACAAAGCTTTACTAACGCATGTCTACAGTAATATGCAAATTTGATTTACTAGCATGTATAAAACAGGCACTGAGTCTGTGGAGAACATGTGAAATGTTTCCAAGATAATACATGAAAGCTTTGACAACTACTTATTTTTCTTTCTCATCAGGGTGTGGTGAACGCTGGTTACACAAATTTGCCAAGTAGAATGGCTATTCAAGCCAGTAGCATTTATTCCAGTAACATCTTGAAATTATTAAAGCTGTTTCTTCTGACAAAACATTTTCAGATTGAACAAAAGGATGATTTAGATTATGGAACTATTGATCTTGTAACTAGACAAATTTTGGTGGTGAAGGTGAGTTTCAACACCAGTTAAACATTTTTTACAAATAAAATATTGTGTGAAAGCAGAGGTTTTCTTAGTGAGTTTCACTATTTGATGAAAACCTGTCTTTCAATATCTATATTGGTAACGTGAACAGAGTTTCTTGTGTGTTTCAAGCACTGACAAGGCATTGATAGGACTAAAATAGGTTTATAAAAATATTGGTACTGTAAAATCAATGTTGTACATTTACCTCCTATTTTTTAAAGAATGTATTAGTGAGAATTAGCCCATTTGCTGAGCTGCTGAACTGTGCCTTAAGGACTTGCCAGCTTCTTTATGGATTCATCAGTATGCGCTGAACAAAGGTGCAGTGGAATAGCTGAGCTGCATGTGAGACTCAAAAGGATTTTGAATAGTTTAAGTACTGGATCTAGTACTTAATAGTTTGGTACTACTTTGTCTTTCAGCCAATGTCAGGAGAGGTACAGCATTGTTGCTTATAAGAACACAAGCTTTCTATTGAAGCAAGCATTTTTTTTTTTAGCCTCGAAATATGAAATGGATTTCAAGTCTCATACGACAACATTAGACTACATTCTGCATAGTCTCTGCAGTAGCAGTAACCTTCTACCCTTTGACCACTTATTCTGGGGAAGAGAGAAAAAACTAGATAGGCAGTTAAACTGTGAGGTGGCCTTGAAATATATGAAAACTGAGATATGGTGATTGTGACTTTCTGTATGCAAGATATTTCTTAACAGTGTCCTGATTAATTATGTTTATTTTGGATATAGTAGAGAGCAAGGATTAATTTCTTTTGTCACCATGAGTTAAGATTGAGTCCATATCTACCCACAGGTAGTATTAAACCAAAGTACATTCCTGCCAAACAAACATTAGCAGATTGTCTTGGTAAAACAGTAATTCCACTGTTTGTAAGGAGAAGCTTACAAGATCAGCTTTTAAGGAATCCTTACACTGTTAAAGGACTTGGGTTTTTTAGTTTAATCTTGAGGGGTGGGAGTGGTGGTTGTTAGGCCAAATTTGGTAAGAACACCAAGATAGTTTTTAGAACTGACTGAATTCAGTGATCAGTACTATTTTATAGACAAGGGGCTATCATCGTCATTATCAAGTAAGGGTCAAATACCATTGTATTTACTCAACTTGTATCCCACTAATTTCAGAAGAACAGATGATAATCATGATACCTTATCTGAAGGATCAGTCTGTTGTAACATAAGGAAACGCAACATACTGTAGAAATCCATCTTAATAGTAGTTTTGTTCTGTAACAGAAAGGTAGGGTATGATTTCCAGAGTCTTCTCCTCAAAAAACATCACCTTCTATTCCCATTAGAGGGGGAAAAAGATAAAAATTATAATAACCACATTCTTATGAACGAGGAAGATATTTTCTCTAGTGACCAGGAATAGGATCCAAGGGAATGACGTGGAGATATGTTAGGTGGGTCTTAGGAAAAGGTTCTTCACTGAGAAGGGTGGGCAGTCACCAGAACGCGCTCTCTGGGGCAGTAGTCACAGCACCAAGACTGCTGGATTTCAAGAAGCATTTTGATTATTCTTAGAAATTGGTTAGAATTTTGGTTAGTCCTTTGTGGAGCCAGGAATTGGACTCAGCTTTCCCTGTGCATTCTTCCAATTCAGGATGTTCTATGGTTCTGTGACCATTTCTGTACCTTTTTATAGAAGGTGCAAAGGAATTCACTTATCCTTTATGTGTTGTAGTCCATGTGGTATTTAGATGTTTAAAAAAAAAAAAAAAAAAAAGAGCTCCTGAAAGCTAGTATGGCTTTACATTGAAAAGTAGCAGGCAGTGGTAAGCCATGATTGCTAATATATCATGTTGCTTACCAATTGAATGAAAGGTTTAAAATTCAACTTTTTAAGATCCTTGGTGAATCGCTGTATGTCTCATGTTAAAAAGAAACTTCTGATGTTAATTATACATGCAATAAAGAGCCAATATGATACAGATTAGGGACCCAATCCAGGGCCAATTGAAATTAACATAGTCTGTTCTCAAAAGCTTTTGGATCAGGGCCTGTACGTACTGTATAACTCCAGATGTCACTGTCTGTGTTGAAATATATGTCTGAAATGGAAAATGAATCATATAGCAAGGTTTTGATTATGTTGAATAACATTTTCCTCATAAACAAGATTATGCTTTTCACATTTAACTACCTTTAAAAACAATGATAGAATGGAAAAAAGAGCAACACAAATGTTAAAGGGAAGGATACAGATAGCTCACCTTTTCAAGTGTTTATGACCTTGGAAACTTTTTACAAAGTAATAGCAAAAATATCTATTAGTTCAAGAAAAACATTTTTTTTCCTTTAATACAAGAGGTTGTTCTTAAAGGAACAAAGAAGAGAAAGAAGTCTGCTTCAGTTAGGGAACAATTCCATATCTAAATTATGTGTAGCATCCAAAGGACCTTCTGTACTGCCTCCACCTGTAGTCACTGACTTAGAATGTTTCAAAGTATTCTTTTAATACCCTACTGCTAAGATCTGTTTTCTTTAATAATTGTTAGGTAATTTGTAGACAAGTTTTAAAGTTTTTAAAACAGCTTCCTAAAACGATAATCAAACTGAAAATTAATCTCCTGTGAGCTCTAGGAGCCAGACTGATATTCTTTCTGCTTTAGGTTTTCTCTTGATTAAAGAAATTCGTACTGCTACACTGATCTGCTCAGTGCTCACTTGGGTACCTTTTAACAAAACATTGTGCAGTGATGACAAAATGTCTCCAAGTAAAATTTATTTATTATTTTTGGCCTAATGAAATGATCTAGTCTTTTCCTAAAGTGGGAAAAACATTTCCTTAAACCCTCAACACACATGGTCAGAAAGACTAGTACTGGGAGCAATAATATTTTATCCCAAGGAAGCATTGTTGAACTGTTTGTGTGGTCTGCATCCTTTAATAGTGTTCAGATGCCATGCTGTGGTCTGTACTCCTACTAATGCAGTAAAGGTTGTGAGAAGTCACTAGGGAATTTAACATATTTCATTTTGTTTCTTTTTTAATGAACTGTTTTTCCATATTTGTCCAAGTGGATTTATTTCTTTATTTTTAAGAAACATTATTTTGTAGTCCCAAATGCACTCGCTAGACCTGGTGTCCCCACTTCATCCCCAGGTTGACAATGATTTTGTTATTCCAAAGTTAGTTTTCTGGCAACAACGAGGTATACAAATTCTGCGTGTAGGAACATGGTCAGGAAATGCCTTCTGCTGCCATGAGTGTCAGTAACACAGCTTCAATCAGAGGAAAGCTTAGATTCTACGCCTGGTTTTCTTTTATTGTTAACAAAGAAAAGTATTTCTTCTCAATGTCTATTTTTTTTATATGCTTGGCAGGTATTTTAGGACTGAATTATTGCTTCTCCCAATCCCGCTTTTACTGAAATGATGACCATATTTGTTCTTGCTTGAAACAGTGCTTATCACATTACTCAAGGAGTCCCACCTGCCTACTGTTTGCCTTTCATATCAGTTAGAAATGCAACTTCTATTAAACATGCTGTTTCTTCTCTCTTGTGCTTCCTTCTGTCAGATTTTGGTTGAATTTCCATAGGAGAGACATATGGGAACAGAAAGAGATTGATGGTTTACCCAAAGTGAATTACAAATGAGATAAAGAGTTGTGTCTCAGAACTTTTGCTCCATTACAAAGTAGAACTGTTTTCATCTTCACTTAAATGTGTATTCATACAGAGGAATTTTACTGCCAACCAAAGGGTTGTGTAATGATCACTGCTTTTAAATATAGGAAAGCTGACATAAACATTAGTTTCTTGTTTATACCCACTTCATCTATATTAAATACATTTCTGGGAGCAATAGGATGACCAGATATCATGTATAACAAAATTAATGACAACAAATCCCACTGCATATTTTAATTTGATCATATTTGCACTGAGATTACCCCTCCACAGATGGGGTTACAGTTGGAAACCTCTCTAGTTCTAGATAATCTGTTTACCATTTTCTTTCAATCACTATATTTGTCACACTGGCAAAGAAACTCCCAGCATCTTGTTTGCAAGTGCAAATGTAGCAGAGCTAACTAACTAGACAGATTCAGTGAGTTCTGAGTAGCCACCTGTGTTCAGCCAATGATAGGATAAAGAAAAGAGATGCTGGATCCACAGCTTTTTTTTTTGTCTTTTTTCAGTGTTTAAAGACAATCGTCGTATTCCAGAATACTTCCACAAACCATGTGCAGGGATAAAATCTGCGTGGGTAGGAGTTAAAAAGTGTTTAGTTTCATTAGGAAATGGGAGTCCTATGGAATAAATGCAGCTTACAACAGAAGGATGGGTTCTGTATAATGGGAGATGAAAGAATGTTGGTACTTACTGCAAAGTTTAATAGGAGAGCTTCTAAAACTAAAGGCAACAGAAAACAGATCACATAATCTAAAATGAAGTTCTGTAGCTCTGAAGAAAGATGAGGCAAAACTTCATAAATGTAATGTAAAATAATAAAACATTTACAGTCAACTCAAAGACTTCTAAGTAGAATGTGAAAAAAAATAAACAAATATACCATACACAACATCTTGCTATAAAATCAGGAAATGCAATGAATCAGGAAGGCCTGACTTTGGAAGAGAATAAGAAAGCCATCTACAGAAGGACAAGTCATTACTGAAATAGAATGTTTCTACTGAAAGAAAAATAAGTCTGACACAGCATTAGAACTGCATTTGCAACTGAAATAAGATGCAGAACACAAAATGAGACAGTCACACCAGTTTTAACATAAAGGGATATGCAGAGTAAGAAAATGCCCTCACAAGACTTTACTTGCTCATTCTGACGTGTAAAATCTATTTCCCAACAGGTAGTTTCCTAATTACTCAGAGAATGCTGCACATGTTCAAATACCCACAGTTTTTCCTATCTCTGCCTTCTCCTTGAAGCGGTGTTTAGAAGAGGATATCACACCTCTAAGCCATTGGATGTAATGCTAAACAGGTTAGTCAATATTTTCTTTTGTTCAATAGATAAGTAATCCAAAACTAGCAGGGTGGTCTTGGCTAATAAAGATCATCACACCAGCAAGCAAAGGGCCTGATTCAGGCTGAGACATTAATGCTCTAAGCAGCGAGGAACAAGGGACATGTGCAGAATCAGACCATCTAGGAAAATTCTTCACTGGGCAAATACTTGTCATCCCTTTTAGGGTCATGGAATATCTTATCCCTAGGGCCAGGGAGACAATATTATAGGCTTCTTGTCTTTTGCTGTCCTTATTAGCGCATACTCCTTTGTGACTTTGCTATGCTTAATTCAAGAGAAAACAGCTTTGCATTTCCAATTTCATGGTATTCAGTCAGTTACAAAGTGACGACAAATTAATTTGCAGAAGTACCAATCTGCATTTAGTGTAAAAACATCAGGAAAGTCACCCTGTTTACTTTTACTGGTTATTTTTAAATCTGCCTCTAGATACGTGCGCTGTTCAAAACTTACTGAAACCGAGCTATTTTGTATGAGAGGCAGAATTTCATTGGCAATTATCTTTAGTAAAGACAGAAAGGAAATATTTGGGGAAGAAAACAATCTGATAATAGTCAGAACTGAACTGGTTTTCTCACCTGCCCTTAAGGCTTCCTGCATTCTGTTGAACTATTCAGTACCAACTCTGAAAGAAGTGAGGTGTCACATTCCTTTATTCTTGAAAGTTGGTTCTTATTTATTTATTTATTAAAATACAAAATCATCCCTGAAGAAAAATCTAATGTATGTCCTGGAACTTGTAAGAAGATTATGTGGCAGTTTATATTGATAATAAGAAAACTTATCTCCCAAACTGTCGTTTTACATTTTTGTATGGAATCTTCATTCTTTGTAATGGTATTATATTGATAAAATAGAACAGTAATGTATATTTTAAAAAACCTAAGTAAAATATTTCCCTCTGTGCTGTAACACAGTGAAGTAACTAATTCAATCTTACATGCCATATATGCCTCAAAAAGTAAATAATGAAAGCAGTAGCATATAGTTTCAATTTATGCTTTACACACAAATAATGGATTTACTAATTCCTAGAGTTTTACCTGATTAATTGTGAGGCTTGGATTAACAATTAGATGAATACTGGGTCAAAACAATATGCTGTGTTGTTGCTCCCTTAAGATAAAGTGTGGGCTTGTTGAAGCTAATCTCTTTTCCACTTGTAAAAACAAGTACTTGAGTACTTCTGGGGTGTGTTCTGGGAAGATTGTTGTTTCTTGCTTCCTTCTGTTGCTTCTCTTTCACAGGTGAGCCACAGCTATACAATCATTCAGCTATTCTGTTTAATAGCAAATCTTCTCAGGATGCAGTATCTACCAGTTTGCTTCAACTTGAGTGTTGTTAGTATCTTTAGGTGACATTTTGCCTTTTGTCACACTTCAGTCTTTGGACTTAAACATCTGAAAAGCCCGTAAGTATTTTTTTGAAGATATCAGCTAGTGCATGACCTTTGGCCTTTCTGAATGTTTGAAGGGTGCTGTTGAATGGCTAAACCTATCAGTTGTATGCTTTTATATAAACATATATATTTCAAAATAGTATAGTAAATATACTTTCAACTCATTCAGCAATGCAGCTTAATAGTCAATAAATTATTTGAAATAAAGTCATCTTGTACCTTTTAACTAGCAGAAAAAAAGGCTGAGTTCACTAAATGTGGTCATAGAGGATCTTCAGGATGTTTTTGTAACAAAATATTTTAAAATTCAAAATACAGAATGGAAGTTTGTATTTAGCTTGACTTAAATAAACCTATTTCTACTCATAAAGGATCTTAATAAAATAGTTTTACATTTGTCCAGACCAGACCAGCACAAATCTGCTAAAGGTAAGATATCTTTCAGCTTGAGGTAATATGATAAGTATTTTTCTCTTAAGGCAGGATATGAGGAACTAAGTATAAGAACAAAAAGAAAAAAGCAGTAATTGAGGCATTGTAGACTAATATTAGAAAACAATACATCAATGTTTGTGATAATTAAAAACATACTCAAATGTGTTTCAGTGGATCCTGGAACTGAGTTGCAGGGATGCTAATTAGTTCCATGGTTTCTATTGGAGTCATAAAGAAATACAGCAACCAGAAAATATTGAAAGAAGCACTGTGCAGAATTCTTATAATCAGAGAAGAACATTCACTTGCATTAACAAGGAAGAAACTTCTTATCCTTAAATGTAAAATATTAACTATTATTTCTTAGTCTTTCTGGAGATTATTAAAGTCTTTCGGGGTCCTTATATTCCTTTTCAAAGAATAAAACTTGAAGCATATCTATGCTATTTGTACACCTGTTTACGTTGTTGTTGGTTTTTTTTGGTTGGTTGTTTTTTTTGGGGGGGGGGGGATGATGTATTTCAGCTCAGATGTGAGTTGCACAAGTATGCTGCCAGGGTCATCCAGCCACAGAGCTTCTGCTGTGGACTTGGGAATTGCCTTTGGTGTTTCTGGTATTGCTGAAGGGTCAGGTGCAAGCAACAGCAAGGGCACTGAAACTCTCACCAGAAGTGCTTGCACAGGTATCTATAGCAGTAGACAGTTTCAATTGATGTGAACTTGAATTTAAAGGAAAATAAATATTCAAAAAGCTCAGCTTCAATGCTGATCCTCTGAGGAGGATTTTGTGTCTGATGCTGTGGGAGGTCCATAGAAATCCTCAAAAATTGAGGTTGAAATCTGGTAAGAGAGAAAAGGGAAAGGAACTCCTTTTTTAGCTACTTTGTCCATTAGAATTGTGCCACTTTTCTGATGCTTCCAGAGGAGTTTTGTATGCTTGATTCCCTGTAGGGAACATGTGTTTGGGAACTCGGATGGACGCATCCATAAAACTCTGCCCTACATAAAAAGCTGTTGCTTCAAAAGTGCAGTTCTGGCTTACTTTCTTACAAACTGTCATCCTAAAATGTTCTAGCATTGCATTTTTGGAAAATACTTAATTAGGTTAAATTTTCCTATAACTATTATATTTCTATTTCATTTTAGAGAAGGAAAACAACATTAGAAAATAAACAGTCCTTTCTTGCTCAACAGTCTGTTTATGCTTTGAGTATGAAACACGATGTAATGCTTGCTTTATCTTGGATCTAAATCATTTCATTTTGCAGGTCTTATCATTGCGAAACTAATTTAAATGTCTGATCTTCCTCAGACTGTAGCTACGTTTCAGCCTGGTTGGTCTGTCAGTGGGTCCTTCATGTACTGCTGAGTACGTGATTGCATATCCACGCCTTGATGTTCACCTTTCAGCCAGTGTTCTCAAAATCTGGGCACTATGCTGGTGCGTGTGTTTCAGTGCTTGTGTAATTACTGACAAAAAACTGTTAGGTAATCATTCTGTTATATGAAACTGTGGATGAAGTTCCTTAGATTAACACTCCCCGTTCCCCTAGAAAACAAGGAAGAGAACAATAGTGATTTTGACTTCAGCACTGATTGGGAAATATATTGATGTTGGTCTTAAGGATGTCTATTGCTGGATTTGTGAGAGAATTTGAGACTCAATTAAATTCCATAGAGAGGTTGTGGAGTCTCCCTTCTTGGATATCTTCAAAAACTGCCTGAACATGGTCCTGGGCGGCCTGTTCCAGGTGCCCCTGTTTGAGCAGATGGGTTGGACTGTATAACTTCCAGATGTCCTATTCAAACTTAACTGTTCTGTGATTCTGTGAATTGTGGAGTATGGCAGGAACTGAAGCACTTCCATTTCTGAGAACTTCTTAAAAAAGAAAAAATCCTACATTTGTCTTTTATCTGCAATATGTTTTTCTTCCGGCTAAACTGGAAGACCAGTTCTTCCCTGGAGACCAGTATCTTCAGTATTTTTATTCTGTATCTACAGCTTGTGTTATTTTCCAGTGCATTGATATTAAAATATTTTAGTGCTAAACTCAGTACAGCAGCCAAACTTGCTTCCAGGTTTGCTGAACTTGATACTGCTTCTATCTGGGCACCATAAGTTTAAGATGCTGACTTCCTGACAGCATCAATGTCTGGTATGGTAATTTATTTGTTTGATCTGAGCTACACTGCTGGATTACTGTGTATATTTGGTGATAAAACATTATATTCAATTATGCTAATAGGAACAAGAGAGCAATTCTTGAACCTCTTTACTTGCAAATAAAAGTAACGTAAGATTTTTTGCATTCATATCCAGCACTTGCTGAATGCTAGCCATAATGTAATCTTGTGCATTAACTGAAAAAATTGGCATAAATTATGAAGAATCAACAAAGCACTCTGCAGGATGTTTATCTAGCCCTACAGAAATTCTCTAACAAGTCTGCAAGGCCTTGCAGGATCCCACAAACCACAATTCAGAGATCCAAAACTTTTTAGCCAGCAGTACTGCTGTAAAATAAGCTGTGGATGTTTAACTAGTCAGATGTATATGCATTCCTAACCATTGCTGTAACTATGGGCCAGTTTAGGAAAGAAATAAGAGTATAAGTTTTATCCTGCAAAGTAACAAATGATTTCAGCTTCTATAATGTCTGCATAACCTTTCAGCAAAAATTCTAAAGGCTTTTAGACCAAGCTCAAAATGTGTGAATAGTGATAATGGTTAACCAATTTCTGCTAACTGCATGTATGAATCAACTTCTTGTCTTTGTTTCACTTTAAAAAAATATTTTAAGAATTGTATACAAATTTCATTTTTCTTCTCTTCAGTTTTCGCTAAATTGCAGGGAGTGTTGCTGACTGCAACTTAGGTGGGACAGGTATGCCTGTAGATATTAAGTAAAATAACAAGAAACTACTTTGGCTGAACTGTGTGTGCAGAATTTCTTCCTGACAGCTCTTCACAGTTAAAAGCACCTTGATTGGTTCCTCTGGAGGGAGCTCCTGTCACACAACGTGTGGGAAAGGAAGGAAGTACTATGAATTTGGACCCTTATTTTGTGAGAGTCTAGAGCACAGACTTTGAAAACTTAAAAATAAGATGCTTCTAGAGACTAGATGGCTGGTGTGCAGGGTGTGGAGCTGTGCAGAGCTGCCTAGCTAACATAAGGATTGCAAGCAGTGCATGTGTACTAGAGCAGCACTTGAACTTTTTTATCCTGCTTTTTAGTAATTCCTTTACCCGTAGCTCAAGCACTTGCACATGGCTCTTCACTGTACTGTGTAAACTTGCAGACGTTTCCTGCTGGTTATAGGCACGGTGGAAGGGCATTGACTGATACTCACACATGGGCACTGAGATTCAACTGCTGCCTGTGAGAGCTGACGCTGTCAGATTATAGTGGAGGTCTTGTATCAAAGAGCTTGTGTAGTTTTGCAGGAGTTGTAGCTATTCTGCATGTAAATTGTTCCTAGTGCACTTGAACTTTAAAAACAATTAGAAGAAATAATAGCTATATGATTCACTGGTAAAACCAACAACTACGTTAATATTTATTAAATAATAATAAAAAAGTGAATGGTCTTTACTTAAGATCTCATCCAGCAACCACCTTTGAGGAAATGAGAAATGTGCTGTTTCGTAACAAGCGAGAAGGGAGATGTTATTTAAACAAAGAACATCTTTGTTTTGCTAAGGAAAAGTATTAAGGTAATTTGGGGAGGAAGATTTTTTTTTTTAATGGAAGAAAAACAAGATTTTTCTCAAAAGCTTCAAAATGTGTGATTTTCATGCCAAGTGACATGCTCAAGCTTTGCAAAAAAAAAAAAAAAAAAGCAATACTGAACTGTTGAACCAAGACTGTATTGGCTTCACAGCTTGTTAAAGTAAAGTTTAGTGAGCTGAAGAGTAATACAGTCTGCCTTCCTAAACAAACTACATGAAAACTATTTATTTTGGTTTTCTTTTAATGGAATCAAAATTATTGTTTTTGACCCATACACTCATTTGATACAGTCACATTTAGGGCATGTCTTTGCCAAATGTCACTGGGGGAAGGAATATGGCCCAGCATCTGCTGCAGGATGTAAACTTGTGCAAATTGTTGGAACTTCAACTTGAACAAGCTCTGTCTTCACACATCTCATATCTATAGGATAGCATAGCTGGTGAGTTAACATGTCAGTTAATCATTCTTCCTTCACTGTAATGAACTGCAAAACGTTATAGCACTTCATGGACTTCAGTGAACAAAAATCTGCGGTTCCACATATGTAGGAGAAAATCCTTTAATAAAACAGTTGTTATGCATTGGATTTTCTGAAACTGCTGAGCATTTGCAATGTAGCCAGTGGATCTGCTTTGTGCCTCAGCTGGAACCTGAGTTGAGGCCTAGGCCTTTTCTCCCTGAAGTTACAGGAGGTAAAAGCTTGGTATGTACCTACATTTGAGCAAATTTCCCCAGCTGACCCAAGAATACAGTTGGCTTCTTTCATATGCAGCTGTATGCAGCCCTTAGCCAAATGGATGGGTCATCATGACAAGGGGCCTCTGAAAGGAGGGGAGATGGTAGGGAGAAAATAGAAGAGAACTGCCAAAGTGCCTCCTTCAGCAAAGCAGAATGCTATAGAGAGTAGCATTAAGTGCTGCTGTTTTTGAATAGTCAAGATGTTTATATACTCTTCCCCCAAAGATTAAAGAAATTATTTTTAAAAGGCTAAGGATTTATGTGCAATAAAATAATGAATTCTAAATAGAACACTGCAGTTAACCATGGGGAAAAAAAAACCAAAAACAAAAAACAAAAACAACCCAACAACAAAAAGCAATGTTCAGGGTGCTAATGATTTGTGGTTTTAACATTCACTTAGTTGTTTGTTTTGGATTTCACTTATTTGTTTATTTTGCTGCATAAATCCTGAGTTTGTGAAGATGGGTAATCTCTCTAAGTATATTCCATGATGCACAAGTAAGGAAGACCGTTTCTTCCTGATGATATAGATCACATGCATCTCCAGAGAAAGAAAAAATGGCTCTGAGGCTGCTGACTACTAAACCACAGGGTCCAGAGTCATGTAGGCAGCAGCACCTTTGAGTCACCTTGTGCAAGCCATATTTATTTCATGTAAGAACTCTTCACTACTTTAATTGTTTTAGGGCTGCTCTTCTTCACTGAACCCAGCTTAGAGGGTGAGATTGAAACTCAAATGCTTTTGGTCCAAACAAAATCAAAGATGATAGTTCATAAAAAGGATTTATAAGCTAAATATAGTAAAACTTAGTACTATGGTATCTCCGAGACAATAAATGCAAGAGTTCAAAGTCATTTTTTTTCAGCAATTTTAAGTTTTCTGACTCACTGTCCATCCTATAAACCCAGTTTGGAAAGGCAAGATGATGCATCTATGTTTCATCAAGTTTTCTAAAATAGGTGTAGCTTCACTGCTGTAAATGAAGCTAATCTGCTTGTATAATTGTATCCAACGCTGCAAATTGCTGTTGCATTTGCCTGCATTTTAGAATCTCTTAGAAGCACCAGGGAAAACAGACGTTTGTGTTTAAGATTGCTTTTATCAGACTCCAGTTTCTCAAAGCAGACCTAAGATTGTCTTATAACGGAAGGCTGTTCTCTGTGTACCGGTACACTAAATTCCTTTGGCTCATGCTTCTCAGTTGCTTGGAGGGCTCTTGCAGAAGGTATAAAAATGGTGTGGCCAGAATATCCTTGCTCTAATTGCCAGGCTCCTGGGAGCCATAGCCAGCCATGTGTGGAGGTAATGATTGAAATGTGTCTCTACAGAGAAACTGATTGAAGCCAGTATCTGTAACTTTTTCAGTTCTCTTAAAATAAAGCCAGCAAAAATAAACAAGCAACGCTAAGCAAAAACAAAACAAAAACAACAACTAACATGGACGCAGTATACATTTTAAGCTTTGAATTAAATTGCCTCTTTGCAATTTAGTTTGGTCATTTGCCCTCTCTCATCTGAATTGTGTTGTTTTTCTTTAGTTACTACGTCAGTGGAACATGTTACTGGAGTGCTCTGTGGTGCTTCTGTGGAAATGAGCATCTGCTTTTGGGTAATTGTGATGGTTTAGGTGGGCCTTTGGACAGACAAGGTCAAATGTGCCATTGCTGTCAAGATAAAAACCCTTCCCGAAGAAGGAGAATATAACTGTTTCATAAAACACAGAAAACAGAGTGAAAATATCAATACATTTTTCAGAGTTGTTTTTTCCTTGTTGTAATTGATGCAGTA